>NC_090941.1:135713693-138213693 GCF_040938575.1 Ambystoma mexicanum | reverse complement strand
CTCGGGGCTCCGGCCTCGAGGTCTGTGTCGACGCCATTGATGCTGTCAGCGCCGCTGCCGATTCACTCGACACCTTTCAAGGCTGTGTCGACGGGGGTACCCTGGGGCTCAGTGGAACCCCCTAGAAAGGCTCTGGCCAAGGTGAAGCATGGCTTTGGTTCACATTCTGTGCCTTCTTACCGCCATCTTGAGTTTATTTCAGAGGTGGATGAAGGCTCTGATGATGGCATGGTTCCTAATACTGTGCCTGACGAGATTCTCTCGGGCCATAGCCAATTTGAGGACCTGAGGCAGTCCAGCCCACTAGCATCGTGCAGGGACACCTCTCCGGTTGTGGAGTTTTGTAGGCCTTAGCCTGGCACTCATGCCGACTCCTCGTACCGACGCCTTATGTCTAGGGTCACCGAGTACTTGGGATGGTCTGCTCCCCCAGGGGAGTTACTTCAGGATGACCTTATGGATATCCTCGACCTTGGTCCACGAACAAGCCCGGTACTGCCGTTTCATATGGCTTTACAGATGAGGGTGGCGGCGGCTTGGAATGCTCCGGAGAGTCTCCCGGCAGTGGGCAAGTCTTTGCTGCGAAATTACCGCCCAGCCAGTAGCGACCCCTGCTACTTGTCCAAGCACCCTACTCCAGAGAGTTTTGTGGTGCAGGCGGCTACGGCCCCGGCAAAGCAGGCGTCATATCCTACCATCCCTCCTGATAGGGACGACAAGCGTTTTGATGGCTGGGCAGAGAAAGTGTTTTCTGCAGGGGGTATGGCGCTTCAGGTGGCCAACTCCGTATGTGCCTTGTCACGTTTCACGCACAATCTGTGGAACTGTGTTTCTTTAGCGGCTGAACATATTCTCGAAGGGGACGAACGGGATGGTTTCCTTGCCATGGTTCAGGATGGCAAGGATGCCATGTGTGAGGCCGTTCAGTCGGGTTTGGACATGGCAGATTGTGTCAGCCGGTCCATGGCGGCGAGCACCGTGATACGCAGGTTTGCGTGGTTGCGGAAGTCGGGGTTTGCTCCTGATCTGCAGGCCCGGCTCCTCAACATGCCCTTTGACGGGGAACATCTTTTTGGCAGCAAGGCTGACGAGAGCCTTGAGAGGTTGCAGACCTCCAAAGCTGCACCGAAGTCGTTGGGTGCTGCAGTTCGACAACCTCTGCCTTTTCATCCTAGGGGACAGCAGTGGAGGGGAGGTTCCTTTCGTTATTACTCATCCTTTGGTAAAGCGAGAGGAGCTACCAGTCAAAGGGGCCACCGTAGGAGTGCCAGAGGTGGAAAACAGGGTACTCGAGGTGCCAAGGCCGCTCGGGCAGTTGCCTCTTTGCCCTCAGGCAATGCCGCAACCGCTTCAGCTCAGTCATGAGGCCAGGCGCAGCATCTTGTAGCGTGGCGTGCCATTACTTCAGATGTGTGGGTTCTGGAGATCATAGCCCATGGCTACTGTCTTCCTTTCCAGCAGAGGCCTCACGACAATCCACCGGGGAGTCTCTCTTTGAAGAGTCTGGATCCGCTCCTTGAGCAGGAAATTCAATCCCTGCTGGAGAAAGGCGCCATAGAACTGGTGCCTGTAGCGGAGAGGAACAAGGGATGGTATTCCCCTTATTTTTTGATTTCCAAGAAAGACGGGGGACTGAGACCCATCATGGACTTGCGCGGTTTGAACAAACTCCTCAGTAAGGACAAGTTCAAGATGCTTACTCTCTCTCAAGTCCTCCAGGCCCTTCAACTTCAGGACTGGTTGGTGTCTCTCGACCTCAAGGACGCTTATTTTCATGTGCCGATCCATGCAAAGCACAAGAAGTACCTGAGGTTCGCGGTTGGAGACTCGCACTTTCAGCGTCGGGTCCTGCCGTTCGGATTGACCTCTGCCCTGAGGGTCTTCACCAAGCTCATGGTAGTAGTGGCAGCGCATCTCAGAAAAGGGGGAATTCACGTCTACTCCTACCTGGACGATTGGTTGACCAGGGCGTGCTCTCCCAAGCAAGTCCTGGATCATCTGTCCGTCACCTGCCACTCCCTCCACAAGCTGGGCTTCTCCCTCAACTTAAAGAAGTCCCATTTGACACCAACTCAGAGGCTCCAGTACATCGGAGCAGTGCTCGACACATCCCTGGGGCAGTGTTTTCCTCCCCAGGTGAGGGCTCATCACATTCAGCAGATGGTGCACAAGTTTCAACTTGCCCAGAGTCTCCCAGCGTTCAAGTTCTTGAGACTGCTCGGCCTCATGGCATCCTGCATTCTTCTGGTGCTAGAGGCCAGGTTGCGGATGAGATCTTTGCAATGGGCACTCAAGCTCCAGTGGTCTCAGTCCTCCGGCAGGATGTCGGACCCTGTTCGGGTGCCGTCCTCGGTCGCCCAGGACCTTCTGTGGTGGGCCGACGAAGGCAATCTGATGAGGGGGGCTCCATTTTGGCTGCCCTGGCCGGAGGTGACAATCGTGACGGACGCATCCCTCACGGGATGGGGAGCTCATGCCAACGAGTTGACAGTCAGCGGTCGTTGGTCTCCGTCGGAGTCCAGACTCCATATCAATCTGTTGGAGCTGAGGGCCGTCAGGCTAGCCCTGAAGGCTTTTCTGCCGACTCTGCGAGGAAAGAATGTCCTGATCCTGACAGACAACACGGTGGCCATGCACTACCTCAACAAAAATGGGTGGGCAGGGTCACTTCCTCTGTGCAGGGAGACAATGCAGCTCTGGTTCTGGGCAATCCAGCAGGAAGTTTCGATCTCAGCAGTTCATCTGGCCGGAGACGAAAACAAAACGGCAGACACTCTGAGCAGGCAGAGCGCGATTTCTCACGAGTGGGAGTTGGCTCAGGAGATTCTCCTGGAGATCTTCCCCCTTTCGGGCACCCCTCAAATGGATCTCTTCGCCTCCAGTGCCAACCTGAAGTGTGAGAGGTTCTGCTCGCAGGAATTTCCTCCAAAAGGAGCCTTAGGAGACGCGTTCTTGGTGGAGTGGTCATTCCCACTGCTGTACGCGTTTCCTCCAGTCCCCGTCATCCCGCAAGTACTGCAGAGGTCAAGGAGGTTTGCTTCCCAGATGATCCTCATTGCTCCGGCGTGGGCCCGGAAGACGTGGTACCCGGACCTTCTCGACTTCTCCATCTGCCCTCCACGTCGTCTTCCCTACCGAGACAATCTGCTCTCACGGGAGGGGGGGTCAGGTTCTCCATCCAGAGGTCAGATCCCTCAACCTTCACGCTTGGCTTCTGAAAGGTTGAGGTATAAGGATTGGGACCTCCCTGAAGACGTGATGGAGCTGTTGCTTTCGGCCATACGGCCAGCAACAAAGTCCCTGTACCATTGCCATTGGCGTAAGTTCTGCGACTGGTGCAGGGTTAAGAATGTGGATCCTTTTGCATGTGATATTCCCATGGTTCTGTCTTTTTTGGTTTCTTTGGCCCACAGGGGCTTGCAAGTGGGTACCGTTAAAGGTTTCCTGGTGGCGCTGTCCATTTTTAAGCGCTCGTCTGAAGAGTGATCCTATTTTAAAATTCCTTTAATTTCTCAGTTTCTGAAAGGACTCACTAATGTGTTCCCTCTGTCACCTTTCCAGGTGCCTGGTTGGGATTTGAACCTTGTTCTCAAGTTTCTGATGGGTGCTCCATTTGAGCCTTTGCATTCATGCCCTTTGAGACTGTTGACTCTTAAAACTGTATTTTTGGTTGGGGTCACTTCCGCTCGCAGAGTGAGTGAATTACAGGCACTTTCAGTTAAGCCACCCTTCACTGTGTTTCATAAGGACAGGGTTGTCCTTAGAGTTTGTCCTTCCTTTCTTCCGAAGGTGGTGTCAGAATTTTATTTAGGCCAGAAGGTTGTTCTTCTGGTGTTTTACCCTCCTCCACATCATGGTAAGGAAGAGGAGAGGCTCCATAGGCTTGATCCTAGGAGAGCGTTAAGCTTTTATATTTCACGCATGTCCCGGGTCAGAGTGGACGATCAACTCTTCATTGGTTACGCTGGAAAGCGTTTGGGACAAGCTGTGACGAAACAGACTTTGTCTCGCTGGATTATTTTGAGTTTTACCGCTTGGCGGGTAAGGACCCACCGGTCGGCTTGCTGGCCCATTCTACCAGGGGTATGGCTGCCTCTACTGCCCTACAGAGGGGTGTTCCTATTCGTAACATCTGTGATGCAGCCACTTGGGCTTCGGTACATACTTTTGTACGTCACTATTCCCTCGATTCCATCCGTGGGCAGGACCTGGCCTTTGGCAAGGCGGTCCTTTACACCACAATTTGATTGGGCATTCTAAATTTCTGTTTTCTAAATTCTTTTCCCACCTCCTTGCATTGGTACTGCTTTGGGAGTCTGTCATAGATATGGAATATGTTGGAGGACCCAATCCCCTCGAAGAACAAGTTCCTCTCTTACCTGGTAACGTTCTTTCGATGGGATGGTCCGACGACGTATTCCATATCGCTCCCTCCCTGCCTTCCCCGCTACAGAATTTCTTGTGCGATTGCAGCTTATGTTTCCGCAAGGCTTTGTGTGTCAGACTGGCAGAAGACTGGTACCACACATTCTGGGGAAAAAACTACAACTGAGGCTACGGGCGTCGTGCGTCCTACTTATAACATCTGGTGACATCGGCCGTCGGAGCAGGTCCTCCGGGGCGGCGTATCGACATCATCGACGCAGGACGCAGACGCCGAAAGATTTTCCGAAGCAGCACAGCTGTGGTGATTACTGTCATAGATATGGAATACGTCGTCGGACCATCCCATCGAAAGAACGTTACCAGGTAAGAGAGTAAAATAGCTTCTATGGGCTGGAGGATAGCAATCACGTTCTATCTCTGAGCCATATCATAGAGAAATACACATTTGCATAACAGTCCGATCCTGCTAAAAAGGCAGGCCATTTCAAAATGCGAGGGATTGCTCTTATGAGCAAGAGTACTAAAGGCATCCCAGACATTTGTTTCGGTATTTTTGGGCATCCACAGTGGGGTGTGGCTAAAGTACCTTTCTAGTTGGAGAGAGCAGAAGGTCCACGTCTAGAATCCCTTACTCACTTATGCTGACGCCCCAAGTGATTTCAATATTCGTCAACACTATGAAAACCCTCTACTCTGAATGAGCATTCGTCTCTCTGGCAGCCTTCCAAGAGTTTGTGCTGCGTTTAGGGTCACGCACCCTATGGCAGGTGCCGTCCACATTCTGTTGAGTCATGAGCTACGAATTATATTCTACAGGAGTGTGTAGAGGGTGGAAACATAGCCAAATGACTTCACTTGTGTGTATTACTTGATGCATAACATCCTCCCCTCCACATGCCATTAGTTTTAGCTTGCACCAGGGGGAACAAACGTGCCACTAATTACTCAAAACTAAAATTAGAGTCTTGAGCGACTGTAGTTTTAGAAATACTTGCACTTCGCACATAATGCCTCCTTGCACGTTAATGTGACTTTTGGGATTGTATCTGAAATAATGTGACAATCTATATTGTCAATTACCTTTCTTCAAGCATCACAAGTGCGTTGTTCTCGTGCATGTCACCCTTTACTCGTTGTGTTTTCGGTACACGGAGGCCTGCTTTACTGCCAATATGATCCGTTCTCCTTTATCTTTTTGAAGGTTGTTTCACAATACACACACCAGTCCGTCGCACCACCATAGTTCTTTCAACGAAGATATGCTGTTTTTAAAAAAAAATAGAAAACAAAACTTTTCACTTTCATCTCTGACAATATTTCATTTGAAGTTCTTTTCCTCATGCAACCTCGTTTCTCCGATAAGGGCGCACACACGTCTTGACATTCTTTCATTTTGTTATGTGCTCCCGTCATGGAGCAGAGATAGGATACAGCTGCTAAAAACAGACGATTGTGCAACATGGAAACTTGACATTCTTTCTTTCCCCTTCAATTCTGATTCTGCATTTATCAGAACACCGGTATCTCCTCCAGTTCAGATAGAAATTGGTAGAATTCAGGGCCTGAAAGGCTTGGCAGGGAACTGTCCTTTTCTTCGGTGTCATCTTACATTTTTGAGAAGTTGCTTGCTCGACTCATTGTTCAGGCCTCTTTTCTTTATTCCCCTGGCGTTATTGTGAGGCACTATCCGCAGATCACATTTCTATGGGCCCCGCTGCTAGCTCGGCAGCACAAATTAAACCTTGTTATACTCCCTATGCATGTGCCCCGAGGTTTCAATGCTTGTCAATCAAAGTTGGTAAAATACAGGGATTACAACCCAATATTAACATCCAGGCCCATTGTGTTCATTTTATGTGTGAAAATGAGAAACCCTTGTGCTGACGCCAGGTTTTTCCCCACCGCTTTGTAAATTGTGTTTTTATTACATTTATCTCCTCGTGTCTGATCCGGGGGAATGGCCTCGCCTATCGGCATAATGTAACAATCACTTGTATCGTTCGGGATGATCAGTGCAGGGTTCGATCAGTGGATCAGGTCCTGCTGCCTATTCAACAGACTAATTTAGGGATGGCAACATAAGGAGCAATGCTAATTTGATCCCTGTAGACCATGGGCCCAGTTCATAAAGGTCGCGGTTATAGGCGTGTGATTTACACCATGCATTATGAGAGAGAGAGAGAGAGAGAGAGATACATTGTGTACATTATGCATGAATAAGGTTTGAAAAACTGATTTTAAAAGTTGTATCTTGTTTAAAAAAATGTGAAGTTTTTTTACCTACTTTTCGGGGAGCTTTTACAATCTTGGCAAATGTGCATTCCTGACATGTAACCCCTTCCAAATGTTTTTGGGGGTTTAAGGAAGTAGAGGCCCAGACTCACCATGCCGAGAGTACATTTCTGACATAACTGTGTGGCGCGACGAGCACCTCCTCTGCAGACGAGCACCTCCTCTGCAGACGAGCACCTCCTCTGCAGCTATCTCTCCTCTTGGCGCAATGCCCATAGGCAGAGCCAACTTCAAAATTTGGGTGTGGGGCGGCTGGATGGCAGTTTTGAAAGCTGGTAGGTAGTGAGCGGGTGCTATTAAACCTGTGCTGCTTTTCACGCTCCCTTCCTTTGAGCCCAGGAGGCTGAATAGCCATTTCAGCCGCCCTTGGCCCATTAGATGCATATTTCACCCCCAATTTAGAGGCTATTTAGTTTCACAACGATGCTAATAATAGGAGGGATGAGACATCTAAAAGTGTCTTCACTACCCTACTATGATGAAGCTAAAGGCTTACCTGTTGGGCTCAAAACATTCTTATACCAATCCCCCCTTGAAGAATTTTTTTTTTACAGGTGGCCTACCATCCTTTCCTTGGTCATGGGGTCAGCTGGCACATGGAAAGGGAGCCAAGCCCTATGTCAAGCAACCTAACCCATGGGTTGGCTTTAGGTATGCCAAGATGCCACCGTCACCCATTAAGCCTGCTTAGCTTGGGAAGGGGGTAAGCTTTGATGTTTTTGAGGGGTATCCTGTTGAGGTCAAGATGCCAGTTGTTTAGCTATGAGGCTGAAAATGCATACTAATGAGGGCACCACGAGAACTGAAAAGTATAAGTCTTCGTCAGTCGGATTGAAGGGGAGGTCTCTGATTGTTTCATTGCAGGTGGATGGCAGAGAGCACATGTTTCCAATTTAAAAGATCCAAAGCCTGATCACTGAGGATGGCATTTACACAGCATGAACGTGTAGATATTGAGTGAAATATACGTTGCACTTCCTTTGCCCCTTGCGTACACTTTCTCCAGGAAATCTCGATGTATATTTGTTTCAGTAATGTACACACATGTTCACTCGTTGCGCACAGATACTTCACAGGTGGAGTTCAGGTTTTGGGAATTTGTCATAAGTTGGTTAAATGACGACTTTGTCTCAGGCTTCAGTCATGCTAACGTTTAGGAGAAACGCTTTAAGACTCCGTTGCTAAGTGGCGACTTGTAGACAGCCCTCAACATGATTATGTTGAAAATCACAGTTTGCAAAAGACTTTTCCGCATGCGCAGACCTAACCATGCTGTTTAATTCATCTTCTAGGCACACAGTAAGAAGAATGACCCGGAAGTTGTGGCGAATGGACAGATTGGCACGGATCCCGAAGACCCAGAGTCTACGCCCTTCATCGTGTTTGAGACAGCTTTATGAAAACAGAACCACAAACCGGAAAGCACACGAACGTTGTCTGTGAAATGCAACCAAAAGACTGTCACATCAGCATTTTCACAGACCTGCAGCTCCACATTGCAGTATACTTTATTTTTTCAATGCGCACAGAACAATTTTATATTTGTAATGTTTCCACAACCGATGTGCAATATGTGTGCAACTGTTGCCCCACGTGATTTGATCTTATTTAAGATACACGCACACAGAATTTGCTTTCTGTGTTGGAGCATTGGATGGCTGTTTTTTTGCTCTTACAGACAGGTCTGTTAATCAGTTCGCAAACGCGTATTTATGGGGACAGGGCACAGGTCAAGTATTTGCATTTAAACTGACAGTGCAACCAAAAGCAACCCGCGCTTCCATTCTGTATCCAATCAAGGATATCTTTGAATTGATCGCGCCTTTCTGCCGGGCCTACAAATTACTGCGCAGTGACTGATCCAACGGTGTGTCTGTCAGCAGAGCTGCCGCAGTTCTACTGTGGATCTTCTGCTTTGAAACGCTGCTCTGGCTTGATCATTTTTAATGTCGCGATAATGGAGGAGCCCCATTCCTATGATATAAAAACCAAAATGGAGTCGTCGCTTAAGGCATCCAGTGCCCATCAGACCCGAATTATGGCCTTATTCCTGGCTCACGTCAGTGCCTTGAAGTTTTACTGCTTGTCATTCATTCATAGTCTGTAAACACTAGAGCTCCTACACTAATGGCCATATTGCCCATATCTGTTCAGTGTATCCTAAAAGGAGCAGCAATGTTTTGTTGCTGCTAGGTTTTGACTGAGGACCGTGAATGGCTGAATCACTGCACCCCATTCTAACCAACCTTTTCTTTGTGTAGTAAACTCTTTGAATTTATGTTGAATTATTACCAATTTAGTGTTGATTGCCATTTTCCTTGGGTATCCCAATACCTCTTACTAATGAACCCCTTTAAATAGACATTGATTCACACACAATGGATACGCTCGATTAGCCTACCATGGCACTCACAGATCACCCTGGTGTCTGGTGTATTCCATGCAAAAAACAATATTGCCAGTAATAGCTGTATGTTCTCACCTACTTGCCGACTTACCAAAGAACTCAACATCACCTCTCCTCCTGACTGCAAGTGGAATATTTTGACCATCATATGTTGTCCTGATTCCTAAAGGAGTCGAGAAATGGTGGCTGCATGAATGTAACCTTTCTCTGGGAATCACGGTCTCCTCGCCATACCTTCAACTTTACAACACAGACTTTTCTGAGTTACAGTTGGGGTACAATCCCAGGAATGCTACAGTGCTATGATCTGTGGTCATATCCTGATACCTTCAAACACATCAACTACGTAAAACCTTAAGCTACCTTGCTGGCTTTGAAGGCTTTGTTTTCAGTGTTCAGAAACTGTTGTGTTCTAGTCTTTTAGGACAGCTCAATGGCCCACTTCTACATCAAGAAGCGGGGTTGGCAACACGCTCTACAATTATCCCCCTTGCCCTTTACCCCTGGAACTGGGCTTTGCAGTATTAAATGTACCTGACAGCAGCTCATATTTTGAGGACAGGCAACGTTCAGGGAGACTTCCTGAGCTGATAGCATGATTTTCCCCCCAAATGAGAATGAGCGGATGACCTCTGGTTCACCAAATCTTTAACATCTGGGTCATCCTCAGATCCCTTTGTCAACCCACTCACTAGCAAATTCCATGGGGTATCAACTTTCTGAGGTACATCTTTAACGTTTAGGCCGTTCCCCCTTTTCCTCTGTTACTCAAGATGGTTTGCAAACTCAGGTTGAGTCACAACTGCTGGTCCATCTGACATTGGTCCTCAGATCTCATGCTCCTTTGAACTAGACCCCTCTTCTTGCCTCTTTGGGAGGATCGGCAACTTAAGGAGGAAGGCAGGATTCTGCTCTCTTGCCTGAAGCAAGAGAGCCATCATATGTGTGTCTCATAAGCCCTCTCCAAGGTCTCCGCACAGCCGCAAACCGCTTATATTGTGCCTCTGGGCACTTGATAAGTAGGTAAACCGCATTGACACTGTCTGTGTGACGTATTTCTTTTATTTCAGACCTAGCAGATTCTGTAATAAGATGGAGTCCTGCAAACCCTATTTGGCAGCTCTAGGAGCTTACAGACATTTGGGGAATTGGTTCCTTATCAGCAATTGGCTAAACAGACATTTATTTCAATGGTCACCAATTGGGCACATAATATTTATGAGCCTATGCCTTCTGTTGCTATGAAACCTTTTTCTTTGAAAATAGTGTTCTTAGTTGCATTTACTTCACCAAGACAGATCAGTGATCTTCAGATTCTTCATTCCACTGAAACCATCACTGTTTTTCACAAGGATAGGTTTGTCCTCGGGGCTCATCCTTCATTGCCAACTAAGCTGGCTCTTGATTTCCATTTAAACCAAGAGATATGCCCCCTCACCATTTTTCCAAATCCATTGTCAGACACCAACAAGGGGCTTCATCCCCTCTCATTTCAACTGATCATAAATCCTATCTATTCAGAGCAAAGACAGTCCAGATTTCCAGTTGTTACTTTTCCCATTCTGACCACACACGGACCTCCAAGGCTTCTGTAGCCCGCTGGACCATTTCTTTAATTTGTGAATGATATTCAGCAACCGTTGCGCCTTTCCCTAAAGGGGCTTCAGACGCATTACGGAAGTGTCTTGGCTCTGACCACGAGCCTTTTCCAGCATCATGTTCTTCTGGAAGTTATGTGTAGATCTGCTATGCCTTCTGCAGGCATTAATCACTGGGTGTGAGCTCTAGAACTGGTGCACAATTTGGTCAAGTGGACTTCAGAAACCAGTTGGACTCGCAGGTGTAACCACTCTCTCACATACCCATTCATAGGGAATCTCCCATATGTATGAGGAGAAGGCAATGGGGGCACAGAAGTAAGTATACATTCTTTGCTAGCTGTAGTGAGCCTGCTCCAGTCCAAACCTGCAGGCCGAGATTTACGATGAGCGTGGGAGCTGGAGGATAGGGACTAGGAGTCTGAAGGTCAATACAGTGAATTATCTATGCTCATCACACTGACGTCGATCTGGCCAGGAGTGCATTGATAGCTTGCATCATGCAAAATGAACAGCATCAGACTTAATCACATCATACAGCATCTCCTTGCATAGACTGCTGAAAAACTCACTCTAGATGACATTTGAAAAAACGATTGTTGCATGATGCAAGTGTAACTCTTAAAGCAAATTCTATGTGTGGACCGTAGTCCAGTCATAATGGCATGTTTATCAGAGCACAAAGAAATGCTAGCATGTGTATTGATGCGGGAAAACTACAGGAGGTGGCTAGAAGAAGTACAGTGGCTGAAGTAGTCAGATGTCATGTAGTGCATCTCTTCCTACTTTCAAAATGCTTCTTAGTTTCAAAATGGCATCCTGCTAACCAGCATCCAGATAGCAGTCACCCCGTTTCGTTGGGTATGCATTGGTACAATAAGATTGATGAGTTGCATAGTGCACGCCAATAGCTAAATTGTCTCCATGCTTAAATAATATTATTTGCATGCTGTAATATATTCCAAAAGGCTCAGCAGATGAAGGAGACATTCCTTTCCTCGGTGATGCTGCAGTAAGGTTTCTCCCTGTGCCGTTTACAAGCAAGCTCGGGTCCATTTTTTCAAACAGATTACTACATTTCACCAGGTCGTTAATTTTTCTGTACTCTTCTACTCCAAGACTTTCATACATTCTTAAATCTGCACGACTCAAGGTTGATGGGGTGATTGCAATTCTTGTTTTAGAACTGAGAGCCGCGTACAAACAAAAACCTAGCAGCAATCAACATTTTCGTTAGTCTTGAGAATGTTGCTCACTTATGATAATCATTACCATATCTGACAAATGCAAACTGTTGTAATGAGATCCAAAGTGCAAAGAAAAAAAATCTAATTCACTTTTCAGAAAATGTGGTGCTCGCTTTAATGTGGTGCCAATGTAATTTGTGTATAGTGTACTACTGTTCTTGTTTCAGTGGTAGGGTAGTGTTAGGATAGTGTTTCACTTCAGAGTCTAACCCACTGGATCTGGGGTCTCGGGGTCCATATTCAACAGGTAGCAGTGTGAGGTTTGCGTGTTGCGAATGTGCCTTAATTAAGCATTATAGACCGCAAGAGGGGTCATAATCGTAGGACAATGCCCACCTCCAACTTATTGCCTGTGGAAAAACCAGCTCCAGAAATTGGAAAAGGGTACTAGCCCAAGCAAATATTAACCATCGCAAATCATATAAGGCTAATAATAAGACAAAACACTGTATACAGTGCCAGCTGTTGTGTTTATTTCTGAAATCAGAAAGATTGTAACATGGTCAATAACAGAGATTGACTGCATTCTGATTGGTTTAGAGGTTGCCAGTAATGATTCTCATGTGCTAATAGCCTTCAACCAAAGCTTCTGCTGAAGTTTGTATTTTTTTCTACTGGTGGGTCATACACTGTAGCAAGTCATATTGATGGCTCATTACATTTAAACTACACCACAGGGAAATCTAAGCTCTTGCTCCATGTCGTTTTTAGTTTGGTTTTGAGTTGTGCATTTATTTTACGTTGACTAACTTAATGTGTAGATTTTTGTGACAGATGCCAAAGTTGGCAACTCCCTTGAACCTTTCATATTGATATGCAGACATACTTTGTTAACCCTTTTTTAAATATTCACGACAGAGGATTGTGGACAAGGATCACTGTAAAATGCACTGGGCACAATGTAGTCTGCCTTGGCCACAGATAGCAATGTTGTCTGTATTCATAGATATATTCACAAACTGTTCATCAATGACATTCTCAGTCACAGATAGGCTGTCTCTTTCATGCTTCACTTTCCAATCCTCGCTTGACATCATGCAAACGAAATGAAAACATTTTTCATGTTGCTCTAGCAATTAAACACTCCTTCCCCAACCCTGTACTTCCCTACACTCGACATGCATTGGCTACAACCTGAGTCCAGGGGAATGCTTTGGTTTCTCAAAGGCTGCAATCACCCCAAGCAGATAATATCACAGATAGAAGACACTGGCATCTTATATGCAAGAGTGGCAGACATGCAAAGGCGGAATAAACACTGCAGCTAGCATATATGTCCCCCTTGAGGGTTTGCAGTTAGAATATGAGATATACGGCCTAGCGCCAGGCAAACTCTTGCAAACACCTGTGTCAATGCAGTCCTAAGAAGACTGATAGATACCCAATACTCTCTCATGGCTTACACACACATACACTGGCCCCATAGTACACAGAGAAAACGTGTGAAGGCAAAAGTATACATAATTACAAGATTACGGTTGCTCCTGCCATGGCCAGCAGTGCTTGAACGTCTGCATTGCTTGTGTGTCTGTAGCTCAGGCAACAAGTTGCTCCCTTTTGGAAAAGAAAATCAAAAAGGAGTTTCCTACTTTCAGGATTGAAGTGGATATTTGGCTAATAGCGTGCTACAAAAGTCTGTTTTTATAACTAATATCACCAACCATTAAATCATGCATTGTTATGATAACAGCTGTACTAGTGAGTGTAAAAATAGGGAACAAGAGTAACCAGACTGCCAAGGTAACAGTAATAAATAGCTTAGGAAGTGTTTATTTTCGCTGTTATTTTCTCTAAATTACTTGAAAAATATGGTAAATAAGTAGAGGAGGTATTAAGGTTACTTCCACAATATTAGGTCCAAATTATTTTGAAAATGTGGTTATATAGTGATGGGAATTTCTTTTGGAAATGAGCCGTGAACCTCATATTTCAGTTTGGAAGGGCTTTCTTTTCGTTAATCAAGGCAGTGGGGGTTTAGATGTACAAACAGACTCTAGATTGTTCCAATGAGGTGTCATCAAATCAAAAAATGAAGTCTTTTTGAATGTGTTACATTTTCAAGATCTTAC
The DNA here is from genome assembly GCF_040938575.1 of Ambystoma mexicanum. Taxonomy (NCBI): domain Eukaryota; kingdom Metazoa; phylum Chordata; class Amphibia; order Caudata; family Ambystomatidae; genus Ambystoma; species Ambystoma mexicanum. The sequence goes on along the minus strand of NC_090941.1, from coordinate 138,199,694 downwards.
GACCCGGAAACTGGCGTCTCCTCATTTCCTTAGCTATACTCGGAGTATATTTATATTTTTTTATATCTTTTCTTTTCAGAAAGGTTCCATGTATCAATTGTAGGATGACGTCGCATATTAGCCAACCAAAATTTCACATCTCGCCTTTCTCCTATGTCAACCTACTTCGACACACTGCATTACGCTGCCTTAACACTCCCATCACTTAGTGCAGGTCCTGTCCACAATGATTCTATATGTTATCTGAATATAAACCGGTGGGAGACAGCTACAGCTAGTTTTCGTGTACCAATTGGACTTGTTTTTAGTTCCAGAAAACTGCCATAGTGCTTAGAAAAAGAGCCATACCTAATAGCCATTTCTTTGTTATAAGGTGTATGTTTGATAAGCCTTAACATGAATCAGCATAGTTGATTTTTTTAAAATATAATTATAGTTTGTTTACATTTAAACAAAGCAGCACATCTTGCAGCAATATTTTTATTGGGCTATCTCCTTATCCCATGTTCTTGGTTTCTCGGCTGCTAACATTCAAGAACACATAGGACCCATCCAGAGAGTTGAAAGCTATGCACCAAAAAAATGTTAGCCTAATAAAGATATCCTCTGTTACTTTTCGCATTTTTAATTTTCCTTATTTAAAAACACAGGCTGTACTTTTCGCCTGGCTAATATGGCATTCCAAACACTTTTTATTTAATTGCTCATTTTTGACCCTATACTGGCATACAGCAACACTGTACAATAAAGCTCTACACGTCAAAACCATATATTTTCAGTAATTAACCACTTTTCATTCCCTGTCTTTTGGATTTGCCTTAATATTTTAGCACCAGACACCTATGCAATATTCAAGAAGAGCTTTTAGCACAGTTCAAGACTATGCACTTTGTGATCACATCTAGTTTAATTTGATCTAAAGCTAAATTGTGCCGTAGTTTTAGATCCGTTAAAAAAAAGATTTAATTATGACTACCTGCAACTTTTATTAAGTCACAAAAAGTAATAACTTGGTTCTAAATGATTTTTTAAATTAATTTTAATTAACTTTGTTTTCTATTTTTCTCTCTGTCTTACATAACAAGTAAGGATGAGACGATTTCACTCAATCCTGGTAACTCAGTTCAACCTGCTGACTCCACGTAAAACCAAAGGGGCTAACTCACAAAAGCAGAACTTGTTCCCAAATCAACATAATCCGACTTTACTGAGCCTTTGAATTGACCCATGGAGCATCATCGGCTTGACTTAACAAAAATGTAGGGACATTAATTTGCAGTTCTATTTCCTTTCTAAATGGAACGGCATTTTACTTGTGTATAGGTTTGACAGCTAATTTGTGCAAGCAGACATTTTGCGAATCGGCCCCTGATTTTGTTGCTGGTTAGTGATTTTCTTTCCTACAACTCCATGCATTCGAAAAAGTAGACATTTTGTAGAAGTGAGAATGCTTCTTTAATTCTGAATTTACTTTTGAGAACCACCATAGAATTGTTTTTTATTTTTATGTATCTGAAGAGGATTCTGGCATTACTCATTTGCTTTATTCAGAAGTGAATGCTGCACTAGAAAACTGCAAACTTTAATGTATTTATGGAACTACTTTTTTTAAATTATGCAGGCTGTACTGTACGTATTTTGATAAGAGACGCGTTGTTTCAAGTCCAGGTGTCGGGGTGTTTTTATTTGTAAAAAAAATGGTTATGAATTGTTAAACAAAAAATACTTCATTATATTGTTTGCAATTTCGATTAATTTGATGAATCGAAGAATTTTGGTTTTGGGACTTTCACTAAGAGAGTACCCTTTGAATGTTTTATTTAATGTCCTTCACCAAGGATGCAATTGCTGTGATGTCTAAAATTCATGTGATATCAATGTTATGGTGATTTTGTACAACAAAAGGCATTTTGATTTTTTTATGAGGCGACCTCAATTTAAGTATTAACATTTCTGTTTGTTAAACCAGCCTCAGACAGTCGGTCTTACAATGATGTGTTTGTAGAACTGTTGCACTTATAGAATAAAGGTGGTTAGCAATTTGTTTCCACAGACAGTGCCTTTTATTTTTTAGGAGCACCGTTTTGATCTTGGATAGTACTGCAAAAGATCATTTTAGATGTGATAATGAGTGTTGACAAAAATATCATTTAACTAGAGACTGTTTTTCAATGACGTTCCTTACTTCAAAGGCAATGAAGGCTACCACCAAGCTCAATTTGAGTTTAAACAACAGTGATGTACTCTGATCATTGTGGAGGTCAGAATGACGGACCCAAGGGGGACCCTCGTGCATGGAAACAAGGCACAATCACCACACACGAACTGAGGTTCAATTCCCAAAATCTAGGGTTTATTGCAAAGAAAATAGTCTCAGTTGGCCGCAACGTGTGTTACCCAGACCTCGTGGGACGCAAGAGAGCGAACATTTTACATCAGTTATATATATACAAAAACACCCTCATATTATCAGTAGTGACACATCAAAAACCGCCCATAATGTATCTTCTTTAGCAAGGGTTCGGTGATTGACAATTATGACACCCTTAAAGACATTTCTTCAGCAACAGTTGCAATCTGCAAAGGTGCAGACACTATTCTTTGTTACAGAGAACATAGTGCTCTTGTTCTGCAAGCAAGCGGTGTTCGTAGGAGGGACACATTCCAAGCTGTATTATCTCTTGGTTTCTATTTGTGAGCTAGAGGTCGGCTCGATCTGAAGGGGCCCAGGAAAGGGGGGCCATGAAGGAGAGTATAATTCAAGCCATTAACTGTCTATTTCTACAGTTTCTGCCGTTTCAGCGAGTCTAGCTGGCACCTGCTTGGTGATTAAATGCCTTTCTGCTTACTTCCAAGGACTTGTGAGGGAGGAAAACAGTGTATTGCTGTCTGGGCTAGTCTCTCAGCATGTAACTTGTGGCTTTGTTCTGTGCATGAGCAGAACGAAATAGAATTCACTTTTAGCAAAGCATTAGAACAGAAAAGCAAGAAAAAGCAAAATCACAAAATGGTGAATTCTGTTGTTACAAAATGGACGCTCTATGGTTATGCTGACGATTCTGTACTTGCGATGCTAGGCGTATGATGCGGTTAGTTTTCGGCCAACATAATATACCGTCTATGCGATATATAGGGTATTTTCTAGACTAACAAACCCTCCTCTTGGCTGTAAGCCAAACGCATCAACCATACATCTCGTCTTCCTTTGACCATGTATCTGATTCTCAACTATGCATACTGCTGTAATCGTCATCAAGATTAATAGACATTAATTTTTTCATGGTTTGCATTTCATGATTCGTAATCGTATTAATTTAGGAAGTTCTTTTTTTTGTCACAATATGTATGAATTCATCACTTATTTCAGTGCAAATTATTGGTAGACAGTGTATGCAACAACAACATGTTAGGAAGATTCCGAGGACTGCTGCTAAAATTGCAACTAATTTCCATCCCCATGAGCGTAATAATTCCCAGAACCAGGAGCTTATGTTCAGTTCCCAACTACCTGCTTGGAGGGTGGAGGTCAGAGCTCAGGACGTGTAACTTCTTTATTGCTTAAAAAATCGTAGGGGAGGAGTCACTTAGAAATACGCAGCACGATGACCCCCACGATTTTGCAAACTCCTCCACGGTCAGCCAAAACCATGTCAAGAGCCATTCTATTTTGAAGTGTCATTAATCTAATTGCCTTCTCTTCCAGAGTCATATTATACAATATATACGTTGTTCCATTTATTGTTTTTTCCAAAATTCTGGACAATTGTCTTATACAAATCTATTACTTGCCCCCAAAATGGTATAAATGATTTTGCTATATCTTCTGCAATAAATCCTGCTTCCTAATCTGGTTGTGGCCTTGATCTGGATAATTTTGCTATGTCTGACATTTTTTAAAGGAATACCCCTGGGAAAAGAATCCCTAAGTAACAAGTACCTCCCCAATTTCTAGGTAACCAGGGATAAGCTTTTTCCCCTGCATATGAAATAGACTGGATCACTTACATATACTGGTTCTTCCTCTCTCTCGAGTATTGCAATATTCATGCACCTATTGAATGTCCCTACTGAATAGGAGTCTTTCTTTCACAAGCAAAATGGAACAGTGCGAGGACTGTAATGTATTGTATACTAGGGGGGCACTTCATCTTTGTTTTCTACTGGGTTCATTTGAAATGTGATTACAGATGATTTATATGGCACATACAATCTGTCTCGTGGCGCTACTACTGATTTTATCACCCTTGCTCTGTTAAATATAGAGCAACCTACAGGTTCCATTACCACTTTTTCTAATTCATCCATGTTTGTCCTGTCTAATCGACCCGTTTCACTCTTATTCCATTTCCCATAATATAGTGCACTTAATGATGCATAACATGCTGAACTAAGTGGCAATGGCTGCACATAACAACCCATTCCTTTTCCACCATGTTGCTGTAAATGCGTGCACACTCAACAATTGTTTTTGTTCAGGATTGAGTGTGTCATGTTCATTATCAAAAGTAACGTGTTATTTCCATAACCTTCCCTGTGTCTTTCTTCCATTGGGGACAAAGTATAAGAGATTACGTGGACTGGGCTTTCGGTGACAGAGGCATTACTAATAGGCAAAAATGCACCTAATGGATGTATTTCCTCTAAATACCATAATACCGGGACTACCGATATTGGTGCAAGTATACTCACAATGCACAGGAATGTTATGACAATAAACATACATCTTTTTCGGCACCTCATTCTAGGTAATTTTATAGTCGCTATATCTAGTACATTATCAGCATTGGTGCAGGAGGGGGCAGTAGCATGTATCGGCATTGTGCTTGACTCTTCTTCTCCTACAATGTTCGTCGTCAATACTTCTCACAGCCGCACTCGTTGAAATATCAGCAAGTTTGAAAAAGGTTAACAAAATGTTTAGGCCAGTTCTCCACAGCCTGGATTGCTAAGCGTAAGGCAAGATTATCATGATCCTGCACATTGCTCAAAAGACTCCAGAGCAAACATCAATTGCCTTCGTACCATATGCGCCCCGCTCGTTCGCACGGGGTGATCAACAAATGGATTTTTATTTTCAAAGATAGCACCGGGAAGCCGCGTTCCAGAGCTGCCAGATTGGTACAACCCCCACACTCCACTTCCCTAGGCCTCCGATTCCCACATCATCCGTGATGGGAATAGAGGCAACAAAATGAAACACGAAGATCAGATCACTTTCGATTTTGAGAACGTAGGTTGTACCGTATCGCTCCAGGTACTGTGTGATCAATGTATAGTGCAGGTGCACTTCCAGATTTAGGCTCAGAGTCAGCCTGTGGCGCAGCAAGTGACGGTGGGCGCCAAAGTGATGATGCAGGTTTCGTGTCAACCTGTGGCGATGCAGGTTCAGCTGGGCAAAGTTGGGGCACACTTAGTCCTTTCTCCTTTTTCCATGCCTTACGACCATCCACATGGACTGCGGTTTGTGTTGCCAGGAGAACCTGATAGGGCCCACGCCATCCTGGTGCAAGCAATGATTTCCTTTCAAAGTTTTTAATGAGGATCCAGTTTCCCGGCTGCAGATGATGCCCCCGGCCAGTATATTTGACAGGAAGAGCCTCCTGCACCTGCTGATGAATCAAACAAAGCTTCTGTATTAAAAGGTTCCAATATGTACTAAGCACAGGGTATTCAACTTCACTCAAACACCTGGGTTGCGGCGCACACCAAACATTAGCAGGTCTCCCCATCACGATCTTGTATGGGGAGAGTCCAGTTCTTGCTTGCACAGATGTGCGCATGCACAACAAAGCTAAAGGTAATACATCTGTCCATTTCAGCTTGCTCCCTGAACATATTTTGCTAATCTTATTTTTCAGTATGCCGTTCTGGCGCTCAACAAGCCCAGCACTCATCGGGTGTCTCGCGCAATGGAATCGTTTATCAATCTGAAGGCCTGCACAAATCTGTAATATCACGGCGGCAACAAAATGCGGGCCGTTATCTGACCATATGACCCGCGACAGGCCGAATCGGGAAAAGTATTCTTTTAACATCACTTTAGCCGTGCTCATGGCTGTTCAGTCCTTCAGCGGATATGCTTCCACCCATTTACTGAACGCACACACTACTACCAGGATGTATTTTAGGTTTTGACATCTTTCCATTTCTATGAAATCAAAATGGATCACCTCAAAGGGCATAGAGGGGGGGGGGCAAAACTACCTGTTTGGGGTAGTTGTTCTTTTTCCAATATTGTGTTGCAGAATAGACACTGGTTCCGACTCCTGTCTTGGGGTGTCCTCGCGGAACAATACATCATCTGATGTATAGTCACCGGAATAGTATGTATTTGATTGAGTATCAAAAACATTTCCATCCCCAACCCTGTTCTGCTGATTTTGATTTTGGTTACTATTTCCGTGATTATTCTGATTTTGTTGTGTACTATTGTTTCTATTCTGTCCCTGTGCTCCCGGGCGACCTCTGTTCTGTCTTCTCGGCCCATTTCTATTTTGCAAATGTGGACACTGTGCTCGCCAATGACCCTCTTCCTTACAGTATGCACATTGGTTTAGTCCAAGTAGAAATCCATGCATGTTTGAATCATTTCTTCTTCCTTGTGCATTTCCTCTACCTCTATTACGATTCGACACCTGCTGTAGTAACACTCTTGTTTTTAGATTCACTCTGTCTTTTACCTATTTTTCTTTTTCTGTGTTTATTTTCATAGTACTGGGCCATGTGTAATACTTCCCTTTGATTTTGCTTGCCATGCACTTTCAGATGTCATTATCAAATTTTGAATTTGAGGTAACGACCCTCTTACATATTTGTCAACAAATAGTCTTTTCCAGTGCTTAGTGCTTAAATCTTGTCCACTAAAATCTGTATTCACTTCTTCAAATCTATTAAAATAGTCTGTGGCCAGCTCATCTTTGCCTTGCACACATGCAGTTAGTTTGTCCCATATAATTCTCTTTTCAGGAACTATAACTTTCAATTTCTGCACTATCCGTGTCAGTAATGTTGACATATTTGATGATGGCTTTTCGCCTGCTTTTCTGTCTGCATCCTCTTTTATTAAATTCTCCCATGTAGCACCCAAACTATCCAGATCACCTACATTTCTAATTTGTTTCCATATATCTGCTGGGAGAATTACTGGGAATAATAGATCAATATCGCTCATCGTAAAAATGGACGATTTCAAATAGGACTCTTTTTTTTTTTATAGAATCCTGCCGGATTTTTCCTCAAATCAGGGATTGTTTGTTTTATATTATTCACCTCTTGTCTGGAGAAAGGGACATGTACATATTGTGCTGTATAGTTGATTCTGTTACCTTCGCTGGTTGTCCATTAACACCAGGAATTTCTACTTTCGGCACAAAAGTGGGTGGGACCTCCCTCATGGGAAATATTGCACTCGCTCTTCCTTCTCCCTCTCTCTTATAAAGCACTATAGCTAAATCAAGGGATAAGGCAGTCTCTCCTGTATCTCGTGAAAATGCTGTCTTATACACTGCCATTATTTCAGGTGGACAACTCTGCTTATTATCTACATATTTGTCTTGTAAATATTCAGCCATTACCTGCAATGCCTTTCTTTTCATTCCTAAAATATACTGATCAAATGTTTCATGCACCTCCATTGTAGGGATGCTAGCATCTGTAATCCATCTAAGCGCCTCTCACGTACATATTTGCATTTCTTCACTAACCTGTTTTGATGGCGGAAAAAATAGCCATTGCACATATGGTGCCGTCTCCCTCTTCTTACATCTTTGTACCGAAACTCAGGAACAGAAAACATCTCTGAATATAATTCATCAAGTTCATTTTTAAACTCAAAAAGCCTGTCCACATGCTCCTTCATCTCTGAGTCACTTTCTCTTATACGCGAAAAGGCATTAAAATCCCGCAACTTCTGCGGCGGCACCATACCAGTTAATTGCTTCCATCTTTCCATAAGATCTTCTCCCATGCATCCCAACAATACCTGTTTTTCACGGAGCTTCTTATAATCGTACATCGACCCCAGTGTCAAGGCCTCATAATTTCCTTCAATATATATTTCTGCCTGTTCTTTCAACACCTTCCTCCTCTCCTTGCTGACCGCACTACGGGTTATTCTAGCATATACTCTTTGTGCAGGCCCCGCTCCTCCCATATTGTCTTCTCTGCTAGCTGTGGATTCAAGCTCGGTAGGAGGAGGGGGAATAGGATCACGTGTTCAGGAGGGGCTGGTGCAGATGGAACAACTGGAAGGGGGAGTGGTAACTGAGGCTGCAATTGAGGCTGAGTAGCGGGAATGGGTTGGTGCTGAAGCTGGACAATGGGCACTGGTGCAATTATGTCAGTCTTACTTTTGGGAAGTTCTTGTCTTTTCTCATTTAAAATCTTATTGATTAGTTCGTCTGATGCATGCAATTCTTGTTGAGGATATATTTTATCTATTCCCATTTGGAGATTCCTGTCTGCCTTTCTAATTTGCTCATCCCATTCTTTTTCTTCCTGTTCTAGCATTCTATCTGAATTAGATTTGTGCCTACGCGCATGTTTCTCTCTGCTTCTTAAGCGGAGGTTAGCTTCCTTCCTCCAGTCTCTAATGACATCAAATGTCGCAGGGCGTGCTTTCTTGCGCAGCAATACTGATTCCAAATGATCTATTCGCGCCATCTCATAACTCCCAATTTTAGGCCATTGCAAATCTTCTACGTGTCTGGTCTGCCTATGCCAAATTTCACAAAACATTATTGCCCCTATTCCATACTTCACATACATCTCAAACGCTGGTGACCCTACAGGTGGCGCAACATGGCCAGTTTCCAAAGATGGTCTACCGCAGTGGAAAAATCCCACTAGACAGGAAGACAATTTCCCAGGCATGTTTGCTATTATTAGTACCTTACCCTGGGCGTTTGATCTTGTAAATGCAACTCTCAACCAATATCGGGGCTATTAAGAATCGGGGCACGACTCACCTGATCAATCAGTTAGTCTCTCAAGACTCAATTCGTCTGTATACAGATGCAACCAAGGATCGTCGTGTCTGCGTATCTGGCTCAATCTGCCTTGTTTCGGGACCCTCACCATCTTGCTCTCTGGCCGGACACATCAATCAGGGACCGGTTGTGTACAGATCTGCAAAGGAGTCTCATCACTTTCACAGGGGCGCCCCAAACACCTCTTGATCCCGGCTCGACGGCCTCGTCCTCGATTCGTTTTTTCCACCTTTTTCAAATTTCAAAGTACACGATGGAGCTGTCATGATGCCTACCCCCGGGCATCTGGATTGAGTCCATCATCCCCGGGAGCAGGCATCCAGATACTCATTAAAACCCCAACAGCCACGGCTGGGGGCTGTTTGGATTCAGTCCTGGCGCCTTAGGCGCCAGGCTCATCATAGAAATCAGTCCTGGTGCCATAGGCGCCAGGCTCATAGACTTTACTTACCTTATGCAGACCATCCTGCAAATGAGTCCAAGCCAACGTGAGGCCTGGATGGGACTATTTTATTACAGGGACTATTTTTTACTCTGGTGTGGTTCTGGGGAACTTCTTACCTGGGACTACTTTGCAGGCTATTTAAACCACGCCCGAACAGCAGCTCATGCTTCGTGTTATTCTGCATCCAGCAGCGTAACGCTCACCGTGTCTGCAAGTCAGCATCCAGTCTTCTGCCACGCCCGCCTCGAATCCGGAGCTCCTAGACAAAAGGAAAAGAAAGGAGAAGAGGTTAGATCACAGATCTTATTTGATTCCTTACCCGATTCCGGACCCAGCAAATCTCCGAGCCTGGAAAGGACATTATTTCAGCATGCATCGCTTCGCCAGCAGCAGTGCCGCGTTATACTCACCAGTCCACCGCATCTTTCAACTCGGCGCTGCCTCCATCATTTTCTTCGTCGAAACCCAGCACCTGGGGGGAAAACAAAAGGAATAACAAGGTGAGCCGAGAAAACCGACAAAGACAATCTCTTTGCCACCATAGGCTCACCTGCTTTACCACCGGAGGTATTATCCTTTAATTCGCTGCATCTTTCTATGCTGCACCTATAAAGGGAGAGAAAATAGCAAGTTAAACTCATGCAACTTTTACCGGACAGTGTTTGGTAATACAGACTCTTACCTGAACGCCATCAGCTGCCTCCAGGCAATATTCTTTTGGACCCAGCTGCAACCTAACGAGGGAATGGAACAAGAGTGAACATCGGACATATTGAACTCTTTGAACTTTATAGACACTGGAGTCAATATTCCTCCGGAACTCCTCCAGTACCTTCAAACCAGTGAAGTAACTGGTATCTACGCGCCCCTGCATGCCATGCAGGATGGAGAGCTCATCATTTAAAAACATAAGGTGAGGTTACCAAGAGGGGATATCGGAGGTGATTAGTGGGGAGAACGAGAACAGTTGGGGGGGGGGGGCATCACTAAAGTCCACGGGTGGCTAAATCCCTTTCTCCTCTTGCAGGAGAATACTTCTACGAGTCCAGCAGAAAAGATTAGGCGGGCCAGTCCAGACTCTCATCTCTTCACTACGCATCACGTTGGTGGAGACCGCAGCTGTCCGGGTCCGATCGACACCCCTGTGGGAACCAGGTGAGCGTAACAGAAGCAAATGGGAGAGCGTCCCTATTCAGGCGCCATCTTTTGACGGGCCCCTGGGGACCCTCGTGCATGGAAACAAGGCACAATCGCCACACAAGAACTGATACGTCAGACACGAGGTTCAATTCCCAAAATCTAGGGTTTATTGCAAAGCAAACAGTCTCAGTCGGCCAACCGGATTTCACTTCCCGCAACGTGTGTTACCCAGACCTCGTGGGACGCAAGAGAACGAACATTTTACATCCGTTACATATATACAAAAACACCATCATATTATCAGTAGTGACACATCAAAAACCGCCCATAATATATCTTATTTAGCAAGGGTTCGGTGATTGACAATTATGACACCCTTCAGCAACAGTTGCAATCTGCAAAGGTGCAGACACTATTCTTTGTTACAGAGAACATAGTGCTCTTGTTCTGCAACCAAGCGGTGTTCGTAGGAGGGACACATTCCAAGCTCTATTATCTCTTGGTTTCTATTTGTGAGCTAACGGTCGGCTTGATCTGAAGGGGCCCAGGAAAGGGGGGCCGTGAAGGAGAGTATAATTCAAGCCATTAATTGTCTATTTCTACAGTTTCTACCGTTTCAGCGAGACTAGCTGGCCCCTGCTTGGTGATTAAATGCCTTTCTGCTTACTTCCAAGGACTTGTGAGGGACGAAAACAGTGTATTGTTGTCTGGGCTAGTCTCTCAGCATGTAACTTGTGGCCTTCCTCTGTGCATGAACGGAACGAAATAGAATTCACTTTTAGCAAAGCATTAGAACAGAAAAGCAAGCAAAAGCAAAATCGCAAAATGGTGAATTCTGTTGTTACAAAATGGACGTTCTATGGTTATGCTGACGATTCTGTACTGGTGATGCTAGGCGTATGATGCGGTTGGTTTTCGGCCAACATAATATACCATCCATGCTATGGTAGGGTATTTTCTAGACTAACAAGAACACTCTGCCCTTCCTGCGCCCTGCCTTTTTAAGGTCATTACCCTCCAAAAGTGGGCCACTACACCTTAACAACTGGGCAATTCTTTGCCCTCTTCAGGCTATGGGGAGGTTCACTAGAGCAAGATCTGATGGTCTTGTATTAAGTGGTATTGTAATTTGTGATTCAAAGGCAATTGAAAAGATAGATAAATACAATTTTGAACGAAAATGTGGATTGAGTAAGCCAAAACCAATAGTAGAGATTGAGATGATATATACTCGCAACAGCTTTTGTTCACCCTTATCTCTGTATCAATGTACCTTAGGAGCTATATGCCGATGTTGGGAGCCCAGGATAAAGTCATGGATTCAACTTAGAATTCTTCATTAAGAACATTGAGCCTTGCTCACCCAGACATTCCTTTGCTTACCTCTGAACAGCACTTTACAAAGAACAGTAATTTTATTTATTTCATAAAAAGTTTTATGAAGAGCAATCTTCACCCAAGGATATCTTGGTGCTGACAAAGAACAAACATGTTACTATGATAGTTTCTAATGGATTGCTTCCTCTCATGGGCTCCTCATCAATGAGATCCTATCCCCAGTGCAGCTGATCTTTGGAAACCTTTCTGCCACCAGGGGGATCAACGCAGGTCTGCGTCGGCTCTGCCAGAAGCCCCTATGCTCCCCACATTGGACCTCACGTTGGAGACCAGTATATACGGAGGGGCCGCACCCCATGACATTGATTCCTTTTTTCCATGCACTCTATCGGTTTAAAGAACACCTACTTCATTCTTTCGTCGTAATGCCCAACCTTGTAAAGGCCTCGGGTTTCAAGCTGTGTGCCGATTTCAGCCGACAGATGTCGGTGTCTGCCCCCATAAGGTTTGTTCATACTGCCTGAGGGAGAAACATGAAACCCAGCACTGCGGGTTGTGCCAATCCATGCACCATACGCCCCTAAGGGAATGGGCGGCCAAACCTTTTATCTTTATCCATAAGCAGAAAGGTGAAAGCAAGAGATCTTGGTCAAGGTCACAGGTCACAGGGCACAGAGCGTCAGTCTGAAGACAGATCTGTTGCCTGTAAGGAGAAGAAGCACTGTAAGAGGTCTGGCTTGCCGGGAAGTTCCTCTCTACAACACTCTCATTCCTCTTCGAACGAGTGGCATCATCGCTCCAAGGACTACCCGCAAGCAGCGACAAAGGTACTGCTTCCACCCCAATCCTCCACTCTAGAAAATTGGGAAACATTCAGGCTAAAGATGCGTAACATCCTTGCTATGGTACCGGTGGCCTAGTGGCTACGTCACATGCATATTGGCACGGCCCCAGCTCCCATGGGTGAAGACCCGTCCTGGCTCCGACATACTCTGACTATTGGTGTCGATTCCTCAGCGTCAACTCCACCTTCTATTTCCGCATCATCAGTGCTGCTCAGCACTGACGGTGTCGCAGCAACCCTCGAATATTCTCCTCTTCTGTGAGACCTTTCATGTCAAAGATGGGTTAGGTATTCGACGAAGAAGTGGACCCCATTCCTTTTGGAATTAAACCGCTGTGTCAGAAGGAAGAGAGGGCCTCCCCAGAAGAGTTCTATGGTGAGGGTCTGTTGGAACTGACTCAGGATCTCCAACAGGCCAGTAGCCTTGACACGTCACTGGAGCGGGACATCCTACCAGTACCAGTTCAGAGAATGTGACAAATTGACTTCTGTAGAGTCTAAACTGCCTACTCAGCCCTCACACTTCTGCAAACCAAAAGTGGACCCAATCATAACATTGAAACATGCACAGTTAAGAAATGTACCTCCATCACATTTTGTGGTAACATGGGCAGAGGAAAGGCTATACCCTCGAGAGGGGTGCGAATGTGAAACAGTAGCAACCCAAACAGGATAATACATTAGTCCAAAATAAAATGAATGTCAAATCAAGGCACTATAAAAATATATATACTTTAATTAAATGCACCATCTGCAATAATAACTAAATAGATAACAAAAAAACCCGACCCATGTAGAAAGAACACAGAATATGCAAAGATAGCAAGATCCATCAACGTAATGGCACAGGGGGAGAAAGGCAGTAAAAACCATATTATTTTTGCAACATATCGAAACAGCCAGGGGGGTGGCGATAAGAGAAACTGAAGTGATCTTGCTACATGCCTGGGATGACAAACCAGAATCAACAAGCTTGCGAGGAAGATGGTGGCTGATTGCATTGGCTAAAGCAAAAACGTGCATCCTCAGAAGGTGGAAATCATCCATGCCACCGACCGATCGGGAATGGGTGGACCCTACAAGAGGGTGATATTTAAGGTGCAAGGGGACCTTCAGTTTGAAGAGACTTGGAGCGATTTCTTAGAACTTAAAAGATATGATATAACTCATCTGGCGGGGACCCGAATATACTTCCCAATAGCGATGTAGGTAGCACAATCCTGTTTTAGCCTTCGCAGTTATCAGGCAGTAATACATCTGCCTGTTCCACAACAGTAGAACAAGCTTCTCTGCACTGGGCTGGTGGCCCAATTCAGGCTCTAATGCGGCAATAGTAGTGCAGATTTACAGCAGATATCAAGTTGGGGTGAAACTGAAGGTTGCTGGGGTTCAAAGCGATACTCGAGCAATCTGGATCATGGAGATCACCAGAGTTGGTTCAACAGTCGAGGTTCGATGGTAGACGGGCTGATGTCAAAATGTACACGGCGAGTTTGTATGTCCAACAGGAAGGCCTGATCTTGGGTGGACACGCTGCCTTCCATTGCTGTAATTAAGTCCAAGACATGCCTGTTCTCGAGGGTCCTGAGTCTGATGGCCCTCAATTCTTCTCCAATGACATTAAATCCTTTTATTGTCATGTTAATTGTCTGTAGCAGCTCCCACCTGGTGATGTGTGTAACCACTTGGCATTCACTGCAGTTTGAATTCCTGGCATGAATATTTCTGTAAATATTACTGCCGTTCTACTGAACAATTTGTGTTCATCTGGGATGTCATGATAAGCTTCTATTGATTTTGCTGAAAAGTAGTGTTCTCTCCTGTCGGATGAGGATGAGCGACCGCTTCTTCCTTTGATGTGCATCCATTTTCAGAAAGTTGTCAATGTTTAGATCACTTTGAGATCACTAATGCAGGAACATGTATTATTTATTTGTAATCAGTTCATAATTGAATTTTTACAAAATCAATAAAATATGTATATGTTCACATTTATACAAAATCCATATATAATATACAATACATAGTACAATACATACATAGAAGTTAATCAACAGTGTTCAGTATTTTTCTAATTTATCGTCATTAAGTGTTTTTAAAAGGTTTTCAAGAGATACCTACACTTACTGCCACATTATCTTTGATACTTTCACAGCTTAATCAATCCTTGTTCAAAGTGTAACTTGACTTGACACCATACTCTATATAGAGCTATGTGGGTTGCCCTACATTCTGTGTTCAGACAGTAAGTCCAAAAGTGTAATGATTTTATGGATTCATAGTCATGTATTATATGGCCTAATATGGTCACATACACATACCCTAAATTTGAACCCTCAGTTAACACATGTCTTACGGTTTCAAAGCATACAGAGGAGTTACAAGCTCTACATATTCTGCCATCTTTAGGAATTTTCCATTGTCCGTCTCGAGTTGATCTCAAAGTCAACTGGTTTGTACGCATATGTAACCTAAAACGTCGTACTTCCGGATTTGGGCATCGCAACAGATATTTCTGAGGCTTCATGAACATATGAGAGATTTGGGCCACTTGATTATAATTAAGAAGAGTCTGTAAATGCTCATAATTATTTACCCAATCCCATTTGTGTAGACGACAAGAAAAGGCCTCTTTGCACTTCAAGTAGTTTGAGCTGCGGGCAAAATCAGGTCTCCAATCTAATTTGGTAAACAGATCTTTTATCAACTTTATGTACCCATTATTTTTCTCGGGGGCATTTTCAAGACAATTCATCCCTAATTTACTTAAGAGAGGGCATACTGCTTTCATAAAAAAATTCCCCTCTACGCTTTAATGCAATCAATGTTAAAGACATTAATCCTAACTCTAACCGTATGTACTCTATAGAGGTAGCAGGGGGGGGGGGGGGAATCCAAGCACGCTACCCTAAAAATACCTTTCAAGGACTTGCAGCCACAGCAAGTTTTGCATTTCCAATGCTTCATGTCCATACAGTACTACAGGGCAATACCACTATGTCTAAAGTTTAAAAATATCTCCCACTGCAAACCCAGCATGGTGGTACACAAATCGATGGACCATGTGTGTAATGTGTTTTGTTTTACATGTTTTGCATGATATAAGTTCATGTTACCCTTTTTTATTGGACATTTCAACTCCTAAATATTTGTAGGTTTTGACATACTCTATATGCCCAAGTTCTGTAATCAGGGGAATCTTCTTTACATGGCTAATCAAAACTAACATGGTTTTAGTTTTTGATAAGTTAATCAACAACACATGAGCTTTGACATAACTCGCCAAAGCATTTAACATAGATTTCATGCCTGCAAGTAAATGGTCGCAAATGACCAAGTCAGCTTAAAGCATAGCAACAGCAACACATTGGCCAATTCGGGCGGGGACACTTTGGACTATGAGCCATCAGAGCCGGGAGATCTGCTATGTAGAGCTTGAAAAGTAAGGCTGCCAATATGTAGCCTTGATTCACCCCTCTTCCTATTTGTATGTCACCCGAAAGTAGAACAGAATCATTGAGTCGAATCTGTGCAGTGTTATCTGTGTGTAATGCAGCTAAGATTTGCAGTATCCATTCATGGCAACCAAGTGCCCTCAGTTTCCTCCAAGGCAACACACGATTAACCTGGTCGAAAGTTGCTCGGAAATCTATGTAGGTAATATAAACCGAAGGATTATTTTTGGTTCTTGCACGTTCTATGACCGTATCCAATAATCTAATGTTATGGGTTGTTGATGAACTCTGATGAAAGCCTGCCTGGAAAGTATCCAGAATATGATTCTCAGTTACCCATGTTTGCAAGTGTTTCAAAACAAATCCGGCAAAACTTTGCCGGTAGAGTCAAGCATTGAGAGTAATTAGTAATTTTCAGGGGCTAGACGGTTTCCATTTTTAAACATAGGAACATAAATTACTTTCTTCCACGACATAGGAATACTTCTATCACGGCACACCTTCATGAACATGTTACACAATATGTTGTCCCATAATTCATAGTCGCCATTGAGTACTGCTTGCTGATGAGAGACCATTCGGTCCAGGTGCTCTGGAATTTTTTATCTTTTTTAAACAGGTTATCATCTCGGACAAATCAAAGGACATCGGCCAATTTAGACATTTGAAATTGGGTGTCACATCTATAACATCATGTGCTTTCATTTTATCTCCAATGAAGGCAATCCATGTTTTCTCTGGAATGTGGTTTATAATTGCTTGTTTAGTGGAAGGTCTAGAAAGGTTTAAGATGTGCCATTCTTGTTACTTTAATACATACATACTTTAATATAATTGCCGAAGTTGTTGTTAGAGTTTTCACAGCAGTACTAGGTTTGAAATACTTGGTTATTTGTTCAGTGGCTACAGTGGCCGCTGCAATAACCTCTCTATCCACTAGAGATTGTTTGGGCAGAGTATCCAGTCATTTTGGCCATCAGTATTGCCCACCTTTTTGTACCCTTGCTCTTTCACATAGGGTTTGTTGGTTCTGAGGTTATAGGTATGTTTATTCAAGGACTTTTCCGACATCGTTAGCAGGGTGTGTCGTAGGTCACTCCTCCCGATTCACTATGTGTAAAAAACACAAAATAACAGATCGTTTTATGGACAGTGTTATTTCAAGTCTGCCGTGTTGACAGCGTAGTATAAGCAGTTCCAGAAATACACTTTTGAACAAAGGAAGAAGCAGTGGTTGTCATGAACTGCAGAACACATCCTTTTTGGACTTCCTGGTCCTTGTCATAACGGGGCTTGCACTCCATAATACTCCCAACATGGTCGTCCAGTGTGAAAACCCTTTCTCGCTCCACGCGCTGGACGTAACGTATTCTATTACTAGACCGCGGCTCCGCGCGTCTCAATGCTATTGCAAAGTAGAGATCCGACGCGTGTCCCGAAGCTTGTGGTATTGTTTCCTTGTACCTGTCTATCTACCCGTTCCTTGCCCCTTCCTTTCCTCCTATTTCCTGGATTTGTGTGCTAGTTGCACTTTTCCTAGTTCCCCGGATTCCTGGACCCGCATCCCGGAAACTGAACGCACTCTGGAGTCGGAAGAGACTCGGGCAGCCTTGTTCAAAACCAGGTCCGTCCGCAAGAAGGCAGCGACCAAGAACTCCAGCAAAGAACGGACCCAGGTGAGAAGGGGGGAACTCCTTGACAGTTTGAGACGCCACCCGACCAAACTCGATAGCGACATGGAAGCCGCTGTTCAGGACCTGATGCGTGGCATGCAAGAACTATCAACCGAGGTCCAAAATCTAAAAGCGGAAGCGCCACACTCAAACAATTGGTCCTATCCCGGGATTCGGCCACAAAAGAAAGCGTCTTGTTGGGCGGCATTGTTGACAAATGCGATGGGTCCGTAAAAACCCTTCGTGGATTCCTGGATTCATGTTTGGTCCACTTTACATTTAAGCCTTATTACTTTTCGACTCCCAGGGCTAAGGTGGGGTTCATAATTTCCCACCTTTCCGGTAATGCCTTAACCTGGGCTACACCCCTCGTTAACTCTGGAGATGGTCTCCTAGATGACTATGATGGGTTCACACAGGCCCTTAAAAACATGTTTGATCACCCTGAGCAGGTCTTTAGTGCCCAGGAACGTCTGTTAGACTTTCAGCAGGGTTCCCAGGATATGCTCACTTATGTGACCCGATTCAAACAATTGGCCAAGGAAGCTGATTGGTCCTCTGAGGCGAGTTTCACCCTATTCAGGAGAGGACTGAATGATGAGATTAAGGATGAGTTGGCCAGAGTGGCTCGACCAAACTAATTCCAGGCACTAATGGACCTTGCCATGCAAATAGACTTCCGTATCCAAGAAAGAAAGGCTAAAAAGAAAAAATCCAGGGGAAATCCTTCCAAGGTGTCCTTTGAGAGCACCGTCAGAACGGACACAAACCCAGGCTCAGTCACAGAACCAGAACCCATGCAGGTAGGGCCTTCCGTGGACCCATATCCCCGCAAGAAAGGATGGGAAGGATTCATACGGGCTTGTGTATGTATTGTGCTTCGGACAAACATTTTGGTTAGGGAATGTCCTCTAGCCCCCCTCGGCGTTCGGGAAACACCAGCTCCCGATCCTAGATGGAGCAGAGCTTCGGGAGAGAGATGTTTGCTCCACATCAATTCCATCCTTGAACTCTCCTGGACAAAACAAATTGGTCATACTACAGGCATTTCTATCACCCTCCAAGAGCAAGACCTATCCCATTTTGGCCTGGGTAGACTGCGGAGCAATGGGGATCTTCATTGATCATGATTGGGTTGCTAGTCACCAGATTCCATACGAGACACAAAGTACCTTGCAGCCTGTGGAAGCCATCGACGGAAGACCCCTCTCTTCAGGGCCCACAAGCCTGCAGACCAAGGCGATCCAGCTCTCAATAAATCACCATCAAGAGCTGATTAGGTTCGACATCATTAAGTCAGCCCACTACCCCATGGTATTGGGTATGCCCTGGTTACAAAAACATAATCCGTATATCAACTGGACAGCAGGATCACTATTCCTAGACTCAGAGTTTTGTATGTCTCACTGCCTTTTCCTGGATCCTTCATTAACACCCCCTAAGGAACCGCATAAAGACCAAGAAACACCACTCGTGGTTTCCAATATCATACAAGTCCCTGAGGCCTACCAAGGTTATGCTGATGTGTTTTCGACTGCCATAGTCCAGGCCTTACCCCCACACAGGCCTGAAGACTGCGCAATAGAAACGGAACCCTCAGCAGTGATTCCCTTCGGCAGGATGGTCATCCTTTCTGAACCCGAGAAAAAGGCCCTCAAAGAGTACCTGGATACCAACCTTGAAAATGGCACCATAAGACCTTCAAAATCTCCAGCAGGTGCTTCGTTATTCTTTGTTCCCAAAAAGGATACCCAGGAACTCAGACCCTGCCTCGATTATCGTGGCCTAAATCAATGCACCCTCAAAGACTGATACCCACTACCCTTGATTTCAGATATCCCTGAAGCCGTAAGAGGTGCGGTAATATTCACCAAGTTGGATCTCCGGGGTGCGTATCATTTGATCCGTATCCGGGAAGGAGACGAGTGGAAAACCACCTTTAGAACACCCTTTGGCCATTACGAATACCTGGTCATGCCCTTTGGACTAGCTAATGCCCCGGCAGTCTTCCAACGTTTTATGGATAGGGTGTTCTCTGACATGTTGTTCCTCTTCGTCATTGTATATCTGGATGACATATTGATCTTTTCCAAAGACCCTCAAAAGCATGAAGAACACGTAAAGGCAGTTCTACAAAGACTCCGTGAACAACAACTCTTGGCCAAACCCGAAAAATGCTTGTTTCATGTTACCTCTGTTCACTACCTAGGATTTATCCTTAGCCCAGAGGGAATTGGTATGGACCCTTCAAAGGTAAAGGCCATTCTGGCATGGCCTGCTCCCACGTCCGTGAAACAAGTTCAATCCTTCCTGGGACTTGCCAATTTCTACCGAAAGTTCATATCCACCTTTTCCTAGATTGTTCAACCGATCGTTGCTCTCTTAAAGACGGATAACCCATTTATCTGGTCCACACAGCAAGACACAGCGTTCCAGCATTTGAAGACCGAGTTTACACAAGCTCCTATCTTAGCCCAACCCAACATAAGCCGACCATTACTATTGGAAACGGATGCCTCTAATTAGGCCATAGGAGCAGTGTTGAAACAGAAATTAGAAGATAAGCTGGAACACCCCATTGCTTATCTTTCACGAACCCTGACTCCGAGTGAAACACACTACTCTGTCCTGGAAAAGGAATTGTTAGCCATCCGCCAAGCCTTCACTGAATGGCGGCATCTACTTCTGGGAGCTAGACATCCAGTCCAAGTCCGTACGGACCATCTGAATCTTCAGATTCTACAGTCATTGGAATGTAGAAATAGTCGTCAGGCATGTTGGGCCTACTTTTTTGCCCAGTACCAGTTCCACATCACTCATGTCCCTGGATCACAAAATCTGATTGCTGATGCCTTGTCTCGACGTCCTGACTACGTAACCACTGAAGATAAGGCATATCCTAAAATGTTCCCCCCCCCGTTCTTCGTAGCTCAAGCAGTCAACCTCCTGGAAGAAATCCGAGCGCAAACCCAATACTCTGAGTTATGGAAGGATTTGTCAAGGAAAAATCAATGGATTCTAAGAGCCAAGTAAGGATATTTACACAAGGACAATGCACTGCTCATTCCTACACAGAAATTACAACAGAAAATAATAAACCTCTGTCATGACACACTTCACTCCGGGCATCGTGGCATCACCAATACCCTCCGTTTTATACAGAGACAGTTCTGGCGGCCTAAGATGAAGACTGACGTACAGCACTACGTCCAAGCTTGCGTTTTCTGTGCTCAAAATAAGCATGATAACAAGGGACCAGCGGGTCTTCTATTGCAACCAACACTGCCAACTAGGCCATGGGAATTCATCGCTACAGACTTCATTGTGGAACTACCACCATCTCGAGGATACATTACTATCATGGTTACCATAGACTTGTTCACTCATATGGCTCATTTTACTCCCCTCAGTAAACTACCATCCTCCTCCGAACTAGCTGGAATCTTTCGGGAAAACATATTCCGCCTGCACGGACTTCCTTCCAAGATCATATCTGATAGAGGACCTCAATACGTCTCACAATTCTGGAAACATCTCTGTTGAATTCTGGGAATTCAACGTGCCCTCTCTTCAGGGTATCACCCCAAACCAACGGAGCCACAGAACATGCGAATCAGACCCTGGAACAGTATCTTCGATGTTTCGCCACCAATGTCCAGGATGACTGGTCACTCCCGATACCTGTTGCTGAATTCGCCTACAACAACTCCGAACATTCAGCGCTCAAAACTAGTCCTTTTTATTGTAGTTAAGGGTTCCATCCATCGGTTTTACCCTCTGTTCTTCCTCATTCTACACCGGTACCTACTGTTGACTCCTGGATCAAAACCCTCGTCAACATACACCAGGAGGCCAAGGAATACTTAGAGAAGGCCAGATCGCAGACCAAGAGATATGCGGATTCCAAAAGAAGACCAGGCCCCTCCTATGCAGTCGGTGAGCAAATATGGTTGTCATCAAAATTACTACCCCGACATCTAAGACCAAACAAATTGGCCCCCCGATACTATGGTCCATTTCCCATCAAGGAAATTATTAACCCCGTCTCATACCGGATCAAACTACCAGACTCCTGGAAGAAAATTCATCCAATTTTTCATACCTCTTTATTGAAACCCTACATTCCATCCTCCCGTAAATCCTGTAGACCTCCTCCTCTGCTGGTCGACAACCAACTGGAATATGAGGTATCCTGGATTTGCGATTCCAGGTATAAACGGGGCCAGCTTCAATACCTGGTTGAATGGAAAGGATACCCTCCTAGTGAAAGAACCTGGGAACCTATTTCTAATATCAAGGCCCCTCGGTTGCTCAGATTTCACCTTATACACCCGGGCAAACCTGGAGGAAAGCGTCTTCAGAGGAGGCATGCTGTCATGAACTATAGAACACGTCCCTTTTGGACTTCCTGGTCCTTGTCACAAAGGGGCTTGCACTCCATAAATCTCCCAACATGGTCGTCCAGCGTGAAAACCCTTTCTCGCTCCACACGCTGGACGGAACGTTTTCTATTAATAGACCACGCCTTCCGCGGCTCTGCGCGTCTCAATGCTATTGCAAAGTAACGATCCGACGTGTGTCCCATAGCTCGCGGTATTGTTTCCTTGTACCTGTCTATCTACCCGTTCCTTGCCCCTTCCTTTCCTCTTATTTCCTGGACTCGTGTGCTAGTTGCACCTTTCCTAGTTCCCCGGATTCCTGGACACGCGTCCCGGAAACTGAACGCACTCTGGAGTTGGAAGAGACTCGGGCAGCCTTGTTCAAAACCAGGTCCGTCCGCCAGAAGGCAGCGACCAAGGACTCCAGCAAAGAACGGACCCAGGTGAGAAGGGGGGGGACTCCTTGACAGTGGTTTCACAAAAGGATTGCCTATATTTTCTGACCGAACTTCTCGCACGTCACAATTTATTCGGCCTAGTAATGTTCATAGCAGTCGAGTGCACCACGCCATCGAATGCACCAAAGGCACACTCTCGCCACACTCCTTCCGTCATGTATGATCACAATGGAGCATATTACGCCCCCATTTTTAGGCAGCTTCATATAAGACTTGAATCCACAGGCCCAATAGTGTTCCATTAGTACGGCAGTTCCTCCATTAATTCCTGGCACATTGATTATTTGCTTGCATTCTTTATTTTCTCCAACTTTGGTCGGACCACAGTTTCTGAAACAGTGTTGTATTCTTCATTGCCAGTATGGACACAGGGCCTGCTTCATTTTCAACCCATGTTAATACTTTTGAATACTTGGCCTATTCCTTGAGGCATTCATCATTCACTATTTACACTACCTATAATGTGCTTTCATCAATAAGTGTGCACTGCATCCCAACATTCCTTCTTCCCATCCTGTACTGGTGGCTACTCGTCCATATACCAATAGCTGAGGTCTCTGCCAGCATCCTGGCAATCCTGGGGTCTCCACAATTCAGTCTCTTTTGTTCGACATTCCTAATCTGTTCTCCAGTCATACCACTGAATGAGTACAGGAGCATTGGTTTGTATGTAAGCATCTTCATATGGGAACGTTATTTTTACCCTCCATCGTAGGGTTACCCACTTTCCTTCGAATTGTCCTCTTGTCATGCATGTTGCTAGATGACTGAGACACTTTTCATCATGTGTAGGTATTTCTCTTGCTATCAATGCTCTGACTAAGCTCATGGCATAAGGGATGAGAGAACACACATAGCAGCATTCATCTGACATTCTTCTCCCCACTTCCTTCATGTGCTGATACCACATGTTATTCTTTAAATGTGCTTCATTACCAAGATATGTATTTATATCCTCATGACCTTCTTTTGCATCCCTCTTCAATCAAATAATTTGCTTCAGAATATCAGGGAAAATATCACTTTTGTACGAGATTGAAATAAATGTCTCATGGCTAAACGTTCCATCTGTATTATAAAACTTCATTTGGCGAAATGCTATAATAAGGAAATAAAACTGCACATTGTACAAAACGTAGCCACAAGAAAGATTGCAAAAGTGTTTATACGTCTCACTGCATTCTGTGTATCAATAGGTCTTCTTGCTACCAATGTGTCTTTCACAAACTGGAAAATTCCGATACCCTTTTATTAACGTGTAATTCCTGTTACTTTTCATAATCACACTTTTTTATATAACAGAAACTGTAATATTATTGTAATAATTATCCTTTGAATAATAGGGGCTGTTTTAGGATTTCCCAAAAAGGTGACAATGTCCGTGTTTTGTCTAACCATAGCTGGATAAGATTGAAGTATGTAAGTGAAACCACATACAAGAATTTGTGTAACGTTATAAGCAACATAAAGTGTTGTGGGCTCTTCTGCTTTTTGGTTTTTCAAAGTATTGTCTCTTTAACCGATCAGGAATAGTTTTTATGAACACCGCAAAGTTTGTTTCCCTTTATTTAAACTTGGGAACAATCAAAAGTTCGAATTGTCCTTATTTAAACTGTTCTTGTTGGTTCTTGGTAGCCGATATCATCAACATTCATGGAACTTCTTCTCTTGCTTCACTGTCAACTGGTACCGGAGGTGTAAGGTTCTCTCCTTTTGTAAGGCTTTACGTCATTCAGATGCAGCCAAGCTCGTCTTCCTTGGAGCTTCACTGCACTGGGGGTGACCCCCTCTACTAGGTACGGTCCTTCAAAGAGGGGCTTATTGCAAGTGCAAACTAAACTCTCTACAAGAATTTGATCCTCTAGGTACAAACTAAGTAACTTCATAAATTCTATTGAATTGATTGTTTGGTTGTTTTCTTCAATCTTCTTCGACCCTTCCCACTGATTTTTGATCTGTTGGGAAATAAAATAAACACTAGCGGTCATATTTGTCAAATAATCATGCATTTCATCCCCTGCTACACTATGGGCTTCAGTTTCTAATGGATTGTGCCCTCCCACATATTCCTCATCTTTGATATTTTCATATCATCAGCTTTGCTGCTTCGGAAAAAAAATGTCCAAACCAGAGGGCGCTGTGCTCGATGGCATGACGTCAATGTCCCTCAAAGGTTGCTGTAAAGCATCAACGTCATCTGTAGTACAAATAGCTGGAGCCGCGCCCGTTTGCTTCAGTTCAGTTTTTCCGAAAGCTGTCACTTCGTGTGCTTGAAAACGACGCTTCAGTCTTTCATCAAGATGTCTTCATCTTCGAATCCTTCTACCGCTAAAACTGGTTTAAAAAAATGCCAGCATTGCGGGAAGAAGATGTCGATCACTGATCCTCATCGAGTGTGCCTATGGTGCCTAAGTCCCGACCATCGGGAATGCGGGTCCTGTCAGGCCATGACACCTAAAGCTCTCAAGGAACGACGAGGTAAATTGGCAGTGGAGAGGTAAACTTCGAAGGCCTCTTCGAAGAGAATTAAAGACTCCAGGGAGTCTAAGGACTCGTCCCGGCGTAAGTCGAAGTCTCGATCGAGTAGATGATCAAGAAAATCTTCGTCATCTTTGAAGAAGGCGAAGAAGAGACGTCACCGATCTCCCTCTTCTTCTTCGTCTTCTTCCTCCACAGGGGTTATTACTTGTCCAACTAAACATGATTCCCCTAAGAAACGGGAGGCCTTCAGAGCCTCAATGACGCAAATCTTCGAGAATGCGGCCCGTCCCCCTCAGAAGTCACGCAAAGACCATGCCCCAGCTCATCGCTCGGATGTCAGAGTAAGGTCGGAGACTACTAAATGCTCAAAATCCGTCGAGAAATCGTCAAGGGTACCGTCTAGAGAACCTTCTCCCGTACCTAAGAAAAAGAGCAAGTCGAGCCTATCGGTACATAAATCGAAGGCAATGTCAGACAAACTGGCATCAGGTTCCAAACCTTCATCGACACCAGTGTCAAAAATTTTGTCGACACCAGTGTCAAAGGTTTCGTCGGCACCTGTGTTGAAGGTTCCGTTGACACCATTCTCAACGCCTTTGTCAAAGGCACCTTCGAGTTTATCGAGTACAAAATAGATTCCTATAGCATCATCAACGCCATTAGTGAAATCTATGCCAACGCCTTCATGGCCTCAACCCTCAAGTAAGTTTTATACCCATTTACCAAGAAAATATGTTTTCAAGTCTATGGCTTCCATTTGGGTTGAAGTATGGAACAAAGAATGCTCCTGAGGAGAGAATCTCTATGACTCTCCAATCAGCTAGTGGCATAGACACTTCGCTTGAATTGGAGTTCGTCAGACCTGACCCAACTGATCATGCTGATTCAGCATACAGGAACATTATGAATAGGGTTGTAGAGTTCATGGGCTGGAACAGAAATTCAGCCATAAACAAACAAGATGATATGACAGATATTCTGAGCCAGGGTCTCCAGAAAGATCCAATACACCTTTTCACACAACCCTTCAAATGAAGGTCATAGCTAATTGGGAGACCCCAGAATCTGGACCAGCAGTAAATAAACATGTTGCAACAAAAATATAGATCATCATCATCAGGTGCCTGCCTGCATTATCTGCATTGATGTACCCCGTGATATTCATATTGCCTACCTGCATTATCTGCATTTTTGTACCCGTGCCATTCATATTGCCAACCTGAACCACAGGCACTAATGCGCCCTGTGTTATTTATACTGGCTGACTGCATTATATGTACTGACACCCTGCGAACACCTACACTAGTCAACAGCCCACACCCAATCACATCGTGCTGGGTGACCAACCACCTCCAAACACTACTGACATCCCACCCACCCCCTTCCTACCCTCCTCCAAACCCACTCACCCTAATGATGCCTTTCACTGCAGCACTGTGCACCACCACAACTCCTCAGTTGCCATGCTCCACCGACCTCTAAACCACTCTAACTCCTGCCAACCATGGAAATGCCCAAGATCTGTCGGCACTAGAAATACACTCCTAGGCCAGCGCTCTCGCTATGCCCAGACTATCACGGCCTCTATTACCAACCCACCACCGTCACCCCACGCAAACATAATGAAAACAGTTCCGTCTAATACTATGAAAGCCTCTACACCGGCACTGCCCATGGCCACCAAAGCCAATACCACCATACAACCTGACAAAAGTAAAAACAAACTCTATCTGGTGCCTCTGCAGTGTACACAGATTAATGCCAGATCACTCCCAGACAGACCTACTGCTAAAGGCGGGGGAGTAGCCCTCATACTCGAACACAGCATAGCAGCAAGGCAAACCCCTTCACTCCTTGGTGAGTACATAGAGTCCCTCACAGTTAAAATCTCCATCCTGCCCAGCACCACTTTTGCCATTCACTTAGCCTACCGTCCTCCTGGACCTGTGGCTGACTTCCATGACAACCTTATCCATCTCCTAGGCGAGAATCTGAAACCAACATCCAAATCTATTCTTTTTGCAGATTTCAATTTCTGCTGCAATGACCAGAAAGATACACAATCCAGAGCACTAGCCAAAGCCCTTCAGGAAATAGGCTTCCACCAAAAAATCCTCTCCCCCACCCACTGCAAAGGGCGCACCCTAGACTTGGTAGCAGACCACAATTGCGGTGTTGACATCAGCTCCAGTACCCCCACCCCATGGACTGACCACCTCCTCATACACTTCTTCATCCCTACTACAACCAACACCACAAAAAAGCACTGCCCAGTCCCACCTGCCCTATCCACAAGTGCATGGAACCTCCCCAAAGACAGGATCCTCCCCTTCTTAGACATACAAGTGCTTAATCACCCTTCATCAATAAAGCCTGCAGAGTTGGCCGAAATCTACAACACAACACTTAAAACAGCTTTGGACACCATCGCCCCTCTAGAGAATAAAAAAGCAAAGAAAATAAAACAGTGCAATTCATGGTTCTCCAAAGAACTGCGTACCCTTAAGCGCAAAGCCCTGAGCAAATGGCAAGGATCCCCACAGGACTCTATGCTAATTGCCTATAAAACTCTGGCCGCACAATACAAGAAAGCCATACTCGCAGCAAAATCACTATCCTATATCGATAGGATCTCCAATTCCACTTCCGAATCCAAAGAACCCTTTGCCATCTTCAAGGAGCTGTCCACACCAGTTACCAACGCACAAGATATCATTAAAGCCAAAGCTTGGTGTACCAGTGTACAAACAGCCCTCATAACAAAACATGAACTCGTGCAGAATAAGATCAATGCTCACCACAACAACCTCTCCATGAATATCATGACAGCATCCCATATGGAAAATAAAGATGCCAACCACAAAAAACTATTATCATTCAGAGAAGTAACTGAGTCCGAAGTACTCGACGTAATGAGGAAAATCAAACCTTCCAACTGCAAAGGCAATGCCTGCCCAGAAAAACTGGTCAAAGAATGTGCTGAAACGCTAGCACCCTTCCTCAAAACTTTCATCAATGCCTCATTCAACTCCAACTCAGTCCCTGACAGCCTAAAAGAAGCCTGGGTCTGCTCACTTCTAAAACATGTTTGCTAGACCCTGAGATGGCCATGAACTACAGACCCATCACCACTGCCTCGTTCCTGCTTAAAATTTTGACAAGATTTCTTATACTCAAATCCAGCAATTCCTGGAAGAGAATAACATCCTAGGTAAAAGGCAATCGGGATTCCGCCCAGGTCATGGGACAGAATCTGCCTTACTGGATCTTAATATACAACTTGGCGACATTATCGATAAAGGCAAACCAGCACTTCTACTACTGTTGGATCTGTCCGCTGCCTTTGATCTTGTCAACCATGATACTCTTTGTAAACAACTCAAAAATGACGCCCACTTTTCCCCACCGGCCATAGCTTGGATAGAGTCCTTCCTCAAAGGGAGACTTATGAGGGTATTCTCAGACTCTGCCTGTGCCGCACCCACCACCATTCACTGTGGAGTCCCTCAGGGCTCATGCACGGCACCCACCCTCTACAATATCTTCTGGATCATCGCGGCATAGCCTACACCAACTATGCCGACGATACGCAAGTCCTTCTACCACTAACCGGCTCCTATGAACAAGATGCCAAAGCCCTAACTGAAATCTACGCAGCCATACAAACATGGATGGCAGCAAACTGTCTTTGTCTCAATAGAGATAAAACCGAGATCCTCCTGGTAGGCACCAAAAAGACTCTCAATGAACTCTCCCGTCAATACTCTACCTTCCACATTGACAATACACCTATCACTGTATCTCCATCAGTTAAAACACTAGGGGTATACCTTGATTCCTCCCTGTCCATGACACGCCAGGTCAATGCTATCACTTCCTCAGCTGCATTCACCACTAAAATTATCAACGCCTTCAAACCGTTTCTATCAACCAAGACCTGCCTCACCATTGCCAGGGCCACAGTCTGCACCAAACTTGACTACTGAAATGCCCTCTTCCTACGTACTTCCTCCAAAAACATTAACAAACTACAAGTCAAACAGAACAACACCCTCCTGGGGGCACTGAGCATCCCCAAAAGGGAACATATCTCCCAGGCTAGGAGAGAGGCCCACTGGCTGCCGGTCAAACAGCGCATCCTTTTCAAAACCCTTGCCATCACAAACAAGTGCCCCTCAAACAATGCCCCACCTTACCTATCGGAAATGAACACCCCTATCACATCCTCCAGACCCATTAGGTTGCACCTCGCCAATCAGATATATGTACCACCCTTCAAAAGAGCTAAAGCAGGAGGTTCTAGCTTCCACCACCAAGGCACCCAAAAACTGGAACGCTCTCCCCACAACGCTCAGAAACAAAACTTCATACACATCATTCTGTAAAATACTGAACACCAAACTGTTTTCCTAGTGTTATCTGCCTACCTTCCTCACCTGTAACGTCCGTTTACCCTGTTCCTCCAACTAAAACAAGTTTTCCATTGTAACCAAGGAACATGGACATTCTCAATTACACTACTGATATTCTAAAACTGTTTTTTAACTGTGTAATGTGGGATATATTTACCCATGCCGATGTGCCCCACTGCACCCCTTTACCAATGGGGAAAGAAACAGACAAAAATGGATGCGCTAACCCCTGTGCGCGCAAAAATCTTCAAAACTGCGGATGGGTCACAACCACAAAAGGCTGCACACCCTGCCACACACAGTCAAAGTTGGGGTAAAGACAGAAATCTCACTGCAGGAGCATGCCAGTGGGTGCTGTCACATTCCAACATGAAGCAAGGCAACAGAATTGTCCTGAAAGTTGAAAATGGCTTTTAAAAAGGTAGCTTTACAACCTTCAAAGTGCTGTTTTGGGGCTAGAGCCATTAATTTTTCAGTGAATCATTGAAAGTAAAAGAATTACAGATCCTCCAGTGTGACCAGAGGAACCGGGCCTCATTGACTGACAGCAGCTAAGAAATGTATTTTATGAAAAACCAGCTCAATAACATTTGGTTCCATTTCTACGGGAGAAATGCGGCTAAAAATGGCAACATGTAACAATTTCAGCTGTACAGAGAGAACTCCAAGCAAGGGCTGGATACATATATTCAGATTGCAGACAAATCCCAGCACTCAAGGACAGCAATAATGGTGCATAAAATGTGTGTGCTGCAGAGGAAGATCTGATGTTAAAGACTCAGTTTAAATGTGCTTTTTCCCTGAAGATAGTGCAAAATCGCCTGGTTTTAAAGCATGTTTTTGTGAAAGGCTTAATTCTTTAAATGTCAAAATCCCGTATAAACTGTGTTCATTTTCTCTGTTTTAATGAAGATTTAGGTAACTTCAAGTTAAAACACAGTTTGGAATTAAATATTTATTCTGACTTGACAGTGCCCAGCCTTGGAAAGATGACACTTCAGGTTGACACTCCACTGCGAGCAGGAAGGCTTAATTGCTGCAGGAGGTTTCCGCATATTTACAACAAATAACTCATCAGACTTTAGTCTGTGGCTCACCCAAGGACAATGGCAGGCTGCATACTGATCCCTACAGGGAAGGGGCCGGAAACTTCCCTCTCAAGGAAGGAGAAACCCCACCCTGATCAAAGGAATGTGACAGCTGTTGCCAGTTGAAATAAGAAAAACTGCTCAGACATTTGTTGTTTAAATGCCTATTTGTGATTAATATTTGAAAACCTTTAACTTTGCAACATGAAGGAAGACAAATCTAAAAATTGGTAGTTCTAAATCTAATTTCATGCTCTTTCTGTGAAGATGTGATTACACCCTGTAGTACATAAGAAACCAAAGTTACATTAAAAGTTAAATTGCGGCAAAACTATTAATGCTGCAAATATAATATTGTATAGCCGTGTTCTAGGGGTAATTGCACAGATATGTACTGAATTAGGAATTCTTAGGCCAAACCGTTTCGATTAAAATTGACACAATTCCACAGAATAACAAAGACAGCTCTCACTGAGATGGGAGTTAGATGTCAGGATAACCCACAAAATATGTAATTTATGTGTCCAATTTTATTGAGGGACATAATTATAGAAATGTGCATTTGTGGGAAAGTTAAATTGTGGTTCAAATCAATGTGGGAGTTCCCAAATCACATCATGAAATATGACAGCTCTTTCTGACTTCCAACCAGAAAAAGGCAAGTGCCTCTGACCTATCACAGCCGTCAGGGTGTGGTTTGTAATTCTGCCCCTACCATAAACTTAGTGATGTCACTTTGCATGATAAATATAGGAACTTCACAACACACAGTCACACACTGATTCCTGACTACATCCTGATTTCCGCGCTGCGTGTTGTTCCTGACTTCTTCATCCTGTTCCAGAACTTTTCATCTTGTCCTGATTCCAGACTACTTTACAAAACCCAGGCCTCAGCAATTGCAGAACTCTTCTTCAGCTAAGCCCACATCTTGAACCATCCCAAACTTCAGGAAAGAATAATTCGGATCCAGTCTGGCTTGCTACCATTAAGGCTTGCATACTGAACTCTCCATCCCACCAAACTACAGTATCCAGTGACCAGAAGTGCCAATCCAATCCAAGTTGAGGTGTCAGTCCAATTGACCAGAACTGCCCAGCTGACCATCCTTCCAGAAGTGCCCTGCTGCCTGTAGACCCGATCCGGATGACCAGAACCCTGACGGTCCAATCTTAATTTACAGTGGACTGTAAGTATCAACAGGAATCATAGTAACCAATAGTATATTTGTCTTGTCCTATCCCAATCTCAACCCATCCTCTCTTTAATTTAAGAACTTGTGATAGTGATAATTTCTTGAAAATCCTTTTGTCTTGTGAAAATCCCAAACCCTTAAAATCATCCCACGGGTAATCCGACTGAGTCCTCCAAGGCGGACACCAAGGTGCAGGGGTTGTTTCTGCGGACCACTCTAGGGCTTACTGCGTTTCAAACTGGTAACCAGCCTGAATACCCTAGTTTAGAGCATAATTGTCATTGTAGGAACTTATTTCTGTTTTCATTTTTGCGTCTTTATTTTCAAAAATGCCTCTCATGAAAACTTGCATAACTTCTTCAATTTTATAGATAGAAACTTAATTTCAACTCTCACTTAAACCTAAGACCCTTAGCTACATCCACAAAATTGCAGAACACCTGTTTCTCTTACAAATCTCTTACAAATCGCATAGAAAAAGGTAGGCGCGAATTCACATTTTTGTAAAAGTTTACACATGTCTTTTCTCATTTAAATATTTCCACACTCTAATTCTGATTCTAAGTGTGTATAGTTGCTCATATTGTAGCTTATGTTTGTTAGGACTTGTTTAGTATTGCTCCCATAGGAATTTCTATCAAATTAAGGATTTTTGCACACTTTTCATTGTTTCACAAAGCCATTTCCAACTGTCAGTTTAAAAGTGTCAAAGTTCCAAAAACGCTTTTTCTCTCTTGTTTGGGGAGGGAAGATTATATTCAAACACTGTATTCTGTTCATTCCTGAATACCTGCTGCTTAGTTTCAGAATAAATCAATTTTGTACCTATGATCAATTTTGTACCTATGATCCCATTTGCAATTGGACTATATATAAGAAAAAGTTTGGAATCCCGAGTATGGAATGTCGATTTTGTCATGTTGCTCACACTGTTGAGTCTTTAAAACACTTAGTGATGTACTGTATACACTTTGAGGCACTTAGAATTAAGGAATTATGGAAGTCACTGGAAATTTTTGCTTTTTTATGACAGGCTTCTTTTATGTAAAATAATTGTTTCATGAATTGGAAAGAATTATAAGGAAAATGAAATTTTGTATAACTTTTCTAAATGAATATGTAATTGTAAAGGATCTTTAGTTGAACTAAACACAATTAAAATAAATACCTGCTGCTTACTTATCTCTGTGTAGAATTGCTCATTTGTGAATTAAGAACTTTGCAGGGGGAAATCTTAACTTAAACGCTATCTTTTTCCCAAACCAAAACTAACTTTTTCCAGTGTTTTATATTCTGTGCTTCTCAAAAGTGAATTCAATTGCCTTACTTATTTTCTGATTTGTATTGTCACGACACTGGTGATTGCTGCCCCATATATATTAAAACTTATATTTGATTTGAATTTTAAATAATAAATATTTACCTTTACCAACTAGCCTGATTCCGGGTTCAGTGTGACCTGGGGGGTATTTTGTGATGGGTGTGATATGAGTGGTATATCACTCAGAATATTGAACCTATAGACATAATACATAAGTATTTCATTTGTGCATTACATGCTAGGCGAGACCCCGGTGTGTACCTGATTGAAATCCTTAACAGTAACCAAGCTCTCTGTAAAAGCACCACGATGCCCCAGGGCCGTTGTGCGCTTAATAAATGCAAATAAATAATCTGATCCAGACTATTTAACTAAGCACCCAACACCTGAAAGCTTAGTGGTCCAAGCAGCTACATCCACAAGGCAGTCTGTTTACCCATCAATTCCCCCCGATAGGGATGATAAAAGAATTGATGCATGGTCTCGCAAGATTTTTTCTCCAAGCAGTATGTCTTTAAAGTCAACCAACGTTACTTGCACCCTTTCCAGATTCTCCTACACCCTGTGGAGCTGTATTAGTATGGCGGCTGAGCACATTCCGGAAGGCGAGGAAATAGACAGCTTCTTGGCTATTGTGAAAGACGGAAAGGAGGCAATGGGGGAACGTCCCCAGTCAGGACTGGACACTGCTGACAGCATCAGCAGGTCCATGGCTTCTAGCACAGTGCTATGCAGATTTGCGTGGCTGAGAAAGTCGGGCTTTGCACCGGATGGGTAGACCAGACTACTCAATATGCCCTTTGACGGCTTGAGGTTGTTTGGCAGCAAGGCGGATGAGAGTCTGGAGAAGCTGCAGACCTCTAAGGCAGCGGCTAAATCACTTAGCGCATACATACGTCAACCTCAACAACACTCCCACTTAGGCTCATTTTCCTAGAGGGGTCGTCATTTTAATTTTTATTCCTCATTTGGAAGAGGACAGGGACAGGCTAGTCAAAGAGGACAAAAGAGATTTCCTTGTGGTGGACGAGGAATGGGTGCTAGATCAGCCCCAGCAGCAGCAACTGTCCCTTCAGCCGCTACTGCAGCTGCCTCTAAGCCACTCTGAGGTCTTGCACCACAAGACCCCGGTGGGAGGCAAAATCCCTCAGCATCTGAAAGAATGGTGAGGCATTACTTCAGATGCTTGGGCACTGGAAATACTAGCCCAAGGTTACTGCCTTCCTTTTCAGAAAAGACCTCAGGACCATCCGCCGGGATACAACTCTGTTAAAATTCTAGACCCGCTCCTGCTGCAGGAAATTTTAACCCTGCTAGAGAAAGGTGCAATAGAACATGTACCTGTAGCAGAGAGGAACAAGGGTTGGTATTCCCCCTACTTTCTGATTCCCAAGAAGGACGGAGGATTGAGGCCCATCTTGGACTTAAGAAATTTGAATAAATTCCTCAGGAAGGACAAGTTTTTAAGATGGTTACCCTTTCTCAGATCCTTCAGGCTCTCCAACTCCCAGGACTGGTTGGTATCATTGGACCTTCAGGATGCTTACTTTCATGTGCCAATCCATCTCAAGTACAGAAAGTACCTGAGGTTCGCAGTTGGCGGTTCTCGCTATTAGTTTCGAGTTCTGCCATTCGGGCTGACCTCCGCCCGAGGGTTTTCACCAAACTGATGGTGGTTGTGGCAGCGAGTCTCAGGAGAGAGGGGGATTCACGTCTACCCCTACCTGGACGATTGGTTGATCAGGGCTTGTTCACCCAAACAAGCCTAGGAATATCTCAGAATCACCTTCCCTAAACAGACTGGGCTTCTCCCTCAATTACAAGAAGTCCGATATGATACCATTCCAAAGACTCCTTTACATTGGAGCGGTCTTGGACACTTCCTCTGGGAATGCCTCGCCTCTCGAGGTGAGAGCTGAACACATTCAGCAGATGGTTACAAAATTCCAGAATGCCCAACACATCTTCCGGCCTTTGATTTTTTGAGGTTGCTCGTCCTCATGGCATCCTGCAATTTCCTGGTGCCAGAAGCCCGATTGAGAGTGAGATCCCTTCAATGGACTCTCAGGACTCAATGGTCCCAATTATACTTCGGATCACCTGCAAGTTCCGAGCAGAGTTGAGTGCTCAAGACCTAGTTTGGTGGGCTTGCAAATACAATATTCTCAGGGGAGAGTCTTTTTGGAAACCATGGCCGGAGATAACAGTAGTGACGAACGCCTCACTCACGGGGTGGGGAGCCCACACCAACGATCTGACAATCAGCGGTCGTTGGTCTCCATCGGAGTCCAAACTACACATCAACCTTTTGGAGTTGAGTGCAATTAAACTAGCACTGAAGGCCTTTCTGCCCTCTGTACGGGGAAAGAATGTCCTGATAATGATGGACAACACAGTGGCCATGTACTGCCTCAACAAGACAGGAGGCGTAGGGTCACTACCACTGTGCAGAGAGGCAATGCAGCTCTGGTTCTGGGCCATACAAGAAGGAATCTCTCTGTTGGGGGTTCACCTAGCCGGAGAGCAGAACATGGCGACCGACGCCCTAGCAGGCAGAACATAGTATCCCATGCGTGGGAACTAGCTCAGGAAGCCCTTCAAGAGATCTTCACCCTTTGGGGAACCCCTCAAGTGGATCTGTTCATGACCGATGTGAATCGGAAGTGCGATCAGTACTGCCCAAGGGAATTTCCTCCAAGAGGAGCTCTAGGGGACGTGTTCGTAGTGGACTGGGAGTTTCCACTCCTGTACGTGTTCCCTCCAGTCCCCGTGATTCCTCACATAATCAGGAGGTTGAGAAAGTTCCTGAAAACCATGATCCTAATTGCCCCGGATTGGGCCAGGAAGACGTGGTACCCGGACCTTCTGGACATGTTCATCTGCCCTCCAATATGTCTACGACAAAGAGAGGGTCTTATCTAGCAAGAGGAAAGTCTGGTTCTCCATCCAGAGGTCAAGACACACAGCCTTCCCGCATGGT
This sequence comes from Ambystoma mexicanum, assembly GCF_040938575.1. NCBI lineage: Eukaryota > Metazoa > Chordata > Amphibia > Caudata > Ambystomatidae > Ambystoma > Ambystoma mexicanum. Next base: position 138,163,498 of record NC_090941.1, on the reverse strand, counting down.
TTCTGAGAGGCTGAGATATAAGGATTGTGACCTCCCGGATGACATAATGGAGATTTTGCTTTCGGTCAGAAGGCCAGCAACAACATCCTTGTACCGTTGTCGTTGGAATAAGTTCAATAACTGGTGCAAGGATAAGAATGTGGATCCATTCCTATGTGGCACACCTATGGTGCTTTCTTTCCTCCTACATTTAGCCAATCTGGGGCTCCAGATTGTTATAATAAAAAGATACCTAGCGGTGCTTTCGATCTTTAAGCGCTCATCTGAAGAAGTGTCTTATTCCAAGTTAACTCTAATTGTACAATTCTTGAAGGGTCTCTCTAACGTGTACCCACCAGTCCCATTTCATGTCCCTGTTTGGGATTTAAATCTAGCATTAAAATTCCTTACAGGCATTCACTTTGAGCCTTTGCATTCTTGTCCTTTTAGGCTCCTCACACTGAAAACAGTCCTACTAGTGGCTGAACCTCCAGATGGGCTAAGAGCTCATTCCACCAGGGGCATGGCAACTTCAACAGCTCTTCAAAGGGGTGTCCCGGTGCAGGATATCTGTGCAGCGGCCACTTGGTCGTTTACACATACATTTGTGAAATATTGTTTAGATTCCACCTTGTCCCAAGGAGGTCTCTTTGCCAAGGCCGTACTTCATACGGTCCATGACTAGAGTTAATTGGTACTCCCTCACCTAAATTTTCACTGCTTTGGGAGTCTATCAAAGATGAGGAATAAATGGGAGGACACAATCCATTCGAAGAACAAGTTACTTACCAACTGGTAATATTCTTTCGACTGGATGTTCCTCCCACATATTCCTCATCGATCCTCCCAGCCTACCCCACCATACAAATTATGTGAACTATACTCCTTGTTCCTTGAGAGCTTACGATGTAAGGGTTTGCCTGGTCAACTCCTCAGTTGAGGATATCAAAAAAACAGAACTGAAGCCAACGGGCGCAGCTCGGGCTATTTGTACTATGGATGAAGTTGACGCTCTACGGCAACCTTCGAGGGACATCGATACCACGCCATCGAGCACAGGGCCCTCTGGTGTGGAATCTTTTTTTCCGAAGCAGCAAAGCTGATGATATGATTATCAAAGATGAGGAATGTGTGTGAGGAACATCCAGTGGAAAGAACTTTACAATCGGTTGGTAAGTAACTTGTTCTTCTATTTTGAGTGGGAGGAGCAAGGGACACTCTCATGCAGCGTCCAGTCACCAACTCATGAGGAGCCAAATGGTGATCTGAGCCAGACTGGTTTCGTAATGCATGTAGAGCAAGGGATAGACAATGCAGCCATCCCTTCTTGAAAGTCATATTAATTTTAGCAATTTCTTCTTTAAGAAGTCTGTTTAAACGATCGCAAATACCATTTGCTTGTTGGTGATAAGCAGATGAAAACGTATGCTTTTTGCCTAATAGAAGAGTCATCTGCTCAAATATCTCATTTACAAAATGCAGCCCATTATCTGACCGCAGGACTTGGCTCAGGTGTCACTTTTCTCCCCTCTTGAGAGATTAGCTGTCCTATGTACAGGACTTGTTCCTGAAAATACTGTATCTTCTCATTATCTACTTTGTATCCTTTTTCTGCCAATACCGTCATTAGCAGGACTGAATCTTCTCTGCATTTTTCTTCTGTCTCGCTACACACTAATATGTCATCTACATACTGAATTATTGTGCTCTCAAGTTGGATGTTACCTAGGTCCATCTGAAGAACCCTATTAAAGATTGAAGGGGACTCACAGTATCCCTGTATTAATCTTGTATGTTTCTACCGCTGGTTTCTATATGAAAACAAGGTCAAACCTTGGGGGTCCTCATGAAGGGGAATTGAAAAGGAAGCATTCTTTAAATCTATTACTGTAAAATGTTTAGCTGTAATGTTACATAATATCGTAGCTGGATTCGGAACCAGAGGAAACTGCTTCAACAATATTGTTTAGGGGATGTAGATCCAGAATAAGTCTCCACAACCCCCACATTAATTTCTTTACTGGGTACACAGCCATGTTACATGTAGAATGTAATATTCCTTACTGTACTAATGCGAAAATGGTTTCAAATATACTTTCATCTGCTTCTCTGGACATGGGACTGTTTTGTTAAGCTTAATTTTGACCGATCATGCTCCACTAAATAGACCCACATCATAAGGACTGTTGGTCCATAGGATGATTGGCACCTTTGGTAATCTTCTTGAAAGAGTGACAGTTTATTTTTTACCAGTGCCATTCTCTGTGGTATTTCTGTTCTATTATTCAATATGTAAGGCTTATAAAAAATACTAGTTCATCATCTGTATACATCTGAACAACTCTTCATCTGTTAATCTATACACTTCATCAAGAGTTATTACTGTTCTCCATGGTCTTCCTTCATTGTCTGTCCCATGAACAACCACCCTTCCTTCTCTTACTGCTGCTTCTAGTTATATGGGAATAACATGTCCTTCCTCATCATCCATAGGTATTTGTGGGCTAAACAAAAATTCATCAGGTATCCTCAACAATTTACCAATCATTCCAGGAAGCCATGTCAACAAAATCTTTACTCCATACAAAAATACTGCTGGGTCCAAAGGGACACCTCGTAATGCTTTTTTGGGCTGTAAATGCTCATATAAACTCTTACATTCATGTAATGTATCCCTGGAGTGGAATACATTATCCCTTTGTCTGTAAATGATATTGTCATGTTAACCTTTGTCAACAAGTCACATCCTATATGTTAACTGGATGTCTGTCGAAAAAACGATGGTGGCATAGATACATCATGTTCTCCTATTGAAACTGTTAATTTGTCAGCAAAAGGAACTAAACTCATAGCCCTAGAGAATCCCTGCACATTCATGGCAAAGCCAGACATTGGATACTTTCCCTATCAAACACAGGAACAAGTTTCTCCTATGTCTACAAGAAATGAAAATGTCCTGCATCCTATCGTTACCCTGACCCTTGGTTCCTCTGGGAGGGTCTGGTGTCACTGATAGTACTGAACACATCAGGTCACTCTGTGGGATTTCCTATTGTGAGTATAAAAGCATCCCTATACCCGTAAAAGGATTTCCTCCCACCACTGTCACACTCCCTGTCCTAGGTGTAGGTTTTTGTGGGGCTCCTGCATTCACATTTCATTGTTCCATTGTTGCCTGTTGTGTTGGAGTGTTCTATTGGGTCTGTACTCGTTGTGTTTGCATAGGCGCTTGCTGTGGTTGCCCTTGTGGCCACTGTAATTGCAGCAGAATCTGTTGAGTTTGCTGCGCGCAGCACGTGTCTAATACTGCATGTGATCTTGGGCATAATATTTTATTGGTTCTGTTCTATACTGTGCAAAATAGCCTTGGGGCTTGCCAATTCTGCTGCATGCCCCCTTTACTTCTACATGTGTGGGCCATATGTCCCATTCTCCCACAATTCCAGCATTGTTGTGGTTGTCCTCCATTAACAACTCACCCCCCCTTTAGGGTTTTGAAATCTGCCTCCTGGTCCTCTGAGTCCATTCCCTCTACCACGCGGCCTAAAATTGTACCCGCTGTGAACTACTGGGTACCCTACATTGATTGGCTGTGTAGGCTGTAACTCTGGTGAAACCACATTTTCACCCCTTGTCAATACTGCAGCTTCTATGGTGAGTTTCGACAATTCTTTGGGAATTAACTTTGCTTCCTCAAGCTTTCTAGTCTCTGCTTTTTTCTTATCCTTTTCCTGTAACATGCGACAATGATGTACGGTAGTCAATCATTTTTTGGGAACTAACTTTGCTTCCTCAAGCTTTCTAGTCTCAGCTTTTTTCTTATCCTTTTCCTGTAACATTCGACAATGATGTACGATAGTCATTTGTATTTCTGGTCATGGTTTTGGATCTGCATTTTCAGCCTTGTTATTTTGGTATTTGACATTTGTGGACATTAACATGATTTTGCTTCCATCCCTACGTGTTTCTTCATTTGTCTCTGCACTGGCTCGGGCAGTCCCTGACATAACATATGATAAAATAATCCTACCGTCTTATCCAACGGTTCCCTCGTCTCAAGACGCCAACATTCTAGAATCTCCTGAATATATGCAACAGGATCTTTGTTCTCTTCCATTTTCCTTGTCATAATTATGCCCATGTCTGACGTATCGGGATATTGTACCCTAAGTGCCCTCCATACATCTGCTCTACAATTATTAAATGGCGCTCCATCATGTGTCGTGTTTTGTGCTGTCACACTCGCATATTTATTTGTAATTTCATTGAATTTATTTCTTTTATAACATGCTTAATACCAGAGTTCGGTTTCTTAGCGCGGATCTGGGATTCAAACCTCTGTTGCTTTGCATGGTCTTGCTTCCAAGACCAGCACGTTGCACCTGTGCTATCCTCCAATTACCTAGTTTGACCGCATGAGTGGGGAAATGGATTTATGAGCTAGAGACGTCATCTCCAAATCTCGTCAACTCTCTCCCCTAGGATAGCTGCTAGTATGCCTTTTATTTCACCGACTGCTAACATCATTCCCGCCGTCGTCCTCTCTAGCTCATGAATCCATATCCCCTACTCTTGTGCTCAAACTATGTATTTTGCATTTTAAATGATCTTTATCCCTCTGTGGCCACGGTATATATTGTGGTCGTCCTCCCCCTTTCTCTAATAACGTAAATTGTGTAAACCCTGTTCTACAATAGTATTAACCTATGCTCCTTATCTTTCAGCTGGGGCCACTTTCACCTGCTCGTCTTCGTCCTGCCAACGACCTCAATCTACTTACATAAAGTGGGGACTTTTCCCCTACACTATGCGACCGCCCGTTCGGAATATGATATAGGTTATGCTGTTTTTATATCTGGTTCTTCTAAATCTGACAATTTTACCCCTTTTCCTATGTCTGGCTCTATTGAAGAGCCACACGCGCCCTCTTCTCACGCTCTCTCGTTTTCTTCCCTTTCTTCGTCTGTCATCATTTTGCCGCAAATGGTATGACTGTTATCCCTTTCCTCATCATTTAAGATCTAATCTGTTCAGGAACTGTGTTCTATGCTTGTCCATCATTACGTCATCTGAGCTATCTCCTGTTTCTCTTGGTGGAGATCCTTCGATACTCCCTCTGTTCTTATAACCATCTTTTTTCCTCATCTGTCTATATAATTTCCCAATCCTTTTCCCTATGCCTCATGCTCATCAGCCCATGTCAGTGCCGTAGGTATTTCGCTCAGCTTCCTACGGGGCTGTTGCAGCCCTCTATTCTTCCCATCGTTTTCCAACTTGTTTTCCACATCTCTTAATGTGAATTATTTTGTTTTCCCTTTGTCCTCTACTTATTCTCATTTCCTTTTGTTCTTCCTCTTTCCGTCTTCTCATCACCCTCTTGTCTTCATCTTCTCGCCTTCTTTGCAACCTTCGTTCTTTCAAGCTCTGTTTCTATAGCCTCACGTTTCTTTTTTCTCCACATCTTTCTTTCTCTTGTATCTGTTCTTCATACCTTCTTCGTTCTTCCTTTTGCTTCCTCTCATCTTCGCATGCCCTTTCTCGTTCTTTTTCCATTCTCTCCCTCTCACTCTTTCTTTTCTTTCTTTAATTATGTCAATACCCTTTCTGTCCAATTCGAGTAATATTTGTCCTCCCTTCCACTCATTGTGTGAAATTGTCACTTCACTGGCTTTGTCTTTCTCTCCTTTTTGTCTCTTGGTCTCTTCTATCTCTATAAATCTGTCCCTTCTCTCGTTTCGCTCCTTATTTTTACTATGGCTAGACATGTATTTGTGTTCTTTAGACTTACTTTCTTCTGTACTATCTTCACTGCTATAAGCAGGGGGTGCATATATCTGATTAATATACGCTGATGCGCTTTTAACTCCTTTAAAGGATAGAATCCCTGTTTTTCAGTATCTCTACTCTTGTCTCCGGAAGGGGAAAGAGGAGTCGAGGGTGCTTAACCCGCGCCTTCATGCTGTTCTCGGTGGGTCTTCTCTCTCGATCCGATACATTTTCCATAGCTCTAAAATAGCTAACCTTTTTTGTAGCGTCTGCCCTGTGTACACAGCATGCAAGTATTTTGTAATGTTTGCAATACTGTTCTTTATAGGGAACCCTCTTGAAGCCAAGTCATGAACATTTGATCAGCCATGCCTCTTACCCATTCCGCATCGTATTTCCTAATCTTGGATGTGTACCTCAGCAGAGTTTTGCATAAATGTAAAAGAGGTGTGTCCTCCAAGATGACAAGTCATTTTTAACTATCAATACTTACTGGAACTTTTATTCTGCTGTTACTTCAATTAATTTTATCACAACAATCAATTTGGGCAAGCACCATCAATTGCCCCCATTAACCCAAAAACTATTTCTTCAACAAATTTTCAGGCCTACACAATAATATTCTCTTTATTCCTTTGTTTATAATTCTATCGATTCTCGCTCTCATGCAGTTTTATTATTGAAAGTCCATGGGCCTCATTACGAGGACGGCGGTAACCTGACGGTGTAGCCGGCGGGTTGCCGCCGTCATCGTAACACCAAATCTGCCTCCTGACTTCCCGGTACCATTACAAGTCTCGGCGGAGCATGAAGTCAGGCGGCGGATTCGGTAAGTCCTCATACCCGTGGCAATGAGTTCACAGATGCACGGGCACCAAGTGCTAATGGGATTACAAAATAACCATACAGACTCAAGGAATATGGTAAAATACTACTTTATTCTCAGTTCAATAAAGTAGAGAAACCTGGCGAACAACAAATTGTAACTCACACACTATAAGCATTTCCATTATACAAAAGCCTTTATACCTCGATGTACGTCAGCTATGACATCCTACGTGGCAAATAATAAAACCTAACGGGTGGAGGGATTGATTAAGGGAACATATATACCTATGTTCTCCAGCATTGGATCTTTCATGGATTCACATGCTTAGAATATTCCCCGTCGTCAGACTGGGACCCCTCGGTACACATATATAGCTTTTTCCTATAGGAAAACTTCTGACACTTTTGTGTCCTATCCTCGTCCTTTTAGGACCCGCCTACGCATGCTCCGCAGGCCGTCCCGGTATAAGAGGCCCGCCCCCGTGGTTCCCCTTCAGATTTCAACCGTCTCCAAAGTAGTGGGATCTCCTCGTGTTGTCTTACTATTTTGTACTAGGTTACCTTATTGGATTTCGAGTACGATATGTCCTCTGTATCAGGAAAAGCGCTGTTCCGTCCATGCGCGACGTGCGGCTTGAAAAAGGTTTACGAGGGGGACGGACATATGGATTGTATATATTGCCTCCACCCTCACCATTCGGCGGATGCCTGTGACATATGCAAGGGTTTTTCTCAAAAAACCCTCAAAGACCGGAACCGACGCCTGGTGGCATGGCTGAATGAGGGTGCGGGGGCGTACCCCCCCTCGGAGGTAGGCTCCACACAGTCGGCGAAAACATCACGCCGCGTGGCCTCGTCTGAACCACCGGCGAAGAAATCTAGACCGTCGGAAAAAGAGTCGTCTGGAACTCACTCCACTACAGACTCCTCGTCAAAGAAATCATCCTCATCAAAAAAGCATGAGAAAGAAAGGAAATCCTCCTCTGGCGATCACCACAGATCCACCACGAGTCGAGAGTCGAGTAAAAGCGGGCACAGTGTGGAGAAGGCGGGACCGCCAAAACCACCTGCGAAGCCTGCGTCGTCGACGGCGATCCAGTCACCGGCTGCCTTCACGCCACTAGCGCAAGGGGCATCCTCCGTCCCGTCGACAATGGCGTCGACTAGAGCCTCGTCGACGGGGGTCCTGCAGGAGGCCTGGAGGCCTGAAGTCTTCGACCCTACTCCCCCAGAGGCTTTGCTACAAGAGCAAGCTATGTTGCTGTCCTCGGAGGACGAGAGTGAGAGAGTGGCTGGCCCAGCAGACCTAGGGCTACGAGCGGCTGCCAAGTCGTCGACGAGGGCATGCGTTACACCGGTATCTGCCCCTCTCCTCAATCGGTTTTGTCGCTGGATATTCTGTCCTCGCTTCAGTCCTTGCTACGGTCGTTGGACCAGCGACTTCCCCAGGCCAGCCTGCCACAGTCTCCCGTCGACGAGTCGGGCCCGTCCCGTCAACCGTCGCACCCACGCACGCCAATCCCAACACTGGCGCAGGAGGAAGGTGAGCTGCCAGATTCGGAGTCGGACAGGGGAGCCATGTCAGAGGTCTCTTTATCCCCCTCCAGGGATCCTACCTGGGAGTCAGAGGCGGAGTTAGAAAACCCCAGAAGCCCAGCTCACCCGTCCCCTCCGGACGACATTGCGTCATTCCATTCGATGATGGAGAAGGCATGCAAAGAATTTGGTCTGTCCCAGGAAGAACAGAAAAAGGACTGTTTTTTGTTCGACCACATGGGCAAGAGAAGGAGGTCGGTGTTCTCGATACCGATACTTGACCATGTATGGAAGGAGGGGTTGCAGACAATGAGACACCCATTCTAAGAACCAGCCGTGAAAGGACGCCTAGAGAAAAAATTTAAGGCTCCAGAGTCTACACCCAAGTGTCTATCCTCTCAACCAACACCAGACTCGGTGGTGTCGGCGGCGGCAGCGAGGAAGGCAAAGGCGCAGCACAAGTGCACGACTCCACCCGAGAATGAAGCGAGACGCCAAGATGCCTTTGGCAAGAAGGTGCTCTCCGTGGGAGCGACCACAGTAAAGGCAGCAAACTCTCTGGCAATTGTAGCCAGATACGATAGGGAGATGTGGCACAGGCTGGCTCCGCTGCTTGACCATCTTCCGGAAGAACAGAGGAAGGCGGCGATGCTACTGATCCGAGAGGGCGAGGAAGCCTCAAATCACGCAATAAACATCGCGGTGGATCTTGCTGAGTCTGGCTTCAAGCAAGTCAATAATGGGGTCGTATTACGTCGACAGTCATGGCTGAAGTGTACCTACTTCAGACCAGAAGTACAATACAAGGTCTTAGATATGCCCTTTGAGGGAGACCTTCTTTTCGGTGAGAAGGTGGACGAGGCCCTAAAAGGGATGAAAGAAGATTCGGACACGGCACGTTCTTTGGGTGCCCTCCAGAGTGGCAGAAGCTACAAGTCTTTTCGCCCCTTTAGAGGGGCTTCAGGTAATTCAAGATTCTCTTCTGGAGACAGATCCTTCGCCAGATTGGCTTACCCCTCCCAGGGATACCGACGTGCCTCACAATCGGCTAACCGTCGACGAAACTTCCAGTCTTCCAGAAAACGACCATCATACCCATCGTCGACGAGAGACAAGCAAACTAAAGATCAGCAGTGACGTTCCACAACCCGTTCTGGGGGGAAGAGTTTCAGCGTATGCCGACGAATGGGAAAGGATAACGACGGACCAATGGGTGTTAGACACTATAAGACACGGACACTCTCTTCAATTCAAACACAACCCTCCGCAAATTCCACCTGCGTTCACCGCTCAGTCCCATATGAAGGCACTGCAACAAGAGGTTACACTCATGTTAGCGAAGGGAGTGATAGAATTAGTTCCAACATCACAGAGAGGCCAAGGAATCTACTCAAGATACTTCGTCGTAAAAAAGCCGAACGGCAAATGGCGTCCCATTCTGGACTTACGCGAGCTCAACAAGTACTTAAAGATCCTGAAATTCAAGATGCTCACTCTGCAGGAAGTAATCCGCGCAGTTCAAGAGGGCGATTTCCTGGCGTCCCTGGACTTACAGGACGCGTATTTCCATATTCCAATGTGTCGGAAACACAGGAAATTCCTACGTTTTGTAATAGGGCGAACCCACTACCAATTCACGGTTCTTCCTTTCGGGCTCAAAACCTCCCCCAGAACGTTCACAAAATGCCTGGCTCCAGTGGCGGCCTGGCTAAGGAAGCAAAGCCACCATGTATACCCATACCTCGACGACTGGCTGGTAAGGGGATCCTCCCCAGCGTCGACCAACACAAGTCTGCAAGCCACCATGCAGCTCCTACAACGGCTAGGATTCGCCATAAACTTCGAGAAATCCTCTCTGCGGCCATCGAGAACGCTGGTATTCTTGGGGGCACAGTTCGAGAATCAGCTAGGGCTGGTGAAACCTTCTCTCGACAGGACCTCGAGACTCATTCAACAGGCAGCCCGGCTACGGCGAAACACCAGGATCTCATTGAGAAAGTATGCTTCGGTCCTAGGGGCCATGGCATCCTGCATCCATCTGGTGAGAAACTGTCGACTTTTCATGAGGCCAGTCCAAGAATTCCTCGCAGACCGATGGACACAGGCTCAGGGATCGTGGTCGGACAGAATAACCGTCGACGACGACAAGCTACTTCGGACCCTTCAGTGGTGGCAGAGCTCCCACAATCTGAACAAAGGTGTGCCCCTACAGGAGCCGGAGTTCCAGAGCACCATAGTTACGGATGCGTCCCTAACCGGATGGGAAGCGCACATGGGTGCTCTCCAAACGCAAGGTCGCTGGTCGCCAACGGAGTCACTCCTACACATAAACGTACTGGAACTCAGAGCGGTACGATGGGCCTTGAAGGCATTCCTACCACACATCAAGAGGTCGCGGGTGCGGATACTGACCGACAATACAACAGCCATGTTTTATCTGAGGAAACAAGGAGGGACACGATCAAGGACTCTCTCCATAGAAGCCCAGAAAACATGGCACTGGGCATCGAAGCACGATATCTCCCTCGTGGCTCATCACCTTCCAGGAGTGAGGAACTGCCAAGCCGACTCCCTCAGCAGAAACATGGCCCAGATACACGAGTGGGAAATGGACACGGTTCACTTGAAGAAAGTGTTCGAGAAATGGGGCCACCCCCCTCTGGACGCCTTCGCGACCAAAGAAAACAAGAAATGCAAGAAATTTGCAAGCAGGTGGCCCCAAGAGGGTTCGGTGGGGGAGGCGTTCTCCTTCCCATGGACGGACATGTTCCTCTATGCTTTTCCCCCGTTTCCCCTCATACGGAAAACAATACAGTGGATACGCAGATACAATTGCCGGGTGATTCTAGTGACACCATACTGGCCGAGGCAACCGTGGTTCTCAGACCTCCTCCATCTATCGCTGGAACATCCCATAGCGTTTCCGAAAGTCCCGTACCTTCTATCCCGGGACAGAGGCACGGTGTGGCATCACGACCCGGACAGTCTCAACCTTACGTCCTGGCTCCTGACTTCTCGGAATTCGGGGCCTTAGACATTTCAGAGGAGTGCCAAGAAATTCTGCAGGCGGCTAGAGCCCCTTCCACTAACAAATCCTACTCCTATAAGTGGCGGAGATTCTGTAAATGGTGTAGAAAACAGCGGGACCTACAACCATTGTTGGTGACGCCGGAACAAGTTCTACCTTACCTGCTCCTCTTAGCAAAAAAGGGATTGTCCCCCTCATCGATAAAGGTACACCTGGCAGCCATCTCGAGGTTCACAAGGAAGAGGCAGTCGTCTCCTCTATTCAGTGACAGACTGGTGAAACACTTCATGCGGGGTTTATTTCGAGCCTTTCCCCCGGTGAAACGTTTTCCCCCGGCGTGGAGCCTCAACACAGTGTTGGCAGGCTTGATGAAACCGCCTTTCGAGCCTATGGCCACGTCAGACATGAAATTCATTTCTTGGAAGTTGGCATTCCTGATAGCTATCACATCAGCCAGACGTATCTCGGAACTACAAGCGCTGGTCGTGGACCCGCCCTACCTAAGATTCTTTAAGGACAAGGTAGTCCTGGCGACTAACCCTACGTTCGTCCCTAAGGTGCCGACGGTATATCACAAACACTCATCCGTGGTTCTGCCTACTTTCTTCGCCACTCCATTGTCGGCAGCAGAAAAAACTCTTCATAACCTGGACGTTAAGAGGGCTCTGAAATTCTACCTACATCGCACACAAGACATCAGGGCTACTCGGCAACTGTTCATCGCATATGGTCCGTCGACGAGAGGTAAAGCCATCTCGAAACAGGGATTGGCCAGATGGGCCTCGTCGACGATTGTTTTTTGTCACTCTAAGGCCGGAAGGCCACTGCAAAGACATCCTGGAGCCCATTCTACAAGGTCGATGTCATCCTCAACAGCGTTATGGGCCGGAATTCCGCTGACGGACATATGCCAAGCTGCGGCATGGTCAGTGCCCCACACGTTTACCCGCACTACTGCCTTGCCAGGCAGCATGCGGATGAGGTGCAGATGGGAAGAGCTGTCCTGCGACATCTGTTTCAGTAAAGGTAAGCTCCACGTTGTGGAGAGTGTGTTTTCTACCTTTGATGACAGTATACTCTCGGTGGGAAAGGTTATATGAGTAAACTTATTACCGCGGCGCATATAGGTTGAGTAGTACGGTGAGGGTACGTTACATTGCATTCTCACCACCGTCTCAAATGTTGCTGCTATACAATCTATTCTAAGCATGTGAATCCATGAAAGATCCAATGCTGGAGAAGGGAATAGTTTCTTACCTGTAACTCCATTTCTCCAGCATTGGTATCTTTCATGGATTCACATGCGCCCGCCAAGCCTCCCCAGGACTGCAATGTATGTGATGTATAAGTTTAACACTTCCTACTTTAGAGGGGCCGAAATCTGAAGGGGAACTGCGGGGGTGGGCCTCTTATACCGGGACGGCCTGCGGAGCATGCGTAGGCGGGTCCTAAAAGGACGAGGATAGGACACAAAAGTGTCGGAAGTTTTCCTTTAGGAAAAGGCTATATATGTGTACCGAGGGGTCCCAGTCTGACGACGGGGAATATTCTAAGCATGTGAATCCATGAAAGATACCAATGCTGGAGAAATGGAGTTACAGGTAAGAAACTATTCCCTTCTGTATAAGTGTTAATAATATCATTTGGTGTCCGTTATCTGTTAGGCACACCTGTAAAATACAGATACTAGCATAATGCAGCAGCTGATAGGCTTCTGCAACACAGTATAGTTCATCACCACATAGACCATCATGATTGGTTGGCAACATCGCCCAAACTTGGACATTTGGCTCGTTAGCAGCACGTAAGCAACGAAACCCAGGTGCAGGGGAACAACGTCAGACAACTGCCTTTCTTAGCTAATTAGCCTACCATCTCTCATCAGTAAGGCCCTAAGCCAAGGCCTTTTGTTTGTGGTTGACCTTACTGGCTGTTCTCTTCTTCAGAACTTTTAAGGGAGTGAATGTACATTGCTATCTTTGTTTGGAGCTTTATTAATCGGCTCTTGTACTTATGTCCCGTCCCCTTTCCTGCATACTGCATGGGCGTCCCTTCCAAGGGACGCGAGATGGAACCTTTTTCACCAGAAAAACCTTCTTCCGCTTTAATTTGAGAGGGGTGCAGGTGTGCGGCCCTGTGAACATGCGCTGCCCTGACTCCGCCCTCTGGCGCCACACCTCAGTCTACTTTTCCACATCGATGGGAACGGGCCGAATTCTCCAGCACTCCTGGGTTTGGCTTCAGCCATGTAATTCCACGTGCGGATACTTCTTCTGTCTTTTTAGTCTTTTTATCATACAGGTACTCGGTCCTCAGGCGTCATGCTCCTCCCCGGCGCATATCGACTTCCACAGGGTTCAGCAGGTGTCTAACTTGCGACAGGCTCGTCCCAACTTCAGACCCCCACGGCCTCTACCTACGTTTCCTTGGCCCAGACCACGGTTGGCAAGCTTGTACAGCGTGCAACGCCCTGTCATCGAGGTCTCTGAAGAACAGACTCGCGAGGTGAAGGGAGGTCTTCCAGAAATCGCCTCCAGAGGACCTGAAGGACTTTGTCAAACAATGATCCAGGCCCAAGGTAGGGCCTCTGTTCTCCATCGCACCCTGCAAGGGAGACTCCTTCCCAAGGACTCGCCTGCGCGGGAGGGCCCGCCCAGGTTCTACTACCAGCACGTGCACCAAGGCCTCCCCAGCTACGGGCCGAGCGATCCGAGCGATCCTCCCGGTGACAGTGTTGAGGGACCGGAAGGTTCTCATACCGGGTCTTCACCCGAGGGGCCACACCCTTGTACCGGCAATATGTTCGAGGGGTCAGGCCCTAGTACCGGCAATACATCAGAAGGGGGGCCTAAACGCAGCTCTACTGGCCCCCGGGCCAAGGGTGTTACACCTAACAGTCCTCGGCCTGAGGAGCAGGGTAGGCCTCACGATCCACACTCAAGAGTCCTGGAGGTGGCTGGGCCCAGCGAGCCGAGCAACACGATGCAGGCACGTGGAAGGCAGCTCGACAAGATGGTCACCGTGCCGGACATCAGCATCGGTCCGACGTCGCACCAGGAATGGGAATTCGGCGAAGAACGATTGTCAAGGTGGGACTGGTGTCAACCAGGTACGTGGCCTACGGCCTATCCTTCATTTGCACAGGTCAGGTTTCCACTACGTCCATATGGGCAGTGTATGCAGCGGCTCCAGCAGCCGCCCGCTACTCTGTCTATATCCCCTTAAACCCCTCCAGCCTGTGAGGACAGGTTCTTTGAGAGGTTCCTTGGACTCATGAAGACCCCTCAGAGGGGGGTTATTCTCAGGGATGCCATCAGGGAGGTGCTCCCTCCAATGTTTCCAGCGCCTCAGGCTCCTCTGCCGGCACCCCTGGCCACGGGCGAAGCCTTTGCCACCTGTTACGGCCCCCCCAGCCGATTCCTTGGGCGGTTCCATACCAGCCCCCACCACAACCTCTGACTCTGGTCCCGGCACCCCAGCCTCCGGCTCCCGTCACTCCTCTACTGATGCAGGATCCTCCTGATCCCCAGGTGGACACGGACGATGAGGAGGACCCTGACATGCCATCGTCCGCCAAGGCCTTCCATGAACGTCTTGCGGGCCTGGCTTAGTACCTGGGCCTTCCTCAGCCTGAGGTCGAGCAACCAGCAGAAGGGGTCCTCGCAGAAGTCCTCACGCAACGCCCCTCTGCTAAAACAGGAATTCCACTGCAGACCGATGTAGTCTCCCTGGCCAAGAAGAGTTGGCTCAAGCCCTACTCTGTCCAGCCGGTCAATCGATGCCTGGACGCCAAGTACAGGCAGCTGGAGGGGGATACACTCTTGCTATCAGTCCATCCTCAGCCACACTCCTCGGTGATCGCTGCAGCATCACTATACTCCAAGCCTCAGTCATCCTCAGCCTCCTCCTCTGTGGTGCTACTAGGCAAGGAGGAAAAGATCTTGGAGGCATACGGGAAGAAACTCTATTCCAACACCTCCTTTCATCTTCGTCAGGCCAACGCTGATGCCATGCTGGCAGCCGCTAACCAGAGGTTATGGTGGGAAATTTCTGATTTCCTCCTAGAGCTTGCTCGCAGAGCCAATCACGTTTCAAGGCGGGACTGGCTGAGGGAAAGCTGGTGGCGCAGGACATCATGGAGTCCACCATGGCCCACATTGACACCTATGGCCGGGCCATCTGCATCGACACAGACATGAGAAGAATAGCCTGGCTCTGTGCAACTAAATTCAACCCGGACGTCCAGGAATGCATATTAGACCTGCCGTTCGTGGGGGGTGACCTCTTCCACTCCACCACGGACGTGGAGCTGGACAAAAAGAAAAACTACTAACAAACGGCCAAGTATTTATCCATCCTGACAAAGACCACAGCCAAATCTTACATCCAGTCACAGCATCACTCCGACAAGGGACGTACATATGGAGGGTTCTGTGGCTTCCAAGAACCGAGGTCCAGGCACCCAGACCACTTGCCGACTCCGCATCGGCACAAGCAACAAAAAGGGGGAGAGTAAGGGCTTTTTCCAGTCCCCTCCTGCGCAACAGCCTCAGAGGGAAAGAAGGCATGACAAGCCCCTGCGGGTCCACGTGTCTCCAGTGGGGGCAGGCTTGCGCTCCATGCACATTTCTGGTGCCAGAATTTCGCAGACCCCTGGATCCTCTCCGTAGTATCCACGGTGTACCGCCTACCCATCCCAGCCTCTCCTCTTTCCTCCCCTCCACTCCCTCAAGTTGGTACAGCAACTCTTCTGGTGGAGATCCGGTCGCTCGTCGAGAGCCAGGCCGTGGAGGAAGTCCCAGCCTCCCAGCGAGGCTTTGGCTTTTACTCCAGGATTTTGACAATTCAGAAAAAGAAACAGGTGGGCCTGAGAGTTGTGCTGGACCTTTCAACTCTCAACCTCTCCTTACCTCTACAAAAATTCAAGATGGTTATGCCAGCTTTTATAGTGGAGACATTGTGCAAGGGAGACTGGACGTGCTCCCTGGATCTGAAGTATGCGTAACTACACGTCCCGATTTGGCAGCCCCATTGTTCTTTCCTTTGTTTCAGGATCATGGGCTACCATATCCAATACAAGGGCCTTCCTTTTGGCCTCAACCCAGCCCACAGGGTCTTTATCAGACTCAGGAATACTGTGGCGGCCCTCGTCAGGGCCCAGGGCCTCCACGTCTACCCATACCTCGACAACTGGCTCGTCAGGGCTACATCTCCGGAAGCAGTGCACCACACTTCCCATGCTCTTATGAATGCACTGCACAATCTGGGCTTTTCGCTCCATCTCAGGAAGTCGCAGCTGCAACCCACGCAGTCTCTGACATTCTTGGGCCTTATCTGGGACACGTGCTCCCAGAAAGTGTTTCCTTCGGAGGACAAGATCACAGCCATCAAGAGGGCTGCAACTCACTTCCTCAGCAGAGAAGTGACCTCAGCCTGGGGGTACCAGCACCTTCTGGGTCTACTGGCAGCGGTTCTATTAGCTGTCCCCCACATGAGATTCAGGATGAGGAGAATACAGCTGCACTTTACGGCATCATGGAACCAGGAGCGGGGCTCTCAATCTGAGATGATCAATGTTCCTCCATCTCTCCATCCGTACCTCACATGGTGGTCCACGGACTGCAATCTACGGATGGGCAAGCCCTTCTGGCCTCCCACGCCGCAGGTGCCGATCACCACAGACTCCTCTCTCGAGGGCTGGGGGGCAGGAGCAGGAGAACCACATCAACTGGTTAGAACTGAACGCCATCTGTCTAGCGCTCAGGGCGTTCCGGACGCTGATCGAGGGCAGGGTTGTCCTCATTCAGACAGACAACTCAACCAGCATGTACTACGTCAACAAGCAGGGGGGCACCAGATCCCCTCCGCTATGCAGACTGGCAATCAGCATGTGGGAATGGGCCCTGGACAACATCTACCTCGCGGCAGTCCACCTTCTGGGGGACTCCAACCTGGAGGTGGACAGGCTCAACAGGTTGGGGGCAGACAATTACGAGTGGCAGCTAAATGACCTCATCCTTCAGGAGAACTTCAGCAGATGGGGTCTCCCCAAGGTGGACCGCTTTGCCACCTGGCATAACAAGAAGTGCCCCCAGTTCACCTCCTGGCAAGGACTTGGGCCAGGCTCCCTGGGCGACGCATTTCAAATTCAGTGGAACGGCATGACAGTGTACGCCTTCCCTCCCATTCCACTAATTCACAGAGTGATTTGCAAGATTAAGGAGTCTCGCCAGCTAAACATCATTCTAATAGCTCTATGGTGGCCAGCCAGGCCATGGTTCTCGCAACTGCTCAGCCTCTCGGAGATGCCTCCGATTCACCTTCCGACGGGCCCAGCACATCTTTTGGCGCAGCAGGGGGGCAGGGTCATCCACCTGGCACCACAGAAGCTGGCCCTCACAGCGTGGTTTCTATGCAGATAATGCTAAGACACCTCAGCCTCTCCCAGGCTAATCTGGAGATCATACAGGGCGCAAGGAGCAAGGCTACCAGGGCCCAGTATAAAAGTAAATGGACCAGGTTCTGCCACTGGGCAGACTCCAAGGACATCGACCCCCTGGCGTGTACTTTGGACGACATGCTCTCCTTCTCAGCGCACTTGCCCACTCAGGCATACAGGTGGACACCTGCCACACTTAAATCGCAGCCATCGGGGTTTACAAGAACTCGGAGGAGGGGTTCTTCTCCTCCTCCAATCCCATTGTCAAGAAACATTTGACGGGACTCGCAAGGTTCTACCCGCCCATCAAGAGGCCACACCCCTTATGGGACCTGAGCATAGTCTTGGGTGCTCTGGCGCACAAACCATTTGAGCCAATGGCATCCGCGGACATCATGCTGGTCACCATTAAGACAGCCTTACTAGTCGGCGTCACCTCGGCTCGCAGTGTCAGCAAAATCCAGGCTCTGGTCGCCTCGGAACCATATACTACCTTTCACAGGGACAAAGTAGTCCTGGGCACACACCCAGCATTTCTGCCACAGGTGCCATCTGCTTTCCATTTAAACGAGGAAATAGTGCTTCCTATGTTTTTTGCCGATCTTAAGGACGAGGCACAGAGCGTTCTGCACTACCTAGATGTCAGGCGTGCCCTGAAATTCTACCTGGACAGGACCAAGGGCTTCCGCAAGGCAGACGCCCTATTTGTCTCGTTTGGAGGTGCAAGAACAGGCCTGCAAGGCCTCCATATGCCGCTAGATGGTCTCGGCCATCAAAGAAGCATACGAGGGGCAGCACAAGCATCTTCCGGGAAACAGGCATGCCCACGCAATCAGGGTCAAGGCAACGCCCATCGTTTTCCAGCGCCATGTCCCCTGGCAAGTCATAAGCAGGACTGCCACATGGGCCACTCCCTCAGCTTTCTGCAAGCATTACTGTTTAGATACCGGCTCCAGATCTGATGCGGCATTCAGACAGGCGGTTCTCAGGAACCTATTTGCTTAGGGAGGTTCTCCTCTCCACCCTGGGGCTATATTCAGTTGTAATCGCCCATGCAATATGGAGGAAAGGCGACGGGACGTAAGATAAATTATAAGTTACTCACCGTAGTGACTAATGTACTCTTAGTCGTTAGTCCCCTTTCCTCCATACGTCCCACCATCCTCCCCCCTAATAATGCTGGTATCATTAGGCAATGTTAATCTATTGTCTATGCTTCTAGGGGGACTGAGCTGTGGCACCGTAGGGCGGAGTCAGGGCAGCGCATGTTCCCAGGGCCGCATCCCAGCGCACCTCTAAATTTAAAGTGGAAGAAGCTTTTTCTGGTGAAAAAGGCTCTGTCTCCCGTCCCTTGGAAGGGACGCTCATGCATTATGGAGGAAAGGGGACTAAGGACTAAGAGTACGTTAGTCACTAAGGTGAGTAACTTATAATTTTTCTGATCTTGCACCACCTGTGTGGAGACCATGATTTTGTCCGATCTGTCCTTTTATTTAGTGCTATTTAATTCAATTATATTGAATGCTATTACTCCTCTTGGCCTCTGGAGACTTGGTTGCTTCATTTTCCATGCACTTTCTAAATCTTTGATTGTTCAATACTTGGTACTCCTAATTATTCACTCCTTTACTTAATCTGAGAGAAATATGTCTTACATGCATATCTTATCCTCTTCCACTCCTTTCGTTACTTGCACTTACTTCTTGCTGTGGCATCCTTGATCCTTGAAGCCAAATACCCTTTGTTCTCGCACAAAGCTGCATTCCAGCGCCTGTCAGCCCTGCAGCTTTGGTCTCTCTCCTCGAGATTTCTTGCTTACTATTATACAATGCCAACGTCAATTTCAATGGATTGCCTTTCTCCCGCAGATTCCTCATCTGATAGATATTCCATCCAGCTTTGCTGCTTTGGAACATTTTCGACAGGGGGCGCAGTGGACCTCGACCCGGCCGTCGATTTGTCTTGCTCGCATCTGGTCGTCAGCTCCGGACATGATGTCAGGCGTCGTATAAATACCTCGTCACAATGTCCCATGCCTCAGTTCCTTTTTTCTGCACACTAACAGGCTGCTTGGGAACACAGGCGAGTCTTCGACTGAATCAACGTTTTTGTCACAAAAAGTTTAGTTTTTCCAATTCCTCAATGCGAGATGTCAATTGATTGGTTATCAGGCTTCTATCGGTGTTCTGACTGTGGCACCAACGTGTCCATCACTGACCCACATGAGTTGTGTCTCTGGTGCGTCACAGGACTGATGGGTGTCCGTCGTGCACCAAAATGCAGCCCAAATCCCTTTGCGATCGAGCAGCTAAACTCGCACTTGGTCGGCTGCCCTCTAAGTCACCAGCGCGGTCGACAGTTCAGTCTTCGGAGGGCAAAACTGAAGGACACTGAAGAGGGGAGGTCAAAATCCACCCCAGCCTCCCATCCCACCAAGCACACAAACCGGAAGAAGAATCATGACCGTTCGTACCATTTGGGACACATCGTTGTTCTTATTACCTTGAAAAGGTACAGTTCAAGCTGAGAACCGACTTGGGTCCCAGGCCTGGGGGCTATAGCTCGAACCAATCACAGTTCAGGACCCTAGGGGTGGGTAGCAACGGGCACGGACCAATGATCAGACCATCACACTACAACATTGTAGAAGTAGCATTTTTGTGGATGGACCAGGCCAGCCATCTGACATGGAAGAGCCAATGATCTAACAGCTTTAGGGACGGATGTAGGGGAACTACCACTCAGCGCCCAATACACTTACACGATAGGTTTACTGGAGATGGGCCCAGGTTGTGATGTCATGCTGATGACATAGCACTACAAAACTGGCCTGCAAGCCAGAGATCTTTGAGAAGTTGTAGGAGCCTGTTCCTCATGCTGATCCGTGTTGGTTTTGACTGTAATAAAGCGCAGTTTGAACTTGCTGTCTGCCTGGGCCTGCGTTCCTTTGGGAAAGGAAAGAGTTAGGCCTTCCATGAGTTTTGGGTTTGCGAACTCCTGGCACCCCTCGGCCTGCCTGGGAG
This sequence comes from Ambystoma mexicanum, assembly GCF_040938575.1. Taxonomy (NCBI): domain Eukaryota; kingdom Metazoa; phylum Chordata; class Amphibia; order Caudata; family Ambystomatidae; genus Ambystoma; species Ambystoma mexicanum. The sequence continues at coordinate 138,142,899 of NC_090941.1, read as the reverse complement.
TTTCATCCTAACAACACACCCCCGAAAAAGAACATAGATGGAGGAAGAAACGGTCCCACTCGAGAAACCATTCTTCCTCATCCTGAAAGAACAAAAGGCCTCATTGCCACCATCGGCACTCCAATTTGTCGACAAATAAAGGTAAGCCGTCGGCGGAGCCTACCACCCACCAAGAGTCGGAGTATTTTAAGTCCTCTATGCTTGAAATGTTTAAAAAGCATGCTGCAGTCTGCGTGGCTAACCCCCCCTCACGCAGCAGGCTTCAGTGCCAAGAGCGGCGCTCGCACTTCCCACCCCTCTAGTGCCCCGGTACCGACAATATTAGGAAAAGGATGGTGAGGGACAAGCGACCGTAATAAAGCGGCGCAGTGGCTGCAAAACTACATTTTCCAGCATGCTGGTAAGGGCGTGGCTTGCGCAGGCTACGTGGAGCGAGCAAGCATAAAGTGGCCGTTCCCCCCCCGTGCCAGGTGCAGTTTATTGATGGTGATTGTCGGCACGGGCCGACACACCCCAAGGTGAGCAGGACGGCTCTTTTCTTTTCATGGTGATCAGGGCGGGAGTGCAGAGACGGGACCCAGGCAGCAAACGTTGACGGCGGAGCGTCATGGGTCAAAGGCGTTATCCACAGCGTCCAGGTGCTAGTCCAGTGCACCCGGACTTCAGTTAAGTGCATCTCTGGGATAGCCATGTGGGACTGCTAAACCAGGGAGGGGGGATACCGGTAACTAAGGACAAAAGAGTGAAAGCTACGCTATTTCCACACTCTCGTGGAGGGACAGTATCTTTTGGGCTGCACGTCACTAGGCCAACACGGAGAGTTGCACTAGGTGTAATTGGGTAAACGTGTGCATATAACACGTTCATTTCTCAGTGCTGGAACGGACATGTTCTTTTCCCTGTTGTTGCATGTTATGTGTTTTTCTGTATTTTCTATGTACATTCTGCCAAATAGGCCATGAGTTTTGTCCATCATAAGGGGAGATCCTTGTTGTTTCACTTCACATGTTGCTATGTCATTATGTGTGAGGATAAATCAATGTACATGTCATAAATGTCTTGGGTTCACGGAGATCAGCAGAAATGCGTGTGTGTAGGTCAGAGAGAGAGAGGCAGGAGGTGATGTAAGGCAGGTTTTTGTCTAGTCTAGGAGAGGTCAGGTTGTTAGGTGTGTTATGCAAACGTATCAAGGTGTGCTTCTTTCCCCTAAGTTCCACCTTCCCATCCATTTTGCTTCCCTAATCCTCTTTCTGGTTACCCCACTTCCCCTTCCCTATCCACAACTGCTCCCTAATCCCTCTTTCCCCCATTTGCTGCCACGTGGCCCCTGTACTGCTAATATCAGGAGCTTGTGCCAACCACAGTGGGAGGGGTCGAACTCATTTGGCTTCTGGGGTTCGGGAGTGGGTGTCGATACCCTTCCCTTTCCGATCTTGACAGACAACGTGAGCACTGATAAATCTTTCGAAACCGAAGTCCAGTGGAACCCAGAGCAACCCTGGGCATCCAAGGATGTCGACGCTACGGTGTCTCTACAACAATCGACACCGACATCCACCATATCGGCACCAAAGACAAACCCTCAACGTCCACAGTTGTCGATAAAATATTCACCACACAACCCTGGTCCGAATTTTCTGATACCATAATAATAATAATTAGGCACTTGTACAGCGCTACGAACTCTCAGGTATCTGAGCGCTACTTATTATTACCCACGGTGTGTGGTGCTCATTTATTGACCTCAGAAGGATGAAAGGCTGAGTTTGGCCCTACCGGGATTCGAACCTGAGTTAGCAGGCTCTGCACGGATGTCAAAGCGAGCGCTCTACTCGCTGTGCCACTTGACCGGCTACCATGGCAGGTATCTTCGACAGTAATGCCGCCGATGATCAAGGGGATGTCGACTCCATTTACTTGGGTACATGAGGGATCGATTATTTTGAAGACTAAAATCAGCTTTTACAGCTAGCTCCAGGCCTCCATTACGCCAGTGGTCTGGACCCCTCCCCAGGCCTCGAATTTCAGCAATCCCAGCCCTACGTTCATAATATGTCTGAATTCAGGGCTTTAGTAGAAAGGGTTATTGATACCCTAAGATTGCATTCGTCAGCGCGGTCGATACAAAGTTGAAACCTTACCATTATTTTAGATGAAGGCCTTACCGCAGAGCGCAATAAGCCTTTAAACCCTGCCATTGATGATCCTTCAGCAATTCTGTGGCAGCATCCTTGTTCTATTCCTCCCGTCAGCTGCACCATTTCTGGGAAATATAGGACGGCTAGAGGAGACCATTCCACACCTCTCACCCTTCCGCAGAGAGGCTTGTTATGCAGCTGCCACTGTCCTATCTAGGCCTCCATCTTCCACTTCCACTCTGCCTCCCGACAGGGAAGCAAAGAAAGTTGATGCTTTAGCAAAAAAAAGCATTCACTTCGGGCAGTATGGCCCTTAAGGCTACAAATGTGGCAAGCAGTTTTGCCAAGTGCTCCTTTGGCCTCTGGACAGCAGTTGAAATGCTGCGCAGTGCATCCCAGAAGGAGAGATGCGTGAGGGACGTTCAACAGCTAGTGGAGGATAGGAAAGAGGTGGCGAGGCAGTCGCTGCAAATGGGCCTGGGCATCGCCGACAGTGTAGGCTGATCTATGGCATCAGCAGTAAAGAAGGCCTATTTAAAAACATCTGGTTTCTCGCCTGGTGTCCAAGTTAAACATCTGGACAGGTGATCTTCTGTTTCTCCAGAAAGCCGACAATTCCTTAGAACATTTTATGGAATCCAAAATTGATGCCAAGTCTTTTGGTCTAGCTGCGCAGCTGGCCAAACTTCCTTCAGCATCGCCTCTAGGGCACGGCGCTACAGGCATGTAACAGAAAAATATATACTATGGATACAAAATAAGATCACCAGAGACACACACAGAGATAGTAAACTAAAAACACCGTTTTATTTTGCATGTGTTGGCTCATGTTCAACACGCCCAAGGAAAGTAGTGACGTGAGCTCAATTACAACAGAGTAATCTCCCTTTTATACACAGTGGCACACTGACGCTGTCAGTCGCCTATATATTTTACATCTGGTTACTGAAGTCGTCATTGCATTTCAGAGAAACATTATTGCTTCTGGTTACTTACATATATTTCTCAGAGGCATATACTGTCATGTACAGATATTCTGGGAAAACATATATTTGTCAGCAGTTTGCCTGCAAGTACATCATTAGCATTATAAGTTCATAAAATCACATGCAGTTCCTGAACCTAAAAGACATTCTGAGTTATAGTATGTTTGTTTTAGTAAACAAAGGTTACTCTGTGCTGAAAATAGCTGGGAGTCTGCCAAAAGACACGCTCTTCTAATAACATCTCTTTGCTTGTGTTCAGCATTTCTCATGAACACATTTACCTGCGCACTCAGCAAAGCCTGATTCATAATGGACAAAAACAGACCATCATAATATGGAGTGTATCTGAATGGAAAATGTAGTAGTTTAGGCTAACCAGAATATATGCAGTTTCACAGCCGGTATGCTCCTTACGGCAGGAAACCGCAGCTCCCTCTGGCCAGGCAAGGACAGAAGTATTTCTCACGCTCTAGAAGGGGCAGAGGGGCTTCTAGAGGCCAACAAGCAGCGTCAGTGGCGGGGGCGACCTAGCCTCTAAAGCTGCTTTGATTTTCCCCTCTCAACGCGCACCAGTTGGAGGATGGTTGATGGATCATTTGCTTCAGTGGCAGGGAATTACTTCCGATGCCTGGGCTCTTCAGCTCATTCATTGTCTGCCATTTGTAAGAAAACCACCGACAGACCTCCCCCATCCCCAATCCAACCAGGAAGAACTGAGAGCCCTGTTGTTAAAGGGTGCCGTGGAAGAGGTACCGCCCAAGCAGAGAGGATCGGGTTGGTATTCCTGGTATTTCCTGGACCCCTCAGGGCCTTGAACAAGTTCTTGAATAAAGACACATTCGGGATGGTGGCGTTAAGAGAGATTCTCCACGCTCTCGGACAACAGGACTGGCTGGTGTCAATAGACCTACAGGACGCTTATTTCCATGTGCCAATCCATCGAAAGCACAGAAAGTTCCTAAGGTTCACCATAGGGGATATGCACTATTGGTTCAAGGTGCTTTCCTTTGGTCTAACCTCCGCCCCAATGGTCTTCACCAAGCTCAAGGCAGTAGTTGTGGCTCACCTCAGGAGATCCAGATTCCATGTATTTCCATAGCTGATCTGAGGGAAGTCTGCAATACAGGTCTTGTCCCATTTAGAGGACATCTGCTTGCCTCTGCACAAGCTGGGCTTCTCCCTAAATTTAAGGAAGTCCCAAATGATGCCAGTCCAGAGGCCCCAGTTCATCAGAGCAGTCCTAGACACTCACGAGAGAGTAGTCAGCTTGACACAAATGGTCAACTTGTTCCGGAACCATGCCATTCTACCAGCAGCTTCCTTACTCTGCCTCCTAGGTCTCATGGCCTCCTGCATGTTTCTAGTGCCAGAGGCCAGGTTGTGCATGAGATCCCAGCAGTGGCTCCTGAGGGGTCGGTGGTCTCAGTACCTCAGCACTCTCTCGGATCTCCTCATGGTGTCTGCATCAACGACCTGTCCTGGTGGGCAGACCGCAACAGTCTCCTGTCGGGGGGGCCCTTCTGGCCTCCTTGGCCTCAGACCTGAGTGGTTATGGATGCATCTCTGAAGGGTTGGGCGGTCACTGCAAGGACTTGCAGGTGAGCTGCCCCTGGTCAGCAACGGAAGCCAAGTGGCACATCAATAGGCTGAAGTTGTGAGATTGCAGGCTTTCTCTGAAACCATTTGCCCCGTCTCTGCAAGGGAAACATGTCCTCGTTCTGGCAGACAACACAGTGGTAATGCACTATCTCAACAAACAAGGTGATGTCCACTCCCGCCCCCTCTGCACGCAGGCAGTGATGCTTTGGTTCTGGTTGCTGGAGAACTGGATCTCTGTCTCAGCAGTTCATCTGGTGGGCACAGAGAACAACTTGCTGGATGCTCTGAGCAGGCAGGGCATGGTCTCACATGAGTGGGAAGTGCGCCAGGAAGTGCTAGAGGACGTCTTCTCTCTCCCTGGGGTATCCCAGCAGTAGATCTGTTTGCAACCAAATCCAACAGGAAGTGCATACAGAGGGAATACCTAGTGAGCAGTGTACTGGGGTTCGTGTTTCTGGTGGTTTGGACCTTCCTTCTCGATTACGCATTCCCTCCCATTCCCGTCATTCCATGGATTCTCTGGAGGTTGAAGAGGTTTCGAGCTACCGTTACCTTGATCGCCGCAGACTGGCCGAGGAGAATGTGGTACTCCAATCTCTTGGATCTGTCCCTCTGTCCACCTCCCCGGTTCGCCGAGGATTGGGCGAGGAGAACATGGTACTACAATCTCTTGGATCTGCTCATCTGTCCACCTCCCTGGTTGCCTCGGGGACCAGATCTCCTAACCCAGTTGGAAGGTTGGATACTCTACTAGACCCCAGAATGCCTCAACCTACATCCGTGGCTCTTGAGAGGATGAGGTATGATGACTGGGACCTCTCTGAGGAAGTACTTAAGGTGTTGCTGACTACATGCAGACCGTCTACAAGATCTTTGTACGCGTACAGGTGGAGAAGATTTGAGGCGTGGTACACTGTCACTGGCCTAAGCAGGCCTTCTGGTCACCACAGTCAAAGGATATTTGGCAGCCTTGTCTGTGTTTAAGAGACCCCGGATCAAGGTTAATTTTTTTACGATCCTGGTATTGGCACACCTCCTGAAAGGCCATGTAAATAAGTTTCTGCCAACTCCCTTTGTTGTCCTGGATTGGTACCTTAATCTGGTACTAACATTTCGAGGGGATTGGGTCCTCCGACGTATTCCATATCTATGACATGCAATCACCACAGCTGTGCTGCTTCGGAAACTTTTTCCTGCGTCGATGACGTCGATGCGCCGTCGTCGAGGACCTCCTCCGACATCCGACGTCATCCGATGTGATAAGTAGGACGCACGACGCCCGTATCTTCAGTTCTGTTTTTTCCGCGAACGTGTTGCTTCGTGAATCTCGGTTACGCCTCGACTCTTTGGAGTTCTGTTCTTCTCGGTTCTTCGAACCTGTTCGTTTTTGGGTGAAAATCCTTCGTAAGAAGATGTCTTCTACTTCGTCTCCGACCCCGTGCCCGGGCTTCAAGAACTGCGGGGAGTGTGGGTCCAAGATGTCGGTGACAGACTCGCACGACGCCTGCCTCTGGTGCCTCGGGGAGGCCCATGACACGGATGACTGTATCGACTGCCAGTCAATCACGTCCAAAGCCTTACAGGAACGTAAGAAGAAGTTGTCGGTAGGTCGGGTGTCCAAGCCCCGGAAGTCGAAGTCTGCAGGGCTTTCGACGGATGATTCGAGAGGTGGCTCTCCGCGTCGTCGTCGGAAGTCTCGTGGGTCTCCTTCTAGGAGTCGGTTTCATCACTCCTCGGCCTCTTCGAGGCATTCTCGGAAGCGCCGACAGCGGTCATCTTCCAGGTCCTCTTCTGAGGACTCTGCCCGGCACGTCGCTTACCCCACCAGCCGTGCGACGCCGGAAGAATGGGCTTCCTTCGGGAAGAAAATGCTGGCGATTCTCGAGTCGCAGGGTACTAAGCCATCCGCGCCTCCGAGTGGGGTCGGCCGTGAGAGGTCGAGAGACACCGCGCGCAAGAGTGGTCGGCACGAGTCACGGGAGAGGTCCCGTTCGGACAAGGGGACTCGTTCTCGACGTACCCGTTCTAGGACCCGGTCCTCGATGCGTTCGAGACCGTGTGCACCTGTGGTGTCTTCGAAGAAGACATCGACGCCTGAGGCGTCGACAGGCTTTCTCAAGGCTCCGGCTCCGAGGAAGTCGTCGAAGCTGTCGACGCTCAGGTCGTCGAAGGACCCGCTCGGAGCTCCGGCTTCGAGGACTGTGTCGACGCCGTCGATGCTGACGGCGCTGCATCTGACGTTGACGCCGATTTACTCGACGTCAACGCCGATCCTCTCGGCGCCGATGTTTGTTCTCTCGACGCCGGCGCCGATTCACTCGACGCCCTTGACGCCTTTCGAGGCCGGGGTGTCGGAGGTACCCGTGGCAGGGGGGAACCCCCTAGAAAGGCTCTGGTTAAGAGCAAGCACTCTTGGGTGCCTTCTTTTCACCACCTGGAATATATTTCGGAGGTGGATGAGGATTCTGATGGCCTGGTTCCTAGTCAGGTTCCAGATGAGATGGTCTCGGGCCATAACCAATTTGACGATTTGAGGCAGTCACTGCATGATGCCAGTGGACTGGACACCTCTCCGGAGGTAGAGTTTTGTAGGCCTGAGCCTGGCTCTCATGCCGATTCCTCGTACCGGCACCTTATGGCTAGGGTTTCCAAGTACTTGGGATGGTCTGCTCCCCCAGGGGAGTTTGTGCAGGATGATCTCACGGACATCCTTGATGTTGGTCCCCCAACTGACCCGGTACTGCAGTTTCATATGGCTCTACAGAGAAGGGTGGCGGCGGCTTGGACTGCTCTGGAGAGTCTCCCGGTGGTGGGCAGGACCTTGTCGCGAAAATACCGTCCAGCCAGTAGCGACCCCTGCTACTTGACCAGGCCCCCCACTCCGGAGAGTTTGGTGGTGCAGGCGGCCATGGCCCCGGCAAAGCAGGCGTCGTACCCTACCATCCCTCCTGATAGGGACGACAAACGTTTTGATGGCTGGGCGAAGAAAGTGTTTTCTTCTGGTGGTATGGCGCTTCAGGCGGCCAACTCCATTTGTGCCTTGTCTCGTTTCACACACACTCTGTGGAACTGTGTTGCGTTAGCGGCTGAACATATCCCCGAAGGGGACAAACGGGATGGTTTCCTTGCTATGGTCCAGGATGGTAAGGATGCCATGTGTGAGTCCGTTCAGTCGGGTTTGGACATGGCTGAATGCGTCAGCAGGTCCATGGCGGCGAGCACCGTGATACGCAGGTTTGCGTGGTTGCGGAAGTCGGGGTTTGCTCCTGATGTGCAGTCCTGGCTCCTCAACATGCCCTTTGACGGTGAACACCTTTTTGGCAGCAAGGCTGACGAGAGCCTTGAGAGGTTGCAGACCTCCAAAGCTGCAGCAAAGTCGTTGGGCGCTGCAGTTCGCCAACCTCTGCCTTTTCGTCCTAGGGGACAGCAATGGAGGGGTGGTTCCTTTCGCTATTACTCGTCCTTCAGTAAAGCGAGAGGAGCTGGCAGTCAAAGAGGCCAGCGCAGGGGTACCAGAGATGGACGACAGAGTACCCGTGGTGCCAAGGCCGCTCGGGCAGTTGCCTCTTTGCCCTCAGGTAACGCCGCAGCTGCTACCTCTCAGTCATGAGGCCATGTCCCATGGTTCGCCGGTTGGGGGAAGGCTGGCGCAGCATCTTGTAGAGTGGCGTGCCATTACTTCAGATGTGTGGGTTCTGGAGATCATAACCCACGGCTACTGTCTTCCCTTTCGGCAGAGGCCTCACGACAATCCACTGGGGAACCTCTCTTTGCAGAGTCTGGATCCTCTCCTTGCGCAGGAAATTCAAGCCCTGCTGGAGAAAGGCGCCATGGAACTGGTGCCTGTAGCGGAGAGGAACAAGGGATGGTATTCCCCTTATTTTTTATTTCAAAGAAAGACGGGGGCTTGAGACCCATCATGGACTTGCGCGGTTTGAACAAACTCCTCAGGAAGGACAAGTTCAAGATGGTTACTCTCTCTCAAGTCCTCCAGGCCCTTTAGCTTCAGGACTGGTTGGTGTCTCTCGACCTCAAGGATGCTTATTTCCATGTGCCGATCCATCCCAAGCACAAGAAGTACCTGAGGTTCGCGGTTGGCGACTCGCATTTTCAGTTTCGGGTCCTGCCGTTCGGATTGACCTCCGCCCCGAGGGTTTTCACCAAGCTCATGGTGGTGGTGGCAGCGCATCTCAGGCAAGGGGGGATTCACGTCTACCCATACCTGGACGATCGGTTGATCAGGGGGAGCTCTCCCGAGCAAGTCCTGGATCATCTGTCCGTCACCTGCCACTCCCTTCACAGGCTGGGCTTCTCCCTCAATTTAAAGAAGTCCCATTTGACGCCAACACAGCGGCTCCAGTACATCGGAGCAGTGCTCGACACTTCCCTGGGGCAGTGTTTTCCTCCCCAGGTGAGGGCTCTTCACATTCAGCAGATGGTGCACAAGTTTCAGCATGCCCAGACTCTCCCAGCGTTCGAGTTCTTGAGGTTGCTCGGCCTCATGGCATCCTGCATTCTTCTGGTGCCAGAGGCTCGCCTGTGGATGAGATCTTTGCAGTGGGCACTCAAGATGCAATGGTCGCAGGCCTCCGGCAGGATGTCGGACCCGGTTCAGGTGCCGCCCTCGGTCGCCCGGGACCTTCTGTGGTGGGCCGTCGAAGGCAACTTGATGAAGGGGGCTCCATTTTGGCTTCCCTTGCCGGAGATGACGATCGTGACGGATGCATCCCTCACGGGATGGGGAGCTCATGCCAACGAGCTGACAGTTATCGGTCGTTGGTCTCCGTCGGAGTCCAGACTCCATATCAATCTGTTGGAGCTGAGGGCCGTCAGGGCCATGCACTACCTCAACAAAAAGGGGGGGGGGGCAGGGTCACTTCCACTGTGCAGGGAGGCGATGCAGCTCGAGTTCTGGGCCATCCAGCAGGAAGTTTCAATCTCGGCAGTTCATCTGGCCGGAGACGAAAACGTGACGGACGCTATAAGCAGGCAGAGCACAATCTCTCATGAGTGGGAGTTGGCTCAGGAGATTCTCCTGGAGATCTTCGCCCTTTGGGGGCCCCCTCAAGTGGATCTCTTCGCCTCCAGTGTCAACCGGAAGTGCGAGAGGTTCTGCTCGCGGGAATTTCCTCCAAAGGAGCCTTAGGAGACGTGTTCGTGGTGGAGTGGTCATTCCCGCTGCTGTATGCGTTTCCTCCAGTCCCCGTCATCCCTCAAGTGCTGCGGAGGTTACAGAAGTTCGGTTCCCAGATGATCCTCATTGCTCCGGCGTGGGCTCGGAGGACGTGGTACCCGGACCTTCTCGACTTGTCCATCTGCCCTCCACGTCGTCTTCCCTACCGAGATGATCTGCTCTCACGGGAGGGGGGTCAGGTTCTCCATCCAGAGGTCAGATCCCTCAACCTTCACGCTTGGCTTCTGAAAGGTTGAGGTATAAGGATTGGGACCTCCCTGAAGACGTGATGGAGGTGTTGCTCTCGGCCCGACGGCCAGCAACAAAGTCTCTGTACCGTTGCCGTTGGCATAAGTTCTGCGAATGGTGCAGAGTTCATAATGTGGATCCTTTTGCATGTGACATCCCCATGGTTCTGTCCTTTTTACTTTCTTTGGCCCACAGGGGCTTGCAAGTGGGTACCATTAAAGGTTACCTGGCGGCGCTGTCCATCTTTAAGCGCTCGTCTGAAGAGTGTTCCTACTTTAAAATCCCTTTAATTTCACAGTTTCTGAAAGGGCTCACTAATGTGTTCCCTCCGTCACCTTTCCTGGTGCCTGGTTGGGATTTAAACCTTGTTCTTAAGTTTCTTATGGGTGCTCCATTTGAGCCTTTGCATTCTTGCCCTTTGAGGCTGTTGACTCTGAAAACTGTATTTTTGGTTGTGGTTACTTCCGCTCGCAGAGTGAGTGAGTTACAGGCACTTTCAGTTAAGCCACCCTTCACTGTATTTCACAAGGACAGGGTTGTCCTTAGAGTTCTTCCTTCTTTTCTTCCGAAGGTGGTTTCGGAATTTCATTTGGCCCAGAAGGTTGTTCTTCCGGCATTCTATCCTCCTCCACATCCTGGTAAGGAAGAGGAGAGGCTCCATAGGCTTGATCCTAGGAGAGCTTTAAGCTTTTATGTTTCACGCATGTCCCGGGTCAGAGTGGACGATCAACTCTTTATTGGTTACGCTGGAAAGCGTTTGGGACAGGCTGTGACGAAACAGACTTTGTCTCGCTGGATTATTTTGGCCATCTCGGAGTGTTACCGCTTGGCGGGTAAGGACCCGCCGGCTGGCTTGCGGGCCCATTCTACCAGGGGTATGGCTGCATCTACTGCCCTGCAGAGGGGTGTTCCTATTCGCAACATCTGTGATGCAGCCACCTGGGCTTCAGTACATACATTTGTACATCACTATTCCCTCGATTCCATCCGAGGACAGGATCTGGCCTTTGGCAAGGCGGTCCTTTGCTCTGCTATTTGATTGGCAATTCTAAATTTTGATTCTAAATTCTTTCCCTCCTCCTTGCTCTGGTACTGCTTTGGGAGTCTGTCATAGATATGGAATACGTCGGAGGACCCAATCCCCTCGAAGAACAAGTTACTTTCTTACCTGGTAACGTTCTTTCGATGGGATGGTCTGACGACGTATTCCATATCGCTCCCTCGCTGCCTTCCCCGCTGCAGAATTTCTTTTGCGATTGCAGCTTACGTTCCGCAAGGCTTTGTGTCTGACTGGCAGTTGACTAATGTCACACGTTCTGGGGGAAAAAACTACAACTGAGGCTACGGGCGTCGTGCGTCCTACTTATCACATCGGATGACGTCGGACGTCGGAGGAGGTCATTGATGCAGGACGCAGACGCCGAAAAAAGTTTCCGAAGCAGCACAGCTCTGGTGATTACATGTCATAGATATGGAATACGTCGTCGGATCATCCCATCGAAAGAATGTTACCGGGTAAGAAAGTAACTTGTTCTTCTGATGGCGACTCCTTTTGAGCCTATGCATACTTGTTCCTTAAGACTTCTTTCTTTGAAAACTGCCTTTTCGGTGGCTATTAAAACTGCAAGGCGGGTGAGTGAGCTGCAGGCCTTATGCTGTAAGCCCCCCTTACTGCGTTTTTTCTGGGAGAAAGTCTTGCTCAGGGAAAGGCACAGCTTCCTCCCCAAAGTTGTCTCCGAGTTCCACCTATTGAAATCCATCGACCTTCTGATCTTCTATCGTACTCCGCACCCTTTTAAGCAAGAGGAGTGATTACATCGCCTAGACCCTAAAAGGGCATTAAGTTATTATATTGCGAGAAACGGCTGAATTCAGACGAGCTGACGAGCTCTCAGTGGCTTTTTCCTTAGTCCATAATGGCCTACATATAACTAAGCAAACATTATCCCGCTGGATCATATTCTGTATAGCGGAATGCTACCAGTCCCCCGGGAAGGTATTACCGGCAGGAATAAGAGCCTGGTCCACTAGGAGGGTTTCAGCTTAAACAGCATTGCAGAGGGGAGTCCCTGTTAGGGATATTTGTCACGCCGTGACATGGTCTTCCCTTCATACCTTTGTTAAATACTATAGTCTGGATGTGGCTCATACAGCTAATGTGCGTTTTGGCAGGGCAGTGCTGCAAAGTTTCTTAGTCTAACTTTCTGCCCGCCTTCTTCATCTACTGCTTTGGGAGTCTATCAGATGAGGAATCTGCAGGAGAAAGGCAATCCATTGATAGAGAAATTACTTTCCGTAATGTTCTTTCTATGGATTCTTCTCCTGCAGAGTCCTCATCTCCCCTTCCATCCAGACCCTCTCAGAAATTCGGTGGTTAATGCCCATCTTTTCTTTCACGTTGACTTGGTGATGGTCCTGCATGTCCATTTTCTGTCTTTCTTGCCACATGTAAAAAAATAAACAAAAAAGAGATTTTTCTGACGCTACTTGGTAGTTTCTGCTGCTATAGTATTTAATTTTTAAGGGCTTATTAGCCCGTTTGTTCTCGGTTTTCCTATGCAGCGTGGTGTGCTCAGGGAAAAAAGGGGGAAACTGAGGTGTGGGGCGTAGTGACAAGGTATTTATACGACGCCTGATGTCATGTCTGGAGCTGACAAACAGATGCCGAGCAAGACGGATTGACGGTCAACTGCCGGGTTGAGGTCCACTACGCCCCATGTCGATAATGTTCTGAAGCACAGGAGCTGGATGGAATATCTATCAGATGCGGAATCTGCGGGAGAATAATCCATAGAAAGAACATTACAGTAAGTAATTTCTCCTTTCTTAACATGGCTGCTCTACTTGCGGTATATTTCCTTCTTTAGCAAGCTTCTAAGTTGTCTTATCTACCTTGTGTTACTTCGTATATACATCTACTGCATCCCTTGTCACTTATCTACATGTATGTGGTTTTCTTCATATTCGCATATATGTTTATTTCTTTGCTTCAGTTACATCCTTTATTCTTTGTACATCCATTCATCAGATTTAGTGCGTCTGTGTATCTCATTTCTTCATGACGTCACTTCTCTTCTGCTCGATTTTACTTAAAGTTCTTCTATGTCCAGTGGTTTCTGCAGAGTCATGTCTACCTTTTCAGTTCAGGGATACATTTGGTACGGTTGTCTGAGTGCATAACGTGTCTCATACCTTCGATGAGGTATTGGGATGATACTCGGTGTCACACACAATGCTGTCTTGCTGTTTTTCAAGTATGTCTGAGATGAGGGAGCGGGCCCTATAGATGACGTGTACATCTGCCTCTGTGCAACTTGTTTGAACATGTGTATTTTGAAGGTCAACGAGTGCCAAAGTCAGCTCTGGAGGCCCATGTTGGTTCAAATGGGGTCAAACCTGCTTGAATCACGGTTCTTAAGAGCAAGAGTAGTTTGTGGGCTCCGAAACATGGGGGAGGCTGGCACACACCTTCACAGGTCTTTGAGCACAGTGAGGTCTTGGGCAGCAGTATGGCTGGCAGAGATGCAGGTTTTCCTGCAGCAGGTCAGCCCCAATGTGCCCTGTAGATGGTTAGAGAGCAGAGCTTGCCTCTGCTTTGGACTGCCTGCCTTCACCTCAAAACTGAAGGACTTTGAAAAGGAATGCTCTCCCAACAAGGTTTAGACGAAATCTTCAATGGTTGAAGACCGAAGATGATTCAAAGAAGGAGTGGGAGACCCCCCTTTTTTAAAGAAAGGTAAAGGTCTACAGGTGATTACTAGACAAAATCAAGCCTGCTTTAAGGGTTGAATTCCTATTCTTGGAACAAGTGACTTTGCCTTCTGACATCACACCCCAAGTGTTTTCTTTTAGGAAGTGGAGGGGACAGGAAGAAAGAGGGATAAAGACAGGAAGAAAACAAGATGGTGGTACCTTCCCCTAACTGTAAGCAGCTTCCTCTGTCTACACTAAACCCTCCCCTTCCTTTGTCAATAGCATCAAAGGCCCTTTTGATATGTAGCATCATGGTGTCAGGCTAGTCGCTTTGTGATGGGCGTTTCCTTTGATTCCTGTTCCCAGTACAGCTTCACATGGAGTGGGTGTTACCTGCTCTCACAAAGGATCAAAAATAAGTAAGACCCAGGTCTACATTCTTGCTTGGAATACACTTAACCCTTCTGCAACTGAGGTGAGCTCACAGGGCTGACACATGTGTGATAGCAAACTGATATGGCTTGGATAATTATAAAAGATTCTTGCCACCATAGCTTAAGCTCAGGTATGGCTTGTATTTACAGGGTTATGTGCCACCAGGATAGCAGTGCTCATACCTATGTAGTTTTTGGAACAGGGGTGCATATCTTCAATGCAGGCCCTGTGCAGCAGAGACTTTGCTGTCACTGCAGCTGTCAATAGGGCACCTGTCATCTGAACCTGCCCTGTGCCGCTGGAGAATAGGCACTGCAAACCAGGCTACTGATTCAGCAGGGCACAGGTGTAAACTATGGTTTTGACATGGAGCTTATAAAAGGGAAACCTGGTGAGGTCGTCACCCTTTTTATTTATTGGCAAAAAATAAGACAGAGTACATGGAACACATGTGGATAAAATATCAGCTATCAGAGATACCATAAATGAAGAGGTTAGGGCTCCCATGGCTAATAGGATTGATGTCAAACCACCTCATGCTACTGAAACTTGGTCCACCTTCCCTGGTTTTATACACTCTGATATCCTCTCTGCTATTCAGCGCTTAAAGTCTGCTTCTCCAGCTGATGCCATACCTCTGGCTCTTTTGAAGGAAACTTCTGGCAACCTAATTGATCACATCACTTCTGCTGTAAATCTTTCCTTTTCCACTGGAGTTATTCCACCCTCACTTAAACATGCCCTGGTTATTCCTCTGCTGAAAAAGCCCTCATCTGATCCTGAAGTACTTGCCAACTATCGGCCTCTCTCTCTACTGACGTTTCTCATGAAGGTTTTGGAGGTTTTGGTATCTCCTCTCCTATACACCTTCCTTGAGTCCTCCCAATACTTTGACGAGTTCCAGTCTGGCTTCCAGCCGGGAAGAGGTACGGAATCAGTCCTGTATTGGACGATCTTGCATGCTTGGTTGATCAGGGTGGTCATGGAGCAGTCCTGTTACTAGCTCTATTGGCGGCTTTCGACACTGCTGATCATTCCATCCTGATCTCTCGGCTATCTGCTGCTGGCCTATCAGGCCAAGTTCTTAATTGGTTCTCGGCCTTCCTGGCCGATCGTTCACAATCGGTGTCCCGCCCCCCTTTTCGGTCTGCCCCCATTTCTATTATTTGCGGGGTCCCTCCAAGGCTTGGCATTGTCCCCCATTTTGTTTAATATCTACATTAGACTCCTGCTGGTTCAGTCCCATGGGTTTCGCTTCTATTCCTATGCGGACGATACCCAGATTCTGGTGCGGTTGGACTTCTCAGTCTGAAACAGCAGCCCGCTTAAGGAAGTGCCTGGAAGAGCTAGGAGGTTGGATGACCTCAAACTGCCTCAAGCTAAATGCAAGCAAAACAGAGGTTCATGTCGTAGGTACCTCCTTCCCTCACCTTTTTTGGACCAATGATTTCTGGCCTCCCTCTCTGGGCCCACTCCCTATGCCTGTCGCATCAGTAAGAAACTTCCTTGACCATGGAGGAGCAGGTGGCAGCAGTCTGTAAGACCGGCCACTTCAAACTTTGGGTCTAAGGAAGGTTCTTCCTTTCATTCCTGCTGCCTCCCAGGCCGCGGTAGTTGCTGCCCTTGTCTTAAGTGGAGTTGACTATTGTAACTCGCTCTATTTAGGTCAGCCTCTTATACCTGCTCCGGCGGCTGCACCTTCTTCAGAATGCTGCAGCAAGATCTATTCTTCGCCCTCCTTATGGTACACACATGTCCCCTTTGCTAAGGCAATTTCATCAGCTCCCTGTGGCTGCTCGGATCTTGTTTAAATCTATGTGCATGGTTCCCGGGCCTTCGATGGTATTGGAGCAGAGTATCTGCAAATGAAATGTGTGAGCTATATTCCAACCCGCGCTCTTCTCTCTCATTCCGCTTTTCTGATAGCAGTCCCCCGGTTTAGGCGCACCCGCATTGGCGATCGTGCCTTCTCCGTTGTGGCAGCAAATGTCTGGAATGAACTTCCTTTTGACCAGCGGAAGATTGCTGATCCTCTTGCCTTCTGGAGGAAATTAAAAACCTTATTATTCTGAATACTTCTCTCTGCTGGTTTGAGCTTTCCTGGCTTCTTAGCGCCATGATGCCTCCGGGCGTGTGTGCGCTCTTCAAGTGACATTAACATAACATAACGTGCTACTTACTTGGCATCTTAACAGACTCGTAAACAGTATTATGTAAGCAATGCTCGGGTACATATATCAGTCATAGTATAGGCACAGCTATACAGATACAGAGGCAACAGTAGATGGATGGGACAGCGTACCATTCAACATTTCATCTGCCAACTGATTGGCCAGGTATGACCAAAATTCAGACCAGACGTTCTTAGGGCAGGATGGTAGAGGCTCCAGTTTCAAATATTCCTCCTCACATGTCTGAGTCCAAGTGAGTGCTTTGAGCCACATATTAAAGGTGGGTGGGGATGTTTGTTTCCAACACTCGAGTATACATCTCGTGGCAACTATACAGCTTATATTTACAAATGCAGACATGTTTTTATTCATGGTTTTATCCCACATTCCAAAAAGCACACTGAGTGGGGTGCGTTCAACAGGGGTCCCAATTATGTCAGTAAGCGTTTGCAAGACCCTGTCCCAAAAGTTTTAAACATGTGTAGGTGGTCAGCCTCAGTGGAGTGGCTCCTGGGACATTTATGAAGCATGTTCCGTGCAAAACGATTGATCCTCTGTGGAGTATAATACAATCTATTCAGCAGTTTATACTGTATACAGCGATACCTGAAATTGAGAGAAACCGTACGTGTATACAAATACATATATCTCCAATGGGCATCCGACAAGTCTATACCTAGGTCATCCGTCCATTTAGCCCGCACCCCTGCCATCAGGTCCGGTTGTTTCTGCAGCAACATCTCATACAGAGATGACACAATCCCATGTGTGCCATATGCGTTGGCAATGTACTGTACCTCAGGAGTTTCCAAAGGTTCATTGGGAAAACATGGCCAAAGGAGTCGAATTACTGCATAGAGTCTATAGTATTGCAGCATTTCCAGCCCAGAACCAGAGTGACCCCCCCCTGCCAGGTGTCTGATGTTATGAACATGTCTGCCAGTGTTTCATAGCCCATAGACCTGCCCTTTCCAATGAATGAGTATTGCCGGGTCATGTGTGGGCTCTATGCCCAGGAATCTCCACCCACATGGGGAGAGCGCCGTTTTAAGGACCCGGCGCAGTGTTCGTTTGCAGCAGTCTGTGCCAGTCTTGCAACGTGGTGGAAATTGGGTCAAATGGCCAATCACCTCTATAGGTGCGGTTCAGTATAGGAATTGGAAGATCGGACTCCCCGACTGCCAGTTGCTCTAGTTTGACATGTGGCGGTCGATTTTCATCACCATACCCGAACGAAGCCTACTGAGCCTGTGCTGCTGTCCAATATAACTCAACGTCAGGGGCTGTAAAGCCTCCTCTCTCATACGGAAGAGTCATATCCGCTCATTTCTCTGCACTGCCCCACAGGAATTGCGCACAATGACTATGTAAAGAAGCTAAATAAGCTATCCCGGGCCAGCTAGGGACATTTTCAAAAATATATAGTAATTTTGGAACTAATACCATCTTTATCAAGGATAGCCTACCCGCCATGGTGATTGGTAATGATTGCCATCTAGTTAACTTGTCTACAACATGGGTTTCCATAGCTGCATAATTATCCACTAGTAACGCCGCCTACGTCCCAGGAACTTTTACCCCTAGCTATCTGAAACCCTCTGGAGACCAAAGAAGCAGAAATTCACTAGTCGGTCGTCTGGTATTTTCTGTGAGTGGCAATATCTCGGATTTGCTATAATTAATTGTAAATCCAGAGAAGCCCCCCATCTGAATCACATCTCAGGATAGAGTCAAGGTTCACTTGAGGGTCCCTGACATACAATGAAACGTTGTCGCTGTATAGTAATATTATCTGCGGGTGATCCTTCAGTCGAATACCTCGATAGATGTGGCGAGCTCTGACCATGTCAGCCATAGGTTCAATAACCAATGCAAAGAGTAGGGGGGAAAGTGGGCAACCCTGTCGCGTTTCCCTACCCGAGGCGAATGATGCTGACCTGTGAGAGTTGACCAATACCTTGCTTTAGGGCAAGTGTATAGCAACTTAGTATATCTGATCATTTCCGGACCAAATCCCATCCTTCCCAAAACCTCTCACATGTATTGCCAAGAGACCATGTCAAAGGCCTTCTGGGCGTCCAATGTGACTGCCACCACTTCAGCCTTGGAACCGATCCTGGCCATTACATTAAAGAGTTTCCTGATATTGAAGGTCGTCGATCTACTGGGAACAAAGCCCCCTTGATCATCATGTATTATATAGGGCATGAACGGTACAAGCCTATTTGCCAGATTTTTTGTAAATATTTTAGTATCTATATTCATAAGGGACAATGGTCTGTAGGACCCACATTCATTGCTTGGTTTCTCGGCCTTCAGGAGGACTGTTATAGTGGCATCTCTCAGTGTGGCAGGGAGGATGGACTTATGGAGTGATTAATTCGATATCTCCAGTAGATTTGGGGAGCGCAGGGCTGCATATTCTTGATAGAACTCAGGGGTTAGCCCATCAGGTTCTGGAGCTTTACCCTTTGGGAGTTCGGATATTACCTTCACTATTTCTTCCAGTGAAGTTGGATTCTCAAGCTCCTCCCTTGTCTGAGAGCTCAAGCATGAAGTGGGAATCCTCTCTAAGAGGGATTGTATAGTGCATACATCATGCGGTTGGTCCGCAGCGTACAGGGTGCTGTAGAAGCTAGAAAATATATTTAGGATCTCCTGGTCTACCCACTGGGGAGATTCCTTCTCGTCTATAATACAGTGGACTTGAACGGGTCCACTTTCCGAACTGACTAATCTAGCAAGTGTTCTACCCGGCCTTTCACTTTCGCCGTATCTTCTAGCCGCCTGTGGGTGTTTGAAGTATCGTATTTCCCTAAGTGCATGAGCTTCAAAGAGCTCCAACTTGGCTCAGATATTTTCCAATACTTTGGGGACAGGTGTGGTTAAGTATTCGTGTTCTAGGTGCTTGAGTTTATCCTCAGAACAGTGAAGCTCTCACCTTATTGCTTTTAGTAAACCTGCTTCCCCAGATATGGACATGCCCCGTATATATACACCTTAAAGGCTTCCCATCTAACCCCCGCAGAGGTGGCGCCTGGTTTATTGCAATCGAAGTATGTGTCAATGTCCGAGCGAATCTCAGCCCTGTACACAATATCCAGGAGTGCCTGAGACTTAAATCTCCAGGAGTTTTGGGGTACAGGAGACGATCCCAGAGCCAATGTAAACATCACCACTGAGTGATCAGATAAGGTGCGAGGCCGTATTTCAGCACTTCCAATGCTCCCCATCAAGGAGCTCAACACCAAGAACAGATCTATGCGCGATGCGCTATTGTGAACCGAGGAGTAGTATGTGTATTTTATTCTTGTGTGTGAAGTGTTCTCCACAGATCGGGCAAACCCAACGACTTCATGTGTAATAGAAGCTTATGGGCCACTCCTAATCGGGATCTAGTTGCTGTCCGGTTCTATCCCACACTGTATAAAGTATCAGATTCATGTCCCCTCACCCCATACGATCGGAACCCCGATAAATCCCACAGTATGGATACCACACTGTCAAAGAATTAGGGAGTATCAACATTAGGACAGTATGCATCAACCAACAGGTATTCCGCACCAGCAATAATACAATGCAATATAACATATCTACCGTCTGGGTCAATGTAGCTTTTTTTCAGAGTGAACTTAACAGTTTTATAAACAATTATCATGGCACCTCTGGCCTGGGACGAATAGTTGGTAAAATATCTGTTTGCCCCCAGTACTCCTCTTAGCATGTGCCTCCTGTAGGAATAGGATCTTTGTCATGTCTAAGAGCGTATGCCATGATTTAGCGTGACTTGGTATAGCTGCCCAGCCCTCTAACATTCCAGGACATTAGCTTAATATCCATCACGTACCATGGAAAGCATCTAACAAGTCCACCCCCAACTCAACTGATATTATGTCTGTTTTACCAGTAAGAACATTATCAACCATACACTCTGCTGCCAAACATTTTCCCATTTTCTCTAATTCACTAGGCTTGGTTCCACAAGAACCCTCAAGCCTTCCGTTTGACCCCGGAACGATCAGCCAACTATCCACCCATCCACCCTCACTGCCCCCCAACTCAGCAGTGTAACCTCTTCTCCCACCTGCCCCCCCCCCCCCTCTGGTTGGCCTACCCCAACTTGGCCTTCCTCTCTTCCCCTGAGACAACATAACGTTAACAACTGCTGTGGGGTAAGCTGTCGGCGCCAAGACCCTCTATGTAAATGCAACATAATACAATATCTTCCAAGGACAAAAAACCTTAATGTGGCGGGGTGTCTTATGATAACTAGATCATCACAGGCTTAATAGGATAATACATGGTGCATTCTGTGAATGTCCGCAACTCTGCCTACATCAACCGCGGATTTCCACTGCAGTATAGCACGGACATTTAGCCAGGTAAGCCCCAAAATTGTGGGCTTCCTCATAGCAGCGCGCGATGGCGCATGGAACAAGACATTAATTATACCCTGACTCTGCCTGCATTAGCACTTATCCCATCCTACATTTGGGTGTATTGTATTTGTTACTTTCTCATTGCAATGCTGTGTGCCTTATTTTGTTTTGCTAACATTCACCATTCCAAGATGGCCGTGTTAACTGCCTGCACTGGAGTGCTGGGCATGGTGCTGCTGGGGGGCTTTGGCTGTAGCCCTGTTCATCTCGGCCAAGGGGAAGGCCGGCCGGCAGGCTTGGCCAGCCCTCCTCACAAGGCCCACTCCTGGGACCTTCACCCTGCACTCTTCTGTTTCTTTCTTCTCCTTCGGATATGGTTGCCTGTGTGGCCGCAACTCTCTGCCTACATCAGCCTCGGATTTCCACTGCAGTGTGGCACAGACATTTAGCAAGGTAATCCCCACAATTCTGGGCTTCCTCGTAGCGGCGCGCGATGGCGCATGGAACGAGACATTAATTATACCCTGACTCTGCCTGCAATGGCACTCATCCAATCCTACATTTGGGTGTATTGTATTTGTCACGTTCTCATTGCAATGCTGTGTGCCTTATTTAGTTTTGCTAAAATTCACCATTCCAAGATGGCCGTGTTAACTGCCTGCACTGGAGTGCTGGGCATGGTGCTGCTGGGGGGCTTTGATTGGCTGTAGCCCTGTTTATCTAGCACAATGGGAAGGCCAGTAGGCTTGTCGGCCCTCCTCACAAGGCCCACTCCTAAGGCCCTGCCTACCCCTGTCCAAAATGCCCACCTTGCCCCCCTTAAGTGTGTTTGATTCCCTCTGCCCCCTGCAAGTGTGTTTGAGTCCCTCTCACCCCCCACAAGTGTACAAGTGTGTTTGAGACCCCCTGCCCCTCGCAAGTGGATTTGAGTCCCCCAGCCCCCACGAGTGTGTTTGAGTCCCCCCTGCCTGAGTGTGTCTGTGTGCCCCCCTTCTCTCCCCCTTCCCCTGAGTGTGTCTGTATGCCCCCCACTCGCCCCTTTGTCCCCTATTGTGTCCTGTGCCGCCCTGCCCCTGAGTCTGTCTGTGCGCCCCTAAAGTCTGGTACTACCCCAATTGCCATCAGGCATAGCAATCGTAGTCACCTGTCTTGGAGCCACCTGCCTCCCCCTGCCCTGTTATCTACCCCCTTCCCCCCCTTTTCTGTCTTCGCCCCTTCCCTCCCTCATGTCCCTCTGTGACTGTCTTTGTGCCCCTTCACCCTATTGCCTCTATTCCCAGTCCTGTGCCCCTTCCCACTTCCTTTCTCTTTCCTTCAGCACTTACTCCTATCATTGTCTCTTGACTTTGACAGCAGCTTGTTCGTCCCCCTCTTTTTCCCTCTTTGCCTTCCCCTCCTCTCCCCTCTTTGCACTATTCTGATTTGTCATCTGACCTTCTGTTTAGCTGCTTGTTTGTACCTCTCCTTCCCTGTCAACTCCACCTTCCCCCTTCTGTATACTCATGCGCTGCATCAATTGCCGTCAGGCATAGTAATGTTACTGCTAGTTTGTCAGCCTTTCCCTCCCCCTCTTCTCCCTTACTGTTCCTTGCACTATCTAAAATGTCGTCAGGCTGATTATGATAGTTATTTTTCTCATTCTTAATTGTTTTCAAGGACTTGTAAGAATGTAACTGTATTCTCCCATTTTCCCATGCTACTTGAAGTGCTTTGAAACACTTTGTGTATAGGCGCTATACAAATAAACAATCAATTCAATTCATATCAGTTCGGTGGTGGATCATCATCGGCCTGCTCAGGGCCGTCTGGTATTGGGATTTACGCCTCTATGAACTTGACCACAAAAAATAGAGCTTACCCCGAAACTGGAATTTCAGTCTGGCCGGGAAAAGCATGGCATATTGAATGTTGTGGCTCCGGAGCAGTTTCTTAACACTGATGAACTGGCATTGTTTGTTTTGTACTGATATGGAGAAATCCGGGAAATGTCTAATCACTTGGGAGCCCAGGTGCAGTTCCTTTTTTTCTCTTGCAAGCCGGAGGAGATGGTCCCTGTCCCGATAGCTGAGAACCTTAGCTATAATAGGTCGCGGGAAGTCACTGGGTTTTGGCCGCAGACCTAGGGCTCGATGTGCCCGTTCAACTGCAAAGAAGGAGGATAAGGCCAGTGATCCCAAGAGGTCCCTAAGCAGATTCTCGACTACCTGTTCCATGCCCCCTGTCAGGGCATATTCCGCCACTCCCACTATCCTGATATTGTTCCTCCTGGATCGGCACTTTAAATCATTGCATTTAGACTTTACCATTTTCATGTCTTTCACCAGGGATGACACTGTATTTTGAAGGGTCTGCACAGTGTCCTCTGTCACCCCAATTCTTGTCTCTGCTTCTGTTATGCGACCATATTCCCTGGCTAGCTGAGTCCTCATGGAAGCAGCATTTGCTGTGATTTCATCCAGTTTCTCGTGGATAGCAGCAAAGCGCTGTGCCATGGCCTCCATCATATGCGTGAGATCTGGAGGCGGGTTCAACAGTGGCTGTGCTTGTGCCGCCTCAGAGATCGAAGCAGTCTCAGTGGTGCCCCTGTTGTTGGGTGTTGTGTACATATCCATGGCGCATGTTTTTTTGCCTACGTGCGCACCTCTAGTCATCATGTTGTAAGCAGGGATGTTGTTCACATGTCTACAGTCCTCCAGTGGGCGCCCCAGGCCTGCACGCCCCACAGCCATGGTATACACACCAGTTATTGCACCGTCTTCTATTGGAAGCAACCGCCCCAATCTCGTTTGTGACCCCCCACTCTCATAAGCCACCACCATATTATTGGCCAATCATCTGTAGGATTCGTCCAGTATGAGCGCTAATAGCGGTCACTGAATCTCCTCTGTTGTGTAGTTGTGAGGAGTCAGGTGCAAGAGCACTCCACCTATATGTCCAGAGCCAACAGGCCCAGTGGCAGCCCGAGAACCAGACCCTCTGGGGCAGCCCTGCCGTACCAGTGGAATGTCCAGCCTGAAGGTGGGGGTCCCTTCTAGCACCCAGCTGACCCACAGGTTCTGCAACAGGTATTGCCCGCTATTGGTGCATCATCTGTTATGGGGTCTTATGACCAGGTAGGTTTGTCGCTCTGGGATGGCAAGGACCTCAACCCCCAATGAGGGTTACAGAGTGTTGCAACAGCGGCACAATCCAGCGAAGGCCGGGCCTCTCGCCACCAGCGCCAAGGATTCACAGATGGTAGTCTGCTGCCAGACTGTGGAGTGTCCCCCAGACCAATCCTTCCACTCAGGCCTTTATTGCAGTATTATTTGCGACTGCACCATGCCTGTCAGGGCGTTAAAAGCACTTGGGTCCAGTATGGCTTGGTGTGGGTGGTAAATGTGGGGATCAAGTTAACAGTGACAGCCTCCAGAGAGTTCCCCAGAAGCTCGGAAGGGCTGGGGCATGTACCAGCCCGTCTTGGCTCCCAACAGGATGTGCAAACAGCAGATGGACGAGGCGTTGCTTTCAGGGCAATACAGGGCCTTGTGCAACCATCAGAGGCCCGTCCCGGTCCCGCTCTGTCAAAGCGCCTGGCGACCATTAGAAGCTCCCAGGGAATCCAGGTACACAATCTATCTCCCTCGTGGGACAGCCTCATGTTGCCCCAGGCACTGCAAATCGTGCTGACACGGTTGGACAATGCAGATCCCCCCACGCAGGTCCAGCAGTCTGTGGGCAGGTCTTCCTCCCGGTTATCCCTCCTCGATATATGATACCATTGCTGCCGCAGCCCTGTCCCTCATCGTGGCTGCATTATTCTCGGCGGGAAGGACAGACCACAGCAACTGTGTTGTACAGTCCGCTTTCTTCCTTTCCCAATCGTCCCGGGCTGCAACATTAGTGTTGCTAAGGCCGCCCTTCACTCGGGTGTCCTCCCGCTACACACGCATGCTCTGGAATTAGAACAGATGCAACCATCGAATAGAAAGCCTCACAGTCGTTGCCAGCATATGTTGGGCCCGCTGCCAGGGCACTCCTCCAGATCTCTGCCACGATCAACTGCAGGGGCCTCCCGCCCCGCTCATGCTTGCCTCTCAAGTGCGGGATTCCACGCAGCAGGCAAAGCTCTCTCGGTCCCTAATAGCGCCGCCTCACCGCGTCTTTCCTCCGCAGCCGCCACTGCAGGTCTTCCCAGGCTCCGTTCCTGCCTGGGGATGTCAGTATGGGTAGTCGTGGCTGTCAGAACAACGGATTCACCAGTTTTTAGATGTTATATCTCAAAAGAGATGGCATATTTTATGCGAATAGCGCAGGTCTTGATGGAGCGATGTCTGGTTAAACCTTCATCAGCTCGCTTCTCAACAGCACCCCCCAGGTCACCCTTTCTGAGATGGAATTACCTGCATCATTGTAATACTTTTTAAAAATAAAAAAGCCAGGCCTGCTACACCATTGCCAGATATCAATTCCTCACAGGAAACACCTCAAGCATCTTTCCAATGCTTGACGGAAAAAGTGGTTGACACCTTAAGGTTGTCAGCTCCGTCCAGACCAAACATTTTGTACTAACTTATGGAAACCCTAAAAAGCACAAAAGGGTGGCATTGCTGCCTTTCAAAGTGGCAATTGAGGCCACAGTGTCCAAAGCCTGGAGAAAAACTTGCCTCAGTTCCAGCTGTAGAACCTAATAAGGATGGCCCCTTAACCCGTTGTCACCTGGGTCATGAGAATATAAACAAAATCTCCAAGCGGTGTCATATGGGGACAACATATCAAGAAATAATAAAATATGTATTGCACAGCCACACTAGTGGCTGTGTAGCTGTGGTTAAGCTGCTAATCCCATAGGAAGAGTACTTTTTAGGCGGCTTATAACTTTGCTCCCCCTGGACAAATCCTCACCAAACTTAGCAAAAATGAATATATGGCCCACTCTGAATTTGTTTGCAAAGTTTGGTGAGGTTTGGTCCAGGGGGGCAAAATTATAGGGGGGTCCCAAAACTTTTGTTTTTCCCATAGACATAATGGGAAAAAATGTTGCTCACGCCTACAGCCCAAACTGCTGGACGGATTTTCACCAAATTTGCGGCAGGAGCAGGGGCTTAGTCCCAAAAGTGTGCTTTTGTTAATTTGGTGTAAATCGGTCCAGTAGTTTTTTTTTAAATGACTAAAACATAAGGCAAAAAAAATAGTGATATTTATGTCCGCTCCGCGGACAGGACACGGATTGGCCAAGCGGCTTGCGTCATGTCCGTGGACATGTGACGTGCTCTCTGATTGGCTGGGATGAAGCGTGAAGTGCGTCAGATTTTTGGAGACGCTCACCATCTTGGATTCGCGTCCTGTGTCCGCAGACATCGGACATCGCGGTAAAACATATTAAAAAAGCACAACATTGCACTCATAAAACATATCAAATAATCTTTGGGGAAAGTGGGGGTGATGAGGATGGGATGGAATATGGCTGCAAGAAGCAAAAAAAGTGTTAAGTAAAAAACATCCGAACACGAAGAAAGCCCATAACGGTGTAGACCACACTCGCGCATAGAAGAGTTCATGTGGTCAAGCGCACACGCACAACTACTTCACCCGCTCTTGACATATACCGTGCCAGTCAAAACGCACAGACACTTTCTTTTTCAAACTCACACGCGCGCCTCATCCGAACACGGACACGCGTTGAAGAAAACACGCTGAAATGATGAACGCATACAGGAGTTAACGGAAAACACGTAGCAGTGAAGACCACGCACACACGCTTTGGAAAACATGTAGCTGCGAAGACCGCACACACGCGATGTAGATAACACGTACTTGCAAAAACCACGCACGCATGCTGTAGATCAGAAGTGCTGAGAAGAACACCCACACGCGTTGAAGGAAGCACATAGCAGTGTATCTTTTTCAAACTCACACGCGCTCTCTTAACAGATGAATCTGAGCTCACACGAGCTTATCCGAAAACGCACACATGCTGTAGAAAACACGTAGCTGCAAAGACCGCTCACACGTGCTGTAGATAACACGCAGCTGCAAAGAGCATGCACACGTTTTGTAGAAATCACATAGCTGCGAAGACCATGCACACGCGTTGTAGAAAACATGTTGCTGCAAAGACTGCACACACGCGCTGTAGATAACACGTAGCTGCGAAGACCACGCACACGCGCTGTAGATAACACGTAGCTGAGAAGAGTCCGCACATGCATTGAATGAAGCACCTATCAGTGTATCTTTTCCAAACTCATACGCGCGCTCTTAACAGATGAATCCGAGCTCACACGCGCTTCTTCCGAACACGCACAGCGTTGAAGAAAGACACACAGAAATTAGATGGTTCCGAGCTCACACGTGCCTCATCGGAACATGCACACACGCTGTAGAAAACGCATAGCTGCGAAAACCGCTCACATGCGCTGTAGATAACACGTAGCTGTGAAGAGCACGCACACTTGTTGTGGAAAACACATAGCTGCGAAGACCACGCACACGTGTTGTAGAAAACACGTAGCTGCGAAGACCGCACACACGGGCTGTAGATAACACATAGCTGTGAAGACCACGCACACGCGCTGTAGGTAACACATAGCTGAGAAGACCGCGCACACGCGTTGAATGAAGCATGTATCGGTGTATCTTTTTCAAACTCATACGCGCGCTCTTAACAGAAGAATCCGAGCTCACACGCGCCTCATCCGAACACGCACACGCGTTGAAGAAAAACATGCAGAAATGATGACCGCGCACAGACATTAATGGAAAAGGCATAGCAGTGAAAAACACTTAGCTGCAAATACTGCGCACATGCACTGTAGAAAACATGTAGCTGTGAAGACCGCGCGCACGTGCTGTACATACCATGTAGCTGCAAAGACCACGCACACGCATTGTGGAAAACACATAGCTGCGAAGACCATGCACACGTGTTGAAGGAAGCACGTAGCAGTGTAGGCCACGCTCACGGGTAGAAGATTTCACGCAGCAGAGAAGTCTCTGCACATGCATTGGAAGAAACACGTATCAGTGAAGACCGCAGTAGAGTTAGTGACACGAGCAAACGAAAACCACGCGCATGCGCGTAACTACTTCACCCACTCTTGGCAAAGTTAGGTGGGATTCTGTCAAGAGGGGCAAAACTAGAGGGAGGGTCCCAAAATTAGGTAAAAGCTTATAAATGATGTGCCATTTGACGAATCTACATTTAATTTCGGAAACTGATAATACATACAGATATAAATGATTTTGGAAGTTTGGTGGGATTTTGTCAAGAGGGGAAAAATTAGAGGGGGGGTCCTGTCCTGGGTGTTAGTCTTAGCAGTGCACGGCGGTGGCGCGAGTTATGGTTGCTTAGCTTACCATAACTGGCGAATTTCAGGGGGTTTTCGGTTTTACTTGGAACCATAACGTCCCTTTAACAAAGTTTTTTTACTGAATTTCATAGGTTTTTAGTAGCGAAACTTAACCATAACGTCCCTTTAACAAAGTGTTTTTACTGAATATATATATATACAAATATATATATATTTATAAATATATAAAAGTCAAAATATTAATCCAGTAAGCCACTGTAATGTACATATGAAAACACATACAAGTTACAAAAATACATATTTCTTTTAATTTTTCAATTTTGCTGGATAGAACGCAATTCATAGTGTGGAAAACATATATGATGACATAATAAATAACCAACACATTTCAAAGTCGCTATACACATACATGACATAAAAAAAGAAAATCTAAAAAATAATGCATGTAAATATGACAATTATTGCACCACACCCAAAACCAACAGAATCGCAGGCACGACTCAGATTCGTTGGAGGAACGTGGTAAGATCTGCCAGAATCCGGGCACGTCGAAGGAAAAGTGGGAGGGTTTGAAGGAGCAAATGCCACAAATATTTAGAATGGCCGTAGCAGGTATGACTCCGGTCTCCACGCTTCAGGCTCCTATGGCACCTGTTGCGTCCAGAGATTCCAGCGTCAAGGTAGCCAAGTCTGGTCATACGCCCTCCTGCTCGACCATGACTACCGGAAAACCGGCCATAGTGCCAAAAGGCCCAGAGTAATCAACGCTGTTAGGCCTGGAGGGAACGATACCATTGACGTTGGTGCCGGCAGCCAATCGTTCTTTTATCCCTGACTCACATTCAACATTCTTCGACACAATATGATGATGGGACCAGGTGCCTTTTGGCCTAGAGCCTACAGGTGCAGTGTCGAGATGGGGGGGGATTGACTACTTTACCAACCAGGCGGATTTTATTACCCTTGCTGAAGGACTACATGACACCAGTGGGCTAGATACATCTCCTTAACTTGACACCAAGCAAGCCGCAACTTATGGTCACCCTAATGCGCAGTACCGAAGGACTGTGGAGAGGGTGGTTGAGGCCCTGGGTCTGGGCACTCCAGCAAAGCCCCTGTCAGCCTATGACCTCATTGACATCCTTGATAAGAGTCCACAAACAGAGAGGGCATTACAGTTTAATGCAGCCATCTGAGACCCCATTCAACTTTATGGCTGAGACCTTGTTCCACCCCAGCGGTGGATACAGAGCTTACAAAAAAGTACAAACTGCCTTGGGGGATTTACCGTTCCTGTCATCCCACCTCACGGCAGAAGGCCTTGTAGGGCAAGCCACCACAGTAAGCTCCAAGCCGTCCACATCCACCTTTAACTTGCCTACAGATAGGGAATCTAAGAAGAATGATGCACTAGCTCAAATGATCTTCGCTTCGGGCAGCATGACCTTGAAGGCAGTCAATGCCTCATATGCATTTGCTTAGTACTCCCACAGACTGTGGAGACTCATAGTGGAGGTAGCAGAGCCCTTCCTGGCTGGTGAGATTAGTGATGAGTTTCTGCGTATAGTTAACTAGAGCAAAGAGGAGGCAGGCCAAGCGCTGCAGTCAGGCCTGGACACCACAGATTGCATTGGAAATGCCAGAGGTTGCCCTACCTTCACAGCTCGGGGTTCTTGCCGAATTTCCAGGCTAAACTGTTGGGCATCACTTTCGAAGGCCGATGAATCCCTCGAGAAATTCAAGGATTCCATGCTAGTTGCACAATCGCTCAGCCTAGCTGTGCAGCAGCATGAGAAGCAATCCTTCAGCTTCTCCTCTAAGGCAAGGGACTACAGGCGGTACATTCCGTTAGGAAGGAGGGCACAGCTCCAGCAAGCCAGGCAAGGGCGGAGGTGTTTCTTGTGTCCTGGATGGGGCAAAGAACCCTCTAGTGGCCAGCAGACAGCAGCAACTGCAGCAAGGCCTCATCGCCCACTAAGCCGCTTTGAGTTCTTCCCACACATTTCCCAGGTTGGAGCGAGAATTTCCAAGCACGGTGGAAGGAGAAAACCCTCAGACGCCTGGGCTTTGCTTCTTGTCGAATGGGGGTACTGTCTGCCATTTTTAAGCAAAGTGCCAGACAGACCACCCCCACACCGGCAACAAAAACTGGAACGGAAGCTCCAGGAAGAACTGAGAGCCCTGTTATTGAACGGTGCCGTGGAAAAGTTGCCACCCGAGAAGAGTGGCTGGTATTCCCATTATTTTCTGGTCAAGAAAGGAGGAGGACTCAGTTCCATTTTGGACCGCAGATCCTTGAAGAACTTCCTGAGGAAAGACAAGTTCAAGATGGTGATGTTGAAGGAAATTCTCCAGGCTCTGCAGCTTCAAGTGGTGTCTCTGGATCTTTTGGATGCTTATTTTCATATGCCGATTCATCGGAAGTGCAGGCATTTCCTGAGATTCGTCATCGGGGACACTCATTATCAATTTAGGTGCTCCCATTTGGCATACCTCAATGCCCAGGGTTTTCACCGGGCTGATGGCTGTGGTGTTGGCGCACCTCAGGAAAGCCTGTGTTCATGTATTCCCATACCTGGACGACTGGCTGATCCGAGGAAAGTCACTGGAGCAGGTATCAACGCAGCTCAAGAAAACCTGCTTGCTGCTTCACAGGTTTTTATTCTCCCTAAATTTCCAGAAGTCCCATGTCACACTAACACAGAAGCTCCAGTTCGTCGGAGCAGTCCTGGTCACATGGGTGAGGAAAGCTTTTTCCCCCGAAGAAAGAGTAAACTGGTGTCAGACAAATGGTCAAGCTGTTCCAGAGCCACGACAGTCTACCAGTGGCTTCCTTCCTCCACCTCTTAGAGCTCATGGCTTCCTGCATTTTTCTGGTGCCAGAGGCAAGACTGCGCATGCAGTCTCTGCAATGGCTGTTGAGGGATCAGTCGTCCCAGTGCTTCAATGCCATGAAGGACATTCTCAAGGTGTTAAAGTCAGTGTCCGACAGCCTATCTTGGTGGTCCAGCAGAGAAAACATGAAGACAGGGTAACCCTTTCGGCCTCTGTGGCCCCAAGCCACAGTGGTCACAGATGCATCTTTGATGGATTGGGACGTTACTTAAATTACTTACCTCACGGTAATGATCTTTCTGATGGATGTTACTCCCACAGATTCTGCATCTATGATAATCCTATCCAGAGCCAGTTGATCATGGGAAACCTTTCCTCCACCAGGGGGTGCAGCGTGGTTCTGCATTGGCTCCATCCAATGCGTCTACATACCCCCCACAGGACGTGACATAGGGCCAGTATATATCGAGGCTCTGTGCACCGTGACCTCAGTTCCACCCTTTTTCCCTAGCACTCTGATGCTGAGGGACCACAGAAATGATGCTGTGCAAGTTATCGTCCAAGCTGGGCAGGTAGGGAGGTCGATGAAGAATCTGTGGCAGGAACATCCATCAGAAAGCACATTGCTGATAAGTAACATGTTCTTCTAATGTATTCCTCCCTCACATGGACTCCTCATCTATGATACTCCCAAAGCAGTATGAAGACCTGAAGGAGAGAGGAAGCAAGGACACGACCTAGACCAGAAGGCCCGTGGAACTGCCCTACCAAAACTGGCACCCTGGCTTGAAAAGGAATCAAAGCAGTAATAATTAGCAACTGTGTGCATAGACGCACACGCATCCACCTGGGAGATATCCAAGACAGGTAGAATGAGCTCTGAGACCCTCCGGCACATCCTCCCCAGCCAGATCATAGCATTCCAAGATGCATGGAATGTTCCATCTTGACAGGGCCTGTTTGGTCACAGCTCTGCCCCAGCGTAATCAATGAAAAGCTGGTAATCTTTCCTGGCCTCTCTTATCCGAGAGACGTAGTAGCTGAGGACCCACATTGGGTCCAGTCGATGGAATCGTTCCTCAGCCTCGGAAGGATGAGGCCGAGGAAAAAACAGAGGAAAGTGGATCTTTTGTGATGGGTGAAGATCCAAGGCCACTTTTGAAAGAAAGCAGTGTCTCAGTCTCACAATCACCTTCTGCTTGGCCTGGCTCTCGCTCATCCACATCATGGAAGTAATGGCAACCAGTAAAATCACCTTAAGGCTGAGCAGTTTAATAGAATAGCAATGGATCGCCCCCCCCCCCCGTTCACTGTGGGGGGGTCTGCATGTGAGCATCCTTTGGTCACCAAGGGAATGCCGGTGGCGTCTAAACAGGCTGGAATTATGTGTGATCAAGTTAGCCCTGCTGGCCTCTCCACCCTCCCTCAATGGAAAACATGTCCTTGTCCTGATGGACAACACAGTGGCCATGCACTACCTCAGCAAACAGGGGGGTGTTCGGTCTCTACTCTTATGCTTAGGAGGCACAGCAACTATGGTTCTGGTTGCTGGAGAGCTAGATCACTGCTTCAGCTGTCTATCTAGCAGGAATGGAGGACAGGATGGTGGGCACTCTGAGCAGGCAAAGCACAGTCTCGCACGAGTGCGAAGTGTGCCAGGAAGTTCTCAAGGAGATCTTCACTCAGTGGGGTACTGCAACCGTAGATCTGTTTTGCCACGAGGTCCAACATGAAGTGCAGACCGTTTTGCTTGAGAAAATTGGGCCCAGATTCGGCAAGGAGAACATGGTCCTTGAACTCCTGGACTTGACCATCTGCCCACCTCTCTTGTTGCCTTAATGGCCGGATCTTCTTTCCCAGTTGGAAGATCGGGTACTTCACCCGAACCCAGAATACCTCAACCTACATGCTTGGCTCTTGAGAGGATGAGATATGACTGGGATTTCTCAGAAGAGGAACTTGAGGTGCTAATGGCTGCGCACAGACCATCTAGGAGATCTCTGTATGCATGCAGGTGGAGACGATTTGAGGTGTGGTGCAGGGATTGCAGGATAGAACCTATTGCTTGCCACGGGGCATTACTCGCTGTCTTTGGAATGCAAGAAGATCCTGGCCAAAACCAGGTTCCCCTCTATGCTCGCATGCTACAAGCACAAGTGGAAGTGCTTTCCAGTGTGGTGCCGGCCACTGAAGAATTATCTGCTGTGCTTAACAGCGCTGCCGCTTCTCCCATACCTGCTTTCGCTGGCCAAGGCTGGCCTGGCTCACGCATCTATCAAGGTACACCTAGTCACCATATACGAGCACACCCAAACTCCAGGCAAGCTCTCCCTGTAGTAGCACAGGTTCATTAAGGAGATCCTCAAGGGCCTCTTCAGAGCATTCCCTCCGAAGAATGCGCCTGCCCCGGTTTAGGAGCTCAACATGGTACTGTCTAAACTGATGGGGCCTCCATTTGAACCTATGCATCTGGCCTTTTTGAAGTTTTACTCATGGAAGACCGCCTTCCTGGTGACGATCACCTTGGCCAGGTGAGTCAGGGAGCTGCAGGCTCTCTCCTGTAAATGTCCATATTTGTCGTTACACTCAGCTAAGGTGGTTCTGCCAACTCATCCTACCTTTATGGTAAAAGTACAGTCGGACTTTCACCTAAATTAACTTTTGATTCTACCAGTCTTCTTCCTGAATCCTTCTTCACTTGCTGAAAGGGTGTTGCATTCGCTGGACGTTGCACATGCCCTGAAGTTCTATGTTGCATACACAAAGGACCTTTGAAAGACTTCTCAGCTTTTCATGAATTATGGACCTATGGGACATGGGAAGACCCCATCTAACGCTTCCATCTCCAGGTGGCTTTCCGGCTGTATCGTGCACTGCCATCAACTGGCCAACAGACCGTTTCCGGGCCATCCAAGACCCCATTCCACCAGAGCCATTGCAGCAACTACAGCATTTCTCTCTGGTGTTTCCCTGCTCGACATTTGATTTCCAAAGCAGAAATGACCTGTGTCTGAAATCCTGTCCTAGCCCTCTCATTCTAAAAGTAATTCAAAGCTGCTAAGGGTACAGTCTTTGGCTTGGAAAGTGCACAAATGTTTAAGTTCAACAAAAAGGTATAAATCAAACAAGAGTTCCAAGTGGATAATGTTCACAGTTCCAGAGAATGACTCCCTTCCCCAGGTTTCTCTCCACCTAAACAAAAATTCAAAAGGTGTTGCAATCCTCTCCAGGGGAAATTACTCCCTTCACCAGGTCTTTTTTCCCCTTTCAATGCAATTCAAAGTCCTAAGGACATGAATCTTCCCTGGGATTCCCTTTTAAAAATACCACAAATACAATTCAAAATCCTAAGGGCATGAGCCTTCCATGGGATTCCCTTTTCAAGGCACTTTACAGTTGCTTTACACAATTTGGGTGCAGGTCCCAAACTCGCAAATGCCTTGTATACTCTCCTGCCAGGACTTTTGGACAACACAACTCTTTATGGGTGCAGATCTCGGATCCGCTCTTCGCCAAGTATATTCTCCTGCCAGGACATATCTCTCTTTTTCATTCAGTACAATGGGTTTGCGTCTTCCCCAAGTTCTTCTGATCACTGGTGTATTTGTATTTTCTCAAAAGCTTGGACTATGTAAATCAGTTGTGATGCAAGTCGTAGGAAATTTGCCTCTCTTTCCAGTTAGGGAATGCCTTCTCCAGCTACTCCCAGGGCCGACCTTCCACTGTGGGCTCATCAGTTTTAGGACTGCTCCCATGGCTTCTCCTACCCCGCTCGGCTCCTTCTCTGCTTCCACTCTCTCTTTGCTTTGGGCAGTGCATTTCTGTGGCTGGTGGGGGTCTGCATGTCGGTCCGGCTTCCCTTGACAGTGCGAAGTTCCTCCTTTGTCTCACATCCCACTTCAGTATCTCTACAGCCTGCAGGAATGCTTCTCTGATCCAGACACTGCCTCCCCCCTTTCCTTGTGCCGGTTCTCTGCTTCGCTCGCAGGCTTCTGAATTCCCAGCCCAAGCTGGGTAGTCTTCTCCACAGTTCTACCATGTCTCCTTGTCCACCTGACAGCTTGGCTTCCCCAGAAGCGGCTAGCCGGTCAGATCCCTACGTTGCTCTCAGCTGTTCCATCTTTGAACTACTGCTTCAAGGAAGAGAGTTGCTCTGAGCCAATCGGATTTCTCCAACTGCTAGACTGCTTGCTTCGTTTCAGTCGAGCAATCTTCATTCTGGTTGCCCTCCTCCTCATGTCAGTCTTTGTCATTCTGGTTGCTGCAGAATATTGAAAGCTACTGGCAGCAGGCTTTGTGGGTTATTGAAAGGGATTATTAGAGTATGCCATCAAGGGATGAGGAAAGGAGGGGATATCCCTAAAAGGGAAATGGGGATACCATGTCTCATCTGATGCCTCCCCCTCCCCCTGAGGGTCTCCTCCCCTCATGTGATCATCCCTCTCATAACAACCCCCAGTGTCAGGATCAGGTAGCGGCTTCCATCCCCGGGCCACATGAGGAGCGGCTACCTCCAAGAAAGGAGTGATGACATCACCAGATTCATCACAACATTGTTAAGGGATACTTTGTCACTATTTTGGTTTTTAAGAGGTCACCGGAATAGGGCTCGTTCATCACAATCCACACTGTTATGCAGTTCTTGCAAGGTTTGTGTAACCAGTTTCCTTCATGCCAATTTGTGGTTCCTGCCTAGGATTTAGATTTGTTTTTGACATTACTCATGGGAGTTCCGTTTGAGCCCTCCATTGCTATAATATCAAACTGCTCAGCTTTAAAGTGATTTTACTGGTTGCCATGACTTCCGTGATGTGGGTGAGCGAGCGCCAGGCCAAGGAGAAGGTGATTTTGATACTGAGACACTCCTTTCTTTCAAAAGTGGCCTTGGATCTTCACCCATCGCAAAAGATCCACTTTCCTGTGTTTTTTCCTCTGCCTCATACTTCCAAGGCTGAGGAACGATTCCATCGACTGGACCCAATGTGGGTCTCAGCTACTACATCTCTCGGATAAGAGAGGCCAGGAAAGATTACCAGCTTTTCGTTGATTATGCTCGGGCAGAGCTGTGACCAAATAGGCCCTGTCAAGATGGAACATTCCCTGCATCTCTGAATGCTATGATCTGGCTGGGGAGGATGTGCTTGAGGGTCTCAGAGCTCATTCTACCTGTCTTGGATATCTCCCAGGTGGATGTGTGGGCGTCTCTGCACACGTTTGCTAAGTATTATTGCTTTGATTTCTTTTCAAGCCAGGATGCCCGTTTTGGTAGGGCAGTTCTCCGGGGCTTTCTGGTCTAGGTGGTGTCCTTGCTTCCTTCCTTATCTCAGTAATGTTCTTTTAGATGGGTGTTCAATCCCCAAATTCCTCATCACTCCCCCCCTATCTTCCCCTCTTGGCAGATATCTAGTACACCTCAGTTCTGCGGTCCCTCTGCATCAGAGTTTTAGGAAAAAAGGGTGAAATTTAGATCACATGGCCCAATGCCTCTCTCTATTTTAGCCCCGACATCCTGTCTGGCGTGGGGGCGCATATAGGCATTGGGCGGAATCAGCACAGAGCTGCGTAGAGCCTCTTGGCAGCAGAAACATTTCAGCAGAGAAGCTGCATTGCGAGATAGATGTCAAAGATGAGGAATGCATGGGAGGAACATCCATCACAAAGAACATTACGGTTGTAGGTCATTTGGTCGAATCTAAATGGTCGACAGGACAAATGGTCGACACCAAAAGGTCGACAGGTCAAATGATCGATTTTCTTTTTTGTTTTGTTTTTTCACTTTTTTGGGGGGGGGGTTCCCCCAACCCCCTTTTTTTTGCTAATAACCCCTTTTTTTCCCTAAACGAAAACCTAAAAAATATATATATAAATAAAAATAAAAAATGTGATCATTTGTCCTGTCGACCAAATTGTGTCGACCATTTGTCTGTCGACCATTTGACTAGACACCGAACATTACACAGCAGTAAGTGATTTGTTTTAATCTTTTCCTTTACACTCGTTAATGTACTTCGGTGTTATGTGCAAGAAATATTCACGATGGTACATTAAAAATGATTATTCATTCTGGTGAACATCTCACGCTGAGGTTTAATTCTAGCTTCAACAGATATATTATGGCACAAGAAAGGTTTGTACTCGGATTCAAGTGGTGGAATATGCCTAATGTGTTTTGGGTTAGATGCTTATTACATTAGAGATGTTAAGAGTTGATCATATTATGGTGCAGAAGAGATGGACGCCCTTGTGTGAATTTAGGAGAATTATATGCGGTTTGTGTGACATTTGGGGCCCTTTTCAATAACCAGGTGTCTAGCATTCGAATAATATGCCACAAGCATTATTTAAAGCATCAGCCAGATATGGATACATTAGAAGGAGATTGTTCCTCTGTTGCCTTCAATAGACTTCCTAATTTGAAGGCTGCTTTGTCATGATAATAATAAATAATAATAATAATAATAATAATTAGGCTTTTATATAGCGCTACAAACCCTCAGGTATCTGAGCGCTGCTTATTATTACCCACGGTGTGTGGTGCTCATTTATCGACCTCGGAAGGATGAAAGGCTGAGTTTGGCCCCGCCGGGATTCGAACCTGCGTTAACAGGCTCTGCACGGGTGTCAAAGCGGGCGCTCTACTCGCTGTGCCACTTGACCGGCTTAGGTTCAATATTCAGGTTGTAAACATGGGGCCTCATTACACGGTAGGCGATAACCATGGCGCTATTAGCGCCATGGTTGCCGCCAGTATTTTACCGTGTCCGCCTTGGTGGATGGTGGAATTACCACCCTACTCCAAGGTGAGCGGGGGCGGTAATTCCCCATTCACCAAGGCACTTCCCCATTCCCATTTTTGCCCCCATAGGGCATAATGGGAATGGGGAAGGCGCTAATTACGGGTACCTTTGCGGCACCCTACTTTAATGGCTGGTAAAACCAGCCGTTAAGGTCGGGTCCCGCAAAGGAAACTCGTAGTAAGGCGGTAAGGGTTTACCGATGCCCTTACCGGTACCGGTAAACCCTTACCGCCTACTGTGTAATGAGGCCCATGGTCTTAACTTGACACTATCATATTAGGATACGACACATTTTGAGTTGCTGAAGTAACCTTGTGATTTACACATTGATTTGCCCATGTGAGAAATATGTGAGAAGTATTGTTTTGTTGCAGCATTTAAAACAATATATAATATTAATTGAACCCTCTTTCCTTGTGCGCCCTTATAGGGCGCTTGAATGTTTTCACAGGGTACTGTCACGTGGTTATAGTGCTATTGAATCCATTCTGCTGCACCATTTACCACCTTATCTCTCTAATGCCACTGAGATTTATCTGGAGAACATTACTTCATGTGCCCACACCTGGGTTTCAGCCCTTTGTGTGCTGTAGAAAAAAGGGGGAAGAGATATCCCTCTGAACTATCGCCCAATATCCTTGCTTAATGCTACAGGAAAATGTTTGCAAGCGTCCTGCTAAAGCATGTGCAAGAGTAGGTTCATTTGCTGGAGATTATCAGCCCATTACATTCAGGTTTCCGTGCTGGAAAGAATATGATAGGTCAGGGCTTCTGCAAGATAAGAAAGAGTCTGAAGTATGCTGTCTTACAAAAGGTCAAGATATATGCAGTGTTCATTGATCTAAAAACTACTTTCGATGGGGTACTAGAAGACCAGTTAGGGGAAGGTGTTAAGGGGCAGAGACATTCCTGGACATCTCCTTACATTAGTTCGGCCACTATATACAAGCAACCAAGCGGTGGTCTGCTGGGGTTTGGTGGGTGAATTAACTAGACCCTTTGATGTTGCCAAGGGAGTTAGGCAGGGATGCATATTGGCAACACTGCTATTCAGTGTTTATATTAATGAGAGCATCAGCAAACTAATAGAGAATATCTTGGATTCACCTAGATTGGGTTATGATAGGATCCCAGCCCTATTTTCTACAGATGATGCGGTCCTCTTGGCAACTACCCCGGTGGGGCTTAGGAAAACTTTGGACAGCTTTAGTGGCAAATGTAAAATGATGGCCCTAGAGATCAATGTAAGTAAAACCAAGGCGATGATCTTTCGACCCAAATATACCAAATGCTGTGTACTAAAAATAAGTGTGGACAGAGGTAGACTGGAACAAGTGACGTGTTATGATTACCTGGGCGCATAAGGTTTGCTGAAAAATGGCGGTGGGGCTGTAACACCAGCCACTGAGATCTATACAATACAGACCAAATCTTCTGCATTATCTGGGGCAGATATCTGGGGGTCTCTTTGTAAGGACTGGAGGGGGGTGTCTGCGGTCTTTCCCACTATATGGCTTGGGTAGCGGCACTGAAGCACCCCAGCCAAGGCTCTCAAAGGGGTAGCAATAAACGAGTAACCAAGGCTGAGACTCGTGGGCAGTGATGCAGATTGGTTCTTAGGTAGAGTGAATCCCCAAGCCCCCCACAATGGAATATTCATACACTATGTTATGTGTTAACTTTGAGAATCCAAAGGGTGTCTCACCGATTAGTCCCTTGGCATCTGTTGTCCAGGTGGCCGGGGCACGGCCATCGCTGTTGGATCCAGACCCTGGGTGTTGACCAGGGTGGGAGGATCACCTGGATGGGGGTTCCCTGGGGAGTTGGAGAGGGGATCTCTGAGGAGAGACTCACACATAGCCAGTCCGTTTGACATGTCCCAATATCAGTGTCAGGCAGAGTCAGGAACCTAATCCTGATGACTCACACCTGAATCCTCTTCCCTTTTTCCACTGGGATAAAAGGTGGAGCATGAAAGCACCTAGGAAGCATTCAGAGAAAGGCGAGCAAGGCGACCTGAAACAGGGAAGTGGCAGGAGAACAGATCCTGTGAAATTGGAACAACCA
Source organism: Ambystoma mexicanum (assembly GCF_040938575.1). NCBI lineage: Eukaryota > Metazoa > Chordata > Amphibia > Caudata > Ambystomatidae > Ambystoma > Ambystoma mexicanum. The sequence continues at coordinate 138,103,085 of NC_090941.1, read as the reverse complement.
TGGAAGCAGAGTAGAAGTGGCCAAGAAGTGAGAGAAGGGCCGTGGTCTGGCCAGCTGCAGAGTGAAGGTCGTGCAGACTTTTCAAAGGAAACCTCCCCACTAATGCACAATGGGAAGGCGGCCCTCCTTCGGGTGAACAACAGAGTTGGGAGGAGGCAAGCCGTGCTGTCCCGATAGCTTTGGCTTCAAGGAAACGCAGGACAAATGGTATCGAGCGCTACCGGTGAGTGAACTGTGAGACCGGTTGATGTCATCAAGTGAAAGATACCAAATCGTTTGATGAGGCTCACAAGGTTTTGTGAAACCGCGAGCGACAGTATATCGTAACCAGAATGATAAATGCAGAAGCTGCACGTGTCATGGAAAACCGTGAGGGAAGCCTGCAACATTGCAAATGTGTTTAAAACTGAAATATGCTAAGAATCACGGAGTGGTCCGGTAATAGAATATTACCTTCTCGAAAGACTCGGCAGCGAGAGTAAATTGTTAGATTGAAAGTAAGATCATTTGAAAGACTGCAAATACCAGAAGGCCTAAGGAGCGGGCAACCAAAGTAAAAGAAAGTCAAAGTGGTTATATGAAGGTGCACGCCAAATCCTCGAACAATCGAAAGTCTTTGACAAGTGGGATACAAAGTGAACAATTGTAAAGTAAAGCATTGTGATAAAGTTGCAAAGGCAAGGGTGAACCCGATGGAGGGATGCCAAGAAAGAGCTAAGGGGAGCGAATCCCGCATTGTGATTTGAAGGCTATAATGAACCCGGCAGAGAGATGCCAAGTGAAAGCAAGGGAAAGTGAATCCTGCATTTTGTTAAAGTGACTGAACAGTGGTGTAAAGACGAAGGTGAACCCAACGAGGAAGTCAGAGAAGAGGGGAATCTCGCATGGTGAGAGTTTGGGAAAGTCCTGTGATGCCAAGCAAAAGACATTGATTTGAGGATCCTGCCTTTTCTGAAGAAACTGCTTCCTGATGCCTATAGAATCAAGGGGTGCTCACAGTCATGCCACTGTCCGACCTTGTCCCCTGATGTAGCGTGGGGAAGGGAGTACACTAGTTCAGCAGTCCTGAACTATCAAAACCCTTTTGTACATTTCAGTTTGCAAAACACTCTTTTGTTATACATGCCATTGTCCCACACCCTTTTGTTATATAGAGTAAGGATTTGGTAATAGGTTTTTACGTACAGGCCATTTTGTTTTGACATGACACCACTAGGACAGCGTTTTCTTTATTCTGATGGTGTAGCTTGCTCCCATCTTAGATATAGGCTTAGATTAGGTGTTTTTCTCACCCTTATATTGTTTAATAAACACCCTTGGATTATACTCCTTGTGTCTGCTGTGCTTCTGATAGCCATGCCTTCCTTATATAACACAATTCATTTATTAGATACAATTAGGTTTAAGTGAATATATACAAATAAATAAGACTTGCTTTCTACTCCGGAAACTCTACTTCAACAGCTAACATAATGTGCACAGTACTATGTGGTGGCACAGTTATTCTTCACTTTAGTAATAATGCACCAATTGGTATATGTCATAAAATACGCTAAAATTACTAAGCACTGTTTAACTTCAAAACCAGAAATGTAGTAATGCATGCACATTACTTTAGAACACTGGCAGAATACTTTTCAGGGTAACATGCAATTCTGTGTCGAGTCCCCCCCTCCCCAACCTGGCAGCATGCAATAAAAGGGTAAGTTATACTTTGCTTTTATATTAATGCCTAGTCCTTAAAACTGGTCCGACCATCCCAAAGTACCTGGGAAGCAACAAGATGAATCTGAGACCCCTGGATGGACCCTGTGGGAGGAAGCCCCTCTTCCTCGTCAAAGCACCTTGGGTGCCTTGGAAGGCAACGTGGTGGAGTCTCTAAGCTTTACTCGATCATGCTTTTTGAAGGTGGACCCCCTCTAGAAGAGGGAGTCACTGGGTCATTGCTGTCGAGCAGGAGAAGGGAACCAAGCAGTGTGGGAAAGGCAGCAGTGAAGGTGTGTGGCAGTAGTCTCCTTGGTGCGGTTGCTACGCCGGCTGTTGATGTCCCACCAATCTGAAACTCACAGTGGACCTCGACAATGCTTGGGAGGTGAGGAGGAGCCCTTTGGTTTTTGTTGAAGACCTTTGCTGGCGGCGGATGCAGTGATAGAATTAGGTGTCAGGTTGTGGTTTGCCGCCATTAGGTTCTTTGGTGCTGCCGCCGCAGCACAGATGACTGGATAGCTTCCGGCAACTTCGGCTCGATCACTGGACTTCTCTGCAGGCCACCACCAAGTTTGGACCCTCAGAACTCTTTCGTTGGTTCGGAATAGCAGGAATCCCGCCAGCAGGCACTTCTCTGCAGGTGGTGACATTGGGCTTCCTCGGCCATGGAAAAGTGGACAGATGTCAGGTCTGCAGTTGCACTTGAAGATTTCTTCAGTTGATTGGGACTTTGCAAGCAATGGGCATCAAGCAGCACTATGCCAGGCTACCCCCTCTTCTGGGCGATACACTGCAGTCTGGCTTTCCCATCGTCACAAACAGCTTCCAGACCTGGACAATGCTGGTGGACTTCTTGGGCTCAAGATGTTCAGCCACTCTTCTTCAGGACCTACAAAGATACCTCTGCAGGATGGTAGGCACTCAGGACTGGCTTCCAAGACACTTTTGGCGAAGAACAGCAGTTGCACGATGTTCCCTAGTAGCTACTGAAAGAAGTTGCCTGTCCATGTCCTCTCTTGATCAGTCCCTAAATCAGCACAGCAGCCTTTGGATTCTGTGAAGAGTTGTAGCAGCAGACTTCTTCCTCCAGCTGGATTCAGAAAGTGCCTCCAGGAAATGCCAAGTTTCTGACAGAGGTAAGTGAGGTGTCTTCTGTTATACACTAATTACCCCATTCACTCAGGCTGAGCTAGGCTCAGTCATTCATTCCCACACTAGTTAATTCATCATGCAATCCCCAATCAGGCTCACAGGCATTCAGGTAATTCACCCAAAACCAGACACCTAAAACAGTGGATATGTATTTGGAGCACCTCCCAGCCTTTCCGAGCACACACTGTATTCACTCCAATTCAGACAAGGCTGGCTCAGGCAGACCACAGGCATTGTGACACACAACCAAAACCAGAAACTCACAACACAGAATGTGAGTTGACTCTTCTTTCCATTCATTCAAGTCCCACCCCTAGGTTGTACCCAAAACAAGCAGTCTCTGGGAAAGGAAGCCCCACAGCCATATATGGTCCTTACACCCAACATCCGATCAGGGACGGGAACAGAGCCAGGGCTTCTCGGGACTTTGAGAAACAGGAAGGGAAGGGAAGGCAGTGGCAGTAGCCATTTTACCTTTGTTGAGGAATCCGTTGATTCCTATGTCAGGGCCTGCATGTCTCAAAATGGGGGGTCCCAGAGTCCCTAAAAAATCAGAATGTAGCTGCCACCGGCCCATGCCTTGCTCTGTGAGGCAACACACAATTTCCCCAAAAAGCGCCCACTAGGGGTACCAAGGTGTACCCCTACCAATGGGTGCCATAGGAGTATCCCATGGGTCTTGTTCCCTAACACTAAAACATGAGGAGCTGCACTGCCAGGGGTCCAAACTGGATTCCTGTGTAGAAAACAGACAGAAGAACACAGACAGGGAAGTAGTGGGACAAGGAGAGGAGATATTTCCCACATCACAATCTTAAAGTTCAGGATTTAAAAATAATTAAAATACCTTCTTTAAAAAGTTGCTTTTGCTCCTCCTAAATTGGTATGCAGTGATAAAATTGTGGCAAAAATGTAACCTGAACAAAAAATCACAGCAAAAATGCTGTGGTTTTACCCGTTAAAGGCGTACCCCATTACACCATTTAAGGGGAGCGGGGGTTGCAGGGGTGTCCCCCGCTCCCTTTAAATGGTACAATGGGTAATGGGTCCAGGGGTGCGGCGGTGTCCCCCGCATCCTTTAAATCGATTGCAGCGTCAAAACCAAAGCTTTTTTGCCACAATATTTTGTGTTCACAGCCATTTTTGCCGCAATTTTAACACATGGAACCCCTAAATTGCCCTAATGCCTTAATACATATGGAGACAGACGTGAGACCCATTACAGAAGTGATGTACTGGGTCCAGTTATGGGGCTACCCGGATCTAATTAAGTACAGGGAAACTTTAATGCATGTTATGTCTTTGGGGGCAGAGTGGCGTTCGCGCCCATGGCTCTTGCATATCAAGAGCTGGTTGGTGGCCTTAGTCCTTAGTTCATATTGGTGTAATCCCCTATCCATTAATGCTGAATCACAGTCTGTAGTGAAATATGTGGATTTTAATTTATCAGGCACAAGGATGGAGGCCACCTGTTAACATTTATCAACGGGACCCTCATACTTACTATGTAAACCGGCCTTTGGATTCAAAGAGTTCTTGGATAATGTTTCACTTCTGTATGCACACACACTTTATCTGAGATTTAGAATGACTTCTTTGAGTGGGCTAAGTTTACAACTACATGGAAGGGATTAGTTGGTTGTATTTGTAACGTCTGGGGGAAGAGACAGTAACCCACTTAATGTTGCTTTGTGATGGGTTTAGGGACTTAAGGATCAGACATTTAAAGCCGCTTCTTAATATCGTTAACATCCGCAGGCTTGATTATCCCATTATTGTGTGCAAATCAACTTAGAACCTTGATGTAGTTCACTAAGTGGGAAAATACATCCATCATGCTGGCTAAGAAGATGCTATTTGACAAAGCAAGCAGCATCGACTTGGAGGCTATCGATTTGGACAAATCTGTTTTAATTTATAAAATTGTTTTGTTATGGAAGTGCTGTGATTTGATTTATGTTGTATAGTGTGATACATTTAAAATGTTATTATTACATTTCTTACATTTTATGGGCTATATTTTTATGTGCCTTACGACTAGAATAAAGGTTTTGAAACCAACCAGAAAGATGATGTAAGGCAAGGAAGGGCTTGGCAAAGAGGGACTAGTTAGTCATGTGTAGGTAAGTTAAACTAGTAAATGCAGGATGGTGGGAATAGTGTTTTTGCAGTTGAAGCGTATATCAACTCACATTTTGGTTTTGGGCCAAAGGTAGTGCAAAAATATTAGTTTATTTGCAGATTAGGTTTAGATTTTTGTGCAACAAGTCTGCACCCCATGAGTTTGGCAGGTGAGAAGGACCACTTAAAGAAAGCTCACCATCCTGGCAGCAGCAACTTTGAAACCTCCTGAATACAGTGACAGCAGCTAGAAAGACTCAAACCAACCACAACAGAAGTGGTGGGGAGTCTAAAACAAAACATTTACTGTGAGTGATTTTTGTTTGTCCACCAGGAGGTAGATAACTGAATAAGTGACGGTTGGCTGACAGACTGCGATCTTCCTTCAAGCTTGAATTGTTTCTTTCTAGTTCCACTTTTGATGACCCCATATGGCTTTATCCAGCCTATCTTTACCCTGGGCTATTTGTTATTTAGAATTAGCATGGTTGGACCATATTGTCTGTGCACAGAGTTGTTTGCCAATCCCTGGGCCATGACATATGACATCAGGAGTATAATTAACGGACCTTAATGAGAGAAGGGCCCACCCATAACTTTTCCAACACGACCCTGCGTCAGTGGATGAGGACACCTAGTTTTTATTCCACCTATCTTGTGGAATACATAGGGAAGAAAGGGCCCAGTGGTCAGTCTCCATACCTCATTAGGCCACACTACCTGCAGATGGGTTCCTAACTTTAGCGTTGCTAGGCTAGCTATTACATCCCCAGAAGAAGATTCCTTCTTCTCAGGCAGTGACCTAGAAGAGTAACGATTGACTATGGGCCCTGTATCCTTGCCACAACGGAGAAGAAAATCGGATCATGGCTCATAAGGCCCATCTGTCTTCAGACTGGGAGTCTGGATAACAGGCCCTTGTTGGCCAGCCAATTTGACTTCCAGGAATATCCAAAGATGAAGACCTGGAGAAGCTATGTTTGGCCGTTCTGATAGAAACAACCTTGGGGAAATCGGATTATCAGATCCTAATGTGAGTATTCACACTAAAATGACAGAGCCAATTGGAAAGAAAACGCAAGCATATTTTTTGAAACTATTCCTCGAGAACCTGCATCCGGCCAGATTAAAGTCATGAATAACTCAATGATGTGGTGGCCAACCTACGGGAGCACTAGTTCTATCCTGTGTGATTCTGAAGATGTTTGTCTCTGGGACCTACCTGAGGTCTTCTTTTCCAATTTTGAATGGATCACAGAAGCTGCAAAATGGAAGAGGAAATATTTGGGAATTATTTTTGCTCCGCTATTGACAGAAGAATTCCATGCTGCCTACCAGATCCTCAATGTTACTGGTGAGACTGAGTATGAGAAATTGATGAAAGACATTCTACAAAGACAGCAGTGTCCTGGCGTTTGTCTTTGCCAATCCAATCCTTTTATTGAAAGTACCATGCACCACATCCAATAGTAATCTTTGAGAGCGAGGGAGAACAGAGCGTACAGGATAGGATAGTAGAGGCAGAGAGAGGTGTTGAGTGGAGTAGACAGAGAAGGTATAAAGAGAAAGGGAGTTGAATGGTCGGGGAAGAACCTGGAAAGTGAAGAGAGAGAGAGAGAGGAGCCAGACAGAACAGCATCAGAGGAGAAAAGTGGAGCAGGCTAGAGAGAGCTGCTGTTAAGGCAATTATTGTACCACTCACTGTTGAGAGGACAATATCCACTTAATGGGTGCTTGCTCATCTGACTAAAAAGGAGGAGCCACACCTCTCTTAAAGGTAGGTAACATGGACAGAGTGATACAGCTTCTCTCTCTGGTAGGGGTAGCAGGTTGACACAAAGGTACAATTATTCCACACAAGTATCTCTAGAAATTACATCGCACTGAAATACTGAAACACATACCCTTTAAGTCGCACATGAAATCTATCAGGTCAAACAAGTACTTAATGCAAAATACACAGTATTAAACAATAATCAAAATATTTTTTTAAAGAATGTAATGGTATTAAAAGACTCTCCTTGCCCCACTGCCTACATGTTGGTCCACTATCACAGGTAGGCACCCAACATACATTAACAGGGGAGGGAGAACAAGGCAGCCACACAAGCTAACAAGCAGGTAAAGCAGCCAATGGGCCTGCACAATAAATTACAATTTCCTTAAAACACAACCCACCCTTGTTATACAGGAAAGGCGCTAGACCTGGTGGTCAGCACCTAACACAATTTGGTAGGGGATGGCAGAAAAAGAGAAGTAGACATTTTAGCCAACAGGAAAATATTCTAGAAATCTCTAAGGCATACACCAACACGCTACATTTATTTGGACACTCTAGTGCAAAGTATTAAAAATAATACAAAAACGTTTGAAAACCATAGCTAAAGGCTTCCAAGCATTGATAATGCATTTTAGCAACTGTTACTTTAACAATACACTTTAGGGAAAATATTTACACAGTCAACAAAAATGTGTTAGTGTTACAATATATTCACCTTGGAGAAATGCACAGCATGACTATAAAAATGCATTACAAATCAGAGGTAAGTTCTAAAATCCTAGTTCTTGAAAAAAATGTCAAGGGGCAAGCTGGTACCATCAGAGGGCCTCATCAGGAGTTTGGCAGTAGTAAACAAATGTTTACTCCATCATACTATCATTTTCATAAAATGACAATACAAAATCTCGCAGAAATGCACATACAGCTTTATTTACATTCTGCCTTGCTTTTTCTATTTGTGGACAAAACAGTTTGGATCTTTTCCTGACCTGCCTCTGTGTAATTCGTGAAAAAAAGATTGATTGCGGACCATTTTTCATCAGACCTTTGAAAGTCTCTTTCATGGCAAACTGCAAAGATACACCAGTTACATATCCTACGCTATTAACTCTGCAATACACTATAATAATTTCTAGATGTTTCAAATGCATCATATCTTCAGACATGGGTAATAGTTGATTCCATTTCATGCCATGAATTCCACACGATACCACTTCCAATTTTTCGAAGCCAAGATTATGTGAGATACCAAGCTGCTCTGCATATATCTGCACCCAAATAACCCACACATCTCCTACAATCCAAAGAGTCTTCTTGTTGAGCTCCATGCTTTCAGCAATTTGAACAAGAGTCGAAGCACTTGCTGCACTGTCCTCCTCTGCAGTTCAACTTCTCCTATACAAAGAGAAGGCCTGATTGGTTGACCTTCCCGACTTCTGCAGTCCTCTTTCCTTGCAAGGCATGATATCTATGTATCTTTCAACTCCAAGATTGCGTTTGTGCTGTAATTCGGAGCCTGCGCTATCACACCCTACTATACAAACCTTTGCAGATTTCTATTTGTACAATCTACATACCAGAATCTACATCTGCAGGTATGTTTTCATTTTCAAAAGTAATATTCTATACCACCTGTTTTTTATGGTATTATTTCAAGAATAGAATAACTGGATTCTGTGCTGCAAAACATGCTACACTGCAGCACATATTCCAAAAGGTATTTAGTGCTTTTAAAAGTAGTACTGCGTGCATAGTCACTGCTACATGTACTACATACTATAGCAGTGAACAATTGCAGGGTTAAAAATACTTCAATTGCCAAGCTACAGTACAAAATATAATTACATCTTTTTAAAAAAATGAACTGGCTCCTGTCGAATCTATAGCACACCTTCACATTACAATGTGTCATACATCCTTCCCTTTAACTTCACTTCAACTGCAGGTAGTTTTCTGTGCTGCAAAACATCCCTCACTGCAGCAGCAATTGCAATAGTTTATTAGTGTTTTTAAAATTACTTCTGCGTCCATAGTGAATACCTTGTCTTGCGACTTATAGCAGTGCACAATTGTCAGAGTTGCCACCAATGTTTCTTTTACATTTCCAGAAAAAAGACTATTAAAGAAACAGACTCAGGAAAGGACCCCTATTCCATTTCTAAAAAGTAAGTATATTAATGTGGCATGTATGTTGTAACAATTGTAATAACTATACTGCGTATTATCCTAAACTATCCACTTATACTATATATTTGACTTTCTCATTCCATTTCCGTAATCACACTCTTTTCTATTACAGCCACACCACTCTTCCTCATCCTATAACTACCACTCTGCAACCCATAACACTACAGACATGTTATCACAAAACCCCATCATCTGTACATACTTCTGCCACAAACCACTTTCCAATTACAATCCACCCAACACCCCAAAGTTCTACAACCTCTCCCTCTACAAATCTGTTCAACCACACCTCCTATCAACTACACATCTCTCTGCCTCATGTTACTTCCAAAATGGAATCTATATATTTTCCGCAACAGCCTTCTTCCTCATCCTGGTACCATAACTTCAATAACAACAATGTATTCCTTGCTGTATTTCCCCCTTACTCATATCCTTGCAGAAATCACACTAAACCAATATACCAATATGTCTACAACCTCGTACTCTATAAATAATTTAGCCCACAGATCCCAGTATCTATACATTCCACTTCCACATCCTACTTGGCAATTATCTATATTACTACTCCAACATCCCTCTTCCTAGTCCCAGTACATCATATTAATCCATAACATTATCCATACAGAACTCTCCCACATCCCACCACGATAACACCAATCCAAAGTATTACCTGCACTTTCATCTTCATCATCCTATTAGTCTAAAGAAATCCATATAACAATCTCAACATCCAAATGCCTTATTTCACTATTTAATATTGACAAATATCTTTACTCATACAATCCTTCTATAACATTAAAACACACACTTTCTTTAGTCCAGCAGATACAAAAAATGCCTCCTAAAACTCTCTGTAGAAAACAAAGGAATTGAGCAGATAAAGAGGAAGGAAAGTCATATATTTACTCTCCACTAAAGCAATTTATAGAAAACATACCAACAAGAGAACAAGTAACTTGCAAAGTACAACAGCCACTACTGACAAAAGTATTGCTCTTGCATCAAGTAAGAAAAGTAACCAGAAACGTAGTAAAATAATTACAATTGCAAATGAACTGCAAACTATATCTTGCAATGTCAAGGTAGTGACAAAACATTAAAAAACATTTTTTATTAAAAAAATTTCGGTGCAGAATTCATAGCAATCTCATAAACAGATCTGGCAAGTCACATTCCTCACTTCAAAATTACTAAAGAAAACTAATACTTGACACTGATTGACAGCACAATCAGACTAAAAATTTAAGTATTTGTTAGTTTTAAACAGAAAAAACAAACTAAATTAATTTAAAAACTACAAGCAAACTAAATATGCACAATTCTTCTGTGCAGGGAAATAGTTTCAAACCAGTAGGACAGAACAGAAGTTCAAAGAAGAAGCATCCAACCAGCAACAAACAAACCTAATTGCCATAGATGCTAACAGAAGAGGCTATGAAATTATGGGAGACACCCTTATTGCAAAATAAAACTTAAGTGAAAAACAAAACTTCAACTAAATGTTCCTCATGTCCACACAGGTTGTCCAGTGTACAAATGGACGTGCAGCTCAATATGCAATGTGTGCGAACAGTCTTTGAAATGTTTACAATTCCTCAATCTATATGTTAAAATTACAGATAAAAGTAGAATCACAGTGTTACAAAGCATGGACTCCATTCCAGTGGGCATCCACACTGGATTACAAGGACATTCATTAGCCTGCATTTCAGGAACAGCTTGTAAAAGCACCTTCATACAAATTTTAACAATACACCATTCTAAAAGGCGCACACGTGTGCATAGATTGTAAAAGGCCAAAAGTCCCACTCTAGAACTGCAAAACTTCAATGACAATCTCCTTAATGCAACACCCCAAGAAGTGCTGAGATTAATAGAATACATACAAAGTAAATATTTTGGAACTGAAGAAGAATTGGAAAACACAGTTAACTTATAAAATGTTAACCAACAACTTTTAAACATTAACCTTCTTACAAACACATACAAAAAGAAAATAGCAAAGTTTGAAAACACGTCTGCTGAAATTCCAGACAAAGTATGTGTCTGTTGTTGCAGAACTTTCTATAAGAAAAGTCGAAAAATCGAAGATATGTCTTAAAAGATAGAAGGAGGTGAGGAATCACAATGGTTGTAATTGGCCTTGTATCTAGCAGCAGAAAATAAGTACAACATAACTGATCCCTTAGTAGTTTGCACATACTGCAATAATAACCTTGATGATAACCAAATGCCATCTCGAGCTATCAAGAATAATTTAGAAATATTTCCACTTCCAAATGCTCTCCAACAAAGCAATCTATATGTGAGTATCATAATTGTAACAGTGAACCTATTCCAAGCGTTAATACATCTGCAGCAGAAGACTGCCACATTGCCTCCATCAGAATTACTCAAAGGCATTTGTGGCAAGGTACTATACTTACCATTAGACCTTAATCAAAATGTGGAAACACTAGGAGTAGGACAACCAGTACATCAATATTTGATTGTACTAGTTAATGCTGTTCCAACAAAACACAAAACAATTTGGCAACAACTAGTTAACTTGAACAAAGTTAAAGAAGCCCTAGAGTATCTTTAACAAAACACTGAATGCTACAAATATATAATCATAGATAAAAACCTAAAAGAAACAACACAACTATATGAAGATACACCACAAACTGGTCAGTTTGAACACGTTGATCCTATCGCTACAGACAACATTCATTACGAGTATACAATTCACCCACTACTTTCCAGAGACACAATGGAATATGCCTTCGAAACATATCAAATGCATCAACCCTGCAAGATACCGACTAAATGTTGAATACATTTTACATCTCTTGTTTGAAAGTAAACTAGTAACTCTGTTAGAGTTGCACACATATTAAAAAAGAGGCACACACTTTCTAAACATGTCAGCTACTCAACACCCTGAAAAGATGAAGTGTTGGAGTCAAGTATTACAAATCTCATGACAAATATGCATGGTATGAAAGAATACTGGTTCAGACATCATGCTGATGTACGCTGCATGTTAAGGAACCTAGGTCCGTTCCACATGGTTTACTACTCCCAGTTGTGTAGAATAGGCATGGGGTGACTTACATGACTTCCTACGCACTGCAAACCCAAATAAAGAAGGAATAGACATAAAAAGTGCAGGAGAACTCTCAATCTTGTAAATGTCTCAAGATACTTTGACCATAGTTTCATTGCCATGTTACACTTCATCTGAATTAAAAAGTGTCCTACACCTGGAGAAGTAGAATAATTAATTTGGAGGAAATAATATCAGTCCAGGCGAGCACAACACATCCACATGCTTCTTTTGTAGATTTAAAATGCTCCCAAATTTGGCCATGACAGTGATGACACTATTTTACAATTTATTGAAAAGTACACTACTTGTGTGACATCGCTTCAGAAGACAAACATAATGACCTACAGACACAAATCGTACATTTCCAATGGCATAAGTGTGGCAAATACTTACGACTTCGATACAGAAGCAAAGGGAAAAACTTCACCGAATGTCATTTTGGATTCCATAGACCAGTTTGTACCAAAAGTCAAGTAAATAGTTTCATGTCTTCTATGGGACACTGAGCCTCATCACGAGTTGGGCTGTATTCCCGGCTGTAATACCACCGACTGTAAATGCCCTAGCACCGACCGGTCCGGTGATATTACCACCAGATCACAGGTTGGGCCTTAACGGTAAATCCCCATTCCTGATTGGGTCCATTGGATCCAATGGGGAATTTTCGGTGCTAATACTGCGGGCTAATACAGTTGGCTGTAATGCCACCGAAAACAGGGATTTTCACCTCCAGAAAAAAGCTGGAGGTAAAACAGCAGATTTAGCGCCCAACTTGTGATAGTCCTTAAGTGCGGCGGTAATATTGTGATGAGGCCCACAGTGTGAAAGGCAAATCTAAAAACAAAAACACATACATTAAAACAGATGAAACATCCAAGTACATCAATGATCACAATCATTGCACTCTTGTAGAATGCTAACATAAGCGTTCAATACATTGCAGACAATGCAATTGCAGTTTCAAGATATGTCACAGCCTATCTCACCAAAGATGAGAAAACTGAGCTTAGAGACCTCTGGGATGACCTATCATCTGACAAAACTCTTTCACAAAACTTTTACAGCTTTGATATCAAAATGCTGTCACATACTGAGTGCGGGTCTTACAAAGCTGCAGGTCATTTAACAGGTACAGTCTTGTATGGGAAATCGGAAAACATTCTCTGGCTCAACGTTGGTCCAGCTTCACCATGAAAAAGAGTACTAAAATCCTACCAAGATATCAAATCTATAGCTACCGAAAATCCAAACAGCCAAGGTATTTTAAAAAATAATCTGATTGACACATAGTATCCAAACAGAAGTACTGCTTTGGAAAACATGTGCTTGTATGATATAGCCCAAAACTATGCATACACAGATATTGTCATTCCAAATAAGACAACTGGCAAATAGTATTAATTTATTTCAAAATATGTTTATTGGATTTGTGAAATACAAAGCCACCAGATTATGATAATATTAAGTACCAATACCAGAACAAACACATTAAACTGGGCATGGCTCATAATTGGAAAACAGCATCTAGTAATGCAAGATAATACTGATGCATAGATACATTCACTATCGTCAGAGGGCATAGAAGCTGTTCCCACAGGAGCCAACCAGCGAGGTTCGGGTCTCTAGACAGAGAGTCAGGGGGTATCTACACGTCCATAATTTAATAACATAGATCAAGTTATGAGTCACTCAGTTGTCATGGGGGGTTGTTATCAAAGGGGCAGAAAGAAGTGCATTCCATGCTTCAACATTGGTTGTGGTTTTGCGTAGACCTCTACTTAAAGACCTATAGCAAGAAGCATTTGCAGTATTACTCCACCCTTCTAAGGCATGCTTCCACAACAGAAAACTAGGGCCACTCTTACTTTTCCATGCCATTGCAATTCTCCACTTTGTGAGGGCGCATACCAGGTCCATTAACTTGACAATATGTCTAAATATATCCTAAACTCCCAGAAAGCACTCCAGCAGGGACCAGGTGTACCTGCGTTTATTAGCTTCATCAACCATAAGTTACTCTTTCCTCCAAATGTCTTCAGCTTCCGCAGTTACAAAACATATGCATGCAAGTCACTGTGGGGTACCCACACAATGGGCACTCTGGGCATATCTGCATATTAAAGCTAGCAAGTCTGCTGGGGGTCATGTATGCCATATGCAATATTTTTAATTGTAAAAACCAGAACCTAGTATTCCTTGAGATACAACGCATTCTCCTTTTGTGTATCCTGTAATGTGAAACCTAGGTCTTTATCCCATCCTACGTTTACACAGTGGTGGGCATGTTCGAGACAACATGCAGCCATATAAATGCAACACCGGTCTTCAGCTATCCTCCAGATCGCACATCAATGTTGTTACTGTATTTGGTTTCTGTTCCGCAGGCCAATCAAGCCATTTTGACATAGCAATTTGACAATTCTCAAGTACCTCAGAAGTAGCCCTTTGTGTAACACCTTCACATCAATTAAATCTTCAAAGGCCCCAAACTGCCCATCTTTGTACATATCGGCCCACGATGAGAGACTCACGTTTTCCCATCTTCTAGTAATCATGTAGTCTTCTGGACCGAGGCACACATCTGTCGTCAAGGGCAAAAGCAGGGGATAGGCATTCTGGATCTTAAGGATCCTCTAAGTTCTACTCAGATTTGTCTACCAAGCCACAGTATATGTGGCCATCCTCCCAGACAATTCCCTTCAACCTAGAGTGCCTCCTTAACCGTGGTAAGTTTATCAGCCTCTGTTAGCAACTTATTGTCTAGCGTCTCATCATCTGCCAACCAATTCACCCCAAATCTTAGCTGAGCAGCCAAGTAGTACAGTTCCAGCCACGGACGTTGCGCACCCATGTCCTCATATTCTTGATATAATGTATGTATCACAATGTTCAGTCTACCATTTCCCCAAATAAAGCTCCCAATAAGGAATCTAGTGATCAGAAATAATCAGCTGGAATGTAGAATTACACATTAACAAAGAAGAAGAAAAGACGAGGAAGAAGAACCATCTTCACCAGTGCTTTATGTTCAATTGGTGACAACAGCAGTCTTTTCGAGAATTCGATAGATTGATTAATACTGTTAATGGCTCTAACTGTATTACGGGTGGGCATATCTTTGGATGCATGTGAGAAGCTCATGCCTAAATATTTGGAAGTGTGCAGCTCCCATCTGAGTACCAGATCGAGTAGAGCACTAGGATGAAGATGTCACAATCCTGCCAAAAGGAAAATGCTTAACTTCTTCCTACTGAACAATATGCTAGAGAGATCTGCAAATTGGTCAAGAACATCAAATACCAATGGCAAAATGTGTTCTGGCTCACATAGGTATAGGAGCACATCATCGGCATAGAGAGAAATGAGGTCCTTTGCCCCTGCTAATTCTATGCCAGCCTTTCCAAAGTTACTTCTCAAGCAGACTGGCAGCGATTACAACGTTTGTTTGTTTGTTTATTTATTTGATAATGCGCTCCGAAACCTTCGGTAGCTGGGCGCAACATAGATAAGTATACTTTAAGCTTAATTACAGCAAATACAATAGGTACAACATAAAACAGGGGCCTTAGTCACCACGTGTGGGTTACAGAAGTGCAACGGTGCTAAGGACACAAAGTACAGTAAGACTAATGGCTAGGTTACAAAAGATGCAGTAGGTACAGTGCTGCAAAGGTTAGACAGGGATAAGAGTATTAGAGAACGTCATATACCGTGGGACATGGATGGGTCTGGGGTGGACTGGTCTTAGTGGTCGTTAGTACGTAGCCAATTTAGCATGTTGCATCAGAATATTCGGCAAGGTTATTCAGATCTCAGGTTAGAGGGAAGTGGTTTCCAAGATGTAGCCGCTTTGACCGGGAAGCTAGATCCGCCTGCTTTGGTTCGTTTGAATTTCGGTATCTCAAGAAGGTGGGCATTGGCTGATCTTGTTGGATGTGTTGAGGTTCTCCTCTTTATTCTATCTGCCAGTTATGGGGGTGCTATATTGTTAAGGCATTTGGATGTGAGTGATACTGTTTTGAAGAGAATCCTGTCATTTATTTTTAGCCAGCGGGCAGCTCTTCTGAAGTTGGAGATGTGTTCTCTGTTAGGAATGTTTAGGGCTGCTCTAAAGGTGTTATTTTGTAGTCTTTAGACGTTAGTATGTAAAGCATCGGTGAAAGTGGGCAACCTTGTCTGGTGCCCCACTTAATGTCACATAACATCGACATGTGTCTACCAGTACGTACTCTGGCCTTAGGTCTACAATACAGCAGCTTTACCCACCAAATGAAACCCTCCCCAAATCCCCTCAGTGATGTGTAAATCCATTCCTGGTAAACAGAGTCGAACGCCTTAATGGCATACATCGATACTGCCACATATGGGGCAGTTTGGGAATTCGATCACTCTGTAATGTACTGAAGCCTATGCAGATTTAGGGAGGTGCTCCTACCCGGCACAAAGCCAGTCTGATCTTCATGGATCAGCACTCAGTATTAAATTGTGAAGAAAGTCTCATAACACTTTCAAACACCAGTCTAATTACCCATGTAAAATGTTCATTTAAATCTGCAGAGCATAGAGAACTTTATTACATGGCCCTAATGCAACTATTCAACCTTGGAGAAAAAGAGGATACATTGGGCCTCATCACGAGTTGGGCAGTAGGGCCGGCGCTATTAGCACTGGGGCTATTAGCGCTACCGCCAAACCCCCCGGCGCTAATAGTGCCAGATCACAGGTTTGGCTGAGCGGTTGGTACCCATTCCCAATTGGGTTCATTCTGGAATTCCTCATTCCCCATTGGGCCCAATGGGGAATTTCTACTCTATTACTGCCGGCTGATTTTGCACCGGTGGTAATAGTGCTATAAATCGGCACATTTTTGGCAGATTTCCACCCAGCTCAGAGCTGGGGAAAATCAGCCAAGGCCATGATTTGGTGGACCCTTAAATGTGGCAGTAATAGCGCTACCTCTGCATTTAAGGGTTACAGCCAAACTTGTGATGAGGCCCATTGTTAGGTGACCATGACACATTTGAAGCTGCAATTCAAGTCAAATTAAAGCAGTATAACAAATTACCATTTTAAATGATACAAAGAAACAGAAATTTTAAACAATGAACCTCAACAAGAAGAAGAAATAGAAAGGCAACTAGATAAAAACACTCCTTAAGGCAGTCAATGATCTTTTACAGGAAGCAAAGAACCACTTGGAGAACCCCTCATTCAAAATGAAGTAGAAATAGCAATGCATGAAGTAGAAAACACCATGTATCAATACAAGCAATCTAAAGAAGATTGAAAATGCTCAAATCACAGTTATATTATGAACAACTCATCATTTACCTCGAAGCCACTGAAGAAATTGAACATGGATTAAAACATAAAATAATACTTGCAGTTGTAAAAGTCACAGTCCGCTGCCCTTGTATGTCTGGTGAAGCTGAATCTGAACAAACCTTCTTAATTAAAACAATCAGGACATTTTTAGAAGGCAAAACCAAATAGCATTTCAGTTGTTGTAAGAGACCCCAAAGGTCTAGCTGCTTACAACGTATGAGGTGCAACTTTACACTGACTCCTCCTCCAAGTGTAACACCAAAACTATTTAGAATACTACAAATTGTCAGCAGAAGCTGTAACTGAAATATACAGAATTCTAGGACAAATGAAAGCCCTCCTAGTAGATGAAGTAGGCATGGATTCCAATCTAATGCTTTCTTTAATTCATTTAAGAATGCAGGAAGTCCTAAAAACTGTATACAACAAACTGTTTGGAGGAAAAAATGCAATTGTCTTTTGAGACCTCCTACAGTTAAAACCAGTGAAAGTGCAACCCGTATTTAAAACATTATGCTACATAGAATGCCGTAATACGCTACATTTTCGCTACTGGGAACTTGCAGAAAACATGCATCAGTCTGCAGGTTATATGTAGGCTCACATTTTAAAAAGCATTACAATTGGTGTGATAATTGAAGATGCAAAGTCATCCTTGAAAAGCAGATTAATAAATTAGCCTTATGGACAAAAAACATCTGCCCCCGATGTAATGAAACAATGAACCCAGCAAAATTAACAATGCATGTGTTTAATACCAACCCTTACAAACTATGAACAATTTAACAAAACAATGCTGAAAAAGAGGTCTAGGCGCAGTTGTCCGACCACAAGGTCCACCCATCACAGGTCACGCAACCAGGAACCCTAGATTCTTCAACCCACACAGTATGTGCAGCTTCACACTCTCTTGGCTTCTCCTGGTCAGCCTCTTAGCTTTTCCATTAAGGAGTTGCATGCTTTATACCAGTCTTTGGCCTTGCCACACTGCTTCCATTCATATAGTTCACTTTCTGGTGAATTTATTAATTTCCCCCCTCTCTGTCGCTCTGTTCCACACTTGCAATCTTTTCTGCAAGTTATATTCAAATGGGGCACTTTCCCATTTGACTTTCGTTATCTCGTAGTTTTGCCCACAAAGTTTTTATTCCGTTCGTCCTTCAGTATTGTAATGCATTCAGTTCACTACTCAATATGGTGCTCTGTCCTTCAACTTTTGAAAGGACGACCAATAATACTCCTGCAGTCTTTCTTTCTAAAGACATCAACAGTCTTTCGGCTTTGGCAATGTGTGTTCTCTAATTTACCCTCTTGTTCACTTGGAACCATTTTATTGGTACAGGATACAAAGAAGCACTCTTATTGTTCATGAAAATCTCACACACGACTTGCCTTTCATTCCAGTGTTACTAGGATTACTGAAACTCACTGGTTTTAATTAAATGTTCCGCTGACACAGCAAACCTGGAATGCGACTTCCACTGCTTCTGGCTTCACAACAGGGAACCTGTCCGCCCTTGAGGCACTCTGAATTCATATTTCGCTTTGGTGTTAACGAGCATTCTTTTGAACCTCTAGTTGAATGGTCCATCATGGCACCAATTTCCTCTGCACAACTGCTACAACCTGTAGCATGAGCTTCCTTGCCAAGCACAAGACAGGACCCAAATTGCATGGGGTCCCCAGTCCTGGTACGCTCTGCTCCCAATGGTTTACTTGGTCTGCCACAGTCCTCTGTGCTACAATGCCTCCTCAGCTTCCAATTGCTCACACCTGTCGCAACACATGACAGGTTCTCCTTCTCTTCTTTCCAGCCCGTTCTCTCAGATCTCACACCCACCTCCCAGTTTCTCCTTTGTTGCTCCCACCTGCAACCACTTAACAGGTTGCAGGTGTAAGGTCCCTAATGAACTTGCCTGACCATAGTTAAAGGGACACGCTTGACCTTCACAGTACTTTGCAGGCATCTTCCTGGTCCCAGCATTCCAGTGGTGAAAGGAACTAGTGTTAATTCCTCCCACTAGTGCCTGGGGGTCAGGATACAGCCATTGCTATTGAATCCAGGGTCTTCGGGGAGTGGAAGTGGGACACCGAAGGTTGAGATGCAGTATCCCCTTCCCTGGAACACCTTTTCCCCGTCCTACCAGGTAGGAGACCTAGAAGCTCAACCCACCCCCCACTTTCCCAACAGGAACACTTTCTCACAGACAGTTTATCATGAGCGGACTAACACCAGAGTCATATACATGACATGTCCCAACACAAAGGTCAGGCAATTACTGATAATTATACACACCTGACTTCCATCACGCTTCCCCACAAGGCAAAATGCACGAGGAAGCAGCAATTCCGAGATGGCAGTTTTAACCGAGGAGAAAGGAGGTGAGACAAGAGAGAGCTGCAAGGAGGGAACTACCCTTAACCTTTTCGGGGAAGAACCGTGACTTTCAAGAGGCCTCGAGGAAAAGAAACATAAGACTGGGAATTGCAGCAGAGGAACAGTGCAGTGTGTGTTGAAGGTACATGGGGGCCCTCCCACATTGATAGCCAAGCTGGGGAGAAGTGATTGCCACCATGGTACTGTCCTTCGCTCTGACAACAAAACAATGCCAATGAATTCAGCACAGCCGGTGAGTTGGAGAGACTGATAGCGGACTGGACTGTGTTATGCTCGAGGTTGCAGGCGGTAACATTGTATGAGGATAGATGACTCATATGCAATTGAACTTTATGAAACCGAAATAGGTACCAGATACAGAGTGGTCCGGCGCCACGCGGGTGCTCACTCGAAGGTTTCTGTTTGGTATTCAACTGATTGTTTGAGAATTATTGAACTGTGAAAAATCAAAGTGGTCCTGCAGAGGGTCAAGCTAAATCCTGATTCCAGATTCTAAAGTCTTTGTTAGGCTACGAACTGAAATTGGTATGGGCCTGGCTGAGGGAGTGGGAATTGTATAAAAGGGGATCTGAGCGCAAAATAGGGGGATCCGGGGTGAACCGCGAGTCACCCGAGAAGATATTGCTGTGGCAAATGTGAACCCGACTGAGGGATGCCTGCAAACTAAAATTGGTCTGAGCCTGGCTGAGGGAGGCTAATTGGATTAAAAAAAGGATCTGAGCCCGGCTGAGAGGGATCCAGGGTGAAGAGTGAATCAGTCGCCCGACTGGAATATTTGGAAAATAACTTTTTCTCACTGTTTTTTGTACACCAAACACTCTGAATCAAGAGACTTTGAACGTAAGAGACTTGGGCACAGAAGGCCCTGATGTTGGTAAAAGGAACTGTGTCCTTGTGCCGAAGAAGCCAAAGAGTGTGCTATACTCAAGTGAACCGCTATGTCCCGTGCAAAAAAAAGTGGGAAAGGGAGGCCAACCGCCTGAACATCCTGACTTAACATTTTGTGAACACTTCTTTCTTTTTCATTATCATTGCCCCACACTATTTCTAACTTATTGGTAAGTATTGGGAATCTTTTTTTTAGTATAGGCCTTTTTATTTGACAAGACTCAACTAGGACTGTATTATTATTATTATTTGATGGTCATGGCTTGCTCTCATCTTAGATTTAGGTGTAGATACGTGTTTTTCACCCCCTTGATAAAGTTCAATGAACACCCTTGAACTGTGGTCACTTCTGTCTGTCTTACTTTGATACCATGCCTTCCTTACAACTGTCATAGGTAAAGTGTGTTAAAGGGAGGGGAGATGTTGTACAATAGCCTATAAAGGCTGGGGGAGGATAAGGCTGATCTTCAATAGGAAAAGGGGATACCATGTCTCACCTGTGGGTACCCCATTCTCCAGGGACATTCCACCCAGGTGATGCTCCCTTGCTTCTCCACCCCAGGGTCAGGATCCAAAAGTGATGGCCTTCCCCTGGCCACCTGAGAAGAGGATCCCGGGGGAATATGAGGGAGGACACTCGGGTTTCTCACAGTACCTTCAAACCAAACAGAGATCAAATTCTCTGGTCCTTTCAAATTCAGAAACACAACTGGTGTAAATTGCTATGCGAATGTAGTAATCAATCTTTTATTCCAATTGCATACATTATTTACTTACATGGCTCAGAACATCGATGTTTACAAACTCTCACTCTGCACAATAATGCCACTAACAACCCTGACACTATCTACAGTGTCTCAGTGATAAAACAGGAATTTGACCACTGTGCAAGAATTGTTAAATCCATCATAAACACACAGGAGGATCCACTAGAATTCCTAATGTATTTACAAGGAGCACTAGAGACAGAACACATCCATATAAATGAAATAGTACACACTTCATACACTTGGAAACATACATGCAGTCTTTGCAACCATGTTTCTCAAGAGCATGTTCCTAATGAATTACTAGTGTATGCATCTATACCAAATTGTAGCACAATTCCATTTCAATAACTTCTCTAGAATGCAAATCATGGCACATTATGCTCATTTTACGTTTCTGACAATCTTTCAAACATACAAATAGATACACATGCCCAATATGTAAGATTGATGCCTTTAAGATACAATTCAGATGGCATTGCAGATGGCTGTTAAGATACAATGAAAGTGGCACTAAAAATAATTGTAAACTCACTAACTTCACTCACGCCCACGTATCTCTTGGCAAGAAATCATTCACAACAGCAGACAAAATATACTGCACTTGTGCCACAACCACTTCAAGCCGTTATACTGTGTATGTGATCAAAATAAGTGGTTGGTTTGAATGTAAAAACACTTCCATTACTAAAAAACAAAGGTTAATAATACATCCATACTACCACTATACTACTTTCTACACATACAAAATGTGTCTCCTTTTCATAAACAACACAGTCTGAAAAAAATGGAAGAAACATTGAACAATATGTACATTTTATCACTTATGGGATCTGCCCTTCTCCAGGCGTCTTTCACGGCCTGTCGGAGGCAATAACCTCCAATATGGAAGCCTTAGGGTTTTCGGCACGCTGCACTCATCCCTTCGTCTGTTGCTCTGCTCCAAGAGGTGTGCCTTCATCCCGGAAGCTCTGCTTGTTCTCGTGTTCTGCCTTGCTTAGACCATGTTTTTGGGATTTGCCTTTTATTTGTGTGAGGAGAGCTCATTTGTATCAGGCATATGCTAGTATTGCTCGACCCGATTAGCGGGACATGGCCAGTGCAAGGTATGCAAGTCAGTGTTGTTATACTCAGTCATCCTCTTCCTCAGCTCCCCAGTGTTTGTGTAAAAAGGGGGGCAGAGGGTTGGTATCTCGGCGCATCCTAAAACATAGGATGGGTTTGATGAATAAAACAAGGGTGAATACTGCATCTCACCATCGGCTATCTCACCCCCACTTCCCAAAGGAACCTCACCCAGGTGATCCTTCTGCACTGGCGCACCCTCAGGTTCTGGATCCAAAGGCAATGTCCATGCCCTGGCCACCTGAGGGAGTGAACCTGGGGACTAGCGTGTGAGCCACTCTCTGGTTTCTCCCAGTATGCAACCTAAAGTGTGTAAATCTTCCATACCATGTTCTACAATTAACTATATTTTCTGTTCTCTACAGACAAATACAGATGTTCCCTTGTTACCATGTCCACTACTTCCCACCATCAAACAATCCACTATCTTGCACATGTACTGAGACTACTACCTCTACTACTACTATTATACACACACTCCAACACTCCTATCAGGGCTGTGTCACAACCAGAGGTCCCATTCTCCAAACTACATAACTACTAAAAACAAATTAAGGGCTCCATTCTGGCCATGGCCAGTAGCCACATTTTTGCTGGCATTATACCGAAAGTAAACATATTGGTGTAGCAATTCAGCCATGCCCCAAACAATCTGACTATTGGCCAAGGCCATAACAATATGTATTGTGACTACTATTACTACGACTACTATATCCACACGCCATGCAGCCATGCCGGGAACATTTTTCCCACTCGCCATTGCCACAACAACATGTACTGCGACTACCACTATTATACTCACACTCCAAAAGTCCTATTATGCCTCTTGCCAGGGTTCACATTGTTCAAACTACATAACTATTAGACCCAAGGAACGCATACTATTCTCACCATACCCATTGGCCAGATTGTTGGGGGCATTAAACCCAAAGGAAACATACTCTTATAGCCGTGGTCTAAGCAATCTGGCTATAGCCACACTCACACTTACTACTCTCATTACATAATAATTAAATCCAAATTAATTATTGTTGTAGCATATAACATAACACCACAATTCTCAATGGATTTTTTCAGACACGTATTGATGTTCGGGTTGTACGTGGACAGTAAAAGTGACCGCGAATATGTCAACAAATCTGCAACCATTTTTGCTCACAATAAAACATACATTTGTGTTTGTTTATTTTTTGTATCGTGCACCTAACCCTGAGGTAACTGGGTGCTTGAGAAAAACTTGAGAATGTTACAGGCATAAATAGGATAACAGGCGAGTCGACCAAAGTTTACAGGTAGGTGTAGTGGTCAATAAATACAGAAAAGAGCATAGGTTGTAGTTGTATTTGTATAGCGCATCCAAAACCCTAGGGCAACTGAGCGCTTGGCTTAAATGGTATACAGTGTTACAATATGCAAACGGGCATCTACAAATGAGAACATTACAATTTAGTGGACATGACAGTGAAAGGTATGAATGATGTACTCAATGGATTTATACCTAATTTACAAAAGCACGCTTTTAGGGCCAGGCTGCTGCTCCCTGTGCAAGTTTGGTGCATATCTGCCCATCGATTTGGGCTGTAGCTGCAAGCACCATTTTATTTTATTCATGCCTATAAGGATTTCAAAGATTTTGTGACACCCCTCTTACAACTTTGCTCCTCCTTGATGAAACCGCACAGATCTTTGCAGAAACATTCAGAGTCGGGTCTAAACCTTTTTGGCAAACTTTCATCAGGCTTTGTCAACCTGTGCCAAAGTTATAAGCCCCCCAAAACTGCTCTTCCTATGGGAAAGACAACTTAAACATAACTACAGGGTCACTATCTGTGACCCTGTAATACACATATATTACACAGTCTGCAGTAGCAGCTGTGTGGTTATGGTTAAGTCACTTAACTCATAGGAAGACCAGTGTTTGGGCAGTTTATAACTTTGGCACTTTTTGATGAATACTTACCAAACTTTGCAAACAAGTATATGGCCACCTCGGAATGATTTTGTGAAGTTTGGTACGGTTTCATCAGGGGGGAAAAGTTATTGGGGGGGGTCCCAAAACGTTTGAAATCCCAATAGACATAATGGAAAACCTTTTTTGCTCACGCCTAAAGCCCAAACTGCTGAATGGATTTTCACCAAACTTGCACTAGGAGCGGCGACTTGGTCCCAAAAGCGTGCTTTTTCAAATTTGGTGTAAATCCATCCAGTATTTTTTTTTTAATGGGCAAAAAGTAGGTAAAAAAAATATGAAAATCTGCATTTTGTCCATGCACTCATTTCCTGGTTCAGTGTCCGCGGACACCCCTGGACCACTCATAGAGGAGCGTGGTGTTCACGAACATCAAATGTGCACGATGATTGGTTGTTGAACATCGTGAGCTGCGTCAAACATTTTGAAATGGTCACCATATTGGATCGGTGGACAACGACCTTTGTCCGCAGACAGCACAGTGAGGAAAAACTCTTTTTTATGTGAAAAAGGCTGTGCAGGTGTCACCAAGTCCACAGTAAATTGTACTGTCTGTGGCCATATTCCGAGTTAAGGACACAAACATCTGTCTGCGAATGTGAACGTGTGTCTGTGGAAACCATTGGGAATGGGAAGGATTTTGTGTTTTTTCGTAAATTTACTGTAGTAAGTGTAATATGTGTGTGTTTGGAATATGAATATAATTGTTAGTTGTTGCTGAAGTGTTTGCACAATAGCTAAAGTGTATAGTTGCATGTGTGGTGACGTTCTAAATGTTTGAAGAGTATAGTTGTGACCATAGCCAGTGAGTAGTTTGTTGGGGGCATAGTTGTATAGTTTTGGATATCGTTAGTGTCCAGATTCTCATAACAATAACAGCACATGAGGAGAGTCATGTTTTATGATGGTGTAATGTGTGTATTTATGATATGCTTGAATTCTATTGTTGTGGCTTTGGCCAGATTCTTGGGGGCATAGCCCCCAACAATCTGGGCACTCGCCATGTCCACAGTAGTATGTGTATAGTAATTATATCTGGTGTAGGGGAGAGCATGAATGTTCACACTGGCCATGGCCACAGTAATATGTGTATAAATATTATAGCTACTCTAGGGTGAGTAGAGAATGTTTGTAATATAGTGAAAGGATGTTATTGATGTGTATATAGTATGTGTAATCCTATCAGAACTGTGCACACTGTGAATGACTACAATAGTTTGTTCTCAGTGATTTTGGCTACAGTAATATCTTGATACAAATTGATAGTGGGGATGGATGCGTAGTTGAATATTGTAAAAAGGCTATAATGTAGAATTGTAGACACTGGCAAAACATTTCATAATTTCATCATCTTCATCAGCAGCAGCAATGCTTTATTCGACCAAAGTGTCTTCAGCAAACAATTCATAGTTTACAAATAGTCACAATAAATTAATAAAAACAATTTCTATACAGAGAGCAATTGATACTGGGTGTGGATAATTACTTGATTATAGTAACTAGGCTGCAATCTGTGGTTGTTTCTCTGTAAAGACAGAAAAAGTATAATTTGTTAAACAACATACTTTTAAACATTTAAGTACATACAGTTGTATACATAGATTTATTTTTTTGACCCTCGTAAATAGTTAATTGTATGTACTATGTTTGGTACAACATTTGTGCGTGGTACACTGTTGTATGAACATGTAGTAATATTGTAGTCATTGGGGAAATAAAAATCAATGGTGGAATGAAAAAAACATATTATATAGATATATACTTTGTGGCATTTACATGGTTTTGTGATAGCATGTTTTTATTGTAATGAAGGGTATGTTTAAAGTAGTTGGATACCCGTTGGTGTATTCTAACCCTACTGGATTTTTAAAGTAATATTCTTGTCCTATGGATGTATTATTTAAGTATAAGTATGATTGTATGTTCGGAGTGTTGGACCCATTGCAATCTGGTTTCCACCCAAAATTTGGTAAAGAAATCACATTGGTTTGCGGTTTGGGATGAGCTATTATGAGTGGGAGATCAAGGGGAACTATCACTTCTCATAATGCTAGACCTCTCTGCGGCTTTTGATACAGTAGACCATAATATCCTTATTGATTGACAGAGGACAATAAGGAATGTTTCCGTCAGCACTATTAAATGGTTCACCTCATTTTTATCAGGGCGGCAACAACGCGTGAAGTCTGGGGGTTTCTGATCAGATGCCCTCCCACAGTCCTGTGGAGTTCCCCAGGGGTCCTCCCTCTCACCGTTATTGTTTAAGCTATATCTTCATCCCCTAATGGACATCCTGCGAAGACATGACGTCTGCTTTCTTTCATACGCAGAGATGCTACACAGGTGTTCCTTAGGTTAAAAGATATAGAGGAGTTGTTTCTTGCCAAGAGATACTTGGCCATGTGTAAAGCTAATGAGGTTACAGTTATTTTTGGTACCATTTGCATTGTACCTTAGAAGCATTAGTGTCACATATTGGGCATTTGGATTTATTTGTATGCTGGCGCGATTCTGTGAATTGCTATAAGAGCATAATATCCCATGATTTGCATTCTGCAGAAGCTGGTGAAATGGAATGCATTCAGAATTTGGTATGAATACATTCACAAAACGTTCATTAGGGATGTGCTCTTGTGAAACACGGTTGCAGAGAGTGCATGTATGTTTTCACAGGTTTCTAGTACTTGTAGTAAGTACATTAAGAATTCCTGTGGATCTTCCTGTGTGTTTAGTCAATTTTACCATTTGTGCACAGTAATCCAATTCTTGTCTTATACCTGAGACACTGTAGGTGCTTTCAGGATTATTTATGGCATTTGTTTGAAGGACGAGCATTTGCAAACACAACTGGTCCAAGCCGTTTAAGTAAATGTTGTGAACAATTGAGGACAATTAGAAGAGAGGACTGATTGCTACATTTGCATAGCAATTTACTCCAGTTGTGTTGCTGAATTAAATTGGACCAGAGAGTTGTGCCTCTGTATCCTTTGATGGGACTGCAATTCTTTTTCGACAAGAGACATTTGTCTGTGTGTCTTTTGATGGACATGTAGTTGTTTTTGGACTAGAGAGTTTTGTGCTCGTAAAATTGGATGGACTTACAGTTTTTGTTTTTTACTGGTATTGGTGGGAGATTTGGTATAGCTTCTGTTTTTATTCATTTTCTTTTTAGATGTTTTGTTTTTTGCGGTACCGGGTACATATCTAGATAGGGTTATATAGTGCACGTAGACGGTTGTATTCTAGGATGCAAGGAATACCAGCGTTGACTTTGTTCGTATCAAAGTTAACTAGGAATAGACCATCGAATGTAAAGAGATGTGAAAGGGCTATGTAACTCATAGCTTCTTTGAAGACTGTGCTGCTAATGCCAATTAGTGCAAGTCTACAGTTGGACCTTGTGATTTGTAATAGTGACAACATATGCAAGAGATAGAGAAAGACGGAAACGTGATATTGTGCGGCCTATTCGTTTAACTTCTGCAAGTTTGTCAAATTGGATATTGACAAACTGAATGTCGTCATGCGGATATGTCTGGAAGCCAACAACTGTACCAATTGCTCCATTGACTAAGCCTTTTTCTACGTTAAGGTTACGTTTTAGAATTACTCTGCAGTTCAGACACAAAGTTAATATTTTCTCCAATCCGGCTGTGTTGGAGATACATTTTCCTAAGCTATTTAGTCGTGCTGCTGCTTGTTGACAAATAGGAAGTGTCATGCTGTGCACTTAGTTTGTCTGTGGAGCAGATATGCAGTATAGGTTGCATTTCTTTTTTCAATATTGTCTTGTTGAATTATCTACAGCTTGCAAGGGTTGGCATTAAGGACATACATTTTAGATTTTGTTGAGTTAATTGTTCCATGACATCAGGAGCAGATGTGTTTCGCAGATATAGCTCATGGATTAGTCTACTATTTAAGATGGATTTTGCATCTTTGGTAAGTAGCCGAGTTCTGATGCTTTTTTAAAAAAAAGTTAGCATATGTGAGGTCTGCAGACTGGTGCATGTTTTATGTAAGTTCTCTGTAGTGAAAATGTTGGCAGAGATTTATATTTCCAATGCTGCCAAGAGTATTATGGCATTCTTTGTGTCCTAATGTTTTGAAATAGGTTTTCCTTTCACTGGCGTTAACTGTAGGAGGTCTCTGAAAACAATAACCTATTTTCCTCTTAACAGTTCCTCGTAGTTGGTTTTTAGGACTCTAAAGCCAACATGAGGTTGGACACCATGCTTACTTCATCTATCCGGAGCACTTTCATTTGTTTTAGAATTCTACGTACCTCAGTTACAGCTTCTGGTGGCAATTTGTAGTATTCTAATTTGTTTTGGTGTTCTACAGGGAGGGGTAGTAGTGAGTGTAAAGTGACACCACCTATGTAGTAAGCAGCTAAACCTGTGGGGGCTGTTAATACAGCCAAAAGGTTGTTGTATGTTAAGTTTTATAGAAATGTGCTGATTATTTTGATTAAGAATGTTTTGCCAGAACCAGCTTCACCACTAACATACAGGAGCAGAGGTGTATAATGTAACAAGTACAGGTTTTAGTTTCATGTTAAAAACCATGCTCAATTTCTTGAGTGACTTCTAGATAAATGGTGAGTTTTTCATCATTTAGCTGAGATTCTAGAACTGACAAGTTTTCCTCAGATTGTTTATATTGATACATGGTATTTTCTACTTCAGCCATGGTTATTTCTGCTTCATTTAGAATGAGTGGCTCTCCAAGTGGGGTTTGGCTTCCTGTAAGGGAAGGTTGACTGCCCTCAGGAGTCTATTTGTGTAGTTGAGCTTCAATTTCTTCTTGTTGTTGGCGTTCATTGTCCAACATTTCTTTGTATTGTTTGATTGTCATTGGTTATACTGATTTCATTTGCTTTAAATACGGCTCCAAATGAGTCATAGTCACCTAATAATTATTTTCCTTTCCTCTAAAGTTTAAAAAGAAAGTTGGAGTAGGACCATTAAATACAGTTCTCGCTGTTGTAGAGTTTTAAATGATAACTTTACATGATTTATTAGAATGGATTTGGTTAGATT
Organism: Ambystoma mexicanum; assembly: GCF_040938575.1. NCBI lineage: Eukaryota > Metazoa > Chordata > Amphibia > Caudata > Ambystomatidae > Ambystoma > Ambystoma mexicanum. Next base: position 138,073,530 of record NC_090941.1, on the reverse strand, counting down.
CTCTAGGCTTCCTTCAAAAGTTGAAACTGAATATTTGCCAGTTGTCTCATTTGGTGGGACATTGTTTTCATAGGTGTAATTTTGGGCAATGTTTTAGAGACACATGTTTTCCAAAGCAGTACTTCTGTTTGGGTAGTATGTGTGAAGTAAATTGTTTTTTAAAAAATGTATTGGCTGTTGGGATCATTTTTGGCTATCTTTTCTATATCTTGGTAGGAATTTAGTACTCTTTTTCCGAATGAGGCTGGTACAGGTTCAGCCAGAAAATGTGCTCAGATTTGTCATATAAGGCTGTACCTTTTAAACGGTCTGCAGTTTCGTAGAACGCACATTTTTATACTGAAGCTGAACAATTTCTGTGATAGTGTTTTGTCAGATGATACATCATCCCAGACGTCCCTTAGCTCTGTTTTCTCAGCCTTGGTGAGATAGGCTGTGACATATCTTGTGACTGCAGTGGAATGGTCTGCAATGTATTGTATGTCTATGTTTGCATTCCACAAGAGGGAAATTATTGCATTGTAATCATTGATGTACTTGGATGCTTCATCCCTTTCAATGCTGGATGTATTTTTAGGGTATTCACATTTTATGCTGTGTCTAACAGAAGACATCAAGTTATTTACTTGTCCTCTATTGCACACTGGTCTAGGGAAGCCAGAGCAACATTTGGTATAGTATTTCCCTTTGTTTTTATATCTACATCGGCAGTATTTGCCACATTTATGTCTTTGGAAGCATAACACTTGTGTATGTAGGTCACACTATCTGTGGTTTCTGGAGGGATGTTGTAGGCAATGTCTTTTTCAATAAACTGTAATGCATTGGCGTCACAATCATGGCCAAAGTTTGGAGCCTCTGTTATCCACAAAAGCATGTGGATGGGTGGTGCTCCTCTGTATTGAAATTCTTTTTTGCAGGGCTGCAATGGGGGGGATAATGGTCCGGAGACCTTGTTATCCACCCTCGCTTTGCTTGGGCTGCCGGGCTGGTATCCACGGTTCCAGTCCCTGGAACAGGGGGGGTGAACGCTTGACAATATTCCCATTAGCACAACACAACATGCTAATGGAAGTGTTGAAAAATCTTATTGAGTCTATGTATTTTACTGAGAAATGTAAAGTAGATGAAGTCTACGTTTTTTTTTTTGTTCTATTTGTTAACTGTAAAAGGTAATTCCTAAAGGAACATTTCTTTTGTTGTTTTCTGATGTATTTATTTTTTTGGCAGGAGAGCTTGCAACGAAAGGTGGGGATGGATGAGGCACCAGGCACTAATTTGGAGGGGCAGGTGGACAGGGGAAGATGTTGCACATGTGTTACTTCTAAGGTAATGGGCAGTGTTTCTCATGTTGTAGTATATACAGAGGACTGCTGTCTTAAAACAATATGGATCAACAGCATCTTTTATTGCTTGCAAGGTAGCTGGTGGGATTTTGTGTCCCATAGAAGTAGGCTGTGTGGTTACAGTATTGGTTGAGGAAGATGAGATGGAGGAAGATAGCCTCCTACTTGCTAAGAAAGGAACAACCTTTCTGAGACCATTGCGGTCATTGGATTTGGCATGGCAGCACACAGAGGTGGTCCCGTAGGCGTACTGTCCAGGGAGTCTGCAACTGAGTACAAGTTGTACTCAGTGCATTTCACTTTGACAGCTTTAGCCTTTGGTACATTCCCAACAGTGGTATATAACTGCCACACCCATGATTCTCTCTGGGTGCTAGAGGTAGGCACTTCCTCTACTTCTATCTTCTTGGTCCTCTTCATTGTCTTTAGAAGTACTGTGCTTTTTTTGTTGTGAGGGTCCTCCAGCTGGTGGTGGCTCTTGGGAAGGAGGGATTGCAATAGGTGATGCGATTTTTAAGATAAATAGCAGTTTTGCTAAAGTTCTTCCATGTATGTACTGTGTACTAGATTGTTAATGGATAATGAGTAAGAATAGGTGTAGGAATGTGCAAGGGAAATTTTGAAGTTGAAAGTTCCTAGATCAGCGGACAATGCAGTTCCGAACTGTCCAGGAAGCACGGATCTGATCGCGAAGTGCAGACGTGCTCTCGGACACATCATCATGCCACGCACCAGTGTATGGTCACGTGGCACTGTCCGGAATGTCCACGATGAAGTCAGATGATCGTGGACGTCTACGGACGCAAAATCAGTTGAAAAAGTTACAAAAAGTGTATAGAAATGTTACAAATGATGCTAGAAGGTGGGAAATGGCAGAGGTTTATGGTGAAGCTTTGTAAATTGGATACAAATGTTGCTATGTTGGGTAAATATGATATTAGTAAGTTGTAGGAAAATAGCACGCATTGGTAAAAACCCATGAAATTCACTGAAAAATCTTTGTTAAAGGGACATTATGGTTAAGTTGCACTAATAAAATCCTATAAAATTCACTGAAAAAAGTTTCTTAAAGTGACATTATGGTTAAGTTGCACTAATAAAAACCTCTGAAATTCACCAGTTATGGTAAGCTAAGCAACCATAACTCGCACCATCACCGTGCACTTCTAAGACTAACACGCAGGACATCAAAGATGACATCACAAATGTCATTGATGACATCCCATGTGAAAATAATTTTGATAAAGTCCCTACAAGGGGTTTTGTTTATAATATTGGTAACAAGATGTCAGGGGTGATCGGGAGACCTATCACAACTACTTAATGTATTAAATAATGTACTCATCTAAACAGCATTGTACTGGAGTGTTAATACAGGAACCTAATTATATATAATTATATATAAACATAGGCAATGGTTGCAGCATGCACCATAGAAGTACAATATTTATAATCGTGTAATTTTGGAAAGTGCAATAATGAATGCTACGTTCTACAAGTTTTGAGTAATGTTTAACATGTAATAACTTTCAAACAATGGAAGAAAGAAACCGCATCAGAAAATGTTAATAACATTAAAGTTGATCTTCATGTATACAAATGAATTGTGTGTTTGAGGCCTGCTTATTTCCCCATGTATGTGCACCATTAGCTGAGACTAAACCCTAAGGAATGTACTTTAAGAACATATGATAAGGTTAACTTCTAGATATATAGCACCTTTTCAATTTTAATATTCTGTTTGTCAGTGAACAAAACCACCTGGCCTAGAAATGTCAGTGAACAAAAACAAGTTGCCCAGATATGTGATGTCATCAGTGATGTCATCAATAACATTTGTGATGTCATCTTTGATGTCCTGGGTGTTCGTCTTAGCAGTGCACGTTGGTGGCGCGAGTTATGGTTGCTTAGCTTACCATAACTGGTGAATTTCAATGGTTTTTCAGTTTTACTTGTAACCATAACGTCCCTTTAATGAATTTCATAGGTTTCATAGGTTTTTATTAGTGCAACTTAACCATAACGTCCCTTTAACAAAATGTTTTCATTGATATATAGATATATATATATATATATATATATATATATATATATAATTTGTGAAAGATGTCAAGAAATTTTTTTTCTTTAATATAAGAATACCTGTACTATGTTTTGTTAGATGCAGATCTTGTTAAATCTGGAAATGGAAATCTTGGCCAGTTGCCCAGTATTTTTTGACGCAGAAGCCTTTCATTAACAGGAGATATGTACTTTGAGAGTTCAAGTGTACATCTGAAGTGTTGAAGTGAGATGACAGGGTTAGGTGCAGAGGTTTTGGGTGTGATTGGTGGATGGATGTGTGACTCTTTCAAAGCAGCCAATGAGAGAGTGTTGTGAACATGCAAGTGGAAAGGGTAGAAGGGCTGCCCCTCTGTAAGTGGGTCCATAGACACCGCAGTAGTTTGCGGATGGCACGTGCCACATCTGGATCTTTTGTGGATGCCTGGCATGGAAAGGGGACTGTCTGGAGTAGCCAATCAGGTTTGTTGGGTGGGGAACAGGAAGAGAGGGTAGTAGGAATTTGGTTTGCAGGAGTTGTGAGAGCAGTGATTATGGCTATCATTTTGAGAAGGCAGAATCTGTGGATTCTGGAGGGGACTCTTCAATTCCGTCATTGAAGGTTTATGCTGATAATCATGGCAGCTTTGGAGATATTGGATTGGCAGAGGTGGAAGTTTCCTGGCATGCAGTTTGTGGCTCAAACAGGGCAAGCTTGCTTTCGTTTTGTGAGAGTATGGCTCACGTTAAATGTCCATATATTGTGATTGTCCATTGTGGAGGGGACAGTTTGGGGTTTGTGACTCCAGTGTCTTTGCAAGTTGCACTGAAGATTTTTTTTAAAAGCCTAATGCAACTTTTTCCTGCTACTCAGATTATTTTTTATGTTTGGTATGTTTATGTTTATTGAATTTATATAGTGCTTTAAGCCAAAGAGCTTTACAATATAACAACAGGTACAAAAGTGAGAGAAGCATATTTACAAACATGAATAGGTCATTAGAACAATAAGTAGAACTATTTACTAGGGGGAGAGGGTGGGTGGGGGAGGGTTGTGGAGGGGGTAAGTGAAGGGAGTTATGGTGTAGGATTTGAGGTAGCGGAAGGGTGAGGAAGGGGGGATGGGAAAGGAAGGGGGAGTGATCTGGTGTCCTCATTGACCTTAAGTAGTATTTGTTACCAATTTAAGGTCTTTGGGGAAGGAGAGAGGATGGGGGAAAAGGATGCAACAAACTTTTTCAGTCCTCAAATTGAACAATCAAGGCAGATTGTCAATAAAGGTGTATCTGCATTTTTTTACGCTGTTGGAATGTCATCTTTTTAGAATGATAATATCGATTCTCAGGGTGGGAATTTTTTTTGTCCAGATGGGAGTTCACTTCACAGATGTCAGAAATGCAATTTTCCTTTATAATCTTAGGAATGCATTGAAGAGGTTCCAGTGAGGCAAAAAAAACATAAAAGCAAAAAAAGGAAAAAAGGGTGTTGGTTAGCAAACCCCCCCAAAAATGGTTCTTTTCAGAGCCACGACTAAAGATTAAATGACTTACATTGCGTTTAATTTCCCTCCCCACCCCCTTCAATTGGATGATCTGTCATGGACAACACGGTAGTCTGCGGACGGCATGTACTACATAGGCATCTTTTGAGATTGCCTAGCATGGAAAGGGAACTGTGGGGGCCGTAGACAGTTGTGGTGTCCATGGACATTGGGGGATCAGCAAATCAGGTTTCCTGGGTGTGGTGTACAGGAAGAGAGGGTTGCAGGAGTTTTGTGAGTAGGAGTTTTGAGAGGATTGAAAATGGCCATGGAAATGTCTTTCAGAAGGCAGAGTGTTTGGATTTTGGCGGACTCTTGAGTCCACTGGGTGAAGGTGTATGCTGAGCATTGTGGAATAGCCACAAATCTTGGATTCCCTGAATTGGAAGTGTTCTGGTACAGAGTGCTTGACATGAGGTGGGTGGACTTGCTCCCATTTTGTGCAAATATGGTTCAATTGAAGCATCTGGACATTATTATCATTCATTGTGGTGGCAACAGTTTGGGGAATGGGACTGGAATCTCATTGTAGTTTGCAATGAAGGAGACGGTGGGAAAGTTGAAGGAAATGTTCCTTAATTCCAACAAGTTTTTTCACGAATCTCCCAGAGACAGATGTGGAAGCATTCAAGTTCATTTGGTCCACAAACGGAAAAAGCGAGGCGCAACATCAATACAGCTGTGTGTGCTTTTGTTTGCGATGTTGGCACAACATCGTTCCATGATGAGAACATTAAATTTGATAGGACCAACATTTTTCGGTGAGATGGAATCCATCTAACTGATGTGGGTAATCTGATTTTTGTTTTGAAGCAGTTTCTGTGAACGTGAGAAGAAATTATGAAAGTCAGTGAAATGTTTTCTTAGTTCAGTTTGTAAAACAAAAAATGTAAAAAAATCTATAAAAGGCAACAAAAAAAAAACAGTTCATTTAAGAGCCACATTTTTTTAGGGCAATGATCACAACTGTCCCATACCCAGAATGTTTTAGAAGTCTGCAAACCACTGTGCTGTCTGTGGACTATGCAGGCTGCACAAGGGACTGTGATCTTTTTTCTCACTTCGATTTTTTAACTGTGAAAGGTGGCTCTTAAAGGAACCTTTTCTTTGTATTTTTTCAATTTAGTATTTTTTGGGGATTTTTTTCTCAAGAGAGGCATGGTAGGGGAGGTAAGGGGGAAGGGGCACCAACACGGTGATGAAGGGGCAGGTGAAGAGAGGAAGATGCTGGGCGGGCCTTAATCAGGTAGGTTGCAGTGTTTCTCATGCCCCTTAACCGCAGCCTCGAAAGCACTCCAAAGCAGCTCTCTCCTACAGATCTGTGCTTCACAGTACATGCATAGCAGTGTGACCCTAGAAAGGTAAGGGTTAACAGTGTTCTGTATGGCCTGTGAAGCCACCGCTAGGATCCTCTGCCCCAAAGGAGTATCCTTTGTGGTGACAGGAGCAGATGAAGATGATGGGGTGGAGGAAGTCAACCTGCTCTTACCCGAGAAAGGTATCGCCTTTCCTAGAGCACTCCGATGGGCCGATTTGATGTGATGCCTCATGGAAGTAGTCCTGTAGGAATACAAGCCAGGTTTCCCACGATTGAGCACAATTTTGCACTCAGTGCATTGAACCTTGCATGCACATGCCTTTTGGACATTTCCAATGGTCGTGAAAAATTGCCACACCCAGGACTCACTCCGACTACTGGTGACAGGGACGTCCTGTACTTCATCATATTCTTCTTCTTGATCCTCCTCTCTATCATCGCGTCTGTTCTCCTCTCCAGGCCCTCTAGGTGTTTGAGGTGGTTGAGAAGCAGAGATGGCCATAGCATATGCCATTGCAGCAGATTTTGAAAAATTTTCAAAGCAGGTGTTCTTCAGATACTCTCACCTGGACAGCCAGATAGAGAATGAGGAAAGGTAATGGGTGGGTCCCTTTAGAAGCACAGTCTGCAGACAGTCATGCTGTCCGCGGACTACAGAGTTGCAAAAAGGCCTTGAATAGTTGTAAAAAGTTTGCCAGAGGAACGTAGAATGGGCCTGGGAACTGTGCAAGGGTAACGTTTCTGCTTGAAACACCCTAAATTGGCCGGGAAAGCACTTTTAAACTCATTCAAGGACAATGCCGTCACGCAGCACCGTGTGGTCACATAATGACGGCCCTGGACGTCCACAGCCCTGACGACCGTCCCCTCTTCGGACAGGAAACTTCAGCGAGCATGCCCTGAATATCCGTAGGACAGGCCAGACAGACTAATTAAAAGTGCATCATATGAAAACAGACATGTCCAGACATCGTACCTGTTCAGGGGCACCTCCAATTTGAATGCAGACACCCTGGACAGTCGTATAGTCCACGGGCACATAACGGAGTTTTTTTTAAAAAAAACAAGGGAGTACCACACAACAATAAACATTTGTAGTAAAAAAGAAATTTAAGAAAGGTATGGGCAAGTAGGACAGTGATAAGGAACATATTTAATCAGATGATTTTTGACGTATTGTAGAAGTTCATTCAAATCATTACTTAGTTTATCCAATTTTCTTTTACAAGTTCTTGATTTACATTCAGGGATACAACTCCTCTTTCTGATTCTAGGGACTGTAAACAATCAAACTGGGGTGTGCTTTCATCATGAAAACTATGTACTGTAAGAGAAATGGAAATAATTATTTCAGTAAGGTGTATACAAAGTACATTATCTGTTCATAGTAAAATATGTGTTCTATACCATTGGAGATGTTATTGTCGCTCATTTCCTCTCTTCAGAAGTTCTCTTCTAACCATTCAAGTGTGCTTGACATTTCTGTGAGAAAGAAAAGGGCTTCTGTCTTATAACAACACATGTTTATGTAATGAAAGCTAATAAAAGAGAAATACATGGACTTACTATTTAGTGATAATGTCCAGTCAGCACCTGCTGTTTCTTAATCTGTATCCAGAGTTGTACTGAGGAGATTATATGAAGTGTACAGTTATGGTTTGTGATTGGTGCATTCCATTGCAATGTGTCTTACATAAAGTATTTTTAAACCTGAGTATTTGCACAAAAAGGTAAACATGTATGCTGTAAACATTAGTTGAAATTTTAGGTACATCTGATTGTTGGTTACATCTTTTTTGGGTCTCCTCTATGATTTTGAGGCTTGTAAATGCCGTGTGACGTCCGCTGACTACTGCAATGTCCACAGACTCTATATCTGCCACATTGGAGGGTTGTACAATATAAGGGACTTGTAGCAGAGTAAAGGTGCACTAGTAAAAACCCATGCAATTCACAGAAAATGTATTTGATTAAGTTGCACTTACAAAAACGTATGAAATTCATTGAAAAACATTGTTAAAGGGACGTTATGGTTAATTTGCAGTAATAAAAAGCTATGAAATTCAATGAAAAACCTTTGTTAAAGGGATATTATGGTTACAAGCAAAACTGAAAAACCTCTGAAATTCGCCAATTATGGTAAGCTAAGCAACCATGACTCGCACCACCACCGTTTATTGCTAGGACTAATGCGAAGGACATCAAAGATGACATCACAAATGTCATTGATAGCATCCCATATTAAATTAATTTTGATGAAAGGTCCCTACAAGGGTTGTGTTTATAATGTTAGGAACAAGATGTCAGGGGTGACTGGGAGAGCTCCCATGAACTACTTATTCTATTAAAGAATGTACTCATCTAAACAAAATATTATATTGGAGTGTTGTTGTTAATACAGGAACTGAATCATACATAAACCTAGGCAATGGCTGCAGCATGCACAACAGAATTACAATATTTATAATCTTGTAATTTTGGATAGTACAATAATGAATGCTACCACATCAGCATTTTCAGTAATGTTAAACATGTAATGACTAGCTAACAATTCAAGACTTACTACACACTTGTGCTAATACAAATAATAGATATGAAGACCTACAATGCATACAAATGACAGGCACATACAGGGTAACTAAAGTAAGAAGAAATAAACAGCATCTGCCGTGCTTTATTTTTTATTTAGCTGTGCACAGTGGCCAATGTTGTTTTACCTGCCGTGCTCAATTTTTAAATTTAGCTCTGCCCAGTGACCACTGTTCTTTTACCTTCCGTGCTTTATTTTTAATTTAGCTGTGCCCAGTGACCACTGTTGTTTTACCTGCTGTTCTTTTTCCAGTCAAGCTTCCTCTCATCTGCTTCACCCCCCCTGTTTTTTTACTCTCTGTGTCTCTACCCCACTCCGCTCTCCTCGCATTCCCCACCTCCTTCTCTCTCCTCCCCTGTTTTCTTCACCTCTGGTGCTCTCTGTTTCTCCTATCTTCTCCAACTGTTTCTCCATCGACTATCCTACCCTTCTCACTGAGTCTGGTAGGAAGAAGTTCACAAATGATATCCTGGTCTCCAACCCAGGCATCCCTATCGCTGATACCTACACCAGCGCTTTCTCCAAACAGACACTGACTGACATACCCTTTGTCGTTCGTTTGCCAGACCTATGGACTCTTCATATAGTCTCTGTGCTCTCGCCTTACTCCTCCTCTCCCATTAATGGTGGCACCCAGTGGGAGGCCCTCCTTGCTTCCTTCCACTCCTCTATGGTCATCATTAATGTTCACCTCAATGGGCACCGTCTTGGTCCAAAGCCCTCAGCCCAATCTCCTCCTCTTTGACAGATGCTTCCCGTGCCTTATCAATTTCCTTTCCTCTCCCGCTGTCCCTTCTCTCCTTTTTTTGGCTTCTTTGCCCCCACCCTAAGCCACGTCTCTGGCACCCTCTTCGTCCTCCTCAAGCTACCTTGCCCTCTACTCCTACCTCCTCTGCCCTACCTCAGGCTCCTTCTACACCTCCGCAAAGAGTACCTCTGATTTGTACCTCGCCCCGGGAGTCTTTCAAGGATGGCAACCTTCTCCACTTTGCCACTCTTAACTCTCACTCTGCTGTCAAACACTCCTCTGACATCTGCCGTCTCCTTGAAGAACACAACCTTGACGTCCTTGGTCTCACCGAGACATGGTTCACAGCCAGCTCTGTAACAACCTTTGCCACTCTCCTTCCTGATGGCTACAAGATCCTCTCTGCACCCAGGTTCAACTGTTCCGGGGGGGTGTAGCTTTGATCTTCGCACAGTGGTTTCCTGCCCCTATCATTCCTATGCAGGCCTATGCCTCCTTTGAATGCCTGGTTTGTTGGCTTTCTCTTACTCCCGGCCACTCTCTCACAGTGGCTACTATCTACCGGCTACCTGGTCAGATCACCTCCTTCCTCTCTGAGTGGGCAGACCCCTCCTCCTCCCTCCTGGCATCGACCACACAACTCTTCTCCTTGGTGACTTCAAAATCCACCTGGATGCTTCCTGTCCCACCATGGGACTCTTTTGCGACCTTTGCGACTCTCTTTCTGTTAGGAAAACCCCTAGAAGTCTTTGGAAACACTGGAAGATTCACCATCCTCGGCGCACCCAGGGGAATTCAAGATGGTGCCTGTTGGATCACGTTTCCACTACCTAACAGTGCAGGTCTAGTTCTCGCACTCAGTTTTCCGCGTGATCACTCCTACTTATACACAGAATCACTAACACACTCTGCGTTGCTACTCGTTCCCGTGTATGCATTGCTCCCTAAACCTTGCTTCTGTGCTCTCCAGCAGTCCTTTCACTCGTATTTCAATTCCCTTTCTTCAGTTCGGCTTCTGCCGCCCCTGGCCTTGCGGCGCTTTTCCCCGCTCGGCTTTTGCCGTGCTAGCTGCTCGCAGCGCCTTTCCTCCGCTAGGCGTCTGCCAACACTGGCCGTTCGCTGCTTCTTTTTCCACACGGCTTGCCGTGTTAGCTACTCCTAGCCCCTCTCGGCATCTTTTACTCCACTCCGGCATCTGCCACTCCTGTGCTCACAGCTTCTGTTTTACATACCTTTCTCTGCTCCTTTCCTCCTTCCGCCGTCGGCCTCTCTCACCTTCGGCTCCTCTCCTCCTGCTGTCACTTTGTTTCTTTCTCCTCTTCTACCTCTGGAGTCTCGTCTCTCGAGTGTCAGTTCACTTCTCCTGGTATTGTTGGGTTCCTCCTCAGCAACTTACCTTGGACTACTCGTATTTCGCATCCAGTCTTCAATTGAACAGCAAGCTTACTATTCTACTTCTTCATTGATCCTGTGGACTACCATTCTACACAATCGGAACCTGTCTGATTCTGGGTTTTCTTCCCCACAAGGGTTTCCCAGGGGGTGGGCCCCTGGGTGCACAGAGTACTACTCACGGTCTCTGGACTCCCAGGGGGACGTCTCTCTCCTCTACAAACATCCTGATAAAACCCAAAGATTCGTGAGTACCATTCCTGGCATAAGAAAAGGCGTGGTGTTGAAAGAGATTGTAAGAGATAGCAACGCCTAAAAAGAAACCATGGAGCAACAGATACAGCAACTCATAGCAGCTGTACAAAATCTCAATACCGAAATTCAAACCCTGCGCAATGAAAACACCATGCTTCGCCAAGTAGTACACTCAAGAATTGAACTGCCTCCAGGACCCCTCCCTATGGGGAAATATGACGGCAATCCCAAGAAGCTAAAAGAATTCATCGACTCTTGTACGGTACAATTTACATTGAAACCGGCCTTTTTTCCTAACGACAGATCCAAGGTCAGTTTCATGATATCCAACCTATCAGGGAGTGCTCTGGCTTGGGCCACACCCCTGGTGACCACTAATAATCAACTCTTAGACTCTCTAGCCGGGTTCTCCAATAGCCTACAGGCCATGTTTGGACGCAGAGAATTAGTGGTCTCTGCACAAGAAAACCTCTTAGACCTGAAACAAGGAACAATGGAAATTCTGGCGTACATCACACAGTTCAAGCAACTGGCACATGAAACGGCCTGGGCAGATGACGCCCTCATTACTATTTTTAGGAGAAACGTAAACGAAGACTTGAAGGACGAACTGTCTCGGGTACCTCGCCCGCATAACCTCGCAGAGATGATTACACTCGTTCTACAGATGGATTATCGAATCCAAGAAAGGAACTTAGAAAGGAAGAAAGGAAAAGCCAAAGGACCTCCTCCAACTGTAAGAAGCAAATTTGCCAAGACCTCACGAACCCATGGGGAAGAACCTATGCAAATAGGAATCACCAGAGGTCCTCTTACCTCAGAAGAGAGAAACAGAAGATGCTCTCTGGGTCTCTGTATGTCCTGTGGTTCGGACAGGCATGTTTTGAAGGACTGTAATCTAGTCCCTCCCCGCCGTTCGGGAAACGCCTTCACCCATTCATAAAGGGAACCATGAACAGGCATGGAACTCCGAGTTCCCGCAACGGAGTGGCTAATTCAACTCAAATGGTGGTTTTACCGGTAACACTCCGATTCAATGACGTTTCCCTCGAAAACGTTCCAGCTCTTGTAGATTGCGGGGCAGCGGGTCTTTTCATGGATACCGATTGGGCTTACAAGAACAAGACACCCCATATGGCTAAAGAATTACCTGTCTCAGTCGAGGGAGTAGATGGAGAATCCTTATCCTCTGGACCCATACGAGCCAATACTTCCGTCCTCACAATGAGGATATCTTCCCATGAAGAGGAGGTGATCTTTGATCTCATTAAGGCAGCTCACTACCCGGTAATCCTGGGAATACCTTGGTTGGCTAAACACAATCCCTATATCAATTGGAAAGCTGGAACCATGTTTCTGGGATCAGAATACTGTATCTCCACATGTCAACATAACGGTGCAACAGGTATACACACCTCCAATGCACCTGTAATCTCTCAGAACTCTAATGCAGTGGTGCTAAATCTGAAATTGTTACCAGAATGTTACCACAAGTACCGTAAAGTATTCTCTAATGAGGAATTCAAGGAACTGCCTCCGCACCGGAGAGAAGATTGCAGTATAGATCTCCTGCCAGACGCGCAGATCCCATTTGGAAGGATGTACACCCTTTCTAATCCCGAAAAGGAAGCCCTGAAGGAATATCTTCAGACAAACCTACGCAACGGACTTATCAGTGAATCAAAAAGTCCCGCTGGAGCATCCTTGTTTTTCATACCGAAAAAAGACTGCAAGGAGCTGAGACCGTGCATCGATTATAGGGGGTTAAATAGGGTCATCTACAAGGATCGATATCCCTTGCCTTTGATTCAAGATATTTTAGAAGCGGTAAGGGGTGCCTCCATTTTCACCAAACTGGACCTGAGAGGCGCTTATCATTTAATTCGGATCAAAAGCGGAGACGAATGGAAGACGGCATTCCGCACCCCTTTTGGGCATTACGAATATCACGTTATGCCTTTCGGCCTGGCCAATGCTCCATCAGTTTTCCAAAGATTCGTTGAGCACTTGTTTTCGGATTTATTACTTCATTCACTGATCGTATATCTTGACGATATATTGATCTTTTCTACCAATCTACAGGAGCACATTTCTCATGTTTCAGAGGTGCTAAATCGCCTACAAGACAATCACCTTTTCGTCAAATTAGAGAAATGCTTGTTTCATCAAGAAAAGATTCCTTATTTGGGCTTTATTCTTTCCAAAGAAGGGGCTTCCATGGACCCCCACAAGGTACAAGCCATTTTGCATTGGAAGGCTCCACAAGGAGTCAAAGAAATCCAAAGGTTTGTTGGCTTCGCGAATTTCTACAGGAAATTTATACCCAACTTCTCCAAAGTCATCAAGCCATTGACTACACTTCTACAGAAAGGAAGGAAATACGTGTGGTCTACGGAGACACAACAAGCCTTCGACGAACTTAAGTCTGCCTTTTCATCAGCTCCCATCCTTAGATTGCCAGACCAGACCAAACCATTCCTTCTAGAGACTGATGCTTCTCATTCGGCTATAGGAGCGGTCTTGAAACAGACTTCTCTTAGCGGCAAAGAGCATCCCATTGCCTATATATTCGAAAACCTTGACTTCCTCGGAACAAAACTACACGGTTCTGGAAAAGGAATTGCTCGCCATTAAGAAGGCATGCCAAGAATGGAGACATCTTCTAGTAGGAGCCAAGACATCCCGTAACTATCAGAACCGACCACAGGAACCTTAAAGTCCTTCAGAATTTCGAGTGCCAAAACAGCCGCCAAGCCTGATGGGCCTATTTTTTCTCTTCTTTTGACTTTCAGATCACCCACATTCCAGGCACCTGTAACCAAATGGCTGATGCCTTGTCTCGCAGTCTTCAAACAGAAGACGGTACAGTAAAGGAGAAGATATTTCCGCAAACTACTTTTGTTTTTGTAATCTCTTCATTTCTCCAAGATGTCCGCAGTCAAATGAAAAACATAAAAGATAGTGATATCCAGAACTACCAGCTTCAGGAAGAACATGGTCTATATTACTATTGCACTAGTCTGTTTGTGCCTACAGAAAACCTAAGACAGCAAGTATTACACATGTGTCACGATCACAAAGTAGCAGGTCACAGAGGAATAGCCAACACTCAAGAACTGATCAGCCGTCATTTTTGGTGGCCCACCTTATCTGCAGACATTAAAGACTACGTTTCTTCGTGTGTCATCTGTCTGCAAGAAAAGACACCAAGGAGGCTCCCGGTAGGAAAACTGGTCCAACCCGCTCTATCCGACTAACCTTGGGAAAAAAATTCTACAGATTTTATTGTAGACCTACCACCTTCAAATAATAATACCACTATAATGGTGACTGTGGATTCAATGACCAAGATGGCACACTTTATTCCCATGAAAAAACTCCCAACAGCAGCTCAGATGGCCTCCTGTTTCTTACGGACAATATTCCGATTGCATGGACTCCCCAAAAACATCATTTCCGACAGGGGATCACAATATATATCGACATTCTGGAAGAATCTATGCCAATCCTTAGGAATACAACGAGATCTGACCTCTGGATATCATCCACAATCTAACGGTCAGACAGAGAGGCTGAACCAGTCTTTAGAACAATACCTTAGATGCTTCATTTCGGCTACCCAAGACAACTGGGACGACTTCCTTCCCTATGCGGAAATAGCATACAATAATTCTCAACACTCTGCTACCAAAATGTCTCCCTTCTACTGTACCTAAGGATATCATCCTGTAATAATCCCTACCACTCCTCCCAGAATTATCAACTCTCCTGCAGTAGAAGAATTGGTGGCCAACATTCAGTCTGGACATGCCCTGGCTCGTACAGCTCTCAAGGAAACACAAGAAAAGACTAAAAAACAAGCTGACAAGCGAAGATCCCAAGAACCCACTTACCATCTAGGGGATTTGGTATGGTTGTCCTCTCGATACCTCCCAAAAAAACTGATACCTACTAAACTGTCCCCCAAATTTTTTGGTCCATTTACGGTTTCCGGAGCAGTAGGGAAGGTGGCATATCGCCTTCAGTTACCTCCTTCTTGGTCAAGGATACATAATGTCTTCCACGTCTCTCAGTTAAAGGCCAATGTTTCAGACAGGTTCCAAAGGCAAGATAGAAACAAACCATCGCCTATTGACTCCTCTGAAGGACAAGAATATGAAGTATCGGCCATAGCGGACTCCAGATACCATCAGGGAATTCTTCAATATCTCCTAGATTGGAAAGGTTATGGACCTTCTGACAGGACTTGGGAACCAGCTTCTGCAGTTCATGCACCTACATTGGTGCGCCGATTCCACAGGTCTCAACCGTGGAAACCCGGAACTTCCACCCCATGGGAGGGGCATATTGTTAGGAAAACCCCTAGAAGTCTGTCGAAACACTGGAAGATTCACCATCCTCGGCGCACCCAGGGGAATTCAAGATGGCACCTGTTGGATCACGTTTCCACTACCTAACAGTGCAGGTCTAGTTCTCGCACTCAGTGTTCCGCGTGATCACTCTTACTTATACACAGAATCACTAACACACTCTGCGTTGCTACTCGTTCCCGTGTATGCATTGCTCCCTAAACCTTGCTTCTGTGCTTTCCAGCAGTCCTTTCACTCGTATTTCAATTCCCTTTCTTCAGTTCGGCTTCTGCCGCCCCTGGCCTTGCAGCGCTTTTCCCCGCTCGGCTTTTGCCGTGCTAGCTGCTCGCAGCGCCTTTCCTCCGCTCGGCGTCTGCCAACACTGGCCATTCGCTGCTTCTTTTTCCACACGGCTTGCCGTGTTAGCTACTCCTAGCCCCTCTCGGCATATTTTACTCCGCTCTGGCATCTGCCACTCCTGTGCTCACAGCTTCTGTTTTACATACCTTTCTCTGCTCCTTTCCTCCTTCCGCGGTCGGCCTCTCTCACCTTCGGCTCCTCTCCTCCTGCTGTCACTTTGTTTCTTTCTCCTCTTCTACCTCTGGAGTCTCGTCTCTCGAGTGTCAGTTCACTTCTCCTGGTATTGTTGGGTTCCTCCTCAGCAACTTACCTTGGACTACTCGTATTCCGCATCCAGTCTTCAATTGAACAGCAAGCTTACTATTGTACTTCTTCATTGATCCTGTGGACTACCATTCTACACACTCGGAACCTGTCTGATTCTGGGTTTTCTTCCCCATGAGGGTTTCCCAGAGGGTGGCCCCCTGGGTGCACAGAGTACTACTCACGGTCTCTGGACTCCCGGGGGGACGTCTCTCTCCTCTACAAACATCCTGATAAAACCCAAAGATTCGTGAGTACCATTCCTGGCATAAGAAAAAGTGTGGTGTTGAAAGAAATTGTAAGACTTTCTCTCTCTATTCTTCCCTCTGGCCCATCTCACTCTGCAGAGCACACTCTTGATGTACTGATCTCCTCAGACCTCCCCCTCTCTAACCCTCTCAGCACTTCTCTCTCCTGGAGTGACCATCTTCTCCTTTCTGCTCTTATCTCTCTCTCTAACCCTCAGTCCAAGTCTACCCCCACACTGTCACCCACCTTCTCAGTCGACCCATGCAGCGTCTGTCAGTTGAGGCTTTTGCTGCATCTTTCTTGCCCCCCATCTCTGTCTGACTCACACCCTGACATAGACCTTTCTATGCTCCACTCTGCTATCTCTGACACTCTCAATGTACTTGCCCCTGTCATGAGGATCCGCATGAAGCCTAAAATCAAATGCAACTCCTTGTATGACTCAAACCTCGTCACCCTTAAACGCAAATGTAGGGTGACTGAGATGAAATGGTTGGCATCTTGTACACCCTCTGACAAGCTGGCGTGCTGCCTGCTCCAAATGCAATATTGACTCTCTGTCCTCACTAAGAAAAGAGCTCACATCCAAGCCCATGTTTCTGCGGCATCTAACAACTCGGCCAAGCTCTTTCAAATCTGCAACAAGCTAGCCAATCCTGCTGCAGGCTCCACCTCTCCCGTCCCTTCCCAGGCCCTCTGTACAGCCCTGGCTTCTCACTTCATCTCTAAAACACAGGACATCCTGTCCACCCTCTGGGAATCTCCTGCCTCTCCCTCCACTCTCTCCTCTTCCTCCGATCCCCCTGTGGCCACCCCCCTCCCTTCTCTGCCTTTCTTCTCTTCTCCACTGACGAGGTTGCTAGACAAGTCCAATCTATGAAAACCACTTCTAAACAGGTTCTTCCCTGCTCTTCCAAAACCTTCAAGGGCCACATTGACACCCTCACCCAGCCCTGGTGACTTCTGTAACGACTCTTATGCCTCTGGGACCTTCCCCTCCCCCTTAAGCACTCTCTTGTGTTCTCAAGAAACACTCAGCCAACCCCTCCCTTTCGGCTAACTATCGCCTGCTCTCTATCACTCTCTTCCTGGGCAAACTCATGGAAAAGCTGGCCATCTCCCAGCTTAATCTTCACACTGAATCTGTTGTTTGTCTCCATGACCATCGGTCTGGCTTCAGAGCAGCCAGAAGCACAGAAACTACTCTCCTGAATATCCGTGAAGACCTGCTCTCTAACCTTGATTCTAATCTCCCCTCTGTCCTTATCCTACTCGATCTTTCTTCTGCCTTTGATATGGTCAACCATGCCATCCTGCTCAACCGGGTCCATGATAACGTGGTTATCACTGATCAGACTCTGGCATGGCTGACTTCTTTCCTCTCTGACTGACCCTCCCAGGTCCACCTTGGGTCCTTCCTCTCCTCTATCTCTCTCTCCATCTGTGGTGTTCCCCACGGGTCTAACCTTTCTCCCTGGTTTTTAAACAATACCTGCCAACTCTCGCCCACCGCATTGCTGCACTCTGCTCCAACTTCCTGTGCTATGTGGCGACACCCAGCTCATCTTCAGGCACCCCTCTGCTGCCTCTTCTCCCTCCCTCATCCCTGACTGTCTGACCGCAATCCAGGAGTGATGTGCCGCCACTGATCTCTGCCTGAATGCAAACAAGATGGAGATACTCCTCATTGGCACACTCACACCCCTCTTTTCTACCACTCTCTGGCCGGCCTCTCTTACCCCACCTCCTACTCCTACCTCTGTGGCTAAGAACCTCGGGTTATCTTGGACTCCTCTCTCTCCTCTCCTCATATTTCTGATACCTCGAAGAAGTCAAACTACCAACTTCACCTCCTCAGAGGTATTCTTCCTTTCCTCTCCTTCTCTCAGAAGATCACTGTATCTAGAGCTCTGGTTCTCTCGAGGCTTGACTACTGTTTCAGCCTGCTTTTAAATCTGCCTGCCACTACTCTCTGCCCTCTGCAACTCATTCAGAACAGGACTGCAAGACCTGTCCTTGGCCTCAAGCACAGGTATTGTATCTCTCCAGCACTGAAATCTCTCCATTGGCTCCCAGTGGCTACAAGGATCAAGTTCAATACCCTTTGCATTGTCCACAAGTCCTACTGGTGCCTGGGATCCAAATATCTCCAGCTTTCCCTTCATAAGTATCTTCCCACTCGAACACTTCGCTCCTCCACCTCCAACTCCTTGTGGGTCGGTCGTTTTTCCAAGCAACGAATTAGGGGCAGGGCCTCCCTCTGGAACAGCCTTCCTGCCTCTCTGAAATTTGAGCAGAACCATCTCTTGTTCTGGAAGCAGCTCAAGACTCTCCTCTTTGCTTCTGCCTTCTCTCTTCCGCTATGCTGCTGATCTCCTGTCTGATAGTGCACTGGTTGCCTGGCTACCCTTTGTACCAGGTGCCCAGGTTCCTGCCCTCCCAGCTGCACACCTGCGCTACCCCTTGGCAACCCCGTACTTTCAATACTAGCACTTTCTATCAACTGTTTCCTGCACTTAACCCTTGCACTGCCACCTGCTGGCTGCATTTCTTGTTTTCAATGTTTGATCCCATGTCTTGCACTTGCTCCTCCACCCCTTTCCCTGGTACTTCTCCCTTCCCTCACTGGGCCTAGTAAGATCATTGTCTTGTTCCCACTTGTTCACCTCCCTTGCCTCGCCACGCCTTGAAACACTTGTGTATAGGTGGGTTATAAATAAAATATGATATCATATATCATCACTAGAAAATGTTAATAACATTAAAGTGTATCTTTATGCATACAAATACATTGTGTGTTTGAGGCCTGCTTATTGCCCCATCTATATGCACCATGAGCTTAGACCAAATCCTAAGTAAAGTACCTTAAAAACATAGGACCAGGTTAACGTCTACATAAATATCACCTTTCGAATTTTTAAATTCTCACTGTCAATGGACAAAAACAACTGGACTAGATCTGTCAGTGAACAAAAACAAGTGGCACACATATGTGATGTCAACAATGACATTTGTGATGTCATCTTTGATGACCTTGGTTTTAGTCTTAGCAGTACACGGTGGTGGCGTGAGTAATGGTTGCTTAGCTTACCATAATTGCCAAATTTCAGAGTTTTTTCGGTTATACTTGTAACCATGACGTCCCTTTAACAATGTTTTTTCATTGAATTTCATAGGTTTTTACTAGTGAAACTTAACCATAACGTCCCTTTAACATAGTTTTTTCAGTGAATATGTATATCATCAAACCGTCCGCCAAAGGGTCTAAAATAGTCATCATGGACCAATGTGACTATATTCATGAGGCTGAGAGACAATTACATGATAAAGCCTGCTATGCCAAACTCACTGAAAATCCTTCCAGCATTATGAATGACAAACTCGGCAATTTGTTGTCAAAATGAAAGAGAGATCTTTTGGATGACGATATATGTAAGTTCTTGCATCCAAAACTCCCAGTGTTTCCCACTGTGTACTTTCTGCCCAAAGTACATAAGAGTCTCATCAAGCCCCCGGGCAGACCGATGGTAACACACTGTAGGGCCCTTCTGGAAAACGTTTCAAGATTTATCAATGAGACCTTGGTGTCCTTTGTGACATCATTGCCATCCTACTTAAAGGACACCAAAGATTTCCTGAATCGAGTTGAGGGAATACTGTGGGAATCCACCAACCTGCTGACAACGCTGGACGTGGTATCCCTTTATACCGCCATAAAACACTCAGATGGTTTAAAAGCTTGTGAGTTCTTTCTAGTCGCCAGGTCAATGAACTTCCTCCAACACAGCCAAATGATTTTGGAGATGATTAACCTTTGCCTGACCAACAACTGTTTTTTGTTCAATAAGGAATTCTTTATTCAATTGCAAGGAACTGAATGGGCACAACCTTCGCCCCTGCGTATGCAAACCTCACCATGGGCTTGTGGGAAAAAGGTGTAGTATGGCATCCCAGCCATAATCGCCACACAGCCAAGATTGTCTTGTGGCTAAGGTACATAGACAATTTTTCATTATCTGGGATGGCACAAGCGTGGAGTGACTAGATTTTGTCAAATTACTTAATGTTAATGATTTAAATATCAAATTCACCCAGAGTCACAGCAAGACTGACATCATTTTTCTAGATGTTCGTGTAGCAGTATGTCAGGGAGGCTTGATTACAGAACTACATAGAAAACCAACTAGTTCAAACATTCCCCTCCATGCTAAAAGCAATCATCCCACAGCCCTGAAATGGAGTATCCCGTATGGGGAATTTGTTTGCATATGCCGCAATTGTTCTAGAATTGAAACCGTTGACATTGAATGTGCACGAATGGCCAAAAAGGTCCAACATCGTGGATACCCCAAGAAGGTATTAGAAAGAGCTTTTTCTAAAGCTAGAGATATGGACCGTTCCTCTCTCCTGGTAGACAATGCAGTCTTGCTACACATCACTGACACCAGCGATGCCCGACTAATTCTGACTTTTGGTAAAGAAGCGTCTAACATACGCCAGGTTATGCAGCAAGATTGGCATGTCCTAAAATTAGATGAACATTTGAACACATCACTGGGTGAACGAGTGAATATAACATTTCGAAGATCCACTTCACTCAAAGACATCTTGGTACCCAGTTTTATGAATCCGGCTATTGGCACATTAGATAACACGTGGCTAAAGGCTAAGACATTAGGTTTTCATAAATGCCAAAAATGTAAGGCTTGCCAATATGCCATAAACACTGCTAGTTACCATCATCCTATTATGGATCAAAAAATTGACATCAAGCATCGCATTACATGTGAGACTGCATTTGTTGTGTATGTGCTAAGCTGCCCTTGCCAAAAATGTGGGGAGCACTATAGGCAAATTAAAACTGCGTGTGCTCCAACACATACGAGCGATAAAAAATGCTGATCTCACCTACCCCATGGCATTACATTTTCAAAATGCACATGGAGGCAAAATAGATGGTTTTTCCTATTTTGGCATAGACACAGTTTTGAAATCTCCAAGGGGAGGTAACAGGGAATTTTTGCTAAAACAGCTTGAAACCAGCAGCATCGTAGACTTCAAAACTAAGAAACTCAGTGGTCATAACCTCAATGAGGAACTTCACACCTTCCTGGGGACCTGAGCACCCACACCTCCATTTTATCTTTGATTTCTTTTACCTTGGATTCTTAATTTTTACTTTTGTGTTCTTTTCTTCCTTTTCTGGTCTCTGCATACATACTCTTTTTCATACACTTTTACTTATTGGTGATGGTTCTGTACTATACAGTGATAGGAGTTTTATACTGTCTAGTGCACATACCCCTTCTCCTTTCGGGTATTATTAGATCTTGTTACTTGTACCATCAACATTGTTTGAAGGTGTGTATGTTAAGTTAATGACATTGTGTCATGTACAACTGTTAAGGCTGCTCTTCCCATGTGAGTTTTTGCCTTTGTTATAGTTTGTAGCTACACATTTTGAGTGAGGAGATCTTTACTCACATTGTATAATATAGGCCTTGTCTGTGTTTTTTATCATATTTTTATAACTTTTGTCTTCTTGCACAAGTGGGTTATTCAGACTTGTTTAACACAAAGATTTTTGGATTCATGTTAACTATGCTCTAAGAAAGTAGGTATACGGCTGAATTTATAGTCCATTTGTATATTTTCCAACAATGTTTTTCCTTCTTCTCTTGTCTATGTAGAACTTTCCGATGCAACATTTGTAATGAATATGGCTATTTGTGACATATACTCCTTTGGTGCACTAGACACTTTAAGGACATTTTTGCTGTGCGCACTCTGCATTTATTAGCCACTATGCACTTTACATTATTATACGATGCTGCTCCATACTCCAGCATATCCAAATATATGCACATCATATTGCCATTATGTTTTGCATGCGAGCGGGATTATCAGGTCTAGTCCACAGGCTGTTCCTTGGATAACATCTTATGAGGCCATTTGGCATCTCTCTTTTACCTTGGGACACTTGTATTTTATAGTCTTTTCTTGAGAACCTGTCCAGATTGTCCACACAAGTGGTATGTACAGGCTCACAAAGAAAGATGCGCATTTTTTAGGCACTCCGACCTGTGGACTGGCCATGCTGTTTCCACTTTGGACTGAACTCATATGCATTCTAGGTTAAGTTAATCCACTTTGGTTTTAACTTTCATGTATAAATGCATATATTATATATTTTGTGTTACATTCCGTGCTGGGAGTGCATACTTCGTTCCACTACAAAATAGTTGATTTATTTTACAAGAGAATGTCGAGTTTGCATTTGTTTATGCTCTATACACAATCATAGATTACTATGTATATAATGTTGTCCATCGTTTGTGTTTTGTTTACCTACGTGACCAAGCAGTCGGAGTATCGCGAAACGCGTCGTTTTTACAGGTTTTCCTTTTCCCAGTGCACTTTAATACAATAAAACATGCAGCTTCTGGGACTAAACGTGCCTTGATTTTTCATTTTTGCTGTAAGGACATTCCATCCTCATCTGCTCTGGGAGTACAGTCCGTCACACGTACATTGTACGAGGTCCTGTTTAATATATATAGTTATGGTTAAATTGCTAATCCCATAGGAAGAGCACTTTTTGGGTGGCTTATAACTTCGCTCTCCCTGGACGAATCCTCACCAAACTTTGCAAAAAAAGTATATGGCCCACTCTGAATTTTTTTGCAAAGTTTGGTGAGGTTTGGTCCGGGGGGGCAAAGTTATAGCGTATGTCCCAAAATTTCTTTTTTCCCCATAGACTGAATGGGGGAAAAACTTTGCGCATGTTTACAGCCCAAACCGCTGGACGGATTTTCACCAAATTTGCGGCACGAGCAGTGGCTTGGTCCTGAAAGTGTGCTTTTGTAAATTTGGTGAAAATCTGTCCAGTAGTTTTTTTAAATCGATCAAAAAGTAGGTCACAAAAAATGTGTGATATCTATGTCCGCTCTGCGGACACACTTTCCTGTTTGCTCCGTGGACAGGGCACCGATTGGCTAATTGGCTCACGTCATGTCCGCGGACATTTGGCGTGTTCACTGATTGGATGGTGAAGAGTGTGAAGTGTGTCAGATTGTTCCGATGCGCCCGCCATCTTCGATCCGCCGACAGCGCGGCTGCGGACAAGGCGAAATGTAGTTTTGGGGAGTGTTTTGTTGTGCAAGAGTGCTTGGGGAGGTTATGGGAGTAAGAGATGGGTCAAATACTGTATTTGTTTAGGCGGCAGGTGCCCCTGATGTATTCGCCATGCCCGCGCTGTCCGGGATGTCTGAAATTAGTCAAAATGAGGGGTGTCCTAAGGACACTACTCCCGTCCGTGCTGTCTGCAGGCAAGTTGAAACTGTTCTAGTTGAAACTGTTCTAAGGACACGCGCGGTGTCCGCGGACATAAAAATTGCCCCTATGGCCCAGTTAAAATGTTTGATTTTATGGGTGTGATATGCTGCGGTGGTTGTGGCCAGGGCCTAGAGTCTTGGGTGCATGGCTGCAAGCCATGTACCCAAGACTGAAGTTATATGCATGCACTGAAGTTATACACCACCATGGGTGGCTTATAACTTTGCTCTCCCTGGATGACTCCTCACCAAACTTTGTAAAAAGTGTGATATGGGTGGGCCCATATAGACAGTTAAAATGTTTGATTTTATGGGTGTGATATGCTGCGGTGGTTGTGGCCAGGGCCTAGAGTCTTGGGTGCATGGCTGCAAGCCATGTACCCAAGACTGAAGTTATATGCATGCACTGAAGTTATACACCACCATGGGTGGCTTATAACTTTGCTCTCCCTGGATGACTCCTCACCAAACTTTGTAAAAAGTGTGATATGGGTGGGCCCATATAGACAGTTAAAATGTTTGATTCTATGGGTGTGATCTATGGGTGTGATATGCTGCGGTGCTTGTAGCCAGAGCCTAGAGTCTTGGGTGCATGGCCGCAGGCATATCACACCCATAGATCACACCCATACAATTGAATATCTATCAAATATTTGCAAATCTACAGTTTGTATACTGTTTGATTTGTATAGGTTGTATGTGAAGTTTTGCCTACGTGCGTACTATTAGAATATACTTACTGTTTGATTTTTGGAGATTGGATATATTTTTTTCATGAGTTGGGTAACTGGAGCACATATTATTTTTCAATTTCTTTTGATAAAAGAAAAGATCATGTTAGTGTAGGCCTTTTATAAAGACTTATTACATTGCAAAATAGGTATTTCAGTTTTTTTTACCATCATATTTAGTAGTTTACAAACCATTGTACTGTGCAATTTGCTCAGTTTCTGTGTTTGTTTTTTAAATCATTGGGTCTGTGGGAAAGAAAAATAAATGTTGGATTAAAAAAAATGTTTTTGTTATGCTACAGTCTATTTGTTTGTTTGTTTTCAGTGTTCACTTGTTGTTTCTGGCTAATGTTCTATCTGTTGGCTTGTTGCAGATTTCTGGAGCAGTTAGATACCTGTTGGCGTATTCTAACAGTTCACAGTTTTTTCATTTTTTAATTGAAGTTTTGTTAAGTACAGATTAGCTATTAAATTTTGGTTTTAAGAAGATTAAATAAGCATTTGTAATATTTGCTGGTAATCTCTGCTTTAGACTAATGGTACTATCATTACATTCGAACCACCAACATTTCTTTTTTATATATGCAGTGTAGTGACCTGCATTGGTTGTGGCTCCTGCGTAGTAGGTTATACCTATTGTTGTGAAGGTTTTCATACCAAGTGATACTTGACCATGTGTGAATGCAGTCATCTTGCAGTTGTTTTTGGTACCATCTGCATTGTAACGTAGAAGCATTAGTATTATGTATTTACTATGTGTTTGTATTAGTAAGGTGGAGCGATTATCTGAATTGCAGGTAGTACATGATCTACCATGGTTTGCATTTTGTACAAGTTTCAACAGATTCACAATTAGGTATGGATACATACACAAAGCGCTCATTAGGGATTTGTTCCTGTGCCACATTGTTGCAGAGAGTGCATGTATGTTTCCAAATGCATGAAATCTGGAAGATTTCATTTATAGGTATGTTTTTGTTTTCCAGTACTTGTAGGAAGTACATTTGAAATTCTTGTGGATCTTCTTGTGAGTTTATAGTGAATTTCACCATTCCAGCACAGTAGTCCAATTCTTGTCTTATTCCATGAACACTATATGGATTGTCAGGAATGTTTGTTGCGTTTCTATGAAGGACTAACATTTGCAAACACAATTGGTCTGTACTGTCTAAGTAAATGTTGTCAACAATTGGTGGCAATTGAAATAGAATATTCATTGCTCCATTGCGTAGCAACTTACACCAGTTATATTTCAAAATTTGAATGGACCAAATAGTTCTGAGTCCAAGTCATTTTTTCGGAGTGTGTGTTTCTTCTTTGAAGAAGTACCTGAGTTACTTTGAGTAATAGGTTCTT
This sequence comes from Ambystoma mexicanum, assembly GCF_040938575.1. Classification (NCBI taxonomy): domain Eukaryota; kingdom Metazoa; phylum Chordata; class Amphibia; order Caudata; family Ambystomatidae; genus Ambystoma; species Ambystoma mexicanum. The sequence continues at coordinate 138,047,619 of NC_090941.1, read as the reverse complement.
CTTTGGTTGTGGTAATTGATGAAGTATTAGCTTCTTTTGCTCTCTTTGGATGATTTGCAGTGAGATCCTGTTGCATTTCTTTTTGAATTAGTTTCTTTTACAACATTTTTCTTTTTGTGGAACAAGATATGTTTTTAGATGGGGTGTATAGTGAAGTAGTCTATTATATTCTAAAATGCAAGGAATATCAGCGTTTACTTTACTTGCATCAAAGTTTATTAGAAATAGACCGTCAAGTGTACGTAAGCGTGAAAGTGCTACGTAGCTCATGCCTTCTTTAAAGATTGTGTTCCCAATATCTATCAATGCTTTGTCTAGGGTAAGATCTTGTGTTTTGTGAATGGTGACTGTGTAAGCTAGAGTTAGAGAAAATTGTTCTCTGCGTACATACATGTCTTTGAAGAGAAGGAATCGAGCTGTTGAGCGCCCTATCCTTTTTACTTCTGAAAGTTTGTCGAAGAGAATATTGACAAACTGAATTTTGTTGTCACGTGGGTATGTTTGAAAGCCAACAACCGTACCCAGTGCTCCATTAACTAGTCCTTGCTCCATGTCAAGGTTACGTTTAAGCATTAATCTACAGTTTAATTCTCCAAACCAGCTGTGTTTTATTTAGTCCTGTTGTGGCTTGTTGACACATGGGTAGTGTCATACCACGTACGACCAGTTTGTCTGTGGAGCAAATTTCAATTATTGGCTGCATTTCTTTTTTCAACATTGTTTCATTGAATTTGTAACAGCTTGCAAGAGTTGGCATTAAGGGCATACAATTGACATTTTTGTGTGCTAATTGTTCCATAACATCAGTAGCACATGAGTTATGGCCATAAAGTGCATGGATGTGCCGGGTTTTTAATATTGCTTGTGCTTCTTGAGATAGTACACCAACTCTAATACTTTTTAAAATGTTGGCGTAAGTGAGGTCTGCATACGGGCGCATGTTTTGTGTTAATTCTCTGTATTGGAAAGGTTGCCAAAGGTTGACATTTCCTATGCTGCCAACAGTTTTACGTCAGAGTTTGTGTCCTAAGGTTTTAAAAATAGGTTCATCTTTCACTGGTGTCAATTGAAGAAGATCTCCGAAAACAATAATGTATTTTCCTCCAAAGACCTCTTCGTAGTTTGTTTTAAGTAGTTCTTGCAATCTGAGGTGAATCAAAGCCAACATTAGGTTGGAGACCATGCTCACTTCATCTATTAGTAGCATTTTCATTTGTTTTAACACTCTTCATAGTTCCATTGCAGCTTCTGTAGAAAGTTTGTAATATTGTAATTTGTTTTGGTGTTCTACTGGAAGGAGTAGTAATCGGTGTAAAGTGACACTGCCTATGTTGTAGGCAGCTAAACCTGTGGGGGCAGTTACAACAGCTGACAGTTTGTTGTTTGTCAATTGTTGAAGGAACTTGCTGATGATTTTGATTGAGAATGTTTTGCCTGAACCAACTTCACCACTGACGTATAGTAGTATAGGTTTGTAATTTGGGCAGGTACATTTTTTATTTTCATGTTGTACACCATGTGCAATTTCTTTTGTTCTTGAAAAATGGTACGCTGCTCTTTGTTCAGTTTTGATTGTAGTACAGTTAAGTCTTCTGTATCTTCTTCATAGTGACACATGGTGTTCTCTATCACAGCTACTTCTGCCATAGCTACTTCTGCCTCATTTGCTATTAGTGGCTGTCCCAGTGGTTCTTGGCTTCTTGTTACAGAAGGTTGACTACTGTCGGGAGTGTCCTTATCTAGTTGGGCCTGGAGTTCTTCTTTGTGTTGCTGTTCATTGTGCAACATTGTTTTGTACTGTGTAAAGTTTACATCGGTGATAGTGCTTTCATTTGCTTTGAAAGCGGCTTCACAGGAGTCATAGTTTTCTAGTATCTCTTCTTCTTTTCTCCATGGTTTAAAAACGTTGTAGCAGGGACATGTAATATAGTTCTTTATGTTGAAGAGTTTTTAATGACAATTTGATATGATTAATTAAGCTTTGTTTGGTAAGTTTCACTAAGTTGCCTTCACAATCTGTCATTCTATATCTACCTTTTTTTTATCGGGTTTTATATTATTTTTGTATGTGAAGTTTTGATCTATGTGGTATAGACACATGGTTTCCAAGGTGGTACTCCTCTTTGGGTAGTATGTGTCTAGTAAATTGTTTTTCCAAATGTCTTGGCTGTTGGGATCATTTTTGGCTATTGTTTCTATGTCGTCGTATGATTTGAGAACTCTTTTTCTAGATTTAGCAGGACCAAGACTTAGCCATACTATATTTTCAGATTGTCCATACAAAGCAGTACCGGTTTAAACGATCTGCAGCTTCATAGGAGCCACATTCTCTATGAGAGATCATTTTTATGCCTAAGCTGTACAATTTCTGAGATAGTGTTTTGTCCGATAATGGGTCATTCTAAAGGTCTTGACGCTCTGTTTTTTCTGCTTTTGTTAAGTAGGCTGTGACATATCGTACAGCTGCAGTGGAATTGTCTGCAATATACTGCACATCTATGTTTGCATTCCATAAGAGGGCAATCATTGCATTCTAATCATTGATATATTTTGCTTCTTCTCTTCTTTTTATGTAATATGTGTTCTTAGGTGATTTACCTTTAACACTATGTCTAACTGAAGACAGGAAGTTGTTCACTTCAACTGTCTCTGTAACTGGTCTAGGGAAACCAAAGCGGAATTTGGTGTAGTATTTCCCTTTGTTTTTGTATTTGCGACGACAATATTTGCCACATTTGTGTCTTTGAAATTGTACAATTTGTGCATGAAGATCACTATTTGTTGCTTCCAATGGAATTTCACAAGTGACATATTTTTCGATAAACTATAAAACAGTGGCATCACTGTCTTGACCAAATTTAGGAGCATCTTTAATCCATAAAAGCATGTGGATATGTGGTGCTCATCTGGCTTGGTATTCTTTTCTCCAAAAGAAGTGTTGCACTTCTCCGAGGGGAGGAACAGTTTTATTACAAATAAAGTGTAGCATAGCAATGAAACGATGATGGAAATATCTTGAAACGTTAACAGGATCTAGACAGCAAAGTTCTCCAGGTGTTAGTATATCTGTTTTGCTTTTGTTTGATATGCGTAGGAAATCATGTGAATCTTCCCATGCATATTCTGCACAACTTAATGTAACAAACCAAGTTGGTGCGCCAAGGTTTTTTATCATACAACGTACATCTCTGTGACGTCGGAACCAGTACTCTTTCGTACCACGCATGTTTGCTAACAGATTTGTAATGCTTAATTGTAAAACCTCATCTTTTTCTTGCACTTTTTGTATTAATTGGGTAGCTGACATATTTTGAAAGTGGGTTCCTGATTTTAATGTGTGTGCAACTCCGTAACATAGAGTTGCTAGTTCACTTTCAAAGAGTAGGTGGAATATGTATTCCACATTTTGTCTAAATCTGGGATCTTCAGAATACATTTGTAACAAGCGGTATTCTGATGCTGTTATCTGAGTGGGTCTATCATCGTACCTTCCTCCTTTGCCAGTAGGAAAGAGTAGAGGAAAAGCATGTGCTTCAATAGTTTTTTCCCATATGCTGATTGGATATCCTTTTGCTTGTCGCGTTTGGTACGTTTCCACTGCATCATCTATATGGTGTCTTTAGAGTGTAATGTGTGAATTGTATAATGGTCTAAAATATTGGATTCTGTAGCAGGATCTAGAAGTTGAAATTGACCAGTTTCTGATGACTCTTGAATTATTTCAGTGGTTTCCCTCAGGTTTTCTACAATATTAATTTCTCTGTAGTATTCATTGTTGTCTTTTAAATATTGCAGAGCTTGTCTAACTTTATGTAAGTCCACGAGTTTTTGCCAATTTTTTTTGTCTTTTGTAGGTACGCCATTTACTTAGATAATTAAAGATTGATCTATTGGACCTTGCACTCCCAGAGTGTGCACATTCTCTTTCAGATCTAATGGTAAATAAACTACTTTGCCACAAATGCCTTTCACCAATTCAGAGGGAGGTCATTTTGCTGTTTGTGGTTGAAGGCGTATTATTGCTTGAAATGGGTGCACTGTTTGAATTATGATGCTCTCATATAAATTGAGTTGTTGCAGGGGTTTTGGTAGTGGGAATAAGTCCAAGTTATTTGTGATAGCACGTGAAGGAGTTTGGTTGTTGTCACGTTTTGTAGTGCAGTAACTGCAAAGTATTAAGGGCTCAGTTATTTTGTATTTGTTTTCTGCTATAACGTAGAGAGAGCTAATTCAAACCTTTTGGAATCTTCATTGTCTTCTTTTTTGTATGTTACGTCTACAGTTTTTGTGTTACTTTTATAAAAAGTTCTGCAGCAACACACACATGATGGTTTGGTACTTCAGCAGATGAACTTTTAAATGTTAGTATTTCTTTTTTGTATGTGTGTAGTAGAAGGTTGCCATGTGTAGAATTGTTGCCTGTCTGTTGTAAAGCCATTGTATTTTGTAAGTGGGTTTCACTTACAAAATATTATTTCTGGATATGGTCGATTTCTTCGAGTAGGTCTTTGGCTGTACCATTTAGAAGATTGTTATTTAACTTGGCTAGTGCTAAAGCAGGACTTTTAGCATAGTACAGTTTATAGACTAGATTTCTTATAGTTGAATGATGTGTTGACATCATTTTGATAAGATGGAAGGTGCTTTTGCAAATAGGTCCTGAAATGCAGGCTAATGAATGTCCTTGTAGTCCTGTGTATTTGCGCACTGGACAGGTATCCATATTTTGCAGCAGTTTCATTTTGATTTTGTCTTTGGCTTTCACATACTGATTGAGGAACTGGCATAAAGATTTGAAAGATTTTTTGGGAATGTTACACATTGACATGCATGGCCATTTGTATACTGGGCGTTCTGGTTCAGATGAATAGAGAGGTAATTCTGAGTTTTCTGGGGATATTTTTGTAAGCAGTATTTCTTGTTCCATTATGGTATTATTAAGTTTTTCATAATCTTGTCCACTGTTATGTATGGCAATTGTGTTTGTTTGGTTTTGTTTGTATGCTTCTTCATTAAATTATGGTTCTGTGCTCGTAGTGGGACTCCATTCACCTCCACAGATATTTAAGAAGTTATTTTTGTTGACATTCCGCTTATTGAAAAGTCTTTTTTGTCATTTAGTAGTTAGTTTTGTTAGTGCTTTCATTCTGTTTAACACTAAAATAAATAACTTTCTTTTGAGAAGGATTGCACTGTCTATCAAAGCTTCTAAGATTAATTTTCTACAGTAGGTTTGAAGGGTTGTGCATGATTTGTCTCCTGTTTTTATAAGATTCTTATGGACTCTGTGGCAGAACATTTTTGCTAAAATACTTTTTTTGGTATGGTTACTTGCTAGTATATCAAGATTTATAGGAGCAGTTTTAGCAGTAGTGGTAGCCGAATTCTTGTTAATCATTTTCTGTTTCGTTTTACATTTTTATAGAGGAGGCAATGTTTCTGTACTGGAAGCTTGTTTTGTTTCGCTAAACGACTGTATTAGCTGTTTTGTTTGAACTTTTTGCACAAACTCTGGTAGAGATGGATGCTTACTTTGGACACTTTTATGTTCATTTGCTCCATTTCTGTGTTGCTTTCTACGGACTTGCTTTTTGGTAGGCATTCTTTGGGGTCTGTTGAAGAAAAAAAAAGGTATGGGTTGGGCCGTTCTGCAATGTATGTGTGCTGTGTGCATGAGTGTCTGAGTATGATGGGAAAGATGTATATGGTGGTGTGTGATTGTGCATTGGGCAGCTACAATTAGTTGGGCAGGCTATTCTTCTAATTGTGTGTTACTATACTGTGGTTCAGATGAGAGTAGAAAGTGAGAAGTGGTGAGGAGAAGCATTAATAGTAAACCTAATGGTATAAAATGAAAACAGTTCTTTGTTTTGTAATACAAACATTCTAGGGGTTGAGTATGTTATTTGTGTTCCAACAAAAGAGGGATTTGTGTGCCATTCTGCATGCTAATCCATGTTTAATAAATGGTGATTTGTGGGCAGAATGGTTCAGAAATCTCAGTTTTTTTGGTGCGCAAATTACATGAATGAACCACACAGTGTGTTTGAGGAACAGTAATAATATTAAGGTAGTATTGTACTTACTCTTTTCTGTGGAATGAGCAGGTTTCTTCGGATATGTTGTTTTTAGTTCAGACGCTGCTGATTTTCAGGAGAGTGGTCTTCACTGCAATTGTAAAAGAAAGAAGTTAGTAATTTTGTGTGTTTATAGCACTGATGTTAATTTAGACGTCAATTTTTATGTTTTTGTAGTAGTATTCTTGTTTGACACCTGAACATAGTGTATGCATGCATTTCATTTGACTATGTGCATTTGCAAATGAGTAGAATTTTAATTGTATGAAATTCACTTGGTTTTTTAAAGCTGTGTTGTAGATAGCAGACAGGTTTGGAAGTGACAGTTGATTATAGTAGATGGGACACATTTCAATAAGTTCATTTTATAGGCAGACATGCCAACAATCGGGAGCCCCTGCGAGGGAGATTTCACCACAGCAATCAGGAACATTTATTTTTCCCATAGGATTGCATTGGGATTATCATTAATTTAGGCAGGAGACAGTAAAAAATAGTGTGATTTTTCAATGAAAAATCGGGAGTCTCCCGCCTAAATAGGGAGGGTTGACATGTATGCATAGGTTATGCAGGTTTAGTGGCATTACTCTGTTTATATGGATTCATAAGAGTTGTACATGTACTGTGAATAAAATATGCATACCTGTAGTTTGTATTCATGCATGTGGATGGATATGCATGCAGCTGTAAGTAGAAATCTTGGAGACTTGTAGAGTAGTTTTGTAGTAGGTGCTTTCCAATGATATGAGACTTGTACTCAGAGTGATCAGCAGTACACTTGAAGTGCGGAACTCTGATGATGGAGTTAGATGTAGCGGTCTTGGATGTGATTGGTGGATGGTTGTGTGACTACTTAGCTGTATCCAATGAGGGAATGGCACAGAGAGTGATGTGGAAAGGGTAGAAGAGTGGCTAAGAGTTACACACCTCGCGGACACCGCGGCTGTCCACGGACAGGGCGTGCCACATCTGGGGTTTTCCAGCAAATCCAGCATGGAAAGGGGGCTGTAGGGATCAGCCAATCAGATGTTGAGGTTGTAGATTTGTGTTGAAAGAGACTGTGTGTAGTGAAGATGGCAGAGGTGGAGAAAGTCAGGGTGTTGGTGCTCGCAGATATGTTTGTGCATGCTTTACAGCAGTATGCTCAATGCAGGCATGTGGCAAACAATTTCGATGTTAAAGGAGTGGAGGTGGTGTGGAGCGCTGTGCCTGATTGCAAAGTACAGCGAATTCTACAAGTTTGTGAAGATATGGGCAGGATGAACAGTCCCCATCTGGTAGTGTTGCACCAATGTGCTTTCCATTTGGGCTACGTCAGTGCCCCTACTTTGTTGGCAGATTTGGAACAGTTGGTTCAAGCAGTAATGAACATCCTTCCAAATGCCAAAGTATTTTTTTCTGGATTACTACCTAGGGCAATATGGGACAATAGTTCTGTTTTGTGTCCTCAGCAAAACATTGGTAGGTGTGCAATCAACCGAGACATGTGTGCTTTCATGCTTAGAGCTAGTATGTTTTTCTGTGATAATGAGAATATTGATTCCAGTAATGCTGTTTATTTTATAGAAGATGGCATTTCCTTATCTTTTTTGGGAAATGCCAGGCTGTTTTGGAATGTAAGGGTTGCTTTGGAGAAGGTTATGTGAACATTCTAGTAGTAAAGAAAGAAGAAAGAAACCCAAAAAAATACAAAATAACAGGTGTCTGTCAAGCATCTGAAAAAAAAACAAAAAAACTCAAAGGGGAAATGGGGCACAATATTTAAATGTACATTCACCACACTCAGATTTTCGATATGTCCGCGGACATGGCGGTAGTCTGCGGCAGCGCATATTACATACAGGGATTCTGGGGTGGAGAGGCATGCAAATGAGAATGAGCAGAGCTAGGGATTCGTCAGTAAAGTTTACTGGGTGTGTTGTGTAAGGAGAGATTTTGTCAGAATGTCTTTTTCCTGAGAGACGAACAGATAGCTATGGCTGTGTGTTCCCGAAAGCAGATTATCTGGATTTTGGAAGACTTATGGATGCATTGGTTGGAGGTGCATGCAGAACGCTGTGGAGTAGCTGCATATCTTGGATTCCCTCATGTGGAAGTGCACTGGCATGGAGTGCATGAAATGAAGTGGCTGGACTTGGTACCTCTCTGTGCTACTTTAGAGACAGAGCATCATCCAGACATAATTATAGTTCATTGTGGAGGGAACAGTTTAGGACATGTGTCTGGAATTTCTTTGCAATTTGCAATGAAAGAAGGACTTGGGAAGTCATGGACATGTTTCCAAATTCCCAAGTAATGTTTTCTCGCATTGCGCAAAGACAATTGTAGCTGCGTTCTTCTTCATTTGGTCCACAAATGGAGAAAGCGAGGCGCAATGTCAATAAGGCTGTTTGTGCCTATCTAATAGATGTTGGCATGTCCTCTTTTCACAATGAAAATATTATCTTTCGTAGCACATACATTTTTCACAGAGATGGAGTCCATCTTACTTATGCTGGCAATCAGATTTTTCTGGGAAATGTACAAAATGCATTTTGACCTTTTTTGGAATTACAGTCATCTATTTTGCAGTAGGGTTGACAATTCAAGTTTTTCAAACACACAAAAACACCACCAAAAGGCTCTTATCAGAGCCACCACTTCCTCCCAGAGAAAAGTGCATTGGTTTAGCTAGGGCAGCACCCTGAAACTTTATATGTCCTAGGACTGTCCGCGGACTTCCAAAAAAATGCACAGGGCCCTGCACTGTTGATTTGCCACTTCTATTTTGAAACTGTGAAAGGTGGCTCTGAAAAGAGATTTTGTTTAGTTGATTTTTGTTCTTTTATATTTTGTTTTGTTTTTTTACCCACGACACACTAGGAGAGGAGGGGAAAGGAGGGTAATGAAGGAACACCAACCACAAGGATAAGAAAGGGCAGGTGGAGAGAGGAAGATGTAGGGGGGGCCTTACTTACATACACAATATTGTGACCCTCGAAAGGTAAGGGTCAACAGCATTGTGAATGGCCTGTGAGGCAGCTGGAGGGATGCGCTCTCCCACAGGAGTGTCTCTTGTGGTGAGAGGAGCAGAAACCGAGGATGTGGTAGAGGAACTCAATCTACTACATTGATCATAAGGTACAGCCTTGCGAATGGCCCCACTGTGGAAAGACGTTAGGTGTCGCTTCATGGATGTCGTACCAAAGCTGTACGAACCAAGTCTCCCACGACTCAGCACCATTTTGCACTGTTTGCAGGTGACCTTGTTCGCACGTGCTTTTGGTACGTTACCATGAATGGTAAACAACCGCCACACCCAAGACTCCCGGCGATGCTGGTAGTAGGGAGTTCCTCTACCTCATCCTCTTCCTCCCCTTCATCCTTGTTCTCTACATCCTCACGCCTGTTCCCCTCTGCAGGCACTTGGGGAGGTGGTGGTGGTGGAGGGCTTAGGGGTGGTGCTGAGGCAGATGTAGCAACAGTAGCCATGGATGCCATCAGGGTTGATGAGATAATCTTAGCAAGAGCAGCAAAGGCAGCAAAGGTCAATCTGCATTAGCCAGAAGTACAATGAAGATCCGCTCTGGGGTGTGGTCTTTTATAGGAGTGGAGGGGTGCGCTTCGCAGACAGATCGAACACCCAAAAAGGTTCAAAAAGTTCCAAAAAGCATGTGGAATGCCAGGGTCATTGTCTGGGAATTGTGCAATGGTGAATTTTTACTGTAAAATAATTTGGATTTTATGAAAAGTTCTTTTAAAATGTTGGGAAACGGGAGAGTGTCCGCAAATTAGGACACATGCTCAGCGTGGGTGCGGTCACATGATGATGTCGGGAACACGTCCGCGAAGGGAACGGGTGTCCGCAGGACACCAAATGTACGGGAACAGTCGTGCGCATGCACACGAGTGTTCTACAGACAGTGTTCAGGTCCTCAAACAAATTGAAAGTGCGACACAAGTGAGACAGACAATTACGGACAGGCGTGATGTTCGATGGACTTAAGGGTGTGGTGCACATGTGCGTAGATGTTCTGCAGACTGTACGGACAGGTATAGTGTCCTTAGAATACCTCCATTTTGTTCACTTACGGACATCCCGGACACCGGGTGTGTTCTAAGAACAGTTCCATCTTGGTTGCGAACGGTACGGACAGGTATAGTGTGCTTAGGACATCCCCATTTTGTTCATTTACGGACACTGGGTGTGTTCTAAGAACAGTTCCATCTTGGTTGCGAACGGTACGGACAGGTATTGTGTCCTTAGGACACCCCCATTTTGTTCATTTACGGACTTCCCGGACACCGAGTGTGTTCTAAGAACAGTTCCATCTTTGCTTGCGAATGGTACAGACACGTATAGTGTCCTTAGGACATCCCCATTTTATTAATTACGTACATTCTGGACAGGCGCGCTGTCCTCGGACACTTTAACTGCTTTTTAAAAAAAATAAGACACAAAGCATTTAATTAAAAGACACATAATATTTGTTTTATTATATACAAATACACAATTTATGAAAGAGAGGGGGAAGCAGAAACTGATATAAATACAGGGGAATTAGGGGTTTGGAGAGGATGGATGGGAGGGGATGAAGGGATGTAAGTCTCATCAAAACGTTTTTCTTGGTGTTGAGGGTTTGGGGATAGTTGACTGGGACATGGAGAGGGGCAACAGGTACATGTGGGACAATGGTATTTAATGTTTTCTTTTATGTGGTCCTCCACAAAATGTTTCAAAAGATTGAAATTTTCCATGAGCATGTCCATTTTTTGTTCCATGCGCTGCATAGTATTTTCCAATGTGTCTTTTGGTGTATTATTTTCAATTTTTGTATGGTCTGTTAAAAAAACATATATATATATATGTTAAATTCACATAAAGTAATGATTATTAATTTGCTTATATGAAGAAGTGTCTACCATTAGTATCACTGTCTTCAGACATTTCCTCACGTGGAAAATGTTCCTCAAGCCATTCCAAAGTACTGCAAATTTCTGTGTTTAAAAAACAAATATATTAAATTTAGTGTACCTAATACAAAAAGTTTAGAAATATATAAGAAAAAGGAAGTTTACTTACTAGTTTGTGGTAAGTTGTATTCTTACTGCTGTGTAGGTCTACTGTTGCTCCTAGCTTTGCAGTTTCTGTGAGGTAATTATGTTGGAGGCATATCTTTTTTGTCTTGGTATATTCCATTTTAGTACATATGGTATTTAAATGGATGGTTGGTGTGTTTCATATATAGGTTCCACTTCTTATTTATTATTGCATATAATGTGTTTATGTACTGCTTTTTGAACGTGTGCAGTGTTTATATGATATGATAGAACAATTTAAGATACCCCCTGAGTGTTTGGGTAGTGTTGATGTTGTCCGCATCCGTTCGTGGACATACGCGCAATCATTAGCAGGGGGTTTAGTATGTTCTATGTTATAGGTATATAAAGTAAGGGATTCCTAGTAAACGTCTATCAAATTCACACTGTGATATGTATATTCAGTAAAAAAACGTTGTTAAAGGGATGTTATGGTTAAGTTGCGCTACTAAAAACCTATGACATTCAGTAAAAAAACTTTTTTAAAGGGACGTTATGGTTCCAAGTAAGAACCGAAAAAAACGAAAAACCCCTGAAATTCGCCAGTTATGGTAAGCTAAGCGACCATAACTCGCGCCACCACCGTGCACTGCTCAGACTAACACCCAGGACATCAAAGATGACATCACAAATGTCATTGATGACATCACTGATGACCTCACATGTCTGGCTCACTCTTTTTTCCTTGACTGATATATCTAGGCCAGTAACAGTCAGGAAGTAAACATTCACTATACTATAGTACAAAGTACTATATTTGTAGACTTATACTTCAAATATGTTCTTACAGTAATTCACCTAGTGTCCACTCAAAGCATATGAAACATATACAAAGGGGAAAACACAGACTTTGAAGACAGCAATGCTTTCTATGTATGAAGATGATTAGTAAGGTTATCAACACTGTTTTATAGTTCTGTTGTTTTTTTATTACTGTACTTTCCCTGGATATGCTCATATTTGTACACATTGCACTTACACTACTTTCCCTAGGGTCTAGTCACAATATGTGATAGTTATACATAGGGAAGTAGTAGCTTTGAAGTAGAGCAATCATTTCTGTGCATGAAGATAATCAGTTAGTTTATGAAGATTGTCGGGTAATACTGCTGTTTTTTTGTTTACTTCACTTTCCCTGTATATACTCTAATTGTATGTGCTGTTGTCTGTTTGTGTTTTGTGTGCAGTAATGCAATAATGTAGTAAGTGGGTTTGATTAGGTACTTATTAAATGTTTCACAGTATGCAAGACTCCAATAAGAAAGATTTATAATTTTAGTATTTAACATGGCAAGATTATTAATATTGTCTATCATGTCTGCTGCACACTATGCCTATGTTACTACATGTGTACCTTAGTATATTGGAAAAAAACTTCATAATACAATGCTATTTGGATTAATGCATTACTTAATGCACTACGTACCTCATGATATTTATTCCAATGATCCTTGACACTTTTTTATTAACATTACAATAAGAATCCCTTGTACAGATTTTTCATGAAAGGTAAATGCACATGTGATGTCATCAGTGATTTCATCTGAATTTCATAGGTTTTTAGTAGCGCAACTTAACCATAACGTCTTTTTACAATGTTTTTTTTACTGAATATATATATATATATATATATATATATATATATATATATTGCACCCCTCCCCAGACTGGACATTTTGGGAAAGATCTGTTACAAAATGAGAAAAAGTTATTAAGGTTTTAAAAAACGCTGTTTCGGCCCAGTCTCCATCCATTTTCCTGCAGGGAAAAAGTCGAAATGGTGCTCCAGTGCACAGCCAAAACCACTGGACAGAATTGGATCAGGTATGAAACAACTTGGGTGCGAAGCGTTGACTCGATTTCCTGGAGGGGCCTGGAGTTATTCCATCCAGTAGTTAAAATATTTGACGGAGAAGGGGGATCCCCCTTCTCTCGAAAATATAGCTATATTTCCCATGGTGCTTTGCAGCAGAGGCTGAGACACTTTTCAGAAATGAAAAAGCAGCCATTTGTTCCCAAAATGCTATTGCTAATACCTTTTGACCTGCTGGATGGATTTGGATGACATTTTCAAAACAAAATGTTTGTCAAGTCACCCCCACCCCGAAACAGCCCATTCTGGGAGCAAAACATTCTAGGATGAACAAATATTAAAGGATAGTTCTGGGACTTTTTTTTTATTGTCCCTACGGGTCGGCCATGTGTTTGTAAGCATAAATCGGTAGATCGTAGGAAACTTTCCTATGGACCTTACCCGACTTTTCGCCCATTATCGCACTCGAAATCAGCCTCCATTTTGTGATAATCCTATCATTCCGCCGCATCGACCTGGCTCACCTGCCTTTGCGGCACTAAATCAAATCCCCCGCCCCTGAGCCTGACATCAGCAGACGCGTACTGCCCATTTCAAGCACGTCTCGTGTCAACAATCGCTGCGCCTCAGCTATTGACGTGTTGCCATGGAAATGGCAGGACGCCTCTTTCCCCAATAAGTATAAACAGACCGTTTCACAACGTACAGCAGCAGATTTTCGATTCCATTCCTCTCTCTGTGTTACTTTGAGTATTCTGTGACTCGTTTCAGTGCTCTGGTCAGCTACCTTTGCCGCTTGTAGCCCGTGTGAACACCTGTACCATCTCTGTAAATTATTTTACTATCTTTACCGCACAATGGCCACAATAATGCCGTATATGTACGAGCCCGAGTACACCGAGGAGGAACTACTGGAAAGGCAAGCACGCGAAAACGATGGGGATTCGGACGGCAGTTGGGAGGACCAGTCAACGGATGAAGAGCCTGGACCATGTCGCATGGACGGCGTCTCCACCTGGTGCACATGCAATCGGTGCGAGCTAATGCCAACTGAGGAGGAGAACTGCTGCTGCCGTGAAAATTCCGGGTGCTTGGCCTACATTTCGGAAAGCGAGCAAAGTCTGCAGGAAGGCGAGCAAAGTCCGCAATGCATCACCGAGCTGCAGAGTTCAGGGAAGCCTGCCTCTCACGGACAGTGTTGAGGATGATGATGGTGCTTATGCACGAACTTCGTGGCACTGTTCGTCCGCGTAATCTGAGTAACGAGTAAGTATACTCTGTTTGTGATGTCAGTGATGCCACCACTATTTCATGGTCGTCTCCCACATATAAAATTACATTTACATATCATTCGAACGCATGTAAATTGGTTCCATATAGTGCATTTTCTAGATATAATTTTTTTCTAAGAAAAATGACATGTGTTACCTGAATCGACATTGATAAGAAAGTTTGGTCAGTTTAAAACAGTTTGCATCTTTTTTTTTCACAGGTGGTACAGGCTGGTGGCCTATCGTTGCTTCACTTGGTGGCTTCATGGGAGGCTCGGACACCGCGTTCGGAGAGTAATACCTGCCTGTGCGGTACTTGCCATTAGACAACATTTCCCCAGTGACAGTGGACAATACCGCGGATTTTCCCTCGATGTGCTGCAACCTCAACTTTACAATGTGTAATGTTTATTATTTATGTTTAACTAAAATCTAAAATAAAGCCCAACATATATTTTAACAATGGTTGTTTTGATTTTTTAAATGAATCTAGTGTATATTCTCCTGGGAGGGTGAGGTATTTATAAACTCACCCCCCTGCCTTCCATGTAGTAGATCCTGCAGCCATCCTCTTACATTCAGTTAGATGGCCTCTCCTTGGTGAGGCCCTGCGGCAAACGGGTCTTGTCTGCACGACCACCGCCCCGATCCACCCCCCCCGCCCTATCAAAGGCAGTTCGCACCAGGGTACTTGCGCTGCTGGCAAGTGGAGCTGTCAGGGAGCGATAAAGGCCAAGAGGTGCCAAAGACCATGTACACTTCAAAGTGGTCTATAGAGCATGGGTTGTTGTTCCCATGTCTACCTCCAGACCCCGTGTCTCCTGCCAAGCATCCCCCCTCACGCTGGACGCCCCCCTGCAATCCACATAAGTGTGTCTCCATTCACGAGTCTTCCTGTGTCTTGTCTGCACGACCACCGCCCCGATCCACCCCCCCCGCCCTATCAAAGGCAGTTCGCACCAGGGTACTTGCGCTGCTGGCAAGTGGAGCTGTCAGGGAGCGATAAAGGCCAAGAGGTGCCAAAGACCATGTACACTTCAAAGTGGTCTATAGAGCATGGGTTGTTGTTCCCATGTCTACCTCCAGACCCCGTGTCTCCTGCCAAGCATCCCCCCTCACGCTGGACGCCCCCCTGCAATCCACATAAGTGTGTCTCCATTCACGAGTCTTCCTGTGTATTGTCTGCACGACCACCGCCCCGATCCACCCCCCCCCCGCCCTATCAAAGGCAGTTCGCACCAGGGTACTTGCGCTGCTGGCAAGTGGAGCTGTCAGGGAGCGATAAAGGCCAAGAGGTGCCAAAGACCATGTACACTTCAAAGTGGTCTATAGAGCATGGGTTGTTGTTCCCATGTCTACCTCCAGACCCCGTGTCTCCTGCCAAGCATCCCCCCTCACGCTGGACGCCCCCCTGCAATCCGCATAATGCCACGACATATACACGTCATTCATTCACAAACACACCCCTGTTTCGAATTCTTTATAACCCACTTCATATTTCTAATGAGAACTTCTTTGCGCTTTGCTAGTCAACCCGTGAAGGTGCTGGTTATCTGCTCTTCGTCTCTGTGAACTTCCGTGACCACTTTGAGCAAACTCGTCAGTTTGCAACCTGTGAACTGCTCCCTGTTCTACGACAAGAAACTACTCTGATCCCTGCATCTAACTGTTTGTTCATCAAGGTAAGTCCATGTACCATAATCATTTTGCGTCCAATTTTTTAATTTATATCTATTTGCTAGTAGTCATCAAATTGCATCCATGTTTTCTTTTCGTTCACGACAGTACATGCAAGGAACTAGTCACATGTTCTGAGTTTAGTCAAATTACTTTTTCTATTTTTTGAAAGTTATTGAAATACTTATCCGCATGTGAATAACGTGTATAGTTCCAAGAACCAAAACGGACCTTGCATTGAACCTTTTATGTGTCATTTAATGTTTTAACACATTGCTATTCATAGAGAATTGTTGATCTTTACTTTTCAGAACTTTCCATAATGCCTGCCTGTTCCATTGGCGGTTGCCCTTCGAAGACTCATAACAAATCTGAAGGTACTATAATGCATGTTTTCCCTAAGACAATAGATCAGATAAGAGAATGGGTCCGATATTGCGGATATCCAGCCTCTGAGCTAGAAAGTAGAGTCCTAGAAGTCTTTGCGGACAAGAGGGGTGATCGATACCGCATCTGCAGCAGGCACTTTAGCCCAGACATGTACTACACATCATTGCTAATAAAGAAGAAAACACCGCGAGCGAGGCGAAAACTGCTCTCAACCGCTATTCCCACTCTATTCGTCCACATCCCTCCACTGGTGAGTCAAGTTTACGTATTTGTCTCTCGGCCTTGCGGTAGTGTGTAGCATTAGCTAACAATAATTTCCCCATTTATGTATCCACTCAATATGAAGGCGGAAGATTCTCCATCCGTGTCGTTATTGCAGTCATCAGCCACTTCAAGCGCCTATCGGGTAATCTTACTTAGCTATTCTGACACTGACTTGTTTTAGGCATGTAAATCAATAGTTTTAATTGATCCAAAATAATGCAAGTACTGTCTTTCAGGGAGATGCTGAGGAGTCCAACGCATTGACGACAACCGTAGATGTCACTCAGATGCTCGAGGTACGTTTCCGGACAGTTCCATCGATGGAGATCATCAGATCTTGCATTCTTGTAGCGTGATTGTTACACACAATGTTTCTTTCGTTTTTAGCCATTGGTATGTCCTTCTGTCGTTGCCCTCCTATGTGTCTTCTTTTTTCAATATTGTGTTCATTACTAATGAAAGTCCTATGTTTCAGGGAGTCGATGGAGCATTAGTCCAAGAAGAAGGGGGAGCATGCAGTTACGGGTCGGCGCAACAGCTTGCAGAAGTGTGCACCGCAGTTACAGCGTCCCTTGATGTTCTTATGCATTTCGAGGTATGGATACTGACAGATCAATCATGCGAGATCAAATGACGTGATTACATCCGCTATACTTCCTTCTTTATTAACGCAAGTACTATGTTTCAGGGAGCTGACGGAGCTTCTTCAACAAGAACATCACCCCTAGTAGTTGATGCAGATCTCTGGGTGGTGACACTTCCAACGATGGAGCAAATCGAATCATATTTAGATATCCATTATTTATTTTAGACAACTGATCATTTGTGCAGGTCTATTTAGATGAGCCGTTGACGCCTGCAGAAAGTTTATGTTCTTTTAAACAAAATAGAAAACCATACTAATGCAATTACTGTGTTTCAGGGAGTTGCTGAAGCGTCATCTTCAATAATATCATCAATGGAAGTCTATGCGGAGCCCGAGGTATGGATCTTGACAGTTCAATCTAACTAGATCAACAATGCGTGAACTATTGTCGTTTGAATGTTCTACACAATGCGTTCATTCGTGTTTTGCTATTGAGATGTACGTATGGGTATTGGTCCCCAAGTACATTTTGTGTTTTCAATATTATTATACATACTAATGAAAGTTCTATGTTTCAGGGAGTCGATGGAGCCTCAGTGAGTGATGGATGTGCTTATCATGAAAATATAGTCGTTGCAGCGCGAGAGGAAGTGGAGACATGCACACACGAGTCGGAGCAACAGCGTCCAGATGTTGAAGTTCGAGGCAAGAAAGTTTCAAAGAAAAGAAAGCAAAAGAAGGTTAGTGTCCTGTTCACTATATTATGTTGTCTTTCACTGTCAATAGTTCAATACTGTAAGTTGTGTTTAAACTGAACATCCCTTTTCTAATCTGTCCTCTAGTTGCGAGTGGGTGTAAGAACTAGATCTACACAGACAGTGAAGCGAACGAGAGATGTTGCTTGTCAAACCTTTTGGCAGGGACTTGAGACTGGAGATGCATCGTGCCAATGGGAAGAATATGAAGTGATTGACAACGGAGCTATACCACCACCAGCCATTGATAGTGAATGTCCTCCTGGTAGTTTGGATGCAGTCGGAGATCAATTCACAGAATCCACACCCGCAAAAAATAAGAGCGCGCGAAAGTTGAAGACATTGTTTTTTTCTCCCATCTCCGGACAAGGAACAGATGTTGCAATGGAAGAGAATGAAGTGGACGACAATGAAACACCATCAATATCACTCAGCATAGCGGAAGACGATATCAGAGATTGTACCTTTCATGCGAGTGACATGTCCTCAACGTTACAGGCCGAACCAGCTGGGATGCAGAGTGACAGTATAAGGAAAGAGGCCAAATTCATTGTATTCGATAGCTGTTTGATGGATATTATTATGATGATGAAATGTGGGCATTGGGTTGGTGGGGAAGTATGTGGGGAGCCATTGATTAATGTGACTCGTGCAATTCGAGGCACTAACCTTAAAATACATGCCACCTGTACACAATATCATCCGTTCGCATGGTCTGCACAACCCATGCTGGGGCAACTGCCAGCAGGCAATCTACTTTGTGCAGCGGCCGCACTTTTTAGTGGTTCAAGTTTTAAAAAGTTACAGTATTTCTTTCAGTTTGTGGGAATCCATTTCATTGCGAAAAGTCAGTTCTACAAATACCAAACCGATTATCTATTTCCAGCCATCAGCGAAGCTTGGAGAATGGAAAAAATGTCAATGGAAAGTACATTCGCGGGCAAACGCTTCAGGCTAGCCGGTGATGGACAGTGCGACAGCCCAGGATTTTCAGCCAAGTACTGCACCTACCACTTTCAGGACATGGAAAGTAAGAAAATTGTGAGTTCGGTGGTCGTGCAGGTGTCACAAAGTACATCCTCAGTGGCCATGGAGAAAGTTGGCTTTGTAGCATCATTGCAAGAACTACAATCGCGAGGAATGGTGATCGACCTGATAGCCACGGACAGACACGTTTCAATTGCCAAGACAATGAGAGAAGAGTACAAAAATATAAATCACCAATTTGACGTATGGCATCTTGCAAAAACAATCAATAAAAAATTGTCGGCTGCAGGAAAAAAAAAAGATATGCAAGGTATTTCACAGTGGTCCAAGTCAATCAGCAACCATCTTTGGTGGAGCTCAAAAACATGTGAAGGGTCGTTGGAAATTCTACTGGAAAAATGGCGGTCAGTAATGTTGCACTGTAGCAACGTACATCGATGGTCGACAAATGAGCATTTCCACAAATGTGAACATGGCCATTTGTCCACAGAGGAGGCACGGAAGAAGAAGTGGTTGATTCCTTCATCACCCACTCACAAGGCCATTGAAAAGATTGTATTTAATAAAACTATAACAAGAGATTTGAGGGGACTCACGGAATTCTGCCACACAGGAGATTTGGAGGTGTTCCACAATATGTGCCTAAAGTACAGGCCCAAAAGATTGCATTTTGGCATGGAAGGCATGATAAATCGGACTCTTCTAGCGGTCTTGGCACATAACCATAATGTTGGCCGTCAACAAAGTAGGACGACCGGAACTTTAGGGACGCTTCGCTACAATAAGGCCTTCACTAAAAGAAGTAAACAATGGGTGATCAAACCAGTGTTTGAGGATATGCAATATGAGTTTATTGAGAGACTTATCGTAGATGTCCTCGATAGGCACATACATGGAGTGGTGAACGAACCTATGCAGGGGACAACTGCATTGCCACCCAACATTGCCTCTGTTCCATGTCCACCTAAAGCAGAGCTCATTGAGAAATACACATCACGGTTTAAATGATTGTAATTTGATTGTCTGTTCTCTCGAGTCTCCTCATGTTGCAGGCCCATTGCAATTAAACCAAACAGTAATATAAATCATTTTTACAAAAATTATAGAATGTTTCCGTATTACAAACACATGGCCGACCCATAGGGACAATAAAAAAAAAGGCACGCAGACAAGATGCCCTTACACTAACTGCAGCTAACTAGAAATGTGTGCTCGCTCAAAGTGAAGGTCAGCTGCTTTGATGTTTTGCTCGGGTGGCGGAACGGCCCACGACCCAGTATAAGGTTCTATTGTGATTTGACCTTGACAGGCCGGGACCATCCTGAAAGACTAAGAAAAGATAATGAATAAAATTTCAGAAACGAAACGATGAGCCACGTTCATTAGAAGAAGTAACGTCGGCAAAGAAGGAGTGGTGTTTCGGGTCTGCCCTACACAGAGACACAATGGAAAATGCAAATATAATGTAAGTAACTTTTGATGAGTTTATACCGCAATTTCATTACTATACAGTGGCTTTAAAGACGGGTTCAGTTGTACTTGTTCGTTCTATGTGGCATATTGTTTTCTACCGCGCACTATCTTGAGGAGAAACATCTGCTTTTACTGAAGCACCTCAAAACCTTCCTCTTTGCTTCTGCTTTCTCTCTCCCTCTCCCCTGCTACAACTGGTCCACTGTCTGCGACCTCGGTCCTGGGCCCTTCCACTCTCCACCTGCACTGCCTCCCTGTCAACCCCTGCACTGGGGGACTGTCTCAGTATCCTACAGCCCCCCCTTCCCAGCACTTGTTCTGCACTTACCTTGCACTTGCCACCAGCTGGCCCTATTTATTTATTATTTTATGCTACTTACCTTGTACTCCACTCCCCCCCCCCTCCCTGCCTCGCCACGCCTTTAAACACTTGTGTACACCCAGTAGCGCTGTCCTCGCTATGATTTTAATAAGGATCTGATGGTGAGACTAATTTCATTTTTTATGTTTTTAGGTACATCATTCACTACTGTCTGTGTCACGAGTACCGGACACCGGCGGACGGCTTCTACAGCCGCCAGTTGCTTCTCCGCGTGAACAACGTTACCACCCTGACCATTTTATGGGACGATCGCCAAGTACAAGTATGCCCTTACGCGGTACTAACGGTTAGATGCAACATACCTACCGTTGTGGTGGCCTAGTGCCTCGTTGTTGGAACAGCCATGCGATTATCAGTGCGACCGAAGAGCTTATTTTTATCGTAAACCAACACCCTGTGTACTGCACACGAACATCGCTTCCCTCAAGACGAACTAATTTGGATCGAGAGCAAAGAAAAATGCAAATCGCTGAATATTCTCTAAACATTTGATGTCCAATAAACGTACTTTGCCAAATGTACAATCTTGCCGTTTGCTTTTAAACCACGGTTTCACATTCCGAATTGTGGCGCTGTATTGTGAGATGCTCTAAGACCCTGTGTACAGCAAAGGACCATCGCGTTCCTCAATACGAACTTTTTGGAACATGAGCAAATAAAAATGCAAATCGCTGAATATTCTCTAAACATTTGATGTCAAATAAATGTACTTTACCACATTTACAATCTTGCGGTTTGATTTCAAAGTACAGTTTCATATTCCGAATTGTGGTGCGCTGTATTGTGAGCTGATCTGTGTTGATTTCCGGGGTCTGTGTGGAGTCGCGTAGAAGACGCCTGGGCGCGTTTGCCTACGCAGCACAGTAACGTCACGGAGAGAGGCGGGGAATATGAATGTTTTGATAATGTCTGTTTCAGGGGCGGGGGATTTGATTTAGTGCCGCAAAGGCAGGTGAGCCAGGTCGATGCGGCGGAATGATAGGATTATCACAAAATGGAGGCTGATTTCGAGTGCGATAATGGGCGAAAAGTCGGGTAAGGTCCATAGGAAAGTTTCCTACGATCTACCGATTTATGCTTACAAACACATGGCCGACCCGTAGGGACAATAAAAAAAAGTCCCGGAACTATCCTTTAAGAATTCAAAACACCACAGTTCCACAGTTTTCAGCCCATTTACCCTTAGGGAAAAAGTGCAGTTTTTGAACAGCCATAGCACAAAAAACACTAGGCAGATTTTGACCAAATAAGAACCAATTAGTGCTCAACATGTCTTGACTGGTTTGGGGTAAATCCATCAATTTTTTAAATATACGACAGGGAGACGGGTTCCCCCTGCACCTTAAAACCTTGATATAGGTCTTGGTGCTTTGTAGCAGAGAGGTTGAGAGAGGATAATAACATTTGACTTGCTGGATGGATTTGGATGTAATTTTCTAAACCAAGGTTTTGTCAAGAGCCAAACTAAACTGGAAATGTAAAAAATGTGTTAGAAAATGAAAAAGTTATTAAGAAAACATACAAACGCAGTTTTCAGTCTACTCACATTCATTTTGCCATCAAGAAAAAGTGCAGTGGTTGAGCAGCAGTAGCGTGACACCCGGTTTGCAAATTTGGACCAAATGAGTATATGTTTGGGCACAACGTGTTGACATAATTTCCTTCACTGGTTTGGGGTAAATCCATCAAGTCGTTTTTAAGATATTCGACAGAGAACGAGGTGCTCCCTGCGCCTTAAAACCTTTTTGTCAGTCTTGGTGCTTTGCAGCAGAGAGGTTGAGAGAGGCTTATAACTTTTGTCTTGCTGGATGCTGGCAAAGTATATACCTTTTAAACCCAGCAATCTGTAGTGACATATTCCCTGGACAGCTACAGTGACGTCGGGGGTGAAGAATCCCTAGTCGGCTGGTGACACGATAGACATACGGGACTCCCATCCATGTAGTAACTGGGACTGACCCTGCTTAGCTTCAAAGTGAGGAAGTGGCCGGCCAATGTTTCTTTTGGGCCAACTAAGTTGCCGCAGCACTATGCATGTCTTTCGTGATCATTAGCCAGGGCCTTTGGCTGTGGCCACTGATATTTTAAAACACTACCTTTCCTTCCCACTCATTAGTTATGGCTTTTGCCCATGACGATTTTCCCTGGACTTCGGCCATGGCCCCTTTACAAGTTGCCACAATAGCGTCCTTCCGGTCCCACTAGCCATGGCCTTCAGCTGTGGGCACTCTACATATTGCTCCAATAGGTTCTCTACATGGGCACACTAGGCCACACCACAAGGTTTCTTTTGGACTAACTAGCTATAGCCTTTAGCCATGGCCCCTTGACATGTTGCCCACTATGTGCTGTGTTCACTGCACATGTTCCTCTAATATATTTCTTTTGGACCCACTAGGTGGCCGCAGCCTTTGGCCATGGCCAATATACATGTCTTTTGGACCTGCTAACCAGGGCCTTAGGCCATGACTACTGTATCTTTTAAAGTACTACCTTTCTTTCCCACTCACTAGCTATGGCCGTCGCCCGTGATCATTGGCCCTGGACCCTTTACATGTTGCCTCAATAGCTTTCTTCTGGTCCCACAAACCATGGCCTTCGTGCGTGGTCACTTTCCATATTGCACCATGCTGTTCCTTGAAGTAAACCAGTAGCAATAGCCTTGAGCCACACCCTTTACCGCCCACCTCACTGTAGCTGTAAACATGCCTTTTTTTGCCCTTAATCCCATATTTTTATTTATTTATTTATTTTTATTCTTGATAACGCGCCAAATCGCCTGCAGGCCTCACGGCGCACCCAAAAACAATACAAGACAGGGACAATCAGTAGAAACAGAGAAAATCAGAGACAAGAAGAAGGCAACGAGCTAGTCAGGGGACTAGGGTGTGTTAAAGAGATTAGTCTTAAGGTTCTTTTTAAAGATAACCAGTGAGGTGGAGCTCTTAAGGTGAAGGGGGAGTGAGTTCTATAGAGCCGGCGCAGTGACACTGAAGTTGGTTTTTCCAAATTTGACAGAGCGAAAGCGGGGCTGACTTAGCCTGACCTGCTCAGTAGACCGGAGTGATCAACCGGGGACATAGCGCTGGATGCACTGTGTCAAGCAGATGGGTGCAGAGTTGTTCAAGCATTTAAAAGTAAGAGTGAGTATCTTAAAGGATACCCTGTGCTTGATGGAAAGCCAGTGCAGTTTCTTCCGGCTTTGGTGATGGAGAAGTGCCTAGGTAGACCCAGCATGGCTCTTACCACGCTGTTTTGAGTGATCTGCAATGCAACAATGTTGCCAGCAGAGGTGCCTGCTAGAAGACTGTTGCAATAGTCCAACCTGGAGTTTACAAGGGCAGATGCGAGAAGAGACATATTGCTAACAGATAAAAATGGACGCATTTTAACTTTGTTTTTTAAAATGTTTCCCCATAACCGTGGTTATCAATGTACAGGAGCATTAGAAATGACTTATATCATACAGATAAACGTGGTTATCAATAAATGCACACAAATAACCGTGGTTATCCGTCAAACGCATGCAAAATTTAAAACTCTTCCCTGCCCTCCTAGGCACTCACCAAGTGCCCCCATCCTCATGCCATGCTCCCCACACATTTTTTTCCCTCCCAAGTCCTTTTCCATTCCCTCGAACACTCGTCCTTTCATCTGATTAACTTTCCCGATCTAGTTTTCTATCATAACCGTGGTTTTGTAGCTGAAAAACCCTGGTTATGCGAAAACGTTTGAGCTATGAACGTGGTCCTTATCCCCAATTTCAAATGGTGTCCTCTGGGCCACCTGCCCACCACAAGCCTGATGCCATTTCATCCTTTTTTCTCTTCCAAATGGTATTTATTCTACTTTTCATTTTCGGCTACCTCCGTTTATACTCATTATAACTGCAGTTAACTCTAGTATCGAGCATAAAATAAAATTGATGGCTTTTTTGCATTTTGGGAAACATATATAGCTATAATTTTGGGAGAGAGAGCGCACCCTTCTCTGTCAATATTTTAACTACTGGATGGAATAACCCCAGACCCTTCCTGGACATTTTATTAGCCTCTCTCAGGCTCCCTGCTGCAAAGCACCAAGACAAATCTAAAGGTTTTAGGAAGTAGGGGGCACCCCGTTCTCTGTCAAACATTTTAAAACCTGCTAGATGGATTTGAAGAAGGAAAATGGGAAAATACCCTCACCCCATTCTCATCCAGACCCTGGCCTAGAGGATCACGGCCCAAGCACCCCCCACAAGAGGAGTTTGACCCATTCACTTCTTTACCTGACGACAAGGTACCATGTGTCCACGGTCCCCACAAACGAGGAGCATGCCCAATAGCATGCCCTGGTCAAGCCGACGTCTGCGGCATGGACCAGTTCGACAAATGCAGCAACCATGAAAACCGAACATCATTAGAGATGCCATGACGACATAGCCAAGTGACAAGAACACACGTGCCACCATGCACACTGGTCACTCACACACCAACCTACACGAAGAACATACTCAGTGCTATGACGTAGCGGACTGGCACACCCACGTACATGCATTGTTGTTATTTTTCACATAGGCCTCCTACCGCACCGCAGAAACGCATGATGCCTGAAGAGCTTGGGTATATGCTTGCCGATGCTTTGCCACCCCATATTAATAGAGACGCCATCATATATGTTTACCGCTGCTTGTGACACTCTGTCATCCTGCGACACCCACTTTATGGATTATGTACCACCACCCAGAAGCTAGGCCCGAGTAGGCCGCAAGCAAGAGTCCCCAGGCAGGAGCCTCCCAGACAAAATCCTCCCAAGACGAAAAGCAAAGCACTGACTACGCAGAACGAGCCCTAACGAGAGCTCACCGCCAAGGCCGCAATGTTGCAACCCACATACTGCGCTCTCAGTGCCAAGGTTACACCTGCCACTGCCAAGCGCCTCTCAGAGCCGAAATACAAATCAAATGCTCATAATTCTGCTCCAGCTACGGTCTCTCCACACGTGACCAAGCCGAACTGACAAAATGCCAAGCTCAGGAGACAGAAAGTCGCCGGGGTCCCACGTCTGGGACACAGGTTGCAACAACGAGGCGACAAGTTGGATACCTACACCGATGGGAAAGGCGTGATCATCAGCCACTAGCAAGACCTGTCCATTGTCCACCATTAACACATAATTGCACATTGTTGCCACCATCAGGTACATCACGAGCTGGGAATGGCGATGGTCCCAGGCTTGGGGGCTCACGAGGAAACCAATCAGAGTACAAGGGGCACCCCACTGATGCCATTTCAGCTAGCCAATCACCAAGGGTCCCCTTGTAACCAATTTGTTGTAGAAACCTTTAGGGACAACCCAAGTGTACTACCTGACCCGTCCTTATCCACTAATATCCTTTCATATAGGTAGTTATACTAACCCTACCACTCGGGGAGCCAACCCGAAGTGGCGATAGGTTTTGTGACGATTTTCCCAGGTGACGTGAGTAGCGCGTCATACTACGGTAAAAAGGGCCTGCGAGCCCCAATAACGACGAGAGCGTCTCCCTGGATGCCTACGGGCTGAGAACAATCCCTGCCGTTACTATAATAAACAGCAGTAATTACTTTGCTCTTGTGTGTGTCTTATACTCCTTTTGGGACGCGGGAGGAGTTGGGGCCTTCCCAGCACTAGAGGTCCACGGACGGTTCTGCCGGCCCCCGGGAAATCACCCCGACAAGTTGGAGGCACTGCTGCGATCTGTTTGAGGTCTACCTAACCTTATTTCATCACTACCAGGCCTCTTCCAACGAGGCAGCCCAGCAGCGCGGCCCCCTCTGCCGTTGCCCCCTTTTGAGGACTGCAGGACCATCGCGGAACTGCGAGAAGACCGGACAGCGCAATTCCGGACATTGGCCCTTGGGAGCCGACTTGAGAAGTATCCCGCCCGTGGTTGGCGAGTGTCCAGACGTGGTCCAGACGAGGGGAGATGGCGAGCCGCTTTGGAGAGGAGCCCGTGGTCGAGCGGCCCCGGCTCACGAGGACTTGGTGAGTATGATACACCCAACCAGCAACCTAAGGTGTACGGGAGGGGTGTGGTTTTGTAAAGAGGGAGGTGGGTGGTTGTAGCAGTGTGTGGAAATTGATTTTGACTAATAAGCGGCGACAGAGGTGTGAGGCGTAGCGGGACAGGCACGAGGCCGTCCACTACAGAGTCATGAAGAGAGTTGGGTGGTGCCCTGGGCACCCACGT
Source organism: Ambystoma mexicanum (assembly GCF_040938575.1). Taxonomy (NCBI): domain Eukaryota; kingdom Metazoa; phylum Chordata; class Amphibia; order Caudata; family Ambystomatidae; genus Ambystoma; species Ambystoma mexicanum. The sequence continues at coordinate 138,020,651 of NC_090941.1, read as the reverse complement.
ACGACTGTTGAAGGGCGCAGATTGGTTTAAGATCTCGGACACCTGTGTGGCTTTCCTATGAGTTGACGTTGTAGATCAATGAATAGATGAGGATCCCTACTAATTGAGTATTGAAGCTTGTTAAGTAGATGACGTTTTCCCGCAAGGGGGTAGCTAGGTTGTTCACCGAGTGAGGAAGATAATTGGCTGGTGAAGCTCCTCTGGAGAGGGGGCATATCACACGTGAGGCGACGCAGCGTGCGCAGTCCGATTATAAAAGTTTATTGTTGATTATCTTGCTCCAGATGAGGCGAGAAGACAGCTGTGGGGTTAGTGGGGAATAAAAGTGTGAGAAATGGTGCGCATTTGTAAGGTTTTGGAAACTGTACGTACTTACAGGATCTTGTAGAGGTTGGTGACGTCACCCGTAAGGCTTGTATAGGACACCGCAACCATCTCACGTCCATTCGGGGTTGGTCGAGGACAGGGGGTGAAAAGGGGTAAGGGGAGAGGCGGCAGCGCATGGAGAACGCTGGCCACCCTTGACAAGGGGTTGCGTGAGAAGGGGGAACGGTCAGAGCGGACAGCGGGGATGGGAGAACGAGGAGCAAAGTTGGAGGTGTGTTGAGTAAAGGAGGAGCAGGAAGGTGGGGCAGTCTAGAGGCACGCCACACAGGACACAGAGCCGTAAGGGGCTCTGTGTGCCACGGCTGAAGGGGGCCATTGTAGTGAAATTGGAAAGAAAGGAATAACAAAACTATATCCGTGTTACATTAGAATTGCTTTTCCTTACAGCGGACAGTCAGAAGTCCCCAGTTTACGGGGCAAGGTAAAAGGTTAACGATTGAGAAAAATAAGAGTGTAACATGGCAACGTATTATGGGTCGGGGGCAGGAGCAGGATTAGGGTTCAGAGCAAGCACTTTAACCACACCACTCCAACACATTTGCGCCACACAGAGAAAAGATCATAACGTATAGTATAGAATGGACCCAAGGAACTGACAACAAAATAAGGGTACCATAGCCACCCAACGGCCGCTTCGACACATACACACAACACTATCTGCTGACCTACTTGCATAATACTTATAAAGGGAAAAAATTAGCAAACACATACACACAACACTATCTGCTGACCTACTTGCATAATACTTATAAAGGGAAAAAATTAGCAAACCATTTAGCTGTTTTCGATCTTTGGAATATGTTCCACCGGGGGCCCCAGGAGTGTACGCAGTAAAGGAGGTGAAAGAAGAGAAGGTGGAAGGAGGGGATGTGCGTAAGACAACACAGAAACCGCTCAGCACTGTAGAAAGTGAGGAGGAGGGAGAAGGATCATTTGCGGTGGCAGAGGCGAAAGTTAAAATAGAAGGGGCAGAGGACGTGCCAATGACTAAGGTAGTGAAGAAGGAGGAAGGGGGTTGTACCCAATAACAGAACTTCGAGAAGCAGCGCCGCAGCAACTAACAGCTGCTGAGGGATACTCCAAACCCGTGTACAGCCCCCCACCATACGCACCCCCAGACGAGTGTCAAAAACGAATGGGAGCGGCAGGTACAGTATATTCCACCACACCGGTAGGAACGGGGGGCGACAAGAACGCACTGGGAAGCTTTGCAAACATAGGGCAAGATGAGTGGGTAGCGGCACAGGTACTTCTGAAGCTACGGGGAACACTAACAAGGAAGAGGAGGACACAGTGAGAAAGGCAAATATGGAAGAGAAGGACGACACACAAAAGGAGCACGAGGTAAGTGAAGAGGGAGAAGGGAGGCTTTCTCAGGAAGAGGTACTAGAGGAAAGGTTTGCAGAATTAAGAAGCGTACAAAGCACGCTGATAAGACAATTCGAGAAAGAAACACAGAAGAGACAGGAGGAAAAGAAGGCAAATAAGCAAGAGGTGGCGAGAATGAAGGAACAGGCGGAGGGAAGGAAGAAGAGCGCATACGAGCAATAGCAGAAAGAATGGCACGCGCAGAAAATAGGGAGATGAGGAGGAAGGAGGAGGAGAGGGAAGAGAATGATAGGGAAATGGGTGATGTGGAAAAAGATTATATCTGAAAGCGCACAGAAGTATGAAGAAGGGAAGGTTATAGAAAGCATATTAAAAAGGGAAGGGAGAACATGGGGAAGAAAGGAAGAGGAGGAATGAATAATAGCAAAGGTGAGTGCGGAAGTATTGGAAGAGCTCCATCGGAAACGAGCGGAAATAGGTGGCGAAGTAGTGGAGAAGAAGAGGAGATAGGAGGACAGAGAAAGGAAGTGCGCGTGCCAGGACAAGGAGGTCTCTCTCTCTCTCTCTCTCTCTCTCTCTCTCTCTCTCTCTCTCTCTCTCTCTCTCTCTCTCTCTCTCTCTCACACACACGCACACACTTTTTTTTATTTTTGTCATATTTTCTTTTGGCTCACTTGTGCATTATGTTTTTATGTTTCATTTTCGGTTTGGACAGATTGTACTCACATTTGTACTCTTTTGGTTGCTTCTTTTTTTTCTTGTATACTATAATTTCATTTTGATGCATTTCAATCTTTCCACACTTTGTGTATGAGCTTGTTTTAGGACTGTAGTTTCTTTTTTGTCTTTATTGCTGTGGTCCTTTACTGTTTAGTAGCCTCTGACTGCTCATTCTTAGAGTTCCGAAATATAACGTGGTATAAATCCTCGACAAAAGGCTGCAAAATGCAGTGATCATGAATGTGTTGTTTGCCTGTGAAAAATGTTTGCTTTGTGTGATATTTTTAAGCCTACATTTATTTGAAAAGGGTATTCCATTTTGAGCTGTTAGTTTTACACAATGGAATTTAGTCAAATGTATTAACAAGAAGGTAAATATCGCAATGAGTCAGAATACGTCAAAGACACAGGTATTCCATGAGTTGATTTGCTTTCAACAGCTTAACCTAACATTTACTTTTAACTGCCGTTGTCAAATAGGAGAGAGCGTGGCTATTCTCCGTTGTTAAAGTTAATAGTTGACTAAGCTGTGAATGTAATCTTTTATTTAACAAAAATTGACACGTTTTGCAATGCTGTTTTAATTGCTCCTCGGACACAAACCAGTTATCTGCCCCCGTAGACAGCAATAGTAAAAATCAAAGTTATACTATGTGACTGATAGAAAACGTGATGGGCAGTTGTGTTGCACATCATTTCTCCTTAATTGTACTGCGCCATGAATAAACCATTTTTTTTAATCATCAGCATTCATCTGAGCAACCTGTTCGATTTTGCATCACATTGCGTTGTGCTAAAGGACACACGTGTGAATGTTATTGGTGGAAACGTACTTCGCGAATACAAATGGAAACCAATCAGTTTCATTAGCAGGAAAGTGCTGCTCTCAACGATCAGCTCCTGTCATATCCGTCTCCTTGTCCATTTGCATAATTCATTTCAAGTTATTGAGTGCGCCTGTGTTGGGGAGGGTGAATGATCGTGCTGTGATTATCCATTTTTTGTGCCCTATCAGCTAGCAAGCCGATCAATAATTATTCCAATTACCACTGTCTGCCAGTCATTTCTCCCAAAAAGGTTGTGAAACGGGTGTCCATCCCCAATTTGCCTCCAATCTTTGGGCAATGATTATCACACCCATTCCTGTTTACAAAATACTGTTTTCATGCTGTGTACCCTAGTATGGTTCTGCTGTAAATCACATTTTAACCAGGCCTCTATAGATATAATTGTGCTTACTTTGTCCTAGTCTAGCTGAATGTTGAGCAGATGATCAGAAACAGGGATCAGCACTTTTCTTTTTATCTTTATTTTTATTTTTATTTTTATGGAACTTTTTTTCAACAGAGCATAACACCTGGGTAGAATCCATGCATTGGTCTTTCTGGTGCATGAATACAAAACAACGGCAGTTGTCCTAATAATGGAATGATTGAGGCACCAAAAGAGGCCCTGGAAATCATTTTCAAAGTGGGCCTATGACGACGTAAAAGCTTTTTTGACAAAACTTAGTTGTAACTGAGTAAAGTTCAATAAAAAAATTTTTTTAAAAAAAAGTGGGCCTATATTACACACTTTCAGGAAGCCCAACCCTTTTCCTATGGGAAAATGTGGTAATACCACACAAAAGAGGCCCAGGGTGCAGAGGCCTACTGGGACATTTTCTTGGGCTTCCTATAGGCCAGTCCACCCCTGAATTGAGGGCTGGAGGGGTGGGGGACCAACACAATAAGTGACACAATAGATAGCTTTTAACACCTTATGTTTTGTCACAATAAGGTGGGGGATACATGCTTGTGGAAATTATGGTTTTATATGCAACTGAAACGGCTGTTCCTTGCTTGGCACCAGCTAAGTACAAGGTGCTAGGATGTGTTACACTAACAGCTGCACCCTTTCTCTGCTTAGCCAGAAGGGATACTGATCTCCCTCAGGAACCTGTTCTTAGCACAGTTTCGGGGATATGGTGCCCAGCACGGTTCCTGGCTTGAATCGCAGCCACAGTTTCTTCTATTCCTAGACTACAGTGACAGGCATGCAGCAGCCTGCTCGTTTCTTTGCCTATGTCACAGCCACAAGGATGAAGCATGCAGCTTGCGATATATAGTCCATCCGGAGAGCAGTGCCTTGCTCACTTCTTCCTGCTTCATTGGAGATGATGCCCTGGACTCCCTTCAGTGAGACAGTGCCCAGCCTACTGTCAAGCGATTTTGTGCCCCCTCTCTTGATTATGATTGGGTATTTATAACGCGCTTAATACCCAGAGGTTTCTAAGCGTGTGCTCCCAAGGCTAGCACGTTCCCCCTGAGCTATCCTCTCTCTTCTCAGCAGTTGTTTGTCTCTGGTATTAATAAGGCTCATAACACCTTCTATGGATTTTATATTCATCTCTTCCCCAAACCGCTTCCGGCCTCAATGCACCTTCCAGCCCTTCAGTTTTCCGAAACTCTCCTCAGGATACTCAATGTCCTGCTTACTAACATGTGCATGCAAGGAACCAGTGCAACAGCTTTTTCTGCACAAGAGTTGGAAAGTTCTTGTAAGCATTACAAAGTATGTCCAGGCACTTCTGCTAACTCCTCTGAAACACATTGGTTATAGGCGCATTGTGGGCCTCATCACGAGTTATGCAGTATCCCGACTGGGATACCACCCAACTTTATTTTCATTAGCGCCAAACCATCTGGTGGTATTAATGCCGGATCACGGGTTGGGCGCTAAATGTTACTCCTCATTTCCAATTTTCGGTGCAATTGGCTCACGGTAATACCGCTGGCGGTAATTGTACTGAAAATGTGAATTTTTCTGGCGCGTTTACCCCCAGTTCTGGGCTGGGGGTAGACGTGCCAGACTCGAGATTGGGTGGAACGGTAAATGTGGTGGTAACACCATTAGTGCCGTATTTAGGGTTTACTGCCCAACTCGTGATGAGGCCCATTGTGTACAGGCGCATTATGAAAACCCAATAAATCAAATAAAAAGAAAGCCATAAGGGCATGTCTAGAAAGTTCAGATCAACTATTTAGGGCTTCTTGCATCTTCGCTGGACCTCTGGACGAAGGCTTTGAACTCCAGCTAGGATCCCCACTCACAATCTAATGAGCCTGTTTACCACTTAAAAGTGTGCAGCAGTATGTGTGATCCATCGGCACACATGGCTGAAATCAATGGTGGAAGTGTAGGAAAAGAAGTAGTGGAACGATGTTCCCTTCCTATTCCAGAACGGTTTCTTTTTAAAATAGAAGTATAAGAACAGCACAATGTAATTAAAAAGTAGAGAAGCACCGCCCCCAGCCACTCCTGCCCACTTCTAAACTGGCTGAAATGGATCAGGAATTCACTGCAAGGGTGTAGTAAAAGGCCCAGGAATCTCGGTGGTTGTTTGCCTTTCACCTTGCCCATGAATGATGTAAGGAGGGATACTCTCCACCTTGTGCACAGAAGACCTGTGTCATACCGGCACAATACGCACTGTGGCCACCATTGCTCCAGTTATTTACGCACATCGCACCAAGTTCCTGCTGGTGCCTGAAATCTGGGCACAATCGATGAAAATTAAACCATTCTGTCGGCCTTGGAATCGAACGATCCTGTCTGCATGTAAAGTCTACATGGGAATTACAATGCTGGGTACCCATGTGGAGTTTACATGCTGCCGGGTATCCCTACAGACCACTACAGGTGAATGGCGGGAATACACGTGGAAGCAACCACACAGATCAGAATGAACCTGACTTCCTGTCTTCCTGACTGCCTTGCTTTATGTCAGTGCATTGGTTAAGGGGATGCACTCTGCCTGTGTTATTAGGAAATGTGGTATGACCTAATTCTGGACTTCCAGAGTTACTATGGCAGCAGAGCCCTTTCAGTACGCACCGCCCCCACTATTTCACCTGCTGACTGACATAATCCCATAATAAAATAGCCACAATGATCACCTGTGCCTTCCAGAAGCTAACACACCCTACCCATGATCCCAAGGTGCAGGCCAACTTAGACATATCAGAGTTCATAGCTTGTCCTGGTGCACATGCAATTGCCTGCTGAAATATAAATGTGCTAAATTGCAAGTCCAAACATCTGACTGAAATGGAGAGGAAATGTAGAAGGGCAGTTTAGCAATAAGGTATGCTTTAACGGGATCAACTTCCAACAGCAACCATCAGGCAACAATCAAATCAGCCTCTTGCGTCCATCCCATGCATGGTTCTAGCCCTCACAAAAGTTTGGGCTGTAAGACTCAAAGCCTCATTCCTAGTTTGGCAGTATTTCTACGGTATAGCTGTGGAAATGCCAAATTTGGTTACCGTTGCTGCCATTTGGTGCAGTGGATTTACCACTAGATTTCTAGTGGCAGTCTGGAGGCATTAATCTGTATTTGGGATTTGGCAGGTTTACTGTCGGCGGTAATGCCACCTGCTGTAAATCCACGAGTTTGTGGTGTTGGACTGGAGTATTTACCCCTATCACCTTGCTGGATGGAGGTAAGTCCTCCACTTCAAGGTGAAACTTGGAATTCAGCAGTGCGGTTAAACGGGTGTCAATTCTGTTACCACCAAAAAACATGGACATTTAGGGTCTCATTACCAGTTTGGCGGTATTTTGGCAGTAAATCTGCTGAAATACCGCCCAATTGAAATATCATTGCCGCCACTTGGTCCTGTGGGTTTATCACGGTATTACAAATGGCGGTCGGCGCTGTAAATCCCCATTTATTTGAGTCCATATGGCTCCATTGGGGACTTTTGCCGGAATTACCACCAGCAGAATTACTGAGTTGTAATTATAATGGTTTTTGGAGGAAAAATTGAGAATTTACATCCAGCATCAAGCTGGAGGTAAATCCTACACTTTTCTTCCAAAAATCGGTGTAGTTACAATTTGGTAATCCCGCCGGTGGTAATTTTGGCAGTGCAGGTAAAGTGGCAGTAACAGAATTACAATTACTGCAATTTATTTCATGCACCGCTAATCTCGTAATGAGGCCCTACGTACTTTAAGAACTTTATGGAAAATGCTGCTATTTGAAGATGCTGGAGAGGAAAAATCAGGCCAACTTGAAAAAAGACACAAAATCACTCTTGAGTCTACGGGTTTTCTGTGACAATCACTTAATGCGTCAATAGGAGTTGGGCAGAGATAGTGAAAACAGACATTATTTTGAACAGTTTCAGTTTCTCCCATCTACCTGGATGCACCAAAACACCCCATGTGCTAAACGCTGCATAACCAAGAGTTTTGTGTACCAGTACAAAATCGCTGATAATACCGCACATACACGCTTACACACCCGAACGTTGGTGGCAATCACTTCCAGGTGAAGGGAAATCGGGCATTTATTTATTTTCTTGTAATACGCCACATGCCCACGAGCCTCAGGGAGCACAAGTAGCGGGGCAAGATGAACAGACATGTATCAAGACTGATGGCGGTCAGGGCCAAAGAAGAGGAAGGGAGAAGGACTTAAGAAGAGAGAAGCCTGGTTATGGCCTGTTAATCAGGTTTTGACTGCCTTTTTGAATGCCAGCCGAGAGTTACAGGCTCTAATTGGTAATGGAAGGGCATTCCAAGCCTTAGAAGCATGTACTAGAAAGCTGGCACCTCCAGACTTAGACAGCAGGAAGCAAGGCTGTACAAACTTGTGGTTGTTGCCAGAGTGGAGGGATCGTGGTGGTCGATCAACCATAAGCCGTTCTGAGAGATAAGCGGGGACAGTTGAGGTCCAGCATTTATAAGCAAGTGCCAGGGTCTTATGCAGTATCCTGTGCTTAACAGGCAGCCAGTGCAAAGCCCTCCTGGAATTAGAAATATGATCCTGTTTATGCAGGCCAAAGACTGCTCACACTGCACTGTGTGATCTGGAGGGCTAACTGGTTAGTGGGTGTGGTCCCGCTCAGGAGACTACTACAATAGTCAAGTCTTCAATTGACTAGGGAAGATGCTAGGGTGGATTGGTTGTTCACTGAGATATAGGGCCTGATGTGATTAAGTAACCTGACAACATAGCCACTGGATGAGCGTGTGTGTGTGTGATAAATGAGTTTTCATGTTAAGTTCTGCATCTAGGTGAATTCTTAAGGTTTTGACACAATCTGAGACCTTGATCTGGTTGTTTGGAATATTACCATTTTTTGTAGGGTTATCAAGTTTCTTAAGTCTCTGGCTAGTAGTCACAATAAGAAGCTCACTTTTAGAGTCATTCAGAGTCAGGGAGTTTGAGACCATCCAGATTTGTATTGCGGCATAGACATTATTTAGGGTGTTGAAGTCCTTGTCATGATTGCCTGCAAGTTCAAATACCACCTGAGTGTCATTAGCATAATTGGTATGCTTGACACCCAGGTGGTGCACTAGGCAAAGCAGTGGCCGAATATAGATGTTAAAAAGCGATGGTGAGATGCAGGATCCCCGTGGGACTCCTGCATTAATGACATCAGGAGTGGATTAAGCATTATCCACCTCCACTCTTGATAGTCGTAGGCCAAAAAAGGAGATCGTCCAGTTGGAGGAGTTAGTGGAGCAGCCCACTATGTTTTTTAGTCGATCAACGAGAATGGAATGCTTGACCAGGTCAAAGGCTGTAGAAAGATCCAACAACATCAATAATGCTGTGCTCCCACTTTCAGTTATGCCAGTCAGTGTTGTCTTGAGATGCAAGAGGACTATTTCTGTCCCGTGCCTTGCTCTGAATCTGGACTGATGAGTGCCTAAAATGTTATTTGCATCAAGAAAATCCTGAAACTGTAGATAGGTCATCTTATCCAGGTTTGTGAGTAGGAAGCGTACGTTAGTTATGGGACGATAGTTCTTCGCTAGGTAGGGGTTCAAGAAACTTTTATTCAGTAGGGGGGTAACCCACAGCTTAAGTGATGGTAGACCCATGCCCTAACTAAATTAAAGGTTAACCGTTTTAGTGATACAGGGTGTCAAGAACAGAAGGGACTCCCCGCGGATGGTGGCTGGGCAGATGTCTCCCTTACATGCTTTGGGTTAAAGATTGGTGACTGTTTTAAAGATTTCTGCTTCTGTACATTGTTTGAAGCTGAATTCTGGTATCTGTGGCCTGATATTAATGATGTTAGGATGAGTCCTATCATCAGTTGTAGCGTTCAATTTGAGTTGCTGTATTTTCTGCTGATGACCCAGAATTTGGTTGGAAAATTCGTCTTTCCTCGTTTGGCACCAGGCTGAGTCTTGAGGGGTGGCCTGTTTAATGACGTTTTTTCCTTCAATTTCTTTCAGAAGTTTGAATAGCTCACTAGAGCTGGATTTAGCGTTGCTAATCCTGAAGTTATAATGGCTAGATTTTGCCTCAGTAATGGTTGATTTGAAGTTTCTGACTGCGACTTGTAGTTTATAAGAGTCTGGGTGGAAGGATGTATCTGCCATTCTCTTTCTAGTGCTGATTTATTGGTTCATGAATGAAGCACTTCTTAATTTAACCACGTATTCTTTAAGGTTTCGGGTTTAATACGTTTATTCTTTTCTGGTGCTAAGGTTTCTATGGCAGCCAGTAATGAAGATGACAAGTGAGTAACCAAGGCAGTGGCACTTTTCAATGACTCCAGCGGAGCAGAAGTTTTAATAGAAAGGAATTGAATTTGGATTGGTTCGCATTCTTAAAGTTGCGGCATAGGTGCATCGAGTTGAAAGACCCAGAGAAATTGTAAGCATGCCATAAATCAATAGGCATGAACCTTAACGTACATGAGATCCGCTTAGGACTTAATGGAGCTGCGCCTATGTAGACAGGAGAGTGGTTGCACAGTAGGGTAGGAGGAGAGTAACTGTTCAGAGTGGGACATCAACACTATGGCCCTCACAAATGAGCAACTAATGGTCTTCCACCCCCATAATCCAGTTAAAAGAAAGGGAAATGCAATGCTGCATCAACAGCCTGACTTTCATTACTCCTCTCCTGAAGGTGATGGCTGCGCTGCATGTGCCACAGGCTCATTCCACCGCATAATGGAAATGTTCTGTCATATGACACATTCTACCTTCTTAGTCATCGTGAGCTGAGCAAGCCCCTCTCCACCACCCACACCACGGTCAATGCTGTAAAAGCAGGATTCTACCCTTTCGCTGGATTTACCATTGGGTTAGAGTCCCTAGATTTCCCTGCTCTAACCCTACAACCAACATCCCAGGCAAGGAATCAGGTAGGCAGGATTAGGTTGCAGCTTAACACTATGAATGTGCCGATGACCTGCAATGCAAGCATCTGCTTCACATGATGCTATGGTGCTGTCCAAGATCAGTTTGCTGAGAATTATGGACTCAAATGTGGCAAAATTGACATGGCTGCTAGGCATATAACAAAGCAGTCTCCCCTCACCCTGCAATCACTGCTCACTTTTGCCTCCCTACCAAACTACTTATTAACACTTTTAAAAATGGCTGTTACTTGGGAGCATGTGGCACAGTTGAGGGACCTGCATGAGATAATTTGGGGATTGCTTTCTTTTGTACAGTTGCCATGGTTTTGGTGGCTGGCACGAGACTCCTCATAACACTCACATATAAAGGTGAAGGGCGGGCTGATGCCTGTCCTTTTTGGTCATGGTAATGGAATGACAATCTTTAAGGACGGCCATTCTCAGGATGTAGGTACAAATTTCCTTTTATCCATTCCTGCCCTAATACTAAATACCTAAGAATCTCTCTTCGCTAGAGAAGGATCACCAACAAAGAAAGAGCTGACGGCTACAGGATGTTTTGCCTGAGCTGTACTGTCATAGTCTCAGGAGGATAGCTCAGGGGCAATGTGCTCGCCTTGGAAGCAAGACGACACTGAGCACCACAGGTTCAATCCCCGGGTCAGCGCTTAGAAACCTCTGGGTATTAAGCACGTTATACGTAGCCTATCATATCATTGCATATGCTTTTGGAGGAGCCATTGTTCAAGCAGCTGCAGGACCCTGTTTTCAGCGTAATTCCTGTCGGCTGTATTAGCATGCAGTATTTACGCCGAAAATTCCCCATTGGATGCAGCAGACCCAATGGGAATGGGGATTTACCGGTAATACCGCCGGACCGGTTGGCGCTAACGATATTCCGGTTGGGTGGTATTACAGCCGGGATACCGCCCAACTCGTGATGAGCCCCAAAGACTTGGGGAATATGAACGGGCCTGCTAGTAGGATACTGCCAGCATATTTCCTTCATGGTGCTCTTCGCACCTTGCAGAGGAAGACCAGGGCGCACTCCCTTGAACGCACTGGTTACAGTGAACCATGTCATGTCTGAGCGCTCATCAGAATTCTACCCGGGGCGGACTCCTACTGGGTGCAATATTCTAGGTCTGCAAGAGCACAATTATAAAATAGGGCCCTGAGTCACAACTATAAACCTTTGTAAATCTGCACCAATGTAGACATGAAGGGGTGCTGACTACTTTGGATTTACATTTCAGTAGGTTTAAATACTCCAATAGTGCCACAATATATTCATTCCTGTTTGTGAAGAGACCTCCAAGCCCTGGGTAACAAAATGAATGGGGGGTTTGTGACTGGCACATGCGCAAATGCTAACTTCCTCTGTTTATTTGTGTCTTTTGAGTGATACCGGCCGAGCAGTGCCTCTGAACATAGCCTGCCTTAGATTGAGACTGTGGTCGGACTGATTAGTAAGGAAAGTATTCAGAGACAAGTTATTTGATATTCACTTTTTTTGTCAGATTGATTTTAACGTAATATATTTGAAGTGTTGTTTTGCCTGTATATTCACAGATTTATCTCTCAGATTCAGCATTTGAGCTTATTATTTTGATCTTTTATTTAGTATTATTTACAAGTTAGGTATATATTTCATCTGTATTGTTTATTCATTTAGATAAGGGATATTCCTGGGAGAGCAATATATCAGTTTATCAATATCCAAATTGTATTTAATCTGTATTTAAATTGTTCAAATTTTTCTTACATTTATTTTCAATAGCACAAGCACCACATCATGCACTTTTTTGCACATATTTTGTGGGACGTGTGCATATGATTGCTATCAATCACAGTTAAGTGGTCCTTTTTGCCTGCTGGCCCTTTGGGACCCAGATATGAATGGAAACCTCACAGATTAAGTTGATGAAAAAGCATAGGAGAAAATATGCCATCAACCCTAAACCCCACGCCCGCTATTGATAATGTCAGCTCTCATAATGGCCCCTATCAAACATGCAAATGATCAGTTAGATTAAGATGGTTCTTGGTGATCTGTCAAATAAAAAGGCCTCAACTGTTGAACTGAAAGCTTTAGAGGCCTCCCTTTTTGGATGTCCCCATGAAACCATTGGCAAATGTAAACCCACAGTCTTAGTTTAAAAAAAACAGGGTGACGGGGGCGCCGTTGTAAAGCGTGATGTAAAGTCACAAGGAACATATGCTCCGCTCTGGTGAAGGACTTAACTATAGAAATATCCTGCTCAGATGGATCTGCTCGGGTTTGTTTCATGCTCCAGAGTTGGGGGGTTGTCTGGGCACCCAGTGCGACCAAATCCGAACTAAGGCATGAAGACAGCAGATGGCAAGGTCCAGATAAAAGATCGTACCGCAAGGGCCAACTGTCAGGAAGATGGCAGCTGCCTACAATACCACACAAAGTTAAGGGCTGTTGAACCAGGCAAAGGGGCCTTATCAGCGGATGGTCCCCAGAAGAAGACTATCTGGCGGTCTGCAGGGGGAGACTGGCCCAAGCAAATCACCGCATCAGGCGCGCCATGGAAAACTGCCATGTTAACTACCACTAAAGGAAGAGATGACTGGAGACCTGGTGGGGCAAGCAGGTTTCAGAGGTGGAAACCCGTCAAGGGCTATGCCAGAGGCGACCAAATTGGGAAGGCTGAAGGAGCCCCCACACATATTTGTCGAAGGGTTGAAGGAGACCCCCCACATATGTGACAACTTCACCAATCCCCCTGCCAAGCCCGAAGAGGTGCAGGGGGATAGAATAGACAAGGGCACAGTGCAGCTGGGTTTTGTGGCCACTGGAGGGTGCAACAGGTGACCCTCCCCGCCCTTATTTCCCCGAAACAACAACGCACAATCCGGAATGGAGAAACAGGCAGATGAGAATGGATAGCACCCCCCCCTTCCTGAACTGTACTGAAAGCTGGAGACAGAGGAGAGATCAAAACCCACAACGTGTGCCATAGAGAGATGAGCAGGAGACTAGGTGAATGGTGTGCCCTCACCTGCACTGTAAGAACTGAGAAGGGGACAAGACCATTAGCAATAATTTTGTAATAATTACCTGTTCCACCGTGAGGGCCTTTAACAAGGGCCCCCGGTGCTGTTACAACCCGTTCCAGTCTATGGAACTGGTGATTATTACTATTAGCCACCAAGGCTGGCAATCCAGTAACCTAGGATGTTGATAGTTATGTCGTTTGGATGAATGAGCGGGACACCTCGTGGTGTCCCATTCATTAATTCATTAATTCATGCATTCATTCAAAAGACTGTTTCAAAATGCCCATCACTCAGCTGGAAGATGGGTCTCCAAGCGGAGCCCCTCTTCCATTTCCATGGTGGCTAGAAGTATAGAAGGAAGACAGCGTGGCAACAGGAGCAGCAGCTGGGGGGGGGGGTGAAGCCATGAGGTAAGTGGGGGTGGGAGGGACGGGGGAAATTAAGGAGAAGGGAGAGTGGGGGAAGGTGGCGAGTGGAGGAAGCAGCCATCAGGTTGCTCAGAACGTGGGCTTGGATTGTGGGATTCAACCAGTTATCCGAGCAACCTGATTGGTTGCTCACCCCACCCTGGGTGCTAATGAGAACTGTGGTGTGTGTGACCTCAGAATAGCTCTGAGCCCGCAGCACAATCCGCAAGGCTCCATATTGCAACAGACATGGATTCAGAAGAAAGCCACCCTGAGTTATTCAAATGGAAGCGGGTGATTGGGGTTCACAAGTCCAGCTTGTGAACACAACATCATCAGGCAGTGAAATACTCCTAATTACAGGGCTCTGAAAGCTGCTCACTTCTAGACAGTAGAAAGTGCTTCTTTCAAGAATACGTCCCACAGGAACCTGTACACTGGCTGATGACAGGTGAGAGCCTGCATGAAGCACACATAGTGAAGAACCAACTCATAGGCGAGGGAGAGGATCAAATTAGCCAAAAGAGTGTCGAGAGATACACAAAAATAACATGCCACAAATGGCTAAAGAGAAACACAGGAAGACAGGGACCTAAGTAAAAATGGATCTGTACATGACAACTACCCCCAACGGCTCGTCAAATAGACCTGTGGACCTGGCACGACTGAGCAAAAATGCAGTCCTTGCCAACTAAAGTGGTGCAGGATATCCTGCATGCGATCCACAAATCAAACACCACACTCAAACAAAAAATGTATGCCATATGAGTGGATGTCATACTGTTGTGTCATGAAACACACATTGTGTTGGCCAGGTTTTGCGAAGCAGAATCTAGGATATCCGTGATTGGAAGATGATGTGAGCCCTCTGAGAAAACAGATAAAGAAAAAACTAAATTCCAATGGGATAGGATGGAGGTTGCGAAAGGAAGAAAGAGTTGGAGCAACATATGGATAATTTGACTCCCAGAGAAAACAAAAGGACCCTCAATGGAAATATACCTGGACAAATGGCTGAAAGATATGGTGGGCCCAAAGGGTCTATCCAACTTTTTTTCTGGGGAAAGAACCCACAGAATGACAACCAAGGAACGCTCTCCTCCCCCAGGGCCTACACCAAGGCTGATCACTATCAAAAACGCAACTATTGAGTTTAAGATACAGTCTAGTAGGTCGGCAGGAATAAGGGCTTACTATAGGTCAACAGAACAAATGTGGACATCCGTCCTGGCTTTACTAAGAGTGTCCAGAGTGCCCAACAGTCATTTGACACTGTAAAGAGGAAATTGAGAAACCTGGAAGTTAAATATTCAATCATATATACAGCAACACCTAGGATCATATGTCCCCAAGGTGCAAGATTTCTTACAGATCCTAAATAAGCATGGGTCTGAATAGAATTGCTAGCTCATGAGAAAACTGCCAAGGTCAAAGGGAAGCAACACATAAGAAAAGACAGGGTGAAATCCAGGGCAAGGACACATCCTGATGACATTGAAGGGAAGAGCAGAAACTTGGAGCCGTGGAACTGATGCTGTCAGTGTGGAACAAACAAAATCAAACAATACCCAGAAAGAAAATAGTTTTAAACTCTGGATTGTACTGCTGAACTCTAATCTGCACCAAAGGGGAGCAGGCTGATCAACCCCCCCCCCAGACTTTCACCAATGGGTGTTTATTATAGGCTTTCATGTTGTAGGCGTTGACTGGTGCTTCAAGTTGGGGGAAGTACAGGGTGGGAGGAGATGATGGGGATTGTTTGTTTACACAGGTCCAACAATTCCACACTTCCGAGGTTCACCCAAATTCCCAAAATATTGCAATAATGCAGCCAAGATAGCTGGTAACACACAGACATTCATAAATAAGGATGACATTTCTTAAAATGCCTCTCTTGGAATGTAAACAGGCTTAATGATAAGATCAAGTGTGAAACTGGTCAGCTTCAATCAGGGACAACCGGTGTCCGGTAAAAGGTTCGACACCAAAAGGACCAAATGCAATAGGGTCGAGGCAATAGGACCGAAAACCAAAGGGTCAAATTATTATTTTTTTTAATATTTTTTTTTTGGTTTTCGTATGGTGAAAAAAAGTGTTTTTTACACCAAAAACCAGGGGTTGAGGGAGGGCAAAAAAAAAAATTCGACCCTTTGGTTTTCGGTCATTTTGATTCGACCCTATCGCATTTCGGTCCTTTGGATTCGAACCTTTGACCTATAACCGGGACAACCCAATGTCCAAATGGATTCCCCCTTGAATTCTGGAAAAAACTGGGGAAAAGTGTCCAAAGTTATGTTAGAGATGTTTATCGAATGTTGTGAAAGGCAGATCATACCAAGGGACTTACAAATGGCCACTGCTGTAGTATTACCTAAGATGGGGAGGACTTCAGAATCCTGCTCTTCATACCGACAGATTTCCCTCATTAACAAAGAAACCAAAATTCGAGCAAAAATACTCAAGGAATAAGACCATTTGATACATTTGGATAAAAATTGGTTCATTGCATGAGGAGCGACAAGAATGAATCTAAGAAGGGTTTACAGCACGTTAGCTAAAGCCCCACTTCGACAGGGACACCATGCTATCATGTCACTGGACACTGCAAAGGCCTTTGATTCGGTGAGATGGGACTTCCTTTGGGCTGTATTGGAAAAGGAGGGGTTCAGAGAAAAATACATAATCTGGGTGAAATCAAAGTAGACTGCTGGAGTAAGGATAAATGGCACTATATCTCAAAGTTTCCCACTGCAGAGGGGTACAAGCCTGTGGTGTCCCGTTCCCCCGTTGCTTTTGCTCCTGGAAATTGAACTCCTAGTGGACATGATTAGGAAGGACCAGATATGTATGGGTTTCAAATGGCCTGGTGTCTGGTAGGACTGGATATCACTTTATGCAGTGGACCTACTGATTTATATGGGAATCTGAAAGTGTCCGGTCCCAGGGTTATGGACCTAGTCCATTAATAGGGTTACATTGGTGTATGGTTGAAGCATGTAAGCTTCGTACTGTTGAGGTGGCATGCATTCATCAACATCCGTGGGAAATGAAGTTCCTGTAATTATCATGAGAGATTTGCCACGATGTGACGCTCAACACCATTGTGGACACTATTGAAGCGACATCCACCGTTTCCTGTCACCCACATTACTACAAAAGTACCGTTTTGTGTCACCCGCATGACTTCAAAAGTGAGTGCCGCTAATGTCAGCTAGAATGCTGATGGTGTGGAAAGTTTAGGGACAATGAACTGCTGAAGTTTTTATTTTTTTATTTGTACATTCATAATGCGTGCAAAGCCCAAGGCAACTAGGCGCTGAAACTTAAGAGGATGGTTATAGGTATTTTAACATCTTCAAGCGTATACATTTACATAGTGACTCACAGGTTGACTGAGACTTAAGAAGATGGTTACAGTCAAGAGTATATATTTACAGAAGTGAGTTTACAGATTCACAGCAGATTCAAAAAATTGCATGCTAATTTCGTAGCAGTAAATAGCGACAGGTACATACATTGGCTATGTATACTGGTGTTGGTCAGCAGAGGCGGAGTCAATATAGATGCTGACAGCTGAGAGGCATGGTGTCTATTTAGCAAGGTCTGACCTGAATATTAGTGTTTTTAAATTGTTCCTGAAGAACCAGAACAATGTGTCGTTTCTAAGTTGTGTAGGGAGGGCATTCCACAATTTGAGTGCTAATACCTGGAAGCTGGTACAACCAGCTTTCTGCCTTCGGTATCCGGGAGTAATAAGCATGTTGGTGTCAAAAGATTGAGTCGGTCTGTTAGCTTAAGTTTTATTGATCAGGTTGCTGAGATATGCTGGCGCGTTGTTCGATAAACATTTGTCGGTAACTATTAGAATTTTGAATTTGATCCTGTCATGGACAGGGAGCCAGTGGATGTTACTCCTAATGGACGAAATGTGTTAACTGTAGGGAATATTCAGTGCTGCTCTGATGGCATTATTTTGTACATAGATTGCACCCATGTGGCCCTACGTCCACCCAGGGCCACTGAGCACATCTATTGAAACCGCTAGCACTGGCATTCCATCAACGTACAGGTTGTATGCGATGCCCATGGAATCATCACCTGTCTATGCAAACTATCCTGGGTCTACCCATGACAGTTTCATATACAGAATGTCCACCGTGAGCCGGGACCTGGAAGCTGGGAAGCATGGTGACAAATAGCGACACATGGCTCATTGGTAAGTCCAAATGTATGTGCACATGCATGCATGCATGTCACACACAGACAAATACACAAAGCCAACTAATGACAACCTTCCTCACCTCCCCAGGGCACAGTGCCTACCCTCTGAGCAACCACATGATGACGCCAATACGGAACCTCACCACACCACCCCAGGTAAGATACAACACAGCCCATATTGCAACCAGGGGCATAGTGAAGCGCACATTCGGAGTGCTCAAGTCACGCTTCCGCTCCCTTTACCGCTCTGGCGGGCAGCTACTATATGCACCCCCCGTAGTGTGCAGGATCATTGTGGCAGCATGTGTCCTGCACAATGTTGCAACACGGCAGGGCGTACCGGTGGACATGGTGGTGCCCCCATATCCCCAACCACAGGCACAGGCGCTGCCCATGGGAGGGAAAAGGGCACATGGCGAGGCAGCTCGGACCCAGCTTGTGGCCACATTTTTCATCCAAACTCCAACCCCTGAGGAGTGCACACAGGCCTGGCACATACCAGGTGACAATCGATGATGACAAAGAGACAGTCAACTGTCACAACTTTATCACCCTGAGAAGGTTGCCACGGAAGTGCTACATTGTGTGCATCCCTAGCTACTTAAACATAACCAATCCTGTGTGACCAAAAGGAACACATGCAAGGTGAATATCACACCACCCCCCTGCAAAACAGGCCATGACAATCACTGGTATGTCACCCAAACCCTCCCAACCCACATCACCCTTGTCTGCCACACCATGGCATGGCATGCAACAGCAAAAGAGCAAACCAAAAGCCCAACACATGACCAATTAGAAACAAAGTGACACGTGATAAATGGAAAGAGGCCTGAGAAAATCACACCTGACATAGAATCAGATGAAATAACTGACCAACAACCTCCCACACATACAAAGTCATACACAAATGCATGACGCCAGCTGTATCATCAACAAAAGACAGAATGCCTGTTGGCATGCCCATTGGCCAAGCCAAATCCGCAAATCCCTAACCTGTGTGCTGTGTGTGTCTCCTGCAACACACTGCTCAGCACACAGCACAGTGAGCAGCCATTGTGTTGGGGGATACACCTTGAGCATCAAATAAAAAGGACAAGCAACAAAAATTACCTATTGACGCATGTACACGATCCCCAAATGGTAAGTGATCATACGCTGCAGGGACAAAGCATGCCAGAGAAGGCAATCTGTATGCATGTGTGGGCATGGAAGGGTGGTTGTATGTGTGGTGGAGCATTGTGTAAGTGTGTGTGTCAGTAGGGACATGCACTCAATACATGCATGTGAAATCAAGTGAACCTCAGTGTCCTGTACACATCACATGTGAACATTGCCCATGTGTACACCCCAGTATGTCAAACCACAACAAAACCCCGACACCTGAAAAGTAAACCCAACACAGGAACAGCCATTGACCAGCAGAACACATCATGTACATAGTGCCCAACAATGAGAATGTCAGAGAGTGCCCATACACTGTAGCCCAAGCGTACTGTCCGACAACAAAAGGCCCTCCCTCATTTACTCATCACCATGACCTTCAGAAGAACTGTGTCTGGGGTCCGTTGCCTTCTTCCTTCTAGTCTACCTGGCTTCAGGATCCCCCCTACCCCTTGGTTTCCTTGTTCTACCTTGCATGTAAATAGGGTCCAGCCCCCTCAGAGGCCACCTTGACTGGTAAAAATACCAGATCGCAGAGAACTCCAAGGAGCCAAACCCCCAAACCAGGGTGAAAGCCTCTAGCCACCAAAAAACCCTGGAAGAGTCTCCAGTAGATGACTTGAAGTCACTCAATATGGCCAAGCACATGTCCAAGCAGAATGATAGAAGAACTACCAAGGTAGCACAGTTGAACAATGGTTGAATAGGATGGGTAGCATTTTCAGTACACAATAATCAATGAGGATGGAACAACTGATGGGTAGTGTCACAGCTCCGGTCTCCAGGCACGAACCAGCCACCCCCTCCGCGGTCTGGGCGCCTGCAATGTAAAACTTACAAAGGCATACGAGACCCAGGCGGGGAAAGGGGGGTTAGGGATCCGTTGTTTGGATAGGCATCGGTATTCAGGATAACCAAAAAGAGGGTCAGGAGAGGGGAGGTGGATGGGTAAGGGAAAGTAGGCTAAAGACAAAATACAACTATTGAAAATTACACATACTCAATCAGAGAAACCATATTCTTCATGCACATTGTAAAAAATGGCTCAAAGGTGAGCCAAAGAGAGACTTACCTCTGGGGTGAGTGCTGGCCTCCTTCCTGCGCACTCTCAGGTCCGGTAACAGGAGCAGTTCAATGCTGCAAAGAGAACGTGAGTTACTATTCTGTGTGTGTTTTCCCCACACACACATAACACCATTCATGCCTCAAACTTAGTGACTCCTCCCCAAACAAGCACTCTTGTCTGCTGCTTCGTTCGTATACTTTTGCTTGCCCCCGTGATGGTTCATATACTGTTAATGCGGTAAGGCAGCCGCACGTTGCCCCGCGGTAAATGGAAGACCATGTGTTAAGAATTACACATGATGAGAACTCCGTTACTTAGCAGCACAGGCACATTATGCCGCCCAGTGGGCCGCAAACTTCCTCAACCTGGTAAACTCACCGCAAGAACGGCACACACCAGAACCCACCACAATGCTTCACAAAATGACAAGATCACGCCCCAAGCACCACAACTCCATTGACCCTACACAGGTAATGATCACGGCTTGGGCCAGAATTGCCGATATATATGACACAGACAAACTATACCATCCGAGCATGCCGATTTGGGGTGACCCCCATATGCCATTCACCTTAGACGGGGAGGTAGCTACACACTGGAGTACTACAGGTATCGTCCAATCGGGACAGCGATTCCCTGATAAACGCTTTGGGAAGATCTTAAAGATATAGTAGGGAATACGGCCAAACACAAGTTGCACTATATGTGCATAAAAGCAACTATTAAAAATGTGTGGCCCACCTTTCCAGAAGAACCGGAGATAAACATGGGGCTGGGATATATATTCACAGGAGGAACGGGGAAAGTCACAGCGTCCACACTACATAAAACTATCGTTCAAACACGCCCAGCAGGGAACCATAACGCCAGAAACAAGTGGGAACAGGATCTGGGACATCAAATAGAGGATCACAAATGGCTTCAGATAAGCACATTGACCAAACACATATAATGTAACGCCAGATTCAAACTAATACACTATAAAATAGTACACAGGACACACTATACCCCTGCTAGACTCAAATGCATCTATCCCACAGCTGCAGGAACCTGCCCGAGGTGTCAATTCCGAAGATGCAGACATCTTCCATATGCTGTGGGCATGCATAAAACTGAAAGACTACTGGGCAGAGATTTGCACAGCTATAGACGAAATGGCTGATCAGCCCATTGAATGGTCACCCCAGTTGTGTCTTCTAGGGACAGTGGAAAAGATGAACCCAACATGGCAGAACATTTTGAACCTGAGTTTGTTGATAGCCAAGAGGGCAATATATTGAAGTGGAAGAGCACTATACCGCCAACCAAGGCAGACTGGGACCGGGATATGTTATGAACAAATGATACAGAGGCACTATATATAGACTCGGTACTACCCACTTCCAGACCCAGAATCATATGGGCTAGATATAAACAGTGCCTGTCAGAAAAGGCCGAAGCTGAGGACCCAGACTCATATGTAATGTAATTGAATATGATGTAATGATGAATAACCTGAACAATTGTGTATGTGCCATACCTGTGTTCAATTATAAATAAAGTTTTTAAAAAAAAGAATCACACATGATAGAATGGTCCTTGGGTGAGCTGCTAGATGCGTGTGGTGAGGTCCGACTTCAGTACAAGTCGCATTCTGCCATCTGCAAATTTTTATAGGTAGCGCACATGGCAATTTGCATATGCTAATGATATGCACTGCACTTGAGTTTGTGTGTCGCTGTGTGCCCCCCTTTGCGCTGTATTAGTTTGTGGCTAGGAACGCTACTGCGCTTATAACTTAGCTTCTATAGAGCAGGGTGGACTCGAGGATATGGGCGACGCCCCCTGCGTGTGCCCCTGACAACTTGGAAAGCTTCTTGGCATTTGGTCCTCAGCGCGGCTTAGCTGTACTGTGCACATCTTCCCCAACGCCTGGCCAAGCTCCCCAGCACTGGTGCTACTTAGCTTGCATGTGTGAGGGGCCTGTAGGAAGGTCGGCTGGGGCATGGCCCATCGTGCTGCTAACCTTGCTAGGAGCTCCTGGAAACACGTCTGCTTCTGTCGGACGTCTGAGCACAAGCCCTGTGCTTCTGCTTGCGCGCGCATGCGCACGTGTGCCCCACCCAACGTGGCAAGGGTTTAGCAGTTCTTGGCCTGGTCTCTGTTGGGAAAGGTAGTCTGGAGGCTCCTTATCCTGCAGAAAGGGCATAAAAGGCTTTAATAAGGCTGGAAAGATTTCTGTGTGTGTCTTCATGCTGCTTGTTACGGGGCCATGTCTGAGACCTACATCTGACCTCCTGCCGCACAACCCCAGGTTCTGTACCCTGACAGGTAGAGCTGGAACTTGAGTAGAAAATAACCAAGGAGGCTGGCACAACTGGATAGTTGAGCTGAAACACAATAAATCCTTGATAGTGTGAACTAAGAAAGGCAGAGACAGCACAAGTTTGGAAAGGCACAGAGAAAGCAAGGTAGCCGGAAACAGCTGACAGCAAGTTAAGAGCCACAACAGTTGAATAGCATTGGCAAAAGGCAACACTCAACATGAAAGCATGGATGCAATATATGAAAGACAGGAGGAGCGACAGAGAGATACATTTGAACAGAAGTGTACTGAGCCAAACCGAGGCAGTGTAAGAGTACATGGAAATAACTGCCCGAGGCACGGGCGGAAAGA
Organism: Ambystoma mexicanum; assembly: GCF_040938575.1. Taxonomy (NCBI): domain Eukaryota; kingdom Metazoa; phylum Chordata; class Amphibia; order Caudata; family Ambystomatidae; genus Ambystoma; species Ambystoma mexicanum. Next base: position 137,997,515 of record NC_090941.1, on the reverse strand, counting down.
TTGTAACAAGGACAGTAGCAGGAAGAAGAACAGGGACTAAAGGCACCAGAGTGTGAAAAACAAGTAAAAGAGCCGTAGTCCAGTAGGAAAACTGTGCCGTCAGGCAGAATCACAGTTGTAGAGGGAAGACAGACACAACATGCCGTCCAAACAGAACGGAGCGTAGTAGTAGTATAGGCGGACATCTCAGGTGAGGACTGGACCGTGAGTTGTGCCTCTTGGGTCACATCCCTAATGCATCCTCCTTTGCCATAATCCCCAGGGGCTGTACTCAACACGTACCAACTTGAGATTGTCACCACCTGGCCCTTTCCCACCATCAGTGTGAGTTTGACAGCTAAAGGGTGCAGGCTACCGTCTACAGCATGAAGTGCAGCAAGCACGTATACAGGCAAGAAATGAACATACATCCCAATCAACATCAATAAATGGACAGTTCAATAATGTACTCACCAAAATTGATTGTAGACATGCCGTGGAGAAAATATCCATAATCCCCACTAGGGGTGTTAACACAAGTGGTACAGCACCAGACAGGCCACATATATGACGAAGGTCCAATGCCCTTGCGTAAATGGTTGCAACACCGAACCATCCCTGCGAGCCCATGGATAGGGGAAGCCGGAGTGGCATATGTGAGTCAGGAACCCAAGCTGCAAACACATACATGAGACAAGCTTGAATGGGCCCAGCTGGAACAGACAGTGTCTTTTGTGTGTATGTTGAGATGCGGGGGTGGGGGGGTGTCGGATGTGTGTCAGATGTGTATGAATGTTTAGATTTGAATGTATTTTGTGTGTATGTTGAGATGCGGGGGTGGGGGGGTGTCAGATGTGTATGAATGTTTGGATTTTAATGTTTTTTGTGTGTATGTTGAGATGCGGGGGTGGGGGGGTGTCAGATGTGTATGAATGTTTTGATTTTAATGTTTTTTGTGTGCTGAATTGGGTGGTGGGGGTTTGGGTCTGTATGTTTGCATGTTTGGGAGTGTGCTGAGTTGGGGGGTGGGGGTTCGGGTCTGTATGGGTGCGTGTGTGTGTGCTGCTTTGGGGGGTGGGGGGTTTGGAGTTGGGGGGTGGGGGGTTCGGGTCTGTATGGGTGCATGTTTGTGTGTGTGCTGAGTTTGGGGGTGGGGGGTTTGGAGTTGGGGGGGTGGGGGGTTCGGGTCTGTATGGGTGCATGTTTGTGTGTGTGCTGAGTTGGGGGGTGGGGGGTTCGGGTCTGTGTGTGTGCTGATTTGGGGGGTGGGGGTTCGGGTCTGTATGGATGCATGTTTGTGTGTGTGCTGAGTTGGGGGGTGGGGGTTCGGGTCTGTATGGGTGCTGGTTTGTGTGTGTGCTGATTTGGGGGGCGGGGGTTTGGAGTTGGGGAGGTGGGGGGTTCGGGTCTGTATGGGAGCTGGTTTGTGTGTGCTGATTTGGGGGGTGGGGGGTTTGGAGTTGGGTGGGGGTGTGGGGGGTTTGGGTCTGTATGGGTGCATGTTTGTGTGTGTGCTGAGTTGGGGGGTGGGGGTTCGGGTCTGGTTCGGGTCTCCATGGGGCATAGTGTTTGGTTGGGTGTGAGGGGGCCCTGGGGCATAGTGTTTGGTTGGGGGTGAGGGACATGGGGCAAAATGTTTGGTTGGGGGTGAGGGGGCCATGGGGCATAGTGTTTGGTTGGGGGTGAGGGGGCCATGGGGCATAGTGTTTGGTTGGGGGTGAGGGTGCCATGGGGCATAATGTTTGGTTGGGGGTGAGGGGGCCATGGGGCATAGTGTTTGGTTGGGGGTGAGGGACATGGGGCATAGTGTTTGGTTGGGGGTGAGGGGGCCATGGGGCATAGTGTTTGGTTGGGGGTGAGGGGGCCATGGGGCATAATGTTTGATTGGGGGTAAGTGGGCCCTGGGGCATAATGTTTGGTTGGAGGTGAGGGGGCCATGGGGCATAGTGTTTGGTTGGGGGCGAGGGGGCCATGGGGCATAGTGTTTGGTTGGGGGTAAGGGGGCCCTGGGGCATAATGTTTGGTTGGGGGTGAGGGACATGGGGCATAATGTTTGGTTGGGGGTGAGGGGGCCATGGGGCATAGTGTTTGGTTGGGGGTAAGGGGGCCCTGGGGCATAATGTTTGGTTGGGGGTGAGGGACATGGGGCATAATGTTTGGTTGGGGGTGAGGGGGCCATGGGGCATAGTGTTTGGTTGGGGGTGAGGGTGCCATGGGGCATAATGTTTGGTTGGGGGTGGGGGACATGGGGCATAGTGTTTGGTTGGGGGTGAGGGGGCCATGGGGCATAGTGTTTGGTTGGGGGTGAGGGGGCCATGGGGCATAATGTTTGGTTGGGGGTGAGGGGGCCATGGGGCATAGTGTTTGGTTGGGGGTGAGGGGGCCATGGGGCATAGTGTTTGGTTGGGGGTAAGGGGGCCCTGGGGCATAATGTTTGGTTGGGGGTGAGGGACATGGGGCATAATGTTTGGTTGGGGGTGAGGGGGCTATGGGGCACAGTGTTTGGTTGGGGGTAAGGGGACCCTGGGGCATAGTGTTTGGTTGGGGGTGAGGGGGCCATGGGGCATAGTGTTTGGTTGGGGGTGAGGGTGCCATGGGGCATAATGTTTGGTTGGGTGTGAGGGGGCCATGGGGCATAGTGTTTGGTTGGGGGTGAGGGACATGGGGCATAGTGTTGCACTCCAAGAGTGAACCCAATAATAAAGCTAAAACAGGCACAGTTAGGAGATGTTCATCTTTGGCTTTTTGAGGAAACCTGACTCAACGAAGGCCATACTCCTCTTGGGCAGCCCAAATAGCAAACTGTAGCAGTCCAAAATAACGGCATGTCCAATCTAGGGTCAATAAAATATATATAAGTTAATTAAACAGGCGAGATACAATAACTAAATAGAAATAAATTATAACAATGGAAAATGTGTAGTACAAAATGTAAGTTTGAAATGCAAATAAAAATCGTTACCCCTCAAAAACATTCTTTTTCCATGTGTTTAGTACAAATTGGGGGTTTAAAAAGCCTCCTGCCACGCCCCGCCTACCGCCCCACCCACATTTACTTTTCGGCCCACTATAGCCCTCATGTAAGGTACTTTCGGCCCTCTGTCAAAATCAGTTGTGCACCCCTGCACTACACCGTCACATGAATGCACAATAGACAAACAATTTCAAACTATATTAACTAATTAAGCTAACTATAAAAATAGAAAACGGCCACATACGACCCGGGCGGAGGGGAGGCACCCAGGAGGGGGTAGGTACAGGGTGCACCTCAACACCCACATGCGATGATGTTGAAATAAAAACAACCATGGGCTCAACGCCTGGACGGCCCCACCTGTGTGGGAGATAACTCGTCGTCCTGCTCACCCTCTGACTCAAAAGGTGGACGTGGCACAGTACCTTGACCACGCCTATGCGCAGCTTGTCCCTAGTTGGCAGCAAGTCTGTAGGACCGGTAAGCCTGGTCCTGTGTGGCGATGACATGTACGTCAGCATGCAGCACCTCACGTGATACGCGTGCCTCCTCTTGCAAGGTAGCATGTGTAACACAGAGTTCTTCTTGCATGGCCTGGCATGACATCTGGAGCACCTCCCGGCAATCACGTAGCTCAGCCAAGATGGTATTCTCAAGCTGCTCCAACTTCTCCTCTGTCCGCTGCCTCTGAGTAATGTTGAGCACACCCAGAGTAGATCTGAGGGATTGATGGTCATCCCTTAGGGCCTCCCTGTGTGCCTCTATGTGAGCAGCAAGTGCTTGACATAGAGACACCATTTCAGCCCGGCGTGCCCTGTCTGAGCGAGCGGGCCTTGGACTGTGCTGCCCGCTGCTGAAGATCCACCTGCCTAGCAGGGGGAGCACGGATTGGGCCACACATTCCATGCGCTGAGCGATATTATCAATTGCTGCCCCCTGTTGTTCAGAATTGGCAACCATGGCTTGCTCCCACTCAGTATACCCTGGTGACGCATGGCCACCGGGTTGCTGGGCTTGACACCCACGGGGCCCAAGGAGCCGCGGTCCTCGTTGGGTTGGCACCGCCTGCGGCTCCAGGACTACATCCCTCCATTGACATGATGCCCCAGGCACATCAGCAACTGGTGTGGAGTGTGACTTTGCATCCCGATCTACCACAGGCGGAGGTTCCAACACCGTCTGGCCCCTCAGTGCAGGTGTCCCGGACAGAGGATTGTCCACATCAGAATCACTCACCGTCGACGAATGGACATGACGTGCATCCAACTCAACATTGTTGTCAGAGTGATCATCTGAGCTAGACCCACTGCCAGCCCTGGACATGATGGTTTGCAGCACAAGTGGGTTCTCGTGGCCTACCACCCCATGAACCCCACTTGTGCCGGGTTGCTGCTGTGATAGCAACCCTGTGTCAGGATTGACATCACCATCCTCTGGCTCTATTGCGTCATCATCTGTAATGTGGAAAAAACAACTATGAGTACACATGTCAGAAGCACATAACCCACACACACATATACATCACATTGACAGCTAACGCGTGAAGCAGACATGTCACACACAAATGAAATTCTGGCATGGATCCAGTGGCATTGATATGCAAACACATCCCAAAAGCAGAAATGGATGTGTGTAAATAGCAAAGCCTACACATGTACAGAATGTAGTATATAACCCCCATCACACACCACCTCTGTCAAACACATGTAACAGGCAGAAATGACAGATGGCAACAAATAGATGGCACATACCATAAGCATGTCTGAACTGCAAAATGGCCACAGCTGCAAGTGAATCCAAACACACCATGACACACGTAATATGCATGTACACATGCATCACTAAACCATCATCACCAATATAGCTTCATCCATCTGCAGCTCGTCCCGTACCAGGCGTCATGGGCCATGTAGACATAGTGAATGTCCCGAGCAAAGCGAGGGCCTGCAACCAGGCATGAGGGATCATAACGCCCAGTACGGTCCGAGCTGCCGGCCATGAAGCCTCCAGAACACCCTTCAGGGCCTGATTGAGCACATTGTGCATTGATTGTGCCCTAAAACATGATTTAGTGTGTCAAATCATCATGGCCAGGCCCCACCAAATTAGCTAAGTGGGCCTGGGCGTACACATACCGCACCACAGTGCACCTTCAGGATTGTGCCAGTTGAACATAACGGGCGCAATGCTGAAATCGCAGCAGCATTATCGTTAATCAACTACATTTTAGTCATACAACAAAAAAGCTGCAGAAGGCAAATGTGTAAATGAACACTTTCACACACACATAAGTGAGTAGCCACAATGTTGCACTACACAACATTGAAGCTGCTTGCATATGTACATGTGAAAGTGTTCAAAAACACCAGTTTCACTATACACTGTATTGTGAACATGAACAGCAACCAATACAACAAAGCAAGCAGCTACAACGTTGCTTGCTTTGTTTTATATGAATGTGTACACATACACACATGCAGGCAGCTCCACAGTCATTACAACCCGATTGGCAGGCTACAGTCAATCTGCGGCCTATACCGCTTAGTATAGGCCACAGATTGACCTATCAACTTTGCTAAACACCCACTAGGGTGTTTCAATACTGAGTACATGTGTCACAGGATGCACCTATGCCTGTGCCTTTCATGACAGTGAAGGGATGACAATCTGACCACACATGCCAGGTGACTTTGGCATTGCATCAGTGAGTAGGCATGTAGAACGGTGTGACATGGCTCAGAAGTGGGTTGGTGCAGAGCAGAGCATGTGCACATTACCGACTATCTAGATCAACAAGTACATTATGATGTCAAACAATAAACAAGAAGGCAGTGTAAGTGCAAGGTCAGGCATCACGTGCAATGTGCATGCAATGGGTTGCATGGATACAGGCACCTCCCCCTTAGTGAAAATGCAGGGAGGCACTGCATGACAGTGAAAAGTTGACCAGAGAACTGTGTATTGGCAGACAGTGTTGAGTACCGTCAATTGCATCATCTGAGTCAGCTGACAACACAGCCGATGAGAATGGGACAGTGAGCAGGACACATGATGAACCCTCTGTAGTTCAGCCATTTGTGCAGAAGGTACTACACCAGTTTGACAGAGTCAGGAGGCCTGAGACAGGGGGAGGCATATGCCCCACACAGACTACGACACCCTAAACATGTGCATGATCCCGGACTGAGCCACAGTGAGCATGGAATGGATGATGAAATGCCATTAAATGCATGTCAACTGGACATGTACTACAATGATCATCCTGCAAAGGACACATAGGGCCATGCATGTAATGCACATGGAGCATGAATGGGCGCTCATGTCCCTGTGGAGCATCTGCCATCTGCACAGTCCGAGTGACACACCCTGCATCAAGGACATAGGATGCACCCCACAGTATGTGTTTGGCAGGTTGGCAGGGGGAAGTGTGCATGTACACAGGAGTGTTGAACAGGCCATTGCAGTAGTCCGACATGTTACCCACCAGTACAATGGTGTAATGGTGGTGCAGGGGGGTGGGGGGGCAAGGGAGCATGCCTACGTGGAGTACCAGCATGCGGGCAGAAGACACATGCATGTCAGTCATGCAATGACATAGTCCGAGTGCTGAGTGGAAAGACACCCCAGGCTACATGCAGAAGGGCCAGTGAGTTGGAACATGGACCGGAGGGGCAGCCGCGTGACTAGCATGTGAGTAGGGTGCAAGTGTGGTGATGAGGACAGTCCCTGTCTGCACTGCATGTCCAGCATGCTGCACAGCAGGCACGCATTAGTGAAGCATTGCATGACTCGCACATGAGAACCATGTACACATAGCATGTATAGGCAGTCAAGCACAACACATTGCACAAGCAAACCACACAAGGCCTGGACAAGCACACAGCAACACTCACTGGACAGGGCATCAAAATCCAGCATCTCTCCCACTCCTTCGTACAATTCTGCCAGTATGAACTCTGCATCGATCAACTCCTGCGGAGTGAGTTCTTCCTCCTGAGGTGGTGGCCCACCGCCAGTCACCCCAGTCATGGCATAATTGGAGGCACGCTTTAGCTTAGCACAGTGTCGCAGGTCATCCCAATGCTTTTTGCACTCCTGAGCTGTGCGCACCTCATGTCCGAATGCACTAACACTCTCCGCAACACGCTTCCAGTGGTCCCAGCACTGGGCAGCCGTAGTGTGACAATTAGGGCCCACTAGCATATCACAGTCGTGTTCCGACATGTAGCCCACAAGGAAGTCCAGTTCCTGCTTGCAGAAAGGCTTCTTCCTCGATGTGCTGGAGGCTGCCGTGTGTGGGGTCCCAGCCTCTTGTGCAGGTGTAACCTTCCTCCTCTTGGGCAGTGATCCGGACCCTGACTGGCAAATGCCACCCTGATCAGTAGGGGCAGTGGCGCTGGTGGATTGAAGCAAGGGAGTAGCAGGTGGAACAAGGACAGAAGCCCTGACTTGCATCAGTAGCTGCTGGGTGCCCTTGACTGGACCCTGCGCAGCAACATTCGCTGTGCCAAGGTTATTGACCGGCACTGTCCTGGATGGTAGACTCACAGCCGGGGTGGTGTCGGCTGCATCGGCCCATGCACTTACCATCACCTGGCTGCTCGGGCCAGCAGATGACAATACTGCCCTAGGGACATGTGCCTCGGTCAGGGCAGCCCTGCGTGCACTTACCGTGTGCCTCCTGACTTGGAAATCATTCTGGGGCTGTTCAGTTGCCAACGCAGCATGCGCTGGCCGACCCTGAGCCTGGGTGGTGGTGTCCACAGCTGCACCTGCAGCTACCACTACCCTTGGGCCCGTGGCAGTCGATGAAACGGACTACCGGGTCACATGGGCACCAGTGCCAGATGCAAAAGCTGTATCTCCCGGAACCACAGGGGGTGGTGGCATGACTGCACCAACACGTGGCAGAACATCCTGCCGAAGTGGCGCACCCCTGCCTCTTCCCCCAATGCAGCCATGCTGGACAACCTGGAGTCCCCCTTCTCCCTGGTCACCCTGGCCATATCCCTGACCACACCCGCCACGTGGAGTACACCCAGCTGAGGCGCCCCTCACCTTTCTGGCCTCCCAACCATGGCACAGATGTAGTAGTGCCGGCACAGATGTAGTAGCGCCAATGGGAGGTGTACACGACAATTGTCCTGGGCAATTGGGGTGAAGGGGGTGGGATACTAGATGTTAACAGCACCCCTGTGCGCCTGCAAGGCTGTATGTGACCCCGGTGATGAAGTGACAGGTCATGCAACGCTCAGGCACCCCAAAACTGCAGTAAAACGGTGCACGCAACCCCTCGGTAGCCCACGTGTGTGGAATTAACCTCCCGCAGTACGCGGTGGCACCCAGAGACACGAAAAACACATACGCGCGGGACACGCAGGCTACTATGACCTCGAAAATGGGTAAGCGATACACAGGGGGACCCACAGTAGGAAAAATAGCATGCGCGAATCATCGTCTGACTAGCGTGGTAATGAAAAACACGCGTAGCCAATACCCCCGCCAAAAGAAGAGATACGTCGTTGATCCGCTGTGAAGTAGTAATGGCGCATGAAACAACAAGAAGTAGCAACACACGCGTCGGTCTCCACGAAAAGCACGTACAGTGTACTGCTGGCCCCGCTCACCTTTAAACCATGCCGAGGGAAATGCCCGCGCGTGTCATGTCACTTACGCGCTTAGGCCCCTTCCTCGCATTACACGCATTAACACGCGGACGTTCTGTTTTTTCACGTGCTGAATCACTATGCACCCGTGCCGAGGGAAACGCCCGCGTGCGTTATGTCACATAAGTGCTTACGTGCTAAGGGCCTTTCCTCAAATTACACGCTGATTCCCTGCTTTTTCACGTGCCAAATCACTCCGTATCAAGCTGGCCACACGACAACACACGGAAGACCACACTCCTGCCCAGAAGGCCATTTTCCTGCCCCCCAGAGCCCTGAGCCAACTCCCACGAGCCATCTGCTGCTGCCTGCCTGCTGGCCACGTGCCCTGCTATTTGGTTCCTGCACGTCAGCCATCTGCAGGGATCCAGTTGCTGTGACCACCACTGCTGGAACAGAAGACTCCCAACTGAAGTTCCATTGCTCCACAGCCCAGCACCAGGACCAAGTTGCCCCCCCACACCTGCCTCAGGGGTTTGCATGTCAGGGGAAACACCATCAGACACCACTGGCAACCCCCAGCCAGAGAGGCAGAGGGCTGCCAGCTTCACAGCAGGAGAGTTTGGCATCCTGGTGGCGAAAGTCCTGGTGCATTATGATGCCCTCTACGGAAGAAGCCGCGCTGCAAGGATGGATGGGAGAGGATCTGGCTGGACATCGTGGTTGCCATCAATGCATGAGGGATGGCAACCCGCGACCTACAACATGTCCGTAAGCGCTTGGAGGACTTCAGGTCCAGGACCCTCAGGAAGCAGCGGATGCAGTGAGGCGCCGGGTCCACCTTACCGCCGACGACATGAGTGTCCTGGAACGCATTAACTCAGCGCTCTACCGCCAGGTCCTCGAGAGGGAGACCGGTCCGGAGTCAAGCGGTAAGTGTACATGCATACTTATTGGACACAGTGCATGTTGAAGTGTGCCAGGAGTGTGCAGCTTGGACATATGTCTGAAAAGGGCCATGTATGGATGTGTATGTGCAGGGACATGACCGTGCTGCTTGTGAGTCCTGTCATGTGTGATGCACATCAATGGTGTATGTGTTCCAAAGCATGATGCACAACTGCATGTGGAGATGCACACATGTTAGTATTTCTGTGTATGTACTATGGCATGGTTGGGGTGTGACACATGGATGCTGTTCCACGTTCATGTACGTGCCCGGCATACATGTGCGTGTGTGTGTTTGACATGTGTGCGACAGTGATACGCCATGGATGCATTTGACACACACATGTAGGAACCCGATTGGCAGATGTGACATAGTTGCAGATGATTGCACTATGACAGGTGGTGGAGATGTACAGATGCATGTCTGTCTGTTGGCGTGTGTGCATGTGTTCGGCACTCCCCATGTTGCTTGTGGGCATGCCCCACCGGCCACCCATCACCCCAGTCCAGGGACCACAGGCAGCCCATCACCCCAGTCCATACCCCGCAGGCAGCCCATCACCCCATTCCACGCCCCGCAGGCAGCCCATCATCCCTGGGCATGCCCCGCAGGCAGCCCATCACCGCTGGGCATGCACCGCAGCAGCCCATCACCCCAGTTCATGCCCTGCAGGCAGCCCATCACCACAGTGCATGGCCCGCAGGCAGCCCATCACCCCAGTCCATGACCCGCAGGGGGGACTTTTTCCACGCATTTTGCCTGATGCAGTGGGGTACACGTATTCGGAGGGGTGCGCGGGGAGTTTTACACGCGATTTCGCTGGCATGAGTGGGGTACGCGTATTCGGAGGGGTGCGCAGGGAGGTTTACACGCGATTTCGCTAATGCGAGTGGGGTATGCGTATTCAGAGGGGTGCGCAGGGAGTTTTACACATGATTTTGCTGGCTCGAGCAGGGTACGCGTATTCCGAGGGGTGCGCGGGGAGTTTTACACGCGATTTCGCTAGCACGAGCAGGGTACGTGTATTCCGAGGGGTGCATGGGGAGTTTTCCATGCGATTTCACTGGCACGAGCAGGGTACGGGTATTCTGAGGGGTGCACAGGGAGTTTTCCACGCTTTTTCGTGGTTGGGGGGCTGTATGGTGGTCCACTGGCCTTTGTGCCATTTACTGGATTTGGGCAATGTTTTTGGCACACAGGGTGGGGTTGGGGGCGTAACTGGCACTGCTGCAGGGTCGCTGCGCCACTCTGCGCCACGGCTGGTTATAGATGTAAGTATCCATGAATACGCTGTGTGCTAAAATGGGTTTTGGCGCACGCGGCTGGCGTAAACTGCCGCACTCGCACTCCAGCTGTGTGTGCCACTTGTGCGCTAAATTCTATGAATTACCCCCATTGATTCAGTCTATTTTTTTGATGATTTCCGCACAAACGTTGTGGATCTTCGTAATGCATCCAAATTAGCGGTGAAAATGATATTAGCTGAATGTGAAGGGCTCCGACAGATGGGGTGTGGCATTCTGCCATGTTGGGAGGGAAATAGCATAAGCAAGCCTAGTATGCATACTGGATCAATTAATTTGGGTAAGAATTCTTGGCCGGGAGATTTGAAAATGACATGTCAAAGAAATGTAAGTAGGTCTGTTCATGTAAATAGGCAGTTGGATGTTGGTAAAACTCATGACAGTGAAGATTGGGTCTGGCTTCCCAAGAGTCTATGGAAGGACTTTAAAAAACATAGTGAGAGGGGAACCAACCTTTAACAGTATGGAAATAGTAGGCACATGTTCTGTTCTGAGTTGGAATGCAAGGGGTTATAGTAGCTTTGTAGATAAGGCTGGCATACAGGAAGTGATAAGTAAACAAAATATTATAATTTTGCAAGAAACTTGGCTAAGGGCAGTTAGTGATGATCGCTGGCTATGCTACAATACAACAGCTAGCTGCAAAATCGAAAGTGGTACGGCCATCTGGTTGCTTGGTAATTGCAATTAAGAATTCGGTTTTAGAACAATTTGAGGTATTGGCGAACGATACATACAGCATTTTAGCAGTAATATTACAATTGAAGGGTACCATATACAACGAAAGTATCCTGAACATTTATTGGAACCCCAAGAGAACCAACTCTTCTCCTCCTCTCCTGTAGCTACTACTTTTCTCTTGCAACTAAGTAATGACTTTTCTGTATGTATAACAAGTCATGTTCATATCTGTAACAAGCACCACGATGCCCTCTGGGCTGCCTGTGCGCTTAACAAATGCGAATAAATAAATAAATAAAATAAATAAATAAACTTAGTGGAGTATATTGTGGGGCTTGAAAATGTGTTGGAAGACCATCTGTCAAAGAAAGACGGGGCCAACATCATATTGGCGGGAGACTTCAACTCTGATTGTCTAGAGATAAAGGGAAGTAGGGCCTACTCAAGCAAGGGCTATTTATTTATTTTATTATTTTAATTCTTAATTAGACGCTACATGCCAATATGGGCCTATAAACATGGGAAAAGGTGAAGGGACCTCTTCGGCGCCTGGGATTAAAAATGGTTAATGGAAGTGTTACAGGGGATACTGAGGCAAAATATACTTGGCCCATTGGGAAAACTATGACTAACATTGACTTTATAGTGTTGTGAGAGGTGTATGTCGCTCAGAACAGAAACACATGTCTGAGTGACCCTAATCTACTGATAATGGAGGTAAATGTATCCATTGTGCCCTCTGAACAAAATTAATTAATAGTCTTTTGGTAGGCCCACATGGTGGCAAAAAGATGTAATGATGTAAAAGGGCTAAGTGACCGAATGAGGAATTTCTGGACAAATTCGGACATGAAAAAACTGAGGCCTTCAGTCATACACATTTTGTTTGCTTCCTATAGCCGATAACAACCAATAAATGTGTGACAACTAAACATTTGAGATATTGTTTTGATATAGCATTCCAGGATAGGAAAAAACAGTTTAGGAGTAATTCAAGGAAGTTGCGGAATAGGAATGAGGAACTGAATGCTGACTATGGGTCTCATTCCAACTATGCCGGTATCCTGGGGTAGAGCCACCAGGATACCGGCAAAAGTTGTTACTGTTTCCGGCACCTGGTCCAGCCGCATTGCCACTGTATTATGGGTGCCGGAGAGACAGTGCAAATCCCCATTCATGGAGTCCCATAGAACTCCATGAGGGGATTTGCCGTGATTAACGGCACCAGCAATGCCTGTGCCGGTAATTATGTAATTTCATGCCAGTAGGGCGCCTGCCTTACCTGCAGCTTTTAGCTGGAGGGTGCCCCACTGGCAATCTCGTAGTCGGTCAGTCTGGTAAAGTGCTGCTATCGAATAAATACCAGAATGTTTTTTGCCAATGACGGCCGGCCTAGAATGAGGCACTATGTCGGGAAAGCTAAGCAGTTAAGGCAGAAATATAAAAAAAACTGTCTGAGGACAACAAGAAGGCGGGAATATGTTGAGGGCGGTGACAACTAAGAATGCACCACATTTTGGGAATGTAATTTATGAATTAGCTGTGCCACAAGAGGTATTGCAAAGCATAAGTGTTTCTGCAGGTGCTTGGGAACAGCACTTCCTTAATGTATACAAGAGCAAAACATTGTTTTAATGAAGGATGTATGCCCTTCAGAATCGACGTTTCATGTAGAGGACATAGAGCTCGGGAGGATAGGTCAGGGGTAACCTGCTCGCCTTGGAAGCAAGACGACATGGAGCAACACAGGTTCGATCCCTGTGCTTAGAAACCTCTGGGTATTAAGGGCGTTATAAATTTACCTATCATATCATATCAAATATCATATAATTTCATTCAGAAAGCCTCAAATTCACGAGCCCAGGGTGCTAACGTTATGATATGATATGGCATTTATAACGTGCCTATACACAAGTGTTTCAAGGCGCGACGAGGCAAGGGGGGAACAAAGGGAGGACAGACAACGATCCTACTAGGCCAGGTGTCATTAAGATTGCGCAAGTGCATGGGAAGGGGGGAAAGGAAAAGTGCGCAGGGGGAGGGAGAGGGGAAAGTGCAGTACATGGGAAGTGGAATAAATAAGACACATAAAACAGCCAGCTAGTGGCAAGTGCAAGGAAGTGCAGATGTAAGTGCTGGTAGGGGGACTGAAGGGATACAGAAAGACAGTCCTCAAGTGCAGGGGTTGCCAGGGAGGCAGTGCAGGTGGGTAATTGACGGGGCCTGGGCCAGAGATCAGAGAGGGTGGCCAGGTAACCAGTGCAATTTCAGTCAGGAGTTCAGCAAGGGAGGGGAGGAGAGAAAGCAGAAGCAAAGAGGAAGGTTTTGAGGTGTTTCCAGAACCGGAGATGGTTCTCCTCGAGTTTCAGGGAGGCAGGAAGGCTGTTCCAGAGAGAGGCCCCTGCCGAAGAGAGTGATCTGCCACCAACTCGTTGCTTGGAGAAGCGACTGACCCTAAAGGAGTTGGAGGCAGATGAGTGAAGACCCAGACCCCAGAAAGCCTTGTGTACAATGTAGAGGTTTTTTAACTTAATCCTTGCAGCCACTGGGAGCCAGTGCAGAGATTTCAGTCCTGGGGAGATACGATCCCTGGGCTTGATGCCAAGGACAAGTCTTGCAGTCCTGTTCTGGTTAAGTTGCAGAGGGCGGAGATTAGAGGCAGGCAGATTTAGATGGAGGCTGTTACAGTAGTCCAGCTTGGAGAGGACCAGGGCTCTGGAGACAGTGAGCTTCTGGGGGCAGGAGAGGAAAGGAAGAATACCTCTAAGGAGGTGCAGTTGGTAGTGTGACTTCTTAGAGACGTCAGAGATGTGAGGGGAGAAGGAGAGTGCAGAGTCGAAGATGACCCTGAGGTTTTTAGCCTTGCAGGTGGAAGTGGGAGGAGGGCCAAGAGAGGCCGACCAGAGAGCTGCAGGGAAGGAGGGAGTGGGTGTGCCGATGAGTAGAATCTCAGTCTTACTGGCATTAAGGCAGAGGTCGTTGGCAGCACACCATTCCTGGATGGCAGACAGACAGTCAGAGATGAGGGAAGGAGAGGAGGAGGCCGAGGGTAGCCTGAAAAAGAGCTGGGTATCTTCCGCATAGCACTGAAAGTTGGGACAGAGAGCGGCGATGCAGTGGGAAAGGAGTGCCAGGTATTGGTTGAACAGCCAGGGAGAGAGGTTAGATCCCTGGGGGACACCACAGGTAGAGAAGAAGATGTCGGAGAGGAAGGACCCAAGTTGGACCCGGGAGGGTCATTCGGAGAGGAAAGAAGTCAGCCATGCCAGAGCCTGACCAATGATACCCAGGTTATCACGGAGACGGTTGAACAGGATGGCATGGTTGACAGTGTCAAAGGTAGAAGAGAGATCAAGCAAGATAAGAACGCAAGGGGTGTTAGAGTCGAGGTTGGTGAGCAGGTCTTCACGGATGTTCAGGAGAGCAGTTTCCATGCTTCTGGCAGCTCTGAAGCCAGACTGATGGTCATGAAGACAACCAACAGATTCAGTGTGGAGATTGAGCTAGGAGATGGCAAGTTTCTCCAGGAGCTTGCCCAGGAAGGGAGTGATGGAGATTGGGCGATAGTTAGCCGGGCAGGAGGGGTCGGCAGAGGGTTTCTTAAGAAGAGGGTGCACAAGGGAGTTCTTCAGGGGGGAAGGGAAGACTCCAGTGGTGAAGGAGTGATTGCAGAAATCCGCCAGGGCAGGAGCCAGGGAGTCGATGTGATCCTTGATAGTTTTGGAGGAACATGGGTGAACCTGTTTCGAAGAGACTTTCATAGATCGGACTTGTCTAGAAACCTCGTTTGGGGAGAAAAGGGGAAAGGTCGAGAAGGAGGGAGAAGGGATGGCTGCAGAAGAGCCAGAGGAAGAGCAGGGAATAGCGGGATGGGGGTGAGAGGAGGAGAGTGAGAACAGGATGTCCTGCGTTTTTTAAATGAAGTGAGAAGCCAGTGCCGTGCAGAGGGCCTGGGAAGGGACAGGAGAGGTAGAGACTGTGGCAGGATTGGCCAGTTCTTTGCAGATTTTAAAGAGTTCAGACGAGTTGTTAGATACCGCAGAGACGCGGGCTTGGATATGAGCTCTCTTCTTGGTGAGGACGGAGAGCCGGTATTGCCTTTGCAGCAGGCGGCAGGCCAGTTTGTCAGAGGATGAACTTGAAGCACGCCACTTCCTCTCGGCAACCCTACACTTGCGTTTTAGGGTGACGAGGTCTGAGTCATACCAAGAGTTACACTTAGCTTTGGGCTTCAGGCAGATTCTCATGACAGGGGCATGGATATCAAGAGTATCAGATATAGAAGAGTGGAGCATGGAGAGGGCTGTATCAGGGTGAGAGTTAGCCAGAAGGGAGGAGGGGGTGAGAAGGTGGCGGCGAATGACTCAGCTGACACGCGCTTCATGGGTCGAGTGACAGAGAAGGTGGGTGGCAGTGACAGAGGTGGCTTGGCCTGCGGGGTAGGGAGGGTGAGGTGGGAGGATAGGAGAAAGTGGTCACTCCAGGAGAGAGGAGTGGAGAGAGGGACAGAGAGGGGAAGCTCTGAAGAGATCAGAACATCGAGAGTGTGTCCTGCAGAATGAGTCGGGCCAGAGGGGAGAATGGTGAGTGAGAAAGAGTTCAGAGGGGGGACAGGAGGCATCCAGGTGGATGTTGAAGTCTCCAAGAAGGAGGAGTTGAGTGGTTGAGGCCAGGAGGGAGGAGGAGAGATCCGCCCACTCAGAGAGGAAGGAAGAAATCTGACCAGGTGGCCGATAGATAGTAGCCACAGTAAAGGAATGGCTAGGCGAGAGAGAGAGCCTGCAGACGAGGCATTCAAAAGAGGAGTAGGCCTGCGTAGGAATGACAGAGGCAGGAATCCACTCAGGGAAGATAAGGGCTATGCCACCTCCAGAGAGGTTGGGCCTGGGCGCAGAGAGGATCTTGTAGCTATCAGGTAGGAGTGTGTCAAAGCTGGTGACAGAGCTGGCCGTAAACCATGTCTAAGTGAGACCGAGGACATTGAGGTCAAGTTTTTCAAGAAGGCGGTAGATATCAGAGGAATGTTTGACAGCGGAGCGGGAGTTAAGAGTGGCAATGTGGAGAAGGTTGCCCTCCTTGAAGGACTTCTGGGGAGGGGTACAGATCAGAGATACGCCCTGCGGAAGTGTAGAGAGCGCCCGAGAGGGGGCAGAGAGGGAGGGGGAAGGCAAGGTAGCCAAGGAAAGGGGGGTAGGGGACAGCAGGAGAAGAAAGGAAGTTGATGAGGCGTGGAAAGCGTCCATCAAAGAGATGAAGGTTGGCCTGAGGGCCTTGGACCAAGACGGTCCCATTAGAGTAGACATTAATGATGACCTTAGAGGATAGGAAGGAGGCCAGGAGGGCGTCCCAATGGGTACCACCATTAATGGGAGAAGAGGAGAAAGAAGATAGAACAGAGACCATATGAGATGTCCATAGATCAGGTGAAGGAACGACAAAGAGGATGTCTGTGAGAGTTTCCTTGGAGGAGGCACTGATGTAGGTGTCAGCGATAGGGAGGCCTGGGTTGGAGACCAGGATGTCCTTTTTAAACTTTTTCCTACCAGATTTAGGAGAGCAGGATAGTCAATAGAGAAACACTTTGAAAAGATAGGGGAGACAGAGAGCACCATAGAGTAGGTGTGGCTAAGGGGTAGACAGACAAGACAGAGAGAGGCATGTGCGCAGGAGAGTGGGACAAGACAACGGCACTTAGGAGGCGAGCGGAAGAAAGGCACCGAGCATTCTAAGACAGGAAAGAAGACATACCTAAGTTTGTGAATCCTAAAGAAGGGAGAAAAAGGCCTAGGTTTCACAATGCAGTTATAGTGGTGGTACCGATACAAGCAAATTAACGCCACCTAAGTTTAAGAATCCTAAAGAAGGTAGAAAAAGGCCTAGGTTTCACAATGCCGTTATAGTGGTGGTACCGATACACGCAATTTAACGACACCTAAGTTTGAAAATCCTAGATAAGGGAGAAAAAGGCCTAGGGTTCACAATGCGGTACTAAAGGCAGGCAGAATTTTTGCAAGTAGAACAGCAGAGGTTAACAGCTAGTGAGCGGAAGGAGGGGTGAGCAGGAGATCGAAAGGAGAGGGAGAGGGTTGGCACCTGGCGTCCCCTGCGGACACCTGCAGACACACACAGGAGCCGCCCTTTGCCTGAGGGGCCTTTAGCCATGGGGGCTGCTGGGCAGGGGGCTGCCCAGGAGGGCCAGTTAAGACAGGATGAGATGTGCACCCAAGGGCGGGCAGGGAGGCGGGAGGGAGGAGGGGACCAGGAAGTGGCTGCAAGGGGTGGGGGGGAGGGTGAAACAACAACGCGCTCGGAGCGCAGTCAACAATTTAAACAATTTAAACAAAAATGTACAGTCACAGGACCCCGAGGATCGGATGGGGTCAAATCTGCAGCTGGAGTGCCGGCAAGCTGCTCTCACCCGCTACGCTCTGAGAAAGAGACCAAAAACGTTCTGACCAATTATATTCTTAATTCAGAGTCTTGTGGCCAAATATTTTGAATGTGTTGTTTCTGAATATTCTGATGATGAGGTAAAGCCGGAGTACCTGGAAGTCTGCGATTATCATACCAGTCTACAAGAAGGGAGATTTAATGAAGCCCATGAATTATCAGCCCATTGCGCTATTAAATGCAGATAGTGCAATGTTTGCATCTATGGTGATGGGCGAGCCTAATGGGTTGGCTTGCGTATCTGGTGGCTCAAAAAAACAGCAGATAGGTTTCAGGAAGTGCACAGGGCCTAATCTGAATGGTTTTAAAGTAAATTGCCTACAAGAACTGGCATAGAGGAAGGAAGTGCCTCCCACTTATGTGGCTATCATTGATTTTACCCAAGCCTTCGATATCGTCAACAGAGAAAGCCTATGGGTGAAATTGGCGAAATGGGGGATTCCGCCTAGACTGTTGTCAATGTTGAGATATATTCATGATGGTACAAGGGTGCAAATTAGGTTAAACAAGCAGAGCAGCCTAACAAAGGAGTTTCCATCTTATAGAGGCCTACCACAAGGCTGTGTGGTGGTGCCCTGCCTGATTACCCACCGTCTCTCGGACCTAGGGGAGTATATTTCGTCTGCAGCGCTGGCAAAGCCCCAGAATACAATATTTAAAGAAAATAGGGCTAGCGTACGTGGACGATTTGATCCTTGTGGGCGACACGCTGCTTGGTTTATAGCGATTAATAAATGCTACAGTTGGCTATGCCATTGAAATTAAACTGGTGATTAATTGTAATAAAACCAACATCCTACGCTTCACAAAAATCCAGAATAAGCCGTATGACTATTTATGGAAATCTGGCTTGACAACTTTGGCACCCGTTGAACAAGCAATTTAGTTGGGTTTTGCACTTCCTGCGGCTCCCAATGAAAATAATGAATGTGAAGCAAAAGCCCGAACTGTCGGCGAATCAAATGAAGAAGATTCTCTTTAGACTTAAGACAAAAGGTGTAAATCAATGAAAGCAGGTGTACCATGAGAGCTTAAGATCCAAAGACGGAAATGTCATCAAAGTCTCGAGGGAAGTAAAAACACTTGGTTTTTATCTCGACTCTACCCTGTCCTTCACCAAACAGGTAAACTCCCTAGCCTCCACCACTGCTTACACCTGTAAATTGATTAGAGCAGGCAAGCCCTTCCTGTCCAATACCAGCTGCCTAATCTTGGCTAGAGCCTTAATTCTTTCCCGACTTGACTACTGTAATGCCCTATACAGTAGTGCTAATAAAGCCAATACCCAAAGACTTCAAACTCTACAAAATAATGCTCTTAGAGCTGCATTAGGAATAAAAAAGAGGGAGCATATCTCCTCGACTAGGCGGCAACATAAATGGCTCTCCACTGAGAACAAAATCCAGCTAAAAATGATCTCACTAACCCATAAGGCCTTAAATAATGCTGCTCCTAGCTACCTGATGGACAAAATAAAAAGAAAAACCTCTAATAGACCCATGAGACTCGCCAATTCCAATTGTTTGGCAGTACCCAGATTCAGACTTGCCAAAATTGGTGGCGTCAGCTTCCCTGTGAAAGCTGCTAACCTGTGGAACGCCCTGCCACCTAACCTAAGAGCTGACCAACCCTTCCCTCACTTCAGAAGGAACCTTATCAAACACATTATCGCCAACAACGACTTGACACCTGAACACTCACAAGTGTAGTCCTACCTAATGCACCCTGACGTGACATTAACCCTTATGTTTATTATTGCTAATCCTGTATATTGTTAACTGTACATTCATGTAAATACGACAATTGTTTATTTGTACATTCTAGTAATTTGTGTAATATTGTGTAATACTGTAAATTCATTTATACAACATTGTAACATTGTAAGCTTCGCATATACTTGTTGCTGCGCCCGGTAACCTAAGGGTCTGGTGCGCAATATAAATAAATAAACAAACAAACAAACAAACATGACGCTATGTGATGAACATGAGCAATCTTTTTTATTGTTTATATTTGCTCTTGCTTTTTAAAGTTTATAATACACAAAAAAAAAAAGATTCTCTTTAGTTACTGTAGGTTTTCGTTTCTCCACTGATAAACTACTGTAAAATGAAGGGGGTCCCTTCCATCCTATATGGATTAGAAACAATGCATTCGACTGGGATTACATGGAGGGTTGGGCATGGAAAAGGGCATTGAATCTTCCTGCGGCTCTGACAATGTCTGCCCTGAGGTTATTGTAAACAAAATGTATTAATACGAGTTACACAAGTTAACTCAAACTGAGGTTTGAGTTAGGGTTCGTGTCATTATAAGGGTAGTGTGATTGGAAAGTGCTCTCATATAGAAATGTGTTAGATGCTCCAAAATGAAATACTTGCTAACCCAACACATGTGCCAGTGACCTCCTGTGGGGAATATGCAAAGGGAATTCTGGGACATCTGCAACAAAATCCAGGGGTGCTCTATTCCCACCAGGACTGGATGACTACACTAGGTACAATGCGAGGTTACCATTTGTACAGGAGTTTCTCCTTGGGAGATGAGCAATGGGGCCCATTCCAAATGACATTCGCAAATATCCAAATGCAAATGTATCTTCGGTTTAGACTAAACCTTCTCCCCACGTGTGAAGTATTGGCAGGATGAGATAAGGGAGTACCAATAACAGGGGCCTGCACTGGATGTCAAACTACTGGGGTGATTCCGAATGTAAAACATGTGTTAACTAGCTGCACAGCGTTAAACTGCTCAAGATTGATATCACTAAGTAGATTCACGCATGACACGCAATGGCTGCATACAGACCAATTTTGGGAAAGATCTGCTGGCAGCAATAAGACTCTTTTAACTAACTCGAGAGGCGCTGACATTTTTATTGCATGTAGAGTTAATCAAAAGTAAAAGGTCAAGGCTGTCATTTAAGGTGGTTTTATCATTATGTGTGATTTACGCTGGGGTTTTAAAACATTTGTATTTATGTGTATTATGAAGTGTAAAGTACATGCTGTTTTTTCTTAAAGTATTTTAAAATGTAAGGATTATGAATTTATATATGTGTGGATGTTTCTATATACGGTTAACTTGTGTATTAATACTTTTTTTTGACAATCTAAATTAATAGGGGTGCTTATTTGGGGTGATTTGACTGGGGTTTCAACGGCTGGCCACTTCAAAGCAGCTCAAAGAATTCAGGGCGCGCGGGGGAGTGAGGGCACATCAATAATAACATTCATTTACACTGACCGAGTCAGAAGTTGAACATTTTGAGATTTGAGCCATCCCAACTTTTTCAACACTTATTTTAGAGTTGCAAATACCTCGCATGTACCTCTATTTGCAATTAAAGAACGAGTACATTGATATAGCAACATACAAAGCAAAGCCATCATAGGAACAACGCATTTAAATGATGTCAGATGAAAAGAAAGTCAATGGTCTCGGCCTACAGATCAGGGAATGTTCATAAATGACATCTGGAAATGACCAACAACTGTCAAGATGGCACGCACGCACGCACACGCACGCACACACACCCTACCCTACCCATATTAGCTTTGCCAATGCTTGCGATTTTGCTCGTGAAACGAACACCCAGTTACACATTCGCCGCCGGTGTCAGACTTTCAGTGACGTGGTGCCGATACTTTTCAGGAATAAGTCATGCCTCAAAGCATCTATTTAAGAGTGAGGTCATATAGAACCTTTGTGAGGCGTGGACACTTCACCTTTGTGTTACTGTGATACGAGAGACAGTTTTATGAAAGTAGTGACATATTTCTTTTGTTGACTTCATGAAAAAAAGCACAAAGGTTTCTACAATGTGAGAGCCCCACCCTGCAAACCCCAGCAGATACATTTCACGATTACTCATTGCTGCCTTTATGTTTTTGCAAATACGTTTTGAGTCCGTGCGGGCTGCAGGTGTTTCTGGAAGTCGCACAATGAGTAATGCTACCTATCACTTGACAGCAGTATGAACTAATAGCGGCGGCTGCGTTTTTAACTTGGTGGTTTCTTAAGCGCCTACCGCAGGCTTGCTGCATCAAAGTGCCTCAGGGCTGACAACAGGGGCGCGGGAGATGGCGGGGGTGCTGGAGGGGTGGGGAGAGGGGACGGCGGGGGGTATTGGGGGCGTGGAATATTGCATCATGGAAAATACAAGGGTATATGTACCAATCCACGCAACAACGTTACCTGCTCTTGTAACGCCATTCCTTTTCATTGATTAGGGCTGGAATAGATGAATATTACAACTTTTAAAAAAAAAAAAGTTTCCGGAATGTTGTATACTCATGTTAGACTCCCAATTACCTTGCCTGTACTGCTATTCGGTATTAAAGAAAGTAAGTTAAAAGGGACAAAACAGCACAAAGGTGTCTCGGAGATGTGAACAATGATTTTAACGGATGTCAAGCCAAATTAAACTCAGTAGTCTATTGTCCATAGACCCCAAAGCATTTATATAGGCCATCTGAAAATTCACTTCACAGAAAGGAATATTCTATTACCACTTCCCTCCTCCCCTTTGTGCGGCTCCTCCGTTATTAGAGTAATCAAAAAGTCAAGAAACAGGCGATAGGTTGACCTCGCCATTGCTCTGAAAACATTTACACATCAGCTCCCACCCTGAACATAATGATTCACAAAAATGTTTGCGTGTTGAAAAGGGACTTTGCGCACTTTTCAGCGTGCAAAACTCTTTTGACTGATTCATGGATCGGACTTTGGGTGACTTTTCGGGACTTTGCGTGGGTCCGTCACGACTTTGCGTGCAGTCTTGCGCTTTGTGCGACCGGCCTGCGCAAAGAAGCACATAGGATAGAAAGAACCCTGCATTGAAGTACTGGCAGCAGACAGTGATGTGTACTTTCCCACAAATGTATCATGCATGGAAACCACACAGCCACCTCCCAGGATACAGGCCATGTGACAGAAGTGTACATGGTAGCAAATATGCATTGCTCATGGATGGCTGACAACTGCTGCCAAGTGTACTGCAACACATATATTTGGCAGGTCAAGCATTATTGTCTACACATAAGATACACACAAATGCCACTCACCAGATGTGTCCAGATAGGTGCCCATGCTTCCCACACCCTACATCTGCTCACTTCTAATGAATACACTTGCAGCCTCTCTGAATGGAGTCAGCTGCTTATCCTTTGCTGCCCTACTCCGGTGGCCTGGGCAGAAGCCAGGTTGTCACTTAGCTTCTGCTTGATCCTTCACATGCGGTCACGGATCCGCTTCTGGGCCTCTTTAGCAGTGCACTTCTCTACACCACAGGCATTGATGAGGTGAGTTACCTGCTGCCACTGCTCCATCCGCTGGGCGGGAGTATGGGCGCTGTCCGCCGAGGGGTACATCTCATAATAGTGATCCGTCACATAATCTACGAGGATCTGAAGCACATCATCAGTGAAGCGCTTCTTCCTCGGCGGCCCCTTCTCCTGTGTCTGATCTTGGGGTATAGCCGCTTCCTGCTAGTCGGGGTGTCTCCTCTTGGACCAGAGGCCCTTGGTGGTGCTGGTTCTCCTGAGCTTATGGCCCTTCGAAATGTGTATCTGTATTACTGGATGGGATTGCACCAGAATAATTTTGAGTCCAAATAACCAGACAAACTCAGGAAAATGGCAAGTTGCTATTTTATTAGCAATTGTCTAAAACAGGGAGTTTACAACGAACATCAACGGACATACGCTCATTCTCTCAACGACTTCCACATGAAATACAATTATGTACTTTCTTTATGTGTCAGAATTATGTCATGCTATGTGGCAATAGTGAAACACCGGTCAAGGGTTGGGATTGGTTAAGGGAAACATCTAAAAATAGCATCATATAGGAGCTAGGTTTGTTATTGGCTGTCAAATAGCAGGTGGACAACTTAAGAATACCTCTTCATATGTGTCATTTAAGAAGAATTAGTTACACAGTGTTGCATTGGTTTCTAAAGCTATAAGGTCCTTCATTATACAGACTAGTACAATTGGTTTGGCACGCTTGTGCCATGCCTGGAACATTTGATTCAATTAGCAGCACATCAACCAAGACCCAGGTGCAAGTAGATAGCACATGAAGCTGCCCTACCACCCAATTAGCCCAACAAGTCTCATAACCCATGTCTTCTGCTATGGAATTCACTTTGTACTTGGCCTTGCAGAGTATTCTTGTCCTAGGAATGCAACAGGAGTGAGGGCACTTGCTATCCTGTCTGGAACTCCAAGTTCAAGCCCTATTTTCAGCCTCGACTCACGTGACAAGAGACCACGATTCTGTTCATTCTGCACGCTTTCAAATGTTTTAATGAAATAAGGCTTGGCATCTTCTGTATTCTTTCTTGTACCTTAACGTGAGAGGATTCATCCTCTGTACACGCGTTCCTCTTCAGCGTAGATAGCTGACCTCGACTTCTCAGTTCTTGACGCCAGGCCAGAGAGCCTCCCAATGCAGCTCCAACAAGCTGCTATTCTACTGCAACAACGCCTTTAATTTTCTCTTCATAGTTCTTTAGCTTACTTATTTCATGGTACCAATGTTCAGTTTCTGTACAATGGCAGCTCTGCCTGCATTCTATTCACTACTTGTAGCTAGCCTTTATGATCTATCTTGTGTTTCAGCGTATGTACATTCATGGATCAGGGTTGAAAGCCCGAGATCCAAATGTTCGAGGGAGAAAACACAGAAGATTATTTTGCCAAAATAACCTTTGGTCCTTTCTCCCCTGAACATTTCTAACTTGGCCCCGACGCCAGTCCCACACACCCACCACCTCGCCGCTACTTACCTTGCGGCTGCCGAGTCGCAGTGTCCCTGTGACGCCTGTTCCCTTTCACATCTGTAATCGTGAACCGGTGCTGCCGGGTCATTTCCTTTTTATTTGTCTTTTTTTTTGTGGCTTTTCTGGGATGGCTGCGGGAGACCCCGCCACAACCACTGCTCAGAATATAGTGAGCAAAGGTGCAGGGAATGCCCCCGCATCCCCTATAACCTTTCGGCCGCTCTGAATTTTTGAACGGCTGAAATTCGGCCAAATCACACATTCATCCTTTTGCGCTCAGTCAATTCGGACGTTTCCTACATTCATTATACTCCTGATTTCTGCAACACTTTCTAACTTGTAATCTTCTTCATTTACAGGTTCACTTGATTCTTTACTTCGCCATTTCTCCTCTAGGATTCATACATTGTCTTTATTCAGTATTTCAGGGCTTTGTGCACACTTTCTTAAGATGTCATCAGTCCATTTTCTAAGCTCTTTCTCATATTCCTTCAGGGATCGCCTTCTGCAGGCTGTCATCAACTCGAGGGTACATTCAATACGGTTTTCTTAATGGATACCGTCTTCCAAATACTTGCTTCGGTATTGATACAATAGCTGGGGTTTGACAGGGCATGGTCTCATGGCTCCAATAGTGGGGTGTTAGGGGGGTAGGATCTCCTGCGGATGTGCATGTCTGCTCCTCTACACACTGCTCGGCGTCTGACCATGTCCATGTTCAGGTTCTGGGTCACCTAAGGCACACCACATCCTCCACCACTTATCGTTCAGGCAAAATGACTGAATGAAAAGCACCCAGAAATATGTTACACAAAAAGATATGAAAGGGAATAGTCTACTTGATGGACTACATAGATGAGTAGTCCAGCAAGGCACCCTAAACACAATTGTATATGGGATACCCGGAAAGCTTCACAACATGAATAAAAATGGTATGCGATAAGCAGTGGGTCACCAAAAGCAAAAAAATGATTATGCGATGCACCGAAAGCTACCGAAAACAGAAAAAAGGGGAATGTGATGCACAGTGGTACACCAAAAGCAAACAAATGCATACGCAATGCACCAAAAGAATCACAATGTAATGTGCGTATACGCAGAGGCAACCGCCAAAAAGCGAATGTGGTACGCGTTATGTGAAGGAAACTTACATGGAATCCCCAAACGCTGTCTGCAACACTCAATCCACCATCTTTGCACCTTCTCGTGCACAACCAGTGATGTGTGTCGCACCTCTTAAATTTCCCCTATCACTACACATAGGCGTGCTGCGTGCAGCACGTAAGTTACACGCTGAGGGCATTTCCTCTCATCTCCATGCTACCATGTCATTAGAAGCCACAGATCCAATTCCTCCTTCCTCTGTGCCTTTCATTTTGTTTCTTCCAGTCCTGTATTGCCTTAAAACCTACCATCCACTGCTGCCTGCGGGTTGTGGATGTCTGCTGCCCACCAGCCCTGCCTGTTTGCCTGTGATTCACCTGTGAGGCTCTGTGACCACTTTTACTACTGACAAGGGACTTTCACCTCTCTGTGCCATGTTGGTTGCCATGTCTGGTCCAGCCCCCCCTTCCTCCATCGAGTGGCACCCCAAGGCATGGCAAAGGGCTGCCAACTTCACCCACAAAGAAGTTGGCATCTTCTGGATAAGGTGCTGACCTACTTCGATGCCCTCTTCAACCCAGCAACTCAGCTTGTGAAGGGCAGACATATGAAGATCTGGGAGGCCATCATGCCTACCATCAACATGGAGGGGGTGGCAGTCCGTACCATCAACACTGTGAAAAAGCACTGGGAGAACCTGAAGCACCGGAGCCAGGAGAAGGCAATGCCGTCCTCGAAGTAGGTGCCACCGTGGAGGTGCATCGCTCAGGCAGCCACTGGTTGTCACCTATTCAGCTCTGTGTCCTGGAGACTTTCTACCCAGCTCTCCACTCCGAGATCCTTAATTGGAATTCCGTTCTGGAAGCTAGTGAGTAGCCATGTGGTGTACTGCTCTACATTTTGTGTGCATTCTGCATGGGTATGTATGATTGCAGGTACTCCCTCATGTACACAGCATGTGCGTTTCACTGATCTACTCCAGTTTGCAGCCTCATGCTGATGCTGTGTGGTTGTGATGCCAGACATCTGATAATGTGGCCAGGCGTGTCTATGTGCTCAGACAGTTTTGTGATTTGCTGCACTAGTGCACATGCAAATTGAGTTGATGACTACATGTGACCAGATGGGTATAGAGGACAGATTGCAATGTTGGGTGCATGTGAGGGACATACATGCACATGGAACCTATGGGTCACTCTGTCACGATCTGAGGTGCACAATGATAATAGTACCTCTGTCCCCAAGTACCAGTCAGAGAAGAGCAATCAACTCGCTGACCAATTATTGAGGCCACAGGTGGTTGGCAGGAACAGGAAACACCGGTTCCCGGATGACCTAGGGATATCCGGTGACAGCTTGAAACCTAAGTGTTCCTCTTGAAGGAGTGGAGAGCAAGGCAGGAGGGTCCTCAGGGATGGGAGGTACCACCTAGGAGGTAATACTGGGTGAGATAGGAAACAAGGCAGTCCAGTAGCAATCCAGTGGTCTTGAACAGATCAAATGAGGCAGTCCATAATAATCAAATCCAAAGGGCAAAACCAAAGGCAGTCCAAGAAGCAATCCAATGTTCTTATTCAGTTCCAGTATACAGAGTTCCAAGGGACAAATCCAAGAAGAAGGTCCAGAAGCAAAACAAGATCAAGAATCCAGGAAATCCAAAAACAGGAGTACGAGGAGCACAGAAACGATACTCGCCGAAGGAACAGCTGAGAAGCACTGACTGAGAGGGCTGGAGCTCTCTTATAGGGTTCCTCTGAGTCACGTGACTGCCCTCCTGGTCACGGGACTGGTCATGTGACCGGTCACGTGACCGCTAATCAGTTCACATGACCTTCTCTTGTGAGGCGCCGTGCCCAATGAGCTCTTATAATGAATGAGAGAGCTTCTGTGTGCCTGCAGACGCCAGGGTAAACCCCATTGTGATCGGGGAAGCAGGCGCCGAGGACGCCACGGCATGCGGCGTGCTCTCGGAGGCCGGGCAGGCAGATGAGCGGATGTGATTCGCGATCCGCGCCGCCACCGAGACACTGCCGAACTAGGTGATTGGGAAGAGTTCCGGGGTCCAGGCTGTTGCGAGGAATGCATGACACACACATTATCTATTGATCATTGGTTCATCCATGCTCAGCAGCTGAGACTGACATGTGTGTCTGTCTGGAATTGAAAGGTGGGAGTATATACCTCTCAGGGACTGCAGTGTGTGCTGTCAGACCAATGCATGAGTAACCGGAGATGATGTGTGATCATGACATTTGTTTGTGCTGCAGGCAACACCATAGGTGTTTGGACCTCGCCAATGGGTGCCTGCACGTGTTGCATGCTTTCTGCCCAAACTGACATGTGGGCATGTTGTAACATGAAATAGGATGTAGAAGTGACCAAGCAGGTGTCATGTGACTTCTTCACCCACTCGCATGGCTATGCTATGCATGTTCAATCCATGGCTGTCAAGTTTCCCTGTCCCATGTGTAACTACTCGTGGCTGTCCTGTTTGTGTCCTTTCCTACACTGCATGTCTTTGCGAGCAGACAAAGTGTTTTTGTGAGACATGCAATAGTGGAACTGAGACATGTGCCCCCGGTGCATTTCCTATGAACATGCCTGAATGTCCAATTTTTGCCACTTTTGCCTCGGTGTAGCTGATTTGGCTCCATTTGCTGGGTGTACATATGCATGTCTCATGATTGTGAATCCTCTTTGCACCTACATTTGTGTCTCACTATTATTGCTGATTGCACTGGTGTGTGTGGGGCAGTTGATGGATGACTCGTGCTGAATCCATGGTAATATTGATGCTCGGTATGTGACACATGCATCGGAAATGTTGACTGATGTCTATGTTCTTTGTCCCCTTTTCCACAGTTGCTGCAGCTGGCACAGAGGGCAAAATCAGTGCTGTGGGTCATTGGAGCAGGGACAGGGCTTCCAGACCCAGGCGCAAACCACAGCCATGCATGATTGTGCCTGATATTCAGAGAGCAATGTGGCTGTGACAGCGCATACTCCATCTGGTGTAGCAGCTGAGGGTAAGTCTGAGGAGGCTGTTGTCGTGGGGGACTCTTCAGCAGCAGTGAGACAGGGTGGTGCCACACAACTAGAGCATAGGGCTTTCTGGGGGCTTCTGTGGTGATGGAGTGGATGTGGTGGAGGAGGCCATTGCAGGCCTGCACACAGGGTCAGGTGGGGACTTCCTGGGGGGTGTTCAGGCTGCACCCCTGGCCCAGGAACATGATGAAGTGCAGTCCACCATGGAGGGTTCTGCACAACCTCCTGTCCCTAGGCCACCTGTTGTAGCAGTGACCACCTAACATGATGCCTCAATCCAGATGGAGGCCCCACTTGGGGCCAATGTGGTCATCAGAGACATAGAGCAGCCCCTGCTGGCAGGTATTGCCAGGTGGACGGCTACCAATCGGGATGCTGTTCAGATTGTGCGTGCAGATCTTGAACAACATCACAAGCATATATAAGTCTACCTGGTACAGTTGGTGACTGCACTCCTCTCAGGTGATCTCTGTAGGCTGCCCCATGCAATAGCTCCCTCCACCACCTCTACCTCTGTGGCCCAGTTGGCTGCCACTGCAGCTTCCGTGCCACCTCCCACCATGGCCGCCTGTGCACCAGTCCCACCACCACCCTGTCTGGATGTGCCCCAGTACCTAGTTGAGGTGGAAGTCCCTACATCAGCAGCAGAGGTGGTCAATGAGCCAGCCCAGGTGCCCAAACAGGAACACGCAATGGTGGTGCAGCAGGCAATTTGAGGGCAGTGCAGGTGCTGTACTCCCCCGACAATGGTCACCTAGTTGAAGGGAGTCCAGACCTAGGGCCCTCACTCCCAGTCAGCAGCAAATGGCAGCTGTGCATAGGCGCATCCCGCAGGGCATTGTCACCCAAAGGAGGCAAAGTGGCACCCAGGTGTATCAACTGAGGCAGAGGCCAGGGTTAACCTGGAGATCCTGGTGTCTGCCAGGGTACGAAATGCAAGGCAGCAGGTGGTGGAGAGACAACAGGCACAGAATGCGGCCATTCAGAGGGCTAGGGCTGAGGCAGATGAGCAATGGGCAAGAGAGCAGGCAGCCATCCTGGGGGAGTGCTGCAGGGCGGCAGAGGAGGCGGAGGGATACTTTTTGGACACCCGGCAAGCCCTCCAGGAACATGGTGAGGCTCGCCAACAGGAAGGGGATGTTTTTGGTGGAGTTGGCCCTGGTGGGAGCTGTGAGAAACCTGAAGGTCTCTCACCCACTAGTCCCCGGGGATCTGTCATCCAGGAGGCCAGGACATGCCCATCACTGTTGGATCCAGTTCCTGGTGGTGGACCAGTGCAGGAGGATCACCTGGATGGGGGTCTTTGTGGGGTGGAAGTGGGACACCGAAGGGTGAAACGTATCCTCTTTCCTGTAAGACCTTTTCCCACTCCTACCAGGTAGGATACCTAGAAACTCACACTAACCCCCTGTTCCAGCACAAACACTTTCTCACGGACAGTTCATCATGAGAGACAATGGACTAACACCAGAGCCGTATACCTGATATGTCCCAGCCCATGGGTCAGGCAGAGTCAGGCAATTACTGATAATTGCACACACCTGACTTCCATCACACTTCCCCACACGGATAAAAGGCAGAGCACGAAAGCACACTCTGAGCAAGGCCAAACGCACGAGGAAGCAGCAATTCCGACATGTCCGTTTAAACTGAGGAGAAAGGTGGTGAGACCGGAGAGGATGACAAGGAGGGAAGTTACCCTTGCCCTTTTCAACAAAGGACCGCGACTTTCAAGAATCCTCAAGGAAAAAAAGCATAACACTGGGAATTGCTTCTGCTGAGCGGTGTAGCGTGTGTGGAGGTATACAGGCCCCCCCGCATTGATAGCTAAGGCAGGGAGAAGCGATTGCCACTTTGGTACTGTCCTTGAGTCCAACAGCAAAGCAATGCCGAGTTCAGTACAGCTGATGAGTTGAAGAAACTGATAGCAGACCGGACTGTGTTATACTCAAGGTTGCAAGTGGCAACATTATATGAAGAAAGGAACTGTTTGAACTTTATGAATCCGACCTAGGTACCAGATACAGGGCCTCATCACGAGTTTGGCGGTAACCCTTCAATCCGGCGGTTGCTCTATTACTGCCGGTTTTAAGGGTCTGCCAAATCAGGGCTTTGGCGGATTTCTCTCCAGCTCTGAGCTGGGGGGAAATCTGCCAAAATTTCGCGCTATTACCGCCGGCGGGAAATCCGCCGGCGGTAAGAGCATGAAAATTTCCCATTGAGCCCAATGGGGAATGGGCAGTAGGGCTAATACCGCCGGTGGTAATACCACCAGCGTTACCGCCCAACTCGTGATGAGGCCCACAGAGTGGTCTGGCGCCATGTGGGTGCTCTCTCGAGGGTCTCTGTTTGGTGCCCTTGCCCCTGAGCGAGTAAGAATTGTTGAACCTTGAAATCAAAGTGGTCTTGCAGTGAGTTAAGTTGAATCCTGTGTACATTTGAAAGTCTTCGATCATATGTGAATTAAAATTGGTCTGAGCCCGGCTGAGGGGGACTGATTTTCGAGAATTAAATGTGTCTAAGCCCGGAAGAGGGGGATCCAGGGTGGACAGTAACTCACCCAAGAAGATATTGTTGTGGCAAGTGTGAACCTGACTGAGGGATGCCTACGAACTGAAATTGGTCTGATTGCGGTTTAGGAGGACTAATGGTATAATAGGGGATCTGAGCCCGGAAGAGGGGCATCTCAGGGGAACAGTAACATACCTGAGGAGATATCGCTGTCAAATGTGAACCCAACTGAGGCATGCCTGCGAAATGAAGCTGGCCTGAACCCAATTGAGGGAGGCAAACTGTGAAAATAGGATCCGAGCCCGGCTGAGGGGATCCAGGATGAAGAGTGAATCACCTGACTTGAATATTTGTAAAGGAAATATTTATAGTCGTTTTGATGCATCAGGCTCTCTGAAGCAAGAGGCTTTGAATATAAGAGACTTGGGCGCAGAAGGCCCTGATGTTGGTAAAAAAAACTGTGACCTTGTGCCGAAGAAGCCCAAAAGTGTGCTATGCTCGAGTGACCCACCTTGTCCTGTGCTAAAAACTTGGGGAAAGGGAGGCCAACAGCCTAAACATCCTGACTTATCATTTTGTGAACACTTCTTTCTTTTGTGAACATTATACCATACTATTTGTAGCATAACAGTAAGGATTGGCAATAGTTTTCATTACTGTAGGCCCTTTTTATTTCACTATTCTCCACTATGACTGTATTATTATTATTTGATGGTCGTAGCTTGCTCCCATCTTAGATTTAGGTTTAGATAGGTGTTTTTCACACCCCTGATAAAGTTCAATAAACACCTTTGAACTGTGATCACTTGTTTCTGTTTTACTTTGATACCATGCCTTCCTTACAGAGCCCTGTCCGACATCCCATCGGACTAGCCCGCTGTCATTGTAAATTATTCATTCGTGTTTGGTTTCATTTTGGACTTTCATTTGATTTCATCGTTGGACATTTTTCCCTTCCTATTTTATATGTGTACATCGTTTTAATACAAGTTTTATGTCATTCAAATCACACTTGTTGCAGTCTCTTTGTCCATTTGCATTTTTTTTTGTACAATAATCTCAAAGTGCATGGGTCCAATGGATGTGATGTGGGTTGGGTAATCACTGTGTGCATTATGTCGTTACTGTGATGTTGGCTGGGGGACATGTGCACATGCTCCTGGTGTGTGATGGACGCTGCATCCATGTTCGATGTACATAGTTGGGCTCTTGTTGATGTGGGGAGGTGCTGTGCTTTTTTTTATCACATTTCTGACAAGTTTCTCATGCACGTGGTTCACTTTTGTGCAGGTCGCTCTTTTGGTTACATTGTGTGGATGTTAGTGGTATGGCATGGTTGTGTTTGTACTCCATGGGTGAATGTGTTCATATGTGTTTTTTGATATTTTGTGTTTTGTCAGTGCCTGACATGTTGTCATTCTTTGGATTGCATTGACATGTGCACATGCATATCACATGTAGGAATATGCCCATTAGACAGCTTGTGGTGGTAACAGCTGTTTATCTGTCCCCATTACTTGTGTAGGGTTACTTTGTGTTCAGTGTTGGTGTTGTTTGAGATAGGTTTTTTGGTGTTGGTGTGCATACAGGGTTGGTTGTGTTGAGGTGTGAGAAATGTGATGTACGGGTTTGTGCTCTCTGATTGTGGATGTATACTCACTTGAACAGGTGGTTTGCCACATGTTCACTCTATTTATTTGTGTGTTGTGTTTGGTGACGTATCATTCACCTATGCACACTGGCTACTGGAGTTATGGTTTATTGGATTTTGCGTGAATTTCAGGTCCACTGATGATTTGGTGTTCCTTTGGCACTTGCATGTTAATGTAGAAGTGCCGACACTTCTTTCACTGTTGTGGGTATTTTTCATTGTGGGTGTTCACTGTGTGTTATTGGGGTCCACTCATCATGTGTGCACTTAATGGGAGATTGCTGAATCTCTCACAAGGTACGGCCACCCACCCACATCTGCAACCAACCACTACCTTCTCTCATATCATGCATCACCTCTGCCACTGGAATGCAGATAAGTCCCATGATTGATGGTTCAGCAATGCCTTTTATTCTCCCTGAGTCACAAACTCTCTGACATGCTTCATATCACCCACAGGCCTGTTCTGCTTTGCTCACTGGCCTGGACTTTGCCACACCTACCGACCTGTCTGCTTTTGCACAGGCAGCCATGCACCCGGGCATTCTTTATGCTTAGGCACATTCTGTGATTCGTTGGACTTCTGTCCTCCAAGGGCATTCACTTGCAGTGCTTTGAGGCCATTGCAATGGCACAAAGACACTATACATATGCCACTTTGCATTGCAGTACCATGTCAAATGTACATTGGGTGGTCACAGTGTAGGTGGTGCAACGTTGTGCTAGCCTGTTGATGGGCAGATGCGTGTGGTCTACCAGGGAGTAATGGAATATGCTACAGGCCAGGATTCAACAGCAGTGCTCCCAGCTGATCGTGTTGGAGGATATGTGGCCGGTATACCTCACGCTGGAGGCAGGCCAGACTAGTTGAGGTAAGATGAAGATCCACATTGGACTGGTAAGGGGGCAAACTAGCAGGGGGCTGCCTGGGGGTTCTGGTGTAGGTCAGGGTTTGTGCAGAGCGGGTGTACTTGCAGGGGACTGCCTATGGGTTGTAGCGGACTTCAGGGGTCTGTGGGGAGAAGGTCTACTGGCAGGGGGCAGCCTGAGGGTTTTGGCTGAGGTCAGGGGGTATGGGTAGGGGGTGTCCTGGTAGGGGACTACCTGGGAGTTGTGGCGGAGGTGAGGGAGGTGTGGGCAGGGGTGTGTACTGCCAGGGGACTGCCTGGGGATTGTGGCAGAGGTAAGGGGGTGGTGGGTAAAGTCAGGATTTGAGGGGGCTGCCTGGGGGTTGGGACAGAGGTCAGTGGGGTGGTGGGTGGTGTCAGGACTTGCGGGGGCTGACTGGGGGTGTGCAGGTGATCAGGGGGGTGGTGGGTGGTGTCAGGACTTGACGGGGCTTCCTGGGGGTTGGGACAGGTGTCAGTGTGGGTGGTGGGTGGTGTCAGGACTTGATAGGGCTGTCTGGGGCTTGTCACAGAGATCAGCGGGGTATTCGGAGGGGGGGTTTACTGGAGGGGACTGCCTGGGGATTGTGGCAGAGGTCAGGGGAGTGGTGGGTAGAGTCAGGATTTGAGGGGGCTGCCTGGGGGTTGTGGCAGAGGTCAGGGGGTTGGTGGGAGGTATCAGGACTTGAGGGGGCTGCCTGGGGTTGTGGTAGAGGCCAGGGAGGTTGGTGGGTGGTGTTAGAACTTGAGGGGGCAGCCCAGGGGTTGTGGGGGAGGTCAGTGGGTGTGGTTGGTGGTGTCAGGACTTGAGGGGGCTGATATTAAAGAGGCCAAAATACAGGTCATGAGCCAGGTCAGGACACTGGGGATGATGATGGATGCCTCGGTGAGCTCAGAGGCCCAGGTTAATTATTTGCATAAAAATAATGCATACTACCTACGCCTCATAAGAGCAATCAGACCGTATCTTAATGAGGAAAACACAGCAACTATTGCTAGAGCAATAGTTCTGTCGAGATTAGATTATGGTAATGCATTATTACTAGGAACAACCAAAAAAGATCTTGCTAGATGTCAAGTCATGGAAAACGATGCGGTATGCATAGTCAAGAGAATAAAAACCAGGGATCACATAACAGCGGCAAGAAAATCGCTGCACTGGTTAAGAGTTGAGGACAGAGTGAACTTTAAGTCAATGACCATCATACACAGGTGCCTCTTTGGAGATGCACCCCATTATTTAAAAAATGTGTAAGATGTACACTCCCTTGAGACAGCTACGCTCAGCGGACAAAGGATTGATTAATGTGCCAAGATACAATCTTAAGGCAGGTATGGGCAGATCCTTCTCAGTGCGTGCCGCACAACAGTGGAACAAACTACCGCCCATCTTGCGGTTGGAAGAGAATTATCAAACGTTTAGGAAATGCCTGAAGACTTGCCTCTTCAAGTAATGATACCCATTCAGTGATTGGCGAGTCCATCCGGATGTTTAAATCGTGTCCATGTATGTCCAGTATTGTTGTATGTTAACAGCGCCCTGATGCATGTGGGCTGCCGGCATGATATAAGCACCCATAACATAACATGACTTAGTAGTGTGGGCCAGCGTTTTGGTGCCTGGAAACTAGGGGTGACAGGGTGTAGCCTTGAGTTTTGTGGGGACTGCACAGAGTTTTGCTGGGGTGCTGCCTTGAGTTGTGGAGGATGACATGCAGTTGGGGTGATGGCTTGACATATGGGTTGACGGTCCGCAACTTTGCCGGCGTTCTGCCTTGAGTTACAGGCGGGGTGGCATGCAGTTTTGCCGGAGTGCTGCCTTGAGCAGCATGCAGTGGTTGACGGATCGCAGTGTTGCCGGGGTGCAGCCTTGACTTACGAGTTGAGGGTCCTCAATTTCACCAGGGTGCTGCCTTGAATAACGGATTGGCAGTTTCGCTGGGTGCTGCCTTGAGCTGCGGGTGGCGGCACGCAGTTGGAGTGATGAATTGAGTTATGGGGGTCGCCATGCAATTTCTCCGGGGTGCTGGATGGTGGGTCTAATGTAGGATTTAAGGTAGGCGCAAAGGTTATTTGTCAATGGTCTTTATTTGCTTGGCGGTGTGTTGTGGGCTTTCTAGACGCAACTCGATTTTCTTTGCGCCTCAGGTTCCTTTGCGCTTATAAATCCATGAAAACACGGAACGCGCAGGAAAACTTTTGCACACAACTAAGCGCAAAGTTATTTTGGGTGCAAAGTGTTGTGCGGGGACTTTGCACTTTTTCTATGAATCGGCCCCAATGGTTGTAAGACTAGGGTAGGGGCATCTCGATGAAGCTGCAGGCTGCAGTTCCTCTTTTTCCAGCTGGGTGGTGAGAATGTCCGCATAAGAGACTCCTACTTTGCCTCCAGCGTCCTGATGCTAAACCTTTTATTCCCCATACTGAAGGGAAGCAGTGGGGACATTTTACAGTAACATGCAGCAGCATTTTGCTCCAGTGAGTGACATTTCCCTGGAATACTAACAGTGTTTTAACATACAGGGGTGTTAATAGTATTAGTACTAAAACAGGCCATATTTGTGAAATAGTGCCTGTTTCAACGTGACCGCTATACCTGTAAAGAGGCTTAGGGTGTCTTTCTTGGACTGCATTTTGTTTTCGTTGTTGGTCGCAATAGACCTTGTCAGGACAATCTGTGCTAGAGACCTGGCATTCCTCCGTTTCTACTCCTACTTTCTGGACATAGTGGCCCTGATTCACAAACGTGTTTTACAATAGCGCAATCCCACTGAAAAATTCTTTGTGAGTCAGTCCAAGTATGCAGTAGGTGAGTCAGGGATTTGCAGTTGCCTAGATGCTGTAGTTCTGCAAATCCCACTCTTTAAAACATTGAGTTTACCCCTCTATTTAATTTCTCTCACTCCCTCCTGAAATTATACACACATTAACTGGAGTTGATTTTCAAAGTAATGAAAGCATTTTTAGTGGAGAGTCCGTTTTTAGTTTGGACCTATTAGCCGAAACTATTGCATTAGTGTACAGTTAGGGAGAATGGCATTTGAGGAGGGACACAAGGCTTGTAGGTGTTGTTTGGTTATTTGCCCACCCATTGACTGTGCAAGGCCATGAAAATCCCTATGGCCATTCCCACCCAGTTCCTGCCCCTCTCCGCCCAAAACACCTCCTCATGGGAACTCTTTGAACTCACTTTGATCAAGCCTTACCATCACACTTTGCACTTGAAGTGCCTGCCAGGGTTTTCTTAAAGCAGTTTTCTGAGAGTTCATGAATTAATAGCAGTTGAAAACCTTCTACTGGTGTGATAAAAATGTCTTAAACAGGTCTACCTTCAGCCACTCTATTTATACTCACTTTGCATGTTCTTCAGTTTCCTATTAAAGACAAGCATTGGTAAAGCCAACAGGTTTGGCTTGTGTAGCAGTATTAGGCATTTGATAGGCACTGCTATTAGATGATGTATACGATTTGGCTGTGGCACAATTGTTTGTGGCCGAATTGACTGTGGTCAATTCGGCTGCGAAGACAATTTTGCCACGGACACATCCAGCCAAATTTAAACCCCCACCACCTCCAAAACACTCCCCGACCCACCCCCTACTTACCTTTTTGACGCCCGCTTTGTTTCTGACCCTTTGGCATCGGATCGGTCCTTCCTACATGGATCGGATCTGACGCCGCAGGGTCCGCTTTTCTTGTTTTTCTTTTTAATTTTTTCCTGTCCTCCACCTCCAGAAGTGGGGGACACCTCCTATACCCCCAAAGGCCATCACTAGCAACGATGGGAGCAGGAGACACCCCACAACCCCAGCTCCCCATGTTTGGTAGTGATTAACCAAACTGATTGTTTACAAACGATCAAATGGTACTGGCCGAATTCGCTCAGATTTACCATATGATCGTTTGTAAACAATCAATTTGGGTACTACCTTGTTAGATGCCCGGGTACTCACACCGGCTAACATCAATGGCCAGTTGATACCACTACGGAAGTGCCCGGCAAGTGCATTTCACAAAAGCCCAAACTGTTGGTATTGCCATGCTGGGTAATCTTGTTCTTACCTTATGGTAAGGACTATAGATATCTGAAGGCAAGACCTTGCTGGAGAGTTTTGTATTTTACCTCCCACTGCAGAAGTTGTTTTTCAAAGAACGGCCCTGAGTTATGTGTGAAACCTTGGCTTCATTGATTTAGTATCTGGGACTTGTTGAGCCTAATTTACAAAACGTTTAGAACAGCTCAAAGTGACATTGCACTGAAAAAGTACACTTTGAGCTGTGCTAAACACTATTTTCCGACGCACTGTTCGGACTTTGCCCTCGATTGAACTCAGCAGATGGGGAGGTCCAGCGCAAAGAAGGAAAAGGGGGCAGAACATGAAAAATCTTC
The DNA here is from genome assembly GCF_040938575.1 of Ambystoma mexicanum. NCBI lineage: Eukaryota > Metazoa > Chordata > Amphibia > Caudata > Ambystomatidae > Ambystoma > Ambystoma mexicanum. The sequence continues at coordinate 137,959,197 of NC_090941.1, read as the reverse complement.
TCATTAAAAGAGGAAAATGAGGACTAACATGGGAGTGGGGAGGGAGACACCGTGCAAGATACAAACACACCCATCAAACTCTAAGTAAACCCTATTCACAGAATCAATAGTGGCTTTGTGTTGACTGCAAAGTAGAATGATCTTACTGCCATCCGTCAGCCATTGCAAAAGCACAAATGTGCAATGAAACCCCATGTATAAGAATCCCAATCCCACCGAACAATTGATTGCCGCAATGCTGATCCTGCATTGTTAGCACTGATATTACTACATGAAAGGCGGAGGAAGAATGCCAGAACCTTCCATACATAAATAACATTTGGAAGTCCAGATGAGGAGTTGTATGGATCATACTGCTTCCCTCCCCAAGTCATCCTAGACCTGACCTATACCAGCGTACCTTAGCCATTGCTGGGGATATATCACAGCGCACACTATCAATCACAGCCCACACTATCAAAGTGCCTCCACCAGGTCTTGCACAGCATCCTAGCATGTTTGCAGAGGCACATTGACATGACAGGCACACTGCAGGCAAGCAAAGAGTGTGCCAGGAATTGTTTGCAGTTACCCACTTACCACGGGTCCTGGGAGCCATTGACTGCACCCCGAGACACTGAGAACATATCGTAACAGGAAACATTGGCATTCCATAAATGTGAAGGTGATCTGTGATGCCAAGGGATACCTTATGCATGTGAATGTCAATTGCCCAGGATGCATGCATGATAGCTATATCTTGCATCATTCCCCTGATCACCAGGTCTTGGTATGGGGAATCTTTGGCAACACATGGATTATAGGTGAGTATAAACTATAACTCCACACAAGCCATCACATGACCCACAAAGACACAAGAAATGACACTCCATGTAATCAATAACCATTTACTCCTTTGCAGGTGACTGTGCCTACCCGCTGTCACCATTCCTGTTGACACTGACCAGGAATCCAACCACCCCAGATGAGGTATGCTACAACACAGCCCATATAGCTACTAGGGACATAGTGAAGCACACATTTGGAGTGGTAAAGTCACATTTCTGCTCCCATGACCACTCAGGTGGTGTATTGCTATGTGCATCACCTGTAGTATGCAAAATCCTTATGTGTCCTGCATAATATTGCCACACGTCGTGGCATAGCAGTAGAGGTGCAGGAGGGTGTGCGCTCTCCTCCACAGGCACCATCGATTCCCTTAGCAGGCCAGAAGGTATGGGGGCTGGACACATGCAACCAGGTAGTACAAACCTACTTCACAGAAATGACAACCCCCGTGGAACACACACACTAAAGCCGCATCCATGATGGCCTTCAATGACAAAATGTGACTGATCCAGCGTGCCCGTAACAACACCCTGAGAAGGCATGTCTTGGATTGGCAAACTGTGTGTGCCACATAACATTAAAAGTACACTGCCACCTTATTGACATCCTTGCCATAGAGTGCACAAACCACGTCCAAACTCATGTCAAGTAGAAAGAAAAATGTCCATGTCACAGGCCCAACAATCAAAATATTGCAAACACAGCCCCTGGCACAATGTCTCCATACCATGTGTTCTGCTGAGTTTCATGCATCAAGTACAACCAAACAGACTCACTATGGGCCATGTAGGTCAATTACATACACTGAACAAGTACATGGTCATTGCTTGCACAATGTCCTTTTTTCCCCTTCCCTCCCTTTCACCCTTAATGTACCACCTTTGCATTGTCCCTCCATATGTACCCCTGTCCATCACCCCTGCACCCTCCTATCACAGTCTTCCATGCAGCATCCACCCCCTTGCTCTCACCCCCACCTGCACTTACACATCCATCACCTTAACACCAGATGACCCTGCTGACGCATCAGTCACCTCCCTCAGCCTTTCAGACCGCAGTGACTCGCAACCTCCTTCACACAGCCTTGTTGCACCCAATGCCACCCCATCTGCCATGCCATTGACCACTCAGTTTCATACTCACTTGACTGCCAAGTTGAAGCTGGATCTCCCTGTGCCATTGCTGCTTGTTCTACTTACCTCCACTCACCTCTGCCATGTACGTGGACCTGCAAATGGGGGAAAGAGAGTTGCCCAGTCACTGTCCCTGTTTACCTTCCTTCCCTCTCCCCATTTACTCCAATCCCTTCTCTACCCCTGCCAATTACATCTACTTACCCCATTTAAACTATGCAAACCTCTTCAATGCTCTGTACCTCCTCTGTCATCATCATGCCGTTCCTCTAAAGCCATCAATGCCTCCTGTAGCAACCTGCACATCTCACCAGCGCACCCCCAAACATTTCTGCTCCTGACTTGGTGGGTACTGGCCTACCCACTAGCCTGATACACATGGCATGCGTGGACATACCCCATGATGCCCCCGCCTCTGTCTCCAACCACGGTATGGCCTCATTCCACCTCTGCTACCTGCCACCACCCCTGGCAGGGTCGGACTACTTTGTCATCTGTGGCCACATTGGTTGGTGGAGCCCTGCCCATACACCCACTCTCCCTCCTACTCCTCAGACTGTACCCTGCTCCCCTATACATGAACATTTGTGGTACATGTGTCTACAACCCTTTACCATGTCGCTCATAAACCCCCACCCTGCAGTACCTCTGCCAACCTCAACCCCTAATGCTCCCTGTGTGTCTTCATGCCCCTATGCCCCATTTCATAAGACCTGCACCTTCTGACAGCACTCCAGCCCCCTATCAAGGCCCTCCCCACCACCAATCTCCATGTCAAATCCCCCCTGCTCAACCCGCTCTCTTTAGCTGCCCCTCTCTCCATGTGTATGCACCATCCTCCTCTGAGTTGATATCCTACCACTTTGGCACTCCTTTGTCAGTGCACCCACCTATGAGCCATCCCCCTTACATCCCCACAGGACCCGTCATGGCTGACACTAACTCAGCCAGCTGCCACATACATGCCCTACCAATGAGACAAAGGCCCACCACCTGCATCTTTTGGGGTCCATGCCCTGTGAAGGCATCATGAAGAAGGACACGGACAACAGACTTAAAATTAAAACAAAAGATGTTTATTAACTCAAATGTCAGGATGGTTGAACGCCTAACTTGCCCTATGCTATGGTGGGATTTTTTAATCGAAATTTCTTAAACTTAATAGTCCGTCTGTGTGCAAAGCCTATCCTTGCCCTCACAAGTATAACTGCTAAATGTGTAGGGATATCAAAGTCAAAAGAAACAGTGTTTGACGTAAAGTTCTGAGCCTCTTCCGGCTCACAGCTTTCTTTGAGCTCCCCTTCCCCAACTATATAAAAGTTCTCCAGAGTCATATGACATTTGCTTAAAAAAAAATTCTCACATTTGTACCTTCTCCATTTCAAGGTGAAATCAATCATTGGGGTTCCCTTCCCAAAGCTTTAAGTTGCACAATCCAAAAAAAAGGACCTCGGGACTACGTTCCCAAGAAAACAAGTGTAATACCTCAAGTCTCAGGATTCGCTTCCCCAAGACTTCATTTGCTTCAGTCTTTTAAAGAGTTGCAGTGGTTTTGTTGGGCTTATTTCGTGGTGTCCTTTACTTTTCACCATTCAGGCTTTTCTGGTCTAGGTGCAGTTGTCAGACGGCACAGTCCAACCATCACAGGTCGCGCAACCAGGATGCCTAGACTACTTAGACCATACGCATGATTTAAGTCACTTTCACTTGACTCCTTGCATTGGCGTCTTGACTTTAGAGGGCACTCTTGTATTCCTCTGGCTTCTCCTTGGTTGCACCGTGGCTCTGCCACCATGTATCAAACACCCCTTGTCAAGTTGTAGATTTGCCACACTGCATTAAGTTCTTGTTCATTGTTTCAGCTTCCTTCAGTCTTTAATATATTCAACTTGTATGTTAAGTGTAACTCGTTGTGCAACCTAGATTCATTATGGTTGAATTTCAGTTCAGAGTTCAAAGTAGTTTTGTATTGCGAATGATATTCAATTTGAATTGTAAGCTTGTTTGCTTCAAAGCCAAACTATGAATGTGTTCCATATTCAATATTTGCTTGACTCAATGTTACGTTTTCATATAGTTCGCCATTGAAAACATAGGGCCTCATTACGAGTGTAGCAGTGAGGGGTTACCGGCACCGGTAAGGATGCCGGTGCCGTTAACCCCTTACAGCCGCATTACGAGGTCCCTTAGTGGGTCCCGCTAAGGGCAGCTGGTTTTACCAGCCGCCCTTAGCGGGAGCTGCTAAAGGACCAGGGAGCTAATAACGGGCCCGTTATTAGCTCCCTCCCCATTCCCATTGAGCACTATGGGGGCTCAAATGGGAATGGGGATGGGTTTTTTTTTTGAATGAGGAATTACCGGGTCCTCCAAGATTGGAATGACCTGGTAATTCCTCATTCAAGGAACCCAGACCCAGACCGATTTTGGAGGCAGCCATGGCGCTAATAGCACCATGGCTACCTCCAAACTCGGAATGAGGCCCATAGTGTTTTTCTTTTAAAATTTTGTATAGTTCAGTATTTAATATGTGTTCAATTGTTAGATTTCATGAACTGTTACTCACTAGAGGTCTGTTAACAGCTTCCCGACACTCAAGCGACACTCTGACACTCACCAGCCTTCTTTAAGTTGTTCGATGGTTCCTGCAGCTTCCCTTCTGCTCCAGAAGTAGGGAAATCCACTGGTGCAAGCTTCATTCTCTTGCTGCACAGCTTCTCCTTCGAGCCGGCACCTCCGACACTGGTTCTGACATGCGGACCGCATCCCCGGGGATCTGCACCCTCCAGTAGCTTCTGCTGCTTGTGCCGATATTTGGAGGCTCCCAGGCTCGTGGAAATGACAGAGCCCATCCACTTGGGTTCCTGCGAGTCTTCTGGGTCCCTTGCCGGTGTCTTGGTTCGTCCTCTTAGACCACCGCAGCGGCCGCTACATGTCCCTCCTGCTGCTCCTCTGCTCTTAGGTCTCCCTGTCACTTCATTTATTGCTCTTTCTCTTTCTTTATATACACCTGCAGCCCCTTGACTGGATGCAGGTGTGTGCACCCAATTGGCCCTGCCTGACCATCATTAGAGGGACATGCCTGATCCTTACAGTTCCTTACAGGCATCTTCTTTGTCCAAATACCACAGTGGTGAAAAGAGGTAAACCTCACCACTCTCAGTTGCCTCTTCTTCATGTCAGTACTGTCAGGTGTTGCATGTGGGAAAAGGGGGGAAACTGGTCTACAATAACCCATAAAAGTTGGAGGAGGGTTATGTTGACTGTCACAATAGAAAGGTGGATACCATGTCTCACCTAAGGGTACCCCACTCCCACTCCTCAAGGACCCTCCACCAAGGAAATCCTCCCCTGCTTTTACACCCCCGGGGTCAGGGTCCAAGAGCCATGGGCTTTCCCTGGCCACCTGTGCAGAGCATCCATGGGGAGAAGGAGCGAGAACACCCTGAGGTTTCTCACAGCACCCCTTTCCATTGCTATTCATCCCTGACCAGTGGCCGAGGCAACAACTGTCAGAGGTCTGTGGAGGCAAAGATCTCCTTACAAAATACAAGGAACAAACACAACCTATTCACCACTGGGTGTTAACCACCCTATGATTCTTGCCCATGTCACCCCCTCCAGTCACCCCCCTATTGGCTCTCCCTGCCAAATGCAGATTCATGGGGTGTTCATTTGCCCTGCTCCCTGAGAAAAGGCAACATTGTATAGGAGCAGGTAGATGCATATACCTTAACTCCTGACCCCTCACCACTTTCATACTGGACAGCAGGAGAAGAGCTGTATGTGGGACCCCCTGTGTTGCGCCCAGGGATGTCATTTTTTTAATGTAAGCTCCTGGGCTGGCTGTGGCCAGTGTCATGTGGCTCATTGTTTCTGGAGTGCCTAGCTTTCTTTTTCAAGTCTCTTAAAAAAAAACAGGGTGTAGCATTAGTGTAAGACTTTGAGCAGTGACCCTAAATAAGAAAGAATAGGAATAACAATTAATTTGTCTTTCTGAAATTCTATACAATAATTGCTAGACTCATTAAAGATTTATTTCAGGCACACTTCAGGGGGTGAGTCCCTGATTTAGTCTGTTCTTAAACACCTCAACTCAACCTTTCATCCTTCTGAGGTCGATAAATGAGTACCAACACAGGGTGGGTGATATTGCATGCATATTTGTTCTATATAAAGCGCTTAAGCGTTAGTGCTATATAATAACTCCTCATTATCATTTGGCCTTGGATGTCTGCTTGTATTCACAGTAATTTGGTAATATGGCCCTATATTAACGACACATATGGTGATCAATTCTTGTTTGAAATATGTATCACATTATAGTGATATTGTAACCATATTTTTCATTGTGTACTTAGGAACAATGCTATGTGATGCCCCTTCCTGTTTTGTCAAGCGGTGAAAGGTCGTGTTCCTTCGCTTCCCGTGATGTCACTTCGGGGTTGGGTCAAATGACATCACTTCATGTTATGTCATCAGGGGAGCAAGGGTCGTGTGATGTCAATTCTGCTACCCCTGGCATTTTGGTGAAATGACGTCCCTGGTTGTTCCTATACCACATCAAGTGTACGAGAGACAATATGCACTTAAACAACCACACCAAAGGTACACATGCACTGAAAGAGTGGAAGGATGTCTGCATGCACCAATCAATAAGTGTAAATACGCAGCAACGCAAGGCAAATGAGACATATACACGCTTGCTATAGAGGAATATATAACGTGGCTATGACAGCCATAATTGGAAAATGAACGCTGGCTCGTGCAAAGATTCATTCTAGCTCCCTCAGAAACAGACCAGGGCTGCAGAGTTAGGAGATGCCGGAAAACAGCTTTGTGTGCAAACGAAGAGGAGTCTAAGTTGGCCTGGGATCAAGAATTCTATTTCAAGGAATATCTGCAAAATCACAAAGGGAGGCAGACAGATAAGCTATGAGTGTGAGACATATTTCTCTTAGATTAAAGAAGACGAAACCATGTGCAAGAGCCAATTATTGGACAATTAACAGTGAATAAAGATCATACAAGATGGAGTGAGCAAGTCTCTAGAGGCCAAAGTAGCAATAATCAAATAGTAGTAAATAGGAGGTCGAAATGGGCACATTTGCGGTTTCCTCACACTTTATGCAGAAGTCGAAAACAAGGGCTATTCATTAAGCTGTGATTAAAGATAGTGATGTGCCCATACTCCTTTGAGTGTCCCAGAGCATTTGCAAGGTCAACTACAGACAGGGAACATTGGTTTATGAGAGTTGATGGACTAAGTGGGAAAGTCGGGAGTAGTCTGACGTGAATGACGCACCTGTGTTTTCGGTTTCCTTACGTGCTGCTAGCCGAGCTGAAAGTCCAAGGTTGGGTGGGAATGGCAACCAATCAGTGGGTCTATGGGGCAACCTGCTATACAATGTTGCATGGACCAATCCGCTGCCATTTTGTCTGCTATAATCAGCATTATACGTATTTAGAAGTAGTCCAAGGCCTGTCTTAAAGTCAAGAGGCAGCCAATGAAGTACTAATCCGTATACATTCTATAAGTAGATATGTTCCCTTAACCAGTGCCTTCCGTCAATAGGTTTTACAATTTGCCATGTAGAATGACATCATACATGACGCATATTGGGGTATAAGACCTCGGTGTAATCAGGTTTGTGTGTGCAGGCATCAGTCCGGTGTCTGCTGGTGTACATTGCTTTATTAAATTGAGAATAAAGTAGTTATTTGCCATATTCTTTGAGTCTAAGATCTTGATTGGTAATTCCATCTAGCAGAAGAGACGCTTTAAGGTGCTAGAGCACATTTTGGTAGCAGTGCGGATGGTTCAGGTCTTATCGACCTAGGCACAGATCCTGGCCCCCGGATGCTTGACTGCTCCCTTCATTAGCCAGAAGACCGCGGAGCTTCGTGTGGAGAACGGCACGCAAAATCACATGTAAGAAGATACGGTTGGCAGGTCCACCTTTGACAAAATTCCACCCGGTCCTTGCAGGTGCCACGTGGACGGAAGGCAAACTGGTCGGTTGAGGGAGATTCGATGCTGAGGGACTCGAGCTGAGCCATGCATGTAAGTAGAACATTGAAAGTGGCAAAAATAGGGGGAAGGACTTTGTTGTAAATAATATATATGTTAAAAAAAACATTTTGCTTATTGCAACTGTAGACTTGATCAAAAAACAGCTTTCTTAGCAAAACCAAACTTACAAAGCACACAATCAATCTATTTCAGTGCAAATAGCATTATTATATGAAAAACATCATCTTTAAGATATTGACCATCATGGACTTAAAACAAATTGGCATTTAAAAGTGAAACACTCATCTGTCTGCAGCACGCGTCCCACCCCTATGTAGGGACTGCCTCAGGTGAAGTGAATCAATTTGTTTAGTGTAAGCCTTCTTTGAAAAATTACAGATTGTGAGCAAGAAGTATTAAAATTGGGATTGTCATTCTGCCCAACACAGGACTTTAACTTTGTGGAAACAAGAATAGATCTTTTCAAATTTTTGAGGAAGGTGAAATTGATAAAGTTATTTTCCTCACAGATTAGTGGCAAAGACGCTCTGTCCTGTGACTCTATACCAGGAATAAGTATTCTCAGTGTAAAGGACATGGAAACAGTAAACATTCTCGACAGTTTACAGGATTCCCAGATTCGTTTGACGGATTAATGATTTTTCTGTGAACGAAAGTTATGGGATAGCGACGGATCACATTCAAGCTAGTGGTCTGAAAATGAAATCCATCTTTAACCCTGCCATATTTTCCAATCACATTGATGTGTATGAAGAATGTGCAATAAGAGAAGATTTAAGAGCTTTAAGGGACATACCTAAAGAAATGAAATCCAATCTTAGAATATTACACGGACAAGCTGTTAATGCATTAAGAAATGATGACTCAATTGTTATCAGACAAGGGAACAAGGGGGGAGGTGTGGTTGTCTGGGCCAAGACTAAATACTTGTTACAGGCTCATAAATAGTTAAATAAACAGCTAGATGACCCACGTAACTATTAGATCAAAGATTTAGAGTTCATCAATGATATCAAAATTGAACTTGATATGATGCTTAATGAGTATAAATTAACCAACCTTTTAAAGATTGATGACATTGCCTTCATGAAAAGAGATTTTCTCATTACTCCTATTTTGAACTTTATTCCGAAAGTGCATAAGAGTACTACAGATCCTCCAGGTAGACCCATTGTTTCCTCCAGGGGTTCCTGATGTTTTTTTACAGCCCTTTGTTAAAGATCTAAACTCATATGTTCAAGATAAAACAGATCTATTGAGCAAGATACAACATATTGAATAGTAAACAGGGTACTTATTGGTTTCTTTAGATGTCACATCTCTTTATACATGCATTCAGCATTACAATGGTCTTAATGTTTGTCAATTCTTCTTGGACTCTAGGTCCGTCAGCTATAAACAACATAATGGTGTCATTATACAACTTCTTAAATTTTGCTTAAACAATGGTGCCGGTAAAACTGCCTTTACTGTTGTTTCTGGTCTGGCAAACTACGAGTTCTGCGTGCCGGTGCATCCGTCCTCCCAATTCCCATTGAGTCTATTGCGACTCAAATGGGAATGGGGAGTAATATTTTCTGGTGCCCGGCAATGGGCAATTACCGGGACCGAAGGGGCTGTAATGCCCCGGTAAGTCCCCAACGGCAGGCGCCGGAAAAAAAATGACTCTGGCAACAGCCGTAGCGTTTTTACCGGCATGGCTACTGCCGGACTCATAATGAGGCCCAGTGTATTTCTTTTGAAGATGTATTGTATATCCAAAAGTGTGGGACGGCTATGGGTTCATGTATTGCTCACATCTATGCCAATCTATGTATTGGGTGGTGGGAGCAAAAGGTGGCATGGTCAAAATTGAATGATATCTTCTGTGAAGCAGATTATTTGTTGGCATAGGTATATAGATGACATGTTTGTGGTCTGGAAGGGTAGTCTTGAGTCTTTAACACAATACATTACTATCTTAAATGATACTGACATGAACCTCAGGCTTACATTTGAAAGCAGTGATGAAAAATTAGTTTTTCTTGATTTAAAATTGTTTGTTGAAAATTCAAAAATTAATAGCAGACTACTCACGAAACAGGTGGCATCTAACTCTATCACTCCGAAAAATGTAAAGCTAGTATACCCTATGGTGAAATGATAAGGGCTGTTCAAAAAATGAAGATTTCCAGAGGGAAGCTAGCAAAATGGGGGCACGTTTTTTTGCATGAGGCTATACGAGATCAAACATCACCAAAACCTATAGCCAGACTGTCCTTAGACACAGAAAAGATCTTTTGAGAAAAAAAATCAGGACAAATGAAAAGAAGAGTATTAGATTTATTACCAACTACAATACTCAAGCTAATGAAATCACAAACATTCTGAGCAAACATTGGTCAATAATGCAGGCAGATAAGGATATAGCATCGTATATAGGTGAGAGGCCACAGATCACGTTTGCAAAAGCGAAATCATTGAAAGATCTAATTTCACCAAGTATGCCTAGTGTTAACCATAAAGTGAACAGCTGGCTGAAAGAGTGAAGCACATACAGTGGTTTTGAGAAATGCAACAACTGTAAGATGTGCACTTATGCCATGAAAAAAGACAAGGTGCAATTTGGTAGTATTGGCGAAACAAAATGGAAAATCAAACAAAAGATTAATTGTCTGACCAAATTTGTGGTGTATGGAATTACATGTCCTTGTGAATTGATGTACATTGGTTCCACTATTTGTCGATTGAAGGTACAAGTTCTACAACACTATAGAGCGATAATTAATGGAGATAACAACTATCCTCTAGCTGTGCATTTTGCCGAAAAACATGATAGTGATGTATCATCAATGAGATTTTTTGCATTGGCACACATACTGATCTACAAAAGTAAAGGCAATAGAGAAAACAAACTGCATAAACTTGAGTCCAAATTGATTATATTGTTCAATACCAAAAAGCCAGGGGGTCACAATACTGGTGAAGAACTATCCATACATTTGATGGATGATTAGACGCTCTATGACCAGTAATAGTTAGACATCCTTTCTCTGATTAGAGAAAGATAACTATGAAATGGCCATTAAGAATAATAGTTTAAAATACTGGAATTGCATCACTAATTCTTGACAATCCTATAGTTGTTTGATATCACACAGTCACTTTAGGAGGTAAAGTAGAAGATTGTTATGTAAAATATGATCATTACTTCTACTATTGAAAAGTCAATCAAGGGGACTTAATGAACTAATTAAATCAGATACACTATAGTATGCACATGCCACTTTAAATGTTACTGTGAATTAGCCTGGTATGGTAGGATTGTGATACTGTATGAGACATGTTGTAAACAAGTGTTATGAATTATTGTATTTCCATAAATGCACACAAGCACTTTAGATATTAATGCAATATATGGATATATGGCTCGAATAAAGTAATCTGAGCTATTGCAACATTTTTCACTACATATTTTGATTTTGAGGTTCTATTGTCTGGGGCAAAGGTGATGGAATAATATACAACCATCATCCTATGCATTCAGAGCATCACGCATCACTTTAAATAATGTTTACCCACTTGGGGAGACAGAAATAAATTACTAATAATTATCAGCGCTTTAAATGGGTGCTGCTGCACCGCAGCTTAGATTTATGGCATTATAGAGTCTAACACTCAGTACACGCAGTACTACACTGTAGTGATTTAAATAACAAATATTTGACTTACAGGTCGAGCGAACCAATACAGCAGTACAATATAGTACAATTATGTTTACTCAAATGGGAGCAGCAAATGGTAATGGTCTGTTAGAACAGACAGAGCTATGAGCCCTTTACATGTTTTTGTCCATATGGATTAGTATAACTATGCAGGTCCAAGGTGGCCGCTAGCATTTCAGCTAGGTAGAGGATTACCTCCAAAATAAGGCACATGACTTTGATCACATGAGTTCCCAAAAGAGTAGAAATAAAAGAAGGTTTGCACTAAACAAATTGATTAACTTCGCCTGAGGAAGTCCCTGCATAGGGGTGGAATGCGTGACACAGACACGCGAGTGTTTGACTTTTCAATGGCAATTTTTTAAAGTCCATGCTGTCAATATATTAACGATCATTTTTTTAATATAATAAAGCTATCTGCACTGAAATAGTTGGATTAAGTGCTTTGTAAGTTTGGTTTTGCTAAGAAAGCTTTTTTTTTATCAATTCTACAGTGACAATAACAAAACATTTTTTTTGACATAGCAAAGGTTAGCCTTTAACCCTATATCAAAGTACCGGCTGTTAGTAGGCATTGTGCACCACAGTAAAGGCAATAAGGCAATAAGAGTGTATATTACACAGCCACAGTAGTGGCTGTGTAGTTATGGTTAAGTTGCTAATCCCATAGGAAGAGCACTTTTTGGGCGGTTTATAACTTCGCTCTACCAAACTTTGCAAAAAAAGTATATGGCTCACTCTGATTTTTTTTTCGTGCAAATTTTAGTGAGTTTTGGTTCAGGGGGGCAAAGTTATAGGGGGGTCCCAAAATGTCTTTTTTTCCCATAGACATAATGGGAAAAAACTTTGTGCACGCCTACAGCTCAAACCGCTGGACGATTTTCACCAAATTTGCAGCAGGACCGTGCTTTTGTTAATTTGGTGTAAATCCGTCCAGTAGTATTTTTTTTAATGGCCGAAGCGTAAGGCAAAATAATTAGTGACATCTATGTCCGCTCCGCAGACACACTTCCCTGTTCGCTCTCTGGACAGGACACCGATTGGCTAATCGACTTGCGTCATGCCCGCGGACAAGCTAGATGTTTTCAGATTGGCTGGGGTGAGGCGTGAGGTGCGTCACATTGTTTTGATGCGCTCACCATCTTGGATCTGCGACAGCGTAGCAGCAAACAGAGGAAAAATGCAAAGATACCTTTGGAAATAAATATTTTGGATTGTGGTGTATGATTGTGTATATTTTCTTTGAGATTTAATGGTATATAAACTACTTTGCCACAAATGGCTTTCACTAATTTCCAGGGAGGTAATTTTGCTGTTTTTGTTGAAGGCGTACTGACAGTGCGGCGGTGAACAGAGGCAAAATGCAATTTTAAGGAGTGTGTTGGTGTGCAGAAGTGCTTGGGGAGGGTTGGGGAGTAAGAGATGGGTCAAGTACTGTGTTTACCATGTTTGCGGTCATAGCGGCTGTTCGCGGATGTATTCAATGCACTACTGGCTATTTCACTTTAGTATGATGTTGGTTTTGGGTTGTTAGTAGAGGATTTATTGTAATTAATATCCCCTATAAGGAGCTCACATAGCATAGTCAAAATGTTTGGTATTATAGGTGTGTTATGCAACACATACACATTGTTTGGTACTTCAGCGGAGGTACGTTTAAATTTTAGTATTTCTTTTTTGTATGTGTTTAATAGAAGGTTGCTATTTGTACAGTAGTTGGTAGTTTGTGGTAAAGTTACTGCATTTTGTGAGTGGCTTTCACTTCCAAAATATTTTCTCTGGATATACTCTATTTCTTCGAGTAGTTGTTTGACTGTACCATGTAGACGATTGTTATTTAAATTGACTAGTGCTAAAGCAGGACTTTTAGCAGAGTAGAGTTTATGGACCAGATTTTTATAGTTGCATGATGTCTTGATATCATTTTGATATGATGGAAGGTGGTTTTGCAAATAGGTCCTGAAATGCAGGCTAATGAATGTGCTTGTAGTCCTGTGTATTTGCACACTATCAGGTGTCCATATTCTGTAGTAGTTTCGTTTTTATTTTGTCTTTGCTTTTTACATACTAATTGAGGAAGTGGCGTAAAGATTTGAAAGATTTTTTGGCAATGTTACATGTTTTACGATGTTTTGGTTTATTAGAATGGAGAGGTGATACTGAGTTTTTTGGGGAAAATTTAGTGAGCAGAGTTTCTTGTTTCATAATGGTGTTATGTTTTTCATACCCTCGTCCACTGCTATGTATCGCAGTTAGGTTTGTTTGCTTTTGTTTATATGCTTCTTCATGAAAATATGGTTCTGTGGTCGTGGTGTGACTCTATTCACCTCCATAGATGTTTAAGGAGTTATTTTTGTTTACATTCAGTTTATTGAGAAGTGTTTTTTCTAATTTAGTAGTTAGTTTTTTTAGTGGCTTCATTCTGTTTAAAATAAAATAAATAACTTCCTTTTCAGAAGGATTTCACTGTTTATGAGAGCTTTTAGGATTACTTTTCTATGGTAGGTTTTAAGGGTTGTCCATGATTTCTCTCCTGTTTTTATAAGGTTCTGAAGGTGTCTGTGGTGAACAAGGATTGTACTGTTTCTGAGAGCTTTTAGGATTACTTTTCTATGGTAGGTTTTAAGGGTTGTCCATGATTTCTCTCCTGTTTTTATAAGGTTTAGAAGGAGTATGTGGTGGGAAATATTTTATAAAATTCTTTTTTGGTATGGTTAGTTGCTACTATATCAAGATTTATAGGTGCAGCGTTATTAGTAGTGGTAAGTGAAGTCTTGTTAATCACTTTTTGTTTTGTTTTACATTTTGATAGAGGAGGGAAAGTTTCTGTAGTGGAAGCTTGTTTTGGTTCGCGTAATGACTGCATTAGCTGTTTTGTTTGAACTTTTTGTACAAAATCTGGTAGAGATGGATGATTATTTTGGACACTTTTATTTTGATTTGCTCTAATTCTGTGTTGCTTTTCACAGAGTTGCTTTTTGGTAGACATTCTTTGGGGTTTGTTGGAGAAAAAAAAAGTGTGGGTTGGGTTGTTGTGCAGTGTATGCATGCTTTGTGCATGAGTGCTTGAGTATGATGGTAAGGATGATTGTGGAGGTGTGTGATTGTGCAATGGGCAGCTATATTAAGTTGGGAAGGTTATTCTTGTATTTGTGTGTTAGTATACTGGGCTTGAGATTACAATAGAAAGTATGCAACTGGTAAGGGGAAGCAGTAATAATACATTTTATGGGAAAGGGTTTAATACACTTCTTTGTTCTACAACAGTAAAATGCTAGTGTGTTTGAGTAACAGTTAGAAAATCATGTAAATATTGTACTTACTTTTTTGTATGGAAAGAGTAGGTTTCTTCGAAGTCGTTGTTCGCACTTTAGACGCTGCTGTTTTTCAGGAGAGTGGTATTCACTGCAATTGTAAAAGAAAGAAGTTGGTGAATATGTGTGTTTATAGCACTTTTGTTAAAGCATACTTTTTTGTTTTTTGTTGTAGTAGTCGTGTTTTCTTACAAGTGAGCATAGTATGCATATGCACTTTCCTTTGTCTATGTGCATTTTGTATATTTTATTTAGAATCTGTTAGTTGAATATGTTTTACAAATGAGTATAGTAGGAAACATATAGAGCACATTTGTTTATTTAATTTTATGTTATTGGATGATAAGAAGTGGAAGAAATAAGCATATGCATTTTTTGCTATTTTTACAGGGTAAATGGCAGAGATTGTACAGAGAAGCATGCAATGTATGCATTTGTGAAGGTGTGGGAAATAAAGGAGTAGGATTTCATATAGAGGCAGTGGTGTTGTTTGAGCTGGGAGCCTTTGTAATTATATTGTCTGTGTGTGTGCGCTTGAATGAACATGCATGTACTCATCCTGGCTACGTGTAATTTCATAACACACTGGACAGTCTTTTTCATAATTATACTGTTATTTCTCACATCTTTTAATATGAAATACAATGTTTTTAGATAGCTCTGTGAGTAAAACAAAATTTGGAGAGGAGACAGGTTTGCAATTGATACTTCATTTTACCAGATAGGATAAATGAAGTAAGAGCATTTTACAATTTATACAGTGTAAGTGGAAGTTACTCTGTTTATATGTATTCTTAAAAGAGCTGTACATGTACTGTGTTGAACATATTCATGCCTGTAGTCTGTGTTCATGCATGTGGATGTGCATGAATCTGCAAGTAGAAATATTGGCCAGTTTTATAGTAGTTGTTGCAATAGGTCTGTTGCAGTGACAGCGGAATTGTACTGACAGTGATCAATAGGACATCTAAAAGTGCTGATGTGTGATGCTAGAGTTAGATGTTGAGTTCTTGGATGTGATTGGTGGATGATTGTGTGACTGTTTAACAGTACCAACGAGGAAATGGTGCAGAGAGTGAAGTGGAAAGGATAGAAGGGCTGCCCCAGTGTTACGCGCTCCTTGAATTTCGTGGGTGTCCGCGGGCAGAGTGTGCTACATCTGGGTTTTCTCAGCAAATGCAGCATGTAAAGGGGACTGTAGGGATGAGCCAATCAGATGTTGAGGTTGTAGTTTGTGTTAACAGAGGCTGTTTGTAGTGAAGATGGTAGAGGTGGAGAAAATCAGGGTGTTGGTGGTTGGAGATATGTTTGTGCATGGTTTGGAGTAGTATGCTAAATGTAGGAATGTGGCAAAGAATTATTTTGATGTTAAAGGAATGGAGGTGGTGTGGAGCACTATGCCTGGTTTTAGTGTGCAGGGAATTGGTCAAGTTTGTGGAGATATGGGCAGGGTAAACATTGCACATGTAGTTGTTTTGCATTGTGGTGCTTTATATTTGGGGAATATCAGTGGCCCTACTTTGTTGGCAGATCTTGAATATTTGGTTCAGGCAGTAAAGAAAATAATTCCAAATGTCAAGGTTATTTTTTCTGGTTTAGGGCAATACGGGACAATAGTTTAGTTTTTTGTGCTCAGCAGGTGGGAAGAAGATGATGTGGGTGCGGTTTATTGAGGTAGGTGGCAGAACTTCTTATTCTCTGTTTTACAGAATGTTGGTATCATTATATTTGACCCATATACAGTTCTTTTCTATATATGCAGTGTAATGACGTGCATTGGTTGTGGGTGGTGCGTGGTAGAATATACCTAATGGTGTGAAGGTTTTTTGTACGAAGTGATAGTTTACTATTTCTAAATCCAGTTAGCTTGCAGTTCTTTTTGGTACCATTTGTATTCTTACGTGAAAGCATTACTATTATGTATTTACTAAGTGTCTGTATTTGTAAGGTGGTAAGACGTCCACACCATTCATTTTGCTAGTGACTGAAAGTGGGATAGTACCAACACACGTGCGCAAATTATAGGCCATTAATATATAAATGCGGTCATTGGGGTCAGGGTCGGCGGCGTGTGCGGAGGGGGATATGGCAGGGTTTGTTCGGACATTCTCATACGACCACTTTTTGTCAGGGCTCGAGACTTGCTTCTTTCAGAAATGTTTACGTGAGTTGCCGTGTGAAGAGGAGATGCGATGAGGTGACAGGTTGTGTGGCCTGACTGTGGGAATTGCTGGAAGAGTGAGAAGTTCTCCAGAGGAACAAAATACATTTGTAGAAATGTTGTGCGCATTGGTGAATGGTAGCAAACAATGTATATGTTTTTCAAAAATATTTGTAATGCCACTGTGGTGTGAAGTGCTATCGGTTCTCATTCTGAGTGAAGGTCAGCGCTGTTGAATTTTTGTTGCCTAGCTGAGCAAACCCTCGCATGGTACTCAGTATAAGGTTCAATTGTTTTTTGACCTTGAAACAAAGGCAGGATTGGAAACAGAATGCATAAAGGGAGGGATGTAAGACTTTCTAATATGATAATGATGACCGTTCAAAAATTGGACAAAGGAACATGTAATTTAATTTCATGAAAATTCGTTGAAGTGAACGGAGTGTGTGTTTTACGCCGATATAATGGAAATGCCGAATATTATGTAAGTTTTACTTTGGACGATTTTATACACGAACTAGTCAAATTATCATTCGGTGAAATTATTGGTGGGGTAAATTGTATTTTTGTTGTGTGTGGTATATTGCAATGACATGCAATTACAGGTTGTGTGTGTAGTTTGTTTTGTTGTGGGCACATCGGCAGTGCAGCCTCGAGTTGGGTGTAGTTCAGTAGTGGGTTCCCCCAGGTTCACAAATGCGTAATTGAATGCTAATATTTAATTAAAATTTTGTGTATGTGTTGTTGTTGGTTTTATTTAGCTCTCTGATTGCAGTGTCAGCTTTAGCATCCCATTTCGAGATGACCATACTCCGTAGCAGTAACTTGTACAGCAAACTGAAGAGTACGTTGGACATTTTTTTGTTTGAGTTATCATTGTTTGATGTCCGTGTTTATCAGTAGTTGTCACAGGGGCCCAAATTAATGGTTAAAATGATAAACTGTAATAAGATCGGTTACTGAGACACAGTTCTGTTATTTTTTTTAAACAGCTACATCTTGACTTTCTGCGATTGTCATGGATTCCAGATACCAACTGAGGTTTTTTTTAACCGTCAGCTACAGATTAACGTCAGTGGGTGGATCAAAGTGACTCTTTTTTGGGATGATCGACACGGGCCCATATGCCCGGACGCCATACTAGCGATAAGGAGCAACTTGATATCATTTATGGTGGCATAGCGCGAAGATGATGGCAAATTCTTGCGATTTACAATGCGTCCAATGCGTTCTTATATCAGGAAGGAACACCGCGTGACTCATGATAAACATTTGTGGATAGAGAACAAAGAAAACAATTACCTATTTGCTTGCATATGTAAGTCTCCGGATGTTCTCGGAGCGTTTATTGTGAAAAATAAGTAGTTTACAAATTGTACAGTTTTGCTATTTCATTTAAAAGTATGGTTTCATATTCAAAATTGGGACGCACTGTGTTGTGAGATGATGTGTGTTGATATTCCGGATTCTGCGTCAAGTAGCGTTATGACGTAGGTGATGATTGGGTGCATTTTACTACGCTGTATAGTAATGTTCTGGAGATAGGTGGAGCATGTCACTAGGTTGGTAATGGTAGCCTCAGGGGTGGGGCATATGAATTAGTGCCGCCAGGGCAGTCCACCTTGGGCGATGCAGGAACGGATATGATTATCACAAGATGGCCGCGCCCTGCTGCCTGATTTCGCATGTGTAAAAAAGAGGAAAATTACGGTAAAGTGCATAGGAATTGTTTGTACGATCGATCAATGTATGCTTAGAAGTACATGCCCGAACACTTGGGAAAATAATATTTCTGAGTGCACTATTATTTTAATAGATCAATTTTTTTGTTCATTCGTTGCAACTGATTTTCTAAGGTCTGTTTCTGTATTATTTTTAATGTCTGTATGGTGTGTTTAAAAAAAATTGGAAAGTACACATAAAGTAATGGGTAATAATTTGTTTATATAGAGAAGTGTGTTGTTTTCCATTAGGAGGGCCGTTCTTACACTTGATTGTACCCCAGGCAGGAAGCATCATTGGCGCCCCTCCCCACAACAAAAAATGACAACAAAATAACTTGGGTGCAGATGAGCACAGACCCTCTTACTATAGTATTTTAGGGGCGTGATTCAGGGTGGGCTATGTTTAGAATTAATAAACTAATTACAACTGCATGATCTTCCCTGCAGAATATTCCCACTATACAATGCATTATTCACCAATATAAATATGTTATCCATTCTCTTGAAAACTGGTTATAAATAGAGGCATGTTAGTATGACTTCAATTCTGCAGTTCACTATACAAATGTGGATCTTGCACCAACCAACAGGGTCATTCTTGGAATAAATGTGCGCCGAAAAGGGGAGCGCACGTGTGAAAATTGCAGCACACGCATGCCAAAGCCATGCTTGCCACCGTTCTCCGATTCATGGAATGCGTTGTGCTTGAAAAACCAGGGATGTGCGCCAAATCCGTGGGTGGCGCACGCGGGTGCACATATCACTAAACGGCGTGCGCGACGTGCACAGGGAAAGCGCACATCGTGTAGCGCACACAAGAAAAGTGGGCGTACCACGAAGCGTAACACGCGGAATGGGGAACAATGTGTGAAAATGTGGGCGTTACGGGGGATTTTCAGGAGGTAAATGCTCGCAACGCCCACACGCGTGCTAACAACACGTATTCATGGAATCGAACAGGGGAAAGCTGTGCGCCAAAAAAGATGCGCCAATCCGGAAACACGTACACCAGCAGGAAGCAGGCGTAAGCGGCCCCGCGCAGCATAAAAGTGCATGCAAACAACAAACAAGCTCATACGCTATGATGAATATACCGTTCCTCGCAGCAGTGGTCGTGGGACACCGCAGGAGGAGGATAGCCAGGCCCCGCATGTTTTTACCCAGGACCAGCCTTTTTGGGATGCCTGATTACCAGGTGTATGGGAGGTACAGGTTTCCACCACACATAATCCTAGAACTGGTCAGGGAGTGGGAGGATGCCCTCACCTCACCCACCCTGTGCTCCCAAGCACTGAGCCCGTTGGAAAAGGTGCTCAATGTACTGCACTTCTTGGCTACTGGGTCATTTCAGCGGACAAGTGCCTTAGTTGGGGGTGTCTCACAGGCCACAGTCATGCTGCCTACACCAGGTGTTGGCCATCATGACTGCACGGCCCCAGTCCGCAGGCACATATATATGCCCAGAACACCTGCAGAAAGGCAGTCTGTCATCCAGGACTTTTACGGGGTGGCACACTTCCCCAAAGTGCTAGGTGCCATTGATTGCACCCATGTGGCTCTACGTCCTCCCAGGGCCACTGAGCACATCTATCGAAACTGCAAGCACTGGCATTCCATCAACTTGCAGGTTGTATGTGATGCCAAGTGAGTCATCAGCTCAGTATTTGCCAACTATCCTGGGTCCACCCATGATAGTTTCATATTCAGAATGTCACCATTAAACCGAGACCTGGAAGGTGGGCGGCATGGCGACACATGGCTAATTGGTGAGTATAAATGCCTCTGCGCATGCATGTCAGACACTGAGAAATGTGAAAACCCTACTAATGACAACCATTATCACCTCCCCAGGGGACAGTGCCTACCCTCTGAGCACCTACATAATGACGCCAATTCGGAACCCCACCACACCACCTGAGGTAAGGTACAACACATCCCATATTGCAATCCGGGGCATAGTGGAGCGCACATTCGGAGTGCTCAAGTCACGCTTTCGCTCCCTTGACCCCTCTGGTGGGCAGCTGCTATATGCGCCCCCAATAGTGTGCAGGATCATAGTGGCTGCATGTGTCCTGCACAACGTTGCAACCCGGCGGGGCGTGCCGGTGCCCCCACATCCCCAACCACATGCACGGCCGCTGCGCATGGGAAGTGAACATTAATTCACCTAAAATTCCACCCCTGTGGAGTGCACACAGGCTTGGCACATAGCGACTGACAATGATGATGACAAAAGGGACAGTCAACTGTCACAACCATACCAGCCTGAGATTGTTCACCTGGAAGTGCTACATGCTGTGCATCCCTAGCTACTTAAACACACCCAATGGTGTGTCAGAAAAAGCCACACATTCATGCAGCATGAAGGACTGCCCCCTTGCAAAATATCACATCAAAATAGTGGCATGTCACCCAACCCCTCCCCATCTCAGCTACCCAACACACCATGGCATGGCATGCAATGTGAAAGCAACCAAATGAATGCACAACACATGACACAAGTGTCACAAAGTGCACTGTCCCAAATGGAAACAGTCCACAGACAATGTGCTCTCAGTAATGAATAAAAAACAACACACATGAACAAATAGTTACCAGCAAGACAAAACATCAGTACAGGATCAAACAGTGGCAATGTATGACAGTAAAAAATTAAAGTAGTGCAGTGTCACAACCTGAGTAAGGCAGCACATCGACCCCTTCCAACTGCAGAGTGTTGCTGGTAGGCAAATGTGTCAGTGTACTGCATACAACATAGGAGACAGGCTTGTAAAGACATGAAGAAGGTACATGTATATAAGTTAAAAGTCATGGATGTACAACCATATATAAATCGACCATGCAGTGGAGAATTGAACAACAATCCCCACTAGGGATGTATACACAGTTTTGACTACAGACTGCCCACACAACTTATGGGAACCCAATGTCACTGTGTAAGTTACTGTCACTTGGTCACACCCTTTGCGAGCCCATGGAAAGGGGAAGCAGGAGGGGTGTGTGTGTCAGGAACCCAAGTTTCTAACCCAAAGAATGGACAGGCCTGCATGTGCCCAGCTGGAATACACAGTGGATGCCTAGGGTAGCCACACAAAGCAACAAACTGCATACAAAAAAATGGCCATGTCTGGACCGGGGGGAGGCCACCCAGGACGCAAGAGGTACAGGGTGCACCCCAACACCCACATGCGTGGATGTTGATTAAAAAACAAAACCTCCATGGACTCATGGCCTGCACGGCTACGCTACAGTGGGAGAACTGCCGTCGCTGTCATCACCCTCTGGTGCTACATCAGAAGGTGGGTATGATATGGGAGGCAGACCACGCAAAGCCATGGCATGCACCTCCATGGCAGCAAGCATGCAGTTGTGAAAGGTATGGTTCTGCAGGATGATGGTACGGAGATCCCCATGCAGCACCTCACCGGTAGAACGCATTTCTGCCTGCATGGCCTCGCGTTATGCCTGGATCTCCTGACGGCTTGCCTGGAGCTCAGCTGAGAGTGTGCGTGTCAGCTGCTCCAGCTGCTGTTCTGACCGTGTACTCCGGGACACCTCAAGTTTACACAGAGTATTTCTGAGGGAGCTGTGTTCTCACCTCAGGGCTTCCCTGTGGGCCTGTGACTCTGCAGATATGGCTGTGCGCAGAGTCTCCAGTCCAGCCCGTCGCTCCCTGTTGGACGCCAACATGTCCTCCCTGTGTGAGTGGCAAATGGACTCTGTTGCCTGCTGCTGGAGCTCCACCTGCCTTTCAGGGGGGAGAATGGAAGTGGCCACCCTATCCATGGCCTGAGCCATCATTTCACACGATGCCCCCTGTTGTGCTGCTATAGTGTGCATGGAGTTCTCCGACGAGGTATTGCCTGGTGGCACACGGCCACCGTGTTGGTGGGCACCACACCTGTTTGGGGCAAGGTGATGTGCACCTTGCTGTGGTGGCACTGCCTGAGGCTGCAGGACTGCATTCCTCCTTTGATCTGCTGGCCCAGGAACAGGAGCAAATATTGTGGAGTGTGACCCTGCATCCGTAACCGCCACAGGCAGACTTTCCAGCCCTGAATGCCCCATAGAGGGGTCTACCCCCAGTGCAGGTGGGTTGGACAGAACAGCATCCCTGCCAGAAACACTCACCTGCGACGGGACATATGTCTCAATGTCCGATTCAGCACCTGATTCATAGAGGTCTCCGGAGGTGTACCCAGAGCCACCCGTGGACATTATGGTCTGCATGAGTAATGGGTTTTCACCCACCACCACCCCACGTCCTCCACTGGTGCCCGGTTGTGGCTGTGAGTACTCCTGGCTCTGCGCCATCTCCTCCTGCTCAACAGCATCAAGTGCCTCATCACCTGCAAAAACATGAAAGAAAAGTAATGAAAACAGGCATGAGCACTATAGCACACACACATAGGCATGACGAGGCAGACATCCAGTACATAAATGACACATGTCACACATGACAATAACTCTGGCATGCATGCACTGTCAATGAGTTGGAAGGGGAGGCAATAAGCAGACACTGAGGACTCCAAGATGGAAAACCAACACATGTGCTGCATGCTGGATAGCACTGGCATCACCCATTAGCCTGTGAGTGGCATGGACAACCCACATACATGACACATGCCAGCACACAGATGGCACGTAGCATAGACATGGAAGATTTGACAAGGACACCCAGATGGTAGCTAATCAGTACTGTCACCCATCCATGTGAGATGGACACCATGAAATCAATCATGCAAAATAGTGTGAGAAAACACACATGTGCCACATGCTGCAACAAAGCCAGTGTTGACTGATGCAGTGATGGCAGGCACATGGATACATCAATGGTTGGTCAGTTTGACATGACAGAAGACAATTGTCATGTTCAACATTCAAACAGGGCCCCAAAATGATTGTGTGCAGGCCATGTGTAGGTGCACATTACTCAATCAGCCTGATTGTTCAGATCATTGCCATAATAAGGTTCCCATAATAAGGTAAGAAATGTGGGCCATTGTGGGGTGTAATCTATGACTGAAGTATGTCACATTTTGGGGCAGTACGGCACAAAAATGTGTGGTAAAAATGCTAATGATTTCATCAATCAGGTAGAATGAACAGGAAAACTGTATGAACAGTGTTGTGACAAGATGACAGTTGAAGGGCAAGTGCAGTAATCAGGTGCAAATTGTCAACTGTGGTCAGAAGGGATACCAAGGGCAGGAAATGGCTTGGAGGGACCACATGGGTGACCCATAGCAGTCATGACTACACAGCCTCATGGCTACACAGCCTCACCTGGCACTCAATCAGAACACATCACCCAAGCAACATACACATGGATTGCACACACATGCATGGGCACTCACCTGACATTTCTTCAAGATCTGGTAGGTCTCCCACGCCTTGGATCTGATCCTCTGTGATGAAGGCTCCAGCGATAGACTCATGTTCAGTGAGTTGTTCCTCCTCTGGTGGAGACCCACCACCAGTCACCAGAGTAGAGGCATGATTGGAAGCCAGCTTGTCCTTTGCTCTGCGTTTGAGGTCATTCCACCGCTTAGAGCAATCATCAGCTGTGTGCCTCACAAATCCAAGGGAACTAATGTGGTCCACGATGGTCTGCCAGTGGGCCCTACGTTGAGCAGTCGTAGTCTTGCACCCTGCAGTCACCACCATTTTGCTGCCATGGGCTGACACGTAGCCCACAAGTGCGTCTAGTTCAGCATTATTAAAACTAGGCTTCCTTGACGTGTTGGAGTGGGTAGCCGTGTCTGGGGTCCCAGCCTGTACTGCAAGAGCACCCTTCTTCCTCTTGGAAGTTGGTGTGGACCCTGAGTGGCTTACGCCGCTCTGGTTGGTAGGGGCTGAAGCGCGGGTGGACTGGGCACTGAAAGTAGCCAAAGGCACGATGACCAAAGGTCTCACTGCAGGCATTGGCTGCTGGGTGATGTTGGCAGGACCAACCTCGGTGTGATGGACTTGGACTAACACTGTCCTGGCTGGGAGACTCGGAGCTGGGGTGGATTGAGCTGCAGCTGCCCCTGCAGCCTCCTCACCCTGGCTACTTGGGGCAGCAGATGACATTGCTGCCCCAGATCCACGTGGCCTGGTGACAGCAACTTCCACCGCCACACGTGGCTTTGACTTGGTGACACGGAAGTCAGCCTGGGAGTCATCCTGTGCCGGTTCGATTGACAATATGGGGTGGGTTAACAAGGGCTGAGCTGGGATGGTGTCAGCTACATCTCCCGACACATTGCGTGGGGGGCATAGGTGTCCCTGATTGGTCCTCCCCACCCTGGCCTCTTGGGCTATCCTGCACATCCTGGCCACGTCCCCTAGTGCGCCCACCTCTTTGAGGTCGGCCACCTTTGCCTCCCTTACTGCTTGGTCGCCTCCCAACCATGGCACTGATGTTGTTGTGTGAATGGGAGGTGCAGTAAACAATTGTCCTGCGCAATTGGGTGAAAGGGGTAGGGTACTAGATGGAATACGTACCCTAGTGCTCTAGCAAGGCTGTCTGTGACCCCTGGGGGAAGATGGCGGGTCACGCAATGCTCAGGCACCCTGAAAACAAAATTTAACGTGCACGTGACCCCTGGTAGACCACGTGCGTGGAATAAAGAACCCGCACTATGCTGTGGCACCCAGAAACACAAAAATAAGCGTACGCGTGGTACATGCAGGCTACAATGACCTCTGAATAGGTACGCAACACACGGGGGCAACCACAGTTGAAAAATACGTGCGCGACTCACCGTCTGCCTGGAAAAAGAACATGAAAAAGACGTGCGTGTGCGCGTATGCAACACCCCCGCCAAAAGAAGAATTGAATGCTGTCTGAGTATACAGGGAGTACGAACTGGAACCGTTGTGAAGTAATCGCGTGTGAACCGACAAGAAGTACAAGAATCACCCGCTCGCTCTCCACAAAAAGCATGTACAAGAAAATGGCATCCTACGCGTACCTTTTAATCCAGCCCACACGTGCAACGTCACTTACGCGTGTACACGCTAAGAGCCTTACCTCCAATTACACGAAGTGACACCCAGACGTGCACTTTTTGCACATGTAAAATGAACATGCACCCGTGTTGAGAGAAACACCCTTGCGATTCACGTCACAGACGCACTTACGCGCTAAGGGCCTTTCCTCAAATTACACGCTGACGAGCAGTTTATTCACGTGCCAAATCACTCCGTATCAAGCTGGCCACGCACAACACACGGAAGACCACGCTTTTGCCCAGAAGGCCATTTTCCTGCCCTACAGAGCCCCCAGCACACTCGCACCTGCCATCTGCTGCTGCCTGCCTGCCTGCTGGCCACGTGCCCTGCTATTTGGTGCCTGCACGTCAGTCATCTGCAGGGGTCCAGTTGCTGTGACCACCCCTGCTGGAACAGAAGACTCCCGACTGGTATTCCATCGCTCCATAGCCCAGCCCCAGGACCCAGTTGCCCACCCACACCTGCCTCGGGGGTTGCCATGTCAGACACAACACCATCTGGCACCACTGGCAACCCCCAGCCAGAGAGGCAGAGGGCTACCAGCTTCAGCACCAATGAAGTTGGTATCCTGGTGGAGCGAGTCCTGGGGCAGTATGATGCCCTGTTTGGAAGTTTGTGCGCCGACAATGAAGGACGGAAGAGGATCTGGATGGACATTGTGGCTGCTATCAAGGTGGAGAGGGTTGGCAGTCCGCAACATTCAACACGTCCGGAAGCGCTGGGAGGACTTCAGGTCCAGGACCCTCAACAAGGCCCGGCGCCTCTTGAAGGCAGCGGATGCTGAGGGGTGCCGGGTCCGCCTAACCAACAACCAGATGAGGGTCCTAGAACGTATATGCCCAACCCTCCACCTCCAGGTCCTTGAGAGGCAGGCCCGTCCGGAGTCGAGCGGTAAGTGTACATGCGTACTGATTGGACGCTGTGCATGTTGAGGTGTGGCAGGAGTGTGCTGGTTGAACATATGTCTTTGTAGGGCCATGTATGGATGTGTATGTACAGAGACATGAGCCTACCGCATGTGAGTCCTGTCATGTGTGAGACACATCGATGGTGTATGTGGTGGAAAGCATGCTGCCCGAATGCATGTGTGGGTGCACACATTTTTAAATTTCTGTGTATGTACTGTGGCATGGTTGTGGTGTCACACATGGATGCTTCTTCCACCTGCATGCATGTGCACTATGTACATGTGCATGTGTGTGTATTTGACAAGCGTGCAACTGTGATACACCATGGATGCATGTGACACTGACATGTAGGAGGCTGATTGCCAGATGTGACATGGATGGCGATGTTATCACTGCGACTGGTGGTGGAGATGTACAGATGCATGTATGTCTGGTGGCATGTGTGCATGTGTTCTGCACTCCCCGTGTTGCATGTGACATCAGGCTAACCTTCGGCTGCTCATGCTGTTGTTTGTGTATGGCTGGTGCTGCCTGGTGCAACATTCCTGTTGATTTGCTCATGTGTGTGAGTTGAAATGATGTGTGTTGGGGAGTGGAATGCCATGTCTGAAGTTTGACACTGCCACTCATGTGCAACTGTCATGTGTGTATCAGACCATTGTACAGTACCCTGATGCCTGTGTTCTATCTCTCCCTGTCTACAGGGTCAACTGATGAAGAGGGTGGAGACGGTGCTGTGGAGCAAAGTGGCAGGGATCGCCCTGCCAGCCGGAGACGCAAGGCCCGGCTCTGCTCCCATGTTGTCATCTCGTCGGGGAGTGAGGAGTCTGGTGCCGCGTCCGTGGCCGCAGCTGCCGAGGGTAGGTCCAAGAGGCGGAGGTCGCAGATGGACTCCTCGGCAGCAGAAGGGGCAGCTGAGACCCCACAGGGTCCGATAGAGGAAGATGGCACAGAGTCATCCAGGTTGGTGGGGGGTTTGGTTGAGGAGGAGGCCATGGAAGGGACACATACGGGGTCTGGAGGGGGGATTTCACTGGTGCTAGTGGTGCAGTCCAGGGGCAGGGACAGGAGGCAGCACAGGCCGCCGCGGAGGTGCCTGTGAGTAAGCCTGTCCCCGATCCAGTGACTGCATCATCCCGCACCAGCAGGGATGTGTTTGTCCAGACCCGTTTTCAGGGAGGGGATGAGCGCACAACAACTGGCCTGCCTCTCCCTGCGGACGTGGCAATCCGGGGCCGGGTTGAGTCTGTCCTGACAGGGATGGTGTTGCGTCAACGGGGCATGCAAGATGACCTGCAGAGTTTTCATGAAGACTCTGCATGTTATCTCAGATGCCTCTTTGACCGCGTCGCCTTAGTAGGACGGGTCACCAGTGCTGGATTCCTCCGTGTGCTGGACCTTGTACCGACCCCCTCCTCAACTGAACCCCCTATGCGCCAGTCGTCATCCGTGCCATATTCCGGCCCAAGTATCACCTGGGTACCCTGTGGAGCTGCCTCTGACCCAGCTGCCAGGCTGGTGGAGGACAAATCCCTGCCACAGTCGGGAGTTGGAGGTCCAGCAGGGGTGGGCACCCAACAACTGCACCCCAGCAGGAGGAGGACGTGCAGGCATCAAGAGCCAGGGCACAGGCACGGCAGCAGGCTCAAGGTGGGAGCGATGATGGCTTGGGGCCATCAACATCAGAGGGGCAGCCATTGGCCGGAGGGCAGGAGGACACTGGATTGGGAGTGTCTTCCGTGTGGCAGCGGTTGGGCCAGCAAATAGATGTGGAGCAGCGGCGGGCGAAAGAGGCACGGCTCACTATGGTCAGGGCGGAGAACTCCATGCGCAGGGCGCTGAGGCGGGCTGAGTGCCTCAAGGCAATTCGCAGGGAGTTGGAGGTGGACATGGCTTTATCCCTGCGAAACCTCGGGGCCATGGAGCAGGCCCGCCTCCAGGACGTGGAACGGGAGTTCGATGATGCCCCGGCCCGGGAAATCAACAAGTGAGCTGTAGGAGTTGCCCGCCGCCATTGTATATAGTTAATTAGTGTTAGGTTTCCTTTCTGTTTTTATTTCATTTGGGGCGCTTGGACAATGCCCCACCTTTTTGTATATAGTTGTTCATTAGGTATGTTTTTTTTTGTAGGTTTCCTTTCAATGGTTGGGCTCATGGACCCTGGATTTGTACTTTGTATATAGTTCAACACTGGATTTCACTTCATTTAAGTTTTTTTTTTACCATGGATGAATGGATTTGTCTTATTTTTTCACTTTGGATTTGGTTTGACGGTCAGACACTTTGGTCCCATGTGCTTTTGGATTGATTTTGATTTTGCTTTCACACATTTATTTGTATATTTTGGACATGCAGCTTTTTCTTTATTATTTCCATTATTTTGTGATTTCATTTCATTCCCTTGCTTTTGTGTTTAATACATTTTTATTTCATACTTCAATGTGTGGTATTCTCTCTTTGGTTTCATGCATGTCACGATGTATGTTTTCTCATTCACTTGCACCCATTGTGTGTGTGTGACGGACATGTATTGATGTGCATACTTGCAATTTGGGATGTCTCATGTGATGGGGATTTCAATGTGGGGTGGATGTAATACTTGGTTGTGTGTTTGGACTGGGGTGGTGTGGGGTGGGATTTGGGTGGCCATAAGGTCCATGATTGTGGATCGTGATGACGTGTTGGGGGGGCATGATTCGGGGCCTGCTGGCAGGTGCCTGCCACTGCTGGGTGGGTGAGTGGGTGGGGGGAAATGAGTCAGGGCCTGCTGGCAGGTGCCTGTCACTGCTGGGTGGGTGGGGGTACATGAGTCAGGGCCTGCTGGCAGGTGCCTGTCACTGCTGGGTGGGTGAGTGGGTGGGAGGACATGAGTCAGGGCCTGCAGGCAGGTGCCTGTCACTGCTGGGTGGGTGGGGGGACATGAGTCAGGGCCTGCTGGCAGGTGCCTGTCACTGCTGGGTGGGTGGGTGAGTGGGTGGGGGGACATGAGTCAGGGCCTGCTGGCAGGTGCCTGTCACTGCTGGGTCGGTGAGTGGGTGGGGGACATGAGTTGAGGCCTGCTTGCAGGTGCCTGTCACTGCTGGGTGGGTGGGGGTGCAGGGGGACATGAGTCAGGGCCTTCTTGCAGGTGCCTGTCACTGCTGGGTGGGTGGGGGTGCAGGGGGACATGAGTCGGGGCCTGCTGGCAGGTGCCTGTTACTGCTGGGTAGGTGGGGGTGCAGGGGGACATGAGTTGGGGCCTGCTGGCAGGTGCCTGTCACTGCTGGGTGGGTGGGGGTGCAGGGGGACATGAGTCGGGCCTTCTGGCAGGTGCCCATCAATGGTGGGTGGGTGGGCGACATGTGTGAAGTCTCCCAGGTGCATGGTGCCATGCAGCCTGCCTGCGGGGCATGCCCAGGGGTGATGGGCTGCCTGCAGGGCATGGGGAGGGGGGTAGGGACATACCAGGGAGGGACCACACTACCAAATCGCGTGTGTAACTCCATGCGCACTCCTCAGAATACACGTACCCCTCTTGCACTAGCGAAAACGCATGTAAAACTTCCTGCGCACCCGAAATACACGTACCCCGCTCGCATAAGGCCTATCACGTGTGATACTTCCTGCGCACCCCTGAAATACATGTACCCCGCTCGCACAAGGCCTATCGCGTGTGATACTTCCCGCGCACCCCCAAAATACACGTACCCCGCACACACACAAGGCCTGTCACATGTGATACTTCCCGTGCACCCCCAAAATACACGTACCCCACTCACACAAGGCCTGTTGCGTGTGATAATTCCCGCACACCCCCGAAACACACGTACCCCACTCGCACAAGGCCTATTGCGTGTGATACTTCCCGGCACCCACAAAATACACATACCCTGCTCGCACATGGCCTATCGCGTGTGATACTTCCCACGCACCCCCAAAATACACATACCTCACTCGCACAAGGCCTATCGCGTGTGATACTTCCTGCGCACCCCCAAAATACACATACCCCGCTCGTACAAGGCTTGTCGCATGTGATACTTCCCGCACACACCCGAAATACACGTACCCCGCTTGCACACGGCCTATCGCGTGTAAAACTTCCCGCGCACCCCCGAAATACACTGTGCCGGCCCAGTAAACTGGGGCAGGGTTAGCGCGGCCCGTTGCACTGCATTGGGGATTTCAATGCCTTTTCCTTGCGCAAGGGGCGTTCTTGGGGGCGTAACTGGCGCTGCGGGATGTTCTCTGCGCCAGCACTCAAAATGGCTTCGAAATTCCATGAATACGCAGTGCACCAGAATGCTGTTTAGCGCACACGGCTGGCGCACGCTGGCACATGCTCCCTCTCTGCGCTGCTCGGGTGTGCTGCCTGTGCACTGAAATCTATGAATTACCCCGAAAAATATAAGGTTAGTAAGATTTACAGAGGTAAAAGGTATGGGTAAATCATATTGCTTCGCTATACTGTGATACAAGCGTCATTGCAGGTGTTTGATGGGTCCAATGTCCACATATCTTTACAATGCACAGGCTTTTACAAAAGGAATGCCACCGAGTTGTTGGTTGAGAGGGTGCACACTGTGATCTTACTTAGCAGATTTCTGCTACGAGGTTGTATACAACTGAGTATGCTGGAATTTTCAAACACGACGAAGGAGGATTTCTGTGCTATAAAGGAAGTCGTTTCAATGCATAAATACACACATGCTTCCAATCACTGTATCAGTAACTAGTCTGCCAAACATTGGTTTCAGTCTGATATGCTCCACGCTACATTTAATGGTCGTCTTCCTATCCTGCTGTCCAGTCAGTGCACATTTGAGCCTTGCTTGCATTTCTAAACTCCCTGCCACTACTTGATGTCCAAATGCATAGCTGCCATGTGAGCCACTAAGAGCCATTCCTGGCTTTTCTCATTGCATGATTGGATTTGTAGTTTCATATTTCCCTTGCTAAGTATGGGCCTACAAATTCCAGCATGTAAAGTCAAAAGCAAGGACAGGCTTGTGTTATCGGGCATGATATGGGACCACTTGACAGCTATGCAAGTGTCCATCAAAAACTCATGCTCCTGCCAGCTTTTGTGACTCCTCTTCACACTCTGCTATGCCCAGTCATGTGCTTTTAAATGCTCCTGTAGTAGATGTGTTATCACGTTTGGGTTTTTAGGTAAACTAAAGCACGTGTGCGCCCTATATTTTTAAGAAGACTGTCCCTTATTTCTGAGAACACCTCATGGTGCCCACAGTAGTGAGACGTTCAGCAAATGGTTATTTTCTTAAATCCTATCAGTGTAAATTCAGGTTCTTAGGGTTTTCAATTCTGGTTATAAATGCATAATAGTACATATTCTAGAAGGCACAGAGATTTAAGTTAAGCGCTACGAGACGAGTGACTAGGCAGGTTCAACGTGATGGGGACCCAGTCCTGCTCCCCAGACACACGTGTGGTCTGGTGCTACATCCCGAGTCTCCCCACAGTGTTTTAGTCCTATGCCGTGTGTGTGTGGGGGGCAGGGGGTGGAGGGGTCTAGCAGGCAATGCCGGTCTTTGCATCAGGCCATATATTTTTGAAATGTCAAAATTAACTTGCAGGATTAAAATCACTTCTTTTAATCCTGCATGTTAATTTTGCTTCCCATTCACACCTCGTTCACACTCCCATTCACATCTACTGGTTGTGGCGCCCTCTGGAGGCTGGCACATCAGGCGGCCGCCTGCATGGCCTGATGCAAAGACTGGCCCTAGTATCATTGTTTTTAATTATTTCATCACGAGGAACATATTCATCTAGCCATTCCAAAGTAGTAGATATTTATGTGTAAAAAAGAAATATATATATTAATTTGACTGTACCTAATACAAAATCAGTGAAAAAACGTTGTTAAAGGGACATTATGGTTAACTTGCGCTACTAAAAAACCTATGAAATTCAGTGAAAAAACTTTGTTAAAGGGACGTTATGGTTAAGTTGCGCTACTAAAAACCTATGAAAATCAGTTAAAAATACCTTTGTTAAAGGGACGTTATGAATCGAAGTAAAACCGAAATTCGCAAGTTATGGTAAGGTAAGCAACCATAACTCGCGCCATCACCGTGCACTGTTAAGACTAACACCCAGGACATCAAAGATGACATCACAAATATCATTGATGACATCACATGTATGGCTCCCTATTTTTTCCTTTACTGACATATCTAGGCCACATGGTTTTCTTCAGTAACAGTCAGGAACTAAAAATTCAAAAGGTACTATATTTGTAGACTCATCCTTGAAGTATGTTCTTACAGTAATTCCCTTAGGGTCCAGTCACATCATATGAAACATATACATAGAGGAAGACAAGGGGGCGTGAAAGACAGCAATCCTGTCTGTGCATGAAGATAATCAGTAGAGTTATCAGCACTTTCTGATAGTTCTGCTTTTGTATTACTGTACTTTCCCTGTATATGTTCATATTTGTATACATTTTACTCATACTACTTTCCTTAGGGTCCAGTCACATCATGTGATACTTATACATAGGAGAAGTAGCAGCTTTGAAACAGAGCAATCATTTCTCTGCATAAAGATAATCAGTTAGGTTATGATCACTTTTTGGTACTACTGCTGCTTTTTTGCTTACTTGACTTTCTCTGTACATACTCATATTTGCATGTGTTGTTGTGTCTTTGTGTTTTGTATGTAATAATGAAATTATGTAGTAAGTGGGTTTTATTAGCTATTTATTACATGTTGCACAGTACGCAAAACTCTAATAAGAAAGCATTTATCATTTCACTATTCAACATGGGAAGATTATGAATAGTGCACCTCCTTCATGTATGCTGCACACAATGCTTATGTTTATACAAGAGTAGCTTAGTATACTGGAAAGAACTTCATAATAGAATGCTATCTATATCAATGCATTGCTTAATGCACCACGTAGCTCATGATATTTATTCCAATGATCTTTGACACTTTTTTGTCAACATTATAATAAGAATCCCTTGTACAGACTTTTCATGAAAAGTAAATGCACATGTGATGTCATCACTGGTGTCATCAATGACATTTGTGATGTCATCTTTGATGTCCTGTGTGTTAGTCCTAGCAGTGCACGGTGGTTGCGCGAGTTATGGTTGCTTAGCTTACCATAACTTGGTAACCCTTACCTTTCGAGGGTCACAGTTGTATGTATGTACTGTGACACAGTAGTCTGCAGGGGGGAGCGACTTCGGAGTGCTTTTGAGACTATCGTCTCAGAACACGAGAATAACTGCTCACTACCCAAATAAAACCCACTCTACATCTTCCTCTCTCAGCTTGCCCTTTCTTATCCCTGTGGTTGGTGTCCCCAACTTTACCCTCCTTTCCCCTCCTCTACTAGTGTGTCATGTCTAAAAAAACAAAAAAAAATACAAAATTACAAAAATCAAAAAAAATAAGGCTCTTTTCAGAGCCGCCTTTCACAGTTAAAAAATAGAAGTGAAGATAAATAAAGCAGGGCCCTTTGTATTTCTTAAAAGTCAGCGAACAGTTTGCGAACATTAAATAAATGAACATTAAATAAATTGGGGTGCTTCCCTATTGTAACCATTGCATTTTTCTCTGGGAGGAAGTGGTGGCTCTGAAAAGAGCCTTTAGGAGGTGTCTGTATGTCAAAAATTATAAATACTTAACACCTACTTCAAAATGGATGCTGTATTTCTAAAAAAGGTCGCAATGCATTTTGTACATTTCTCAGAAAAATCTGATTGCCAGCATAAGTAAGATTGACTCCATCTCTGCGAAAAATGTATGTACTACGAAACATAATATTTTCATTGTGAAAAGAGGACATGCCAAAATCTCTTAGAAATGCACAAACAGCCTTATTAACATTGCGCCTTGCTTTTTCCATTTGTGGACCAAATGAAGAAGAACGAAGCCACATTTGTCTCTGCGCAATCCGTGAAAATATTACTTGAGAATTAGGAAACATGTCCATGACTTTCCCAAGTCCTTCTTTCATAGCGAATTGCAAAGAAATTCCAGACACATGTCCTAAACTGTTCCCTCCACAATGAATTACAATTATGTCTGGATGTTGCTTTGTTTCCAAAGTAGCACAGAGAGGTAGCAAGTCCAACCACTTCATTCCACGTACTCTATGCCAGTGTACTTCCACATGTGGAAATCCAAGATCTACAGCTACTCCACAGCTTTCTGCATGCACCTTCAACCAATGTATCCACGAATCTCCCAAAATCGAAACAATCTGTTTTCTGAAACACACAGCCATAGCTATCTGTTGTTCTCTCAGCAAAAAGAGTATCTGAGAAACTCTCTCCTGGCACAACACACCCACTAAACTTTCCTGACCAATCCCTTTCAGTGCTCATTCTCATTTGCATGACTTTTGAACCCAAAAATCCCTGGATGTAACTCCCGATGTCCGCGAACTACCGCCATGTCCGCGGACATATCTTAACATGAACAGCCCTTCTACCATTTCCACTTCACTCTCTGTGCCATTCCCTCATTGGATGTAGCTAAGAAATCACATGACCATGCACCAATCACATTCAAGACCTCTACATCTAACTGCATCATCATAGATCAGCACTGCAAATGTACTGTGAATCTCTCTGAGTACAAGTGCCATATCATTGGCAAGCACCATTTACAAGAAATACTGTACAAGTCTCCAAGATTTCTACTTGCAGCTCCATGCATATCCATATGCATGAACACAAACTACAGGTATGCATATGTTCTGTACAGTACATGAACACATTTTCAAACTAACTTTTAGCTTGTGTAATCTGTAAAATGAATCTACTGTCTTTTTTCCAATTTCCTAAAATCAACTATCACTTATAAACCTTTATACTATTTACTTTCTTTATACACACACTATCAAATCATGCTAAACTAACATTTTTGAAATGAAATGTATAGACTACATATATTCAAACAAAATTGCATGCATGCACACTCTATGTTCAAATCTCAAAAAATAATACTTATACAATTACATTTATTTATTTATTTATTTATTTGATTTCTTTAATTTAAGCATGACATTAAGGCACTATTACTTAGAACATCTTAGTTACAGAAATAGTGGTATTCAGTGGTACATTATGAATTTCACAAGACATACTAAAGATAATTTGTTTGTTACAGTTACTCATTGCAATAGAATTTGTTCATTAAGAACATATCATATGTATTGAACTGGTGCGACGTATCTTATGTGAATTAGATATTTTTAATGTTTTTAAGGAAGGCGCTGAGGATTTCAATAAAAAAAATCAATATCTAAATTAAAAACAATGCTATATACAAACAAAATTACTAATTTGTTTCTTTTACAATTGCAGTGAAGACCATTCTCCTGAAAAGAAGCAGCCGAATTTGAAGAACAAAGAAGAACTAAGAATTAAACTGTTCATTTAAAAAAAAGAAAATAAGTAGAATATCACCATAATGTTTGTATTATTACTCAAACATACTGTAAAGTTAATCCATGCTATTTCTGTGCCTAAAAATAGAGATTGTGCACCATTCTGTCCAAAAATCCCCATGTCCTAAACAGCGATTTACAGCCAGAATGGCGCACAAATTCCTACTTTTGGACACACAAATTACCCAACTCAACCGCTAGAATTTTCATATTATAGAACAAACAACTGTTTTAATTGTATACATTAGATTTACTATTTGTACTTCTCCACCCCACTAGCTTATTTTTTCTGTCAAATGAACCCGAGATTAGTAACATATTAATTGAAGAATACACATCCCTACTAGTTGTAGTTCCCAATGCACAATCAGACACCATTACATACATCATCTTACTCAAACACTCATGCACACAGCACACATACATTGCAGAACACCCCAACCCATACCTTCTTTATTTTTTTCAACAGACCCTAAAGAATGCCTACCAAAAGTCAAGTCCGTAGAAAGCAACGCAGAAGTAGAGCAAATGAAAATAAAAGTGTCCAACATCAGCATCCATCTCTAGCAGAATTTGTAAAAAAAAGTTGAAACAAAACAGCTAATAGTCATTTAGTGAAACACAAGTTTCAAGTACAAACACTTTGCCTCCTCTATCAAAATGTAAAACAAACCAAAAAACAATTAACAGAAAATCAGCTATCACTACAGATAAAACTGCTTCTTTAAATTTTAATATAGTGCAAAGTAAGCATACCAAGAAAATTATTTTAGCCAAAATGTTCAGTCACAAAGTCCTTCAAAATCTTATAAAAACAGGAGAGAAATCAGGTTCAATGCTTAAAACCTATCGTAGGAAATAAATTTCAGAAGCGTTGATAGATAGTGCAATTCTTCTCAAAAGAAAGTTATTTATTTTGGTGTTAAACAAAATGAAACCACTAACAAAACTAATAACTAAATTACAAAAAAGACTTCTCAATAAACGAAATGTCAACAGAAAGAACTTCTTAAGTATCTGCGGAGGTGAATGGAGTCACACTACGAGCACTGAACCATACTTTAATGAAGAAGCGTACAAACAAAAGCAAACAAATACAATTGCCATACATAGCAGTGGTCGAGGTTATGAAAAAGTTAATAATACCATAATGGAACAAGAAGTACTCCTTACAAAAATATGCCTTGAAAACTTAGAATTACCCCTCCATTCAACTGAATCAGAACGTCTAGTGTACAAATGGCCATGCACGTCAATATGTAACATTCTCAAACAATTTTTCAAGTCTTTACGCCAATTCCTCAATCAATATGTAAAAAGCAAAGACAAAATCAAAATTAAACTACTGCAAAATATGGATACCTGTCCAGTGCGCAAATACACAGGACTACAAGGACATTCATTGGCCTGCATTACAGGACCTACTTGTAAAACCACCTTCCATGATATCAAAAGAATATCAACACATCATTCAACTATGAGAAATCTAATCTATAAACTGTGCTATGCTAAAAGTCCTGCTTTAGCACTAGCAAATTTAAATAACATTCTTCTACATCGTACAGCAAAAGACCTACTTCAAGAAATTGACTATATCCAGAAAAAATATTTTGGAAGTGAAAGCCATTTACAGAATGAAATAGCTTGAAACCAAATTAGCAACAATTCTACACATAGCAGCCTTTTGCTAAACACATACAAAAAAGAAATACTTAACACATACAAATAAGAAATACTAAAATTTAAAAGTACATCAGCTGAAGTACCAAACCATGTATGTGTATGTTGCCGCAGAACTTTTTATAAAAGTAACACAAAAACTGTAGACCTATCATATAAAATAGAAGACAATGAAGATTCTAAATTGTTTGAATTAGCTCTCTACCTTGTAGCAGAAAACAAATACGAAATAAGTGACCCCTTAATTCTTTGCAGTTGCTGCACTACAAAACTTGACAACAACCAAACTCCTTCACGCGCTATCACAAAATAATTTGAAATTATACCCACTACCAAAACCCCTACAACATCTTAATTTATATGAGAGCATCATAATTCAAACAGTACACCCATTTCAAGCAATAATACGCCTTCAACCAAAAACAGCAAAATTACCTTCCTCTGAATTGGTAAAAGGTATTCGTGGAAAAGTAGTTTATTTACCATTAGATCTAAAAGAAAATGTGCATACTCTAGGAGTGCAACGTCCAATGCAGCAATCTTTAATTATCTTAGTAAATGGAGTACCTACAAAAGACAAAAAAAATGGCAACAGCTGGTAGATTTACATAAAGTTAGACAAGCCTTACAATATCTTAAAGAGAATAATGAATATTACAAAGAAATTAATATTGAAGAAAACTTGAAAGATACAACTGAAATAATTCAAGAAACACAAGAAGCTGGTCAATTTGAGCCACTAGATCCTGCTACAATATCAAATACTTTAGACCATTATACAATTCATCCTTTGCACTCTAATGACACCATAGAAGATGCACTGGAAACATACCAAATGCGTCAAACAAAAGGATCACCAATCAGCATATGGGAAAAAAGTATAGAAGCACATGCTTTTCCTCTACTCTTTCCTACTGGCAAAGGAGGAAGGTATGATGATAGACCTATTCAAATATCAGCTTCAGAATACCGCTCATTACGGATATATTCTGAAGATCCCAGATTTAGACAAAATGTGGAATACATATTCCACCTACTCTTTGAAAGTGAACTAGCAACTTTATGTTACAGAGTTGCACACATATTAAAATCAGGATCACACTTTCAAAATATGACAGCTACACAATTATTACAAAAAGTGCAACAAAAGGATGAGGTTTTACAATCAAATATTACAAATCTATTAGCAAATATGCGTGGTACTAAAGAGTACTGGTTTGGACGTCACGGAGATGTACGTTGTATGATCAGAAACCTTGGCCCACCCACTTGGTTTGTTACATTAAGTTGTGCAGAATATGCATGGCAAGATTTACATGATTTCCTACGCATATCAAATAAAAACAAAACAAACATAGATGTACTAACACCAGGAGAACTTTGTTCTTTGGATCCTGTTAATGTTTCAAGATATTTTCACCATCGCTTCATTGCTATGCTACATTTTGTTTGTAATAAAACTGTTCCTCCCCTTGGAGAAGTGCAACACTTCTTTTGGAGAAAAGAATACCCAGCCAGAGGAGCACCACATACCCACATGCTTTTATGGATTAAAGATTCTCCTAAATTTGGTCAAGACAGTGATGCCACTGTTTTACAGTTTATTGAAAAATATGTCACTTGTGAAATTCCATCAGAATCCACAAATAGTGATCTTCATGCACAAATTTTACAATTTCAAAGATATAAATGTGTCAAATATTGTCGTCGTAAATACAAAAACAAAGGGAAATACTACACCAAATATCGATTTGGTTTCCCTAGACCAGTTACAAATACAGGTCAAGTGAACAACCTCATGTCTTCAGTTAGACATAGTGTTAAAGGTAAGTCACCTAAAAATACATATTACATAAAAAGAAAAGAAGAAGAAAAATATATCAATGATTATAATGCAATCATTGCCCACTTATGGAATGCAAACATAGATGTGCAGTACATTGCAGACAATTCTACTGCAGTTGCACGATATGTCACAGGATACTTAACCAAAGCAGAAAAGACAGAGCTCCGAGACCTCTGGAATGACCTTTCATCAGATAAAACAGTGTATCAGAAATTATACAACTTGGACTAAAAATGCTCTCCTATAGAGAATGTGGATCATATGAAGCAGCTGATCGTTTAACTGGTACTGCATTGTATGGTAAATCTGAAAATATAGTATGGCTAAGTCTTGGTCCAGCTAAATCTAGAAAAAGAGTTCTAAAAACATACAAAGATATTGAAACAATAGCCAAACATGATCCCAACAGCCAAGACATTTTAAAAAACAATTTATTGGACACATACTACCCAAACAGAAGTAATACTTTGGAAACCATGTGTCTATACCATATAGCCCAAAACTACACATACAAAAATAATATAAAACCTGATGAAAAAAAAGGTAAATACAGAGTGACAAACTGTGAAGGCAGCTTAGTTAAACTCACTAAACCAAATTTAATTAATCATATCAAATTGTCATTGAATACTCCTCAACATAAATAAATATAT
Organism: Ambystoma mexicanum; assembly: GCF_040938575.1. Lineage (NCBI taxonomy): Eukaryota > Metazoa > Chordata > Amphibia > Caudata > Ambystomatidae > Ambystoma > Ambystoma mexicanum. The sequence continues at coordinate 137,918,801 of NC_090941.1, read as the reverse complement.
TACATGTTCCTGCTACAACTCTTTAAACCATGGAGAAAAGAAGAAGAAATACTAGAAAACTATGACTCATACGAAGATGCTTTCAAAGCAAATGAAAGCACTATAACTGATGTAAACTTTACACAATACAAAACAATGTTGCACAATGAACAGCAACACGAAGAAGAACTCCAGGCCTAACTAGATAAAGACACTCCTGACAGTAGTCAACCTTCTGTAACAGGAAGCCAAGAACCACTTGGAGAACCACTAATAATAAATGAGACAGAATTATCTATGGTAGAAGTAGAAAACGCCATGTGTCAGTATGAAGATAAAGAAGACTTAACTATACTACAATCAAAACTAAACAACGAACAACGTAGCATTTTTGAAGAAGTAACAAAACAAATTGCACATGGTGTACAACATGAAAATAAAGAATGTTCCTGCCATAATTATAAACCTATACTACTGTACGTCAGTGGTGAAGCTGGTTCTGGCAAAACATTCCTAATCAAAATCATCAGTAAATTCCTTCAACAATTGACAAACAACAAACTGTCAGCTGTTGTCACTGCCCCCACAGGTTTAGTTGCCTACAACATAGGTGGTGTCACTTTACACCGATTACTACTATTGCCAGTAGAACACCAGAACAAATTAGACTATTAGAAACTTTCTGCAGAAGCTGCAATGGAACTACGCAGAGTATTGAAACAAATGAAAATGCTACTAATAGATGAAGTGAGCATGGTCTCCAACCTAATGTTGGCTTTGATTCACCTCAGATTACAAGAAGTACTGAAAACAAACTATGAAGAGCTCTTTGCAGGAAAACACATTATTGTTTTCGGAGATCTTCTTCAATTGACACCAGTAAAAGGTGAGCCTATTTTTAAAACATTAGGACACAAACTCTGCCATAAAACTGTTGGCAGCATTGGAAATGTCAACCCTTGGCAACATTTCCAATACAGAGAATTAACAGAAAACATGCAGAAATCTGCAGCTCTCACTTATGCCAACATTTTAAAAAGTATCAGAGTTGGTATACTTTCTAAAGAAGCAGAAGGAATATTGAAAACCCGGCACATTAATGCACTTTATGGCGATAATGCATGTGCTACAGATGTTATGGAACAATTAGCCCACAAAAATGTCAATTGTATGGCCTTAATGCCAACTCTTGCAAGCTGTTTCAAATTCAATGAAATAATGTTAAAGAAATGCAACCAATAATGGAAATTAGCGCCACAGACAAACTAGATGTACATGGTATGACACTAAATATGTGTGACCAAGCCACAACAAGACTAAATAGTTTAGAAAAATCAATCTCAAACACAGCAGGCTTAGAAAAGATATTAAAATTATCCTTAAATTGCAGAGTAATGCTTAAACGTAACCTTGACGTGGACCAAGGACTAGTTAATGGAGCACTGGGTACAGTTGTTGGCTTTCAAACATAACGATGTGACAAAATTCGGTTTGTCAATAAACTCTCTGACAAACTTTCAGAAGTTAAAAGGATAGGACGCTCAACAGCTCCATTCCTTCTCTTCAAAGACATGTATGTACGCATTGAACAATTTTCTCTAATTCTTGCATATGCAGTCACGATTCATAAATCACAAGGTCTTACCCTAGACAAAGCAATGATAGATATTGGTAACACAGTCTTTAAAGAAGGCATGAGCTACGTAGCACTATCACGCTTACGTACACTTGACGGTCTATTTCTAATCAACTTTGATGCAAACAAAAATAAACGCTGATATTCCTTGCATTTTAGAATACAATAGACCTCGCTCACTATACACTCCCCATCTAAACACATATTCTGTTCCACAAAAAGTAAAACGTTATAAAAGAAAAATAAATGAAACAGAAAAGCAACAGGATGTCACTGCAAATCCTCCAAAGAGAGTAAAAGAAAGTAATACTTCATCAAGTCCCACAAGCAAAAAAGAATCAATTAGGGAAAGTAAACCAGGTACTTCTTCAAAGAAGGAAGGCAAACTCCAAAAAAAGCAGTCAGATACAGAACTACCTGGTCCATTTAAACTCCCAAATATAATTGGTGTAAGTTGCTACACAAATGTAGCAATGAATCTTCTATTTCAATTACCACCAATTGTTGACAACATTTACTTACACAGTACAGACCCATTGTGTATGCAAATGTTAGTACTTCACAGAAATGCAGCAAACAATCCTGACAACACATATAGTGTTTATGAAATAAGGCAACAATTGGACTACTATGCTGGAATGGTGAAATTCAATATAAACTCACAGGAAGATCCACAAGAATTTCTAATGTACTTACTACAAGTACTGGAAAACAAAAACATACCTATAAATGAAATCTTCCAGATTTCATACATGTGGAAACATACATGCACTCTCTGCAACAATGTGACACAAGAAGAAATCCCCAATGAACGCTTTGTATATATATCAATACCTAATTGTGAATCCATTCCATTTCAGCAAATTGTACAAAATGCAAACCATGGTAGATTATGTTCTACCTGCAATTCAGATAATCGCTCCACGTTAGTAATACAAACACATAGTAAATACGTAATACTAATGCTTCTACGTTACAATGCAGATGGTACCAAAAACAACTGCAAGCTGACTGGATTCACACATGGTCAAATATCACTTGGTAAGAAAACCTTCACAAGAATAGGTATAATCTACCACGCAGGAGCCACAACCAATTCAGGGCACTACACTGCATATATAAAAAAGAAATGTGGATGGTTTGAATGTAATGATAGTACCATTACTCTAAAGCAGAGATTACCAGCAAATCTTACAAACGCTTATCTTAAAACCAATATTTGATAACTAAACTGTACTTAAACCTCAAGTAAACTTGTAGTAAAAAATATAAAATGTTAGAATATTCCAAAAGCTAACTGCCCAAAGATTCTACAACAATTAATCACATAAAAGAATACCACTAAATTAGAGCAAAAAATAGACAATTAGAATACGCCAATTGGTATCTAATTGTCCCAAAATTTAACAATATCCAAACAGATAAATCAATACCACTAAAATATATCAAAAAATAGACAGTTAGAATACGCCAATTGGTATCTAACTGTCCCAAAATTTAACAATATCCAAACAGATAAATCAATACCACTAAAATATATCAAAAAATAGACAGTTAGAATACACCTACTGGTATCTAACTGCTCCAAAATTTCATAATATCCAAACAAATAAATAATATGTTACTGCTCCAAAAAAAATGCAACAACCCAATGTATAAAGCATTAGCCAGAAACAACAAATGAACACTGAAAACAAACAAACAAATAAACTGTAGCATAACAGAAAAAGGTTTTTTTTTAAATCCAACATGGATTTTTCTTTCTCCCACAAACCCAATGATTTTAGCAACGAACACAAAAACTGAGCAAATTGCACAGTACTCTGGTTTGTAATCTACTAAATATGAGGGTCCAAAAGAAAAGGTTGATTATACAATGTAAAAAGTCATTACAAAATACTAATACTAACATGCTATTTTCTTTTATCACAGAAATTAACAAGAAATACATGTACTCCAGTTACTAAACCAAACAGTAAGTATATTATACACTCTATGCCCTGGCCACAACCATCGCAGCATATCACACCCATAGTATCTTATAACTTTGTTCCTTATAAATTTGTTTTTGACCCAAAGTTATAAGCAACTATAAATGTGATATGCTGCGGTGGTTGTGGCCAGGGCATAGAGTGTTGGGTGCATGGCCAAATGGCCATGCACCCAACACTCTATGTCCTGGCCACAACCACCGCAGCATATCACACCCATAGAGTAAAACATTTCAACTATGGCCTATGGAAACTTTTAATGTCCGTGGACATTACCAGTGTTCTTAGAACACTTTCAATTTGCCAGTGAACAATACGGACAGCATCTTCAGAACACGCCCTACGAACATTTCAGGACAATCGCGAGAGTTCTTAGAACACACCCCCATTTTGTTTATGTACGAACATTTCAGGACAACGCAAGAGTTCTTAGAACACTTTCAACTTGACAACGAACAATACGGACAGTGTCCTCAGAACACCCCCATTTTGTTTATTTGCGAACATTTCAGGACACCCCGAGTGTTCTTAGAACACTTTCAACTTGCCATCAAAAAATACAGACAGCGTCTTCAGGACACCCCCTGCGAACATTTCAGGATACCACGAGAGTTCTTAGAACCCTTTCAACTCGACAACGAAAAATACGGACAGTGTCTCCAGGACACCCCCAACGAACATTTCAGGACAACACGTGTGTTCTTAGAACACACCCCCATTTTGTTTATTTGCGTACATTTCAGGACACCGAGACAGTTCTTAGAACACTTTCAACTTGCCATCGAACAATACGGACAGCGTCCTCAAGACACCCCTTACGAACTTTTCAGGACAACGCGTGTGTTCTTAGAACACACCCCCATTTTGTTTATGTGCGAACATTTCAGGACAACGCAAGGGTTCTTAGAACACTTTCAACTTGACAACGAACAATACGGACAGCGTCCTCAGAACACCCCCATTTTGTTTATTTGCGAACATTTCAGAACACCCTGAGTGTTCTTAGAACACTTTCAACTTCCCATCGAACAATACAGACAGCGTCCTCAGGACACCCCCTACGAACATTTCAGGACAACGCGTGAGTTCTTAGAACACACCCCCATTTTGTTTATTTACGAACATTTCAGGACACTGAGACAGTTCTTAGAACACTTTCAACTTGCCATAGAACAATATGGACAGCGTCTTCAGGACACCCCCTACGAACATTTCAGGACACAGCGAGAGTTCTTAGAACACTTCAGGACAACGCGTGTGTTCTTAGAACACACCCCCATTTTGTTTATGTGTGAACATTTCAGGACAACGCGAGAGTTCTTAGAACACTTTCAACTTGACAACGAAGAATACTTTAAAAACATCACTCAGCCGATTCTGGCCGAATGTATGCAGACTCTAATTAATAATACTACGGACTCCGATGATCCGGAAACACTTATAAACAACTATAACCAAGAGATCACTAAAATGTGTGAACATTTCAGGACAACGCGAGAGTTCTTAGAACACTTTCAACTTGACAACGAAGAAAACTTTAAAAACATCACTCAGCCGATTCTGGCCGAATGTATGCAGACTCTAATTAATAATACTACGGACTCCGATGATCCGGAAACACTTATAAACAACTATAACCAAGAGATCACTAAAATGCTCGACAAATTCGCTCCCATGAAAGATAAGTTAGTTAGAGATCTTCCAAATCGCCACAAGTGGTTCTCTCCCTCGCTAGCGGAACTTAAGGCGATTAAAAGACAAGCCGAGCACACCTGGCAAAAAGACCGATCCTCCATTAATTTGGCGATCTGGAAACAAAAAGAGAAACAATATAAGGCAGAAATTGTTGAGGCTAAAAAAGCCTTTTACAATGACCAAATCAGCTCAGCCGGAGATGAGACGAAGGAACTTTTTCGTCTTTTCAAATCCTGGGAGAAACCAGAAGTCTGCTGCCTCCCTATAAATCCTACTAATGATGACTGCGAACGGGTACAAAAGGCCTTCGCAGCCAAACTTTTGAAAGCCCAAGATAAAATTAAATCCGAGATATCAGTGACCTCGCCCTCTATGCCCACCGAGACACACTATGCTTCTGCACAATCATCCCAAACTCAGTCCGGCTTTACATCTAGCAGAGATGCCTCATTAGGTTCCACTTTGGGATTTTCCTTCACAGCATCCTCTGTGGCTGATATCCTTAATATTCTGAAGTCAATGCATCCCACCAACTGCCCCGGCGAACTACTTCCGTCCAAATTCATCCTAGAATACAAAGAGCTTTTTGCTCCTTTTCTTTGTAGATTCGCAAATGCCTCCTTTAGAACAGGCGAAATTCCTAAAACCATAAAAAACGTAGCAGTCTCACCTCTGCTGAAGAAAGCAGGCCTTGACCCTACGGATGCAGCCAATCTAAGGCCTATCACAAATACCCTGTTTTTTTTAAAATTTATCGATAAGATAGCTACTATCCAGCTTCAAGCTCATGTCCAGATGGCTGGCATCTTGCATCCTAAGCAATCTGGATTCAGAAGCAACCACGGCACTGAAAGCGCGCTCCTGGACTTGCAGACGCACATGCTCTCAAGACTAGATAGTAGCAAGTCAGGGCTGCTGATGTTGTTAGACCTATCGGCAGCCTTTGACTTGCTCGACCACAACATTTTACTCAACAGAATGAAGTCTGTTGGGGGCCTTTCTGAGAATGCTATTACTTGGCTGAGAGCATTTCTTGAGGGTCGTCGGTCACGGGTACACTGGGGAGACAGCTCCTCTGGGCCACAAACCATTACGTGTGGCGTGCCCCAGGGGGCTTGCCTATCTCCATTGCTGTTTAATATATACATATTACCTCTATGTTACGACTTAGGTCTCTCACAGACCTTCTTTTGTAACTATGCAGATGACTTCCAACTGGTCCTTAATATCACCGGAGAATATGACCTAGACCAATGCGCAATAAACATAGTCTATAAATCGATAAAACAATGGATGTCTAACAATTGGTTATGCCTGAATGCTATGAATACAGAGCTTATGATTTTTGGCTCACGACAGGCACAAATGAAGCTGGGACAAGAGTATATGGGTTTCACTATTGATGGTAGTTTTATCAATACGGTTCAAAAAGTGAAAACTCTGGGTACATATATGAACAGCAATGTCGACTGCCAAGCCCATGTTGCAGCTATTACTATCAGTACCAACTATTACCTTAAAGTGCTTAGACAAATCGCTCCTCTAGTCTCGGTCGAAAATTGCACGAAACTTGTGAGAGCCGTTATTTTGCCTCGCATTGATTATTGCAACGCACTCTTGGGTGGAGCAAGCAATGCAGATATCCAAGAGTTACAAAAAATCCAAAATAAGGCCATCCGCATCATTTTTAAAATGAAGTATTCCGAATCCATATCGATAGCCAGAAAAAAATTACACTGGCTCCCGGTAAAAAATAGAATTCAATTTAAGGTGATGACCACATGCCACAAATGTATCTTTGGCAACGCTCCGGCATACCTCAAAGATATCATTGGCATCTACCGGCCAGAGAGAAATCTCAGGTCGGCAGACGCCAATCTTCTTACACAACATCGAGCGAAACGCGCCCGAGGTACGGGAAGAGCTTTCCATTTCCAAGGAGCTAAAGCATGGAATGCTCTGCCAACATCCCTGCGCAAAACCTCAGACCTCCTTACCTTTCGCAAACAACTAAAAACCTATCTCTTTCCTTCAGAGTAATCCCGTGGCAATCTCTTGCTACAGTATTCTTGCTCTCGGCGTCTGGATGCCCATGGGCTTTGACGCGGTATAAATCTATTAACATAACATAACATAACATAACAATACGGACAGAGTCTTCAAGCCACCCCTTACGAACATTTCAGGACACCGCGAGAGTTCTTAGAACACTTTCAACTCGACAACGAACAATACGGACAGCGTCCTCAGAACACCCCCATTTTGTTTATTTGCGAACATTTCAGGACACCCCGAGTGTTCTTAGAACACTTTCAACTTGCCATCGAAAAATTCGGACAGCGTCTTCAGGACACCCCCTGCAAACATTTCAGGACACCACGAGAGCTCTTAGAACACTTTCAACTCGACAACGAACAATACGGACAGCGTCCTCAGGACACCCCCTACGAACATTCAGGACAACGCGTGTGTTCTTAGAACACCCCCCCATTTTTTTTATTTGCAAACATTTCAGGACACCGAGACAGTTCTTAGAACACTTTCAACTTTCCATCGAACAATACGGACAGCGTCTTCAGGACACCCCCTATGAACATTTCAGGACAACGCGAGAGTTCTTAGAACACTTTCAACTCGACAACGAACAATACGGACAGCGTCCTCAGAACACCCCCATTTTGTTTATTTGCGAACATTTCAGGACACCCCGAGTGTTCTTAGAACACATTCAACTTGCCACAGAACAATACGGACAGCGTCCCCAGAACACCCCCATTTTGTTTATTTGCAAACATTTCAGGACACCCCGAGTGTTCTTAGAACAGTTTCAGCTTGCTTGCGAACAAAACAGACACATATTGTGTCCTCAGAACACCCCCCATTCAGTTTATTTAGAACATTTCAGAACACCTGTGATGTCCGCAGAGAAATCGAACACAAAAAGAACGTCTACCACATAAAAAAGCACAACATTTAACCTATCTCATACCCTCCCATCCTCCCCAAACACTTCTACACACCAACACACTCTACTAAATACACATTTTGAACAAACTTTCACCGCGCTGTCCGCGAATCCAAGATGGCGGGCGCTGCCGAAAATCTGACGCGCTTCACGCTTAACACCGTCCAATCAGCGAACACTCCATATGTCCGCGGACATGACGTAAGCCAGTAGGCCAATCAGGACACTGTCCGCAGACCGAACAGGGAAGTGTGTCCGCGGACCGAACACAGATATCACTAATTTTTTTATACCTACTTTTTGGTCATTTAAAAAAAAACTACTGGACGGATTTTCACCAAATTTGCAAAAGCACGCTTTCGGGACCAAGCCGCTGCTCCTGGTCCAAATTTGGTGAAAATCCGTCCAGCGGTTTGGGCTGTAGGTGCAAGCAAATTTTTTTTTCCCATTCAGTCTATGGGAAAAAAAGAAATTTTGGGACCCCCTATAACTTTCCCCCCCCTGGACGAATCCTCACCAAACTTTGCAGAGTGGGCCATATACTTTTTTTGCAAAGTTTGGTGTGGATTCGTCCAGGGGGAGTGAAGTTATAAGCCGCCAAAAAAGTGCTCTTCCTATGGAAACACCAACTTAACCATAACTACATTTTTTTGCAAAGTTTGGTGAGGATTCGTCCAGAGGGGGAAAAGTTGTAGGGGGCGTCCCAAAACTTTTTTTTTTCCCATAGACTGAATGGGAAAAAACTATGCGCACGGCTACAGCCCGAACCGCTGGACTGATTTACACCCGATTTGCGGCAGGAGCAGCGGCCTGGTCCCGAAAGCATGCTTTTGCAAATTTGGTGTAAATCCATCCATTAGTTTTTTTAAAAATGACCAAAATGTAAGGCAAAAAAATTAGTGATATCTGTGTTCGCTTCGCGGACGGACTTCCCTGTTCGCTCCGCGGACAGCACCCCGATTGGCCCAGCGGCTTGCGTCATGTCCGCGCACATGCAACGTGTTCGCTGATTGGGCGGTGTGGTGCGTGATGCGCGTCAGATTTTCTGTTGCGCCCGCCATCTTGCATTTGCGGACGTCTGCGGACAGCGCGGTGAAAGTTTGTTCAAAATGTTTATTTAGTAGAGTGTGTTGGTGTGTAGAAGTCTTTGGGGAGGATGGGGGAGTATGAGATAGGTTCAAAGTTGTATTTTATTTATGTGCTAGACGCTTTTGTTGTGTTCGATTTGTCTGCAGAGAACACGGCTGTTCTGACATTTTGTAAATAAACTAAATGGTCCGGTGTTTAGAGGACAGAGTATGTGTCATTTTTGTTCGCAAGGAAGGTAAAAATGAGCTATGAACACTCGCAGTGTACTTAATTGTTCGTAAATACACAAACTGGGGGTGTCCTCAGGACGCTGTCCGTATTGTAATCTGTCTAGTTGAATGTGTTCTAAGAACACTCGCGGTGCCCTGAAATGGTTGCAATTACACAAAATTGGGGTGTTCTGAGAACATTGTTTGTATTGTTCGTTGTCAGGGTGTAAGTGTTTTAAGACCACTCCTTTGTCCGCTAATAGTACAATTTTCTATGGGCGTCAACCGACTTTTTGTCCACTAAAGAAATGATAAATCTGGCTGGTGTGCGCCGACATTATGTGATAATCCTATGGCTGGCGCTATTGACCTGGCTGACTTGCTTTTGCGACACTAAATCATATCTCCCGCCCCTAAGCCTGATATTATCAAAGCATTCATATTCCCCGCCTCTCTCCGTGACGTTACAGGGTGCGTCATCAAACGTGCCCAGTCCTCTCCAGTCCTAAGTGACTTTACACAGAACCCAGAAGACAACACATTATCAGGCCGATTCATGGAATTAATGTGCGCCGAACATTTCGGCGCAAGCGTGCGAAAACGTGTGATTCGCAGTGAAAGAGCGAAAATCGCAGTGCAAGTGCGATTATCGCACAGAAAACAGCGCACATCTATTCATGGAAGTCCGTGCACGCGCAAAATGTGGGATGTGCGCTGAAAAAGTGCGCGGCGCACGCTGGCGCACAGGTCATCGAACGCTGTGCGATAAGGCCACAGCGAATTCGCACATAGCACGGGGCACATAACAAAAGTAGGCATAACACGGGGCGTTACATGCAGAATGGGGAACAACTCGTGAAAATGTGGGCGTCACGGGGGAAGTACAGGAGGCAAGTGCGCGGAACGCCCACACGCTCGCCTACAACACGTATTCATGGAATTGGAATAGGGAAAAACAGCGCACGGCCAAAGACGCACACAGGCCCATACATGTCCGCCACACGAAAGCAGGCGGTAACGTCCCTGCGCAGGCAAAAAATGTGTGCCAAAGTTCTACACGCGCGAGAAGTTCCACATGCGATCGGGCCGGGGGGAGCGTGTGCGTGTATTTCAGGGGTGCGCGAGAAGTACCACACGCGATCGGGCCTGGGGGAGCATGTGTGTGTATTTCAGAGGTACGCGAGAAGTTCCACACGCGATTGGCCTGTGCGCGAGAAGTTCCACACGCGATTGGCCTGGGCGCGTGTATTTCAGGGGTGCGCGAGAAGTTCCACACACGATCGGGCCTGGGGGAGCGTGTGCGTGTATTTCAGAGGTGCGCAAGAAGTTCCACACGCAATTGGCCTGTGCGCGTGTATTTCAGGGGTGCGCGAGAAGTTCCACACGCGATTGGCCAGGGCGCGTGTATTTCAGGGGTGCGCGAGATGTTCCACACGCGATTGGCCTGGGCGCGTGTATTTCAGAGGTGCGTGAGAAGTTTCACACGCGATTGGCCTGTGCGCGTGTATTTCAGGGGTGCGCGAGAAGTTCCACACGCGATCGGGCCTGGGGGAGCGGGGTATGTGTATTTCAGGGGCTCGCGGGTGTTTTTACACGCGATTGGGCCTGTGGGAGCGGGGTACGTGTATTTCAGGGGCTCGCAGGTGTTTTTACACGCGATCGGGCCTGGGGGCGCGGGGTACGTGTATTTCAGGGGCTCGCAGGTGTTTATACACGCGATCGGGCCTGGGGGAGTGTGTGCGTGTATATCAGAGGTGCGCGAGAAGTTCCACACGCGATCGGGCCTGGGGGAGCGTGTGCCTGTATATCAGAGGTGCGCGAGAAGTCCCACACGCGATCGGGCCTGGGGGTGCGTGTGCGTGTATTTCAGGGGTGCGCGAGAAGTTCCACACGTGATTGGCCTGGGCACGTGTATTTCAGGGATGCGCGAGAAGTTCCACACACGATTGGCCTGGGCGCGTGTATTTCAGGGGTGCGCGAGAAGTTCCACACGCGATTGGCTTGGGCGCGTGTATTTCAGAGGTGCGCGAGAAGTTTCACACGTGATTGGCCTGTGCGCGTGCATTTCAGGGGTGCACGAGAAGTTCCACACGCGATCGGGCCTGGGGGAGCGGGGTACGTGTATTTCAAGGGCTCGCAGGTGTTTTTACATGCGATCGGGCCTGGGGGAGCGGGGTATATGTATTTCAGGGGCTCGCGGGTGTTTTTACATGCGATCGGGCCTGGGGGAGCGTGTGCGTGTATATCAGAGGTGCGCGAGAAGTTCCACACGCGATTGGCCTGTGCGCGTGTATTTCAGGGGTGCGCGAGAAGTTCCACATGTGATTGGCCTGGGCGCGTGTATTTCAGGGGTGCGCGAGAAGTTCCACACGCGATCGGGCCTGGGGGAGCGTGTGCGTGTATATCAGAGGTGTGCGAGAAGTTCCACACGCGATCGGGCCTGGGGGAGCGTGTGCGTGTATTTCAGAGGTGCGCGAGAAGTTCCACACGCGATTGGCCTGTGCGCGTGTATTTCAGGGGTGCGCGAGAAGTTCCACACACGATTGGCCTGGGCGCGTGTATTTCAGGGGTACGCGAGAAGTTCCACACGCGATTGGCTTGGGCGCGTGTATTTCAGAGGTGCGCGAGAAGTTTCACACGCGATTGGCCTGTGCGCGTGTATTTCAGGGGTGCGCGAGAAGTTCCACACGCGATCAGGCCTGGGGGAGCGGGGTACGTGTATTTCAGGGGCTTGCGGGTGTTTTTACACACGATCGGGCCTGGGGGAGCGGGGTACGTGTATTTCAGGGGCTCGCGGGTGTTTTTACACGCGATCGGGCCTGGGGGAGCAGGGTACCACTCACCGTCTGCCTTGCGTGTAGAAGAACGCGTAGCCAACACCCACCCGCTGTGAAGTAATAGCGTGTGAACCCCAACGCCTGCAAAACACACGCACCGCACCCCACGAAAAGCAACGCCCGTGCGCGATACGTCACAGACGCACATACGCACTAAGGGCCTTTGGTCCAATGGAATCGCGTATGCGTGCTGACGCGCTTACGCGCTAAGGGCCTTTCCTCGATTTACACGCTGACATGCAGAATTTTCACGTGCCAAATCACTCCGTATCAAGCTGGCCACGCGTAAGCACACGGAAGACCACGCTCCTGCCCAAAAGGCCGAATTACTGCCCCCCAGAGCCCCGAGCAGCCTCCCACGAGCCATCTGCTGCTGCCTGCCTGCTGCCACCGTGCCCTGCCATTTGGTGCCTGCACATCAGCCATCTGCAGGGGTCCAGTTGCTGTGTCCACCACTGATGGAACAGAACAATCCCGACTGGGATACCATCGCTCCACAGCCCAGCCCCAGGACCCAGTTGCCCACCCACGCCTACCTCGGGGGTCGCCATGTCGGGGCAAACACCATCTGAGACCACTGGCGACCCCCAGCCAGAGGGGCAGAGGGCCACCAGCTTCAGTCAGAAGGAAGTTGGTGTCCTGGTGGAGCTTGTCCTGGGGCATTATGATGCCCTCTTCGGATCACCACGCGCCGACAAGGAAGGACGGGACAGGATCTGGGACGACTTTGTAGTTGCCATCAATGTGGAGGGGGTGGCAACCCGCAACATCAAGCAAGTCAAGAAGCGCTGGGAGGACTTCAGGTCCAGGACCCTCATAAAGGCCCGACGCCTTGTGGAGGGGGGCCGGGGCAGCATGAGTACCATCCAGCTGAGGGTCCTGGAACGAGTACGCCCAGCGCTCCATGCCCAGTTCCTTGAGAGGCAGACCCGTCTGGAGTTGAGCGGTAAGTGGCCAAGCATTGCTGTGTGAGACAGGGCATGTTGCAGTGTGCTGGTTGTCTGATACTTGCCTGTGTGTGTGACATAGGCCATGTACACGTGTGTGTGTGCAGGGACATCATGGTCATGCATGTGAGACCAGTAATGTGTCAAGCACACGGTTGGTGTATGTGTTTAAATGCAACATGGGGAGCCCTATGCGGAATGGACACATGAGAGCATGCCAGTCTCTGTTCCTGGACATGTGTGGGGGTGAGGGATGGGTGCTGATGCCATGTACATGTATGGTGTCCATGTCTGTGTTTCTGACTTGCGTGTCTGTGACTTGTGAATGCCATGGATGCATGACACATGTCTGTGACAATGTTCAGAATCACTGATGCAGCCTAGTTATCCTTGCATCCACTGTGTCTGGGGTGTACGAGTCCAGATGGATGAAAGTACGTTGAAGTGTGTGCATGTGATAGGCATGACCCATGATGCAGGTGAGTCCAAAAACAACATTGTATGCTTCAAGAGTCCCTTGGACATGTTTGCTTATGTCCATAGCATGCGCCATGCCTGTTACTGCATGTGTTTTGCCTGCACTGACCCATGTGTTGTGGAGGGACATGATGAAAGTGATCTTTGACAGTGCCACTCATCTGCTGTTGCTTCCTGTCTAGGGGACCATTGTACAGTACCCTGATGCTTGTGTTCTATGTCTCCCTCTACACAGCGCAAAGTGAAGAAGAGGGCGGAGACCGCGCTGTGGAGCTAAGCGGTGGGGATGCCCCCACGGCTGCAGCGGAAGGGGTGGGTGAGCCCCCAAAGTGGCTTGCAACGGCGGAAGACGGTGTGGAGCCATCCAGGTTGGTGGTTTCCACAGAGGAGGAGGAGGCCGCTACTGAGCCGCACATGGGGCCTGGTGGGGGCATCCCTGCTGGTGCAAGTGGTGCAGTCCAGGGGCAGGGGCAGGAGGCAGCACAGGTCGCCATGGAGGTGCCTGTGCATGTCACTGTCCCTGACACTGTGACTGCACCACCATGCACCAGCAGGGATGCCCCATCCCAGGCCCGTCCGCAGGTAGGGGGGATGTCCATGTCATCTGACTCCCCTCCACCTGCGGACGAGGGGACCCCTGGCCATATGGAGAAGGTCCTGATTGGTGTCGCGTTGTGCACGGCTGTCATTCGTGATGAGGTGCGTGCTTCCCGGGGGGAGCACGCACGTCATCACGAAGAGCACCGTGGCAACGTGGCCCAGTTGGGAGCGGTCATGGTCGGGGGTCTCGTACATGTGTCGGGCTCTCTGGCGACCCTCTCCTCCTCTGTGGAGGCTATGCGCCAGTCGTACTCCATGCCGTCTTCTGGCCCAGATGCCACCAGGGCCCCCTGTGGACCTGCCCCGACCAATGCAGCCTCCTCGGTGGGGATTCCATCCCTGCCACAGTCGGGAGTCGGAGGTCCAGCAGGGGTGGACACACCAGCAACTGGACCCCAGCAGATGGAGGATGTGACGGCATCATCGGGCAGGGCACGGGCACGACGGCGTCGGTGGATTCCATCAGCCTGGATGCCGTCATGCTGGCACAGGCAGTTGCGTCGTAGGCAGTGGCAGGCTCGACGTGGGAGGCATCATGGCTCGGGGCCATCAACATCAGGGGTGCAGGCATCGGCCGGAGGGCAGGAGAACCCTGGAATGGGAGTGGCTTCCGTGTGGGAGCGGTTGAGCCAGCAGATAGGTGCGGAGCGGCAGCGGGCAGAGGAGGAACGGCTCACAATGGTCAGGGCAGAGAACTCCATGCGGAGGGCGCTGAGGCGGGCTGAGTGCCTCGAGGGTCTTCGCAGGGAGTTGGAGCTGGACACTGCATTATCCCTGCGGGACCTCGGGGCCAGGGAACATGCCCGCCTCCAAGCCATTGAACAGGAGTTCGATGATGCCCTGGCGCATGACAACAACCAGTGAGCCGTCGGACTAGCCCGCTGCCCTTGTAAATAGTTATGTAGTTAGTGTTAGGTTTCCTTTGCTTTTTTATTTATTTTGGACCTTTTGGACAATGGGCCACATTTTTGTATATAGTTTTTTTTAATTAGGTAGTGTTGTTAGATAGGTTTCATTTCTTTTGTTGGGATCATGGACCCTGGCTTGTTCCTCTGTACATAGTTCACTGTTGGATTTTCTTTTTATTTTACAATTTACCCATGGAGCAATGGCTTTCGATTATTATTTTCCATAGGATTTTCTTCTGTGGACTGTGACTTTGGACACCATTCCTTTGGATTATGATTTTTGGTTTTGCATTTTTTCAAGGACATGCTTCTTTTTATTTTTTTACATTCCCATTTCTGTTTGTTTATTTTTGATTCAATTTATGTTTCCTTTAATACATATTTCTTGATCAAACTTCAATGTGTAGTATCATCTCATTGGTTTCATGCATATCATGATATGGGTTTTGAGATTCACTGACACCCATTGGGTGTATGTGAGGGACATGTGTTCATTTCCAAACTTGCAATTGGTGTTCTATCATGTTATTGCCATTTCTAAGTGGGTGGATGCAATATTCAGGTGGGTGTTCTGCATTTGGAGGCTGACCATAGGGACCAGGGATCTAGATTGTGATGACATGTTGGCTGGGGAACATGAGTTGGGTCCTGCTGGCAGGTGCCGCACAGTGCAGGGGGGTGGCGGTGCAGGGGAACATGAGTTGGGGCCTGGTGGAGGGTGCACCACAGTGCTGGGGGGTGGGGGTGCAGGGGAACATGAGTTGGGGCCTGGTGGAGGGTGCCCCACAGTGCTGGGGGTGGGGGTGCAAGGGGACATGAGTTGGTGATCAGAAGTGCAAGGAGACATGTGCCTTTGCTGGGGGGCATGCCCATGTTGGGTGGGCTGCCTGCGGGACATGACCAGGGATGCAGGGTAGTCCCCTGTGGTGTGGGCTGCCTGCAGGGGTCGTGGAGGGTGTACAGGGAACACCTGGGAGGACCCACACTGCCAAATCACATGTGGACTCCCCGGCACCCCTGAAATACATGTACCCTGCTGAAATCGCGTGTGAAAATTCTCGCTCACTCCTGAAATACACATACCCTGCTGAAATCGCGTGTGATAATTCTCGCGCACCCCTGAAATACACGCACACGCTCCCCCAGGCCCGATCGCGTGTGAAACTTCTCGCGCACCCCTGAAATACACGCACATGCTCCCCCAGGCCCGTTCGCGTGTGAAACTTCTCGCGCACCTCTGAAATACATGCGCCCAGGCCAATCGCGTGTGGAACTTCTCGCGCACCTCTGGAATACACGCGCCCAGGCCAATCGCGTGTGGAACTTCTCGCGCACCCTTGAAATACACGCACACGCTCCCCCAGGCCCGATCGCGTGTGGAACTTCTCGCGCACCCCTGAAATACACGCGCACTGGCCAATCGCGTGTGAAACTTCTCGCGCACCTCTGGAATACACGCGCCCAGGCCAATCGCGTGTGGAACTTATCACGCACCTCTGAAATACACGCACACGCTCCCCCAGGCCCGATCGCATGTGGAACTTCTCGCGCACCCCTGAAATACACGCACACGCTCCCCCAGGCCCGATCGCATGTGAAACTTCTCGTGCACCTCTGAAATACACGCACCCAGGCCAATCGCGAGTGAAACTTCTCGCGCATCCCTCAAATACACGCACATGCTCCCCCAGGCCCGATCGCGTGTGAAACTTCTCGCGCACCTCTGAAATACACGCGCCCAGGCCAATCGCGTGTGGAACTTCTCGCGCACCCCTGAAATACATGCACCCAGGCCATTTGTGTGTAAAACTTCTCGCGCACCCCTGAAATACACGCACACGCTCCCCCAGGCCCGATCGCGTGTGGAACTTCTCGCGCACCTCTGAAATACACGCGCCCAGGCCAATCGCGTGTGGTACTTCTCGCGCACCCCTGAAATACACGCACCCAGCCCGTTCGCGTGTGAAACTTCTCGCGCACCTCTGAAATACACGCTCCCCAGGCCAGATCGCGTGTGAAACTTCTCGCGCACGCGTGTTCCCGAAACCCGTAATACACGTTCCCCGCTTTGCGTTTGCTGTTTGCAAGTCCGGTAAACTGGTACAGGGTTGGCTTTTCCTTGCGCAAGGGCGTTCTTGGGGGCGTAACTGGCGCTGCTGCAGGGTCGCTGCGCCACTCTGCGCCACGTCTGCTTTTGGAGGCGAGAATCCATGAATACGCTGTGCGCGGAAATTGATTTTATCGCACGCGGCGGGCGCAGACATTCGCACGGGCACGCTGTGCGCCAGCCGCGTGCGACACTTTTGTGCGAATTTCCATGAATTACCCTGATTATGTCACAACACAGCGCGCCACAATTCGGAATATGAAACAGTGATTTAAAAGCAAACAGCAAGATTGTAAATTTTGTAAAGTACATTTATTTGACATCAAATGTTTAGAGAATATTCAGCAATTTGCATTTGTCTTTGTTGTCGATCCACAAAAGTTCATGTTGAGGCACGCGATGTTGCTTTGCGGTAGAGAGGGTGTTAGATCAGCTTACAACTCAGTGCGCCACAATTCGGAATATGAAACTGTGGTTTAAAAGTAAACAGCAGGATTGTACATTTGGTAAAGTACATTTATTTCACATGAAATGTTTAGTGAATATTCAGCGATTTGCTATTGTCTCTGCTGTCGATCAGCAAAAGTTTATTTGGAGCCACGCGTAGTTCCTTTGCGGTAGATAGGCTGTTGGTTTATGATAAAAGCAGTAAATGGTCGCTCTGATAATCGGAAGGTTGCTCCAAAAACGAGCCATTAGACCACCCTTTTGGTTGGTATGTTGTTTGTAGCCACTAGTACTGCGTAAGGGCATATTGGTCCTTGGCGATTGTCCCATAAAATGGTGAGGGCCATGAAGTTGCATATTTGGACCTGCACCTGGCAGTTGAAGACCCCATCCGCTGGAGTCTGTAAATCGTGACATAGGCAAAATGGGGCCACATACCTGTTTTAAAAAACATAAATTAGTCTCACCAGCCGATCTTCATTAAAAATCATCATTTTATTTATTAGGGCGTGAAACTATTTGCTATCGAAGATAGTGCAACGGAGTATGTTAATAATAAAATAATAATATTTTCCCATTCATATAGCGCTAAGAACCGTGAGGAATCTAAGCGGTGCTTATTATTAACCACGGTGTGTGGTGCTCATTTATCGACCACGGAAGGATGAAAGGCTGAGTTTGGCCTTGCCGGGATTCGAACTTGCGTTAGCAAGCTGTGCACGGATGTCAAAGCGAGCGTTGTACTCGCTGTGCCATTTGACAGGCTACAGTGAAGTGGCACAGCGAGTAGAGCGCTTGACCGCCTATAGACCGGTTAAATTATTTGTATTAACCCACCCTGTGTCGTCTGCCTTTTTCAGAGCCCTCTAAACAACAGGGGATCAATTCGGCGGTGGTAGTGCGCGGTAGAAAACATTATGCCACTTTCAACGAACAAGTTCAACTTGAGCGGTCTTTAATGCTATGCTATTGGAATTATATTTGGTATAAAATAATCTAAAGGGTTACTTACAGTACAATTGCAATTTCCATTGTCTACGAGTGGTGCAGTCCCAAAATACGACTCCGCGTGTGCCAACGATCTTTCGCATAGTGATATAATATATAAAAGTGGTTTCGTTTCATAAATTTCATCCTTATCTTCTCTTACGTTTTAGCAACACTCCTTCAAGAGAAGTCTTTCATCACAATCTCTGTCTGTCAAGGTCAAAACACAATACAACCTTATAGTCCGCTTCGTGAGCCTCTCCAGGGCCCGAGAAAAAAATGGAAGCAGCTGACCTTCACTGTGAACCAGCATAAATTCTTACTTTGCAACATTCTGTGTAAAGCCATCTGTGAGAAGTTGGTTTTTGCACGCCATGTTTGTATATTTTTTGCGTGATATTAAAAAAAGTTTGTTTAAAGGACGTTATGGTTTTAAGTACAGCCGAAAGACCCCTGAAAATCGCAAGTTATGGTAAGCTATGAAAAATAACTCGCGCCACCACCGTGCACTGCTAAGACTAACACCCAGGACATCAAAGATGACATTGCAAATGTCATTGATGAAATCACTGATGACATCACATGTGTATGTACTTTTCATGGAATTTGTGTACTAGGGATTTTTATTATAATGTTGCGAAAAAAGTGTCAAGGATATTGCAATAAATATCATACCGTTATTAGTGCTTTGAACGATGCATTGATATAAATAGCATTGTATTATGGGATTCTATCTAGTATACTGAGCTACTAATGGAGAAACATACCATTGTGTGCAGAGTACAAGATGAAATTATAATATTTTTAATGTTAATATGTTGAATAATGAAATGATAATTGTCCTGAAATGTTCGAAAATTCACAAAATGGGGGTGTTCTGAGGACGTTATTCGTATTGTGTGATTGCTTAGCTGTATGCAATGAGGGAATGGCACAGAGAGTAAAGTGGACGCCGTCCGCGGACACTGCGGCTGTTCGTGGACAGGGCGTGCTACATCCGGGTTTTTCCAAGAAATCCAACATGGAAAGAAGACTGTACGGATCAGCCAATCAGATGTCGAGGTTGTGGATTTGTGTTGAAAGAGACTGTGTGTGGTGAAGATGGCAGAAGTGGAGAAAGTCAGGGTGTTGGTGCTCGGAGATATGTTTGTGCATGGTTTACAGCAGTACGCTGAATGCAGGCATGTTGCAAAGA
Source organism: Ambystoma mexicanum (assembly GCF_040938575.1). Taxonomy (NCBI): domain Eukaryota; kingdom Metazoa; phylum Chordata; class Amphibia; order Caudata; family Ambystomatidae; genus Ambystoma; species Ambystoma mexicanum. The sequence goes on along the minus strand of NC_090941.1, from coordinate 137,898,732 downwards.
ACTTTGATGTGAAAGGAGTGGAGGTGGTGTGGAGCACTGTGCCTGATTGCAATGTATAGGGAATTGTACAAGTTTGTGAGGATATGGCCACGATGAACAGTCCGCATGTGGTAGTTTTGCACTATGGTGCTTTCCATTTGGGCAACGTCAGTGCCCCTACTTTGTTGGCTGATTTGGAACGCTTGGTTCAAGCCGTAATGAAGATCCTTCCAAATGCGAAAGTAGTTTTTTGTCCTCAGCAAAACATTGCTAGGTGTGTCATCAACCGAGGCATGTGTGCCTTCATGTTTAGAGCTGGTATGTTCTTCTGTAACAATGAGCATATTGATGCCAGTAATGCTGTTAATTTTAAAGAAGATGGCATTTCTTTATCTTTTACGGGAAATGCCTTTCTATTTTGGAATGTAAGGGTTGCTTTGGAGAAGGTTATGTAAAGATTTTAGGAGTAAAGTAAGAAAAAAAAAGAAAAAAAATACAAAATAACAGGTGTCTGTCAAGCATCTGTAAAAAAAAAAAACAACGGCTCTTTTCAGAGCCAACTTCAAAGGGGAAATGGGGCACAATATTTAAATTTACATTCGCCACGCTCAGATTTTCGATGTGTCCGCGGACATGGAGGTAGTCCGCGGACATGAAAATCACTACGAGGGGGTTAGTATGTTCTATGTTACATGTATATGAAGTCAGGGATATTATAGTTAAGTTGTGCTACTAAAAACCTATGAAATTCAGTGAAACATTTTGTTAAAGGGACGTTATGGTTAAGTTGCGCTACTAAAAAGCTATGAAATTCAGTAAAAAAAACTTTGTTAAAGGGACGTTATGGTTAAGTTGCGCTACTAAAAACCTATGAAATTCAGTGAAAAAACTTTGTTAAAGGGACGTTATGGTTCAAAGTAAAACCGAAAAACCCCTGAAATTTGGCAGTTATGGTAAGATAAGCAACCATAACTCGCGCCGCCACCGTGCACTGCTAACACTAACACCCAGGACATCAAAGATGACATCACAAATGTCATTGATGACATCACTGATGACATCACATGTGCATTTACCTTTCATGAAAAGTCTGTACAAGGGATTCTTAGTGTAATGTTAATAAAAAAAGTGTCAAAGATTATTGGAATAAATATCAAGTGCTAATCAGTGCATTACGCTATGCATTGATATAAATAGCATTCTATTATTAACTTCAATCCAGTATACTAAGGTACTCATGTAGAAACATAGGCATTGTGTGCAGCATACATGATGGAGGTGCAATATTCATAAGCTTGCCATGTTGAATATTGAAATGATAACTGTTTTCATATTAGAGTTTTGCGTACAGTGAAACTTGTGATAAGTAGGTAATAAAACCCACTTACTACATAATTGAATTATTATACACCAATCACAAAGAGACAACACCACATACAAATATGAATATATACAAGGGAATTAAAGTAGGAAAAAGAAACAGCAATAGTAGCAGAAAGTGTTCATAACCTAACTGATTACCTTTATGGAGAGAAATGATTGCTCTGTTTCAAAGCTGTTACTTACCCTATCTATATATATCACATGATGTGTCTGGACCCTAAGGAAAATAGTGTGAGTACAACATATAAAAATATGAGCATATACAGGGAAAGTACAGTAATAAAAAAAACATCAAAAGTATCAGAAAGTGCTGATAAATCTACTGATAATTTTAATGCACAAAAAGGATTGCTGTCTTTCAAGGTTATGACTTCTCCTATGTATATGTTTCATATGATATGACTGGACCATAAGGGAATTATTCTAAGAACATACTTGAAGGATAAGTCTACGAATATAGTAATTTACAATTTTTAGTTCCTGACTGTTACTGAAGAAAATCATGTGGCCTAGATATGTCAGGAAAGGAAAAAACGGGAGAGCCAGCCACGTGATGTCATCAGTGATGTCATCAATGACATTTGTGATGTCATCTTTGATGTCCTGGGTGTTAGTGTTAGCAGTGCACGGTGGCGGCGCGGGTTATGGTTGCTTATTTTACCATAACTGCCGAATTTCAGGGGTTTTTCGTTTTACTTTGAACCATAACGTCCCTTTAACAAAGTTTTTTCACTGAATTTCATAGTTTTTTAGTAGCGCAACTTAACCATAATGTCCCTTTAACAAAGTTTTTTTTACTGAATATATATATACATATTACACGGCCCGCGGTAGCGGGCGTGTAGTTATGGTTAAGTTGCTAAACCCATAGGAAGAGCACTTTTTGGGCTGCTTATAACTTCACTCCCCCTGGACGAATCCTCACCAAACTTTGCAAAAGAAGCAAGTTATAGGGGGGTGCGACTTTTTTAAATTATTATTATTAGTGATATCTGGGTACGGTCCGTGGACCCATTTCCCTGTTCGGTCTGCGGACAGGAATCTGATTGGCTTAGGAGGCAACGTGGTGTCCGCGGACATCGGATGCGCCCACTGATTGGATGGTAAAAAGCGTGAAGTGCGTCAGATTTTTGGAAACCCCCTCCATCTTGGATTCGCAGACAGCAGCCGGTGTCCGCGGACATCGTGGTAAAAACATATTAAAAAACACAACATTGCACTTGTCAAACTTATCAAATAATCTCTGGGGCGGTGAGAGGTGATGAGGATGGAATGGGATATGTCTGCAAGAAGTAATAAAACAGGTGTTTTTTGCCGTAAAAGTCTGCTTGGTGTCATCTTTGTTGTCCTGGGTGTTAGTCTTAGCAGTGCATGATGGTGGCGCGAGTTATGGTAGCTTAGCTTACCATAACTCGCGAATTTCTGAGTTTTTTCGGTTTAACTTGTAACCATAACGTCCCTTTAACAACGGTTTTTCAATGAATTTCATAGGTTTCTATTAGTGTTTTCATTGAATATATATATATATCTATATATATATATATATATATAAATTTATATATATATATATTCAGTAAAAAAACTTTGTTAAAGGGACGTTATGGTTAGGTTGCGCTAATAAAAACCTATGAAATTCAATGAAAACACTTTGTTAAAAGGGACATTATGGTTAAGTTGCGCTACTAAAAACCTATCAAATTCAGTAAAATAACTTTGTTAAAGGGAGGTTATGGTTCAAAGTAAAACCGAAAAACCCCTGAAATTCGGCAGTTATGGTAAGATAAGCAACCATAACTCGCGCACCGTGCACTGCTAACACTAATACCCAGGACATCAAAGATGACATCACAAATGTCATTGATGACATCACTGATGACATCACATGTGCATTTACCTTTCATGAAAACTCTGTAGGAGGGATTCTTATGATGTTGACCAAAAAGTGCCAAGGATCATTTGAATAGATATCATGAGCTAATTAGTGCATTAAGCAATGCATTGATATAAATAGCATTCTATTATGAAGTTCTATCCAGTATACTAAGCAACTCATGCAGAAACTTAGGCAGTGTGTGCAGTATACATGATGAAGGTGCAATATTCATAATCTTGCCATGTAGAATAATGAAATGATAACTGCTTTCTTGTTAGAGTTTTGCGTACTGTAAAACATGTAATAAGTAGCTAATAAAACCCACTTAATACATAATTACATTATTACAGACAAAACACAAAGAGACAACAACACATACAAATATGAGTATATACAGGGACAGAGAAGTAAACAAAAAAGCAGAAGTAGTAGCAGAAAGAGTTCATAACTTAACTGATTATCTTTATGCAGAGAAATGATTGCTCTGTTTCAAAGCTGCTACTTACTGTATGTATGTGTATCAAACGATGGCAGTGAACCCTAAGGAAAGGAGTGTGAGTACAATGTATACAAATATGAGAATATACAGGGAAGGTATAGTAATAAAAATAAAACTATGAGAAAGTGCTGATAACTCTGATTATCTTCATGCACAGAAAGGATTGCTCTCTTTCAAGCCTGTGTCTTCCGCTATATATATGTTTCATATGATATGACTTGACCCTAAGTCTACAAATATAGTACCTTTTCAATTTTTACTTCCTGACTGTTACTGAAGAAACTATGTGGCTTAGATATGTCAGTAAAGGAAAAAAGGGAGAGCCAGCCATGTGATGTCATCAGTGATCATCAATGACATTTTTGATGTCATCTTTGATGTCCTGGGTGTTAGTGTTAGCAGTGCACGATGGCGCGAGTTATGGTTGCTTATCTTACCATAACTGCCGATTTTCAGGTTTTTTTTTTCGGTTTTACTTTGAACCATAACGTCCCTTTAACAAAGTTTTTTTACTGAATTTGATAGGTTTTTAGTAGCGCAACTTAACCATAACGTCCCTTTTAACAACGTTTTTTCATTGAATTTCATAGGTTTTTAGTAGCGCAAGTTAACCATAAACTCCTTTTAACAAACTTTTTTCATTAGCACGCAGACAATATACAAAGATGTAGTGTAAAAAGCAATTTCTCAGGGATGGCTTTACACAGAATGTTGCAAAGTAAGAATTTATGCTCGTTCACAGTGAAGGTCAGCTGCTTCCATTTTTTGCTCACAGGTCGGAGTGGCCCACAACTCGCACTATTAGGTTCTATTGTTTTTTGACCTTGACAGACAGGGATCGTGCCAAAAGACTTCTTTTGAAGGAGGGATGCAAAAACGTAAGAGACGATAAGGATGATATTTCTGAAACAAAACCGCTTTTATATATTATATCACTATAAGAAAGATCGTTGGCACAGACAGAGTCGTATTTAGGGACTGCATTACGCGTAGACAATGGAAAATACCAATATAATGTAAGTAACCTTTTAAATTATTTTATACCGGAATATAATAACAATAGCGTGGCGTTAAAGCCTGGTTAAGTTGTACTTGTTCGTTCAATGTGGCATATTGTTTTGTACCGCGCACTATCACCGCCGAAGTGGTCCGCTGGCACTCAGACGGCTCTGAAAAAGGCACAGGAGAGAGGGTGGGTTAGTGGGAATAAGTTAACATACTCCGTTGCACTATCCTCGCTAGCAAATCGTTTCACACCCTAATAAATAAAATGAATATTTTTAATGAAGATCGGCTTGTGAGACTAATTTATGTTTTTAAAACAGGTACATCCTTCCCTACTGTCAATGCCACGATTTTCAGACCCCGGCCGATGCATTTTTTAACTGCCAGGTGCAGCTCCTAGTAAACAACTTCATGACCCTCACCATTTTATGGGACAATCGCCAAGGACCAATATGCCCTTACGCGGTATTAGCGGCTAGAAGCAACATACCAACCGTTATGGTGGTCTAATGCCTCGTTGTTGGAACAGCCTTCCGATTATCAGTGCGACCACAGTCCTTCTTTTATCATAAACCAACACCCTGTGTAATGCAAAGGAACAGCACATGACTCAAGATGAACTTTTGCAGATCGACAGCAAAGACAAATCGCTGAATATTCTCTAAACATCGGATGTCAAATAAATGTACTTTACGAAATGTACAATCTTGCTGTTTGCTTTTAAATCACAGTTTCATATTCCGAATTGTGGCGCGCTGTGTTGTGAGATGATCTGTGTTGTTTTCCGGATTCTGTATGAAGTCGCGTAGGAGCAGTGTTGGCAACTCCTTAGTAAGAAAAGTAGCTATTGGCCGTCATAAAAGTAGCTAGAAGTAGCTAAATGACGTCATAACCTAAGTTGCATAATTCACCAGGTGCATGATGGGTGATTGCCGAGGGCATGGTTGTTATAGCCTCTCATTGAGCTCACCCCTTTTTTGTAATGAAAGTCGCGAATGCACAGATGCAAACTCATTACATCCATATGCATACATTCACATGCAAATGCACTAGTATTTAAATAAACCCCACAATGATTAGGTTGTTCTGTTGTCGCTTCTTAAATGTGTACTGCCATTTTTAATATGCCAGTATTTTATAATCCATAATGCCTCGTTGTTGGAACAGCCTTCCGATTATCAGTGCGACCATAGTGCTTCTTTTATCATAAACCAACACCCTGTGTAGCGCAAAGGAACAGCGCGTGATTCAAGATGAACTTTTGCAGATCGACAGCAAAGACAAATGCAAATCGCTGAATATTCTCTAAACATTTGATGTCAAATAAATGTACTTTACGAAATGTACAATCTTGCTGTTTGCTTTTAAATCACAGTTTCATATTCCGAATTGTGGCGCGCTGTGTTGTGAGATGATGTGTGTTGTTTTCCAGGTTCTGTGTAAAGTTGTGTAGGACTGAAGACGACTGGGCGCATTTGGCTACACACCCTGTAACGTCACGGAGAGAGGCGGTGAATATGAATGCTTTGATAATGTTAGGCTTAGGGGCGGGAGATATGATTTAGTGTCGCAAAAACAGGTCAGCCTGCTCGATGGGGCAAGTGGTAGGATTATCACATAATGTTGGCGCACAGCAGCCTGATTTATCGTTTGTTTAGTAGACAAAAAGTCGGGTAAGGCCCATAGGAAATTGTAATGTCAGCGGACATAAGGAGGGTTCTTAGAACACTTTCAACCTGACAACGAACAATACGAACAGCGTTCTCAGAACACCCCCATTTTGTTTAATTGCAAACATTTCAGCACCGCGAGTGTTCTTAGAACACATTCAATTTGCCAGAGTACAATACAGACAGCATCCTCAGGACACCCCCATTTTGTTTATGTACCAACATTTAAGGACGCCGCGAGTGTTCTTAGCTCAATTTTAGCTTGCTTACGAACAAAACGGACACATACTCCGTCCTCGGAACACCCCACCATTTAGTTTATATAGAAAATTTCAGAACAGCCGTGTTGTCCGCAGACAAATCGAACACAACAAAAGTGTCTAGCACATAAAAAAAACAGAACATTGACCCTATCTCATACTCCCCCACCCTCCCCAAACACTCGTACACACCAACACACTCCACTAAATACAATTTTTAATCCAAGTGCCACCGCGCTGTCCGCGGTCGTCGGCGAATGCAAGATGGCGGGCGACACAAAAAATCTGACGCGCTTCACGCACCACGCCGTCCAATCAGCGAACACATCGCATGTCCGCAGACATCATGCAAGCCGCTTGACCAATCGGGGCGCTGTCCGCGGAGCGAACAGGGAAGTCCGTCGCGGAGCGAACGGAGATATCACTAATTTTTTTTGCCTTACATTTTGGTCATTTTAAAAAACACTAATGGACGGATTTACACCAAATTTGCAAAAGCACACCTTTGGGACCAAGCCCCCGCTCCTGCCGCAAATTTCGGTGTAAATCCGTCCAGCGGTTAGGGCTGTAGGCGTGCGCAAAGTTTTTTCCCATTATGTCTATGGGAAAAAACAAAAGTTTTGGGACCCCCCTACAACTTCCCCCCCCCTGGACCAAACCTCTCCAACCTTTGCAAAAAAATTCAGAGTGGGCCATATACTTTATTTGCAAAGTTTGGTGAGGATTCGTCCAGAGGGAGCGAAGTTATAAGCCACCCAAAAAATGCTCTTCCTATGGAAACACCAACTTAACCATAACTACATGGATGCTAGTGCGTCCATGTAATATATATTTAGATATATATTTAGATATATAGGTAAAAGGATTGTTGGGGGAGTGTAAAGAAGAGGGGTAGATACCTCGATTCCCGACTCCAAGAGATGGAAGGATTCACACTAAAAAGACTCCAAATAGGAGTGTTAAGGATACCTGAGGCAAGTCCAACAAGAAGAGTGCGTATCAAACTCCAAAATTGGGCAAAAATTAGATGCAATACATTTACTAAAGATAGTAAAGGAAGGCGTAAACAGGGGGAAATTATTGAAGTGCACATGTGTGGGGTTCTAAATAAATCATTGTAAAGCTTTTATTGTGTTTAAACTAATAGATATAAAATGATAGAAAAAATTAAGGTGATTTTTAGATTGTTTAATCTAGAAATTGACTTCAATCAGAAGGATAAAAATCGAAGGAAACAAATCAATAAAGAAGAGATTCTTAAAATATCAATATAAAACACTGAGATACTAAACATTGATAGAAAATGTAAACAAAGGAACAAAAATAACATTGTTGCATAGAGTTTTAAAAGCAGATCAAATATTTTGATTTTCGGTTAGAGATTGATGATGCCTGCTCAAATTAATCAGTGTGGTATATTTGATTACATAACGAGAATACAAAAAAATTGGGTAAGTGCAAACAGTCAAGATTGACTTATCAGCATGGGGGACACCCACTTCTACATCTATGCAGGACATTACCAAGATATACAGCTAAGATAAGGAAATATCATTTGGAATGGGTCTGAGTCACGACTAAGACGACACTGGTGCTTTGGCCTCAGGAGGGTTCGTTGTCAAAAACATTATTGAGACATATGATGGCATATTTGCATGCCACATAAAAGGGAAAGAAGCTAAAGAAATATTGGCTGTTTTAGAGCTATGGAAGATGTACCAGAGTCAGAAAGAAGATCCAGCAGAGAAGGAGTGGAAGCCTATACGCATAAAGAGGAGGATAAAATGCCTTTGCCTCCCCGTCTGAAAACAAGAGTGTAGACACAGAGGAAAAGGGATTTTTTTCCCTTAAAGGAATTGAAAGCAGCGCCGGGGTATATCAATCCGACATATGAGCCTCCCACTTATAGCAGTGAGGACAATGTGGAAGGGAGCAAAAACAGAGAACGCAAATATATATCAATAAGCAATGAAAGTAAACAGCGTGAGGAGAGGAAGGACAGACAAGATAGGCAGTTTGAGATAGAGGAAGAAGCGAGGAATCTGAAAGAGGTAAAAGACAAAGCTAAGAGAATAACAATAGTACAGGATGAATGGATGGGAGGACAAATATTACTCAAGCTGGATGATAAGGGTATTGATAGGGTTCGAGAAAGAGAAGAGAGAGAAGGGTGGGAAAAGAAAGAAAAGGAATTTAAAGAAGAGAAAAAGAGAATGCAAGAGAATAGAAGAATGAAAATTGTACGAGGCAAAGAAGGAAAAGGAAAGACTGGAAGAGAAGAGACGAGAGAAGGTAGAAGTGCAAAGAATGAAAGTACGTAGGTTGCAAAGAAGGTGAGAGGAAGATGAATTAAGGGAGATGAGGAGAAGGGAAGGAGAACTTAACAGAAGTAGCAGACTAAAAGATGACGAGAGTATCTATGTCATAGAAGCATAGTGCCGCTCGAACACAAGAAGGACTTGAGGAAGAGAGAGTATCACAACAGCCCTGCAGAAAATTGCAAGGAGTACCAAGAGTACCAAAATGGGCTGATGAGACACAGAAGGCAGAGAGAAAATATTTGGGGATTTATATAGGAAAATTAGGGATATAGAAGGGTATAAAACCCAAGAGAATGAAGAAGGATCTCTTTTAAGGGAAACAGGAGGAAGGTCAGATAATGTCATAACAGACAAGCATAGAATGCTGTCTTTAAATAGAATAGATCTTGATGTGGAACAAGATAACTGTTACGCTCACCTGGTTCCACGGGGGCGCCACCCAGCAGTTGGGGTTCAGATGTCCCTCCTTGCGATGCCCAGGTGCGACCAGCGGAAGAGTTTTGCCTGGAATACAGGTAAGCTATGTTCAGGAATGCCCAACCGTGGGTAAACAGCCTCCCACCTCCCTGTAGATCTGCGACCCTTCTGGACTTCTCCTCACCTTGTTTTAGATGTTGGCAGGTTCTCTGTCCTGGTGTCTTGGCAGGGGCGCGTTGAGCTTGGTGGGCAATGGCGATCAAGTTGCTTCACTGATGCCAGCCCATCTTGAGTCTTTCAGGTAGGTCTTATTGCTGGGAATATTGCTGTTCTTGCATGCCTTTTAAACAATGTCTTTTTCTTCCTAGGTACGCGGAAGTCCAATATGTGGCAAGGCGGAATCTGTCTTTCGCCGGTAAGTATGGGTGTTTTTGGAGCGCCTTGATGCGGTGAGTAGGCGCTATGCGCTGCGCTTAAGATGCCTTGCCTTTGCTAGCCTGTTATCTTTTCCTCTCCACAGGTCGTGGTACTCAGCCGGAGTATGGAATTTCCGTCGTGATGCTGATTGAGGAGCGGCCGGTGAGGTAAGCCTTTTGGCACAGTTCGTTAATTGTACAATGTCTAATGCCTTGTTTCTTCTCTTTTACAGGTCCGTCGATCCAGGGGAGCACTGGTTCCAGGATGATGGTCGGAAGAGCTGCGGACCGCTGGCGATAAAGTTCAGGTAAAATGCTGCCTTTTTCTCACGATGTCTTCTCCTTTCCTTTGCAGGTGCTGTCCTTACGAGGTTCGTGGCTGAAGCTGAACACGGTGAGCGTTACGTTGCAGTAATGCAAACTAACGCGAAGCGTGTCAGTCTATTCGGGTGTGGTTTAAATAGCTTCAAGAAAGAAGTCCAGGTAACAATAAAAACACTACACTGCAAGCCTGGTTTCAAGGAACCAGGTTATTAGGATGCCTCCACATGACTGCCATTAATGAAAAGTAGTTCCCAAGCACAAGTCCATATTCAAACATGAGCTTGGCGCCAAAAGGCCCCAGGACTGGCCCCAAGAAGGCCTAGGCTGAAATTTCTTGGGTTTAGTGGGGGCAGGAATCAAGACTCTCCCTGGCCCATAGGTTGGCCAGGGGGTCTTCAGAGTGTGGGTTATGACAGCACTCCCCCCCAAGGCCCCTCTCAAGGTGTTCCTTCTGTCCGGCCCAGGCTTAGTTGGGAAGTTTCGATGGTAGCTTTTGATCAGACGCGGTGCGTGAACACTTTCACAGGGTTCCCAGGATCTGTCTTGGGGTCCAAAACCTTTCCAATCTATTAGATAGATAGTATAGTCTCCCCCTGGAGTACTTAGAATCCAGTATGCCTTTAACTTCGAATTCAAGTTCTCCGTCGACAAGAATGGGTTTCGGAGCTGCTTCAATCCGTGTACCAGGTTGCATTGGTTTTAAAAGGGACATATGAAATACCGGATGGATGCGTAGATTGGATGGTAAATCTAACTTGGCGGCCGCTGGACTGATAATCGTCTTGAAGGTGTAGGGTCCCAAATTCCTGGGTTGAAAGGTCCGGGTTCCTTTGATGGGTATAAACTTGGTGGCTAGCCAAACCTTGTCTCCTACTTGATAATCGGGGGCCTTTGTCCTGTGTTAGTCGGCAAATTGTTTTTGCTTGGCTTTGGCCTGAATCAGATGTTCTCTGGCCTTTTTGAAAGCCTGAGTGATACTGGTGGGAAGGGTTTTAACCGCAGGCATTCCCAATTTGGTTGGGAGATCCAATTCTGAGGTACACGGGTGTCTACCATATAAGGTATAAAAAGGTGTTTGTCCAGTACTGGAATTTTAGGAGTTGTTATATGCATACTCAGCTATCCATAGTAAGTCCTTCCAGTCTCTCAGCTCGTGATGCAACATACACCGTAAGTATTGCTCAAGGCGCTGGTTGGTCCTTTCTGTCTGACCGTTCGTTTGGGGGTGGTGGCTAGTGGATAACCGGACGTCAATTTGTGCCATTGCACAACACTTCCTCCAAAAGTTGGAAATGAACTGACTACCTTGATCAGAGATCAGGACTGATGGGAATCCATGTAATTTAACAATATTGTCCAGAAATACCTTGGCTAGAGTGGATGCATCTGGAAGGCCTTTGAGTGGAATAAAGTGGGCCATCTTCGAGAATAGGTCTACTACTACAAGAATGGTGTTAAACCCTTGACTGGTAGGCAGATCCGTGATGAAGTCGAGGGAAAGGGTGTGCCATGGCGCTGGAGGAATGTCCAAAGGTCTCAAAAGACCAGTTGGTTTATGTTTTTGGGATTTGTTTTGTGCGCAGACTCCACAAGATTGAATGTATTGGATTATATCTCTCCGCCGGGTAGGCCACCAAAAGTTCTGTTTAACCTTGGCTAAGGTCTTGGTGATTCCAGGGTGCCCTTCGATTAGGGAATCGTGGTAACCTGAAATGACTTGCTGTTGTAGGTCCTTGGTGGGTATGTACAGGCGGCCCTTAAAAAGGGGTAAGCGGTCTTGGATGGAATATTGTTCTCCTTGCGCTTGCCATGCAAGGAGGGCATCCGGATTCATGATTTGTTGAATTTCCTTTTTCAGCTCCATGTGTGTTAAGGCTGTGGTCAGGCCTAAAAGGTTGTCTTCAGGTATGATGGGGACTGGATCTGGTGCTGTAAAAACCAAGTCATCAGTTCCAGTACGAGAAAGTGCATCAGCCTTTCCATTCTTGACGCCTGGTCGAAAGGTTATGACAAAATTGTATTCAGCGAAGAAGAGAGCCCATCGCAGCTGGCATGAAGATTGGGCCTTTGCTGTTTTAAGATACTGCAGGTTTTGGTGGTCAGTAATAACTGTAATGGTATGTCTGGCTCCCAGAAGGAGGTGTCGCCAGGCTTTGAAGGCGGATTCGATTGCCAAGAGTTCTTTGTCGGTAATGGCATAGTTAATTTCTGGAGGTGAAAACTTCTTTGACCAGAAGGCCACTGGATGTAGCTGGCCAGTTTCGGGATCTCTTTGTGAGAGGACAGCTCCCATTGCTATAGTGGAAGCATCCGCCTCTACGATATATGGGAGGTAAGATCAGTGCTGAGGTGAATCTTTTCTTTAGTTGCTGAAAGGCTTTTTCTGCATCTTGTGTCCAGGTGAATTTCTTGTTATTTTTTCGTAACAACACAGTGATTGGGTGTACGATTTGGGAGAAGTCTGGTATGAACCGACGATAAAGGTTTGCAAAGCCTAACATACTTTGTACTCCCTTTATTGACGTCGATGATGGCCATTTCAGAACGGCGTCGACCTTGTGCATGTCCATCCTGATGCCTCCGGGATTAAGGATGAAGCCTAGGAACTCCACTTCGGTTACATGAAAAAAGCACTTTTCCAGCTTGGCAAATAAACGATGTTCGCGGACCTTGGCGAGGACTGAACGGACGTGCTTGATATGGTCTTGTTTAGAAGTTGAGTGCACCAGGATATCATCTATGTACACTAGGGCACAGACATCAATTAACTCTTTCAAGACGTCATTCATGAACTATTGGAATGCTGCCGGTGCGTTGCATAACCCAAAGGGCCTGATTTGATATTCGAATAACCCATATTTAGTACCGAAAGCGGTTTTCCATTCGTCACTGCTTCTGACCCGAACCAGGTGATACACTCCCCGAAGATCCAATTTGGTGTAAATTTGAGCGTCCTTGACCTGGTCCAGCATTTCCGGTATAAGTGGGAAAGGGTAACGGTTCTTCACCGTGATCTGGTTTAATGAGCGGTAATCAATACAGGTCCTTAAATCCCCTTCTTTTTTTGGCATGAAGAACAAAGGACTGGCTGCCGGGGACTTCGATGGATGGATAAATCCGTTTGCGAGGTACTGGTCTAGATAGGACTTCAGGTGAAGATTTTCAGGTTCAGTCAGAGCATAGATCCTCCCACAGGGGACTTGGGCACCAGGAACAAGGTCGATTTGACAGTCGTAGGGCCTGTGGGGCGGCAGGGTATTGGCTTGGTCCTTCTGGAATACATCCTGGAAATCATGGTATTCCTCAGGTAAGGCACTGGTTACACCTAAGATAGATGTCGTGGTTCCGGGAGTCGTAGAATTACTGAAAGCAGTCTTCTGTTCTTGATAGTAACAGGCTGGAGAGCAGTCACTGGGGAAGTTTAATTTCCTGGCTCGCCAGTTAATCGAAGGATTATGAGCGACCAACCATGGCATCCCTAGTATAAGCCGAAATTGAGGTGCCTTGATGAGGTCGAACGAAATGAGTTCCCTATGCCCGTCCTGGCACAGCATTGTTATCTCAGCTGTGCATTGGGTTACGGGTCCAGAAGCGATTTCAGTCCCATCCACTGTAGTCACCTTATCTGTAATCGGCTTGGAACATAAGGGAAGTCCCATCTCTGCAGCCAGATCTCTATCAATATAATTCCCGACTGCCCCACTGTCAATGTAAGCTTCTATGGCATGCATTCTGGACGACCGTTGTTTATTGATCAAGATCACTGGTATTGCAAAGTGTGAGGTCGGTGGCTCCTTTCCCTCACTCGACAAACTGACCTCTACGTTTGCCGAGCTGGGTCGTTTTCTGATTGATGTTCTTTCTCTTGGTCTTTTTCCGTGGCCCCAACGACCTTCCTAAGGGGTTTCACCGGGCAGTCCTTCAAGAAGTGCCCAGATTTTCCACAATACAGACACAGTTGTTGGTGCCTTCTTTTATCTCGCTCTTGTTTTGTTAATCGGGGTCGCACTCCTCCAAGTTGCATGGACTCAGCAGGGTTTTCTTGTGCATGAGTTACATTGTCTCTAGACCGAACATACACCGCCCGTGGATCCATTTTGAAGCGATCTGCTTTTCGGTCTTGCAGCCGGCGGTCTAATTGTACAACCAAATTTATGAACTCCGAACAGTCTCGAGGAGGGTCCACTACTTGAGCTAGAACATCTTTTAATTCGCCTCGTAAACCCCGATGAAACAACGTGGTTCTTTGGTTTTCAGGCCACCTAGCTTCAGCGACCAATCTGTTGAAAGTATCAATGTACGTTAACAGGTCCTGATTTCCCTGTCAGAGGGAAAGGAGTTCATTGTCCACTACTTGCTCTCGGGTATGACGAGCAAAAAGTTTCTCCATTTCCCTGTGAAATCCCCCAAAGTCATGTAGCAGAGGATCATCATGTGTCACCAATGGAACTGACCAGTCTGCTGCGCTACTGCTCAGGTATGACAAGACAAAGGCCACCCGAGCCTGGTTGTTTGGAAATGCTCCAGGCCTGCAAGGAAAGTGAAGGCAGCATTGATTCATGAATGTGGCGTATTTCCGTGGATCACCCGTAAATCGCTCCGGTGGGGCTTAAGGAACTGTTCCTGGTAGCACGACTTGCACTGGAGTAGAAGAAGTGGATGGCAGGGTAGGATTCTGCATCGTTGGGTTGTTTCCCGGTAGGGGGGTCTGGCCCGCTTGTGAAGTATTGTCTGCTAATGTCTTCAGTGCGCTCCTTAGTCACTATTAAATCTCTTCTGAGAGCATTAATCTCCTGATGGGCAGAATGAACCTCGGCGCGCAGTTCTCCTATAAGTTGGGCCAATTGGTCTAATTCTGAGGTTTCCATGGCACCCAGGTGGATTTAGTTTTGGAGGCTTCGCGTTCTGTTACGCTCACCTGGTTCCACGGGGGCACCACCCAGCAGTTGGGGTTCAGATGTCACTCCTTGCGATGCCCAGATGCGACCAGCGGAAGAGTTTTGCCTGGAATACAGGTAAGCTATGTTCAGGACTGGCCAACCGGGGGTAAACAGCCTCCCACCTCCCTGTATATCTGTGACCCTTCTGGACTTCTCCTCACCTTGTTTTAGATGTATGCGGGTTCTCCGTCCTGCTGTCTTGGCAGGGGCGCGTTGAGCTTGGTGGGCAATGGCGATCGAGTTGCTTCACTGATGCCAGCCCGTCTTGAGTCTTTCAGGTAGGTCTTATTGCTGTTAATATTGCTGTTCTTGCATGCCTTTTAAACAATGTCTTTTTCTTCCTAGGTACGCAGAAGTCCAATATGTGGCAAGGCGGAATCTGTGTTTTGACGGTAACTATGGGCGTTTTTGGAGCACCTTGATGAGGTGAGTCGGCGCTATTCACTGCGCTTAAGATGCCTTGCCTTTGCTAACCTGTTATTTTTTCCTCTCCACAGGTCGCGGTACTCAGCCGGATTATGGAAGTTCCGTCGTGATGCTGATTGAGGAGCAGCCGGCGAGGTAAGCCTTTCAGCACTGTTAGTTAATTGTACAATGTCTAATGCCTTGTTTCTTCTCTTTTACATGTCTGTCGATCCGGGGTAGCGCTGGTTCCAGGATGATGGTCGGAAGAGCTGCGGACCGCTGGCGATGAAGTTCAGGTAAACTGCTGCCTTTTTCTCACGATGTCTTCTCCTTTCCTTTGCAGGTGCTGTCCTTACAAGGTTCGTGGCTGAAGCTGAACACGGTGAGCGTTACATTGCAGTAATGCAAACTAACGTGAAGCGTGTCAGTCTATTCGGGTGTGGTTTAAATAGCTTCAAGAAAGAAGTCCAGGTAAAATAGTCCCCATGGTACCACACCCAAAAACACTACAATGCAAGCCTGGTTTCAAGGAGCCAGGTTATGACTGGCATTAATGAAAAGTAGTTCCCAAGCACAAGTCCATATTCAAACATGAGCCTGGCCCCAAGGCACCAGGACTGGCCCCAAGAAGGCCTAAGCTGCAATTCGTTGGGTTTAGTGGGGGCAGGAATCAAGACTCTTCCTGGCCCATAGGTTGGCCAGGGGGTCTTCAGAGTGTGGGTCGTGACAATAACAGTCATACAAAACGGGCATAATGATGTCAGACAAAGAAAGGGAAGAAAACGAAAGAGCGCAAAGGGAGAGCGCATGCAGATTTTCTAAAGAATCGAGCATAGAGAAAGGGGTAAAATGGTTAGATTTAGAGGACCCCAAAGAGAGAACACCAGAATCGATACCATATACTGAGCGAGCACAACCATGAAGTACAGGGGATGTATCCCCGGCTTATGAAATCCGATTAAGGGCACTACCAGAACGAAGACAGATGGGTGAGACAAGGCCACCTGAAAAACAAGGAGTGTAGGCAGGTATGATTATGGACCAGTATTTTCACATTTACCATTATTAGAGAAAGGGGGCAGACAACCACAATATACAGTGTGGCCACAAATGGATAAAGATTATTTAAAATGCAAATTACAGAGTTTAACTTCCGGTGCAGGGAAATGGATTCATGAGCTAGAAAAGAATGACATCAGGAATGACGTCAGCCATAGGTAACATAAAAGGCTTGCTGGAAGCCTTCATAGGAGAGAGAGCAGACAACATTTTAATGAAGCAGGATATGGAGGTGTGACTGCACAAAACATGACAGAGCGCCAGTTAATAATTGCAGAGCAGATGTATGGCGGGTGCTCAGAATACAATATCCTGATACATCAGATATGGGTACGATTATGACTCAGTAAATGGTGGAGGATGTGGACCCTGTCGCCTATATTCAAGACATTCAAGAGTGACAGCGAATTGAGATGTGTGATAAAATGGTGGCCTTATTTTACCACATTTTGTGTCACGGTTTGCCTGAGCCAGTCCAATTGCAGATCAAGAACCTGATGGGAATGGAAGCCAAACCATTGCCAGAAATACAATTATTGATCGTGCATCACTGACGCTTAATGCAGGAGAAAAATAAGAAGACAGCAGAGAGTAGAAAGGAGGAAGAGGTGGAGTTAGTTCAGAATAAAATGACAAAAACAGCCATAGAGGGAGCAGTATTGACGAGCAATGAAGGTGGGGTGACACAGGAGATGCAACCAGCACAGACAAATAACATAATGTATCCCCCAGTTCAGAGTGGGTATAATTATTGACCAAGAGGAAGAGGAAGTGGGCCTAGAGGAGGAGGAAGAGGTGAATTTGAAAACCTTCAGGGAAGGGTGGATTTAATGACAGACAGCCGCAACAAAGCTGGAATTGCGGAACAATGGGACACATAGCCAGAACATGCAGAAGTAGAGGAGGCATGCATGCAGCAACATTGGTAAACTCCATAATGGGGGATGGGCTATGTTCCGCAATATAATACAGAACTGCTGGAGGATTGTACCCAAGATCACACGCAGGCAGAGGCATATGCGCTGCAACCACAGCAAATGCAGCAATCACCAGTACAAATGCAATCATCACAAGGACAATCACAGCAGCTGCCTATGCAAACACAACAAGTACAACCTCAGCAAGTGCAGACACAACAGGCTATGATACCACAACGGAACGTGAATACAGCCGGTCAACAGCACCTGCACCCAAATTGGGGAGTGTGACTGTGGTAGGAGGAAATCCTTTCACAGGTACAGAGATTAATCTATATCCACCATAGGACATCCCACAGAGCGACCTGATGTGTTCAGTACTATCCGTGACACCAGACCCCTCAAGGTGACGATAGGAGGCAAGGCAATTTTATTTCTTGTAGACACTGGAGCAACTCGTTCCTGTGTCTGTGAGGGAAAGTATCCAATGTCATGAATTGTCATAAATGCGCAGGGATTCTCTGGGGTGATGACTTCAGTTCCTTTTACAGAAAAATTACCATTCTCTAAAGGAGAACACAAAATGTTGATGCCATTACTATACTCTAGGCAGATACCAGTTAACGTATTAGGGCGTGGCTTGATGACAAAACTTAATATGATGATATCTTTTACTGATGAAGGAATAGTGTGTTCCACCCCAGGGATACATCATTTGAATGTTAAAGAGCTTATATTAGCCTATACAGTTCAGAAGGCCTTACGAGGAGTTCCCTTAGATACAGAAGTGTTCTTGTATGGAGTAAATGTTTTATTATCACGGTTGCCCAGACTGATAGATATAACCTATTAGGAATACCTGACAAGTTTCTGTTCAGACCAGAAATCAGTATGGATGATGAAGAAGGGCAGATTGTCCCCTTGGAGTTAGAAGCAGCAATGGTCAGAGAGGAAAGAGTGATTCTTATTAGGACAGATGATGAGGAAAGCGGATGGAGAACAGTGATAGCCCTTATTGAATGATATCAGCTGACAGATTTGACAAACGAGGAGTTGTTTAAGGATCAATACTCAGATGATGTTAGTATTTTTCATAAGTCTCACTTATTGGATTAAAGTAGTGAATAGAAAAATACTGCATAGAATGGTGATGGTAAACAGGGTATCGTCAGTGCTCCAGGAAGATTTAGAGAAAGTACCAAATATTTTATGGACCACAAGTCCATATGGTGTGGCTCTATTAAAAGCAGTAGGAATAGTTCAAATCAAGCTCAAACCAGTAATCTTTTGTCACATGCAAAGCAATACCCCATGTCCAGAGAGGCGGATGAAGGCATATTTGAGACCATTTCCACTTTAATGAAGCACCGCATTTTGGTGCCATCCGATTCTCCATGTACCACGGCTGTGTACCCAGTGATAAAATCAACAGGAGGGTCGTGGAGGGTTATATAGGACCTTTGCCCCCAAAACAATATAGCCGACTTTGAGTTTCCTTTAGTTCCAAATCCTGTGCCAATATTGTGAAATATCCTATCTATGGCTAAGTATTTCACAGTTACATACTCAAAAAATGTGTTATTTTCAATTCCCCTTAATGAAGACACACAAGGTTTGACTTCCTTCTCAAATAGAAATATTCACCTGCAAAATACTTGTTTGCCCCAGGGGTATTGTGAGTCCCCTTCAATCTTTAACAACATCCTTCAGAAGGTGGACCAGGGTAATGTTCAACTCTAAAGTGCAATAGTTCAATTTGTGAATGACATTTTGGTGTGTAGTGAGACAGAAGAAAGATGCAGAGAATATTCAGTTAAGCTCATGACTATACTCTCTGAGAAAGGGTATAAGGTGGACAAAAAGAAGTTCCAATATTGCCAGAAAGAAGTCTTCTATATGGGACAGTGGATTTCTCATGAGGGGAGGAAAGTGACACCTGAGAGAGCAGAAGCAATTATGAAGACCTCAGAACCTAAAACAGGGAAATGCAACAATGTATAGGCCAGTGTAATTATTGTAGGGCCTGGGGTTTTGATTATAGTATGACCACCTTTAAAAGGACTTAAAGAAGCACAGGTGGGCAAGTGTAAAATAATGTGTACAGATCAAATGACTGAAGGATTTGAAGAATTAAAAAAGGCAATAAGTACAGCCCCTTTATTGGGAATTCCAAATTATCATGAAGTGTTTTATTTATTTTCTCATTCAAATGGAGAAGTCTTGACAGCAGTCCTTACACAGAAAACGACTTTAGGACATGGACACAAATCATTGGATTATTATAGTGGGATTTTAGATCCAGTTATGAAAGGGCATTATCCCAATGAGCAGTCTTAGCTGCTGCTGCATTCCCGATTGAAAAAGTTTCAAGTATAACAATGGGGTGTTCATTAACACTATTTGTACAGCATGCATTATTTGCGTTTTTAGAGAAGCCGAAAAGTACACTGACCACACAAAAAGCATCAGGATATGAGGTAATTATATTCAATCCTGCAATTAAAATTGTCAGATCTAAGACTGTGAATCCAGCAATGTTCATAGCTGAACCAGTAGGGGAAGATGACTTTTGCACAACGTATAGTGAAATTCCCTTACTTAGAGAAAATGCTATCGGGAGGGGGGAAATTGTGTTTATTGATGGTTCTTCAAAAATTGACCAAACGGGTGGCAAAAGGCAAAAATCAAGATGACCGTAAAAAAGGGATGGCTATATTGCCTACATGTTACACTATATGCCCTAATAAACCTGCCTGGTTCAGATCACCATCTAACTCCTCATGCGTTGGTGACTGGTTGCTTCATGAGAACCCCCCCTCGTCCCTCCAACTAGGTTAAGAACTGATGCCCAGAGTGCAGCTAAGGTATTAGGTGTCGATATGCACGATTACCTAATAACAATGACTGCAAGTGTTTCTTTCATGTCTAAACAGGTCAAAGATCGAATGGAGGGGTCAAAGATAAGCGACAAAGATGAACAATCCCTTGAAGCAGATGATTTGTTAAAACAGCCCAGCTCCTACCCAGGGAACCTAGTGCTGGTACGAAAGTTTGTAAGAACTTGGAGTACGCCCAGATTTGAAGGACCATATGAGGTGGAAGAAGTTACCCCATAGATGCCAAGTTAAAAGGAAGGAAAGCTTGGCTGCATTCGCACAACATCAAACCATATAAGGAGAAAATCAGACCTCTCCTGCAACTACCGACAGTGAAGCAAGAGAAGAAGATCTGTGCATGCAGATGTGTTCGATGACCGGGAGTAAAGACAAGGAGAAGCTATCTATCTAGATTTTTCTATAGCGCAACTAACCCAAAGGCCTCAGGGCACTCACAAATGATTCACATAAAACGGTTCCATGTGTTAATATCCCTGCAAAAATATTGCCATATTTTTGTGACAATATTAAGGCATGGAACCTGCGGGGGATACCCCCGCAACCCACATATTATTTTAACCAAAGCCCCCACAAAACATATCGCCTATGGCCGTTCCCAACGACCATATATACAGTGATATTTTTGGAGGGGCTAATATTACCTGATACCCATAAAAAGACAGTTGAAAAAAAGGCCTAAGAAAAGATACCCAAAGGGCAAGCCACATAGTGGGAGAGAAAATTTCTAAGGGAGGCTTGTTAGGGAGTAAATGAGTGAGATGGAATTAATCGGCCGCGTCCAGCATCAAACAAAAAGGTTTTCAGGTGCTTCTTAAAAAGGAACGTTGCATCACTGTCAACTAGGTGTTTCGGGAGGTCATTCCATAAGGAAGGAGCCCAGGAGTTAAAACTGGCACCACCAATTTTCTTAACAGTAGAGCGTGGTTGTATCAGACGAGTAATTAGCTCCCTGGTCACCTTTGCGGGTTGGTTTTTAACGCCTGCAAAAAGCAGGCGTTAAATTCTCCAAACCGCAAAGGGACCTCGTAGTAAGGCGGTAAGGGTTTACCGGTACCGGTAAAATACCGGTACCGGTAAACCCTTACCCCCTACCGTGTAATGAGGCCCTGTGACTAAACCCTTGTGCTGTAGTCTGTGTTGAATAGGCAGCCAGTGTAGGCTCCTTCTGGCTTCGGTGATGTGTGTTTTTGCATTTAAGACCACATACAACACGTACTGCCCCATTCTGGATTACTGCAGTTTTTTATGTTAGTTTGTGAAGTACCTATTAAGAGACAGTTTTAATAATCAAGTTTACAGTTTATTATAGCAGCTGCTATCATGGCAAGATCTGCAGCAGACAAAAAAGGGTGGATGTGCCGGAGTAACTGTGTATAATAACAGCAGAATTATTTGAGATAACTGACCTGACGATTAAATGGTAGTTGGGGGTATAAAAACCACTGAAAGTATTGACAATTTTGGAAACGGGAATAGTGTGTTGAGCAATAGTAAATTTGTCATAGCTAGCATCAAGCTTTTCCAGTTTTGTGGGGTTCCACGATTAAGAAGCTCAGTTTTAGCATTGCTGGGAGCTAATGAATTCAGGGCAATCCATTTTTGGATCTCAGTAAAGATATGGTTAATGTGCTTAGAGTCATTGATGTACACACCAGAAAGTCTAAAGACAATCTGGGTGTTATCGGCATCATTTCCAAAGTAGACGCCCATTGTAGACAGAAGGTCACACAGAAGTCTTGAATATACGTTAATTAGCAATGGCGAAAGGGGGCACACCACACGTAAGCATGGAACTGTTGGAATAAGCGTCGTCCTTAGTAACGTTCATACATCTTGGGCCTAAAAATGATCTAAACCAGGCTGTGGCTGAATGAGAACATCTGCCCACCGTAGTTAGTCTATCCACCAAATGTTGATGATCAGCAAGATCAAAAGCGGTGGATAGATCTAATAAAAGAAGTAATGCTGTATTACCCCATCAATAAGGCCAGCAATGTGCGATTTCAAGTCGAGCAAGGTCGACTCGGTCCCATGATTTCACCGAAAGCCGGATTGCTGGACAGCTAGGATCCCATGATTTTCCACAAATGCCTGGTACTGCATATGAGCTATTTTATCCATAATTTGTAGCATAAAATAACATTTGTTATGGGTCGGTAGTTTCCAGCTTCTGCTGGATCCAGGTTGTCTTTTTTCAACAGAGGTGTGACCCATGCCTCCTTGATATTTTTTGGTACATTAGACTCTTGGAAGGAGTGA
Organism: Ambystoma mexicanum; assembly: GCF_040938575.1. Classification (NCBI taxonomy): domain Eukaryota; kingdom Metazoa; phylum Chordata; class Amphibia; order Caudata; family Ambystomatidae; genus Ambystoma; species Ambystoma mexicanum. The sequence continues at coordinate 137,876,108 of NC_090941.1, read as the reverse complement.
TTTATAAATAAGGTTACCCAAGGGGCTAATATGGAAATAAACTCTTTGAACAGCGAAGCAGGGAAAATATCACCTTTACACGAGGTGGGTTTAAGTTTAAGAACCACATCCGTAAGCTCATCTATTGAGATTGTTTTAAAGGTAAAGAGTGAGAGATCAGAGACAGATGTCTCAGCCTCACAACTGATAGGAACAGCAGGGGCAGGTAACAAGTTTACTTGGGCGCTTATATTCTCCTGATGTTTGCGTGTTTCATCAACAAAGCGGTCATGGATGCTTTGACACCAGATGTTATCTGCAGGTGCAGAGAAAGTGGTAGTGCATCTTTTGAGTTCCTTGAGAATAGAAAAGAGCTCCTTAGGCCATGATTTAGCTTTTAAAATTTAGAGATTTAGATGAGTTTCTTTGGCCTTAAAGATGAGAGATTTAAACATGTTGGCAGCATGTTTATAGGCAGTATGATTTGATTCTGTCGGATGCTTTTGTCATGCACGTTCTAATTTGCGCTTCTGTGCTCTAGCCTCAATAACCTCAGGCATGAAGGGAACATTAAGGGTGACAGATTTGGATGAACAATTGTCCCGAAGGCCTGATCCACGGCTATTCTAATACCAGATATGAAATCTTTGGGCCTCATTACGAGATTCCCGCTAAAAACGGGGTCATTACCGGCATGGAGGAAGTAGCAGGTCCGTGCTCCTTTGATGCCGCTAATAGCGGCTGTTTACGAGTGCCTGAGCACGGGCGAACCCCCATGCCGGTAATGGCCATACCGACATGCCGGTAAAGGGCCTCCAACCCCCGATAGCGCCATCATGGGACCTGCCAATACCGCCTCCGCCAAGGAGCAACCCCTTAATAACGACCCGGTAATAACATGCTAATACCGGGCTCGTAATACCGGACCCGGAAGTAACGTCATCGCGTCGGAATGGGAAATGTGCCGGTGGCCATCTTAAAAAAACACAATCCAATCCATTGCAATCCTCCCAAACCACCACTGCTACATAGAAGAGACCAGGGCCATTGTGTATAACATGTCCAAGGCAACCCGAAAAACCACCCACACCTTTGCAAGAAGCGCTTCTCAGATGAGGAATTGAATATGTTGGCAGATACCCTCGCTGCCCATGCCGAAGAGGTATTCACGAATAACCTCAAAAGGGAGGCACAGATAAGGAAGAAAGACATTTGGGAGGATAGGTGTCAGCGGTAGGCACCACCCCCCGGACAGTCAAAGACTGCAAAAAGAGGTGGGACAACCTCCTTCTCAGGGTCCGGAACATCCTGGCCAGCAATCGGAGGGAGGCCATGGCCACAGGCAGGGGTGTGCACTCACCGGTCAGACTCATGGGGTGGGAGGAAACCTGCAGCACAACCATCCAGATGGAGGCGATAGAGGGCTTCGGGGAAATGGAGACGGGTTCCGCGACATCTGGAGAAGGAGGTGAGTGACCCTTCAAAACCCAGTATGCCAAACCATGACGTAGCACAACTGATGTGAAAGTGAGCTGAGCCAAGGCAATGCATGGCCCATCGTACACACATTTACAGATCCATGTCCAGATGGAGGCCCAAATCCTACCACACTGAAATGCATGCTGTGTGCCAATCCCATTACCAACAGACACCCAACACACAGGGACCATTTGTATGTAACACATCACACAAAGCCCAATACAATGGCATACCACCTGATACGTATCAGTGCCAAATGGAGATGCCACGGCTAATGCCACTATGCCCCCCCCCTTGAAACTACCCTGTGTGATACACCTATAAGATTGCAATGCATGAGAAATGAAATACTGTACAGCACCATCTCATTTTTCTTGCATGTAACAGCGTCACTGATGCCCTGCATCTCTTCCTCCCGCTCAGGCACTGATGGAGAAGGTGGGAGCCAGGACCCATCCACAAGGCCTTCCATGTCCAGGGCCAGACCGCCGGCCACTGGCCAATCAACCTCCGGGGCAGCACCGCGGCCCACAGCCCAATCCAGGGCAGGTGCACAGGCCATGCAGGCACACTAGGACACCGCAGTAGTGGATGTGACTGCTACCACAGAGCTGCAAACAACAGCCGAGGGGGAAGCTGATGGCACCCAGTCCGCTGCCACAACCTCGGTGGGTGAGGCAGCAGCCACAGCCCCACTCAGTGACGTTGATCTAGGAGCAGAGGAGTACGTGGACCGAGAAGGAACAATCCATGTGGAATGTCCACATACCCCTAGCCCCCCGTCCACCCCGCAACACGACACTCGTGCCACATTCTCCAGCCCCATGCTGGATCCTGCAGTTCCACTGCACAGTTCCGACCTCAGTACCACCCCCACAATGGCACACCCAGCCGCAGCACCCCCAACCTCTGCTTCTCCCACTGACTTGGAGGCACGGCTGTCAAGGGTGGAGGCGAGGCAGGACACCATGATTGACCTTGTGTGCCAATATGTGGCTGACGGAGAGGAGACACGGCGAGAGATCCGTCAGGCCATTGCTGGAACACTGCTGCCATTAGTGCCTGTGCAGTCATGATCGGTGACAGTTTGGGGGCCGTCACGCAGGTCCTGATGAGCATCCTGCACCACATGCAGCACCAGCAACCTGCACCGGCCTTGCCCATTCCAACTGCATCCACCCCATCCTCCACACCGCCATCCTCCGCACCCTCCAGCCCTGTGCGGATGACAAGGCAGAGTGCAAGGCAGAGCAAAATGCTGCCCCCGGACACAAAGAAAGCCTGCAAATAGTGTGGGATGACAATGGGTGTGGGGGGAGGTGGTGTTGGTGGTGAATAGGGGATTAAGGGGGTGCTCATTGGGGGCATGGGGAGTTCATTGGGGGTATGGGGAGTTCATTGGGGGTATGGGGAGTTTGGGTGTGTTGGGAGGGTGGGGGAAGGGGAAGGGCGTGGGAGTGGTGGAGGGAGGACACACTTTTCTGTAGTTTTCATTAATACACCCGTTGAGTGCAAAATCATTTTATGCCTGGACATTGTTCATTTTGTGTGTATTCATTTTATTTGTGACAGTGCACAGTGCCCAACTCCCCACATACCCTGTGTGCATGTCCATATGGACCCTGTGCTCAGTGTAGCACTGACACATATCCATCAACGTCCCTGTGGTTCAGAAGTATTCCTCAATCAGTGATTGGTGTACAGCACGGCCATCTTGTGCATCACGTACTGGCAGGGGTGTTGCTTCTCCTCCATCAACATCCTCATCATCCTCACCTTGTGCATGCATATCAATGTCAGGTGGCAGTGGTACATTTCTCCGGATGCACATGTTGTGCAGCATGACACAGGCCATGGTGATCTTTGCCACCTTCTGAGGCCCATAAAGGAGTGCTCCACCAGACTTGCTTAGGCAGCGGATCTGCGCCTTGAACAGGCCAAAGGTCTGTTCAATCATGACACGGGTACGGGTATGAACCCGATTGTACTCCTCTTTGTGACTGTTACGTGGGTTCCGCACAGGGGTAAGTAGCCACGGCTTCAAGTTATAGCCTCCATCACCTGCATGGGAGCACAAAGAGGTCTGTGTGAGTCATTCTGAGCTGCCACCTTTAGGATTCACAGCCATGGCTGCAGCTATTTGGTGGTGACATGCACATGTCCCTGTACATATGCACACAGATTGAGTGGATGCATTGTGTACTGCAATATGGTCTGCTAGTGTGGATTGCGTTGTACAGATGATGCAGGGTGTACACTTGCATGCTGGTGCGGATGTACTGTGAATGCAGAATGATGTCTTGCCTCCCATAATTGCGATGTATGCTACTCTGTGCCTAATCACACTAGCGACATTGGCACAGTTGTTATCATGTTTAGTCATGCATCGTTTGACATACCTATGGTGGCCTGGTTGTGAGTCTTGCATGTTGTCATTGATGTACGGCATTGATCCCATGTGTGGCATTGATGTGTCATGTTTGGGTTGGGAGTTTCAGGTCAGAGGGTTTAGCTCTGAGTGCATTGTCCACTCACTGCCCATTCCCACCCAGGCGGGGTATGCATCCCCCCCATTCCCACCCACGCGGGGTATGCATCCCCCCCATTCCCACCCAGGTGGAGTATGCATCCCCCCCATTCCCACCCAGGTGGAGTATGCATCCCCCCATTCCCACCCAGGTGGAGTATGCATCCCCCACCTCACCACCCCGATGCACTGCCATGGCCCAGGCAGGCAATTTACCGAGCAGCCAGGCACGTCGTCCAGCATGCCGCTCCATGTGACGGGGTAGCATGGAGTTACGCAGCACCATGGCATCATGTGTAGATCCGGGATATCGGGCGCAACAATGTGTGATGATCTTGCTGGAGTCACATACCATCTGCACATTGATTGAGTGTTATTGCTTGCGATTGCGGTACACCGCCTCAATTGCATGAGGGACTACCAATTCGACATAGGTGCAGTCGAGGGCACTGATGCAATTGGGCATGCCTGCCACTGCATGGAAGTCTACTTTAGTGTCGGCAAGCTCCTCGGCAGTCCGTGTTAGCGATATGTGGGTGCTAGCGTGCTTCAGGAGGGCATCCAGCACTTGGGTCAGCATGCATGAAAAGAGTGGTTGTGATATACCATGCAGCTGGTCCACTGTGTGCTGGTATGTGCCTGTGGCCAGGAAGTGGAGCACAGACACCAGCTTTAGTAGCGGGGGATGGCAGTGCGTATTTCAATGAGGCTGACAATGTCATCATATATCATGTCCACAATGGTGGTGATGGTCTCCCTGTCCAACCGGTACAGGGTGTGGATCTGCTCAGGGGTTAGATTGAATGGACTGGATCTGATGCGAGGGATTGGTGGCTGCCTAGGAGGTACCACTGGCTGCACTGTTGGTAATTGCTGTCTCACCCTCCTTCGTCTCCTCTGTGCAGCCTGTTGTTGTAGCTGTAGTTGTTGTTGTTGCTGCTGTTGTTGCTGTAGTTGTAGCAGTACAGGCATGTCCTCCAGCCCTATGATTGCAACAGCTAGTGGTATAATTTTGGTGTGGGAAGGGGTGTGGTGTGTGGTTGTGCTTCTTTTATACTGGGACGGCTCCATTGACTCCACCTGTGGTGATTGTGTGCACCTGTGGCAGTTGCCTACACTGCAGTTTGCTATTTATGGGTGGTCCGCGAAGCCTGTATTGCTGCTGTTGTGCAGGCCCTAATTTCTGCCTTCGGGATGCCGGTAAGTACATGCCCGCATAACTTGTGATGTCCTCTTATTACCGGCATCCCGGTATTTACGCCGCGAAGGGGCGCGTGTATTCACGCATGCCGATATGAAGGTGCATGTTACGGGTGGTGGCAGTATTGGCGGGTTGTTGGGTCGTAATGGCCCAGACCCGTTAACGTTGCTGGTAATACCATTCCGCCATCCTATTTTCATTACCTCCATGCTCGTAGTGAGGCCCTTTTAAGGAATATTTTTCCCAAGGGAAGGTAACAGGGGAGAGACCATAGCATGATAAGCTTCATGAGTGACCTTCCGAAGATTACGAGATGGACGAGGCTTAGAAGGCTGCTGAATGCATGCAATAGCAGTCAGATGATCAAATTAAAAAAACAACGAGATGATGATCCGACCAAATGCAGTTCTCAACCTTGGTGTGCGTAATCATACGTTTTTTTGTCAGAACCCAGTCAGGGTATTACCCCCCCGTATGGGTAGGGGCCTTTACCATTTTGCAGAAAATCAGCAGTGTGAAGAGACTCCATAAGTGTTATAGCCTTACAATCCGTGGTGTCATTTGCCCAGAGATTAAAATCACCCAGGATAATGGTGGGAGAGTGTAACTTGCAAATGTTTCCCAGGAATGCTAATATTTGTTCCTCAAACAAGGGGGTCGGCGTAGGTGGCCTATATAACCGTAACATGTTTAGGGTTGAGACAGGATCAAGGCTATGTTTGAAGAAGAGAGCCTCACAGTGATCCAGAGTGGGTGTGTTAGATACATGTATTTTAATAGTAGATTTAAAAATCAAAGCGACCCCACCTCCCCTTTTATTCAGCCTATTCAGATACAGGTGTGGCTGAATGAGAACATCTGTCCACCAGATAGTCCATCCTCCAAAAGTTGGTGATCAACAAGATCAAAAGCGGTGGATAGATCTAATAAAAGAAGTAATGCTGTATTACCCCCATCAATAAGGCCAGCAATGTGCGATTTCAAGTCGAGCAAGGTCGACTCAGTCCCATGATTCGGCCGAAAGCCGGATGACTGGACAGCTAGAATCCCATGATTTTCCACAAATGCCTGGTACTGCATGTAACCTATTTTATCCATAATTTGCAGCATAAAAGTGACAATTTTTATGGGTCTGTAGTTTCCAGCTTCTGCTGGATCCAGGTTGTCTTTTTTCAACAGAGGTGTGACCCATGCCTCCTTGATATTTTTTGGTACATTAGACTCTTGGAAGGAGTGATTTATAAATATGGTTACCCAAGGGGCTAATATGGAAAAAAACTCTTTGAACAGTGATGCAGGGAAAAGATTAAGTTTAAGAACCACATCCGTAAGCTCATCTATTGAGACTGTTTTAAAGGTAAAGAGTGACCGATCAGAGACAGATGCCTCAGCCTCACTAGTAATAGGAACATCAGGGGCAGGTAACCAGTTTACTTGGGCGCTTATATTCTCCTGATGTTTGCGAGTTTTATCAACAAAGCTGTCATGATGCTTTAGCACCAGATGTTATCTGCAGGTGCAGAGAAAGTGGTAGTGCATCCTTTGAGTTCCATGAGAATAGAAAAGAGCTCCTTAGGCCCTGATTTAGCTTCGAAAATTCAGAGAATTAGATGAGTTTCTTTGGCCTTAAAGATGAGAGATTTAAACATTTTGGCAGCATGTTTATAGGCACTATGATTTGATTCTGTTGGATGCTTTCGCCATGCATGTTCTAATTTGCGCTTCTCTGCTCTAACCTCAATAACCTCGAGCGCGAAGGGAGCATTAAGGGTGACAGATTTGGAGGAGCAATTGTCTCTAAGGCCTGATCCACGGCTATTCTAATACCAGATATAAAATCTTTGAGAGGAATATTTTCCCCAAGAGAGGGTAACAGGGGAGATACCATAGCATGAAAAGCTTCATGAGTGACCTTGCGAAGATTAGGAGATGGACGAGGCATAGAAGGCTGCTGAATGCATGCAATAGCAGCCTGATGATCAAATTTAAAAAACAACGAGATAATGATCCGACCAAATGCAGTTCTCCACCTTGGTGTGCGTAATCATACATTTTTTGTCAGAACCCAGTCAGGGTATTACCAGCCCATATGGATAGGTGCCTTAACATGTTGGAGAAAATTAGCAGTGTGAAGAGACTCCATAAGTGATATAGCCTTACAATCCGTGGGGTCATTTGCCCAGAGATTAGAATCACCCAGGATAATGGTGGGAGAGTGTAACTTGCAAATGTTTCCCAGGAATGCTAATAATTATTCCTCAAACAAGGGGGTCGGCGTAGGTGCCTATATAACCGTAACATGTTTAGGGTTGAGACAGGATCAAGGCTATGTTTTAAGAAGAGAGCCTCACAGTGATTCAGAGTGGGTGTGTTAGATACAGGTATTTTAATGGTAGATTTAAAAATCAAAGCAACCCCACCTCCCCTTTTATTCAGCCTATTCAGATACAGGTGTGAGTAGCTGGTGGGAGTTGCTAATTGAAGGGAATGGTGAGAAGCGTTGTGACCCCAGATCTCAGTCAGAGCAAGAAAGGCTGGTTTGGACTGGAGGATAAAATCTGCCACTTCGTGGCAGTGTTTTACCAATGATCTTGTATTCAAAGCACACGATTGAAAGAGTACTTATTGGGAGAAGTGTAAGTTGTATCAGTACTGAAAGTGTGTGAGAGTACAGTGGTGGGTTTCGGAATCATATTTAGGTGCCTGACCTGATCAAGAACAACAGATGCACGTGTTATGTAATCAGGTGATAGCAGGGTGTAATTGTTATATAATCCACTCTCTTCTTTAGATGTGTCTTTCATTGCAGTCTGCAATTGTGCTCTGCAGTTTCTTAGAATAGTAGACACCATTGAGACGCCATAACGAGTTATAGGTAGAAAATAAGCATAAAGAGCAGGCGTGAACTAGCGCAGCCAGGTATTACTCACCTAGCCACAAACCGTCTCCGATGCGCCGGCACTGATGTACCTGACGTGTCAATTAGTACTTGCGTAGGACTACAGATTCCAAGGGAATTGTAGTTTTATCGGTCTACTTTGCCCGTGTGTTGCACAGACCCGCGGATTAACAAAAAGAAAGCTTTTACAAGTCAAATCATCTCTGCGCAGCTTTGATTTTACTATCCCTACCTCAAGGTTCAATTTAAAAGATTATTATATCAATATTCAGCGATCAGCTAAAACTGGCTAAAAAACAATGCTAAAAATACACAGGGCCTCATCACGACTTTGGCGGTAACCCTTAAATCCGGCGGTAGCGCTATTACTGCCGGATTTAAGGGTCCGCCAAATCAGGACTTCGGCGGATTTCGCCCCAGGTCTGAGCTGGGAGGAAATCCGCCGAAAATTCATGCTATTACCGCTGGCGGGAAATCCGCTGGCGGTAAGAGCGCACATTTTCCCCATTGAGCCCAATGGGGAATGGGGCATTCCCGAATGGGCTAAATGGGGAATGGGGATTTACTTTACCGCCGAACTCGTGATCCGGCGCTATTAGCGCCGGGGAGTTCGGCGGTAGGGCTAATACCGCCGGCGTTACCGTCCAAGTCGTGATGAGGCCCACAGTATGAAAAAATAACAAACACAGATCTAAATAAAATAGTCCTAAGAGGCTATCTCATCAAAGTACAATGTTACTGCAGCTATATTAAAATGCTTTGAATGAAGAGCACAACAGTACTCTAGAATAAAGACAGATATTTTTCAACATTCGATATGGAATGAATAAACTTGCAGTCATCCTGGAACTTTTTAGATGGGGTCAAGGAACAATGGTTCTAATGTACCAGGGCTAAAAGAAGAGAACCACATTTCATCTTATGCTACCCTTTATAATAATGATACACACATTCTTGTTTGCTGTTTTTACATGTATATTATAGTTCTATCAAGCTTTAGTAAGAAGATCCGTGAATATAGTAAACATTTTTTGGCAATCCTAAGAATAATTACATTATTTTCAGAATAATGATCGCAATCATCTTGCAGTTCTTGATCTAAAAGTGGGATCCTTAAAGAATTACAGAGTTATATATTCAGAATAAAAATACAATTAGGATGTTTCAGAATATAAGAGGTTCATTGCCATCAAGAAAATCAATGAGCTTTCATGGAATAATAATTGTGATATCTTTTTGTGTTATGATTTGTGTTTTCCTCCTGGTCATTGGCATTTAGACATGTTACAAAAAAGAATGCAGACATGATGGGGAACAATGAGACAGTTCCTAGTATCTCAGATGAAATCACAAGCAGCTTTTTTATAATTCTACTTAGTATTTAGTGCAATTTTAAAGGGATGTTGGGAAAGATCATGAAGATATTAATACATATCTCAATAATTTGGCTCATTGAAGAAGGTGAGAAGACAAACATCACATGAAAGCGACTATGTGTGTTCCCTTATAACTTTTGCTTTGGGAACCTCTAAAATATTCATAGCAACACAGGTGCTATTGAAAAGGAGCATTGCCTGACACACCTTGCACTTTGCCTAACCAGAGGGCAGTTTAAAGCAGAACAGCATCCATAGTGTGAGTGAATGACGCAACATCTCAAAGAGAAGACAATTATGTACAAGACATAAAGTCAATTGAAAAGCCAGAAACAATATATCAAATATTAAATATGAACAGCCTGGATTAAATGGAGCAGGAATCATGATTGAAGAAAATAAGATGTTATAATGCAAGGATAAGAATGGGAAGGAAACATGAGAATGCTGGGAAAGAGGTCAACTACAAATTAAAGGAACAGTGCTTACTCCTGAAGGATGGGCTGATGGATTGGTTGTGTGCAAAGCAACAGCATTAACCGGACAATGGGAAGTAGTTGTGGCAAATGCAGAAAAGGAATGCAACAACCACTGGCCGAAGAGTGCAAGATTGTTGACATGGGTCGACGATGAGGAGGTGACCATTGCAGATACTACCCCTGAAGAATGCGTCTTTATGCTTCAGAAATAATGGCACAGTGAAAGTTGGAGCAAACCATAAGTGTGGTCGAGTTTTTGATGTACCAGGTATGAAGGAAGGAACAGCAGTCCTGATGGACCATTGCTGGGCCTGTGGATCAAGAGCATATATATAGGTCACACCAAAATGGGGAGCAGTTTGTTCATTGGTACTGATAAGAATACCAGCCTTATTAGTACCACAAAGTGACTTGCATATTACAGACTTCCCAAAGATGGACACGCACCGAGGAAGAAAAGATTGTTTCATTGAAGCAGACAGAGGAGAGATAATTACTTCTCAGCAAAATCAATAGAAGCCTATTATGACACTCCAAATGAGCATAAGTTGTTCAGCAGAACAGCAGTGATTTTCACAGCAATATTCTTGCCAGGAATTCAGACTGCAGTAAATGCTAAATGGTTATTGATAACCAGATGGGAGCTGCTGTAAATGATCAATATGACAATAAAAGGATTTAATGCAATCAGAGAACAGTTGCGGGCAATCGGGCTCATGGCCCTTGAGAATAGATTTGCCCTGGACTTAATTACAGCAATGGAAGGAGGTGTGTGCGCCAAGATTGGGCCTTCTTGCTGTACATTTAAACCTACCCATGATGAAGACAATGGGATTTGACAGACGCAATGACGATGTTGTCAACCTTGCCCACAGAAATGGTGGATGAAGTGGCCAAGACCGAGGAAGACGGTTGTTTTTTTGTCTCTGTCTTCATGGATTCCAACTTGGTTGGTGAATGCCTTCAGATAACTTGGATCAGTACTATTTTTGGTATTGCTGGGATTTTGTCTCATAAGGATAATTTGGGGAAAATGGTCAGAAGACAGCCAATAAAGCTATTGTGATGAAGATCGTGATTGATATAGACGCTGGAACTGTTGAGAAGATGCAAAATGAGGCATAGCACCCATGAGAATATAAACTAAAGACCCTTGAACCTCAAGGAATGAAGTTCTACTACCCTAAGGATCATAAAAAAAATATGTACGACACTGGATATTCTGTCCACCATCAGGGGATTGCTGCTACATGACCTGGAGTGTGGATGAACATATAAAGAATGCATGTCACCTGAGGGGTGGTGACAAAGATATGGACCCCAAAGAAACAACAGTATGAACAGATGATGAAGGAGATTGAAGAGGAGAATGTGGTCAAGTACTTGGCCCGAGGGGGCAATGTAGAGGAACAGGTGGATACATATACACTAACTCTTTCCCCCTCACCACTGTCATACTGGAACAGCACGAGAAGAGCTGTGTGTGGGACCCCTGTGCTGTTCCTATACTGTATTGAGTGTACGAGAGACAATATGCACTCAGACAACCATACCGAATATACCCTCTCACTGAAAGAGTGGATGGATGTCTGCACGCAGCAATGGATATTATGTAATGCTGAGTGACATCTGACGAGGGCAGAGTGATGTCATAAAGAAGATATATGAGGACATACCGAAATGATGTGCAAATACTTGAGAGACGATGTAACTGGAGCAACAAGAGAAACATGTACAAAGTGATAAAGTAATCATGTAAGAAAAAGTAACTTGGTGATCAATAAGTGTAAATATGCAGCACTGCAAGGTAGATGAGACATATAGAAGCTTGCTATTGAGAAATATATAACATGGCTGGGATGGCCATAATTGGAAAATGGATACCGGCTCGTGCAAAGATTAATTCTAGCTACCTCAGAAACAGACGAGGGCTACAGAGTCAGGAGACGCTGCAAAACAGCTTTGTGTGCCAACAAAAGGCAGTCTATGTTGGCCTGCGATAAAGGATGCTATTTCAGGGAATATCTACAAAGCACAAAGGGAGGCAGACGGATAAGCTATGAGCGTGAGACATATTTTTCTTAGATTAAAGAAGAAGAAAACATGTGCAAGTGCCAAGTATTGGACAATAAACAGTGAATACAGCTTATACAAGTTGGAGTAAGCAAGCCTCTAGAGGCCTAAGGAGCAATAACACCTGGTATAATTGAATCAAACAGCACTAAATAGGAGGTCAAACTGGAGAAATGTGTGCTCCCCTTACACGTGAGGTAGAAGTTGAAAACAAGGGTCATTCATTAAGCTGTGGTTGTAGATAGTGATGTGCCTATACCCCCTTGAGTGTCCCAGAACAGAGAGTAATTGCAAATTCAACTACAGACAGGAAACTTGGCGTATGGTCAGACTGATGAGAGATGATGGACTAATTGGGAAAGTGGGGAGTTATCTGACGTGACTCAAGCACCTGGGTCTCGGTTTTCTTACATGCTGCTAGCCGAGCTGAAAGTCCAAGGTTGGGTGGGAATGCCAACGAATCAGTGGGTCTATCGGGAAACTGCTATACAATGTTGCATAGACCAATCCGTTGCCATTAGGTCTGTTATCAGTATTATATGTATTTAGAGATAGTCCAAGGTGCGCCTTACAGATAAAAGAGAGCCAATGAAGTACTAATCCGTATACATTCTATAAGTAGATATGTTCCCTTAACCAATCCCTCCCGCTAATAGGTTTTACAATTTGCTACTTAGAATGACATCTTAGACGACTCATTCTGGGGTATAAGAATTGAATTGATTGTTTATTTGTATAGCGCCTACACACAATGTGTTTCTAAGCACTTCAAGGAGGGGGGGAACATGGGAGAAATAACAGTTACATTCTTACAAGTCCTTGAAACAAATCAGAATGTGAAAAATAACTGTCTTAATCAGCCTGGCGACATTTCAGATAGTGCAAGGAATAATTAAGGGAGGCGGGTGGGTGGATGCGACAAAACAGGCGGCTACATTACTATGCCTGACGACAATTGAAGTAGTTCTGGAAAATTAAACAAGAGGAGGGGGACGGGAGGAGGATATGGAGTGAAGGGAGAAGGAGAAGAACGACACAAGCAACTAACATACTAGGTCTGATGATGATTAAGTGTAGCGCTGGAGTGGGAAGTGGGAGGAGATACAAGCAGGGGAAGGGGAGAGACAAACAAGTTGCTATCACAAGGTCATGGTACAAATGATAGAGTAAGTGCTAATCAAACAGTAATAGGGAGGGGAAGAGGAGGGTGTATGAAAAAGACAGACTGCTACAATTTCAAGGCCTGACGCAATTGAGGTAGTGCCGGAATATAACAAGTGGAGGGGGGTGAGGAGGAGGAAGAGAGGGCAGGAGGATGAGAAACATGGCGGCTACAATTACTATGTCTGACGGCAATAGAGCTAGTGCTGGAATTTAACAAGAGGAGGGGAAGGGTGATGAGGAGGAGAGGGCAGGAGGATGAGAAAGACAGATGGCTACAATTACTATGCCTGATGGAAATTGAGCTAGTGCTGGACTTTAACAGGAGGAGGGGAGCGGTGGGGAGGAGGAGAGGGCAGGAGGATGAGAAAGACAGATGGTTACAATTACTATGTGAAAATAAAAAAGTGGCTGAGCACACCAAATTTGGAAATGGGTATTTTATTACTTCAAATGCTCAGGGCTATGGAAAGTTGAGGCCGTGTTGGAAAGGCCAAGCAAAACAAAGAGGAAGGGCAACGGATTGCCTTAATAATGTTAGGGAGGCAGAAAAGAAATCAAACATCCAAATGCTGTGGCTCCGGGGCACATCCACACTTTCACAGCAATAATTTCAGTTTCAGTGATGTTTTCTCAGTTTACAGTCAAAAATAATGCTGCACTAACGAGCACTTTAAATAATGCTGGGCTTACCCCAGTAACACTGGATGGTGTAGGAAGCATGGTGGAGCAAAATCAGGTGCCCCAAAGTCGTTGTCATGCTCCGATGCAGGGGTACTGAAGAAAGGCCTCTATGTAATCAAGTGTGTGTGTGTGTGTGCAAGCATCAGTTCAATGTCTGCTGGTGTACCCTGCTCTATAAAATTGAGAATAAATTAGTAATTTGCCATAATGTTTGAGTATGCCCGGTTATTTGGTCTGAAATCTTTATTGGTAATCCCATCTAACACAAGAAACACTTCAAGGTGCTAAAGCACAACATGGAGGCGTGCCCCCACCCATCCTTCCACGCACCGGGCAGTGCTTGGCTCCTTAACCTGCCCCTCGTGCCATGGCTGGGCCTGCACTGTAGCAGGTTGTTGGTGCTCCTCCCGCTACAGTTGAGTACGGCAGCTCCAGAGGCCCATCCACATGTTGTCATGTCAAGATTGTGCTTGCAAAGCTATGCCCAACAAGTAATGCAGCCCAGTCCAAACAATTCCCAAAACCTTGTATGGCCAGTAGACATGTCCCATGGGTGCTAAGCCTCACCCCCATTCTGCTGTCCCTGGCCCCAGTGCAGTGTCCAAATATCACAGAGTAACACAATTCACTGCATGCCTTACAGGACCTACCATGCACAGCATTCACACACATCAGCACATCTGCACGTGCCTCAACACATCACTGTAATGTAATGGGAATTTCTATAGCATCTTTCACAGTTGGTATGGTCTCAGCGGGCTGTTTGTTGAACACCCTTGGGGACCGAAGTATAAGTATGGAACATTTGTCAGTGAGTCATAGAATGCAAGTGTGCATTTTAGCCAATATGAAGGTAGGTAGGGATGGCCAAGTCGCTGGTAGTCACGCATGTTGAGCAGGCATGTGGGTGGATGCAGTGAGGTAGTCTGGAGAATATGCACAAGAGATATATTGTGTGCAGCTAGACCGAATTGGTCATGGGGGATAGCTGCATTCTAATGACAGAGGTGTTGTGCAATCTATGTGTAGCAAGAGAGACATTATGTGTGCAGCTAGACCAAATTCTATCATGGGGGCTAGCCCCATTCTATAGACAGATTTGTTGTGCAATGTATGTGCAACAGGAGAGACATTATGTGTGCCTCTTGACCTAATTTTATCCTGGGGTATACCACATTCTAGAGGCAGAGGTGAGAGACATTATGACAAATTAAACATAAATGTACAACATGTTGTTCACTAATGGCAAATGTAGTTTCCCACCTTATGAAGACCATACCAATACCATTGGCAGATCATCCTCCTATGATAGCACAGTCAAAATGTGTAGAGGCATTTGTACTACAATATCCCTACTGTTGTGCGTCAACTGCCAGCCAATGGATGCATCCAAATTGTCCTGCTGCAGGGTTCTGCCATGTGTAGGAACTCACACATTTGCCGTATGACAATCCTACACATGCAATCCGTAGTGAAAGACAACTCATGAGAACCACTTCAATTACCTCTGGATGTCAGTGGCATCAACACATGCGTCATTTGTGTACCAAAGCTTCCTACGCACATGGATCAGACACAAGAGTAACAGAAACACAATTATTCAGGGAAAAGTGCGCAGAGAGCCCATCTGCTCACGCCACCCCAGCAGAAACAAATGCAAACTGACAGACAGCATGAACCGTCGCTCCTTCATCCACCTGCAAGAACGCCTTAAGGCAAGCAGGATCCATTGTGTGCACTACACAATGAACCTTCCATCTAATGGCTCCCGGCTCCCATTACCACCTTGTCACTCTTCCCTTTCCCAGAACATAACAAAATAGGTGGGTCCACCTTTGCCCCAGGTATCATGGCATGTACAATAGAAGATGCAACTTAAGGTGATTTGCAACTGAACTTACACAATGTGAGAACGGCCCCTCCTACTACATCAATGGGTGGATGACAGGTGGGTTTGTCCCAACACTTGTCCAGTGCCTGTGCATGTCTATGACAATATAGGTATGTAATGTAGGTGCCGGGCCTAGCGTGTCTCAGTGTGGATTCCACCCTCCCTGTCAAATGCTGTGCAATACATCCCCATTGGCTGTGCCACATTGCTCACATTTAATGCCTACCAACAAGTCACTATGGATGGACCCAAAAGCAGATGCAAAGCAGATGCATGCGGCACGTAAGACTTAAGTCAGAAAGGACTCATGGCAGGCAGGCTGCAATTTCCTTGTGCCCTTCCTGTGAATGGCATGTATCTCACAGATGTGCATTACTTTTCCTAACATGCCAGATGACATATTCAAATTCTCGCACCAGGTCCTGCATGCTACACCCTCAGATGTTTGGGAATGGGAATGGGAGGGGAAGAGGGCAGAGTGGGTAACGTGTCAATAACTGACAGGAAAATCTGATTTCAAAGAGTAGTAACATCACCATGCACAGAACAGTTTCACAGGCTGGCCCACCACATGGTTGTGTGCCACAGCCCTATGTAATCCCTTCTGTCTAACAACCTCCGTGCCTGAGATATGTACACTGCAAATGGGGCCACAAATATTGTACAACCATATATGTGCACTGTCACCCATTGCAAGCCTTCCTCACCTTCAATTCCTGCAGCATCTTCTACAAGACTGTCAGCCTGTAGTCAATACGATTTCTCAACCACAATGTCAGCATCTCTGTAGGCTGATAACACATCCAAAGTGAGGAAAAGTGTAGACTTCTTGTCTGCTGGTACATTAATGTGAGATCCAGCAGACAGGACAACTTAGCCTATGTCTGATAATAATTATATTTCCTCCCCCAACAGTGGACTCTACACTCACGGTCACAGTTCTCGAAAGAGCATTTGAACCCCCTCTGCAAGGTAAAGACATTCCATGACACCTCTCTCTACACATCGTCCACCCACCATTTTACCTGAGACAGGGCCTGATCACGACTTTGGTAGTAACCCTTAAATCTGGCGGTAGCGCTAATACCGCCGGATTTAAGGGTCCGCCAAATCAGGACTTCGGCGGATTTCGTCCCCAGCTCTTAGCTGGGGGGAAATCCGCTGAAAATTCACGCTATTACCGCCGGCGGGAAATCCGCCGGCGGTAAGAGCGTGAATTTTCCCCATTGAGCCCAATGGGGAATGGGGCATTCCCGAATGGGCTCAATGGGGAATGGGGAATTACTTTACCGCCGAACTCGTGATCCGGCGCTATTAGCGCCGGGGAGTTCAGCGGTAGGGCTATTACCGCCGGCGGTAACGGCCAAGTCATGATCAGGCCCACAGTGTGAGCTGCTTCCCTGGTTGGTAGTGCATCACTCCATGGGCATACACTGGCCACCCGCCCCTCTAAATTCATGCCTCTGATACCCTCACCATGTCCCTTGCCCTGTCATGAAGATGTTCTCTATAGCTCCCAGAATGCAATGTAGCTACTCACGAAATACACCAATGTATCAACATGATATAAGGTTACAGAACCCTCACTATAAACAGTACTTGTTCACATTAATGGGAACACAGCAGCAACATTACACATGACAAATGAGGAAAACATTTAGCCCTCTGACATCCTCATCTCTGCAGCAATGCACAGCATACTTCACACATCATCCACATGCATACTTGTCATCTGGATCATCCTCTTACTTGGATTGTGAGAGTCCGGTGTGTTGCATGCTTGTGCAGTGGCTAAAATAAGCAACTGCATCACCCCTCACCAAAAACATGTGCACAGGAACATCCCAAGACTCCAGGCAGCATGTCGTGGAGGTGTAACCAAAAACACAAAGCACATGCGTACCTGATCAAGGCGACATGTACACGCTCAATGACTTGGGACAACTCCCGTCTTCAGTGACAGTGAGCATCACCCATATATCATATTGAATCATTCATGCTCAACCCTATGTGTGCCATATCATGCCAGTATTGGGATGCATACATCAACAGCCATGCTAATGCATGACAATGCACAACCTTATCTGGTGGTACTGCTGGTGTGTTGTGAATCCCTCACCACCTCCGCCCACCTGCATTAGTGCTAGGAGTGTCAGTGTCCAGCAGAGTGAATGGGACCTGAGTGGAAATAGAGGGCTTAGGGTGTCTTCTCTCTGAGTGTGGGTGCTGGGTGAGCCAAAAGATCTGAAATGACAATTTTTTATTTTATTTTTTTATTTAACATTTATAAAGCGCTCACACAGCCCGCAGGCATCAAGGCGCTGTTACAGAAATTGTTTGTTTTTCTTAGTTGCGTAATTGTGTTTTTGTTTTTTTGCCTTAGTTACATATTTATAATGCAGGTTTCTAAGCGCGGACCCGGGGATCGTACCTGACGCGCACGCTGCCGCTGAGCTATCCTCCCGGGTCAATGGACGTTTGTTAGAACTAGCTTAAGGAGTCTGACAGACTGCACATATCATACATATTATTGTTCAATGGAATGTTCACCTGTATGTGGGAGACTGCAGCAAACCAGATGACCACATCAGTTGACTTCACTAAGCATGTCTGTATGCATAGTGCCCCAGCTCTCACATGTGCACAGTTGCATAGACAGTTGTGTCACTGCCCTCTAAAGCACTATGACCCTGTCATGAGTAAAACATAAATACAGTCCACCTAGGATGAAACAAAATAATAATACAAAAATCCATATTTCATCCACAGACATTTGGACACCAGCATGCATGAAGAAGGGGTGGTGGTGGCAACAGGATAAGGGTGTGTGGTGTGAAAAACCTGTGGGTATTTAACAACCTAGTCCCTGGCGTTCTCATACTTAAGTGGCCAGGGAAAGGCCATCACTTATGGATCCCAACCCTGGGTGTGGACAGGTGAGTGAGGATCACCTGGGTAGGGGGTCCTCGGGGAGTAGGCGAGAAGCACCTGCTGGTGAGACATGGTATTCCCCTTTTCCCATAACCCATCTAACCCCTATCCCTATCTATTTTATGGGAAACTACAGCTCCCATAATTCCTCCTCACTTCACACTGACTACACTACTGACCTCCCGTGCAATCTGCTTTACGTGGGAAAAACCACGAGACAGATCCGCTAGAGGATCTCAGAACATAGATCTTGCATAAGAAATAGAGTACCAGCAAACCATTGTGCATAAGAGCAGAGCACACAGATCAAGATATGAAGTGGTTTGTTTTGCAAACCATGACAACACAAACACAAGGCGGAGATATGGCTACCATGCTGCATGAGCAAGAACAAAAGTGGATCTATTCTTTAGACACTGTGCGACATGGCCTAAATGTGACAGTTGGATGGGATAAACTAATAGTTGAACAGTAGGAACAGAGACAGAACCATGGCTGCCCATGATCTAGTTTCAACTTGGGGATTATTCATTGATGATTAGCACAAATCAAATATATAAAGGATGTCCTGCACCTCCGGTACAGATTAGGTACTACAGCCAGAGAGGGGAGACACCTTTCATTATTTTTGAGCGAGGGGGTGAAGGTGCGTGCATGAAAACTGAGAGACAGATGTAGCTCCATTTGCACATCTGTGGCATATGTAGTCCCTTCATATGAAATGACCCTTGTAGGCCACTCTTTCTAGTAAAGTGGTTGCTATAAACAAGTCATGCAGCTGAGAACAGCCTCTCTGCACTTCAACTCCCACCAGCATCAGATGTTGGGCTAATGATAATACCAATTAGGAATGGAACAACACTGTAAGATCACGGAGTCGTGCGTTCCTTACACACCCACCAAGCATCATGCAGTACGCGATGTCCATGGAAACACAACTGAATAGAGAAGACCTTTTTGGACTCCAGCTCCCAGTTACACCAGCGTCACGGCTGACATTTATGTCAATTTAGGCGTGAAATATAACCTAGCTGCATTCACTTCATACCCACTAAGCATCACATAGTATGCGGGGGAGTTCTTGATTTACATACGTTTTTCGAAATTGTTGTTGTGTATCCTGCGGGATGGATATGGTATAGTTCCATTTCTATCTCTATGATTAGGACAGACTGTGTTTCCTGCACACGTAAAACCACAGGCGGAATACGAGTCGCCCCAACCATCTGGTACCACGCAAGAGACTTAGGCAGATATGCTGGGACTGCAGGTAAGGGTTCAGTAACAATCCTAGGTTGCGGTAATTAAAAGCATATGGAGACCGTTGAGGCAACAGTGAACTCCACGCTCTCCCTTTGATGACATATATAACGATACACTTTTCAAGCTATGGCAAGTGTACTTCTCTCACTATTCCCTCTGCCTCCAACACTCACATGTGGATGGGGTTGGGTGAGGAGCATGGGTACATTTGTGCCCCAGACAACATGGGATGCACACAAGGAGGATGCTGGTTGAACATGTTCATTTAATTCATTTGCCATCACATTTTTTATAAATTCATGTACACCATGAGTACAAGGGACACGCTAAGGCTGATCCCTTTTCATGGGGGACGCCGGTCAGAAGAGTTGAAGAATGTAAGTGCTCAACACTAAACTGGGTCATGGGTGTTCAAAGTGCATACCTGCCATGTGGCTTTGCACTTACAAACATTATAAGGCTGACACCACCATGATAATGAGCAAGGCCTGCAAACCTGTTCAGTACCTTTTATGGTCTGTGAGTGGTTATGGGGATCCATGACTGATGGTTATGTGACTTTACTCTTTTGACAACAGATCCTGAGTGTGTGCCAACATACATTTCTGAGTGCTCACCAGCCAACAAGATCCGTACGTCAATGGGAGTCAAATTGTTGAGTTACTAAGCGCAAGGGGTATGGATGGGACATCCAGTAACCTGTTGTCCCAAGAGTGTTGTAGGCAAATTATGTGGGAGTGGAGGAGGCCTACTTAGGTCGGCTGGAGCTGTCGTGACTTGCCACGTAGTGAAGAGAAGTATGGACCTCCATTCCCAAGTTCCCCACAGAGAGGTAGAATGAACTCCCTGTGCGAGCCTTGGAACCACAGGTGGATGGTGTTTCACAGGATCTGCAGCGTCGAGAACCCCAAAGCTGTTGGAAGGAAGGCAAGGTTAACACAAGCAATAACAATACCTTAAGTCAGTGATAAGTACTAGAATAAGGCTTACCTAAACTCAAAGTCAAGGGCTGTGGTGTTCAAAGCTGTGGTGCGAGGCAACGCCAGCGATCCTGAAAGCCAGATGAAGAAACACCGAGTCTGGAGGGATCACCTGAGAGACTAGAGTCTTTCGTAGTACTGTGACAAAACGTAGTTCAAGGAATCCAAAAGCAGTAAGCAAAAAAAATGCTCCGAAGATCAAGATCCAGGTTTAACAAATCAGAAAGGGAAGATCCAAAACCAGTCGGTTTCCGTTTAGCCAAAGTCCAAGTATCAAAGTTCGAGCAAATCCAAGAAAAAGTTCGAGGAGCAAGAAAGCCAGTCCGAGTGTCGTGAGCCGAGGTCTTGAACAAGAATATCCATAACGCAAATGCCTAACAGTGTAGAAAACAGCTGTGAAGCGAGGAGCGTTTGAATCGCCCGGCTTTTATGTCCGTCGACATCCGATCACGTGATTTGGTTTTGTGACATGTGATTGGGATGCCGACGCGAAACCAGGAAGCGGGCGCGATTGGCTGCCCCAGCCCGTTCGTATCCTCCATGGCAGCTGCCAGCGAAAACGAGGAAAACGAGGAAACGAACTAAGCCGCTTCCTTTGGCTGACACTAGACCACAGAGGCTGACGTTTCCTACGCACCACAGGTAACAGGGCATAATGAGGAGGCGATTGTGTAGAGGGCATTTGGGCTATGCTAGGTGTCTGGGCGTCCCTATGTGTCTGGGCGTCCCTATCTCCAGAAGGGGCATGCAAAGCTATGAGTGAGGAAGGATTCTTCCCGGAGTGTATGACAGGAGCGTCATCATAGATTTCAGCAGCAAGCTGATTCAAAAGGATTTCACTCAGACATTTGACATTTCATCCAGCACATGGTGTCAGTACTGTGCAAAAAAACAGTGGACGTTGGGGTGATGTGTATTTGAGGTGCATGGATGCGAGGTTTCACCTTGTTGGTGGAAGTAGTGTGAGGAAGAAGAGTGGGTGAATAGTGACAATGATTTTGGGGTCGCAGATTGATGGAGGTTCTGGGACAAGGACTTGTGGATGCTGCCTTAATGTAAAATTTGGGGGGGTGCAGATTGCTATAGGTACTAGGACGAGGATATGTGGGTGCTGCCTTAATGTACAATTGGGGGTGCAGATTGGTGGGGGTCCTGCCTTAATGTAGCATTGGGGGGCGGAGATTGATGGAGGTTCTGGGACAAGGTTTTATGGGTGCTGCCTTAATGCAGAATTGGGGGTGCAGATTGGTGGAAGTACTGGGACGAGGAGTTGTGGGTGCTGCCTTAATGTAGAATTGGGTGGCGCAGATTGGTGAGGGTACTGGAATGAGGACTTGTGTGTGCTGCCTTAATGTAGAATTGAGGGCTCAGATTGGTGGAGGTATTTGGACGATGACTTGTAGGACGCAGATGAGGAGTGTAAGTAATGGTGATTGCTGGTGAGTAATTACTTCTTTCCCGGCCAATGACGCAGTTCATGTTGTGGCGCAGAGTACTTCAACAGCGCTATATTCTTTTGCAATGGGGGCGTAGTGTGGGTATGCCAGTGCTACTCAATTTTCTTTGTGCTGCAGTTTTCGGCACGCATATCATTCAGCGAATCAGCACAAAGCGCAGTTCATTTGGGCCGTGCAATGTTCTCGCTCGCTCTGACCACTTTGCACAGTCTTGGCACTTTTTCTGTAAATTAGGGCCATGGTGTTTTTTTTCCTACTACAAACAGGGACCTGAGAGTTCTGCTTTATGCGAAATGGCTCGGTATGCCTTGGGCTGTTGCAAATGGTCTTAAGAGTACTTGGAATTCAAATTCAAAGTAGACTTTGCTATACAGCAAATTCTTTGCAGAATTTCAAGAGAGAGTTCAAATGTGAGTCAGCAAATTAGGTGAAATGGCAAATGAATACTTTCAGGATTTCAAAACATGTGCCTAAAAAGAGGGCAACATGGAAGATTTCTGTCAAGATTGCAAAACCATGGCCTGCCAAAAAAGGATTGGACTTCATGAATGGATGATGCTGAACATTGAAAGTGTACCACGAATCAGCAGTAGGGCCAAAAATCATTAGAGGAAGCCAACAACACTATTGGGTTTCCAATCCAGCAGTAATCAATGAAAAAACGCTGAGTAGGGCGAGAGGAGGTCGGTGCAGCGTGCTTGTGTGGTTCTGCATGTGCCCCCAACGAGCACAAAGGTCACCTCTTCCCATTGATAAATTTCAAATAGTACAAGGGGCATCACTTGAAGCACTAACATCTTATGGTAGGTCATTCGCAGTTTTGGTTCCAGTGTTGCAATTTATTGTACAATCAATTCAAAGCATCCTCATAACTCATTGCGATCGCGGCACCCACACACAACTCAATCTTGTTACTTTATTTAACTAAGCAACATAACCACTCTCGTTGGAGGTAATTGCAGGTTTGGCGGTGCAGTAAATGTGCTGGTAAAAGTGGCGGTAATTCCACCACTTTTCCCACACTGCCAAACCACAAGTTTGCCAGTGGGGTCACTGATTTACCTCCAGCCAAGAGCTGGAGGTAAATCAGGCCCCCACTGGCAAAAAACTGCTGGTCTGGCTCCGGTATTACCGGTGTGGGTAATACTGTTCCGCCACTTGGAATATCCCAGTAATACCGGGATATCAAGCAGCGGAAACTGTAGGCCTGTTTGCCTGTATCCCGCTGGAACTACCAGCCGGATACAGTCAAATGTATAATGACTACCTTTGTTTTCACGCTAAATTACTAGGGTAATCCAGACGTGGAACCCTTGCTCACTGTTCTTAGAGAGGCACAGCTCCACCTTACTGACGAGGCCCAACCAGGCTGAAACACGTGTTTGCTGTTGGTACTCTTTTTCAGAAGAGAATTGCCAGGCATTTCGGTGCTGAACTACCCTTGGGACAAAGACTGATATGTAGTGGAAATTTCGCTTGTGTGAAAGGATGGTGAGCTAAAGACTCTGGTTGAGACTCTAACCCAGGATATTGGCCGGTAGTGTAGAAACTCATAGAACCCCCCTTGTTTTAACTAAATACTGGCCCACATCAAGAAATAAGTGACAAATGTTTCAAGGTAACTAAGAACAAAATCCACACATTTTAAATCTTTGCAATTCACTCTGAGGATTTTGTCCCACATTACCTTAAAACATTTGGGGATCCTTAATTAGGGCACAATGTGTGTAGATTTGAATGATTTTGCTTTATCATAGTTCAAACAATGGTTTATTTCCTGTGCTTGACATTGCTGGTGAAAATCATACCAAATATTCGCAAATACCTGGATAAGATCGAAAACAAAAATTATATTTCCAGGTTTGCAGGCTGCTTACAAACTCCAAACATTCACAAATGCTACCCTTCTTTGCATTCCCTTGAGTCAAACATTCCCATGACACCTTGGATCGGTTTCCTGCCTCTTCGAAAGCAATTTTGGCAAAAATCCATCCCGTGGTTTTGGGTGTGTGGTGAGAAAATACTGCATTTTTTCATAGAGGAAAAATAATTCAAAATGCACACTATTTTTATGCTTCTTAACTTTTGCCATGTGGGTGAATTTGCGCCCAACATTTGATCATTTTTGCCCCTGGACCGAACACATTTTCTGGACTATCTAATGCTGATTTATTGAACGGGTTTAAGTTATTAACCATAGACATGTGTGGAAGTCAATGGTTCAAAGGATTCACCTTAACTATAGGGCGACCCCTCTTTAAAAAATGTATGGGATCAAGGACTCACTATTGTACGTAAGGATATTGCAAATTACTGAGGAGTTCCGTGACCAAATAGAGGAGCAAGGCCGAGTTACTTCACATAGTAATGGAAATCTGGAATATCCTTTCTAGGTATGGAAGGATGTGCTTTATTCCTCACATTGCCACACACTGGCACCCTTCAACACCTGGCCGTTCCCTTCATCTAATGAAAGAGAGCTTTCGGTTGTGGATACATATAATCAATGCAGAATCTGGATTTTCAAAAATCTAATATGCAACTCCTAATGATTTTATAAAATATTTTAAGCAGTTTAACAGAATACACCTAAAACCTTTAGGGTTTTAGGGATTTCCCCCAGCTCTGAGCCTGGGGGAAATCTCCCAAAAAATTTGCCGATTTTTGGCGCTACCGCCGGCGGGAAATCCGCCGGCAGTAATAGCATGAAAATTCCCCATTGGGCCCAATGGGGAATGAGGAATTCCCAAATGGGCCCAATGGGGAATGGGCACTAACCATTCTGCCAAACCCGTGATCCGGCGCTAATAGCGCCAGGGGGTTTGGCGGTAGGCCTATTAGCACCGGCGGTAATACTGCTGCGTTACCGCCGAACTCGTGATGAGGCACTTAGTGCTTTATAACAAGTGATACCATGCAGATAGATTATTCATCTCATGTGTTAATCTTCAGCAGTTCACAAAATAAACATACCGCCATAAACAGTTCCATATGAGTTAATGGCTGAGGAGTGTTGCAGAAAGCTATTTTACAAGAAAGGAATTTGAAATGCTTGTCAAGCCTATAATTAAGTGCTGCAGTGACAGCTGGAATTTTGCTCGGGGCTGGTTCAAGCAGCAGGCATTGCAACATCACACTCCAGCTGTAATAATTGATTGGAGTGTGGTACTGATGACATTTTCTTCCTAAAGGTTAGTGGTGATGTCACCACTAGCCTGTAATAAGACCACTATTTCTAGGCTTTTAAACAGATACTGTAGGCGGCCATGTATTATGTATAATGTAAAATCAGTGGAGGGAAGAAAAGTGTAAGTTACCATCAATAAAATGTTGCAGTCTATACATGCTAGCAATGCCAATGTTAAGGCTTAAGATATTATTAAACCTAAAACCAACATTAACAATAAAAAAAACTTAAAATAAAGTCAACATCCCTCATTACGAGTACAGCAGTAAGAATTCCGAACCCATTTACAACACTACCATATTAAAACGTTGAGGATAAAGATGAAATATCTCTTTTAGTTAGCACGAGGCATTTCCTTCATTTTACCTCCATAAATTGAAGGATTCTCGAGGGGCAAAACTACTTCTGACTGTAGGTACTCTAAATCCCCAATGGAGTCATATGGACCCAATGAATGGGGACTAACCGCTCCCATGCCGCTACTCCTAACCTGGCTGATTTACCACCAGACACAGTTGTAGAACCCACTAATACCGCCAAATTCATAATGAGGCCCTATCTGTTGTTGCAACAAGCTAGTGATTGTTGTAACTGTGAGTGTATGGTTGGGATATGGTGTGTGTGAAGTGCATGCTATGTGGTAATTTCATATAATGTGTGATTGTGGGTGTATGTTTTGCAATCAGGTCATATATTATGCACACATGTAACTTTGAAAGACTAATGTCATGTGATTTTAGAATTAACTGTATGTTTGCTATTTATGTTGTGTTGTTGGTATGCATTGTAAAGATTTACCAATGCGCTGATATGGTTTTCCTTATGATTTGTGATGGTGAGGTAAGGTTCCAACAATGCTTGGTGTTCATGTTAATTTTATATTTAATATAATGTTAAACCTTAATGTTGGCATTCCCAATATGTGTAGCCTTTACATTTTTATAGATAGTATCCTTAAATTTAAAAAATTATCTCCATTGATTTTCCAATTTTTTTACGGGGGTACTGTTTAAATATTGTGCAAATTCTGTTGGTGCATTAGTTTCAAGTACCATGTAAATAGGAATCATGTCAGTGGAAAACAACAATGCTCAATCAATCAGGACATTGCCGCCAAAAGATGATAAGGACCCCCAGTTCCACACTGCAAATCAACCCTACATAAGGCAAAAATTCATTTATAAACAGCTGTATTTATTAAATTAGTCATCAATGTTAAAATACGTATTGAACTGTCATGAGCTCATATTAAATATAAACTTAGTCTGGCAAAGTAAAGTGCATAATCATAAAGTGCTTGTTAAGAGAATAAACAAGAGTGGAAAACCATCTAATTAATCCACATTGCTAAATAACAGGTACAATGGCGGAAACCCCGAGTGAGTGAAGGAGATCACTCAAAAGGGGTGAACCAACAGTTACCTGTCAAATATGTAATATAGCAACAAAAAACCAATCACACAAAATTCAAAAAACACACAAAAGCGAACCATGGGATGCCGTGTAGTTTCAAGTACCAACACCATAATTATGCTTATTTATTATTTCTTTTTTCTGAAACTATTTTTATTGATTTTATTAACACAACCAACACAAATCAAACTTACAGTGCTCTTGACAAGATTGATACACATCATTTTATTCTGTCCACTGTGTAACCCCCTTCCCACCCTCCCCTCAAGCCTTCTTCCCTTCCTGTTCCGTTTCTTCATCATGTAATAGTGTTTCTACATCGATTACTCCCGGTGGGTCCTGGTCACTAGCCCCGTCCTGTGTGGGCCCAAATAATTCCGCAATTAGTTGTTTCCAGGCCATAAAGGTTCCTGCTTCTTCCTCCCCACAACATTACTCGCCTCTTGCCATATTGCTGTTTCCAACTTTGTCCATTTTGGTAGATCCTTCCACCACTTTTCTATTCTTGGTCTGTGACATGCTTTCCATCCCATTGCAATTTTCCTCTTTGATAGTACATACACCAGATCTTTCAGTTTACTCACATGCTTTAGCTTATGTGGTCTAGGGAACCCTCCAAATAGACAAGCCCATACTGTATATACCTCCAATTTGATCCCTTTATCTTCCATCCTCCGTGCTACTTCTCCCCAAAAACATTCTATTTCGGGGCATGACCAAAAAAGTGCACCATTCCAGCGTTTTCTTCATTACATTTGGGGCATGATTGTCGCCCTGCATTTTTAAATTTAGCTATCCTTTGTGGCGTCATATACGCCCTGTGGGTGATATATAATTGTATCTGCTGTAGCCTGGCGTTTCTCGACCCTCTTTTGTGATATGACTGAGCACACTCCCACATCCCATCACTCATTGGGGCCCCCACTTCTGCTTCCCAGTCTTGTCTAAGTTGTACCACTTCTTTTCCCACTTTGGTCATCATCAGCTCATATATTCTTGATATTTCATGACCCCCCTCTGCTCTGTCGTACATTATGTCTATGGTAGTATCCGGTTCACTTGATAGTATTTCTTCAGGTCATGTCTCTTTGATCCGCTGCACCACCCTATGATATGTAATTTATTGTCCTGCATGTACCCCTGTTTCTTCCACCAGCCCCTCAAAATCCCTTATATTCCCTTCTTGCCATGTATCCCCCAAAGTCGCTATACCCACAGTCTCCCAATGCTCCCTAATCATTAATCTGAGTTGTTTTTCTTTTCCCGCCAGAGCTACCAGCGGCACCTGCGGGGAACATGGGTAACGTCCACCATCTTACACGCTCTCTGCCATATTTCCCACCCTAGAACCATCATCCTCGGGCGCCCTTCCATGTCTGTTTTAGGCAACCACACCATCTCCTTAAGGAAGAATGGGGCACAGTCCCGTTGGAACAACCTGGCTTCTGAGGTCGGATCCTCAGAAAGCCATTTGGTTACATACTGGAGTTGGCTTGCTATATAATAGATCTCATAATTAGGCAGTTTAATGCCTCCTTTCTCGTGTGAGTTTTGCAGCTTCCAAAGGGCCATCCTGTTCCTTGTCCCTTGCCAAAGGAATTCCCTACATATACTGCTCAACTTAGCAAAGAATCTCTTAGATATCAAGTATGGGATATTCCCAAAGTAATGCAACAGTCTTGGCAGGACCACCATTTTAAGCATTGCCCCTCTGCCCATCATCACCAAGGGAAGTTTCACCCAAAATCTCATGTTATTTTCTATATTCCGTACAGCTTTCTCAGTATTGTGTTGGTGCTCTGCTCCTACCGTGTGGTATATGTCTATTCCGAGATATCGAAACGTGCTGACCTCCCATGGTATCTGGAGGATCGGTTATTGTTCCAGCGGGATCCCTTTATACCTCCCCAATGGGAACACACAGGACTTTTTGGGGTTCACTGCTATGCCTGAGAGCCCTGCAAATCAGTCCAGCACTTCCAGGACATACTGTAAGTTTTCTTCCGGGTAGCGCAAATACAACAACATGTCATCAACATACAAGGAAATTAAATGCGGTTCTCCTTTAATGACAATGGCCCTCATTACGACCCTGGCGGAAATCGCGGTGCTAAAAGCACCGCGGAGCACGGCGGAAAGCTGCCGATAGCGCCATGGAGGTTGGCGGATTTTCCGCCCCATGCCGACCTTGGCGGGGCGGTAAATCCCCATTCCCCATTTTACCCTTCCCCATTCCCATTTTTGCCCCATAGGTTATAATGGGAGTGGGGAAGGCGTTAATTGCGCCACCGTAAAATACGGTGGCGTAATTAACATCAAGGTCCCGTAGCGCCATGGATTTCTCCGCCCGGAAAAACCAGGCGGAAAACGTTCCATGGCGCTACGGGAACTCGTAGTAGGGCGGACGGGTCCGCCGCGAATAACGCTGGCGTAAACCCACTCCGCCAGGGTCGTAATGAGGGCCAATGCCTATTGTGTCGTATTGCTGCCTCTGATATATCGCCAAAGGCCAGGATATAAAACATGGGTGACCATGGGCATCCCTGTCTGGTTCCTCTACTAAGCTGCCACCTGTCCGATATAACTGCTCCTGTCTTCACTCTAGCCAGCGGTTTGCTATTTAGCAATTTGGCCCATTTTAGGTACCCTGGTCCTACTCCATAATTTGTCAAGGTAGCTATCAACCATGGCCATTTGACCGAATCGAAAGCTTTTATTGCGTCCAGCGACACAATTGCCATTTCACTTGTCTCTTAATTCGCGTATTCAATGGCTCGATTGAGTCGCCTGAGATTGTTGGATATGTTCCTGTTGGGGACATAACCAGTTTGATCAGGATGTATTAATTTAGTAATGACTCTATTCATTCTATTTGCCAGGACTGCCGTCAGTATTTTGCTATCTTGGTTCAACATCGATAAGAGTATATAGGAGCCGCACTCACCAACAGGCTTATTGGGTTTAGGGAGCGGTATGATTATCGCTTCTCTCGGGGACTCTGGTAGCTTCCCGACTTCATATGCTTTGTTGAGCATTTCCAAGAGTGGTGGGAGTTCCTCATTTTTATACATCTTATAAAATTCACTGCAGAGTCCATCAGACCCCGGGGTCTTACTAGTGGGTAACTGCCTCACCACTTCTTCCAGTTCCTCTAGAGTAATTGGTGCATCTAGCTCTTCTCGCTCTTCAGCACTAATCTGCGGCAATCCTATATCCTCTAGAATTTCACTTCCTTCCTTATCATCACTTCCCTCCACATTCCCATACAGAGTATGGTAATAGTTTGCAAATTCTTGATTCACTTCCTCCTGGGTGTCTGCTATACTTCCATTTTCTTTCACCATCGTTCTGATTACTGTTCTGGGAGTCTCGCTTTTGTATAGCCATGCTAGAACTCTCCCTGGCTTATCTCCCCCGCATGCTGTCTCTCTATGTATTTTTTATAGTTTAGATTGCACAGCCTTTCCCAGTATCCCGCGCATTTATGCTGCAACCTAAGTATTGTTTCATTATCCTCTTTGGTGCTGCCTCCCTCTTTCAGTGCCTTTTCTAACTCCTTTTCTGCTTCTTGTAGGTCCGCTAAAATCCCTCCTTGTAGCCCTTTGGACTTGGCTACTGCTATCCCCCTCACCACTACTTAAAAGGCTTCCCAGAGAACTCCCGCCGACTCCACACTGCCTGTATTGGTCTCAAAATAGCTTAGTATTTCCTCTCTCATGTCCTACCTGAAAATGTTGTCCTTCAGCGCCTCCGCTCAGTCGCGCCATGTCAGTATTTTCGCTCTCGGAGGTCGATACTGCCATGTCAGTATCAGCGGCGAATGGTCCGATAGGACCCTTGCCTTGTAATCTATCTGTACTATTTCTGTTGTTAGATCATGCGTGACAAACACATAGTTCAATCTAGTGTATAGATTCTGGGGGCCGAATAATGCAAGTATTGTTGATCTTGCTGGTGGCGTATTCTCTATGCGTCTTCCAACCCAAAGTCTGTTATCAGGGACTGCAGTATCTTGGCTGCTGGGGTCGGTCTATCTATCTTGGAGTCAGATCTATCTATCTTGGGGTCTATTACACAATTAAAATCTCCTCCCCAGATCACTGCCTCCCCCAGGCTTGCGCTAAGTTTTCTATATAGGGTTCTGAAATATGCCGCCGTATCCTGATTCGGGGCAGTAGGTGTTTATCACACATATCTCCCTGTTTTCCACCAACCCCTTTAATATTACCATCCTTCCATCTGCTTCCACTATAGAGTGCAACAGCTGAAACGGTACATGCGGTGCCACCCAGGTAATTACCCCTCTGGCATACGCCGAATATGTTGCTCCCAGAACAGTCCCTCTCCACTTCTTCTAGACCACCTCCAGTTTCTCTTTTGTCAGATGAGTCTCCTGCAACAAGGCTATGACTATTTTCTGCCTAAGCAAATACACCATGACCTTATTCATTTTTAAATAGCTATTGAGCCCTCTCACATTCCAGGTTACTACTTTAAGGTCTCCCATGGCATATTCGGGTCTCCCCTCTCCCTCCCCAAGTACCCACCAGTTCCATCAAATCTCAATTCTTCACTTTTCCGGTGTGTGCTTGTTCCCCAATACAAACGTCTCCTAACTACTAACTTTACCCGCCCTCCCCGCCCTCTCCCACCGCCCTTCCATTCCCCACCCCATCACACTCCCCAACTTTTCCCCAACTTCCCCTCTTCCACTCTTCCTCCCTAGCCCCAACTTATCCCGTCCCCCCAACTGTTGCCCAGCTCCATCCCTGGATCTCAGGCACCCCCGCATCTAGCCCTTTCTGGCAGTTGCCTTACTTGTAGCTCAGCAGGGAGGTATCGCCCTAGTGGCGGTCCTCCTAATCTAACTCTTGGGGGTAGGTTGTCTCTGTCTCTTGCTCCCTATTCAAAAATCAGGCTCATCGCACCTTCCACTCTCCTTCTTTCGTTACGCATTCTATATTCCAGTCCAACATGTTCAAGTGTCTCATGATGTAACAACCCTCCACCCCACGTCTTATTCTCAATATGCATGGCTATTAGATCACTTATCGTTACTTCCGGGACCCTGCTCCTCATTCTGCTCCGGACAGCCATGTGCATCCGCCCACATCGCTGCATCTTCTGGGGTTTCAAAAAAGTGTGCTTTGTCTTTGTAAAGAATCTTGAGCTTAGCGGGGTACAGCAGCATATATTTCAATCCAGCCGTGCGCAGTCTCCTCTTAATTGCTACATAACTGTAGCATTGTCTCTGGACTAGCATAGTGTAATCAGGATATGCAGTGATGGTTGCAGATGCTCTCTTTATCGTTACCCCATTTTCTGAAGAACTCCAAGATCTTTTCCCTGTCTCTATAATTCAAGATCTTTGCTATAATTGCTCTCGGAGGGGTTCCAGGTTGCGGTTTTCTCATCAAGGCCCTGTGGGCACGTTCTACCGCAAATCCCTGGGAAAGCTTATTTGCACCTATCTCCTGCAGGATCATGTTTTCCACATAATTTGTGGGGTCTTGGCCTTCTTCTCCTTCCAGTAGGCCAACCACACGTATATTGTTGCGTCTTGCTCTTCCTTCTGCCTCCTCTGCTCGGTTCTCCAGGTTGGCTACCTGCTGCTTCAGTATGTGGACCGCCTTGGAGTTGTCCTTGCTAGTATCTGTGTTGATTTTCACAGCACTCTCCAGGCCACTGGTCCTTTCTGCCAGTGTTCTTACATCTTGTCTTAGTAGGTTGACCTCCACACCAACCGCATCTATTTTTGTTTCCAGTGCAGTCCTTAATTCTGCCATCGCCGTCCCCCACGAGGCTTTCAGTTCCGTTATAGCTGCCAGAATCATGTGATTGTCACTTGACATTGCCACTCCAGTGGATGCAGTGGTCCCGCTTTGCGTTGGGGCGGTGGGCGACTTCTGTGATTTAGCAAAAATATGCATTGTAGGGTGTTTACCTTTTGTCTTGCCCCCTCTCGCCGACATTTCTGTCCTGTTACTTCTTTTGGGTCTGGTGCACAGGTCGCGTTCCAGTCTGTATTCCTTCGCAGATTTTCACCTGTCTTTGGGTCTTACACAGTGTATCTCCCCACTATTTCCCCATTGTCCTCCAGGTATCCCCTCATCGCTATGCCAGGAGCTCGCTTGCCTGTACCTCTTTCACCTCATTAGTAGCCCGAGGTCCCTGTATCATTGCCACTAGCTTGCGGGTCACCTCTCAACATGTATTTCACACTGTATTTTAATGTTGGTGCTCCCGCCTTCCGTCACAGTGGCTGGGTCAAGCTGCAGAGGGTTAATTTAGGATGATTTATCGTCTGTATTACGCATTTAGGCTCCGTGGCGTCGGTGTGCTGTGGCTCATGGGATGGCCTTCACTCGCCCAATCCTACCTACAGTTCTGTGTCCACTCCTCTTGCGCAATGCACTTTCCCTGTGATACAGTCACCAGTCCACTCTATTATATGTATGCCCGCTGTCCCGTTGCTTTAAGGCTGCTTTCCGTGCTTCAGCAACTATGCAGCTCGCTTCTGCCTCTCCTCCAAGCCCCCTGGTACTCGTGTCCGAATGGGCTCGCTGACCTCCACAGGGTGCTTCTTATCAGTAGCCTTGATACAGGCACTTCGGGCCTCACTCTCATGTGTTCACTATGTATGCTCACCCAAAGTTTGTGCTGTTGTGCGCTGCAGAGGGTGTTTCGCCACACAGGGCCAGATGGTCCTATTCCATACAGTTTTGGGGCATGTACTTTCATGAGCAACGGGATTTCCGAGTGCTGTGACCAGCTCACTAGCATACCCGGTGTCTCTTCCCTAGTTCGGCTGACCATGCGCACATCCGTATCCCATTTATCGCACTTATTTGTTCTGCCGTGTCATGGTTATACTTTATCCCAGCGTCGCAGTGTCCCTGCCAGTCACGTTAGTGAGCCTTTCGGTCACTCAGCTTTAACATGGCAGGGAGCCACGTTCCTCATAGCGCTGTGCACGCACTTGCTTTTATTGAGTTCGGGTCCACTAGCGCCAACGAGGTCTTCCTCTCCGTTGTAGGCCGCCCAGACACTCCCACGCTTCGTTCGCCTCGTGTATACGCTGGCCGCCCTTCCCTCTCGGACAGCCGCGTATCACCACAGTTGCAACGCTCAATACTATCGACGCAGTGCAGGCTCCCGGAGATTCCTTTGTTCCTCCTCTGCCGCCATTTTGCCGTCAGCCTTTTCTTCCCGGTCGGGGGTTACAATGTAGCATAACTTCTGCTGCTGACATACGATCTTCGCGAAAGATGATACATTAAGCGCCACTTCTTTTCCTATTGATACTCAACCGTTTTCTCTTTAAAATTGGCAGCTTAAAGTTGTGTGAATCCACAGATCAATTGTCGGATCTGGGAGCTCTGACAAAGAGCAGCCTATCCATGGCTGCCAAGCCACGCCCAACCAACACCATAATTATGTTCATACGGATTTTCAAAATTGTTTGTTGATTGTGCTCTTATGTTTTTTGTTGCGAGTATGAACTTCCCCCTTATTATTCTGTTAGTGTGTGCATATTTTGAGAATGGTCTAAGTTCATTTGCTTCATTTAACATACCCTGGAAGAGTTTTCAGATGTGGTTATGTAGAGACATGGATGAAATGATGTGTGACCTTTTCTTTTGAAAATGGAATACATAACTCTTCTTTTGATTAGTGGGATTCATAAATGGAGATTACAGTGGAGTTTAAGGAGCACGTCATATGGAAGATGGTCTTCATACGTTTAGGAAACCTGTTTGCTTGATATTGCCACTAAAATACGTGGCTTAACTTCAAGAACAATAGAGAGACTTACAGGGTAATTCATAGAATTTCGCAGAAAAGTGTCGCAAGCGGCTGACGCAGAGTGTCCGCGTGCGATTGTCTGCGCCATGCGCGTGCGCCAAAACCGATTTCCGCGCACAGCGTATTCATGGATTTTAGGCTCCCAAACGAGCCGTGGCGCAGAGTATCGCAGCGACCCTGCAGCAGCGCCAGTAACGCCCCCGAGAACACCCTCGCGCAAGGAAAAGCCATCAAAATCGCTAAATCATCGCAAAGGGCTGCGCTAACCCTGGACCAGTTTACAGGCCTGCTAAACAAGGAACGCAAAGCGGGTAACGTTTATATCAGGGGTACGCGGGAAGTTTTACATGCGATTAGCCAGGGTAAGTGTATTACAGGGGTACGCGGGAAGTTTTACACGCGATTAGCAAGGGTACGTGTATTACAGGGGTACGCGTGAAGTTTTACACGCGATTAGCCAGGGTACGTGTATTACAGGGGTACGCGGGAATTATCACACGCGATTTGGCTGGGTATGTGTATGACAGGGGTACGCGTGAAGTTTTACACGCGATTAGCCAGGGTACGTGTATTACAGGGGTGCGTGGGAATTATCACACGCGATTTGGCTGGGTACGTGTATTGCAGGGGTGCGCAGGAAGGTACACACGCGATTAGGCTGGGTAGGTCCTCACAGGTGTTCCCTGTACACCCTCCACGGCCCCTGCAGGCAGCCCACAAAACAGGGGACTACCCTGCACACCTGCTCATGTCTCCCACCCCCACCTCTCCCCCCAGCAGTGTGGGGCATCCTCCACCAGGCCCCCACTCATGTCCCCTATCACCCCCACCCCCAGCAGTGCAGGGGCAGCCTCCACCAGGCCCCACTCATGTCTCCCACCCACCCCACCCCCCAGCAATGTGGGGCAGCCTCCACCAGGCCCCCACTCATGTCCCCTATCACCCCCACCCCCAGCAGTGCAGGGGCAGCCTCCACCAGGCCCCCACTCATGTCTCCCACCCACCCCCACCCCCCAGCCACCATGGGCAGCCCCCACCAGGCTCCCACCCATGTCTACCACCACCCCCACCCCCCAGCACTGTGGGGCAGCCTCCACCAGGCCCCCACTCATGTCTCCCACCACCCCCACCCCCCAGCCACCATGGGCAGCCCCCACCAGGCTCCCACCCATGTCTCCCACCACCCACACCCCCTAGCAGTGCAGGGGCAGCACCACCAGGCCCCCACTCATGTCCCCTATCACCCCCACCCCCCAGCAGTGCAGGGGCAGCCTCCACCAGGCCCCCACTCATGTCTCCCACCACCCCCACCCCCTAGCAGTGCAGGGGCAGCCTCCACCAGGCCCCACTCATGTCTCCCACCACCCCCACCCCCCAGCCACCATGGGCAGCCCCCACCAGGTTCCCACCCATGTCTACCACCACCCCCACCCCCCAGCAGTGCAGGGGCAGCCTCCACCAGGCCCCCACTCATGTCTCCCACCCCCCACCCCCACCCCAGCAGTGTGGGGCACCCCCCACCAGGCCCCCACTCATGTCTCCCACCAC
Source organism: Ambystoma mexicanum (assembly GCF_040938575.1). Taxonomy (NCBI): domain Eukaryota; kingdom Metazoa; phylum Chordata; class Amphibia; order Caudata; family Ambystomatidae; genus Ambystoma; species Ambystoma mexicanum. The sequence continues at coordinate 137,839,774 of NC_090941.1, read as the reverse complement.
CCCCACCCCCCAGCCACCATGGGCAGCCCCCACCAGGCTCCCACCCATGTCTACCACCACCCCCACCCCCCAGCACTGTGGGGCAGCCTCCACCAGGCCCCCACTCATGTCTCCCACCACCCCCACCCCCCAGCCACCATGGGAAGCCCCCACCAGGCTCCCACCCATGTCTACCACCACCCCCACCCCCCAGCACTGTGGGGCGGCCTCCACCAGGCCCCCACTCATGTCTCCCACCACCCCCAACCCCTAGCAGTGCAGGGGCAGCACCACCAGGCCCCCACTCATGTCCCCTATCACCCCCACCCCCCAGCAGTGCAGGGGCAGCCTCCACCAGGCCCCCACTCATGTCTCCCACCACCCCCACCCCCTAGCAGTGCAGGGGCAGCACCACCAGGCCCCCACTCATGTCCCCTATCACCCCCACCCCCCAGCCACCAGGGGCAGCCTCTACCAGGCCCCCACTCATGTCTCCCACCACCCCCACCCCCCAGCAGTGCAGGGGCAGCCTCCACCAGGCTCCCACTCATGTCCCCTATCACCCCCACCCCCCAGCAGTGCAGGGGCAGCCTCCACCAGGCCCACCTCTCATGTCTCCCACCCACCCCACCCCCCAGCCACCATGGGCAGCCCCCACCAGGCTCCCACCCATGTCTACCACCACCCCCACCCCCCAGCACTGTGGGGCAGCCTCCACCAGGCCCCCACTCATGTCTCCCACCACCCCCAACCCCTAGCAGTGCAGGGGCAGCACCACCAGGCCCCCACACATGTCCACCTGCCCACAGGCCCTGTCAATCCTCAAGCATGGGCCTCATGGCCAGCCACCACAGCCCAAAGACACAACCAAGTATTACATGCGCCCATGATACTACTCCAATGGAAACAATGTAAATGAACACATGTGTCTCACACACACACAATGGTTGCAAGTGAACCTGAAAACCCATATCATGACATGCATGAAAACAATGAGATGAAACCACACATTGAAGAATGAAAAAATCAAAATAATGTATTAAAAACAACAGTAATGGCAATCAAAATCAAACAAAATACACAAGTAAAAAAAAACAAAATTAAGCTGGCTGTCCCTTTTCAAATTAAAATCAATAAATGATAATCCAAAAAAATGTCTTCCAAAGTTCAAGTCCATAAAAAGGAAATGAAGGGAAAAAAGAAATAGAAAACCATTGCTCCATTGAAAAAAATATTCATAGTAAAAAAAATATCCAAATGCAAAGTCCAACTATGTACAAAGTATTCAGGGTCCATCATCCCAACAGAAGAAATGAAACCTACCAAAAAACCTATCTAAAATGGAACTATATACAAAAGGTGGAGCAGTGTCCGTCGACTCCAAATAAAAATAAACTATAAAGGAAACCTATCACTAAATAACTATATACAATGGCGGCGGGCCAGTCCAGTGGCTCACTCAGTGGTGTTCCGGGCCAGGGCATCATCGAACTCCTCGTCTATGTCCCGGAGGCGGTCCTGTTCCATGGCCCCAAGGGTCCGCAGGGACGCCGACATGCTCACCTCCAACTCCCTGCGGATTGCCTCGAGGCACTCGGCCCGCCTCAGGGCCCTCCGCATGGAGTTCTCCGCCCTGACCATCGTGAGCCGCGCCTCTTCCGCCCACCGCCGCTCCGCATCTATGGCGTGGCCCAACCGCTGCCAGACGGAAGACACTTCCCGTCCAGGGTCCTCCTGCCCTCCGGCCGATGCCTGCCCTTCCGATGTTGAAGGCCCCGAGCTATCGTGGCTCCCACCTACAGCATCCTGCTGCTGCAGCTGCTGCTGTCCATGTGCCCTGTCCGATGGTGCCTGCACATCCTCCTCCAGCTGGGGTGCAGTCGTTGATGTGGCCACCCCTGCTGGACGTCCGACTCCCGACTGTGGCAGGGATCTGTTGTCCACCAGCCTGGCCGCACGGTCGGAGGCAGCTCCACAGGGCACCCAGGTGACACATGGGTGGGAAGATGGCATGGAGGACGACTGGGGCGTAGGGGGTTCTGTGGAGGAGGGGGTCGGAACAAGGTCCAGGAAACGGAGGAATCCAGCCCTGGTGAGCTGTCCTAGTGGGTCAACGCGGTCAACGAGCCATGCGAGAAGACGTGCAGACTCATCATGAAAAGACTGCAGGTCAGCTCGCATGGCCCGTTGACGCAACGCCACCCCACCCTGGACAGGCTCAACCTGGTGCAGGATAGCCACATCCGCAGGGAGTGGAAGGCCAGGTGTTGTAAGCCAATCCCCTCCCTGAGAACGGGTCTGGAGGTAGGCATCCCCGCTGGTGCAAGATGATGCAGTGACAGGAGCAGGGACAGGATTGCACACAGGCACCTCCGCAGCGGCCTGTGCTGCCTCCTGTCCCTGATCCTGCACTGCACCACTAGCACCAGTGGAATCCCCACCTCCAGACCCCGCCTCTGTCGCTTGCACGGCCTCCTCCTCCTCCAAACCCCCCACCAACCAGGATGACTCCGTGGGTCCCAGCTGCCCCTTCTGCTGCTGAGGAGTCCAACTCCAACCTCCGCCTCTTGGACCTCCCCTCGGCAGCTGCGGCCTGGGACACGGCACCGGACTCCTCACTCCCCGACAAGATCAGAACCTGGGAGGGGATCCGGGCCTTGTGTCTCCGGCTGGTGGTGCGACCCCTGCCGCTGTGCTCCACAGCACCTTCTCCGCCCTCTTCATCAGTTGACGCTGCAGACAGGGAGAAAGAAAACACAGGCATCAGGGCACTGTACAATGGACTCATACACACATGACAGTTATACATGAGTGGCATTGGTAAACCTCAGACATGGCATCACAATCCCCAACACACATGTCATTTCAACTTGCACACATGAGCAATACCACAGCCATATTGCAACAGCCAGCACCATCCATTCACATACAACAGCATGAGCAGCCAAAGGTCATCCACACATCACATGCAACATAGGGAGTACACTACACATGCACACACACCACCAAACTTGCATGCATGTGTACACCTCTGCCAACTGTCGCAGTGTTCCTATCGACATCCATGTCACACCTGACAATCATTCCTCCACATCCTGTGCCATGCAAGCCCACACACACAAGCACCATCCATGTGTCACACATGAGACCCCTCGCATGTGTCACCCTCACGGCCCTGTACACCCCCCCCTACTTGCCCACATAAAAATACATGTTCAACCTGCACACTCCTGGCACACCACACGCACAGCTTACAATCAGTATGCATGTACACTTACCGCTCGACTCCAGACGGGTCTGCCTCTCAAGGACCTGGACGTGGAGCGCTGGGGATATGCGTTCCAGGACCCTCATCTGATCTTCCGACAAGTGGCCCCGGCGCCCCTTAGCATCCGCTGCCTTCAGGAGGCGCCGGGCCTTGTTGAGGGTCCTGGACCTGAAGTCCTCCCAGCGCTTCCTGACACGTTCGTAGTCGCGGACTGCCACCTCCTCCGCGTTGATGGCAGTCACTATGTCCATCCAGATCCAAGTCCGTCCTTCCTTGTCGGCGCGCAACCTTCCGAAGAGTGCATCATACTGCCCCAGGACATGCTCCACCAGGACACCAACTTCGGTGGCAGTGAAGCTGGTGCCCCTCTGCCTCCTTGGCCGGGGGTTGCCACTGGTGCCAGATGTTGCAGTGCCCGACATGGCAACCCCAGAGGCAGGAGTGGGTGGGCAACTGGGTCCTGGGGCTGGGCTGGGGGGCGATGGAAAAGCAGTCGGGAGTCTTCGGTTCCAGCAGGGGTGGTCACAGCAACAGCACCCCTGGCTGATGTGCAGGCAGCAAATGTCAGAGCACGTGGGCAGCAGGCAGTCAGGCAGCAGCAGATGGCAGGTGGGAGCGTGCTCAGGGCTCTGGGGGGCAGTAATTTGGCCATCTGGGAAGGAGCGTGGTCTTCCGTGTGTGAACGCGTGGCCAGCTTGATACGGAGTGATTTTGCACGTGAAAATCCAGCACGTCTGCGTGTAATTCGAGGAAAGGCCCTTAGCACGTAAGCGCGTCAGCACACGTCTGTACATTCATTGGCCCAAAGGCCACCAGCGTATGCGCGTCTATGAAGTCACGTGCACGTTGAATATGGCACACGTTTGAAATGTTGCGTGTTAAAAAAATGAAAGACACGTCCGAGTGTCAAAGCGTGTAATTGGTGGAAATGGCCTTAGCGCGTACATGCGGAAATGACAAAGCGTGTAATTGGTGGAAATGGGCCTAGCGCGTACACGCGGAAGTGACAAAGCGTGTAATTGGTGGAAATGGCCCTAGCGCGTACATGCGGAAGTGACAAAGCGTGTAATTGGTGGAAATGGCCCTAGCGCGTACACGCGGAAGTGACGCTGGACATGTGGGCCTGCATATAAGGTACATGTAGAACACCATTTCCTTGTACGTGCTTTTTGTGGAGAGCGAGTGGGTGAAATCTGTACTTCTTGTTGTTTCACACGCAATTTACTTCACGGCGTTTCAAGTTCGTACTCCCTGTTACCTCTGACAGCTTTTTCTCTTTTTTCTCTTTTTCTGGTTTTCCTGGGCCTGTTCCCTCAAACAGCGTTCCCTTCTACTGTTGTCCTGTCTCCTCAGACAGCGTACAATTCTTCTTTTGGCGGGTGTGTTGCCAACGCGCGCACGCGCTTCTTTTTCACGCTCTTTTTCCTGGCAGACGGTGAGTCACGCACGTATCTAACATCTGTGCTTGCCCCGTGTGTAGCCTACCCCTTCAGAGGTCATTCTAGGCTGCGTGTGACACGCATACGTTCATTCTTGTGTTACTGGGTGCCACAGCGTAGTGCAGGTTTATTTTTCCGCACACGTGGTCCAGGAGGGGTTGCGTGCACGTTATCTCCCTTTTTTGGGCTTCCTGTGCGTTGCGTGACCCGTCATCTTTCCCCAGGGGTCACATTCAGCCTTGCTAGAGCACTAGGGTACGATTACCATCTGGTACCCAACCCCTTTGACCCCCAATTGCCCAGGACAATAGTTTACAGCCACTCCCATACGCACATTAACATCAGTGCCATGGTTGGGAGGCGAGGAATCCGTAAGGGTGGCAAAGGTGGACGAGCCACAAGTGGTGGCCGTGGTGGATCCGGTAGGGGACGTGGTCGTTACTTGCAGGGTGACCCTGTCCCCCCATGTGTGGAGGACCAGTCAAGGGAACCCATAATCCCCCCCCGCCCCCCCTGGTTGAGGGTGATGTGGCTGACACCATCCATGCTCAGCCCTTGTTGGACCAGCCCATTGTGGCACCAGACCTGGCTGACTCCATCGCTGACTTCCAGGTCAGCAGGCCTATGACACGTGCGCTGGTGCACGTTGATGTCATCAGGCCACGTGGATCAGGGGCAGCAAGGTCATCTGCTGCCCCAAGTAGGCAGGGTGGAGAGGCTGCAGGGGCAGCTGCGGCTCCATCCAGCCCAGCTCTCACACACCCAGCCAGGACAGTGTCGGTCCTAGTCCATCCTGCTGACATTCCCCCTGACACCATTACACTTGAGCCAATGCCTGCACCAACTCCCATGCTGAGTGTGCAATCCCACACTCCTGATACAGAGTCCACCAGGGCTCCTGCCCCTAGTGTCCAGAGCGGCGTAGGACACTCAGGATCACCACCACCTTCCAAGCGGAAGAGGAAGAGTGCTCGTCCGGCACAGGCTGATGCCCCAGACACGGCTACACAGTCCGGCCCGTCGAGGAAGCCCAGCTTCACGGATGCCGAACTGAATGCACTTGTCGAGTATGTGTCCGCACATGATAACGAAATGGTCATTGTTGCAGGATCCAAGACCACACCTGCACAACGCCAGGCACACTGGCAGACCGTTGCGGACATCGTAAGTGCCCTTGGAATCGTGAGGCGCACAGCCAATGATTGCTATAAGCGCTGGAATGACCTAAAGCGCAGGGCAAAGAATAAGCTGGCCTCAAGTCATGCCGCAACTCTAGTGACTGGAGGTGGGTCTCCAGTAGAAGACATGGAACTCACTCCACATGAGTCAGTCACTGGGACCTACGTCACGGAGGAACAGATCCAAGGCGTGGGAGATCTGCCAGATTATGAGGCATTGTCCGGTGAGTGCACATGCATGTGTGTGTCATCCATGTGCATGGTGTGTGTGTGAGGGCTTCTGTTTGTGTGCCAGGTGAGGGTGTGTGCGTCTGAGTTGTTTGGGTCACCCATGTGCTTCATGCAATACATTCTGCGCAGCAGCATTTGGCCATAGCAGTATCCCTTCTGCCAACAGTAGACATCTAGCCCAACAGCACGCCAGTTGCCCTTGAAGTGTCACCTTGCCACAACATTGTTGCTTATTTTTCTCTGTTCATTCAGGCAGATTGTTTGCATTCCACCACTTTTATTAGGCATTTCTCAGTCCTCTAGTCACATGGCTATGGTAAAGTGGAGTGACTTTGTTACCTGGATATCATTTGTTTAGACATGTCCCTGTGCAATCGGACCATTTTGGACTGGCAGCTCCAGGTGAAAAATCAGAACTGTTTGAATTAGAAAAGCTATTACATGAGGGAACTGGACTGAATGAATAAGTGCTGCCCTCCTCTTCATCTTCACTCAATAGCAATGGTACATGCCATCTGTGTGATGGCATGTGTATTTCACCTGGCAATCACAGGCCAATGTGTGATGCCACTGCTAGGCAGCATGCAGCAAATGTGTTCATCTTCCATCTTGGTGTCATCAATGTGTGCCATTTTCCTCCCCTTCATACGCAGTGAGGGTGCATGCATGGGAGGGTTTTAGTCATGTGGGACATGTGTCAATCAAGTACTGGTTCTGTTGCTTCTCAGCCCTAATTGTGTGCCATGGTGCTAATGCCTGTTTCCATTTGTTTTCTTTTATGTCTTTGCAGGGGAAGACGCACCTGATACTGCTGGGGTTGTGGAGATGGTGCAGACCCAGGAGGGGTCTGAGGGCCGACCGACCACCAGTGAGGGACGTGGTGTGGTGGTGGGTGAGAACCCACAACTGCTGCAGGTCGTGCTCTCAAGGGGTGTCTCTGGCTGCACCTCCCCCGAGCTGTACTCAGGTGTTGATTCGGATGATGAGACCTACGTGCCGTCGCAGGTGAGTGTTCCTGGGAGGGATTCTGTTCTGTCGACCCACCTGCACCAGGGTTAGAACCCTCAATGGGGATGTCAGTGTTGGCAGGTACGCCTTTGGTGGTTACGGATGCAGGGTCTGATCCTGTTCCTGGGCCAGCAGATCAGAGGGGGAATGCAGTCCTGCAGCCTCAGGCAGTGCCGGCACAGCAAGGCGCAGTTCGCCTTGCCCCAGACAGGTGTGGTGCCCGCCGACGTGGTGGCCGTATGCCACCTGGCAATACCGCATGGGAGCAATCGATTTACGGTATGGCAACCCAACAGGCAGCATCATCAGAGATGATGGCTCAGGCCATGGATAGGGTGGCTACTTCCATTGTCCCCCCCGAAAGGCTGATGGAGCGACTACAGCAGGCAACCGACTCCATCTGCCAGTCACACAGGGAGGACATGTTGGCGTCCAACAGGGACAGGCGGGCGGCACTGGCGACTCTGCAGGAAGCCATCTCCATAGAGTCCCAGGGCCACAGGGAAGCCCTGAGGCTGGAACTCCTTCACCTGCATTACTGTGAGCATTTCAGGTGTGGCGAGTTTCAATTAGGGACACTGTACTTTGTGACACTTGTGTCATGTTGTGGGGATTACTTTGTTTACCCGCACATAGCATGACATGGCATGGTGTGTCGTGTGGCGGTGCTGGGGATGGGTTGGGTGACATGGCACTGTCCTCATGTTGCATTTTGCAAGTGGTTATTCATTTTAGCTGCATGAATGTGTTTTTTCACGAAACTGCATTGGTGGTGTCTGTGTAGGTAGGGATGCACACATTGTAACACTTCCAGGTGAACAATCTCAGGCTGATATGGTTTTGACGGTTGATTCTCCAGACATTCAGGATCATTGTCAGGTTGAGTCATCATTGATTGTCAGATGGTATGTGCCAGGGCAGTGTGCACTCCACAGGGGTGTGATTTCTATGTGAAGTAATTAGCCACTAGCTGTGTACGGGCTGCCTCCCCCCGTGCCCTTTCCCCTCCCAATGCGCAGCGGGCATGCATGTGGTTGGGGATGTGGGGCCACCACCATGTCCACGGCCAGGCCCCGGCGTGTTGCAACATTGTGCAGGACACATGCTGCCACTATGATCCTGCACACTACTGGGGGAGCGTATAACAGCTGCCCACCAGAACGGTCAAGGGAGCGAAAGCGTGACTTAAGCACTCCGAATGTGCGCTCCACTATGCCCCGGGTTGCAATGTGGGCTGTGTTATATCTTACCTCGGGTGGCGTGGTGGGGTTCCGAATTGGCGTCATCATGTGGGGGCTGAGAGGGTAGGCACTGTCCCCTGTGGAGGTGCTGATGGGTATCATTGGTGGGGTTGTGACCTTGCTCAGTATCTGACATGTATGCATGTGCAGTGGCATTCATACTCACCAAGCAGCCATGTATCGCCATGCCGCCCAGCTTCTAGGTCCCGGTTTAGGGTGGACATTCGGTAAATGAAGCTGTCGTGGGTGGACCCGGGATAGTTGGCATATACTGAGGTGATGATTCCCTTGGCATTACATACTACCTGCACGTTGATGGAATGCCAGTGCTTGCGGTTCCTATAGATGTGCTCAGATGCCCTGGGGGTCGTAGAGCCACATGGGTGCAGTCGATGGCACCTAGCACTTTGGGGAATCGTGCCACATCGTAAAAATCCAGGGCAGCAGCATGCCTTTCTGCAGGTGTTCTGGGCAGGTATATGTGCCTTCGGACTGATGGGCGTGCAGTGATGATGTTCAAGACCTGGTGTAGGCAGCGTGACTGCGTGGCCTGTGACACCCCACCCACTATGGCACTTGTCCGCTGAAATTATCCAGTGGCTAAGAAGTGCAGTACATTGAGGACCTTCTCCAGGGGGCTAAGTGCTTGGGAGCACAGGGTGGGTGATGTGAGGTCATCCTCCCACTCACTCACCAGGTCCAGTATTATGTGTGGTGGAAACCTGTACCTCCCATACACCTGGTCATCAGGCATCCCAAAAAGGCTGGTTCTGGGTGTGAAAATTCTGGCCCTGACTATCCTCCTCCTCCTCCTTTGGTAGCCCACGGCCACTGCTGCTAGGAACGGTATATTCATCCTGGCGTCTGAGCTTGTTAGTTTTTTGCACGCAAATTTATGCGTAACGGGTCGACGTATGCCTGCTTCCTACTGGCGTGTGAAACTTCCCGCGCACCCCTGAAATCCACGTACCCAGGCCAATAGCGTGTGGAAATTCCCGCGCACCCCGGAATACACGTGCGCTGATGTACTCGCGTGTGTAAGTGCCCGTGCACCCCTGAAATACACGTACATGTATTGTACGTGTATGCGCACTTTTGTCCAATTACACGCGATGACACTCTGACGTGCAGTCTTTCCACGTGTGCTCCGTCATCACGTGCTATGAGGGAAACACCCGTGCGGGTCACGTCACAGACGCGCTTACGCGCTGAGGGCCTTTGGTCCAATAGAATCGCGTATGCGTGCTGATGCGCTTACGCGCTAAGGGCCTTTCCTCGAATTTCACGCTGACGTGCAGGATTTTCACGTGCCAAATCACTCCGTATCAAGCTGGCCACGCGAAAACACACGGAAGACCACGCTCCTGCCCAAAAGGCCGAATTACTGCCCCCCAGTGCCCCGAGCAGCCTCCCACGTGCCATCTGCTGCTGCCTGCCTGCCTGCTGCCACCGTGCCCTGCCATTTGGTGCCTGCACATCAGCCATCTGCAGGGGTGTAACGCCCACCTGGTTCCCACGGGGGCGCTGATCTAGTCTGGATTACTGCGGCCTCTTCTAGCGTGATGCGCAGGACCCGGAACACCGATTGGACAGGACCTCCAAATCGTGCTTCCTTGGCCCGTAGGAATATCCTTCTGCAGATGAGAAAGGGGATTAACAGTCTGCAGAATGGTGTGCTAGCTCCCCCTTTCCCCCCTCCGTTCCTCTCTATTCCTCCAAACCCGGTTTAAGCTCACCTTATGGTTTGGAAGGTTGAACTCTCCATCCTGCTTCTGGTGCAGGGGTGCGCGTTCGTCCAGTTACTTCACTGGTTTTCAGAATGGCGCTGGAAAAATCCACTTGACTTTCCTGAGCGATGCGCCGTAAGTATGAAAGTTCAAAGTTCAAGTGAGGCCCCCTTTATGCTGTCTTTCTCACCTGTGATCTGTCCTTTATTTCAGGTGCAGAATGAAGGCGATGCGTCGAGGGGTTAACCTGCCGATGTGAGTAGTAATGAGGGCTATCCCTCTAGATGTCCTTATCATTACTCTGAAATGTCTCTAGTCCTTTCCCCATAGGGGCCGGGGTACGGTACCTGCCAACGGGGCGGCGCCGACCCGAAATGTGAAAGAAAAGCCGGTAAATTTTATGGCTGTTAATCAGGCTTTCCTTCTGTTTGTCCTTCTGCTCACCTTTTGTTTCTTCCTCTCTCCCCTAGGTGCAGAGATGTGGCGTCCGATGCTGACAGCCGCGATGGAGCTGGGAGATGTCTCGAGGACAGGACAGGTGAGTGAAGCGTGGCGCTGCAGCGAGCAACGCGATGCTTTTAAATTGAAGTCTTCCTTCAGGGATGCTGGCGAGAAGATTCCGGATGCAGGTAAGAAGCTTGAAATAATCCTTGGTTTTCACCTTTCTCTTCCTTCCTTGCAGGTCTTCCAGGTTCAAGACGGGCGTGGCTGTAGTCCAGGAGCAGGAGCAGACACAGTGAGCGTTAAGCTGCAGGAAGCAGAACAACGCGAAGCATGAGCTGCTGTCTGGGTGTGGCTTAAATAGCCTCCAAAGAAGTCCCAGGTATGTATCCTTCCCCAACTAGGTATGTATCCTTCCCTGGCCACGCCCGAGTGAAAAAATAGTCCCTATGAAAAAATAGTCCCTTTCAGGTCTCAGGGAGGCCTGAAGCGTGCAGCATGGTCTGCATCAGGTAAGTGCACAAAACACCTCCCTTTATGAGCCTGGCGCCTATGGCGCCAGGACTGATGTCCAACATGAGCCTGGCGCCAAAGGCGCCAGGACTGAGTCCAAAGAGTCCCTATAAGGGGCAGCTGGGCTTTTACCCGAGGGCATGATGCCTGCTTCCGGCGGTGCTGGGCCTGGCCTGATGCTCCGGGGGTAGGCATCATGACAGCACTCCCCCCCAAGGCCCCTCCCAAGGTCGTTCCTTCTGGAGGTTTCGGTTTGTTTGGGAAATTCCGATGGAACCTTTTTAGCAGCCGAGGTGCATGTACGTGATCACTGGGTTCCCAAGACCTTTCCTGAGGCCCGTACCCTTTCCAATCAATTAGATAGAAAAGCTTTGATTTTAAGATTTTGGAATCCAAAATGTTCTTTACTTCGAATTCTGGCTCTCCATCTATCAGGTTTCAAAAGTGACACATGAAAAACGGGGTGAATCCGCATGTTGGCTGGTAGATCGAGCTTGACTGCTACTGGGTTAATTATAGCTTTGATTGAGTAAGGGCCTAAATACCTTGGATTAAAAGTTCGAGGTCCCTTGAGCGATAAGTGTTTGGTAGCCAACCATACTTGATCCCCAATTTGGTACGGAGGCGCCTCCTTTCGATGTAGATCCGCATTCTTTTTGTATTTCTCTTTCGCATGTTGCAAATGTGCAGTTGCATCCTTGAAGGCTTGAGTTATCGTAGAATGCAAATGATCCACTGCGGGCATTTCAAGGCTCGAAGGTGAGTCCAAGTCTGAAGTACGAGGGTGATGTCCATATAGGGTAAAGAAGGGGCTTTGACCCGTTCCAGAGTGTATCGAGTTATTATAAGCATATTCAGCCACCCACAGAATATCCTTCCAATTACCCTCCGATTGGTGCAACATACATCGTAGAAATTGTTCAAGGGTCTGGTTCGTTCTCTCCGTCTGACCATCGGTCTGTGGGTGGTGGCTGGTCGAGAGTCTTACGTCGATTTGTGCCAGCTGACAACACTTTTTCCAAAAATGAGAAATAAACTGGCTTTCCCGATCAGAGACTAGTATGGACGGGAATCCATGCAAACAGATGATATTCTCGAGGAATTCCTTGGCAAGAACAAAGGCTGAAGGTAATCCTTTCAACGGAATAAAGTGGGCCATTTTGGAAAATAAATCCACCACGACCAGAATAGTATTGTAACCATTACAAGAGGGCAGGTCCGTGATAAAATCTAGTGACGGGGTGTGCCAAGGTGCTGGTGGAATGTCTAAGGGCTGAAGAAGACCGGAGGGTCTTGTCTTTTGACCTTTGATTTGGGCACAAACTCCACAGGACATCACGAAAGATTTAATATCCTTTCGCCAGGAAGGCCACCAGAATTGTCGTCTAACCTTTTCTTCAGTTTTGGCAATGCCAGGATGTCCTTCCATCAGGGTGTCATGATGACGGGAAATAACCAGTTCTTGCAATTCCTTTTCTGGCAAAAATAAGCATCCTTGGAAGTAAGGTAAGCCATCCTTGACTGAAAAGTTAGACCCCTTTTTGATCCAATCCTGCAAGGCTGAAGAGTCCAGGACTTGTTTTACTCGTGCTTGAATGTCTTCAAGGGTTTGTAAAGTGGTTATTCCCAAAATTCTTTGTTCGGGAATTATCGGCACAGGTTCTGAGTTTGTGTCTATTTCTTCCATTCCAATTCGGGATAGAGCGTCCGCCTTACCATTCTTAGAACCGGGGCGGTAGGTGATTACAAAATCAAACTCAGCAAAGAACAAAGCCCATCGGAGCTGTCGAGACGATTGGGCCTTGGCAGTTTTTAAATATTGTAAATTTCTGTGATCAGTGATCACGGTGATGGTATGCCGGGCGCCGAGGAGATAATGCCGCCAAGCCTTAAAGGCGGTCTTAATGGCTAATAGTTCCTTATCGGTAATCGCATAATTTATCTCCGGCGGTGAGAACTTTCTGGACCAAAATGCTACGGGGTGCAGTTGGTTGGTTTCAGGGTCTCTCTGAGACAGGACAGCTCCCATGGTTTCGACTATATATGGGAGATCAGGACGCGGGTGCTTCAAAATAGGTGCGGACGTGAACTTAGCTTTCAACTCCTGAAAGGCCTGTTCGGCTTCCTCGGTCCATTCAAAACGTTTATTTTTTCGCAAGAGTGCAGTGATGGGTTGCACCACACGTGAAAACTCCGGGATAAACCTGCGATAAAAGTTGGCAAAACCAAGCATGCTTTGGACACCTTTCACTGAACTAGCTGATGGCCATTTGAGGATGGCATACACTTTCCGTGAATCCATTCGGACCCCTTTAGGTGTCAGGATGAATCCGAGAAACTCAACCTCGGTGGTATGGAAAACACATTTTTCCAGCTTGGCAAACAGTTTGTGCTGGCGCAGTTTCTCTAGGACGGCCCTGACATGTTTTCTGTGATCAGATTCCGAAGAGGAGTACACAAGAATGTCATCGATATACACGATAACACAGACATCGATGAGTTCCCGAAGGACATCATTCATGAAGAATTGGAAGGCAGCAGGCGCGTTGCACAACCCGAAAGGCATCACCTGGTATTCGAATAGTCCATATTTTGTACGGAAGGCCGTTTACCATTCGTCGCCTTCTTTTACTCGTACCAGATGATAAGCCCCCCGGAGATCTAACTTGGTGTATACGCAAGCGTCCTTCACCTGGTCAAGGAGTTCATGGATCAGAGGCAGAGGGTAACGATTTTTAACAGTTATCTGGTTCAATGCGCGGTAATCGATACAAGTCCTAAGGTCGCCCTCTTTTTTAGGCACGAAGAACAAAGCTGAAGATGCCGGGGACTTTGACGGGCGAATGAAACCATTGGCGAGGTATTGATCTAAATATTGTCTCAAATGCAGATTCTCAGGTTCAGTAAGGGCATAAATCCTGCTACAAGGGGGTTGTGATCCGGGCACCAGATCGATTTGGCAATCGTACGATCTGTGGGGAGGTAACGTGTTGGCCTGTTCCTTTTGGAAGACGTCCTGAAAGTCTTGGTACTCTGGAGGTAATTGCACGGGGACAGAGGTTACTGATGCTAGATTAATCTTTGGATTTTCTGGGTAGCAGGTTTGTGCACAATCCGGGAAGGTTATTCTCTTCGCTCGCCAATCAATTCGAGGATTATGTGTCTCTAACCAAGGGACTCCGAGAATAAGCTGAAACTGTGGAGCCTTGATCACATCAAACACAACTGCCTCCCGATGGCCATCCGGACCTACAAGTGTCACCTCAGCTGTGGAATGTGTTACCGTTCCAGAGGCAATTTCGGTTCCATCTACAGTGGTGATGACATCTTTGCTGGTTTTAGGACGCAGAGGGAGGTTTATCCTAGAGACCAATTCTCGATCCACATAGTTTCCTATAGCCCCGCTGTCAATGTATGCCTTTATAGCATGCAACCGTTTTGGCTGTTCCGGATCTATGAGGACCATTGGCACAATGAAATGCGAGGTCTGAGAGTTAGTTTTCAAGCTCGGCAAGCGGACCCCTACGCTTGCCGGGCATGGTCGTTTCCCGATACAGAGTTTCCATGGATTTTATCAGCGGCTCCTACCACCTTCTTGGGCGGCTTAACTGGGCAATCTCGTAGAAAGTGTCCTGAGGTCTCGTAGAAAGTGTCCTGAGGACCCACAATAAAGGCATAATTGCATCTGTCGTCTTCTTTCCCGTTCTTTTTGAGTTAGGGGTCCTTTAACTCCTCCGATTTGCATAGGCTCCGAGGCATCAGCCCCCTTGGGGTTAGCGTGGGTTTTGGCCCACACCCGGGTTTCAAACTTGGACCGATCTGCTTTTCTGTTTTGCAGCCTGTGATCCAACTGGACCACTAAGTCTATAAATTCAGTGCATTCTTGGGGCGGATTTACAACTTGTGCCAGGACATCTTTAAGTTCTCCGCGTAGACCTCGATAGAATAACGTGATTCTTTTATCCTCTGGCCAACCAGTTTCCACAATTAGTCTATTGAAGGTTGTAATGTAGCATAGAAGGTCTTGATTGCCCTGTCGCAGAGATAGAAGTTCGTCATCCAGAGCCTGTCCCTGGGAATGTCGAGCAAATAACCTTTCCATGCTTGTTTGAAATCCTTGAAAATCACGAAGAACCGGGTCATCTTGAGTTACCAGTGGGACTGACCAATCGGCAGCACAGCCGCTGAGATATGACAACACAAAGGCTACCTTGGTCTGATCATTAGGGAAGGCCCCGGGTCTGCATAGGAAGTGCAAACGACACTGATTCATGAATACGGCGAATCGTTTGGGGTCCCCAGCAAAGCGTTCGGGTGGGGCCAGCGGCATGTTTGCAGGTAGATTAATCAGCACAGGGTTACTGGAAACCACAGGAGTGGGGTTCCGCCCGGAACCGGGTAAAGGAGTTTGTCCAGCTTGATCTTGCAAAAGCTATCTAGCCAGGTCATCAGTCCTTTCCCTTGGTACAATCACTTCTCTTCTGAGGGCATTAGTCTCTTGACGAGCGGCGTGTACCTCGGCCCGTAATTCCCCCAGTAGTTGGGCCAGTTGGTCAGTCTCAGAAGTTTCCATAGCGCCTGGGTGGGAATTTGTAGGGAGGCTTTGCGTTCTGTAACGCCCACCTGGTTCCCACGGGGGCGCTGATCTAGTCTGGATTACCGCGGCCTCTTCTAGCGTGATGCGCAGGACCCGGAACACCGATTGGACAGGACCTCCAAATCGTGCTTCCTTGGCCCGTAGGAATATCCTTCTGCAGATGAGAAAGGGGATTAACAGTCTGCAGAATGGTGTGCTAGCTCGCCCCTCCCCCCTCCGTTCCTCTCTATTCCTCCAAACCCGGTTTAAGCTCACCTTATGGTTTGGAAGGTTGAACTCTCCATCCTGCTTCTGGTGCAGGGGTGCGTGTTCGTCCAGTTACTTCACTGGTTTTCAGAATGCCGCTGGCAAAATCCACTTGACTTTCCTGAGCGATGCGCCGTAAGTATGAAAGTTCAAAGTTCAAGTGAGGCCCCCTTTATGCTGTCTTTCTCACCTGTGATCTGTCCTTTATTTCAGGTGCAGAATGAAGGCGATGCGTCGAGGGGTTAACCTGCCGAGGTGAGTAGTAATGAGGGCGATCCCTCTAGATGTCCTTATCATTACTCTGAAATGTCTCTAGTCCTTTCCCCATAGGGGCCGGGGTACGGTACCTGCCAACGGGGCGGCGCCGACCCGAAATGTGGAAGAAAAGCCGGTAAGTATTATGGCTGTTAATCAGGCTTTCCTTCTGTTTGTCCTTCTGCTCACCTTTTGTTTCTTCCTCTCTCCCCTAGGTGCAGAGATGTGGCGTCCGATGCTGACAGCCGCGATGGAGCCGGGAGATGTCTCGAGGACAGGACAGGTAAGTGAAGCGTGGCGCTGCAGCGAGCAACGCGATGCTTTTAAATTGAAGTCTTCCTTCAGGGATGCTGGCGAGAAGATTCCGGATGCATGTAAGAAGCTTGAAATAATCCTTGGTTTTCACCTTTCTCTTCTCTTCCTTCCTTGCAGGTCTTCCAGGTTCAAGACGGGCCTGGCTGTAGTCCAGGAGCAGGAGCAGACACGGTGAGCGTTAAGCTGCAGGAAGCAGAACAACGCGAAGCATGAGCTGCTGTCTGGGCGTGGCTTAAATAGCCTCCAAAGAAGTCCCAGGTATGTATCCTTCCCCAACTAGGTATGTATCCTTCCCTGGCCACGCCCGAGTGAAAAAATAGTCCCTATGAAAAAATAGTCCCTTTCAGGTCTCAGGGAGGCCTGAAGGGTGCAGCATGGTCTGCATCAGGTAAGTGCACAAAACAACTCCCTTTATGAGCCTGGCGCCTATGGCGCCAGGACTGATGTCCAACATGAGCCTGGCACCAAAGGCGCCAGGACTGAGTCCAAAGAGTCCCTATAAGGGGCCGCTGGGCTTTTACCCGAGGGCATGATGCCTGCTTCCGGCGGTGCTGGGCCTGGCCTGATGCTCCGGGGGTAGGCATCATGACAAGGGGTCCAGTTGCTGTGTCCACCCCTGCTGGAACAGAAGACTCCCGACTGGGATAACATCGCTCCACAGCCCAGCCCCAGGACCCAGTTGCCCACCCACTCCTGCCTCTGGGGTTGCCATGTCGGGCACTTCGACATCTGGCACCAGTAGCAACCCCAGGCCAGAGGGGCAGAGGGGCACCAGCTTCACTGCCACCGAAGTTGGTGTCCTGGAGGAGCATGTCCTGGGGCAGTATGATGCCCTCTTTGGATTGTCCCGCGCCAGCAAGGAAGGACGGGAGAGGATCTGGGCCGACTGTGTGGTTGCCATCAACGCGGAGGGGGTGGCAACCCGCAACGTCCAGAAGATCAAGAAGCGCTGGGAGGACTTGAGGTCCAGGACCCTCGTGAAGGCCCGGCGCCTCGTGGAGGGGGGCCGGGGCCGCATGAGTTCCATCCAGATGAGGGTCCTGGAACGCGTACGCCCAGCGCTCCACGCCCAGATCCTTGAGAGGGAGACCCGTCTGGAGTTGAGCGGTAAGTGGCCAAGCATTGCTGTGTGAGACAGGGCATGTTGCGGTGTGCTGGTTGTCTGATACTTGCCTGTATGTGTGACATAGGCCATGTACGCATGTATGTGTGCAGGGACATCATGGTAATGCATGTGCGACCAGTGATGTGTGAACCACATGGTCGTTGCATGTGTTTAAATGCGACATGGGGAGCCCTATGCAGATTTTACACATGAGAGCATGCCAGTCTCTGTTCCTGGACATGGGTGGGGGTGAGGGATGGGTGCTGATGCCAGGTACATATATGGTAGCCATGTCTGTGTGCCTGACCTGCGTGTCTGTGACTTGTGAATGCCATGGATGCATGACACATGTCTGTGACAATGCACAGATTCACTGATGCAGCCTAGTTATCCTTGTATCCGCTGTGTTTGGGGTGTATGAGGCCAGATGGATGTGACTGAGGTGAAGTGTGTGCATGTGATAGGCATGACCCATGATGCATGTGAGTTCCATATCATTGTATGTTTCAAGAGTCCATTGGACATGTATGGAAATGTCCATGGCATGCACCATGCCTGTTACTGTGTGTGTTTTGCCTGGACTGACCCATGTGTTGTGGAGGGACATGATGGAAGTGAACTTTGACAGTGGTACTCATCTGCTATTGCTTCCTGTCTAGGGGACCATTGTACAGTACCCTGATGCTTGTGTTCTATGTCTCCCTCTACGCAGTGGCTAGTGAAGAAGAGGGCGGAGACGGCGCTGTGGAGTAAGGCGGCGGGGATGCCCCCACGGCTTCAGCGGAAGGGGTGGGTGAGCCCCCACAGGGGCCTGCTACGGCGGAAGACGGTGAGGAGCCATCCAGGTTGGTGGTTTCCACAGAGGAGGAGGAGGCCGCCACTGAGGCACACATGGGGCCTGGTG
Source organism: Ambystoma mexicanum (assembly GCF_040938575.1). NCBI lineage: Eukaryota > Metazoa > Chordata > Amphibia > Caudata > Ambystomatidae > Ambystoma > Ambystoma mexicanum. Next base: position 137,821,327 of record NC_090941.1, on the reverse strand, counting down.
GGGGCATCCCTGCTGGTGCAAGTGGTGCAGTCCAGGGGGAGGGGCAGGAGGCAGCACAGGTCACCGTGGAGGGGCATGTGCATGTCGCTGTCCCTGACCCTGTGAGTGCACCACCATGCACCAGCAGGGATGCCCCGTCCCAGGCCCGTCCGCAGGTAGAGGGGATGTCCATGTCACCTGACTCCCCTCCACCTGTTTACCAGGGGACCCGTGGCCGTATGGAGAAGGTCCTGATTGGGGTCACGATGCACGCGGGTGCAATTCGTGATGACGTGCGTGCTTCCCGGGAGGAGCACGCACGTTATCACGAAGAGCACCGTGCCGACGTGGCCCAATTGGGATCTTCCATGTTCGGGGGTTTCCTGCATGTGTCGGCCAATCTGGCGGCCCTCTCCTCCTCTGTGGAGGCTATACGCCGGTCGTTCTCCTTGCCGTCTTCCGGCCGAGATGCCACCAGGGCCCCCTGTGGACATGCCCTGACCAATGCAGCCAGCTCGGTGGGGATCCCATCCCTGCCACAGTCGGGAGTCGGAGGTCCAGCAGGGGTGGACACCACAGCAACTGTACCCCAGCAGATGGAGGATGTGCCGGCATCATCAGGCAGGGCACGTGCACGACGGCGTCAGTGGATTCCATCAGCCTGGATGCCGTCGTGCTGGCAGAGGCGGTTGCGTCGGAGGCAGCAGCAGAGTCAACGTGGGAGGCATCATGGCTCGGGGCCATCAACATTGGAGGGGCAGGCATTGGCCGGAGGGCAGGAGGACCCAGGACGGGAAGTGTCTTCCGTGTGGCTGCGGTTGGGCCAGCAGATAGGTGCGGAGCGGCGGCGGGCGGAAGAGGCGCGGCTCACGATGGTCAGGGCGGAGAACTCCATGCGGAGGGCCCTGAGGCGGGCCGAGTGCCTCGAGGCAATCCGCCGGGGGTTTGAGGAGCAGATGGCGTCGTCCCTGCGGACCCTCGGGGCCATGGAACAGGACCGCCTCCGGGACATCGAAGAGGAGTTTGATGATGCCCTGGCCCGGAACACCACGGAGTGAGCCGCTGGACTTGCCCGCCGCCTTTGTATATAGTTCTTTAGTTTTAGGTTTCCTTTGTTTCTTCTTATGATTTGGAGTGGACGGACACTGCTCCACTTTTTGTATATAGTTGCATTTTAGTTAGGGTTTTTTGTAGGTTTCCTTTGTTCAGTTGGGCTCATGGACCCTTGGATGTTTTGTACATAGTTCTTCATTGGATTGTTTTATTTTTTTTGTTTTTATTTATTCACCATGGAGCAATGGTCTTTGCATTTATTTTTCACTCTCGGATTGATTTTACTTATAATGTGACTTTGGACAACATTTTTTTGAATTTGGATTTGTAGTTTTAATTTTTTTTGACGGACATGCAGCTTATCTTTTTTTTATTGCCATTGTAGTTTGTTTCATTTCATTTGCATTCAATTTTTTTTAATACAATTTTGTTTTCATACTTCACTGTGTGGTATCATCTCATTGGTTTCATGCATGTCATGTTGGGTGTTTTCCCATTCAATTGCAACCATTGTGTGTGATGGACATGGGTTCATTTGCTTTATGAACATTGGGAGTGTAACATGTAATTTCCATTTCCATGTGGGTGAATGGGTTACTTGGTAGGGCCTTATGGCTGTGGAGGCTGACCATAACGCACATGATTGGGGATTGTGAGGACCTGGGTGCAGGGGGACATGAGTGGGGGCCTGGTGGAGGCTGCCCTGGTGGCTGGGGGGTGGGGGTGATAGGCGACATGAGTGGGGGCCTGGTGGTGCTGCCCCTGCACTGCTAGGGGGTGGGGGTGGTGGGAGACATGAGTGGGGGCCTGGTGGAGGCTGCCCCTGCACTGCTGGGGGGTGGGGGTGATAGGGGACATGAGTGGGGGCCTGGTGGAGGCTGCCCCTGCACTGCTGGGGGGTGGGGGTGGTGGGAGACATGAGTGGGGGCCTGGTGGAGGCTGCCCCTGCACTGCTGGGGGGTGGGGGTGATAGGGGACATGAGTGGGGGCCTGGTGGTGCTGCCCCTGCACTGCTGGGGGGTGGGGGTGGTGGGAGACATGAGTGGGGGCCTGGTGGAGGCTGCCCCTGCACTGCTGGGGGTGGGGGTGATAGGGGACATGAGTGGGGGCCTGGTGGAGGCTGCCCCTGCACTGCTGTGGGGTGGGGGTGATGGGAGACATGAGTGGGGGCCTGGTGGGGGCTGCCCATGGTGGCTGGGGGGTGGGGGTGGTGGGAGACATGAGTGGGGGCCTGGTGGAGGCTGCCCCACAGTGCTGGGGGGTGGGGGTGGTGGTAGACATGGGTGGGAGCCTGGTGGGGGCTGCCCATGGTGGCTGGGGGTGGGGGTGGTGGGAGACATGAGTGGGGGCCTGGTGGAGGCTGCCCCTGGTAGCTGGGGGGTGGGGGTGGTGGGAGACATGAGTGGGGGCCTGGTGGAGGCTGCCCCTGCACTGCTGGGGGTGGGGGTGATAGGGGACATGAGTGGGGGCCTGGTGGAGGCTGCCCCTGCACTGCTGTGGGGTGGGGGTGATGGGAGACATGAGTGGGGGCCTGGTGGGGGCTGCCCATGGTGGCTGGGGGGTGGGGGTGGTGGGAGACATGAGTGGGGGCCTGGTGGAGGCTGCCCCACAGTGCTGGGGGGTGGGGGTGGTGGTAGACATGGGTGGGAGCCTGGTGGGGGCTGCCCATGGTGGCTGGGGGTGGGGTGGTGGGAGACATGAGTGGGGGCCTGGTGGAGGCTGCCCCTGGTGGCTGGGGGGTGGGGGTGGTGGGAGACATGAGTGGGGGCCTGGTGGAGGCTGCCCCTGCACTGCTGGGGGGTGGGGGTGATAGGGGACATGAGTGGGGGCCTGGTGGTGCTGCCCCTGCACTGCTAGGGGGTGGGGGTGGTGGGAGACATGAGTGGGGGCCTGGTGGAGGCTGCCCCTGCACTGCTGGGGGGTGGGGGTGATAGGGGACATGAGTGGGGGCCTGGTGGAGGCTGCCCCTGCACTGCTGGGGGGTGGGGGTGCAGGGAGACATGAGTGGGGGCCTGGTGGTGCTGCCCCTGCACTGCTAGGGGGTGGGGGTGGTGGGAGACATGAGTGGGGGCCTGGTGGAGGCTGCCCCTGGTGGCTGGTGGGTGGCGGTGATAGGGGACATGAGTGGGGGCCTGGTGGTGCTGCCCCTGCACTGCTAGGGGGTGGGGGTGGTGGGAGACATGAGTGGGGGCCTGGTGGAGGCTGCCCCTGCACTGCTGGGGGGTGGGGGTGATAGGGGACATGAGTGGGGGCCTGGTGGAGGCTGCCCCTGCACTGCTGGGGGGTGGGGGTGCAGGGAGACATGAGTGGGGGCCTGGTGGTGCTGTCCGTGCACTGCTAGGGGGTGGGGGTGGTGGGAGACATGAGTGGGGGCCTGGTGGAGGCTGCCCTTGCACTGCTGGGGGGTAGGGGTGATAGGGGACATGAGTGGGGGCCTGGTGGAGGCTGCCCCTGCACTGCTGGGGGGTGGGGGTGCAGGGAGACATGAGTGGGGGCCTGGTGGTGCTGCCCCTGCACTGCTAGGGGGTGGGGGTGGTGGGAGACATGAGTGGGGGCCTGGTGGAGGCTGCCCCTGCACTGCTGGGGGGAGGGGGTGATAGGGGACATGAGTGGAGGCCTGGTGGAGGCTTCCCCTGCACTGCTGGGGGGTGGGGGTGGTGGGAGACATGAGTGGGGGCCTGGTGGAGGCTGCCCCTGCACTGCTGGGGGGTGGGGGTGATAGGGGACATGAGTGGGGGCCTGGTGGTGCTGCCCCTGCACTGCTGGGGGGTGGGGGTGGTGGGAGACATGAGTGGGGGCCTGGTGGAGGCTGCGCCTGCACTGCTGGGGGGTGGGGGTGGTGGGAGACATGAGTGGGGGCCTGGTGGAGGCTGCCCCTGGTGGCTGGTGGGTGGCGGTGGTGGGAGACATGAGTGGGGACCTGGTGGAGGCTGCCCCTGCACTGCTGGGGGGTGGGGGTGATAGGGAACATGAGTGGGGGGCTGGTGGAGGCTGCCCCTGCACTGCTGGGGGTGGGGTGGTGGGAGACATGAGTGGGGGCCTGGTGGAGGCTGCCCCTGGTGGCTGGGGGGTGGGGGTGGTGGGAGACATGAGTGAGGGCCTGGTGGAGGCTGCCCCTGGTGGCTGGGGGGTGGGGGTGATAGGGGACATGAGTGGGGGCCTGGTGGTGCTGCCCCTGCACTGCTAGGGGGTGGGGGTGGTGGGAGACATGAGTGGGGGCCTGGTGGAGGCTGCCCCTGCACTGCTGGTGGGTGGGGGTGATAGGGGACATGAGTGGGGGCCTGGTGGTGCTGCCCCTGCACTGCTAGGGGGTGGGGGTTGTGGGAGACATGAGTGGGGGCCTGGTGGAGGCTGCCCCTGCACTGCTGGGGGGTGGGGGTGATAGTGGACATGAGTGGAGGCCTGGTGGAGGCTGCCCCTGCACTGCTGGGGGGTGGGGGTGATAGGGGACATGAGTGGGGGCCTGGTGGAGGCTGCCCCTGCACTGCTGGGGGGTGGGGGTGGTGGGAGAAATGAGTGGGGGCCTGGTGGAGGCTGCCCCTGCACTGCTAGGGGGTGGGGGTGGTGGGAGACATGAGCGGGGGCCTGGTGGAGGCTGCCCCCAGTGGCTGGGGGTGGGGGTGGTGGGAGACATGAGTGGGGGCCTGGTGGAGGCTGCCCCTGCACTGCTGGGGGGTGGGGGTGATCGGGGACATGAGTGGGGGCCTGGTGGAGGCTGCCCCTGCACTGCTGTGGGGTGGGGTTGGTGAGAGACATGAGTGGGGGCCTGGTGGAGGCTGCCCCTGGTGGCTGGGGGTTGGGGGTGGTGGGAGACATGAGTGGGGGCCTGGTGGAGGCTGCCCCTGGTGGCTGGGGGGTGGGGGTGATAGGGGACATGAGTGGGGGCCTGGTGGAGGCTGCCCCTGGTGGCTGGGGGGTGGGGGTGATAGGGGACATGAGTGGGGGCCTGGTGGTGCTGCCCCTCATGTCTCCCACCACCCCCACCCCCTGTAGGGGGTGGGGGTGGTGGGAGACATGAGTGGGGGCCTGGTGGAGGGTGCCCCACAGTGCTGGGGGGTGGGGGTGCTGGGTGACATGAGCAGGTGTGCAGGGTAGTCCCCTGTGGTGTCGGCTGCCTGCAGGGGCCGTGGAGGGTGTACAGGGAATACCTGGGAGCACCCAGCCAAATCGCGTGTAGAATTTCCCTAGTACCCCTGAAATACACGTACCCAGCCAAATCGCGTGTGGAAATTCCCGCGCACGTACCCGGCCAAATCGCGTGTGGAACTTCCCGCGCGCCCCTGAAATCCACGTACCCTGCCAAATCGCGTGTGAAACTTCCCGCGCACCCCTGAGATCCATGTACCCAGCCAAATCGCGTGTGGAAATTCCCTCGCACGTACCCGGCCAAATCGCGTGTGGAACTTCCCGCGCACCCCTGAAATCCACGTACCCTGCCAAATCGCGTGTGAAACTTCCCGCGCACCCCTGAGATCCACGTACCCAGCCAAATCGTGTGTGGAAATTCCCGTGCACGTACCCGGCCAAATCGCGTGTGGAACTTCCCGCGCACCCCTGAAATCCACGTACCCTGCCAAATCGCGTGTGAAACTTCCCGCGCACCCCGAAATACACGCACACGTTATTTTTCAGTCAGCGGGTGTCCGTGTTTGTGGGTACCCCTTTGCACGTCATTTGTCTTGGAGGGCCACAGTATAGGACATTCATCATAGCTGTATATAGGTGCTATTTGTTGGCGCACCTTTTGGCGCACATTTATTACAGGCGCAGAGACGCTACCGCCTGCTTTCTTGTGGCGGTCGTGTTTGTGCCTGTGCGCTGGTTTGACCGTGCGCTTTTTTTCCCTATTCGATTCCATGAATACGTGTTGTAGGCGAGCGTGTGGGCGTTCCGCGCACTTGCACCCTGTACTTCCCGTGACGCCCACATTTTGGCAAGTTGTTCCCCATTCCGAGTGTTACGCCCCGTGTTCCGCCTACTTTTGTTGTGTGCGCCGCGCTATGTGCGATTTTCGCTGTGGCCTGTGCGATTTTCGCTGTGACCTGGCGCACGCCGTTAGATGGCCTGTGCGCCAACGTGCGCAGCGCACTTTTTTAGCGCACATCCGATGGTTTTCTCGCGCACGGCCTTCCATGAATCGATGTGCGCTGCTTTTCGTGCGATTTTCGCACTTGCACTGCGATTTTCGCTATTCCACTGCGAATCGCACGTTTTTGGCCACTTGCGCCGCGCTAATTATTCCATGAATCGGCCTGTTAATTGGAACATTTTGTTAATCTTTTCCTCTTTAGTTTTAATGGTAATGTGGTAAATAAAATGACAGGAGGCATTTGGTTGCATCCAGGTGTTATTTTGTATTTCATTTTAGTTCTTCTTTTGTTCACATCTAATTTATTTCATTTTAGTTCTTTTTTTGTTCACATCTAATTTGAGGGAGATGTATTTTTTTGTTGTCCATCTCAACTACCAAAAAGCCTTCATACTGTAGACTCCTACTTCTTAGCATTCTTTTTCACATCAGCACAGGGTTTACACATTTTTGTCTGTGTGTCTATTTGATGTCTATATGCAAGTATGCTTTGTAAGTTTGTTTTTCTTTGTAATGTAATTGTGTGAGTTGTGTGACTGTTTTGTCATACTGTTAGCAGGTACAGTTTGTTTGATTAAGGGTGAAAATGTGTGTGTGGGAGTGTTACTTTGCTGCTGTTAGATTTGTTTGCATGTCTGCAGTTTGTAGTGTGGATTGTGTGCTTATGTAGATGTAGATGGGGAGGGAGTGTCTTGCTGAGAATGCCCTTTGCCAAGAAATGTTTTGATTACAGGGGTAGCTGAAATGTACAAGTTGGAATTATGTATTTTTTATTTTGTGTGCATGTGTTAGTGTGTATGTCGTCTTTGTGTGTGTGTGCGCGCATGTTCGTGGGCGAGTGTTTTTGTATCCAACTAATCAGTTACACTGAGCAAATGGCGAATCATCTTTTATCATAGTATTATAGCATGCTGGCTCATTGGAACCTCCTGATCATTTGTTTTTCATTTACTGCAGTCACTCTGAAGTGCATATGAAGGTGGACTTAGAAAGACATATATTCACATTTTAGTATATATTTTTCTGCTTTTTTGATATACTGTTTGTGTGTTTTAAAATGGCACAGTAATAATTTTATTTGGACACTGTGTGTGGGAGAGAGAGACATATATTTATATATATATATATATATATATATATATATATATATATATATATATATATATATATATATATATATATATATATATATATATATATACACACACATAGAGAGAGAGAGCGAGAGAGAGGGGTGCATGCTTTGATATATGCTAAATTGATGGATGTGATGTTGTTTTTTAATTCACATGTTTCGTTAGTGAGTTGTATGTTTCTGGGGATTTTTAAATGTTTTGCACTGGCGACTGTGAAGTTTGCTTGTGTGTTGAATTTTAAAATAATGTGCATAGAGTGTTTTGACATAGTTTTTAATGTGCTGTACAACACTGACATATGACTTTTAAAGTTGTCCAAGAGTCGATCTAATGTTATAAGATAATGTGGCATGGTGGGGTGTGATTGAGTTTTGAGAGGGCTGAATTTGAGGATTATTTTCATTAGGTCATATGTGTTTTGATTTGGTTTCTACATTAATTATGGAGCGATCTGGGTGCTGTGTGAAAAAGTGCTGGATGGTGGCTATGACGATCCTCTGTCAATGAATATAGAGTATTGGGATGTTTTGGCGTATATTTATATATGCTGTTGAAAAGAAGCATATTGTTTTCATATAACAATAGACGTGCACATTCAGTTTGATTACACTCCTTCATGTTGGCTTATGTCTTTTGAACTTTCTTCAGATGGTTTGGCATTTTGTTTCATATTTTATACTTAAAGGTTCTAAGGAAGCAGCTCTGTCTTTCAATGTGTTATTTAATACAATTTAGAACTGTGACATGGACAAATAACTTTCCAATTGTATGTTGGATAATTCTTTCGAGGAGATGTATTTGTCAATTTACTTTCAGAGTAGTTTTGGGAGTGGTGAAAAAGAGGGTTGTATGATACCTACAAGGACATTTTCTTAAAGAGTACAGAGCATTGGTTTGTTGGTAGTGTCTGCATGAGGATTCTGTCGGATTTAGAGGTGATAGTGTGAATGCTTAAACACAATCATGGCAGTCTTCCTTGCCTGTATTGTTTGAAGTAGAAATCTATGCATGATGTGGTGCAGGCCAATATATCTGTAGACCTGACCAAACACATGCATTTGCCTTACCTGCATCAGTGTCACTATCTTTGTCCAGCTTCTCTGAGGAAAAAAGCCTGTAAAATGAATTTGAAAGTAGAATGTTTTAATGTTTGATTTGTGAATGTTGCATGTATGAGTGAGGTGTGTGTCTGTGCATGTATGTGTATATTTGAGACATTTGTATGTATAATCAACTTGTTCCACATCGTGGCTCTGGTTCATCATTGTGGCTCTTTTGTGGCACTGCAGGTTTTACCATGGTTATTTCTGTCCAATCAAGTCTCAGTGGCACAAGCTACAGTTTGTATATGGCTACTTATGTACTGTGGTCATGTGGAAGGGTTACGTCACAAAGTGGATGTATGATTGGTCATTGTCTTCCTTGCTTGTAAGTTGTTAAGAGTAATGTATCTTGTGCTGGAAAGTATTATTGTGCATGTGCAGACCTGTCCCCGCATCAAATGTGTGGTAGGAACTGTATTAACATTTTGTTGTGTTTTTTCTTTAAAGGTATGTTGTGTAATGTGATCTTATCTATGTGTTCCACATTTTCTATGGGCATTTTTTGTTTCAGTTTTAGGGAACAATGTCTAAATCGTTGTCCGCAGCTTTGGATATGCAAAACCGTTTAGACCATAGGAGGATATTGTCCAATTTTGTAAGTGTTATGTGTAATTTACTATATGTTTTAAGTGCAAAGGTATTGTGTTTCCCAGATGTAGTGATTGACGGTTGTGTCTTTATAGGTCAAAGTGTGTTTTGGGGGTGATGCAGACAAGTTACATTTTTCAGTTCGAAAATGTATGCTTATTTATTATTCAGAACAAATGATGATCCATAAGTACCAAGATGATTTTCTGGGCAAGTATGAAATCATCCACAGATTAATGCTCTATCATTTGTAGGGAGATGATTGTTTCGGCGAAGTCAGTTCGCACATGGATTTCCAGATCAAGCACTGTTTCGTGTGCATCGAGATGATTGTTATGGGATATGTATAGTTTCTAGTAGTGACCTGGATTATAAGTGTGTTCCCTTTGTTGTGAGACAACTATTGGAATTAATTTGATTTTAAACAAGTATATTGCCACGTATTTTTTCCTGTACATATATTTAATTGCTTGTTATTTATTATTTAGATGCAGTGTACTTGTATGAGCCTTTTTTCATATTTTGAAAATGGGGCATTATCTATAGACTTCATTATATATTTGATGAAATTTACAGTGCACTTTTAGCAGTATGTTTTCTGACTGGCGGCCTTGGGCATTTGAGACACCGGTTTACTTCATCTTGCCACAGCAAAGTCTGACCTCATTCCACAACTGTTTAAAGACTACCATTTTTTTTTTAACCTGAAAGACATTTATTGAATAATGGCACATGTAGCATTTATCTTGTGGTCTATACTCTACAATGTTTATGTGTGTTGTTTGATTCTTTGCTAATGTATTTCCTTCAGCCACAGGAAAGATATGTATCCACTAATATGAGCAATATTTCTTTTTTAGTTTAGTTTAGTTTAGTTTATTATTTGTATAGCGCGCCATACCCTGGAGTATCAGGGCGCAAACAGACAAGGATATGCTCAGCTTGGTTACAGGTACATAGAAATCAGATGAAGGTGCAGAGATGCGCTGAGCTTGGTTACAGATATGCTCGGCTAATTGCAAGTACAGGAAAAGGCAGGAAGTGTAGACATAGACATCAGCAATATTACAGCAAGCAGATATGAACAAGGAGAGATCAAGGACAGGGGAGCAAGGAGCATGCTCCTGTTCGCGTAATATAAAGTTATATACAGTAATGTACAATGTGACAAGTGGACTAGTTAGCTGTCGTTGGGGAGAGATCAAGGACAGGGGAGCAAGGAGAGATCAGGACAGGGGAGCGAGGAGCATGCTCCTGTTCACGTAATATATAGTTATATACAGTAATGTTTTTGAATTTGAAGTGTGGTCTCACCAATATAGGTTGGAACAATTGTCTGTTTCTATGTCATAGTTAGTGTGTGCGGGGAGGGTGTTTGATAAGTTGTTTTGATTGTCAGTGTTTTTTTGCTAGTGAGGCATAGTTTAGTGATGTTAGTGGGTGATGTGGATATTGCATTTTTGTGTGATGTTGACTGATTTAGTGTGTGTAGGCTACATTTTGTATTTTTCGGGGACATGTACCTACTAGATTCCAAATATTTCTACTTGTGTGGGGAGGAGGGGGTACTTGTTTGTACAATTGCCATACAGAGGAAATTATTGCAGTTGCTGTTCTGGATAGGTATGGCATACCCACAGTGAAGAGCACAGGATCCCCACAGGTAATGATTAACTGACACATGTAGACATCTTTTGTGTGTGTGTACATGGTTTGGAAGTTTGTTAGCGAGTGGGCCCTTGGCCAACACACTTTAGCAGTTATGGTTTATATTTATTTTTGTTTCAGTAATTAAGACTTACCGGATTGACAATGCACCAAGGATGAGTCTTTACATTCAGAAAGCTGATAGCAGCCTGAAGGGCTTGTGGTTAGTTGGTGCTGCAAACTCTATGAGGTGCACATACATGTGGATCTAGAAGGAGTTATGTTCATGTTTGTATTTCCCCAGTTTACTTGTATTTTCTTACCAAATTAACTTGCTAACACTATAAAGATATTTTTATTATTATTATTTTTTCGGATTTACCTACCACCAGCTTGTTTTAGTTACTATCTGTAGATGTGAATGCTAGGTATCTTTCTGATTAATAACATAGTTGATGTTTTATACTAACAGAGTTACTTTTTTTCTGCTAACGCTATGTGAATTTGCAGGGGTTTCTCAAGATATGTTATCTCTATGTGCACCAAATTCAATTTGATTACAATATTTTATGTTGATGCGTGTCTTTTAAACTTGCATATTACATGAAATGTGTGAGATGTTTCCTTATAAGTTTCATATACTGCACTTCAAAGTGTTAAATAAACAAATTCATGTTTCAGTGTATTCTTTAATACCAAATACAACTTTGATACATGACTTTTCAAATTGCCTGTTGGCAAATTTTAATTGGTTACAATGTTATGTTATTGTTAACTTAATTATGTGATTGATAGTGATGGAAAAGAGGGCTGGATGGAGGCTTTGCCATTTTTCATGTTTGCAGTGGCTTCGTTTGATTACATATTTGTAATTGTACATCTTCACTGTTGCATCACCTCTCAGCTGCACTAGCTTCAGTGTGTTTGTTGCTATTTAAGCAGGGTGGTTGGGCAACTTAGAGGCAGAACATGTTTTTTATCTACTTACATGTACACTAACAAATACCCATGTTGTGATGTATTTCTTTCTTTGCTTCTTGTCTTAGCAATGCTCATTGTTGTCATATTTATATGCCATTTGCATTGTAACACGAAAGATGTTAAAACAAGTGCAAATACCTGTTTTCCTTAAATGTTGCAACATGCATTCCTTTGTGCTAGGCCTTCTGCGTTCTTTTACATGATGGCATGGATGGATGTTTGTTCTGCGAGTGATGGGTCTATGTGAGATATTATGAGAATTGCCTCTTTTTAGGTAACGTGTGTTTGTTTTGGATGTGTTATCTTGCCTGAGGGTGTGGATGAAGGGTTGTTCTAGGCACAGTTTTAAAGGGTCAATGCGAGCTGTTATGAATCAGTGATGAATTTTACAGGTATCAAAACAAAACCTATTGCACAATATTGTGTTTTATGTGAGGTATAAATGAGTGCCAGGGGATGCATATGAAAATTCCCTGCTGCTATGCAACATGTTTGTGCTGTTCTGGAGGATTTTCCAACATACCTTGAGTGCGACATCTTTGTTTTATTATTTCTTACTTTTGAATGCCATTTAGTTATTTACATGCACAATTAAGGGATTCACAGGCCGATTCATGGAATAATTAGCGCGGCGCAAGTGGCCAAAAACGTGCGATTCGCAGTGGAATAGCGAAAATCGCAGTGGAATAGCGAAAATCGCACGAAAAGCAGCGCACATCGATTCATGGAAGGCCGTGCGCGAGAAAACCATCGGACGTGCGATAAGAAAGTGCGCGGCGCACGTTGGCGCACAGGCCATCTAACGGCATGCGCCAGGTCACAGCGAAAATCGCACAGTCCACAGCGAAAATCGCACATAGCGCGGCGCACGCAACAAAAGTAGGCGGAACACGGGGCGTAACACTTGGAATGGGGAACAACTTGCCAAAATGTGGGCGTCACGGGGGAAGCACAGGGTAAAAGTGCGCAGAACGCCCACACGCTCGCCTACAACACGTATTCATGGAATAGAATAGGTCAAAAAAGCGCACGCTCAAACCAGCGCACAGGCACAAACACGACCGCCACAAGAAAGCAGGCGGTAGCGTCTCAGCGGCTGTAAGAAATGTGCGCCAAAAGGTGCGCCAACAAATAGCACCCATATACTGCCATGATGAATGTCCTATACTGTGGCCCTCCAGGACAAATGAGGTGCAAAGGGGTACCCACAAACACGGACACGCTGACAAAAAATACGTGTGCGCGGGAAGTCTCACACGCGATTTGGCCGGGTACGTGGATTTCAGGGGTGCGCGGGAAGGTCCACACGCGATTACAGCAGGGTACGTGCATTTCAGGGGTGCGCGGGAATTTCCACACGCGAATAGCCTGGCCGCGTGTATTTCAGGGGTGCGCGGGAAGTTCCACACGCGATTACAGCAGGGTACGTGTATTTCAGGGGTGCGCGGGAATTTCCACACGCGAATAGCCTGGCCGCGTGTATTTCAGGGGTGCGCGGGAAGTCCCACACGCGATTACAGCAGGGTACGTGTATTTCAGGGGTGCGCGGGAAGTTCCACACGCGAATAGCCTGGCCGCGTGTATTTCAGGGGTGCGCGGGAAGTCCCACACGCGATTACAGCAGGGTACGTGTATTTCAGGGGTGCGCGGGAAGTTCCACACGCGAATAGCCTGGCCGCGTGTATTTCAGGGGTGCGCGGGAAGTTCCACACGCGAATAGCCTGGGCGCGTGTATTTCAGGGGTGCGCGGGAATTTCCACACGCGAATAGGCTGGGCGCGTGTATTACAGGGGTGCGCGGGAAGTCCCACACGCGATTACAGCAGGGTGCGTGTATTTCAGGGGTGCGCGGGAAGTTCCACACGCGAATAGCCTGGCCGCGTGTATTTCAGGGGTGCGCGGGAAGTCCCACACGCGATTACAGCAGGGTACGTGTATTTCAGGGGTGCGCGGGAAGTTCCACACGCGAATAGCCTGGCCGCGTGTATTTCAGGGGTGCGCGGGAAGTTCCACACGCGAATAGCCTGGGCGCGTGTATTTCAGGGGTGCGCGGGAATTTCCACATGCGAATAGGCTGGGCGCGTGTATTACAGGGGTGCGCGGGAAGTCCCACACGCGATTACAGCAGGGTACGTGTATTTCAGGGGTGCGCGGGAATTTCCACACGCGAATAGCCTGGGCGCGTGTATTTCAGGGGTGCGCGGGAATTATCACACGCGATTTGGCTTGGTACGTGTATTACAGGGGTGCGTGCGAAGTTACACACGCGATTAGGCTGGGTGGGTCCTGTCACCCTCGACGGCCCCTGCAGGCAGCCCACAAAACAGGGGACTACCCTGCACACCTGCTCATGTCTCCCACCACCCCCACCCCCCCAGTCACCAGGGGTACCCTCCACCAGGCCCCCACTCATGTCTCCCACCACCCCCACCCCCCCAGTCACCAGGGGCACCCTCCACCAGGCCCCCAACCATGTCTCCCACCACCCCCACCCCCCACCATCCAGGGGCACCCTCCACCAGGCCCCCAACCATGTCTCCCACCACCCCCACCCCCCACCATCCAGGGGCACCCTCCACCAGGCCCCCACTCATGTCTCCCACCACCCCCACCCCCCACCATCCAGGGGCAGCCTCCACCAGGCCCCCACCCATGTCTCCCACCACCCCCACCCCCCAGCAGTGCAGGGGCAGCCTCCACCAGGCCCCCACTCATGTCCCCTATCACCCCCACCCCCCCGCCACCAGGGGCACCCTCCACCAGGCCCCCACTCATGTCACCCACCACCCCCACCCCCCCAGTCACCAGGGGCACCCTCCACCAGGCCCCCACTCATGTCTCCCACCACCCCCACCCCCCACCAGTGCAGGGGCAGCCTCCACCAGGCCCCCACTCATGTCTCCCACCACCCCCACCCCCCACCATCCAGGGGCAGCCTCCACCAGGCCCCCACTCATGTCTCCCACAACCCCCACCCCCCAGCAGTGCAGGGGCAGCCTCCACCAGGCCCCCACTCATGTCTCCCACCACCCCCAGCCCCCACCATCCAGGGGCACCCTCCACCAGGCCCCCACTCATGTCTCCCACCACCCCCACCCCCCAGCAGTGCAGGGGCAGCCTCCACCAGGCCCCCACCCATGTCTCCCACCACCCCCACCCCCCAGCAGTGCAGGGGCAGCCTCCACCAGGCCCCCACTCATGTCTCCCACCACCCCCACCCCCCACCATCCAGGGGCACCCTCCACCAGGCCCCCACTCATGTCACCCACCACCCCCACCCCCCCAGTCACCAGGGGCACCCTCCACCAGGCCCCCACTCATGTCCCCTATCACCCCAACCCCCCAGCAGTGCAGGGGCAGCCTCCACCAGGCCCCCACCCATGTCTCCCACCACCCCCACCCTCCCGCCACCAGGGGCAGCCTCCACCAGGCCCCCACCCATGCCTCCCACCACCCCCACCCCCCCGCCACCAGGGGCACCCTCCACCAGGCCCCCACTCATGTCACCCACCACCCCCACCCCCCCGCCACCAGGGGCACCCTCCACCAGGCCCCCACTCATGTCACCCACCACCCCCACCCCCCAGTCACCAGGGGCACCCTCCACCAGGCCCCCACTCATGTCACCCACCACCCCCACCCCCCCAGTCACCAGGGGCACCCTCCACCAGGCCCCCACTCATGTCACCCACCACCCCCACCCCCCCAGTCACCAGGGGCACCCTCCACCAGGCCCCCACTCATGTCCCCTATCACCCCCACCCCCCAGCAGTGCAGGGGCAGCCTCCACCAGGCCCCACCCATGTCTCCCACCACCCCCACCCTCCCGCCACCAGGGGCAGCCTCCACCAGGCCCCCACCCATGCCTCCCACCACCCCCACCCCCCCTGCCACCAGGGGCACCCTCCACCAGGCCCCCACTCATGTCACCCACCACCCCACCCCCCCCGCCACCAGGGGCACCCTCCACCAGGCCCCCACTCATGTCACCCACCACCCCCACCCCCCCAGTCACCAGGGGCACCCTCCACCAGGCCCCCACTCATGTCACCCACCAACCCCACCCCCCCAGTCACCAGGGGCACCCTCCACCAGGCCCCCACTCATGTCACCCACCACCCCCACCCCCCCAGTCACCAGGGGCCCCCTCCACCAGGCCCCCACTCATGTCCCCTATCACCCCCCACCCCCCAGCAGTGCAGGGGCAGCCTCCACCAGGCCCCCACCCATGTCTCCCACCACCCCCACCCTCCCGCCACCAGGGGCAGCCTCCACCAGGCCCCCACCCATGCCTCCCACCACCCCCACCCCCAGCAGTGCAGGGGCAGCCTCCACCAGGCCCCCACTCATGTCTCCCACCACCCCCACCCCCCACCATCCAGGGGCACCCTCCACCAGGCCCCCACTCATGTCACCCACCACCCCCACCCCCCAGTCACCAGGGGCACCCTCCACCAGGCCCCCACTCATGTCACCCACCAACCCCACCCCCCCAGTCACCAGGGGCACCCTCCACCAGGCCCCCACTCATGTCACCCACCACCCCCACCCCCCCAGTCACCAGGGGCACCCTCCACCAGGCCCCCACTCATGTCACCCACCACCCCCACCCCCCCAGTCACCAGGGGCACCCTCCACCAGGCCCCCACCCATGCCTCCCACCACCCCCACCCCCCAGCAGTGCAGGGGCAGCCTCCACCAGGCCCCCACCCATGTCCCCTATCACCCCCACCCCCCAGCAGTGCAGGGGCAGCCTCCACCAGGCCCCCACTCATGTCTCCCACCACCCCCACCCCCCACCATCCAGGGGCACCCTCCACCAGGCCCCCACTCATGTCTCCCACCACCCCCACCCCCCAGCACTGTGGGGAACCTGCCAGCAGGCCCCCACACATGTCCCCCTGGCCCCAGGTCCTGACGATACACAATCATGGCAGTAATGGCCAGCATACCCAGCACAAACACCCAGGCAAGGATTGCATCCACCCACATAGTGAATGCAATCACATGACACAACCCCAATGCCAAGTATGCAAAAGAACACATGTCCGTCACACACACATACACAATGGGTGCAAGTGAATGTCAAAACCCATATCATGACATGTAACAAACCAATGAGAAAATAACACAAGTGTAAGAAAATATAAAAAATGTATTAAATACCAAAAATAAGTGAACTTTTCAAACATACAACGATGTGGCTAAGTAAATAAATGGTCCATGTCCGAGAACAAAAGTGATAAACAAAAAAACAAAGGAATAAAAAATTAAAATGAATTTGTCCAAAGCAATATCATGTCATAGGAAATTAATGAAAAACCATTACGTCATGGTGAAAACAATAAGAAATTAAAAAAATGTATCTCCCAAAAAAACAAACTATATACAGGAATGTTCCAGGGTCCATGAGCCCAACACCAAAAATGAAACCTACCACTAACTAATGAAAAATATATGTACAAAAAAGTGGCCATTGTCCGAGCGGTCCAAAATAATAAAAATAAATAAAGGAAACCTAGCACTAACTAACTAAATAACTATATACAAAGGCAGCGGGCAAGTCCTGCGGCTCACTTGGTGATGTTGCTGGCCAGGGCATCATCGAACTCCATGTCGATGTCCTGGAGGCGGGACTCTGTCCTGGCCCCGAGGTCTCGCAGGGACAACCCCATGTCCACCTCAAACTCCCTGCGAGCTTCCTCGAGGCACTCAGCCCGCCTCAATGCCCGACGCATGGAGAACTCCGCCCTGACCATGGCGAGCCGCTCCTCTTCCGCCCGCTGCCGCTCCGCACCTATCCGCTGGCCAAACTCCTCCCACACGGAACACACCACCATCCCAGGGTTGCCCTGCCCTCCGGCCGATGACTGCCCCTCTGATCTTGATGGCCCCGAGCCATGATGCCTCCCACGTCGAGCCCGCTGCTGCCTCCGACGCCACTGCCTCTGCCAGCACGACGGCATCCAGGCTGATGGAAACCACCGACGCCGTCGTGCACGTGCCCTGCCCGATGATGCCGTCACATCTTCCATCTGCTGGGGTCCACTTGCTGTGTTGTCCACCCCTGCTGGACCTCCGACTCCCAACTGTGGCAGGGATGGGATCCCCACCGAGCTGGCTGCATTGGTCGGGGCAGGTCCACAGGGGGCCCTGGTGGCATCTGGGCCGGAAGACGGCAAGGAGAACGACCGGTGGATAGCCTGCACAGAGGAGGAGAGGGCCGTCAGATTGGCCAACACATGCAGGAAACCCCCGAACATGGCCGATCCCAATTGGGCCACGTCGGCACGGTGCACTTCGTGATGACGTGCGTGCTCCTCCCGGGAAGCACGCACGTCATCACGAATCACAGCCGTGCGCATCGCGACCCCAATCAGGACCTTCTCCACGCGGCCAGGGGTTACCACGTCCGCAGGTGGAGGGGAGTCAGGTGACATGGACATCCCCTCTACCTGCGGACGGGCCTGGGACGGGGCATCCCTGCTGGTGCATGGTGGTGCACTCACAGGGTCAGGGACAGTGACATGCACAGGCACCTCCACGGTGACCTGTGCTGCCTCCTGCCCCTGGCCCTGGACTGCACCACTTGCACCAGCAGGAATGCTCCCACCAGGCCCCATGTGTGCACCAGTGTCGGCCTCCTCCTCCTCTGTGCAAACCACCAACCTGGATGGCTCCTCACCGTCTCCCGCCGTAGCAGGCCCCTGTGGGGGCTCACCCACCCCTTCCGCTGCAGCCGTGGGGGCATCCCCGCCGCCTTGCTCCACAGCGCCATCTCCGCCCTCTTCTTCACTAGCCGCTGCGTAGAGGGAGACAAAGGACACAAGCATCAGGCTACTGTACAATGGTCCCCTAGACAGGAAGCAATAGCAGATGAGCACCACTGTCAAAGTACACTTCCATCATGTCCCTCCACAACACATGGGTCAGTCCAGGCAAAACACACACAGTAACAGGCATGGTGCATGCCATGGACATTTCCATGCATGTCCAATGGACTCTAGAAACATTCAATGATATGTAACTCACATGCATCATGGCTCATGCATATCACATGCACACACTTCACCTCAGTCACATCCATCTGGCCCCAAACACACCGAACACAGGCGAAACAAGGGTAAGTTGGGTGCGTCACTGAATCTGTGCATTGTCACACACATGTGTCATGCATCCATGGCATGCACAAGTCACAGACACGCAGGTCAGGCACACAGACATGGCTACCATATATGTACCTGGCATCAGCACCCATCCTTCACCCCCATCCATGTCCAGGTACAGAGACTGGCATGCTCTCATGTCCAAAATCTGCATAGGGCTCCCCATGCCGCATTTCAACACATGCAACAACCATGTGGGTCACACATCACTGGTCGCACATGCATTACCATGATGTCCCTGCACACATACATGCATACATGGCCCATGGCACACATACAGGCAAGTATCATAGAACCAGCATACCGCAACATGCCCTGTCTCACACAGTAATGCTTGGACACATACCGCTCAACTCCAGACGGGCCTCCCTCTCAAGGACCTGGGCGTGGAGCGCTGGGCGTACGCGTTCCAGGACCCTCTTCTGGATGGAACTCATGCGGCCCCGGCCCCCCTCCACGAGGCGCCGGGCCTGCACAAGGGTTCTGGACCTCAAGTCCTCCCAGCGCTTCTTGATCTTCTGGACGTTGCGGGTTGCCACCCCCTCCGCGTTGATGGCAACCACACAGTCGGCCCAGATCCTCTCCCGTCCTTCCTTGCTGGCGCGGGACGATCCAAAGAGGGCATCATACTGCCCCAGGACATGCTCCACCAGGACACCAACTTCGGTGGCAGTGAAGCTGGTGCCCCTCTGCCCCTCTGGCCTGGGGTTGCCACTGGTGCCAGATGTGGAAGTGCCCGACATGGCAACCCCAGAGGCAGGTGTGGGTGGGCAACTGGGTCCTGGGGCTGGGCTGTGGAGCGATGTAATCCCAGTTGGGAGTCTTCAGTTCCAGCAGGGGTGGACACAGCAACTGGACCCCTGCAGATGGCTGATGTGCAGGCACCAAATGGCAGGGCACGGTGGCAGCAGGCAGGCAGGCAGGCAGGCAGCAGCAGATAGCACGTGGGAGGCTGCTCGGGGCACTGGGGGGCAGTAACTCGGCCTTCTGGGCAGGAGCGTGGTGTTCCGTGTGTTTTCGGGTGGCCAGCTTGATACGGAGTGATTTGGCACGTGAAAATCCTGCACGTCAGCGTGAAATCCGAGGAAAGGCCCTTAGCGCGTAAGCGCGTCAGCACGCATACGCGATTCTATTGGACCAGAGTCCCTCAGCGCGTAAGCGCGTCTGACGTGACCCGCACGGGCGTTCCCCACTCAGCACGTGATGACGGAACACACGTGGAAATACTGCACATCAGAGTGTCATCGCGTGATTGGCCTATGTACGTGTATTTCATTGCGTGTAATTGGACAAAAGTGCGCGTACACGCGATTGGCCTATGTACGTGTATTTCAGGGGTGCGCGGGCACTTACACACGCAAGTACGTCAGCGCACCTGTATGGCTGCTGCGTGGGAATTTCCACACGCTATTGGAGTGAGAACTAGATTCCAGGGGTGCGCGGGTCACACGCTCGCCTAGAACACGCGCAAAGCATTAATTTGCGCACTTTTCAAATAACAAGCCAGATGCCAGGATGAACATACCGTTCCTAGCAGCAGTGGCAGTGGGCTACCAAAGGAGGAGGAGGAGGAGAGTCAGGGCCAGAATATTCACACCCAGAACCAGCCTTTTCGGGATGCCTGATGACCAGGTGTATGGAAGGTACAGGTTTCCACCACACATAATACTGGACCTGGTGAGTGAGTGGGAGGATGACCTCACATCACCCACCCTGTGCTCTCAAGCACTCAGCCCCCTGGAGAAGGTCCTCAATGTACTGCACTTCTTAGCCACTGGATCATTTCAGCGGACAAGTGCCATAGTGGGTGGGGTGTCACAGGCCACCCAGTCACGCTGCCTACACCAGGTCTTGGACATCATCACTGCACGCCCATCAGTCCGCAGGCACATATACCTGCCCAGAACACCTGCTGAAAGGCATGCTGCCGCCCTGGATTTTTACGGAGTGGCACGATTCCCCAAAGTGCTAGGTGCCATCGACTGCACCCATGTGGCTCTACGTCCCCCCAGGGCATCAGAGCACATCTATAGGAACCGCAAGCACTGGCATTCCATCAACGTGCAGGTAGTATGTAATGCCAAGGGAATCATCACCTCAGTATATGCCAACTATCCCGGGTCCACCCACGACAGCTTCATTTACCGAATGTCCACCCTATGCCGGGACATAGATGCTGGGCGGCATGGCGATACATGGCTTCTCGTGAGTATGTATGCCACTGCACATGCATGCATGTTGGATACTGAGCAAGGTCACAACCCCACCAATGATACCAATCACCACCTCCACAGGGGACAGTGCCTACCCTCTCAGCCCCCACATGATGACGCCAATTTGGAACCCCACCACGCCACCCGAGGTAAGATATAACACAGCCCACATTACAACCCGGGGCATAGTGGAGCGCACATTCGGAGTGCTAAAGTCACGCTTTCGCTCCCTTGACCGTTCTGGCGGGCAGCTGTTATACGCTCCCCCAGTAGTGTGCAGGATCATAGTGGCAGCATGTGTTCTGCACAACGTTGCAACACGCCGGGGCCTGCCCGTGGACATGGTGGTGGCCCCACATCCCCAACCACATGCACAGCCGCTGCGCATGGGAGGGGAAAGGGCACGAGGGGAGGCAGCCCGTACACAGCTAGTGGCTAATTACTTCACATAGTATTCACTCCCCTGTGGAGTGCACACTGGCCTGGCACATTCCATCTGACAATCAATGATGACTCAACCTGACACTGATCCTGAATGTCTGGAGATTCAACCGTGAAAAGCATATCAGCCTGAGATTGTTCACCTGGAAGTGTTACAATGTGTGCATCCCTACCCACACACAACACCAATGCAGTTTTGTGAAGGAACACATTCAAGCAGCCAAAATTAATACCCACTTGCTAAATGCAACAAGAGGACAGTGCCATGTCACCCAACCCATCCCCAGCACCGCCACACAACACACCGTGCCATGTCATGCTATGTGCAGGTAAACAAAGTAATCCCCACAACGTGACAAGTGTTGCGATGTACAGTGTCCCCAATTGAAACTTCCTACACCTGAAATGCTCACTGTAATGCAGGACAAACAACATACTTGAGCACGTACTACCATAAACATGACTTCAGTAATGTAATAAATCAGTTGTCTCACCACCTCGATATGCCTGCACTCCCACCACTTCCAACTGAACAGTGTTGGTGCCATGTAGAGTTGTAGGTGCACTGCTGCCACCAAGGACCCCATCTCCAGACTAGAGGGCCTTGTGTAGACATGAGGAAGGGACCTGCAAATTGGGAGGCAGACACAGATGATGAGTTACACATCAATGCAACATGCAGTGTACAACACAACAGCAATATGCACTAGGAATGTATACACAGTATTGACTAGACTACCCACACATGTAGTGGGAGTCCAATGTCACCATGTACTTCAATGTCACTTGGGCACACCCTTTGCAAGCCCATGGAAACGGGAAGCTGGAGGGGTGTGTGTGACTCAAACCCAGGCATCTGAACCTAATACATGACAAGCCTGCATGTGCCCAGCCACAATGCAGCGTATGCCCACAGGAACCACGGAAGCCAACAATGTGTCCCCAAAAAATTGGGAAAAATATAAAAATAAAAATAAAAATAAAAATTTAAAAAATATAAAAATAAAAAGAAAATCAAAAATGGCCATTAAAGGGCCCGGGGGGGTTGGGGAGGCCACCCAGGAGGTCCGAGGTCAGGGTGCACACCAGAAACCACCTGTGTGGATCCTGGAAAAAAAAACACCTCCATGGGCTCATGGCCCACACGGCTACCCTATTGTGGGAGTATCACTGCTGTCGCTATTATCACCCTGTGCAGCTGCATCCGGAGGTGGTTGCACTATGGGAGGCAGCCCACGCAAGGCCCTACTCTGTTCCTCCATGGCTGCAAGCATGCGGGTGTGGTAGGTCTCGTTCTGGAGGATGAGGGTGCGGAGGTCCCCATGCAACAACTCACGGGATGCCCGGACCTCCGCCCTCGTTGCTTGCATCTCAGCTGAGAGCGTACGGGTGAGACGCTCCAGCTGCTGTTCTGTCCTTTGGTGTGTTGAAGCCTCTAGCTCAACAAGAGTCGTCCTGAGTTGATGTAGCTCCTGCCTCAGGGCTTCCCTGTGGCCCTGGGACTCTATGGAGATGGCCTCCTGCAGAGTCGCCAGTGCCGCCCGCCTGTCCCTGTTGGACGCCAACATGTCCTCCCTGTGTGACTGGCAGATGGAGTCGGTTGCCTGCTCTAGTCGCTCCATCAGCCTTTCAGGGGGGACAATGGAAGTGGCCACCCTATCCATGGCCTGAGCCATCATCTCGGATGATGCTGCCTGTTGGGTAGCCATACCGTAAATGGATTGCTCCCATACGGTATTGCCAGGTGGCGTACGGCCACCACGTCGGCGGGCACCACACCTGTCTGGGGCAAGGCGGACTGCGCCTTGCTGTGCCGGCACTGCCTGAGGCTGCAGGACTGCATTCCCCCTCTGATCTGCTGGCCCAGGAACAGGATCAGATGTCGCGGAGTGTGACCCTGCATCCGTAACCACCAAAGGCCTAGCTGCCAACACTGACATCCCCATTGAGGGTTCTGACCCTGGTGCAGGTGGGTGGGACAGAACAGATTCCCTCCCTGGAACACTCACCTGCGACGGCACGTAGGTCTCATCATCCGAGTCAACAGCTGAGTACAGCTCGGGGGAGGTGCAGCCAGAGACACCCCTTGAGAGCACGACCTGCAGCACTTGTGGGTTTTCACCCACCAGCACACCACGTCCCTCACTGGTGGTTGGTCGGCCCTCGGACCCCTCCTGGCTCTGCACCATCTCCACAACCCCAGCAGTATCAGGTGCGTCTTCCCCTGCAATGACATAATGACAAAGAAATGGAAACCCGCATTAGCACCATGGCACACAATGAGGGCTGTGAAACAAGAGAACCAGTACTTGATTGACACATGTCCCACATGACTAAGACCCTCCCATGCATGCACCCTCACTGCGTATGAAGGGCAGGCAAATGGCACACACTCATTACACAAAGATGGAAGATGAACACATTTCATGCATGCTGCCTGGCAGTGGCATCACACATTGCCCTGTGATTGCCAGGTGACACACACATGCCATCACACAGATGGCATGTGCCATTGCTATTGAGTGTAGATGGAGAGGAGGGCAGCACTTATTCATTCTGTCCAGTTCCCACATGCAATAGCTTTTCTAATTCTGACAGGTCTGCTTTATCACCTGGAGCTGCCAGTCCAATATGGTCCAATTGCACAGGGACATGTGTGAACATATGATATCCAGGTAACAAAGTAACTCCACTTTACCATGGCCATGCCATACATGTGACTAGAGGACTGAGGAATGCCTAGTATAAGTGGTGGAATGCATACAATCTGTCTGATTGAACATAGGAAAATAATCAACAATGTAGTGGCAAGGTGACACTTCAAGGCCAACTTGGGTGCTGTTGGGCTAGATGTCTACTGTTGGCAGAAGGGATACTGCAATGGCGAAATGCAGCTGCCCAGGATGTCTTGCATGAAGCACATGGCTGACCCATTCGACTCAGGCGCACACACTCTCACCTGGCACACAAACAGATGCCCTCACACACACACCATGCACATGGATGACACACACATGCATGTGCACTCACCGGACAATGCCTCGTAATCAGGCAGATCTCCCACGCCTTGGATCTGTTCCTCCGTGACGTAGGTCCCAGCGACT
This sequence comes from Ambystoma mexicanum, assembly GCF_040938575.1. Taxonomy (NCBI): domain Eukaryota; kingdom Metazoa; phylum Chordata; class Amphibia; order Caudata; family Ambystomatidae; genus Ambystoma; species Ambystoma mexicanum. Next base: position 137,796,828 of record NC_090941.1, on the reverse strand, counting down.
GACTCATGTGGAGTGAGTTCCATGTCTTCTACTGGAGACCCACCTCCAGTCACTAGAGTTGCGGCATGACTTGAGGCCAGCTTCTTCTTTGCCCTGCGCTTTAGGTCATTCCAGCGCTTGTAGCAATCATTGGCTGTGCGCCTCACGATTCCAAGGGCACTTACGATGTCCGCAATGGTCTGCCAGTGTGCCTGGCGTTGTGCAGGTGTGGTCTTGGATCCTGCAACAATGACCATCTCGTTATCATGTCCGGACACATACTCGACAAGTGCATTCAGTTCCACATCCGTGAAGCTGGGCTTCCTCGACGGACCGGACTGTGTAGCCGTGTCGGGGGCATCAGCCTGTGCCGGACGAGCACTCTTCCTCTTCCGCTTGGAAGGTGGTGGTGATCCTGAGTGTCCTGCGCCGCTCTGGACACTAGGGGCAGGAGCCCTGGTGGGCTCTGTATCAGGTGTGTGGGATTGCACACTCAGCATGGGAGTTGGTGCAGGCATTGGCTCAAGTGTAATGGTGTCATGGGGAATGTCAGCAGAATGGACTAGGACGGACACTGTCCTGGCTGGGTGTGTGAGAGCTGGGGTGGATGGAGCTGCAGCTGCCCCTGCAGCCTCTCCGCCCTGCCTACTTGGGGCAGCAGATGACCTTGCTGCCCCAGATCCACGTGGCATGATAGCATCAACGTGCACCAGCGCACGTGTCGTAGCCCTGCTGACCTGGAAGTCAGCCATGGAGTCAGCCAGGTCTGGTGCCACAATGGGCTGGTCCAACAAGGGCTGAGCATGGATGGTGTCAGCCACTTCAGCCTCAACGGGAGGGGGGGAGGGGGGGGGATGATGGGTGCCCTTGACTGGTCCTCCACACATGGGGGGACAGGCTCACCCTGCAAGTTACGACCACGTCCCCTACCGGATCCACCACGGCCACCACTTGTGGCTCTTCCACCTTTGCCACCCTTACGGAATCCTCGCCTCCCAGCCATGGCACTGATATTAATGTGCGTATGGGAGTGGCTGTAGACAATTGTCCTGGGCAATTGGGGGTCAAAGGGGTTGGGTACCAGATGGTAATTGTACCCTAGTGCTCTAGCACGGCTGATTGTAACCCCTGGGGAAAGATGACGGGTCACGCAACGCACAGGAGGCCCAAAAAAGGGAGATGACGTGCACGCAACCCCTCCTAGACCACGTGTGCAGAAAGAAAAACCTGCACTACGCTGTGGCACCCAGTAACACAAGAATGAACGTATGCGTGTCACACGCAGCCTAGAATGACCTCTGAAGGGGTAGGCTACACACGGGGCAAGCACAGAAGTTGGATACGTGCGTGACTCACCGTCTGCCAGGTAAAAGAGCGTGAAAAATGAGCGCGTTTGGCTGGCTAAACCCCCGCCAAAAGAAGATATGTACGCTGTCTGAGAAGACAGGACAACAGTAGAAGGGGACACTGTTTGAGGGAACAGGCCCAGGTAAACCAGTACAAGAGGAAAAATAGAGAAAAAGCTGTCAGAGGTAACAGGGAGTACGAACTGGAAACGCCGTGAAGTAAATCGCGTGTGAAACGACAAGAAGTACAGAATTCACCCACTCGCTCTCCACGAAAAGCACGTACAAGGAAATGGTGTTCTACATGTACCTTATATACAGGCCCACACGTACAGCGTCACTTACGCGGCGTGTACGTTCACCAATCACACGCTTTGTCACTCCTGCGTGTAGATCCATTTTCACCAATCACACGCTTTGTCACTTCTGCGTGTAGATCCATTTTCACCAATCACACGCTTTGTCACTTCTGCGTGTAGATCCATTTTCACCAATCACACGCTTTGTCACTTCTGCGTGTAGATCCATTTTCACCAATCACACGCTTTGACACTGGGACGTGTCACGCAACAATTTCCTGCACGTGCAGGTGACTATAGGCGCGCATATGCTGTTGACGGGTTTACGCGCTAAGGGCCTTTCCTCGATTCACACGCTGACGTGTGGGATTTCACTCCCTATCAGGCTGTCCACGCGTTCACACACGAGAGACCACGCTCCTGGCCAGGAGGCCAAATTACTGCCCCCCAGAGCCCTGAGCACGCTCCCACCTGCCATCTGCTGCTGCCTGACTGCCTGCTGGCCACGTGCCCCACAGTGCTGGTGGGTGGGGGTGTTGGGAGACATGGGTGGGGGCCTGGTGGAGGCTGCCCCTGGTGGCGGGGGGGTGGGGGTGGTGGGGGGCATGGGTGGGGGCCTGGTGGAGGCTGCCCCTGGTGGCGGGGGGGGTGGGGGTGGTGGGAGACATGGGTGGGGGCCTGGTGGAGGGTGCCCCTGGTGGCGGGGGGTTGGGGGTGGTGGGAGGCATGGGTGGGGGCCTGGTGGAGGCTGCCCCTGGTGGCGGGGGGGGTGGGGGTGGTGGGAGACATGGGTGGGGGCCTGGTGGAGGGTGCCCCTGGTGGCGGGGGGGTGGGGGTGGTGGGAGGCATGGGTGGGGGCCTGGTGGAGGCTGCCCCTGGTGGCGGGGGGGGGTGGGAGTGGTGGGAGGCATGGGTGGGGGCCTGGTGGAGGCTGCCCCTGGTGACGGGGGGGTGGGGGTGGTGGGAGGCATGGGTGGGGGCCTGGTGGAGGCTGCCCCTGGTGGCGGGAGGGTGGGGGTGGTGGGAGACATGAGTGGGGGCCTGGTGGAGGCTGCCCCTGGTGGCGGGGGGGTGGGGGTGGTCGGGGGCATGGGTGGGGGCCTGGTGGAGGCTGCCCCTGGTGGCGGGGGGGGTGGGGGTGGTGGGAGACATGGGTGGGGGCCTGGTGGAGGGTGCCCCTGGTGGCGGGGGGGTGGGGGTGGTGGGAGGCATGGGTGGGGGCCTGGTGGAGGCTGCCCCTGGTGGCGGGGGGGTGGGGGTGGTGGGGGGCATGGGTGGGGGCCTGGTGGAGGCTGCCCCTGCACTGCTGGGGGTTGGGGGTGGTGGGAGGCATGGGTGGGGGCCTGGTGGAGGCTGCCCCTGCACTGCTGGGGGTTGGGGGTGGTGGGAGGCATGGGTGGGGGCCTGGTGGAGGCTGCCCCTGCACTGCTGGGGGTTGGGGGTGGTGGGAGGCATGGGTGGGGGCCTGGTGGAGGCTGCCCCTGGTGGCGGGAGGGTGGGGGTGGTGGGAGACATGAGTGGGGGCCTGGTGGAGGCTGCCCCTGGTGGCGGGGGGGTGGGGGTGGTGGGGGGCATGGGTGGGGGCCTGGTGGAGGCTGCCCCTGCACTGCTGGGGGTTGGGGGTGGTGGGAGGCATTGGTGGGGGCCTGGTGGAGGCTGCCCCTGGTGGCGGGAGGGTGGGGGTGGTGGGAGACATGAGTGGGGGCCTGGTGGAGGCTGCCCCTGGTGGCGGGGGGGTGGGGGTGGTGGGGGGCATGGGTGGGGGCCTGGTGGAGGCTGCCCCTGGTGGCGGGGGGGGGTGGGGGTGGTGGGAGACATGGGTGGGGGCCTGGTGGAGGGTGCCCCTGGTGGCGGGGGGGTGGGGGTGGTGGGAGGCATGGGTGGGGGCCTGGTGGAGGCTGCCCCTGGTGGCGGGGGGGTGGGGGTGGTGGGGGGCATGGGTGGGGGCCTGGTGGAGGCTGCCCCTGCACTGCTGGGGGTTGGGGGTGGTGGGAGGCATGGGTGGGGGCCTGGTGGAGGCTGCCCCTGCACTGCTGGGGGTTGGGGGTGGTGGGAGGCATGGGTGGGGGCCTGGTGGAGGCTGCCCCTGGTGGCGGGGGGGTGGGGGTGGTGGGGGGCATGGGTGGGGGCCTGGTGGAGGCTGCCCCTGCACTGCTGGGGGTTGGGGGTGGTGGGAGGCATGGGTGGGGGCCTGGTGGAGGCTGCCCCTGCACTGCTGGGGGTTGGGGGTGGTGGGAGACATGAGTGGGGGCCTGGTGGAGGCTGCCCCTGGTGGCGGGGGGGTGGGGGTGGTGGGGGGCATGGGTGGGGGCCTGGTGGAGGCTGCCCCTGGTGGCGGGAGGGTGGGGGTGGTGGGAGACATGAGTGGGGGCCTGGTGGAGGCTGCCCCTGGTGGCGGGGGGGTGGGGGTGGTGGGGGGCATGGGTGGGGGCCTGGTGGAGGCTGCCCCTGGTGGCGGGGGGGGGGTGGGGGTGGTGGGAGACATGGGTGGGGGCCTGGTGGAGGGTGCCCCTGGTGGCGGGGGGGTGGGGGTGGTGGGAGACATGGGTGGGGGCCTGGTGGAGGCTGCCCCTGCACTGCTGGGGGTTGGGGGTGGTGGGAGGCATGGGTGGGGGCCTGGTGGAGGCTGCCCCTGGTGGCGGGGGGGTGGGGGTGGTGGGAGACATGGGTGGGGGCCTGGTGGAGGCTGCCCCTGCACTGCTGGGGGTTGGGGGTGGTGGGAGGCATGGGTGGGGGCCTGGTGGAGGCTGCCCCTGCACTGCTGGGGGTTGGGGGTGGTGGGAGGCATGGGTGGGGGCCTGGTGGAGGCTGCCCCTGCACTGCTGGGGGTTGGGGGTGGTGGGAGGCATGGGTGGGGGCCTGGTGGAGGCTGCCCCTGGTGGCGGGGGGGTGGGGGTGGTGGGAGACATGGGTGGGGGCCTGGTGGAGGCTGCCCCTGGTGGCGGGAGGGTGGGGGTGGTGGGAGACATGGGTGGGGGCCTGGTGGAGGCTGCCCCTGCACTGCTGGGGGTTGGGGGTGGTGGGAGGCATGGGTGGGGGCCTGGTGGAGGCTGCCCCTGCACTGCTGGGGGTTGGGGGTGGTGGGAGGCATGGGTGGGGGCCTGGTGGAGGCTGCCCCTGCACTGCTGGGGGTTGGGGGTGGTGGGAGGCATGGGTGGGGGTCTGGTGGAGGCTGCCCCTGGTGGCGGGGGGGGGGTGGGGGGGGTGGGAGACATGGGTGGGGGCCTGGTGGAGGCTGCCCCTGCACTGCTGGGGGTTGGGGGTGGTGGGAGGCATGGGTGGGGGCCTGGTGGAGGCTGCCCCTGCACTGCTGGGGGTTGGGGGTGGTGGGAGGCATGGGTGGGGGCCTGGTGGAGGCTGCCCCTGCACTGCTGGGGGTTGGGGGTGGTGGGAGGCATGGGTGGGGGCCTGGTGGAGGCTGCCCCTGGTGGCGGGGGGGTGGGGGTGGTGGGAGACATGGGTGGGGGCCTGGTGGAGGCTGCCCCTGCACTGCTGGGGGGTGGGGGTGCAGGGGGACATGAGCAGGTGTGCAGGGTAGTCCCCTGTTTTGTAGGCTGCCTGCAGGGGCCGTGGAGGGTGTACAGGGAACACCTGTGAGGACCCACCCAGCCTAATCGCGTGTGACTTCCCACGCACCCCTGTAATACACGTACCCAGCCAAATCGCGTGTGATGATTCCCACGCACCCCTGTAATACACGTACCCAGCCAAATCGCGTGTGATCATTCCTGCGCACCCCTGTAATACACGTACCTGGCCAAATCGCATCCCTGTAATACACGTACCCAGCCGAATCGCGTGTAAAACTTCCCGTGTACCCCTGTAATACACGTACACAGCCAAATCGCATGTGATAATTCCCGCGTACCCCTGTGATACACGTGCCCTGGCTAATCGCGTGTAAAACTTCCCGCCTACCCCTGTAATACACGTACCCTGGCCAATCGCGTGTTAAACTTCCCGCGTACCCCTGTAATACACGTACCCTGGCTAATCGCATGTAAAACTTCCCGCATACCCCTGTAATACACGTACCCTGGCCAATCGCGTGTTAAACTTCCCGCGTACCCCTGTAATACACGTACCCTGGCTAATCGCGTGTATAACTTCCCGCCTACCCCTGTAATACACGTACCCTGGCCAATCGCGTGTTACACTTCCCGCGTACCCCTGTAATACACGTACCCTGGCTAATCGCGTGTATAACTTCACGCGTACCCCTGATATGCACGTTACCCGCTTTGCGTTCCTTGTTTGGCAGCCCTGTAAACTGGTCCAGGGTTAGCGCAGCCCTTTGCGATGATTTTGCGATTTTGATGGCTTTTCCTTGCGCGAGGGCGTTCTTGGGGGCGTTACTGGCGCTGCTGCAGGGTCGCTGCGATACTCTGCGCCACGGCTGGTTTGGGAGCCTAAAATCCATGAATACGCTGTGCGCGGAAATCGGTTTTAGCGCACGTGCCTGGCGCAGTCAATCGCACGCGGACACTCTGCGCCAGCCGCTTGCGACACTTTTCTGCGAAATTCTATGAATTACCCTGTCAATCTGAGAAGAGTTCTTAAAAATAACACTGGCAGGCGCAATACAACGCACAATGTGATGTTACTACATGGGATAAGCAGCTAGAAATCAAGAATTAGACCTTTCCCAAGCACTGCCATCTGTTACATATACAAAAGCATAAATTATAGTCTTTGTTAGTACTTTCTTTAACTGGACTTAAGTGCAAGGAACAGATGCAAGGGCACACACCTTTCTTACATTTAATTAAAACAGGAACTCATTTACATGAACAATTTAGGCATAAACTCTCAGAAGACAAAAAAGGTAGCAGGCGCCCCTCTCTCGAAAGAACGCGGCATGATAACCTGTTTAGTGGTTTTTAGCCACTTTGAAAGTTCGCAGCCATCTGCTTTTTGCTCACTGTACCTTTCACAGATTGGAAATATTCATTTGCATATCAGTCTTTGTCCTGCCCACATGGGCAGTCCAGCACCGAAATGCTATGGCAATTCCCTTCTGAACAAGAGTACCAACAGCAACCCCATACACGTATTTCAGCCTTGTTGGGCCTCATCATTGAGGTGAAGCTGTGCCTCTCTGAGCACAGTGAGCAGGGAGTCCACGTCTGGTTGCCCCCAGGTAACTTAGTTTAACTCAGTCATCTCTGCGCTTTATGTGCTGCATGGTTTTTATAATGTTTCAAACGAGTCATCTCTGCAAGTAATTGAAGTCACAGAATTCTATCTACTATTTGCATGGAATGTAATGTCTTTTTTCATGTTTGCACAGACTATAGTCTTCTGAAGGGATTTCATCCACAACAGTGCTTTAAAGAGATAATAATGGTAGTAGGTGCTATACAAATATCAAATAACATAACATCTGTTTGTGTTAGGTGTGAAGCTGTGCTTTGGGTGGTTATGGGGGATCCTATCATTCATCAAAAAAGTGTATCTCTTTGGGTCATCTCATTTATCTATGATGCAGTATGAGTGATTGTGAAGGTGTTTTATTCTGTGTGATTTGCAATGAGTTGTAAGATTTGTAAATGTGACATTGTGAATGCTTTTTGGGGGTTACCCCCACATTGTTGCATGTGCATGGTGCTTGATGCATATGTTAGATTTAGCAGACAGATTATCATTGTTGAACTGTTAGAACTGGCCCGTGAGGTAGACATCTTGTTACAGAAATGGTGGAACAGTGAGTTGTGATGTGTTTTCATAGTGTTCATTAGAGTGTGTGAATCTATGTATAAGTGTAGATCGTGTGAAGTAGAGCGCAGAGGCATACCTCAGGAGCATCTATATATATAAAATCCTTAGGTATGTTTCCGTACACAACTAATGTACTCAACTGATGCAATTTCTCAGTGTTAGGTTGCCCTCTGCTGTCCATGGCAAAGGGCACCCACTTCAACAACAACTACCATTTCAACTAACAGAATGAGCACAGTTCTACATGGTCACCTTCACCTTCAACTATCGCAAGCATTCAGAATTTACTTCTTTCCACCCCCACTTCTCCTAACACACGGTGGCACCACTGTCAATGAACAGTTCATTACCTGCTCAACATTTCAGCCTCTAAAGAGCAAAAGTAGATGTTGTAATTATGCTACTGCACAATCTTATGCCATCCCGAGGACTATGCAATGGAACAAGGTTGACAATTACGCATCTACAAATACAGATCATAGAGGCGCTGTGATCAATTAAACTTTGATACTGTTCTTATACCCCTCATAACTCTCATTCCATCTGATATGTTTAGCCTTTTAAATGACCATTAATAAGTCACAGGCACCTATGCCCCCTTCCCTGAATGGATCAGTGATAATTCTGATATTTAAAAAGGAGAACAGAAGTGACCTTTTGAATTACAGACTGATATTGACCTTTAAGATATGCTAGAATGGAGTATGTTACACCGGGAACAGCTACTGTCCTTGAAAATGGCATGAGCTTGCAGCTCTCAAATCCGAGTGGTAACGCTTGGGAATTTGTCTTTTTGGGTGGTTGATTGCTGACTGGGTGTGTGTGCATGTTTGTGGTGTGTTTGTTTATGTGGGTGTGTTTGTGTGTGTATGTGTGTGCATGCGACCTGCAGATCATTTCTTAATTTGCACATATGGTGGAATACATTACATTCTACCAAAAAGTCCTTTCAATGTTCAGCGGGATATGTATATATGAGGATCTTTGTCAGCATATGGTATGCAGTTGCTTCTGTTTTGAGATGTTGGTCTTCTCTTGAGGCTTTAAAATGAGTCACTATATAATTTATAGTGATTTTATGATTTGGTTAGGTTGCTCATATAGCCCACAACTTGTGGATTGTTGGAGACTCTTGGCTCCACTGGCTTTAGTGCTTTCTCCTAAGTATAGGAGTCGGATTTAAAATGAAAATGTCAGTTGTTACATCCATTGGCATGTATATTGTGGGGCCAAATGGGCTAATTTAATGGACTGCTTCGCGGTATAGTGTATCCAAAAGTGATGGTTTACCTGATGTGAATGTCTCCCATGTTGGTGGCAATGATCTTGATTATACCAAGGGCAGGGACCTTCTTAGGCAAATGAGGGTTGACTTGGAGTGTTTATTTTAGCAGTTGCCATTGTGCAACATTATTTGTTCTTGTATCATTGCTGATAAATCAGGGTTGGAGGAAAATCAGTACATGGCAAGATAAACAAAGCTCACAGAAACATGAACAAATGCATATGTGCCTTCATGCATCATCACGGAATGTCAAACGTCTGCCACTTTAATATTCACACCAATGGGCTTTTCCCTGAAGATGGCGTTCATTTGACTGAAAACACAACAAACAGGGACTAGATATGGAACAACTTAGTGACCCACCAAATTCATTCCTCCGTTACGTCCCATCGTCTCATAACACACAAGACCGGGTATGGAGCACTCTCATGTAAAAGACAGCTCAAAGAAGAATTTAATTCTAAAGTCACGATCACTGTCCCTAAGCAGAAGCACACTCTGACCCTAGCAGGGAGTGCCATCCCTAGTGGGGCAGTGATGCGCTACCTATCTAAAAGAAAAGAGGGAGAAGGCTGTCCCTACTTAACAAAATGTCCTCAATGGGTCATCAAAATTAATTATCTAAAAACCCACCCTGAAGTAACCCATGACAGGATAAACAATGTCTCTGTCTCTGTATGCACATTAGATGAACATTGGTACAGGGAGTTTCCCATTGTTTATTAACCAACATTGCAGTGTGTTATCAATGCATATGTATTGTGTGCTTCCGGGTATTTAAAAGGTCCTGCAGGTATGCAGGGCAAGTGCAAGGTCTATGAAGGTTAAGGATATGTATCCTGTTAGCCTTAAGGTGGATATCATAGACAAAATGGATAAAGGTCGACCGGTTTCGATGACTCTGGCAGCTTATGTCATCATCTTCAGGACCAGATCAGTAGAACTTGGGTGTCTCCCTCAGATCTGTATTATAGAATAACGCCATCACCCCGTATCCTCCATTCCATGCATTTTCAAAGGTATCAGGAGGGAGAGGCGTGAGGACTGTCTGAGTCGCGTCGTCGCCAGGGTCACGAGTCAAGCGCTTGTGTGTCTTGCCCGAAATGGGTCAAGAAATCTCGGCAGTGCGGGTTCGGCAACAGCAGAGTTAAAGTAGCACATTCATTTGATTGACCATGACAACATTTTTACCACACCCTATTGGATATTTTGCCTGCTTTCCCGTGACTGTTTTTTTTTTAACCTGAGTATATTGAGGGTTCAACTGTACATAATTATTGACATGTTTGGTGACTTGTGCCATTAGGATAATATATTCAATATGTTCTTTGTGACTGCTTTTTGATGCCTTTTTGTAATGATAGGTGGTGGCTGGGGATAGATGGGTGGTTTCTGTGTGTGTGTGCTTTTGGATGCTCAGGATAATTGTTTATGTTCCTCATGCACCCATTGCTTAATTGTGTCCTACCTCCATGCGTGCATGTTCCATGTTGAGTGTGCATGTGCGTTACAAGATATGAAGTTCAGCTGACTGTGTTCCATGTTGCTTATACCCTTTGCGGGTGGGTTAATTGTCGGCTGGTATAAAGTTAATACGGCTGGCCCCTTTGACTTTTATGCGCATGAATAACATGTTTTATGCGCTATATGCAGATTTGTCTTTGAGTTGCGGGTTATGATCTTCCTTCCACCTTCCGTTTGTATCTCTATACCTACTGAGTATGTTTAAAAATATAGAATTTGTTTTCTGGTCCTTACAATGTGAATATCTTGAGTTTGATTTTTTTTTTTTCGGTATGCTATACTCTTACCTAGGGGTGAGATGTCTGTAAAAAATATACAAAATCTAATTTGAACATTTTCATATGACCTAGAATAAATAATGAATTAATCCTTTTTTTCAACAGCCGTTTTTTGGCATCAAGACACTGATAAACATTCACTGAATTGGTTAGATGGTGAACTTACATGGACGATGGAAGCCATTTTGAATGTTATTGTATCAGTTTCGAAATTGCATGGAACCTTAGCACTAGAGTCATGATTTATGGCTTCGGCATTCAATTGCTTGTGTTTTGTACTATGCTTTTTGTAGTTGTAGATTTTCTCTTTCAGCATGGACACTCTAATAGAAATGCATGTGAAGAGAGGATAGCACAGAGGCAACGCGCTGAACTTGGAAGCAGGACCACACAGAGCAACAGAGGTTTGAATCCCGGATCCACGCTTAGAAACCCTAGCCTGGTACAGTATTAGGCACGTTATAAACAATTAAAGAAAATAAATATTATAAGACCGTACGTGAGTCCTCAGTCATTTGATCTGGTGGTACGTTAATAGTAGATCAGTGTGGCTTTAGAGAGCTACCATGGATACTACTGCTGACTTTGCACTTGCACATTGATGCATTGTCACTGGGACTTGTCACAAATTCTGGTAACCTACACATGGGAGCATTATTGTGTGCGAATGCAAGACTAGAAAGTTGCTGCGATGTGAGACAGGATGTAGGCAACACTAGGTTACCACCACAAGTTTGGACTGCACATTTCCAGAAGTCACGTCATTGGCACAGCTGGTGCACTTGGATTGATAGTGGCCTAATGCAGAAATGGAAAAGTGACATGGCAAATAGTGCTTCTGGGTGGGGCAGGCAAGGCCTTTCTTTGTATCTTTATCTTAACAATCAGTTTCCTTCTCATTATCTGGCAACAGTCTATGAGTCAAGGTTGCTGCTAGAAGGTTAGAAGGGGATTTATGGACAGTTTGTCTGTTCCGTTACAATGTAATAATCTGTCTCTGCGCTTTGCTGCTCATTCATCTACAATCTGGTGCTGTGCCACAGACATGTTACTGCTTCGAAGGGACACCGATGGCTTGCATACTGTCGACCCCAAACTCTTACGGGGCTAAACCTGAGAGGTAAGGAGTCCAATTAAAACTTCAGTTCAGTGGGTTGGTCAGGGGAGGCTGATAGAAAGCTGTGTTTTGTTCTGGGCAAGTTGAAATGCAGAGGAAATAATACACGTAAGGGTCGAGTCTGGTTAGGATTGATAGATGTAGATGTGTTTGGTATCTGAATATATTACACACAGTCAGTTAACTGGTATGGGGGCAGGTAGTCAGTGAGTTGCGGGACTCGTGTCAGCCAGTCAAAAAGGGCTACGGTCAGCTCCTGACAGATAGAGGGCAGGAGCATGATCCATTAGGGGCCAGACATCGGGGTCCCGTATATGAGCAAAAGAGTTGTTGTCCCTTCTGTATCTGCAGAGCTTCTCATATGTGAATGTCTGTTACTTCTCAGGGCGACTAAGCAAAGTTTCTCATTCTCCTGGCTCCAAAACGTTCCTCCTCTGGACAGCAGAAAAGTGGAGTTATCCTTTTATGAGTGTGTGGATGGAGTAGCTGAGGGAAATTACTCTCTGAGGTAGTTCAAAGGCGGGGAGATTAATGATGGGGAGAGCAGGTCTGCTTAGATCGATTGGTTCGGGGCAGTCCGACGAGGTGTTAATACGAGCTAAGGGCACTCCAGCGAATTATATGTATACTAAATATAACAGCAGGACATGTAGGTATTTACAAGCATAGCATAGCATGTCCTAATACAGGAGAGTCGGCATAATCAATGCACGCTGGTAGGTACCTTCAAGGTTGAAATGATATCCACCTTGAAGCATGCATTAGAACGCCAAAAGGGTCAAATCCGTCCAAAACAATGAGTTGCGTATTCTGATTGACACGAGGAAAGCTTGAGCAGGCATATGCTTCCAAATTAAAGGTAGTGCGGTGTGTGGCACAGTGTGTCTAGTGAGGACTGAGGACAGACCTCTGTGCAGTTTGCTCCGTGATTCCTGTGGGCTTTTGTGATAGTCCTTTTACTATTGCTACAAGACTTTCTCTTCAAAACTACTGCGCACGCGCGGAGCGCGGCGCGGTGTGTGGCACAGTGTGTCTAGTGAGGACTGAGGACAGACCTCTGTGCAGTTTGCTCCGTGATTCCTGTGGGCTTTTGTGATAGTCCTTTTACTATTGCTACAAGACTTTCTCTTCAAAACTACTGCACACGCGCGGAGTGCGGCGCGGTGTGTGGCACAGTGTGTCTAGTGAGGACTGAGGACAGACCTCTGTGCAGTTTGCTCCGTGATTCCTGTGGGCTTTTGTGATAGTCCTTTTACTATTGCTACAAGACTTTCTCTTCAAAACTACTGCGCACGCGCGGAGCGCGGCGCGGTGTGTGGCACAGTGTGTCTAGTGAGGACTGAGGACAGCCCTCTGTGCAGTTTGCTCCGTGATTCCTGTGGGCTTTTGTGATAGTCCTTTTACTATTGCTACAAGACTTTCTCTTCAAAACTACTGCGCACGCGCGGAGCGCGGCGCGGTGTGTGGCACAGTGTGTCTAGTGAGGACTGAGGACAGCCCTCTGTGCAGTTTGCTCCGTGATTCCTGTGGGCTTTTGTGATAGTCCTTTTACTATTGCTACAAGACTTTCTCTTCAAAACTACTGCGCACGCGCGGAGCGCGGCGCGGTGTGTGGCACAGTGTGTCTAGTGAGGACTGAGGACAGCCCTCTGTGCAGTTTGCTCCGTGATTCCTGTGGGCTTTTGTGATAGTCCTTTTACTATTGCTACAAGACTTTCTCTTCAAAACTACTGCGCACGCGCGGAGCGCGGCGCGGTGTGTGGCACAGTGTGTCTAGTGTCCAGTGGCCGGAGACCGGAGACCGGAGAACGGAGAGAAAAGACGGATCTAGAAGTTAGGAGCGGTGAGCAGTGATTCTTTTCCCCTCTTCCCCCTCCCCCTCCCCCTCCCTTCCCCCCGTCCCCCTTCCTTTCTTCTCCTCCCCCCTTTTCCCCCCTTTTCTCCTCTCTCTCATCCTTCTTATCCCTTTATCCCTCCTCCGTCCCTCTTTTCCCTTTTTTACCTTTAGTTCCTTTTGTACCCTTCCTTTGCTGTTTTCCCGCTGTTTTTTCCGCTCCTGCTGAAGAAGTATTCGTGAAGAAGATATCTAAAGACATTGTAATCAATTTACATCTAATATCAGCGGCCCCTGAAACATACCTTGATCCTACGTCAGCCTTGCGCGTAGTGAACGGTTGTGTAATAAATAAAAAAAAAAAAAAAAAAAAGGATGGCGCCGCCTTCACCGACAGAAGTGGAGGCCGGGCGGTGGATGCGCAGTGATAAAACACAGTTAGAACATGGCTCCAGGGTGGCCAACATGCAGTCTAACAGCGCAATGCCAGACCATAACAGCAGCATGTCAAATGCCTCGCAAGAGGGGCAGTCTCCAGATCCCTTTCCACAGACCTCAGGAGTGAAAAACATGAGCAATGTGGCTCCAGTGAATCCAGTATTTACTGAAACGGGGCGGAAAACTGGAGTCCAAATAGATTTAAATGTGCCACCCGAGACCTTCCAGCAAGAAGTGAACTTAAACAAACAGAAAGTCAAATTAAGCATGGGAAGATCAAAAGGCCCATCCCCTTCCACTGAGTCCACTCAAACGCCCCGCCAGCGTACCTCGGCGAGTGACAACGTGCCAGAAGCTGTCGTAGGACGGCCTCGGCTGGGGTCTGCTTGGCGAGGGTTTCTTCAGGTGGAAGGAGATATGGGTCACCCTACGCATCAGCGGCACCTTACTTCAATGCCGCGTGAAGATACCAGGATGGGCGTGGAAGGCACGGGTGAAAAGGGCGGCTTAGTTCCGAGCCGGGAGGGGAGTGGCCTGGCAATGGCCATTGTACATAACAGCGCTAGAAATAGGGCTCCAAATGTGCTGGCCAAAGACCGAAAAAAGCAGGCCACATCGCCGTCGGAAAGGCTTGCCATCCTTAAGACACACGAAAACGAAGAACGAGAGGAGCCAGTGCCTGGGGATTACGTAGATGACTCTGTTTTCACAGAGTCAGTCTCGGAGGGAGGGAACACATCCCTCCAAGACCCATCAGCAGATGAAACTAAATCCGAAAGAAATCTATCAGAAAAAGTACAACAAGAAAAAGAAGATCTCCTACAAGAGTCAAGGGCAATAAATTCAGAGAACAAAGGGCCCAGTGAACAAATTGTTAATTGCGAGATGACTTTGTCACCTGACCAGTCCACATCACAGGACGAAGAATATAAACAATCCAGAGACACCATTGCAAGGAAAAAAATCCTTAAAAAGACCATGAAGGCCGGAGCTAAAGTTAGGACAAGGACTGATATCCTGCTTAAAAAGAAAAGCCGGAAAGTAGGCCCTAAAACGGGAGAAGTTCCTAAAAGACAAGAAATAGCGTTACTTTCAGCTTCCTTGAGGGATTACTTTATAAAACAAACAAAGCGAAAACAGGGTACAGATCAAGAAATGTCAGACGTCGAAATTCTGGCGGCCATTGGAGATCCTTCCTCATCGTGTCAATCCCAGAAAATTGACCAGACCCTGGAAAAACTATTACCAAGAGTTAAATGGCACGCCCGTATTTCACCAAATAGAAATCAAGACATTGAAGTTGGGAGCGGAAAGTCCCCGACAGAAATTATCGCTAAGGACTCTATGACACCAGATGAAAACGCAGAACAAGTAAACATCTCAAGGACAAGTGATAAATTCACGAGTGAGCCAAGTGTGGAGACACCACACTTAGGAGATCCAAAACAAAAAAATAACAAAAAAAAAACAACGTTAGTAGACCATCAAACGTTGGATACACTAAACGTGGCTAGTGAAGGCCCACACAGTATACTGAGTGAAAAAGACACATTAGCCCAACCTGAAGTTCAGGCATTAGTAGCTGTGGCTAATCCAGAGACCCGGACAAGACCCAACCCAAGCGAAAGACAGTCCTACGTTGAAGAGCAAGTGGCTTGGACTAGATCTCATATCCAGGCAAACAGCAATATATTATGGGCTGAAACTTCAGCCAGTTCACAAGGCGTGATTGTAGGAGGGGAAAAAAGATTTTCTGAGAAATTCAACCAGCTCCATAACGAAAAAGAAACTCACACGCCAATCAGAAATAGAAGACAAAGCGATTTCCCGGGAGGCTTTGACAAAGAAACATCCTCAGAAAAGAAAAAAAAGGCTGACTTACTATCAATTATGTCAGCCTTTTCAATAGCGTTAAACCCCTTCAGTAAACTGTATGAGTCGATTCACGAGGCCCTAAAGGACAACACGTCCATGATTACCTCACTTAAGGATAAACTGACCTTCATAGAAGGGTATTTAACAGCAGTGGAAAGGAACTCAAACACTATACAAACGAGTCTCGAAACCAAATTAACGAATCTCGAAAACAACTTGATCAAGATGGATCGACAAACCAGGCAGATACGTCTAACGATTTCTCAAAGTACTCAAACGGAAGAGATGGCCAAAGTCACAGAAGTGGCTTCGATTTTCACGAAAGCCCGTGCCAAATCACCAGGAGGTGTGACAGACCATAGTCGAGCACTGAAGACCAAAATCGTGCCAAAACACGCAAGGGAGAGCCCCCTCCTGTGTGTTCCTTCTAAGAGTCTATTAGACGCCCGAGCGAAAACAACTCCTATCTCCTCTGGGGACTCCTTTGTCGACAGATCCGTCAGAGCCACTGTCAGCAAAGAACAGCGCAAGGCGATTATGGTGGGTAATTGCTCACGACAAGACTGCCCCGAAATCGCACAAAGGTCTCCCACGCTGATCCACGCCCTTGACTCATCTAACCCTTCTGACGACTCTGTCTGCATTGAAGGGGTAACTCTAAACCCGCAGCAACCAAGGATAGCCACTCCACAGGCTCGGGCTGGGGCTCGGTCAGGAGCGAGTCGGATCACGCTTGTGGAGGTTTCAAAAGAGGTCCAGGGGTGGTCAAGTGGCCATAGAAGATCTCGTTCGAGCACCCCTACTATTGGTTTAGAGGCCATACAAACCCTAGAGAAAGTGGAAGAGAAGCTTGTCCTTAAAAAAGAGACAGATCGACGTGTAGACCGGATCCCTGACCACGAGCAAAGAAAGTATAGGATTAATTCCTACAAAAAAGATTATGGACGATCAAAACCGGCAGAGGAAAAAAAACTCATAAAACTTGAAGGGACATCTTTATTCAAATTAGAGCAAATTTCCTCTAAAGATAGATACATGGTTCTTAACAGAAGGACAGTCCTAAAAATTACAGCAAAAATTGACAAACTTCGGCATCTATCAACAAGGGACCTGGTTTTGGTTGAACCTTACCACAGAGACCATAAAGCTAAAGCATATCTGCATATAAGGTCGAAAGCCCTGCAAGAATGGCCCCTTGAAATGGCAAAAGAGCTACAGTGTCTGGGCTTAAAATTAGAAAAATTAAAGAAGATAGGAAAGGAAAACGAAGATACGGCGGGATCTCAAAGAAATGCCCCCTCGAAATTTATTAAGGAAATAAGATCAGAAAATGTGACAAAAAAAAACAGAATGGAGGAGATGGACTCCAGTCGAGACAGAAAAGAAAGAGGTAAAGGGGAAGACTACCCCTTGAAATGGGACAGGAAACATTACGTATCACGTACCACGCCAAGACGACGAGTGGAAAGTTCTCGAAACGCCGACATAAAGAGGGATCAGTTGACAGACCTTAAACCAGCTCAATCCCCCATCACGTCAATCAAACCATGGAAATGGATCTCAGATACGTTCGGTCGCAAGAAGAAGGTCTAGCAGTCAATCCATGACGCCGTCAATAACAAGATCCAGGCAACGATTCCAGATCAATTTAAGGAAAAGACCATTCTACAGATGGCGTCATGGAATACTAGAGGATACATCCATCTAACTAAGCCTAGTGATGTAAAGTTGAACCGCTTTGATCTAATTTGCCTGCAAGAAACATGGCTAACAGAAAAACCTACTCTTGAGGGATTCAGTATCGAAGTTTCGCCAGCTCAGAGACCCGTGTCAGGAAGACCCTCTGGGGGTTTGTTAACTGCAATTCGATTAGGCTCAGGAATCTCACCTAAGAAAAAAATCTGCGAAGAATATGGCATGTTAGCAACCCTAACGAACTGGAATCCCCTGGTTCAAGGGGAAAATGTACAGAAGAGTTTTGATCTTGTGATAATAAATCTGTATTGGAATCCCGAAAAAACATCTACGAAAACATTCTGCGACCAAGTTGCAACAACAATAGATGAAATTAGAGTAAACCACGGCATCCCCAACATAATCATTTGTGGGGATCTCAATGCAAAATGTGGAATACAATCGACAGACAACACGATTGCAGCAGCACTGAGGAAAAGTGACGAAAGAGGTCAAGCATGGATGAACTTGATGAAGTCGAGACAATTTCACAATGTCGCTTCTCTCCAAGAATTTGAAGTGCTGACCCCAACTTGGGAGAGAGCGCCTGCTGTTGCAAATCTCGACTACATCTTTGTTACTGAAGGTTTGATTCCATACTTTGTGGAGTTTAAAGTGGAAAGAACTAGAGAAAGTGACCACAACCTCTTATTCCTGTCGTGGAGGGGTGAAACCAAAGAGCGATCATTTTATCCCTTTGAAATTGGTGTTAATATGCAACAAAACCGAATTCGGTTGACCTGTGGTAACATAAACACATTAGAGGACAAGCTTCGCAAAAAACACATTGAGACAAACAACGCTATGGAAGCGTCTCAACCTGAATATGTCTCATTACTGATGCCTCATAAAGTAAGTTTTGGGGGAAAAAATAGAACTCAAACTATACATAAACATACGTTTAATGCAATATTAGTCGTTAAACGCAAAGATCTCATAAAATTGAAAAGAGTAGCAAAAAAAAGTAACACCAAAGAAGCCTGGGCTAAACATCAAGAGGGCAAAGTAAAGTATAAAGCATGGCTTAAGCAAGAACGGCAAAATCTCTATCAGAATGACGCAGAAGCAATGCTGAAAGTCTGGGTGTCTAAGAACAATCGTGACTTCTGGTCTTTACTAAAAACAGCTAATGGGCAGAAGCCAAATCAGATTATGTGTGATGTTACAGAACAACAGTGGATCACACATTTTTCGAAATTATACGCACTCCCGACCTCTGGCACCCTCCTTACTATGCAACATCAACCTTTAAAGGAGGAAAACGTGGGCTGGGCGGACATCACCAGTCTAGAAGAGATTCTAAAGGCAATCAGAAGCTTGAAACAATCCAGGGCCCCCGGACCGGATGGTCTATCCAATATAGATCTGAAACAACATCCTGAAGCATGGGCGAGGTTGATTAAAGAATTATTCGAACAGTGTGTACATCAAAAACAGATACCGACAAACTGGACAGAGGCTGTACTTGTGCCTATTTACAAAAAGGGGCCAAGAAATATACCATCTAACTACAGGCCTATAGTTCTACTAGACATCATTGGAAAAATCTTTGCGTCATTGATACTCACCCTTTTTAAAAATTGGGCTAAGAATTCGCCTGCCACTGACATTTTCCAGACAGGCTTCCAAAAAGGAGCGGGAACAGGAATTAATCTTCTGGTCCTTAATACAATCAAAGCAAAGGTGAAGGAAGGTGCTCCCAACGTTTATATGGCTATGATTGATCTATCTCAGGCTTTTGACATGGTGGATCGTCAAAAACTTTGGTCGAAATTAACAAACTGGGAATGCCCAAAAGAGATCTTGGATCCTATCATGTCCCTCCACACGAAGACATCTTTAAGAATTCGATTATGCCAACAAGGAACACTCTCAGACAAGATAGAAACCAAGAGAGGAGTGAAACAAGGCTGCCCGTTGGCTCCAGCCCTATTCATAGCCTTTATTGGCGATTTCCAAACCACCGAGGATCATGTGCGAGCCTTCCCGCCTAAGCTGGGAGAAGTTAAAATCTCAAGATTATGGTACGCGGACGATTTGATCCTGCTGGACCAAACTGCCATAGGCCTTCAAAGGCAGTTAGCCAATCTGTCAGTGTACATGAAGAGCAATAACTTAAAGATTAACACAACAAAAACCAAAATTATTTCATTTTGCAAACCTACAAGGGGAGCACAACAATCTCACTCCTGGTTTCTGGAGAAGTCAAAAATTGAGGCAGTAAAAGAATTTAAATATCTGGGCGTGCAGATCGACAACTCTACCAAAGACATTGCCTTGCAGCACACATTATGGGAAAAAACTCGAAGACTCACAGCCCAAATCCGTGCTGTAGACAACAAATTCGGAAAATTCTCCTGGCTACCGGCAGTTCAGTACTATAAATCAAAAGTAGTTCCAGCTCTAACTTATGGAATGGCGTCGAACTTAAACCTTCCATCCGAAATTTGGCCGAAGCTAGAAGGTCATATATGGAGAGCAGTGTTGTCCTTACCAAATTCTGCCCCCATATCTGCCATACGGAGAGACTTGGGTTTGCCCTCCTTAGCCTCAACGATACTTCAAGGTGCCGTGCAACTGTATAGAAAAATCTTGTTACCCAGCTCGCTGCCGATATTTCGCATTATGGAAGCTGAAATTGCCAAAAAGTCTTGCAAACCCTTATCTGATTGGGTAAGAAAGATTCACGAAAGACTAGAAGAAGTGGCTTGTTCAACAGAAACGCTTTTAAGCAATCCCGGAAAAGTAAAGAAAAAACTTGAAATTCAAGATTGGATATGCACCACCGAGACAATCCTCCGGTACAAATCACTAAAACATCTGCCACCCACTACAAACCGCCTAAAAGTTCCTCTGAAATATTGTGAGCAATTTCCAGAGAAGAACCTGAGAAAAATGTTCATGAGAGCCAGGCTGAATTTACTGAGCACAAATGAAATTATGGCTACTAGAAGTCAGGGAACCAACGTGCACTGCCGGCTTTGCGCTGATCCTGTCCAAATAGAAACAATTCGACATCTTCTTATGTCATGTTCAGCCCTAGCAGGTGAAAGACAAGTATACTTGGCACCACTCACATCAGACTTAACAATACTTGATGAAGAAACCATGTGGTTCCGGCTGATAGCAGGAGACTCTCCAAGATGGGCTAGGTTAACAGCCAAATTTTTGGAGGTAGTGTTCAAGAAAATCAACTCGCCAGATGGCAGCGGCCACTGAAAGCAGTATAAGAGAACTATAGCCGGGGCAAAGCCCGGTATGGACTTGCATGATTCACCAGAAGTGGTGTCCCAAGTATAAAACATAAAGCATAAGTGAAGCTTCTTTTGTTAAAACCAATGGGTTAAAAACAAATAAAAAAAAAAAAAAAAAAAAAAAGGTAATGAAGGATTCAAAGAAGAACTAAGATGCCAGATAAAGAACCTGAGGCTGAACAATTAAGGACGTTAGCGTGTGCAGATATGGGGCAGACACCCACTCTGCTTTACCCTCAAAGAATACAACATAAAAAGGAGTAGGAAGTGGTAGCGGACATAATCCTTTTCTTTCACCAGTCTCCTAGTGTCTTCATTACCCAGCAGTCGACTGCAACATAATCTAGTCAGATAGCCCAGCTCTCAGCTTCACAGGGCCAGGGAAAACACGTCACCCAACAGCCATCTGTCCAACAACTGGCTGTCCCCCATATCTGTCTCCAGATTTTCAGTATTTCCCAAATCAACCCTTCATGAAAGTTCCACCTGTTTACTCTTCTTGTGAGACGCCTGGGCAGTTGGCTGCCCCAGAATTTCCCAGATTCCTGCTCCTTCCCCTTTCCTAGTGCCCATAACCTAAGGAGGTACAACTGCACTAAGGAATCACTAGTAATAAAATGTGTTCTCTGAATAAACACCATGATCACCGGGGAGATCTTAGGAATTTGGTGAAGGAATTTCAAAATATAAGAGAGGAACCACACAGATTCACTTAGGAGTTCGAGACTGTGACACAGTATTAATCCATTGTAGGCTGAAATTAATCAGTTGATGGGAGTAATCATGGCTGTGGAAGTCAGACAGCTGCTTTTTCAGAAATGTGCTTGACCAGTAGATGACTCAGGGATAAGAAGAAACTATGTAATGAGGTCGCAGAAGTTTGACTCCAGAAAACAGATAGGGGCAAAAATACATCACTTTTAACAGAATAATTAAATGAAACACTTGTGTATAGGCGCGTTATAAATGCCATATCATATCAATGTAGCTCTCCAGCAGATTTTCTGGACAGGCTCAACCAGCACTCAGTTATTGTATTGCAAATGAATTGTGATTGTTATTTGAATAGAAACCTTCACCATTGGTATGTCCGAATGCACTGTAGGTTCAACGCCCTCCGTGGACCGAAATCCAGCTATGGGAAATTCGTCAGAGGAGTTTAGAAAGCGTGTGTGCATTTTAGCCAAAGTCAAGTTGGGCAGGGGTGGCCAGGACCCTACTAGCTACCCATACCAAGCTGGCAAATGGATGGAGGCTTTGAAGTTGACAAGAGAGTGCAAGAGAAGTAGATTCATTATGTGTCCACAGAGCATCATTTCTGTTTTTCCAGGACTGATGAGGAGGTGGTTGGTCATCCAATGAGACATTTCAGTGAGGCAGAGTGCGAGGTCAGGCTTGGAGGTGGAGATGGACTTGGGGATCTTAAAGATGATTTGTGTGTCGTCTGCATAATTGTAGAAGGTGAGGTTATGTGAGTGGATAAGTGCTGGGAGAAGGCTCATGTAGATATTGAAGAGAAGAGGTGACAGGCAAATGATGTATCGAACTCTGTTATAGACGGGGCGGTTGGTCAAGGTGAAGTGGGGGAGGTGGGTAATTTGTCTCAGGGGGATAGTTCAGGGGCAACGTGCTTGTCTTGGAAGCAAGACCTCACTGAGCAACACAGGTTTGATTCCCGGGTCCGCACTTAGAAACCTCTGGGTATTAAGCGTGTTATAAATAACCAATTATATTTATTATATATTTGGTATCTGTTGGCAAGGAATGATGAGATCCACCTTACTGCTGTGTACCTTATGCCAAGGGAGTGGAGTCTGTCAGGAGGATGCTGTGGTCGATAAGGTCGAAGACTGCCGAGAGGTTGAGGAGTGTGAGTGCGGCACAGCCCTCTGCATCTGTAGTGTTTTTTAGGTCATCCCATATGGAGTTTAGGGATGATTCAGTTCCATAGAAGCCAGACTGGGAGGGGTCAAGAAGGTGATTGGCTTCCTTGAAAGTGCAGAGCTGGGAGTAGGCCGTTCGTGTTAGAGATTGGTCAGTATTAGCCTGGAAAGAGGGGGTCAAGTGAGAGTTTTTTTTTGGAGGGGATTAACGTGTGATGTTTTGAATGATGCTGGGAAAATGTCTGACGTGAGGGAGGAGTTGAGGATGGATCTTGTGATACTGCCTGCACAGGTGAATGTATCATAAACCAACAGACACTGCGGAGGGGGCAATGGTGAACGCTTTTGTTGTGTAACTGCTGCTGAAGCTGCAAAAACTGCTAAAGATGATCTGTCTTGGCATGTAAGGCATGTAAGGAAGTCAAGAAACAAAAGGACAACACTGCGAGACGTATGATATTACAGCTGCAGATTCCCAAAGGGCAGATATCCCAGGTGGGAGAGAGAGGAACTCACAGAGGGAGCAACAGGTTTAAGGCAGGGAAAGAGGCAGATGAGTAGCACAGATTCACTGGAAAATTGGTATGTGAGCCCCAGGTATGTGAGCTTGTAATTATTACAAACAGGAGGCTCACTGGAAAAGCAAATGCCCCAGTCTTCTCCAGCACACTTTTTAGTCCCCATTCCCAAATCCATTACACCAACATTTACACCTACCAAGGCACCATCCAGAGAGACACATGATGATTAATAATGAGCAGTGTGAGAGTGAATCTCACCATGAATCCTCAGATACCCATAAATCAGGATGGTGCCTATGTTCAGTGTGTTGTAGAAGGACATATAATGTCATTGTTAGGGAGGACCCCCAGGTATGCCAGAGGGACACTGGAAGTCTGTGGACTTGGAGGGCCCAACTCCCTCCCCCAGTATACAGGGAGGACCCAGTCAACAGCAAGTTCAAACTGTAGTTTATTACAGGCAAAACCAACAGGGATCAGCACAGGAGCAGAGTATATCCATGTACTTCTGCTCTTCCTCGGCTTGCAGGTTGGTTTTAGTACCCAATGTTGTCAGTATTGCGTCACCACTTGGGCCCCTCTCCAGAAAACCTATCAGACCAAGGGATTGGGTATTGAGTAGTCTACCACCTATAGTGGACATTATAGATGATATTCTACTGGCCCTAGGAATGTCAGGTGGCTGGCCTGTCATGTCCCCATGACGTTTATCTTCTACATTGTTGAAGAATAATAGTCTAATCATTGACCCGTGTCCCCTCCTTCCATCCACCCCTGGATACTAAACTTT
The DNA here is from genome assembly GCF_040938575.1 of Ambystoma mexicanum. Taxonomy (NCBI): domain Eukaryota; kingdom Metazoa; phylum Chordata; class Amphibia; order Caudata; family Ambystomatidae; genus Ambystoma; species Ambystoma mexicanum. The sequence continues at coordinate 137,772,953 of NC_090941.1, read as the reverse complement.
GATTGGTCAGTGCTGTTGCCCCCAGGCCTGGGACTTGAATTCATTCACAGCACCCTGTGTACCTCTTCAAGGTGATGGGAATGGCTATGTGTCTGCATTGTAACTTGTGTGTACCACCTGTTGCTCATGAGAATGTGCCTCAGATATTGCAAAAAATGTCGCAGTCTGTGCTTGTTTTCATCTGGGAGCGTCTCTCCTTCCCACCGTCAATAGCTGTCCATTGTCTGCTTCAGCTGCGTCACCTGTTCAGAGACCACGAATTTGAGCTGTGCAGCTCTGAATTATGAAGATTTTTGAGTATTTTCTGCAGCTGGTCCCTTTGTTGTCTGGGGATTGGAATGTTATCCATATCTCTTGACCTTGGCTGCGGGTTCTGTCTTGCACGTCTTGCTCTCTGTTTAGCCTGAATCAGCTCAGCCGCTCTCTTGCACAGTGTCCATGCTAAGATACATTTCCATAGTGTTGTCATGCTTGGATCTGTCAATTCCTGCAGGTGTTCCTGCAGTACCATAGGGTTATTCGCACGTAAGCATCTGCAAGCCCTGCCCAGGATCTCTTGTCTTTTGTGGTTTCTGCTGCTGCGTTTGGCTATTGGTAAAATAATAAAAGCAATGACAGTATGTATATGCATCTGTTCACTAACTATAGAACTGTACGCTCGTGTTCTTCATATATTCAAGTGCGTGCTTATGTCCTGCAGAGCAGATGGCACGTGTGCTTCATGTCCAACGCTGCTATGTCGTGGTGTCTCTAACGACATCAGCAACATGGCTTTGAGGTGTTTAGGCCAAGCTGTCCATGCAGGTGTCCGTAGTCATGGCATGTGGCTCTTCATCCAAGCATGGATAGATTTGTATGTCCTTTGGTTGGTATGGCTGGCTGAGGGGGTACCTCTTGACATACATATCAATCATGGGTCCTTTGGGAATTTGTCCAAAATAGAATGGGTAATTGCAGTGTTTTCTGGCCTTCTTTCTCGTCATAAATTTAGTAGGAGAGGGAGCGGGTTTAGGCTTCTCCATCCTTCTTCATCATGTTTCGTAGACACAGGAGCTAGTAATTCAGTCACATGATCTCAGTGTTTTCCCAACATTCCTTTGTCCTTCACTATCATTTATGGAGTAGGCTTTTCCATTAAACCCCTACCTCATCCTGTTACTAAACATACATCTGTTATCCTAGGACCAATCATTGACAGACATGCATTCTTGTCATGCCCTTGTCCCCCATTAATTGTCTGGTTCATTATATCCAAGGGAAACTAAATTGTACTCTTTATTGTACACCAGATGGACTGTTAACAGAGATTACTGACAACATAATTGAAGGAATACTGGTGATACTGCAGGAGGCTCCCAGCCCAGTGCCAGATCCTAAAGAAGCTCATTTGTCTCCAGAGTTCTTAGAATTGTTATCGCAAGTCCCTGGAGGCCTCTAGTCATCACATGATAATACAGTAGTGTGCATATATAATGCAGAGCCCATCCAAATATGAGCCAACCAGTCCAAATAACTGGCCAGAATTCCCCAATATCAATTGTGACCCAAAGAAGTGAAAGGGATAGCTCCCTTCATACAGTTACTCTTGAAGCAAGGATATATAATCCTGACAAGCAGTTCCTGTAATACTACCATGCTTCCTGTGAAAAAGCAAGGAAAGGAAACAAATCCATTTAATAGGACCTCTATGCTGATGTGTCCCCCTCATTCCCAGTTCCGAATCCTGCAACCATATTGTCCTGTATTCCATTGTCAGATACTGTCATAGATCTTTGTTTAGCTATTTTTCCATTTAAATACACTTAGAGAGTCAATACAGTTAAGCTTTATTGTACCTCGGAATCCAGTACATGCAGACCCACCTTTTAAAGAGGGATACTGAGTCTGTGACCTTGTTTTACAAATTGTTAAAGAAATACTTAGATTATATAAATCTTCAAGGGAAATCTGTGCTAGTAAAGAAGGGGAACAATTCACTTTTGGCTTCACTTGCAAACACAATACGGTATTATTAACTTCTTTATCTCACAAAGTCCATAAAACATCAATTGAGAAGCAGCATTTGTGCATGGAAAGAGTATATGACATCAACTATTGATGAATATATCCTCTGAGTCTATTCCCAAAATACCAAGACTCACAACAGTAACACAGTAACACAAATGCACACCTTTTGCCAGGGCTATCAAGATACTGTTGACAATATATGGCTATGCAGAAATTAGCAAACCACTTTTAACAGTTAACAATATTAACCACACCAGAGCGCTTACCATTGTCAGAACAATCTGAACAGGCTTTCACTGCAATCCAACATGCAATGCTCAATGCACCACATCTATGGTTGCCAAATTCCAAAAAGAAATTCACACTATACTGTCATTAGAGAAACATGTTCTCGTTAGCAGTTGTCATGCAAAAACAAATGGAGAAACTTCATTGTCTTTTGTATTATAGTTCAGCTCTTGACTCAGTAGCGGCAGGATTTCCTCCTTTTCGTAGACCTGTAGCTTCAGCTGAGTTAGGGTGAAACAGTGTGAATGTATCATTCTAGGATCACCCTTAGAGGTAGCTGTTTCTTATGCCATTACTATATTGTTGTTTAAAAGAAAGACACAACATCTTTCACTGTACCACTTAACTTAATGTCAGATGCTACACCTCATGCAAACCACTGACATGCTCTCAAGTACTGAGTCCAGATTACCTGTTACCTTGTCCTCTTCACAGTGATACCCATGACTATGTAGATATTACAGATCAGCTGTTACAACCCAGTGAAGATCTCCTTGACACTCACTTGCAGAATCGCAATGTTATCTATGTTGTTGATGGATGACGTTACCAAGATGAATCAGAGAAGTTGAACCTAGGATATGCAGTTTGTTTCCCTAGTGAATATTAGAAAATGGCTCACTAACCAGTGTATTTTCTGCCCAAGCAAGTGCATTACCAAACAAACAAGAGTGTCACACTATATAAGACTCTTGGTGTATCTTTAAAGTAGTGCAGGATTTTGGTCACTTAAGGAAGCAGTGAGACTTTCTTACATCATCAGGTACTCTGATAAAAAATAAATATGTGCCAGCACTTTTGGAATCCATAATGTTACTGAAACAGTTACCAGTTGTAAAGTGTGCAGCTCCCCAAAAGCTTCATGATGACATTACATGAGGGAATACTTTGGCAGATGCGGCTGCTAAACAGGTGGCTGTTGACTCACAGGCTGAATAGGTATTAAGAGTAAAGAGTTAGGTAAAGACCATTCACCTTAGTAGAAGAAGGTGATAGCACTGGTACAAGATTCTGCCCCAGAATCATCAAAAGAGTTTTTCTCCAGGATGGATTTGTACTCTGATAACCTTTGACGAAATGAACATGGTTGTCTAGTCACACCAAGGGTACTATTATCTCTCTTGGCTCACATTTACTATGGAGTAGACCATGTTGGAAAGTGGAGTATAGTTACAACCCTGAATCTAGATTAGTACTCAGCAGAATTTTGTGCCTTAGCACAGGCCTAATGCAAACAGTGGGCCTCATTACAAGTTTGCCAGTCCGGGAACTACAGTACCGGTAAGCTTGCAGGTACTTTAGTTCCTGCACCGGCAAACTACAAGTTGTGCTTGCAGGTGCCTTTCTGCCCGCCAGGTCTTAATGGTGCTGGTGCATGCGGCTTCCCCATTCCCATTGAGCCCCATGGGGCCCAATGGGAATGGGAAGATTTTTTTCTGGCGCCATAGAAGGAGCAATTACCTGGTCTGCTGGGGTTGTAATACCCCAGTAATTGCCCATTCCAGGGCGCCGGGGAAAAAAATGACTCTGGCGGCAGCCGTGCCTGTCTTACAGGCACGGCTGTTCGCCAGGGTCGTAATGAGGCCCAGTGTGTTATATTTCAGCAGAATAATATTGGAAAAACTGTTGAAGCAGCACCAGGAGCACTCCTTATGAACATCCAAGATAACTTCATTCAACTCCAAAAATGTAAGGGCTATAGGTCTGTGTTGGTCCTAGTTAAGATAGTCTCACAGTAGGTGGTGGCCTATCCATGCATGGAGACTGTGACAGAGGTTAAACATTTAATCAGGGATTGTGTACCTCAATTTGGAGTGCCTGTCAGCATAAACAGTGAAAGAGGCACCCATTTCCACAAACATGTGGTAGAGGAAATGTGTAAAGCACTCCAAATACAATACAAACTCCAATGGCCACATTGCTCTCACTCCGTGGGGAGATTGGAGTGGGAAAATGGGAACATTAAGAATTAGGTTGCTAAGATATGTACTGAAATAGGCATAAGGTGGCCAGACTCCTTATCATTGGTACGTTTCAGTATTAGAACACAATAAGCAGGATAACTGGTCTGAGTCCACGTGAAATATTTATGCAGCATTCAATACTTCTTCTCTTATTACCACCCCTGATGACTTCTGTACGCATCTCATTGATGATTTGTTATTGGCATATTGCAGGAGACCCAGCTCTTCCATAAAGTTTCTCCATGTGCAGGTACTGGAGTTGCTGCTGAAAGGGCCGGAAGAAACCTGCCGATCGCGAAGCCTGGCAACTATGTGTACATCAAGGTGAAATCCACATTGGCCCCCAAGTGAAGGGGCCCCTACCAGATCCTACTTACCACTGATACTGCAATTAAGGGGAAGGAGATCTGAGTGTGGGGGCATCTTACAAACTGCAAAAGCAGCATTGTACTAGAAAATGCAGAGCAGACTGATAATAGCCCTCTGGTGGGACCTTTTTGTTTCGGGACTTTGATTAGGGATCTAGTATGCTGGGAGAGACAAATCCATTGAGCATGCTTGGCTAGGAGGATTAATGGAATTAGTCTGAGCAATGTTATCAGCTCTGCTGAAGTAAGGAGCTGGGCTTGGTGGTGGAAGCATAACATAATGGTCTGGAAATGGGGAACATGTGCTTTCCTTTGACCTTGGCAGTGTGGTGTAATATTGATATGCAGATGTATTCCCTCTGAATCAAAGTGCAAGAAGGGACAGGCTATTCCTCCTTGTTGTGCCTTCACTAGTTGTGTATTTGTTGAGGATTATATAAGTGCACTAGCTACCTTTGTGAAAACATTAACAGCTGTCCCAGAAGTTGAACCAATTGTTCCAATTATTGTTCAAATTGCTACAAATATTCTGGATACGTTGAAATGTCCCAAATCATCACATATTAGAGATCTGAATCTATTACTGTGCTAAAAATCTGTATTTTACATTAAATTGATACTTTTTGAGTAGTATGTCAGCTGGTTCTCACACAAACCAGTACAGGTAAAACAAAGCAGATATCGCACCTTATGTGATACATGAAGGTATTATCCAGTTATGGTTAGTTATTTTCTAGTTACCTGATTAAGCAGTAAACATCAAACCAAACCAGAAATAAACGAGTATGTTCTGTGAGAAACCTGGGGGTATTCTTACTCCTATTCCCCATGGATTCTATGTGCAGGTGGCCAGGAAAAGGCTATCGCTTTTGGATCCCGACCCTGGGGGTGGACAAGCAAGGATGGATCACCTAGGTGGAAGGTCCTTGGGAATTGGGGAGATATACTCAGGAGAGACACTGTATTTCCCATGCCCCTTCCAGGAAGAATCCTCCATTTCAAAGACAGTAATGGGGTATTGCTAAACCTGTCCCCTTTACCAAGAAAAGGGTTTGAGACATCAACAGTCTAGATGTACCAGAAAGAGAGCAAAAAGGCTTAAAGATAAGATTGGTGAGACATGGTATCCCCCTTTCCTAATACAACCCACCCAATCCTTATCCAACCTTTATGGGTTATTGTAAACCAGCTTCCCTTATTTTGTCTCATTCATGCCATTCAAGTACTGGGATGAGGAAAAGACAATTAGGGGGCATCATAGTAACACACAACCACACCACTCTGGTACTGAGATGAGGAAGAGAGCCTCAGAGGAATACCACTTAAAAGATCAGGCATGTCACACTAATAAGCCTAATTATAGTCAGGCAATTAAAAGAGAGGACTCACGCCTGCAGCTCATTCATACACCCCAGGTGTATAAAAGGTGGGAAACCAAAACACAGAGAATAGGAAGAGGAGGGAGAGAAAGGCGAGACACTGCTGTGAGCCATTGGCTGCAGAGCTACCATGCATCAAGGGTCGAAATAGCAGGGACTGCAGAGGTTGGCGGTTCGAAGTGGGATGGCTTGACAACAGGAGTTCTCTGGCGTACCTGCAAGTCAAGAGAAGGTGGCATGCTGAGGGGCCGGCCCTCTGATGAAGAGACCGAGTGCCCGTTCTACCGTGGTGCTGCAAGAGTGCAGGAGTGTCTCAAGGGCAGAAGAGGTAACCCTGGAGGCACCTGAATGGAAGCGAGTCCAGCACTGTATGTGAGAAGCCTGCAAAGGAAGCCTGTGAGTTTCAGAAACCAGGAAACCCGGTGTGAAACTGACTGCGAGCGCTGTGAAGAAACCAGTGATTGTGCAAGTATACAATGTAGTGAAGTGGCCGCGTGGGTCTGAAAGAAGCGGAACACGTTCTTGAAAGTCTCTGTCTGAAATGTTTAATGAGTTGACAATCACATGAAGTGTTAAAGGGGCCATGCACGTTGAGAAAAGGAAAGGGGCAGTTGTGAAAGATTCCAACTTGTGGAATAGACATTTAAATGGTGTAAATGAAACCACATCTTTATCGCTGAACCTTATTAGCCTTGCAAACCTATCTTGAACATTGAACCAGAAGGTGAAAACCAGAAATTGGGAATCTTTTCAACATATTTCTTCTGTGAACTATTTTGAACCCCAGCACTTCTACTGCAAATTATTCTGAACTTGGGGATGTCAACCCCAGCAGTTCTACTGTGAATTATTTTAAACTTGGGGAAGGGAACCCCACAATTTCTACTGTGAATTATTTTCTATTTGGGGAAGGGAATGCCAGTACCTTTACTGTGAACTATTTTGAACGTGGGGAAGGGAATCTTGGTTCTTCTGTTGCAACCTGCCTTTAACCTGGAGAAAGGAACCCTGGGTCCTGATTCAAACTATTTTCCCTGTTGTTCATGAAGGATACTTTGAGACTGTGTTACAAACCACTTAACACCTGGGGAAGGGACAGAACTGTCGGTTAAACACTGTTTTCTTTTGGTTGTTGATATCCCTACACATTGTATAGAGTTAGCTGCGAGGACAAGTATAGGTTTTGGACACAGACAGGTTGTTCAGTTGAACTCTTTTACTCGGATGTGCCTTAGTTTTATTTAGGTAGGGAAATCCCACCTTTGATTAGGCAAATTAGGCCCTTTTCCATCCTGACATTTCAGATAATAAAAAGTGTATATTTTGAGATATGAATCTGTTGTCTGTCTCCTTCCATATGATGCCTTTACAGTTCATACAGATTCTGTTTGATGTGTATACTTGAACATAGGCAGAATGATGTCTCTTGTTTAATTATTAAGTGTTCCATTTATTGTGCTATGCACTATGGATATGGCAGTATTTAACAACTGTAGCAGGCCAGGAACAGTAGTATGAAACAGCATCTAGAGTAGACAGTTCAGAATTCAGGTCTAACTTTGTGAATGCTACTTTGGGCACTATGAGTTTTTTCTAACTCTGTCTGCCTTTCAGTTCAGATCATCAAAGTATGGGAATTGTTCCAAGAGTGTAGCTGTATTCCTGGCACAGCAGAAAGCCCTATTCCCAGTGATGAGTAAGTGAAACACAGAGGATCAGGCATGGAATGGGCCAAATACTGTCCTTTCAGCTTGGAGTGTGCATAAGGGTCAGTCACTCAGCAACATTCAAGGTTACCTAGAGAAAGTGACTGGGCTTATAACTGAGGTATGAATGTCAAATTATGCTGCTAACATCAGAGAAATTTGAATAATTTTTGCTGTGAGCACATTTACTAAAATCTCCTGACAAGCCTGATTTGGAACATCACCAAGGCTGGAGAAGCACAAGAATGGAAGCCCTGGCCTCAAGAACTTTCTGAAGAATCCAGATTTCCTGCTGAACTGTGGCCATGTTGAAGACTCAGAAGGTAAGACAGCTGTGACTGTCGGAGATAGCAATGCTATTTAAAGGCTCATTGATTGAGTCACTGTCAGATACTGGCCAATGGCAAAATAGGCAGGCTGTATCTGGGATTGGATTGTGCATCACAGTGTGTGGCAGATTAATATATCTGGACAACCTGAAAGATACATGCTCAACACCTCAGAGATAACCTTCATGTTTGTATAGGAACACTTTGGTGAATATGGCCCCTCGAACCTCCACAGCTGCAATAATTCAGGAAATTAGAGCAAGGTCAGATAGTAAAGTAGGTAACAGGATAGGTTGGGAGAATTTGGCTCTGGGGCTCCCTAAAGAAGAGTCTAAGTTCACTGTAAATGATGGGTATGTTTGGTTTATTGGTACCCCTCCTGTGATATACATTTCATCCTATACATGCATGCTAGGCTCCACAATGGAAAGGAAAAGGTTGATAAGTCTGTGACATGATTTCATTTTGATTGCCCAACACTGTTGCTACATAGCTTCCTGAATATTTTAGGGATTATACCACAAGTTCAACAAATAATTGATATAGAAAAATAGATACACATTTTAGAAACAGTATTTGATGAGGAGAAAAGGGATTTACAAGTCGCATACCAGTATGCCACCCTTTGCACTCCTTCAGATATGATGTGTTTAGTAACTGAGAGAATAAAGCAGAAGCTTTGCATTTCCTTAAGTGTGATTCTGAATATAATTCTGTTGTTTTAGCAGGAATAAAACTATGTTGTTGAATGTGTTGCAGAGGAGCCATAAATGTTTATGCTGCTCAACCTCTAAAAAAAGCAGAAAGTCACATATTTTATTATGTCCAGAGAAGTAATTGTGATTTTAATGATGAGGTGGAGGATCATCCACACGTTGAAATGAGGCACTGATGTTTATGAATATTTGCAGGCCGATTCATGGAATAATTAGCGCGGCGCAAGTGGGCAAAAACGTGCGAATCGCAGTGGAATAGCGAAAATCGCAGTGCAAGTGCGAAAATCGCACCAAAAGCAGCGCACATCGATTCATGGAAGGCCGTGCGCGAGAAAACCAGCGGATGTGCGATAAAAAAGTGCGCGGCGCACGTTGGCGCACAGGCCATCTAACAGCGTGCGCCAGGTCACAGCGAAAATCGCACAGGCCACAGCGAAATTCGCACATAGCGCGGCGCACGCTACAAAAGTAGGCGTAACACGGGCGTAACACTCGGAATGGGGAACAACTTGCCAAAACGTGGGCGTCACGGGGGAAGTACAGGGCACAAGTGCGCGGAACGCCCACACGCTCGCCTACAACACGTATTCATGGAATAGAATAGGGCAAAAAAGCGCACGCTCAAACCAGCGCACAGGCACAAACACGACCGCCACAAGAAAGCAGGCGGTAGCGTCTCTGCGGCTGTAAGAAATGTGCGCCAAAAGGTGCGCCAACAAATAGCACCTATATACTGCCATGATGAATGTCCTATACTGTGGCCCTCCAGGACAAATGACGTGCAAAGGGGTACCCACAAACACGGACACCCGCTGACAAAAAATACGTGTGCGTGTATACCGGGGTGCGCGGGAAGTCTCACACGCGATTTGGCCGGGTACGTGGATTTCAGGGGTGCGCGGGAAGTTCCACACGCGATTTCAGCAGGGTACGTGTATTTCAGGGGTGCGCGGGAAGTTCCACACGAGATTTCAGCAGGGTACGTGTATTTCAGGGGTGCGCGGGAAGTTACACACACGATTGGCCCAGTGCGAGCAGGGTACGTGTATTTCAGGGGTGCGCGGGAAGTTCCACACACGATTGGCCCAGTGCGAGCAGGGTACGTGTATTTCAGGGGTGCGCGGGAAGTTACACACGCGATTACAGCAAGGTATGTGTATTTCTGGGGTGCGCGGGAAGTTCCACACGCGATTTCAGCAGGGTACGTGTATTTCAGGGGTGCGCGGGAAGTTCCACACATGATTGGCCCAGTGCGAGCAGGGTACGTGTATTTCAGGGGTGCGCGGGAAGTTACACACACGATTTCATCAGGGTATGTGTATTTCAGGGGTGCGCGGGAAGTTCCACACGCGATTTCAGCAGGGTACGTGTATTTCAGGGGTGCGCGGGAAGTTCCACACGCGATTTCAGCAAGGTATGTGTATTTCAGGGGTGCGCGGGAAGTTCCACACGCGATTACAGCAGGGTACATGTATTTCAGGGGTGCGCGGGAAGTTCCACACACGATTGGCCCAGTGCGAGCAGGGTACGTGTATTTCAGGGGTGCGCGGGAAGTTCCACACGCGATTTCAGCAGGGTACGTGTATTTCAGGGGTGCGCGGGAAGTTCCACACACGATTGGCCCAGTGCGAGCAGGGTACGTGTATTTCAGGGGTGCGCGGGAAGTTCCACACACGATTGGCCCAGTGCGAGCAGGGTACGTGTATTTTGGGGGTGCGCGGGAAGTTACACACGCGATTTCATCAAGGTATGTGTATTTCAGGGGTGCGCGGGAAGTTCCACACGCGATTTCAGCAGGGTACGTGTATTTCAGGGGTGCGCGGGAAGTTCCACACGCGATTTCAGCAAGGTATGTGTATTTCAGGGGTGCGCGGGAAGTTCCACACGCGATTACAGCAGGGTACATGTATTTCAGGGGTGCGCGGGAAGTTCCACACACGATTGGCCCAGTGCGAGCAGGGTACATGTATTTCAGGGGTGCGCGGGAAGTTACACACGCGATTTCAGCAAGGTATGTGTATTTCAGGGGTGCGCGGGAAGTTCCACACGCGATTTCAGCAGGGTACGTGTATTTCAGGGGTGCGCGGGAAGTTCCACACGCGATTTCAGCAGGGTATGTGTATTTCAGGGGTTCTGGGGAGTACCACACGTGAATTGGCCGTGTGGGCCCTCCCAGGTGTACGCTCCACAACCTCCACGGACCCTGCAGCCAGCCCACACCACGGGGGACTGCCCTGCAAGCCTGCCCATGTCCCGCAGGCAGCCCATTCACCATGGGCATGCCCCCCAGGCAACCCACATGTCACCTTGCACTACTGATCAACTATGCATGTCTACCACCACCCCCACCCCCCAGCAGTGCAGGGGCAGCCTCCACCAGGCCCCCACTCATGTCTCCCACCACCCCCACCCCCCTGCCACCATGGGCAGCCTCCACCAGGCCCCCACTCATGTCCCCCTGCACCCCCACCCCCCAGCAGTGCAGGGGCAGCCTCCACCAGGCCCCCACTCATGTCTCCCACCACCCCCACCCCCCAGCATCCATGGTCACCCTCCACCAGGCCCCCACTCATGTCTCCCACCACCCCCACCCCCCTGCCACCATGGGCATCCTCCACCAGGCCCCCACTCATGTCTCCCACCACCCCCACCCCCCAACAGTGCAGGGGCAGCCTCCACCAGGCCCCCACTCATGTCCCCCTGCACCCCCACCCCCCAGCATCCAGGGTCACCCTACACCAGGCCCCCACTCATGTCTCCCACCACCCCCACCCCCCTGCCACCATGGGCAGCCTCCACCAGGCCCCCACTCATGTCCCCCTGCACCCCCACCCCCCAGCAGTGCAGGGGCAGCCTCCACCAGGCCCCCACTCATGTCTCCCACCACCCCCCTGCCACCATGGGCAGCCTCCACCAGGCACCCACTCATGTCCCCCTGCACCCCCACCCCCCAGCAGTGCAGGGGCATCCTCCACCAGGCCCCCACTCATGTCTCCCACCACCCCCACCCCCCTGCCACCATGGGCATCCTCCACCAGGCCCCCACTCATGTCTCCCACCACCCCCACCCCCCAGCATCCAGGGTCACCCTCCACCAGGCCCCCACGCATGTCTCCCACCACCCCCACCCCCCTGCCACCATGGGCATCCTCCACCAGGCCCCCACTCATGTCTCCCACCACCCCCACCCCCCTGCCACCATGGGCATCCTCCACCAGGCCCCCACTCATGTCTCCCACCACCCCCACCCCCCTGCCACCATGGGCATCCTCCACCAGGCCCCCACTCATGTCTCCCACCACCCCCACCCCCCAGCATCCAGGGTCACCCTCCACCAGGCCCCCACTCATGTCTCCCACCACCCCCACCCCCCTGCCACCATGGGCATCCTCCACCAGGCCCCCACTCATGTCTCCCACCACCCCACCCCCCTGCCACCATGGGCATCCTCCACCAGGCCCCCACTCATGTCTCCCACCACCCCCACCCCCCTGCCACCATGGGCATCCTCCACCAGGCCCCCACTCATGTCTCCCACCACCCCCACCCCCCAGCATCCAGGGTCACCCTCCACCAGGCCCCCACTCATGTCCCCCTGCACCCCCACCCCCCAGCAGTGCAGGGGCAGCCTCCACCAGGTGCTCACAATCCCCAATCATGTGCGTAATGGACAGCCTCCACAGCCAAAAAGCCCTACCAAGTAACCCATTCACCCACATGGAAATGGAAATCACATGTTACACCCCCAATGTTCATGAAGCAAATGAACCCATGTCCGTCACACACAATGGTTGCAATTGAATGGGAAAACACACAACATGACATGCATGAAACCAATGAGATGATACCACACAGTGAAGTATGCAAACAAAATTGTATTGAAAAAAATAAAGAATGCTAAAGAAAGAAAACAAACCACAATGTGAATGAGAAAAAAAAACATGCATGTCCGTATAAAAAACTACCAAGGGTCCATGAGCCCAACTGAACAAAGGAAACCTACTAAAAAACCTACCTAAAAATCAACTATATACAAAAAGTGCAGCAGTGTCCGTCGACTCCAAATCATAATAATAAAGAAAGGAAACCTAAAACTAAAGAACTATATACAAAGGCGGCGGGCTAGTCCAGCGGCTCACTCCGTGGTGTCCCGGGCCAGGGCATCATCGAACTCCTGTTCGATGTCCCGGAGGCGGTCCAGTTCCATGGCCCCGAGGGTCCGCAGGGACGACGCTGTGTCCTCCTCCAACCCCCTGCGGATTGCCTCGAGGCACTCGGCCCGCCTCAGGGCCCTCCGCATGGAGTTCTCCGCCCTGACCATTGTGAGCCGCGCCTCTTCCGCCCGCCGCCGCTCCGCACCTATGGCGTGGCCCAACCGCTGCCACACGGAAGACACTCTCTGTCCTGGGTCCCCCTGCCCTCCGGCCGATGCCTGCCCCTCCGATGTCGAAAGCCCCGAGCCTGCATGTCTCCCACCATGTTGCTGCTGCTGCTGCTCTGCCTCTGCACGTGCACTGCCTCCTGCTGCCTGCACATCCTCCGCCGGCTGGGGTGCACTTGTTGATGTGGCCACCCCTGCTGGACCTCCGACTCCCGACTGTGGCAGGGATGCCTCCTCCACCAGCCTGGCCGCACCGTCAGAGGCAGCTCCACAGGGCACCCAGGTGACTGATGGGTGGGAAGATGGCACAGAGGACGACTGGCGCGTAGGGGGTCCAGTTGAGGAGGGGGTCGGAGCAAGCCCCATCAGACGGAGGAATCCGGCCTGGGTGACCTGTCCCAGCAGGCTGACGTGGTCAACGAGCCATTCGAGATGACGTGCAGTCTCTCCATGAAAAGACTGCAGGTGACCTCGCATGGCCCGTTGACGCAACGCCACACCAGCCAGGACAGGCTCAACCCGGACCTGGATGGCCACGTCCGCAGGCAGAGGAAGGCCAGTTGACGTCAGCTCATCCCCTGCCTGAAAACGGGTCTGGACGTAGGCATCCCTGCTGGTGCAAGATGATGCAGGGACAGGATCGGGGACAGGATTGCACACAGGGACCTCCGCGGCCGCCTGTGCTGCCTCTTGTCCCTGGTCCTGCACTGCACCACTAGCACCAGTGGGATCCCCACCTCCAGACCCCGTCTCTGGTGCTTGCGCGGCCCCCTCCTCCACCAAACCCCCCACCAACCTGGATGACTCCGTGCCATCTTCCCCCGTTGGGCCCTGTGGGGTCCCAGCTGCCCCTTCTGCTGCCGAGGAGTCCAACTGCAACCTCCGCCTCTTGGACCTCCCCCCGGCAGCTGCGGCCTGGGACGCGGCACCGGACTCCTCACTCCCCGACGAGATGACAACACGGGAGCGGAGCCGGGCCTTGCGTCTCCGGCTGGCGGTCGGATCCCCGCCGCTGTGCTCCATAGCACCTTCTCCGCCCTCTTCATCAGTTGACGCTGCAGACAGGGAGAAACAAAACACAGGCATCAGGGCACTGTACAATGGACACATACACGCATGACAGTTGCACATGAGTGGCATTGGCAAACCTCAGACATGTCATCACAATCCCCAACACACATGCAACTGGCACACATGAGCCATACCACAGCCATATCGCAACTGCCACCACCATCCCTACACATACAACAGCATCAGCAGCCAAAGGGGAGCCAGACATCACATGCAACACAGGAAGTGCACCACACATGTACACACACCACCACACTTGCATGCATGTCTACACCTCTGCCAAGTGTCGCACTGTTCAGACGGGCATCCATGTCACATCTGCCAATCAGGCTTCCACATACCGCTGTCACATGCATCCATGTTGCATCACTGTTGCACCCTTGACAAATACACACACATGCACATGTACACAGTGCTCATACATGCAGCTGAAAACAACATACATGCCTGACATCACGGACATGTCTACTTACATACACATTAATCCAAACATGTGTGCACGCACAACTGCATTTGCCATGCAAGCCCACACACACAAGCACCATCCATGTCTCACACATTACAGCCCTCGCATGTGTCAGCCCCACGGCCCTGTACACCCCACCCATACTCGACCCCATACAAATAGATGTGCAACCGGCACAATGGCGAATGATCACCACACGCACTGCTCACAATCAGGATGCATGTACACTCACCGCTCGACTCCAGGCGGGTCTGCTTCTCTAGGACCTGGACGTGGAGCGCTGGGGATATGCGTTCCAGGACCCCCATCTGTTCTTCCGACAAGTGGCCCCGGCGCCCCTTGGCATCCGCTGCCTTCAAGAGGCGCCGGCCCTTGTTCAGGGTCCTGGACCTGAAGTCCTCCCAGCGCTTCCTGACATGTTGAAAGTCCCGGACTGCCACCCCCTCCGCGTTGATGGCAGTCACGATGTCAGTCCAGATCCGAGTCCGTCCTTCCTTGTCGGCGCGGGAACTTCCAAAGAGGGCATCATACTGCCCCAGGACTTGCTCCACCAGGACACCAACTTCGGTGGCACTGAAGCTGGTGCCCCTCTGCCTCTCTGGCCGGGGGTTGTCAGTGGTTACAGATGGTGTATGCCCCGACATGACAACCCCAGAGGCAGGAGTGGGTGGGCAACTGGGTCCTGGGGCTGGGCTGTGGAGCGATGGAATTCCAGTCGGGAGTCTTCGGTTCCAGCAAGGGTGGTCACAGCAACAGCACCCCTGGCTGATGTGCAGGCAGGAAATGGCAGTGCACGTGGGCAGCAGGCAGTCAGGCAGCAGCAGATGGCAGGTGGGAGCGTGCTCGGGGCTCTGGGGGGCAGTAGTTCGGCCTTCTGGGCAGGAGCGTGGTCTTCCGTGTGCTTACGCGTGGCCAGCTTGGTACGGAGTGATTTGGCACGTGAAAATCCTGCACGACAGCGTGAAAACCGAGGAAAGGCCCTTAGCGCGTAAGCGCGTCAGCACGCATACGCGAATCTATTGGACCAAAGGCCCTCAGCGCGTAAGCGCGTCTGTGACGTGACCCGCACGGGTGTTTCCCACACAGCACGTGATGACAGAGCACACGTGGAAAGACTGCACGTCAGAGTCTCATCGCGTGTAATTGGACAGCACGTCAGAGTCTCATCGCGTGTAATTGGACAGCACGTCAGAGTCTCATCGCGTGTAATTGGACAAAAGTGCGCGTACACGCGATTGGCCTATGTACGTGTATATCAGGTGTGCACGGACACTTACACACGCAAGTACGTCAGCGCACCTGTATCCCGGTGTGTGGGCAATTTCCACACGCTATTGGACTGTGCACTGGATTTCAGGGGTGCGCGGGTCACACGCTCGCCTACAACACGCGCAACGCATCAATTTGCGCGCTAACAAAATAACTAGCTCACACCCAGGATGAACATACCGTTCCTAGCAGCAGTGGCCGTGGCCTACCAAAGGAGGAGGAGGAGGATAGTCAGGGCCAGAATATTCACACCCAGAACCAGCCTTTTCGGGATGCCTGATGACCAGGTGCATGGGAGGTACAGGTTTCCACCACACATCATACTGGACCTGGTGAGTGAGTGGGAGGACGACCTCACATCACCCACCCTGTGCTCCCAAGCACTCAGCCCCCTGGAGAAGGTCCTCAATGTACTGCACTTCTTAGCCACTGGATCATTTCAGCGGACAAGTGCCATTGTGGGTGGTGTAACACAGGCCACCCAGTCACGCTGCCTACACCAGGTCTTGAACATCATCACTGCACGCCCATCAGTCCGCAGGCACATATACCTGCCCAGAACACCTGCAGAAAGGCATGCTGCCGCCCTGGATTTTTACGCTGTGGCACGATTCCCCAAAGTGCTAGGTGCCATCGACTGCACCCATGTGGCTCTACGTCCCCCCAGGGCATCTGAGCACATCTATAGGAACCGCAAGCACTGGCATTCCATCAACGTGCAGGTAGTATGTAATGCCAAGGGAATCATCACCTCAGTATATGCCAACTATCCTGGGTCAACCCACGACCGCTTCATTTACCGAATGTCCACCCTAAGCCGGGACCTAGAAGCTGGCCGGCATGGCGATACATGGCTGCTTGGTGAGTATGAATGCCACTGCACATGCATGCATGTCAGATACTGAGCAAGGTCACAACCCCACCAATGATACCAATCACCACCTCCACAGGGGACAGTGCCTACCCTCTCAGCCCCCACATGATGACGCCAATTCGGAACCCCACCACGCCACCCCAGGTAAGATATAACGCTGCCCACATTACAACCCGGGGCATAGTGGAGCGCACATTCGGAGTGCTGAAGTCACGCTTTCGCTCCCTTGACCGTTCTGGCGGGCAGCTGTTGTACGCTCCCCCAGTAGTGTGCAGGATCATAGTGGCAGCATGTGTCCTGCACAACGTTGCAACACGCCGGGGCCTGGCCGTGGACATGGTGGTGCCCCCCATCCCCAACCACATGCACAGCCGCTGCGCATGGGAGGTGAAAGGGCACGGGGGGAGGCAGCCCGTACACAGCTAGTGGCTAATTACTTCACATAGAAATCACACCCCTGTGGAGTGCACACTGCCCTGGCACATTCCATCTGACAATCAATGATGACTCAACCTGACACTGATCCTGAATGTCTGGAGAAAGAACCGTGAAAACCATATCAGCCTGAGATTGTTCACCTGGAAGTGTCACAATGTGTGCATCCCTACCCACACTGACACCACCAATGCAGTTTTGTGAAGTTACACATTCAAGCAGCTAAAATTAATACCCACTTGCAAAATGCAACAAGAGGACAGTGCCATGTCAGCCAACCCAACCCCAGCACCGCCACACGACACACCGTGCCATGTCATGGCATTTGCAGGTAAACAAAGTAATCCCCACAACATGACACTAGTGTCACAATGTACAGTGTCCCTATTAGAAACTTGCAACACGTGAAATGCTCAGAGTAATGGCGGACCAACAACAAACTTGAGCACGTACTACCATTAACTTGACATCACTAATGTTTAATATTAGTAGTCTCACCACCTGGAAATGTCTGCACTCCCACCACTACCAACTGTGCAGTGTTGGCGCCTGTAGAGTTGTAGGTGCACTGCTGCCAACATGGACCACATCTCCAGACTAGAGGTCCTTGTGTAGACATGAGGAAGGGACCTGCAAATTGGGAGGTAGACACAGAAGATGAGTTACACATCAATGCAACATGCAGTGTACAACACAACAGCAATATGCACTAGGAATGTATACACAGTATTGACTACAGACTGCCCACACAGCTCATGGGAGTCCAACGTCACTGTGTAATTCACTGTCACTTGGGCACAACCTTTGCAAGCCCATGGAAACGGGAAGCAGGAGGGGTGTGTGTGACTCAAACCCAAGCATCTGAACCAAATACATTACAAGCCTGCATGTGCCCAGCCACAATGCAGCGTATGCCCACAGGAACCACGGAAGCCAACAAATCGTCCCAAAAAAATTGGGAATAAAAGAAATAAAAATAAAAACAAAAAAAAAAATAAAAAATAAAAAAAAATGGCCATTGAAGGGCCCGGGGGGGTTGGGGAGGCCACCCAGGAGGTCCGAGGACAGGATGCACACCAGAACCCACCTGCGTGGATCCTGGGAAAAAAAAACACCTCCATGGGCTCATGGCCCACACGGCTACCCTATTGTGGGAGTATCACTGCTGTCGCTATTATCACCCTGTGCAGCTGCATCGGGAGGTGGTTGCACTATGGGAGGCAGCCCACGCAAGGCCCTAGTCTGCTCCTCCATGGCTGCAAGCATGCGGGTGTGGTAGGTCTGGTTCTGGAGGATGAGTGTGCGGAGGTCCCCATGCAACAACTCACGGGATGCCCGGACCTCCGCCCTCGTTGCCTGCATCTCAGCTGAGAGCGTACGGGTGAGACGCTCCAGCTGCTGTTCTGTCCTTTGGTGTGTAGAAGCCTCAAGCTCAACAAGAGTCGTCCTGAGGTGAAGGAGCTCCTGCCTCAGGGCTTCCCTGTGGCCCTGGGACTCAATGGAGATGGCCTCCCGCAGAGTCGCCAGTGCCGCCCGCCTGTCCCTGTTGGACCCCAACATGTCCTCCCTGTGTGACTGGCAGATGGAGTCGGTTGCCTGCTCTAGTCGCTCCATCAGCCTTTCAGGGGGGACAATGGAAGTGGCCACCCTATCCATGGCCTGAGCCATCATCTCGGATGATGCTGCCTGTTGGGTTGCCATACCGTAAATGGATTGCTCCCATGCAGTATTGCCAGGTGGCGTACGGCCACCACGTCGGCGGGCACCACACCTGTCTGGGGCAAGGCGAACTGCGCCTTGCTGTGCCGGCACTGCCTGAGGCTGCAGGACTGCATTCCCCCTCTGATCTGCTGGCCCAGGAACAGGATCAGATGTCACGGAGTGTGACCCTGCATCCGTAACCACCAAAGGCGTAGCTGCCAACACTGACATCCCCATTGAGGGTTCTGACCCTGGTGCAGGTGGGTGAGACAGAACAGAATCCCTCCCTGGAACACTCACCTGCGACGGCACGTAGGTCTCATCCGAATCAACACCTGAGTACAGCTCGGGGGAGGTGCAGCCAGAGACACCCCTTGAGAGCACGACCTGCAGCACTTGTGGGTTCTCACCCACCACCACACCACGTCCCTCACTGGTGGTTGGTCGGCCCTCGGACCCCTCCTGGGTCTGCACCATCTCCACAACCCCAGCAGTATCAGGTGCGTCTTCCCCTGCAAAGACATAAAAACAAAGAAATGGAAACAGGCATTAGCACCATGGCACACAATGAGGGCTGAGAAGCAAGAGAACCAGTACTTGTTTGACACATGTCCCACATGACTAAAACCCTCCCATGCATGCACCCTCACTGCGTATGAAGGGCAGGCAAATGGCACACACTGATGACACCAAGATGGAAGATGAACAAATTTTCTGCATGCTGCCTGGCAGTGGCATCACACATTGGCCTGTGATTGGCAGGTGAAACACACATGCCATCACACAGATGGCATGTACCATTGCTATTGAGTGAAGATGGAGAGGAGGGCAGCACCTATTCATTCTGTCCAGTTCCCGCATGTAATAGCTTTTCTAATTCACACAGGTCAGATTCTTCACCTGGAGCTGCCAGTCCGAAATGGTCCAGTTGCACAGGGACATGTTTGAACAAATGATATCCAGGTAACAAAGTCACTCCACTTTACCATAGCCATGTCAGACATGTGACTAGAGGACTGCGACATGCCTAGTAAAAGTGGTGGAATGTAAAAAATCTGACTAAATGAACAGTGGAAAATTTTGCAACAATGTTGTGGCAAGGTGACACTTCAAGGGCAACTGGCGTGCAGTTGGGCTAGATGTCTACTGTTGGCAGAAGGGATACAGCTATGGGCAAATGCAGCTGCGCAGGATGTATTGCATGAAGCACATGGCTGACCCATACGACTCAGGCGCACACACTCTCACCTGGCACACAAACAGGAGCCCTCACACACACCATGCACATGGATGACACACACATGCATGTGCACTCACCGGACAATGTCTCGTAATCAGCCAAATCTCCCACGCCTTGGATCTGTTCCTCCGTGACGTAGGTCCCAGCGACTGACTCATGTGGAGTGAGTTCCATGTCTACTACTGGAGACCCACCTCCAGTCACTAGAGTTGCGGCATGACTTGAGGCCAGCTTACTCTTTGCCCTGCGCTTTAGGTCATTCCAGCGCTTATAGCAATCATTGGCTGTGCGCCTCACGATTCCAAGGGCACTTACGATGTCCGCAACGGTCTGCCAGTGTGCCTGGCGTTGTGCAGGTGTGGTCTTGGATCCTGCAACAATGACCATCTCGTTGTCATGTGCGGACACATACTCGACAAGTGCATTCAGTTCGTCATCCGTGAAGCTGGGCTTCCTGGACGGGCCGGACTGTGTAGCCGTGTCTGGGGCATCAGCCTGTGCCGGACGAGGACTCTTCCTCTTCCGCTTGCAAGGTGGTGGTGATCCTGAGTGTCCTGCGCCGCTCTGGACACTAGGGGCAGGAGCCCTGGTGGACTCTGTATCAGGAGTGTGGGATTGCACACTCAGCATGGGAGTTGGTGCAGGCATTGGCTCTAGTGTGATGGTGTCAGGGGGTATATCAGCAGCATGGACTAGGATCGACACTGTCCGTGCTGGGTGTGTGAGGGCTGGGGTGGATGGAGCCGCAGCTGCCCCTGCAGCCTCTCCGCCCTGCCTACTTGGTGCAGCAGATGACCTTGCTGCCCCAGATGCACGTGGCATGGTGACATCAACGTGCACCAGCGCACGTCTCATAGGCCTGCTGACCTGGAAGTCAGCCATGGAGTCAGCCAGGTCTGGTGCCACAATGGGCTGGTCCAACAAGGGCTGAGCATGGATGGTGTCAGCCACATCAGCCTCAACGGGAGGGGGGGGATTATGGGTGCCCTTGACTGGTCCTCCACACATGGGGGGACAGGCTCACCCTGCAAGTAACGACCACGTCCCCTACCGGATCCACCACGGCCACCACTTGTGGCTCTTCCACCTTTGCCACCCTTACGGAATCCTCGCCTCCCAGCCATGGCACTGATGTTAATGTGCGTATGGGAGTGGCAGTAAAATATTGTCCTGGGCAATTGGGGGTCAAAGGGGTTGGGTACCAGATGGTAATTGTACCCTAGTGCTCTTGCAAGGCTGATTGTAACCCCTGGGGAAAGATGACGGGTCACGCTACGCACAGGAGCCCCAAAAAAGGGAGATGACGTGCACGCAACCCCTCCTAGACCACGTGTGCAGAAAGAAAAACCTGCACTACGCTGTGGCACCCAGTAACACAAGAATGAACGTATGCGTGTCACACGCAGTCTAGAATGACCTCTGAAGGGGTAGGCTACACACGGGGCAAGCACAGATGTTAGATACGTGCGTGACTCACCGTCTGCCAGGTAAAAGAGCGTGAAAAAGGAGCGCGTTTGGTTGGCAACACCCCCGCCAAAAGAAGATATGTACACTGTCTGAGGAGACAGGACAACAGTAGAAGGGAACACTGTTTGAGGGAACAGGCCCAGGTAAACCAGTAAAAGAGAAAAAGGAGAAAAATCTGTCAGAGGTAACAGGGAATACGAACTTGAAACGCCGTGAAGTAAATCGCGTGTGAACCGACAAGAAGTACAGAATTCACCCACTCGCTCTCCACGAAAAGCACGTACAAGGAAATGGTGTTCTACGCGTACCTTTTATACAGGCCCACACGTCCAGCGTCACTTACGCGGCGTCTAAGCGCTAGGGCCATTTCCACCAATTACACGCTTTGTGACTTATGCGTGTACGGCCATTTCCACCAATTACACGCTTTGTCACTTCTGCGTGTACGCCCATTTCCACCAATTACACGCTTTGTCACTTCTGCGTGTACGGCCATTTACACCAATCACACGCGATGACACTCTGACGTGCAGTCTTTCCACGTGTGCTCTGTCATCACGTGCTGTGTGGGAAACACCCGTGCGGCTCACGTCACAGACGCGCTTACGCGCTGAGGGCCTTTGGTCCAATAGAATCACGTATGCGTGCTGACGCGCTTACGCGCTAAGGGCCTTTCCTCGGTTTTCACGCTGACGTGCAGGATTTTCACGTGCCAAATCACTCCGTACCAAGCTGGCCACGCGTAAGCACACGGAAGACCACGCTCCTGCCCAGAAGGCCGAACTACTTCCCCCCAGAGCCCCGAGCACGCTCCCACCTGCCCTCTGCTGCTGCCTGACTGCCTGCTGCCCACGTGCACTGCCATTTGCTGCCTGCACATCAGCCAGGGGTGCTGTTGCTGTGACCACCCCTGCTGGAACCAAAGACTCCCGACTGGAATTCCATCGCTCCACAGCCCAGCCCCAGGACCCAGTTGCCCACCCACTCCTGCCTCTGGGGTTGTCATGTCGGGGCAAACACCATCTGTGACCACTGACAACCCCCAGCCAGAGAGGCAGAGGGGCACCAGCTTCAGTGCCACCGAAGTTGGTGTCCTGGTGGAGCAAGTCCTGGGGCAGTATGATGCCCTCTTCGGAAGTTCCCGCGCCGACAAGGAAGGACGGACTCGGATCTGGACTGACATCGTGACTGCCATCAACGCGGAGGGGGTGGCAGTCCGGGACTTACAACATGTCAGGAAGCGCTGGGAGGACTTCAGGTCCAGGACCCTGAACAAGGCCCGGCGCCTCTTGAAGGCAGCGGATGCCAAGGGGCGCCGGGGCCACTTGTCGGAAGAACAGATGGGGGTCCTGGAACGCATATCCCCAGTGCTCCACGTCCAGGTCCTAGAGAAGCAGACCCGTCTGGAGTCGAGCGGTGAGTGTACATGCATCCTGATTTTGAGCAGTGCGTGTGGTGATCATTCGCCATTGTGCCGGTTGCACATCTGTTTGTATGGGGTCGAGTATGGGTGGGGGTGTACAGGGCCGTGGGGCTGACACATGCGAGGGCTGTAATGTGTGAGACATGGATGGTGCTTGTGTGTGTGGGCTTGCATGGCAAATGCAGTTGTGCGTGCACACATGTTTGGATGAATGTGTATGTAAGTAGACATGTCCGTGATGTCAGGCATGTATGTTGTTTTCGGCTGCATGTATGAGCACTGTGTACATGTGCATGTGTGTGTATTTGACAAGGGTGCAACAGTGATGCAACATGGATGCATGTGACAGCGGTATGTGGAAGCCTGATTGGCAGATGTGACATGGATGCCCGTCTGAACAGTGCGACACTTGGCAGAGGTGTAGACATGCATGCAAGTGTGGTGGTGTGTGTACATGTGTGGTGCACTTCCTGTGTTGCATGTGATGTCTGGCTCCCCTTTGGCTGCTGATGCTGTTGTATGTGTAGGGATGGTGGTGGCAGTTGCGATATGGCTGTGGTATGGCTCATGTGTGCCAGTTGCAATGACATGTGTGTTGGGGATTGTGATGACATGTCTGAGGTTTGCCAATGCCACTCATGTTCAACTGTCATGCGTGTATGTGTCCATTGTACAGTGCCCTGATGCCTGTGTTTTGTTTCTCCCTGTCTGCAGCGTCAACTGATGAAGAGGGCGGAGAAGGTGCTGTGGATCACAGCGGCGGGGATCCGACCGCCAGCCGGAGACGCAAGGCCCGGCTCCCCTCCCGTGTTGTCATCTCGTCGGGGAGTGAGGAGTCCGGTGCCGCGTCCCAGGCCGCAGCTGCCGGGGGGAGGTCCAAGAGGCGGAGGTTGCAGTTGGACTCCTCGGCAGCAGAAGGGGCAGCTGGGACCCCACAGGGCCCAACGGGGGAAGATGGCACGGAGTCATCCAGGTTGGTGGGGGGTTTGGTGGAGGAGGGGGCCGCGCAAGCACCAGAGACGGGGTCTGGAGGTGGGGATCCCACTGGTGCTAGTGGTGCAGTGCAGGACCAGGGACAGGAGGCAGCACAGGCGGCCGCAGAGGTGCCTGTGTGCAATCCTGTCCCCGATCCTGTCCCTGCATCATCTTGCACCAGCAGGGATGCCTACGTCCAGACCCGTTTTCAGGCAGGGGATGAGCTGACGTCAACTGGCCTTCCTCTGCCTGCGGACGTGGCCATCCAGGTCCGGGTTGAGCCTGTCCTGGCTGGTGTGGCGTTGCGTCAACGGGCCATGCGAGGTGACCTGCAGTCTTTTCATGGAGAGACTGCACGTCATCTCGAATGGCTCGTTGACCACGTCAGCCTGCTGGGACAGGTCACCCAGGCCGGATTCCGCTGTCTGATGGGGCTTGCTCCGACCCCCTCCTCAACTGGACCCCCTACGCGCCAGTCGTCCTCTGTGCCATCTTCCCACCCATCAGTCACCTGGGTGCCCTGTGGAGCTGCCTCTGACGGTGCGGCCAGGCTGGTGGAGGAGGCATCCCTGCCACAGTCGGGAGTCGGAGGTCCAGCAGGGGTGGCGACATCAACAAGTGCACCCCAGTCGGCGGAGGATGTGCAGGCAGCAGGAGGCAGTGCACGGGCAGAGGCAGAGCAGCAGCAGCAGCAACATGGTGGGAGACATGCAGGCTCGGGGCTTTCGACATCGGAGGGGCAGGCATCGGCCGGAGGGCAGGGGGACCCAGGACAGAGAGTGTTTTCCGTGTGGCAGCGGTTGGGCCACGCCATAGGTGCGGAGCGGCGGCGGGCGGAAGAGGCGCGGCTCACAATGGTCAGGGCGGAGAACTCCATGCGGAGGTCCCTGAGGCGGGCCGAGTGCCTCGAGGCAATCCGCAGGGCGTTGGAGGAGGACACAGCGTCGTCCCTGCGGACCCTCGGGGCCATGGAACTGGACCGCCTCCGGGACATCGAACAGGAGTTCGATGATGCCCTGGCCCGTGACACCACGGAGTGAGCCGCTGGACTTGCCCGCCGCCTTTGTATATAGTTCTTTAGTTTTAGGTTTCCTTTCTTTCGTATTATGATTTGGAGTCGACGGACACTGCTCCACTTTTTGTATATAGTTGATTTTTAGGTAGGTTTTTTAGTAGGTTTCCTTTGTTCAGTTGGGCTCATGGCCCCTTGTTATTTTTGTACATAGTTCTTTATTGCATGGAGATTTTTTTACATTTGACTTTGGACACATTTTTTTTCAATTTGGATTTCCAGTTTTTTTTTTTTTATACGGACATTCAGCTTATTTTTTCTCATTCACATTGTAGTTTGTTTTCTTTCTTTAGCATTCTTTATTTTTTTCAATACAATTTTGTTTGCATACTTCACTGTGTGGTATCATCTCATTGGTTTCATGCATGTCATGTTGTGTGTTTTCCCATTCAATTGCAACAATTGTGTGTGACGGACATGGGTTCATTAGCTTCATGAACATTGGGGGTGTAACATGTGATTTCCATTTCCATGTGGGTGAATGGGTTACTTGGTAGGGCTTTTTGGCTGTGGAGGCTGAACATTACGCACATGATTGGGGATTGTGAGGACCTGGTGGGGGCTGCCCATGGTGGCAGGGGGGGGGCAGTGGGAGACATGAGTGGGGGCCTGGTGTAGGGTGACCCTGGATGCTGGGGGGTGGGGGTGCAGGGGGACATGAGTGGGGGCCTGGTGGAGGCTGCCCATGGTGGCAGGGGGGTGGGGGTGGTGGGAGACATGAGTGGGGGCCTGGTGGAGGCTGCCCCTGCACTGCTGGGGGGGGGGTGGTGGGAGACATGAGTGGGGGCCTGGTGGAGGCTGCCCCTGCACTGCTGGGGGGTGGGGGTGCAGGGGGACATGAGTGGGGGCCTGGTGGAGGCTGCCCCTGCACTGCCGGGGGGTGGGGGTGGTGGGAGACATGAGTGGGGGCCTGGTGTAGGGTGACCCTGGATGCTGGGGGGTGGGGGTGCAGGGGGACATGAGTGGGGGCCTGGTGGAGGGTGACCCTGGATGCTGGGGGGTGGGGATGGTGGGAGACATGAGTGGGGGCCTGGTGGAGGATGCCCCTGCACTGCTGGGGGGTGGGGGTGCAGGGGGACATGAGTGGGGGCCTGGTGGAGGCTGCCCCTGCACTGCCGGGGGGTGGGGGTGGTGGGAGACATGAGTGGGGGCCTGGTGTAGGGTGACCCTGGATGCTGGGGGGTGGGGGTGCAGGGGGACATGAGTGGGGGCCTGGTGGAGGGTGACCCTGGATGCTGGGAGGTGGGGGTGGTGGGAGACATGAGTGGGGGCCTGGTGGAGGATGCCCATGGTGGCAGGGGGGTGGGGGTGGTGGGAGACATGAGTGGGGGCCTGGTGGAGGATGCCCATGGTGGCAGGGGGGTGGGGATGGTGGGAGACATGAGTGGGGGCCTGGTGTAGGGTGACCCTGGATGCTGGGGGGTGGGGGTGCAGGGGGACATGAGTGGGGGCCTGGTGGAGGGTGACCCTGGATGCTGGGGGGTGGGGGTGGTGGGAGACATGAGTGGGGGCCTGGTGGAGGGTGACCCTGGATGCTGGGGGGTGGGGGTGGTGGGAGACATGAGTGGGGGCCTGGTGGAGGATGCCCATGGTGGCAGGGGGGTGGGGGTGGTGGGAGACATGAGTGGGGGCCTGGTGGAGGATGCCCATGGTGGCAGGGGGGTGGGGGTGGTGGGAGACATGAGTGGGGGCCTGGTGTAGGGTGACCCTGGATGCTGGGGGGTGGGGGTGCAGGGGGACATGAGTGGGGGCCTGGTGGAGGGTGACCCTGGATGCTGGGGGGTGGGGGTGTCGGGAGACATGAGTGGGGGCCTGGTGGAGGGTGACCCTGGATGCTGGGGGGTGGGGGTGGTGGGAGACATGAGTGGGGGCCTGGTGGAGGATGCCCATGGTGGCAGGGGGGTGGGGGTGGTGGGAGACATGAGTGGGGGCCTGGTGGAGGATGCCCATGGTGGCAGGGGGGTGGGGGTGGTGGGAGACATGAGTGGGGGCCTGGTGGAGGATGCCCATGGTGGCAGGGGGGTGGGGGTGGTGGGAGACATGAGTGGGGGCCTGGTGGAGGGTGACCCTGGATGCTGGGGGGTGGGGGTGCAGGGGGACATGAGTGGGGGCCTGGTGGAGGCTGCCCATGGTGGCAGGGGGGTGGGGGTGGTGGGAGACATGAGTGGGGGCCTGATGGAGGCTGCCCATGGTGGAAGGGGGGTGGGGGTGGTGGGAGACATGAGTGGGGGCCTGGTGGAGGGTGACCCTGGATGCTGGGGGGTGGGGGTGCAGGGGGACATGAGTGGGGGCCTGGTGGAGGCTGCCCCTGCACTGCTGGAGGGTGGGGGTGCAGGGGACATGAGTGGGGGCCTGGTGGAGGCTGCCCCTGCACTGCCGGGGGGTGGGGGTGGTGGGAGACATGAGTGGGGGCCTGGTGTAGGGTGACCCTGGATGCTGGGGGGTGCAGGGGGACATGAGTGGGGGCCTGGTGGAGGGTGACCCTGGATGCTGGGGGGTGGGGGTGGTGGGAGACATGAGTGGGGGCCTGGTGGAGGGTGACCCTGGATGCTGGGGGGTGGGGGTGGTGGGAGACATGAGTGGGGGTCTGGTGGAGGATGCCCATGGTGGCAGGGGGGTGGGGGTGGTGGGAGACATGAGTGGGGGCCTGGTGGAGGATGCCCATGGTGGCAGGGGGGTGGGGGTGGTGGGAGACATGAGTGGGGGCCTGGTGGAGGCTGCCCCTGGATGCTGGGGGGTGGGGGTGGTGGGAGACATGAGTGGGGGCCTGGTGGAGGATGCCCATGGTGGCAGGGGGGTGGGGGTGGTGGGAGACATGAGTGGGGGCCTGGTGGAGGATGCCCATGGTGGCAGGGGGGTGGGGGTGGTGGGAGACATGAGTGGGGGCCTGGTGGAGGATGCCCATGGTGGCAGGGGGGTGGGGGTGGTGTGAGACATGAGTGGGGGCCTGGTGGAGGGTGACCCTGGATGCTGGGGGGTGGGGGTGCAGGGGGACATGAGTGGGGGCCTGGTGGAGGCTGCCCATGGTGGCAGGGGGGTGGGGGTGGTGGGAGTCATGAGTGGGGGCCTGGTGGAGGCTGCCCATGGTGGCAGGGGGGTGGGGGTGGTGGGAGACATGAGTGGGGGCCTGGTGGAGGGTGACCCTGGATGCTGGGGGCTGGGGGTGGTGGGAGACATGAGTGGGGGCCTGGTGGAGGGTGACCCTGGATGCTGGGGGGTGGTGGGAGACATGAGTGGGGGCCTGGTGGAGGATGCCCATGGTGGCAGGGGGGTGGGGGTGGTGGGAGACATGATTGGGGGCCTGGTGGAGGATGCCCATGGTGGCAGGGGGGTGGGGGTGGTGGGAGACATGAGTGGGGGCCTGGTGTAGGGTGACCCTGGATGCTGGGGGGTGGGGGTGCAGGGGGACATGAGTGGGGGCCTGGTGGAGGCTGCCCATGGTGGCAGGGGGGTGGGGGTGGTGGGAGACATGAGTGGGGGCCTGGTGGAGGATGCCCCTGCACTGCTGGGGGGTGGGGGTGGTGGGAGACATGAGTGGGGGCCTGGTGGAGGCTGCCCCTGCACTGCTGGGGGGTGGGGGTGCAGGGGGACATGAGTGGGGGCCTGGTGGAGGCTGCCCCTGCACTGCTGGGGGGTGGGGGTGGTGTGAGACATGCATTGTTGATCAGTAGTGCAAGGTGACATGTGGGTTGGCTGGGGGGCATGCCCATGGTGAATGGGCTGCCTGCGGGACATGGGCAGGGGTGCAGGGTAGTCCCCCGTGGTGTGGGCTGCCTGCAGGGGCCGTGGAGGTTGTGGAGCGTACACCTGGGAGGACCCACATGGCCAATTCACGTGTAGTACTCCCCAGAACCCCTGAAATACACATTCCCTGCTGGTATCGCGTGTGCAACTTCCCGCGCACCCCTGAAATACATGTACCCTGCTCGCACTGGCCCAATCGCGTGTGGAACTTCCCGCGCACCCCTGAAATACACGTACCCTGCTCGCACTGGGACAATCGCGTGTGCAACTTCCCGCGCACCCCTGAAATACATGTACCCTGCTCGCACTGGGACAATCGCGTGTGGAACTTCCCGCGCACCCCTGAAATACACGTACCCTGCTCGCACTGGGACAATCGCGTGTGCAACTTCCCGCGCACCCCTGAAATACACGTACCCTGCTCGCACTGGGACTATCGCGTGTGGAACTTCCCGCGCACCCCTGAAATACACATACCTTGCTGAAATCGCGTGTGGAACTTGCCGCGCACCCCTGAAATACACATACCTTGCTGAAATCGCGTGTGGAACTTGCTGCGCACCCCTGAAATACACATACCTTGCTGAAATCGCGTGTGGAACTTGCCGCGCACCCCTGAAATACACGTACCCTGCTGCAATCGCGTATGCAACTTCCCGCGCACCCCTGAAATACACGTTCCCCGCTTGGCGTTTGCTGTTTGGCAGCCCGGTGAACTGGTCCAGGGTTTGCGCAGCCCTTTGCGATGATTTAGCGATTTTGATGGCTTTTCCTTGCGCGAGGGCGTTCTTGGGGGCGTTACTGGCGCTGCTGCAGGGTCGCTGCGATTCTCTGCGCCACGGCTGGTTTGGAAGCCTGAAATCCATGAATACGCTGTGCGCAGAAATCGGTTTTAGCGCACGTGCCTGGCGCAGTCAATCGCACGCGGATACTCTGCGCCAGCCGCTTGCGACACTTTTCTGCGAAATTCTATGAATTACCCTCTTAGACTTTATGTTAGGCGGTTTAAAAAAGATCAGTCCAATTTAGCTTGCTCCCCAGGAAACCCAAAGTACAAAACAGGGCAATGGGATGGGTTTAATAATGTGAAAAGGGGAAATGTGTGAGAGACTATTTTCTATTTCATCATTTTCTATTTACTTTCTGTTTCTATGGTTTCATAATTCTACTGATTGCATTTTCTATCACATTTTTAGTTATAGATGATTTATCTTTCAGGATGAACACTTTAAAATAGAAATGTATGTAGTCCAATAAGTGGCTTTATGATACCGTGCCTGCAAGGTTTGTCGGTACAACCACATGAGACCTCAGCTGTTACATCTGATAGTATGTTAATGGTAGGATAGTGCAGCATTGGACAGCTTACAATACATAACACTGACTTTACATACTGAAGCCTTGACACTGGGAGGTATCGGAAGGTTCAAACAACTAATCAGTGCATGATTATTATGCGCAATTGGTGAAACCGGAAAGTTACTGACATTTGAAGAAGGAGGTTGATAACGTAAGGTTACCATGAGGACTGAGCATTTCCAGAATGTTCTATGTCACTCGATCTGCACAACAGGTGCAATCGGGGTCAACAGTGGACTAATCTGGAAATGGAAAAGGGATTTAGTGAGGTTAGACTTCCGAAGTGGAACATGATTCCGTGCTAGGGCCAGTCAAGGCCATTTTATATACCTTTATCTTAAGATTCATTTTCCTTCTCATCATGGGACTGTGATCTATAGATTTAAGAGTTATATATATATATATTCAGTGAAAAACCTTTGTTAAAGGGGCGTTATGGTTCCAAGTAAAACCGAAAACCCCCTGCAATTCATCACAAATGTCATTGATGACATCACTGATGACATCACATGTGCATTTACTTTTCATGAAAAGTCTGTACAAGGGATTCTTATTGTAATGCTCTATCATAGAGAATGTGGCTGCTATGAAGCTGCAGACCGTTTAACCGGTACTGCTTTGTATGGAAAATCTGAAAATATAGTATGGCTAAGTCTTGGTCCTGCTAAATGTAGAAAACGAGTTCTCAAATCATATGAGGACATAGAAACAATAGGCAAAAATGATCCCAACAGCCAGGACATTTTGAAAAACCATTTACTAGACACATACTACCCAAACAGGAGTACCACTTTGGAAACCATGTGTCTATACCACATAGCCCAAAACTTCACATACACAGATAATATAAAACCAGATGAAAACAAAGGTAGATACAGAGTGACAAATTGTGAAGCTTAATTAATCATATCAATTGTCCTTAAAAACTCCTCAACATAAGGAACTATATTACATGTCCCTGCTACAAGAGTTACTCGATATCTATGACTCCTATGAAGACGCTTTCAAAGCAAATGAAAGTACTATAACAGATGTAAACTTTACACAGTACAAAACAATGTTGCACAATGAACCGCAACATGAGGAAGAATTCCAGGCCCAACTAGATGAGGACACTCCCGACAGTAGTCAACCTTCTGTAACAGGAAGCCAAGAACCACTGGGACAGCCACTAATAGCAAATGAGGCAGAATTAGCTATGACAGAAGTAGAAAGCACCATGTGTCACTATGAACAACCTACAGAAGACTTCACTGTACTGAAATCAAAACTGAACAAGGAGCAGCATAGCATTTTCCAAGAAGTACCAAAACAAATTGAACATGGTGTACAACATCAAAATAAAAACTGTACCTGCCAAAACTACAAACCTATACTGTTATACGTCAGTGGTGAAGCTGGTTCAGGCAAAACATTATTAATCAAAATCATTAGCAAGTTCCTTCAACAATTGACAAACAACAAACTGTCAGCTGTTGTAACTGCCCCCACAGGTTTAGCTGCCTACAACATAGGCGTTGTCACTTTACACCGATTAATACTCCTTCCAGCAGAACACCAAAACAAATTAATTATTACAAACTTTGTACAGAAGCTGCAATGGAAGTACGCAGAGTTTGAAACAAATGAAAATGCTACTAATAGATGGACTGAGCATGGTCTCCAACCTAATGTTGCCTTTTATTCACCTCAGATTACAAGAGGTACTCAAAACAGACTACGAAGAGCTCTATGGCGGAAAACACATTATTGTTTTCGGAGATCTTCTTCAATTGACACCAGTGAAAGGTGAACCTATTTTTAAAACCTTAGGGCACAAACTCTGCTGTAAAAATCTTGGCAGCATTGGAAATGTCAACCTTTGGCAACATTTCCGATACAGAGAATTAACAGAAAACATGCGCCAGTCTGCAGACCTCACATACATCAACATTTTAAAAAGTATTAGAGTTGGTGTACTATCTCAAGAAGCACAAACAATATTAAAAACCCGGCACATCCATGCACTCTATGGCCATAACTCATGTGCTACTGATGTCATGGAACAATTAGCACAAAAAATGTCAATTGTATGTCCTTGATGCTGACTCTTGCAAGCTGTTAAAAATTCAATGAAACAATGTTGAAAAAAGAAATGCAACCAATAATTGAAATTTGCTCCACAGACAAACTGGACGTACATGGTATGACACTACCCATGTGTCAACAAGCCACAATAACTTAGAAAACTCTATCTCCAACACAGACCCAATGATTTAATAAACAAACACAGAAACTGAGCAAATTGCACAGTACACTGATTTGACATATATAGTACTTCTAAAGCACTAAATATGAGGGTTTAAAATAATGCAGAAATGTCTATTGTGCAATGCAATACCTCATTATGAACTACCTACACTAACATATGATCTTTTCTTTTATCACAGAGATTGAAAAAGAATATCTGCTCCAGTTACCCAAGTCATGAAAAAAATATATCCAATCACAAAAAGTCAAACAGTAAGTATATAATAATTCAACTCACAAATACTGCTGCATAACACAACCATTCAAGCAAACATCTAGCCATACACCACAATCCAAAATGTTTACTTCCATGGATATGTCATACTGCAGTGCCTGTTACCCAACTCTACAAATCAAACAGTACACAAACATTTGATTTGTGGATATTTGTGATGGATGTTTGATTCTATGGATGTGTTATGCTGCGGTGGTAGTGGCCAGGGCCTAGAGCCT
This sequence comes from Ambystoma mexicanum, assembly GCF_040938575.1. Lineage (NCBI taxonomy): Eukaryota > Metazoa > Chordata > Amphibia > Caudata > Ambystomatidae > Ambystoma > Ambystoma mexicanum. Next base: position 137,739,977 of record NC_090941.1, on the reverse strand, counting down.
TGGGTCCATGGTCGAAGGCTACACCCTTTGGCCATGCACCCAAGACTCTAGGCCCGGGCCACAACCACTGCAGCATAACACACCCATAGAATCAAACATTTTAACTGTGGTATATGGGCTACTTATAGGGGATATTAATTGCAATCAATGCTCTACTAACAACCCAAAACCAACATCATACTAAAGTAAAATAGCCAGTAGTGCATTTATTATGTCTGCGGACAGCCGTGAAGACCGCGGACATGGCAAACACATCAGGGGCACCTGCCACCTAAACAAATACAGCATTTGACCCATCTCTTACTCCCCCACCCTCCCCAAGCACTCTTACACACCAACAAACTCCCCGAAATTGTATTTTTCTCTGTTCAATGCTGCGCTGTCTGCGGATCCAAGATGGCGGGCGCATCACAACGATGTGACGCACCTCACGCTTCACCCCAGCCAATCAACAAACATGTCACATGTCGGTGGACTTGACACAAGCCGATTAGCCAATCGGTGTCCTGTCTGCGGAGCGAATAGGGAAATGTGTCCGCAGAGCAGACATATATATCACTCATTTTTTTAGACCTACTTTTTGGTCATTTTAAAAAAAAACTACTGGACGGATTTCCACCAAATTTACAAAAGCACGCTTTTGGGACCAAGCCGCTGCTCCTACCGCAAATTTGGTGCAAATCGTCTAGCGGTTTGAGCTGTAGGCGTGAGCAAAGTTTTTTCCCCATTCAGTGTATGGGAAAAAAAGAAATTTTGGGACCCCCCTATAACTTTTCCCCCCTAGACCAAACCTCACTAATTTTTGTAAAAAAAATCAGAGTGGGCCATATACTTTTTTTGCAAAGTTTGGTGAAGCTTCGTCCAGGGAGAGCGAAGTTCTAAGCCACCCAAAAAGTGCTATTCCTATTGGATTAGCAACTTAACCATAACTACATGGCTGCTACCACAGGCCATGTAATTTAGATATATATTTTCAGTAACAAGAATGTGTTAATGGAACATTAGGGTTGCAGTGTGAGATTTTAAAACCAAATACATTAGCCACTTATGGAAAGCTACACAACCATAGCTCACACCCTTGGCATGCACTGACCATACCCACGACATCACAAGTGACATCACAAATGGCATCTTCAATGACATCACATATAGAGGAAAGTTCTTTGTTATTAAGTGAAAGTAAGCATATGCCTTGACCTGGAGGTACTGCATTGAAAACATGACAAATATACTATGGTATATACAACCTTCAGAAATGTTGTTAGGTCAGTTTCCTTAGTGTTTGGCCTGTGCTCATGTGCTCAGCTGAACAGTTCAGATATATCTTTTAACTCTGAGAGTGCATTTTTGCAGTGAATCAGAGCCTGCTCTATCACACACTATCTTTCAAAACTATTACAACTTAACTTTTTTAGCATCTGAAACCATCACCATCTAAGAAGATATCCTGTAGGTATGTGAACTATAAACCATTAATAAAATGTAATCAAACATGTTAAAACAGTATAGTAGTTAATTGTGTAAATGTATAAGGCACCATCACTACATTAATACTTTAAGAAAAATGAATCTCATGCAAATTCTCAAACGCATTTTTGAATGTAATACACTCTTTACACTTGAATTGGTAATTATTTGAGAAATAATGGAAAGTGCTACTGCATTTAAACTTTCTTCTGCTTCCATTTTTACATATACTTAGGCTAGTGGTGGACAATTGAAGACAAGTGATGAAATGTGCTACCACAGGCACCAACTGCTCTATTTTCAGAAGTTCCCGGTAGTAAAATTGACACAGTACTCTTTAAAGATGTAAAGCTGTCTTTAGCACAGCTCTAAGGCACACTTAAACACAAGCACAAAAACATGATTTCAACTATATTTTCAAGTGGATTTTCTTTTCAAACACATCATGCACTTTTACCTCCAATAAATGTTCACCACTGCTCAAATGCAAAAGTTGAAATACAACACAGAATGCATTTTGTTTACTTTCACATCTTTCATAAATGTAAAGTTGACCTTATTCACAAAGTGGACATGCTCATTTCTTGGCAATTCAACCGCAGCACAAAAGGTTCAATGACACGCCCCTTTACATACATCACTATCAGGAACATGCTCCCACCACTAACATATGACAAGCTCTTACCACACACATAGCACTGGGAGGCAGGGGGGGGGGGGTGCATTTCACACTTACAGGCCCTTGAATGTCCTATCATTCTAAAATGTACAAAAAAGTTTTATACCTTTTTGAAAGATAGAAATGTAAGAGTAAAAACAACCCTTCAAACCTACTGCTGCCACACTTAGACAGACACAGTGATTATTTGCATATCCCCTGCACATACTCCCAACAAGAACAAGGAATGTGTGTCATGTCTGTACGTTTCAAAGTGCATCACATGTAAATATAAGATATTCTTTTCAATGTGCAGAAATGCCCACTTAACGGCACAGACATGCAAAGGGAGTTTAAAAGAGCATACATATATGCATAGATATACAATTGTATAAATTCCACAAAAACAATAACCATGTATCTACAACATCAAGAATCTCTGTTTTTCACAGAAAGTAGGTGCACCACATTAATAAGTGCCACTAGAACCTGCATTACCTATCTCCATTTTGTACAAGAAATACACTCATGTCCAGTAATGGAATAGGCAACATAAATGGCGATCATACTTTGGCAGTATTTCTACAAGAAATAGTGCAAAATTCATTTACCTTTTCCATCACTCACCATCATACTAAACTAATGTGATTACAAGACCCAGAGCAACAGTGTAGAGCCCCATTCCTGCATTCCCACTCCCCCATTACCCATGTCACATAACTTCTCATCTCAGCCCTTCATTATGCATGTACCGCCACTCTCCATCACTGTTTATAAATATCTTTTCTGCTCCTCATTATCCCGTAACTCTCCTCCTCATCCCACTCCCTCATTACACAACTCCCCTCCTTATTTCATGCCCTCATTACCAACAAAGCCCTTATCCTCCCAGTCACATTACCCATGCATTTCCCCTTCTAATCCCATTACCGCATTATCAGGACAACCCCCTCCTCATTCCATGCACTCATTACCTATGCAACTCCATTCCTCGTCCCAGTACCCCAATAGGCATGCCCTTAAAAAAAAAACATGGCAAAGTTAGATAAGATACTGTTCATTTTGTACACATCACGATGTGCCAATTCCCAAAGGGAGCAGGCAACTTGTGCCACACAACTTAACATAGCTTATAAATGCCTACTTAAATGGACAAATATAAAAATTGTAGGGGGTTTAAACAAGCATATGGATGTGTGCATTTATCATAATATCTTCTTTTGCAGAAACCTGAATAAACCAGAGATGAATATACACCATTAAGAAACACTGCTTTTTACACACATAAAGAGTGCCTCATTTTAATAAGTAGCCACTACAACCTACATTACACCTCTACAGTTTGTGCTAGAAATCCTTCACCCAACTGACTACTCATATGCACTGAGGGGAGAAGCAACATGAATGTCCATTAGAAATTGGTCCATATTTAACAAAAGCATACTTAACTCATGTTTCTTTCCCATGAGACGAGTGTCAAAACTACAGCACTGAACTCCATTGCTGAATCCCCACTCCCTCATTACCCATGCAACACCACTTCTCGGCCCATTCTTCATGATGCATGTCACTCCAATTCACTGCCCTTAATTATTCATGAAAGTCTCCACCTCGTCCCAGCTGCTCATTATCCAAGCACATCCCCAATTACCCTGCTTATCTATGCACTCATTACCCAAACAGGTCCTCTCCCCCTCCAACTCCTCAGTATCCACACAACTTGTATTGTCCCACTACCTCATTTGCAATGCAACGCCCTTCTTAATCCATGCCCTTATTACCCAGACAACTCTCTTCCTCATCCCTGACTCTCAATACTCATGCAATGCTGCTCCTCTTCCCAGTGCTTGATTAACCACACAATTCCCACTCACTACCCAAGAACTCCCACCCCTCATCCCAGTCACACATGATCCACACAATTTGCTTGCTCGTTTCAGTCCCTCTTTACCCATGCAATTTCCCTTATTTAAACTACAGAGTGCAGTTCACTTCTAAGATCTTACTGATAACATAAAAACTGGGCCTCTGCTCTCATTATATTTTTAATAAATCAGTATAACGTATCCCTGTAGTTCAAAACTACCCATCTATAATTCTGTATTTCTTCCTTTATTGCTATTTAACAATGGCAGGCCCTTTCACAAGCCACACACAATTTACTAAAACCAAACTTTAACATTCACTTTTCCCCATCAGAAGCAAACAATGCCAACAAAAAGAATGCAAAAGGAAACCTCAATATGCAGGTAATTACAAGGGAGAGCCATACACCCACTCTCTACTCATAACCTTTTTTATAGTAAATGTACAAGCACGAGAGGAGATAACTGTCACCTTGCAAAGTCCACCAAAATAGTACTTACTTCTCCACCTCCATCAAAACTGAAATACAAACAATTGGCCTCTAAAACAGTTTCAACAGAACTTCAACACTCAACATACATCACAGATATGGAAGGCATATCCTCCAATGCAATGTGGTATCAATATGATATTGAAAAAAAACAATTTTACAAAAATGTTCTGCTACAGAGTCAATTATCAGAGAAAACTAGTTTTAGTATCAATGATTCACATCCCATTTAAATAAAAAGATGCTCATCATTTCCAGCATGAACAGAAGGAAACTGTGAACAAAATGTGTTAAAAAAAACTAGAAAATAAACATAGAAACTTTCACAAATTAATGGCGATAACTTCAGCAACCTTTATAGGAGCGGTTGGTATAATACTACCAACATAAAACCTTTCTACCAACAGGAAACCTAACACCAGGTATATATAAATCCAATTTCAATAGATATTGGTGGCAGAGGCTATGAGATGGTCAAAGGAAATTTTATGAAACAAGAAACCTTAATCCCAAAATCTTCTCTAACAAATATTTCTTATTATAGTATTTTGGTGTTAATCACACCTTTACTAGTTATAAATACAGTGTACAATTTTACAAATGGAATACATTTAATAAAAATATATCAAACAAAAGTTAATTCCATAGATGGAAATGGAAATATTTTGAATATAATTACCCTCAGAAATCATTTCGATTTCATTTTTATATTCTCACAATAAGAATATGCTGACAACATAAGGATGATCTGCTCTTCCTTTAATAATCTACACAAAAATCTGCCAGTCCCCAATTCATCATTGGAGTATACGAAAAGTCTGAAATATGTATTCCTTTGTTAATGTAAAGCAGTGAAATTAATGAAGAAGTGTTCCACGTTCTCTATTTCCACTGAGTTTCCACATAACCACCAGGTTCTTTTCTCCCTTCTGTCCTGACCGGTGATTCCTTTCTCTCACAGGTTTGAGGTTGGTTTAAATGCAAGAGCATAATAAACTGACTTATTGATATATATGCAGATATCTTAATATAGTCTGGGATTATATAACAGGCAGGAAAACTTAAATATAATTGACCCGCATCTTTTTTGTTTTTAAGTTATCAAACATAATATGCCTTTCCCAAAGAAGGCTTTTTCATTGAGCTCTTTAATTGTATATATTAAATGGATACAAGTGGTCCCCTTAAAGTCAATGTTTGCATAAAACTGTCTACACTATTTTGCTGATTTGGTAATACAGCCTCTCCAACCCCATTCCATCTCTTTTCTTAATATAAACAATGTATTGGCAGGTTTTGCCTCCAGAAATTTAAGATGCATATCTGCCTTTCTGATCAGGGCCGGAATGTATAAAGAGTTCACATTCAACTGAGTTAAAATAGCTTTTGATGGAACAGAAGGTGGACAGTTGCAGAACATTCTCAAAATGTTACCTTTGGTTAGTTTCAACCATCTTTTATATTAGCTTATTTTGGAATTCTATACCATACCGAATCTTAGGCATAGCTTCTGACCATAAGCCAACCTTAGATGTAGTTTTGAATGATCACCATATTTTTTATAAGCATTTCTCAGACTAGCCACAACGGAGGTACTACACGTGTTTATCATTTTGTTCCAGAGATTTTATAAATTCAAGTTCATGAGTAAAAAACTCAAGTAACAATATTTGTTTACTTACTCTATTGTTTTGCGTGATTCAAACACCATTTGTATTTATTACTGAACCTTTCTGATGTAAATGACATCATTTTAGTTGTATTATTATTTATAATGAAATTATCAGCCTTCACATAGGGCCTCATTACGACCCAGGCGGTAAGGGGTTAACGGCGCCGTAAAAGGTTGCGGCGCAGTTAACCCCTTACCGCCTAATTACGAGGTCCCTTTGCGGGTTCCCACCTTAATGGCTGGTTTTACCAGCCGTTAAGGATTGGACCCGCAAAGGGACCTTGGAGGTAATTACGGTACCGCAATTTATGGTACCGTAACTACCGCGCTCCCCATTTCCATTGAGCCCTATGGGGGTAAAAATGGGAATGGGGAAGGGCCAATGGTGAACAGGGAATTACCGCCCTGCCAACCTTGGAATGGCGCGGTAATTCCACCATTCACCAAGGTGGAATCGGTAAAATACCGGCGGCAGCGGTTACCGCCTGGGTCATAATGAGGCCCATAGTTTTCTGTTGCTGCTAAACTTCTCTGGAGACCCACTTCTGTGAGTCCAGGATGACAACATCATCTACATAGGCTAACCTTTTGATATGAAGATGATTTATTTTAGGTGGTGTATTCCTTACAGAATTCATGTCTAATCAATTGTTTAAGCCCACAGTGTTTGGTAATCTGTTCCGAAAGACATCCCTCCCCATCTAATCCTAACCTTTGCATTTGTATATTGGAGGATAATTATAATCAGTGTGCCCCGGTTACACATTGCATCAATATATACCATTATTTAGTGCTATCCTCTTTGTCATATGTTGAACTAAAAACAATACATGCTGCATACAGTGGAGACTTATTAGCTTGAAGGGCATTACTTTGAAGGTGTGTTATAATTATGCCCTTATTTAGAGTGCCATATTTTTTTCTAAACCCTATTTAAAAAAGATAGGCCGCCTTTTGACCATTCTGATTTCCTTGAATACGATATTTAGACGAGTCCATTCAAAGGGGCTGGGTTTCAATACTGCATGAACTAGCTCTTTGGGGCACAGTGCCTGAAAATAACTGTATATTTTGACAGTGTTAAAAGAATGCCAGGTTTGACTTTTTTGTTGTAGCCCTCAACTCCCTCCCACCCCCCATTTTGACGTTTTGGAAATGTGATTTAATTAATTGTTCCCACAAATGTTTTCTTATACCATTATATAGATTCGATGTGAGGTTATCGAAGAGTTTTAATGTTTACACCAATAGGTTCTCATATCTTTGGCTGAGAGAATGTTTAACATGTCTAACTATTATCCACTGAAGGCCTTTGCTTGATGTTTTTTTAACCCATTTTCATAACCTTGTGCTACTTCATTGCTAAGAATGTTTCTTTTATGCCATTTTAGCTTTGCCCTTTCAAATTATTATTAACCCCAGCGCTCAACCTCACCAGGCATTATGTCCGTTTACAAATGGTCATGCAGCTCGATGTGCAGTTTGCTAACACAGTCATTCAAATCCTTGTGACTATTTCTGAAACAATATATAAAAGAAAAAGAATAAAGTTAAATCAAAACTCTTCAGGACGGGGGCTCCTGTCCTGTGTGAATCCACACAGGATTACATGGCCGTTCATTTGTAGGCATTTCAGAAGTATCTTGCAAAAGCGCCTTTAAATATATACAAACACTGGCAACACACCACTCTCCCAGTGCTAAAAAAAAGTCCAGCTCTAGAATTACTAAAACAAAACAAAACTTTGATAACGTCACAGAACAAGAAGGCCTCAGGAAAATAAACGACATACAAATTAAATTCTTTGGTACTGAAGTAGAGGATGAAAACACATATTAGAAACCACCATGAATTTGTTAGCAGTAACTTCCTTTGCCCAACATATCAAAAACTGCAAACTTTCAAAACACCTCTGCAGAAATTCCATGCAAAGAATGTGTTTGCTGTCATCAAATGTTTGACCAAAAAAGTACAGAAACAGCAGACATGTGAGAGAAAATAGAGGACAATGCACAATCAGAATGGTTTAAATTGCCCTTGTACACACCAAAAGATAACTATGATCAAACTGATCCCTTGTTATTTATCACATATTACAATAATAGGTTTGATGAAAACCAGATGACTACTCACACCATCAATAGCAACTCAGAAACAGCCCCACTTTCCAAAGCTCACCAACATTTTAACATATATGAGAGTATTATAATTCACACAGTACACCCTTTCCATGCTATCATACACCAAATTGGTACCCATTTTACCAACAGGTTAGCTAATGACCTCCGAATAGATACAAGACAATTATTTGAACAAATATGTGTGGTCAAAAGAAAACTAGTTCTGGCGTCACACTGGCATCCATTGTATGCTAACAAATCTAGGCTCTCCACTTGGCTCGTTACTCACAGTTGTGTATAATATGTATGGTATTTACATTACACCATATGCAAAGCCAATCAAATTAAAGAAGGAATAGATTTATAAAGCAAAGGAAAACTGTATTCCCTAGATCCAGTGAATTTTGCACGTTACTTTCATACCCATGTTTAATTTCATCTGCCAGAAACATTGCCTTCCGTTTGGGGAGGTAGAGCATTAATTTTGGAGAAAAAAATGCCATTCAAGAGAAGCACCAATTCCACTACAGTCACAATATATGTCACAGCCTCTCATTAAATCTGAGAATACTGATTCAAAAGATCTCTAAGATGGGGTTTAAAACACTTTGTCAAAATGTATACAGCTTTGGCATAAGAAAGCTCTCCCAGAGAGACTGTGGTTTGCTCAAAGACTTTGACAGGCAAATCAGCCAGGCTCAGATACCCTTTAGCGCAATGCTTGTAGGATTTCCATTTATCCAATTCATGTATCCAATTTCCAGGTGATTCACGGTTCACCCCGGATCCCTCTCCGTCGGACTCAGATCCGTTTCAACATAATGTTCAATCAGTCTCCCTCTGCCGGGCCAGACCAATTTTAATTTACCTTAACACAAACTTGCTTTAACCAAAATCTCTCAGTAGATCTCCCTTGTTTGAGCTCGGACCAACCTTAATTTTCTTTGTGATAAACTTTCTTTACTCTATTAAAGGGATGGTCTAGTAAAAGTTTTTATTTAAAAAATAGATAGGCCACATAAAAAAAAATATACTAGCATCCTCCGTTTTAAAACTTCCTATGTAAAATTTTGAGCTATTCAAGCTCAAAATTTGAAAAAGCAAGCACAGGGGCGCCGCCATTTTGTGAAATGGAGGCCCTCCTGTGCTGGTTTTTGCTTTTGCGGCACTAATGAAGGAAAAGCCAGCCAGCTGTAGTAAACAAAGTCTACCGCTGGGTGGCTTTCCCTTCATTAGTGCCGGGACTCGGAGGACGCGGACCGGAGACCAGAGCAGGAAAGCTGCAGCTGAATCTCGGTAAGTGCTATTTATTTTTTTTACAAAAAATAAGCACTAGCTGCGGTTTTTTTTCTAAGTTTTCCGGGCTGGAGGAGCCCGGAAAACTTAGAAATAAAACCGCAGCTTTAAAAACGTTGTATTTATGTTTGCGGTCGCTTTTGAAGTGTTATGCGGATGACACAATGCTCTCTTTCAGGCCTTGGCCTCCTCCTCGCTCATCCCTGGCTGTCTATCCACAATTCAGGCTTGGTGTGCTACTAATGATCTATGCCTGAATGGCAGTAAGACGGAGAAAATACTCATTGGGACCCTTGCTCCTGCTTTCCCATTTTCTCACTGGCCTTCCTCCCTTGGCCCTGCGCCCTCACCTACCAATGAGGCAATAACTCTTGGGGTTATCTTTGACTCCACTCTCTCCGTATCTTCATACATCTCAGATATCTCCAAAAGTCCAACTATGAACTGCACCTCCTCAGAGGCATTCTACCTTTTCTCACTTTCCCCCAGAGGCTCATCACATTGAGAGCCCTGGTTCTCTCTAGGCTGGACTATTGCAACAGCCTCTTTCTCAATCTTCCTACTTCTACCGTCCATCACTCTACAACTCATCCAGAACAGAACTGCAAGACATATGCTTGACCTCAAGCCCTGGGGCCGCCATCTCTCTGGCACTGAAATCCCTCCACTGGCTCCTTGTGGCTGCAAGGATTTAGTTCAAGACCCTCTGCATTATCCACAAGGCTTTCTGGGGCCAGGGCCCGCACTATCTACAATGCTCTCTTCCTAAATACTCTCCCTCTAGAGGCCTCCGCTCATCGTCCTCCAACTCTCTGCGGGTGAGCCACTTTCCCAGAGATTTGGGGGTAGATCTTTATCCGGTGCATCCCTCTGGAATAGCCTCCCTGCCCCTCTACGTCTTGAGCCGGAGAACCATAAATTCCGGAAACTCCTCAAGACCTTCCTTTTCTCTTCCTCCTTCTCTCTCCCTCTCCCCTGCTAACCTCCTTTCGTTTCTCGCCACCATCCTTCCCCTCCCTAATTCTGTTCAGTGTTTGCTGACTGGCAGCATGGTTCATCTCCAGAGCCTATAGGTTAGGTCCCAGGCTCCCCCGCCAGTCTTTTGTACTTGCCTCCGGGCCGCTGCACTTTGTTCAACATTACTGCACTTTCCGCTTAGGCTCCTTTAGCAGGGCAACCTCTCTGTACTTAACCCAGGGCCCTGCTTGACAGCACTCTTGCCCCCCTCCACCCTCCCTCCCTTCTCAGCACCTCTGTCTGTATGTATGCATGACACAAATGTGCTCGGACCAGTTAGTTTGTCAGTGTTGTCTCCCGCCATTGTTTTTCTGCCCCCCACCCTGAGCTTGGTCTCAGCTGTGCCACTTCATGCACTTGGAGAAATGTCATCAGGCCTAGTATGCTAGCTATTCTGTTTAGATCATTTGGAATCTTCAAGGTCTAAGAATGATTACTGTATTTCCCTTGTTACCTTCCCACCTTGAAGCGCTTTGAAGCACTTCACCTGCGTATAAGCGCTATGTAAATAAAAAATAAATGAAAAGCTTCTAAAGTGCACTCTTAGATTAATGGGTGTTGATCCGCTGTCACAGCAATCGCCTTTAATGAGAAGGTGGCTCTAGTGTCCACATTATTGCTTTGGAAGTCATTAGCCAAGGCAAGGGTTCAAGAACAAATGTAAATCAAACAAAGTGCTGTTTCAAGTTGAAGTCCCATAGGTGCTCTATATATTAGAAGCACTGTAGTCTATCATATCTTGGGTTCTTCCCTATGGATAACTCCCACGTTTCTTCCGCCAAACCCATCAAAAGCAGATTGGCATTCTGGAACAAGGCACTTCCGACCTGCACCCATCAACACCACAGGTTTCACATCTGCCTTTCCCACTAATGGACCCCACCCCCTTTTGTTCTCACAGAGCCAAGCACAGCAAGGCCAGCAATTGTGGCTGATAGGCCCTATACAAGACCACTTACATTACATAAGAAGAATGAATAATGTCTCTCCTACACCATCGTTTTCACAACCTCTGATCCAAAATATTCATAATTCCAAACTAATATTCTCCAAAACTGTGTCCGGGTTCCCAGAATGGGGAATTACCGGGCCATTCCGAGTTTGGAGGGCCCGGTAATTCCTCCCTCAGGGAACCCGGGCCCGAGCCTTCCCCATTCCCATTTGAGCCCCCATAGGGCTCAATGGGAATGGGCGCGGGAGCTAACAACGGGCCGATTACGATCGGCCCGTTGTTAGCTCCCTGGTCCCCTCCCGGGACCCGGTAAGGACGTCTGGTAAAACCAAACGTCCACATCGAGTCTCGCGAGGGAACCTCGTAATATTGTGGAATGAGTTCAAGGGGTCCGCCACCATTAGCGGCACCCATTAACCCATTCCGCAATACTTATAATGAGGTTCAATGTGTTGTATTTTGAAGGCCCTTGTATTTACAAAAGTAGTCATAACTACTCTAAGTATTATTGAATTATGACATGTGTATTCTGATTTGTCATAAAATATCCATTCAAAAGAATACACATATTTGATTAGAACATGTATATTACTGTATATAATTAATAAATATTAGTCAATAATATGTTACTTAGAACAATCTCATATGAACACAAATTTAGTTATTTATGAAATTAATATTTTAAGAAAGATAAAATGAACTCTCGTGGGTGTTCAATAGAAGTTAGAAACTCTTCCTGATGGCTTTCTAAACTTTGAGACCAATGGGTTGCCAGGAAAGTGGAATTTCTAGGCATGCTTTTGTGACATCAAGGCAAAGGGCCATCCAACAGAATATTGATGTGTCATATTATAGGTGGGATTTAGGTATGGCAAGGAGGCAGAATAGTGAGGCACACCTTGGTTCAACAGTTAGGGTTAGTGGAGGCAATGTCCAGCCATCCCTTAAAGTTATTGTGCAGAGCGAGTAGGGTTGAAGAGGCCCAAAGGTTGTGGGGGAACAGGCTGCCTGCCAGGGATCTATCCCATGGTTTGCTGTGTGGGGTGAAGGAGGAGGGGTCCCTCGAGCCCTCTAGCCCCAGACAGGCACAGACAGGCGCCTTCGTGAGGGGCCTTGGTGCAGGGGGCCGGCCTCATCACCTGCCGGATTCCTATTGGCCAGATGAAGGTAATGGTAGCCAATCGCGCCTTGAAACACTTGTGTATAGGCGCGTTACAAATACCTTATCATATCATATCAGTAGAGAAGCGACATGGTTGTTGTGGCAACGCTTGGAGGCACGACGGTGCTGAAGAGGACGGCCATCTTACTGTAACAAAGTACTGCCTTGTGCTGCAGTGCGTGCAATCGTTATGTGGGTTGTGTTGGCTAAAGAGCCCGGCTGCCAGCCGGCAGTCGCTGGAATGCGGTCAAAGGCGAGCAAACGCCAATCTCACCCATGCCACCAGACAAAGTTCCACGGAGTGCACAAACCCTGGAAGGCCCTCTGTAATCTATGCCTCCCCTGCCGGTGCAGGCTGTATGATGCTGGGGGGTGGGAAGACCTCTGCGCTGCGGCAGTCGTGCTCACTGTGTTCAGGAAGAAGTCACAGACAGGTGCCTTTGTGAGGGGGCATTGGTGCAGGGGGCCGGCTTCATCACCTGCCTGCTTCCTATTGGCCAGATGAAGGTTATGGTAGCTTATCATTGGAGAAGCAACATGGTTGTCATGGAAAACCTTAGAGCCACAACGGTGCTGATGAAGAGGGTGGCCCTATTACTGTAACTAAGCACTGCCTTAGGCTGCAGTGCGCCCAATCATTATGCGGGTTGTGGGGGCTAAGGAGCCCGGCTGCCAGCCTGCAGTCACTGGAATGGAGTCAAAGGCGAGCAAAAGCCAATCTCATCCCTGCCGCCAGACAAAGTTCCACAGAGTGCACAAACTCTGGAAGGCCCTCTGTAATCTATGCCTCCCCTGCCGGTGCAGGCTGTATGATGCTGGGGGGTGGGAAGACCTCTGCGCTGCGACCCCTGTGCTCGCTGTGTTGATAGGTACGCCCACCTTGACAGAGCTGCATTTGCACCTTTACCACACCTGCACCAATCTTTTTTTACATTTAATGCAATATCAAGTATATTTTATTAATGTCATTGGTGACTATTCCTTTATGCAAGTTAATGCTGCATTGACATGTATTTGTGTCACCCCTCTGGTCTCTAATAGCTTCGTTTCACTGCTCAAACACAGTAACCACTAGGAGAGCCAAGTAAAGTTTAAAGGATGTCTGTTTTAACTAGGTTTAGGAAGGAAACCCTATACTCTGAACAGAAGTCTGAGAGATTAATCCTAAAAACAATCCTTCAATTAATGTTTTAATAGGAGTGGGTCCGTTTCCTTAACCCAGCCCACCGACCCCCTTGCCCATCTTCCTCGTCACTGTCCTTGCTAGGTGAGGCTAAGGGCCTAGTTCACAGAAGCACTTTATAGTGGAAAAACCCCATTGGAAAACACTCTGTAAATAAGGGCCTTAGTCTCCGACCCGAGACAGACTCCCAATACCACCCTTTCGAACAAATTTGAACATGGAACATGGAAGAACTCGATTATCTTCCATATAGGACTGTAAAGAGGAATCCGAGGTATAATGAAGATTACCTGTAAGTAATCACGCCACTTCCTACCTTCTTTTCTAGGCAAATTAACACTTTTTTAAGTGGCAAATACCTCTCCTACCCATACTTTCCCCTTGCTACTACCCAGTGGAGAAACTTTGCTGAAAATGTTGGGGGGGACATGACATCTGAAGAAAAGGTGCCCCAGCCAAATGAATGGGGACAAAATGGTGTGCCATGAAAGTTGGGGGGACAAACACCCCTGTCCCCCCCCTAAAATTACGCCCATGCTACTACCTGGTTTCTTTTTGCATCATAGGAAGACAAGTGAGTAGCCTTCCAGCGCCAGGATATGCTCCAAACGCCCCCATGGATGGATATGGCTACATTCTTCAAACTGAATGCGGGCTGCAGTGTTTATAAAAGTGCACCAAGAAACCACTTGTGGTTTCTTTTTTTCCCTAAGTGATTGGGCTCCCTCTTAAAACTGCCATGTATTTTTATTGATGAATATTCACGCCCACAAATGAACTTCATTCACAGTGCAGAAAACAGCCATTAAAATATGTCACAAGTGGTTTGACCACCTGGCAAATGTCCATTCTAATGGTGCTCGCGCTGCTTTCTCTCTCAATCAACAGGTGGACCGCATTGTTTTGGTGGAGGGGCGCGAGTGGCAGGCACAAGGAAGAAAGAAAGCGCATGCATGCAAAATATGAAATAGTAGGAGAGTGTATTTGCTTAGCTTCAGTAATTAGTGCTTACTACAAAGTAAAATGCTGAGTAATATGTGACGCCACTAAAGGTTTCCAAACAAACATCTTTTTTTGCGTTGAGGAAGGACTCCTTTTACCTGCAGGTGCCCATTATAATATAATTAGAGTGGTCACGGGCTGTTTTGGAAGACGTTTAATAATAGAGTTGCAAACGTTTTTCGCAGCTCAATAATAGGTCAATGTCATCTGTCTGAAGAGAAGACGTCTGCAGAGAGCTTGCTAAATACCAGGTGCACCTCACCCCTCCTGAAAAACACATAATAGCCTGCCCTCGTAAACACTAAGTTTGCATTTAATCTCCTCTTACCTGAAACAAAGGCGAGGCACCTGGGGGCAAGACAGCTTTGTGTTTCACTGCCCTACATACTGAGCGAATGAGTGAAGCGAGAAACCTGTGAGACCTTCACTGTAAACAATCAGCCCATTTTTGCAACCTGAGTCAGGCTTTCCCAATTTCTCTCTGGGCGCCATTTTGTTCTGGTTGATTGATGGCATGTTTTTCCTTCAGGGAAAGTTTGAGTCTTCCTGCCCTGTTTTGTTTAGTGGTCTAGTGATGCACCAGGAACAATGCACACCGAGAGGCGGCCTAGTAGAAATGTGAAGGGAAAACACTGGCAGACCTGTGCCCCAGGTCAAAAATAGTAAAACGGAGAAATACTTGAAGACAAATTGGCTTCCTCCCTCATAGCAGCAAGCGTCAGTCCTCACTGACGTGCATATATTTTGGTGTGAGCCAGGATTTGAAGTGTAAAAACAGGCCCTATGAGTGATTTCACTTCAACACAGTCCCAAAATGAGCACGCAATAACTCTGTTCAAACACGATGTGGGTTATTTTCCTCTATTCCCATTTATCGCTTGCCAAGAAATAATTAAGAATAGAAGCACGAAGATTAATTTTAATACAAAATCTTCTCAAATGAAAATGTCAGGTCATAAAAATTCCTTTTAAATCATAGCAGCATATAAATCTTTGGAATTAACCATGTAATTACAATGTCTATCAACTTTTACCTTGAGCTTTGAGCTTCTCTTTTTAATCTTCCATTCTCTTTTTAATGAATAGCTATTTTGAAATTAAAAAGTACTGTTCATTACACATGCCCCTCTATAATAGGGTTTTATCATATTTGCTCTATTTAAAAATACTCGCTACTTTGTAATTATTCACATGCCGATCCCTGCCTATATTGAGTAGAAAATAAAAAATGAAATGGAAGTCAAAGGTCCTTTAGAGCTGAATGATTTACACAATTCATTAAGGACGGTGATTTTTCAGTTAGCATCAGATTAAATGGTTACTTACTCTCAAATAGCCCTTGGGGAGTTGAATTGCTTGGTAGCAAACAGATTAAAGTTTGCATTGAAAGAAAAATTGAATTCAGAGGTAATCAATAGCATAATAGGGGCAGTGAGTGGTGCCTGCTGCCTGAAATGAAATTACCATATTTTTAATCTTAATTTTCCACTCTGTTTATCTGACAGTGTGGATGTGCCATCCAAACAGATAATGAGAGAGTGCGATATTGACACTGCTGTCCTCTGGAGTGCTTGTTTTCAGTGATTAAATGCTCTGATCTGTGATTACTTTGTGCGGGGATGTCAGGGCTGCTGGCCAGGGCTAGGGGAGGGACACTAACTCACCAGCTGCAGCTCTGAGGTCTCTCAGGTCCTAAAGTCTGAAATTCATTTTCTCCCGGCTACCTTGAAAAAAATAAAGATGAACAAATTATGTATATGATTCTATTTCGCGAGTTATAGTCATGGATCCCGGTGTGCGTCGCTGCCCGAAACATTTGGTTGCCCCAACCTGCTCCTTCAATAAACATTTCTCAAAGGGCCTTTAGTTGTTGTGACCTCGTTATGGAGTTATTGCAAGGAGCCAACATGTTTGGCAGGTTAGAGTTTAATTTGAGATATTTTCTCGAAATATAAAATAGCTATTTTGTGTGCCACTCTGGCACATTTATAAATTTGCAGCAAGTATATGCATGGAGTGTATTCGCGCTATATACACACGTGCAAATCATTCTTTGATAAAAAAATCAGCACATAGTTGCAGCTCCTTACAGTAATATTGTTTATAGTGGAGCAAAAGATAACATTATTTTAAAACAGTTCTATGTTTCTTATTAAAATAGCCCATACGTACAACCAGTGCTGGTAAATGTAGGAACATGACTACACATGGCATTGCCATAGTTGGTGGTATATTTGCTCTCAATGGTGAGTCCCATTTCCATATCTCTACTACTATAAGTTTCCTTTTAGGAGGTGGGCTATACACAAGTTAATTTGCCTAGTCAGTTAAAGCATTATAGGCCCAATTTTAACCCACGGTGTATCCCCCTATTTCAAACGTGTAACATACCACCCTATCCAGTGATTGGGGTGGTAGGCTCACCCCCACCTGCCTCGCCACTGCCACTCTCTTGACAAGGCTGCTATCCGTTTTGGATTCGGGTTGTGGGGCTGGGAAGGAAGGAAACAAGGAAGTAGTAGTCAGCCCAGAGTGATGGTGGTACCTCTCCAGCTGCCCCCCTTTTCATAACAGTTCCCCAGAGCAGACCCCTCTCTCCCTTGTACATGAATTCTCAGTGAGATGAAGAGGGATCTCAGAGGCCCATCGGCACAGTGTTGCGGCATGCAGGTGGGACTGGGTGCCTGGGCACAGATTCTGAGCTTGTGCACTGCTGCCTTACACATTCTGAGGGACAGCCCTGCCAGGGTATCTAGCTGCCCTTAGTGCGAGCTCCACTACCATGAGCATCTGACCCCATACATAGAACATTTCTATTGCTTGTTCCTGTGGCAGCTGCAAGTGGCACTAGACCAGGTATTAGCATGGTACCGAGTCTTTTTACTGCATATTTGTCACTGGAGTATTGTTGTAACTGCTGATTTTTCAAAATGCAATAGGTGTTTGAGTAAGACCATATTTGGGGGAGGGGTGAGCGGGTAGAGGGTGGGGGGTTGGAGGAAGAAATCGGTGCAGAGGTCTCCTCTGCAGTTTGCAGCAAAAAAAACACTAAAAAATAAGCTGTCAAAAATCTGCCAGTGAAAAATTGCATGGTAAAAACATCAGTGGAAAATCTGGCAAGAGCCATTACCGCCACTCAGTCCCGTAGGTTTACCAGACGATTATGAGTGGTGGTAAAGCAGTACAAAACCCAATTTTTGGATTCCATAGGACTCCACTGTACTTTTGGCAAATCTGCTGATTTTTGGCTTTAAGGTGGAGGATTTACCTTCAGCATGATGGTGGAGGTAACTCCTCTACTTCAAGGTCAAACTCAGAATTCCACACTGTGGTAAATAATAAAGTAATTCAGTTTCCGCCAAAACAAGTGTCAGTAATGGAATTACCAGCACTTTTTTTAATACCCTGCCAAACTTTTAATGAGACCGATAGAACGATTAACACCCTCCTACTACCTTGCTTTTAGTTGGATCATACCTGAAGGCATTAATAAACCCTAGGATTTCTACTTTTAATTCATCCAACGCAATAATCAAACCCTTTAACTAAAGAAGGTACTTAAGATATTTAGCAATTTTTTTCTGTTAACAATGACTATCAAAACCATGTAATGAAGTGAAGCACTTTGCAAGTTCCAGAAAATACTACTCTGATACTTAACTATTGACACCAGTCTAGTTCTGCCGGACTACCCAGAATAGGAGTACTTCTTTCAAAGAAACTATTGCAACCATTTAATTCGAATTTCAAATCCAGCTGCACTTTGAATATATTCATATTTGCTAAATATCAAATATAGGTTCACTGTAGGGATAGCAATGGCACATTTGAAACTGACATTTTGCGCTCAATATTGACACTACTGCATCCTGCCATAAAGTGAATAAATCTGAATCACGAGGGTGAACAGTGCCTTGGCTGCTATTGCACATTTCTTACACAACCACAAAGTGATCCTAATGTGTGGATTTCCCTAAAGAACATCGCCAGGATTTAGGTTCTTTTTTTATTAAAGATGTTCACTTAATGTGTGGCTAACATCATTGCAATACATTATCAATCAATCATCCATCCGTAGTGCTTGCGTATCCTTGGTTAAATGTGAAGTAAATATCTAGGTTTTCGGATCTACACACGCAACATGAATACGAACACATAGCGATGTATCTTTAACATAATGGAAAATAATAAATATATGAAGGAGGGAAAGAGGTAGAGGAGCAGGAATTAGGGAGAGGTGAGGTTGGGGCGTCCACTAGATCAATTAATTTGCCCCGGATGACAATCCCTGAAGGCATTCACTTTGTACAACTCTTCAAAAACCTCAATCAGAACATTTAATATCTGTCTGAGATAAATCCCCCTTTTCTGTAAGTTTGCTAGGCTTCCTAAATTTTGAAGTCAAATCTCAACTGATGGAGAAATGTTCTATTTCCACTAGGTACCTTTCCTTTTGCACAGGTATTCAGTCACCTCCTATGTCCAATGTTTTGCTCATGAAAGTAGTGCTTAGCTGAATGTCGAGGTTGCCCAGTTGCGCTCTTGCTTCAAGCATCAAAATGTATACACACACACACACACACACACACACACACTGTGATCTCACCTAAAGATTATGTCAACTTCTGACAACTCTAGAACATGTGTTTGGTGGATCCCAATAACTTTCAGCATCTTCAACACATATTGTAATCTGCCACCCTCATTTGGCATTTCCTAGTTGACACTTGATAGCAATTTATGATTGGATTGAGACCCTAGAAAAAGCAGAGAAGCATACATCCCTGACCCACCATACAATCAATACACAAAGGATTGACGAGACAAAAAATTATCTAAAGAATATTCCAGATAAACGTCTACGCACAACTTTCCTAAGAGCACGCTTGAACGTCTTGAAGACGAAAGAAATTGTATTGCTCAGAAAGCAGGCGCAAGATAAAAACTGTAGATACTGTAATACCTCGGAGACAGAAACAGTGCGACATCTACTCCTTCACTGTCTGGGTACAGACAAATTCAGAACAATTTACCTGTGACCACATAGACTAAAACATCTTACCACAAGTGAAGAAGAGTGGTGGAACAGGTTAATGAGTGGAGAATCCACCACCCTGACCGTGGCAACAGCCAAGTTTCTTGAAAGCCTAGCGGTGGAAGACAAATCAGTTGGGAACAAACAGAAAACCGTTGATTTTAAAGAAGAAAACACAGATGGAAGAGAATTTTAATGGCACAAAACAAAACAGAAATATACTACATTCTCCTTCAAATCTCTAGCCAAGAGAATGATTTTGTAAAAATTGTAATACAATTAAACTCAAAAAAAAATAGCGATTGTTGCTGTATCCACCTTGCATTTAAGTCTCTTGAAGACTGATTTATGTTCCTTAGAATACCTTTCTCTTGTAGCTCTGCCAGCACCATAGCTAACTCTGTATCCCTTTTCATGAACAGTGACTCCCAGATCTTATCTTCTTCTGCTTTGAGCTGGCAATAAATGCAATTCATATTTTTATTATCTGCATTTAACATCACAAGCAAACAAATCATTGGTTAGGTGCATTTCTTGAAGTCCTTTCATTCCACCTCCTTTCTGCAATACTTCTACTCTTATTAGCTTCTGTGCTCACTCATAATCCAGTCCTCAATTCTGCAACTCAGCTTTACAAAGGAATAGCCAATAGGGCACACAAAGGAGTCTGAACAGGGTTGGTGCCTGTGTCTTATAAAGAGATGTGAGCGCGTCGTTCCTTTTTCTCAACAGCGAGAGCCCACTTCTGGAAGCATGAAGCCATTGTCAAAAATATTCTTTAAAATAGAGTACAGTGAGTGAGCTCTTGGGTGAGAGAGTGAGAATGTCAACAGTGCATAATGTGGCCTGTACATCATATTCATGCATAGGTTGTAAGAGAATGAGACCTGCATAAAAATAAAAAATGTACTACCCCTTAATCTGCTTTTCTGATGGGCATGACAGCAGAGGGCTTGGAATTGCATGAAAAGCATCTCGTATCCAGTAGATTGATCAGGTGTGGAGTAGCCCCCTGTTCCTATTCCAAGAACCAACATTGTAATTTGACTAACACAATAAGGAACTAGGAAGGTCGGTCAAGCTCAAAAGAGTCTGCACCTCTTAAAAGCGGCAAAGGCTGTTCGCCTCTTGTACACCCGTTTCTTGCATGTCTTCTCTTCAGGGTCTGGACTGCAAATGGCATAACGACTCTGGGCTACTTTACCCCACTGGGAAATGTGGAGGTTCAGCAGTGAAACAAAGACTGGGGATGGTAAAACTCTGTGGTTCATATTGATGTGTTATGGTCTTGCTTGATAAGAAACAACATTTTTCAAAGATGATCTGCAACTGTTGGAAGTGCATCAGAATACTATTTTGCACAACTCCAAGCTGGTTTTGAAAGATAAAAAAATGCTGGCAGAAGGGCAACTTGATGCATCTAACGTGGGCGTGAATTTTTCTTATTTCACTTGTGGTTGATTTTACAAAGTATGGATAGAGCTCAAAAGCAACTTCAAAAGGGTTATTCTTAAGTGATGGTGTCAGAGATGTTGCCATTTACAATATTTTTCCAATGTGAGAACTAATTTGTGTTCACGGAAATGGTGGCGAAAAGTGACTGATTTTTGAGAAACTAGAAAGTGGCAAAAAAATGTATGAGTGAAAATTGGATTGAAATCATGCTCTTTCAGGCTACATTTTAACGCCCAACACATATTTTTGGAGACACATGACATTCCTATTACTTGGTTTGGAGTGACTTCAATAAATGGTACAGTTAGTGTGTATGTTTTATTCCCTTATGTGATTATCCTGTATTGATCTCTATAAAGTGTAAGAAAAGAACGACGTTTCGCTGTAACGGCAGCTTATTCATGGTCATGACAAACGAGGTAGGACTAGTTAATGTGGTCTACCCTCATGATTCTGAGTGCAAAGCCGTAGTGCAACTTGAACATGAAAAACAGACTAACAAAAGAAAATGACAATGCAAAAAAGTGTAAAAAAGTATAATAAAGTGCATAGTGCTTTAGACATGGGCTATAAGAAGACACATAGTAAAATGCCTCGTGCTAGTCAGAGCAGACAAGTTTCAATACAGTATAAAAAATGAGGCATTAGCAGATAATGAACATTCTAAAGTGACAATGCAATGGTCAATTGTTGATAAACCGGTCATGACAGTATGGAACTTTCATGCTAGATAACACATAACACGGCCAGTAAACACTATAACGAAACTGACATTTTACAAATTGTTCAGATGGGAAAGTTAACAAGCGTATTTCAATCACTCACAATTGGATAACAGAGACATATGGTCAAATAATAAAATGTTAAGATGACAATGCCTTGGTAAAAAATCCAAAGACCAGGATTAAGTGCATAGTGCAGAATGTGCAAAATAGCACATCTCCAAGCCAATTTGTAATATTATAACCAGTTTTCGCTACATAGTGCTAGTAAACTAAATCACTCGCAAAATAGCTTACATGATAGCAGATGGCATAACAACACAGAAAGAGAATTAAATCACACAGTAACAGTGCAAACAACCTCATACAATACCATATAAAAAATAACAATACAGTTCGTCCTCATTCTTATAAAAAATGCTCATAAACGCACTTGGGATACAAGCGTTAGTGCTGCACAAAAGAGCAAAGACAAGGAACAATATTCAATGCAGACATGAACCGTTATGGATGACCACAAAGGAAACAGACTATAAAGCATACAGACTATAATGCATGGTGACCTTCACTTGTGTTATGGTCAGCACAATGGCTTCCTAGTATCAATATGGGCTCAGCTCAGGTGGCACAATGTTTTATTGCTAGTATTTGAAAGTGAACCTTGTTACTAGACTAAAAGCGAACAGATAATCCTCTGCATATAAGAAGAGAGTTTGCCTCTGAAACCAATCTGGCAAACTAAGTTTGTGACGTGCCCTCAACTCAATTTATATCATTATATATTACGGCAGAGATGTGTCAGTTTCTCTGGTGCCCGTCCTTTTTATTGCCCTAAAAACATCAAACAGACCAATGGCTTTTATATTAACCTCTTAAACATTCTCTGTACTGGCATCTAACTTAGTTGCCAATATTTAATCCATCCACAAGGTGCAGCAATTCATTTAGGAAATATAATTGTGTATTGACTGAGTAGATTGTGGGACCCAAACATTATACCCCTCACAAGCTGGTAAAATAGTGAGACTGTGTATGCACCCCACATATACATTCTTTATGGTGTACTGCTGGATTAAATTTAGTTACCGAGTACTAAGAGTGAACATGGAGAGGAGACATACCCAATTTCTCGACTGCAACATGTTTTACTATTAGGGCACCCAGAGGCTTGCCACCAGCAAACTCCCCATCTCGAATTGCTTCATCCTCTCTTCCTCCGCCATGCTGTCTGTGAAGGGGTGTCTTGCGCTGATTTAATTTAATTTCATCCTCGCAAAAGAAACTCTAATATCATTAATAGCCTTACTTTTGGCACCACCATGTTGTCTCATTCTCCTTTAGAGTTAAAAAATGGTCCCTTTATGATATTATTGTGTGAATACCTGAACTTGATATCAACAACAGCTTTTTGCCTTCACCTAATAGTTACCTACAAAATTGCTGCTTAAATGACAGATCCTCTATTAAAAGCTCTTCACACATATGCCATCTCCTACCAATGTCCCGCCTAATTTCCTATGCCTCACTAAAACCTGGTTTGAGGCAAACTCTCCAGTGATCTTGGATGAACTTTTTCATTCTCTCTGCTTCATGTCTGCTCAGAAGGTCAATTGTGGCAATATGTTCACCAAGGTCCTCTAGTGGACTGACCACCCTGCCATCTCATACAAGTCCTTCAATATGTCTTCACAGGTATCAGAGCCTTCCTCCGTACTATTACCTTCCCATCACTATTAACACTTCATAATAAAATCAATCCTAAATCTTTTAAGCGGGCCATTAACATTCTTTCACATGCAACCACTTAGCTCATTACTGATTCCTCCACTCATCATTCTCTAATCACCTCATCTCCACCCCTGACTTTGTGACTCTTTTCAGAATCTCAATTCATGTTCATAACAGATGTCAAAGCTGGATTCTGAATGTTTGAAAAAATAATGTTTCGGTGTTAATTCCTTCAATTGAATTGATTCTTGAATATCACCCAGTTTCTCTGAAACTCCCATTTTAAACTCAAAGTTGGGAATAACGTTTGACATTCACTTGTTTGCGTGTTTCAGGCATATCCTTCATGCAGGTGTACCACAATTGAGGTTATAACATAGGGTATCCTTTTTGTACTTTTGTAATTTTGTCTAAAGTAATTCCTGGTGCTAATTTATTTTATAAATATGGTGATTCATCAAGTTCAACAACTTACCTATACATCTACAAAGTACCAAAACATTTCCAAAGAAGAAAGACAAACATTCATGTCTTAAAGGTGGAGGTAGTGGCATTTTAAGTAAATTGGAATATTAGAATGAAGTGCATTCTCAATTGAATATGTCTGTAAATCTTGAAAACCTAGACTCTGACTCAACAGATGGCATGAAAAGTCAAGAATGCCACATCACCAACTGATAAAAACTGCCATATAAAAGAAAAAACAGCAAATGCCACTAGGTTAAATATTCTAAAACACCTACCTTCTATTGCCTTTTAGAAATACATAAAGCCACACGACTATTCCAGGCAGACCAATCATTTCCCACATTTGAGGCTCTTTCTATACACACGAATACAACAAAAACACTTTTGGTTTGTGAAAAAAGTTGAAAACATCATGCAGAGGAGAATTTGGCAACTTGTGAGAACTCTTGTATACAAACATTTCAAAGCAGGAAAACATTTAGATTATTTGGCTAAAATTACAGAATTCAAAAGTGTTATGAACAACATTAGAAGTTTTTACCTATGCTGTTAAGCATAGTGTTAAGAAACACTTTAATTCAGATATAAACATACTTCCTTTAAACAAATGAATGGAGCCTCATTGGGTACAAATTGTGTGTTTAATTTGGCCAACACCTATATGTAATAATTGATAATATATATTTTGTTATTGTGAGCGTCTCAACATTTTGTCTTTTATACCAGATACATTGATGGTTTATTTTTTGTTTGGAAACACACAACACTTGAACAATTTTCATATTCAATATCTAGGACTGAAATACATTTTTTTTCTCACTTTGATATATTGAAAGCAAAATCGACAAGCATTTAAACTCTATAGGAAACGTAGTCTGTAACACTTTTTTAAATGCTTCTTTTCATCTACAGAATCTTATTAAAATGTTACCATATTGTTATTTTTATGAATTAATTGCATTTCTTCAGATGATCAATTGAGAAAACCAATGATTGTGAGCAACACTTCATCTCAACAAGTTATGAGTAGATAATTATTTGTCAAGAAAAAGAAATATTGAAAAATATGACTAGAGAGGATATGCTAAATCTGCAAGAAAAACAGGACTGTGAAATAATCTTTTGTCTGGTGACATACAACCCAGAATGTATGAGAGTTAATCCAACTTTTAGGAATAGTTGAAAAAGGTTTAAATAGACCCTGAAATGGTCAATCTCTAAGGTACCTCCTTTATTTATATTTAAAATATCTGTACATTATGAAACCAACACGCATACAAATGTTATGGTTAACAAAATCAGGAACATTTCCATATTTAAATTTCAGTCATTTCAGTAATATCTTGATTAGTAATCAGTTTCACCATCCTAGAACTGGGAAAGTGACACATTTTATGTAATATAAGTTGCATGTCGTGCTTAGTTGTTTATTTAATGCAACACCACTGTTACTTGTACTTCAAAGGGGAAACCACCTACACCATTACGGAGGGATATATTGAGCATAAATCAGATATTCACCCAAAAATGGTAAATCGACTCAATCAAGAAATATTTTAATTTAGCAAATTATTATGTTGCTTAATTAAGATTTCGAACATTGGCATGAGGACAGAAGTGACACATAAAAATGTAAGCATCTGTTCTAGATTTGGTCATTGAAAACTTTGATGCTGAATAATTTAAACAAGATAACACTGTGGAATGTTTTATTTTGAACAATTATCGGGCCTGAAGCAGGAGCTGTGTTCTATAAATATAAGTGGTTCACAGGTTTGTACGATAAACAAATTTTGTTCATTTTTTCGATTGAAGGGGGAATCTTTGTTAATTTGGACTTTATTGAAATTCGTTTTGACTTTTAAATATGGTTTATTATGTGTTTAATTATTTTTAGACTGGCCACTTAAAATAGAAACCAATGATTTTTGAAACATGTTGTGGGTGACGAGATTAAACGGAAAACATACATAGTGATATAAGCTCATTAAAACCACCATGAATCCATAACCTGGTCACTGCCATTTCCATCATTAAAAACAACCTCTGTCTATGGTTTCTGCTGATTGACATGCAAAATCAGGGTCAAATATATTTTCATTTACAGTTGCTTTGGCCTTTGTTATGGGTTGGTCTGGAAAACGAATTTAAACGGACTCTAAGCAGTTCCATATTACTACTGATTTTCAATGCTTTTGTGCTGTCCTAAACAAGCTGCTGGTATGTACATACATGCAATTTCTTTCTTTTTTATTTTATTTTTATTTTATTGGTCCTTTGTAAGGCACGTTATACAACAGGATTGTGTTTCAAAGTGCCATAATGCTAAATGGGAAGGGAACAGGGGAAATAATAACAGTGGCAAGAAATAGAAAAGCAACACTAATATATATATATATATATATATATATATATATATATATATATATATATATATATATATACAGTCGTAGTCCAACTAGGCCTAGTGGCATTCAGCTGGGCAAGTGCATTGATGGGAAGTGCACGGGAGGGGAATTGAAAGGGGAGCAGAGGAGTGGACAAGTGCTGGAGGAGGGCCCATGAGGGAAGTGCTAAGGGAAGCCAGGAAGAGCACCTCAGGCCAAGTCCTAGTGCAGGCAGCTCTCAAGGATGGTATGTGGAACCACCAGTAGGGACCCACAGGGGAATGAAGTGTGGGGGGGGGCTGGTAATGACTGGGAGGAAGGGCCTGAGAGCCTGTGAGGTTCATGAAGATCAGGACACCAGTCACAGCGGCAGTGGGGTGATTAGCAAGGAAGGGGAAGTGGGGAAAAGGTAGAGAAAAGCAGAGTTTTTAGCAGTTTTCAGAACTTAAGGAGGCCCGGCTCAAATTTGAGAGGAGCAGGGAGGCTGTTCCAAAGGGAGGCATCAGCCATGACAGAGATCGCGCCCACTCTTTGCTTAGAGAAACGTTTGAAAGTCAGAAATTTGGAATTAGAGGAGCGAATGGCTCTAACAGGGGAGTATTTAGGGAGGGAAAGTTGAAGATAGCATGAACCAGGCTCCATACGGCCTTGTGGACGATGCAGAGGGTCCTGAAGTTGATCCTTGCAGCCACTGGGAGCCAGTGGAGAGATTTTAGGGCTGGAGAAATACGGTCTCTGGGCTTGATGCCAAGGAGAGTCTTGCAGCCTTATTTTGGATTAGCCGGAGGGAGAGTAGAGAGGAGAGAGGGAGATTGAGAAAGAGGCTGTTGCAGTAGTCCAACCTGGAAAGGAGCAGAGCTCTGGAGACATTGAACTTCTGGGGGAAGGTGAGAAAAGGAAGAATGCCTCTGAGGAGGTGGAGCTGGAAGTGGGACTTTTTTCTAAGGTCCATTATGTGAGGAGTGAAGGAGAGAGCAGAGTCAAAGATGACCCCAAGGTTTTGGGCCTCACAGGTGGTGGGGATAGGGAGCCCAAAGAGGGTGGCCAAAGGGTAGGAGGAAAAGAGGGCACAGGTGTCCTGATGAGAAGTATCTCCATCTTACTTGCATTGACACAGAGATCATTCGCTGAACACCATGCCTGAATGGTGGTCAGACAGTAATGGATGAGACAGGTGGAAGAGGGGAAGTAGAGGGAAGTTTGAAGGAAAGCTGCGTTTCTTCGGCATACCACTGGAAATGAGGATAGCGGGAGGAGATCAGATGAGCAAGAGGGGTGAGATAGATTTGAAGATCCAGGGTGATAGTATAAAGCAAGGGGGAGACCACAGGTGGACAGGTGGTGGAGGAAGAGGAATGGCCAAATTGCAGCTGGGTCGGGCGGTTAGTGAGGAAAGAGGTCAGCCAGTCTAGTGCCTGGCCAGTGATTCTGAGGGTGGCACGGAGTCACTTTATGAGGGTAGTATGGTTGACCGTGTTAAGGGCAGAGGAGATATCGAGGGGAATAAGAACAGAAGGTGAGTTTGAGTTGAGATTTGTGAGCATGTTTTCACATGTGTTCAGGAGAGCAGTTTCCATGCCTCTGGTAGCCTGGAATCCAGATTGGTGGTCATAAAGGCAGCCAAGAAGATCAGTGTGGAGGGTCAGTTGGGGAGGACCAACTTTTCCAAGCGTTTACCCAGAAAGGGGGTAATAGGGATAGGACGATAGTTAGCTTGGCAGGAGGGGTCAGCAGATGGTTTTTCTAAGAGACAGTGCACAAGGCAGTGCTTGAGGGATAGAAAGAAAGAGCCAGAGGTGAAGGAGTGATTACAGAAGTCTGCAAGAGCTGGGGCAAGAGAGGAGATGTTGTCCTTGATGGTTCTGGAGGAGCAGGGGAGCACCTGTTTGGAGGAGGCCTTCATAGAGCGGACCACTTTAGAGACTTTGTCTGATGTTATGGGCAGGAAGGAGGAGAGTGAGGGGATTGAAGGGGGCCACGGGGGGCAGGGGAGTAGGAGTGGGAGAGGAGATGGGGTTGGAGGAGAGTGAGGACAGGATGTCCTAAGTTTCTTTTGGATGTGAAGTGGGAGGTATAATGAAGTCATGGTGTCAAACAGACAGACACAAGTGATCACAGTTCAAGGGTGTTTATTGAACTTCAGTGGGTTGGTTGAACGCTGATATATAACCTAAATATAAGGATGGGAGCAAGCTACAACCATCAAATAATAATAACGCAGTCTTAGTCAAGTCTCTGTCAAAATAAAAGGACCTATACTAAAAACATATTGCCAATCCTTACTTCTGAAAACAAACGGGTGTGGGACAATTGTGTATGCAAAAAGAAAAGTGTTCAAGAAACAATATGGCAGGCTATTTGAGCAGTTGGCTTCCCTTCCCCACGTGCACGGGCAAGGTGGCACACTTGAGCTTTGCACACACTCTGGCTTCTCTGCCACAAGGATACAGTTCAAAGCAAAGGTATCAAGGCCTTCTGTCAAAGCCTGTTTTTCAATAACAGTCTCTTACTGCAGAGGGTCTGTCGTAACAAACAAATATCAAAGTTCCACTCTTATCAGGTCTTTCACATGCACAAGTTCTCACTTTCAGTATTCATCATGAGTCTCCCTCTTTCAGGCATGGACCCTCTTTTTACCACAGTGTTTACACTTGGTCTCCCTCATTTGGGCTCTGACCGTGGATCTCCTTTGTTCGGACTTGGATCATGGATCTCCCTCGTTGGAGCTCAGATCGCGTTTACACAATATTCGCATTTGTTCTCCTTCGTTTCTTCTTAATATCAAAGTCGAAGACTTTCGAATGTGCAATGGGTTTTGTTTAAAGCATTGCAGGACCACTTTGATTCACTTTTTACAATGTTCTGATAAATCTTCTACTTTCGCTTTCTACAACTTTTTGGCGGGATACCTCACAGAGACCTTTGATTGAGCACATTCACGGTGCTGGTCCACTCTGTTAACAGTATTGTATCTTTCCTTCCGAATTTCAAACATGCATCAATCTTTTAGCTTCACTTGCATCTTCCATCACATGCATTTAATAATGTTTGTTCCAGCGCTCATCATACAATGTTGCCGATTGCAACCTTGACTACAACACAGACCGGTTTGGCATCGGTCTCCCCAACTAACTGGCTGTGTTGCTCTTTCTGGTGCTTCTTTGTTCTTGAAGCCAAGGACGATACCACGTCAGCTGCTGCTCCTCCCCGCTTTGGTCAGTTACGCAGGAGGGCCTCCGGTATCTCTGACACACAGTGTAGGATTCTTCAGCCTGGTTTCCTGGCCTTATGCTTTCTGCCTCGAAGGTTTCTTGAAAGTAACAGTTTCTCGCCAAAAAGGTCAAGGATATTTCCCTCCTTGCAAACCCTTCTTGGTTTGCCATCTTTCTCCCTTCGTTCAGCTGCCGACTTGAAACTGCTGTTCCTTCATGTGCTTTGGCTCCCTCAGAGTGTGCTCTCATGCTCGGCCTTTTATCCGTGTGGGGAAGTTTAATGGAAGTCCAGTGTGAGTGATTGTCAGTAATTGCCTGACTTCGCCTGACCAAGGTAGTGGGACATGTCAGGTACACTGCTCGGGTGTGAGTCTTTTTTCTCCCAGAGCAGGCTCTCCATGTGAAAAAGTGTTTGTGAAGGGAAAGGGGGGGATACATTTCCCATGTATCCTACCTGGTAGGATGGGGTAAACGTGTTAGAGTGGGAGGAATACAGCGTCTCGCCATCCGGTGTCCCACTCCCACTTCCTGAAGACCTCTCACCCAGGTGATCTTCCCACACTGGTCCACCCCAGGGTCTGTATCCTAAGGCGAAGGCCGTGCCCTGGTCACCCGAGAGAGATATCCACTGGGACTAGCTGGTGAGACACCTTCTAGTTTTTCACAGAGGCCAAGGCAGTGCAGAGGGCCTGGGAAGGAAGGAGAGAGGTGGAGAATGCAAGTGGATTGGCAAGTCACTTGCAGATTTTGAAACGTTCAGCATGTTGTTAGAGGCTTCAGTGATGCGACCTTGGATTTGAGCCCTTTTGGGAGTGGATGGAGAAGCGATATTGCCTTTGGAGCAGGCAGTAGGCCGGTTTTTCAGGATGTGCCCAAGGTCTGCTACTTCCATTCAGCAACTCTGCACTTGCGATTCAGAGATGCTAGATCTGAGTCATACCAGCTGTTGTTCTTGGTGGCAGGTTTTAGACAGATCCCCATAGCAGAGGCAAGGATGTCAAGAGTGTTGGTGATGGCAAGATGCAGATTAGCAAGAACAGAGTCAAAGGGAGAGTCAGGGACAGCGGCCCCAGGGGGGCTGAAGGTGGATGCAAAAGCAGCAACTGACACTCACTTAATTGGTCGAATGATGGTGAAGGGGGCTGGCAGTGCAGGGGATGGCTCGGATAGAGGGCCAAAGGACCCCAGATAGGAGGAAAGGAGAGAGTGGTAAGACCAGCAAAGGGGGGGGGGGGTGACTGGATTAGAGATAGGGATGTCACCAGAGATAAGAGCATGAAGAGTGTGGCCAGCAGAGTGAGCCGGCTAGAAGGAAGAATACTGAGAGAGAGGGAGTCACAGAGAACCCAGAACTGAGAGGTGGATGATTCAGGATAGTCGAGGTGGATGTTGAAGTCACCAAGGAGGAGGTGTTTGGAAGAAGTTGTTGAAAGAGATGAGGCAAGGTTGTGTGGGATATTTTGACCCATTCCAATGTGCCCCACTGCACCACTTCACAAATGGTGAAAGAAACAGCCCAAAATGGATGCGCTGACTCCAGTGCACACCAACATCTTGAAAACTCTGTTGGGTCACAACCAGAAAAAAGCTGAGCACCCTGCCACACACAGTCAAGGGGGGTGAAAACAGAGTTATCACTGCATGAGCATGCCAGTGGGATATGCCACATCCAACATGGAGCAAAGCAGCAGAATTATGCTGAAAAACGAAAATGCCCTTTAAAATATTAGCTTTGCAACCTTCAAAAGTGCTGTTTTTGGCGCTGGATCCATTTATTTCCATTGAATCATTAAGATGAAAAGGGTATTGCAATGTGCCAGGATCATCCAGTGTGGCTCAGAGGAACAGGGCCTCATTGATTGACAGCAGTTATAAAATGTATCTAAGGAAAAAGCAGCCCAGGAACATTGGTTTTCATTTCCACAGGAAAAACGCGGCTAAAATTGTAACATGTAACAGAATCAGCTGTGCAGACAAAAACTCCAAACAAAGGCAGGATATAAGTATCCAGACTGCAAACCATCCGAGCACTCAAGGGGAGAAAGAATGATGAATAAAAGATGCTTGTGCTGCATAGGAAAATCGGATTTAAAAGAACTCAGTAATGTTTTTTTCTATGAAGAAAGTGCAAAATCGCCTGTTTTGAAAGGATGTTTTTGTGAAAGGCCTAATTCTTTAAGAAATGTCAAAGGATTGCTAATGTAAAAATCCGCCTATGAACTGTGTTCATTTTATATGTTCATATGTTTGAATGAAACATGTAGGTGAAACTTAAAATAACCCAGCTTGGAGTTGATTAACTATTTAAAAAAAATACAATTCTGCTTTGGCAGTCCTTAGCCTGGGAAAGATTGCACTTCACTGCTGGCAGGAAAGGACTAATTGCTGCTGGGATGCCTTGCATACTCATGACAAATGACTCATTATACATTTGTCTGTGACCCAGGCAAAGACAATAGTAGGCTTGGACACTCATCACCCCCGGGGAGGGGCAGGATGCTGGGAGAGATTTCTCATTGAACTTCAAAGGACTGGCCATTTGCTCACACTTGGGAAGTAGGAAAACAAACTGACCTGTGATTTTGGGTTTAAATTGCGTATTTTGCCACAGAACTTCATGACATTTAACTGGGCAGCAAAAATAAGTAAAGGAATGAAAAGTGCATACATTGAAAACTGAATTTATGATAGACATTTGAAGACTTGGTGGGAGTTCTTACTGCGTAAGGAACAGAGTAAGGAACAAAAGTTATGCAAAAAGACTAATTGCGCAGAAACTATTAATGCTACAAATCTAATATTGTGTATCCATGTTCTAGGGGTGAATGCACATACATGTACCGAATTAGGAATTTTTAGGCCAAACCTTTATGATTAAAATTGACAAAATTCCACAGAAAGACAAAGCCAGGTTCCACCGACTTGGGAGTTGGATGTAAATGTAACCCATGAAATATGTAATTTATGTATCCAATTTTCTTAGAGGGCATAATTATATAAATATATATTTGTGGGAAAGTTACATTTTGGTCCTAATAACTATGGGAGGTTCCCAAGTCACATCATAAAATATGACAACCTTTTCTGACATCCTACCAGCAAAGAGCAAGGAGGGAACTGTGCCATTGACCAATCATAGCCTTGTGGGTGTGGGTTGTAAGTATGCCCCTATCATAAACTTAGTGATGTCATTTGGCAGGATAAATAATGGAACCTCACAACACACAAGACACACTGATCCCTGACTCCATCCTGATTTCCACGTGGCGCTCTGTTCCTGAATTCTTCATCTTGTTCCTGATTCCAGGTTTCTTTACCAAGCCAAGGCCTGAGCATTGCTGAACTCTTCTTCAGCTAGGCCCAAATCCTGAAACCATCCCAAAACTTAAGCGAAATAATTCTGATCCAGTCTGGCTTGCTACCATTCATGGTTGCCTGCTGAAACTCACCATCCCGCTGATCTACAGTGTCCAGTAATCAGGAGGGCCAATCCAATCCAGTCCAGTCTGAGGTGCCAGTCCAATTGACCAGAACTGCCCAGCTGACCTATCCCGCCAGAAGTGCCCTGCTGTCTGTAGACCCGATCCGGATGACCAGAACCATGACGGTCCACATTTTAAATTAAAGTGGACTGTAGGAATCATAGTGAACCACAGCCTATATTGCCTTGTCCCATCCCAACCTATAACCTATCCCATCTTCAATTTAAGAACCATAATATTGTCAGAACCCTTCTTGCAACCCTATTTGTGATTCTTAGTGTTAGTGCTGATTTTCTCCTTTTTGTTTTACTAAGACCATAAGCCATTACGTCCAAGTCAAGGTCTTCGAGAAGGAGACAGATGTCCGAGGAGTGTTTGACAGCAGAGCGGGCATTTATAGTAACTAAGTGCAGCTTGTTACCACCTTTGGAGTTTTTCCAAGGGGTGTACAGAGGGCGTGATACTCTCTTTGCTGCAGGTGGAGAAGTGAGGAGAGGAAAGAGGGGGTGGCAGGAGAAGGGAGGAAGTTTATGAGAGAAGGCAGGCACCGGTCAAGAAGGAGAAGAACAGGTTCAGAACCTTGGGCCATAATAGTGCCATTGTTATAGACATTAATGATGATGTATCCAGAGGATGAGAAGTATGCAAGGATAACTTCCCACCTAGTTGCACCATTAATGGGTGAGGAGGAGAAAGCATAAAGGGTGGAGACCAGATGGGGGTCCATAGGTCAGGAGAGGGGACTGTGAAGAGGATATCAGTGAATGTCTGTCTGGAAGTGTCGTTGACGTAAGTATCCACGATGGGAAGGCCTGGGTTAGCATCCAGGAGGGCTTTTTCAGCTTTTTTCTTCGAGACTTCGTGAGAGAGGAAGGATAAGTGATAGAATAGCAGTTGGAATAGATAGGAGAGATGGAGAGTGCAATGGGAAAGTGGGGGCGGGACAGATAGGCAAAGGAGCTGGACAGTGCACAGGAACTCACCAAGTGGCCTAGCAGTCATATTTGAATTTCCCCAAAAGGCACAAATACAGCACAAAAAGGAGGAAGCACACTTAGATTTGATTTTGCCAAAGACCACTGAAACAGCACAAAATGGAGGATGCAATAATTTAAAAAGCAAAACTAGATTTGATATTGCCAAAGAGCACTGTTTACGTTGTCATGTGATGGCATCATGAACAGGGCAGACTGGTGGATGAGTTTTGGTGGTTTTACAAAGGCAGTCACCTCAATATGGTTGCTTTAAATACCATAATTGGTGAATGTGTGCAGTTTTGTTGTTTTACTTTGCAACCTTAACATCCTTTAACAATATTTTTCACTGCACTTGCATGACTTTACGGTAAACTTAACAATGATGTTTTAAAACATTTTAAAAATGAAATACACTATGTTGTGAACATCCCTACTTGCTTTTTTATTTGTTTGGTCATTTGTTTGCCTGGATATTCGGGTCCATGTAACAATACACAAGCCAAAATATTTTAAACTCATGATTGTACCACCTACATTTATTTGTCCAGTGTAGTTTCCAGAATGACCACCTTGTATCAATTTAGGGAGTCGTAGGTCTGTCATTAACAAGATAGATTTTGTTTT
The DNA here is from genome assembly GCF_040938575.1 of Ambystoma mexicanum. Lineage (NCBI taxonomy): Eukaryota > Metazoa > Chordata > Amphibia > Caudata > Ambystomatidae > Ambystoma > Ambystoma mexicanum. Next base: position 137,705,002 of record NC_090941.1, on the reverse strand, counting down.
TGATCTCTTTATTTCCATTAAACGTACTTTTTTTCTGCATTACTGAGACATGGATGTGTCCCCTTGATAGCCGCTGTGTTCTCTCATTAAGGTCTTTTTTCACATATTCATCAGTATTTAGGAAAGGGGGTGAAGTTGGTATTATGTATAAGTCTACCGTGACATCTCTTTCATCTAATGCTCTGCTCCCACTATTTCATTTTATGTTTCATTATGTTCTGTTTTCATCTACTATCCCTTCACTCATTTTAATTGTATACCACCTAGCTTGTCCATCCACATTATATTTTCTTTCATTTCCTTTACCTTTTTTGCTAGCTTTCTTTGCTGCTGGTGATTTTAATATTCATGTACCAGCTCAGATTCAAAATTGCTGTCCCTTTAATTTTTGCTACACTTTCACATAATAGTTTCCTATTTTCATCTCTCTGACATGATCTGATGGTCTTCTAGATCTCATAATTGCTACTTCTGATATTTGTATTTTAGCCCCTACACCTACTGTTTGTGCTCCTTCAGATGACCATTTTCTAGTATTTTCTCCATTTTTTATTTTGATTGAAAATACTTTGTCTCAATCTAGTTCTACTCATTCTTATATTTGAACGGTTCTTAAACGACTATCTGCTGCTACTCTTGATGATATTTGCTTTTGTTCTATGTGCTGGTGTCACAGAGCAATGAATGGAACTCGGCCCCATAGACCCCCGATTCAACGAATCCTGCCCACTGACCTCTCCTATTTGCCAACTTGTTTTAAGCGATTCATCTCCTTCCCCCTACCCTGCATCATTCTGCCTTCCTTGGGTGCTTGTCCCCCATACCTCATCCCTCTACCCTTGCATCTCTCAATGGGGGACTCCACCCCCATATCAGCCACCTTCCTCTATCACATTGTACACTCATGCTACCGGGCCCCAGGGCCTCCTTCCCACCTTGCCCCCGATGCCCTCCCCATTCATCTTATTCCTTTTTCCTGCACACAGCACCACAGCCCCTCTTAGGTGACTGTGACGTGCCACCCCACCCATCTCCTTGCCTAGTAAAAGGAAATGGTCCATGCTCTCTATAACTATGTGTTCAGTGTGCAGGAGGATCAGAGGGCCATCCTTCGGAATCATATTTGGCAAGGATTGATTCAGCGAATCCATTTCCGTCGAACATGCGTACAACTTTGTTTTAGTCTGCTATCTCTGGCAGATTTGACCACTTTTGATGCTGATTTGCACTGGACACTATGGGTCCTCAAACAGCATTTGGGCCGTAAAATCCATTTGAGTATGCTTGTGTAGCACTGTAAGCTTTTGACATAAAAGGAAATCCATTTGAAATATCTGACCTTTTTTCTCTATGCAGACATCTTACTCCCAGGTGCATAAATTAGCAGAAGAGAGTTATTCCATGCACTTATTTCTTCTGATTCAATCTGGTTCACAAGGTCATATCTTTTTACTTTAAAGAAATGTCTTGGTTCTCCCTTTGAACCTTCTGTTTCATTTACACTACAGAAGATATTGCCTCCTATTTTAAATTTAAAATCAAGTTTTGTTTTCTTTTCCAAATAACCTTGTTCCCCGGTCTTTTGATCTATCTATTTTAATTCGAGTCAAACAACCTTTCTCTTATTTTGCTCCTTCATGAGTTCAGGATGTTGCTAATTTGATAACTCATAACATTTGCACTAAACTGTGTTGGATGGTACATTTTTAATAAGTTTCACAGTTATTTTATTAAATCAAAATATGTTACCAACCAACACAATTTAATGTAAATATTATGTACATTCCAGAGTGATTGGTTGTGAACGGGAACCCAAATGATTATATGCCATTTATATGACATTTATGTGCTTATGCCATTCCAGCTGCTTCTCCTTCAAACGTTATACCTCAGTAGCTGATTAAACCTACATATAATCTTTTCTACCCATATTTATTGATTTCAATTCTCTTTACAGTGAAGTTGTGTTCTTACTTCCTTTGCAAAAGCTGCAGTTATTCCTTTGATGAAAATGTCAATTCTAATTGCCTCATTACTATTTCACTATCTCCCAATGTTTCTTTTATCTTATTTTTTCAACTACTTGAGAGAAGTGTGCTCTCAAAAATGCTGTCCTTTCTTTCTTAATTGTCATGATTTGTTATCAACACTGAAATCAGGTTTTCGTTTGGCTCCTTATACGGAAACGGAACTCTTTGCAGTTTCTCACATCAAGCTTCACTCACAACACCAGATGTTTTCATCAAACTTGATACTTTTAGATCTTTCTGCTGCTCTTAAATATATTTATCGTCCTACTCTTTTACTTTCTCTTCATTTTTAGCTATTTTTGCCACTACTTTCACATGGTTTTATTTTTATTTGAAATATCTTTATTTTTCTATTTAATGGAAAGCTTCTTCTTCACAATGGTTCTCTTTGTTTTATGGGGTGCTTCAACGTTCTACGTGTTCAGTCCTCTTCTATTAACATTATGTAATAAACCTTTACGCTGAGCTTTGTTGTCGTTTTGTCATCAAGGACTTTTTTATGCTAATAACACACCTTTCTAATGAATTTCCTACATTTATCGATGCTCTTCATCAATGTTTATTTAGTCATTTGCCATCTACTAAATTGTGGATGGATACTTATTATTAATACTTAAATTCTACAAAAACACTCATTCTCTTTTTTCACCCCATAAATCTTTGTTAGGATTCCTTTATCACCTCTTTTTTTCTTCACAAGTGGTTATTACTTAATCTGCATGGAATATAGCATTGTGTTTGGTTCTCTTATGATTATTGTTTTTCCTGCCAGAATAAAAACTACATTGTAGTTGCTGTTTTCAGTTACACAACATAAAGAAATCAGCATTTACTTAGATTTACTTCTAGTAAGTTATCGGTTCGGAATTTAATTGTTTCTTTTTTAAACTACTGTTGTGTGCTTCACGTGGAGCATCCCAAAATACCCTTTTGTTTCAATCCATTTTACATTCTGTTGTTTACATTCTTTTTGGCTTAGGATTTTCCTCTCATGTCTCTTTATAGCTGTCTTTGATTTCTTTCATTCTCTTTCAGATTTCACTTTCATTGCTTTTGAATTATCTTTCAATGTATTCATTGTTTTGACCCTCCATATCTTATATAACTTGTAACAGCTATCTAAAAATCGTTGTTCTGCTTCTCAGGTACTGTTGTCTTGCATTTTCCATGAGCGTTCTTTCATTTTTGTTCTTTGCAATTACTGACTCCAAAGTTGTGGAACTCCTTACGTCTTTGGATACTTTTAAAGTACCACTTTGACATTATTTACAAAACTCATAAAAGATAATTTCTTGCATGCTTAATTAGCTGAGCGTATTCTTTAAAACACTAACATTGCACCATTTATGAATGATCTTTTTGGTTATTCTTTGTGGATTATGTGAAAGAATATGCCCTTTTATAATTTCTAATTTTTTCTGTGAAACACTTCAGGTAAATGTGCTATTAAAATCATTTTATGAAATCAATCACATTGATAGTGCCTATGCCCCTTGTAGGGTATTTTGTGGAGATTTGGGGCCTGACGGTATTTTATTACCGCCGAGAAATAATTTAGCAATAATCACTCTTTGTATTCAGATTTGGCCATGCATTATTTCAGCACCCAGACCTGCATATTTGGTATACGTGGTTGGTGGTATTTTGGTGAGCATAATTCCCTTGTTTTATTTGTGGCCCCAATGTCCAGAATCCCTTATCTTCGCTTAGATTTTTCGTGTGATCACTAGAGAGACCTCAGACCTGCATTCTAGGGAAACCACAATTTCCAGGGATAGTGTTGGTGCGCCACCATGGGCAAACTCACTGACTTATTTACGACAGAGAGCTATATGTGGTAGTCTTGTGGTAATTTCCACTACCTTATATACGGTAGGGAGCTATGTTCAGAGAGTCTCTCTTCCCGTTGGCTCATGTACCTCCAACAAGTTATACTACAGTCACTCACAATTATTCATACTGATTCTGACATACACACATCTGTCTTAAAATGACCATTGCACTGTTTAAAAATCTCCCCACATCATTGGCATTGTAATGGTAAATAGAAAATAAACCACCCGTCTGTTTTCAAATATTTTCTGTATTATAAAATTTGCATTTAGACATGATCTCATTCTTTACAGCAATAAAAGGGAACAATCCAAGCATTTTCAATGACACACTGCGATTATAGTGGCGGAGAACAGAACTTAAATTGCAACATTAGCACTTGATTAAGACACGCACGGGACTTTCATTTTTCTACACTGACTGCATACTTTCGTGCACACACACAGCTCCCCCAGTTAGGTAATTACCTTATCTGTTCAGAGTCTTCCCTCTGTGAATGTGGCTCTCTTGGCTTAACTCCAACAAAAAGGAACGCTTGCCTTCTCAAGCCGGGGTCATTGCCTGGAATTCTCAGCTTTTTCAGATAGGACTGCCTCTGCCAGTGGAAAGGTAATTCTTTCAGCTTTCCCCAGTCTCGACTGCAGCAGGACACCCCCACAGCCAGGTCTTCTCCCCAGTAGTGCAGAAAGATGTCTCCTGTCTTTTTCCCTGCTACTGCCCACTAAAACTTTCCTCTCAGCCCTCTTTATGACGTGTTCCAATGAAATCCATCATCTCTCATCCTCCTACTTTTAAACAATAGCTTCGCTTATACATTTGCAATTGTTGCAAATCTGACTTCCTTCCTCCTGCAGTTACTGTGCACAACAACACGGATAATCAGGCAGAGAAGAGAGGAAAAATCTGCACACTCATTTAACTGGTTTTCAAAGTATGCCTAATTCTGCAGTAGAGAACACATTTTATTAGTGAGTTATATTAAAATAAGGTTTTATTAGTCAGGTTAATGGTTAATATGTTAGCTGTTAATTTTCAAATGTGTCTCTAGCAATATAGGCATTTCAGGTGAAAAATAGTGTGCATTTTTAAATGAACACGTGTGCTTTTAACTGTAAAAATAGCTTTGCATCTTATATGTTAAAATCGTTTTTTGACTGAATAGCCTGTCTTTCCTTGTTAATCTGCTAACCCATATAGCAATGCACCGCACCCTTGTGGTGGTGCTGCAAAAAAAAAAATGCTACTTGTGCAGTAGTGCTGTAATGCTACTTGTGCAGTAGTGCTGTAATGCTACTTGTGCTGTAACATGCCAAATATCCTTACACCCTGAAGGAACCGGGAGAAACCACTTGCATGGCCTGCAGCAATGGCTAGGAAAGTTCAGATGTCAATTTGTCTTAGGACATGCCCCGAGCAACCACAAGCCTCCCAACGTGGCCATTTGCTGTGACCTTCAGTGATGGTTAGTGAACACTGCAGAGATATGGCCTTTGGTCAAGCTCCTGGCACCCCAACACATTTTTGTGGCAAATTGTCATGGCCAGTTTCTCTGGTCGCATATCCTTCTGTTGTGAACCGGGCACCTGCAAGCGGTTCCAAAGTGGCCGCTAGCTATATCCTGCAGCCATGGGCAGTGGCTACATGGACCAGGGCTTACCCTCAAGATACCAGGAGTGGCAACTGGCCAAGACCTGCAGCCATGGCCAGTAGCCACTTTGCAAATGTATAGCTTTGGCCCTAACACAGACCACCACAAGCCACGTGAAGTGGTCACTGACCCTGGCCTGAGAACACTTTCACTAGGCCATGACTTGATTTTTATGTATTCACACTTTAGGTAGCATGAACCGTTCGTGACACCATAGAAAATAAATACACATTTAAAAACATTTAATAATAACAATAATAATGGTAATATTATTATTATTAAGGATAAAATCCATATTATACATATCCAAGCCACCCAAAAATAACAATTGATGTGCCAAATCTCATAAAACCTATAATGCAATTGCCTAAACTAAAATCAATTATACAAATGAACAAAGGAGCAGGGTCCATAAATGCAGAACAATTGGCCTTTCAGTCTTCATATTTGGCTAAAGCCTTCCCCGCTACTGCATTTGTTACTGTCTTTAAAATGTATTGTTTCAATTAAATCATGGTTAAAATATTCATTCACCTAATAAGGGTATTTATTTGCCTGTTACAATAAATACTCTGTCCAGAAAAAGGCTGGGTGCATGATATTCAGCCATGCCTTATGCCCCTTCATGCCACCCTGAGTGGTAATTGGCCATAGCCTCAAGTCATGGAACAGGCCACTTTACCTTGGGCATAGCCTAATGTCATGTCCCATGTCCTCTATCATAAACCCTGAGAAGGCAATCACCATGCACCAAGCCCCTGGGCCAGCACAAGCCAGTGACCTCTTTCCCCGGTGCTTGCCTTTTGGCGACACTCCAGGCCGCCACAAGCCACTGGGAGTGGCCACTGGCCATGGCCTGCAGCCACTTTGCCTCTCCTCATGCATGGTCAGGGGACACTTTGACAGTTACCCCATGCTACCGAATATGCCATTTTGACATGGGCTACAGCCTAAGCCCACACTCCAAGCAAAGTAATCACTGAGCATTGCCAATGGTGATGCCCCATGCCACTATTAGTGTCATGCAGGGGTCAGGGCCATGTCCACAGGCCAAGCCCTCCACTAATTGACCACTGGCCATGTCCATAAGCCAGTGGCCCCCTAGAGGTGGGATTGTGGGGTCTCTGCATTGGAAGATGTTCATGGCTTAGGAAATGTGACCACTGCCCATTGTAGTGGCCTCTATGGATAGGTTTGGGGGAAACCGGGGGATTGCCAAAATTCCAGCTCTAGGCACAGTGACCACTGGCCCTGGCCACAGGCCTGGTCACTACACATGTTTTGTGAGGCCCAGGTCATGGCAAAAGGCTTTAGGTTACTACTTACCCATGACCTCATGTCATAGCCACTGACCACTCTGGTTGGGTTCAAGGAGACAAGAGCATGGGCCTGGCAAAGTGACTATTAGCCATGGTCACAGGGTATGGCCAGCATCAACTGTGGCTCATTTGGGTGTCCTAGGGTTTGGTCAAATGGAATTTAAAGTGCAAAATGCCCACTGGACACATTGTCTATGGCATTGTATGATGGCGTGTTTCATTAAAGAAAACTAATAATTCAGTGGAAAAACATTATGTTGACATTGCAATTACAATTCCCTTAAAACTTTAAAAAGGATTTCACTGAAAAATCTTTGTTATAGATTTTACTACAATGCAAAGTAAAAAAGTCTCCCAAATTAAAGTTATAGTTCCTAAGCAACCAGAACACTCCCCCTCCAATGTAAAGTAACCATATGTCGTATAGTAAACGAGCAATACAAAGACATACAGAAAATAAGTAATTCCCAAAGCTGTTTAGGGTCACGTTACATTTCGTTAAAGGGACAACACAAATAAACCCACTAATAACTGAAAAACATAAATGTATACAACTGATTTCCCTAAGCAATCAGGGCAAGGAGAGTCGTCATGAGCAGTGACTGTTGGTAGTTGTGTTATAGTTGTTTTGCATTGGTAGTATCAAATGTATTTTTGCTTTAGGAACCATAATTGGCAAATATGTGGGATTTTTTGTTTTGGTTTCTAACCACAACATCAATCTAGCAAAGTTTGTTTCACAAATACTTATTATTTAATAAACATGTTCTTACAAAAGACTCAAGGTTGAACCAGTATCATAGCAACCTTAACTCATCTTGTTTTTGTTTTGTAACATTTAGCTTGTGTTGTAAAATATTTTACAGTGAAGGTGATGTAATTTGTTTTATACATATTTATTTGTGTTTCATAAAAACGGGAAACCATTTTTTATAAATTTTTGTTTTTAATGGGTATTAAGTTTGTGCTGCTTTTGTGAGTATTTTAAAATATAATGATTTAGTACATATTAATTAGCATAAATTATGTTTGCATTTTTGTTTATGTAAAATATGTCTACGTTGTGTATATATTTATATTAGATGTTGAAGTAAATTTGAGTAAATAATCTTTGTTATGTAGTAATGGTTTGCAGTTTAGTGTAGGTTTTATTGTATGTGTACTATATGTTTTGTATGTTATATTTATTATTTACTACATTATATATTTGTAATTGTAAAATGTCGTTTTTTAATCTAAAATATACAATTATTGAATGTTTCTGTTATTTAATATTTATTTTTAAGCAATTTCTTTCATTTTTATTATATATGAATAGAACTGTTTTACAGGAATTATATGTATACATTATATTGTATGTTTTTATTTATATAGTATGTTTGAAATTACAAAAAGATCTTATAATTTCTTTTAAGATTCTTTATTAACAGTGTATATTTAATTTACTTTCGAATATGTTTACATATTTTAAAATTACCTTTTATTATGCATTTAATTTACTTAAAAAAATATTGTATGTTTTTACATTTATGGGTGAGTTAAGGTTACCATGATATTTGATTTTGTTTTTTTAAAAATACATATTTGTAATATTTATTACATTTTTCCTCAGCGTTATCATTTCTAATGTTTGTAGACTTTCATTTTTTGTTTGCTTAGCCTTAACTCTTTTGTAAACCTTTTTTTCAAACAATTTTGACCTTTTTTTGAAATGTTAGGTAACCGATTATGAATTAATTTTAAGTACTATTATATATTTTGTGAATTAGGGTTTATAAGAATGTATTTAAAATGTATTTAAATGTATTAATGTTGGTTGTAATTGTGTTTAGCTTTATTTATTTTGTTTGAAATATAAATTATTAATCTTTTGAAATGTTTTACTGTAATTTGTCTGATGTTCTTTGCATTCTTTGAATAATAGTGAAATAAAAAAAATAATAATCAATTCTCTTATATTTTTGAATAATATTTTTTTGAAAAATAACAATGAAAGTTTCTTTTTACATACAGGTTATAACATCAATACTTTTATGTACTTGTTCAAAGTTTTTCTGGGTATCATTATGAACATAATCAGAAATTGAGGAAGTCTGTAAAAGTATACTTACATATTATTGATACATTTAGATTTATTGTAAATACTTATTATGGTATTTTTTTTCTATTAGAAAACTGCGATTTTTAACATGTGGATTATTTTAAAATTAAATTACGTAGGAATCTTTTAAATTCCATGGCAATCTTTCTTTTATGGTAATTTGCTCATCATTACATTCAAACCATAATGAATGTTGCTGTACATATACTATATAATGACCACTCTCTGTGGTGTTACCATTATGACAAACAATACTTTCTGTTTTGAAACTTGAGCATGTGTATGGTTTATAATTAAAGTGTTTCATTTTACACCATGAGCTCTATACCTAAATAAAGTTAAATGAGGTAATTAGAATGATGCGCAGTTTGAATAGTTTATTTGATTGGTTGGTTACATTGTAGATGTCATTTCTAAGACTGAACAGATGTTTAAATGAGATATTGTTTACATTGAGAATATGTAATAGAACATTTTCATTATTAATAAGTTTGATGTTTGAAAAATTACAAGACATGCACTGATTTTGACATATGCAATTTATATTTATTATATTATTAACATGTATTCCAGCTATAATACATTTTGAATTATTATGAACACTTTTTATTTCTTACACTTTTTTAATGTTATCAAATTCTGTTGCAATATATTCAATGACTACATTGCTAGTATGTTTATTTCTTTAAAATGTATTTTAACGTAGTGCAGAACACATTCCTTAGAGGCATACATCTACAATGTTACATTTTGTACATAATTCCGGGGTTGTAGTATCTACATCTGTAAACATAGCTCAAACAACATATCTTAATACCTTTACACTCTGCCTCTTTGTCATTGATTCGGCCTTTGTTTACTTAAGTATTCACAAAAAGGCTCCCATATGACCTTGGGTCTGCAGCTTGATGGAACCAGTGAAACAGAGGCCTCCTTGCATTCATTGGCATATGTCATTTCTTTGACCCACATTCCAATGTCTGGAGCAATCCCAGACTTCCATCTAAGCAAAATGCATTTTTTGGCCACCAAACATCCAAGGTTAAAGAGGCGTCTCAGTTTGACTGTAATTTTTCAAATATCTCCAAAGAGGTATTTGGGGAGTGACAAAGTAGGGGGTGTACCCGTGCATTCCTGCAGGTTATCAGCAACCTCATGCGAGAATCGAGCAACCCGAGGGCAGTCCCAGTACATGTGGTGTGCATCAGAAACTGCTGCGTTGCACTTAATACAGCCACCATTCGCCGTAGGGGCAAACCTGGCAATTTTTGCGGGTGTGTAGTGTATTCTTTTGAGTATTTTATGTTGAATAGGTCTGTGTTGAGCATTGAGGGATACCTCTTTAGTCAGGCGACACCAGCGGGACCACTGTATATCATCCAACGGGGTGCCCAATTCAGGTTCCCACTTCTCTCTAGCTTTCTGCGGTTGGTTCAGTGATTCCTGGCATTTCTTGTATAATCTAGAAACCAGCCATCTGGGGTTCCCACCTGTTACCACCATGCCCAGCACCTCACATTCCTCAGGTTCATACAGCGTGCTCTGATAGCTGCTCTTAATCTATAATACTGTAGTGCTTTAATAGAACCAGTGCCCAGTTTTGAAGAGAAATCTGCATATGTAACAAAAGAGCCATCTGGGAAGAGGTCATGTAGCATCGGAGTGTCATCAGGGTCCCACCTCCTCTGTATAGCCTTATAATATGTGGGAGGGAGGCCCGGGCAATTCCACAGTGGGATCTCCCCCACATATAGCTCAGTGGTGTTCAGCCTTTTAAATATCCTGGCCCAGGCGTTTACACTCGAATGGATTGGATCGAAAGTGCAGGTGTCGGCATGGTGAGTGGCCAGGACTATTGTGCGTACACTGGCTGGGGATGCACTATATTTTTCCAGGCCTGTATGTAGCGGGCGATCTAGTGGGAAGTACAAGTACCCAGCATATTGTACTTGTGCGACTTCATAGTATAGTTCGAAATCTGCTCATGTGGTCTGGACATGGCCTCTCAGTTCATCCGTGGCGCTCCAGCCCCCCATGCGAACTGCACTGCCAATGAACGCAATTTATAAAAGAATGTGCACCCCAGCCAAGCGGGTATAATCGAGATGTAATATAATAGTTTAGGTAACACAATCATTTTTAATAGGGACGGCCTACCGTATAGTGAAATTGGAAGCCTAGTCCATAGATTCAATTTATATCTCAGTATTTGCATGTATTGCTTGTGGTTTTCATTCAATAGAAAATGGTGTTGATGTATAACCATTATGCCCAAATACTTGATTATATCCTGGACCCAACAAAGTCCTATCGGGTCTGATGAGGGGGGTGGTAGCTTCGTTCAAAGGAAACAGTTCATATTTTGCTTCATTAATGTGATATCCCGAATAGAGAGCAAATTTACGGACCTCATCTAAAATTGGGACGATGTTCATGGCAGGGTTTCATACATAGAGTAACAAATCGTCTGCGTAAAGTGATATGATGTGGGTTGGACTTGTCATGCGTAAGCCTCAATGTATATGTTTGAAATGCATAATGCATACCAGTGGCTCTATGGTGAGTACGAATAGCAGTGGGAACAGCAGGCATCCCTGTCAGGTGCCATGTCCAAGCAGAAACATAGGGGAAAGTGTGTTCCCAGTACAAACTCCAGGGGCTGGGGAGGCATATAGTAAGTGAACACATTGAATGAAGAATTCGCCCAAACCCATACGACGTAGCAACGAAAACAGAAACTGCCACAAGACTGAGTGGAAAGCTTTCTCGGTGACCAATGAAGCCACCACCGCATGTGCCTTCAGGTTGAGTTGTGATATATGCCAAACAATCGTCGCAAATTGAATGCTGTCGACCGCCCGGGAATAAATCCTGATTGGTCAGGGTGTACTAGCTTGGACATGTGTGGCCAGAAGCTTGGCAAATTTCTTTGTATCTGAGTTTATTAGGGATAGTGGCCTGTGTGAGCCCATCTTGGCAGCTGGTTTATTGGGTTTCAATAATACTGTAATGACTGCTTCTGAGAGGGATGGGGGAAGTTTGCCTGTTTGGAGCGACTCTTCCCATATGCGCAATAAATTGGCAGCAAGTGGGGAACTCAGTTCTTTGTATAGCACCACTCCTATGACGGGTCCCGGAGCCTTACCAGACGGAAGTGATTTAATGGCTTCAATTATCTCGTCAGTGGTTAGCGGCTGGTTAATAGTCAGTCGGGCCTCCACTGAGAGCTTTGTAAGTGGTATCTCATCTACGCATGCCTTGAGTTCTATAGACGAGCAGTCCTCAGATTTGGAATACAGGGCTTCATAGAATCTGTGGAATTCGTTGTTCACCACTACAGGAGTATTCAGCTAGTTCCAGTAGGGCTAAGGATTCCTGTAATGTGTTACCCTCTGCATTCATTCCTGACTGCATTCGCCAGTCAGCGTCCTGGTCTATCTCTCTACCGTATCTCCTTGCTCGTACAGGGTAATAGAGCAGCTGAACCTCCCTGTCTGCAAGTTCCCTGAACTTCAAAAAATTCCCTTTAATGCACCTGAGGAGAGCTTGATCTTGCGTATTGCTGTATTCTACTTCCAGTTTTATAAGGTCGGTTTCCACTCTACCCAATTCATGTCTGGTTTCCCTCAATGCCCCAGATGTCATGGAGATGACCTCACCCCGACCCATATCTTAAAGTCCTCCCAGACTGTACTGTTTTGCTGCACTGTCCTGTCATTCCTTTGAAAAAACTCCTCCGCCCCCCCCTGTGCAACGTCTCAAGAACAACTGGGTCTGCCAAGCATGTGGAGGGCATGTGCCAAGGTGGGCGTGTAGTGGCATGTTCGCTCCATTTCAGTGTCAAAATAAGGGGGGAATGATCTGAGATTGTGCAGGGAAGTATCTTGCACTCCTCTACTCATGCCATGAGTGCAGTAGCTATTAACCAGTAGTCTATTCTTGAGTATGTATCGTGAACTGTCGAGTAGAATGTGTATTTGCGTGAGGTTGGGCTACGTGCACGCCTTGTATCTGCCAGGCCAAGGTGGTCAGTCACATTCACCAGCATCTGCCCCACGTTGCTCAAGTCCCGCTCTGTAGTTCTGGATCCGTCCATGACACAATCCAATATTAGGTTAAAGTTCCCCCCACAGATGACGTACGAGTGGGGGTTCTCGAGTAGGATGTCTGATATTTGGCCATAGAACTGGGGATCATCTACATTAGGCCCGTAGGTGTTTACCAGTGCCGTATTTAGACCTGCTAGATCCCCCCATAGAATGACATATCTGCCCTGTGGGTGAATGCTACGCTTGGTCCCTTGAAGTGTTATGGAGCAATATATTAATGTCATAACCCCCCGCGCCTGTGACAAGTATGTCGTGTAGCAACGCTGTGGGCCCCAAACTATGGTAAATGAGCCATTTACAGCTCCCATGAAGTGCATCTCTTGTAGCATTACCACTTTGGAGGCCTGCCTATTCAGATATGCAGCGACTTTCGTGCCTTAAGAGGGTGATCGAGCTCACGGATGTTCCACGACATGAATGTAATTGCCGTTCCTAACATACGTGGACTATGCAAAATTGTGGCTCAGTTTCAGCCGGGCAAGCCCAAGCAAGTGACCGTATTATTATTATTTTTTTAAAAAAAGTTTTACTCAGTAAAGACTGAGTTTTGTCAAAAACCTTCTCGATCTTGCACACCATAAAAGAAGGCGACCAACGAAAGGTCGCACAGCAAAATACCTCCCCTATGGGGGGCTGACCAGGCCACAGTCCGACTCCTAAACCCTGTCCGAGAAGCTAAAAAGCCTCATTCAACAGGATCAAAGACCGTCACCGAAGGACTTTCAGTCCGAAGACTGTTGATTTGTTCAAATACTAGGTCAATGAGTTTGGCCAGAGCCAGGGTCCATCTTGTCTTCTCGCCCGATATTAGTCTATTCCAGAGTTCCTCTGCTTGGAAAATCCACATATTTTCGGCCAGGGAGGGGAGGTATAGCTTTCTCTTTTCCATTGTGTTGGGACACTCGACCACGAGGTGCTTTAAAGTCTCAGCAGCAAACTCGTTTTTACATAAACGGCAGTGGCTTGCGGCTCCAGTTCTTCTTATAGTTATGATCTCTCTCGTAGGGAGGAGGTTGAGTCTCGCTCTCATGACAGAAATTCTCAGCTTCTTATTTGGAAACTTTACGCAGTACTGGAGAGGTTTTTTCCCTTGTTGAAAGTGGGTGGGAGATGTTTCAGGAGTTTATTCTCCACCGCTTTTTCCGTTGTCAAAATCCAGTCCATGTCTTCCGTCTTTTTTTTAATTCTTTCTGGATTTTCTTTTAGCTCTTTCTCGGTACATTCAACTTTGCTCAGATCATTTTTTCTCGCTTCCACCCATTTATTCAAAGCCATACATTTGCCTAAATCAATTTCTTCCCGTATGGTATTATAAATGGGTAGGGTGTCTGACATGATGATTCGTCTGTAGAGGCGCATGGCACTTTGATCCACTGTCGATGCTAATGATATGAGCCCCAACTCTCTCCTTATCGCTGGCATAGCGGTAGATTTGGGTAGGCCTAAGACCGTTTTCCAGAGGTGGCCATCGATTTTGCTCCAGATGTTGCGCTGGAGATATAGCGCACACTCCGTTCCATAGGTCAGGGCCGGAACAACTTTAGCGTTATAGAAAGTTATTGCCGGGATCAGGGAGAATTTGCCATATTTGCGATCCACTGCTCTGGTTTGAGTAGTCAGTCTTTTCACTTTTTCCCAGAGTTGGTCAACAAGACTCTTTTCCACACCTGAACTGTCTAATTGAATCCCCAGATATTTAAAGCTGGTTACAATTTCAATTTTTGACTCGTCCAAGAAGATCTTTAGATTTTTCATCTTTTTGCAGGGGACTTTCTCGAGCACCATGACCTTAGTCTTCGATTTGTTGAGTTCTAGATTATTTTTCAGGGATATAGGCCTCCAAATTACAGAGTTTTATTTGCAGGCCCACCTTCGTCTGGTCGATCACAATGATGTCAGCTGCGTAGAGTAACCGTGGGATCTCAGTTTTCCCGATTTTGGGGGGGAAAGATCGAATTTTTTCTTCGGAGAGTTGATAGTCGCCCAAGAAAGCTGTAAACAGTACCGGTGCCAACAGGCACCCCTGCTTTACTCCTCGTTTAACATTTATCTCCTCTGAGAGCATGCCCTGATTATTGAGTTTAACTCTTATTTTGGTGTTCGAGTGGAGCGCTTTTATTGGCTCCAATATTTTTGCCGGGCAGTTCCAATCTTGTAGCTTCGTCCACAGGCTTTTTCTGTCGATCTTATGAAACGCCTTTGAGAGGTCCACGAATGCCAAATATACTTTAGGCACCCCCTCTTTGACTTTAGCTTTCATGATGTTAAGTATGAGGAGGTTGATTGATGTACACCCATTTTTCTGGAAGCCAGTTTGAAGCTGATCTTTGGCCTGGCTGGCTTTTTCCCATACTCGAAAATGGTCGAGGAGGAGGGTAGCATAGATTTTACCCAGAATGTCCAAAAGGGCGATAGGTCTATAGCTCGCCGGTTCTTGTCTCGGTACCCTTTTTATAAATCGGGACGATTACTGCTTTCTGCCATGATTCCGGCACCATGTTGGTTCTGCCACATTCCGAATAGATAGTACTGATCATTTCAGCCCATTTTTTTGGGAACATTTTCAGGTCCGTGTTGGTGAGTCCATCAGGGCCCGGTGCTCTGGATGTTTTCAGGTTCCGTATGGCTCTTTCAATATCCATAGTATTAGACAGATCGACCCACGTTATCACTTGATTTTGCTTTACCCCTTGGATATCACTGGTGGGGCCGTCGAATTCAGCAGTGAAATATTGGATCCAGTTTTCTTCCGCTACAGCATTTCCCATGGAGGCGGACTGGGGCCTGTTCATCTCTTTTATCAAACCCCAAAAGTCACTTGATTTTTTTGTGTGAAGTTTTTGCATCATCGCCTCAGCATCATTTTGGTATAGAGTGGCTTTGTGATGTTTATGCCAATTTTTGTAGCCTATATTTTCCTTGCGCCAATTTTCCCAATCAAGCTCATTATTGGATTTCTTAGCTTTTCTTCGCAAACAACGGACAATTTTTCTTTTTTCTACCACCGTCTTGTCATACATATGGTTGTTCTGGGGCGTGTTTTTCGCTTTCCCTGCTCCTTTGACCTGGAAAGCTAACAATAACGGTAGGTAGTTTGGTCTTTCTTTCTTGTCGGTCCAAGCCTGATCTTTTACTCTCATCTCCCAGGTATTTCTTATTTTCTCAATGTCTCGTTCGGTTAACCGTAGTCGAGTCTGTTGCTGGTTTACCTCTATCGTCCAATCGTAAGTTTTGGATATCCTAGTAGTGTTACTCCATGAACAGCAAAGAAGGTTGTGATCACTATGGATGGTTTTTTTGACCTCAAAACCTGACAGCTCCTGGATGAAGCCATTGGAGATAAAGATGTAATCCAAAGTTGCTTTGGATTCATTGCGTTCCCATGTCAGACAGTTAATTTGATTGGGGAATAACATCGCCACATTTTGGACATTTCTTTTACTCATAACTTTGTTCAAAGCTTTGCCTCTTTCGATGGCAGAATCCAGGTCTCCCCAATGCACCCTCTGAATCGAATCCAAGACCTCGGTACATTTGGCGTTCATGTCACCGCAAATGATGAGCTCGATTTTATCGAATTCTGCATACAGCTGGTCAATTGTTTCGGCGATGTTGTTGCAGAATATTTTGGTAGACATTCGCTGGGGATTCCAATAGCAGTTTATAATAGCTACCGTCTTTTGGTGGCCATTTTTCATTTTGATCTTTCCCTGGGATAAAGATGTCAAGATGACAAGCATTTTGTAGGACTGTTTCCAGTTTTTAGGTTCACTCAGTCCCGTACCTGTTTTTATAGCTGTAAGTAAACCCGATGACGGTTTACCTAAGAGGCCCTTAACTGCAGGAGAGATCCGCACAGAGAACCCGCCCAGAACTGGTTGGTGGGCGAGCCAGGTTTCTTGGAGGCAGAGAATATCAGGAACCCAGAGCGACATCTCCCGGTGACGTGAGGTGCATATGGCCTCTCGTATTCCATGAGCCCAACTTTAAGGCTGCCATTGCGGGTTGCTCGTTGCATTTATCGTTGCAGGTTTTGTTAGAGTCACTGCGACAAGCTAACCCTGGTCGTTGCTATTTGTCATTCTTTTTCGACCAATTTGACATGAGCACTTCCATGGGCCTTTCGGTTTTCTTTCATCTTCCGTATTTTTCCGATGCTTGTCAGAACTGTTTGAGAACACCTCGGGCGATAGACAGTCCAATCTGGAGGAATATTCAGTAGATCTCTGATCATTTTTGTTACTTCTTGCGGTGTTCTCTGTCCAATCGGAATGTATTTTGGTGTATTGGCCGTGACTTTGGTTTATATATTCTCTCCCCCTCCTATCTGAAGGATGTCTTTTACCCCGGCCTTGGTAGAGTGGGCGTCTGTGCATCTCCTGTCTTTCTCGAGTGTTATACCCTCGGGTTTGTTGGTATGGATCTTCCGTTTTCGATCTGTAGTGAATTTGTCGTTTAGATTTCTCTGTCCTTTCCTCTTCGGGTTCTTGGCACTCCGTAATTCTCTTATGTTCCATCAAGGAAAGGCCTAGTTGCTGGAATTCTTCATAGACTGCCTCGTCAATATGTTAAATGGTAGCCGATTTCAAGTGTATAAATGCTTTCGCCTTCTTTTCCCTATGATAGGGTTCGACGAGCACCAGGTCCTCTGTCCTAAGCTTTTTTAGGGTTTTCATTTTTTGTTATCTGGAGTATTGTTGGTCTGTTTAGAATATGGAAATTTTTCTCCAATTCCCTTTGCTCCAGCATGAAAATTCGTATCGCTTCCTTGGGAACCTTTCTGTTACCCACATCTCTTCTTTCCACTCGATGCTTACGTGGACTTCTTTGACAGTCTTCTCCTTCATGCCTTGGTCGCTGTTTGGGAGGGCTTAGTCTTGTTTTCTCCCCCTCCGTTTGAATTTTTTCACATTCCAGCGTTGAATGAAAAACAGCTCCCTGTCCGCCAGAAAGACTTGGTGCAGTCTTTTCCATCTGGCTAGGTCTCTCACTGTCACTTTTAGGCTTTGCTGTGTGTATTTCCGCAAGATCTATGAACTTTTTCGTGCCCGCTTCTTTGTTGTCATCCTTTAGTTTAACTGACCCGTTATCTGAATAACTAGAGATATTCATTAAGTTGGTGCATTGTAGGAATTCCTCTGTTGTTCGTGGTGATCGCACCAGGCCACTCGCCTCTGGTTTAGTGCTTGACTCTTGTCGTTTTTTGCTCGCCAGCGGTTCGCTAGGCCTCTGCCCCATGCTGTCTTCTTTAGCCGATATTATGGCTTCCTTTTGTTCATTTGTTATTTTCTTACTCAGATCATTTTTTACGGGATGCGTCTTTTGCGCTTTAGCCTGCGGCCTACCATCTGGTTTATCTTGTGCCAGAATCAGCACAGTTTTCTTTTTTCCATTAGCGTGGGTCACTAGCTCATCTGCTCCTTCGTCTGAGATCGTAGGGATGGTTGAGAAACCTTTATTCAAAGTTTCCAACCTTTCAATCTTTTTTTCCAATGCTTCAATTTTGGTTTCCCACGTTGTTTTCTGATTTGGCAAAATTTGCGATCTGTCTATCGCTCTTTCACCTTGGGTCCCCGTCGCATTTTTCATGTTCTCGATCTTTTTTTCCAATGCTTCTAGTTTCCTTTCATACGGAAGTTTCTGATTGAGCATAAGGTCAGCGTTTCCTGGTAAATTGGACTCCATCTTGGCCAATTTTGCCATTAGGTTGGAGAGGATTGCTGAATTGTCTTGTACGTTGTCTTTAATTGTTTCATACAGCTTGCAAAAAGGGGCCAGTACAATTGTCATTGCCGACATGATGGCAATCATTTCTGGTTTTTTATTTGGTGATTCGTTTTGTAGGGCCACAGCGATTTCGCTGAGTCGTCTCTTTTTCGGTGACAATTGAATTTTGTCTGATCTTCTTGAAGGTGTTGAAGAATTAAGATCCGGGCGTTCCCCTATTGATCTTACATTTCTGTCGTTGTTTGAGGGGTTTCTTTGAAATCCGGAATTCGTCGATAGAGGCGGAGACGCAGCATCAACCCTCCTGGAGAGATGGGGTTTTGTCCAAGCCAAACGCTCTTCTCTATCCTGATGTATCTGATTTGTTCGGTTGGCTTCCCAGTCGAGATATGCCCCCTCAGAGCGCTCTTCTTCCTGATCATTGTCAGACACGAGGATCTCCTCTATAATTTGAGGAACCCCTTTAGGCGTGGGTACAGTCTGAGGAATCTCGGTCCTACCTCTTGGGAGGTCCTTTACACCCGCATGGCTCGTTTCAGTGGTTTCTGGTCCTTTAACTTTTTCGATGCCACTATTTAAGTCCTTTGAGATAGCCATGATTTTATCCTGCACGCAGCCATTTGGCCGGACTTGTTTATCTGTTGCCGCTGCGGGCGGCCCAGTTCTTCTCTGTTTTTGTGCCGACCGAGTTAGGCTTGGTATTTTCAACATCTCTGCGTCAGATACTTCGGTATTGACGCTCTGTTTTCTTTTCTGTTGCAGTGTGAAAAAGGCTTTTAGCGGGCGTGAAAGTAGCGGGTTTGGCAGCCCTTTTTTGTTTAATTTTCTCGCTTTTTGATCCCCCAGTATGGTATTTTTTTGCGCTCTTGTTTTCGCAGTTTTTTTTGCTCCTTCAGGCCCAGATTTTACTAGTGTGTTTGGTTTGCCTCTTTTTTTTCTTTTAGGGCAAGAGCCCATTTTTAGTTGTTCACCATCTGTTTCTTTATTGGAGTCATCCGGCTCACCCTCAAAAGAGTTTTCACTCTCAGAGGCTTCATTGTCCGAATCCGTGTCCTTATCATGATCGGGAGTTCTCACACAGTCACTGGCTTCCCTCGAAAGCTTTACAATCTTTACCTGGTTTTCCCCCAGGCCTTGCGCCGTTTTTTCGGTGTCCTGCTCCAGTGCGTGGAGCTGAGCTCGAATGGCTATCCCATTAGGCATGGAGTTTTCCTTTGGTGGAACCGAGGGTAATTTGGTCACCCTTATTCCTTCCACTGCATGACTTATTTCCCCCACCTCAATGGGTTTTCTGTGTCCTGCTGTTTGCCTTTTTTCTGGTTTGTCCGATATTTTTTCTTGGTGCACTATCCCCCTTGCCCCATCTGAGTCACTATTGGCACTGTTGGCAGTAATAGCATTTCTCGCTCCAGTCCATCTCACCTCTTTAGATGAGACTGGATTGGAGGGGGGAGGCATTCCAGGGCACTCACTTTTTTCATCAGGTTGCGCGTCTTTCAGGTCTTTCTCTCCACCGCGACTCAAATGGCTGTATGGGTCCTGCTGGTCTGTCTCTTCCGCCGCACCGGGCTCCTCTCCGAGCCCACACATCGGACTCAGTTCAACATCCCGCGAGACGTGGACGGCCGCCTGGATCGATGCGGCTGCCGTCCGCGACGCCAGTATACTCGAGAGCTGTTTTTTTGCTCTTGTCGGCGGCGGCAGCGGCAGCGGCACCAGCAGAGGAACCGCTGCCACAACGAGCTCCCCCGCTTGTCCTCGCGGGTCAGGTAAGGTTGCCATTCCTGCTCTGGTATTCTTTGGCGTCTCGAGCGACATGGCTGCGTCTTGACGATTCCTCAGTGCCGTGATTAAGGCAGGCTTCGAGGTTTGGTGAGCCGTATGTAGCAATTCTAAGATCGATGGGAACACCGTTTGGGAGGCCCCCAGTCCAGTCGGACTTGCTCCTCCTCCGCCTCTTACCAGGGTTAGATTTCCCCTCCGGGTACGCAGATTTTTTCGGATGCGACTCTTTCAGGAGTGTTTTTGGGCTTTTGGAGCTTTTGCATGCTTTAGAGGTTTTCAAAGGACATGCTTCTGGACGTACCTCTGGCTCCATTAGGCTTTGGCTTCGCGTCCGCAGCGGACTGCAGTAGACTGGCTCACACCTCAGGCTCACAGCTCCGCTCACCGCTCCGTGGTGTTTCTCGGCAGAAATAGGCACTTCCTGCTGGTTTACCACAACGATGTGGATAGCTGCAGTAGACAGGCTCACACCTCAGGCTCACAGCTCCGCTCACCGCTCCGCGGTGTTTCTCGGCAGAAATAGGCCCTTCCTGCTGGTTTAGCACAACGATGTGGATAGCTGCAGTAGACTGGCTCACACCTCAGGCTCACAGCTCCGCTCACCGCTCCGCGGTGTTTCTCGGCAGAAATAGGCACTTCCTGCTGGTTTAGCACAACGATGTGGATAGCTGCAGTAGACTGGCTCACACCTCAGGCTCACAGCTCCGCTCACCGCTCCGCGGTGTTTCTCGGCAGAAATAGGCACTTCCTGCTGGTTTAGCACAACAATGTGGATAGCTGCAGTAGACTGGCTCACACCTCAGGCTCACAGCTCAGCTCACCGCTCTGCGGTGTTTCTCGGCAGAAATAGGCACTTCCTGCTGGTTTAGCACAACGATGTGGATAGCTGAAGTAGACTGGCTCACACCTCAGGCTCACAGCTCTGCTCACAGCTCCGCGGTGTTTCTCGGCAGAAATAGGCACTTCCTGCTGGTTTAGCACAACAATGTGGATAGCTGCAGTAGACTGGCTCACACCTCAGGCTGACCGTATTATGAACTTTAGGAGCAGTCTGCACTGTTTTTCAAACATAAACATACTAACTTTGAACAGTGAACCTATCAGGTCCAAACATTTGCAGTTGTTAACAACCTCGCCCCTACCCTCCACCTACATCATCACCCCCAACTTGACGATGAAACCCACATTACACTGTAACATTTTGAATTCTCTTGGGGTGCACTGTGTGCAGTCTGTGGGACTGTACAGATGGCCGCTTTCCTGCAACTAGCCCTGTAGTACAAATGACCTGTGCACATAGTCATATCACTGTGCGGGCCTGTTCAGCTGGGTAGAGTCAGTCATTGTCCATGATATTTGGCTCATTGTTGCTTGCGAGGGAGCCCCCACACCCAGGTCCCTTCTCGGCAGTGGAAAAGAGATCATAGCTTCGATATACGCTGTTGCTTCCTCAGGATCCTCAAAGAAGTGAGCCCTTCCACCATGCTGTAAGCAAAACTTTGCCGGTCATAGCAGGCCATATTGGACTTGTTGGATTCGTAGCAGTTTCTTGACTGGGTCAAATGACTTGCATTTGGACATTACATTTGCGGCAAAGTCGGGTTATATGTGTATATCTGCTGATTCATATCGTAGTGCCCCTTTTTTTCTTGCCATAAGAATAATGAGGTTCCTGTCCTGATAGTTCAGCAGTTTGGGGAGGGTAGTAAGAGGGGGAGCATCAGGCTTGGCGACAGGGGCCAAGACCCGGTGCACTCTTTCAACCAATAAATGGTGTGAGAATCTGGGAGAGTCAAATAATGTTTTTAATAGGTTCTCAATGAACTGTTCCATCGGGCCCTTAGAGGCCTCCTCTGGGATCTCGACTATCCGGATATTATTCCGACAAGATTGAAATTTTAGGTTGTCACATTTATTTCAAACTCTGCTGAACTCTTGCTGCAGAGGATGCGCGATATCTTGATCATGCTTCGTAATTTTATCCTCCAATTCGCTCACTCTCGTTTCAACTTCCGTTATGTGAGCCCCTTCCTTTTCAAGTTTAGACTTCAATGAACTGATGGTGGAGACAATGGGCCTCATTACGACTTTGGAGGCAGCCATGGGTCCGGTCTGGTGGAGAGGGGACTTACCAGGACATTCCGCCCTAGGCGGACCCGATAAGTCCCCATTCCAAATGTCATTCCTCATTCCCATTTGAGCCCCCATAGGGCTCAATGGGAAGGGGGAAGGCGCTAATAACGGGCCAGTTATTAGCTCCAAGGTCCCATAATGGGTCCTGTAAAGAACTTGTGTCAGACCACATGTCCTTTATGGTTCCTGCTAAGGGACTTCGGAACTGGGTGGTGAGGGATTACCGGCACCGGTCTCCTTAAGGGTGCCCGGTATCCCTTACCGCCCACCTCGTAATGAGGCCCAATGTCATCTAGCTTCATATTCACAGCCATGAAGCCGTTTTGTTTTGCAGCGGGCAGGTGATCATCTCTAGTGATATTGGAGGCAGAGGGCTGTTCAACCTCAGTTGGGGCCTCAGCAGGACTCAGGCTCTTAGCTGGCGTGCTAGTATATGTATCCATTAGGCCTTTCTTTTTGGATACGGCACCCTTCGTCATGTTATCTCTCACTGGGTGTCTGCACTGTAGTCAGTCGGGAGAGTGGTTGTAGGGCCCCTCGAGCGCAGTTATGTTTTTCGCCCTTGTAGTATTTTGTATGTTCACTCTGTTATTCAGGAGCTTTGCAGTTCAACTTCAGTGAAAGGGCAACCTAATTACACCTGGGGTTTTGGCTCAGGCCGCCTAGAGGTTGGGGGCTTTGAGTCACGCAGTTAAAGTGTTGGGAGAGTGCCATCTGCAACAGTATTAGATGGTCGCTCTGTGCTTTGCTGCACATCGGTGAGCAGCCGCGACTGGCCGGCACAATGGAAGGTCCTCTATCGTAGGATGTTATATAATATCGTATTGGCAACCATGCACAGGATTGTCACTTGTGTGTAGTGAGGGATTGAAGTGTGGTGCCTACGCCATGCATGTTCAGCAGGGTCCATCGATCAGAGTCTGAGTAAGTTTATCCTGCCCAAAGAGGATCCTCCAGCCGAAAGACCGGAGCAGATCTATGCAGTTTCAGGTCGGGATCCCAGGTTGTTCGAGGGGCGCATCAGAGTGTGCTCCCGCTATACCCTGATCTGCCAACCCTCAGGTGGTGCGAGGTTAATCAATCACTGATGGTGGCCAGAGACGGCTCGTCTCACCTAACACTCGCGGGGGACCACCCAGGCTGCCATGGGGTGTTCCTGAGTAAGGTTGTTGTGTGTGCACAACATGTGTGTGCGCAGACCAGTGGTTTGCCACCGGTAGTGTCACCACCAGCCACCACTTCGTGTCATCTCCAAGCAGGCCAGTGTGCCTTGGTCGCCCGGGTCCTGTGAGCAGCTTCACCAGCTCTGGCCCGCTGCAGCAGTCTTAATGCAGGATATGGTTGGCAGGAGCCCGCAGCAACCAGTGCCAGACGTCTCCAGTGCATCAGTGCGTGGATCCGGCAGTTCGGACTGGGTGACCAGCCACCCCTGCCCTTATTTGCACACAGTACGTGCACCAAGAGGAGGATTAAGAGGGATGCTCAGTGCAGAGCACCGGGGGTTGTAAGATGGCCCCACACACTGCAGATGTCTCAGCCGACCCAGCACACTCGCCTACCTGGGTCACTGGTCACTTCCGCCCACATAGTGCTGTAGTGTCCTCCACCACACTCGTCTGTCTGTATGTATTAGTAGACTCCGTGAGACCAGATCGCTACAGGTGGTATAGTTGATTGTGTCGTCCAGCCCGTCAGCCGACGTGGCCTCGTGTTGCAGCAGTCTAATGGTGTGCCCACGGCAGCTTCAGCTCAGTCACGGTGTATAACGGGTGGTCCATATCAGGTTAAAGCGGGACCTGCCACCAGGAAGTCCTTTGCACTGGTCCAATGTTTCCGGCTTGCTGCAGTGCTGGGTATCCAATATTAGCAGTGGACCCCCCCGAGCCGACACCACACCTCCAGGTACCCGGCACCGGAGTCATTGTCAGCCAGCGGCACCTAGTTACTTGCGGCCTCCCCCACGCAGTGTATGCCTAGGTAGAATGCCTGCAGTTCTGTGGGTGCATGCAATGGCCACCCACAGTGGGGCCGCATTCAGGTGCTACGATGCTAAAGGGTCACGGATTGATGTGAGCATTGTGGGATGCAGCACTCCCTTTCCAGCCACTGTCTGCGAGCAAGCCCCCACTGCACAGTGTTTCATGCACTCGGCCCAGCTCAGTTGGTCCTCGGGGGCCACGGGATGTCTTATGAGTTCCGCAGTCCCCCATTTGTTCCTGGTGTTAACCCTGTTTTTGCCGGCAGTGAGATGCATAGGGTGACACTGGTACAGCCAGGCACCGCTGCAGACGATCAGTCTGGGCCTCCCTCCTTAAGGCCGTGGCCTGATGGTCGCGCACCATGTGACTCGCCTTCACACCAGAGAGGGCATGGGCAGACCCATCAGATGTCGGTCCCAGCATCAGAAGCACAAGGGGGTCCAAGATTTTCAGGTCAGCACCCGCACTGTCACAGTCATCCGTAGCATCAGCAGCAGGCGGTTTATAATCATCCGCCCTTCAGTGGAGCGTTGGGTGAACCCGCAGGCAGGGCGTCTGGTGGCCGCCTGCTCCTCCACACGGTTTGGCCTCCAGCAGCACCAAATGTTTGGTGGCCCACAGCTCCCTCTGTGTTCTCTGATTCCACACCAAATGTATCCACCAGTTGCTCGGAGCCACAGTCAAAGTACAGATACTGTCAATTGTGTAAATCGTACAGCATATGCAGATTGATGAGGTTTCCAGATTTTACGGGGCTGGAGCTCCCTATTCAAGCGGCCATCTTGATTGTCCGCTCAACAGCATCACAGCTAATATGGTTTTTAAAACCAAGCATATAGCCGTTCTCTCCATGGACTAAGTCTTCTTGTGCACTAACATTTCTTTTAAAAATTACTTTGGCATTTAAACAAACATTTAAACAACTATCAAGGCCAGCTGTTCTAGAAATTCTCCAGAGCAGTCCATCACACTGCAGCGCGTCTTATCACGAGTGTATTTAAATTTTGCCAAATCACTTCTGTCATACACAAACTACACTGGCCAGGATATTCAAGACAGCATGCAACATCTACAAAGCAGTCCCAACAGCGTACCAGCAGCTAAGCTTCACATATCTTTTGGCACATGCTCCTTACGCAGCAGATCAACCAACCGGCTTGAATCACAACTAGTACACAAAGGAAGGACCCACATACAATCCTTCTCTTGTCACATGCTCAACACCCTCTGGAACATTGATCCCAGTATCGACTCGGAATGCAACTGCAATTCTTCAGTTTTAAAAATCTCTAAAATTCGTTGTTCACCACTACAGCAGTATTCGTGGCTTTTTCAACAGCACCTGACCATGGACAAATCACAATTGATGCACAGAATGCAACGTACAGTACTGCGATACTGTTAAAAGATGCCAGCCCAATGACCCCCTTTACCAAAGATGTCAACTTGGATTTCCAAGAAAGGAGCGTGAAGCAACAGCAATTAATTGCCACTTTTCAGCAATTAGACACCATGTTAAATGTAAAGCTCCCAAACGATCACATGAATTGAAAAGAGATTCAAAAAGAATTAAAATAAATGACTATTGCCCTGTAATTTTAAGTATGCGGAATGCAAACATAGATATTCAATTTGTAGCGGACAATTCTATGGCTGTAAGTAGATTCATAACTTCATACATAACTAAAGCTTCAAGATCTTTGGGAACTAATTACAAATGAAAAGTCACTTTCAGTGTCATTAATTAGCTTAGAAGTAAAAACTCTTTCACACTGTGAATGCCGGACCTACGAAGCAGCAGAAAGATTAACGGGAACACACCTTTATGGGAAAAAGTGTAGATATTAAATGGATTATGGCCTCTTCACGAGCTGGGCATAGCTCTTAAATGCAGCGGTAGCGATAATACCGCCGCATTTAGGGCTGGCCTAATCTTGTTTTTGGCCATAACTGGACAAATTCAACTACAGCTCAGAGCTGGGGGTGAATGTGCTGGCGGAGACGGCATGTTTGACGCAATTGGCCCTCCCAGCCCCATTGGGTTCAGTGGACCCAATGGGGAGTGGGGAATTACAACTATGCTGCTACTCGTGATCCGGCGCAAATTGCACCGGAAGGAGTAGCGGTAAAGCTAATTGTGTTGGTGGTATCCCAGAGCAATTTAGAAAATGTGTGTCTCTATGAAATCCTAAAATATTATAATTATCTTGAAGGTATTGAAGAAAACATTGAAAAGCGACATTAAAATAAAAACTGTGATGGCTGTTTAATTAAGCATGAAAAACCAAGTTTAGTTAATCACCAGAAACTAACCTGTGCTTTATTAGAAAAAAAGGAGCTGTATTGCTATTGTTTACTACAGCTGTTTTTACCGTGGCATAAACAATTAGAATTAATTCAAAACTGGAATGGTTTAGATGCAGTATTTACACATCATAAAGAACACACTAAATCTCAATCTTTTAAGAATTATATCAAAATCTTTGATGAAGAAATCGAGCCAGAGAGAATGTTAGAAACAGAATTAACAAAAGATACCCAATAACAAACATCTAATCCAAATTCATATGTAACAGATCCTCCTGGCCAGCCACTACAAAGAAATGAAGCACAGTTAGCAATGCAAGATGTTCTTGCTGAAATTAACAAAAATAACACACAGCTTTATACTTTATATACAAAAGGTCTGGGAGCCCCCCTACTGAGAATGAACACGCCCAAATAACCTGTTCTCTGGGTAGGTTCCCACTCGGGAGGGTCTACAACCACGTCTTAGCTCATTGTACCTTTCATAGAGGAGAAATAACCATTTGCATATCAGTCTTTATCCCACCCACAAGGGCAGTCCAGTACCGAAATGCTAGGCAAATGTCCTCTGAACAAGAGTACCATCAGCAACCCCAGAAGCGTGTTTTGGCCTAGTCGGGCCTCATCAGTGAGGTGAAGCTGTGCCTCTCTAAGTATAGTGAGCAAGTGGTCCACGTCTAGATTACCCGGGGTAACTTAGACCTGCCTGAGTGGGTACCTACCATAGAACCGGTTATTTGCCCGTGTTCGTTCTCAGTAGAGGGACTCCCAGGCCTTTTTGTGTAGCTTGTGTACTTCAGAACAACTTGTTGCTCAATTAAACGTACACCGAAAAAAGATGTTTCATGATTTTGCTGCTAACATTGACAATGAGCTTTTACATGAAATTAGTCACTGTCAATGTATAAACTTTAAACTAACCCTCTTATCTATAAGTGGAGCATGTGAGAAACCAGAAGGTGTCACATCCACTAGTCCCCGGGGATCGGTCAGCTAGGTGGCCATGACACAGCCATCCCTTTTGGGCCCAGTTTCTGGGGTGGACCAGTGTAGGAGGATCACCTGGGTGAGAGGTCTTTGGGGAGTGGGAGTGGGACACCGAATGATGAGACGTGGTATCCCCTTCCTTGTAACACATTTACCCATCCTACCAGGTAGGATATTTAGGAACTCAACCCCCCACCTCTTTTTACAACACAAGCACTTTCTCACCGACAGCCACGATAAGGGAAAACAGACTATAGAGCTTCATACCTGATGTGTCCCAATACAATGGTCAGATGAGGTCAGGCAATTACTGACCACCACACACACTTGACTTCCATTAAACTTCCCTGCATGGATAAAAGGTTGGAGCATGAGAGCATACTCTGAGCGAGGCAAAGCAGACAAGGAAGCAACAGTTTTGAGATGACAGCTGAGTAAGAGGGGAAGATGGCAGAATCAAAGGAGATTGCAAGAGGTGAAATTCCCTTGACATTTTTGACAAAGAACCGTTACTTTCCAAAATCCTAGGGAACAGCAGGGTAACATCAGGAAACCAAGCTGAAGAATACTGCCCTCTGTGCCTGCAATACATGGGCCCCGTGAGTGCTCAATCAAAGGTCTCTGTAAGGTACCCAGCTGAGGAGTGTCAAAAGTAGATACATTTGATCCAAGACCGGCAGAGGCATATGATTTGAAAGTGAACAAATAAATGTGAATCGAAGTGGTCATGCGACGGGTCAAGCAAAATCCCACGCACAGTTGAATGTCTTTTATTCCGATGAAATAGAGAAAGTTTGGGAAAATGCATGAATCTGATCTGAGCCCTGCAGAGAGAGACCAATTGAAGGTTTTGTGTTAAAGTAGATCTGAGCCCGGCAGAGGGGGCTGCAGGGTGATTCGATAATCACCCAAGAATTTGTACATGAGAATCCTGAGGAGAAAGGAACTGTTGAATATTTGTTTTTCGCATCTGGCCTTCTGAAGTAAGAGACTTTGAATGATAATGAGACTTTGTCATAGAAGGCCCTGATATTGAGAACTCAACTGCATCCTCGTGCTAGAGAAGCCAGAGATTGTGCTAAACTCGAGTGTGCTGCCTTATGCCGTGCTGAAAACGTGGGAAGGGAAGACAACGGCTTGAATATCCTGACATTTCATTTCTTGAACACATTTTCTTTTGCATAACATTGTTTCCCACACAATTTGGATGTAGAAGCAAGGATTGGCAATAGGTTTATTAGTATAGGCCTTTTTATTTTGACAGACTCGACTAGGGCTTTGTTATTATTATTTGATGGTCATAGCTTGCTCCCATCTTTAGATTTAGGATAGATAGGTGTTTTTAAAACCCAATTGAAGTTCAATAAACACCCTTGAACTGTGGTCACGTCTTGTCTTACTGTTTGATACCATGCCTTCCTTACAAGAAGCAGCTACTGGAAAACGTGTTTTAATTAAAATGACATCAAAATCTGTGTGTGACACATTTGATAGTCCTTAACATGTGTTATGACAGCTCCTGCTGGTTTGGCAGCTTTGTGGTGTAACACAACATAAATTATTTTTATTACTAGGAGATACAACTTTAGAAAACATGAAAGATGTCATCACTGATGATGATGCAAAAGAAGTAACTGCAGAAAAAATGTATAGTGCCATAATAAAACAAAGCAAATAATCAATGTCTTATTTTAACTTTAGCAGATTGTGAAAAATGTAATTGTGAAATGATTTCTAAAGAAAATCACATATGATTTCACTGGAAGCAGTAGAAAAAGTAGAACAGTCTGCTTTAACTAAAAAGATGTAAGACAATGCTAAGGAAATGTTTAAAAGAACTTAAACATACCGTTTTGATTTGTTTAAATATTTTTTTTATTGTTTAAAGCATGAACCTAGCTCGAGAGCAGCAGAGCATTCTACATGTTTTGGGTAGCCACCCACCTGCAATAGCTTGGGCATGCATCAGACAGGAGGAGCACATCCTGGCATGGGTTAAACTAAAATGCCTAGACCAGTCAGGAATACATGGCACATCATATTTTCTTTTTGTTTTCTTGTCTTTTTACATTTTCCAGCATTGCCTCCCAGGGAACCAAAATGCTGCCCACAAGGGGATACTTGTTCCCTAGCCAGCCTTCCCTTACCTGTGGTGCCTTTGGGGAGGGAGGATGAGCTTTTCATTTTCTTTTATCTTGGAGCAGTGCATATCCAGATGTGACTGGGGCAGCACAGGTTCACAACCTGTTCTCTGTCCAGGCAAGGGGCATCACATACCTCCAGTGACATCCTTCTTGACTTGTTTCCATACCGGTATATCAGCTGGCCTGGTTGGGGCAAGACCAGGAATGCATACTGTAGACCCAGGCTGGTGGGCTGGCCTCAGTAGCAACCACAATCTCTGTTCTAGGAAAGATCTGATCATTATTGACAGTTAGTAAAATGGTTTAAACATTCACATCAAAAAAGTATATTGATTGGATTCTGTCCTGATTGAAACATTGGGTGGAACAGGCAGATATATAAGCATGCTCTCATACAGGCTATTCTTTCTTTCTAGTTAACCATCTGTAGACTGATATAGCTTTCCATTTGAGGGAAAGTGGAAGCCATCTTTATATTTCCTTCCTTCAAACTTCAGAGGCAGTTTACAAGTTTTGCAGGCAAAGCTTGTGAGGTAAGCATTACTGGTTTGGCACCCAGCATCCCCTTTTGGATCTGACAGTGATAATCCATTCTGATTCAATGGTACAGATTATTTGAGGTTGTGTTGGGGAAAATACTCCCCACCAATTAAAGGATTTTCATCATAGCCTACTTTCCAGCGACACGCATTTACCCCAAAATCAATCAGAATGCGCTACTAGATCTTTAGCAGATGTTCCAGAGTATGTTAGATTTCTGTGTTTTACATCATGAAAATCTCTACCTCTGAGCACCTGACAGGCTTACTATTAGTCAACAAAACTGCTGTGGGCCTAACCACAGAACATCTAGGAACCCATTTTAACTGTGTGTAAATATTTAACATTAGAAACCATCAAACGTACCTACTCAGTTGTTTCACTAAAAAAGGAAGTGTTTACAATTGCAGTATAGTACCTGTTCATTCTGGGTATATCCATCTAAAATAAGGCACAATGAAACTAAAGATATCACAGTATTGCTGTCATGATAGGCAGGTCACTAGTCATCTGATTTTTTTTTTTAGACAGTGTAAAGCCATTAAATGGAAGAACTAAACACTATATTGAACACTGATGGCTACTAAGGGCACTGACCTAAAAATAATCTAAAGCCCTGTCTAAAGACAGAGAAAAAACTGAAGTAATTTGCATGATGGATTCCTCCTTTCCTTTCACCACCAATTTATGCCTGGGCTCACTTATGCTAGTGAGACGAAGTTAAAGGAGGAGAAAATATTTTAAAACACACTATGCTTAGACTTCTACTATGCATCAGCCCAGTGCTTTCCCAGTGAACAGTCAAGAGCTAAATACTCAAAATAATACAGCATGACCACTCTTAGTTTCAGACCACAGAAAATGACAAATAGGTGGAAAATTGTTATTAAAAGTAAAATTCAAGGTTCCAAAATATAGAAATTAAAATCAAATTAAAATCTGAAAAGATTGTCAAAGTGGCAATAATTTAGAACCATGGTGCAGATAAAAATAAATGCACTGCAAATCATCCGGCCCAATCTTCTACTTATCCATTAGTCCTTCCAGTTCTGCTCTGAATGCATTCTTTTTGCCAGGAGTTCAGGAAGCTCTTTGGTAATCACAACCATTTCAGATTATACGTTATAGGGATTAATCAGGCTTACATAATATCACATGTCTTCTAAAAACCAAATCCAGTCTGCAGCGGCATAGAGTATGTTTCTCATTGAGCAGCCAGCTACTTCCTCCTATAGTTAACATGAGCATACTCTATACACAAAAAAGTATTTTTATCTTAGATAGATTAACAATTTATTTAGGATTTCTCCATTTACATAACATAAGGTACTGTACAATTTGAAATACAAAAAAGCCACCATTAACCTTGAATAAAATACAATACAGTTCAAAGCAGTACAAAAAGAAATGTTAAAATGTACACTAAAAACCACCAAAAACTCGAAATGTTCTGACCATACGTTTGAAAGCCCTAATAATATACTTGGATCAATCATTGATGAAGCAAGCATCGACACATGGCAAAATCAAATTCATAGCATCCGTGAAATACCTAATATTATTGGCATGAAAATGTCTCCTCTAACAATACGTGTTTCAGGTCTAAAAAATGTCAACAAATAAATAGAAAATGTATTAAATCCTCATCAGCCCCGCTTGAGCCCCTCATCAGCCATGCTTGAGTGAGCATAGATTTTCCAAGCTATTTTTTCCCAAATCAAGTTTTCTCCTTCTGGCCTTCATAAACAATTGTCGTTTTGTAATCCAACCACGCCTTAGTTCTAATCTTAATCCTCACTCATTTACCAGTCAGTTGTTATTGCTTATACTTAAAATTCTCTCATATGAAATCAATCAATTCTGCTCTTTTCAACAGGGTTAATTTTGAGCATAAGCAGAAAATAATAGTTGACATTTTTGGGAGGATTTAATTGCAAAGGATTTCATTATAAGTGTGTACAAAGATTGCTCCATTTGAAAATGTAATGTTTACTCTTCCTCTTCCTACACTGTTGTAGCACCTCCTCCTCTGTATTTGTCATCATCCTCTTCTCTATTCCTCTGTTGTATCAACTCCTCCACTATCTTTTCCTCTCACCTCCAGCACCTCCTGATTGCCTCTTACCTCTATCCAACATTCTTCAACCACTTGCCACAACATTCTCCAACAACCCACGCTGGCTGACTCAGTCCTAGGGTCTTATACTCCCCTCCGTCTGGGTGAGTCTTTCAGCAAGGGTCCCCAGTTGAGGTCTGTAATTGGGACAGTGTTGGGATTAGTTCCTGTATATGAAGTCAAATGGTGCTGTTTTGGTCATAGGGTGCCATAACAAGCATATAACTTACCTGTCCCTCATCTTGGAAGTTACTCTTTCTCCTAATCCTCTCTGGTGCTGCTTCCCTGAGTACAGGCCTCTAATTTCCCCAGTATGGGATTTAAATGCTGGGGAAACACTTTTTAACTTGTTTAATGTACACTGTGTAATATCAATTGTACAAAATGGTGCATCGTTGCAGGGATTTGGGAGCATTAGTAGGCTACAAATATTAGAGAACAGATTCCTAAAGAAACTATTATGCTTGCCTATATCTGCACCCAATTCTGCCAAACACGAAGAGCTGGGACAAAGCTATATGGAAGATGACTTGAATCTGGAATCAGCTATGCATTGGTTGAAGATTTGGGAAAATTTTAGGGCCTCACTAACACCGTACATTATTATGGAGCTGTTAAAGAAGAATGCTGCTCTCAAAATGCCTTGATTCCAACACATTTGTATGAGTTTGAGAACTATTAATGTACAAGCAATTTTTTATTGGAGCACCATAGCAGTTAATAAGCTGTACCAGCTATATATGCAAATTGCTTTTAAACACCCAGGCGAAGGATTCAAATGAAACCAGAGAGTTCTTAACTATCTCCAACTGCAGCAATGTAGCAATTTTAAACCCGTACATGTTACATGCTTATTTGACATGGAGTCATAGAACTTGTGATAGATGGTTTATTATGCGAGTGCGCCTTAACCTACTCCAACTCAAAGCAAACACTGCAAAGTGGTATGGTCGGCTTGATGATATGAGGTGGCGGGCATGTAATCAGTCTAATGAAGATATGTTACACTTTGTCATAGTTTGTCCGGCATATCAAGACATAAGACGAAGAATCATTTTGATAGTTTTTAAACAGATTAATCTTTACCAGTGTCGTCAGTCTTTGTCTTTCCTGCGTGTGGCCAATTTCAAATCTGTAGCCTGGCTTTTATGTCTTATTTGAGAGGGGCGCATAAGATAAAAACATTAACGTGATTTTTTTTAGAATATTTTATATTTCTTGAAGATATGCTCCTCAATAGTGTTATGTATATTTTGTACCGATATATGGAATTTTAAATTTATTGTGAGAATTGTTTTATGGAAAACTAGTTTTTCTGAAATAAACATATTTGACTGACTGTATAACATCAATGAATTCTTAACATTGTACTTGATGGACAATACTTTGATTCCTTCATCTCGTGAAAGATACAATATGCTGTCAGAAAACCACACGCTTGTACCCTTGTGTCTACAGGGCTCACTGGGCTACTTTGTGTGCCTTAGAAACATTGAAATGACTTCCCTGATGTTGTGGGCTTGATTGTAACAATTTGAAAACACTCATTATAAATACCCAGTAAATAAAACTGACTCCATTGGAAGGGACAGGTGGCTTTTCACATTTTTACATTTGAGCTCTGCTTACAGAAAGGTTCAGGCTCTCTTACCTGAGGTGGTTGTTCACCTATTGTGATTCATTGAGTGTCCCCTGCCTATGACCCAGAGAGCAAGCATCAGATGATTCTTTCTTTCACTCTTCAATGATATTACATATTTTCTTGCCAGTTATCTAGGTTGTTCAAGAGAAAGAATTCTTTCCCTTGGGTAAATTGGAGTAAGCATTGGGACTGGCTACAAGTGATCCCATTTAAACGTGGCATGTACCTTAGTTGTGTTGCAGATCTTCTAGTGTTACAGTTCTTGCACCCACAAGCTTAGCCACTTGGAATGGTGGTCTGTACTTAGGACTAAATGCTTCTGTGTTATGCAACCTTTCTAAAACCCAGGTACCCTGATTTATTATTCGCTTTTCGTCCAGAAAGTCCTTTTATAACTTCAAAGATTCCCAATATTGGTGAAAAGCAGTTGGTCTGGTCTAGTAAGGGAGTAGGAAGGAGTGCATAAGTCAGACATGTACATTAGCAGCTCATAAATCATTTCATGAGGTTTTCTACAATCATGTTGTGATTGGCATGGCAAATTATTTATGCTTTTCACCACTCAAGGCACGTTTTCTACCCATTTACCCCCAGAGGAAAGGATGGATTTGATTGTTTGATATTCTCATTAGGTCTATCACTAATCCCATTACACTGCATTCTGAATGGGTTTGAGAATTGCAAGTTAAATCCCCAGTATGACAGGGTTTATGGCTTTGTCTGAAAATTCTGGGCATTGTCAGCTTGGAGTGTTTTGATGCAGTCACAGCTTTTAGATATCACAAATCCTTTATGATCTCTTTACAATCCGATTTCTTCTGGGGAATGGTCCAGGTGAATCTAGTACAGGAGTCCACCACAATTAACAAGTATTTACATATGTTAACTGCTATCACAGGGCCTTCGTTATCCATGTACTTACTTTCAAATAGCATTGTTGGCCTCAGTAGATGAGTTTCCTTTGGCTTTATGGAATGACCAACTGCTGTTGGCAAACCTCCTGAGCAATTGGGTATTCAATGTTTTGCATTTTTCACAGCTCTGGTCACCAATACCTGTCCAACAAAAGCTGAGCTGTTGCTAATATCCCAAATTTGGCAGTTGCTGTTCTAAATATTACCATTACGTACCATTCCTTGATGCCTGTATCACCATAAAAATGATGCAAATGATTGCTTATACGCTAAACCAGCTATAGCGCAGCAGTCAGCAAGCCCCAATCAAAGATGACTACCCACACAAGCGTCAACACTACTGATGCCCCAATAAATATGACCAACGTATGGTTCCTGCCTGGTAAGAATGCTCAGGTTCCGAAATGCATAGCAGAAGACTAAGCCTTAGGAGCACTGTTTTGAACCTCTCTAGGTACCTCTTGATTCTTTCCATTTGTAGCAGACTCTCTCAGTTCCCCTATTTTCATTCCTACTGTCTGACCTTGTTTCCTTGCCCTACTTCCACTGAAGACTCAGTTTTCTCTACCCGTACCAATGTGCCCACTCTGCCTGCTTTCCTTGCTCCTCTTCAGTACTCCAGGCTTGGACTATATTTTTGTCGATACTAAGGTCTTTATTGAGATACTGTAACTTCTGGTTAGCTCCAATGATTTTAGTGACCATGCAATTTTGTGTCTTGCCCTTACTAATTGCACCAAAAGGTTCTGTGTTAAGGATCAGATTTGTGAGCTAAAAGGGAATGCCAGGGGGAATAGATTTGGATGGTCAGACAGGAACTTGGAAAAGGCAGAAAAATGGAGTAGAGCCTGAATAGATGATTATAAATATATGGTGACAGCAGAGGAGATTGTTATGTGGATTACCTCCTGTATGTATGGTTTTATGCCTGTGTTTAAAACTACCTCAATTAAATGGGGACATAAACCGAAGAAACCATACGATAAAATCATAGCAAATGCAAAAAAGAAAATAAGCCAGGCAATTAGAGCTATCGATCGCCTGAATTTAGGGATAGAAGATATCATACTTAGAAAGCGAAAAATTAAAAATGGCTATAGAAATTGGAGGAAAAGATACTATATGTCTGAAAATAATGTGATTTAGCAGAACATGGTAAGTATGTTGATTAATGGGGATGCTCGAAAAATGTGGTCTAATTATAAGATGTTCACGGGTGGGGGTCAGGAGGAGCTTCTTTGTAGCATTGACGGGTTGACCTGCAAAAGTTTCCTGTGTGGGAAATGTGCAGGTATAGATTTTCCTCTTGAGATTAGACCCATACAGGATCTAACTATTGAGCGTGAGGATATAATTGACATCATCAAGAAATTGAAATCTCCAGAGCCCCCGTCCCTGATAGCCTCTGTAATGTAATCATTAAAGATAACCCTGAGGTGTGGGCTGACATACTCTTGACCCTTTTCTATAAAATAATAACTACTGGTATTGTCCCGGACTCCTGGAGGATGTCTCATATTATCCCAGTGTTTAAAAATGTCCCTAGAATGCAACCTGAAAATTATCGTCTACTAGCCATGACGGCCGTCCCCTGTAATATTTTCGCCACACTTATCCTAAAAGATATAAAACTTTGGATAATAAAAGAAAATATCCATATAATTTCACAGATGCGATTTAGAAAGGGATGCTCAACAAATAGTAACATCTTTGTTGTTAACACCCTGTTGAAGGAAGCTAAATCGATAAAAGATCTGTCATTATACATTCTGTTTGTAGATTTTTCGTCAGCTTTTGACACTATAAATAGACCTCTACTATGGGATAAACTGCCGAAGACGGCCATGCCTGAGCACCTTCTGTACGCCTGCAAAATGATCTACACGAACAACTTTGCCAGACTGAGATTGAGTAATGAAGGTCATCTCTCTAAACAGATCCCCATTCTAAAAGGAGTTAGACAGGGCTGTGTGCTTGCACCCACCTTGTTTAATTTGTTTTTACAGATTTTGAAAGGATCTTTGTGGAAAAGGCCAACGCATTTCCTAAAATAGGAAATAAGAAAATAGGGTGGATCGCATCTGCCGATGATATAATAATCATGGACAATACGTTTGTTGGCATATCACGCAGTGTACTGGCGCTCTGCAAATATGCAGAAAGCAATGGGTTAAAAATTAACCTACTTAAGACCAATTTATGGCAGTAGGATAGAAGTGTGCTAATAGACAACACATATATAGTCCGTTAGGACCCATTAATAGAACAAAATGTTATAGGTGCCTGGGCTATGAACTCTCGTCTGAAAAAAGACAAATGTGATAGTGCAACAAAATAAAAAAGCGAAGGCCTTATCTACCGTGGCCGCTATTACTATTTTTTCCCAAAAAACTGCGGGCCACTTCTTGGTGGGACTACTCAATATCTATAAGCAAAAACTGGCTTCCTCTTTTCTCTATGGTTTGGAAACGTGCTATGTTGAATGGGGGGACTGGGCTGACCGATTGGAGGGGTGATTTGGAGAAGAATCTTGAGTCTCAATAATTACACCCCCATCGAGGCAATAAGGCTAGAATTAGGTCTGACTTCCCTGGCTAACCAGATTGACATAAATAGAGGAAAGTTGTTTATTAAAATTATGTATGCTAATCAACAATCTATACTGATGGTAGTGAAAACTGTGATGATGGAAAGTAAAAATGAAGCCATGCAAAAAATTTAAAAAATGAACAAAAAGTTTTTGGATAGGATAGGTTGGTGTCCTAAATGGGATATCGGAGAAGGTGCCCTTTGTCAAGCACTCAAGAAGTGTGCTGACAAAGGGCACTGGGTGGCTAGCCACGAAAAGATTGCTGGTATGAAATCCTTAGCCACCTTTTCCAAGATGCACTTTAAATACAAAGAGCCTCAATCCTACCTTAAATTGATGCCATCTCCGGTAACACGAAAAATATTCCTGAATCTGCGACTCAGTATATTGAAGGTATTGGAGGTTACGGGTGCTTGGTTGGGTCTACTATTGGAAATAAAAGACATGCAGAATCTGTAGGGATGATGAATGTATCGAATCTGCAAGACATGTGCTTACTTCTACACTATTCTAAGACCATCTTATGAATGCTATTTGTTCAAGTATGCCAATGATCTTGAAGAAATCACTAGGGAAGTATTTTGGTTGAGAAGTATTTCGGGAAAAAACTGAGGCCTCGCTATTGCCATGACTCAGGTGTGGAAATGTGTAGAAAAACACAGACTTAAATTTGAAGCTTAGGTGACTCTAGTTGCAAATCTCTAGTTTGGGAACACAGAGTCTGTGTTGCAATTCTTGGGTTGATGTTTTCGGGCTTGTGTTTATTTTTAGTCTGATTAATTCCTCATTCTTATTTTCTTTTTTTAAATACTAAATGAAATGGGATGACTATGTCTTGACCATATGTATTGATGCGTTATTAAGTAGCATTGCTTCATTGATCATAATTTCTTTTATTTCATTGGTTATTGTTATTCCGTTTGTATTCAGGTCTAAAGATTAATGTGAGAGAGGAAACTTTTTATTCTCCCTTTTTTTCATCTGCAATGATACAGTCCTTTTATATTTTGTATGTATGATGTGTAAAAAGATTGTTTGAGCTATGCTACACAATAAAAAAAAAAGTGCAGATAGTGCAGACAAATTAACATAAATTGATTGGGAGTCACAATATGTTCTAAAGCACAGGAGCAAAGCAATTAATGACTCTCCCTTGTTTCCCAAATGCCTACAAATGATAAAAGAAGAAGCATCTGTAAGCGAAATATAAAAAATAATGTTTGTGCAGTGGGGGTAGTTAATAAATGGAGATACTGCTCGCACCTGGGTATAGTGTTAATTGTTAAGTGAACCGACTTGTGATGCGTAGGTAAGTTTTTATCTTTATAAATGTAAAAATGAAATTTGTCGATATACGTGTGTGTGTGTGTCTGTTTGAAATGTTCATCATACTTCCCAACATGCTACAACCCTGAAAGTTGGCCTGTGAGTAGGTTCCATGGTGTAGACAATGATAAAAGTATGAAATATACATTTTTCGAATTATTTTTAAAGAGTTTTTTAAACAACTGGTCTGCAATGCTTGGATATATGTATAGGTCTGTTCTAAATGTTCAGCATACTTCCCAACATGCTACAAACCTGAAATGTTGAATTTGGGTAGGTTCCATGGTGTTGACAATGTAAAACGTGTAAAATATACGTTTTTCTAATTTGTGCAGTCTGCAATGCTTGGATATGTGAGGGTGCATGTTCGAAATGTTCAGCATACTTCTCAACATACTCCAAACCTGAAATGTGCAAGTGGGTAGGTTCCATGGTGTAGACAATGTAAAAACCATAAAATATACATTTTTCAATTCATTTGTTTTTTATTCGGTCTGCAATGATTGGATATGTGTGTGTGTGTGTGTGTGTCTGTCCGAAATGTTCTGCATACTTCCAAACATGCTAAAAACCTGAAATTTGGCAAGTGAGTAGGTTCCATGGTGTAGACAATCTAACAAGTTTTTAAGGAGTCTGAAATGCTGATCCCTGCCATATGGCTCTTCCCGCCATAGTTCCATGTTCATTGTTCCTAAACTTTCTACACTATCAGCATTGTAGCTGACATTAGCGGCATACAATTTTGAAGTCATGCGGGTGACACAATACAGTGCTTTTGTAGTAATGTGGATGGCAGGAAACGGTTTATGTCTCTTCAATAGTGTCCGCAATGATGTTGTCCCTCACATCATGCCAAATCTCTCATGATAATTACAGAAACTTCATTTCTCACAGAAGTTGGCAAATGCATGCTATCGCAACAGTACTAAGCTTACATGCTTCAGCCATACATTTACAGCACTTAAG
Organism: Ambystoma mexicanum; assembly: GCF_040938575.1. Classification (NCBI taxonomy): domain Eukaryota; kingdom Metazoa; phylum Chordata; class Amphibia; order Caudata; family Ambystomatidae; genus Ambystoma; species Ambystoma mexicanum. The sequence goes on along the minus strand of NC_090941.1, from coordinate 137,664,806 downwards.
TTTAGGTTGCTGCTGCCTCGGCTGTAGATCGGGACACCAATAATGTTGCTGCACAATCTCAAAACTCCAACTCAAAGTACCTGGAACTGATTTATGGTATTCATGCTTTTCTCATGGTCGGCTTTATGTGGAAGAGTTGGAAACAAAAACACTAGCTCCTCCAGGAAAAACTAGCAATATTGTCTACAAAGAAGCATTGATTTAGTTCATTAAATAAACTTCAAACTAGGACTGAAGTAGGAATTATCGTGTGAAGCACAGGTACACTTCCTAGTCTATATACTTATAAAATGGAAATGTGTGCATATGTGTGTGTGTCTGTTCAAAATGTTCATCATACTTCCCAACATGCTACAAACCTGGAATTTGGCATGTGGGTATGTTCCATGGTGTAGACAATGTAAAAATAATAAAATATTATTTTTTATAATTTTGTTTTTTTAAGCGTTGTTTTCAAGAGGTCTGCAATGCTTGGATATGTGTGTGTGTCTGTTTGAAATGTTAATCATACTTCCCTACATGGAACAAAACTGAAATTTGGCATGTGGGTAGGTTCCATGGTGTAGACAATGTAAAAATTATAAATATACCTTTGTCTAATTCTTTTTTGGGGGAAAAATGTGTCAATATATCTGTGCATCTGTTTGAAAAGTGCAACGTACTTCTCAACATGATAGAAACCTGAAATTTGGCATGTGGGTAGTTTCATGATGTAGACAATGTAAAACGTATAGCATCGAAATGTTTCTAATTGTATTTTTTTAAGCATTTTTTTAAGCGGTCTACAATGCATGATTATGTGTGTGTGTATGTGTCTGTTCAAAATGTTCAGCATACTTCTCAACATGCTTTAAACCTAAAATGTGCCATGTGGGTAGGTTCCATGGTGTAGCCAATGTAAAAAGTATAAAATATGAATATACCTTTGTTTAATTCTTTTATTTTTGGTTGTAGGAATTACTGTTTGAAGCACAGGTACAACTGCTAGTCAATTGATAAACAATTACAGGATTCACAATACAGGGTCTTTGCTCTCGCTTTATCTTCTTTAGAAATCGTTTCTGGATAGAGCCAAAGGTTTTGGAGCCCAGTATGATGTGGGCATCATTACGAGTTGGGTGCTGCGGATCAATATGGTGGTATTACCGTATACTGCCGTATTATTGCACCGCTCAACTACGAGTTGTGAGAGAACCTGGAGGATTCACCTCCAGCTATGAGCTGGAGGAAATTCCACCAGCTTTCCACACAATTTCAGTGGAATTACTGCAGTTGAATTACCACAGCAGTAATTCCGCCAAAATGCCCCATGGCGTCCAAAGCACTCCAAATAAATGGGAACTAACACCACCACCTCCACCACTTGTTATCCAGCAGTAATACCGCTGAACCAAGTGGCGGTAACAGTATTACAGTTTGGTGGTATCTCAGCGAATTTACCGCTCTGGGATACCACCAAACTCGTAATCGGGCGATTTTATATGTGCAAGCCATGAAATGCTCTCTGCTCCATCTTCCCTGAATACATCTTGTAAGAGTAACCTGTAATCGTCATCATCCAATCTCAGCGAGGTTTAAACCAGAGCCTAGTCGGCATAAAAGCAAAGTGTTTATCAATACTGTAAAAACCCAGTTTCTATATAAAGTGGGTTGGTAGATAAAGGCTGTGGGATGGGGAGAAGTGATTTTTAAAGTTTGTTTTCAGCTCTTACCAGGGAGGTGTATTGCCTGAACCCCCAAAACTCTCCCAAATATATTGCTGCAGATACTGCTTTGGTTTAGTGACTTTAAGAACAGGGCTTATTGCGTGGCCTCCAAGCTTGTTAATACATTTTGTATTGGTCTCAAATTGACCATCAAAGTAACAGATGCCTTTTTAAATTGTGGATTCCATGAACCAATTGCGGCAAAGTGGACACACAGATAACCATATTTATCCACTATGTTAAGTGGTGCGTCGCCCATAACTAATATCTCTATATCATCTTCACCCCCTGATGTTTACACCTCCACCTCCTCTGTGCCACTTTTGTCACATAAGGTTACCAACTGCTCCTTCACGCTAGATGTTATCACTTTCCACCTCCTCTGTATTACCTTTGCCCCAAATGTTTCCATCTCACCCCCTCTGTAGTACTGTTATTAAAATGTGTAATATCTCGTCTTGCTCCCTCCTCCTAACTAACACACTCTCCTCTCGATGTTGCTTTCACCTTCTACACCCTTGGTCTTACCATCACCTTCTTCATTCTCTTATGTTCCACCACCTCCTCCTACTCTCCACTTTAGTGAACTCTTCAACCTCCCCTGCTTGTCCAGCCTCGGCTTTCAAAAACTCTCGCCAGTCACAAACCAATGCCTAACTCAAACCTCTTGCTCCCTCAACCAACACTGGCTGACTGAGGTCTCTATTTTTACAGTGAAAACTTTGGGCTGAGCTCACGGTTAGTGGCTGCACTAGCGTCTGGTCATTTTGGCAGGTAGAGATTGGATGCTGACCCTCAGTGCATAAAGTGGTGGGGTAAGCCTTAGATTTGTTTGTCCACCATTGTGGATTGAACTTCCCCCTTCCTGGCTCTCTCTGGTAGCAGTATGGCAGGGCCCAGGCCTTCTGGACCCTCAGTGTGAGATTTACAGAATGGAAACACTCTTGGTAAGCTTTGAAAGTCCCCTGAGTGTATTGTCATGGTTGAGCTATGATGAAACTACAACATTGTGTGCCCTACAAGGGAATGCTCTGTGAGAGAGAATGAACTGGTAACTTTTTATCAGATGCTAAAAGTTCTGTCCATGGAAAAAACAGAGTTTGCAATATTGTATCAGGCTCAGGTCACCATAGCTTTTATATGGCGGTAGCTGCATTCAGAAACCCATGAACCTGCAACATTGGCAAGTGCTGGTCTCAGGAGCTAAAAGCATGTCTCATTGTGGCTTGAAGCTGACTTTTCCAACACCATAGGGCGACTTGTAACTTATAAGGAGAGAGCTTCAGGCTCTGAGTTGATGATGAGACGCATTGCGAGGGGTGTTGAGACGTGCCATTGCCATGCAACCCAAACCAAGGGTGACTGACTACGGGGTCCTTCTTCAACTTTTACCGGGTCCATCATATACTGGCTCATGCCTTTGGAAGGCCTGTCAAACATACATTTATGGATATATTTGAAAAGGTTGCACAAGCTCCTGAGTTTAGGGCAAGCTCTCCCGATGGAAATAGAGACACCAAGCACTCAGGACCGCCTTTTGGAAATATTGGCAGTGAATCAAAGAAGGGAAATGTGCCTAGAGGATTAAATAGATTTTGAAAGAGTGGAGATAATAAGAATTGATTCATGCCACACAAATACAATACATCCTGGATTTACTATTGAGAACGCCTAAAACATACAAGGGACTGTGGTATGGGCAGTGGTCCCACACTTGGCCCTTCATGCATTGCCATTCAAACACCAAATATCCCGCTGAATATGATATAAGTCATTAATAACGTGCCTGTACACAAGTGTTTCAAGACTATAATGGACAAAATTAAACTAATAAACTATGAGGCATGTCCTATACTCATAAGAACTATTGCTAAGAAGTAAGGCCATGAGCATGACTGAGCCATCACAGGAGATGTGCGACCATATCCATGATGCAGATCCTACTGAGCATTGAGGAGAATCCTGTGGATCCCCCTCTAAAACCTTGGCCTGAGTCTCTTCCCAGGTGGCCAGGAGAGGGCAGACGCTTCCTGATCCCAATCCTCTTGGTGGTGTACTGCTGGAGGATCACCTGGGTGGGGACCAGGCTCAGGTAGGTGGAGAGATTGTGCAGGGTAGGACACAGTATTTTTCCTTGAAGAGTAATACATTTACCCCAGACATACAGGAGGAATTAGCTTATTGCCATTTTATTATATCTTGCCATCCTACTAAGATTGAAAAGGTAAATTCGGAAGGAATGACTCCACTTAGTGTGAAACCCGAGGAACCAATCCTTTATACCCCTAAATTCCCATGTCCACCAAAATATCAAAGGTATGCTAACAGGCATGGTGAACATATGACTTTTACTGCCGCTTCTTTCTCTCAAAGGGTTAAGCCTTATAATTCCTCTTTTAATATCAAGGGAGGATAATCCACCTTTAAACCTTTTAAAGAAGTACAGAAATTGGATTTTCCCAAAATGAACTGCAAGTCTCAGAATGCCTCAGGAACTGTGAAGAAGAAGAGAGCTAAAGAAGTATGCAGGAGTCAAAGTCAGGAAGAAAAGCCTAATAGCTTTTGTCAAGGTCAAGCAATTACTCCTAAGGGCATGTGCCTGCAACCAATTAACAGATCTGAGGGGCATAAAAGGCTGCAACATGGAGGAGCAGTAGCAAGAAGCTGGTGTGTGAGCTGGAGGTCGCCAGAAGCAGAAGCAGAGCACGAGGCTTGTAGTTCACAGGGAAGTGTGACCACAGAAGGGACGCCGGAGCAGAGGAAGGCCAGATTTCTCCTGCAGGCTCTGAGTTGGTCATGTACGCACAAACCTTGTTTGGCTGTGACAGCATTGGAAGAGACTGGAAGAAAAAGGCAGTCTTTCCAGGTGCACTTAATTGCTATGAATGCAGAGCTGAAGTCGTGCATTGAACCAAGGCATGTGTGCAGAAGCAAGCCGTGAGAACCTGGAGAGGGGAAGACTCTCACTTTATGAGGCTGGATCAGAGACACCCATGCAGCTGAGGGGTGTGGGTCCCAAGAGTGGCTGTAGCAGTAGTAGGAGAAGAAACCAAGCCGGGAATAGAAGCAGCCCCCAGTTGTTGAAATTGTGGAGTCAGAAAAAGGAAGCTCCGTACTCCAAATCACCAGAAATACCTTGCTGGTAACTGTAGCCAGCTTTATTCACAGAAGTAGTAAGCCTTTCTAATAAGGGAAATGAAACACACACTTATGTTAACAAGTTGAATCACCCATGTGTAATGAAAGCATCGCTTTTTCCCATTCTTAGAAATATATTGTTGCCAAGCGTCTGCATCGTTTCCATTAACGAGGAGAACGCTTTCAGTAAATGTATTCATGAAGAACTGACTTTCCCAAAATGTTACAAGCACAGTTTAAAGAGGCCACGCATGACACAATGTTTTGCAATACCTTGGAAGCTGACCGAAAGGTGTGAACATGCATCTTTTTGAAGTGGTAGTTCAAGATTAAAACAAAATCACGTGTGCCTAATTTCATTCCCATTAAGAAACCCACATCTTGTAACATATCGAACACCGAAGTAGAAGTTGTGGAAGTGGATGAAGCTGAATGAAGAACAAACACTACTCAAGCCAGTAGAGAAAACTCAGTGAAAGTGAATCCTGCTTATTTAAAAACTATACACCATCATTCTGGAGTCGTTCTTTTTTACCTAAGTGTCCTCTAAAATCAAGGTGACAGGGTTATCTAAAGCTGAAAAAGTGACACGTCAGCTTTGGGGGCAACTACTGGAGGAAAAGGTGTATATGAAGCTGGGGAAGGGAGTTCTGTACTTGTTAAAAGAAACTGATTTAAAATCTGCATAACTGAGACTGTTTGAGTGGAGAAGAAATTGTCTGGAAGCTAGAGGTTGATTTTGTGGTAGTTGAAAGAAAGAAGGAAAGGCAAAGAGACTGCCCTTTCTTGCCATACAAGAGAGTGCCTTGCCAACCTCTAGAGGTTAAAAAGGTCTTGTTGAAGTTGCCTAAAGTTGAAGTTGCAGTAGTAGCAGTACATTTCCCTAACATTTTTAGTTGTAATAGCAGCAGTAGAACTGTGGTTATCAACATTCTTGTCAGAATTGTAACAGTTGAAGGAAGTAGAAGCCAGTGGAGTAACTTTGCTGAAAATGTTGGGGGGGACATTACATCGGAAGAAAAGGTGCACGGGCCAAATTAATGGGGACAAAATGGTGTGCCATGAAAGTTGGGGGTGACAAACACCCCTGTCCCCCCCTCAAATTAGGCCCATGGTAGAAGCACACGTTAACTGTGGGGTAAGGGAGCCTGCTCGCACAGTTTCAATAGTAGAAGGAAGCTACTGAAGAGAGAGCAAACCTTAAGCAGAAGCATCCTGACAAACTGTGTATAAAAGACGCTGCAGAAGTTGAAAGCAGAGGAGGTGATGTACACAGAAGTGGTACTTTTGTCTTCAACTTTACCCATTCTTTCCTGGAAGAAAGACACCCAGGTGTTACGTCGTAAGAGTAAGTGCAATGCGCGAGCCTCGTTCTGGGCCACGCATGCTCATATGTAATAAACACGTCCCGTATGGCAGTTGCCGCCGGGACTCCATGAGCATCAGACGCATCTCTGCCTCTCAGGGTATGAGTGTGTGTGTGCGTGCGAGTGGGGCGGCCTGAGGCACAGGCCTGACCCTAACATTGGCGACAAGGACGGCTGCCACGAGAAGGTTCATGGTTGCGCGCAAGTGCAACAAACACATGCCCTTCCTCCGACGCAGCCCGGACCTGACATGATAACAGGCGGCAATCTTGGATTTCGGCTCGTGGCGCACTTGTGGCCCAAGAGGGTGCTCGTGCGCTGCCCACGGGCTGAAGAAGAGAAATTAAACAATTTTTGGAACCCTCATGGTCCTCCAGTCTGGAGGGCCGCGGTTTTGGCCTGTGAGGACCCATTCTCCTCTGCATGATGGGAAGCAAGCTTGCCAAGCCCATAAGCCCAACCACTGTGATCTGCTGAAGGTAGGGCCTACTGGATTTCGCCGTCTACACGCCCAGGTCAGTGGTTCACGATGAAGGACACTCGTGAAGAACAGGTTTGCGGCCTCAATTTTGTAGTGAGGTGCCTGTGCGACATGCGAGTATAGGTGACAGCGAGAGTGAGACTGCAGCACCAGTAAGAGTGGCGCGGCGACAGCATGGCTCGTTGGCCCTGAGGCAGGAGTTCGACACCTCTGGCCCACCCTCCAAGTTGGGGCCTAAGTGGCTCATATGGATCAAAAAGTTGACATGTTTTTCAGAGCAACAGGTGCAGGTACGGAAGTGTTGCGCATCTATGAGTCTTTGAACCTTCAAGTGGTGACTTATGCTGCGGTCAAAACTGCGCTTCAGAGTCACTTTATCCCACTGTTAATTGTGGACTTCGACAGGTTCGTGATGTGTGGGGAGAAACAACATGATGACGAGTCTCTGGACCAGTTTTGCGCACTACTGCGTCAACTGTCGAGCACATGCAGGTGGGACAATGAGGAGGTGATGATCAGGAACCAGTTGATACAAGGATGTAGCTCCAGCAAGCTGAAGAGGCAGATCCTGCGAGAGCCGGGCATGACATTGGCGCAAATCCTGGACAATGGCAGGGTATACAAGCTTGCGGAGAGCAGAGGGGCGAGAATGGATGCCGCAGTACGCCCGTGCAAAGGAGAAGAAGCATTCGCCATAGGGAAGTCTACCCCGTCGAAAGCACGCTGGACCCTGAAGCACCAGGAAACATCATCCACACAGGGCTCCCCAGCAGTATGCCAGTACTGCGGGTACGATCTGCCACACATGGAAGACTGTACGGCGAAGTCAAGGGTATGTGGGAGGTGCAACACTCCTGGTCACTACGCAAGGATGTGCCGAGCGGCAGCTCCAGTGACGACGCACAGAGGACCCGCAAGGGCGAGTGGGAGCAGTTATAGGAGGCCGCGGAGCGTAGCCACGCTGGAACAGGAAGCGCAGAGACTAAACATTGCGGAGGAGGAGGAAGATGACAAAGAGATCTTCTTTATTTCAAACATTGCTACGGGGGCCAGGAGAAGGAGGCAACCCACCTGTGTCGTGGACATTCAGGGCGCCCCTACACCAGTTCTGATAGAAACAAGGGCCTCAGTGTGCGTATTGGCCACGGAACACTACAGGGCTTCCCCGGGCCCACCGCTGCTAGACAAATCAAAGGCGAGAATCTACACATTTGGTGGTGACACGCCCTTGCCTATACAAAGTGTATTTGTTGCACCAGTGACAAATGGCCCGAATGCAATCAAGGCGCGCTTCTATGTCACTGACATCAGTCCACACTGGCTTCTGAGCTGGGCCGCATCGGAGGCCCTTAACATCGTACATTTTATATTGGCAGTGTATTAGGCGGATATCGAACATCTCCTGAGCAGGTTTGCAAACATCTTTCAGGGAGTGGGCAAACTCAAAGTGGGCCCAGTGCGTCTACATATTGATGAGACGATACGACCGAATGCGCTCAAACACCGGAGGATACCCTTCCACCTCAGACCGCAAGTGGAGAAAGAGCTGCAGACTCTCATCGAGATGGCTATCATTGAGAAAGTTGAGGGACCCACACCCTGGGTATCGCCCATTGTAGTGGCGCCCAAGCCGAAGCAACCAGGTGCTGTCCGCATCTGGACATGCGGCTCCCCAATGCCGCTATAAAACGAGAACACCACATCACGCCAACATTGGACGATATAGTAAGCGAGTTGCAAGGGGCCAAGGTCTTTTCGAAGCTAGACCTGCGGTCCGGGTATCATCAGCTAGAGCTCCACCCGAACTCGCGCTACATAACAACATTCACCACCCACAAAGGGCTTTATCAATTTAAGCGACTCAGCATTGGCGTGTCCTCTGCCGCTGAAGTATTTCAGAACATGATAAGAGGGGCACTAGCAGGCCTGAGGGGAGTGCTCAACATGAGCGACGACATTCTGGTGTTTGCGTCATCGCAAATGGAACATATGAAACGGCTGGAGCTGACACTGCAGAGGCTGAACGAGCTGGGCCTATCATTACATCGCGGAAAATGTGAGTTTTTTCGGGATCGTATTGAATTTTTTTGGATTCATTTTTCATGCAAATGGGATATCACCTGACCCAGAAAAGGTCTGCGATGTTCGGGAGGCCGCTGCACCTGAATCACTTATTGAGGTGCGCAGCTTCCTCGGAATGGTGAACTATTGTGGACGTTTCTTAAAAGGCCTTGCTTCACTATGAGAACCGCTCCGTACTCTGACAAAGAATGATGTACCATGGAGGTGGGACAAAAAGTAGCAAGAGGCGTTCCAGAACATAAAGAAAGCGCTCTCGGATCAGATCACTATGGCATACTTCGACCCCACAGCCGAATCAGAGATAGTGGTGGATGCCAGCCCAGTGGGGTTGGGAGTTGTACTCATGCAGGCAGACGCCAGGGGAAACATGCGCCCAATCGCCTATGCAAGTAAGGCCCTGACAGAAACTGAAAGACGATATTCACAATTCGAAAGGGAGGCACTGGCGATTTTGTGGGGCTGCCGACACTTTCGCCTCTATATCCTGGGGAAGCCAGTGGTGATTGTGACTGACCACAAACCACTGATACCAATCTTGGCTGGTGTGTCATCAAAGCCCCCGCCACGCATCGAACTTTGAATGCTCTCTCTCATCGAGTATGAGGTGAGATTGGTGTATAGGCCCGGAACAAACAACCCCCCTGACTATCTGTCCCGCCACCCGAACAGCAAAAGGGAACAAAGTCCAGGGGAGCTTGTGGCATGTCAAGAGTTTATTCATAACATTGTAGAAGGGGCCATGCCGGTGGCGCTGTCAAGGGAGGTTGTAGCCAGAGAGTCCGATAACGACGAGGTCTTTAAAATAATACAGTCGGCCATACGGAGCGGTGATTGGAAGGAGGTGCTGAATAACAACAATCATGAGAAGAAAGGGTGCAGAGAGATCTGCAGGCACTGTGGAAGGTGAGAGATGAACTATCGATCTCAGATGATGGCCTACTACTATGAGGGCGACAGATTGTGATTCTGCACGCACTGGTATCCCGAGTCCTGGAGCTGGCACACACTGGCCACCAGGGTGTCCGAAAACAAAGGCGCGGCTGAGACCAAAGGTGTTGTTTCCCGACATAGAGAGCCAGGTGGAAGGATATGTGCGTAGGTGTCTACCGTGTCAAGCGGCAAGTCCGGCAGAGATGGCACCTCCCATAAATTTCATGGACAGGAGTGAACTTCCGTGGGGTACAGGTTACGCAGACTTTGGCTCAACCGGGAGAGGGATGTATTTCTTGGCCGTTGTTGACCAGTGGTCGAGATACCCCGAAGTAGAGCTGGTGGACTCCACCACAAGTGACCACACCATCTTAGCACTTGAGAAGATGTTCGCAACCCACGGATTCCCGACTGTTCTCTGCTCCGACAATGGACCACCATTCACAGGGAACCAGTTTGCTCAATACATGAAGGAGAGGGGGATACAACACAGGAAGGTTACGCCACTCTGGCCCCGGGCGAATGGAGAAGCGGAGAGATTTATGAGAACATTGAATAAGATATTCCGCATCTCGGTAAACGGAGGAGGCGCGCTGAGGAGAAATATGATTGAATTTCTACGAGAGTACAGAACGACTCCCCACCAATCGACAGGGGTTGCTCCCGCTGAAGCCCTGTTTGGAGGCTGCCCGAGGGGGCTACTCCCGGAACTAGAGGGGTGCGAGCCTGGCGTGTTGACAGGGTTCGACAAGCGAGAGCAGCCAGGAACGAGAAGGAGAGTGCGAGGAGAGGCCTGCTAGAAAAGGAGGTAGCTGTAGGGGACTCCATGCTGGTCAAGAACCGCCGGCCGGAGGGAAAGCTGTTACTCACGTATGAGCCGCAACCCTGGACAGTCACCCATGTAAAAGGGGCGATGATAACAGCGTCCAGCGAAAGAGGGACGGTAACTCGCAACAAATCTTTCTTCAAAAAAGTACAGGTGAGCCCCAGGGAAAGAGTGCTGGATGACACCTCAAGACCAGAGGCGAGTGCAAATGTCCCCGAAGCAGACAGGCCAGCGGAAGTGCCACCAACCGACGTCGTACCGCTGCTGACCCAAGGGAGTAGCAGCCCGTACCCGGCGAGACAGGGGCGCCAACCCCCGGTGCGTTTCAAGGACTATGGGCCTCATTACGACCCTGGCGGAAATGGAAAAATGATGGCGGAAATGCAATACCGCCATCGAACACCGCTCGTTGCGATTATGACCCGTCAGCGTAAAGTACGATGCCATTAGCGACACCGCAGTGAACGGCAACGCTAACTGCACCAAGTACGCGCACGCGCGCCTTGCAAAACCGGAATCACCGCCATGGCGCAACGGTACGCGAATTCTGACCCTAGCGGACATGTACTGAACGCCATCAAGCACGTCGTAAAGTACCATTCCGCCATGGCGAGAAATACGGCATCGTGAACCAACCGTAAATGGCCCACTGAGTGCCTGTACTCCACTCCCTGGCCACATTGCACAACTCCTGGCAGGCGCAATGTACTCACACTATGCAACCAGTGAAATCTACAATTCACCCATGCATGCCAACGTAGAAATGCATGCAGGGGCTCAAAGCGCCCCGTGAGTGGGCATCCATGTACGGCATGTCACCATAGCCGTACTGATGCAGCACAGGCATGTGAAGGTACAATACATCAAAATGAAAATCAAGAACACATGACACAAAACAACAGTAGTCCCCCATCGCTTGCCACCAGCGCAAGGCAACATCCAAAACAGCATCCTGAGGGGGATTGCACCAGCCCTGTACTCTTGCCAGTAAACAAACCAACCATCAGCAGAAGCATGTACCACACAAGTTGGCAGAGTGACTGAGCAGCCAGGCTCATCCCAAGAGGGGCCGATGGGAGCTGCAGGGCACAGATGGCATGAATACAGAAGCTATTTCAATGGACATGACCCCAGTCCCCCTCCAACAAACGCACGCAAACACAGGCACCTGTGACCAGCCACATTCTGAACATCCCATCATTCCACCAATCGACCTGGCTGACAGGCACCAGTCGGCCAAAAGCCAATCCCCCGCCCCTGAACAGCACATCATGTAAACAGTCACAATGGCAGCCCCTATCCGTGACCATACTGTGCTACGTAGGCAAACGCGGCCAGTACTGTACCACACAACTCAACTCAGAAGGCGGAACACAATGCAGATCATCTCGCAATACATACCGCCACAAATCGAAAATCGCCACATCACCTGCAAAGAATAACGCAACACGACAAATATCGGAATACAATTTAAATGCACATCCAAATGACAAAGGCCCCACAGCAATTTGCAAAATAACACCAAAACATCCATCATCACCGAGGGCTGCATCTGCAATAATTGACCAGCTTCCACTTGTGTGACGCCCTGTACCATCATGGCACACAGGGCCTACATCAACGTTCCAAAAGGCAACATGGAAGCGGCAAGAACCGCAGGTCCGTCCCATGAGGCAGGCACTAGTCGAGCTGAAAGGCCGAAATGTTGCACCTAGCCACCAGTACAGCGTAAGGGCATGTGGCCCATTGGCGATCGTCCCATAAGATCGAAATGGTGCTCCACTGATTCACCCGAAGCTGCAGGTGTCGAGAGTAAAACCCATCTGGAGGAGTGGCGTAGAGATGGCATCTGCAATAGGGCAGGAGATACCTGTCACCCAAATGAAACACAAATTAACCGATTGCATTACGGGACTCATGATGCATTACAATCTTCATTCAACACACCAAATCCACACCCATATGCATGCTAGCCCACTCCAAAGGAATATACACACCCCTAAATCAGTATCGATTCATAACGAAATCAATCGAGGTAAATACACCATTGGCAACGTCGGTTACTGTGCATGCGTCCGTCAAGATAGAACCCATGACATGGGATTAGTAACGTGCCTAGACACAAGTGTATGAAGGCGCGTCGAGACAGGGAGGATCCGACAAGGGCAGATAGACGTAAGTCCCACTATGGCAGCCTTGCATCACATAGCGCAGGGGAAGGGGAGTGATTCAAAAAACCCATGTACATGGCAGACCCTAAACGGAATCATCTGTCCATGCATCCATTCATCATTCCCTCATCCCGCAATGAAAACGCATGAATATTCACTCACATAATATGTGAAACTTCCATCGCGTCTGTGCGTAATGCAGTCTGCAAAAACCACTGTGCTCCTGGCCGGATCTGTAGTGTTGTGAAGCAAGATGGATTTGGGAACGTCCTGCCTTATCGTCCACTACGCTATTGCGCATCCCATTCAATTCATATCATTCATTGCTTGCTCGTTATGGGCCATGTCCCAAGGACATTCTACAATAGAACGTTACATTTCCAGCCAGACCTGTGGGCGTATCCTCGCCGCTACTTCAAAACCAAAAATGCTGGCCTTCGAATTCCTCACTTGCAACATTACGTCGAAAAGGCTTCTGTGAACGCTTGCATTCACAATTACATCAATGTAGTGCGGCTGTGTGTCATAATGCTAACTGGCTGCAATCACAAATGGGACGCCACGCCCGTCGGTGAAGTACGTTACTGTGCTGCATGAGGGTCGGCCATCGATCGAGCCCTACATACCACTGACTCTTCACAGGTATGTAAGCGGCTGCAATCATAGCATGTGTAACAATGGGAGCATAGCATGAAAATCAGTCAAAGTACATCACACTGCCATCGGGATTTGATACATGATTCCAATCCCAAGATGCCATGCGGCCAAATGCAGCCTTACGTGCGGGACGTGCTCGGCCAGAAGGGATTGCATCTGCCACAGATTCATTCAATCAGCACAGGTGGAGGCCATACAGGCCGACAGCACATATATAGCAGACCCAAACCCCTCCCACAACCACTCCCACTCCAAAATGCTACCGGCAGGACTAGCGATGTTGGGCCTGGGGGACCAGATAGCACTGCAAGTGCTACAACTACAAGAAGACGACGAACAACAACAGGTACAACAACCGGGCGCACAGGGGAGACGGAGGAGAAGGAGGAGGAGGAGGGCAAGGCAGGGTCAGCAAGGCCCACAAGCACTGCCACTACCACCACGCAGGCGGCCCGCAATCCCACGCCTCCGAGCTGATCCGTTCAACCTCACTGCTGAGCAGATCCACACCCTCTACCGTTTGGACCGGGACACCATAATCGCCATTGTGGACATGACACATGCTGACCTCGTGAGCATGATAGATAGCCCAACCGCCATCCCACCCCTACTGAAGGTGGTGTCTGTACTCCACGTCCTGGCCACAGGCACCTACCAGCACACAGTGGGACAGTTGCATGGCATTTCACAGCCACTGTTCTCACGGACACTCTTCCAAGTGCACGATGCCCTCCTGAAGCACGCCGACGACCACATCACACTACCACGCACGTACCAGGAGATTACCAACGCAAAAGTGGGATTCCATGCACTTGGCGGCATCCCGGGTTGCATTGGTGCCATCGACTGCACCCATGTTGAATTGGTTGTCCCACATGCCATGGAGGTCCAGTACCGCAACCGGAAACAATTTCATTCAATCAATGTGCAAATGGTGTGTGACTCCAACAAGATCTTTACGCATTGTTGTGCCAGATTTCCAGGATCTACCCATGATTCTATGGTCCTGAGGAACACAAGAATACCACGCTACATGGAGCGACACGCAGGGCACAGATCCTGGCTACTCGGTGAGTCTCATTCCATGCATGACATCGTGGCCCATTTGATGCGTCAATGACCTTGCAGGAGGGGGGGGGGGCTACTTAGCACTATCATTCCACTGACACCCTTTATTCGTCTCATACAGGTGATGCCGGGTATCCACTGAAGAGATGGCTCCTTACACCAATCCGGAACCCACAGAACGAGCATGAGGAGGACTACAACCATGCCCACTCACGTACCCGTGTGGTCATTGAACAGGCATTCGGCCTACTGAAGGCTCGTTTCCGCAGCCTCAGCAGGTCTGGCGGGGCACTCATGTACAGCCATGAGAAGGTTTCTAAGATGGTCATGGCATGTGTCATGCTGCACAACATGTGCATACGTAGGAATGTGCCCATGCCCCCTGACGCTGTACTGCATGCACCTGAAGATGATGATGATGATGAGGGTGGGGATGTGGAGGCACCTCAAGGAGTCCATGAGGCACAGGATGCACGTGCAATCCGACAGAGCATCATAGATGCATGCTTCTAGCAACCACGCATGGTGCCTATTACACGGAAAGGGGACCTGTGGCACTGTGTGTGTGTAGTACAGGCACATTGTGGACTGTACGCCTATGAAGGCCTCGTACGCAAATATCAATGTCCACACATGTCATTGGATGATAATGAGGTGCTGTATTGTTAATGTGATTTGATTTATACACCCTATGGACCCGCCACCCAGTGAAGCCCAACACACCCTCTCCACCCTACTACCTCCCCCCCAACACCAGTGTCCAAATATGCATGCTGTCCGTGGGTAGACGCTATTGCAAGCCCCCTCTACGGGTATCAGGGGCACCCCTGCCCGTGGAGCGCAGGTTCCTGCCAGATCTGCGTTGGGGGCTGCCCTGGACGGAACTTGCCACGGATGATGTCTCTGCCTGCTCGCGTCCATGCATGTCTCTGAGGGTTTGTGAGAGCTCCGAGAGCACACGGCGCACAGCAGCAAGTTCAGCACAAACGTCTTTGGACGTCGCATGCAGTTCCCCCCTCAGGCTCTCGGTGCTTTTCTCCATTTGTGCTCTCAGGCTCTCGGTGCTTCTCTCCATTTCTCCCCTGAGGCTCTCACTACTTTTCTCTATTTGTGCCCTGAGTGTCTCGGTGGATGTTTCCATGGCTGCCCTGGAACCCCCGCATTCATTTGCATGGTCCTTGAGTAGCGTGGACACTTCCTGCTGTTGCTCGATCAGCAGGTCGAGGGACTGTTGCCTCTGCTGGGCCATGGACATTTGCGGTGGTGTGACAGGGGGGCTGCTCAACACATGTTGCCTTGGCACAGGACTTGTGGGGGTTGGCCAGTCGTCGTCTTCAGGGTGCCCCTGCGTGGTTTCGTCATGGTGTAGGGGATGGAACATGCAGGGGGATTGGGAAAGGTCATGGATGGTACCTACGTCGCCAGCACTGTTTTCCGTGTCGGAGCATGCTGGCATGACAGCTGTGTCACCTATGGTGCTGCTACCACCAGAGGCAGTGCCATCAGATACGTTCTTTGGGGGGACCTGTGGTGCTGGGGTTGTGGACTTGCTGGCTGCTGGGGTGCCTGTTGCAGTCCCCTCCAGTGTGCTGCCACTTGATTCCTGCTGCTGCCGTGTCTTGATCCTTGCACCTGAGGTGGAGGCTCTTGGGACGTTGGTCCTGGCCCTCTTTGCAGGCGTGCTGGTAGGGGTGTCCTGCAGCTCGTCGTTGGTATCGGACCCTGTGGTGGAGTAAAGAGGGGCGAGCGTTAGTTATGGGTCTGTCGGATTTGGAATGGCAACGTATCAAATGCATTGGGGTGGTACATGAGGCTGATTTGGGACTGGGCCTTGGAGGTGGTCTCATTTTCGTGTGGATTGAGGATGCATTCATTTGGCTGCCTGCAGTTAGGGGGTGCATGCTGCACATGTAGGGGTTGTTTATGGCATCTTGATTGATTTGTTTATTCATTCTGACTTTTAGAGGGCGCTGTCAGGGCAAAGTATGTATTGCACTATGGGGTCACATGGTACTGCACATGTTCGTGTTTTGTGGATTTCGCATTGTTTCTCTTGGCCAACCTACCTGATTCTCCGGATGTCGGCACTCCTTTCTCCATCCCTCCGACTCCCTCTATGCTCTCCATTCCTATGGTGGAGGCGCAGATATCCTCCCAGGGGGTCAACTTGATGGGCGACTCTGAACCCCCCCCGGTAGCTGTGGCGATGTTCCTGTTCGCAGAAAGTATGCTGCGTACGCGGATCCGCAGGTCGTCCCACCGCTTGCGACATTGCTGTGGCGTGCGGGGTGTTGTCCCCACCGCACTTACGCGCTGTGCCACCAGGGCCCATATGGCCTTCTTGTTGGCAAGGGCCGTCCTGGTCATTTGACTGGAGAAGACGACGGCGGCATTTTCCTGGAGGGTCTCGGTGAGCACGGTCAGTTCCTCTCGGGAGAAGTGTACCTGCCGCTTGCGATCACACGCTTTCTTGGCTACCTTTCCCATATTTATTTTTTTAACTGGGGTTGCTAACGGGTTGGGATGTGTGTCAGGGTCGGATTTTTAATGGTTGTGTTGGGATTCGGATTTTATAGTTGTGCGGCGTGCTGTTTCCCGTTCCGGCCACATGCTTTTACTTCCGTTTCCGTATATTTACGGTGCCCGTAATTTGCGGTGCCCGCTCGTTACGGTGACCGCTCATTACGGTGACCGCTAAGATGGGTGGCGGTATTGCACCTGGTGCAGCGTACGGCGGCGGTAAGGGCCGTTTTGGGGTCATTTCCGCCATCGCAGCCTTTCGGATTCCGCCATGGCGTAATGCTCGTGCCCGATGGGTCGTAATTAGCCGCACTTTGCTCCTTCGTGCAATGGCGGAAACGCTATTTACGCTGTTGCGGTCCGGTCAGTCACTTTCCGCCAGGGTCGTAATGAGGCCCTATATCATGGACTCAGGAGACTGAGCCGATATTACACCCTGATAAATGACTCACGTTGAGTCCTGTTAGAGTTATGTTGTTAATAGTTGTTTCTGTTTAAAGAAAAGGAGGGATGTTACGTCGTAAGAGGAAGTGCACATGCGCGAGCCTCGTTCTGGGCCACGCATGCACGTATGTAATAAACGCGTCCCGTACAGCAGTTGCTGCCGGGACTCCATGAGCATCAGACACGTCTCTGCCTCTCAGTGTATGAGTGTGTGTGCGTGCGAGTGGGGCGGCCCAAGGCACAGGCCCAACCCTAACACCATGAATCCCCATCAGTGCAGTTAATTTCTTTGTAGAACTGGAGAAGAGAATATTTTCATCAAGCAAAGAAGGAACTGTTACCAATGGATTTTTATTTGTGTGAACTTTTGTTTCTTTGGACCTTTTCAAGACTTTGTTTAAGACTATCTTGTGCTTGGAAGAAATTTACTTTGGGGCATTCCTGGGGGAGCAAGATCTGCACAGGACCAGTAGAAGTCATACAAGACACTGGTTGTTTGGTAACCTTTTATTTGCTGTTTTTATGTTGCTTTGAAGGTTTATGTTGTTTAGTATGAGTTTTGTGAATGCTAGGAGGTTTTCCCTTAGGCCCTAGACTACTTAGGGAATTCCCTCGTAGAGTAGGTTTAGCTAGGGTTTATTTTATAATTTTGTATAAAATAAAATGTTGAATCTTGAGAAAACTAAACACAGTCGTGAGTTTCACATTACTGATCCCTCACATATGGTGTCCGAGTGGGATGTGACTCAGCTGATACAAAATGGTGATCCACAATGTATTTAGTACATTCAGATAAGACAGAGGCAGATTCAGAGAGAAGTTGGTCTGAGCCGCATTCGCCTACTTTTACCACTTGTACTTCCCATTCAAATCCTGGTTCTAAGCTTTCCCTTACTAGGGAGGCAAGGAATTGTTAGTCCTTTTCCATCAAAGGAGCTGAGAGAAGTCGCTTGCAATCAATGGCCCCTTAAGATGAATGTAGGAGTGAGATTTCTCAAAATTTCTGGTCAAGCCTTACTACCAAAACAACATTGTTCCTCATTACAAGGTCAGCGGTAAACCTGCCGGTCTTACCAGGCGGGTTGCCGCTGACCTCATAACACCGTTCCGCCGACTGAGATCCCATTGCCACCGGGACATTACAAGTCCCGGCGGCCCGGGATGTCAGGCAGCAGAAACTGTAAATCCCCATTCCCGTGGAGACTGATATGGGACTGGGGACATGGAAGCACCAACACTGTTTATAACGGTGCCAGTGTTTCTGTGAAAACCATACCTGCAGGGGCCTGTGCACCCCGCAGGTCTGACCGGCCCCTGCAGGCATTCTCGTAGTCTGGCGGTCTGGAAAGGGTGCTGGTACGTTGCTACCGGCATTCTTATTTCCAGACCGCCAGACTTGGAATAAGGCCCATCATGTTGAGGGGAAGGTATATCCCCTGTATGTCCCTCAGAATCATATTATACCAGAAAAGAGAAATTGGTAATATCTTTATGGATGGAAGTAGAATTCCCTATTTACATCTCTGCATATATAATACCAGAACAAAGACCCAGATTTAAGATCTACCCCCTGTATGATGTGGCCTGGCAGTCATGGCATCAAGAGGGGAATATAACTGCCAGGGTCAACAATGACCCCAGAAAATGTGTTTCTACCTGTGAACCTTTTGACACTCGTTCTGGTGAGACTGAGAAGGGACCTTTTCAGAATGCCATATTGAAAGATAAGAAAAATAAAAAATAGTTCCTTATAGTCTAAACACTTACAAAACTCAAAATGAGAAAGTTCCCTAAATACCATGTTATATTGTTTAGAGAAAGAAAACAGTTGGCCAGAACTCGAACGTCTTTTCCAAGAACCTGAGGATGACACCTGGAGCATTGAGGAAGAACTGAACCCTCATCCTTTTGAAGAAACACAACAATCATATGGGCGTCATTCTGCATCTTTCACTACACCTGTTTCTACTGTCAAAGAGGCTTAAAATACCCTACCACCAAGTCTGGAATTCTCACAACAATCTAAGAGTTCACAGGAAAGTACTTCTCCTTTCAGAGATTTTGGTTTCACTGAGCTATCCCCAAAATGTGGTTGTCTAAGATGTGGAGATTTTGACCATTATGAATATGGATGTAGGCCTCAAAATTAGTATAGAGTCTAACAGGATGACTTGCAAGAAGAAAAGCCAGTCATCTCTAATGATAGTACACTTTAAGAAATCCCATCTAATTCTAGTCAGCCTGTTCAAACCCGTAACATGGTATGTACAGGTGAACGAATCACATATAGAATACCTGTGGTTTTTCAAAATAAAACTATTTGGGCCCAGTTGGACACTAGAAGTAAAACCTCAGCAAGCATGTTTGTTACTAAAAGGTTGGAAAATCTTGGGGTATAGGGAGATAAACTGTGTACATGTACAACTTGAAAAGCATCCCATTACTATCCTTAATGTTACGATTCTAAGGACAAGTTGTTCCATACCAGTGACAGTAATGTGTGATCTTCCCATTTCCTTAGTTTTGGGTACTGAAGTCCCATGTTTTAACAAATGGGTTTTAAACGTCACCCAACATAATTTAAATAGCCAATAAACTATGGTTAAACGTGGGGAAGGAATGACACCTTGTTCTATGTCCGGTAAAATAAAGGTTTGTAAAACTTCCTCGAACTGTGAGTCAGTTAACATTTCAGAAATTGAAGCCTCCAATAAAAATGCAGCTGTGGCCAGAATAGAGGAAAAGGGGAAATCCAGATTTTGCTGAATACCCCTGCTACATAAAGTGCCTAAATGGTGAATCTCTGCATTCCCCAGCTTTGTGTGCTCCCTCCGCTAACCATTGCTTATAGACCATCAATTGTATCCTTTGAAATACATTTCAGAGTGGCGAAGTAGGTAACATACCTCTTATGTGCTTCAGTTAGAAATGTCGTTTTCTTTGTAATAAAAGTCTGCAAGCCCTTGTGATCAAAACGGTATTTGTCTCATTCTATCTCAGCAACCTCACCCATATATATTGCATATTCTAATGGAGTCAGGGAAGAGAAAGCCTCAATACCTGCACTTATAGCTAGTGAATCTGATAGGGTGTTGCAATGTTTCCAAGATTAATAAGATGCTTCTCTTAACAACTTTAAAAAAAAAAAGAAATTTAGTACAGTAATTTCTTGGTTGGTAATTGTGCCTCCTTAAGTTTTACTTTGTTATTCTATTCCATTAAGAGGGATTAGCCTGTTCATTTTTAGAAAGTGCACTCTTGAATCTTATTTTATATATATATTTCAAATTTACATTTTATTATTAGAACCTAAAGAAATGAAGCCTGCAACATTAAGGCTTCTTATCAAATGAGCCAGCACGTGTTTCGAGCACATCTCTTCTTCAGGGCTTTTATAAGATCAATATTTTCATGTACGAGTAAGCACTAACCATAAGTCAAATATTTATGATACATGTTAATGCACATGGTCCATACATAAGAAAGAATGGTGTACCCAAATAATAGATTGGAAATAAATGGTAAGTAGTACGAATCAAAGAAGTGTATATATATATATATATATATATATATATATATATATATATATATATATATATATGTTAAATCAAACACATTATATACAAGAAAGGGTTAGTATATCATAGAATAAAGAACAAAATAAAGTATCAAATCCAACATATTTGTGAACCAAAAATAAATGACTCTGTGCAATAAGAGACAACATGCCACATGTAGAGCATATTACATGCAAAACATATTACATGTTGAAAATAGGAGGGAAAAAAGACAAGGCGGGTACCTAGTAATATTTACCAGTCATAAGGTTTTGCTGCAGCATATTGATTTCTTTCCAGTTTATTTATTTATTTATATACCGGAGGAACAATTCTCTTTTGACCACAAAAGAACATACAATAGATACGAAATCTGATATGCCAGGAAGCAGTGAGCTTCTTACAATGTGGTGAGTTTGAGGGACATTCTGACCAGGTTTTGAAGGGGAGTAAATAGAACAGTCACTGGCGACAATACCAAGTAGACATACATAGATTAAGGACATTTTCTAAGTGCCGGTAGGCGGTACAGCCAGCTCTGCTCAGGATGTGACCTTGATGGATGAAGTTCTAGAGTGAAAGCCGAAGAAGTCAGGGACAGAGGCAGGTTAGAGGCAAGGGAAAAATGTTAGCTAGTAGGCAGATGAGAGGTAGGCAAATAGGGCAACTTGGAGGCGAGGAGGTAGGGTTTTAGTTTGGTTTTGCACAAAACTCTTTCTCAGATGTCCGTGGGAAGATAATTCCATGCAAGTGGAGCATGAACAGAGAAGTAGCAGAAGGCAGAGGTAGCACAGTGAGGGTGAGGAGCCACAAGGGTAGTTGAGGAGACAGAGCAGAGATTAGGAGAAGACTTGTAGAGTTGGCTAGAGGAGGATAGTTATAGTTGTGCCTTGCCATGGATAGATTTGTGAACCAGGAGAAGACATTTAAATCTTGCCCTGTTTTGCAACATCAGCCATCCAGCGTGGCGATGGTACAAGGATGTAGGTGTGAAGTGAGGGAGTTGAAAGAGATTCCTGATAGCAAAGTTAATGATCTTGTCGAGAGGACAGAACGCATAGCTAGGGAGACCAAATAGGATGCTGGCACAGGAGTCCAGTTTAGAGAAGACAAGAGTGGTTAAGAGATGCTTGGCTGTGTTGAAAAGAAGTAGGCGCCTGACTTTCCTAATATTTAGGAGGTTGAGGCGAGCTGCTGTTCCAGTTTTGGAGATGAAAGTAGATAAGATGTGATAAAGGTCATAGATGATTCTGAGGTTTCTAACTGAATAAGAGGTAGGGGAGAGTGTCAGGTGGGAACTGGATAGGCAGAGGAACAGATGAGAGAGAGCTTTTTGCAGGGAAGAAGGGCACCTCTGTTCTCCTAGAGTTTAACATCAGAGAGTGCAAAGCCATCCAATATTTAATGGTAGAGAGACGGTTTGAAATTTTGATAGCGAGATCAGAGGAGAGATTGATGGGCTTAATTCCCATATCATTCTCTGACATGTTAGCTGTTAAGAATGATGAATCATTCTGCACCCAGACTATTTAAAGTTCCAATGAGTGTTTATTCTAAGGTGTGCTACTAGACATGTTGTTGTGACTAATATGATTTGAATCTCTTTTTTAGTTGGTTGAAGGATTACTAGTGTGGTAATCAATGAATTACAATATCTGGGTTTCGTTGTATTCATAACATATTGGCTGTTTTTGGATGGTGGCATTGGGTTAAAAAATAAAACTTACCTATAGTTACTCTGTTTATCCATTAGATGAGAGGCTAAGGTTGGTCCTAGTTCCTTATATGTATCTGTTAGGGAAGAACCATATTATTCTTTGTTTATAGTATATATATAACATAATTTAGATAAACAATTACCTTCACTGCCACTGTTATCCATTCAATTGTTGATTTTTCCTGATTTATATTTAAACATCTGTCTGAAAAGAGCCAATTGCATATTAGATGTGTGTGGCTCTGGATGCATCCCTGCAATAAGTAAGGTGAAACAAATGTATAACACAATAACAATTCTACTGGCTATTGTGATCCTTCTTCTTGATAGTGATACTTATTTTCATCACAAATCCTTCAGATGCCATTTAGCTTAGTTTTATTTCCTCCAAGTATAATATCACTAAAATCGCAGGTTTCCCCTCTAAAGCAATTTATCCCAAAAATATATTACTAATTAAGGTTTATGTTTTATTTTGAAGGTGCTATAACTGAAAAAGTGATAGGTGGAAGATTTTGACTGCATCTCAACCACTTGCACTGCTCTGGGTAACCTTCCACTCCACCGTTTTTTGGCCAGGTCTGCGCCATTGCAAAAGGGGACCAGCCAGATGCAAATCAGTCAGGTACTGACAGGTGCAAAATCTAGGAAGATACAATTTAAGGTTGGCATTATGCTACTCACCTGAGATGGTCAGTTTATGCAGCGGTCTTTGTTTTGGACTGTGTTGCTTTTTCGTGTGATTGTGATGGGCATATTGTTTTCGTTTTATAAAGCATAACTCGTAATAAAAATGGAAGATGGGATACTTACATATCAGTTACATAGTTATAAAATTAGTGTCATGTTCAAATGTCACTATGTCTTATTATTTGTATGTAAGATATTGGCAATGATTGAAATCTTAGGGCATGAATCCATGGAAAACATCACTGTTGGTGTTTCTCCAGTACATATTACATAGCACTTGTCTTTTAAACAAAACAAAATAATATGTATATTCTTACATACCAAACAAAGTTCTAGTGGTATTTTAAAATGAAACTAATCCTGTGAGTGTTTATGGACCTTAAGTCAGTAAATATAAGGAAAGCATTCTTTACTATTATAGTAGTTTTTTAAAAAATGGTTTGAGTGCTTTTGGAAGTAAATAGTGCCATTATTCGTAGTGGCACCAGTTATCGGTTGATACAGAGGGTTCAAGTTAAGGAAGAATGTATTGGCCGTCCTCAGATTTACACTTTTTACGGTAAAAACTCTAAAATTGGTATATGTGATATATGTATGTGGTTACATGTGGTCCGCTGCTTCTGAACTGGTACTACTTCTGTACTACTTCTGTATCATTGTGTGTGTGATCTTTACCTCAAGTTTATGGATAGAGGTGCAGAATGATTTATTAAGCTCCAATCATCAACAGTGCATACACTTGGGTAGAGACATTAAATCATTTTAATTTCAATAAATCTGCTGCTTCTTTTGATGGTGTATATTTATTGAGTGCCAGCAAATACATTCATTTCATTGTCTTTGTTAAGTCTGGCATTCACCTGACTTCCTTCTTCCTCATTGCTGCTTTACTGTTGCCTCCTCTTGGCCCACAATCATATCTTTCGAGGACCAGAAATCGTAGTTGTTTGATGTCATCATTTGAATATTCAGACATCCAATAATGTGCGAGTGGGTATTGCTGATTGCCTGTTCAAATTGCATGAAGATGTTCCGGAACACTCAGACATAGTTCTCTTTTCATGCTTCCAATGTAAACTTTCTTGTATGTACAGATTATTAAATAGATCACAAAAGAGGTTATATATATATATATATATATATATATATATATATATATATATATATATATATATAATTTTCCTGTTGGTGTACATGATAAATTGTGTGATTTTGTTAAAGGCATAGGGGCACATGCTGCATGTGAATGGAGTTAACTTCTGTTGTCTTTTGATACGTTTTTGTGCCAATCTTATTATGTACAATGGACATTTGAAAGTCCCAAAAATATATATTTTCTTTGCTGTGTCTACATTTAGGTTTAATTTGAAAGGCATTATTGACGAGTTTTTTGGTAAATTCATCTAGTTGAATTGTGCTGCCATTCCAAACAACAAAAATAGCACTGATGGACCTACTCCACATTAGGACATGTGTCGCTGTTTCTGAATCACTCTGTGCTAGTGTATATGCTAGTGTATGTGTGATTTTAAACTGTCCCATAAATAAGTTGGCTAAAGAGAAGCATATTTAGCTTCCATTGCTACTCCATTTAGCTGGGTGTAATAGTTGCCATTGAAAATAAAATTGTTGTTAACCCAAGTAATTATTCTAGCATTTAACAGCATAGAAAATGAGATGCTGGCTTGTCTCATAGCCAGGACTTAAGAGTGTTAATTGCAGACTCATGTTTTATAGATGTACACAGAGCCTTTACGTGATAATTTACTAGGGATGTTCATGCCAGTTCACTGATTCCAATTTTTGTAGACTCTTCATAGAGTCCCTAGTGTAAAACTCTAATTTGTATACATACTTCCTCCATTGCCTATCAATATATTTCGAGAGCTCTGTTATCCAACTTATACCAGACATTACAGTTCTCATATCAGGCATTCTCAGATAATGTTTGAGGATTTTGGTATTAGTAAATGGTTGGCATTCTACCTTCTGATGTGCTTAAAATATTTCTTTCATTATCTTTGAGAAGTCCTAATCCATGCCATTTGTTAATACATTTCTGAGCTTCTTTGAGAACCGTTGTGGTGGAGTCTATTGAGTTTAGAGTAACACCCTGGGTTATTATACATGTTCCAAAGTTTAGCTTATACCCAGAGGTTTTTATGTTTATCAGCATAGGATTCTTAAACATGATGCAGTCATGCATTTCATAGTACATATTGTGCATTAATGCATCTGTGTGTTTATGAATTGAACACCTATTATCTGGAGTATTTGCTTTAAAAAGTGTTTGTTAGTTTGACACTATGATGCTTTAAAGGACTGATGGTGAACTTTATTTTAAACAAAAACTCTGCTAGTTTAGTTTAGTTTAGTTTATTATTTGTAATGCGCCATAATACCCTAGGGTAACAAGGCACAGCAGATACATGAATTTGCGAAACTTAGTTACAGACAATAATATATAAGCATGGCATATACATGGCATATACACAGTAATAAAGAAGGAAAGCAGGAATATGTACATATATACAGTTAGCAGATGTGTGTCCTGGTATGTCAGGTGGCAGAAGGGAGAGGCGGAGCCTAGCCCACTATGTTTCAGACGGCGGCTGTCTTCAGCCAAGACATTATCTTGGAGCAGAAGTTTTGGTAGGGTAGGTCCATTCTGAGAGTGGGTGGTAGGGAGTTCCACAGTTTGGCTGCTTTTACTGGGAAACTATTACCACCTATGGTGGAACGTTTGAAGTTAGGGACTGAGAGGCAGTTTCTGTATGATGTCCTTGTCGGTCTCAAGGATGTCAGTCTGTGAAATCTGTCGGTCAGGTAAGTGGGGGCCGCGTTATTGAGGGACTTGTAGATTAGTGAAGCAGTTTTTAGGGAAATGTTATCTAGGATAGGGGTCCAGTTGTTCTGCTGGCTATGTGCTGTAATGTGGTCTCTTCTTGAGACGCCCAAGGCCGCTCTGAGAGCATTGTTCTGGAGCGTTTGCAGCTTGCTGGTAGTGGCCTTAGAGCACCCAAGATAAAGGGTGTTACAGTAGTCTAAACGGGATAGTATGAGGGCTCTGGCAAGGGTCAAGCAGCTGGTGACGGATAGAAAAGGTTTGGCTGTACGGATCAGTTTACAAGTGTAAACCGTGGAGGAGGCTAGTGAATTCACCTGTCTGTTAAAGGAGAGGTTGGAGTCCAAGTAGAAGCCCAGTGTTTTGACTTCATGTCCCACTCTGATGGTGTTTCCATCAATTATGAAGGATGAGTAAGCTGGGCTTAGTTTCTTTAGGCTGGCGGTGGTACCCAGGGTGATAAATTCAGTTTTATCATCATTCAGGCATAGACCGTGGATGGCCATCCATGCCTGGATGATGATGTATACCCCATTCACCAACGCCAAATCCTTTCCATAATCTCCAGAAAGCGGAAGGAGGATCTGGGTATCATCTGCATAGTTAGTGTAGGTGATACCGAGATGATCCAGATCATTGAAAAGGGGCTTGGTAAATATGTTATACAGTGTAGGGGAGACACAAGAGCCCTGAGGTACGCCACAAGTGATGGGTATGGGGTCTGCAGCATCTGTAGGTGAGAAAACCCTCATGGTTCTGCCATCGAGGAAAGATCTAATCCATGTAATGGCCCCGGGGGAGAAGTGGGCAGCCCTGTGAAGGTGGGAGCAAAGGACCGAGTGGTCGACCAGATCAAATGCTGCAGAGAGGTCGAGGAGGAGGAGTAATGCTGCTTGGCCATTATCTCTAAGCAGATCGATCTGTGTTTTAAGGTCGATGAGAGCTGTCTCAGTCCCGTGTTGGGGTCGGAAGCCTGATTGTCTAGCCCCTAGCAAGTGGTGCACCTCCAGGTGCTTCTGTATTTGAACATAGGTGACCTTATCCAGGATTTTCAGGAGGAATTGTACGGTTGTTATGGGCCTGTAATTAGTGGGGGTAGCTGGGTCAAGAGTGTTTTTTTTTAATAGAGGTAATACCCAAGATTGTTTTAGGTTGGTAGGGATGGACCCTGTGGAGAAGGAGGCATTGATTAGCTTTGTGATAAATGGGGAGAGGTCACGGGCCGCGTCTTTTATGAGCTGTGCTGGACATAAATCTCCCTGGCAGTTGGAAGGCTTCAATGACAAGATGATTTTTCAACTTCAAGTATGGTCACTTTGGTGCAATTGAAACGTGTATGTTCATTTGTGGTCTGCTTCTCAGGTGGCTTGCACAAGGCAGGGTTGTTTAAGGATGCTTTTTTGCAAGATATTTTGTTTTGTAGCGTGGCGATTTTGTTAGCTAAGGCATTTTGGATGTCGGTGCACCAGTTCTTATCTTTAATGCAGGTGTCTGGTGGTGCTATGTGGGTTTTTATTTCTTTCAGAATGGAGAATAGTTCTTTCATGTTTGAACTGGCTTGGGTGATACGGGAGTCAAAGGAGGTACGTTTTGCTAGTATGATTTCTTTTTTATACAGGGCCGCTAGTTTTGAGAATTTGATTTTATTGGCTACTGATGGGTCTTTTTTCCAGATAGTTTCACAATTTCTTTTTTGCTGTCTGAGGTTTTTGAGGAATGGTGTATACCAATTGTTCAGGTGCGTTTTGGGCTTACTTGGCCTGAGTTTGAGAGGGGCAATTAGGTCCAAGGAAGTGGACATGATTTTATTATATTCCTCGACCAGGGTTTCAGGATCCAGATTGTCACGGAGAAAATTGAGTGTGGGGAGTAGGTTGGGGATAAGTCTCTCCACCGTGATGCTCCTTTTGTTTCTCGTGAGTGTGGGTGGGGCCCGAATGGCCTCCGTGGGAGGAGGTCTAGTGGTGGACAGCTAGAACGATACCAAGTGGTGGTCGGTCCAGACTAATGGTGAGATGTCAGTGATGTTGGCTAGGCAATTGTGGTCAGCTACCCAGTCAAGTATTCTACCCTTGTCATGGGTGGGTTTTAGGCTTCTTTGAGTAAATCCTAATTCAGTGAGGGTGTTAATCGTGGTAATGGCAGCTTGGTCTTCGGGGTTGTTGAAACCTATGTTAAAGTCTCCTAAGGTGAACGCCTGTGTGGCGTTTTTTAGGTTAGTGGATAGGATAGTGTTGAGATCCTCATCGAACGTGCCTAATGGGCTTGGAGGGCGATAGATCACATGGATGTTGAGAGTTTGGGTATTGTTAATGGGAACATTGGCTGAGAGTAGTTCGCAAGAAGGGACGCTGATGGTGGTAGCTGCTCTTATCGGAAGGCTACATTTATGAATGATGGCAACACCGCCTCCTCTAGCGTTAGGACGGTCTTGTCTCAGGATAGTGTAATTATCAGGGACTGCCAACATAAGCATGGGGCCTGCTGCCGGATGGAGCCAGCTCTCTGTGATTGCAAGGAAGTCCAGGTTTTCATTGATGATTAGGTCTGCAATTTCAGTTGCGTGGGCTACTAGTGATCTAGCGTTGGTTAGAGCTCCCTTAATTTTGGGCTCACTATGGATGTAGTAGTGATAGCGGCCGACAATTTCTGGGTAAGTTTGGTACTTCTCTGGATAGTAGGATGAGGGGGATGTTTAGTATGGTGGTTCAGAGGTAATTCGGGTTTATGGGTATTAGGGCTAGTGGGAATGGTTCTGGGCCTCTTGGAGGTAGTTATGGAACGGGCGAGTGGCTGGTGGATTTTGGCTAATCTAGCTCTGAGTCTTGTATTCCTGTCTTGTAAGAGGATTCAATTCAACACTACAGCTAAGTCAATGCCTAGTCTGGGATACTGAATGGAAACCCTTATTGATATATCTTTATGTCCAGTTCATGAGTTCTGGATGACTACCCCTATATAACACCCCTCTCGTAGAATCCCCCTGACCCCACTGAGCCAAGAAGTAGTTCTGTTTTGCAAGTTTAAAAGGTTTATTTGAGAATTAAAACAAAATATAGATACCACGCTTTTATAATAAATTAATAATCGATATCGTCCTTATAAATATAATGTTAATCAACAATGGGTAATCTGGCACTAACACACTTCTTTACAATCAATGAGGAGTTAGTATAGGATGGATAAAGTAGCAAAAATACTTTTATGATTTCAAATGGATGCAATGAGGAATAAAATGCAGTACAGAAATACTTGATATGATTTTAGCAAAAGATAAGATAATCACTTTTTCTCTGGCAATTCACCCCCCTCCCCTATGCAATGTAAGAAATGGAAGGAGATGGAAAGAGGAGCACACAGTTCTCAGGAATGCAATCAAATACAATACGAAATTCAGTTCCCCCCCCAGCAAGTTTAGAGGAAACAGGTAGGAGTTTGAAACACAGGCCCAAAATACTTTTTAAATGTGATGGCAATGGATGAAAAATATGCTGAAAATGCTTTTAATTCCCTTTAGGAGGTTCAGGGTGAGTGAGAGATACTTGGGATGAGCTCAGGCTCACTTTAGCAATGATTCAGGGATGGTTATTAAGAGACAAATGAATTTTTAGCACAGGAAAGCAAAAAGCTGCTATCTTTTTACAGGTAAAGAAATCAGGCCAAATTGCAAATCGCGGCAAAATTCGCGAGTGTGTGAATCGCGATTACGGCAAAAGTATAAGGAGTAGCAAGTCGGATTCGTAGGTTCGTTGGAAAGCTTAGATTCTAATTTTCGTTCCTAGCCCAAACGGTTCCAGAGATACGGACGATTAAATAAAGGTCGTTTTTCGGATTTAAAGTAAACTCAAAATGACAGGTGACAGCTTGCAGCTTCAGAATTGACAGGTGACAGTTGTGCAGCTTTACAAATGACAGATGACACGATTTTTAGGAGGCTGTTCTACTTAGGTTAAAATAGTTTGGATTAGATTATTTTAACTAAGAGATTGGTTCTGCACAGTTCTGCTAGGTACTCACAATATAAATTTGAAATAGGCCTCGCCACCGATCTGGTCAGGTTTTGGACTGGACTCCGGTTCTGGTCTCGGCACTTCACAGTGATCTGGGTCAGCTCTCTGGTTCTGCTCACAGCGGTCTGGGTCACTCTGGATCTCTGGTCTGGTCTCTGGCAATTGTTCTTGGCAAAAGAATTCAAACAGCTCGCCCGGCTGTGGAATAGTTCGCAAATGATTTTAAGGTTGCTGAGGCCTGCTGAGAAGAGTTCTCAGTTTGTGGGTTTAGGCCCTTGCTTTAAGTTCTGAAGTAAAGTTCTGGTCTTTGGAGATTGATGGATTTGAAGTCTGGATCTCTGGATGTGAAGTCGTCGGTCAGCATGCTCCGCAGCAAATGGAATTGAATCCTCTACCTGTCCCAGCAGTCTCTTTTTATGTGTTTTGGAAAGTGGGTGTGTGCGTTGGTCATGACTAAACCTGCCCCTCTCACTTATCATTGGCCAATTCCTCCTCTCTCCCTTGATTGGGGGAAGGAAATGTGAGTCAGAGTGATGCTGTAGGTTTTATGGTCAGAGGAACCTCCCCTTGTCAGATTGCACACAAATCTATTTCTGACCCAAATACCTATTTATCTATGCACCATTTTTCTAATATTATAGGTCCAGTTGACATATTTTCTGTAGCACCAAACCATCCGATCTCTGTCTTTGTACGATGTCGTGTCCACTGATGACAGAATTCTCCCCTTTTCATCCAGATAACGACCTCTAAACCTTTCCAGATTTTACACCAATGTGCACCAGGGATATGGGTTACAGATGATAAAGTGTCAGATTTTTAACATGCATACATTTGGAGTGTGACCACCCAGAATACACCACAGGGTCCTAACGCCTCTTAAAATGTTCACAGAAAAATCACAAAAATAATGATATTACTTATATAATTCTGACAAGTCCGCACTATGAGTTATCTATCTTTTTAAAATCATGCTCTGGACAAAAAGGGGTGTGGCTTCCCACATCACAGGGTGGAATAACTGGTTTATCCACTTCCCCCAAGCTCAGCTGCTAGCAGAGGCACTGCCCCTCCCAGTTCCCCAGGAGGAAGCCACTTTTACGACGCCCCCAATATAACATTTGCCTGAGTCCAGGACAGGCCTTTGTTCAACTTCCTGTAGTCCCCAGCTGCTCCACCCCTAATCTAATCAGAGAGGTGACAACTCCTTTTGGCAAGGGGAAGAGTGGCTGAGCAGGTTTCAACTCCTGTCGGGGGTAGTTGTCAGGCAGAATCCAGTTTCATTAAGCCAGGTTTCAGCTAAATGTCACTTTTTGTTCCCAGTTTAAATCACTTACAATTTTTACATATGCATTAAATAATTACTTCCTTGAAGTCATTTCAGAATATAGTTTTA
The DNA here is from genome assembly GCF_040938575.1 of Ambystoma mexicanum. Classification (NCBI taxonomy): domain Eukaryota; kingdom Metazoa; phylum Chordata; class Amphibia; order Caudata; family Ambystomatidae; genus Ambystoma; species Ambystoma mexicanum. The sequence continues at coordinate 137,633,201 of NC_090941.1, read as the reverse complement.
CATTGTATCCACCTCTTAGCAAGTCTTTCCTTGGTCTGGTTTTGTTTCATTTGTGCAGTTTTACACAAAAGTCTGGTGGTTTTAAAACACCGGCTTTCTGATAGTGGTGAGTACTGGTAATGCAACCATTTTTGGGATTAAGAAAATGAATTCCCCACAGTTCTCAGTTGCTTTTTTGGCAATCAGCATTGCCATTCCCAATGGTTTCAGGCTACTGTGTGTGTAGCCCAATGGTGGTTTTAGGCAGTGCCCTCCTGTGCTCACAACATAGGCAAAAATGGGTGGCAGCCTATTCTTCATGTTTTCCCTGTGCACTCTCTGGGGGGTTCTGGCCATCATGATGTTTTCCATGCCAGTACTGCACAGTTTTATGGTAGGGCTTGTATGCATGGGTAAAAACATCCCACAGTCTATAGTAGGGCAAGGGATGCTAGTCAGTAGCACTAGAGGTGCCTCAATTATCACTGGTTGTGAGCTATTGGATAAATTGGCGCTGGGTAAGGTCGCACCCGTGGTAATTGGATGTTGAGGTGGCATGATGGACAGAATTATGCTGATTAAGAGGAACTTGGAGCAGGCCAGGCAATTACTGAGCAGGGGAGGCATGCTAGTTGGTTGCAGAGTGCCATATACAAATACCGACGGGGTTCACCGAAATGCAAGGTACACACTAGGGCTGAGATACATGTGCAGGCAAGGTTCACCTAAATGCAAGATACACACTAGGGCTGAGATACATGTGCAGGCAAGGTTCACCTAAATGCAAGATACACACTACGGCTGAGATACATGTGCAGGCAAGGTTCACCTAAATGCAAGATACACACTGAGGCTGAGATACATGTGCAGGCAAGGTTCACCTAAATGCAAGATACACACTGAGGCTGAGATACATGTGCAGGCAAGGTTCACCTAAATGCAAGATACACACTGAGGCTGAGATACATGTGCAGGCAAGGTTCACCTAAATGCAAGATACACACTAGGGCTGAGATACATGTGCAGGCAAGGTTCACCTAAATGCAAGATACACACTGAGGCTGAGATACATGTGCAGGCAAGGTTCACCTAAATGCAAGATACACACTGAGGCTGAGATACATGTGCAGGAAAGGTTCACCTAAATGCAAGATACACACTGAGGCTGAGATACATGTGCAGGCAAGGTTCACCTAAATGCAAGATACACACTGAGGCTGAGATACATGTGCAGGCAAGGTTCACCTAAATGCAAGATACACACTGAGGCTGAGATACATGTGCAGGCAAGGTTCACCTAAATGCAAAATACACACTAGGGCTGAGATACATGTGCAGGCAAGGTTCACCTAAATGCAAGATACACACTAGGGCTGAGATACATGTGCAGGCAGGGTTCATCTAAAAGAGGGGTACGCAGTCTGCTACTGTACTTTAAGCAAGCGTATGCATATAGGCAGGTGACAGCATAATCCAGGTACATAGCATGCCTATGCATGGTAAATGTCAAGTGGTAGTTCAGACTGACCTTGCGGACATGAAGTGAAAGTGCGGAAGTGTTGACCGCCGTGTGGTGCTAGTTGAGGATACGTTGGGCAGTATTGAGGGCCCTGCAGCCGTGTCAGGCCAAGACAGGCACAGACAGGCGCTGCCCTTTGTGTAGGCCCTTCGTGGATGGCCCGGCTGACGCCTTCCGGCAACACGGGTGCCCGGAAGTAGCGTGCGGCGGCCAATCGGCGTAGCGGGCATTGCGTTGCTTACCAACGTTAAGCAGAAAGCGATAAGGGAGCCGCCATTACGCTCCTCGTGTATGGCGGATGTTTGGGAGGCTGGGATCTCAGAGGGATAGGGATGAAGGGAGCGGGCTGCGGTTGCAGTTAGTGCTTACCCACGGCTCCAATGCTCTTCATCCTAAGTGCGCAGCCGGATGCCTGCACGGTAGAGATCTTCTGGGGTCGGGTGGCTGCCTGGACGTGGCAAGGTGAGGGAGGCTCCTGCCTCATACGCGTGGAGCTGTTGTTCCTCCGGGGCCGGATGGCTAGCTGGGAGAGGCTCCTGCCTCATGGGCGCAGTGCAGACGAATGGGCACAGACAGGCGCTGCCCTTTGTGTAGGCCCTTCGTGGATGGCCCAGCTGACGCCTTCCGGCAACAGGGGTGCCCAGAAGTAGCGTGCGGCGGCCAATCGGCATAGCGGGCGTTGCGTTGCTTAGTAACGTTAAGCAGAAAGCGATAAGGGAGCCACCATTACGCTCCTCGTGTATGGTGGATGTTTTGGAGGCTGGGATCTCAGAGGGATAGGGATGAAGGGAGCGGGCTGCGGTTGCAGTTAGTGCTTACCCGCGGCTCCAATGCTCTTCATCCTAAGAGCGCAGCCGGATGCCTGCATGGTAGAGATCTTCTGGGGTCGGGTGGCTGCCTGGACATGGCAAGCTGAGGGAGGCTCCCGCCTCATACGCGTGGAGATGTTGTTCCTCCGGGGCCGGATGGCTAGCTGGGAGAGGCTCCTGCCTCATGGGCGCAGTGAAGACGAATGGGCACAGACAGGTGCTGCCCTTTGTGTAGGCCCTTCGTGGATGGCCCGGCTGACGCCTTCCGGCAACACGGGTGCCCGGAAGTAGCGGGCGGGAGCCAAACGGCATAGCGGGCATTGCGTTGCTTAGCAACGTTAAGCAGAAAGCGATAAGGGAGCCGCCATTACGCTCCTCGTGTATGGTGGATGTTTGGGAGGCTGGGATCTCAGAGGGATAGGGATGAAGGGAGCGGGCTGCGGTTGCAGTTAGTGCTTACCCGCGGCTCCAATGCTCTTCATCCTAAGTGCGCAACCGGATGCCTGCACGGTAGAGATCTTCTGGGGTCGGGTGGCTGCCTGGACGTTGCAAGCTTAGGGAGGCTCCTGCCTCATACGCGTGGAGCTGTTGTTCCTCCGGGGCTGGATGGCTAGCTTGGAGAGACTCCTGCATCATGGGTGCTAGTAAAAACCTTGCGTTAAACAGCAGACTGCTATTGCCTATTGTTTATTGTTAACGTTTTGGACAGAATTTATATGAAAAAAATAATTGTTGACCTTTTGAGCATGGGCCTAAAGCAAATAATAATTGTTTACAATTTGGCAGGATTTCATTGGAAAAGGATTCCATGTATGTGTTTACAATGATTGTTCCATCAGAACATTTAACGGTCTAGTCTTTTCTCTCCATATGCAGTTGACTTTGCAATAGATAATAATTAGCAGAATTTAATGGTGTAATGTTAATTTTCAAAGTCAATGCTTCATATGTTTACAATTTCCATCTACATGTACTTTTGTTAAATGTACACATTGATTTTCACTTCAAAATGTAATGTTAATGTGGAAGGCTTCTGCTTTAGACCTACAGCAATACATTCTTTCACAGGTCATTCTCAGCACATCGCCAGGCTTTGGCTGTATTTTTAAAATTAATAGTAGATTGCATTTCATAAACAAACCTTGCAATATTTGAATCACATTGTAAAATAGCAAAGCAGTGAAAGCAGGCTCCAAAATGTCTGTGTCCATTAATAATGAAGGAAATGTAACAGCACTTCCATGGCTTTTGAAGCTGTGACATAATTTTGCAGGCCTCAGCAGAGTGTGTGTGTGTGTGTGTGTGCAACATATATTAAACCCAATAGTAACATGGCTTTAAACTTGGCCTATTAACAGTCACAAAATACTCACATGATTTCCTATATATAACAAGACAGGGCAACCCAATTGGCCCAACTTTTGTTTAATTTATTTGGTGTATTTAATTTATTTATTATCTGACTAGTGGCAAGGCCTGTCTACATAGGCTAATGTACATAAATGAAGACCTTTTCAGGGTTTAAATGTATTGTGGTGTATTTTCACATAATATATGTTAATGGAAAACAAAATGGGTAAACGATCTTGCTCCTTTTACGTAGTAACCTCAAACAAAATGTCTCAGAATCCCTTGAAAGTTCAACATAGTACATACGGCCAATTGTTGTATCTGCTCCTCGTTGTCTTGGATTCCACTTACTGATTTTGGACTCAAATACATAATGTTGAGGGATGTCATAGTAACACAATTCATGTGCAACATGATTCTCTTCATGCAACATGAAGTATGCTGTTAAAGTGGTAACCCTGTCTTGGGCCTTTATGTTCTCTTTGTTAAAATACACATTTTTGTTGAAATACTCATTTTGTTCCCCTGGAAGAGGAACTTGAAGTCTTATTATTGTATGCTTAAGAGAACAGCTCCCTCTAGCGGTGGTAACAGGTGAAGCGGGTGCATGATAGCTTCAGACAAACATACATATGGCCTTTTATATAGTATGATGTTGACTTATTGTTGGCCCCTGTCGGAGGGGATCCACCAAGCCTAGGGTCTAATGGAAGTCTGTCCCTCTGAGATGCTGATGATATGGCAATTATTGATCTTTATCCTAGGGGCTTACAGTTTAAACTAATAGCAGGTAGCTCACTTTGTTAAACGGGATATCATATTGTGCCTCCTTCTAATATATATTGGCCTAAGCCCAGTCGCTCTGCGAAGAAAACCGTGTTGCAAAGTTCTGATTTTAGATCGACTTTGCCGCCATTTTAGGGTTCTCCGCCATTTTGATTTCTGTTCATATGTAATTCTGTGTTCTAAAATGGTGGACTGTGTTTCCAACTTGTAACCGAGTCTTCCCGACCTTTGAGCCTAGTTAATTGTTAGACTGTCCAAGGGCCGAATGTTTAGACTGAGTAATGAGACCTTGTTCCATACATGAATTGTGGTCTTAGTATTGTCTGCACCAAGAAGCCTCATCCACGAATATACATCGAGGACAATGTAATGCAATGTGGACACTGGCTGAACTGCATTGTGAACGGATATGTGCTAAGGCTTACTGCTAATTCTTGGAATACGCTTTTGCCACTGTGACATGTTTGAAATGTAAACCAAAGTAATCCGTGTGCATATTGTTGCATGAGCCATAAGTGAACTCGGCACAAACTCTAGACCACAGATTAATTACTTGTAGAGGGGCTGGACATTATTACTGAAATGTATAAATACGCGAATCTCTAGATGTCCAGTATCTCTCACTCCTCACACTGAAGGGCTGGTACTCATTGTGATGTATTGAGGGCCAGATAGCTATCTGTATCAGATCTGAATTTGTTTCTTTGTAACTGCGCAGTAGAATAAAGATCTGTGAATCTTTGGAGCCCGTGTTTGGTGTATTTCCTTTTGTGGTACTCAGCCTCGATATTTCCTCTTTTGCTTTTACAGATGGTGCCCGAATAGGGACCTTCAAGATTGATGCCATCTCATTGAAGGTTGACGCGGCTATCGGACCGGGATCGGACGGTGAACAAGGGGGCCCCTTTCTTGAATGAGACGCGATACCTCAACAGTACTGCACAACCCAATCCCTGGACGGTGAGCCCGCGGTCCGAGACGGCATCTTGACGAGGATCCATATATCAAGGCAGGCAGTTTTGCCGAAATCACCAACCACTTGGGTCCTTTGTTGTCCTTTGTAATCCGATCGTACCTCCTTTGTCCTTTGATCAGGTGAGTCGTCACCCGATTCTTAAGTATCCTGATCATTTGTTTTGGCACATTGTTCTTGCAAGTACAATTATTGACCAGATAACACCAGGAATCTGATATGCCTGAGAAATTGTCTGCCTGCTTTAGGGCGTTATTCCGCAGTGACAGACAATCTTTGGAATTTGGCCGACCGGCACCAATGGAGGGGTCGTCGGCGTGTACTATGTACTGTAAGAACGGCATTGGTAGTATAGTGTTTAATGATATTTGGCACAGACAAACTAGACATTCTACCGAACTGCAGTGGCCAACCAATGGTAGTTTTGAAATTCCTCGTATAAAATATTTAGAGTCTATATTGTTAAAGAAAAAGGCTAGACCTGCAGCATTTGATGTATTACAAAATTGGAAAATTGGAAGAAAGAAGCTATGCAGCAACCTAAAAGTAGGGAGAAACATGTGCGCCGTCATATGTCCAACGCCGAAAAAGCTTTGTATGATCAAAGTAAACAGTCTGAGTCAGTAAGGCACATGAATAGGGCTTTTCAACTTGTTATTCAGAAAATGTATCCGTCTAAAGATTTTCATGTGTCTGATGAACTAATTGACAAACTTCTGAATGAACGAAGGCCTGGTGCCACTGCGCCACCTCCATATGTACCTATTCCTGCTGCTTTACCTCTTCCTGCTGTCGTTCTTCCTCCCGTAGCAACTCCTGCTCCTCCTATCATTCCTCCTATTGTTCCTCTTCCTCTGGCTATTGTTACTCCTCCACTTGCACCTCTGCCTTTACCTACTGTTACGGGTCTGGTAGATTTGCCCTCTGTACCAGTGATAGCACCTTTGTTACCAATTGTACAAGATTTGTCCACTCTTCCTCTTCCGAGCAATTCCGTTGCGCTTGTAGTTGATAAAGGAGCAGAATCAAAGATTGTAACTCGTAATACTGTGTCTAAAGAGAGAAAGCGCGATTTGACTGCATGGGCTAAACAGTGCATGGAGAGGGGTGAACAATCTGATGTTTTTGCCACACTCTCTAATATAGACAGTTTTCTTGAGAAAAAGGTTTTTATCGAAGGGTTGGGAATTCATTAATGTGTAATGTGGAACAGATTGGATGATATAGGTCTCCCACAATGGTTGAGGGATCTGAATGTTTTAACGTATTCAAGAGATACTGCGTAGAAAATATATGAGCACGTCGAGAGGGTTTTTGAGTATAGAAGGGATTTAGAAAGGTTACGGAATGAAGAAATTGATGGTGATTGTTTGAGTGCTATTTTTGTACAGAAACGGTTCCTTCCTCTTTGTAAATCGATAAGTGAGGAAAGACGAAATTTGCAAGAAGTATGCGATTAGATGGATTTCAGACATGTCGATATCTCCCGTAGAAGTATATAACACGTATAGTCAGTATATGCCAGAAATGCAGAGGAAAGTGATACAGGTTATGGTAGAATACCTGCAGGATGAATGCAGAAAAAGAAAGATTTGTTGTCCCGTAGAATTATTGAATATCTATAAGAGAGCTTTTCGTCTGACACTCCTTCAGCTGCCTTAGCGCTCAATCTAGCTCTGTTGCTCAGTAAGCGTTTGGAGTTACCTATCTCTCAGTTGCCTATGAGAGAGGTTCCTCCGACATTTGTCCCAAAAGTTGAGGTTCCAGCTGATGCCGGAACAGGTACAGCTGCCTATGACATTCCTGCTCACTATGTATTGCAGTTTGTTCACGTCCCATTCTCAAGACAGGAAGTGAACACCATCAAACAATCCATTCCTGATATTAGGAAGAATCCAACAGGGTTCTATAAAGAGATAGAATCTGTCTTACAGTCGTCGGTATTTTCTCTGAGTGATATAGATTTGTTATTTCCTGTGCTCCTACCCATTGATTTGTGAAAACCGATTAGGACTGTAGACGATGTACCAGGGTTAGGGGACACATGGGATAATATGGTTAGACAAGATACAGAAAGACCAGCTGGCGAGAGACCGCCATAGGTAATACTGACTTTGCCTGATAGAATAGTCACGAAACTAAAAGTCAGAATTCCTGAAAGAAGGATCATTTGGGACAAACTTACTGCTTGTGTCCAAGGGAAGTCTGAGGGTGCTACCGAATTCTTTAATCGGTTTGAACAAGTATTTTCAGATTTCAGTGGACAAGATTTGAGTACACAGTCTGGAAAAAGACTATTTGTAGACGAATTTGTGCGTGGATTGTTGCCTGACATCCAGTTGCAAATTATGACTTCTGAGAGCACTTGGCAAGCTAAGTCTCAGTCTGAAGTATTGCATATGGCTCAGTACTATGAAAACCGAGTCAATGACGAAAAAGAGAGAATCGAAAAGAGAAAGGGTGACCTGAAAACCAAAGTTCTATTGCAACAAATTTTTAGAGGCCCTAGAGGGTGTAATTCTCAATTTAGGGGACAGTATGCTCCACAGGGTAATGTGCCGTTGGGTCCTATAGACGCGAATCAATGTGCTTATTGCAGACAAGAGAGTCATTGGCGAGCACAATGCCCGATCCTCCAGCAGAGGTCGAATAACACAGTTTTCTCAGAACTCACAGCTTTTTTCACAGGACAATCAGTCTCGGAGGGTGGATAACAGAAATATTTTTGATCATCCTTCTGCTGCATATCTCTCTGAAGACCTTCCTTTTGATGACATTTTGTTTCGCTAGGATTGCCCGAAGCATGGTTTGGAACCAACGTCTATTCCCGTTAATCAGAAAGGTCCCTACGTTGAGATGATAGTGGGAAATAGGAAACATCTATTCTTGATAGATACAGGAGCACAGAAGTGTTCCATTGACCATTCATGGGTTCCAAGCATTCCACTGTCAGGGCAAACCAAGGTTTCTGTAGGGTTTTCTGGTACACCGGTAGTTTGTCCGGTTTCTTCGCTGGTACCGATTACACTGGGTCCATTCACAGACCACTGTCCATTTCTTTTGACAACGAACTGTGGAGAGAATTTGTTGGGGTTGAATCTGTTGAAGGAACTAAATGCGGTAATTCATTGTTCTTCGGATGGAGTGCGTTTGACGATTTCACCACAGCATCTTTCTGTCTCTCAGTTCTTGACTAGACCTTTGCCGCCGGAATTTAGTGATGTTCTGGAGTGTTTATGGGCAATTGAAGACAATGATGTCAGTGTTCTACAAATTGAGCCTGTTAAAATCATTTTGAAACACGGAGTAAAATTGCCACGTTTTCCTCAGTATAAGATTTCGGTTGATGGTGAGCGAGCTTTGAAGTGTATAGTGTCCGATTTTATACATGGTGGGGTAATTGAGGAAATTGCAGGAAGTTTGTGCAATAGTCCGATTTTGCCCGTTTATAAGAAAGGTGATAATACAATTCCTTTTCGTTTTATCATTGACTTACGTGCTATCAATAAGATTGTTGCTCCACAATTTCCTGTTTTGTGCCTGATGTGACGACGATACTAACCATGATCCCGGGTTCTGCTACTCACTTTAGTATTGTAGATCTTAAGAATGCTTTCTTTAGCATTCCTATACACAAGGATAGCAGATACCTGTTTGTGTTCACCTTAGGGGGACGCTCGTTTACATTCACCCGTGCGGCAAAAGGGTACACGGAAAGTCCGAGCATTTATAGTAGGGCTGTGAAAGAGCAGCTTGATACACTCGAGTTGCCTACCACTTGTACATTGCTCCAGTATGTAGATGATCTTCATAAACTGCTGATTCAGAAAGTGCCTGTAAGGAGGGCACAGTGTTGTTGCTTATTCACCTAGCAAATCATGGACATAAAGCATCACTTAGAAAGTTTCAATATTGTCGACAGGAGGTCGCCTATTTAGGCTATCCCCGGGCAAAGGAGGGAAGAAGGTTGACGCCTGAACGGATTCAAATCATGTCTGTCCCAAATACATAGAAGGAAGTCAGAGCCTTGATAGGGATGGCTTCATACTGTAGGCAGTGGATCCCGAACTTCTTGTTAACGATTAAACTAATGTTGGCTTTGACAAAGAAGGACATTTCTTTGCCATTGCCGTGGAACTTGGAACACCAGAAAGTGTTTGATCTGCTCAAGACTGCACTGTGTTCAGCACCAGTTTTGGGCACACCAAATTGTGAAAATGCCTTTGTGTTGTATGTGCATGAACGTGATGGATGTGCGTTGGCTGTATTAACGCAGGAACATGGAGGGAAGAATAGGCCGTGCAGCTACTTTTCTTCCGCCCTTGATCCTGTTGCATGCGCTTTGCCAAGATGTTTGAGAGCTGTCGCTGCTGCTGCTGTGTCTGTAAAACAGAGCGAGGGTATGGTCCTAGGCCATGCTTTAACCCTGATGGTACCTCACTCTGTAGATGTTCTATTAAACAGAACACAAACGCAACACCTCACCTCTGCACGATTAACGAGATACGAATTGATCTTGTTCGCACCGCACATCAAAATACAGAGGTGTTGTGTATTGAATCCAGCTGAACTCTTACCTTTCCCGCAGGGTACTGCTTGCAGTGACGAAACGTCACATGACTGCCTCTACACCACAGAGCAAGAGACTGAAGGCAGAATTGACCTGAAAGATACTGCTTTGAACAACCCACAAAGGGAGCTGTTTTGTGATGGCTCCTGTTTCAAACTTCCGGATGGTACATCCACGGCTGCTTATGCCATTACCACATTAAGCATGATTCTGGAAACCAAGAGAATCACCCATAATTTCACGCAGGCCGCAGAAATGATTGCATTGACTCGAGCTTGTGAACTTTCCGAAAGGGCTTAGAGTAAATATGTATACTGATAGTCAATATGCTTTTGGGGTAGTTCACAACTTCGGTAGACTTTGGGCAGAACAAGGTTTCTTGACCTCACATGGAACCAAGATCCAATATGGCTCCTTGATAATATGGTTACTCTCAGCGCTTGCACTCCCCACTCAGTTAGCGATCATGAAATGCGCAGCGCATCAGAAAATCATAAATGATGTAGGAAAAGGGAACGCTTTCGTTGACCAGATAGCCAAACAAACTGCCACTGATCTCTTTTCAGAAATGTATACTGCAGGAGAAGCCACAAATGTTTGTACTATAGATGAAGGTATCGAATCTGTAAAGAATATTCAAGCCGATGCCACGTCAGAGGAAACTAAGAAATGGGCTGAGGGTTTGGCAAAGATGGATGATGATGGGTGTTGGGTGGATAAGGTAGAAGGAAAATGGTTGCTACCAGATGCAAACATTACAATGATGGTCACAATGGCTTATGGGCCCACCCACATCTGTGCAAAGAAGGTTTCCAAAATGTTACAAAATGTCGGGTTAAATGATAAAATCTCGAAAACAGCTGAACGTTTTGTTCATAGTTGTATGATCTGTCTACAGCATAATATGGGAAAGGGCACAACGACACCAAGGGGTAGTTTTGGTCCACCTTCTGTCCCCTTCGAAATCATACACTTTGATTTCATTGAAATGGAGCGTTGCAACAATTTTAAATTTGTCTTAGTTGTTATCTGCGCCTTTAGTAAATGGGTTGAAGCCTTTCCTGTTAAAGATGCTACAGCAATGACAACGGCGAAAACCATGCTTAAGGAATATTTTCCTAGGTTTGGTTTGCCAAGGGTCATCTGGTCGGACAATGGTCCACATTTTATCGCTGCTGTAATTCTGCAGATATGTGCGGGATTACAGATCGATAAACGGTTCCATTCGGCTAGACATGCTCAAAGTGCTGGATTGGTAGAGACACACAACGGAATTTTGAAGAACAAGTTCGCTAAGACGTGAGCCGGCACCAAATCGAAATGGCCGGACGCCTTACCGATCATATTACTATCAATGAGAACCACCCCACAGACTAGGACTGGGCTCTCCATTTTTGAGGTGGTTATGGGTAGGCCAGCTAACATTTGGACTTTACCTAAACCAAAGGCCTTGAGGGACATAGAACATGTACTTCTTTCCGATTACTGTGACCGGTTAACTAAAAATATGTATTTGATTTATCAACAGGTGCGAGAAGCCCTCCCAGTTAAACACGAGGGGCCAGGTCACAGTATCCGACCTGGGAGCTGGGAGCTGGGTGCTTATAAAAGCATTCAAAAGAGCATCCTGTCTTGCACCGCGTTGGAGGGGCCTTCATCAGGTCCTACTGGCCACACAGACCGCTGTACGAGTTACTGGACGAAAGGATTGGATCCACGCGTCGCATGTCAAGAGGATTCCCTTCCCTTTGCCACACGATACAGAAGATACAGCAAACCTCACCTGTGCTGCTCCCAACGATCACTCAGCATTGAGCAGCATCGAGAGTGCTTCGGAGACTCTCCCTGAGCCCGTGGGACCTGGGGAAACAGCCGCTTTATCTCCACACTCTCCTACAGATCCATTTTCGCCATTGTTAGGCTCTGTTGTGAATCCACCACTTCCATCAGGAAGCAACAACACTTTGTTCGCAGATCACGACGTACCAGTAGTCACAAGGAACGATCTGCGTCCACGGAGCTAGACTTACTGCACGGTTCGGCTGTGCCAATGGGAAAACCATCATAGGGCTTGTCTTTTGGCCCTGTCTTTTGCCTGCAAAGAATATCTGTCGGCTAGGGAAGGACTAAGAAAACGCACGATCAGGAGATCACCAGCAAATAAACTCTGGAGTATTTTGATTTGAAGAAACAATGCCTGTTATTGCTCTCACTCGTACGGATCAAATAAATAACTGTGTGGCCAATCGTAACAATGGACAATCGAACGCATGGTCTCTTAAAACGTATTGCTTTCTTGTAATCATGTTAACCGGCTACACAATAGAAATTGTTTTAGGATTTTGGTATTTGGAAGAAGTACATCCGCTTGAAACTCTTTTGCCCACAGAAAATGTACCCACTGTTTCTACACCTATCGTGCACCCTGCACACTCTATCTCCTAGAGACTCTCTACCCAGACAGAGTTACCACAATAACACACTACTACTCATAATGAATGCGACACATGCCATCTTTAATAAGTCTAATTGTTGGGTCTGCTCTCATTTACCGCAACATGGAGACAAGGGGTTGGGCTGGTATATTCATCCTTTGCCTCTGACTACTGCATGTTATGCTTCTTTAAGAGCACTATTCTTTGGCCGATGGAATGATAGCATCTCAGGGAACTTTGATGGAACGAATTTGAATGAATTTGAGAAACGAGTTCTAACGCCCCTGGGATGCTCACTTTTTGCAAATAGGAGCAAGCTTAATGTTGCTTCCATTAGGCCTTCTGATAGACTGTCTTCACCTTTTCAATCCTTGATCTCTTTCAAGATGGCTCCTATAGGCAATAGGGATGCCACACCACCTTCCTACACTGTTAGCCACAGCCCTGATTCAGTTTCTTTCTGCATATAGAGGAATGGTACTCAGTCAATGGGTGATTTCAAGGGCTGCACCAACGTTGCGAACTTGACCAATGAGGACAGACCTTTTTATGTAGGCAAACCTGTCTATTTCGTTTGCGGTAATGAAGCTTTCCCATGGCTACCTAGGGATTGGCAGGGAACCTGTTATTTAGGGGTATTCATAGCAAGCATCATAGAAATCTCTAAAGCTCGTCCAAGGCGGGATGAGAATGGCGATACTTCATCATAAGTTCTGGGTGACGTAGCGAAATCCTTTGTATCTTTTTGGGGGCAAATATTAAACTCTGAGGATATCAGAAGACTAGCGAGAGTACTGGGGAGGACCATCAACCGGACGTCTGACATACTCTATTACATGACTTTAGAACAGAAAGCGATAAGGTTAGTGGCCCTACAGAACCGGATGGCATTAGAAGTCATCTCGGCTGAGCGTGGTGGAGTATGTAAATTAGTGGGGACCGCTTGTTGCATTTTCGTACTGGATTCCTCCCCAACCATCTTTAAGGCAATACAAAATCTGCACGTCCTTAGTTCAGAAGTGCACGTTCCCGACGGAAATTGGGATCTTAGCGCTTGGTTCTGGGACGACTTACGATCTTGGGGATGGAAGCTACTTTCAGTCTTATTGATTATTCTGGGTATTCTGTTGTTTTTCTGTTGCTGCATACAATGTCTTCCTGTCTTATGTTCAGTGTTAGGAGGATGTTGTGCACAGACGATGGGAACATTAGGACAAAAGGTACGCGCACCGGAAAGAATGACCAATGAATTTGTGTTGAAAGAAATTTCTATCGCAGACCTTATGGCGATCGATATCTCAGATGATTGTGATTCAGGCTGTATGGACATTGAGACGTGGAGTTACTCGTAAAGTGACTAAAAGTAGTTTAGCGCTTGGCTTAGGCCAAAAGGAGGGTTTGTTAAACGGGATATCATATTGTGCCTCCTTCTAATATATATTGGCCTAATCCCAGTCGCTCTGCGAAGAAAACCGCGTTGCAAAGTTCTATTTTAGATCGACTTTGCCGCCATTTTAGGGTTATCCGCCATTTTGATTTCTGTTCATATGTAATTCTGTGTTCTAAAATGGTGGACTGTGTTTCCAACTTGTAACCGAGCCTTCCTGACCTTTGAGCCTAGTTAATGGTTAGACTGTCCGAGGGCCGAATGTTTAGACTGAGTAATGAGACCTTATCCCATACATGACTTGTGGTTTTAGGATTGTCTGCACCAACAATCCTCATCCACGAATATACATCGAGGACAATGTAATGCAAATGTCGAGCGTGGACACTGGCTGAACTGCATTGGAAGGGATATGTGCTAATGCTTACTGCTAATTCTTGGAATACACTTTTGCCATTGTGACTTGTTTGAAATGTAAACCAAAGTAATCTGTGTGCATATTGTTGTATGAGCCATAAGTGAACTCAGCCCGAACTCTAGACCACAGATTATTAACTTGTAGAGGGGCTGGACATTATTATTGAAATGTATAAATACGCGAATGTCCAGATGTCCAGTACCTCTCACCCCTCTCACTGAAGGGCTGGTAATCATGGTGATGTATTGAGGGCCAGATAGCTATCTGTATCAGATCTGAATTTGTTTCTTTGTAACTGCGCAGTAGAATAAAGATCTGTGAATCTTTATAGCCCGTCAGCCTCGATGTTTCCTTTTGCTTTTACAACATTATTTTTAATATCACTTTGGAATTAAAAAACACAAGGTAGTCCACTTTGACAGAGGCGACCCCCAAACACAGATTGCAATTAGATTAAACCAATGTTGACAGAGTCTCATCGTACACCAATCTATAGTGAACATTTGCAGGGTCCGGAACTTGCAACAACATAGCAAAAGGTAAATCAGGCGACTGAGGCAGGTTTGGAATATTTTTATAGTCATGGAACATATATATTGAAGGAATCATGAAGAGGTTTTGATTCAATTATTCAATGATCTGGTTTTCCTTGGTCTAAAAGAAGGAGGTCTGAGGTTCTGCTGTTAGCAAGGATACTGGGCTTTCCCAGAGTAGATTTCTTAGGGCTATTACTAACTCACATAGGGGATTGCCTTGTGCCACCATACAAATGGTTCGAGGCACAGGACTAGATTTGCATCAATGGGTTAGGGGTGAAATATGTTTTTCTAAAAATAGATGCTGTGCCCTGATTAAAAAAAAGAAAACAATTCATTTTTTAGCATGCTCTGAGAAATATGTGGTGTTTGCCTCTATAAGTTCCTTAAATATTTTTATTTTGCTGATCTCCTATTGAGTCCCTCTTATTCTTATACCATTAATACTCAGAAGGTCAGAAGTACGGCAGTGTAGGTTGAACTGTACCAATGCCCTCTCAAAGATCATCAGAATAGCATGAGGTGGGAATCAGGACTTTATATAATGTCACTGCCGAGTGGAGGCAAGGATGGGCGAGGGAGACATTGAGCACTTTCTTCTCCTGTGCAACCATTACAGACAAATTCAGAGGAAGCTGATTAGACACATTCTGATGACCAAGAGCATTCTCAGTAGAACATTCTCTCGCCTTTTTATTGTCATCCGGACGCAGCAATGGTGTATCCGCTGAGAAGTTTTAGTCTAATTTCAGTTCAGTCTCTCGGCTCTAGAGATCCATATTAGATGGGAGGTCATTTAAGCTGGTAATCAATGTGACAGGCACTTATTTCAGGCTCCTGGATTACAAAAAGATTCAGTGCTATCGCATATCAATTTTTATAATGTTGTACCACTGGTCTCAGGAGGATCATGCCCAACAAAAAGATTGGACATTACATTAAGTTATTTTTTTTCTTCATTATAGAATGTTGCTACTGCTTTTTATCCTTCTTATATGATTTGTTATTGTTAATGTATTGATTGCATCATTTTATTCTGGTTTGGTCTGTTCTGTGATGCAAATATGTGGATGAAAACTATTTTTATGGAAGAATCACAAATAAGTATTTGTTTGTCTTAACTCAGGCATAACTTACATTAACTGCAGTATGAAAATACATTAAAAATAAAATGACCACAACATGCTGATTATCTTCATATTAGCATGGAAAAATGTCTGACCAATGCGAATTTGCACCAAGGTCAACATAAGACCCAGTGTGAATGCACACAACCCAAATGTGAGTATAAGTAACTGTGACAGAAAATCATACTACTTGTTGGCTTTATACATCCATATAGGGAAGGTATTGGAACTATTGTATTTGAGTAATATGCAACATTTTGTCACGTTTTAGTTTTGCCCAGAAATAAACTTATATCTCATAGACACATAAGGTTTAGCCATCTGACCTGCAGCTTATCAGCTATACCATGAAGCATAATGTGCTTCTGATTGGTTAATTGCATCACGGCTTTGATCTTCAATTGGCCAATTGAATTTTCAGTTTCTGATTGGTATAGGTATGTATGGTGTAAACCTACAGCAGAATGGGTGGCCCGCATAACGGGTGTCCATTCTGAGGGAGATAAGGAGTGGTAGAGTTAGTATTTTTTAAAGGTATTTTAGAGGTTAGGCATGACATAGTGTGGCAAAGGGAGTTGTATCTCAAGGAAATGAGACTGGCGCTATGGTGCTGCTTGTCCCACATCCTGCCTCTCTGCCACTAGTCACTGTCTGCTGACTACCCTCTTGCCATGACTCCATATGTGACCTGCAAGGGAGGGCTAAGTGAAAGCCAACCCTGAGGAGCACAGACAGCTCTAGCTATTGTGCAGGTTGGGCATTCATTGGGCATCAGGGAAGTTTGTGTAAACCTTGCCCCACACTTCTGAGGTATCATATGTGTGATGAATCTGAGGATGCCGTCCTTTCTCCCCTGTGGGGGACCTGTCTCATGGGGCCAGGGCGGTGTGTTCACAGTACAATAGTCCCCTTGAGGGTGCTGCAGTACAACAATGCCACGCATGAGTTTGAAAGGGGCTCAGTTGGGGTGCAGAAAAGAGGATGAACAGGGGGAGCTGTGCACGGGAGCAGCTGACACAAGCGGGACGGGTAGCAGGAACCGGACGAAAGAGAGAACCTGAAGGTAGTCCAGCATGAGAGGACTACTCGGGTTGCTGTCAAGTGAATCCGCTCAGTGACCCCCAGGCCACAGCGAAGTGGGAGAGAAAGAGAATGCACAGCTGGGATGCGTCTGACCCCGGAACACTAACACAGCCTTGCAAAGGGACGCCACTGCCTGGGAATCGCTGATACCTGCAAGAAGGAAGGAAACACTTATGTGGGTTACCCGAGAGGTGCTGGAGGTCTTGGGAAGCAACAGGGTGCCCATAGAAGCTGGAAAGAGAGGATCTGGGACCGTGAGGACCTGGGACCCTGAGGAAAATAAGTCAAATAAGTCAAATATAAGAGGGTCTGGAATCCTGATTACACGCAAGGCAAACCAGGAAGAGTTGTATACGTAGCAGGAGAGTGAACCAAGCGGATAGAATGCAACAGTGCAAGTCTGGGGCCCACACCCAAATAAGATGATGGGATTAAGAGGTTCTGCGACCCTAAATGAAAACGAAGCAAAGCAAAAAGAGTGGTATGCTTGGCAGGAGTGTGAACCAGGTAGATAACATACAACAGTGTGAGTCTGGGACTCGCACCCAAATAAGAAGTCAAGATTAAGAAGGCTTGGGACCCTGTTTCAATCAGAACATTTGGAATACTTCTGTGCATGGCTGTATTTGATAAATTATGCCATTAATAGCGCTTCACTGCTTTGGTGAAGTGTTCTTGTGTGGGTTGCCCTGCTACTGCCTGTGCCATCCCTCTTCTGTGCACGTGGGTGCATCTTAAACTGCTGCTGCCTGCTCTGTAGCTGTTCTATGTGTGGGGAAAAATGTCATTCTTCTCGTCTCATGATTTTTTGAAGCTCATTTAAATTGGGCTGTAAAGTAAATCACACCCCTAAAAGTCATGCGTAATCCTTTTCCGCGTGTAATTTACTTCACTGCTCATTTTCAACCATTTGTATGGTGGAGAAGAGGCGTGAAACACAACTTGCAGTCTGCATTTCCCCCACCTCCCTTTCTCTCTGCCATACAAAAGCCACAGCATTTGCGCCGGCATTAGCATGCTGAGGACCCCCATGGAGCCTGCCTGCCTTATGCACTTCGAAGTGGTTAGTCATTAGCACGGCGGAGTGCAAATGTGCAGAGCAAAAGGCAGTGTACATGCGTGGATGCCTCCTTTTGCCCTGAACATTTGCACTGCACCGTACAAATTACAAAGTTTGGTGTTGGGGAGCGGTTTACGTTGCTGCTTACGTAAGAGCCCCCCTCTGCCAAATTCCGAGCTTATTTAAAATGAGCTCCTCTATCTTTCATCTCCTTACATATATTTGCTTTAGGATCTGTGCACGTTTTTCTTTGGACAGTTATTTTAATTAATTTAATGTGCATTAAGCCTTTGAATCTTTGCAGCAACTCAGCATCTTGCACTTAGATACCCCATCGATACACATTATTTTTGAAACGCTGGCATTGGGTGGGTAGTTTCCATCACATTAGACCTGATAGATGTGAAAAGAGATTGTGTACACCCTACATGGATCATCACAACTTCTACAAGTGTGAATGGGGTGTTTCAACCCAACCTCATTCTGTCCTTGGCCTCTTTACACTACCACAAACAAGTGACAGTACTGCACTAGTGTACTACTGTATACCACTGTGCTGAGGTTCTCTGACATTGAGCCTCATTACGAGTCACCCGGTATGGAAATAACGGTGGCGGTAAACCCGCCACCACCGTTGTTTCCATACCGGGTGATATCGTGTCCTGCAGGCGGGAGGTGTCATTTCCGCCAGGTCTGACCTGGCGGGTTTAACACCACCCGCCTCCAGGCGGACGTGGAAACACCAGCATCATCACGAGATGGTGCCGGTGTTTCCACTTCCCCATTCCCATTGAGTCCTAGGGGACTCAATGGGAATGGGGATTTACCGAATTCCGCCTCCAGAATTACCGGGTCACCGGGGCTGTAATGCCCCGGTGATTCTGGGAATCACGGAGGCGGAATGGTAATACGAGTCCGGCGGTGACCTGTCGGTTTTTCCGGCTCGGTTACCGCCGGACTCGTAATGAGGCCCACTGTCTTATAAGCAGGGCTTTAAATGGGCCAGGGCTAGCCAGGACAGAGCCCCAAAGAGGGCACCATAGCTGGGGCTCTGCCGGTGATCCCACCCAACTATCCCCAGCTAGCCGACCCCCTCGGCAGCTGTTCAGCAAGAGCTGCATGATTAAAGGGCTGCCTGCAGGTGCATATGCTTCTGATTAGAAAAAAGGAGAGGCATCAGCTGAAGCCTTTCTTTTTTCCTAATCAGAATCACGAACACCTGCAGGCAGCCCTTTAATCATGAAGCTCCTTAAGTGAAAGGGCTGCTTGCTGGGGGTTGGCTCCTGACTCTAAGAAACAAAAGTGGAGCTGGGACACACTGCTGTCATCCCTTTGGTGCGCACTGCCTCTCCTTTTGTTTCTTAATCACAGGCTCCGACTACCACCAGGCTACCTGGCAGCGGGCTCAGAGCCTGTGATTTAGGAACTGTGTGGAGCATATGTTGGACTCCAGGAGTCTCAGAGCACCAAAGGGATGATAGCAGTGTGCCGCAGCTCTCTTGCTTGGCTCCACTGCCTGGGAGCAAAGCAGTCACCATGTCTCTAGCCCCTTATAGGAGAGGGGACTCTAGTTAGGGGTGCAGACTCCCCCACCATCCCGGCACACTGTACTTACTCCATGCACCCTAACCAGATCCCCACTCGGTTCTGCCTCCCACTTCCAGCGCTGCAGGTGAGAATAAAAGGCCTGCTGACATGCGTTAGTATATCTCACATGTTCTATCATTGTGCATTATAATTGCCATTTTGGGAGAGGGGAAGTTATAACTCAATGGCCATTCAGTGCTTGCTCTCAATTGAAAAACGGATATCCTGCCTTTGCCAATGATCCTTGCAGTTTGGGGAGGGGTAGCATTTAAGAAAACTAGCCCCAAGATTTCAAGCAGGCCTCCGAGTCTCCAGCTCCCCACCACCCTCAAGCGCAAGATGGAGTGGACATGCAGCTGGCCCAGCCTCTTATTTATTTTATTTTATTTATTTGCATTTATAAAGCGCACAGAACTGCCCTGGGGCATCGTGGCGCTGTTACAGCAGACTTAGTCATGAACACAAGCATAGGAATGTGTTTACAGATGTAACCGAGTTACATAGTACATTTCACATTGGTAATAAACATTGAGCTTAAAGGTTATGCTATGCTGTGGATACAATGCAAGCATGAGAGTGAATGTGGCAGACTTTAGCGGAATAGGAGGGTTTTGAGGTTTTTACGGAAGGTATGGTATGATTTTTCGTTCCTTAGTGAGGTAGGTAGGGAGTTCCAGTTTTTTGGTGCGAGGTGTTGGAAGCTGGTTCCTCCCGCCCTGGATCTTTGAAACGTGGGGACATCAATCATGTTGGTGCGGTGAGCTCTGGTGGGTCTGATGGAGGCTTTCGGTGTGATTCTTTCTGCGAGATAGGGTGGGGCATCCAGGGATAGGCATCTGTGTGTGATGGTCATGGCTTTGAACAGTATGCGTTCCTTCACAGGTAGCCAGTGGGCATCTCTCCTTGCTTGCGAGATGTGTTCTCTTTTTGGAATGGACAGTGCTGCCCGGAGCGCATTGTTTTGCGTGATTTGGAGTTTTTTTAGGTTGTGGGCGGAGGTGCCTAGGAACAGTGCATTGCAGTAGTCTAGTTTTGTACCTATAGTGGCTCTGGCGATGGACAGGCAGTTTTTGGCGGAGAGAAACGGCTTGACAGCATTTATCATCTTGGTGGTAAGTGCTGAGGAAGAGGCAATGGCGTTGACTTGGCGAGACATAGATAGTGAGGCATCTAGGTGAACGCCTAAGGTTTTAACAGACTTGGAGACTGAGATGGTGGAGTTGTCAATGTTGAAGGATTTGTATTGGGGGGGGAGTTTGTTGAGAATTTCATTGGTCCCTACTATGAGGATTTCGGTTTTGTCCCCGTTTAGGCAGAGGCCGTTGGCCGCCATCCAGGTTTGGATGGCTGTGTAGATTTTGGTTAATGCAGTAGCATCTTCTTCGTAGGTCCCAGTTAGAGGGAGTAGTACCTGCGTATCGTCTGCGTAGTTGGTGTACGCTATGTTACGACAGTCGAGGTCCTTGAAGAGAGGAAGGGTGAATATATTGTAGAGAGTGGGGGCGGTGCAGGAGCCTTGTGGGACGCCGCAGTGGATGGTGGTAGGGGTTGCCGAGGCAGTGTCTGAGAAGACTTTCATGAGTCTGCCATTTAGGAATGAGGCAACCCATGCAATGGCTTCCGGGGAGAAGTGTGCTTCATTTTTTAGGTGCATGCCTAGGATATCGTGGTTGACAAGGTCAAAGGCGGCAGATAGATCCAGTAGGAGAAGGAGTGCCGGTTTGCCTTTATCCATAGTGTCTGCAAGCTGTATTTTCAGATCAAGTAGGGCTGACTCTGTTCCGTGACCTGGTCGGAAGCCTGACTGTCTTTTTCCTAGGATATGGTTGGTTTCGAGATAATCCTGGATTTGTGTGTAGGCCATTTTATCCAGAATCTTGAGCAGGAAAGGCACAGTGGTGATGGGCCTGTAGTTGGTAGCTACTTCAGGGTCGAGGGTGGTTTTTTTTAGAAGCGGGCGCACCCAGGCTTCTTTTAGACTGTCAGGGACAGTGTTGGCTTTGAAAGAGGCATTGATGAATGATTTAAGGAAAGGGGCGAGTGTTTCAGTGCAGTCTTTGATCAGGCTGGCGGGGCAGGGGTCTCCTTTACAATTGGATGGTTTGATCTTGTTCATTATCTCAATAACTTCGTGTTCTGTGACTTCCCTGAATTTGAACGGGGTAGTGGGGGCTTTGGTGGATGTGGTTCCCGAGCTAGGGGTGGGCATGTGGCTCGTGGTGGTGTGAGATTTGAGGTGCAGTGATAGGTTTTTGTGGTGCTCCTTAATTTTTGTTTGTAGGAGTTCAATTTTATTTAACAAGGCAGATTGTATGGAATTGCACCAGATTTGGTCTTTAACAATGTCTTGTGATTTGGTGGCCGGTGTGGTGAGTTCGTTGAAAATGGCGAAGAGTTCTTTGGATTCGGAGCTTGCATTAGCAATTCTATCATTATAAGAGACTGATTTAGCTGTGATTATGGCTTTTTTGTATTGGGCAGTGATTTTTTTGTAGGAGGATAGGGTGGCTGGGGAAGGCGATTTCTGCCAGGAGTTTAGAGCTTTTCTTTTCTGTGAGCGGAGTTCTTTGAGTTCAGTGGAGAACCAGGTGTTTGAGTGTTTGATAGCTTTGGCTTTTTTGGTCTGCAAGGGGGCAATGGCGTCAATGGCGGTGCTTATGGTGCTCTTGTAGATATCTGCTAATTCTGACGGGTCAGATGACTTGAGGTCTGTGGAGAGGATGTGAAGGTGGGGAGTAATTTTATCTTTAGTGAGATTTTTTACACATCTTGCCAGTGCTGGGGGAATGGGGTTAGGTTTGTTTGTGTTAGATACAGCGGGAATAAAGAAGTGAATGAGGTGGTGATCTGACCAAGGAGTCGGGGTGATGGAGCTAATGTCGACGTGACAGTTGTGGTCAGCTATCCAGTCCAGGATACGGCCTTTGTTGTGTGTGGGTGAGGTTATTTTTTGGTCGAAGCCTAGTTCTTTTAGGGCTAGTGCAAGAGATTTAGCAGGCTTGTCCTTTTTGTCGTTATACCCCAGGTTAAGGTCACCTAGAAAGATGCTTTTGGAGGTGGGTTTTAGGTTTTCTGTTAGGCGGTGTACAAGGTTCTCATGGAACTCTGTTAGTGGGCCGGGCGGGCGGTAGACTAGGTTGAAAGTGATGGTGGAGTTAGGGGAGAGGGCAATTTTTATAGCTAGAGAGTCTATGTTGTCACCTAGATTGGAGGTGATTTGTCTGGCCTCGAGGTGATCTTTCAGGATGAATGCTACCCCACCACCTACTGAGGAGAGGCGGTCTTGCCGGATAATGGCGTACCCCTGTGGGATAGTAAGGTTGAGGGCTGGCCCTGCAGCGCTGTGCAGCCATGTCTCGGTGATGGCTAGGATGTCGAGGTCCAAGCTAGTTAGGAGTTCGTGAATTTCAATGGCATGGGCAGGGATGGATCTGGCGTTTATGAGGGCACACTGTAGGTTGTGTGTGCGTTGGGCCGAGGTAGGGGTGGTGTTGAGTGGTGTTGCCGGGATGGGGTGCGGCATGGTGGGTTTAGGTAAGGGTGTTTTGACTGTAGGGGGTGGCGTGTTAGTCGTGTTAAGAGTGGTGGGAGGTGCTTGGTGGGTGAGTCTAGGGTATCTAGAACGGAGACCTAGGAGTTGGTTCCTGGTGTGGATGGGTCTAGTGTAGGAAGTTATGCTGGGTGGAGGATGACGTGCTGTGGGGATGCTTTCAGTGAAGAATGATGGTAGGAAGTAGGTGGGAGGAATGTTGGAGAGGAATGCCAGTGGGGCAGCTGGTGAGCTGGTGGATTGTTGAGGCATGGCGATGGTATCGTTCAACATGGCACAACTAGAATCAGAATGCAATGTGGGCAGCAAAATAGGGCACAGTATGCGACCATAGGGCACAACACAGTAGTGTGGTCTAGATACGACCATAGGGCACAACACAATAGTGTGGTCTAGATACGACCATAAGGCACAACACAATAGCGTGGTCACTATGCGACCATAAGGCACAACACAATAGCGTGGTCACTATGCGACCATAAGGCACAACACAGTAGTGTGGTCACTATGCGACCATAAGGCACAACACAGTAGTGTGGTCACTATGCGACCATAAGGCACAACACAATAGCGTGGTCACTATGCGACCATAAGGCACAACACAGTAGCGTGGTCACTATGCGACCGTAGGGCACAACACGGTAGTGTGGTCTAGATACGACCATAAGGCACAACACAGTATCACAGTGGCCGCTGGGCGACCATAAGGCACTGTGATACTGGTGAAGCGTGTCCTCTCTGGTGAAGCGTGTCCTTGCTCATGAACGCGCCTTGCAACATGCTTCATGGGGCATGCTTTTCTTTGGTCATGAATGTGGCAGTTGGATAGTAAAACGAGTACTTTATTTTCAGTCTTTAACTAATGCTTGCATGATCCCAAAATAAAGTAAATTAAGATATAATTAAACTCACGACAAAGAGATGACATTGGGCTTCCACGCATGCTGGAAAGCAAGCTATGTTTCCATTGATAAGAGTGCGTCGTGCAACAGCATCTTTTAGTAACGCTTTGGCCTGAGAAGACCGTTCCCACCATTCAAAGGAAAACTTTACAATGCACCCGATACCACATTACGTTCTTGTGCGTGTTTTGCATTCCTTTGTCTTTCGGGTGATATTAGTGTCTCACTTAAATACTCAAGAACAAAGTATTTTGAACAAGGAAAACAATGACTTAGTAATCAATATAGCCAAAATGCCTGAGGCGGTCGCACACACTGTGAGATTCGGCATGAAAACGTCCTCCAGTTGACAGTATCTTCTTACCTTTGCTCAAACGCAGCTCAGATCTTTAGAAATGACTCACAATGGAACAGAGAGCCATTATACTTTCATAATGACATATGCATATTGAATTTTAGAACAGCAATGCTAACACTGAAAGGTGAGGTTTCATGGCCTACTAGCAAAGACACCACCCAGAAAGTCCAGGACATATTTTTGGGAGATAATAAAGCCCTTTCAACCAGGGGACGCCTCACATATTGAGCAGCACGTGTTTTTGTTTGCCCTGGTTGGGCCACACAAGGGCATAAGGCCCCCTGTGAAATGCCACGCGCAAACAAAGTTGTTGTGGCAGCATATCCAAAGCGGGCACGTCCGACTTTGGATGGTGGTATGCGCACCTGAAAATAAGGGAATCAATATTTCCTGGCACAGAGTAAACGCTGCATGTGGGGTGGGCCTGACGCCATTGCAAAGTCAGGCAGGCTGCATTTGCCCTAACACTGACAGTGTGGCCTGAGCTGCGTTCCTAGGATTCTTTAAGAAACATTACATAAAGCCTTATTAAGGATTATTCAGCACTCCCCATGGAGCCTCCCACTTTCAGACTACCAAGGGCGATAATACGGAATCCACATGCATATAGTGGCACCCATGGCCACTGAGCATTTCGGTAGCGATAAACTGATGAAAGTGGACAACCTATGTGCAAAACCAAAAGAGTCACCTCGATAGCATCTACTGTCACAAGCTGCTGCAATCACCCCAACAGAGCCTACCAGCAGCGAGGGAGCCAGGACAGGGCAGCAAGTGCGGCCATTTTCTGCTTCTTCCAGTCATTCTAAAAAGAAAATGTATGATTTTACTTAAAGGGTTTCTGAGAAAAACTTTTTTTACAGCACTCGACAGAGCCTTGAAAAATGTTCCCATTTGTAATTTAATTGTTGCCAAGCAAACTCATAAAACACAACATGGCTTCTGTTGATCTCAAATAAAACACGTAGGAGGTAGAGGGTCTAGGTAAATGGTCCCCTTTCGGCATTTGTTCCACCCCAACTTCCACGGCATTACTTGACTACTAGCGGTAGACCTTATGGAAAGAACATGCTCAAATGCCTTCCATTATATATCTGATTGACATTGCTATTGGAAAAAGCTAGGATATTCTAGCAAACATAACGTAGAAGTTAGAGAGTTCCTCACTCTCAAACACGTTGTTCTTATACTTTGTCTTATAACACACCCAGTCATTCCACCGAAGGGACAAATGTGGCTTTGAGGCTTTTGCCTTAGTAGTTAGAAGTTACAGCAATAAAGAAATAGATGATCCCGTCTCTCGGGCCCGACTCCAGGAATTTTCATCTGGGTTGGCCAGGTTTGTAATCAGGGGGGGCCCAATTTCCATTGGATGTAGGAGTACCCTAAACAAAGTGCTGGGATTGATCCGCATTTGTGCTCCAACAAATAATGTTGTTCCCACATCTACAAAAATACATTTGCACCGCTCTATAAAAAAAACAGTACAGAAGAAAAGGGAAACAAGGAATGTTGTGTTGCAACATCATTCTACCTACCTTCCCTTACATCTGCTCTCCCCTTTCTATTATATCCACTTCTCCTTCATCTTTCATGCCCCAGTCACCTTCCATCAGTTCCTCCCCGACCACTATTCCCATTTACCTCCACTCCCACCTACCCGCAAAAATCCCCAATATGTCTTTCTTGGCCTGGCTGGGTAGAAACGAGGGGGAAGCTTCCTCCCCCTCTGCGACGGATGATTAGCGAGGCCCCCAGTCTCTGCTCCATCAGAACACTTTGGCTACTCCTAGCAGGCCCCGGAAGAGGTGCCTGCAGTCCCACCATCTTAATGTGAAAGGCAGCCATCCACTACCCCCTGCGGTATACTGAAGCAAAGAATAGGACATTTTGTTTGTTACAAAATGACATTTTGAAGCACAACATTTTTTTTTGTGTTGCATTTTTACAGAACATTTTAATTGAGTGGAGTGCATGAGGGAAGGCTAGAATGCAGGAGAGAGCCAGGGTGGGGAGAGTGGGATCAGGAGGCACACAGTACAGGGTGAGGGGTTTCTGGCTTCCTGGTGTCACACCCAGTGAGGCTTGGCAGGGAGGAGGGGCCCTTGCACCCCTGCCATGCACTTTTACATCATTGCCTGATACATACTGTTTACATACTGGTTATGATATACAATTGTCCATAATGACTTTTTGTTTGATGTGTTTATTTTGATTTGCTATTGGATTCCACAATTGTGTTCAATAAATATGGCCTGATATTTTCAAAGAAAGATGTGTGTGTGCTCTTGGCAGGTCCTGACGCATGCACTGCCCATCTATTATACCATGAGAAGAGACTTTTTGTGAAGTAGCTTGTGCTGTTACTGAATCGCATCTAGGAGTACATTATTTTGGCAGGTAAGGGAGTTTGATTACACGATTTGCCAAAGAGAACACACTTGGGTTAAGTGGGAAAGCCAGAGTTTGAGCCCAGACTTAAATGTAGCTACTTGACCATTTATCTTCCAGCTTAAGTTGGTACAAATGTGTGTTAAAGTTTGGTTTTGAATACCTAAAATAATACTACATTTTGCACACATTACTTTAAAAAGTCCACTGATAAACCAACCTGAAGATGTGTACATCATTGTAGAAGCAGGTTGATGAAAGAGTAAGGGAGTCATTTTGAATCCTAAATGACACATAGGGGACCACTCTGGTTTTCAGTTTTTTTTTACAAAAGGGCCCCTCCATGCAGTTTTTATTATTTCCACCAAGTACTCGTAAATTAAAGCATAAAACACTAGCAAATATCACATTTGATCTTTACTTTTCCACTATGTGTATGGAAAAGGGTAAATCCATCCCACAGTTAACGATTGTGGGAGCCATC
This sequence comes from Ambystoma mexicanum, assembly GCF_040938575.1. Lineage (NCBI taxonomy): Eukaryota > Metazoa > Chordata > Amphibia > Caudata > Ambystomatidae > Ambystoma > Ambystoma mexicanum. The sequence goes on along the minus strand of NC_090941.1, from coordinate 137,605,897 downwards.
CACAAAGGTTTCTTTTGGAATCAGCTTGATTCATCATCAAGGGGGGTGACAAGGAATGGCTGCCCTGATTTTACTTGACCTGTCAGTGGCTTTTGATACCCTTGACCACCCTACCCTGCTGGATCGCCTCGCCCAGGTTGGAATTTCTCAAAGGTTCTCAGTTCCCACTTTCTTTTCTGGTCTCTGTTCCCTTGGTTGTGGGGTACCCGAAGGCTCCGCCTTGTCTCCGATCCTTTTTAACATCTATATCTGGCCATTGGTGTGTCTCATCCGCTCCTTTGGCTTCAGGTGCTATTCATATGCTGACGACACTCAGATCCTGGTCCGGCTTGATTTTGATCAGGCTGAGGTGTTGTCATGCTTTCACCAGTGCCTGTCAGCCATCAGAGTTTGGATGAACCACAATGGGCTGAAGCTAAATGGACACAAGGCAGAGGTTCTGGTGGTTGGTTCTCCTCCTGATCCTGCACCATGGGTGTCCTCTTTCTGGTCGTCTTCCTTGGGTCCACTTCCTGTCCCAGTTGCCCCAGTTAAGAACCTGGGAGTAGTTATCTCTTCCAGCCTGGTTATGGATGCACAGGTATCTGAAGTCTGTAAAGCCGGCCATTATGGCACTCATATCACAATGGTCTTATGCTCTCTTCACTGGTTGCCTGTGGCCTGGCGCATCAAGTTCAAGGCACTTTGCTTGGTCCATCGAGCCTTGAATGATGTAGGAACAGAATATGTGTGTAAATTTACCCTCTACTGCCCTAATCGAACATTGCATTCTGCCTCCACCAGCCTGATTTGTGTGTCGCTCGACCGGTGCTCCCGTATGGGTGTGGCAGGCGCTCTCTGAGGCCGCAGCCCAACTGTGGAATGACTTGCCACTTTCTTTAAAAAATCTGTCTTACCATCTTCTATTTAGAAGAGCCCTGAAGACCTATCTGTTTTAGATGGTTTATGCTAGCTATTCCTCCCTCTCGGCACCATGATACCTTCGGGGGACCCTGCGCTTTATAAGTTATCCTAACATAACATAACAGGGTGTAAAAGTCAGGCGGATTCCATAGGAATCCATTGGTTTCCCACCAACATAAAAATACATGCTGGTGAAAAACCAATGAAATTCGGCTGGGGGACCTGTAGAGCATGCAAACCTTTTAAGTCTCATCAATTTCACCTGCAAAAACATACAAAATCCTGCAGTGCATAAAAAGTGGTGATAAATGGTTTTAATGCAATTTTTTCCACTCCACTTGACCTGGAAAATGACTTGCTATTGTTGTAGCTTTTTTTCCCATCCTGAATAGAAGCCTAGAAGCTCCAGCACAGAAATTAATGAGAACTTAGAAATAAGTCAGCTCCTTTGCTTCTGGTTCATCCTTGGTATCAATCATGATCTTCATTCCTACTGCTTTCTTGGCAGACTTCTTACATTGGGCAATTATTAGCCGTATCATACAGAATCCATACATGATTATCACCAATATTGCTCCAAGGAACTTGAATAAGTTTGCCATCCAATAAGGAATCCATGAGAAATGGGGGGGCAAACCAACTGCCATCTTCAATATCTGAGTTCTCGTCCACCATTTTTATGTGTAAATCTGTCAACATTGATCTGGCCTCGGTCAACGTCCCATTCTCTCCATCATGAGATGGTGTGAATGTGCAACAAGATGGCCCGATCTTGGTACAAACACCTCCTTCCATAGCTTTGATCATGTCGAAGACATACCTGTTCTGGAGGGTAAGCCTTATGGCCCTCAATTCTTCCTTATCTCGTTGAATCCTTTTATAGTGGCATTAATTGTTTGCAGCAGCTCCCATATGGTGATTCGTAACTAGCTGGCATTTACAGCAGTCTGAACTCCAGGCATGAACATGGATGTGAACAACACTGTAATTTTACTGAACAATTTGTGCTCATCAGGAATGTCATCAAAATCCGCTTTTGATTCTGCTGAGAAGTAATTTGATCTTTTCTTTCGCCTGATTTCTATTGACCTTTTTCTTCTCAGGTGGTCATCTTCTTTTGGGAACTCTTCGATTTTCGGGTCACTTTGTGGGATCACCAATGCTGGAACATGGATGTATACCAGAGAGCATATTCCACCCCAATTCCTGGATAATTTCATATATGCTCTAGATCCGCAGGCCCAAAACCGATCCATTTGGACAGCAGTCCCTCTCCTCATTCCTGGAATGTCCACCGTGTTTTTATACCCCTTATTATGTCTGACATAGTTCTTTCCCTTGCTTTGAAAGCACATGGTCACATGTATTAATGGATTAACTACGGATACCGGCCCAGCTTCATCCTCCACTCATGTCAGCAGTTCAGAATTTTTAGACCATGACTTCAAGCACTCATTGTTCACCTTCTGTACTCCTTGTATGGCTTCTTTTCTCAGTAGATGACCTGCACATGACATCATTCCATATTCCCATCCTATACTGGTATGCACTTGCTCATAGATCAGCAGCTGTGACCGTTCCCAGCATCCAGGCATTCCAGTCTTCTCCATTATGTCCGAGCAGTTAATTCTCTTCATTTCTTCAAAGATCAACTCATCCTGGCCTGCAGCAGGATCCACAAGCAACCTGTCGGTCCATCCAGGTTCCTTCTCCATTTGTGTTGTTTTGATATAATCATCTTGGTACGGGAAGGACTGTCTTGATCTCCATTGCAGCGTTGCCCAGCTCCCTTAGAACTGTCCTCTGGTAGTACATGCCGTCAAATGACTGAGGTACTTCGCATCTTGCGCCGGCATCTCTTTTGAAATGAACGTTTTGACAGTATTCATGGCATAGGGGATGAGAGAGCCGACATAGCAATTCTCATCAGATGTTCTCTCCCCCAACTTTTTCATGTGTTGGTACCACATATTATTCCCTCGGTGAGCTGCATTATCAAGGTAGGCATTTATCCCCTGATTATCTTCTTCTGCACTTCTTTTATGTCGTTTGACATTCTCATAGAGATTAAAGAAATTATCATAATTTGTACCTGCACTTGGGAGAATCATAGATGATCTTTTTCAAATTCGATTAGCAGGAAAAATAGATTTTCAGAAATGTAAGATTCAGAAAGCTAAAGAGAATACATATGCATATATATACTACACATAAGAGTCTGGAGAACCATTTGTTGTGCCATCTTAATGCTTGCTGAGCTAGTGCTCTCTCCATAATCACATTATCCTCTTCTCAAAATCATTTTTAATTCAATCATTCAATTTTGCATTTGAAATTGCACAATTTGTTCAATGATCACTGTTCAGAGTCTCATAATCACTGGACCATTCTTTGGATCATGCAAGAAGGTGTGGATGTTAACATCTCTCCTAACAAGGGCAGGGTATGAACACAAAAATAGCAACCACAATACTGTTTGTGTTGCTGTCAACAGGTATCATGTATTTTATCAAACGAAAACAGTTGTTTTCCATGAAATTAATCTGGATATTGATCTCTCTTCCAATGTCTAATCAGGAACTGGCATTTAGTCATAACGCCAATGAAATATTTATTTCTTCAAAGAATTTCTAAAGGTTCATTTTGGCCTGTGGAATTTCTCTGCAAGTCTTTGCACTCTCTGCTAAAATATATAAGGAGTGTCCATTGAATTCCAGTCCAAAAGAAATATGTGCTAACCACTCGCTGTTTTATTGTCCTTCGTCTTGGTCATCGATCGAGTCTGCACACGTGGAACTTCTTCTTGGCTTGCTTAGGGTTCAGCAACTGTTGGAGGGAGGGTCTCACCTTTATAAACCTTCACGCCACCTAGATGCAGCCATCCTGTCTTCCAGATACCTTAACTGCAGAAGGGGAGACTTTCTCTGCAGCAAAGGGGCCATTAGATCTAGGTTTGTGCCACTTTCTGGTGAAATTCTTCATTAGGATCAGGTTTCCAACATATAATTTTGGCGATGGCAATAATTGACTTGGATTGATTACAGGATCGTGTTCTTCCGTGTTCCTAGACCTCTCCCCCGATGCTTGAATTGATCTGAAAAAAAAGAGTAGTCCTACATGTCAAATAATCGTGCATTTCAACACCTAGAGTCTCCACTACACTTTCAGTATCACTCCTTACTGTAAATGGAAGCATAAGAGGCATCCTCATGTGATGCCATGTTACTAATTCATGCGTGGTGAGCTGGTGGTCGGAACATGGCTGATTCCAAAGTGCATATAAGGCTAGTGGTATGCAATATAGCCATCCCTTCTTTAAAGTCAATTCAATCTTGGCAATCCCCTCTTTGAGGAAGCTGTTGAGTCTTTCACATTTCCCGTTAGCTTGTGGGTGGTACGCAGAAGAAAACTTGTGCTTTATACTCAATAGAAGCCCTATTTGTTAGAATAGCTCATTAATAAAATGTGGCCCATTATCAGATCTTAGTTCTTCGCACACACCGCATCTTGGGAAGACTTTGCACACTAAAAACTTTGCTGTGCAAGTGGAATCAGGGTGTGCACACAGACCGGCTTCGATCCACCTAGAGAAGGGGCACACCACCACTAATAGATATCTACGGCCATTACATGTCTGCAGCAATGCTGAAGAGGACCATTCGGTTTAGGTATTACTCCTCTAATTGTTCTCAGTGTATGCCCCGCAGTAAACATTTGACACACAATGCAATTCACCATGAACTGTGCAACGTGTTCCAGCAAATTAGGAATTACTGGCTTTCCAGTGCTTTCCTGTCACCATAAAGCTTCTGTGGAGGATAAAGAACAATAATGAATAGAGCAAATGTAATAAGGCTGTTCCATCATGTAGAAACTCTGACTTTAGTGTCAACTAAAGACCTGAGATTGGTAGAGTTCCCAAATAAAAAGGAGACAGATAAAGTGATATTACACTTAACTTCTGACTTAGTAAAACAGTGACTGCTGGCGGAAGCATACCATCTGAGACCCATGGGGTTTGGCCTGAGAGAAAGTAAAGAGGAAGAGATCACTAAGTTAATGGAAGGGCAGTACGAAAGAGGAGAAGATGAACAAAAAATTAAATTTGTTGAAAAGGGGGTAAAAGAAGGAAGTTCGAGAGGAGAAAGTTTGAAAAGGACAGATCAGCATAATCCAGCACATCCTGGAGATGAGGCAAATTGGAGATGGTTGGCTGGTTTGCTGACGGAGAAAATGCAGAAACAATAGCATCGAATACCAAAACGAAAATGGAATAGTCCATCATGAGCTGGAACACAAGAGGTTCATCTCACTTATTTCAAGGGAGCGACAAAATAATCTCAGAAACAGATATACTGTGTTTCCAGGAGGTGTGGTTACAAGAAACTCCCATAATGGAGGGGTATTGGGTGGTATTAAACCCTGCATTTAAAAATCAGCTGGGTCGCCTGATGAGTGGATTAATTGTAGAAATAAAAAATGAGTTACAGTGGACATTAATATATAGCCACCATCCCACGCTGTTTGTGCAGTTGTTAGCAATAGGTCGCCCGAATGAACCAGCAGAAAAGGGTAGAACCCTTATAATAGTGAATATTTATCAGATGCAAGAACGAAGAATATGCCAGATGATGTGGTCTGTTTGATCGATGAAGCAAGAGCAAAATGGAGAGATCCGCTCATAATCATTGTTGGCGATTTAAATTGCTCATGTCTTGACAGGGATAACATAACAACTTTGGAAGAAACTACGTCATCATCCAACAACTTAAAAAGGGGAATTACCTGGAGGCAGGTCCTGCAATCCAGAGGCTGTGTCATCCTGAATGGGATAATGAAGGGTGATATCCCCGGGAAACCGACCTGGAAGGGAACCATAAATTAGCAGATTTTGGATTACATCAGTATTTCCTGAAACATGAGTGGGTTTATTGATAGTATGGAGGTTCATGAAACCAAGAAGAGTGACCATTATCAACTAAGAATGGTTTGCAACCACATAAATAAAGAGCCATCAGAGATTTTTGAGGAAAACAAGAGGATAAATCCAGGCCGAAATAGACTTAACATCAAACAAAATGCGCTACCAAGGCTGACAGAAAAATGTATGGATTTCATTGAATCAGCAACAGAGGGTATAGACAAAAATGGTATCAACTATTCCCAGTTATTTCAACAATTTAGAACACAACAGAGAGTGGGAGACTGGATGCCATCAATGTCACATAAGCACGCATATGACATTCAGATCGTGGAAAAGAAGAACCTCTTAAAAAAAGAAATAACACATGTAAAACAGAGCAAATTAAATAGCAAAGCTGAGGGACTACACAAATTAAAACAAAGATACCGAAATTGGTTAAAAATGCATAAAAAACAATGACAAATCAAGATGCACAATCTATTTTAGATAACATAAAAGCCAGGAACACCACGGCAATATGGGCTACAATAAATTAAATGGATTTCCCCACAAGACGCTCTGATGTGCAATCCAATTTTAGCAGCGTCTTGGGTCACATATTATACGAATTACCAAGAAGAGGAGGAAGAGACATCCCAAAGTGAACACTTAGATCTGTTACAGCCGGTCAGCCCCAATATGGAAGCAAAGCTATTGGACCTAGAAATAGCAACAATTGAAGACCTAATAAGGGGGTTGAAGAACTTCAGGGCGCCAGGCCCGGATGGGCTGACAAATGTGCAACTGAAGAAAAATCCGGAATTATGGGCCATTTTTCTCCACCATCTATATAGAGGGATACTGACAATGGCACAAAGTCATTCGACATGGAAAACGGCGGTAGTTGTCCCGATCTTTAAAAAGGGACTTGGAACAGACCCGGGCAACTACCGCCCAATTGCATTGCTCGATGTGGCTGGAAAAATCTTTGGGTCAATTTTGTTAAAAGCTTTGTCACAATGGAGTGAGAGAATGGGCCATCAAGATAAATGGCAGGCGGGGTTTGTAAAGGGTATTAGCACCTCAGCCAACATCTTTATATTAAACCTCTTAAAAGAAAAAGAAATACAGAACAAAGGTACAAAAAATCTACATAGCATTTATAGATTTGTTGAAAGCTTTCGACTCAATCAAAAGATCACTGCTATGGGAAAAACTAGAGGCATGAGGCTGTCTGAAGATCATCCTGAATAACATCAAAGGCCTGTACAAAGATACGTCAATTAAAGTTAAATTGGATAACATAAGGCATTTGTCCGAATGTATCCCAATAAACATTGGGGTTAAACAAGGATGCACGTTGGCTCCAGTACTCTATAACCTGTTTACGTCGGACGTGGATAATGCCTTCCTACAAATTCGTTTTTTTCCTCCAAAGTTGGCGGATACTGATATCGGAAGACTACTCCATGCCGATGTTATCGTCATTTTGGACCAGACCCCAAAAGGGTTACAGAGACAGCTTGATGCCCTGCAAATTTATCTTGACTCAAACCAGCTAATAATCAATCCAGAGAAATATTATTTTAGTGAACAGGAGAGGCGAAGAGCAAGGAGAGAACCAACATGGTATCTGAAAGGCCAAAAGATAAAAGTAGTAAAATCTTGCATATACCTGGGAGTTAACATCAACACAAGCATCACCGAAGCTCTGCGGATTGCAATGCTTCGAAACAAAGCGAAAAATCTTGCGGCATTAGGAAAATAATCGACACTTAACCTGATTCACCCCCTACCACCGGCGCTCACCTGATCCTTGTACCAGCTGAGTCATACTGTATTATAGGCGAGTATCTATATACTATTATATATGTCTTTGTCTCTGTATTATATGTACTTATGCACCCGCTATACTTACCTCTATGCACCTTTTATGCACTGTAACCAAGCTATAAGACTTCTTGTACTACTGCGCCCGGCTACCCAAGGGTTTGGTGCGCATTACCAAATAACTTAACAAACAAAACAAAACACATACTAAAAAATACTGTGGGTTCTCTCTGATACCATTAATCTCCTTCTAAAGAGTGAAAGTGGCCCCAATCTTAACTTATGGGTTGGAAACTTCCTTTATGTTGGGCGAGAATATGTGGCCGAAACTGGAAGGTATCTTTTGACGTACGGTGCTGAGCCTGCCAAAATGTACACCAATTGCCATATTGAGAAGGGAACTGGCATTAACAGCGCTAAAAGCAATTGCCAGATGGAAATCAATGTCCTTTTATCGGAAATGCATAGAGGAAAGCCCGAAATGCGCCCTGCAGGTGTTGAAAATGGCAATGAAGGATCCAAAAGAAAAGCTTCTGAAGAAATGGCAAATCATTTGCCAGTCAACAGTAACAGACTTCAATGAATCGGAAGAAACAGTGGTCCGAGAGCCAGGGAAGATCAAGAAAAAAATATATATTAATGACTGGATAAACACGCGGGAAGAGATTTAGAAATGCAAACATCAAGAGGATTTCTGGGCCGGGGTACACGAACTGAATGAAATACCCAAATATTTACAAATTTTCCGGAACTTGTTGCTGAGAATGCAATATATGAGATTCCGGCTAAACATCATATCGCCATCTAGAGGGTTAGAAAGAGGAAAGGACATTCAAAATGCCCGCACATGCAGACTGTGTCAACAAAATGATGAGGCAGACTCATTAAAACATCTAGTAATCAGCTGCCCTGAGTTGCATAGGGAAAGAATTCAAGAAATGGGACCCATTATCGCAAAGCATGGATCGCGGTCAGCAAATGCATGGTGGCATATTCTAATTGAAGCAGATAAAACCCATATCATATTGGCACTGGCAAAATTCCTGTTAGCAGTTGCTGCAAAATTGGAAGTGGCTGGAACAAGAGATCAGGAAGAAAAATAGGACATAAAAACTCTAAAAATGCAGGAAAGAGACTGTAGAGAACAGGTATCGTTAAATAATAGAAGATCAGAAGAAGAGCTCTGGAGCAACTAGACCTATTCATTAGAACATTTGCGATTGCATGCGCATGTTAACGTTGATAATGTTTTAAGAAATGTTTTATTGTGAGTTTTGTTTAGCCTTATTACGTTTTAAATGTTTAACTGTGTGCAATGTGAGTTCATGTTGACTAAAGGTTTTCAATGTTGTAAACCATTTTAAGTCTTAATAATAAATAAATAAATAAATAAATAAAGAATACCTGCTTTGTTTCCATTGCTCTTCTTGTGGAACTCCTCCATGAAGCTCTATTAGTTGCCTAATTGACAGCATATTAAACCCCTCTCGTACTAAAATGCTTCTAGTTAAACCTTCTTTAATATATTCAGTATGAAAATGTCTGGGGAATAGGCAACCCTTTTAGCTTCTATGTTTGTGGCTTCGTTTCCACAAGAGATAAAGTCTGTGTGTTTAGTATGGGCTGTGCATTTTACGACCGCTATGGCCCTGGGAGTTGTAGTGCCTTGATGAGCCTGTCAAATAAGGACGCATGTTGTACTGAGGAGCCGTCTGTGCGGAGATAGCCCCCCGTTTGCCAACGTGACAGACCTGCATGTACGGTTTACTTCACATATGCGGAGTCACTGTACACCATCACTTCCTGCCCTTCATGTTTCTCGAGCACGACAATAAGCGCTACTAATTCTGCTGCTTGGGCTGATAAGTGAGCCGGTAGTCTTGCACTCGCCACTACCTCAAATTCACCATTTAATCAGTGTCTTACAACTGCAGAGCCTGAATGCCTCGCCCCACTAGTTTGGTCAATTTTCAACAAACTGGCAATAAAAAGAAACCCCCCGCCAAATCATTTTCTTTCACACAGGGTATGTCATCATAAAATTCAACATAATTTGCACAGTCATGCACATGATCACCTTCTCCTACTGGTTCAGCTACAAACGTAGCTGGGTTCACTATTTTACATTTTACGATTTTAATCGCTGGATTGGAAATCATTTCATCGTAAGCGGAAGTTCTTTGCATGTTAACGTGCCCTTGGGTTCTCTGAAATGGCAAATAAGGCATGCTACACGTAAACAGTCATAGAACAGCCCATGTCAATACTTGTATACTTCTCAATTGCAAATGCGGCAGCAGCAAAAGATTGTTCGCAAAGGAAATTTCCTTTCATAACTCGATCTAAAATCCTGATATATTATGCTAAATGTTTGTACCCCAGTGTTGTCCTTTGTGTTAGCAATGCTGTCATTACTGCCCCATTTGTGTGCGACAATAAATAAAATCTTTCATTATAGTTGGGAATCCCTAAAACTGGAGCTGTACAAATTGCTCTTTTCAACTCCTCAAATCCTTCCTCTATTTCTTCAGTCCATTTTATCTTTTCCTTACCAACTTTTAACGCTTGCAAAAGTAGCTTGATATATGTGCTGTAATCAAACACCCAGGCCCTGCAGTAATTGCACAAGCCCAGATCCTGCTGCATCTGTTTCACTGTGTTCGCTTTTGTTGTCTTCATAATTGCATCAGCTCTTTTGGGTGTCACTTTCTTCCCCTCATGTGATATTAACTGGCCTATGTATAACACCTCTTCCTGACAATACTCTAATTTCTCCTTGTCCACCTTATATCCTTTTCCTGCTACAATAGTCATTAGTTGGACAGAGCCTTGCCTACACTCATCCTCCGTTGCTCTACAAATCAATATGTCATCTAAGTACTGTATCACTGCAATTTCAAGATCAATATTGCCTGGGTTCATCTGTAGGATCCTGTTAAAGATCAAAGGGGACTCACAGTGCCCTTGAGGAAGATTAGTATTTATTTATTTATTCATTTATTTGCATTTGTATCGCGCAACTTGCAGCCCGGAGGCATCGAGGCGCTTTTACAAGAATATGAAAGAGGTTTGTCATACAGGTTCATGCTCACAAGGCTTCTTAGTCATACAGGTTCATGCGCACAAGGCTTCTTTGTTAGTTACACATTACAGGAAACACATTTCATGAAATACAGAGTGATCAACGTGATGGGCAAAGAAAGAGTAACAGTGTGGTGGTGGTACCTCAGAGGAGTGGTACTAGGTTTAGCTTTTAGTTGAATAGCTTAGTTTTGATGGCTTTGCGGAAAAATTGGTGGGATTCGATCTGTCTTAGGTGAGAAGGGAGTGCGTTCCAGTGAGTGGCGGCCAATGTAGGAAAGCTGGAGCCGCCTGCATGGGCTCTACGGATTCTTGGCGTGAGGATCGTGTTAGAGTAGCCTTCTCTGAGCGGCCTCATGGCAGTATACCTGGTGATTCTGTGGGAGAGGTATGGGGGTGCGAGCTCATGGAGGCATTTGTGGGTGATGGCAAGGGTTTTAAAGACAATTCTTTCTTTGACCGGGAGCCAGTGAACCTGTCTTCTCACTTCAGAGATGTGGTCTCTTCTGGAAGTTCCTGTGGCTGCCCTGAGTGCGTTATTTTGTACCAGCTGAAGTTTGTTGATGTTTTTTTGGGACGTTCCAATGAGGAGAGCATTGCAATAATCAAGCCTTGAACCGATTATGGCCCTAGCAATGGTGAGGCAGTTCTGGCGTGATAGGAAGGGTCTGGCTGCGTTAAGCACTTTGGTGTAGTACGCAGAAGATGAAGCAATGGCGTTGACCTGTCTATCCATAGTCAAGTCGGCGTCTAGGTAGACTCCTAGGGTCTTGACGTGGTTGGAGACTTTGATCGGGATGTTATCAATGGAAAATGATGAGTACTGCTTATCGAGATTGCCAAGCGTGGTGGGTGACCGTATGAGCAGGAGCTCAGTTTTTTCGCTATTGAGGCAGAGCCAATTGTCTGCCATCCAAGATTGGATGGTAGAGTAGATGGTGGTGAGTGTGTTCAGATCTGCAGCATAGTCCCCTGTGAGTGGGATAAGCACCTGCGTGTCATCCGCATAATTCGCATATGAGATGTGCAAGGCGTCGAGGATGCTGAACAAGGGTCTTGTAAAAAGGTTATAGAGGGTAGGTGCAATGCACGATACCTGTCGAACACCACATTTGATGTGGCTAGGGGTGGCACAGGCAGAGTCAGAGAATACTTTCATGACTCTCTGCTGGAGAAAGGAGGTGATCCCATCACATGCCTTAGGGGAAAAGTTGGCTTCAGTAGCTAAATGGCGACAAAGTGTTGTGATCGACCAGATCAAAGGCTGCTGATAGGTCTAGGAGCAGAAGGAGCGCAGGTTTGCCTGAGTCTCTGATGCCATCCATTTGGTTCTTTAAGTCTAAGAGGGCCGTCTCAGCGCCATGACGTGGGCGGAATCCAGATTGCCGCAGGCCAAGGAGACAATTCTCTTCCAGGTATTCTTGGACTTGCAGGTAAGCTGCTTTGTCGAGAATTTTGAGTAAAAATGGGATGGTGGTGATGGGCCTATAGTTCCCTGGAACCGTGGGGTCAAGGGAAGGTTTTTTGAGGAGTGGGCGCACCCATGCTTCCTTGAGACTAGATGCAACGTGTCCAGACTGGAATGATGAATTAATGAATGCAGTAAGGAGGGGCGCTAGAGTTTGTGCCGAATCTTTGACGTGTTGGGCAGGACAGGCGTCTCCTTTACAGTTTGATGGTTTGATAGATTTGAGCAGGGTGATTATTTCCAACTCGGCCATTTGTCTAAAATGGAACGGTGGGGAGGATTTGGTTGTGGGAGATTTAGGCGTATCCTTATGTAGATTGGCTAGGAGGTTATTCAAAGCTTTTTGGTGACCGCGGATTTTTTTTTGGAGTGTGTTAAGTTTGTCTAGCATGGCTGACTGAATACTGTTGCACCATTTCTCATCTTTAAGGAGAGAAGGAGGGGGAGCGGAGGGCTTTTCAAGTTCCCTAAAGATAGTAAATAATTCTTTGGACCCTGATTTGGCGTCATTGATCCTTGAGTTGAACGAAGAGGATTTGGCTAGGGTGATGTTGGCTTTGTAGGAAATGGAAATATCTTTGAAGGCCTTTCTTGTGGCTTCTGAGGGGTTAGATTTCCAGGCGGAGAGTGGAGCCCTCTTCCGTGAGCGTTGGTCAAGTAGTTCTTTGGATGCTTAATTTTCTTTGCTTTTTGTAGGGTAAGTGGAGCTATGGCGTCAACTGCTTTGGAGACGATTTCTTTGAAGGTGTTGGCTAGGGTTTCTGGATCTTTGGAAAAGGGGGCTTGAAGGTTAGGCATCTGTAGGAAAGGGGCTAGGTTTTCAGCAGTGAGTTGGCGCGAGCTCCTTGCGAGTGCTGCTGGGAGGGGGATGATAGGTCCAAGAGGTCCTTTTTTAGTGTCGATGTTGAATTGAAGATAGTGGTGATCGGACCAAGGAATGGGGCTGTTAGCGATGATTTGGATGGCGCAGTTATGTTGGCAGATCCAATCTAGAGTGCGTCCTTTGACATGGGTGGGGTCTGTGATAGATTGCATGAAGCCCAAGGTAGAGAGGGCCTTCTTGAGGGATCTGGCGTGGGAGTCCTTTGGGTCGTTGAGCCCTAAGTTAAGATCACCCAGGAGGATGACTTGGGACGTCTTTTTGATATTATCGGACAGTGAATGGATGAGGGTGTCCTGAAAGTCTATGGTAGGACCAGGAGGTCTGTAAACGATATGCATGTTGATAGTGCAATTGTGGGAGGCACTAATTTTTAGAGGGAGGTAGTCAGAGTTGTGGACCACTTTCCCTTCAACTTCTCTAATGGCCAGAGTTTCCCGGGCAATGATGGGTACACCCCCGCCTCTCTGAAGGGCCCGATCTTTTCTGAAGATGGTGAACCCAGTCGGAAGGGCGAGAGATAGTGCTGGGTCTGAACTTTCACTAAGCCAGGTTTCTGTGATTATTAGGAGGTCGAGGTTGTCATTAATGATGAGGTCATTAATGTCTAGTGCATGGGCGGGTACTGAACGGGCGTTAACTAAGGCACACCTGAGGCTCCTGTTGGACTTTGAAGGTGTGGGTACAAACTGCACAGGGGCAGCAGAAGGCACAGGCATGGTAGGCAGTGCAACATTGCTAATAGGCATCACAACAGCAGGCATAGGGGCCACGGAGGGCTTAGGCATAGTAGGCGGTGCAACATGGCTAATAGGCATCACAACAGCAGGCATAGGGGCCATGGAGGGCTTAGGCATAGTGAGCAGTGCAACATTGCTAATAGGCATCACAACAGCAGGCATAGGGGCCACGGAGGGCTTAGGCATAGTAGGCAGTGCAACATTGCTAATAGGCATCACAACAGCAGGCATAGGGGCCACGGAGGGCTTAGGCATAGTAGGCAGTGCAACATTGCTAATAGGCATCACAACAGCAGGCATAGGGGCCACAGGTCTTTTGGGCGTAGTAGGCAATGTGTTCTGACTACTGGGAAAAGGGGCCACAGGGGGCTCAGGTGCCAAATGCCTAAGGGTCCCAGTGACAATGTTCCTTATGATCACATGTGCTTGAGTCTTGGAGTGAGGCGGTGTCAGAGGCCTGGTCTCATAGCGATACCGAGTGTTAGGTGGGCGTGGTGAGAGTGGGGTGCATCTGAGGCCTAGTCTTGTGTTACGGTAGGTCAGGCTGGGGGGCGAAGTGGGACGGCAGATGGCAGCTTGTGCGCGACCGCAGCCGTGCATTTCTGAGGAATACAGCGAGGGAGAGAGGTTTCCCTTGTTGGGGGAGGAGTGTAACGGTAGAAGTGGCTTTGGGTGTCTTACCTTGAGCCAGAGTGTTTGGGGGCTCCTTACGCGACGTTGAGCAGCGATGTATGTTTTGGTCTTTTTGGTCTAAACATAAAGGAAGTCAGGTCCTGTGAGTCCTTATGCAACGGGATCCAGAAAAACGCATTTTTCAAATAGATCACTGTGAAATACTGAGCTTCGACTGGGATGCTGCATAATATTGTTGCAGTATTAGGAATTAAAGGAAACTCTGCCTCAACAATATGATTAAGAGACCTAAGGTCCTACAAATCACCATGACTCCCTTCAGATTTTTTATTCAGATACACTGCAGTATTGTACTTTGACTCCGATGGCACTAGGTACCCTGATTCATCAATGCTGAAATAGTCAGAAATATGCCCTCATCAGCATCTCAGGACATGGGGTACTGTTTTGCTCGGGGTGAAATTGCTCCTGGTTTAAGCTTTTTTTATCCTTGCCTATTCCTTTCAATAGACCTATGTCATAGGGGCCCGTGATCCACAGGACACTTGTCACCGTTTCTAGACCCTCCTGAATAAATGCTGGTTGTTGCTGCATTATCGCCATTCACTGTGGGATTTCTCTTTCCTCTATCCCTCTACAATATGTAATGCTCATATAGAACACCACTTCGTCATTGATATGTTCTTCTCTGAACATATCTTCATTTGTTATGTCAGTCACTCTGTACCCCTCTTCAAATCTATCACCATTCTCCATGATCTACTTTCGACATCCATCCCTTCGAGCATTGCTATTTCCCCTCGTACTATAGCTACTTCCAATTCTATAGGAATAGTCTGTCCATCTTCCTCATCCATAGGTATTCCTCGTCTAAATAGAAACTCATCAGGTATCCTCACAATCTTCCCTACTAATCCAGGGAGCCATGTCAACCAAATGGCCACTCCATACAGGAAGACTTCCGGATCTACCGTGATCCCTCGTAGCGCCATTTGCCCTGCGAACGCCAGTATAAACTCTCTGATTTTTAAATAATGTATTCGTGGAGTCAAGCACACTATTCCCTGATCAGTGAATGAGATCGTCATGTTAAGTTTTATCACTAAATATCTTCCCAAAATGTTAACTCGTGTCCGTCATGAATTTAACAAAGGAACGGACATGTCACATTCTCCTATAGAAACAAGTATCTTATCAGTGAAAGGAATTAAATTCGTAGTTCATGTTTTTTCTGTAAATTTGTGTGTGCTTTAATGACACATTGTTGAAATAAAGCAGTAAACAAACAAACTAATAGCTTCTGCCTATTCCATAGAATGGGAGGTGGCCCCGGCTTTTCCAGAAAGGTTTGTGGGGAGGCCATTCTTTTTCCTTATTTAAGTATGGACTGGGGGTTGTGTGGGGCTTCTTTTTCTTTTGCCTTTTTCCCACTGGTTTGGTAACACTCGTGGTGTGGCTTTATCATTTTAATTTCTCCTTCAAATAAAAAAAAACTTTAATGTGTAATTGCACTATATGTGTATGTTTTTGCATGACATGATTGCGCTCTGTTGGTGTCACTGACTTTATTTTACATGACTTCATTTAATCATGCATGCAAGTGGTCTGTCATTAACTGTCCAGATAACTGTGGGAAATAGGTCTAGTCTGCTTGCAATATGTGCAACTACACGGCTTGCCTGTTTAAGTTTATTTAGTCACTTGAGGCTGCACATCCTCTGCTGCCTGTCCCCATTAATCAATACGGGAACAGATTCAGACTCAAGCACTTTTATATGCTGATTTAGCCTGCACCAGCCTTGGGCTAATATAGTTGGTCCTTACCTTGCTTGTTGACCATTGCCGCGAGATAGATATAGCATTTCAAACTGCTGTGACAAGGATACAGCTGAGTAAGGTGAATGTGGATGGCAGTTGCTCCCGCACACAACTCTCATCGCCAATGTTGTGCCTCTTCTTCCAGGTAAGTTGAAACTACTCATAGACCATAGGTAAATGTAACATGTTTATTTCACCTTCACCCAACAATGCTCACAACTGTAACTGACCCCCATTCTGGCCCCCAGCATTCTACCCCAGCCCCAATGTACTAACCACAACAGTTGGCTTCTAGCCTATCTATGTACATTAAATACTATCTCTAGTGAGCTATACTATCAACTTAGATCACACAGAAAGTTGAAATATCTACTCTATGTATCCACTCAAGATTCTGACTTTCTGTAAGGACAACTGTAACCCCTCATATCCCTTTGATGATTTATGGGTATGTAACTCAGGATTCTCTCACTTGAACACAAGATAATTGGGGACATTTTTGAAAGTGCATATCTTTTATGGAAATACAAAAGCTAAACTACCTGTCTTTTTAAATATCTATGGCTTTGACAGGTGTTGATTTATAAATTCTCTGGCAGGCTATGGAACATGCACATTGGTTCAAAGCCTCAGTTGAATACACCTGTGAAAAAAATGTAGCATTCAGTTTATTTGCCAAAAGATGACTAAATGCTACTTTCTTGGTGCTGGAAGATGCTCTCTGTTTTATACTACGCACACAGCACAGAGAAAGGCAAACCTGCCATTTGTCTCTTTGTTCTCATTTAAATGTAATCACACTGAACTTTAAATACAGTGAAAGACAGATACATTCACACTAACATGCAACAATATTTTATTCCTATTCTGTAGGGAATAGTCAATCAGCCACTGCGTGTTGCGCGCAAAATTACATGTGTTCTGCAATAAGTCTGCTTTCACTTGGCATTAAATATAGTGGAAAACACTATTGTATTTACGATTAAAATATTAAAACATTCTATTGGGAGTGAGCCCCCCTAGTGGCAATAACCTCCCGAGTCCACCCACTCCTGTAACCTAGCAGAGAAATTGTTCTAGAGAGGCAATGGGCCTCATTACACGTATGACGGTAGCCTTGCAGGCTGCCACCTAACTTGTGATTTTATTTGGCACCCGTGAAAGGGCAATTACCGGGTCATTATGGCATCGCGGACCCAGTAATTGCCCTTTCGAGGGCGCCGGAAAAAAATGCTCCCCATTGCCATTGAGCCCAATTGGGCTCAATGGCAATGGGGAGTTCAGATGCACCTGCACCATTCAGAATGGTGCCGGTGCATCCGCCATGTTCTGCCCGCGGGTGCCTGTACGCCCACAAGGCCAGTCCTGGTGGGCGGAAAGGCACCCACGAGCAGAACTCTTAGTTTGCCAGTCCGGTAACAACATCTTCCCCTCTTTCCCCATTCTCTCACTCCTACTGAATCTCATGTCCCTTTTCCCTGTCCACAGAGCTCTCACTCCCATTCTCTCTCTAAACCTGCTGGCCATTCCCCTTATCCCCCCCCCACAGACATCCCTCTTTTCCTCACCAACCCCTCTCTGGCTCACCACCCCTTCTCAGGCTCACTACCCCTATTCTGTATAACCACTCCCTCTCTGCTCTCTGGCCCACCAATCCCTCTTCTCTCTCTAGCTCACTGTTCCCTCTCTTCTCCCTGGCTCACCTCCCCCTTTTTGTTCTCTGGCCCAATGTTCCCTGTCTGCTCTCTGTCCAGCCACTCCCTCTCTTCTCTCTAGTCCACCACTCCCTTTCTGTTCTCCAGCCCACTGCTCCCTGGAGTATCAGCCCCATATACCCTTATTCTCTTTCTTTTTCTCTTTCTCTTTTTCTTATTGTGACTTTATTTTAAAATAATACAGATTTATTTTTAACTGCCTGTTTGCTGGTGATTTTTCAACAACTGACAATTTCATGGTTTTAGTGGCAATTGGGAAATCACTATATCCTGGTTGATCTGACTCCACCCGAACTGAACATGTGTGAGAGAAGAGAGCAGTCTTCCATCTGGGCATCTGCAGGTGTTATAAAGTGGAGGGTTGAAGAATACGAGACAGAAATAATCTGAGCTTTGCATTCCCTAGTGTGGTGGGAAAGAGGTGGGGAATTGGGATATGGATTGAGATTTGGTGGAATTGAGTGACTGCCTAACAGGCAAGTGTCTTCTTAGAGGTTGCTGGGTTTGTGCAGATTCAGTTGAATGTCAAATGTCAGGCTTTCTTATGTGTGATTGCTTCTGTTTCAACTCAACTCTATCAGCCTACCTGGAAGAGTCATCACCCAGGTTTGACATTCTTTACATGCACTCTGGATGTGTGTCCTGCATGAGTAGGCAGAAACCATTTATACCGTTCTCTGTTAGCTGCATACAATGTTTGAATCTCACTTGCCACCTAAGCTACCTAGCAACTCACACAAGATCGCAGTATTTGAGACACAATGGCAATTCCAAATAGAAGTATCCATTTTGTTCATTGCAACTTAGCACTTTACATTTATGAAGCCTTCCACTGTGACAAACAACGGGTTTGCCTATGCAACATTCATATATATATTTGATTCCTGCTCATTCATTAATCTGCCATTTGCTGGGTAATATGCTTTAAATGAGGATATGTTGATTAAAATTAGACAAATAAATGACACGTTAAAACAGATAAATGACACATTAAAACATTTAAAATAGTGTTTTTCTTTTTTTTTAAGTATATTTTTTAAGTTTGGGACATGATTTATTAAATAAAACTATTAGGCTCCATAGGCGTCCGATTTCTTCACAAAGTATTTGGTATTTGGCGAATACTGAGTATGCTAGTCGGTACACCACTATTCGAAGCTTGGTCTGGAAATGGCAAGCTCCTAGCATGTGATAAGTTTAGATGTTATCTCTTGAGAGGACAGTGATTGAGGTCTATTTGGAATGTTGAAAGATGTATTTTTGTCAGAATATTTTTCAAGGAATGTGCTCATGTGGGTCTTGGGGGCATGTGCTGGGTTTCTTTGATGGCTTCACCTGTATAGGTCTGTTTATTCCTGATGGCCAGCTAAGTTCCTGGGATGTCCTCCCAATCCCCATTCAACAATGTATGCAGGACTCAGCAGAAATTAGTTTGTACCAAGTTCACTGGAGAGCGAACAAAACTAGCTTTGCGCACGACAAATCAGAACATTATATGATTTTGATTTTGACTTTGGGAATTTATAACGCGCTCAAGACACAACAAACCGTATAATGGCGCAGAGGACTTTTGCTGAAACGAGTATCCAAAATTGTAATAGTATCAAATTCCATCCATAAGTGCAGCGCACTTACATCCAGAGGACATGACTATTGTACAAAACTGGCTAAAGTTTATTTAAACAAAAACGTTTTCAGGGCTTTACAAAATTGACACAGGGAATCCATAGTACTGAGTTCCCGTCGGTAGGCTGTTCTAAAGTCTAGGTCCAAAAACCGAGAATCTTCTATCCCTTCTTGACACAAATGTAGATGGGGATGACTAAGAAAGCCTGGTCCCTGGAACGAAGGCATCTGGACGGTTGCTACTGCTGAAGTTTATCCTTCAAGTAATCTAGTGCTACAACGTTCAGACACTTGAATACCAAACAGGCTATTTTAAATTTGATGCAGTCATCAACCGATAGCCAGTGAAGCAAACGGCGTGATGTTGATACATGGGAGGTTTTGCTTAACCCACAGACCACCCTGACCGCTGCATTCTGCGCCCTTTGCCGTCTGCTGAGCAGTTTTTTTGGGATGCCCACCAATTGGCTATTACAATAGGCTAGGTGGGCATTTGTATTACTTCCTACACACAAAAAAGCATGGTTACCTCTATTGTATCAACAGTATACAAGCAATTCATTATAAATATCTTAGATTGATTTCTCTCCTTTGTGTTCAACATATCCTGAATAAACAGCACATTGCAATTTACACACTATATTATCACAAGTTGGGCGATGCAGTAAAAATGCAGTGCTAATAGCGTTTCCGCTGAATTATCACACTGCCCAATCATGATATAAGCAGAAAGTCAGAAGATCACTTCCGCTCTGAGTTGGAGGTAAATCCGTACATTTTCCATGCATTTTCCACGCAATTACGGCTGCAGTAATTGTGCCGAAAATTACCATTGAGTCCAATGCACTAAAGAGAAATTGGGATTTACACCACCACCATCTGGCAGTGATACCGCTGGACCAAGTGCCTATCATGGTAATTGCGATGGGTGGTATTCCAGCAGATTTACCACTGGGATACTGCCCAACTCGTGTTGAGGCCCTTACATAATGGTTCCATTTCTTCTTGCTTAAAATCCATTTGTCAAAATGACAATTTGGGGGGACAGGCGGTTTTCCTCCTTTGTACTTCGGTCCTGGAACTCTCTTCCATTGGACTTTCGACAGATTGGGTGCTTGTCCACCTTTAGGACCTTTAGGAAGCAATTAAAAACCCATCTCTTTATGTAATTTGTAGTACCAACCATACGAGCCTCATGTAACAGCTTTGTGTAGTTAATGCAAATTGTTATCTCAACATCTGTGCCTAGATGCAGCCTCTGCTTGGACCCTACGGGGTATGAGCTTTAGAAATGTTAAATCAAATCAAAATGCAAAAGTGCTTAATTTGACAAGATGGTTTGCTTTACAAGTGCAGTTACATTTGCAGTACCTTTCAGCAATGCAAACTAAGTTTTCCATTGTACTTAGCCCATTTCGTACATGCTTATTTTCCCAATGAGAGTTTTAAGATTGTAATATGCACGTTCTTTTCTTCAGGTGTAGCAGAGAACAGAAAATTCTAATTTAGACCAGACGCTTTCTCGTGTTTTTGCCTTCCAATTTAGGAATGTTCCTGGTGCGTGGCTGAATCTGCTTCATGTATCAGGGCTGTGCCTCGGGTAAACACCTGCATCAGGTGCACCCTTTCTGTAGTAATTGTAAAAATATACATCACCAGTGAAGCAACAAGTCCCCATTCTGGCAACCCCCTCCCCCGCCCCATTGGATTGAGGTTCATCCAATCTTTCTTGTCCCCATCAGCAATATTTATTTATTTATTTATTTGTAATGTGTTTTAGTTTAGCAAAACTTTACACATATATATAAAATGTATAACTAATCAATGAATAAAATGTTTACACAATTAATAAAACATTTAAACAATTAATCACAGTATTACATCTTGACCACAATGACACAAAACCATAACAAATCTTAATAGATCTTCCTTTAAAATTCATACATAGTTAAAATATACCACATTCACACCATAAAATTCGTATAATTCTCAACTAACAGTCTTATCAATCAACATTCAACAATCATGTACACTAACTTGCACCCTACTTTACCATCCAATGACACAATTTCAGCCCCACATGGAATGTTACACTACTTATTTCAAGAAAGCTGGTATTCTAGTATAACCAGTTTCTTCGATACAATACCCCAGACTCTAAAAAAAGCCATATGTAGGGCTAGCTCTTTGTATTTATGCAGCGCCACCAAAAAGATTGAGCCGTGATCGTATTTATATTGTGTACAAATCTACCTAGGTGTTTCATATATAAAAGGCCTGGGACATTCCGTTAAGACATGTTTCAGTGTCTCCAATTTGAGGCGATTTTGACATATGTGACAATACCTGTCAGCTTCAGCCAAGGAGAGAGACAGACCTAAATAACTTAGCACAGGAAGACGATGTATTCACAGTAGAAGTATACATCTATGCAAATGTTTGGAAGGGCATATGACTAAGTATGGCTGAGCTTTTTTATATTTATATGACATGTTCGTAACAAAGGCGTAACTGTTCAGAGTTGATAGATGGTAGAAGTTTTTATCCCATAGGTCCAGCTGCCTTTCCCAAGACTTCTTTAGGTCATAATATCCTTCTTCCCGGTTTGGAGTCCATGATGCTGTGACCCAGCGTAGCTGAAAGCCCAACTAGGGGCAGACGAGATTCAAAAAGCCCCCACAGTAGCCGAAGAATTCTTCCTACTGTTGTAACCCTCTGCTGTTCTAAACAGAGGCAGAGGGATCTTGCAGTCGAAAGAGGAGACACACCAACGACAGAACAATATCAGAATACTGATTTTGAATACTGAAGAACCCCTCACTCACCGAACAAGAGACCCACCTTGATTGCAAGCAGGGATGGAGTAGGTCAGTCTTGGGCAGTGCAGAAAAGTCCCCAGGATCCAATTTGGATTCTATGACAAATAACCAAGGTAAGCTAGGAGGTTACAAGACAGGGTTTGACAATTAACAAAGCAAAATACTGGGATAATGTTCTTAGCATGCAGGAGTCAGATGGTAGGTGCTGTCTGTAAGGTAGTCCCAAAGTCCAGAAACCGTGTGGCAAGGCAATCCAAGATACTACCCCAACGGTATGAGGACGCCTAGTAAAGTATCCAACCTAACTCGACGGCACGAGGACACTTAACCACCTTCAGAAAGCGTCTCTAGTCCTGGTGCCCAAAGTTGGCAGGTGAATTAGATGGCCAATGCAGGTAAGTCTAAGGGAGCAGACAGTCTCAATCCGTATGGAGAAAAGGGTATGGTAATGTGCTGGCAACAACTGGTATCAGGGAGTAGGAAGTCTCAATCCGTATGGAGAAAAAGGGGTATGATAATGTGCCGGCAACAACTGGCAACAGGGAGCAGGCAGTCTCAATCCGTAGGGAAGCAGAGTCTGGTGTCAGGTGGAACATGCAGAGCAAAGTACTAAGCAAAGTAAAGCCCACTACGGTTCCTGACAGAGCCGAGAAGGAACCAGCAACTCCAAGGGAATGGTAAAGAAGGAGCAGGACAAGGAAACAGGGAAAAACGGAACAAAAACAGGAACGAGATAAGGCAAAGACCAAAAGGACTAAACGTAATCGTGGGACAAGGGTCACAAAACTTCAATCAGAGGCACCCGCTTGTAGAGGGTGCAGGTTTACATAGTGTGCAATGTGTCTCTGCGCAAAACGCGACCCAATGCCGGCATTCCACTTCCGGGTGAACAAGGAGCTCGCGTAAGCGTTCCTTGTCTCCATGGCAACAGGTAGCGAGACAGGAACGAAGCGTGTCACCGGAGAGTGGATGCCTTTATGTTTAACAAGCAGATTTGTTTTAGTGCGTGATCCTTGCGCCTGATTCCTAACAGCTTCCTCTCCCAAAGACACCTCCAGTCCCCGGGAGGTATGAAAACGACCAAGAAGAAGAGGGGTATGGATATTAACTACCGGTTCCCAGGTGCGAACCTCTGGACCATAGCCTTTCCAGTCAATGAGATAATACTCAATACTATCGCGTACTTCGGTGTCCAAGATGGACTTGACCTCAAACTCCTCAGACCCCTGCATCGAAATCGGAGGGGAATGAGGTGCAGACGGGTGTCTGGATGGAAAGGCTTAAGTAAGGATACGTGAACCACTGGCTGTATTTTGCAGGGATGGAGCAAAACCAGCCTAACTGCCAGGGGGTTGATTACACGGTCAATCACGTAGGGCCCAACAAAACGAGGGAGAAGAGGACGACATACCGGCATGCATATGTTCTTTGTGGACACCCATACCTTCATGCCAGCCACATAATGACGTTCCGCATATAATTTCGCTGTCTTCTGGGCTTCACGTAAACGGGACTCCACAGCCCTATGTATGGAGGTGAGTTCCCTGATGTTGTCAGTGACCGCCGGATGATTGTGAGGAAGCAAAGGATCTAAAGGCAAAGAGCGCAGATTTTGACCATACAGAGCATAAAAGGGGGAGGTACCGGTGGATGTATGCAATGTGTTGTTATATGCAAACTCGGCAGCACATAATACTGATAACCAGGATTTTGATGTTGTAACAGGAGACAACGGAGAAACTGTTCCAAAGTTGGATTAAGTCTCTCGGTTTGGCCATCCGTCTGAGGATGATAGGCACTGGAGAAACGGTCTTTGATACCAAAAGAAGTCGTGAGTGAAGTCCAGAAATGTGGGGTGAACTGAGGACCATGATCCAAAACTATCACGGGAGGAAGACCGAAGAACCGAAAGACATGCCGAAAGAACAGATCCGCAAGACATCGTATGAATAAGGCCATTTTAGTAAAATAATCCACGACAACCCATGTGGTGTTGTAGTCCCGCACCATTCGGAGCTCCACAATAAAGTCCATAGAAATCATCGTCCAAGGACGCTGCAGTACTGGTAGGGGTTGCATAAGACCCATTGGCTTAACGGTTTCTGTTTTAAATTGGGCACAAAAGGCGCAGGCCTGAATGTAGTCCTGGACATTCCTGTGCATAGTGGGCCACCAGCACCATCTCTGTAAAAGATAAAGAGTCTTTCTTCTATCAGGATGGGCCGAGTATTTGGCCTCATGACACTATGACATAGCTGTGTAACGAGCCTTGAGGTCTGGCAAAAACAAACGACCTTGGAAATAGGGCATGGAATCCACCACATCCACCACATCCAAGTTGTAGTCTGCTATTTCAGGTGGATTACTCATAGCCCATGTCTGGATACTGGTTTTCAAGGCTGGATGCTGGGTGCAACCACAGACCACCTGAGTGGGGAGAAGTGGTGTCTTGTATCCCCTAGGGATGTATCCCCTAGGGACAGAGGAAAACCCATGCATACGTGAAAGCGCATCTGCTTTGGAGTGCAGTTGACCAGGCCTGTACGTCACTGTAAAGTCAAACATGGCGAAGAATGTGTGCCATCTAGCATGTCGCGAGTAGAGAATTTGACTGATTTCATTGCCAATAGGTTACGATGATCTGTGAAAACCAATACTGGATATTTAGCCACCAACAAATGATGCCTCCATTACTTGAAGGCATCTCTGATGGCCAAGAGTTTGCGTTCAGTCGTAGTATAGTTACATTCATATGCTGTGAGCTTTCGGGAGAAGAATGCAACCGGATGAAGAAGGCCAGTGATGCCACAGTTCTGTGACAAAACAGTGCCAAGAGTGATCCCCAAAGCATCAGCTTCCACGCAGAATGGTAAATCCAGATTTGGGTGCTGCAAAACCAGGGCCGAGGTAAATGCAGATTTCAATGCACCGAAGTCAAGTTGGGCTTCCATGGACCAAGCAAACTTACGTTTGCTACAGGTCAGCGAAGTGAGGGGCGCCATCATTTCCGAAAAAGTCCTGATGAAGCACCTATAAAAGTTGGCAAACCCTAGAAACGATTGCAGAGATATTACGTTGTCTGGGACTGGCCATTCTAAAACAGCCTTGACCTTGGTTTGGCTCATATGCACACCATTACTGGTTAAGTCATATCCAAGGAACTCCACTTTGGTTGCATGGAAGACACATTTTTCTGTTTTGGCGAAAAGATTGTTGTCCCTCAGGCATTGAAGCACGGATTTCACATGAACGACATGCTGCTGGTAGGAAAGCGAATTAATCAAGATATTGTCGAGATACACTACCATAAACCTATCAAACATGTCCCCAAATATGTCTTTCATGAAGTTTTGGAAAATTGCTGATGCATTACAGAGGCCAAACAGCATAATACAATATTTGTATGACCCAAAATGTGTCTTAAAAGCCGTTTTCCATTCATTGCCGTCCTGCATCCTTATCAGGTTGTAAGCACCACTAAGGTCTAGTTTAGGAAATATAACATCGGAACCCAACTGGTCTAACACGGTATTGGTTATGAATGGTCACAGCATTTAAGGCCCTTTAGTCAATAGAGGGCCTCATGTCTCCCTCCTTCTTTGGGACCAAGAATAAGGGCGACGTGGCCGGTGAACGTGAAGGTCTGATAAAGCCCGTACTCGAGGCCTTGTTGATGTATTCTTTCAATACCGAGGTCTCCTTTTAGGCTAAGGAGTAGATGCGTCTGTTGGGTATGCCTGCCCCGGGAAGCAGGTCAATAAGACAATCGCATGGTTGATGTGCTGGTAGCTGATCGGCCATACCCTTATCGAACACATCACTGAATTCCTCCTACACTGTTGCTACGATTGTAGAGACGACTGAACCCATGACTGAGGCAGTATCCATAAGAGGGTGGCAAGGACTGAAGACCGTGGGTTCAGCATTCTTAAGACAAGCGTCTTCACAACGGTCAGACAAAAAACAGACTTCGCGTTTCTGCCAATTGATGTCTGGGTTGTGCAGTGAAAGCCAAGCTAGACCAAGAATGATCTTGTACTGTGGGGTGGCTATTAGTCAAAAGCTATGGTTTCGGTATGGCTGCTTTCTGTAGGTATTCAAACATTATCTGTGCATTCAGTAACGAGGCCATAGACCAATGTGGTGCCATCCACAGCGTTAACCACCTCAGGTCTATCTTTGGGAATCGTAGATATACCTGCTTCGTGGGCATATGAGATGTCGATGTAATTGCCTGTGGCCCCAGAGTCCAGAATTGCAGAAGCAGACCAGGGTGACCCCTGAGCATGTGAAAGCACAACCAGGATGACAAACAGGCTGTAACAAGCACAAGGTTTGGGGTCCAAAGACAGAGACTCGATGGAGGGACCCCCTCTACTGACGAGTCTTGGGGTTTCCCTACTTCTTAGCGAGCTTCTTAGGGGATGATTGGATGAAATGCTCTGATGAGTCACAGTAAAAACAGAGATTGTTTAAACTTCTTTTTTCCCTTTCCATAGGCGTCAGAGGACCGCGTACAGTACTGATTTGCATTGGTTCCACGTCCTGGCCGGATGTTTCAGGACGGGGTTTATTTAACACCACAGGTCTTTTCTCTCCTCTCCGTTCTGCCTTCCTGGCATCATTTGTAAAACCAGGTCCAGAAGCTCTGCAAAGGCTGTTGGCACCACTGGAACCATAGCAAGGGTATCTTTCAATGAATTGGACAGCCCTTTGTAGAATACCGCAGCCTTCTTGTCTTCCGGCCAACTGGTTTCAGCAACCAGCTGTTTAAACTGGGTGAGATAAGTAAGAAGAGCAGTGTCCCCTTGTCGCAGAGTCAATAATTCAAGATCCGTGGCTTGAGTCTTACATCTTGTGTCAAAGACCCGACCCATGGCGATGATAAGGGCATCACAGTCGTAGAGCATGAAACTATTTTCCTTCAACAGAGGATTGGCGTATGCAGCGGCCGTATCTCCAAGGTATGACAATACGAATGCGGCCTTGGTGGTTGAATCTGGAAATAAAGCCGGTCTACATAAAGAATGCAAATGACACTGGTTGATGAATGTACGATATTTTTTGGGTCTCCATGAAACCTCTCTGGGGCAGCCAGAGGGAATTGAGTTGATATGAGGACAGGGACCGGGTCTTGGCGAGGTGTGGGGTAACCAGAACCTGAAGCCCCCGAAGAGGCTTGTAAGTCATTGATTCGTCAATGTGTGGTTTGATGAGCCGCCGTCATGTCGGCACGTAACTCCAAAACAAGACGAACCAGATTATCGAGGGTGTCTACTGTCTCCATTAGAATATGTATAGGCTTCTGATTATGTTGTGACCCAGTGTAGCTGGACCCCCAACTAGGGGCAGGCGAGATTCAGAAAGCCCCAACAGTAGCTGAAGAATTCTTCCTACTGTTGTAACCCTCTGCTGTTCTAAACAGAGACAGACAGAGGGATCTAGCAGTTGAAAGAGGAGACACACCCACGACTCACCGGCTGCAAGAACAAAGAACAATAAAAGAAATCTGATTTCGAATACGGAAGAACCCCTCACTCACCAAACCAAGAGACCACCTTGATTGCAAGCAGGGATGGAGTAGTTCAGTCTTGGACGATGCAGAAATGTCCCCAGAATCCAATTTGGATTCTATGACAAATAACCAAGGTAAGCTAGGAGTTTACAAGACAGGGTTTTACAATTAACAAAGCAAAACACAGGGGTAAATGTTCTTACCATGCAGGAGTCAGATGGTAGGCGCTGTCTGTAATGTAGTCCCAAAGTCCAGAAACCGTGTGGCAAGGCAATCCAAGATACTACCCCGATGGCACAAGGACGCCTAGTAAAGTATCCAACCTAACCTGACCTGACAGCACAAGGACAGCTAAGCACCTTCAGCAAGCGTCTCTAGTCCTGGTGGGCCAATTTGGCAGTTGAATTAGATGGCCAATGCAGGTAAGTCCAAGGGAGCAGGCAGTCTCAATCCATATGGAGAAAAGGGTATGGTAACGTGCTGGCAACAAATGGTATAAGGGAGTAGGCAGTCTCAATCCGTATGGCAAAAAAGGTATGGTAACGTGCTGGCAACAACTGGTAACATGGAGCAGGCAGTCTCAATCCGTAGGGAAGCAGAGTCTGGAGTTGGGTGGAACATGCAGAGCAAAATACTAAGCAAAGTAAAGCCCACTACGGCTCCCTACAGAGCTGAGAAGGAATCAGCGACTCCAAGGGAATGGGAAACACGGAGCAGGACACGGAAACCGGGAAAAACTGAACAAAAACAGGAATGAGATAAGGCAAGGACCAAGAGGACTAATCGTAATTGCGGGACATGGGTCACAAAACTTCAATCAGAAGCGCCCACTCGTAGAGGACGTGGGTTTACATAGTGTGCAATGCATCTCTGAGCGACGCGACCCAATGCTGGCATTCCACTTCCGGGTGAATGACGAGCTTGCATAAGCGTTCCTCGTCTCCATGGCAACAGGTAGCAAGACAGGAACAGAGCGTGTCACCAGAGAGTGAATGCCTTATGTTTAACAAGCAGATTAGTTTTAGTGTGTGATTCTTTGCGCCTGATTCCTAACACATGACATACAATCAGACAACCGTCCCATGGTCATCACATATTTAGATGTTCGTCCATTCTTATCAATCTCTCTCCCCAGGCTATGTATCAGATGGTTCTGAGGACTACTTTTCAATTTAATATATAAGAGTTCTTGTTTCTTCAATACCATGGCTTTAAGAGATAAAGTCCCAAACTCAAGATGAATAATGGCCACAGGTACACATATCGGAAGACCAAGGAGCCTCCTCCTGAATCTTCCCTCTATGAGCTGTAGCCACCTAAATCTAAGTTAGTCAAGCACTCGAGTCCATATAAAATAACTGAAACCAAACATTTCAGGTAGAGGCGCTGTACTCTTAGTGGAGAGACACCACCAGCGTAACCAATTTCGATAAGCGTTCTTTATAGTCCTCGTTTCCTTAGGCCATTCAGGATGTGGTAGTTGTTTAACTTTAACTCTACGCAGATCCCCACAGAGCTTACGCTTCCTATCCCTAATAGCTCGATCAAATAAGGGAATCACTTTGTCTCCTCTACTAATTATAGGAGCCTTACTGGTGAAGTGATGACCCGCAAAAGAAGTCACCCAATTCTCAATACACTCCATATACATTTCCCTAAGTGCTAGGACGAATTATGGAATAATTGTCATAATAGAGGGTGTAGCTCGATGTATATTACCCTAGGACCATTAGTCCGGTTACCAGAATGGTTAGCATGAATTTCCCCAGAACTTTTTATCAGATTTATGGGAATAAATTCCTTTAACCATAAAACCAACGGTGCATGATCACTTCATTCATTTTCACTCACGTCCATATGAACCTCCTGGGTAGAAAAGCAATAATCTAAAGTGGCATTACTATTTCCCCTATTCCATGTGTAGCCACCCGGAGAGTGCCCCTCTGTACGACTATCTATAATCTGTAGGTCCCAACTCTCAAAGAACCTCATCCATGTCAAGCCCTCAAGGTCAGGAGTACACTGCTTCATATGGCTTCTACTTTACAGTATTCCATCTACTTGCACACCTTCCCCACCAACACAATGACAATTTAAATCACCTCCCACAAGAATACAATCATCATCATTGCCTCTTTGCCATGAGATAAAAAAAATCACGAAGAGCATTCTGAATCTGTTCTCTATAAATAGCATTGGTTGGGTTCTAAATATGAATTATCAAAATATGACAAAATGTCCACCTAATATATTAGCAGTACCCAAAATTGATATTTGGCGAGATTTCAAGTTATGCAAGACACCAATGACCAGTCCACCATAGGGTCTGCCCCTCGAGCCCTTCTTAGCTGCAATCCGGTATATTACATACCCATCCATATACACTGGTGACATAAGCCAGGTCTCTTGTAACAGATAAATTGAATGATGGGCCAAAAAAGGCAAACAACAGATACAGACTATAAATTGCCAAACCTTTGACTATTCTAAGATCAACAGGTAGAAGCTCATTGCTTAGAAAGCGCCGAAGGCAGCGATTCTGCCAGGATTACCATTATTTTTTTTAATTCGAAATGGGAGGGGGAAAAATGTTATTTTACCAAACATAACTTTCGCTTTTGTCTCCCACTGCCATTTCTGGCAAACTGCTCCCCCCACACCTTTACTTGGCTTCTAGCGGCACATTTCGCTTTCTGCCGCTGACTCCACAATCTCTCTGCGACGCCGGTTCCCTTCACTTACGTGCATGGGAACCGGAGCCTCAGGGTTCTTTCTTATTTTATTATTTTTCAACTTTATTACTTAGGTTGTGCGGGACACGGCCGCAACTTCCGTTGCGATTGTAGTGAACAAGGGTGCGGGATACACCCCTGCAACCGCTGCTCCCTGTGTTCCCTACAATCTCATTGAATGGTAGGTTTGATCAAATCTACCATTCCTTTTTTTAACTTTTTATATGGATTCCATTCTGCCAGCGATTTCAACATGGATTGAATGTCTGAAAAGTGAACTGTATCTTTACCAGGCAGATGTGCTGAAATGCTCAGGTGACAACCAGCCAATGGCAGCGCTTTATCCACTGGGTCGGCTTTCACATCAAGCTTCACCCCACAATTAAGTAAATGGGACCGAAAGTTGCGCAGCAATAGAACCGTATCTATTTGTTTATAGTGTATGGCCGACATATTAGGATTAGCACGTTTCAAAGGCTGGAAACAATCAAAATCATTTGACACCAGCCCCCACAGTTGTGGAATTTGATTAAGGAGAGTCAAAAAGGCAGGACCATTCAGCCATTTATCTAGGTTTTTTGGTTGATATTTTTCACAAGATAAACTGTGCTCTCCACCTCAGTCACTTACAATGTTTTGGCTTCCGATGACCGGCACTGCCTAATTGTCGATCTTCTAAGGGACACCTTACTCACCAAATTGGGAGTAGAGTTATGTTCAACCCCCTCCCCACTGCTCAATGTGATATTAGTATCCAAACTTGTGTCAGGTTCTTCAGACTGTATCGATGACTTCTCCCCAGACTTGTTACCAACCAGCCCAACTAGTTAATTTACCCAGCTGTTTTACTTGCTGCTTTTTTACCAGGGGCAGCCTTCCTTCATGCTTGCTTAGATTGTATTGCGGGATTATCAATAGTAGTTTTTAAAACCTCAATAGAGCATGTTTTTTTGTGTAGACCTGCACGACACACCATGCGTTGCTGCTTTCTGGTAAGAAATATTTCTGAGGAGTCCAAAGACTCAATGGCTGCTTTCCACTCTACCTCCATTTCAGCATTAGGCATTGATTTAATTCCAGCCTTAACCGTAGGTATTTCATCAGGAAACCTCAAGATAGGATGCAGTTCATTATGTACTGCCGGATTGAACATTTTGGGGCCTGTAGATTGTCATGTATTCGCACACAGAGTTTTAATAAGATTTTCATTGCAAATTGAATTGAAACCATAAATTATTGTATTTCAGAAAAAGCAGTTTCCCATAAATTTATCAAACTGGTCTTCCACTGTAAAATGAATAAGCAAGTTTGGAGAGGCAGAAAGACGATTCGGATCTTTGTTCCATACCGTACTTGTCTCGACTCTGATCACTTGAGCCTCAACCACTGTCGGAAGACCTATTATTGGTAATTGCCTCCACAGAACCAGCCACACCCTGCTGGATGGAGAAGCACAAAACCAATAAAGAGTTATTGTCGATATTGTCCAGAATAATTGAATCCTGTGGTAATATCTCCTCCGTAGTGGGTGCTGAGGAGCCAACAATTCCGATAGGAGTGGCCTCTATCATTATTGTCTCTGGTTGAAAAAAATAGTAATTGTCCCCTTATGCTTAACGGGGGAAGAAGAAGGCTTCTTGGCCTTTGCTGCTACAGCCGATGGTTTGGCAGTACCTGTATTTGATTGCGTAGCGGAGAAATTCAGCCCTGCCCCTCCTTCCCTCAAATTATATCAGCTTGTTTTCATCCTGTTTTTGTAAGGCATTGTAATAACCACCCAAAGACAATTATACTCTTATATAGTAAGCACCCACAACTCAGGAGCAATGTACTTCTTTATTTTACGTTGAAAATGTGCCTGCAACCGGTTTTCGGTCGCGCGGGACAGCGAGACAGCACTCGCTCGAAGCACTTGGCCAATGCGCGCACACCAAATGCATGGGGCTTACAGCCTATACGGCTTGCAGAAAGTGGTTTTGCCAAAAGGACCAATAAAATGAATGAAGCTTGTATAAAGTCATGAAGAGCTTACTGTACGCCGCCAGACATAGACACACTGGAAGTAGCAGCGATATTAATCAATGTCCCAAATAGTTTGGTTCTTTTCTTTGCTCACATCAAAGGTTCGACCAGCAAGTATCAGCAGAAGACAGCAATCGGTCGAACCACTCGAACCGATGTGTGCGCACTGAATGTGCGTGGCTCACAGCTTATACGGTTTCCGATTTGCAGAAGGCTGGTCTTGTGAAAAGGACCAATAAAATGAATGAAGCTCGTACAAAGTCTGGAAGAGCTTACTGTCCGCCGCCAGATATGCAAACACTGGAAATAGCAGCGATATAAATCAAGGTTTGGTTCTTTTCTTTGCTCACACCAAAAGTTCAACCAGCAAGTACCAGTGGGAGACAGCACTCACTCAAAGCAATATACATCCCATTGCTACACAAGAGGTTCATAGCAATACAAAGAAAGCTCATAACACACACACAAACGCACTGCCCCAGAACTATCCTGCTCTGAAATATGTGTTTACCGCGCTGGTCCCTGTAATCAAATCTGGCTTTACTGTGAAAACTACAATAAATGGAATATTGAGGTAGTACGCTACCCATAACTGAGTCTGAAATTGCTATGCAAACTAGGCATATTAGTATATGGGATTACCATGCCAAGTGGTTTCACAATGTCCAGTGCCTCAGGTTAGAAGATGAGGCTGGGGCAACTATGAGTACCAGGTGCTACCACCCACAATATAGGGTAGCAGAGGAATATGTATATTGCCCAGTTACCACAACCAATCTCAAACCAGGTCTGCTTATCCAACCACTGGTTTCCTTCCCATGTCACATTGAAGTCTCAGGCTAAAGAACCCTCTGCTCATTGGCTAAGTTCCCAAGAATTACCATGCCCATAGCCGACCATGAAAGTACCCAGGAAGGCATTGCTACATTGATTATTCAAGTCGGAATCACCAGAGAACACCTGTTGCCTGAGGAGAGGCCTTGCCTCTTCTGAGTCCTCGATGTATCAAGTAAACTAAATTTAAGATCTCAAACACTTAGATTCTGTTGTTTGGTTCTGGAATCTCGGCCTACCTAAAAATAAGTAAATTTCTTTTTTTTATAAGGCTTCATGCCAGAGTCCAGCCTCTAAGAGTGGCACCAGGTTTTGAATCCTTGCTGGGTGGCGTTGTCTTGTTTCCAAGACAGGGGTGTTGCACCTGAGCTAACCTCCCAGCTTAGTCAATGTTCTTAAGTGTACTATCTAAAAGGGCATGGCCTCTTCTCTGACTGCCTCTGTCTGATCCCTGTTGGATACTAATCTGTCCCAGAGGCCTCATGTGTCCAAGAATGCCCAGCTGGCTTAATCTTAGCTATTCCTCTTCACAGGGTAAAACATGTTATCCCTGACACACTTTTGCATTGTGTAGTAAAATCACTTTTGCTGTCTCACATTGATGGTGGCAATGCGCTAATGATTGTAATTCTAAAGAAGGCCTTGCAGCCACTCAAATCTTCTTCTCACTTAGCTGTTCATATGCAATCATTTAGTACAGAAGCTTAATTTCATTGCTGCCTGTGCTGGAATCACTTGACTGGCTTCCTGTAGCAGTCGTGATTCTTTTTAAATTGGGGTGCTTATATCTGTGACATCTGGGCACATGCTATATTTTTCTGCGTTTTACAGCAACATTTCATTTATGTGGAGACGAGCCCTTCATGCCCATTTCTATCACTCCTCTCACCATCTTGACTTACCCCCTACCTCACCCCTTAGTGTACCACCCACATACCATCTAACCTCCACAAGTGTACAGTGGTAGAATGCGGTAAAACATCCCACTGCAAATTGCGGTTATAGGCCAGATGGGGGGATATTAGGGTGTCTAACTTACAAGGCATTGATTTTGCACCGACCTAACTATTTAGCCACCCCATTGAAACTGCTATTGTAGATGGATCCTGAATCTTGGGTAGTTGTAACTGTTTGGTTCCATTGATTCATAAGACTTTACAAATCAAAAAACTCATGGGATGACCATCCCTCAATGTGAAACATTAGCTGTTAAATACATTCTGGATTTCACTTATTGCATTATGAATATATATGGTCCTATATCACCCACCACAGAGTACAAATAATTCCTCCAACCTGCTATCTGAAGCCATCTTGGCTTTTATGAAATCGCATTGCCATCTATTCATTTTAGGCAATTTTAACCTTTATTTGAATGACTCCAGAGAGCGTCTTGCATTTTCTATGCAAGAGCTATGTTCTAATCTAGGCTTTAGATTTGTGTCTACATGTGCTGCCAATAATAAGGGCCGGGCCATTGACTAAGTTATCACCTGGAATACATTTCTTGAAAATTCTACCCTTTTAAATCGTATATGGTCAGATCATTCAGCCATTATTTTTAAGGCACCCAGGCTTACCTTCTCCCCGGTACGCAAGCATTGAACATTTTTGTTGTCCTCTGGAAAAAACATCATCTGATGCCCAGTCTTTGACACAACACCTTTCCAAGTAATGTGATAGTCATTTAGACATGGACCATCTGGTCACTAATTATAATCGGACCATGTCTAAAATTATTGATGTTATTGCTCTTATTCAAACCAAGTCTAGATGGGAAGCATCCCATAGAAATGGTTGTTTGGGCTATGTTTGCTCTCAGAAGAGGGGCTTTCACATTGTTGTAAATTATTTTCTTTCTACCAGGGAAGTTCTTGGTAGACTGATATCAGAATGGTGGTTCTTCTAGTTCAGGCTGTGCTTTGAGGAGTGTTTTATATGGATACTTGTCGCTGGGTGTGGAGGTGTTATCCAAACTCAAGTCTTCTTAATCACATTCCCTGTCTTCCCTCACAAAGAACCATCCGGTTGTGCAACTATGTGGTTAACTCCTTGGCATCTAAAGCAGAAAGTACCAGTCTGTCTCAAGAGTCTGTATATTTAAATGGAATGAAGGAGCATTGTTTGACAATTTAAAGAAGGAATTACGGGGGAACAATTTTGGAAAAAAGTTTTTATTTTTGAGAGTAAGTGAACTGTCTGTATCTTGGGTAAGTAGTTGACTCTCCTCTCAGAGTAGGGACTAGGACAAGGAAGGCTTGAAGTTGGTATAGTGGGGATTACCAATGAAGGCCCGAACATCGAATAGTGGGGATTACCAATAAGTAGTAAGGACAGTATTTTAATTTGAAGAACATGCATATGTAGAAAAGTTCTCTAGAAAAGAACACATTTATGAATAAATAAAGGGTTTAGCAAGAAACATAAATCCAATCATACAATTACAATTACAGAGCCGGCGCCCATCCCAATGCCATCTTAAAGCTGGAAAACCCTGTTTGCCCCTGTTCGCACCGGGAGCGCCACATTTGACACTGGACTTAACACAATCCAAGAACCAAATGGAAAATGTTTATGTCTTGCAAGACTGGCCACATCGCTAATTATGTGAGTAGATCTTATAGATGCACCATTAGACGCTGCTACTGTTTGCGTAGTCATTTACTGAATGCATACCAATTTGCCTCAAGTCCTCTGTTCTACTTAAGTGACTGCATGTATCTCGTAATAACAGACTCTATGTAGTTCAACACACCATCCTCAACTGTAGGACACATTCCTCCATAGTACGTTGCACCTGACCTTCACGCAAGTGCCATTAGACGCCCTAAGCGCGCCTCTAGCCTACCGACTATCACAGTCTACCAGCCCACAGTTCTTGCGCTACTGCCTTTAGCTCATTGTGCGCCTGTAATAAACAGAACCTTATGTTCTAGGTTTTTCTCACATACCCACCTCGAGTTGATCTGAAATAACACACTGCTTTTTGTATAGAGCCTGCCTCACAAATTAGCCTACCTTGAACACGCACCTTGCTCATTGTGTTTTACCCCTGGTATTTGACCACCTTGTATTTGCATATTCTGCCAATTTATCTGTGAAATGCGAACTAGCCTACCTTGATTATTGTGTTTTACCACTTGTATTAGACCACCTTGTACTAGCATATTCCGCCCCTCTGGTTCTTTCATATGTAAGGAACTAGCCCACCTGCCTTTTACCATGACTTTGCTAAATGTGCTATGTACCCATCTGCCCCAACTGTTATCATGTTAACTGGGGAATTAGCCCACCTCTCTTGAATATACCTGCACTGACAGGGCACCACCCTCACATATAATCCTACCACATCTAAGCCTACCAAACTATACTTGATTACTCTCCACAAGGGACCAACCCATGGCCGACTACTTCATCTATTACCAACCTAAAGTATATCACGTCCAGGTGTCCCAATATATTTGTCCAGTCCATATCCAACCTGCTACCACTGAACTAGCCATACACATCTCCTGCAGAATTATAAACATTATACTCAAGAAGAACTATGCACACCGTAAAGACTGAACTAACGATCATACTGTTCTGTGCCTTTACAATAATGGCCTGCATCAATCTCACACCTTGCAAGAGAGAAATTTGAAACTCTGAGCAAGACTGCCCCGGATCCACGAAACCAAGACTAATAAAACTAGGACACAAGACCCCTACCTCAGGCATAGGACCTGTGCCACAGACTATAATCCCTATACACCTTCCCTAGAAACCATGCAAAATACTCATACTTGCAGTATCGCCTACCCTCCTCACAATCAACTTAGACCGAACCACCCTAAACAAAAAAAAACCCTCTCCAAGGGAAAACAAACAGACAATTATTTCAGGAGCCTTAAGTAATGCCAGATCTCTCATGGCGCATACCACTGAAATTGCAGACATACTCGCTATGCATGACCTAGACATCCTAGTGGTTACTGAATCCTGGCTTCATGACGCAGCAGGTCCAGCCTTCATGTTAACTATACCTGATAATTACAAAATACTGAGAGTCGACAGGCCCAACTCCAGAGGGGGTGGCCTTGCTATCATAGCTAAAACCAAACTAGCACTATGGCTAACTACACCCACAGAAATTAAATCATGTGAGCTACTCTCAGCCAAACTTCCTATCTCTGATAACAGCACAATAACCATCTTCATAATATACAGACCTCCAGGTCCAATCAGCACCTTTGAGGAAGACCTCTCCAGCCTCCTCTCTAGCAATATCAAGGACGGCTCTCAACTCCTATTACTAGGAGACTTCACCCTGCCTTTAATGATCACTGGGATAAACAAGCCCACTCTATTTGAAGCTGTTTTATCAGAACATGGCGTGACCCAAAAAGTCTTTGCACCTACTCATATAAAAGGGCGAATATTATGCTGGGTAGCCAATTTGAACTGCTCCACT
The DNA here is from genome assembly GCF_040938575.1 of Ambystoma mexicanum. Classification (NCBI taxonomy): domain Eukaryota; kingdom Metazoa; phylum Chordata; class Amphibia; order Caudata; family Ambystomatidae; genus Ambystoma; species Ambystoma mexicanum. The sequence continues at coordinate 137,567,925 of NC_090941.1, read as the reverse complement.
ACTATTACCAAAATAACCCCACAACCTTGGACTGACCACCACTTAAGTGGTTTCTCGTCCGCTATTAAGCCCAAAAAACAGAAAATCCTTGAAATAGCTCCACCTCTCCCTACTAGATGCAAAAAAGAGATTACTACCGAAACACTACTTCCTCTCCTCCTACCTACCCTCACCACCATCTCTGATAATTCCGACCCGAAAGCACTAGTAGCAACCTTTAATAACACCATGGCCAAGGCCCTTGACATTATTGCGCCAGTCAAACTCTGTAAAAGCGAACAAAAATCCCATCTTAATAACGGGTTCACTGCCCAGCTCAAAGAAATATGTATCCAAAAAAGGAAACTGCAAGCCATCTGGCATCACTCTCCCACGATCAAGAATAAAACTACACTAACTAACTTTGGCAATATGTATAAGAAAGAAATAATCCTCACCAAAAAGGATACCTTTAATGCATGAATCACCAAGGCAAAGTCTAATACTAAGGAGCTTTGTACCATCCTCCGTGAAATTCAAAAACCCTATTCCACCCACAGACAGTGCCCAAAAAGATAAGCAATGGTGCACCAGCATCCAAAATGCGCTAGCCAACAAAATAGTTTCTCTGCAGACCAAAATAGCTTATAAAAAAGCATCCCTATGCTCCGCTGAGACGCCACCCACCCCACCCTTGGGGTCTCCAATCATTGATATACCTTTCAGATTCACTAATATCTCCATCTTGGAAACTGAAAAGGTTATACTATCCCTGAAGCCCTCTAACTGCCAGGGCGGTAGCTGCCCAGCACAAATAATTAAGGATGCAGCTAGAGATTTAGCACCCTTTACCTCCAAGCTAATTAACACCTCCTTCAATTCAAACACTCTGCCTATCAACCTTAAAGAATCCTGGGTGCTACCTCTTCTTAAGAAACAGACACTAGATCCGGCCATTCCCACCAATTACAGACCCATCACAACTGTCCCATTCCTCCTTAAAATTATCGACACAGTAGCTTACATCCAAATCCAAAGGTACCTGGAGGCTAACCTTCTACTAGGTTCGCGCCAATCTGGATTCAGACCACAACACGGGACTGAAACGACGCTAATTGACTTCAAGACACAAATCGTCAAGTTGAAGGACAAAGGTAAAACAGCTATGCTACTCCTCCTCGACCTCTCAGCAGCTTTCGACCTGGTGGATCATGCAGTGTTATGCGAACACCTAGCATCAGCTGCACACTTCTCGAGTGATGCTATAGCCTGGGTACAATCCTTCCTAGCTAACCGTATGATGAGAGTGTTCTCCCCTTCAGCCTCAACAGACCAAATCCAAATCACCTGTGGCGCTCCACAAGGTTCATGCATCACCTGTGGCGCTCCACAAGGTTCATGCATCTCACCGACCATGTATAACATCTTTACCAAGCCCCTTTTCGACCAAACTTGACAGGCTAGGCATCACATATACTAATTATGCTGATGACACCCAGATCCTCATACCCCTCTCGGGCAATTTTGTCGAAGACACGGCTCTGGTAAATAGGATATACCTCCTCATTCAGGAATGGATGGCCTCACATGGTCTTTGCCTATATGACAAAAAAACTGAGATCCTGATTCTGGGTTCTGACTCTAACCTGAAAAAACTCAGCCCCAGTTATGCTGCCTTGAACATTGACGGCAACATAATCAAAGTAGTATCTGAGGTAAAAACACTAGGTTTTTACCTTGATTCCACATTATCACTAAAAAAACAAGTTTGCACTACTTATCTAAAGCTAGTTGCATTACTCTTGCCAATGCATTGATAATGTTTAAACTAGACCACTGCAATGCCTTACATGTAGGCGCTAACAGAAAAATCCTTAACAAGATGCAAATACTACAAAATAATGCCTTGAGAGCTGCTTTGAAAATACCTCGCAGAGAGCATATTTCAAACCTTAGAAAAGACCAGCATTGGTTAAAAATCACCACACCGGATCATCCAACCACCTCTGCCTAGAATTTCCAAGATTCAGACTCTCCAAAGCGTGGGGAGCTAGCATCCCACTTAAAGCTGCTGTCTCCTGGAATGCACTCCCTACTGCCCTAAGAGTGGAACACCCATATTCAAGACTCAGACATAACTTGCTAAACTGGCTTGGTACCAAGGACTCCTAAAATATTGCTTCATCCACCTGTGATTCTATCCTTGAACTATGTGCATGTCCATGCATGTACCATACTAATTCCCCCACACTGTTTCACTGTGTATTTTATTTTGTACCCCGTACCTAAACTGTACGCATTGTAAATTGTTTCTTATGCACTCTAAATTGTTTACTCTTATATAATGACATGTATACTGTAACTAAGTCTAAAATATTCTTGTAACTGTTGCGCCCAGCTACCCGAGGGTTTGGTACGCATTACCAAATAAACAAACAAACAAACAAACAAACAAATGTATTTAAATATACCTTTTAGGGCCGCTTACTGTAACCCTCAAGCAAGCCTTCTTAAATTTCCTTATAGCGCCTCGTTGCCTGTGGGCTGTAGTGCGCTCTACAAATGCAAAAATAAATAAATAATAAACAAAACAGTGTCAGAAAACCATAGTATTAGGGGCATATTATAACACAGGTGGATTAGCAGGTAATCAAAAACATGAGAGTTAACCCTGGAGTCAGAGAACTCTCTGCCCCTGAGAAGGCTCACCTCCAAAGAGATAACTGAGCAGCCAGACGAGATAATTTCAAAGCTGGCCTGAATGGGGAATAGTAAAGCCCTGTTGTAGTGGTGACATGGTGACACCATGTTCCTCATGAGAAAGAAAGAGAGAGAGAGAGAGAGAGAGAGAGAGAGAGAGAGAGAGAGAGCAATAAAGAGAGAGAGAGAGAGAGAGAGAGAGAGAGAGAGAGAGAGAGAGAGGGTAATATATAAAGTAAGAAAGAAAGAGACCTTCATCGGTGCTACAGTTAGAAATATATTCCTGAACAGCCAACCTACTCTCCTTTAGAAAACCTTTCCAAGGAGAAGCATTGTTTCCTATGGGATTACGGGGGTAGAAAGGGCTGAGAAAGTGGTTAGGAGCCATGGAGCTCAGCACAGCCACTTCCCATCTGCCTGGGGATAGCTAGGTGTCAAGAAGGAAACAGGCATTAGGCTGCCCATTCACCCTTAGAGATTGAGCAATACAGGAAATCCCCTTTCTCAATTTGTTTCTATGTTGGCATACTTCTGTTGACCCAAACATGTAGGTTCTATTGATCGAGATATGGTGGCCAGATCAAAGAATCAAGTGACTGAATGAAAGCCCCAGGTGAGAGTATCCTGATCTTTGCAAAAAAGTTGATTGCCTTCACAACATATCTAAACACCTGCCGCACACTCATGGGACGGGTTTTTAGCTTGTGCAAGGTCCATGGCTTTTATGAACAAGATTGACAAAGCCTATGCCATTGGCATGCCACACCAACACCATTCATATCCAGCCCCCATTAAGCTCTGAGGCAACATCTTTCCCCCTTGTGATAGGATCAGCCCCTCCCTGCCCTGGGGAATTTGAAATTCAGACACATGATAGTGACAGTAAAGAGATAGAAAGAGATAGAAGAAAGAAATAGTGATGTCGGCTGTGGGTGGGCCCTGGTGCAGGTCTGCAGTGACAACACTCCTTCCAGATGCTACCTTCCTGGCTGTACATGCCAGGTAGCCACCTAGCTGAGGGACAGGGACTTTCTTGGACACCTCTTTACCAAAGGCACACCCCCATCCCTAGTAATAGCCCTGTAGAACACAACGGTTCTGTGGTCTTGTCAATTTCTCTTTGGGGATTCTTTTAAGTGGTGGAGGGTCTTCTTAGGAATTGCATACTCTTCACGAGCAGGAAAGCCTATTTTGTATTTGGTTCCTGATAGGAAAAGGGTGCTCTGGTTCTGCAGTGCTTTTTAAAACCAAAGAAAAATTGGGGCTTATTGCAAGTTTGCCGGTCCGGAAACAACGGTGATGGTAAGCTTACTGGCACCATTGTTTCCAGACCTGCAAACTACGAATCTGCGGGCGGGTGCCGTTTTACCCGCCAAGGTCAGAACTGGCAGGCGGAACAACACCTGCCCGCCGAATTTCACTGATACACTGGCACCGTTATTAACGGTGCCGGTGCTTCCGTGGTCCCCAGTCCCATAGAGTCCTACCAGACTCTTTGGGAATGGGGATCAACATTTTACCGGCGCTTGACTTACCGGACCGTTGTAATGCCCCAGTGTTTCCGGTAAATCAGGTGCCGGTAAATCATTAGGGGTCCAGCGGCTACCTGCCGGTTTTACCGGCACGGTTAATGCCGGACTCGTAATGAGGGCCAATGTATTATTGAATATGGTTAAAAAAAATACCTTTTACAAAGTACACGTTCACTTATTATTTAATAATACATAGAGAGTAGAAAAACGAACACAAGCATGTCAACTCTATAACGGTTCAAATATTTTTACGGCAACCCTCTAGAATAAAATCACACAAGTTAAAACACATTAATTCAATTTTTACATTTTTAGAGCTTCAATTGTTCAAGTATCTAAGTGTAGAAAGAGCATTTGAAACCCGTTTTCCAATTGGTAATCTTTGCCAAAGGTTTTTCACTTCTATGAAATCTATTCTATTCACTAAGTTTTAAAAGTGCAAAATTGGAACTTCATGTAACGCAGGACATTTCAGAATCAGATGTTTTAGATTCTCCAGCTCGGTCTCGTTGTTACAAATCGACAATAGAATAATTGTTTTGGTAGTTGATTACGCTCATTTAAAATCCCCCCTTCCGGCAATAAATTAAGTATAAACCTCATAAGGTTTGTTCTCGAGCAGGGGTTGGGAAACCTCTGAAGGTAACTTGCCTACTCTATCTTTTTATGTTCCATCCTAAGGTGTGCGCAGAGGCTGTAGTTATCAATCGCATCACAGATATTGATCCAGTCATTGGGATATGAGGCCACTTTAATCTGAAACGGAATTAAAAGCAGTAATTCCTGGTTGATATCCTCCCCCTGAAGGAGGCTATCATAAACGTTTGCGTACCCACTTACCGGATTGTCAGTCACGTCTCAGATCAGTTTCGGGAGATTAATAAAAAGAGAATCACAGTGGGGATCCATAATTTTATGATAAAAAAGCAATGTTGTCCATAATATCCGCACTCAAAGGGAGAGTAAACCCAGTTCATAGCGGACGACTGCCACTGGGACACAATTGGTAAGACCTTACGCCAAATAAGAGATTCCAAGCAAGCCTGTTTCTGTAATTACCAAGGCTGCATAATTTCAATCCCATACATGAGTTTAGAGACGGGCGTTCCCTTATAAAACTTGATTAAGGGAATAAGTGAGAATTTACCACACAATTTTGGTTTTATTTATGTCCCCAACCACACCATTAAATGAATCTCGTTCACCAATGCTGATTACTGCTGCTCTGTGGAGGGAAACATCACAAGGCCTGGGGAGCGGGGGTCTCAAATCGCATGGTTTGCTGTTGTATCATGAGCAGCCTGATTGCACACTGTTGGGAGCTAATGTGCAAATTATCCTGGTAGCATTTGAACATTTTTAGTAAATATTGCTGGGTGTTGAATACAGATAAAGGTTTCTTCATGAATGCTGTCCCTTTATGTGGCTTTTGTTTTGCTTTTAGAAGTTCACAACCTTTGTTTTTAATGTACTGCCTGGAACGTTTGACTTGTAGAAGACCAGTGGAAAGGTTGCTCATCCACAGGAAGGCCTTGGTTGGAGCGCTGTTTTGCAATGGCTAGTTAATGTTACATTTTGCCCATAAATAGGCTCTTACATTTGTGTGGTTTGTCAGCGGATTGATTCAGAGATAGCCAATGGCTGATAATCAACGAACTGAGGCACTAGTTTGTGGAAATTGGGGTTCATCCTGAAGCCACTGTACATTTAATCTGTAGGGCTGGCCAAATAACAGAGCCTCATGAGTCGTACAATACTCGGGCCTGATAGTAGTCTCTAGGAGTGCCGGCTCCATTCACTAAAAGAGAGTGTTCCTGCCAGGTTTACCACATGACAAGGGAGAAAGATGGCATGAATTAGATCCTAATGTGACCATGGGAGGTTTGAAATGAATAAAAGGTTGTTCCTGACTGGGAAGTACTGCACCCAAAGGAGGCTGTCCAGTGAGCCTGAAGATGTTGGGGTGTTGCAGCATGAAATGCTTCCTAGATGGGAGGTCTCATTACTCCAGAGAGGGTCTCACATTGGAGGAGTTCCTTTACCTATACCAGTACTCTTCTGGTAACCAACAGCAGATGTTTGATTCAACACAGCATGGAGGCCTCCGACATCGACCAACCTAAGGTCCAATGGAGAGGTCGGCCCCACATCCTTTGTGTGTCTGTTTTGGGCCCCCAGGACCCTGGGAGCAGCCACAAAGCACTAAGTGAGTTAAGACTCTGTCATCCTCTTTCTCTTTTCATAATCTTGCTAGGAGCAAGGGCCCAGAATGGCCAAAGCTGTGGGTGGCCCAGGTCCAATGATATTTACAGAAGTTTCTGGATCCCCATCATACCCTGAAGCAGGAGAAACAGTAGATGCGATGACAAGTGCCCATATTTTGTGTTTGGTTCACCTCCTTTCTAGTGTGGTTCCTCCCGTACTTCTTTGTAGTATGTCCTCTGTATAATGTAAACTGAGTTTCCATTTACATCAATACACATCTGAGTAATAAAAAGCAAGAATCATATATTTGCAACTGTTGTTTTCAAAGACCTCAACATCCATTTTTAATTTCCATTCCCACACAGAGCACCTTGCTAATCGTTTAGCTTAAGCAGATATGGAAATTGCGCTCCCAAGTTCTTTGTCCGCCTGCTCTGATTGCAGAGCACGACTATTGGCAGGAGTCCCTCCATATTCAGGCGGCTCTTCAACACATAAAGGCTTTTATTTGAACCACAGCCGGGGCTGCATGTCCGTGTGTAAACTCTGGTGTGCCATGAATTACAAGGAAATGACTGCAGGAAAGGTTAAATAAACGCTGAGGACAAAAGTGTAGACATTTATTGGGATTTGCTGTAATCAACAAGTTAACCGCTAGAAAATGTAACCTATAATTATTTTAAAGGACTCAATCAATTAGGAAAGAGGAAATTACTGTAAGATTATAGGGCGGGTGAAAGCTGTGCTGGACGGCGGATAGGTGCTTGGGGAGGCATTTGGACATTTGTTCTCCAATAGCTCCCTTGCAGTGTGACAGCAGGCTCATAAAATCTAAATTAAAGTGATTAAGCTCTGGAGCAGCAGCTAGAAGTCTGGGTTTTATATTTTCTTTATATACCTCCATTCTTTTTGGGGGTGCTTGCTGAACCTCCAGAAAGACACCGTTTTTTATCACTGGGGCATCGTGCCGATCAAGAAGACCCTGAGAGAGCTCAACTGTTTTGGCTTCAATAGAGAAGGTTCCCATATTATGCTACGTCCTGTGGCAGCTTAGTGAACTGTCTGCTTCATCGCCACCTCTTTTATTGTCTTATGTAATTTTCCAGGAACTACAAACATAGAAATTGGGAACAAGCCTATCACATGAGAAACAGCCAACCCAAACACTGAAACAAAAACCAAAAAACGAAGAAAAACACCTGTAATAGATGTTTCCTATTTTCTTTTTAATCACCATAAGCAATCAGCAAGTACACTGAACAGATATTATTACTGAGGCTTTTTCTCCAGGTGTCAGAGACAGGAGCCAAATGTTCTAATTCCATGACCAGAACTTTTAATGGCTCATACGAAGGATGCAAGTTTACTCGGAGTTCAGTAGAGATTCACTGATGCAGCAGGCAGCTAATTCATATTAGGTTCAAATGAATGCACTGCTTAATATTTAAAACTTAACTTATATTTTGTTCTTTTGAACTTTCCTATTTTGCATGTGTTAGTGATAGGGGCACAGTGTTACCACCAGAAACACTTTACAGTAGTGATCATACAGAACACAGCATTCCTAAAGAATCATTATTTGCAAAGGTGGGGCAAAAGTCATTATAGTAACGTCTTTTCTGCTGGTTTTTTTCTTTGAACTGCGAACACTTCCTGTAATGAACTTCCGGCGCCTTCGAGCAACAGCGGAGCGCCCTAACCCGGTAGAGCAGGCCGCTGAGGCCCTACAGACTTCAAAAGCCAGACACGGCCGCGGAGCGGGCCGCGGAGTCGGGCAGTAGAGTCTCAGGTCTCTGGCTCGAAGGCTCAAAGGGTCTCAGTGGAGCCCTTATCGGGATGCCGCCGAGCTGCAATACCATATAAAAGGTAAGAAATCTAAAAGATATCTGGGAAGAGCACGAACAAATCTCATAAGTGCTTTGATAACCCCTTAGATAAGACTTTAGACCGAGCGGTCAAAACATTGTATTTGTCAAAATGTTGTACCTTTCCCGGCTGCTGTAGAAGCAGGAGAACTGCCAAAGCCTGGTATATCAATTGTACAACAGCGTACGCGGTATAGAGCACGAGAATGCGGGACAGTGCCCTTTGAGCGTGCTAATGGAACGGATGCAAATTAAGACCAGTGAAATCAACGCTTAAAAGCACCATATCCGAGGAGGAAACCGGGAGATCAACATCCTAGCTTTGGATATAGAGAGAAGCCATTACCTGCTCTCCCCTTGTTCATCCCGACGCTCGTAGCACCCGCAGATCCTCGTGGTCACCGTTGTGTTCGATCGATTCTATCACCTGACCTATCCCCCCCACCCATAACCTCGACCAACTGCCCACATCCTCAACCTTATTCCCGTGATGTCAAATACCATTGGGTTACGGACACAGGGTGAAAACCGTGACAGAAGATCCTATGGATGCGAAGATGCCAAAGACCAGGCACCAACCTTTAATACATCAAGCACTGAACAAAAAAACAAAACCAAGAGTGATATCGTTGTCGATGAATAATGACATCCAGAAGGACATGTTTCTACCTATAGTAACAGCAGAGCAGCAGTTACCAAAGGAAACGTAGAATCAAGAGAACAACCTTTGCTCGAGAGTATCTCACTGAGCGATGATAGTAATGAGAAAGAAGGAAATCACAGCGAGTTTCCTGAAACCCCCAGACCTTCCACGATACAAACGAATTCAGACGCACATGCAGTAAACCGAAAAGGTCAACAACTCCCCTCCATCCGACCCTCAAAAAAAAAAAAAAGTGAATCACCTGCAAACCGGTTGACGGCTGAGGATAAGAGAAGTGAAGATGACCATGATGACCATGGAGTAACAATGGAAGATCAAAGCAATCAGAGCATGAAAGCAATCATGGATGTAATGGATATACAAACTGGACATACACCACAAGTACAGATTGAGACACCAGACAAGGAAAATACGAGGGGATTGAGTTCACCGAACAGATCAAAAGAGGCTCATAAAATGAAGACTTAAGCCCTCCAACCTCACCAGGACAATAAGGAGAACAACAACCTAGACAAGAGTATTGCAAAAAATGGACAAACAATATCAGATATAGATGAACAAAGAACAGAGAAAACCGATACCGAGGCCCAGGAGGCCACCCAAGTACAGTCATATCACAAACAAACAGGAAACCCAACTCCACAAAGCCCTCGAAATGAAATTTCAATAAACAAGTTGGAACTGACAAAACAAAGAAAAGAAAAGGCTAAGAAAGCGAGAGCACTCTGGATACAAAGGCAGGATAAGATAAGTTCAAAAGGGTTACCAGTCAATTGGTCGAAAACATTTGGTCAACAGGACAACTGGTCGACACCATTTGGTCGAATGCCAAATGGTTGAATTTTTTTTTTTTTTTTTACCCCTTTTTTGGGTTTTTTTGGGGGGTCCCCCCCCCCCTTTTTTCTTTTTTTTTTTTCCCCACACGAAAACCCACAAAACACATGTATATATATAAAAAAAAAAAAAATTCGACCATTTGGCATTCGACCAAATGGTGTCGACCAAATTGCAGTCGACCAGTTTGCTGTCGACCAATTGACTGGACACCGTTCAAAACATATAGAGAAATGTAAGGAGGATAAACAACTTCCCATTAGAGGCGCCCGCCTATCACTCGACATGCTAGAACTGAACTCAATCATGAGCCCACATGAACAATCTAAGGCACCAAGGCTAAATGGAAAAATAGGCGAAAAAGCGCTTCATTGTTGTACCTCAACTCCTGCAAATAAGCACCTAGATCAGAACTTCTCCTTTACAATTAAAGATTCGACAGGTGCCATGAAAAGGAAATCTGAGAACTTACCAAGATCTCAACAAAAAGAAAGGGAACCAAAGCATGAACAAACACAACAAGTGTTTTCAAACATATCAGAATATATTCCACTGAATGAATCAGTAAGGGATCCCCCATGCTCGCGTCTACCAACAACAATGCAAGAATTGCAAAACCTCCGGATCACTACGACATCACAATCTCTGATACCATATATAAAATTGCACGAGACAAACGATCAGGCGACGTTACTAGCCCTTATCCACTCCAAGCAGATCCATATTGAAAACTTCATATTACAGATACAACAACGACTGGAACATAAAGTAGAGACAAGCCTTAACTGGCAAGCGAGATTAGCAGACATTGTTGACTCAGATCGGGCAGGGAGATTACAAGCTACTACTGCACTGTTGACACTAATGAGAGAGAGGTCAAAAATCACAAGCAAACTGACCGAATCACAAACTACCATCAAAAACACCACTCAGATGGATAGAAGTAGGCAACAAGAGGAATCAAAAGAACAAGCACAGTTGAATAAAGATGAAATGGAAATCATAGCAGGACCACACTCTCAGTCAGAGGTAATTCGAGATCAGTCTCCGAAAGTGACGGACCCACAGAACTTTCAAATCTTTACAAAGCAGTCTAATACACAGATAACGATGAAGACAAACAACATCGGAAAAAAGTTAACGAAATGGAAGGTGGAATTGCGTACCTTTATAAGAAATCTTACTTTACCTCAAAATAACCACAACAAAGGAATCACTCAACCAATAATGCAAGGTTGTGCATAACCACAACAGGTTGAAAAACTACAACGTAAAAGAAAAAGTCTAAAGAAAACAGTGATATTCAAAGATCACAAAAAGAGGAAGATGACAGAGTACAAGCGGAATCAATCGAGATCTCAACATATGAAGTAGAGACAGATTCTAATGTTACCATGGGAGACAAGATGAGATTGACACAGAAATGATCATCCTGGATCAATACCCCAAAAAAAAGATACCAGATGAGCGTAACACAATCATGACATTCGAAGAGATCTCGGATGATGATCTAGAGACCACAAGGAGTCACGAGGAAGAGTGACAATGTAACAACTCAAAACGACAGAGAAATACAGAGGACATTAAAAGTCACTGAAACAACCACCAAAAGTAACATCATATCTAGTAGGACTCTTGAAGAGAGACATTTCGTGTACCCTCATCTAAGAACACCAATCTTCAAAGACCCGACAAAGGCCCCGAAAAGTATCTGATAATCTTGCGACAATCAAATCAAGAAAATGCTCCGGTGATACTAAACAGAACAAATACACTACGTTTATTAGGAGCCTTTCAAGAACTAGCATATATAAGAACTCAAGACATTAACCTAGTCACATTTTTAGACAACAAAGCTCTAAACGTAGTAGAAATTGAATTAAAGACAAATGATGTAATGCAAGAGATCCTAAAAATGTCAAACCAATTTGAATATATAGGTTTCATTTGTACAAGGGGCACAGAAGCTGGTCTTTCTACAAAGATAAGAACAGGGCCAGATGCTATCAGAAAGCAGCAGATCTTTTACCGTGAATCGACAGAGAGAAGTATGTATACCGTATACACAGATACCGAAGACTCATATACAATGTCGGAACAGCGTCACAAAAAGAACCTGAGCAAAATATCAAGAGTGGGAGGACAACTATCATGAGAGGATCCCCAATACAAACTCTAAAATGCAACACAGATAACTACCAGAGGCTAAATACGCTGATATAAAATTAGTTTCTTAGAATACCAGAGGCTTTGGGCACCTTTTTGAAAAGCCACACTGCCAGTTATTAGACAGTCATATAATATGTCTACAGGAGACGGGGATGCCACAGACACCAGATTGCGAAGGATATACAACCTTCATTAATCCTGCACACACACAACAAAAATGAAGACCCTCCTCAGGGCAATTGATATTGCTAAAGATTGATTCCCCATGGACGACAATCGAGTCATAAAATATGAATCCTTGGATCCAATACATATTGCTGCAAAAAACAGGAAACCTCTCTGTTCAGACACGATTTTCAAGCAACATCTCGACCTTAGTCATTTTTAATTTATACTGGAATCCAGCAGCGATCAATGAGATGATTTTCATTGACAAAGTGATGACAGAGTTAGATCGCATAATTGCCACATACCCTAAAACAGAAGTAGTGATTTGTGGAGACTTGAACATTCAGTTAATGGATATACATGGTAAACCAAAAGAAAAAAATGCATTAATGGGAAAAGAAAAATGATGGATCAAAGAAATGGCAATGAGAAACATGATCAATGCAGGGAACTACCATAATCAACAAGATAACAAAATGGTTCCAACATGGACACAGCGTTCACCAGAAGCGGTTTTGGACTACATCATTATATCCTCGGACATACAGAAAAGAAAAGAAAAGATGAGCATCTTTGAAATCCCACACAGTGACCATCACATGTTAATCCTGACTTGGGTGACCGATGGAATGTCAAGACAAAAACAGCCTCTCCCCAAAATAGAGCTCAACACACAGCAATCACGTCTAAGAATTAAAACAACTCAGATGGACGCCGTGGTAGGAGACTTTACAGCCTCTGAGAAAACATTCATAGAAAAACTAAATTATGGCTGGTTATTGGTCCCGTACCATCAAGGAAAGAACTTAAGGCCAAATACAAACCAGCCGCATAAACATCAGTATCACCCGCAAATCAGAGAAAAAAAAGATCTGAGGAAAGCATGGATGCTCCTACAGAAAGCTAATAATCCAGTAAACCAACAAGCAATAAACAATGAGAAAAACAGATATCACAACTGGATAAAAATGCATCAAAGATTCATATTACAGAAAGATGCTGAACTCATGCTTCAATGCCTCAAAAATCGAAATACACGTGATCTCTGGTTTCTTCTAACTTCAAAACATGTGACACAGCAACATCTCACACAAAATGTGCAAGAAAAAGACTGGATAGAGTACTTCTCTTAATTAAATGGCAAAAGATCTTCTGCTGAGGCCGATATTCTACAAAATAATGCAAAGTGGTCCATCAATAGATCAAAAGAAGACATTGTTCAAATAATCAACAAGCTGAACACAATCGCGAGCACCTGGGCCGGATGGTCTGTCAAACGAAGTCATCAAGAAATCTGCAAAGGTGTGGCAATGATAATGGTCCAACTCATAGAGATAATACATGCTCACCACACAATTCCATCAACATGGAGAATGGCAACCTTAATGCTGATCTATAAACAAGGACCTAAATAAAATCCAGCAAACTATCGGCCAATAGCCTTGTTAGATCCCCTAGGGAAAATTCTCGCATCCATACTGCAAAAAGAGTTGACAACATGGGCCTTTGTAGAAAATCTTGTGGCAAAGAGACAAACAGGCTTTGTCCAGAAAGTTGGCACAGAGGTTAACCTATTCCTTTTGAATCTGGTAAAACAGGAATCCATCATGAAAAAGACAACAGTGTGGATGGTGTTTGTGGACCACCACTTAGCCTTTTACACCATAAAGCGTCAGCTTTTATGGAAGAAACTTCAAAAGTGGAAATGTCCAGCTCACATTCTTCAGCCTATCAAATTACTTAACACTGATACCAACGTTCGAGTGAGACTGACTAAGGAGGGCATCCAAACAGCGGACATTGAGACATCAAACGGACTGAAGCAAGGCTGCCCATTGGCAGCCACATTGTATAATATGTTCACAGCAGACATTGAGCAAGAAACCATATTATCAACATCCAACCCGCCAAAAATACATTCTACTGCATTGCCCATAATGATGTATGCTGACGATATTACACTTTAGACAAAACTCAATGTGGTCTGCAAACCAGCATCGACAGCCTAGCAAAATACATGGACAAAACGAGCTCAAAATAAACATCAAAAAAACCAAAATCATGGCCACAAGCAAAACCAAGCCAAAAGATTGGATTATAAACTTTAAGATCAATGGACAACAGATAAAAAACTGTCCAGTCTTTCAAGTATTTGGGGATCATGATAAATCAAGATAAGGGGTTTTGCTGCACAAAATATGGAAAATGTTCTTTTATACCAATAGCAACATTTTACAAGTCTAAAGTGATCCCAGCACTAGTCTATGGAGCTGAAGGACTAATAAAGTTAAGTCCATCAATCTGGTCTAAAGTAGAGGCCATATTCTGGAGGAAGCTATTGAATCTGCCAGTAAGTTTTCCCATTGCAAGAATATGTTTTGAGATGGCAATCCAATCCATAGACTCAATTGTGGTATGGAAAAAACTGTGTCTATACAGGAAGATAATCTCAAACGAAAACATTCCTGCAATTGAAATATTGAGACCTAACATAGATCCAATAGGTGCAAAAATGTTATGTGTTTGGAATAAAGAGATGATGAAACACCTTGAACGAGAAGAAATATCAACAGACACGCTGATCCACCGTCCGCAGAATGCAAAGGAAGAAAATGATGTGGAATGATTGGATCAAGACCATTGCAGAGAAGTCGACCTATAAAGAAAACCTGAACTGCGTTCTCGAGAAAAGATCAATGACACAACTACCAGGATATCTGAAGATCTTTCCAGACTCAAGAATAAGATCACTCTTTATGAAGTTGCGATTGAATTTACTCCCCCACAAGAACGAGACTGGCAATAATCAAACAGCAAAATCATGATAATCAATTATGTTGGTTTTGCAACCAGAGAGGAAACATTGAATCCCTATGCATATCATCATGGTGTGCCCATATTTACAAGAAGAAAGAGCCCTGTGTAGATCCTACTTTAACATCAGCAATCAAACCCTTATACAAGAAGACCGATGGGCGCAAATCCTTCTGGGGCATGATAAGCTGATATTCATAATAATCACTTTTTGGAAAAAAGTTCATGAAATTAGCAACAGACTCATCTGACAAACCTGTAACCCATATACTAACATTGTTACCTGTTACAGACATAAGAACTAAAGTCATTTGATATACTGTAAGATGTTAAAGAAATGAAAAGTTTATGTATAAACTATAACATTTTAAATAAAAAAATAAAAAATAAAAAATTATTGTAAGAGGAACCGGTGTGGGCAGGATGTAGGTACCTTGGTGCACAGGATTGGAACAATATAGGCAAGACAATAATTTGCTCAGCAAAATGAACAGTAAAGTACATTTTTACAGAGATATACAATGGATCATCGGGTAGTTAAGGGGAGGCAATGATCTCATGTCCAGGACTTTGAGGCCATGGCAGTAGGTGCATTACAAATATCAAGTAAAACAACATAGCATTTTGAAGGCCAGAGTCACATTCCACGTGCAAGAGGTGTCTCTTTAGAGATAATTTGAATGCTTGGACAGTGGCAGTGATTTTGACTTGACTTGAAGTAAGGTGTTGTAGTGGAGGGGTCCAGGTAGTGAAAAGGAGCAGAAATAGGAAGTCATTAAAGTGGAGGGCAACACAAGGATTGAGACATGTTTGGGAGTGAAGAGTGCAAGGAGGAGAATAGCAGCAGCACCGAATTTCAGTAGGGTGTCCTTCAACTCAAGGAGTCACCTGGCAACCTTACAGTAGATGGAGTAGATCATGGAAAGTAGTTTGAAGAGGAATACTTTGTACTGGGCACACATCCTGCCTGGATGCAATTAGAAGTGGTGGCAGTAGATGTGGAGTTTGTAGAGGGTATCAGTAACAGAGTTTAGTATCTTAGTGAGATGGGTCAAGGTGTAGAGAGAAGGGGCCAGGAAAAGGGTACAGCAGTAGTTCAGTCAACTAAGGAAATCGTTGTTTTATTGGAGTACTAGGTAAGGTGCAGAGGAGTTTTCAGATGTTTTGAAAGTTCATGCTAGCCACTGTGGTACTCAGGTTAATGAAGGGCTTGAGATTGAGAATGCTGTGGAGAGGACCGCAAGGTTGCGTGCTTTCAGCTCTTGATTATTCTCCTTCCCTTGCTTATTATTGTACGGTTTGTTAGAATGAGCTTTTCTGCACCAAGGGGACAAACTCCCCTTCTAATGTTTGACTCTGGCTACTCTATTAATCTTTCGGGACCTAAAAGATTAAGGAAGTTCGTGTCCAGTCTGACATTTCACCAATTAGCCTGCAGGAGAGGTCCTAATTGATTGTTGCCCTATTTATACTCACCCCAAAATGATTTGTGGACTCTCTGCCTTTCAGAAGGGCTGCCTCGCCCTTGGCTCGCCAGCTCCCCTTCTGCAGCTAGGTACGTCTCGGCCCGTCCTGGCCAGGACACTGCCCGAAGTCGAACCACAGCCTTCAAAGAATTCGATCAGCAGTTCCAACTCCCAGCTACACTGATCAGCAGCCCAACACACGAACCTCTCCAAATCTCCAGTCACGCAACAGAGCCCTCTCTCTCCAGGCACTCCTCCTACCCCCGTTTCTCTGCCTCTATTTCAACCCCTCATTGAACACCTCCTCCTCTATATGATTATGTATATTTTCTTTAATATTTCCCAGCCTCTTTCGTGGTGTTATCTGTCGCCACCCCAGTATCAGCTCATGTAACATTTCAGCCCCTGTGACCTTTGGACAGTATTCTGCTTAGCACAACATCCTGAGGCCTGCCCTCCTGCCCTGTGTGAACGACAAGTGTTTTATTTTCAAGGACCATCTTGCTTCTGATACATTGCATGCTCTGAATCTTTCCTTGCGAACTGCTGCCATTCAGCTTTCAATTTTGCATTAATTCTAAACCTGGTAATGTCTGTGTTTGTGCACCTACCACTACCAGCATTTTCATGGCCCAAGCATAACCAATCTAACCCACTCTATTTCCCCCAATGTTATGTGTTCATGTCAAATGTTAAACTACACACTGGAAATACCGCACACATTCTTCAGCTCCTAAATATTCTAACAGGAAGGCTATGCCGTTTGAAGCAGGCAGGTAGATTACTTCCATTTCGGGGGGAAAGGAGAATAAGGGTCCTGATTTCAGTATTTGCTTCGTGAATTCTGGTGCTGTTTTTCCAGTGTTTCAAAACATTTTTAAATACATATTTCTTAGTGCTTTTTCATTTCCCTGTGCAATTTACTAACAGAGGGCCCGATTCAGAGAATCTGGTGCAGAAAAGGCGCAAGGGCCGCATGTCTAGAAGGAGTCTGCGCTAGCTGTTACACAGAGAAATCTTTGCGCGGCACTCGTATTCATGGATTGTGTGAGGCATCAGTAGCCGTGGCGCAAGTAACACCAAGCTGCGCCAGCAACGCCCCAACACGCCCAAACGCACAATAAAAAACAAGTGAAATGCCTAACACGGCACAATCCTCCGCACCATCCCTAGACCAGCACACAGCTCCACTAGCAAAATGGCATAAAAACACCCTGTGATCCCCGGCCACACCCCAGCCTAATCATGTGAAAACACCCTGCGATCCCGGGCTGCAACTCAGCGTAATCACGTGAAAAAAACCTGTGATCCCTGTCCGCACCCCAACGTAATCACATGAAAACACCTCGCAATTCCCGGTCGCACTGCAGCGTAATTGTACGAAAACACCCTGCGATCCCCATCCGCACCTTAGCGTAACTGCGTGAAAACACCATGCAATCCCTGGCCGCAGCCCAGTGTAATCACGTGAAAACACCACGTGATCCCCTTCCGCACCCCAGTGTAAACGCATGAAAACACCATGCGATCCCCGTCTGCACCCCAGCGTAATAGCGTGAAAACCACTCACAATCCCCACCCGCACCCCAGCGTAATCGCAAGAAAACACCCTGTGATCCCTGTCCCACAAGGCCTGGGCCACCACCAGCCAAATGGTGCCCTAACCCACTCGCAATCGGTGGCATGGAGCCTCCTCCACATGGGATACCCCAGTCCAATCATCTGTGACCCCACCCTGCAGGCGGCGCCCGCCACATGGGACACCACAGCCCCCATTACCCGTGACCCGACCCTGCAGGCAGCCCCCTCCACATGGGACACCCTCACCCCAACCTCCATCCCCCGTGACCCCACCCTGCAGGCAGCCCCCTCCACATGGGACACCCCGGCTCCCATCACCCATGACCCCACCCTGCAGGCAACCCCCTCCACATCGGACACCCCTACCCCAGCACCCATCACCCATGACCCGACACTGTAGGCAGCCCCTCCCACATGGGATACCCCAACCCCAGCCCACATCACCCATGACCCCACCCTGCAGGCAGCCCCCACCACATGGGACACCCAATCCCCATCACCCATGATGCCGCCCTGCAGGCATCCCCCTCTACATGGGAGACCACCACCCCAGCCCCATCACCCATGACCCCACCCTGCAGGCAGCCCTCGACATATGTATTACCCCCACCCCAGCCCCCATCACCCGTGACCCCACCCTGCAGGCAGCCCCCTCCACATGGGACACCCCAGCCCCATCACCCATGAATCCCCCTGCAGGCAGCCCCCTCCACATGAGACACCCCCACTCCAGCCACCATCACCTGTGACCCCACCCTGCAGGCAGCCCCCTCCACATGAGATAAACCCGCCCCATCACCCATGACCCCACCCTGCAGGCAGCCCCACTCCACATGGGACATGCCAGCCCCCATCACCCATGACCCCACTCTGCAGGCAGCCCCCTCCACATGGGACACCCCAGCCCCCATCACCCATGACCCCACCCTGCAGGCAGCCCCCTCCACATGGGATACCATTCTCCCGAGCCTATCTTCACCCATGACCCCATGCTGCAGGCAGCTCCCTCCACATGTGACACCCCAGGGCCCATCACCTGTGACCCCACCCTGCAGGCAGCCCCCTCCACATGGACACTTCATCCCCCATAACCCATTACCCCACCCTGTAGGCAGCCACCTCCACATGGGAAACCCCCACCCCAGCCCCCATCACCCGTGACACCACCCTGCAGGCAGCACCCTCCACATGGGCTGCCCCACCACAGCCCCCATCACCCATGACCCCACCCTGCAGGCAGCCACCTCACATGGGACACTCCAGCTCGATCACCCATGACCCCACCCTGCAGGCAGCCCCACTCCACATGGGACATGCCAGCCCCCATCACCCATGACCCCACCCTGCAGGCAGCCCCCTCCACATGGGACACCCCAGCCTCCATCACCCATGACCCCACCCTGCAGGCAGCCCCCTCCACATGGGATACCATTCTCCCCAGCCCCCTTCACCCATGACCCCACCCTGCAGGCAGCCCCCTCCACATGGGACACTTCATCCCCCATAACCCATTACCCCACCCTGTAGGCAGCCACGTCCACATGGGAAACCCCCACCCCAGCCCCCATCACCCGTGACCTCACCCTGCATGCAGCACCTTCCACATGGGATGCCCCACCACAGCCCCATCACCCATGACCCCTCCCTGCAGGCAGCCACCTCCACATGGGACACCCCAGCCCGATCACACGTGACCCCACCCTGCAGGCAGCCCCCTCCACATGGGACACCCCAGCCCCATCACCCGTGACCTCCCCCTGCAAGCAGCCCCGTCCACATGGGACACTCCAGCCCCATCACCCGTGACCCCACCCTCCAGGCAGCCCCCTCCACATGGGATACCCCCATCCCCATCACTTGTGACCCCACACTGCAGACAGCCCCCTCCACATGAGACACCCCAGGCCCCATCACCCATGACCCCACCATGCAGGAAGCCCCGTCCATATGGGATAACCTAGCCCCCATCACCCATGACCCCACCCTGCAGGCAGCCCCCTCCACATGGGATACCCCAGCCCCCATCACCCATGACCCCAACCTGCAGGCAGCCCCCTCCACATGGGACACCCCCAACCCAGCCACCATCATCCGTGACCTACCTTGCAGGCAGACCCCTCTACATGGGATAACCCAGCCCCCATCACCCGTGACCCCACCCTACAGGAAACCCCCTCTACATGTAACACCCCAGCCCCCATCGCCTGTGACCCCTCTCTGCAGGTAGCTCCCTCCACCTGGGGTACCCCGGCTCCCATCAACCATGACCCCACCCTGCAGTCAGCCCCCTCCACATGAGACACTTCATCCCCCATAACCCATTACCCCACCCTGTAGGCAGCCACCTCCACATGGGAAACCCCCACCCCAGCCCCCATCACCCGTGACCCCACCCTGCAGGCAGCACCCTCCACATGGGATGCCCCACCACAGCCCCTATCACCAATGACCCCACCCTGCAGGCAGCCACCTCCACATGGGACACCCCAGCCCGATCACACATGACCCCACCCTGCAGGCAGCCCCCTCCACATGGGACACCCCAGCCCCCATCACCCGTGACCTCACCCTGCAAGCAGCCCCCTCCACATGGGACACTCCAGCCCCATCACCCGTGACCCCACCCTGCAGGCAGCCCCCTCCACATGGGATACCCCCATCCCCATCACTTGTGACCCCAAGCTGCAGACAACCCCCTCCACATGAGACACCCCAGGCCCCATCACCCATGACCCCACCATGCAGGCAGCCCCCTCCATATGGGATAACCTAGCCCCCATCACCCATGACCCCACCCTGCAGGCAGCCCCCTCCACATGGGATACCCCAGCCCCCATCACCCATGACCCCAACCTGCAGGCAGCCCCCTCCACATGGGACACCCACAACCCAGCCACCATAATACGTGACCTACCTTGCAGGCAGACCCTTCTACATGGGATACCCCAGCCCGCATCACCCGTGACCCCACCCTACAGGAAACCCCCTCTACATGTAACACCCCAGCCCCCATCACCTGTGACCCCTCTCTGCAGGTAGCTCCCTCCACCTGGGGTACCCCGGCTCCCATCAACCATGACCCCACCCTGCAGGCAGCCTCCTACACATGGGATACCCCCAACCCAGCTCCCATTACCCATGACCCCACCCTGTAGGCAGCCCCGTCCACATGGGACCCCCCACCCCAGCCCCCAACACCTGTGACCCCAACCTGCAGGCAGCCCCCTCTACATGGGGCACCCCCACCTCAGCCCCATCACCCATGACCCCACCCTGCAGGCAGCCCCCTTCACATGGGACACCACAGCCCCCATCACCCATGACTCCACCCTGCAGGCAGCCCCCTCCACATTGGACACCCCAATCCTAGCCTAATCACCTATGACCCCACTCTGCAGACAACCACCTCCACATGGGATACCCCCACCCCAGCCCCATTACCCGTGACCCCACCCTGCAGGCAGCAGCCTCAACATGGGACACCCCCACCCCAGCCTACATCACCCATGACCCCACCCTGCAGGCAGCCCCCTCCACATAGGACACGGCAGCCCCCATCACCCGTGACCCCACCCTGCAGGCAGCCCCCTCCACATGAGATACCCCCACCTCAGCCCCCAACACCTGTGACCCCAACCTGCAGGCAGCTCCCTCCACATGAGGCACCGCCACCTCAGCCCCATCACCCATGACTCCACCCTGCAGGCAGCCCCCTTCACATGGGACACTACAGCCCCCATCACCCGTGACTCCACCCTGCAGACAGCCCCCTCCACATGGGACACCCCAACCCTAGTCCCATCACCTATGACCCCACCCTGCAGGCAATCGCCTCCACATGGGATACCCCCACTCCAGCCCCATTACCCGTGACCCCAACCTGCAGGCAGCCCCCACCACATGGGGCACCCCCAACCCAGCCACCATCATCCATGACCTACCTTGCAGGCAGACCCCTCTACATGGGATACCCCAGCCCCATCACCCGTGACCCCACGCTACAGGAAGCCCCCTCTACATGTCACACCCCAGCCCCCATCACCTGTGACCCCTCTCTGCAGGTAGCTCCCACCACCTGGGGTACCCCAGCTCCCATCAACCATGACCCCACCCTGCAGGCAGCCTCCTCCACATGGGATATCCCCAACCCTACTCCCATTACCCATGACCCCACCCTGTAGGCAGCCCCCTCCACATGGGATACTCCCACCCCAGCCCCCACCACCCATGACCCCACCCTGCAGGCAGCCCCCTGCACATGGTACACCACAGCCGCCATCACCCATGACTCCACCCTGCAGGCAGCCCCCTCCACATGGGACACCCCAACCCTAGCCCCATCACCTATGACCCCACCCTGCAGGCAACCACCTCCACATGGGATACCCCCAACCCAGCCCCATTACCCGTGACCCCACCCTGCAGGCAGCCCCCTCCACATGGGACACCCCCACTCCAGCCACCATCACCTCTGACCCCACCCTGCAGGCATCCCCGTCCACATGAGATACTCCCGCCCAATCACCCATGACCCCACCCTGCAGGCAGCCCCACTCCACATGGGACATGCCAGCCCCCATCACCCATGACCCCACCCTGCAGGCTGCCCCCTCCACATGGGACACCCCAGCCTCCATCACCCATGACCCCACCCTGCAGGCAGCCCCCTCCACATGGGATACAATTCTCCCCAGCCCCCTCCACCCATGACCCCACCCTGCAGGCAGCCCCCTCCACATGGGACACTTCATCCCCCATAACCCATTACCCCACCCTGTAGGCAGCCACCTCCACATGGGAAACCCCCACCCCAGCCCCCATCACCCGTGACCCCACCCTGCAGGCAGCACCCTCCACATGGGATGCCCCACCACAGCCCCCATCACCCATGACCCCACCCTGCAGGCAGCCACCTCCACATGGGACACCCCAGCCCGATCACACGTGACCCCACCCTGCAGGGAGCCCCCTCCACATGGGACACCCCAGCCCCCATCACCTGTGACCTCACCCTGCAAGCAGCCCCCTCCACATGGGACACTCCAGCCCCATCACCCGTGACCCCACCCTGCAGGCAGCCCCCTCCACATGGGATACCCCCATCCCATCACTTGTGACCCCACGCTGCAGACAGCCCCTTCCACATGAGACACCCCAGGCCCCATCACCCATGACCCCACCATGCAGGCAGCCCCCTCCATATGGGATAACCTAGCCCCCATAACCCATGACCCCACCCTGCAGGCAGCCCCCTCCACATGGGATACCCCAGCCCCCATCACCCATGACCCCAACCTGCAGGCAGCCCCCTCCACATGGGACACCCCCAACCCAGCCACCATCATCTGTGACATACCTTGCAGGCAGACCCCTCTACATGGGATACCCCAGCCCCCATCACCTGTGACCCCACCCTACAGGAAAACCCCTCTACATGTAACACCCCAGCCCCCATCACCTGTGACCCCTCTCTGCAGGCAGCTCCCTCCGCTGGGGTACCCCGGCTCCCATCAACCATGACCCCACCCTGCAGGCAGCCTCCTCCACATGGGATACCCCCAACCCAGCTCCCATTACCCATGACCCCACCCTGTAGGCAGCCCCGTCCACATGGGACCCCCCACCCAGCCCCCAACACCTGTGACCCCAACCTGCAGGCAGCCCCCTCCACATGGGGCACCCCCACCCCAGCCCCATTACCCGTGACCCCACCCTGCAGGCAGCCCCCTCCACAAGGGACACCCCAGCCCCCATCACCTGTGACCCCACTCTGCAGGCAGCCCCCTCCACATGGGACATCCCAGCCCCCATCACCCGTGACCCCACCCTGCAGGCAGCCCCCTCCACATGGAATACCTCCACCCCGGCCCCCATCACCTGTGACACCACCCTGCAGGCAGCCCCCTCCACATGGGAAACCTCCACCCCAGCCCCCATCACCTATGACACCACCCTGCAGGCAGCCCCCTCCACTTGGGACACCTCAGTCCCCATCACCCGTGACCCCACCCTGCAGGCAGCCCCCTCCACATAGGACACCCCAGCCCCCATCACCTGTGACCCCACCCTGAAGGCAGCCCCGTCCACATGAGATAGCTCCACCCCAGCCCCCATCACCTGTGACCCCTCTCTGCAGGCAGCCCCCTCCACATGGGGTACCCCAGCCCCCATCACCCATGACCCCACACTGCCGGCAGCCTCCTCCACATGGGATACTCCCAACCCAGCCCCCATTACCCGTGACCCCTCCCTGTAGGCAGCCCCCTCCACATGGATACCGCCACCCCAGCCCCCAACACCTGTGACCCCAACGTGCAGGCAGCCCCCTACCCATTGGGTACCCCCACCTCAGCCCCATCACCCATGACCCCACCGTGAAGGCAACCCCCTCCACATGGGATACGCCCACCCCAGCCCCCATCACCTGTGACCCCACCCTGCAGGCAGCACCCTCCACATGGGGTACCCCAGCGCCCATCACCTTTGACCCCACCCTGCAGGCAGCCTCCTCCACATGGGATACCCCCAACCCAGCCCCCATTACTCATGACCCAAACCTGTAGGCAGCCCCCTCCACATGGATACCCCCACCCCAGCCCCCAACACCTGTGACCCCAACGTGCAGGCAGTTCCCTCCACATGGGGCACCCCCACCTCAGCCCCATCACCTGTGACCCCACCCTGCAGGTAACCCCGTCCACATGGGATACCCCCACCCCAGCCCCATCGCCTGTGACCCCACCCTGCAGGCAGCAGCATCCACATGGGACACTCCCACCCCAGCCTACTTCACCCATGACCCCACACTGCAGGTGGCCCTCTCTACATGGGACACCCCAGCCCCCATCACCCATGACCCCACCCTGCAGGCAGACCCCTCCACATGGGATATCTCCACCCCAGAACCCATCACCTGTGCCCCCACCCTGCAGGCAGCCCCCTCCACATGGGACACCCCAGCCCCCATCTCCCGTGGCCCACCCTGTAGGCAGCCCCCTCCACATGGGATACCTACACCTC
Source organism: Ambystoma mexicanum (assembly GCF_040938575.1). Taxonomy (NCBI): domain Eukaryota; kingdom Metazoa; phylum Chordata; class Amphibia; order Caudata; family Ambystomatidae; genus Ambystoma; species Ambystoma mexicanum. The sequence goes on along the minus strand of NC_090941.1, from coordinate 137,542,928 downwards.
AGCCCCCATCACCTGTGACCCCACCCTGAAGGCAGCCCCCTCCACATAGGACACCCCAGCCGCCATCACCGGTGACCCCACCCTGCAGGCAGCCCCCTCCACATGGGACACCCCCGTCCCCATCACCTGTGACCCCTCTCTGCAGGCAGCCCCCTCCACATAGGACACCCCAACCCCCATCACCTGTGACCCCACCTTGCAGGTAGCCCCCTCCACATGGGATACCTCCACCCCAGCCGCCATCACCTGTGACCCCACCCTGCAGGGAGTCCCCTTCACATGGGACACCCCAGTCCCCATCACCTGTGACCCCTCTCTGCAGGCAGCCCCCTCCACATGGGGTACCGCAGCCCCCATCACCCGTGACCCCACACTGCAGGCAGCCTCCTCCACATGGGATACTCCCAACCCAGCCCCCATTACCCATGACCGCACCCTGTAGGCAGCCCCCTCCACATGGTTACCCCCACCCCAGCCCCCAACACCTGAGACCTCAATGTGCAGGCAGCCCCCTCCACATGGGGTACCCCCACCTCAGCCCCATCACCCGTTACCCCACCGTGCAGGCAACCCCCTCCACATGGGGTACCCCTACCCCAGCCCCCATCACCTGTAACCCCACCCTACAGGCAGCACCCTCCACATGTAGTACCCCAGCGGCCATCACCCGTGCCCCACCCTGCAGGCAGCCTCCTCCACATGGGATACCCCCAACCCAGCCCTCATTACCCATGACCCCACCCTGTAGGCAGCCCCCTCCACATGGATACCCCCACCCCAGCCCCCAACACCTGTGACCCCAACGTGCAGGCAGCCGCCTCCACATGGGGCACCCCCACCTCAGCTCCATCACACTCACGGGTCACCCCCACCCTGCAGGCAACCTCCTCCACATGGGATACCCCCATCCCAGCCCCCATCACCCGTGAGCCCACCCTGCAGGCAGCCTCCTCCACATGAGATAACCCCAACCCAGCCCCCATTACCCATGACCCCACCCTGTAGGCAGCCCCCTCCACATGGATTCCCCCACCCCAGACCCCAACACTTGTGGCCCCAACGTGCAGGCAGCTCTCTCCACATGGGGCACCCCCACCTCAGCCCCATGACCCGTGACCCCACCCTGCAGGTAACCCCGTCCACATGGGATACCCCCACCTCAGCCCCATCAAATGTGACCCCACCCTGCAGGCAGCAGCATCCACATGGGACACCCCCACCCCAGCCTACATCACCCATGACCCCACCCTGCAGGCAGCCCCCTCCACATGGGACACCCCAGCCCCCATCACCCGTGACCCCACCCTGCAGGCAGCCCCCACCACATGGGATATCTCCACCCAGCCCCCATCACCTGTGACCCCACCCTGCAGGCAGCCCCCTCCACATGGGACACCCCAGAACCCATCACCTGTGACCCCACCCTGCAGGCAGCCCCCGCCACATGGGATACCTCCACCCCAGCACCCATCACCTGTGACCCCACCCTGCAGGCAGCCCCCTCCACGTGGGACACCCCAGTCCCCATCACCTGTGACCCTCTCTGCAGGCAGCCCCCTCCACATAGGACACCCCAGGCCCCATCACCCATGACCCCACCCTGCAAGCGGCCCTCTCCACATGGGGTACCGCAGCCCCCATCACCCGTGACCCCACACTGCAGGCAGCCTCCTCCATATGGGATACTCCCAACCCAGCCCCCATTACCCGTGACCGCACCCTGTAGGCTGTCCCCTCCACATGGTTACCCCCAGCCCAGCTCCCAACACCCGTGACCCCACCATGCAGGCAACCCCCTCCACATGGGATACCCCCACCCCAGCCCCATCACCCGTGACCCCACCCTACAGGAAGCCCCCTCTACATGTCACACCCCAGCCCCCATCCCCTGTGACCCCTCTCTGCAGGTAGCTCCCTCCACCTGGGGTACCCCAGCTCCCATCAACCATGACCCCACCCTGCAGGCAGCCTCCTCCACATGGGATACCCCCAACCCAGCCCCCATTACCCATGACCCCAACCTGTAGGCAGCCCCCTCCACATGGATACCCCCACCCCAGCCCCCAACACCTGTGACCCCAACGTGCAGGCAGTTCACTCCACATGGGGCACCCCCACCTCAGCCCCATCACCCGTGACCCCACCCTGCAGGCAACCCCGTAAACATGGGATACCCACACCCAATCCCATTGCCTGTGACCCCACCCTGCAGGCAGCAGCATCCACATGGGACACTCCCACCCAGCCTACATCACCCATGACCCCACACTGCAGGCGCCCCTCTCTACATGGGACACCCCAGCCCCAGTTACCCATGACCCCACCCTGCAGGCAGCCCCCTCCACATGGAATATCTCCACCCCCGCCCCCATCACCAGTGACCCCACCCTGCAGGCAGCCCCCTCCACATGGGACACCCCAGCCCCCATCACCCATGGCCCACCCTCTAGGCAGTCCCCTCCACATGGGATACCTCCACCTCAGCCCCATCACCTATGACCCCACCCTGCAGGCAGCCCCCTCCACATAGGACACCCCAGCCCCCCTCACCTGTGACCCCACCCTGCAGGCAGCCCCCTCCACATGGGATACCTCCACCCCAGCCCCCATCACCGGTGACCCCACCCTGTAGGCAGCCCCCTCCACATAGGACACCCCAGCCCCCATCACCTGTGACCCCACCCTGCAGGCAGCCCCCTCCACATGGGATACCTCCACCCTAGCCCCCATCACCAGTGACCCCACCCTGCAGGGAGTCCCCTTCACATGGGACACCCCAGTCCCCATCACCTGTGACCCCTCTCTGCAGGCAGCCCCCTCCACATGGGGTACCGCAGCCCCCATCACCCGTGACCCCACACTGCAGGCAGCCTCCTCCACATGGGATACTCCCAACCCAGCCCCCATTACCCATGACCGCACCCTGTAAGCAGCCCCCTCCACATGGTTACCCCCACCCCAGCCCCCAACACCTGAGACCTCAATGTGCAGGCAGCCCCCTCCACATGGGGTACCCCCACCTCAGCCCCATCAGCCGTGACCCCACGGTGCAGGCAACCCCCTCCACATGGGGTACCCCTACCCCAGCCCCCATCACCTGTAACCCCACCCTACAGGCAGCACCCTCCACATGGGGTACCCCAGCGCCCATCACCTTTGACCCCACCCTGCAGGCAGCCTCCTCCACATGGGATACCCTCAACCCAGCCCCCATTACCCATGACCCCAACCTGTAGGCAGCCCCCTCCACATGGATACCCCCACCCCAGCCCCCAACACCTGTGACCCCAACGTGCAGGCAGTTCCCTCCACATGGGGCACCCCACCTCAGCCCCATCACCCGTGACCCCACCCTGCAGGTAACCCCGTCCACATGGGATACCCCACCCCAGCCCCATCGCCTGTGACCCCACCCTGCAGGCAGCAGCATCCACATGGGACACTCCCACCCCAGCCTACATCACCCATGACCCCACACTGCAGGCGGCCCTCTCTACATGGGACACCCCAGCCCCCATCACCCGTGACCCCACCCTGCAGGCAGACCCCTCCACATGGGATATCTCCACCCCAGAACCCATCACCTGTGACCCCACCCTGCAGGCAGCCCCCTCCACATGGGACACCCCAGCCCCCATCACCCGTGGCCCACCCTGTAGGCAGCATCCTCCACATGGGATACCTCCACCTCAGCCCCCATCACCTGTGACCCCACCCTGCAGGCAGCCCTCTCCACATAGGACACCCCAGCCCCCATCGCCTGTGATCCCACCCTGCAGGCAGCCCCCTCCACATGGGACAGCTCCACCCCAGCCCCCATCACCTGTGACCCCACCCTGCAGGCAGCCCCCTCCACATGGGACACCCCGTCCCCATCACCTGTGACCCCTCTCTGCAGGCAGCCCCCTCCACATAGAACACCCCAGCCCCCATCACCTGTGACCCCACCCTGCAGGTAGCCCCTCCACATGGGATACCTCCACCCCAGCCCCCATCACCTGTGACCCCACCCTGCAGGGAGTCCCCTTCACATGGGACACCCCAGTCCCCATCACCTGTGACCCCTCTCTGCAGGCAGCCCCCTCCACATGGGGTACCACAGCCCCCATCACCTGTGACCCCACACTGCAGACAGCCTCCTCCACATGGGATACTCCCAACCCAGCCCCCATTACCCATGACCCCACCCTGTAGGCAGCCCCCTCCACATGGTTACCCCCACCCCAGCCCCCAACACCTGAGACCTCAATGTGCAGGCAGCCCCCTTCACATGGGGTACCCCCACCTCAGACCCATCACCCGTGACCCCACCGTGCAGGCAACCCCCTCCACATGGGGTACCCCTACCCCAGCCCCCATCACCTGTAACCCCACCCTACAGGCAGCACCCTCCACATGTAGTACCCCAGCGGCCATCACCCGTGCGCCACCCTGCAGGCAGCCTCCTCCACATGGGATACCCCCAACCCAGCCCCCATTACCCATGACCCCACCCTGTAGGCAGCCCCCTCCACATGGATACCCCCACCCCAGCCCCCAACACCTGTGACCCCAACGTGCAGGTAGCCCCCTCCACATGGGGCACCCCCACCTCAGCTCCATCACCCTCACGGGTCACCCCCACCCTGCAGGCAACCTCCTCCACATGGGATACCCCCATCCCAGACCCATCACCCGTGAGCCCATCCTGCAGGCAGCCTCCTCCACATGAGATAACCCCAACCCAGCCCCCATTACCCATGACCCCACCCTGTAGGCAGCCCCCTCCACATGGATACCCCCACCCCAGCCCCCAACACCTGTGGCCCCAACGTGCAGGCAGCTCTCTCCACATGGGGCACCCCCACCTCAGCCCCATGACCCGTGACCCCACCCTGCAGGTAACCCCGTCCACATGGGATACCCCCACCTCAGCCCCATCACCTGTGACCCCACCCTGCAGGCAGCAGCATCCACATGGGACACCCCCACCCCAGCCTACATCACCCATGAACCCAACCATGCAGGCAGCCCCCTCCACATGGGACCCCCAGCCCCCATCACCCGTGACCCCACCCTGCAGGCAGCCCCCACCACATGGGATATCTCCACCCAGCCCCCATCACCTGTGACCCCACCCTGCAGGCAGCCCCCTCCACATGGGACACCCCAGAACCCATCACCTGTGACCCCACCCTGCAGGCAGCCCCCGCCACATGGGATACCTATACCCCAGCACCCATCACCTGTGACCCCACCCTGCAGGCAGCCCCCTCCACATGGGACACCCCAGTCCCCATTACCTCTGACCCCTCTCTGCAGGCAGCCCCCTCCACATAGGACACCCCAGGCCCCATCACCCATGACCCCACGCTGCAGGCGGCCCTCTCCACATGGGGTACCGCAGCCCCCATCACCCGTGACCCCACACTGCAGGCAGCCTCCTCCACATGGGATGCTCCCAACCCAGCCCCCATTACCCGGGACCGCACCCTGTAGGCTGCCCCCTCCACATGGTTACCCCCAGCCCAGCCCCCAACACCTGTGACCCCACCGTGCAGGCAACCCCCTCCACATGGGATACCCCCACCCCAGCCCCATCACCGTGACCCCACCCTACAGGAAGGCCCCTCTATATGTCATACCCCAACCCCCATCACCTGTGACCCCTCTCTGCAGGTAGCTCCCCCCACCTGGGGTACCCCAGCTCCCATCAACCATGACCCCACCCTGCAGGCAGCCTCCTCCACATGGGATACCCCCAACCCAGCTCCCATTACCCATGACCCCACCCTGTAGGCAGCCCCCCCCACATGGGATATCTCCACCCCAGAACCCATCACCTGTGACCCCACCCTGCAGGCAGCCCCCTCCACATGGGACACCCCAGCCCCCATCACCCGTGGCCCACCCTGTAGGCAGCCCCCTCCACATGGGATACCTCCACCTCAGCCCCCATCACCTGTGACCCCACCCTGCAGGCAGCCCTCTCCACATATGACACCCCAGCCCCCATTGCCTGTGACCCCACCCTGCAGGCAGCCCCCTCCACATGGGACACCTCCACCCCAGCCCCCATCACCTGTGACCCCACCCTGCAGGCAGCCCCCTCCACATGGGACACCCCCGTCCCCATCACCTGTGACCCCTCTCTGCAGGCAGCCCCCTCCACATAGAACACCCCAGCCCCCATCACCTGTGACCCCACCCTGCAGGTAGCCCCTCCACATGGGATACCTCCACCCCAGCCCCCATCACCTGTGACCCCACCCTGCAGGGAGTCCCCTTCACATGGGACACCCCAGTCCCCATCACCTGTGACCCCTCTCTGCAGGCAGCCCCCTCCACATGGGGTACCGCAGCCCCCATCACCCGTGACCCCACACTGCAGACAGCCTCCTCCACATGGGATACTCCCAACCCAGCCGCCATTACCCATGACCGCACCCTGTAGGCAGCCCCCTCCACATGGTTACCCCCACCCCAGCCCCCAACACCTGAGACCTCAATGTGCAGGCAGCCCCCTTCACATGGGGTACCCCCACCTCAGACCCATCACCCGTGACCCCACCGTGCAGGCAACCCCCTCCACATGGGGTACCCCTACCCCAGCCCCCATCACCTGTAACCCCACCCTACAGGCAGCACCCTCCACATGTAGTACCCCAGCGGCCATCACCCGTGCGCCACCCTGCAGGCAGCCTCCTCCACATGGGATACCCCCAACCCAGCCCCCATTACCCATGACCCCACCCTGTAGGCAGCCCCCTCCACATGGATACCCCCACCCCAGCCCCCAACACCTGTGACCCCAACGTGCAGGTAGCCCCCTCCACATGGGGCACCCCCACCTCAGCTCCATCACCCTCACGGGTCACCCCCACCCTGCAGGCAACCTCCTCCACATGGGATACCCCCAACCCAGCCCCCATTACCCATGACCCCACCCTGTAGGCAGCCCCCTCCACATGGATACCCCCACCCCAGCCCCCAACACCTGTGGCCCCAACGTGCAGGCAGCTCTCTCCACATGGGGCACCCCCACCTCAGCCCCATGACCCATGACCCCACCCTGCAGGTAACCCCGTCCACATGGGATACCCCCACCTCAGCCCCATCACCTGTGACCCCACCCTGCAGGCAGCAGCATCCACATGGGACACCCCCACCCCAGCCTACATCACCCATGACCCCACCATGCAGGCAGCCCCCTCCACATGGGACACCCCAGCCCCCATCACCCGTGACCCCACCCTGCAGGCAGCCCCCTCCACATGGGATATCTCCACCCAGCCCCCATCACCTGTGACCCCACCCTGCAGGCAGCCCCCTCCACATGGGACACTCCAGAACCCATCACCTGTGACCCCACCCTGCAGGCAGCCCCCGCCACATGGGATACCTATACCCCAGCACCCATCACCTGTGACCCCACCCTGCAGGCAGCCCCCTCCACATGGGACACCCCAGTCCCCATTACCTCTGACCCCTCTCTGCAGGCAGCCCCCTCCACATAGGACACCCCAGGCCCCATCACCCATGACCCCACGCTGCAGGCGGCCCTCTCCACATGGGGTACCGCAGCCCCCATCACCCGTGACCCCACACTGCAGGCAGCCTCCTCCACATGGGATACTCCCAACCCAGCCCCCATTACCCGGGACCGCACCCTGTAGGCTGCCCCCTCCACATGGTTACCCCCAGCCCAGCCCCCAACACCTGTGACCCCACCATGCAGGCAACCCCCTCCACATGGGATACCCCCACCCCAGCCCCATCACCAGTGACCCCACCCTACAGGAAGCCCCCTCTACGTGTCATACCCCAGCCCCCATCACCTGTGACCCCTCTCTGCAGGTAGCTCCCTCCACCTGGGGTACCCCAGCTCCCATCAACCATGACCCCACCCTGCAGGCAGCCTCCTCCACATGGGATACCCCCAACCCAGCTCCCATTACCCATGACCCCACCCTGTAGGCAGCCCCCTCCACATGGGATACTCCCACCCCAGCCCCCAACACCTGTGACCCCAACCTGCAGGCAGCATCCTCCACATGGGGCACCCCCACCTCATCCCCATCACCCATGACCCCACACTGCACGCAGCCCCCTTCACATGGGACACCACAGCCGCCATCACCCATGACTCCACCCTGCAGGCAGCCCCCTCCACATGGGACACCCCAACCCTAGCCCCATCACCTGTGACCCCACCCTGCAGGCATCCACCTCCACATGGGATACTCCCACCCCAGCCTCATCACCCGTGACCCCACCCTGCAGGCAGCAGCCTCCAGATGGGACACCCCCACCCCAGCCTACATCACCCATGACCCCACCCTGCAGGCAGCCCCCTCCACATGGGACACCCCAGCCCCCATCACCCGTGACACCACCCTGCAGGCAGCCCCCTCCACATGGGAAACCGCAGCGCCCATCACCCGTGACCCCACCCTGCAGGCAGCCCCCTCCACATGGGATACCCCCACCCCAGCCCCCAACACCTGTGACCCCAACCTGCAGGCAGCCCCCTCCACATGGGGCACCCCCACCTCAGCCCCATCACCCATGAACCCAACCTGCAGGCAACCCCCTTCACATGGGACACCACAGCCCCCATCACCCATGACTCCACCCTGCAGGCAGCCCCCTCCACATGGGACACCCCAACCCTAGCCCCATCACCTATGACCCCACCCTGCAGGCAACCGCCTCCAAATGGGAAACCCCCACCCCAGCCCCATTACCCATGACTCCACCCTGCAGGCAGCAGCCTACACATGGGACACCCCCACCCCAGCCTATATCACCCATGACCCCACCCTGCAGGCAGCCCCCTCCACATGGGACACCCCAGCCCCCATCACCTGTGACCCCACCCTGCAGGCAGCCCCCTCCACATGGGACATCCCAGCCCCCATCACCCGTGACCCCACCCTGCAGGTAGACCCCTCCACATGGGATACCTCCACCCCCGCCCCCATCACCTGTGACACCACCCTGCAGGCAGCCCCCTCCACATGGGATACCTCCACCCCAGCCCCCATCACCTGTGCCACCACCCTGCAGGCAGCCCCCTCCACTTGGGACACTCCAGCCCCCATCACCCATGACCCCACCCTGCAGGCAGCCCCCTCCACATAGGACACCCCAGCCCCCATCACCTGGGACCCCACCCTGAAAGCAGCCCCCTCCACATGAGCTACCTCCACCCCAGCCCCCATCACCTGTGACCCCACCCTGCAGGCAGCCCCCTCCACATAGGACACCCCAGCCTCCATCACCTGTGACCCAACCCAGCAGGCAGACCCTCCACATGGGATACCTCCACCCCAGCCCCCAACACCTGTGACCCCACCCTGCATGCAGCCCCCTTTAAATGGGACACCCCAGTCCCCATCAACTGTGACCCCTCTCTGCAGGCAGCCCCCTCCACATGGGGTACCCCAGCCCCCATCACCCATGACCCCACACTGCCGGCAGCCTCCTCCACATGGGATACTCCCAACCCAGCCCCCATTACCCGTGACCCCTCCCTGTAGGCAGCCCCCTCCACATGGATACTGCCACCCCAGCCCCCAACACCTGTGACCCCAACGTGCAGGCAGCCCCCTACCCATAGGGTACCCCCACCTCAGCCCCATCACCCATGACCCCACCGTGCAGGCAACCCCCTCCACATGGGATACCCCCACCCCAGCCCCCATCACCTGTGACCCCACCCTGCAGGCAGCACCCTCCACATGGGGTACCCCAGCGCCCATCACCTGTGACCCCACCCTGCAGGCAGCCTCCTCCACATGGGATACCCCCAACCCAGCCCCCATTACCCGTGACCCCAACGTGCAGGCAGCATCCTCCACATGGGGCACCCCACCTCATCCCCATCACCCATGACCCCACACTGCAGGCAGCCCCCTTCACATGGGACACCACAGCCGCCATCACCCATGACTCCACCCTGCAGGCAGCCCCCTCCACATGGGACACCCCAACCCTAGCCCCATCACCTGTGACCCCACCCTGCAGGCATCCACCTCCACATGGGATACCCCCACCCCAGCCTCATCACCCGTGACCCCACCCTGCAGGCAGCAGCCTCCAGATGGGACACCCCCACCCCAGCCTACATCACCCATGACCCCACCCTGCAGGCAGCCCCCTCCACATGGGACACCCCAGCCCCCATCACCCGTGACACCACCCTGCAGGCAGCCCCCTCCACATGGGAAACCGCAGCCCCCATCACCCGTGACCCCACCCTGCAGGCAGCCCCCTCCACATGGGATACCCCCACCCCAGCCCCCAACACCTGTGACCCCAACCTGCAGGCAGCCCCCTCCACATGGGGCACCCCCACCTCAGCCCCATCACCCATGAACCCAACCTGCAGGCAACCCCCTTCACATGGGACACCACAGCCCCCATCACCCATGACTCCACCCTGCAGGCAGCCCCCTCCACATGGGACACCCCAACCCTAGCCCCATCACCTATGACCCCACCCTGCAGGCAACCGCCTCCAAATGGGAAACCCCCACCCCAGCCCCATTACCCGGGACTCCACCCTGCAGGCAGCAGCCTACACATGGGACACCCCCACCCCAGCCTATATCACCCATGACCCCACCCTGCAGGCAGCCCCCTCCACATGGGACACCCCAGCCCCCATCACCTGTGACCCCACCCTGCAGGCAGCCCCCTCCACATGGGACATCCCAGCCCCCATCACCCGTGACCCCACCCTGCAGGCAGACCCCTCCACATGGGATACCTCCACCCCCGCCCCCATCACCTGTGACACCACCCTGCAGGCAGCCCCCTCCACATGGGATACCTCCACCCCAGCCCCCATCACCTGTGCCACCACCCTGCAGGCAGCCACCTCCACTTGGGACACTCCAGCCCCCATCACCCATGACCCCACCCTGCAGGCAGCCCCCTCCACATAGGACACCCCAGCCCCCATCACCTGGGACCCCACCCTGAAGGCAGCCCCCTCCACATGAGATACCTCCACCCCAGCCCCCATCACCTGTGACCCCACCCTGCAGGCAGCCCCCTCCACATAGGACACCCCAGCCTCCATCACCTGTGACCCAACCCAGCAGGCAGACCCTCCACATGGGATACCTCCACCCCAGCCCCCAACACCTGTGACCCCACCCTGCATGCAGCCCCCTTCAAATGGGACACCCCAGTCCCCATCAACTGTGACCCCTCTCTGCAGGCAGCCCCCTCCACATGGGGTACCCCAGCCCCCATCACCCATGACCCCACACTGCCGGCAGCCTCCTCCACATGGGATACTCCCAACCCAGCCCCCATTACCCGTGACCCCTCCCTGTAGGCAGCCCCCTCCACATGGATACCGCCACCCCAGCCCCCAACATCTGTGACCCCAACGTGCAGGCAGCCCCCTACCCATGGGGTACCCCCACCTCAGCCCCATCACCCATGACCCCACCGTGCAGGCAACCCCCTCCACATGGGATACCCCCACCCCAGCCCCCATCACCTGTGACCCCACCCTGCAGGCAGCACCCTCCACATGGGGTACCCCAGCGCCCATCACCTGTGACCCCACCTTGCAGGCAGCCTCCTCCACATGGGATACCCCCAACCCAGCCCCATCACCCGTGACCCCACCCTGCAGGCAACCCCGTAAACATGGGATACCCCCACCCCATCCCATTGCCTGTGACCCCACCCTGCAGGCAGCAGCATCCACATGGGACACTCCCACCCAGCCTACATCACCCATGACCCCACACTGCAGGCGCCCCTCTCTACATGGGACACCCCAGCCCCAGTTACCCATGACCCCACCCTGCAGGCAGCCCCCTCCACATGGAATATCTCCACCCCAGCCCCCATCACCAGTGACCCCACCCTGCAGGCAGCCCCCTCCACATGGGACACCCCAGCCCCCATCACCCATGGCCCACCCTGTAGGCAGCCCCCTCCACATGGGATACCTCCACCTCAGCCCCATCACCTATGACCCCACCCTGCAGGCAGCCCCCTCCACATAGGACACCCCAGCCCCCATCACCTGTGACCCCACCCTGCAGGCAGCCCCATCCACATGGGATACCTCCACCCCAGCCCCCATCACCGGTGACCCCACCCTGTAGGCAGCCCCCTCCACATATGACACCCCAGCCCCCATCACCTGTGACCCCACCCTGCAGGCAGCCCCCTCCACATGGGATACCTCCACCCTAGCCCCCATCACCAGTGACCCCACCCTGCAGGGAGTCCCCTTCACATGGGACACCCCAGTCCCCATCACCTGTGACCCCTCTCTGCAGGCAGCCCCCTCCACATGGGGTACCGCAGCCCCCATCACCCGTGAGCCCACACTGCAGGCAGCCTCCTCCACATGGGATACTCCCAACCCAGCCCCCATTACCCATGACCGCACCCTGTAGGCAGCCCCCTCCACATGGTTACCCCCACCCCAGCCCCCAACACCTGAGACCTCAATGTGCAGGCAGCCCCCTCCACATGGGGTACCCCCACCTCAGCCCCATCACCCGTGACCCCACCGTGCAGGCAACCCCCTCCACATGGGGTACCCCTACCCCAGCCCCCATCACCTGTAACCCCACCCTACAGGCAGCACCCTCCACATGGGGTACCCCAGCGCCCATCACCTTTGACCCCACCCTGCAGGCAGCCTCCTCCACATGGGATACCCCCAACCCAGCCCCCATTACCCATGACCCCAACCTGTAGGCAGCCCCCTCCACATGGATACCCCCACCCCAGCCCCCAACACCTGTGACCCCAACGTGCAGGCAGTTCCCTCCACATGGGGATCCCCCACCTCAGCCCCATCACCCGTGACCCCACCCTGCAGGTAACCCCGTCCACATGGGATACCCCACCCCAGCCCCATCGCCTGTGACCCCACCCTGCAGGCAGCAGCATCCACATGGGACACTCCCACCCCAGCCTACATCACCCATGACCCCACACTGCAGGCGGCCCTCTCTACATGGGACACCCCAGCCCCCATCACCCATGACCCCACCCTGCAGGCAGACCCCTCTACATGGGATATCTCCACCCCAGAACCCATCACCTGTGACCCCACCCTGCAGGCAGCCCCCTCCATATGGGACACCCCAGCCCCCATCACCCGTGGCCCACCCTGTACGCAGCCCCCTCCACATGGGATACCTCCACCTCAGCCCCCATCACCTGTGACCCCACCCTGCAGGCAGCCCTCTCCACATAGGACACCCCAGCCCCCATCGCCTGTGACCCCACCCTGCAGGCAGCCCCCTCCACATGGGACACCCCCGTCCCCATCACCTGTGACCCCTCTCTGCAGGCAGCCCCCTCCACATAGAACACCTCAGCCCCCATCACCTGTGACCCCACCCTGCAGGCAGCCCTCTCCACATAGGACACCCCAGCCCCCATCGCCTGTGACCCCACCCTGCAGGCAGCCCCCTCCACATGGGACCCCCAGCCCCCATCACCCGTGACCCCACCCTGCAGGCAGCCCCCTCCACATGGGACACCTCCACCCCAGCCCCCATCACCTGTGACTCCACCCTGCAGGCAGCCCCCTCCACATGGGACACCCCCGTCCCCATCACCTGTGACCCCTCTCTGCAGGCAGCCCCCTCCACATAGAACACCCCAGCCCCCATCACCTGTGACCCCACCCTGCAGGTAGCCCCTCCACATGGGATACCTCCACCCCAGCCCCCATCACCTGTGACCCCACCTTGCAGGGAGTCCCCTTCACATGGGACACCCCAGTCCCCATCACCTGTGACCCCTCTCTGCAGGCAGCCCCCTCCACATGGGGTACCGCAGCCCCCATCACCCGTGACCCCACACTGCAGACAGCCTCCTCCACATGGGATACTCCCAACCCAGCCCCCATTACCCATGACCGCACCCTGTAGGCAGCCCCCTCCACATGGTTACCCCCACCCCAGCCCCCAACACCTGAGACCTCAATGTGCAGGCAACCCCCTTCACATGGGGTACCCCCACCTCAGACCCATCACCCGTGACCCCACCGTGCAGGCAACCCCCTCCACATGGGGTACCCCGTACCCCAGCCCCCATCACCTGTAACCCCACCCTACAGGCAGCACCCTCCACATGTAGTACCCCAGCGGCCATCACCCGTGCGCCACCCTGCAGGCAGCCTCCTCCACATGGGATACCCCCAACCCAGCCCCCATTACCCATGACCCCACCCTGTAGGCAGCCCCCTCCACATGGATACCCCCACCCCAGCCCCCAACACCTGTGACCCCTACGTGTAGGTAGCCCCCTCCACATGGGGCACCCCCACCTCAGCTCCATCACCCTCACGGGTCACCCCCACCCTGCAGGCAACCTCCTCCACATGGGATACCCCCATCCCAGCCCCCATCACGCGTGAGCCCACCCTGCAGGCAGCCTCCTCCACATGAGATAACCCCAACCCAGCCCCCATTACCCATGACCCCACCCTGTAGGTAGCCCCCTCCACATGGATACCCCCACCCCAGCCCACAACACCTGTGGCTGCAACGTGCAGGCAGCTCTCTCCACATGGGGCACCCCCACCTCAGCCCCATGACCCGTGACCCTACCCTGCAGGTAACCCTGTCCACATGGGATACCCCCACCTCAGCCCCATCACCTGTGACCCCACCCTGCAGGCAGCAGCATCCACATGGGACACCCCTACCCCAGCCTACATCACCCATGACCCCACCATGCAGGCAGCCCCCTCCACATGGGACCCCCAGCCCCCATCACCCGTGACCCCACCCTGCAGGCAGCCCCCACCACATGGGATATCTCCACCCAGCCCCCATCACCTGTGACCCCACCCTGCAGGCAGCCCCCTTCACATGGGACACCCCAGAACCCATCACCTGTGACCCCACCCTGCAGGCAGCCCCCGCCACATGGGATACCTATACCCCAGCACCCATCACCTGTGACCCCACCCTGCAGGCAGCCCCCTCCACATGGGACACCCCAGTCCCCATTACCTCTGACCCCTCTCTGCAGGCAGCCCCCTCCACATAGGACACCCCAGGCCCCATCACCCATGACCCCACGCTGCAGGCGGCCCTCTCCACATGGGGTACCGCAGCCCCCATCACCCGTGACCCCACACTGCAGGCAGCCTCCTCCACATGGGATACTCCCAACCCAGCCCCCATTACCCGGGACCGCACCCTGTAGGCTGCCCCCTCCACATGGTTACCCCCAGCCCAGCCCGCAACACCTGTGACCCCACCGTGCAGGCAACCCGCTCCACATGGGATACCCCCACCCCAGCCCCATCACCCGTGACCCCACCCTACAGGAAGCCCCCTCTACATGTCATACCCCAGGCCCCATCACCTGTGACCCCTATCTGCAGGTAGCTCCCCCCACCTGGGGTACCCCAGCTCCCATCAACCATGACCCCACTCTGCAGGCAGCCTCCTCCACATGGGAAACCCTCAACCCAGCTCCCATTACCCATGACCCCACCCTGTAGGCAGCCCCCTCCACATGGGATATCTCCACCCCAGAACCCATCACCTGTGACCCCACCCTGCAGGCAGCCCCCTCCACATGGGACACCCCAGCCCCCATCACCCGTGGCCCACCCTGTAGGCAGCCCCCTCCACATGGGATACCTCCACCTCAGCCCCCATCACCTGTGACCCCACCCTGCAGGCAGCCCTCTCCACATAGGACACCCCAGCCCCCATCGCCTGTGACCCCACCCTGCAGGCAGCCCCCTCCACATGGGACACCTCCACCCCAGCCCCCATCACCTGTGACCCCACCCTGCAGGCAGCCCCCTCCACATGGGACACCCCCGTCCCCATCACCTGTGACCCCTCTCTGCAGGCAGCCCCCTCCACATAGAACACCCCAGCCCCCATCACCTGTGACCCCACCCTGCAGGTAGCCCCTCCACATGGGATACCTCCACCCCAGCCCCCATCACCTGTGACCCCACCCTGCAGGGAGTCCCCTTCACATGGGACACCCCAGTCCCCATCACCTGTGACCCCTCTCTGCAGACAGCCCCCTCCACATGGGGTACCGCAGCCCCCATCACCCGTGACCCCACACTGCAGACAGCCTCCTCCACATGGGATACTCCCAACCCAGCCCCCATTACCCATGACCGCACCCTGTAGGCAGCCCCCTCCACATGGTTACCCCCACCCCAGCCCCCAACACCTGAGACCTCAATGTGCAGGCAGCCCCCTTCACATGGGGTACCCCCACCTCAGACCCATCACCCGTGACCCCACCGTGCAGGCAACCCCCTCCACATGGGGTACCCCTACCCCAGCCCCCATCACCTGTAACCCCACCCTACAGGCAGCACCCTCCACATGTAGTACCCCAGCGGCCATCACCCGTGCGCCACCCTGCAGGCAGCCTCCTCCACATGGGATACCCCCAACCCAGCCCCCATTACCCATGACCCCACCCTGTAGGCAGCCCCCTCCACATGGATACCCCCACCCCAGCCCCAAACACCTGTGACCCCAACGTGCAGGTAGCCCCCTCCACATGGGGCACCCCCACCTCAGCTCCATCACCCTCACGGGTCACCCCCACCCTGCAGGCAACCTCCTCCACATGGGATACCCCCATCCCAGCCCCCATCACCCGTGAGCCCACCCTGCAGGCAGCCTCCTCCACATGAGATAACCCCAACCCAGCCCCCATTACCCATGACCCCACCCTGTAGGCAGCCCCCTCCACATGGATACCCCCACCCCAGCCCCCAACACCTGTGGCCCCAACGTGCAGGCAGCTCTCTCCACATGGGGCAACCCCACCTCAGCCCCATGACCCGTGACCCCACCCTGCAGGTAACCCCGTCCACATAGGATACCCCCACCTCAGCCCCATCACCTGTGACCCCACCCTGCAGGCAGCAGCATCCACATGGGACACCCCCACCCCAGCCTACATCACCCATGACCCCACCATGCAGGCAGCCCCCTCCACATGGGACACCCCAGCCCCCATCACCCGTGACCCCACCCTGCAGGCAGCCCCCTCCACATGGGATATCTCCACCCAGCCCCCATCACCTGTGACCCCACCCTGCAGGCAGCCCCCTCCACATGGGACACCCCAGAACCCATCACCTGTGACCCCACCCTGCAGGCAGCCCCCGCCACATGGGATACCTATACCCCAGCACCCATCACCTGTGACCCCACCCTGCAGGCAGCCCTCTCCACATGGGACACCCCAGTCCCCATTACCTCTGACCCCTCTCTGCAGGCAGCCCCCTCCACATAGGACACCCCAGGCCCCATTACCCATGACCCCACGCTGCAGGCGGCCCTCTCCACATGGGGTACCGCAGCCCCCATCACCCGTGACCCCACACTGCAGGCAGCCTCCTCCACATGGGATACTCCCAACCCAGCCCCCATTACCCGGGACCGCACCCTGTAGGCTGCCCCCTCCACATGGTTACCCCCAGCCCAGCCCCCAACACCTGTGACCCCACCGTGCAGGCAACCCCCTCCACATGGGATACCCCCACCCCAGCCCCATCACCCGTGACCCCACCCTACAGGAAGCCCCCTCTACATGTCATACCCCAGCCCCCATCACCTGTGACCCCTCTCTGCAGGTAGCTCCCTCCACCTGGGGTACCCCAGCTCCCATCAACCATGACCCCACCCTGCAGGCAGCCTCCTCCACATGGGATACCCCCAACCCAGCTCCCATTACCCATGACCCCACCCTGTAGGCAGCCCCCTCCACATGGGATACTCCCACCCCAGCCCCCAACACCTATGACCCCAACCTGCAGGCAGCATCCTCCACATGGGGCACCCCCACCTCATCCCCATCACCCATGACCCCACACTGCAGGCAGCCCCCTTCACATGGGACACCACAGCCGCCATCACCCATGACTCCACCCTGCAGGCAGCCCCCTCCACATGGGACACCCCAACCCTAGCCCCATCACCTGTGACCCCACCCTGCAGGCATCCACCTCCACATGGGATACCCCCACCCCAGCCCCATTACCCGTGACCCCACCCTGCAGGCAGCAGCCTCCAGATGGGACACCCCCACCCCAGCCTACATCACCCATGACCCCACCCTGCAGGCATCCCCCTCCACATGGGACACCCCAGCCCCCATCACCCGTGACACCACCCTGCAGGCAGCCCCCTCCACATGGGAAACCACAGCCCCCATCACCCGTGACCCCACCCTGCAGGCAGCCCCCTCCACATGGGATACCCCAACCCCAGCCCCCAACACCTGTGACCCCAACCTGCAGGCAGCCCCCTCCACATGGGGCACCCCCACCTCAGCCCCATCACCCATGACCCCAACCTGCAGGCAGCCCCCTTCACATGGGACACCACAGCCCCCATCACCCATGACTCCACCCTGCAGGCAGCCCCCTCCACATGGGACACCCCAACCCTAGCCCCATCACCTATGACCCCACCCTGCAGGCAACCGCCTCCAAATGGGAAATCCCCACCGCAGCCCCATTACCCGTGACCCCACCCTGCAGGCAGCAGCCTACACATGTGACACCCTGCCCCAGCCTATATCACCCATGACCCCACCCTGCAGGCAGCCCCCTCCACATGGGACACCCCAGCCCCCATCACCTGTGACCCCACCCTGCAGGCAGCCCCCTCCACATGGGACATCCCAGCCCCCATCACCCGTGACCCCACCCTGCAGG
This sequence comes from Ambystoma mexicanum, assembly GCF_040938575.1. Taxonomy (NCBI): domain Eukaryota; kingdom Metazoa; phylum Chordata; class Amphibia; order Caudata; family Ambystomatidae; genus Ambystoma; species Ambystoma mexicanum. The sequence continues at coordinate 137,524,228 of NC_090941.1, read as the reverse complement.
CAGACCCCTCCACATGGGATACCTCCACCCCCGCCCCCATCACCTGTGACACCACCCTGCAGGCAGCCCACTCCACATGGGATAACTCCACCCCAGCCCCCATCACCTGTGCCACCACCCTGCAGGCAGCCCCCTCCACTTGGGACACCCCAGCCCCCATCACCCATGACCCCACCCTGCAGGCAGCCCCCTCCACATAGGACACCCCAGCCCCCATCACCTGGGACCCCGTCCTGAAGGCAGCCCCCTCCACATGGGACACCCCCGTCCCCATCACCTGTGACCCCTCTCTGCAGGCAGCCCCCTCCACATAGAACACCCCAGCCCCCATCACCTGTGACCCCACCCTGCAGGTAGCCCCTCCACATGGGATACCTCCACCCCAGCCCCCATCACCTGTGACCCCACCCTGCAGGGAGTCCCCTTCACATGGGACACCCCAGTCCCCATCACCTGTGACCCCTCTCTGCAGACAGCCCCCTCCACATGGGGTACCGCAGCCCCCATCACCCGTGACCCCACACTGCAGACAGCCTCCTCCACATGGGATACTCCCAACCCAGCCCCCATTACCCATGACCGCACCCTGTAGGCAGCCCCCTCCACATGGTTACCCCCACCCCAGCCCCCAACACCTGAGACCTCAATGTGCAGGCAGCCCCCTTCACATGGGGTACCCCCACCTCAGACCCATCACCCGTGACCCCACCGTGCAGGCAACCCCCTCCACATGGGGTACCCCTACCCCAGCCCCCATCACCTGTAACCCCACCCTACAGGCAGCAACCTCCACATGTAGTACCCCAGCGGCCATCACCCGTGCGCCACCCTGCAGGCAGCCTCCTCCACATGGGATACCCCCAACCCAGCCCCCATTACCCATGACCCCACCCTGTAGGCAGCCCCCTCCACATGGATACCCCCACCCGAGCCCCAAACACCTGTGACCCCAATGTGCAGGTAGCCCCCTCCACATGGGGCACCCCCACCTCAGCTCCATCACCCTCACGGGTCACCCCCACCCTGCAGGCAACCTCCTCCACATGGGATACCCCCATCCCAGCCCCCATCACCCGTGAGCCCACCCTGCAGGCAGCCTCCTCCACATGAGATAACCCCAACCCAGCCCCCATTACCCATGACCCCACCCTGTAGGCAGCCCCCTCCACATGGATACCCCCACCCCAGCCCCCAACACCTGTGGCCCCAACGTGCAGGCAGCTCTCTCCACATGGGGCACCCCCACCTCAGACCCATGACCCGTGAGCCCACCCTGCAGGTAACCCCGTCCACATGGGATACCCCCACCTCAGCCCCATCACCTGTGACCCCACCCTGCAGGCAGCAGCATCCACATGGGACACCCCCACCCCAGCCTACATCACCCATGACCCCACCATGCAGGCAGCCCCCTCCACATGGGACACCCCAGCCCCCATCACCCGTGACCCCACCCTGCAGGCAGCCCCCTCCACATGGGATATCTCCACCCAGCCCCCATCACCTGTGACCCCACCCTGCAGGCAGCCCCCTCCACATGGGACACCCCAGAACCCATCACCTGTGACCCCACCCTGCAGGCAGCCCCCGCCACATGGGATACCTATACCCCAGCACCCATCACCTGTGACCCCACCCTGCAGGCAGCCCTCTCCACATGGGACACCCCAGTCCCCATTACCTCTGACCCCTCTCTGCAGGCAGCCCCCTCCACATAGGACACCCCAGGCCCCATTACCCATGACCCCACGCTGCAGGCGGCCCTCTCCACATGGGGTACCGCAGCCCCCTTCACCCGTGACCCCACACTGCAGGCAGCCTCCTCCACATGGGATACTCCCAACCCAGCCCCCATTACCCGGGACCGCACCCTGTAGGCTGCCCCCTCCACATGGTTACCCCCAGCCCAGCCCCCAACACCTGTGACCCCACCGTGCAGGCAGCCCCCTCCACATGGGATACCCCCACCCCAGCCCCATCACCCGTGACCCCACCCTACAGGAAGCCCCCTCTACATGTCATACCCCAGCCCCCATCACCTGTGACCCCTCTCTGCAGGTAGCTCCCTCCACCTGGGGTACCCCAGCTCCCATCAACCATGACCCCACCCTGCAGGCAGCCTCCTCCACATGGGATACCCCCAACCCAGCTCCCATTACCCATGACCCCACCCTGTAGGCAGCCCCCTCCACATGGGATACTCCCACCCCAGCCCCCAACACCTATGACCCCAACCTGCAGGCAGCATCCTCCACATGGGGCACCCCCACCTCATCCCCATCACCCATGACCCCACACTGCAGGCAGCCCCCTTCACATGGGACACCACAGCCGCCATCACCCATGACTCCACCCTGCAGGCAGCCCCCTCCACATGGGACACCCCAACCCTAGCCCCATCACCTGTGACCCCACCCTGCAGGCATCCACCTCCACATGGGATACCCCCACCCCAGCCCCATTACCCGTGACCCCACCCTGCAGGCAGCAGCCTCCAGATGGGACACCCCCATCCCAGCCTACATCACCCATGACCCCACCCTGCAGGCAGCCCCCTCCACATGGGACACCCCAGCCCCCATCACCCGTGACACCACCCTGCAGGCAGCCCCCTCCACATGGGAAACCGCAGCCCCCATCACCCGTGACCCCACCCTGCAGGCAGCCCCCTCCACATGGGAAACCGCAGCCCCCATCACCCGTGACCCCACCCTGCAGGCAGCCCCCTCCACATGGGATACCCCCACCCCAGCCCCCAACACCTGTGACCCCAACCTGCAGGCAGCCCCCTCCACATGGGGCACCCCCACCTCAGCCCCATCACCCATGACCCCAACCTGCAGGCAGCCCCCTTCACATGGGACACCACAGCCCCCATCACCCATGACTCCACCCTGCAGGCAGCCCCCTCCACATGGGACACCCCAACCCTAGCCCCATTACCTATGACCCCACCCTGCAGGCAACCGCCTCCAAATGGGAAATCCCCACCGCAGCCCCATTACCCGTGACCCCACCCTGCAGGCAGCAGCCTACACATGAGACACCCCCACCCCAGCCTATATCACCCATGACCCCACCCTGCAGGCAGCCCCCTCCACATGGGACACCCCAGCCCCCATCACCTGTGACCCCACCCTGCAGGCAGCCCCCTCCACATGGGACATCCCAGCCCCCATCACCCGTGACCCCACCCTGCAGGCAGACCCCTCCACATGGGATACCTCCACCCCCGCCCCCATCACCTGTGACACCACCCTGCAGGCAGCCCACTCCACATGGGATACCTCCACCCCAGCCCCCATCACCTGTGCCACCACCCTGCAGGCAGCCCCCTCCACTTGGGACACCCCAGCCCCCATCACCCATGACCCCACCCTGCAGGCAGCCCCCTCCACATAGGACACCCCAGCCCCCATCACCTGGGACCCCGTCCTGAAGGCAGCCCCCTCCACATGAGATACCTCCACCCCAGCCCCCATCACCTGTGACCCCACCCTGCAGGCAGCCCCCTCCACATAGGACACCGCAGCCTCCATCACCTGTGACCCCACCCAGCAGGCAGACCCTCCACATGGGATGCCTCCACCACAGCCCCCATCACCTGTGACCCCACCCTGCAGGCAGCCCCCTTCAAATGGGACACCCCAGTCCCTATCACCTGTGACCCCTCTCTGCAGGCAGCCCCCTCCATATGGGGTACCCCAGCCCCCATCACCCATGACCCCACACTGCCGGCAGCCTCCTCCACATGGGATACTCCCAACCCAGCCCCCAGTACCCGTGACCCCTCCCTGTAGGCAGCCCCCTCCACATGGATACCGCCACCCCAGCCCCCAACACCTGTGACCCCAACATGCAGGCAGCCCCCTACCCATAGGGTACCCCCACCTCAGCCCCATCACCCATGACCCCAACCTGCAGGCAGCCCCCTTCACATGGGACACCACAGCCCCCATCACCCATGACTCCACCCTGCAGGCAGCCCCCTCCACATGGGACACCCCAACCCTAGCCCCATTACCTATGACCCCACCCTGCAGGCAACCGCCTCCAAATGGGAAATCCCCACCGCAGCCCCATTACCCGTGACCCCACCCTGCAGGCAGCAGCCTACACATGAGACACCCCCACCCCAGCCTATATCACCCATGACCCCACCCTGCAGGCAGCCCCCTCCACATGGGACACCCCAGCCCCCATCACCTGTGACCCCACCCTGCAGGCAGCCCCCTCCACATGGGACATCCCAGCCCCCATCACCCGTGACCCCACCCTGCAGGCAGACCCCTCCACATGGGATACCTCCACCCCCGCCCCCATCACCTGTGACACCACCCTGCAGGCAGCCCACTCCACATGGGATACCTCCACCCCAGCCCCCATCACCTGTGCCACCACCCTGCAGGCAGCCCCCTCCACTTGGGACACCCCAGCCCCCATCACCCATGACCCCACCCTGCAGGCAGCCCCCTCCACATAGGACACCCCAGCCCCCATCATCTGGGACCCCGTCCTGAAGGCAGCCCCCTCCACATGAGATACCTCCACCCCAGCCCCCATCACCTGTGACCCCACCCTGCAGGCAGCCCCCTCCACATAGGACACCGCAGCCTCCATCACCTGTGACCCCACCCAGCAGGCAGACCCTCCACATGGGATGCCTCCACCACAGCCCCCATCACCTGTGACCCCACCCTGCAGGCAGCCCCCTTCAAATGGGACACCCCAGTCCCTATCACCTGTGACCCCTCTCTGCAGGCAGCCCCCTCCATATGGGGTACCCCAGCCCCCATCACCCATGACCCCACACTGCCGGCAGCCTCCTCCACATGGGATACTCCCGACCCAGCCCCCAGTACCCGTGACCCCTCCCTGTAGGCAGCCCCCTCCACATGGATACCGCCACCCCAGCCCCCAACACCTGTGACCCCAACATGCAGGCAGCCCCCTACCCATAGGGTACCCCCACCTCAGCCCCATCACCCATGACCCCACCGTGCAGGCAACCCCCTCCACATGGGATACCCCCACCCCAGCCCCCATCACCTGTGACCCCACCCTGCAGGCAGCACCCTCCGCACGGGGTACCCCAGCGCCCTTCACCTGTGACCCCACCCTGCAGGTAACCCCGTAAACATGGGATACCCCCACCCCAGCCCCATCGCCTGTGACCCCACCCTGCAGGCAGCAGCATCCACATGGGACACTGCCACCCAGCCTACATCACCCATGACCCCACACTGCAGGCGGCCCTCTCTACATGGGACACCTCAGCCCCAGTTACCCGTGACCCGACCCTGCAGGCAGCCCCCTCCACATGGAATATCTCCACCCCAGCCCGCATCACCTGTGACCCCACCCTGCAGGCAGCCCCCTCCACATGGGACACCCCAGCCCCCATCACCCGTGGCCCACCCTGGAGGCAGCCCCCTCCACATGGGATACCTCCACCTCAGCCCCCATCACCTATGACCCCACCCTGCAGGCAGCCCCCTCCACATAGGACACCCCAGCCCCCATCACCTGTGACCCCACCCTGCAGGCAGCCCCCTCCACATGGGATATCTCCACCCCAGCCCCCATCACCGGTGACCCCACCCTGTAGGCAGCCCCCTCCACATAGGACACCCCAGCCCCCATCACCTGTGACCCCACCCTGCAGGCAGCCCCCTCCACATGGGATACCTCCACCCTAGCCCCCATCACCTGTGACCCCACCCTGCAGGGATCCCCTTCACATGGGACACCCCAGCCCCCATCACCTGTGACCCCTCTCTGCAGGCAGCCCCCTCCACATGGGGTACCGCAGCCCCCATCACCCGTGACCCTACAGTGCAGGCAGCCTCCTCCACATGGGATACTCCCACCCAAGCCCCCAACACCTGTGACCCCAAAGTGCAGGCAGCCCCCTCCACATGGGGCACCCCCACCTCAGCTCCATCACCCTCACGGGTCACCCCCACCCTGCAGGCAACCTCCTCCACATGGGATACCTCCATCCCAGCCCCCATCACCCGTGAGCCCACCCTGTAGGCAGCCCCCTCCACATGGATACCCCCACCCCAGCCCCCAACACCTGTGGCCCCAACGTGCAGGCAGCTCTCTCCACATGGGGCACCCCCACCTCAGCGCCATCACCCGTGACCCCACCCTGCAGGTAACCCCGTCCACATGGGATACCTCCACCTCAGCCCCATCACCTGTGACCCCACCCTGCAGGCAGCAGCATCCACATGGGATACACCCACCCCAGCCTACATCACCCATGATCCCACCCTGCAGGCAGCCCCCTCCACATGGGACACCCCAGCCCCCATCACCCATGACCCCATCCTGCAGGCAGCCCCCTCCACATGGGATATCTCCACCCTTGCCCCCATCACCTGTGACCCCACCCTGAAGGCAGCCCACTCCATATGGGACACCCCAGAACCCATTACCTGTGATCCCACCCTGCAGGTAGCCCCCGCCATATGGGATACCTCCACCCCAGCACCCATCACTTGTGACCCCACCCTGCAGGCAGCCCCCTCCACATGGGACACCCCAGTACCCATCACCTGTGACCCCTCTCTGCAGGCAGCCCCCTCCACATAGGACACCCCAGGCCCCATCACCCATGACCCCACCCTGCAGGCGGCCCTCTCCACATCGGGTACCGCAGCCCCCATCACCCGTGACCCCACACTGCAGGCAGCCTCCTCCACATGGGATACTCCCAACCCAGCCCCCATTACCCATGACCGCACCCTGTAAGCTGCCCCCTCCACATGGTTACCCCCACCCCAGCCCCCAACACCTGTGACCCCAATGTGCAGGCAGCCCCCTCCACATGGGGTACACCCACCTCAGCCCCATCACCCATGACCCCACCGTGCAGGCAACCCCCTCTACATGGGATACCCCCACCCCAGCCCCATCACCCGTGACCCCACCCTACAGGAAGCCCCCTCTACATGTCATACCCCAGCCCCCATCACCTGTGACCCCTCTCTGCAGGTAGCTCCCTCCACCTGGGGTACCCCAGCTCCCATCAACCATGACCCCACCCTGCAGGCAGCCTCCTTCACATGGGATACCCCCAACCCAGCTCTGATTAGCCATGACCCCACCCTGTAGGCAGCCCCCTCCACATGGGATACTCCCACCCCAGCCCCCAACACCTGTGACCCCAACCTGCAGGCAGCACCCTCCACATGGGGCACCCCCACCTCAGCCCCATCATCCATGACCCCACCCTGCAGGCAGCCCCCTTCACATGGGACACCACAGCCACCATCACCCATGACTCCACCCTGCAGGCAGCCCCCTCCACATGGGACACCCCAACCGTAGCCCCATCACCTATGATCCCACCCTGCAGGCAACCAACTCCACATGGGATACCCCCACCCCAGCCCCATTACCCGTGACCCCACCCTGCAGGCAGCAGCCTCCACATGGGACACCCCCACCCCAGCCTACATCACCCATGACCCCACCCTGCAGGCAGCCCCCTCCACATGGGACACCCCAGCCCCTATCACCCGTGACACCACCCTGCAGGCAGCCCCCTCCACATAGGACACCCCAGCCTCCATCACCTGTGACCCCACCCAGCAGGCAGACCCTCCACATGGGATACCTCCACCCCAGCCCCCAACACCTGTGACCCCACCCTGCAGGCAGCCCCCTTCACATGGGACACCCCAGTCCCCATCACCTGTGACCCCTCTCTGCAGGCAGCCCTTCCACATGGGGTACCCCAGCCCCCATCACCCATGACCCCACACTGCCGGCAGCCGCCTCCACATGGGATAATCCCAACCCAGCCCCCATTACCCGTGACCCCTCCCTGTAGGCAGCCCCCTCCACATGGATACCGCCACCCCAGCCCCCAACACCTGTGACCCCAACGTGCAGGCAGCCCCCTACCTATAGGGTACCCCCACCTCAGCCCCATCACCCATGACCCCACCGTGCAGGCAACCCCCTCCACATGGGATACCCCCACCCCAGCCCCATTCACCTGTGACCCCACCCTGCAGGCAGCACCCTCCACATGGGGTACCCCAGTGCCCATCACCTGTGACCCCACCCTGTAGGCAGCCTCCTCCACATGGGATACCCCCAACCCAGCCCCCATTACCCATGACCCCAACCTGTAGGCATCCCCCTCCACATGGAGACCCCCACCCCAGCCCCCAACACCTGTGACCCCAACGTGCAGGCAGTTCCCTCCACATGGGGCACCCCCACCTCAGCCCCATCACCTGTGACCCCACCCTGCAGGTAACCCCGTCCACATGGGATACCCCCACCCCAGCCCCATCGCCTGTGACCCCACCCTGCAGGCAGCAGCATCCACATGGGACACTCCCACCCCAGCCTACATCACCCATGACCCCACACTGCAGGCGGCCCTCTCTACATGGGACACCCCAGCCCCCATCACCCGTGACCCCACCCTGCAGGCAGCCCCCACCACATGGGACACCCCAGCCCCCATCACCCGTGGCCCACCCTGTAGGCAGCCCCCTCCACATAGGATACCTCCACCCCAGCCCCCATCACCTGTGACCCCACCCTGCAGGCAGCCCCCTCCACTTGGGTCACCCCCGTCCCCATCACCTTTGACCCCTCTCTTCAGGCAGCCCCCTCCACATAGGACACCCCAGCCCCCATTACCTGTGACCCCACCCTGCAGGCAGCCCCCTCCACATGGGATACCTCCACCCCAGCCCCCATCACCTGTGACCCCACCCTGCAGGGAGTCCCCTTCACATGGGACACCCCAGTCCCCATCACCTGTGACCCTCTCTGCAGGCAGCCCCCTCCACATGGGATACTCCCAACCCAGCCCCCATTACCCATGACCGCACCCTGTAGGCAGCCCCCTCCACATGGTTACCCCCACCCCAGCCCCCAACACCTGAGACCTCAATGTGCAGGCAGCCCCCTCCACATGGGGTACCCCCACCTCTGCACCATCACCCGTGACCCCACCGTGCAGGCAACCCCCTCCACATGGGGTACCCCTACCCCAGCCCCCATCACCTGTAACCCCACCCTACAAGCAGCACCCTCCACATGTAGTACCCCAGCGGCCATCACCCGTGCCCCACCCTGCAGGCAGCCTCCTCCACATGGGATACCCCCAACCCAGCCCCCATTACCCATGACCCCACCCTGTAGGCAGCCCCCTCCACATGGATACCCCCACCCCAGCCCCCAACACCTGTGACCCCAAAGTGCAGGCAGCCCCCTCCACATGGGGCACCCCCACCTCAGCTCCATCACCCTACGGGTCACCCCCACCCTGCAGGCAACCTCCTCCACATGGGATACCCCCATCCCAGCCCCCATAACCCATGAGCCCACCCTGCAGGCAGCCTCCTCCACATGGGATACCCCCAACCCAGCCCCCATTACCCATGACCCCACCCTGTAGGCAGCCCCCTCCACATGGATACCCCCACCCCAGCCCCCAACACCTGTGACCCCAAAGTGCAGGCAGCCCCCTCCACATGGGGCACCCCCACCTCAGCTTCATTACCCTACGGGTCACCCCCACCCTGCAGGCAACCTCCTCCACATGGGATACCCCCATCCCAGCCCCCATAACCCATGAGCCCACCCTGCAGGCAGCCTCCTCCACATGGGATACCCCCAACGCAGCCCCCATTACCCATGACCCCACCCTGTAGGTAGCCCCCTCCACATGGATACCCCACCCCAGCCCCCAACACCTGTGGCCCCAACGTGCAGACAGCTCTCTCCACATGGGGCACCCCCACCTCAGCCCCATCACCCGTGACCCCACCCTGCAGGTAACCCCGTCCACATGGGATACCCCCACCTCAGCCCCATCACCTGTGACCCCACCCTGCAGGCAGCCGCATCCACATGGGACACCCCCACCCCAGCCTACATCACCCATGACCCCACCCTGGAGGCAGCCCCCTCCACATGGGACATCCCAGCCCCCATCACCCGTGACCCCACCCTGCAGGCAGCCCCCTCCACATGGGATACCTCCACCCCAGCCCCCATCACCTGTGACCCCTTTCTGCAGGCAGCCCCCTCCACATAGGACACCCCAGGCCCCATCACCCATGACCCCACCCTGCAGGCGGCCCTCTCCACATGGGGTACCGCAGCCCCCATCACCATGACCCCACACTGCAGGCAGCCTCCTCCACATGGGATACTCTAACCCAGCCCCCATTACCCGTGACCGCACCCTGTAGGCTGCCCCCTCCACATGGTTACCCCCACCCCAGCCCCCAACACCTGTGACCCCAATGTGCAGGCAGCCCCCTCCACATGGGGTACCCCCACCTCAGCCCCATCACCCGTGACCCCACCGTGCAGGCAACCCCCTCCACATGGGATACCCCCACCCCAGCCCCCATCACCTGTAACTCCACCCTGCAGGCAGCACCCTCCACATGAAATACCCCAGCGGCAATCACCCGTGACCCCACCCTGCAGGCAGCCTCCTCCACATGGGATACCCCCAACCCAGCCCCCATTACCCATGACCCCACACTGTAGGCAGCCCCCCCACATGGATACCCCCACCCCAGCCCCCAACACCTGTGACCCCAACGTGCAGTCAGCCCACTCCACATGGGGCATCCCCACCTCAGCTCCATCACCCTCACGGGTCACCCCCATCCTGCAGGCAGCCCCCTCCACATGGGATACCTCCACCTCAGTCCCCATCACCTATGACCCCACCCTGCAGGCAGCCTTCTTCACATAGGACACCACAGCCCCCATCACCTGTGACCCCACCCTGCAGACAGCCACCTCCACATGGAATACCTCCACCCCAGCCCCCATCTCCTGTGACCCCACCCTGCAGACAGCCACCTCCACATGGTTACCCCCACCCCAGCCCCCAACACCTGTGACCCCAATGTGCAGGCAGCCCCCTCCACATGGGGTACCCCCACCTCAGCCCCATCACCCATGACCCCACCGTGCAGGCAACCCCCTCCACATGGGATACCCCCACCCCAGCCCCCATCAACTGTGACCCCACCCTGCAGGCTGCACCCTCCACATGGGGTAGCCCAGCGCCCATCACCTGTGACCCCACCCTGCAGGAAGCCTCCTCCACATGGGATACCCCCAACACAGCCCCCATTACCCATGACCGCACCCTGTAGGCAGCCCCCTCCACATGGTTACCCCCACCCCACCCCCCAACACCTGAGACCTCAATGTGCAGGCAGCCCCCTCCACATGGGGTACCCCCACCTCAGCCCCATCACCCATGACCCCACCGTGCAGGCAACCCCCTCCACATGGGGTACCCCTACCCCAGCCCCCATCACCTGTAATCCCACCCTGCAGGCAGCACCCTCCACATGTAGTACCCAGCGGCCATCACCCGTGCCCCACCCTGCAGGCAGCCTCTTCCACATGGGATACCCCCAACCCAACCCCCATCACCCATGACCCCACCCTGTAGGCAGCCCCCTCCACATGGATACCCCCACCCCAGCCCCCAACACCTGTGACCCCAACGTGCAGGCAGCCCCCTCCACATGGGGCACCCCCACCTCAGCTCCATCACCCTCACGGGGCACCCTCACCCTGCAGGCAACCCCCTCCAAATGGGATACCCCATCCCAGCCCCCATCACCCGTGAGCCCACCCTTCAGGCAGCCTCCTCCACATGGGATACCCCCACCCCAGCCCCCAACACCTGTGGCCCCAACATGCAGGCAGCTCTCTCCACATGGGGCACCCCCACCTCAGTCCCATCACCCGTGACCCCACTCTGCAGGTAACCCCGTCCACATGGGATACCCCCACCTCAGCCCCATCACCTGTGACCCCACGCTGCAGGCAGCAGCATCCACATGGGACACCCCCACCCCAGCCTACATCACCCATGACCCCACCCTGCAGGCAGCCCCCTCCACATGTTACACCCCAGCCCCCATCACCCATGACCCCACCCTGCAGGCAGCCCCCTCCACATGGGACACCCCAGAACCCATCACCTGTGAACCCACCCTGCAGGCAACCCCAGCCACATGGGATACCTCCACCCCAGCACCCATCACATGTGACCCCACCCTGCAGCCAGCCCCTCCAAATGGGACAACCCAGTCCCCATCACCTGTGACCCCTCTCTGCAGGCAGCCCCCTCCACATAGGACACCCCAAGCCCCATCACCCATGACCGCACCCTGCAGGCGGCCCTCTCCACATGGGGTACCGCTGGCCCCATCACCCGTGACCCCTCTCTGCAGGCAGCCCCCTCCACATGGGGTACCGCAGCGCCCATCACCTGTGACCCCACCCTGTAGGCATCCTCCTCCACATGGGATACCCCCAACCCAGCCCCCATTACCCATGACCCCAACCTGTAGGCAGCCTCCTCCACATGGGATACCCCCACCTCAGCCCCATCACCCGTGACCCCACCTTGCAGGTAACCCTGCCCACATGGGATACCCCCACCCCAGCCCCATCGCCTGTGACCCCACCCTGCAGGCAGCAGCATCCACATGGGACACTCCCACCCCAGCCTACATTACCCATGACCCCACACTGCAGGCGGCCCTCTCTACATGGGACACCCCAGCCCCCATCACCCGTGACCCCACCCTGCAGGCAGCCCCCTCCACATGGGATATCTCCACCCCCGTCCCCATCACCTGTGACCCCTCTCTTCAGGCAGCCCCCTCCACATAGGACACCCCATCCCCATCACCTGTGACCCCACCCTGCAGGCAACCCCCTCCACATGGGATACCTCCACCCCAGCCCCTATCACCTGTGACCCCACCCTGCAGGGAGTCCCCTTCACATGGGACACCCCAGTCCCCATCACCTGTGACCCCTCTCTGCAGGCAGCCCCCTCCACATGGGGTACCGCAGCCCCCATCACCCGTGACCCCACACTGCAGGCAGCCTCCTCCACATGGGATACTCCCAACCCAGCCCCCATTACCCATGACCGCACCTTGTAGGCAGCCCCCTCCACATGGTTACCCCCACCCCAGCCCCCAACACCTGAGACCTCAATGTGCAGGCAGCCCCCTCCACATGGGGTACCCCCACCTCAGCCCCATCACCCGTGACCCCACCGTGCAGGCAACCCCCTCCACATGGGGTACCCCTACCCCAGCCCCCATCACCTGTAACCCCACCCTACAGGCAGCACCCTCCACATGTAGTACCCCAGCGGCCATCACTCGTGCCCCACCCTGCAGGCAGCCTCCTCCACATGAGATACCCCCAACCCAGCCCCCATTACCCATGACCCCACCCTGTAGGCAGCTCCCTCCACATGGATACCCCCACCCCAGCCCCCAACACCTGTGACCCCAATGTGCAGGCAGCCCCTTCCACATGGGGCACCCCCACCTCAGCTCCATCACCCTCACGGGTCACCCCCACCCTGAAGGCAACCTCCTCCACATAGGATACCCCCATCCCAGCCCCCATCACCCGTGAGCCCACCCTGCAGGCAGCCTCCTCCACATGGGATACCCCCAACCCAGCCCCCATTACCCATGACCCCACCCTGTAGGCAGCCCCCTCCACATGGATACTACCACCCCAGCCCCCAACACCTGTGGCCCCAACGTGCAGGCAGCTCTCTCCACATGGGGCACCCCCACCTCAGCCCCATCACCCGTGACCCCACCCTGCAGGTAACCCCGTCCACATGGGATACCCCCACCTCAACCCCATCACCTGTAACCCCACCCTGCAGGCAGCCGCATCCACATGGGACACCCCCACCCCAGCCTACATCACCCATGACCCCACCCTGCAGGCAGCCCCCTCCACATGGGACACCCCAGCCCCCATCACCCGTGACCCCACCCTGCAGGCAGCCCCCTCCACATGGGATATCTCCACCCCAGCCCCCATCACCGTTGACCCCACCCTGCAGGCAGCCCCCTCCACATGGGACACCCCAGAACACATCACCTGTGAGCCCACCCTGCAGGCAGCCCCCGCCACATGGGATACCTCCACCCCAGCACCCATCACCTGTGACCCCACCCTGCCGACAGCCCCCTCCACATGGGACACCCCAGTCCCCATCACCTGTGACCCCTCGCTGCAGGCAACCCCCTCCACATAGGACACCCCAGGCCCCATCACACATGACCCCACCCTGCAGGCGGCCCTCTCCACATGGGGTACCGCAGCCCCCATCACCCGTGACCCCACACTGCAGGCAGCCTCCTCCACATGGGATACTCCCAACCCAGCCCCTATTACCCGTGACCGCACCCTGTAGGCTGCCCCCTCCACATGGTTACCCCACCCCAGCCCCCAACACCTGTGACCCCAATGTGCAGGCAGCCCCCTCCACATGGGGTACCCCCACCTCAGCCCCATTACCCATGACCCCACCGTGCAGGCAACCCCCTCCACATGGGATACCCCCACCCCAGCCCCCATCACCTGTAACCCCACCCTGCAGGCAGCACCCTCCACATGAAGTATCCCAGCGGCCATCACCCGTGACCCCACCCTGCAGGCAGCCTCCTCCACATGGGATACCCCCAACCCAGCCCCCATTACCCATGACCCCACCCTGTAGGCAGCCCCCCCACATGGATACCCCCACCCCAGCCCCCAACACCTGTGACCACAACGTGCAGTCAGCCCACTCCACATGGGGCACCCCCACCTCAGCTCTATCACCCTCACGGGTCACCCCCACCCTGCAGGCAGCCCCCTCCACATGGGATACCTCCACCTCAGCCCCCATCACCTGTGACCCCACCCTACAGGCAGCCTTCTTCACATAGGACACCCCAGCCCCATCACCTGGGACCCCACCCTGCAGGCAGCCACCTCCACATGGGATACCTCCACCCCAGCCCCCATCTCCTGTGACCCCACCCTGTAGGCAGCCCCCTCCACATGGTTACCCCCACCCCAGCCCCCAACACCTGTGACCCCAATGTGCAGGCAGGCCCCTCCACATGGGGTACCCCCACCTCAGCCCCATCACCCATGACCCCACCGTGCAGGCAACCCCCTCCACATGGGATACCCCCACCCCAGCCCCCATCAACTGTGACCCTACCCTGCAGGCAGCACCCTCCACATGGGGTACCACAGCGCCCATCACCTGTGACCCCACCCTGCAGGCAGCCTCCTCCACATGGGATACCCCCAACACAGCCCCCATTACCCATGACCGCACCCTGTAGGCAGCCCCCTCCACATCGTTACCCCCACCCCAGCCCCCAACACCTGAGACCTCAATATGCAGGCAGCCCCCTCCACATGGGGTACCCCCACCTCAGCCCTATCACCCGTGACCCCACCGTGCAGGCAACCCCCTCCACATGGGGTACCCCTACCCCAGCCCCCAATACCTGTAACCCCACCCTGCAGGCAGCACCCTCCACATGTAGTACCCCAGCGGCCATCACCCGTGCCCCACCCTGCAGGCAGCCTCCTCCACATGGGATACCCCCAACCCAGCCCCCATTACCCATGACCCCACCCTGTAGGCAGCCCCCTCCACATGGATACCCCCACCCCAGCCCCCAACACCTGCAACCCCAACGTGCAGGCAGCCCCCTCCACATGGGACACCCCCACCTCAGCTCCATCACCCTCACGGGTCACCCCCACCCTGCAGGCAACCCCCTGCACATGGGATACCCCATCCCAGCCCCCATCACCTGTGAGCCCACCCTGCAGGCAGCCTCCTCCACATGGGATACCCCCAACCCAGCCCCCATTACCCATGACCCCCCTTGTAGGCAGCCCCCTCCACATGGATACCCCCACCCCAGCCCCCAACACCTGTGGCCCCAACGTGCAGGCAGCTCTCTCCACATGGGGCACCCCCACCTCAGCCCCATCACCCGTGATCCCACCCTGCAGGTAACCCTGTCCACCTGGGATACCCCCACCTCAGCCCCATCACCTGTGACCCCACCCTGCAGGCAGCAGCATCCACATGGGACAACCCAACCCAGCCTACATCACCCATGACCCCACCCTGCAGGCAGCCCCCTCCACATGTTACACCCCAGCCCCCATCACCCGTGACCCCACCCTGCAGGCAGCCCCCTCCATATGGGATATCTCCACCCCAGCCCCCATCACCTGTGACCCCACCCTGCAGGCAGCCACCTCCACATGGGACACCCCAGAACCCATCACCTGTGACCCCACCCTGCAGGCAGCCCCCGCCACATGGGATACCTCCAACCCAGCACCCATCACCTGTGACCCCACCCTGCAGCCATCCCCCTCCACATGGGACACTGCAGTCCCCATCACCTGTGACCCCTCTCTGCAGGCAGCCCCCTCCACATAGGACACCCCAAACCCATCACCCATGACCCCACCCTGCACGCGGCCCTCTCCACATGGGGTACCGCAGGCCCCATCACCCGTGACCCCACACTGCAGGCAGCCTCCTCCATATGGGATACTCCCAAACCAGCCCCCATTACCCGTGATCGCACCCTGTAGGCTGCCCCCTCCACATGGTTACCCCCACCCCAGCCCCCAACACCTGTGACCCCAATGTGCAGGCAGCCCCCTCCACATGGGGTACCCCCACCTCAGCCCCATCTCCCGTGATCCCACCGTGCAGGCAACCCCCTCCACATGGGATACCCCCACCCCAGCCCCCATCACCTGTAACCCCACCCTGCAGGCAGCACCCTCCAAATGAAGTACCCCAGCGGCCATCACCCGTGACCCCACCCTGCAGGCAGCCTCCTCCACATGGGATACCCCCAACCCAGCCCCCATTACCCATGACCCCACCCTGTAGGCAGCCCCCTCCACATGGATACCCCCTCCCCAGCCCCCAACACCTGTGACCCCACCCTGCAGGCAGCCCCCTTCACATGGGAAACCCCAGTCCCCATCACCTGTGACCCCTCCCTGCAGGCAGCCCCCTCCACATTGGGTTCCCCAGCCCCCATCACCCATGACCCCACACTGCCGGCAGCCTCCTCCACATGGGATACTCCCAACCCAGCCCCCATTACCCGTGACCCCACCCTGTAGGCAGCCCCCTCCACATGGATACCGCCACCCCAGCCCCCAACACCTGTGACCCCAACGTGCAGGCAGCCCCCTACCCATAGGGTACCCCCACCTCAGCCCCATCACCCATGACCCCACCGTGCAGGCAACCCCCTCCACATGGGATACCCCCACCCCAGCCCCCATCACCTGTGACCCCTCCCTGCAGGCAGCACCCTCCACATGGGGTGCCCCAGCGCCCATCACCTGTGACCCCACCCTGCAGGCAGCCTCCTCCACATGGGATACCCCCAACCCAGCCCCCATCACCCGTGACCCCACCCTGCAGGTAACCCCGTCCACATGGGATACCCCCACCCCAGCCCCATCGCCTGTGACCCCACCCTGCAGGCAGCAGCATCCATATGGGACACTCCCACCCCAGCCTACATCACCCATGACCCCACACTGCAGGCGGCCCTCTCTACATGGGACACCCCAGCCCCCATCACCCGTAACCCCACCCTGCAGGTAGCCAGCTCCACATGGGATATCTCCACCCCAGCCCCCATCACCTGTGACCCCACCCTGCAGGCAGCCCCCTCCACATAGGACACCCCAGCCCCCATCACCTGTGACCCCACCCTGCAGGCACTCCCCTCCACATGGGATACCTCCACCCCAGCCCCCATCACCTGTGACCCCACTCTGCAGGTAGCCCCCTCCACATGGGACACCCCCGTCCCCATCACCTGTGACCCCTCTCTGCAGGCAGCCCCCTCCACATAGGACACCCCAGCCCCCATCACCTGTGACCCCACCCTGCAGGCAGCCCCCTCCAAAAGGGATACCTCCACCCCAGCCCCCATCACCTGTGACCCCACCCTGCAGGGAGTCCCCTTCACATGGGACACCCCAGTCCCCATCACCTGTGACCCCTCTCTGCAGGCAGCCCCCTCCACATGGGGTACCGCAGCCCACATCACCCGTGACCCCTCTCTGCAGGCAGCCCCCTCCATATAGGACACCCCAGGCCCCATCACCCATGACCCCACCTTGCAGGCGGCCCTCTCCACATGGGGTACCGCAGCCCCCATCACCTGTGACCCCTCTCTGCAGGCAGCCCCCTCCATATAGGACACCCCAGGCCCCATCACCCATGACCCCACCCTGCAGGCGGCCCTCTCCACATGGGGTACCGCAGCCCCCATCACCCGTGACCCCACACTGCAGGCAGCCTCCTCCACATGGGATACTCCCAACCCAGCCCCCATTACCCGTGACCGCACCCTGTAGGCTGCCCCCTCCACATGGTTACCCCCACCCCAGCCCCCAACACCTGTGACCCCAATGTGCAGGCAGCCCCCTCCACATGGGGTACCCCCACCTCAGCCCCATCACCCGTGACCCCACCGTGCAGGCAACCCCCACCACATGGGATACCCCCACCCCAGCCCCCATCACCTGTAACCCCACCCTGCAGGCAGCACCCTCCACATGAAGTACCCCAGCGGCCATCACCCGTGACCCCACCCTGCAGGCAGCCTCCTCCACATGGGATACCCCCAACCCAGCCCCCATTACCCATGACCCCACCCTGTAGGCAGCCCCCTCCACATGGTTACCCCCACCCCAGCCCCCAACACCTGTAACCCCACCCTGCAGGCAGCACCCTCCACATGAAGTACCCCAGCGGCCATCACCCGTGACCCCACCCTGCAGGCAACCCCCACCACATGGGATACCCCCACCCCAGCCCCCATCACCTGTAACCCCACCCTGCAGGCAGCACCCTCCACATGAAGTACCCCAGCGGCCATCACCCGTGACCCCACCCTGCAGGCAGCCTCCTCCACATGGGATACCCCCAACCCAGCCCCCATTACACATGACCCCACCCTGCAGGCAGCACCCTCCACATGAAGTACCCCAGCGGCCATCACCCGTGACCCCACCCTGCAGGCAGCCTCCTCCATATGGGATACCCCCAACCCAGCCCCCATTACCCATGACCCCACCCTGTAGGCAGCCCCCTCCACATGGTTACCCCCACCCCAGCCCCCAACACCTGTGACCCCAATGTGCAGGCAGCCCCCTCCACATGGGGTACCCCCACCTCAGCCCCATCACCCATGACCCCACCGTGCAGGCAACCCCCTCCACATGGGATACCCCCACCCCAGCCCCCATCAACTGTGACCCCACCCTGCAGGCAGCACCCTCCACATGGGGTACCCCAGCGCCCATCACCTGTGACCCCACCCTGCAGGCAGCCTCCTCCTGATGGGATACCCCCAACCCAGCCCCCATAACCCATGACGCCACCCTGGAGGCAGCCCCCTCCACATGGATAGCCCCATCCCAGCCCCCAAAACCTGTGACCCCAACGTGCAGGCAGCCCCCTCCACATGGGGCACCCCCACCTCAGCTCCATCACCATCACGGGTCACCCCCACCCTGCAGGCAGCCCCCTCCACATGGGATACCTCCACCTCAGCCCCCATCACCTGTGACCCCACCCTGCAGGAAGCCTCCTTCACATAGGACACCCCAGCCCCCATCACCTGTGACCCCACCCTGTAGGCAGCCCCCTCCACATGGTTACCCCCACCCCAGCCCCCAACACCTGTGACCCCAATGTGCAGGCAGCCCCCTCCACATGGGGTACCCCCACCTCAGCCCCATCACCCATGACCCCACCATGCAGGCAACCCCCTCCACATGGGATACCCCACCCCAGCCCCCATCAACTGTGACCCCACCCTGCAGGCAGCACCCTCCATATGGGGTACCCCAGCGCCCATCACCTGTGACCCCAACCTGCAGGCAGCCTCCTCCACATGGGATACCCCCAACCCAGCCCCCATTACCCATGACCCCACCCTGTAGGCCACCCCCTCCACATGGATACCCCCACCCCAGCCCCCAACACCTGTGACCCCAACGTGCAGGCAGCCCCCTCCACATGGGGCACCCCCACCTCAGGTCCATCACCCTCACGGGTCACCCCCACCCTGCAGGCAACCCCCTCCACATGGGATATCCCCATCCCAGCCCCCATCACCCATGAGCCCACCCTGCAGGCATCCTCCTCCACATGGGATACCCCCAACTCAGCCCCCATTACCCATGACTGCACCCTGTAGGCAGCCCCCTCCACATGGATACCCCCACCCAAGCCCCCAACACCTGTGGCCCCAACGTGCAGGCTGCTCTCTCCACATGGGGCACCCCCACCTCAGCCCCATCACCCGTGACCCCACCCTGCAGGTAACCCCGTCCACATGGGATACCCCCACCTCAGCCCCATCACCTGTGACCCCACCCTGCAGGCAGCCCCCTCCAATTGGGACACCCCAGAACCCATCACCTGTGACCCCACCCTGCAGGCAGGCCCCGCCACATGGGATACCTCCACCCTAGGACCCATCACCTGTGACCCCACCCTGGGTCCCTCTCCACATGGGACACCCCAGTCCCCATCACCTGTGACCCCTCTCTGCAGGCAGCCCCCTCCACATATGACACCCCAGGCCCCATCATCCATGACCCCACCCTGCAGGCGGCCCTCTCCACATGGGGTACCGCAGGCCCCATCACCCGTGACCCCACACTGCAGGCAGTCTCCTCCACATGGTTACCCCCACCCCAGCCCCCAACACCTGTGACCCCAATGTGCAGGCAGCCCCCTCCACATGGGGTACCCCCACCTCAGCCCCATCACCCGTGACCCCACCGTGCAGGCAACCCCCTCCACATGGGATACCCCCACCCCAGCCCCCATCACCTGTAACCCCACCCTGCAGGCAGCACCCTCCACATGAAGTACCCCAGCGGCCATCACCCGTGACCCCACTCTGCAGGCAGCCTCCTCCACATGGATACCCCCAACCCAGCCCCCATTATCCATGACCCCACCCTGTAGGCAGCCCCCTCACCATGGATACCCCCACCCCAGCCCCCAACACCTTTGACACCAACGTGCAGTCAGCCCCCTCCACATGGGGCACCCCCACCTCAGCTCCATCACCCTCACAGGTCACCCCCGCCCTGCAGGCAGCCCCCTCCACATGGGATACCTCCACCTCAGCCCCCATCACCTGTGACCCCACCCTGCAGGCAGCCTCCTTCACATAGGACACCCCAGCCCCCATCACCTGTGACCCCACCCGGCAGGCAGCTACCTCCACATGGGATACCTCCACCCCAGCGCCCATCTCCTGTGACCCCACCCTGTAGGCCGCCCCCTCCACATGGTTACCCCCACCCCAGCCCCCAACACCTGTGACCCCGCCCTGCAGGCAGCCACCTCCACATGGGATACCTCCACCCCAGCCCCCATCTCCTGTGACCCCACCCTGTAGGCAGCCCCCTCCACATGGTTACCCCCACCCCAGCCCCCAACACCTGTGACCCCAATGTGCAGGCAGCCCCCTCCACATGGGGTACCCCCACCTCAGCCCCATCACCCATGACCCCACCATGCAGGCAACCCCCTCCACATGGGATACCCCACCCCAGCCCCCATCAACTGTGACCCCACCCTGCAGGCAGCACCCTCCATATGGGGTACCCCAGCGCCCATTACCTGTGACCCCAACCTGCAGGCAGCCTCCTCCACGTGGGATACCCCCAACCCAGCCCCCATTACCCATGACCCCACCCTGTAGGCCACCCCCTCCACATGGATACCCCCACCCCAGCCCCCAACACCTGTGACCCCAACGTGCAGGCAGCCCCCTCCGCATGGGGCACCCCCACCTCAGCTCCATCACCCTCACGGGTCACCCCCACCCTGCCGGCAACCCCCTCCACATGGGATATCCCCATCCCAGCCCCCATCACCCATGAGCCCACCCTGCAGGCATCCTCCTCCACATGGGATACCCCCAACTCAGCCCCCATTACCCATGACCCCACCCTGTAGGCAGCCCCCTCCACATGGATACCCCCACCCCCGCCCCCAACACCTGTGGCCCCAACGTGCAGGCTGCTCTCTCCACATGGGGCACCCCCACCTCAGCCCCATCACGCGTGACCCCACCCTGCAGGTAACCCCGTCCACATGGGATACCCCCACCTCAGCCCCATCACCTGTGACCCCACCCTGCAGGCAGCAGCATCCACATGGGACACCCCCACCCCAGCCTACATCACCCATGACCCCACCCTGCAGGCAGCCCCCTCCACATGGGACACCCCAGCCCCCATCACCCGTGACTCCACCCTGCAGGCAGCCCCCTCCACATGGGATATCTCCACCCCAGCCCCCATCACCTGTGACCCCACCCTGCAGGCAGCCCCCTCCAATTGGGACACCCCAGAACCCATCACCTGTGACCCCACCCTGCAGGCAGGCCCTGCCACATGGGATACCTCCACCCTAGGACCCATCACCTGTGACCCCACCCTGGGTCCCTCTCCACATGGGACACCCCAGTCCCCATCACCTGTGACCCCTCTCTGCAGGCAGCCCCCTCCACATAGGACACCCCAGGCCCCATCATCCATGACCCCACCCTGCAGGCGGCCCTCTCCACATGGGGTACCGCAGGCCCCATCACCCGTGACCCCACACTGCAGGCAGTCTCCTCCACATGGTTACCCCCACCCCAGCCCCCAACACCTGTGACCCCAATGTGCAGGCAGCCCCCTCCACATGGGGTACCCCCACCTCAGCCCCATCACCCGTGACCCCACCGTGCAGGCAACCCCCTCCACATGGGATACCCCCACCCCAGCCCCCATCACCTGTAACCCCACCCTGCAGGCAGCACCCTCCAAATGAAGTACCCCAGCGGCCATCACCCGTGACCCCACTCTGCAGGCAGCCTCCTCCACATGGATACCCCCAACCCAGCCCCCATTATCCATGACCCCACCCTGTAGGCAGCCCCCTCACCATGGATACCCCCACCCCAACACCTTTGACACCAACGTGCAGTCAGCCCCCTCCACATGGGGCACCCCCACCTCAGCTCCATCACCCTCACAGGTCACCCCCGCCCTGCAGGCAACCCCCTGCACATGGGATACCCCATCCCAGCCCCCATCACCTGTGAGCCCACCCTGCAGGCAGCCTCCTCCACATGGGATACCCCCAACCCAGCCCCCATTACCCATGACCCCCCTTGTAGGCAGCCCCCTCCACATGGATACCCCCACCCCAGCCCCCAACACCTGTGGCCCCAACGTGCAGGCAGCTCTCTCCACATGGGGCACCCCCACCTCAGCCCCATCACCCGTGATCCCACCCTGCAGGTAACCCTGTCCACCTGGGATACCCCCACCTCAGCCCCATCACCTGTGACCCCACCCTGCAGGCAGCAGCATCCACATGGGACAACCCAACCCAGCCTACATCACCCATGACCCCACCCTGCAGGCAGCCCCCTCCACATGTTACACCCCAGCCCCCATCACCCGTGACCCCACCCTGCAGGCAGCCCCCTCCATATGGGATATCTCCACCCCAGCCCCCATCACCTGTGACCCCACCCTGCAGGCAGCCACCTCCACATGGGACACCCCAGAACCCATCACCTGTGACCCCACCCTGCAGGCAGCCCCCGCCACATGGGATACCTCCAACCCAGCACCCATCACCTGTGACCCCACCCTGCAGCCATCCCCCTCCACATGGGACACTGCAGTCCCCATCACCTGTGACCCCTCTCTGCAGGCAGCCCCCTCCACATAGGACACCCCAAACCCATCACCCATGACCCCACCCTGCACGCGGCCCTCTCCACATGGGGTACCGCAGGCCCCATCACCCGTGACCCCACACTGCAGGCAGCCTCCTCCATATGGGATACTCCCAAACCAGCCCCCATTACCCGTGATCGCACCCTGTAGGCTGCCCCCTCCACATGGTTACCCCCACCCCAGCCCCCAACACCTGTGACCCCAATGTGCAGGCAGCCCCCTCCACATGGGGTACCCCCACCTCAGCCCCATCTCCCGTGATCCCACCGTGCAGGCAACCCCCTCCACATGGGATACCCCCACCCCAGCCCCCATCACCTGTAACCCCACCCTGCAGGCAGCACCCTCCAAATGAAGTACCCCAGCGGCCATCACCCGTGACCCCACCCTGCAGGCAGCCTCCTCCACATGGGATACCCCCAACCCAGCCCCCATTACCCATGACCCCACCCTGTAGGCAGCCCCCTCCACATGGATACCCCCTCCCCAGCCCCCAACACCTGTGACCCCACCCTGCAGGCAGCCCCCTTCACATGGGAAACCCCAGTCCCCATCACCTGTGACCCCTCCCTGCAGGCAGCCCCCTCCACATTGGGTTCCCCAGCCCCCATCACCCATGACCCCACACTGCCGGCAGCCTCCTCCACATGGGATACTCCCAACCCAGCCCCCATTACCCGTGACCCCACCCTGTAGGCAGCCCCCTCCACATGGATACCGCCACCCCAGCCCCCAACACCTGTGACCCCAACGTGCAGGCAGCCCCCTACCCATAGGGTACCCCCACCTCAGCCCCATCACCCATGACCCCACCGTGCAGGCAACCCCCTCCACATGGGATACCCCCACCCCAGCCCCCATCACCTGTGACCCCTCCCTGCAGGCAGCACCCTCCACATGGGGTGCCCCAGCGCCCATCACCTGTGACCCCACCCTGCAGGCAGCCTCCTCCACATGGGATACCCCCAACCCAGCCCCCATCACCCGTGACCCCACCCTGCAGGTAACCCCGTCCACATGGGATACCCCCACCCCAGCCCCATCGCCTGTGACCCCACCCTGCAGGCAGCAGCATCCATATGGGACACTCCCACCCCAGCCTACATCACCCATGACCCCACACTGCAGGCGGCCCTCTCTACATGGGACACCCCAGCCCCCATCACCCGTAACCCCACCCTGCAGGTAGCCAGCTCCACATGGGATATCTCCACCCCAGCCCCCATCACCTGTGACCCCACCCTGCAGGCAGCCCCCTCCACATAGGACACCCCAGCCCCCATCACCTGTGACCCCACCCTGCAGGCACTCCCCTCCACATGGGATACCTCCACCCCAGCCCCCATCACCTGTGACCCCACTCTGCAGGTAGCCCCCTCCACATGGGACACCCCCGTCCCCATCACCTGTGACCCCTCTCTGCAGGCAGCCCCCTCCACATAGGACACCCCAGCCCCCATCACCTGTGACCCCACCCTGCAGGCAGCCCCCTCCAAAAGGGATACCTCCACCCCAGCCCCCATCACCTGTGACCCCACCCTGCAGGGAGTCCCCTTCACATGGGACACCCCAGTCCCCATCACCTGTGACCCCTCTCTGCAGGCAGCCCCCTCCACATGGGGTACCGCAGCCCACATCACCCGTGACCCCTCTCTGCAGGCAGCCCCCTCCATATAGGACACCCCAGGCCCCATCACCCATGACCCCACCTTGCAGGCGGCCCTCTCCACATGGGGTACCGCAGCCCCCATCACCTGTGACCCCTCTCTGCAGGCAGCCCCCTCCATATAGGACACCCCAGGCCCCATCACCCATGACCCCACCCTGCAGGCGGCCCTCTCCACATGGGGTACCGCAGCCCCCATCACCCGTGACCCCACACTGCAGGCAGCCTCCTCCACATGGGATACTCCCAACCCAGCCCCCATTACCCGTGACCGCACCCTGTAGGCTGCCCCCTCCACATGGTTACCCCCACCCCAGCCCCCAACACCTGTGACCCCAATGTGCAGGCAGCCCCCTCCACATGGGGTACCCCCACCTCAGCCCCATCACCCGTGACCCCACCGTGCAGGCAACCCCCACCACATGGGATACCCCCACCCCAGCCCCCATCACCTGTAACCCCACCCTGCAGGCAGCACCCTCCACATGAAGTACCCCAGCGGCCATCACCCGTGACCCCACCCTGCAGGCAGCCTCCTCCACATGGGATACCCCCAACCCAGCCCCCATTACCCATGACCCCACCCTGTAGGCAGCCCCCTCCACATGGTTACCCCCACCCCAGCCCCCAACACCTGTAACCCCACCCTGCAGGCAGCACCCTCCACATGAAGTACCCCAGCGGCCATCACCCGTGACCCCACCCTGCAGGCAACCCCCACCACATGGGATACCCCCACCCCAGCCCCCATCACCTGTAACCCCACCCTGCAGGCAGCACCCTCCACATGAAGTACCCCAGCGGCCATCACCCGTGACCCCACCCTGCAGGCAGCCTCCTCCACATGGGATACCCCCAACCCAGCCCCCATTACACATGACCCCACCCTGCAGGCAGCACCCTCCACATGAAGTACCCCAGCGGCCATCACCCGTGACCCCACCCTGCAGGCAGCCTCCTCCATATGGGATACCCCCAACCCAGCCCCCATTACCCATGACCCCACCCTGTAGGCAGCCCCCTCCACATGGTTACCCCCACCCCAGCCCCCAACACCTGTGACCCCAATGTGCAGGCAGCCCCCTCCACATGGGGTACCCCCACCTCAGCCCCATCACCCATGACCCCACCGTGCAGGCAACCCCCTCCACATGGGATACCCCCACCCCAGCCCCCATCAACTGTGACCCCACCCTGCAGGCAGCACCCTCCACATGGGGTACCCCAGCGCCCATCACCTGTGACCCCACCCTGCAGGCAGCCTCCTCCTGATGGGATACCCCCAACCCAGCCCCCATAACCCATGACGCCACCCTGGAGGCAGCCCCCTCCACATGGATAGCCCCATCCCAGCCCCCAAAACCTGTGACCCCAACGTGCAGGCAGCCCCCTCCACATGGGGCACCCCCACCTCAGCTCCATCACCATCACGGGTCACCCCCACCCTGCAGGCAGCCCCCTCCACATGGGATACCTCCACCTCAGCCCCCATCACCTGTGACCCCACCCTGCAGGAAGCCTCCTTCACATAGGACACCCCAGCCCCCATCACCTGTGACCCCACCCTGTAGGCAGCCCCCTCCACATGGTTACCCCCACCCCAGCCCCCAACACCTGTGACCCCAATGTGCAGGCAGCCCCCTCCACATGGGGTACCCCCACCTCAGCCCCATCACCCATGACCCCACCATGCAGGCAACCCCCTCCACATGGGATACCCCACCCCAGCCCCCATCAACTGTGACCCCACCCTGCAGGCAGCACCCTCCATATGGGGTACCCCAGCGCCCATCACCTGTGACCCCAACCTGCAGGCAGCCTCCTCCACATGGGATACCCCCAACCCAGCCCCCATTACCCATGACCCCACCCTGTAGGCCACCCCCTCCACATGGATACCCCCACCCCAGCCCCCAACACCTGTGACCCCAACGTGCAGGCAGCCCCCTCCACATGGGGCACCCCCACCTCAGGTCCATCACCCTCACGGGTCACCCCCACCCTGCAGGCAACCCCCTCCACATGGGATATCCCCATCCCAGCCCCCATCACCCATGAGCCCACCCTGCAGGCATCCTCCTCCACATGGGATACCCCCAACTCAGCCCCCATTACCCATGACTGCACCCTGTAGGCAGCCCCCTCCACATGGATACCCCCACCCAAGCCCCCAACACCTGTGGCCCCAACGTGCAGGCTGCTCTCTCCACATGGGGCACCCCCACCTCAGCCCCATCACCCGTGACCCCACCCTGCAGGTAACCCCGTCCACATGGGATACCCCCACCTCAGCCCCATCACCTGTGACCCCACCCTGCAGGCAGCCCCCTCCAATTGGGACACCCCAGAACCCATCACCTGTGACCCCACCCTGCAGGCAGGCCCCGCCACATGGGATACCTCCACCCTAGGACCCATCACCTGTGACCCCACCCTGGGTCCCTCTCCACATGGGACACCCCAGTCCCCATCACCTGTGACCCCTCTCTGCAGGCAGCCCCCTCCACATATGACACCCCAGGCCCCATCATCCATGACCCCACCCTGCAGGCGGCCCTCTCCACATGGGGTACCGCAGGCCCCATCACCCGTGACCCCACACTGCAGGCAGTCTCCTCCACATGGTTACCCCCACCCCAGCCCCCAACACCTGTGACCCCAATGTGCAGGCAGCCCCCTCCACATGGGGTACCCCCACCTCAGCCCCATCACCCGTGACCCCACCGTGCAGGCAACCCCCTCCACATGGGATACCCCCACCCCAGCCCCCATCACCTGTAACCCCACCCTGCAGGCAGCACCCTCCACATGAAGTACCCCAGCGGCCATCACCCGTGACCCCACTCTGCAGGCAGCCTCCTCCACATGGATACCCCCAACCCAGCCCCCATTATCCATGACCCCACCCTGTAGGCAGCCCCCTCACCATGGATACCCCCACCCCAGCCCCCAACACCTTTGACACCAACGTGCAGTCAGCCCCCTCCACATGGGGCACCCCCACCTCAGCTCCATCACCCTCACAGGTCACCCCCGCCCTGCAGGCAGCCCCCTCCACATGGGATACCTCCACCTCAGCCCCCATCACCTGTGACCCCACCCTGCAGGCAGCCTCCTTCACATAGGACACCCCAGCCCCCATCACCTGTGACCCCACCCGGCAGGCAGCTACCTCCACATGGGATACCTCCACCCCAGCGCCCATCTCCTGTGACCCCACCCTGTAGGCCGCCCCCTCCACATGGTTACCCCCACCCCAGCCCCCAACACCTGTGACCCCGCCCTGCAGGCAGCCACCTCCACATGGGATACCTCCACCCCAGCCCCCATCTCCTGTGACCCCACCCTGTAGGCAGCCCCCTCCACATGGTTACCCCCACCCCAGCCCCCAACACCTGTGACCCCAATGTGCAGGCAGCCCCCTCCACATGGGGTACCCCCACCTCAGCCCCATCACCCATGACCCCACCATGCAGGCAACCCCCTCCACATGGGATACCCCACCCCAGCCCCCATCAACTGTGACCCCACCCTGCAGGCAGCACCCTCCATATGGGGTACCCCAGCGCCCATTACCTGTGACCCCAACCTGCAGGCAGCCTCCTCCACGTGGGATACCCCCAACCCAGCCCCCATTACCCATGACCCCACCCTGTAGGCCACCCCCTCCACATGGATACCCCCACCCCAGCCCCCAACACCTGTGACCCCAACGTGCAGGCAGCCCCCTCCGCATGGGGCACCCCCACCTCAGCTCCATCACCCTCACGGGTCACCCCCACCCTGCCGGCAACCCCCTCCACATGGGATATCCCCATCCCAGCCCCCATCACCCATGAGCCCACCCTGCAGGCATCCTCCTCCACATGGGATACCCCCAACTCAGCCCCCATTACCCATGACCCCACCCTGTAGGCAGCCCCCTCCACATGGATACCCCCACCCCCGCCCCCAACACCTGTGGCCCCAACGTGCAGGCTGCTCTCTCCACATGGGGCACCCCCACCTCAGCCCCATCACGCGTGACCCCACCCTGCAGGTAACCCCGTCCACATGGGATACCCCCACCTCAGCCCCATCACCTGTGACCCCACCCTGCAGGCAGCAGCATCCACATGGGACACCCCCACCCCAGCCTACATCACCCATGACCCCACCCTGCAGGCAGCCCCCTCCACATGGGACACCCCAGCCCCCATCACCCGTGACTCCACCCTGCAGGCAGCCCCCTCCACATGGGATATCTCCACCCCAGCCCCCATCACCTGTGACCCCACCCTGCAGGCAGCCCCCTCCAATTGGGACACCCCAGAACCCATCACCTGTGACCCCACCCTGCAGGCAGGCCCTGCCACATGGGATACCTCCACCCTAGGACCCATCACCTGTGACCCCACCCTGGGTCCCTCTCCACATGGGACACCCCAGTCCCCATCACCTGTGACCCCTCTCTGCAGGCAGCCCCCTCCACATAGGACACCCCAGGCCCCATCATCCATGACCCCACCCTGCAGGCGGCCCTCTCCACATGGGGTACCGCAGGCCCCATCACCCGTGACCCCACACTGCAGGCAGTCTCCTCCACATGGTTACCCCCACCCCAGCCCCCAACACCTGTGACCCCAATGTGCAGGCAGCCCCCTCCACATGGGGTACCCCCACCTCAGCCCCATCACCCGTGACCCCACCGTGCAGGCAACCCCCTCCACATGGGATACCCCCACCCCAGCCCCCATCACCTGTAACCCCACCCTGCAGGCAGCACCCTCCAAATGAAGTACCCCAGCGGCCATCACCCGTGACCCCACTCTGCAGGCAGCCTCCTCCACATGGATACCCCCAACCCAGCCCCCATTATCCATGACCCCACCCTGTAGGCAGCCCCCTCACCATGGATACCCCCACCCCAACACCTTTGACACCAACGTGCAGTCAGCCCCCTCCACATGGGGCACCCCCACCTCAGCTCCATCACCCTCACAGGTCACCCCCGCCCTGCAGGCAGCCCCCTCCACATGGGATACCTCCACCTCAGCCCCCATCACCTGTGACCCCACCCTGCAGGCAGCCTCCTTCACATAGGACACCCCAGCCCCCATCACCTGTGACCCCACCCGGCAGGCAGCTACCTCCACATGGGATACCTCCACCCCAGCCCCCATCTCCTGTGACCCCACCCTGTAGGCCGCCCCCTCCACATGGTTACCCCCACCCCAGCCCCCAACACCTGTGACCCCAATGTACAGGCAGCCCCCTCCACATGGGGTACCGCAGCCCACATCACCCGTGACCCCTCTCTGCAGGCAGCCCCCTCCATATAGGACACCCCAGGCACCATCACCCATGACCCCACCTTGCAGGCGGCCCTCTCCATATGGGGTACCGCAGCCCCCATCACCTGTGACCCCTCTCTGCAGGCAGCCCCCTCCATATAGGACACCCCAGGCCCCATCACCCATGACCCCACCCTGCAGGCGGCCCTCTCCACATGGGGTACCGCAGCCCCCATCACCCGTGACCCCACACTGCAGGCAGCCTCCTCCACATGGGATACTCCCAACCCAGCCCCCATTACCCGTGACCGCACCCTGTAGGCTGCCCCCTCCACATGGTTACCCCCACCCCAGCCCCCAACACCTGTGACCCCAATGTGCAGGCAGCCCCCTCCACATGGGGTACCCCCACCTCAGCCCCATCACCCGTGACCCCACCGTGCAGGCAACCCCCACCACATGGGATACCCCCACCCCAGCCCCCATCACCTGTAACCCCACCCTGCAGGCAGCACCCTCCACATGAAGTACCCCAGCGGCCATCACCCGTGACCCCACCCTGCAGGCAGCCTCCTCCACATGGGATACCCCCAACCCAGCCCCCATTACCCATGACCCCACCCTGTAGGCAGCCCCCCCCACATGGATACCCCCACCCCAGCCCCCAACACCTGTGACCCCAACGTGCAGGCAGCCCCCTCCACATGGGGCACCCCCACCTCAGCTCCATCACCCTCACGGGTCACCCCCATCCTGCAGGCAACCCCCTACACATGGGATACCCCCATCCCAGCCCCCATCACCTGTGAGCCCACCCTGCAGGCAGCCTCCTCCATATGGGATACCCCCAACCCAGCCCCCATTACCCATGACCCCACCCTGTAGGCAGCCCCCTCCACATGGTTACCCCCACCCCAGCCCCCAACACCTGTGACCCCAATGTGCAGGCAGCCCCCTCCACATGGAGTACCCCCACCTCAGCCCCATCACCCATGACCCCACCGTGCAGGCAACCCCCTCCACATGGGATACCCCCACCCCAGCCCCCATCAACTGTGACCCCACCCTGCAGGCAGCACACTCCACATGGGGTACCCCAGCGCCCATCACCTGTGACCCCACCCTGCAGGCAGCCTCCTCCTGATGGGATACCCCCAACCCAGCCCCCATTACCCATGACGCCACCCTGGAGGCAGCCCCCTCCACATGGATAGCCCCACCCCAGCCCCCAACACCTGTGACCCCAACGTGCAGGCAGCCCCCTCCACATGGGGCACCCCCAGCTCAGCTCCATCACCATCACGGGTCACCCCCACCCTGCAGGCAGCCCCCTCCACATGGGATACCTCCACCTCAGCCCCCATCACCTGTGACCCCACCCTGCAGGAAGCCTCCTTCACATAGGACACCCCAGCCCCCATCACCTGTGACCCCGCCCTGCAGGCGGCCACCTCCACATGGGATACCTCCACCCCAGCCCCCATCTCCTGTGACCCCACCCTGTAGGCAGCCCCCTCAACATTGTTACCCCCACACCAGCCCCCAACACCTGTGACCCCAATGTGCAGGCAGCCCCCTCCACATGGGGTACCCCCACCTCAGCCCCATCACCCATGACCCCACCATGCAGGCAACCCCCTCCACATGGGATACCCCACCCCAGCCCCCATCAACTGTGACCCCACCCTGCAGGCAGCACCCTCCATATGGGGTACCCCAGCGCCCATCACCTGTGACCCCACCCTGCAGGCAGCCTCCTCCACATGGGATACCCCCAACCCAGCCCCCATTACCCATGACCCCACCCTGTAGGCCACCCCCTCCACTTGTATACCCCCACCCCAGCCCCCAACACCTGTGACCCCAACGTGCAGGCAGCCCCCTCCACATGGGGCACCCCCACCTCAGCTCCATCACCCGTGACCCCACCCTGCAGGTAACCCCGTCCACATGGGATACCCCCACCTCAGCCCCATCACCTGTGACCCCACCCTGCAGGCATCCTCCTCCACATGGGATACCCCCAACTCAGCCCCCATTACCCATGACCTCACCCTGTAGGCAGCCCCCTCCACATGGAAACCCCCACCCCAGCCCCCAACACCTGTGGCCCCAACGTGCAGGCTGCTCTCTCCACATGGGGCACCCCCACCTCAGCCCCATCACCCGTGACCCCACCCTGCAGGTAACCCCGTCCACATGGGATACCCCCACCTCAGCCCCATCACCTGTGACCCCACCCTGCAGGCAGCAGCATCCACATGGGACACCCCCACCCCAGCCTACATCACCCAAGACCCCACCCTGCAGGCAGCCCCCTCCACATGGGACACCCCAGCCCCATCACCCGTGACTCCAACCTGCAGGCAGCCCCCTCCACATGGGATATCTCCACCCCAGCCCCCATCACCTGTGACCCCACCCTGCAGGTAGCCCCCTCCAATTGGGACACCCCAGAACCCATCACCTGTGACCCCACCCTGCAGGCAGCCCCCGCCACATGGGATACCTCCACCCTAGGACCCATCACCTGTGACCCCACCCTGGGTCCCTCTCCACATGGGACACCCCAGTCCCCATCACCTGTGACCCCTCTCTGCAGGCAGCCCCCTCCACATAGGACACCCCAGGCCCCATCATCCATGACCCCACCCTGCAGGCGGCCCTCTCCAAATGGGGTACCGCAGGCCCCATCACCCGTGACCCCACACTGCAGGCAGTCTCCTCCACATGGTTACCCCCTCGCCAGCCCCCAACACCTGTGACCCCAATGTGCAGGCAGCCCCCTCCACATGGGGTACCCCCACCTCAGCCCCATCACCCGTGACCCCACCGTGCAGGCAACCCCCTCCACATGGGATACCCCCACCCCAGCCCCCATCACCTGTAACCCCACCCTGCAGGCTGCACCCTCCACATGAAGTACCCCAGCGGCCATCACCCGTGACCCCACTCTGCAGGCAGCCTCCTCCACATGGATACCCCCAACCCAGCCCCCATTATCCATGACCCCACCCTGTAGGCAGCCCCCTCACCATGGATACCCCCACCCCAGCCCCAACACCTTTGACACCAACGTGCAGTCAGCCCCCTCCACATGGGGCACCCCCA
The DNA here is from genome assembly GCF_040938575.1 of Ambystoma mexicanum. NCBI lineage: Eukaryota > Metazoa > Chordata > Amphibia > Caudata > Ambystomatidae > Ambystoma > Ambystoma mexicanum. The sequence goes on along the minus strand of NC_090941.1, from coordinate 137,490,496 downwards.
CCTCAGCTCCATCACCCTCACAGGTCACCCCCGCCCTGCAGGCAGCCCCCTCCACATGGGATACCTCCACCTCAGCCCCCATCACCTGTGACCCCACCCTGCAGGCAGCCTCCTTCACATAGGACACCCCAGCCCCCATTACCTGTGACCCCACCCGGCAGGCAGCTACCTCCACATTGGATACCTCCACCCCAGCCCCCATCTCCTGTGACCCCACCCTGTAGGCAGCCCCCTCCACATGGTTACCCCCACCCCAGCCCCCAACACCTGTGACCCCAATGTACAGGCAGCCCCCTTCACATGGGGTACCCCCACCTCAGCCCCATCACCCATGACCCCACTGTGCAGGCAACCCCCTCCACATGGGATACCCCCACCCCAGCCCCCATCAACTGTGACCCCACCCTGCAGGCAGCACCCTCCACATGGGTTACCCCAGCGCCCATCACCTGTGACCCCACCCTGCAGGCAGCCTCCTCCACATGGGATACCCCCAACCCAGCCCCATTACCCATGACCCCACCCTGTAGGCCACCCCCTCCACATGGATACCCCCACCCCAGCCCCCAACACCTGTGGCCCCAACGTGCAGGCAGCTCCCTCCACATGGGGCAACCCCACCTCAGCCCCATCACCCGGGACCCCACCCTGCAGGTAACCCCGTCCACATGGGATACCCCCACCCCAGCCCCATCGCCTGTGACCCCACCCTGCAGGCAGCAGCATCCACATGGGACACCCCCACCCCAGCCTACATCACCCATGACCCCACCCTGCAGGCAGCCCCCTCCACATGGGACACCCCAGCCCCCATCAATCGTGACCCCACCCTGCAGGCAACCCTCTCCACATGGGATATCTCCACCCCAGCCCCCATCACCTGTGACCCCACCCTGCAGGCAGCCCCCTCCACATGGGATATCTCCACTCCAGCCCCCATCACCTGTGACCCCACCCTGCAGGCAGCCTGCTTCACATAGTACACCCCAGCCCCATCACCTGTGACCCCACCCTGCAGGCAGCTACCTCCACATGGGATACCCCCAACCCAGCCCCCATTACGCATGACCCCACCCTGTAGGCAGCCCCCTCACCATGGATACCCCCACCCCAGCCCCCAACACCTGTGACCCCTCTCTGCAGGCAGCCCCCTCCACATAGGGCACCCCAGCCCCCATCACCTGTGACCCCACCCTGCACGCAGCCCCCTCCACATGGGATACCTGCACCCCAGCCCCCATCATCTGTGACCCCACCCTGCAGGCAGCCCCCTCCACATGGGACACCCCAGCCCCCAACACCTGTGACCCCAATGTGCAGGCAGCCCCCTCCACATGAGGTAACCCACCTCAGCCTCATCACCCGTAACCCCACCGTGCAGGCAACCCCCTACACATGAGATATCCCCACCCCAGCCCCCATCACCTGTAACCCCACCATGCAGGCAGCACCCTCCACATGAAGTACCCCAGCGGCCATCACCCGTGACCCCACCCTGCAGGCAGCCTCCTCCCCATGGGATACCCCCAACCCAGCCCCCATTACCCATGTCCCCACCCTGTAGGCAGCCCCCTCCACATGGATACCCCCACCCCAGCACCCAACACCTGTGACCCCAACGTGCAGGCAGACCCCTCCACATAGGACGCCCCCAGCACAGCTCCATCACCCTCACGGGTCACCCCCACCCTGCAGGCAACCCCCTCTACATGGGATACCCCCATCCCAGCCCCCATCACCCGTGATCCCACCCTGCAGGCAGCCTCCTCCACATGGAAACCCCCAACCCAGTCCCTATTACCAGTGACCCCACCCTGTAGGCAGCCCCCTCCACATGGTTACCCCCACCCCAGATCACAACACCTGTGACCCCAATGTGCAGGCAGCCCCCTCCACATGGGGTACCCCCACCTCAGCCCCATCACCTGTGACCCCACCCTGCAGGCAGCACCCTCCACATGGAGAACCCCAGCGGCCATCACCCGTGACCCCACCCTGCAGGCAGCAGCCTCCTCCACATAGGATACCCCCACCTCAGCTCCATCACCCTCACGGGTCACCCCCACCCTGCAGGCAACCCCTTCCACATGGGATACCCCCAACGCAGCCCCCACTACCCATGACCCCACCCTGTAGGTAGCCCCCTCCACATGGGATACCCCCACCCCAGCCCCATCACCTGTGACCCCACCCTGCAGGCAGCAGCATCCACATGGGACACCCCCACCTCAGCCCCCATCACCCATGACCCCACCCTGCAGGCAGCCCCATCCACATGGGACACCCCAGCCCCCATCACCTGTGACCCCACCCTGCAGACAGCCCCCTTCACATGGATTACCTCCACCCCAGCCCCCATCACCTGTGACCCCACCCTGCAGGCAGCCCCCTCCACATAGGACACCCCAGCCTTCATCACCTGTGACCCCAACCTGCAGGCAGCCCCCTCCACATGGGATATCTCCACCCCAGACCCATCACCTGTGACCCCACCCTGCAGGCAGCCCCCTCCACATCGGACACCCCAGAACACATCACCTGTGACCCCACCCTGCAGGCAACCCCCTCCACATGGTATACCTACCTCCACCCCAGCACCCATCACCTGTGACCCCACCCTGCAGGCAGCCCCCTCCACATGGGACACCCCAGTCCCCATCACCTGTGACCCCTCTCTGCAGGCAGCCCCCTCCACATAGGACACCCCAGGCCCCATCACCCATGACCTCACCCTGCAGGTGGTCCTCTCCACATGGGGTACCGCAGCCCCCATCACCCGTGATCCCACACTGCCTCCTCCACATAGGATACTCCCAACCCAGACCCCATGACCCGTGACCGCACCCTGTAGGCTGCCCCCTCCACATGGTTACCCCCACCCCAGCCCCCAACACCTGAGACCTCAATGTGCAGGCAGTGCCCTCCACATGGGGTACCCCCACCTTAGCCCCATCACCCGTGACCCCACCGTGCAGGCAACCCCCTCCACATGGGGTACCCCTACCCCAGCCCCCATCACCTGTAACCCCACCCTGCAGGCAGCCTCCTTCACATAGGACACCCCAGCCCCCATCTCCTGTGACCCCACCCTGTAGGCAGCCCCCTCCACATGGTTACCCCCACCCCAGCCCCCAACACCTGTGACCCCAATGTGCAGGCAGCCCCCTCCACATGGGGTACCCCCACCTCAGCCCCATCACCCATGACCCCACTGTGCAGGCAACCCCCTCCACCTGGGATACCCCCACCCCAGCCCCCATTAACTGTGACCCCACCCTGCAGGCAGCACCCTCCACATGGGGTACCCCAGCGCCCATCACCTGTGACCCCACCCTGCAGGCACCCTCCTCCACATGGGATACCCCCAACACAGCCCCCATTACCCATGACCGCACCCTGTAGGCAGCCCCCTCCACATGGTTACCCCCACCCCAGCCCCCAACACCTGAGACCTCAATGTGCAGGCAGTCCCCTCCACATGGGGTACCCCCACCTCAGCCCCATCACCCGTGACCCCACCGTGCAGGCAACCCCCTCCACATGGGGTACCCCTACCCCAGCCCCCATCACCTGTAACCCCACCCTGCAGGCAGCACCCTCCACATGTAGTACTCCAGCGGCCATCACCCGTGCCCCACCCTGCAGGCAGCCTCCTCCAGATGGGATACCCCCAACCCAGTCCCCATTACCCATGACGCCACCCTGTAGGCAGCCCCCTCCACTGGATACCCCCACCCCAGCCCCCAACACCTGTGACCCCAATGTGCAGGCAACCCCCTCCACACGGGGCACCCCCACCTCAGCTCCATCACCCTCACGGGTCACCCCCACCCTGCAGGCAACCCCCTCCACATGGGATACCCCCATCCCAGCCCCCATCACCCGTGAGCCCACCCTGCAGGCAGCCTCCTCCACATGGGATACCCCCAACCCAGCCCCCATTACCCATGACCCCACCCTGTAGGCAGCCCCCTCCACATGGATACCCCCACCCCTGCCCCCAACACCTGTGGCCCCAACGTGCAGGCAGCTCTCTCCATGTGGTGCACCCCCACCTCAGCCCCAATACCCGTGACCCCACCCTGCAGGTAACCCCGTCCACATGGGATACCCCCACCTCAGCCCCATCACCTGTGACCCCACCCTGCAGGCAGCAGCATCCACATGAGACACCCCCACCCCAGCCTACATCACCCATGACCCCACCCTACAGGCAGCCCCCTCCACATGGGACACCCCAGCCCCCATCACCCGAGACTCCACCCTGCAGGCAGCCCCCTTCACATGGGATATCTCCACCCCAGCCCCCATCACCTGTGACCCCACCCTGCAGGCAGGCCCCTCCACATGGGACACCCCAGAACCCATCACCTGTGACCCCACCCTGCAGGCAGCTCCCGCCACATGGGATACCTCCACCCCAGCACCCATCACCTGTGACCCCACCCTGGGTCCCCCTCCACATGGGACACCACAGTCCCCATCACCTGTGACCCCTCTCTGCAGGCAGCCCCCTCCACATAGGACACCCCAGGCCCCATCACCCATGACCCCACCCTGCAGGCGGCCCTCTCCACATGGGGTACCGCAGGCCCCATCACCCGTGACCCCACACTGCAGGCAGCCTCCTCCACATGGGATACTCCCAACCCAGCCCCCATTACCCGTGATCGCACCCTGTAGGCTGCCCCCTCCATATGGTTACCCCCACCCCAGCCCCCAAAACCTGTGACCCCAATATGCAGGCAGCCCCCTCCACATGGGGTACCCCCACCTCAGCCCCATCACCCGTGACCCCACCGTGCAGGCAACCCCCTCCACATGGGATACCTCCACCTCAGCCCCCATCACCTGTGACCCCACCCTGCAGGAAGCCTCCTTCACATAGGACACCCCAGCCCCCATCACCTGTGACCCCACCCTGCAGGCATCCACCTCCACATGGGATACCTCCACCCCAGCCCCCATCTCCTGTGACCCCACCCTGTAGGCAGCCCCCTCCACATGGTTACCCCCACCCCTGCCCCCAACACCTGTGACCCCAATGTGCAGGCAGCCCCCTCCACATGGGGTACCCCCACCTCAGCCCCATCACCCATGACCCCACCGTGCAGGCAACCCCCTCCACATGGGATACCCCCACCCCAGCCCCCATCAACTGTGACCCCACCCTGCAGGCAGCACCCTCCATATGGGGTACCCCAGCACCCATCACCTGTGACCCCACCCTGCAGGCAGCCTCCTCCACATGGGATACCCCCAACCCAGCCCCCGTTACCCATGACCCCACCCTGTAGGCCACCCCCTCCACATGGGGTACCCCCACCTCAGCCCCATCACCCGTGACCCCACAGTGCAGGCAACCCCCTCCACATGGGATACCCCCACCCCAGCCCCCATCACCTGTAACCCCACCCTGCAGGCAGCCCCCTCACCATGGATACCCCCACCCCAGCCCCCAACACCTGTGACCCCAACGTGCAGTCAGCCCCCTCCACATGGGGCAACCCCACCTCAGCTCCATCACCCTCACGGGTCACCCCCACCCTGCAGGCAGCCCCCTCCACATGGGATACCTCCACCTCAGCCCCCATCACCTGTGACCCCACCCTGCAGGAAGCCTCCTTCACATAGGACACCCCAGCCCCCATCACCTGTGACCCCACCCTGCAGGCATCCACCTCCACATGGGATACCTCCACCCTAGCCCCCATCTCCTGTGACCCCACCCTGTAGGCAGCCCCCTCCACATGGTTACCCCCACCCCAGCCCCCAACACCTGTGACCCCAATGTGCAGGCAGCCCCCTCCACATGGGGTACCCCCACCTCAGCCCCATCACCCATGACCCCACCGTGCAGGCAACCCCCTCCACATGGGATACCCCCACCCCAGCCCCCATCAACTGTGACCCCACCCTGCAGGCAGCACCCTCCATATGGGGTACCCCAGCGCCCATCACCTGTGACCCCACCCTGCAGGCAGCCTCCTCCACATGGGATACCCCCAACCCAGCCCCCATTACCCATGACCCCACCCTGTAGGCCACCCCCTACACATGGATACCCCCACCCCAGCCCCCAACACCTGTGGCCCCAACGTGCAGGTAGCTCCCTCCACATGGGGCACCCCCACCTCAGCCCCATCACCCGGGACCCCACCCTGCAGGTAACCCCGTCCACATGGGATACCCCCACCCCAGCCTACATCACCCATGACCCCACCTTGCAGGCAGCCCCCTCCACATGGGACACCCCAGCCCCCATCACCCGTGACCCCACCCTGCAGGCAGCCCCCTCCACATGGGATATCTCCACCCCAGCTCCCATCACCTGTGACCCCACCCTGCAGGCAGCCCCCTCCACATGGGACACCCCAGCCCCCATCACCCGTGACACACCCTGTAGGCAGCCCCCTCCACATGGGATACCTCCACCTCAGTCCCCATCACCTGTGACCCCACCCTGCAGGCAGCCTCCTTCACATAGGACACCCCAGCCCCATCACCTGTGACCCCACCCTGCAGGCAGCTACCTCCACATGGGATACCTCCACCCCAGCTCCCATCACCTGTGACCCCACCCTGCAGGCAGCCACCTCCACATGGGACACCCCAGCCCCCATCACCCGTGACACACCCTGTAGGCAACCCCCTCCACATGGGATACCTCCACCTCAGTCCCCATCACCTGTGACCCCACCCTGCAGGCAGCCTCCTTCACATAGGACACCCCAGTCCCCATCTCCTGTGACCCCATCCTGCAGGCAGCCCCCTCCACATGGGATACCCCAGTTCCCATCACCTGTGACCCCTCTCTGCAGGCAGCCCCCTCCACATAGGGCACCCCAGCCCCCATCACCTGTGACCCCACCCTGCAGGCAGCCCCCTCCACATGGGATACCTGCACCCCAGCCCCCATCATCTGTGACGCCACCCTGCAGGCAGCCCCCTCCACATGGGACACCCCAGCCCCCAACACCTGTGACCCCAATGTGCAGGACGCCCCCTCCACATGGGGTACCCCCACCTCAGCCTCATCACCCGTAACCCCACCGTGCAGGCAACCCCCTACACATGAGATACCCCACCCCAGCCCCCATCACCTGTAACCCCACCATGCAGGCAGGACCCTCCACATGAAGTACCCCAGCGGCCATCACCCGTGACCCCACCCTGCAGGCAGCCTCCTCCCCATGGGATACCCCCAACCCAGCCCCCATTACCCATCACCCCACCCTGTAGGCAGCCCCCTCCACATGGATACCCCAACCCCAGCCCCCAACACCTGTGACCCCAATGTGCAGGCAGCCCCCTCCACATGGGACACTCCCAGCACAGCTCCATCACCCTCACGGGTCACCCCCACCCTGCAGGCAACCTCCTCCACATGGGATACCCCCATCCCAGCCCCCATCACCCGTGATCCCACCCTGCAGGCAGCCTCCTCCACATGGAAACCCCCAACCCAGTCCCTATTACCTGTGACCTCACCCTGTAGGCAGCCCTCTCCACATGGTTACCCCCACCCCAGCCCCCAACACCTGTGACCCCAATGTGCAGGCAGCCCCCTCCACATGGGGTACCCCCACCTCAGCCCCATCACCCGTGACCCCACCAGGCAGGCAACCCCCTCTACTTGGGATACCCCCACCCCAGCCCCCATCATCTGTGACCCACCCTGCAGGCAGCACCCTCCACATGGAGTACCCCAGCGGCCATCACCCGTGACCCCACCCTGCAGGCAGCAGCCTCCTCCTCACGGGATACCCCCACCTCAGCTCCATCACCCTCACGGGTCACCCCCACCCTGCAGGAAACCCCTTCCACATGGGATACCCCCATCCCAGCCCCCATCACCTGTGACCCCACCCTGCAGGCAGCCTCCTCCACATGGGATACCCCCAACGCAGCCCCTACTACCCATGACCCCACCCTGTAGGCAGCCCCCTCCACATGGGATACCCCCACCCCAGCCCCATCACCGGTGACCCCACCCTGCAGGCAGCAGCATCCACATGGGACACCCCCACCTCAGCCCCCATCACCCATGACCCCACCCTGCAGGCAGCCCCGTCCACATGGGACACCCCAGCCCCCATCACCTGTGACCCCACCCTGCAGGCAGCCCCTTCACATGGATTACCTCCACCCCAGCCCCCATCACCTGTGACACCCACCCTGCAGGCAGCCCCGTCCACATGGGACACCCCAGGCCTCATCACCTGTGACCCCTCTCTGCAGACAGCACCCTCCACATAGGGCACCCCAGCCCTCATCACCTGTGACCCCACCCTGCAGGCAGCCCCCTCCACATGGGATACCTCCACCCCAGCCCCCATCACCTGTGACCCCACCCTGTAGGCAGCCCCTTCCACATAGGATACCCCCACCCCAGCCCCATCACCTGTGACCCCACCCTGCAGGCAGCAGCATCCACATGGGATACCGCCACCTCAGCCCCCATCACCCATGACCCCACCCTGCAGGCAGCTCCCTCCACATGGGACACCCCAGCCCCCATCACCTGTGACCCCACCCTGCAGGCAGCCCCCTCCACATGGGATACCTCAACCCCAGTCCCCATCACCTGTGATCCCACCCTGCAGGCAGCCCCCTCCACATGGGACACCCCAGTCCCCATCACCTGTGACCCCTCTCTGCAGACAACACCCTCCACATAGGACACCCCAGCCCATCACCCATGACCCCACACTGCAGGAAGCCTCCTCCACATGGGATACTCCCAACTCAGCCCCCATTACCTGTGACCGCACCCTGTAGGCAGCCCCCTCCACATGGTTACCCCCACCCCAGCCCCCAACACCTGTGACCCCAATGTGCAGGCAGCCCCCTCCACATGGGGTACCCCCACCTCAGCCCCATCACCCGTGACCCCACCGTGCAGGCAACCCCCTCCACATGGGATACCCCCACCCCAGCGGCCATCACCCGTGACCCCGCCCTGTAGGCAGCCTCCTCCACATGGTTACCCCCACCCCAGCCCCCAACACCTGTTACCCCAGTGTGCAGGCAGCCCCCTCCACATGGGGTACCCCCACCTCAGCCCCATCACCCGTGACCCTACTGTGCAGGCAACCCCCTCCACATCGGATACCCCCACCCCAGCCCCCATCACCTGTGACCCCATGTTAGGGAGAATTCTCTGTTTAGGCTGAATTTACTAACCTAGTGAGTCCCCCAGCAGCTTTGCTGGATTTCTGGAGTTTGTTTTTTCCATTCTGCCAAGAGTGAGACTCATTTTCTCCCACTCTTGGACATGAACGTGGTTAATTCCTTTGAATGTCAATGTGTTGTATGGGCTATGGGGTCTTTTACTCCATAGGGTCTCATATGTTTTGCTATGTGTGTTACAACGCACCCTACGTGCCGAAACACCGGGGCGTGCTAGCGGACCCCCGCCATAGACTCCATACCCTGGTACTGACTACTGTCACCCGGGGAATGTAAAGTCACCATTGGCTTTACTAGACCTAAATTTACTAACAGAACTAGTACAAACCATCCTATTGTGGACGTACTAGTAGGGGTAATTCGATTACCCCTGGGTCTGTTATTCGAGGGGGCACTGTCCCGTCCCCCCTCGTCGAGTTTTGGCTGGTGGCAGTGGAAACTACTTGTTATATTCGACCCCGAATATAACTCTACGGGATTTTTCCCATTGTTGGAGGTTAATACTTTTTCTCGTTAGTCTCTAACATACCACCGGTTTATTTATCTTAAATAAATCTATCGGTTGGTATTTTCTGCCAGAACTCGGTTTTTAAAATGGCGTCTGTGTTCGTCTCTGTGACTCCTAAACCAAAGGTTGACCCCTTTGTTCCACTTTTGGCGGGCTTCTGCACAGAGGCCCTGCAAAGTGGTGCCATTCTGTCTGGGTACCACAGGGGATGTGGGAGGGGGTTTAGGCACCCTGGACTGAGTTGCCTTGCCAACTCAAGTCGCACTCTGGTGTGATTGACCCAAGTGGTGAGCCACCCCGCTCACCACTTAGCGTGTTTTGATTGACAGCTAGGCTGAATGAATGGGGGTTTTCTGCATAAAAGCAGGGCTTTTGGGACTGGATCTTCAGAAGTTGCCACAGGACCTAAGAATCTGACGAGGATAAAGCTGAGCCGACCTGCAACGACGACACCTCCGGTGGAGCCCTGCTGAACCGACTCACCACTTCCCAACGACAGAGGAGATCTCCCCGCCGGAGAGTCTTCTTCCCCTGACTGGTGGGCACAACCAGTCCCCTTTGCTTTTTCTTCGCTTCCAGGGCGTAGTGGTCGAATTGCCTGTGCTGAGCACCCCGGCAACCGGATAGCCACTAGCCCGTACCGCGACCAAAAGGTGGTGCCTTGTGACGGAGCACTCCGCGGCTGGTCTCTTCCCTGGTGGTGCAACAATCTTCAACTTTCCTTCGACGACGAGATTATCTCTTCTCTTGGCAAAGCCCCGACTTGCATCCACCACCAGGAACAACTGCCCCCGCCGGAGCTGTCTCTCCACATACAAGGTACCGTGTCCGTCAGGCTTCCCTTGTGACGGTTAGCGTGAGGTGTCTTAATCCTTCCATCTCCATTGGGTCGCCTCTAAGCCTTCTTAACTTTCTGTTATGAACTGGTCCAATCTTTCTGTGACAATTTGCGACAAAGACTCGAAGTGCATTTCCACTGTGATACTTCTTGAGACATATCGCCTTGCCTCTCTCCGAGTGGACCTGACCTCTGAACTTTGCGATCTACAGTAGACCCTGCCTTACTTGCCTTGCATTTGTTCGTAAAAGTATTGGTACTGAGTTGATTTCATACCCTGCCTTTTCTCTCCCGTCCTAACGAATATTAGAGTGCCATCTAGGTTAAAGCATTCACCTCTGTCTGCAAATAAGTGGAGCCGTTGAACCTAGACTTGTCGAACTATTGTTAGGGGGATTGATTTACTTATAGTAAATGTAATTGAAGTTGTTTGCCGTATTAGTGCCAGAGTGTTTTCCATAGATGTGTTGTTATAAATAAATAACTATATATCTTTACACCGAAGCTCTGTTCCATGTTTGCTTGTTCTACTGTGTAAATTGCCCTATTTTGTATACTCCACATAATGCCTAACTCTTCTTGAGGGAAGTCTGACTGCTCAGCCACAGCTACCAAGTGAATCTGTGTGGTACAGACTGCTACCAAGTGGGTTTACTGCCAAACACCTGTAGTCCTAAATCTTTTGCAGTGGTCCCAGAGGGAACTGCACAGGTTTCCGCCTAACACTGGTGTACAGCGGTGAGATTTGTATCGAGTATACAGTTTAGAGTGCTTTTCAACACTTTAGGATAACTAACCACAAAGCTTAGCACTAAAAAGCAACTTTCAAAAACATGTCTACTATGGAAGTTTACAGTCAAGAATCCTTGTCAGGTGAAAATACTGAGAGTTTGAGAGCTCTCTGTAGACAAGAGAATCTTTCTGTAAGAGGCAAGAAAGTAGAACTGATAGCGAGATTGCTGGAAAACCAAAGTCTGGGTACTGGTTCAGAGGAACCAACTTCTCCAGCAAATGTAGAAAACAGTGATGGTATTGATCTGAATCAAAGTCTTGATAATGAGTCAGAAGAGGAAAGTGAACCTAATGAAGTTAGCCACTCTGAGCCTCTGTCTGCTTTACCTACTGTACCCACGGGGCCCATACCAGGTCCCACATGTAACCCTACTTTTTTTGAACTTGAAAAAATGAAGCTTGAGTTAGAATACAAGCGTTTTTTAGCCCAATCTGAAAGAAACCAAGAGCTAGAGTTCAGATGGATGAATGCTCATGCTGAGCAGAAGCAAGCGGAATTAAGGCTCAGAGAAATAGAACTTAATCATGAGTTAGAGATGAAAAAGTTATATATGGAAAATGCTTCACTCTCCTCTGGTTCCTCTAGAAGTTCCAGTCCCAAAAGACCCCGGATGCCTAAGGAAGTAGTGGGTATGTATGAACCGAGATTGGATGTGTTGGATTGGTTAAAACTGTTTGAATATAATCATGGGCTCCAGGACATCACAGGGAATGAGTTACTTCCCTGGTTGTTCTCTAGGCTTCCCCCTGTTGCGACTGATGTGGTAATGGAGTTGGGGGAGGTGGATAAGAAGGATTACGAAAGAGTGAAACTAGCTTTGATAGCTAGATTTGGGAAGACCACTTCCCAGTATCTTAAGAGGTTTAGAACCCTCAAAAAGCATGATGGTATCCCTTGGGCTACCTGGGTGAGTGAACGGTTGAAAAACTTAGAGGGATGGATTAAGGGTTACAAAGTGAACACTTATGAGGGTATGAAGAATCTTTTTATGTTGGAGTCTATTTATGATGCCTGTTCTCCTGAGCTCAGAGAGCACTTGGCTGATTCGAAGGAATTGGATTCCAGGGAGCTACCTAAGTATGCTGACTTTTGGGTTGCCAACAGGGCTACTCATAAGGGTTCTGGGGCAACTCAGAAAAAGGATGAGGGAAAACAGCCTAAGAAAGACTCAAAAGAGAATTCGAATAACTCAAATTCCAAATAGAGCCCCAAACAAAACCAGAAGGGTAAGACACAAGGAAAACCGCAGCAGAATAGTGTGCCTTCTGGTACCAAACCGGAAGGAGGCCAGAACAAGCCACCATTCCAGAAAGCATTCGGAAAATGCTTTGTTTGTGGCTCGACTGACCATGTGAAAGGAGATCCCAGATGTAAGGGTAAACCTTCAAGGGTCCAGCTTGTCTCCTTAGCCTTCGCTCCAGAGGAGGAAGTCCAAATGGCAAGTGGAAACTTTCTACTGCTGGCTGATGAACCCATTGGAGTCTCAGCCAGTGTTTCTTTAGTGTCTCTGGGTTTGTGGGAACAACAGAATTTAGATGTCTATAACTCCATCCCCGATAATACTAAAGAGTATTATAAGGACAGTGTCCAGGTGAATGGTCAGGAGACTCCTGCCATTAGGGACACTGGGGCCAGCATAACTGTGGTGGATAAATCTTTTTTTCAGGCTGAGGATGTTGCTAAGGCACCCAAACGCCTCACCAAGTTAGCTGGAGGGCCTGTGCAGATGCTTCCCCAATTACCAGTTCTCATCCAGTGTAACGACATGACTGTGAAGATACCTGTCAGCATACAGAGTGAGGTACCAGGACGCGTTCTGTTGGGTAACGATTTGAAAACTCTTGGAGTTGTGTCGCTATCCCCAGACCTCCTAGTAAACGGTTACAGGAGCTAACCGGACCTGCAAGGGAGAGAACCATGCGAGGTACTCTCCAGGAGATGATGAAGAAAGATATCACTCCTGCTCCACTGGAATTGTCAGCTGCTGTCTCCAAGAAATCAGAAGCGAAAGGGAAACCTAAGGCTTCTACACCGAAACCAGCAGCCAGCATTTCAGTGCAGCCAACAAGGACTTCCCCGCGGTTGTCCAAAGTTACACCCGTAACTCCACCTCCAGCGGAGGCTGAGAGGGTGGTACAACCCTCTGTGGTAGAATTAGACTCTGAAGAAGAGCTAGTGGAAGGCCAGGAACTCATTGGAGATCTGGATCCTGTTGACCATCCTGAGCTGCAGTCTTTACTGGCAGAAGGTGGACCCAGCAGGGCAGACTTCAGTAAGGGACAGAGAGAATGTCCAACTCTGGAAGGTCTTCGCCACCAGGCAGAAGCTCAGGCTGAAGGGCAAGAGCCTAGGAAATACAGGTTGCACTGGGAAGATGGCCTCTTCTACAGTGAACCGACCGAGTCTGCACCTGGAGACTACAAACGACTTGTAGTACCCCAAGAGAACAGACCACAGTTCTTGCAGTTAGCCCACAAGATTCCTTTGGCTGGTCACTTGAGTTTCAAGAAGTCTAAGGAAAGGCTCTCTCTCTACTTTTATTGGCCGAAGATGGGGGCCGAAGTAGAAAAACACTGCAGGAGCTGCCACACCTGCCAGACCTCTGGTAAGGTTGGCTCCAAGAATGTGGCACCTTTAGGAGACCAGTTGTGGGAGTCCCATTTGAGAGAGTAGGGATTGACATTGTTGGTCCCCTTGATCCTCCAACCTCCTCAGGCAACAGGTTTATACTTGTTGTAGTAGACCATGCTACTAGGTATCCTGAGGCAATTCCTATGAGGACTGTTACAGCTCCGGCTGTGGCTAAGGCCCTCCTTGGTATTTTTACCAGGGTCGGGTTTCCTAAGGAAGTAATCTCTGACAGGGGGTCAAACTTTATGTCCCACTACATGAAAGCCATGTGGAAAACCTGTGGAGTTACTTACAAGTTCTCAACGGCTTACCACCCACAAACCAATGGGCTGGTAGAAAGGTTCCACCGAACCATGAAGAGCATGATAGGTGCTTTAGAAGAACCCCTTAAACGAAAGTGGGACCTTCTACTGCCATGCCTTCTCTTTGCTTATAGAGAAGTCCCTCAGGAGGGAGTAGGTTATTCTCCCTTTGAGCTTCTCTATGGTCATCCCGTCAGAGGTCCATTGGCCCTGATTAAGGAGGGGTTGGAGAGTGCTCCTTCCCCCAAGCCAGTCAGAGTGACTGACTACGTGATAGGTCTCCGGAGGAGAATGTCGCACATGATGACAGAAGCAAGCGATAACTTGAAAGCTGGACAAGCATTGGTCAAGCACTGGCATGATCAAAAGGCTAACATGGTTGAGTTCGCTCAAGACCAGCTCGTTCTCGTTATGATCCCAACAAGGCAGAGGGCCTTGCAAGACAAATGGATGGGACCCTTCAGAGTTGTGGGTAAACTCGGAGAGGTCAACTATCTGGTGGACTTGGGCAATCCCAAGGAGGCTCCGACAGTCTTCCACACCAACCGACTCAAAGCGTATGTCTCAAGACCTGATGTAGGAGCGTTGCTTCTAGCATCATCAGAGGAAGAAGAAGAGAGTGAAGTTCTTCCGGATCTCCTCAGAGGCCTACCTTTAGACAAAAAAATTGAAGGAGTCAATCTCTCTTCAAATCTGACACCCGAGCAACAAGAAGAGTGCAAATCTATGTTGAATCAGTTTGCCTCTCTGTTCTCGCTTTCACTAGGCTTGACCCCTTGGGGCCAGCATGACATACTCACTGGTGACTGTCTGCCAGTCAAAAGCAGAGGATACCGAAAGTCAGAAAACGTACGAACCCACATCAAAGGTGAGGTCAGCAAGATGCTTCATCTCGGGGTAATAGAGCCCTCTACTAGTCCATGGTCTAGCCCAGTTGTGTTAGTACCAAAGGCCGGATCTAAAGAACTTAGATTCTGCGTGGATTATAGAGCTCTTAATGCAGTCACCACGACTGATGCTCACCCTTTGCCAAGGACAGATGAGTTGGTGGATAGACTTGGTTCCGCCAAGTTCCTCAGCACATTTGACTTGACGTCAGGCTATTGGTAAATAGCCCTGACAGACCATGCCAAAGAGAAAACTGCCTTTTCTACCCCCGTTGGCTTATACCAGTTTAAGGTAATGCCTTTCGGATTGAAAAATGCACCTGCTACATTTCAACGGATGGTAAACCAGGTTCTGAATGGGATGGAGGACTTCTGCATGGCATACTTGGATGACATAGCAGTGTTCAGCAATTCCTGGGAAGAACATGCAAACCACCTAAGAGATGTTTTGCAGGCTCTTGGACAAGCCAATCTGACCATAAAGGTGAGTAAATGCCAAATTGGACAGAGTAAGGTAGTCTATCTTGGACATGAGGTAGGAGGTGGAGAAATAAGGCCTTTGCTCAGTAAGATTGAAGCTGTGCAAAATTGGACAACACCTACTACTCAGACCCAGGTGAGAGCCTTCTTAGGCCTCACTGGGTATTACAGGAATTTCATTGAGAACTATGGGACCATAGCTTCTCCTCTGAATGTCATCTCCTCTCCCAAATTTCCTAAAAAGGTTAGATGGAACGAGGAGTGCAATCAGGCTTTTGAAAACCTGAAAAAGGCTCTTTGCCAAGCCCCAGTACTCAGAGCTCCTGATTACCACCAAACTTTCATTGTGCAGACAGATGCTTCAAATGTAGGAATAGGTGCCATACTCAGTCAACTGGATGGGAAAGGTAGGGAGCACCCCGTTTGCTTCATCAACCGCAAGCTGAAGGATGCTGAAACAAGGTGGGCAACAATCGAAAGAGAATGCTTTGCTATCGTGTGGGCTCTGAAGAAGTTTAGGCCATACTTGTATGGTTCTACTTTTGTCATTCAGACTGACCACCAACCCTTGAGATGGTTAATGCAAATGAAAGGGGAAAACCCAAAACTACTGAGATGGTCGATCTGCCTGCAAGGGTTTGATTTCACCATTGAGCACAGGTCAGGGTGTCACCACCAAAATGCTGATGGTCTCTCTAGGATGTATGTCATCGACTAGAGGTATGAGATTCATCCAGGAGTGGATTAAATCCTCCTGTCCCTTAGTCTGGGGGGGGGGGGCGAGTGTTAGGGAGAATTCTCTGTTTAGGCTGAATTTCCTAACCTAGTGAGTGCCCAGCAGCTTTGCTGGATTTCTGGAGTTTGTTTTTTCCATCCTGCCAAGAGTGAGACTCTTTTTCTCCCACTCTTGGACATGAACGTGGTTAATTCCTTTGAATGTCAATGTGTTCTATGGGCTATGGGGTCTTTTACTCCATAGGGTCTCATATGTTTTGCTATGTGTGTTACAATGCACCCTCCGTGCCGTAACACTGGGGCGTCCTAGCGGACCCCCACCATAGACTCCATACCCTGGGACTGACTACTGTCTCCCGGGGCATGTAAAGTCACCATTGGCTTTACTAGACCTAAATTTACTAACAGAACTAGTACAAACCATTCTATTGTGGACGTACTAGTAGGGGTAATTCGATTACCCCTGGGTCTGTTATTCGAGTGGGCACTGTCCCATCCCCCCTCGTCGAGTTTTGGCTGGTGGCAGTGGAAACTACTTGTTATATTCGACCCCGAATATAACTCTATGGGATTCTTCCCATTGTTGGAGATTAATAATTTTTCTCGTTAGTCTCTAACATACCACCGGTTTATTTATCTTAAATAAATCTATCGCTTGGTATTTTCTGCCAGAACTCGGTTATTAAAATGGCATCTGTGTTCATCTCTGTGACTCCTAAACCAAAGGTTGAGCCCTTTGTTCCATTTTTGGCAGGCTTCTGCACAGAGGCCCTGCAAAGTGGTGCCATTCTGTCTGGGTACCACAAGGGGTGTGGGAGGGGGTTTAGGCACCCTGGACTGAGTTGCCTTGCCAACTCAAGTCGCACTCTGGTGTGATTGGCCCAAGTGGTGAGCCACCCCGCTCACCACTTAGCGTGTTTTGATTGACAGTTAGGCTGAATGAATGGGGGTTTTCTGCATAAAAGCAGGGCTTTTGGGACTGGATCTTCAGAAGTCGCCACAGGACCAAAGAATCCGATGAGGGTAAAGCTGAGCCGACCTGCAACGACGACACCTCCGGTGGAGCCCTGCTGAACCGACTCACCACTTCCCAACGACAGAGGAGATCTCCCCGCCGGAGAGTCTTCTTCCCCTGACTGGTGGGCACAACCAGTCCCCTTTGCTTTTTCTTCGCTTCCAGGGCGTAGTGGTCGAATTGCCCGTGCTGAGCACCCCGGCAACCAGATAGCCACTAGCCCGTACCGCGACCAAAAGGTGGTGCCTTGTGACGGAGCACTCCGCGGCTGGTCTCTTCCCTGGTGGTGCAACGATATTCAACTTTCCTTCGACAACGAGAGTATCTCTTCTCTTGGCAAAGCCCCGACTTGCATCCACCACCAGGAACAACTGCCCCCGCCGGAGCTGTCTCTCCACATACAAGGTACCGTGTCCGCCTGGCTTCCCTTGTGACGGTTAGCGTGAGGTGTCTTAATCCTTGCATCTCCATTGGGTCGCCTCCAAGCCTTCTTAACTTGCTGTTCTGAACTGGTCCAATCTTTCTGTGACAATTTGCGACAAAGACTCGAAGTGCATTTCCACTGTGATACTTCTTGGGACATATCGCCTTGCCTCTCTCCGAGTGGACCTGGCCTCTGAACTTTGCGATCTACAGTAGACCCTGCCTTACTAGCCTTGCATTTGTTCGTAAAAGTATTGGTACCGAGTTGATTTCATACCCTGCCTTTTCTCTCCCGTCCTAACGAATATTAGAGTGCCATCTAGGTTAAAGCATTCACCTCTGTCTGCAAATAAGTGGTGCCGTTGAACCTAGACTTGTCGAACTATTGTTAGGGGGATTGATTTACTTATGGTAATGGTAATTGAAGTTGTTTGCCGTATTAGTGCCAGAGTGTTTTCCATAAATGTGTTGTTATCAATAAATAACTATATATCTTTACACCGAAGCTCTGTTCCGTGTTTGCTTGTTCTACTGTGTAAATTGCCCTATTTTGTATACTCCAGATACTGCCTAACTCTTCTTGAGGGAAGTCTGACTGCTCAGCCACAGCTACCAAGTGAATCTCTGTGGTACAGACTGCTACCAAGTGGGTTTACTGCCAAACACCTGTAGTCCTAAATTTTTTGCAGTGGTCCCAGAGGGAACTGCACAGGTTTCCGCCTAACACCCCACCCTGCAGGCAGCACCCTCCACATGGAGTACCCCAGCGGCCATCACCTGTGACCACACCCTGCAGGCAGCCTCCTCAACATGGGATACCCCCACCTCAGCTCCATCACCCTCACGGGTCACCCCCACCCTGCAGGCAACCCCTTCCACATGGTATACCCCCATCCCAGCCCCCATCACCCGTGACCCCACCCTGCAGGCAGCCTCCTCCACATGTGATACCCCCAATGCAGACCCCACTACCCATGACCCCACCCTGTAGGCAGCCCCCTCCACATGGGATACCCACACTCCAGCCCCATCACCTGTGACCCCACCCTGCAGGCAGCAGCATCCACACGGGACACCCCCACCTCAGCCCCCATCACCCATGACCCCACCCTGCAGGCAGCCCCCTCCACATGGGACACCCCAGCCCCCATCACCTGTGACCCCACCCTGCAGGCAGCCCCCTCCACATGGGATACCTCCACCACAGCCCCATCACCTGTGACCCCACCCTGCAGGCAGCCCCCTCCACATGGGACACCCCAGTCCCCAGCACCTGTGACCCCTCTCTGCAGGCAGCGCCCTCCACATAGGACACCCCATCCCTCATCACCTGTGACGCCCCCCTGCAGGCAGCCCCCTCCACATGGGATACCTCCACCCCAGCCCCCATCACATGTGACCCCACCCTGTAGGCAGCCCCCTCCACATAGGATACCCCCACCCCAGCCCCATCACCTGTGACCCCACCATGCAGGCAGCAGCATCCACATGGGACACCTCCACCTCAGCCCCCATCACCCATGACCCCACGCTGCAGGCAGCCCCCTCAACATGGGACACCCCAGCCCCCATCACCTGTGACCCCACCCTGCAGGCAGCCCCCTCCACATGGGATACCTCCACCCCAGCCCCCATCACCTGTGACCCCACCCTGCAGGCAGCCCCCTCCACATGGGACACCCCAGTCCCCATCACCTGTGACCCCTCTCTGTAGGCAGCATCCTCCACATAGGACACCCCAGCCCCATCACCTGTGACCCCACCCTGCAGGCAGCCCCCTCCACATGGGACACCCCAGTCCCCATCACCTGTGACCCCTCTCTGCAAGCAGCCTCCTCCACATGGGGTACCGCAGCCCCCATCACCCCAGCAAAAGAAGTGCAAGAACATGTGCAAGATTCTGGTCCCGCTAAGGGAAGTGCTAAGGAAGCTGCTATCCTACCTGAGCCGCAAGAAACAATGTTGGTATCAGCCCCAGCACCTGCGTCGCCACTGTCTTCAACGGAGGATCCAGCGGACCGGGGGGGGCGTTCGGCCCCGGTGAGCACTGAGGAGGCTCACGAGGAGAGGCGGCGTGAGGAGACAAGGTGTCCGCCCACCTCCATCCCCATCGCTGGTCGAAGTGCGCCGTCCGCCGGAATGGTGAGTGGAGTTCGAGTGAGAGCGGTCGGAGGACGGCGCCCCCGACCCTGACTCCAAGCGGAATCCCAGCAGTGGGGGTGGGCACACAGGAAATGCCGAAGCGGATGAGGGAAATGAGGAGCCGGAGTGCGATGCTACCTCGCCCACTATGACAGGCAGAAATATCGCAGACACAAGCCCCGTCCGGGTACAGACTGCAGAATGACCTAAGGGAGCAGAAAAAGTTGTCAAACACCCAGATAATTCCCCAACCAGAGAGGTTGGGGAGCAACAAAATAGAAAAGGACACGGAGCAAAAACGAAACCGGATTATATATCGGAAGAAACAGAAACCTCGCAAAACAAAATCCAAATGAAAGCAATGATGCACAACAACAACAGGGATCAACGTGACACCCCGCCAGGTGAGGGGAAATGGCCAATAAATGGCAAAAGACTATCAAATGATCCCAAGACCATCATAGAAATCAGTGGCATTGAGACGTATACGGACAGTGAAAAGGACGCCGATTCGAATGATGTTGATACTGACATGGAAAGTAAAACAGAAGGTGAGCCGGAAGATTCAAATAAGGAGACAGACGGTGAACAACGAAGACCGTATCCACAGAGAAAATAAATAAATAAATAAAACAAAAATGGCGGCCAAATCAACTAAATCAGGGGCAAAAAATCCTGTGAATACGAGAGCATCAAACAAATTTCCAACGATGGAACAGAAAGCAAAAAAGGTGATTAAAAGACGCGGTCAAATGTTAAAAGGACTGCCAAACCCGCTTCTGTCATGCCCTTTAAAGGCATTCTTCACACAACAACAGAAAAGAAAGCAAATAACGGAGACAGAAGTATCCGATGTAGAGATGCTAGACGTGGTACTAGAAACTCCTCCAGTCCAAAAGCAGAGGAAAATGGACATGGCCTGTATATCAAAAGACAAACTAGATGTTGAAGACCTCAGACCCCAAGAAAAGATAAATACCGGCAACAATGAAGCGAGTAATAACAAAGAAGGTCAGAAGGGGGCAGGGAAGACGTGTATGAACAAAGAAGACATAAGGGGTGATCGCAGATTTAAAGCATACAACGTGCAAACCCATCAATTAAAGAAGGGGGCGCTGGCGAATTTAGGTGAAACAGAAGGAATGGTGGACAGGCTAAACCAGGAGACAGACCAGGCAGAGCAAACAACCCTGGAGGCAAAACAACAGGCCAACATACAGGCCAAAATAGAGCATCGTCTGGCCTGAACCAAGCCACATATGACTACGGGTCAGATAACAATGACACTAATAAAAAAAAATGGAGGAAGCAAAAACCAATTGGGACAACCTGTGCATGAATAAAGGTCATCTGGGTGCCCAGCACCAATAGATCGAGACCAAAGAACGTCATTGGAATGTTCATCAATGGACTCAACAGCTGCAATTAGGAAGCCAGAAAAAACTCAATTATCACCGAAGAATAGACGGCTAAGTGACATTGCAGCATCTATGCAAAAAGAATCACCAAATAAGAAGCCAGACATGATAGCAATCATGTCTGCCATGACTATTGTTCTAGCACCGTTCTGTAAACTGTACAAAGCCATAAAAGAGGAGGTGCAAGATAACACGGCAATCCTAACAAACATGATAGCAAAAATGTTGCATGTGGAAAGTTACATAACAGCGGTAGAAGACAGAGCAGGTAATCTGCAAACTAACTGGGAAAGAAAAATTGAATCCTTGGAAAGAAAGATCGAAATCATTGAAGCATTAAACAGAAAATTAATGCCGTCAAAGACAACTCTGAAACCAAAAATCCAAGATGCGCAGATACAGTCTAAGGGCAATGGAAAAATCCTGCCAATACCTCTAGCGGAGGAAAAGTGAACCCGCAAGCGATAACACTTCAGACAGAGGCAAGCAGCAAGTCCAAGAACGAGCCAAAGGCGATCTTCGAGCCATTTGTAATAATTCACAATCCTAAGGGCCTCAAAGAAAGGAGAAACAAGACGATCCCAGCAAACGGCCTGCAGAAAACGTCACAACTAGATCGCCAAGAACTGCGGAGGATTTTTTGAGTAATTCTGACCTAATGAACATGTTGCTACATTTAGAAAACGATCTGATTGAGAAAAAGGAGGGTGACAGAGAGAGAAGCAGAAGCAGCGAGCGCACCAACCATAAAAAAGGTCCAAATGTTGCAGGGAAAGCTGTAAAAGAGGTACATCACCATAATGATCGTAGCAGTTCAACTTTGCTGGAGAAAAACGACTCCCAATATAAACCCAATCGACATCCAACTGAGGAGTGCAACAAGGTGAAAAGCAAAGAATTGAGAACTAGATGGAGTCCACGGAAGCATCGATCACTAAGACATGATGAAAAGCAAAACAAAACAAAAGATGAGATACGAGTATTTAAGTTAGAACAAATGGAAACAGATGAACACTATCTAATACTAAATCGACTGACAGTATTGCAAATAACAAAGAAAATGAAAACGCTGAAAATAATCAGAACGGAAGATTTCAAAATAGTGGAACCCTATCATAGTGAAAAGAGGGCTAAAGCATATCTTCATTTCAAATCTGCTGGAATCAAATACATCGATCAGCGTGCATTTGAAGAAATTGAACAAATGGGCTTTCGTCTGACCGAAATAAAAATGATGAGGGGAAGAATCGATCAAGAGATTGAAAAGAAAGACAGGAGTAAATACCAAAAGCACTACCAATCCCAAACTGAGGGGCTATACCGTCAGAATCGCTGGAAAAATTCCCAGGAGAAAGTAGAACCCCAGAGGGGAAACCACGATATCCGTGGGGACGGAAAACGACATAGCGACACAATTGGGAATGAAGAAGCGAATTATAACCTACGACAGAGATACAATAACAGGGCGTATCCTGATCATGGACACGACTCAGCAAGAAGTTAAAGAGAGGATCAGCAAGAGCCGTGGACGCAATCAGTGGCAGGTCCGAAATCCCAAGAGGAAAAGAAAAATTCAGAGCTGAATAATCCAGCGAAAATGACAGAGTCAACTCAATTTAAAGGCCCATGGAAGTGGCTAATATCAACCTGGAACAAAAACAGTGCTAAATAGCAACGACCAGGGTCAGCCTGCATCCACGCTAACGAAACAAAAAGAGGAGCGGAGCGGCCCAAAAACGAAAAATATAGTTTGGGATCTTGGAATACGAGAGGCCACGTACATCTAACGACAGTCGGAGACGTAAATCTGGGGCTCTATGACATAGTCTGCCTACAAGAAACTTGGTTGATGGACCAACCCACACTCGACGGGTTTACTGTGGAAATATCACCAGCAGTGAAAGGCCTTCTATGCAGACCATCGTCGGGTCTGCTAACTGCAATCAAAACGGGTCTGGGCCTAATGGAACCCAGAAAGTGGAAAGAGGCATACGAAATGCTGGTTATTCCGACAACATGGATACAATCAAATGTGAAGAAGCGAAATGGCCACCCAAATTATCTAGCAATAATAAATTGCTATTGGAACCCTCAACGTATGTCGACAAAAACCTTTTGCTCCAACATGGGAGCCACGATAGATCAGCTGTATGAAGAATTCGACAAAATTGAAATCATTATATGTGGAGACTTTAATGCCAAATGTAATGACATAGCTGGTGCAAAGTTGGCGAAGTCCAGCTTCCTGGTGAAACGGAACCAACTATAGAGTGAGGAAAGGCATGGAACAAAGTTATTAGATCGAGAAACATACAAAACATAGCCTTGCTGTTCCCGGACCAAGAAAACATCCCGACTTGGGAACAAAATTCCTCAAAAGCAACACTAGATTATATATTTAGCTCCGATGGTCTAACACCCAGTATTATGAGCTTCAAGGTGCAAAAAACCCAACACAGTGATCACAATGTATTGACCTGTACATGGCAAGGAAGAAGGCCGGAAAAAAAGACGTATGAAGTGGTCACTGAAATGAACATCCAACAAACACGACTCCGGTTAACAGAAGCGGACATTCAGAAAATCAAAATGTCGTGGGACCAAAGAGTCGCCAGCAATTCGTCAAACAAGATCGATGAGAGGCCAAACTATTTGCCATTACTACTAGCATACCAAATGCAAGGGACAAGAAAAACTATGAAACCAGATCACGCAACGCACGCCTATGACAAAGCAGTGGTAGACAAAAGAAAAGTGGGGCGAAGATTGAGAAGAATAGCCAAGAAAACAAATGCCCAGGAAGATTGGGAGAATTGGCAATTGGAAGTGAAAAGGTACAAAAGCTGGCGGAAACACCACAGACCTGCCCAATACCAAAATGATGCTGAAGATATGATGAGAAAAATACTAACAAAAAAATCAAGTGAATTTTGGGCACTGATAAAAACTATGAATAGACCATCAAGTCCAACACAGTGCAACTCAGTATCAGAAACAAGGTGGATAAACTATCTAACGACGGAATTTGATGGCCCGAATTCAGCCATGGCCGAGACATAGCAAGCGTCAAATACAACTTGGGTGGATGTATCAAACGCTTGGGACATTGAAACGACAATCAGGAAGCTGAAAAGATCCAGAGCCCCGGGTCCTGATGGACTGACGAATGTGGATCTTAAACAGTTTCCCAAAGAGTGGTCGGAAGTGTGATCACTTCCGACCACTCTTTGGGAAACAATTTTTTCCTGCCACATTCTGCAAAGATCATACTGATGTATGATCTTTGCAGAATGTGGCAGGAAAAAATTGATTCCGGAAACATGGCAGAAAGCAGTCATAGTTCCAGTCTACAAAAAAAGGATGCCGAAAAGAACCCGAAAGCTATAGGCCGATAGCCTTGCTGGATATCATAGGAAAAATGTACGCAACCCACCTGCTTGACCACTTTAGAACCTGGGAAAAAAATGGCCCCTCTAAAGACAATCTGCAAACGGGTTTTCAAAAAAATGTCAGCACAGCGATCAACATCATGCTTATTAAAATCCTGAAAGCCAAAGTAAAGGAAGGAGCGCCTAAGGTGTATCTGGCATTCGTGGACCTTTCAAAAGCATTTGACAGGATCGACCGGAACAAACTGTGGTTGAAACTTCAAAGCTGGAACTGTCCAAAAAAGGTGCTCGAACCGATAAAAGCTCTTCACTCTCAGACGATAATCAGAGTCAAGTTAAACCATCAGGGCACACTATCAGAGAAGATCACGGTGAATAGAGGTGTCAGGCAGGGATGCCTCTTGGCCCTGGCCTTATTCATTGCGTTCCTAGGAGATTACCAGATTACCAGCTTTCAGAAAGAAAAATAAGGGCTTTCCCTCCAAATATTGGAACAACTGACATACCGCGACTTTTGTATGCTGATGATGTCATTCTGATATACCAGACAAAAGTTGGGTTGCAACGAAAACTATCAAACCTGGAGAAATACATCGGTGACAACCGTCTCGAGATAAACAAAAAAAAAAATTTTGCCAATCGAGAAATTGCCAAGCAAATCAAAGAAACAGCAGAACTGGTTTCTTGAGAACACCAAAATTGAAATTGTGAAGAACATCAAATAGCTTGGAGTTCAGATTGACAGCTCAGGAACGGACAAGTCAATGCAAGACCTATTGTGGGAGAAAACCAAACGCCTAATTTCACAAACAAGAGCAGTAGATGACAAGTTTGGGAAGTTTTCGCTAATTCCGGCGATAAACTTTTATAAGACAAAAGTAGTACCATCAATGGCATACGGAATGGAAGCCTCTTTATACATCACATGTCCGCTCTGGAACAAACTGGAGGGCCACGTTTGGAAGGCAGTGTTAGGCCTGCCAAAGTCGACCTCCATGCCGGCCATCAGGAGAGAACTGTGCTTAGTGTCACTAGCGTCTATGGTTGACCAAAGTGCCATGAGAGTATACAGGAAAATCATCATGGCTGATACATTACACACTTATAGCATCATTATGGAAGAAATTGAAATAGAAAAATGCAAAGCCCTAAAAAAATGGGTAAAATCCAGAAAAGATGACTTAGCTCAAATAACCTGCACTGAAAAAGAGCTAAAGGAAAATCCAGATCGTATCAAACGGAAAATAGAGAATTTGGACTGGATCCTTACAATTGAGAAAGCGGTGGGGAATAAACTGTTAACGCATCTCCCGCCGACTTTGAATAAGTTGAAAAAACTGCAAAACTACTGTGTTAAATTCCCGGACAAAAGATTGAGAAACTTATTCATGAAAGCTAGATTAAATCTATTGCTAACTCGTGAGATTATATCTATTCGCGGATCCGCGAGCGACCATAGATGTCGTCTATGTAAAGAGGAACTAGTGGTAGAAACGCTGAAACATCTGGTGATAGACTGTTCCAAAACTAAACAAAACAGAAACACATATCTTCTACCGCTGATAACAAATCCGTGGATGCTACAACCAGACGATCTGTGGAACAGATTGATCTCAGGTGAAATGACTAGTTGGACGGTGGCCATGGTTAAACTAATAGAACTGGCATTCCAACAGATAAAACAGTCATCAACGCCTAGTACTGCCCAGACAAACTGTGAGCCAGTCAAGTGAGTAGGATGAAGACGCAATCCTCGGCATCTGTATGCAAAGCCAGAGAGACTCGATAGCGGATCGGTGAAGATGTGAGAAGAGAAGTTTTTTTTTAAAGCGGGTCTGAAACCTTGATAAAACTCAGGCTTAACTGAGTAAAAATAAAAAATAAAATAGGTGGTTTCATTTAGAGTATGAATTAATAAAATAGATTTTTTACTTTTTGTATAAACAATCTTACCTACTGATTGAATCTTTATCTTCTTGTTATTTGTTTTGAGGAAGATGCACAGCCTTCCCTGTTTATTAGAATGTTTTTCACAATGACATTTGGGTACACATGTGCTATGCCCAGATTAACCCAACATGAGGGTCTGAAGCCTCAGCGGGAAGTGGCTGGAAGAAAATTCCAACAACCAACCGGTTCCTGAGGAGGAGGCCCGGGGGAAGGGAGGTCTAGAGTAAGCGTCCTTTCGCGCGGGAAAAAAGACACTGCATACCTCTGAGCCTGAATATGAATCTTCTACCCCCGAAAAGCTGGAACCTAAAGAACAGAGGGTAAGTAGGAGAAAGCAAAAGAAAACTCACTTTCTAGAGGACGGCCATATAACCCCTTTTGAAGGAGAAGATTTCTTGGAGGATTCAGGAAAACAAACCTTCTCTTTCAGCGATGGAGGGATCCCCCCAAGGAAAAATGGGTCCCAAAAGACCCTGATTTTGACGTGGTAAGTATGGAGACTGACACAGAGCAAGAAGTTCTTAAACCCCACCAATGTCACCCAGATGACTTTAAAATAACAGAGGTATCCTCCCCCCAAACAGGTTCTGGGAACTGTCTCCAGCAATAGGGAGGCAGCAAAGAATCCAGGGGAGACAGAGGATCCCCCAACTCCATGTTTATCTTGATGCCAAATCTTTTTGAAAGATTCCCGGACTTTGACACAGAAACTGTACAAGATCACACAGTGTTGGGGTTCAATATAAAAAGTTAACCGCCACCGTGGTGCATAATGCACCTTTTCTTTGGCCCCTTGAGGAGAGATACAGAAGATTGTATGCTTCCATCAAGGTACAGGGTCAGTGTGCATTATCAGCACTGGTAGATACTTGATCCCAAGCCACCCTACTGTCAAAAAAGGCCTTCAACCAACTGAACTCAGGAAGGGGGAGAGTCACCAAATTCCCCTTGCACCTCTTGCTGGACAACTCAAAAACTTTTATGGGAATGATATTTCTGTCGAAGGGACTGCGGATCTGGAAATACACATTGAGGGACATAGGGTGATAATTGTGACTCCCGAGGGCACAATTTTGTCTATTGGGGAATGACCTCCTTTAGAGATTATCACCCCTGATTGACTGTGTGAACAAGGTCCTCTGAACCCAGACTAACCGGCCGATAAAACTAAAACAAAGCACAAATTATGTGAGTTTCAACGGCACATGCCACATGATTGAACAAAGGTCCGACAAAATAGAATTCCATTTTATGAACAATCAGATCCCAGACATCGTCAACTCGGAAGGAGAACAAACTGGCGATGGGAACCTGTCTCCATTCTCTAAAATCTGCCTCACTCCCAGTTTTAAGTGGCATTCCACACTGGAGGGAAACACTCTGAAGTTTCATACCAATCCAAAATCAGAAGAAAACCCACATCCCATGACAAAAGATGATGAAAAGCCGTCTCAAAGTCTGACCGACATCCAGATTAAGGGTGAACAGCTTTTTTTCACCATACAGATACATGAGGGGGAGGAGCCTGTTCTCGCCAGAGTATGCCTGAATAACATAAAAAGATGAATCAGCAAAGTATTATTCAGGAAACTCCCAAAAGTTCAGACCATTTCCACATTTAAATTGATTGCAAAATGGGAAAGTAAGCTAGCTTGGAAAGCCCAAATTCCAAACATCTCGTATGCTAAAAATGTCCATTGGCGACAAAAGTATAGAACATAATTTTTGGGTCATGAGAGATGTCCCTTCCGCCTTTTACTTATTTAGTGACATTCTCAATCGATTTGCAATTAATTTGGACCTAATTAATAACAAAACCTGGTCCTGAATCGGGGGTTACTCCATGGGCTTAGACAACATTGAGAAGGTATTCTGCTCAGCTCAATTGCTGCCTTATCTGGCTGAAGTTCAAGTGAGAAAAGAGGTTACCATCCCAGGACAGGTGTGACAATTTACAATTCCCCTAAAAGTTAAACGAGGAGAGAATCTCAAAAATCAGGAAGCCAATATAAATTTGAAATTGCCCTAGAGTTCAAATATCTGGGTGTCCTCTTTGATGAAGACCTACGTGGTAGTCGTCACCTAGATAACACCAGAATAAGGTGTGATACGGCCTTGGGGCCCTGTGAAAAATGGCCCGGTTGGGTGGAGGATATTCCCTGGGGATCTTGGTCAAAATATTCTTGGCAAAGATTAGCCCTATGCTAATGCACAGTGCTGTTCTCTGGCAACCGAGTAACATGGCTGGTGTGTCCATACTGGAATCCTTTTTACTTAAGAGGTTGCTCCGACTTTCTACTTGGACTCCCGTCCAGACTATTTTCTTGGAGTTTGGGATTTACATCTGCATGGCAAAGCTGCAGCTGTCCTCCCTGAATTTTCTTTAGAAGCTCGACAAAGCAGAGGCTGCTCCTCCAAACTTTGCCATCTATCAAGCCGGCTGCTCCAATATCCATCGCATGAATGGTAGAGCCATACAGAGTTTGTTTAGGGATGGGAATAAATGGTTTGCTCTGGTCCCGGGCGTTACCTTGAGCAGCCCATTTCCCCAATTCAAATGCGCCCCGGTTGGTGGCTCTTTACAGCCACTTTCGTGAGCAATATTTGGCGCAACTGGCTTCCTTGTCAAATAGTGGCCTATTCCTTGAATACATTTCTACCCGTCACACTGGTCTGGGACTACTTTAAACACAAAACTAACTCTGTTAAGAGTTTTAAAATCATGGGGGCCTGGTTAAACATCCCCAGACCTTCCAGGACGTACTGCCTCTGTGGCAGCGGTGCCCTAGAGTCAGTTCAGCATTTGTTAATCCATTGCAAATCTTTCTGTGGGATGAGGAGAGTGGCATGTGTGGCAGAGGCCATATATTTTGACCCTATTGCTGAGTATATTTGGGCTTTTTTCATGGGGGGAACCATGAGCCTTGTATTATTTTCTCCACCTTCTTTTGGGGGAAGATAGTTGGCATTTTGGATAGCCAGCAATAATCTGTCAGGAAGGTGCTCTGTTACTGCTTGCAAATGGTTAGGGGTTGAGCTAGCGCACTGTCATGGATATTTGTACTCCAATGCTTTTGGGGCAGGTAGTGGGATTGTTGATGGAATTTTAACCAATGGTTTGTGTCTAATTGTGTTTGTGGTTGGCTAACCGTTGTTTCTTTTAATTGATGTCTGTGCCTAAAGCTGTTGAAACATACGACTATATGACAAAGTAATACACAATTTAAAATGATCTCCAACAACAAGGTTTGTATTTACATCCGACACCCGTAGTTGACCTACAACACAACACCATTCGAATATTGTTGGATAACAGAGACCCTCGAAGCATCACTTTGGACACAGACACCTATATTGGAATGGTGGTTGATGCCCAACATTATTCTATTGATTTAGGTAATGAGATCATTGGACCATTCCCAAATGACTGCTTCAATATCAACAACAGTATCCCTCCTGAAACGATTTTCACCAGACAAGAGGGGAATTTCTTGGTGTATTCTTCCTGCCGTTATGGAGTGAAGAGGTCACATGTGACATAAGGAAGGATGAGGTGGTATTCCGAGTCAACAGTGACTACCTGCCATCCTTGGAATCTCACGTCCAGGCCACCACCATAACAAGAAATCTCTCCACCCAAATGGAGGATACCGCTGAAACTGCAAAGCCCAAGGTCTTTCCGGCTTTAAGCAGATGGTCGAAGAATAAATCAATCTCGCTGATGCCTGCGAGACTGAGGAGCAAAAACAGAAGTTGAAACAGGTTTTCTCGATTTTCATAATATCTTTTCAGTGGACTCATATGACTGTGGACACACAGAAATACATTCGACCACCGAACCCACGGACCCTGAGATGGCTCCAGTATTTGTGAAACAATACCGGTTACCTCTCGCATCCATGGGGTCACTCACGAAGATTGTTAAAAACCAAGAATCTCATGGGATAATTTGTCCAATCCACAGTACCTTTAACAACCTGTTACTGGGGATACTCAAACCCAACGGCAAATGGAGACTTTGTGCAGACCTAAGTGAGTTAAACAAACAAACGGGTACACATGTCAAAATAGCCCCTTCCGTAGATCCAAGGGTCATAGGTGTACACCAGCATTGACCTGACCAATGGTTACTGGACAGTACGCGTGAGTAGGGAAGATCAGTACAAGCTTGCCTTTACCATCAGGGGAAGCAATACACATGGACCCACTCCCCTTTGGATACATAAATTCCGGCAATTAATTTAACATCTTCCTGCATAAGGCCATGCCCGATTTAGTTATCAACCCCATTGAATTAACAATAACAGCATTTACTGTTCCCAGTCCCACCTCCCTACCCCACCTCCCTACCCCACCCCAAAACCCATAACAAGGTGCAAATACATTTGTGAAGGTTATCCAAATTCAAACAGAATACAGAAGGAGAGGAGTAGGTCATGTACGGTTGTCCTAGTAGGGCATCATTAACAATGAATGCCACTGGGAAGGATCACTCCGGTGGAGTCCTTGTACATTCACACATGAACTTCGCTTTACATCGTAATTATCCAGTAACACAGGGCAATCGAGAAAGTGCCAAGCAAATCAAAGAAAAAGCAGAACTGGTTTCTTGAGAACACCAAAATTGAAATTGTGAAGAACATCAAATATCTTGGAGTTCAGATTGACAGCTCAGGAACGGACAAGTCAATGCAAGACCTATTGTGGGAGAAAGCCAAACGCCTAATTTCACAAACAAGAGCAGTAGATAACAAGTTCGGGAAGTTTTCGCTAATTCCGGCGATAAACTTTTATAAGACAAAAGTAGTACCATCACTGGCGTACGGAATGGAAGCCTCTTTATACATCACACGTCCGCTCTGGAACAAACTGGAGGGCCACGTTTGGAAGGCAGTGTTAGGCCTGCCAAAGTCGACCTCCATGCCGGCCATCAGGAGAGAACTGGGCTTAGTGTCACTAGCGTCTATGGTTGACCAAAGTGCCTTGAGACTATACAGGAAAATCATCATGGCTGACACATTACACACTTATAGCATCATTATGGAAGAAATTGAAATAGAAAAATGCAAAGCCCTAAAAAAATGGGTAAAATCCAGAAAAGATGATTTAGCTCAAATAACCTGCATTGAAAAAGAGCTAAAGGAAAATCCAGATCGTATCAAATGGAAAATAGAGAATTTGGACTGGATCCTTACAATTGAGAAAGCGGTGGGGAATAAACTGTTAACGCATCTCCCGCCGACTTTCAATAAGTTGAAAAAACTGCAAAACTACTGTGTTAAATTCCCGGACAAAAGATTGAGAAACTTATTCATGAAAGCTAGATTAAATCTATTGCTAACTCGTGAGATTATATCTATTCGCGGATCCGCGAGCGACCATAGATGTCATCTATGTAAAGAGGAACTAGTGGTAGAAACGCTGAAACATCTGGTGTTAGACTGTTCCAAAACTAAACAAAATAGAAACACATATCTTCTACCGCTGATAACAAATCCGTGGATGCTACAACCAGACGATTTGTGGAACAGATTGATCTCAGGTGAAATGACTAGTTGGACGGTGGCCATGGTTAAACTAATAGAATTGGCATTCCAACAGATAAAACAGTCATCAACGCCTAGTACTGCCCAGACAAACTGTGAGCCAGTCAAGTGAGTAGGATGAAGACGCAATCCTCGGCATCTGTATGCAAAGCCAGAGAGACTCGATAGCGGATCGGTGAAGATGTGAGAAGAGAAGTTTTTTTTTAAAGCGGGTCTGAAACCTTGATAAAACTCAGGCTTAACTGATTAAAAATAAAAAAATAAATAGGTGGTTTCATTTAGAGTATGAATTCATAAAATAGATTTTTTACTTTTTGTATAAACAATCTTACCTACTGATTGAATCTTTATCTTCTTGTTATTTGTTTTGAGGAAGATGCACAGCCTTCCCTGTTTATTAGAATGTTTTTCACAATGACATTTGGGTACACATGTGCTATGCCCAGATTAACCCAACATGAGGGTCTGAAGCCCCGGGCGGGAAGTGGCTGGAAGAAAATTCCAACAACCAACCGGTTCCTGAGGAGGAGGCCCGGGGGAAGGGAGGTCTAAAGCCCTAGAGTAAGCATCCTTTCGCGCGGGAAAAAAGCCACTGCATACCTCTGAGCCTGAATATGAATCTTCTACCCCCGAAAAGCTGGAACCTAAAGAACAGAGGGTAAGTAGGACAAAGTAAAAGAAAACTCACTTTCTAGAGGACGGCCATATAACCCCTTTTGAAGGAGAAGATTTCTTGGAGGATTCAGGAAAACAAACCTTCTCTTTCAGCAATGGAGGGATCCCCCCAAGGAAAAAGGGGGCCCAAAAGACCCTGATTTTGACGTGGTAAGTATGGAGACTGACACAGAGCAAGAAGTTCTTAAACCCCACCAATGTCACCCAGATGACTTTAAAATAACAGAGGTATCCTCCCCCCAAACAGGTTCTGGGAACTGTCTCCAGCAATAGGGAGGCAGCAAAGAATCCAGGGGAGACAGAGGATCCCCCAACTCCATGTTTATCTGGATGCCAAATCTTTTTGAAAGATTCCCGGACTTTGACACAGAAACTGTACAAGATCACACAGTGTTGGGGTTCAATATAAAAAGTTAACCGCCACCCTGGTGCATAATGCACCTTTTCTTTGGCCCCTTGAGGAGAGATACAGAAGATTGTATGCTTCCATCAAGGTACATGGTCAGTGTGCATTATCAGCACTGGTAGATACTTGATCCCAAGCCACCCTACTGTCAAAAAAGGCCTTCAACCAACTGAACTCAGGAAGGGGGAGAGTCACCAAATTCCCCTTGCACCTCTTGCTGGACAACTCCAAAACTTTTATGGGAATGATATTTCTGTCGAAGGGACTGCGGATCTGGAAATACACGTTGAGGGACATAGGGTGATAATTGTGACTCCCGAGGGCACAATTTTGTCTATTGGGGAATGACCTCCTTTAGAGATTATCACCCCTGATTGACTGTGTGAACAAGGTCCTCTGAACCCAGACTAACCGGCCGATAAAACTAAAACAAAGCACAAATTATGTGAGTTTCAATGGCACATGCCACATGATTGAACAAAGGTCCGACAAAATAGAATTCCATTTTATGAACAATCAGATCCCAGACATCGTCAACTCGGAAGGAGAACAAACTGGCGATGGGAACCCGTCTCCATTCTCTAAAATCTGCCTCACTCCCAGTTTTAAGTGGCATTCCACACTGGAGGGAAACACTCTGAAGTTTCATACCAATCCAAAATCAGAAGAAAACCCAAATCCCATGACAAAAGATGATGAAAAGCCGTCTCAAAGTCTGACCGACATCCAGATAAAGGGTGAACAGCTTTTTTTCACCATACAGATACATGAGGGGGAGGAGCCTATTCTCGCCAGAGTATGCCTGAATAACAGAAAAAGATGAATCAGCAAAGTATTATTCAGGAAACTCCCAAAGGTTCAGACCATTTCCACATTTAAATTGATTGAAAAATGGGAAAGTAAGCTAGCTTGGAAAGCCCAAATTCCAAACATCTCGTGTGCTAAAAATGTCCATTGGCGACAAAAGTATAGAACATAATTGTTGGGTCATGAGAGATGTCCCTTCCGCCTTTTACTTATTTAGTGACATTCTCAATCGATTTGCAATTAATTTGGACCTAATTAATAACAAAACCTGGTCCTGAATCGGGGGTTTCTCCATGGGCTTAGACAACATTGAGAAGGCATTCTGCTCAGCTCAATTGCTGCCTTATCTGGCTGAAGTTCAAGTGAGAAAAGAGGTTACCATCCCAGGACAGGTGTGACAATTTACAATTCCCCTAAAAGTTAAACGAGGAGAGAATCTCAAAAATCAGGAAGCCAATATAAATTTGAAATTGCCCTAGAGTACAAATATCTGGGTGTCCTCTTTGATGAAGGCCTACGTGGTAGTCGTCACCTAGATAACACCAGAATAAGGTGTGATACAGCCTTATGGCCCTGTGAAAAATGGCCCGGTTGGGTGGAGGATATTCCCTGGGGATCTTGGTCAAAATATTCTTGGCAAAGAATAGCCCTATGCTAATGCACAGTGCTGTTCTCTGGCAACCGAGTAACATGGCTGGTGTGTCCATACTGGAATCCTTTTTACTTAAGAGGTTGCTCCGGCTTTCTACTTGGACTCCCGTCCAGACTATTTTCTTGGAGTTTGGGATTTACATCTGCATGGCAAAGCTGCAGCTGTCCTCCCTGAATTTTCTTTAGAAGCTCGACAAAGCAGAGGCTGCTCCTCCAAACTTTGCCATCTATCAAGCCGGCTGCTCCAATATCCATCGCATGAATGGTAGAGCCATACAGAGTTTGTTTAGGGATGGGAATAAATGGTTTGCTCTGGTCCCGGGCGTTACCTTGAGCAGCCCATTTCCCCAATTCAAATGCGCCCCGGTTGGTGGCTCTTTACAGCCACTTTCGTGAGCAATATTTGGCGCAACTGGCTTCCTTGTCAAATAGTGGCCTATTCCTTGAATACATTTCTACCCGTCACACTGGTCTGGGACTACTTTAAACACAAAACTAACTCTGTTAAGAGTTTTAAAATCATGGGGGCCTGGTTAAACATCCCCAGACCTTCCAGGACGTACTGCCTCTGTGGCAGCGGTGCCCTAGAGTCAGTTCAGCATTTGTTAATCCATTGCAAATCTTTCTGTGGGATGAGGAGAGTGGCATGTGTGGCAGAGGCCATATATTTTGACCCTATTGCTGAGTATATTTGGGCTTTTTTCATGGGGGGAACCATGAGCCTTGTATTATTTTCTCCACCTTCTTTTGGGGGAAGATAGTTGGCATTTTGGATAGCCAGCAATAATCTGTCAGGAAGGTGCTCTGTTACTGCTTGCAAATGGTTAGGGGTTGAGCTAGCGCACTGTCATGGATATTAGTACTCCAATGCTTTTGGGGCAGGTAGTGGGATTGTTGATGGAATTTTAACCAATGGTTTGTGTCTAATTGTGTTTGTGGTTGGCTAACCGTTGTTTCTTTTAATTGATGTCTGTGCCTAAAGCTGTTGAAACATACGACTATATGACAAAGTAATACACAATTTAAAATGATCTCCAACAACAAGGTTTGTATTTACATCCGACACCCGTAGTTGACCTACAACACAACACCATTCGAATATTGTTGGATAACAGAGACCCTCGAAGCATCACTTTGGACACAGACACCTATATTGGAATGGTGGTTGATGCCCAACATTATTCTATTGATTTAGGTAATGAGATCATTGGACCATTCCCAAATGACTGCTTCAATATCAACAACAGTATCCCTCCTGAAACGATTTTCACCAGACAAGAGGGGAATTTCTTGGTGTATTCTTCCTGCCGTTATGGAGTGAAGAGGTCACATGTGACATAAGGAAGGATGAGGTGGTATTCCGAGTCAACAGTGACTACCTCCCATCCTTGGAATCTCACGTCCAGGCCACCACCATAACAAGAAATCTCTCCACCCAACTGGAGGATACCGCTGAAACTGCAAAGCCCAAGGTCTTTCCGGCTTTAAGCAGATGGTCGAAGAATAAATCAATCTCGCTGATGCCTGCGAGACTGAGGAGCAAAAACAGAAGTTGAAACAGGTTTTCTCGATTTTCATAATATCTTTTCAGTGGACTCATATGACTGTGGACACACAGAAATACATTCGACCACCGAACCCACGGACCCTGAGATGGCTCCAGTATTTGTGAAACAATACCGGTTACCTCTCGCATCCATGGGGTCACTCACGAAGATTGTTAAAAACCAAGAATCTCATGGGATAATTTGTCCAATCCACAGTACCTTTAACAACCTGTTACTGGGGATACTCAAACCCAACGGCAAATGGAGACTTTGTGCAGACCTAAGTGAGTTAAACAAACAAACGGGTACACATGTCAAAATAGCCCCTTCCGTAGATCCAAGGGTCATAGGTGTACACCAGCATTGACCTGACCAATGGTTACTGGACAGTACGCGTGAGTAGGGAAGATCAGTACAAGGTTGCCTTTACCATCAGGGGAAGCAATACACATGGACCCACTCCCCTTTGGATACATAAATTCCGGCAATTAATTTAACATCTTCCTGCATAAGGCCATGCCCGATTTAGTTATCAACACCATTGAATTAACAATAACAGCATTTACTGTTCCCAGTCCCACCTCCCTACCCCACCTCCCTACCCAACCCCAAAACCCATAACAAGGTGCAAATACATTTGTGAAGGTTATCCAAATTCAAACAGAATACAGAAGGAGAGGAGTAGGTCATGTACGGTTGTCCTAGTAGGGCATCATTAACAATGAATGTCACTGGGAAGGATCACTCCGGTGGAGTCCTTGTACATTCACACATGAACTTCGCTTTACATCGTAATTATCCAGTAACACAGGGCAATCGAGAAAGTGCCAAGCAAATCAAAGAAACAGCAGAACTGGTTTCTTGAGAACACCAAAATTGAAATTGTGAAGAACATCAAATATCTTGGAGTTCAGATTGACAGCTCAGGAACGGACAAGTCAATGCAAGACCTATTGTGGGAGAAAGCCAAACGCCTAATTTCACAAACAAGAGCAGTAGATAACAAGTTCGGGAAGTTTTTGCTAATTCCGGCGATAAACTTTTATAAGACAACAGTAGTACCATCACTGGCGTACGGAATGGAAGCCTCTTTATACATCACACGTCCGCTCTGGAACAAACTGGAGGGCCACGTTTGGAAGGCAGTGTTAGGCCTGCCAAAGTCGACCTCCATGCCGGCCATCAGGAGAGAACTGGGCTTAGTGTCACTAGCGTCTATGGTTGACCAAAGTGCCTTGAGACTATACAGGAAAATCATCATGGCTGACACATTACACACTTATAGCATCATTATGGAAGAAATTGAAATAGAAAAATGCAAAGCCCTAAAAAAATGGGTAAAATCCAGAAAAGATGATTTAGCTCAAATAAACTGCATTGAAAAAGAGCTAAAGGAAAATCCAGATCGTATCAAATGGAAAATAGAGAATTTGGACTGGATCCTTACAATTGAGAAAGCGGTGGGGAATAAACTGTTAACGCATCTCCCGCCGACTTTCAATAAGTTGAAAAAACTGCAAAACTACTGTGTTAAATTCCCGGACAAAAGATTGAGAAACTTATTCATGAAAGCTAGATTAAATCTATTGCTAACTCGTGAGATTATATCTATTCGCGGATCCGCGAGCGACCATAGATGTCATCTATGTAAAGAGGAACTAGTGGTAGAAACGCTGAAACATCTGGTGATAGACGGTTCCAAAACTAAACAAAATAGAAACACATATCTTCTACCGCTGATAACAAATCCGTGGATGCTACAACCAGACGATTTGTGGAACAGATTGATCTCAGGTGAAATGACTAGTTGGACGGTGGCCATGGTTAAACTAATAGAACTGGCATTCCAACAGATAAAACAGTCATCAACGCCTAGTACTGCCCAGACAAACTGTGAGCCAGTCAAGTGAGTAGGATGAAGACGCAATCCTCGGCATCTGTATGCAAAGCCAGAGAGACTCGATAGCGGATCGGTGAAGATGTGAGAAGAGAAGTTTTTTTTTAAAGCGGGTCTGAAACCTTGATAAAACTCAGGCTTAACTGATTAAAAATAAAAAAATAAATAGGTGGTTTCATTTAGAGTATGAATTCATAAAATAGATTTTTTACTTTTTGTATAAACAATCTTACCTACTGATTGAATCTTTATCTTCTTGTTATTTGTTTTGAGGAAGATGCACAGCCTTCCCTGTTTATTAGAATGTTTTTCACAATGACATTTGGGTACACATGTGCTATGCCCAGATTAACCCAACATGAGGGTCTGAAGCCCCGGGCGGGAAGTGGCTGGAAGAAAATTCCAACAACCAACCGGTTCCTGAGGAGGAGGCCCGGGGGAAGGGAGGTCTAAAGCCCTAGAGTAAGCATCCTTTCGCGCGGGAAAAAAGCCACTGCATACCTCTGAGCCTGAATATGAATCTTCTACCCCCGAAAAGCTGGAACCTAAAGAACAGAGGGTAAGTAGGACAAAGTAAAAGAAAACTCACTTTCTAGAGGACGGCCATATAACCCCTTTTGAAGGAGAAGATTTCTTGGAGGATTCAGGAAAACAAACCTTCTCTTTCAGCAATGGAGGGATCCCCCCAAGGAAAAAGGGGGCCCAAAAGACCCTGATTTTGACGTGGTAAGTATGGAGACTGACACAGAGCAAGAAGTTCTTAAACCCCACCAATGTCACCCAGATGACTTTAAAATAACAGAGGTATCCTCCCCCCAAACAGGTTCTGGGAACTGTCTCCAGCAATAGGGAGGCAGCAAAGAATCCAGGGGAGACAGAGGATCCCCCAACTCCATGTTTATCTGGATGCCAAATCTTTTTGAAAGATTCCCGGACTTTGACACAGAAACTGTACAAGATCACACAGTGTTGGGGTTCAATATAAAAAAATAACCGCCACCCTGGTGCATAATGCACCTTTTCTTTGGCCCCTTGAGGAGAGATACAGAAGATTGTATGCTTCCATCAAGGTACATGGTCAGTGTGCATTATCAGCACTGGTAGATACTTGATCCCAAGCCACCCTACTGTCAAAAAAGGCCTTCAACCAACTGAACTCAGGAAGGGGGAGAGTCACCAAATTCCCCTTGCACCTCTTGCTGGACAACTCCAAAACTTTTATGGGAATGATATTTCTGTCGAAGGGACTGCGGATCTGGAAATACACATTGAGGGACATAGGGTGATAATTGTGACTCCCGAGGGCACAATTTTGTCTATTGGGGAATGACCTCCTTTAGAGATTATCACCCCTGATTGACTGTGTGAACAAGGTCCTCTGAACCCAGACTAACCGGCCGATAAAACTAAAACAAAGCACAAATTATGTGAGTTTCAATGGCACATGCCACATGATTGAACAAAGGTCCGACAAAATAGAATTCCATTTTATGAACAATCAGATCCCAGACATCGTCAACTCGGAAGGAGAACAAACTGGCGATGGGAACCCGTCTCCATTCTCTAAAATCTGCCTCACTCCCAGTTTTAAGTGGCATTCCACACTGGAGGGAAACACTCTGAAGTTTCATACCAATCCAAAATCAGAAGAAAACCCAAATCCCATGACAAAAGATGATGAAAAGCCGTCTCAAAGTCTGACCGACATCCAGATAAAGGATGAACAGCTTTTTTTCACCATACAGATACATGAGGGGGAGGAGCCTATTCTCGCCAGAGTATGCCTGAATAACAGAAAAAGATGAATCAGCAAAGTATTATTCAGGAAACTCCCAAAGGTTCAGACCATTTCCACATTTAAATTGATTGAAAAATGGGAAAGTAAGCTAGCTTGGAAAGCCCAAATTCCAAACATCTCGTGTGCTAAAAATGTCCATTGGCGACAAAAGTATAGAACATAATTGTTGGGTCATGAGAGATGTCCCTTCCGCCTTTTACTTATTTAGTGACATTCTCAATCGATTTGCAATTAATTTGGACCTAATTAATAACAAAACCTGGTCCTGAATCGGGGGTTTCTCCATGGGCTTAGACAACATTGAGAAGGCATTCTGCTCAGCTCAATTGCTGCCTTATCTGGCTGAAGTTCAAGTGAGAAAAGAGGTTACCATCCCAGGACAGGTGTGACAATTTACAATTCCCCTAAAAGTTAAACGAGGAGAGAATCTCAAAAATCAGGAAGCCAATATAAATTTGAAATTGCCCTAGAGTACAAATATCTGGGTGTCCTCTTTGATGAAGGCCTACGTGGTAGTCGTCACCTAGATAACACCAGAATAAGGTGTGATACAGCCTTATGGCCCTGTGAAAAATGGCCCGGTTGGGTGGAGGATATTCCCTGGGGATCTTGGTCAAAATATTCTTGGCAAAGATTAGCCCTATGCTAATGCACAGTGCTGTTCTCTGGCAACCGAGTAACATGGCTGGTGTGTCCATACTGGAATCCTTTTTACTTAAGAGGTTGCTCTGGCTTTCTACTTGGACTCCCGTCCAGACTATTTTCTTGGAGTTTGGGATTTACATCTGCATGGCAAAGCTGCAGCTGTCCTCCCTGAATTTTCTTTAGCAGCTCGACAAAGCAGAGGCTGCTCCTCCAAACTTTGCCATCTATCAAGCCGGCTGCTCCAATATCCATCGCATGAAGGGTAGTGCCATACAGAGTTTGTTTATGGATGGGAATAAATGGTTGGCTCTGGTCCCGGGCGTTACCTTGAGCAGCCCATTTCCCAAATTCAAATCCGCCCCGGTTGGTGGCTGTTTACAGCCACTTTCGTGAGCAATATTTGGCGCAACTGGCTTCCTTGTCAAATAGTGGCCTATTCCTTGAATACATTTCTACCCGTCACACTGGTCTGGGACTACTTTAAACACAAAACTAACTCTGTTAAGAGTTTTAAAATCATGGGGGCCTGGTTAAACATCCCCAGACCTACCAGGACGTACTGCCTCTGTGGCAGCGGTGCCCTAGAGTCAGTTCAGCATTTGTTAATCCATTGCAAATCTTTCTGTGGGATGAGGAGAGTGGCATGTGTGGCAACGGCCATATATTTTGACCCTATTGCTGAGTATATTTGGGCTTTTTTCATGGGGGGAACCATGAGCCTTGTATTATTTTCTCCACCTTCTTTTGGGGGAAGATAGTTGGTATTTTGGATAGCCAGCAATAATCTGTCAGGAAGGTGCTCTGTTACTGCTTGCAAATGGTTAGGGGTTGAGCTAGCGCACTGTCATGGATATTAGTACTCCAATGCTTTTGGGGGCAGGTAGTGGGATTGTTGATGGAATTTTAACCAATGGTTTGTGTCTAATTGTGTTTGTGGTTGGCTAACCGTTGTTTCTTTTAATTGATGTATGTGCCTAAAACTGTTGAAACATACGGCTATATGACAAAGTAATAAACAATTTAAAATGATCTCCAACAACAAGGTTTGTATTTACATCCGACACCCGTAGTTGACCTACAACACAACACCATTTGAATATTGTTGGATAACAGAGACCCTCGAAGCATCACTTTGGACACAGACACCTATATTGGAATGGTGGTTGATGCCCAACATTATTCTATTGATTTAGGTAATGAGATCATTGGACCATTCCCAAATGACTGCTTCAATATCAACAACAGTATCCCTCCTGAAACGATTTTCACCAGACAAGGGGGGAATTTCTTGGTGTATTCTTCCTGCCGTTATGGAGTGAAGAGGTCACATGTGACATAAGGAAGGATGAGGTGGTATTCCGAGTCAACAGTGACTACCTCCCATCCTTGGAATCTCACGTCCAGGCCACCACCATAACAAGAAATCTCTCCACCCAACTGGAGGATACCGCTGAAACTGCAAAGCCCAAGGTCTTTCCGGCTTTAAGCAGATGGTCGAAGAATAAATCAATCTCGCTGATGCCTGCGAGACCGAGGAGCAAAAACAGAAGTTGAAACAGGTTTTTCTCGATTTTCATAATATCTTTTCAGTGGACTCATATGACTGTGGACACACAGAAATACATTCGACCACCAAACCCACGGACCCTGAGATGGCTCCAGTATTTGTGAAACAATACCGGTTACCTCTCGCATCCATGGGGTCACTCACGAAGATTGTTAAAAACCAAGAATCTCGTGGGATAATTTGTCCAATCCACAGTACCTTTAACAACCTGTTACTGGGGATACTCAAACCCAACGGCCAATGGAGACTTTGTGCAGACCTAAGTGAGTTAAACAAACAAACGGGTACACATGTCAAAAGAGCCCCTTCCCTAGATCCAAGGGTCATAGGTTGACCTGACCAATGGTTACTGGAGAGTACGCGTGAGTAGGGAAGATCAGTACAAGCTTGCCTTTACCATCAGGGGAAGCAATACACATGGACCCACTCCCCTTTGGATACATAAATTCCGGCAATTAATTTAACATCTTCCTGCATAAGGCCATGCCCGATTTAGTTAACAACACCATTGAATTAACAATAACAGCATTTACTGTTCCCAGTCCCACCTCCCTACCCCACCTCCCTACCCCACCCCAAAACCCATAACAAGGTGCAAATACATTTGTGAAGGTTATCCAAATTGAAACAGAATACAGAAGGAGAGGAGTAGGTCATGTATGGTTGTCCTAGTAGGGCATCATTAACAATGAATGTCACTGGGGCGTGGCCAACAGCCGAGCGATGAGGACGTGAGATCGCTTCGCTCCCGGGCCGCTAGCCGTATCCTGAAACAATCCTGCTTCCTGCACAACCAAAAAGCGTCTATTCGACGTGGGAACCTCTGCTGAATGTCCCGACCGGTTCCTGGAAGAAATCGGTGCCGCGGAACCCACTTAGTAAGATATTTCTGAAAGCGAGCGGACGCGTCGCGGAGCTCGCAAGATGGCCGCCGCGAACCGCGGATGAACAAAGGGTGCCGTGGTCACCAACAAGCACTACTGAATTTTGCCTGAACACCGGCGGCCGTCGGGGTCGAGGCCGGGCCGGACCGCACGGCAAACGAAGGATCCTAACTTCGAGGATAAATCGTGAAACGGAAGGGATACGCCCCTGGACACGGCGTCGACAGTCAGTGATAGTAGGCACACGGCCTCGCACCAATATTTCCGCACATGCGGCCGCGGCCTGCAGATGCCACCGGAGCGACCACTGAACTCCTGAGGGGACCCCTGCCCGTCACCAGACGACTACCACCTCTATCCTGCGGTACGGAGAAGGGGATAAAGGGAAAGCGGGAACCCGCCATTTTGGGACACAGGGACCCCGTGGGACCGATCTACATCCTCGCCCATTCCCGCTGCCCGAGAACCGTCGACAACGGAATATGAGGTGAAACTACCTCACGGCACACCTACTCACGGCGAGACACCGATGAGTGGTAGCCGCGGCTTTGGACACCGTACAAACCCAACTGCGTATTAAACCCTACCACAGTGTCCAGCGGACCGCACCCGAACGACGCTGCCCAACGAAACATCTGCCCCGGACGGTACCGTTTAAACGCCACAAACCATGCCGGCCACTACGGGGAAGGACAAAACAAAAAGAGGGACCAACCAAAGTAGAATAGACCAATTCACCACGGCTGCAGCAAACGCACAAACGGACCACGAACAGTCGAACCCCATGCTAGAAACAGAACAAGCCATATCCCTAAAGGACATCATGGCGGCGATAACTAACTCCAGAACCTCTATGGAACAAAAGATGGACAGCATCAGTACAGATGTCTCGCTTCTCCGTCATGATCTCCAGAAATTGTCCTCCCGCACGGGAGAAGCGGAACAGCGGATCTCTGGGAATGAAGATGGGCTGCGCACCATGGAACAGAGGATGGCCGGAGTGGTGGCGCGTTTGAAAACACTGGAGGAGAAGGCCGAGGACAGTGAAGGCCGATCGAGACGAAACAACGTGCGCATCCTGGGCGTACCGGAGAAAACGGAGGGCCCTTCCATGGAACTGTTCCTAGAACAATGGATCACCGACATGTTTGAGCCCCAGACATTCTCGAAGTTCTTTTCAATCGAACGAGCGCATCGTGTCCCCTCTGGAAAACCGATACCCGGCGCCCCGCCACGCACCATAGTCGCAAGACTGCTGAACTACAGAGATAGAGATGCGCTACTCCAGACGGCGCGAGCCAAAGGCACACTGACCTTCAATGGATCCAGAGTGACATTCTTCCCTGACTACACAAGGGAGATCCAGAGAGCCAGGCAATCTTTTGATCAGCTCAAAAGGCAACTCCAATCCTTACACGTTAAATACGGCCTGCTCTATCCGGCCCAGCTCAAAATTTACCACGGTGGGACAACAATACATTTCTCAGACCCGAAAGAAGCATGGAATTGGGCAAAGCAGCACATTGCAGGCGACTGGACACTTGCAAACAA
The DNA here is from genome assembly GCF_040938575.1 of Ambystoma mexicanum. Taxonomy (NCBI): domain Eukaryota; kingdom Metazoa; phylum Chordata; class Amphibia; order Caudata; family Ambystomatidae; genus Ambystoma; species Ambystoma mexicanum. The sequence goes on along the minus strand of NC_090941.1, from coordinate 137,445,819 downwards.
CAGAGGCAGAAACAGAAACCGCCGCCCACCACCGGACAGAGGACGCCCAGCTCCACAACCCCCGGTGCAGGAACCACCACAACAAGAGGAAATGGACTGAAACATTGATACGGATGAGGCATTTTGTTCGACCACGACACACCTAACGAACTATTAGATCACACCGTGCTATGTAAGGCACGCGGCCTGGGAAGCACGGGGACACTCACTGCATCGGCCAAAGCCACGCCCTCAGATCGAAACTTGTGACCTGGAACACCAGACTTGCACAAGAACAGTAAGTCGGGAGAAAGGTGTAAACAGCTCACATTAAGTTGAATCTGGCGATATAGTTGTTTGTAGCCAGTAGAGTTAGGGCGACAGATACTTCATGTTGGGGAGGAGTATAGGGAGGGGGGATGGGGATTTGTTTCAAGTTAGTTATGTTCCGAGATACCACGCCACCTGTATTGCCAAAGACTACATCACCCTTGACGTACCAATTGTCAATCCGTACTTGCTAGCACTCTACACATCACAAATGGAATCACGCCCGATAAAACACCAGCCTGGTTTCAACCCTGACTGTTCTCATTATAACATGAAACGCCACAGTGCCATCGGGGGACTAGTGCACCCTGTTATCGCTGAAACACATGACGAATAGCTGGAATCACTAACGTGACCAGAAACAGAACAATCCGAGTGTTGACTTGGAACGTCAATGGGCTCGGCAACTGCATTAAAAGACGCCTAGTGCTGCAAATGCTGAATAGACACTCCCCGGATGTAGTATTCCTGACGGAAACACACCTAGCCGGTACCAACTGCTTATTCTTCAGACGCACCAACTACAGGCTAGCATTCCACGCCGGTTTCACCATGGGGTCACGAGGGGTACTGATCCTCATACATAAAAGACTTCCCTTTGTCCCCAAATCCACCACGCAAGACACGGGAGGGAGGTTTGTACTCACGACAGGCACGATTGGAGAGCGTTCAGTGACCATGATGGCGGTGTATGCACCTCCTAACCTATTGACCCCCCTGACTAACGATATTACGCCTCTAATTATGAACAACCTTGCAGACCTTACGTTGATCGGGGGAGACTTTAATGAAGTAATGGACGTGGACCTTGACAGAACACACAGAAGATCTAGAAATCCGAATGCACGCACAAAACTCGCCACATTTGTGGGCGCACTGGGACTACAGGATGTGTGGAGAACGCTACACCCCGCCACAAGGGAATACTCATACCATTCCGGTGCACATGCCTCGCTCTCTAGGTTAGACTACCTCCTATTGCCACTGAACAACATGCACGAGATCCGTGAGGCATACTTTCTCCCCAGAGGCATATCAGACCATTCCCCGCTTGTGACAACACTTAATACCAACAATTCGATCCCACCACCCAGCTGGCGACTAAACAGTTACTATTTAGGCTTCCCAGAGCTGGTTGAACACATCCAAAAGACCACTGAAGAATACTTTGAAAGGAACACCAACTCAGTGGATAGCCCGGTAATCTTGTGGGAGGCGTTCAAGACAGTACTTAGAGGAGAAATAATAGCCTGGATCACAGCCCATAAAAAGAAACAAACAGAGGCAATACACCATGCCGAAGCAAATGTGCAGAAAGCAGAGACCGAACACCTAGCCCATGACAACTTGGAAACGCACCGTGCACTACAACTGGCGCAGGCGCAACTCCAACACATAGCGTTAGATAACGCAAAGCAGGCGCATACCGCAATGCGTGCAAAGATATACGAAACGGGGGATAAAGCCGGGAAGATGCTGGCATGGCTAGAACGCAAAGACCTGGGATCCAGCCAGGTCAGGCAACTAGCAACAGGAGAATCAGACCCATTGGTGAAGGACGCAGACATAGCGGAGGGTTTCGCAAAATACTATGCTGAGCTATATAGGGCACCAGCCTCACCACCCGTGATGAATGTCCTAGAGGAGATTGCCCTCCCCACCTTAAGTGCAGAACAGTCTACCCTGTTAGAACAGACAATCACTGAAGACGAACTGACCCAAGCCATGTCAGAAATCCAATCAGGTAAAACCCCGGGCCCGAATGGCTTCCCCATTGAAACATGGAAAAAAATAGGTGCACACATAATTTCCCCACACTTACTTCGCGCACTACAGCACTCTCACTCACAGGGCTGTCTCCCCCCTGATCTAAGGAAAGCCACAATTGTGGTCCTGCCCAAAGCAGACAAGCCACCCGACAAGTGCAGCTCCTACAGGCCCATCTCTCTCATAAACTGCGAAGCCAAGGTGCTGGCCAAGGTGCTAGCCAACCGCCTCCAACAGGTCATACACACACTCATACATCCCGACCAGTGTGGATTCATGCCACAGCGGTCTACTAGACAAAACATATACAGGCTGCATACTGCACTGGAGAGAACACCTGAGATTCAGGATCCTTTGGCTTTACTCGCTGTAGACTTCGAGAAGGCATTCGACTCAGTCTATTGGGAGGCAATATGGGCAATCATGCAACGCATGGGCTTTGGACCATACTTCATGAGCTGGGTCAAATTACTTTACAACCGCCCCGAAGCAGCCACGAAAGTGAATGGACACGTCTCCAACCCCTTCTATTTAGGCAGAGGCACGAGACAAGGGTGTCCCCTGTCTTCCCTAATCTTTGCAATAGCAATTGAGCCCCTAGCAATTCTACTGCGATCTACGCAAACATGGAGTGGCTTTAGGTGGGCAGACAATTGGGAGGACAAGGTATCCCTCTACGCAGATGATCTGTTAGTATACCTGAAAGACCCACGTACATCCTGCCCCATAGTGACACGATTATTAATTAAATACGGCGCATTCAGCGGTCTTCGCGTCAACTGGAATAAATCCAGATTGTTTCCACTGCAGCACATAGACAATGCGGTACCGGATGACTGTCCATATTATGTGGAGAAGGAGAAGTTCAGATACCTAGGCATACAAGTCACGAACAACCTGACAGACTATGTGCCCAATAACCTGCATCCAATAATGACGAGATTCAAAGAAGACGTCCAGCACTGGATGTCCCTACCACTGACACTACTAGGCAGAGCCGCACTGTTTAAGATGCTGGCACTCCCTCGCTTCCTTTACATACTTCAAAATGCACCGCTACCCATAGCTCCTAACGAATTTCGGAAAATAGACCAGTCGCTACGCAAACTGTTACGGAAGGGAGGTCATCCGCGCTTAGCACTAACCACGCTACAAAGATCCGTATGGGAAGGTGGGATTGGATTGCCCCGAGTGCAAACTTATTACTGGGCCAGTCAAATGGCAATAGTGAACGACAAACTCCACGCAGACATGACACTACCACACAACAGAGAACCAGACCCTACCCAAAAAGAACGACCCATACTTCGATACCTCTATCGACGAAAAGATCGAGCCACTACCCCATCCATGCTTTCACACCTATCTCTAACATGGTCGAACGTCCACAGATACCTAGGTTGGGATAATAAGCTGACCCCAGCTCAACCTTTATGGAATAATAAACTGCTTCCGGAAGTGAACAAACTTCCAAAATGGCACTCCTGGACCCAAGCGGGTATCACCAAAATTGGCGGTGTAATACAAGGTAACGAAATGGTACCTCTTGCGAATCTAATCGCCAACTCCGGTCTGACAACTAAAGAGCAGTATCGTTACACACAACTCAAACACGCCATACAAACTCATCTTCCTGAGATGTTTGACATGCCGGAATACACCCCTTTGGAACGTAACCTATTCCCAGACATGATTAAAAGTAAAGTCACATCTACCATGTATGGTGTCATAACGTCATTTGCCACCGAAGAACTGACAAACCTGAAAACGAAATGGGAGGGGGACATAGGTAGTATGCTCCCTGAGGATTGGGTAACTGCCCTGATGTTCCCTAGAGAAATAGCGATCTCCTCCAGATTGAGATTGGTACAACTAAAGATACTGCATAGAATATATTATCCGAGGGTTGCCCTTTTCAAATGGGGTAGGGCTTCCTCTTCCACGTGTTTGAGATGCAAACGAGATGAGGGCACCTTCTTTCACATTCTATGGGACTGCACCATAATTCGACACTATTGGCAGCAGTGCTGCGACGATCTCTCAAGGGTTTTGGGCAAAAAGGTTCACAGAAATGCAAAACTGCTATTATTGGGGATAGATGATGAGATTGAACTGTCACGGTACGAAAAAGTGCTATTGTTCACGGCCAGTGCATTAATCAAAAGAAACATAGCGCAACTCTGGGGCTCTGAATCAGCACCAAAATATGAACAATGGACCACGGACGTGAGCATTTGTGTCGCAATGGAGAAAAGAATCTACACGGCCAGGGGATGCCCTGAAAAAGGCCCGAAAATTTGGCAAAAGTGGGAAGACTTACACTGAAAGATGCCCCCTGCTCGGCAGGGAGGTAGCACCCAAGGACATGAACGGATACTACAGAGTTACACGCTACAGGCACGATAAAGACAGTTGACAACGCCTAGGAGCATTATAATAATGGATAGGTGAAAAGTGTTTGTTGGTGGGTGGGGGAGGAACGTAACTGTTTTCTCGCTGTGCGAGACGTGTGTTTTCTTTGTGTGAAAAAACAATAAAAATTGTTGTATTAAAAAAAAAAAACAATGAATGTCACTGGGAAGGATCACTCCGGTGGAGTCCTTGTACATTCACACATGAACTTCGCTTTACATCGTAATTATCGAGTCACACAGGGATACTCGGACTGGGTCCGAGCGAAGTGTGATCATTGTCCTTAAGGATATATGCCCAAAATGTCTCCCAGTAATCTAATGGTGTCGCTCCAGGAGGGACGGAAGACCGATACGATGATTCCTGGCATTCACACATTTTCAACATGTGGATCCACTCTGTCACCGAAGGTGGTCTTGACTTTTTCCAGGTTTTGGCTATCAGAGCTCTTGCAACTACAGAGGCCGTGGCCAAGAGTTTACATTCACTTTTTGTGGGAGCATCAAAGAATGCTAGTAACCAAGCCACCGGGGAATCATGTGGACAATTAGGGACCATTTTGCCAATGAATTTGTACACTCCCTCCCAAAAGGACTGTATATGGTGACAGTTCCATAATATATGCATGTAATCAGCTGGGTCAAAATTACATTGTGGGCAGCTAGCCGCTCTCTTAGGGTAGTACTTATAAAGTCAAGCAGGGGAATGATAAGACTGATGTAAAACTTTAAACTGAATCAGGTGGAGCCTGGAATTTAAAGATATCTTCCGGGTCATCCTGCAAATCACCTGCGATTGGATCTCCGATGGAGGTGTATCCAATACTCTATCCCACCTTGTCCTAAAGAACACTGGGCAGGGCTGGACAAAGAGATTTTATATGTTTGTATAGTGCTGATACCACACCGTTGAATTTAGGGGGCTTGGTCACAAATTGGGTCAAAGGAGAGTGGTATGGCGCCCCAGCGAGCCCGTCCCACTCTCCCCGAAGAGTTTCTCTTAGCCTAAAATATAGTATCGTGGAAACCGCGTTCCAGGTGCCTCTGGATTTAAGGGAGTCCCACTGAATAAACTTTCCATCTTGTACCATATCACCCAGGGAGTGGATGCCCAATTTCTCAAATTGTGTTTTAAAAATCCCTTCCTGAGTGAGAGGGATTCCATGAACCGAGTACAGAGCAAAGTCTGCATGATAACTACCTTTCATACCAAATCCCGAGTTGGCCTGATCCCATGCCCAACGTGTTATGTCTATAGGCTGTATCTCCCCCCCTGGGGATACGTCTGGGTATTCCCCATAGCATGCCCTTCAGGTCGTCTGGTCGAGCGGTAGATAATGTGCATTATCTACATGCTAAATGGCGTCAACTATCCGGTTATGTAAAGATTCTCTTTGCACCCAAAAACTCTTTGTACGTCGACTTGAATAGTATGTTGAATTCTTCCACTTCCGCCTCCTTTAATAAATACCATATTAGTATGCAACACATTCTGAACTCCTTAGGCATTACTATAGAAGATGTATATCAACGTCCTGCTTTTGCAAAAAAAGAAGCTTTTCGAACAGGATTGGAGGAGCACAATAGAAAGTATATCAACATATCATATGTACAAAGAGTAAGGTGCTTTTCTCACTCCCCGTTTTGACCATGTGGTCTTATTTCCATGCAACCATACCCGACAAGCTTACATTAGGTATAGATTGAATTTATACCATACTAGAGAAAGAACTGCTAACTGGATCAAAAATGGTGAACCCAAGGTAACGAAATGTCGCTTCCCTTCTTGTAAAGAGCCAATTGAGTCCATGAAACATCTCATTCTCGAATGTCCACATTTCAATCTAATGAGGACCAATCTGCTCTCGAAATTTGTGAATATTGATTTTGAAGATTCCTTGCAATTTCTCTGGGTGCGTATGATGCAAGGTACACACAAACCTTTGATATTTGAATTGGTTAATTTGTGTAAACACATTGAAAAAGAGTTGCTTAAATTTTAAGAATTAAAGGGTATAAAGTGTTCAACATGATATCCTCTATTTTGAATCTGTTCATAATATGATGTAAATTTTATATGTTGTAAATATACATATTTTATTGTTTTCCTTGTACTCTGTTTTGTAAAGGTTCTACAATCTTTTTTGTAATTGAACCAAACACAAATATTTTTTAAAAAAAGTTTGATGTGCAAGAAGTCCTTGGCAGGATGCCACCACCAGATGGCATACTGGATTTGAGACGCGAGATAATATACATATAGGTCTGGGTAATGCAGACCTCCAGCAGCATATGGGAGCACCACGGTACCAAGGGTGACCCGCGGCTGACCCCCCCGCCCATACCAGCCTGGACAGCAATGACCGGGTACGTTTCCAGTATCAGGAAGGCAGGATCAGTGGAACATTGTTAAAGATATAAAGCGTCTTTCGGGACCACGACCATCTTGGGCAAGTCGAGCTGTGTGGCCTGGGATAGAGGGAGGTGGATCCAGATACTGACCTAGGGCTCTAGCTGCTTGAGGGTTGCAAGATCATTTTCTTTGAAAGGTTTAGCTGGGGAAGTGGAAACTATTATACCCAGGTACCTCATTCTCCCGGGACACCAACAGAAGTCTGTCCCAACATCTGCAGGGAGACTGTCGATGTTAGGGGTAGTATTTCAGATTTAGATCAGTTGATGCACAAACCAGAGAATCTTCCAAATATTGTTATTTCCTGTACCAAAGGGTGTAGATTTTGCTTGCCTTTTTTAATGTACAATAGTATGTCGTCTGTGTAGAGCATGGGTGCACAACATACGGCCCGCGGGCCAGTTGCGGCCCGCCATGCTCTTTTGTCCGGCCCGCGAGGCACAAAGGCTTTCCTAATGGAGGGCGGCCCGCAAGCAGCATCGGCCGTCCTCCATTAGGAAAGTCTTTGTTGTCTTCCGGGCCGGACAAAACACTGGCCCTCATTGGCTCAGCACACACGCACCACGTCGCTCCTACGAGCCACGTAGTGCGTGTGTGCTGCACCAATGGAGGGCCAGCACTACGGCTGGCGTGGTCCATAATGCTTGATGCCAGAAGGCATTTCAGCCTTGGACCACTCCAGCTGTAGCACGATTCCAGTTACCTCGCCAGCGTTCCACCTTACCTGCCTTCCAGCCTTCCAGTACGTCTCCAGTAAGTGGTCTGTTTGTGTTTGTGTGTCGGGGCTGTTTCTCTGTATGTTTGTGTTGTGTATGTTGAGATGCGGGGGTGGGGGGTGTCGGAGTCGGATGTGTATGAATGTTTGGTTTTGAATGTGTTTTTGTGTATGTTGAGATGCGGGGGTGGGGGGTGTCGGATATGTATGAATGTTTGGTTTTGAATGTTTTTTTGTGTATGTTGAGATGCGGGGCTGGGGGGGTGTCAGATGTGTATGAATGTTTGGTTTTGAATGTTTGTGTTGTGTATTTTGAGATGCGGGGGTGGGGGGGTGTCGGATGTGTATGAATGTTTGGTTTTGAATGTGTTTTTGTGTATGTTGAGATGCGGGGGTGAGGGGGTGTCGGATGTGTATGAATGTTTGGTTTTGAATGTTTGTGTTGTGTATGTTGAGATGTGGGAGTGGGGGGTGTCGGATATGTATGAATGTTTGGTTTTGAATGTTTGTGTTGTGTATTTTGAGATGCGGGGGTGGGGGGTGTCGGATGTGTATGAATGTTTGGTTTTGAATGTGTTTTTGTGTATGTTGAGATGCGGGGGTGAGGGGGTGTCGGATGTGTATGAATTTTTGGTTTTGAATGTTTGTGTTGTGTATGTTGTGATGCGGGGTGGGGGGGTGTCGGATGTGTATGAATGTTTGGATGTTTGTGTTGTGAATGTTGAGATGCGGGGGTGGGGGGGTGTCGGATGTGTATGAATGTTTGGTTTTGAATGTTTTTGGGTCTGTATGTTTGCATGTTTGAGAGTGTGCTGATTTGGGGGGTGGGGGTTCAGAGGTGGGGGATTCAGGTCTGTATGGGTGCACGCTTGAGTGTGTGTGCTGAGTTGGGGGGTGGGGGTTCGGGTCTGTATGGGTGCTTGTTTGAGAGTGTGCTGATTTGGGGGGTGGGGGTTCAGAGTTGGGGGGTGGGGGGTTTGGGTCTGTATGGGTGCATGTTTGTGTGTGTGCTGTGTTGGGGGTGGGGGGTTCGGGTCTGTATGGGTGCTTGTTTGAGAGTGTGCTGATTTGGGGGGTTCGGGTCTGTATGGGTGCTTGTTTGAGAGTGTGCTGAGTTGGGGGTGGAGAGGTCGGGTCTGTATGGGTGCATGCTTGAGTGTGTGTGCTGAGTTGGGGGGTGGGGGGTTCGGGTCTGTGTGGGTGCTTGTTTGAGAGTTTGCTGATTTGGGGGGTGGGGGGTTCGGAGTTGGGGGGTGGGGGGTTTGGGTCTGTATGGGTGCATATTTGTGTGTGTGCTACGTTGGGGCTTGGGGGGTTCGGGTCTGTATGGGTGCTTGTTTGAGAGTGTGCTGATTTGGGGGGTGGGGGTTTGGAGTTTGGGGGGCAGGGGGTTTGGGTCTGTATGGGTGCATGTTTGTGTGTGTGCTGAGTTGGGGGTGGGGGGTTCGGGTCTGTATGGGTGCTTGTTTGAGAGTGTGCTGATTTGGGGGGTTCGGGTCTGTATGGGTGCTTGTTTGAGAGTGTGCTGAGTTGGGGGTGGGGGATTCGGGTCTGTATGGTTGCATGCTTGAGTGTGTGTGCTGAGTTGGGGGTGGGGGGTTCGGGTCTGTATGGGTGCTTGTTTGAGAGTGTGCTGATTTGGGGGGTGGGGGGTTCGGAGTTGGGGTGTGGGGGGTTTGGGTCTGTATGGGTGCATGTTTGTGTGTGTGCTGAGTTGGGGGGTGGGGGTTCGGGTCTGTATGGGTGCTTGTTTGAGAGTGTGCTGAGTTGGGGGTGAGGGGTTCGGGTCTGTATGGTTGCATGCTTGAGTGTGTGTGCTGAGTTGAGGGGTGGGGGGTTCGGGTCTGTATGGGTGCTTGTTTGAGAGTGTGCTGATTTGGGGGATGGGGGTTCGGAGTTGGGGTGTGGGGGGTTTGGGTCTGTATGGGTGCATGTTTGTGTGTGTGCTGAGTTGGGGGGTGGGGGTTCGGGTCTGTATGGGTGCTTGTTTGAGAGTGTGCTGATTTGCGGGGGTTCGGGTCTGTATGGGTGCTTGTTTAAAAGAGTGTGCTGATTTGAGGGGTGGGGGGTTCGGAGTTGGGGGGTGGGGGGTTTTGGTCTGTGTGGGTGCATGTTGGTGTGTGTTCTGAGTTGGGGGGCGGGGGTTCGACTTTGTGCCTGATTGGGAATGGGCTCTAAAAGTCAAATGGAAGCCAAACATTTCTACCCTGCCACTCCACATTGCGCAGGTTCCATTGGAATGTTAGCTGGGGAGATTACAGGGGAAACCGGGGGTTTCAAAAGGTCCTCAAAGGATCCAAGCCCAATATTTACAAAAGGAATAAATATCAGTGCTAACTTTATGGAATACATTTCTATTCATCTGCTAGGAGTTCAAACCGGCAAGCACTTTATACAAAGTGAAGGTTCCAAGATTTAATTGATATTGCAGTTTTGAATCTAAAAATATATTGGAAATGTTCTCAGGCAACAAAAGGACGAGCTCAGGGCGTCCCATTGCCTGCACCCAGCTGTGGATCACGTGGCCAATACCTGTAGTACTGTTCTCTGGCGCAATATGGTAGAGCTCCTGTCAGTTTTGCCCTGGCCAGGAACAAACTGAGATCAGTTTCTTTGTATGTTCACTAAAGTAATTGGTCATCCTGTGATAATTCCTTTCCAAAGCTTATAATTTGGCAACAGCTTGTGCTTTGAAATGTTATTTTTTTTTTAAAGAATATCCTCAATTTCCACCTTAATCTCAAACATAGCAGTTTGATATCCTATGCAGCCCGCTATTCCTGAAAGTATCCATCAATAAGTGCATGAAAAGGTATGCTGGCAAGGCTATGTTTTTTATCTGATCTTGTTCTTTTGTCGCTTGTATATACTCTAGACTTGGACCGTCATAGTGGGAGCATAACAGTGGAGTTCGTATCTTTATCCAAAGATGTCCCTGCCAATGTTCAGTGCAGTAAAAAAAAAAGAAATATTGACCAGGAACACCGTCAATTTAAGGATGAGTGGACTGAGAAGTTTTTTTTCATCAAGTCCAAACCTAATGCGTACTAGTGTCTCATTTGTCTCGAACGCATAGCAGTCCCCAAGGAATATAATATCCGTCGCCATTGTGAAACAAAACATTCACAATATAAGGATTTGCAGGGGGAAGCGAGAATGAAGAAAGCTGGGGAGCTAAAAACAGAGCTGACTAAGCAACAGGGTGTTTTTGCCCAGAAAAAAAAAGAATCTGAATGTGCCACCTTTGCGAGTTATAAGGTTGCACAGTTTATTGCAAGGTCAGCACGTCCTTTCACAGATGGGGATTTCGTTAAAGACTGCCTGATGGAGATTTGCGAGGCAGTGTGTAAAGAAAAAAAAGATGCTTTTACAAATGTTCCCCTTTCACGTATGAGTATCCAGCGGCGTATTGTAGACATGGCTGACAATTGTTACAGCCCACTGAAAATGCGGTGTAAGGATGTCAAGTTCTTTTCAGCTGCCCTTGATGAGAGCACAGATGCAAGTGACACAGCCCAACTCTTAATTTTCATTCGGGGGGTCGATAATCAATGCAAAGTATTTCAGGAACTGGCTTCCCTGGTATCTTTGCATGGCAGGACTACTGGTGCTGATATTTTTAATGCCTTTCAAAAAGTCATCGATGATTTAAATTTGCCATGGGATGCTTTGGTAGGCGTGACGACTGATGGGGCGCCAGCAATGGTTGGGGAGCAAAATGGGTTTATTGGCTGCTTGAAAAGGCACTTGGGCGAGAAGGCTGTCCATTAAAAAAATTATCACTGCATCATCCGCCAGGAGGCATTATGTGCAAAACATTTGAAATTCACTGAAGTGATGGACGTTGTTGTGAAAACAGTTAATTTTGTCCGTGCACGCTCTTTAAATCACCAATTGTTTCAGGCGTTTTTAGAAGGCGGATTATGGTGATGTCCTATATCACACCGGTGTTCGATGGCTTAGTCGTGGCAATGTGCTGAAGCGATTCTTTGCTTTACGGCACGAAATAAAATCATTCCTTGATGAAAAGGGAATGGACACTTCTGCCATGCATGATATTGACTGGGTGGCTGGCTTTGCTTTTCTGACTGACCTGACAGGCCATTTCAATGATTTAAATTTAAAGTTGCAAGGAAGCCAAAATCTCATATCGGATCTGTTTGAGGCAGTTTGTGCCTTTGAAATAAAGTTAAGGCTTCTGACAGCCCAACTGGAGAAAGGGATGCTGGTACACTACCCTGCATGTGCAGAGGTTTTCCCCCATGACAAGTATGTAGGATGGTATCGGCATGTGAAGGTCCTGAAGGAACTGCTAAATGTTTTTGAGAATCGCTTCTCACAAATCAAATCCCAGCGAGCCTCTTTTAAAGTTTTGCAGACCCTTTCTCAGCTGATGTTGACAGTGTGCAACCTGAACTGCAACTGGAACTGATTGAACTTCAGTGCTGTAGTGCCCTCAAAAATAAGCACAGAGAGATGCCTTTATTAGTCTTGTATCAGTCTCTGGACACTGCTCAATTCCCCAATCTGTCACGGGAAGCATTAAAGATGGTATAATAATAATAATAATAATAATTTGGCATTTATATAGCGCTACAAACCCTCAGGTATCTGAGCGCTGCTTATTATTACCCACGGTGTGTGGTGCTCATTTATCGACCTCGGAAGGATGAAAGGCTGAGTTTGGCCCCGCCGGGATTCGAACCTGCGTTAGCAGACTCTGCACCGATGTCAAAGCGAGCGCTCTACTCGCTGTGCCACTTGACCGGCACCCCCAATATCTATGTATCTTACATTTGTGAGCAAGTTTTTTCACAAATGAAACTACATAAATCCAGCCTAAGGACAAGACTAACTGACCAACATCTCCATGCTATCCTGAGAGTAGGAACAACCTCACTGGAGCCCGAGATCCAGAAACTGACAGCTGAGAAACGCTGCAATGTTTCTCACTGATCAACTATGTCTGGTTCACTGTTTCATCCTGTATGATTTGGGGAAATGTATAGTACAAAATGTAAGTTTTAAATACAAATAAAACGGTACACCTCCAAAAAGGTGTTTTTTCCAACTGTCATAGTGTTTGGTTGGGGGTGAGGGTGCCATGGGGCATAGTGTTTGGTTGGGGATGGGAGCCATGGGGCATAGTGTTTGGTTGGGGTGGGAGCCATTGGGCATAGTGTTTAGTTGGGGGTAAGGGAGCCCTGGGGCATAGTGTTTGGTTGGGGGTAAGGGGGCCCTGGGGCATAGTGTTTGGTTGGGGCTGAGGGGGACGTGGGGCATAGTGTTTGGTTGGGGGTGAGGGGGACATGGGGCATAGTGTTTGGTTGGGGGCGAGGGACATGGGGCATAGTGTTTGGTTGGGAGTGAGATCCATGGGGCATAGTGTTTGGTTGGTGGTAAGGGGGCCCTGGGGCATAGTGTTTGGTTGGGAGTGAGGGAGACATGGGTCATAGTGTTTGGTTGGGGGTGAGGGGCATGGGGCATAGTGTTTGGTTGGGGGTGGGAGCCATGGGGCATAGTGTTTGGTTGGGGGTGGGAGCCATGGGGCAGAGTGTTTGGTTGGGGTTGAGGGGGACATGGGGCATAGTGTTTGGTTGGGGTTAGGGGTACATGGGCATAGTGTTTGGTTGGGGGTGGGAGCCATGGGGCATAGTGTTTGGTTGGGGGTGAGGGGGCCATGGGGCATAGTGTTTGGTTGGGGGTGGGAGCCATGGGGCATAGTGTTTGGTTGGGGGCAAGGGGGCCCTGGTGCATAGTGTTTGGTTGGGGGTGAGGGGGACATGGGGCATAGTGTTTGGTTGGGGGTGAGGGGGCCATGGGGCATAGTATTTGGTTGGGCATGAGGGGGCCATGGGGCATTGTGTTTGGTTGAGGGTGAGGGGGACATGGGGCCTAGTGTTTGGTTGGGAGTGGGAGCCATGGGGTATAGTGTTTGGTTGGGGGTAAGGGGGCCCTGGGACATAGTGTTTGGTTGGGGGTGAGGGGGACATGGGGCGTAGTGTTTGGTTAGGAGGGACACAGGGCATAGTGTTTGGTTGGGGGTGAGGGACATGGGGCATATGATAAGGCATTTGTAACGCGCCTATACACAAGTGTTTCAAGTCTTTGGTAGGGGGTGGGAGCCATGGGGGCATAGTGTTTGGTTGGGGGTAAGGGGCCCTGGGGCATAGTGTTTGGTTGGGGGTGAGAGGGACATGGGTCATAGTGTTTGGTTGGGGGTGAGGGACATGGGGCATAATGTTTGGTTGGGGGTGGGAGCCATGGGGCATAGTGTTTGGTTGGGGGTGAGGGGGCCATGGGGCATAGTGTTTGGTTGGGGTGAGGGGGCCATGGGGCCTAGTGTTTGGTTGGGGGTGGGAGCCATGGGGCATAGTGTTTGGTTTGGGGTAAGGGGGACCTGGGGAATAGTGTTGCACTCTAAGAGTGAACCCAATAATAAAGCTAAAACAGGCACAGTTAGGAGATGTACATCCTTTGCTTTTTGAGGAAACCTGACTCAACGAAGGCCATACTCCTCTTGGGCAACCCAAACAGCAAACTATAGCAGTCCAAAATAACGAATGTCCAATCTAGGGTCAATAAAAAGTATATAATTTAATTAAACAGACGAGATACAATAACTAAATAGAAATAAATTATAACAATGGAAAATGTGTAGTACAAAATGTAAGTTTGAAATGCAAATAAAAATCGTTAGCCCTCAAAAACATATTCTTTTTCCATGTGTTTAATACAAATTGGGGGTTGAAAAAGCCTCCTGCCACGGCCCGCCTACCGCCCCGCCCACATTTACTTTTCGGCCCACTATAGCCCTCATGTAAGATACTTTCGGCCCTCTGTCAAAATCAGTTGTACACCCCTGGCGTAGAGGGAGATGTCAGTGGAATTCCCTGAGGGCGCAAGCAAAGGGTTCAACTTTCAGTGCAAAAAGGATAGGAGACAGGGGAGCCACCAGGGGACGCAGAGATGTGCTGAAGCACCCGTGGTGCTCTCCTCCCCTGTGGCTACATAAAGGGACCTGAGCCCCCCTAAGAGACCCAGGGCTGACCAACAGACCACCCCCAGTACTTGATGAGCCCTTGGAGAGGCACTTTAGCGCAATGGCAGAGCACCTAGCCACCATAACAATGGAGAAACGAAGATTGGCAGAGGAGGCGGGACTCCCATTGCCGTGTCTCGCTTCGCGGCCCCGGGTGAAGACGGCAGTAACAGCGGAGCGAAGGCACCAGGACTCCTGTGATTTGAGGGGGGCTAGGAGTTAGTCTGACTCATCATCCCCGAATTCCCTGGGTATCTAATGGGAGAGGAGAGTCCGGCACCGGCCAGTCAGGCAGGAGCAGCATGCCCCAAACCTGCTGGGTGCCATTTTGCCTCCCTTCCTCCGCAGACCTGAAGACTGGCGGCCTGAGAACCTGAGCTCAGTCCTGAGGGTGAATGCTCTGAGGAACCACATTGGAGCCGAACTGACACCCTCCCAGCCCTAACCGCCCACCCACCATCGGAATTTCACTGTAAACCCTTTCCTTATCGGCTTGGAGCGGGGAGAGGTGAGGAGGAGGCACAGGAGGAAAGGGACCCGCGGGCCCGGTCCCCGAGCTGTAGGGGAGGCCGTGCACGCTCCCCCTCCTCCTCGATTACTCAGGGGCCCAGGATGGTGCTTGAATTCCAGCCACCCCCCAGGGGAAGCCTGGCTGCAGCATCCACTGGGCTGAGGGAGAGAGCACCTCGGACACCCTTAGCCCAGCGGTGAGGTCAATGTGCATCAGACCAGGTTTGTGAGGCCAGCGAGGGGAAGCCACCCCACTACAACGGAGATGCCTGTGGAGGTGAGGAATCCCGGCACTTGCTGGAGTGAGGCCCCGAGCCGCTGCTGGGGTCCACCGGGAACCGATAACATTCTGCCCAAGCCTGTGGCCCGCTAAGGAGTCACTTGCTCTTTGTGTTTGCATCCACTGGTGGAGGCCTAGGCCAGAGGCAGATCGAAGGAGGGGCACTTCAGCATCCCATAGCCAACTCCCTGTGGCATTCTCCCCTGGGAGTAGGGAGTAGGGGGGCCCCAGGGCGATCATCCTCTTTCTCTGTCTCCACCCTATGTACCCAGAGTTTTCATCGCTGAGTTCCAGATAAACCCTATTGTCCACTGGACTGACGCGGAGAGCAGGGGACACCCAGCCCTTGAACCATGCCCGGAGCTCTAATAATCATTGGGAGACCCCCCCCCCTCAGGCCTCGAGGAGGAGCTCCAGCCTCTCCCGGCTCCTGACGAGCTCCCCTACCCAAGTGGAAGAGCCCAACTCACTGGTTATGGCCTGCCAGTGTCTGCAGGTCGCCATGAAGGGGGGGGGCGATGCTGGTTTTTGGGGGGATTCTTGCAGCTCAGTGTTGCTTTGAAGCCCTGTCTTAGCCACTGGGACAGTTCACTGGGCTCTTGGGTCCGGCCCCTCCTTATCACTTCTACATCAGCCTCCCCACCGGCCAACCTCGCAGCCTATGGGGGGGTTAGTGCCCCCTGGTTTTACCTCCTACGTGTCAGCCGCCCGAGCAGAGTGCCCCTCCACCTCAGTAAGACAACCAGTGTGGGACCTACGAATGAGCTGGGCTGAGTCCTTGCAAAAATTCCGCCACAACCAGACGCCCTCACCGAAGCATACCACCAAGCCAAGTCAGTGAGTAAGGGCATGGCAGCCTTGTTGGAGGAAATCAGGGGATTCCAGGCAGATATAGGAAAGCGCCTAGATGGTCTAGACAAAAAAGTAGACACAATGGATGACCGAATTCAAGCGCTCGAAGTGAACCAATCCTCTATTGATCTCTTAGAGACGCAGTTTGACATGCGCCTTGCGGAGCTGGAGAGAAGGGAGGAGAAATGTTCCTTTAAGATGGACGACTTGGGAAATAGGGAATGCCGAAACAGCCCGAGGTTCCTCAGCTTCCCGGAGCGGGAGGATGAAACAACAAGCAACATCACGAGGTGCATCTTGGCGGTGGTTAGAAAGCTCTTTGACGAAGAGAACATCAACAAACCCACAATCAACAGGGCCCACAGAGCGGGAGCTAGCACCAGGGGACCGAGGTCGGTGCTTGTGAGACTCCACTACTTTTCGGAGAAGAACAAAATATTAGAGCTTGTGAGGAAGAAGGGACTGATAGACTGGGAAAACATGCAAATATTGATCTACCAAGACCTTTCAGTGTTCACCTTGGCAAGGCACAGCCGTGTGGCCCCCTAACAAAGTGGCTCCAGGCCAAGGGAGTATGTTACAGATGGGGATACCTGTTCTCTCTTGCTTTTGAATACGAGGGATATAAATACTCCTTGATCACGGAAGAGGACATACGGAGTGAGACTCAGGAACTCCTGGGCGAGGATGCTTTGGACGGCACAAAGGGGTCTCGGGTGAAGGAGCTTTCGGACTTGCAGAAAGCAAGCAGCTTTGTGGAAATGCGCTGTGTCCACGGTAACAGGAAGTTTAGGAAGATGACCCTGGCATCCCTGGCAGCTCCCAACGGTTAGGAATTCTTGCCGAGGAGCTAACAGAGAATTGTTACCCAGGATACCTTCTGGGACCGGTGAACACGCATGCCTTAGTCTTATGGTAGGGACGGGCCCATATCTTTGTCAGGTTCACCCTGATTCACAGCCCATTTACCAACCCCGGCCGTAGGATCTGTTAGATGCTGGAACCGGCTCCTCCCACTACAAGGTCCGGTCCCGGGAGCACATTGACACACTATGAGGGGTGTCTCTTTGGTTTGTTGGTTGGAAATGGTAGGGGGATGGATACAATTGTTGGTCGTTCATTTCAGTGGGCTTATGAGGGGGGGCTCAGAGTGGTTTCTAGATTTCACGACAAGCCCGGGGGAGGTAGGGACTGGTGACCTGGTCCATCGGCAATGTTTAAGTCGCAGGCAGTCCAGGCGCTCAGGGGGCATGGTGGTATGGGGGGAAGTGTGTTGTAGTTTTTTCTGTTTCTTGATTTTCTAATGCTACCAAGCTCTACTCCAGACTTCAGAGGGTAATTCATGTTTTCACAGAGTCATAGCCTACTGATCTCTATATTGGGTGGACAAAGCTCACTTGACATGAGATGGTTAATGTGTTGTGGCGCCCCAGATGGGTGACGTGAAAGATGCACTGGCGTTGGGTTCGCCAAATGTACGGGGATTGAACTCCCCTTGCTAAAAATCTCTAGTGGTAAGGGAGTTCAACCAGTTAAAATTGGACTTTCTGTTCTTACAGGAGTCTCATTGGGTGCGGGGAAGGGAACCATCCCTCCGAGCTAAAACTATATAGGATATATACCATGCTTTGGGCTAATCTAAAATAAAAGGGGTGGCACTCTTGGTATCCAAAAGTTCTCATTTCTCACTGAAGGAGCAATGTGGAGACCCAGAGGGTTGCTATTTGTTGGTGAAGAGTGAGATCAGGGGATCCATGCTCACAATGGTCTCCGTTTACTTGCCGAAAGAGGCCCAGGACCAATTTTGGGAAGGGATCAGAACCAAGATAATGCCCTTCGCCGAGGGCGCCCAGATACTGGGGGGAGATTTTAATATGGTTCTGCATCCCGACTGTGATAGAAAGGGTGAGGGACCCTCCCCGGACACTCTGGCGCAGCGCTGGGTGGTGGCCTCCTTTCGAAAGGTTAATGAGGGACTTGGGCTCTCGGACTCGCACTCGAGGGGGCATTGGTGCAAGCCCCTCTACATCTACTTCTCTAAAGCCCACTCAACTTTCCCAAGAATAGACCACATCTTGGTGGACTCCTCCATGCTGGAACGAGTTTCCGAGTTTACGGTAGAGACCGTTCTGTGGTCTGACCATGACTTAGTAAGGGTCCGGCTAAGAATCCCCCCATTACCCAAGTTAAGTCAAAGTGGGCATGCAACGTCCTGCTGCTCTGGGAAAAAGTCTTAGCTCAGGCCCTCCTCTCAGCGATTAAGGATTTTTTAAATTAACAATAATGTGGAGGTTGGGGTGGCTGGGTCTGGGAGGCATTTAAGGCCACCTTGAGGGGAATCCTTATTGGAATGGGAGCAAGGAGAAAAAGGGAGAGAGAAAGTGAGGAGAATCTCCTCAGAGTTAAAATGGAAGCTATCCAGCCACGGGGTAAGTTGAGGTCCCAGTTCTCCCCGGGTAAATGGGCAGAACATCAACAACACAAGGCAAAACTAAATGCCCTCCTGGTTGGGCAAACGGAATGGAAGCTATCCTTCTTGAAACAGAAATATATGTAAAAGGGTAAGGAGGCTGGCAAAATCTTAGTATGGAGGCATAGTGTTTGTTTGGGGTGAGGGGGACATGGGCATAGTGTTTGGTTGGGGGTGGGAGCCATGGGGCATAGTGTTTGGTTGGGGGTGAGGGGGCAGTGGGGCATAGTGTTTGGTTGGGGGTGGGAGCCATGGGGCATAGTGTTTGGTTGGGGGTAAGGGGGCCCTGGTGCATAGTGTTTGGTTGGGGGTGAGTGGGACATGGGGCATAGTGTTTGGTTGGGGGTGAGGGGGCCATGGGGCATAGTATTCGGTTGGGCATGAGGGGGCCATGGGGCATTGTGTTTGGTTGAGGGTGAGGGGGCCATGGGGCCTAGTGTTTGGTTGGGAGTGGGAGCCATGGGGCATAGTGTTTGGTTGGGGGTAAGGGGGCCCTGGGACATAGTGTTTGGTTGGGGGTGAGGGGGACATGGGGCGTAGTGTTTGGTTAGGGGGGACACAGGGCATAGTGTTTGGTTGGGGGTGAGGGACATGGGGCATATGATATGGCATTTGTAACGCGCCTATACACAAGTGTTTCAAGTGTTTGGTTGGGGGTGGGAGCCATGGGGGCATAGTGTTTGGTTGGGGGTAAGGGGCCCTGGGGCATAGTGTTTGGTTGGGGGTGAGAGGGACATGGGTCATAGTGTTTGGTTGGGGTTGAGGGACATGGGGCATAATGTTTGGTTGGGGGTGGGAGCCATGGGGCATAGTGTTTGGTTGGGGGTGAGGGGGCCATGGGGCATAGTGTTTGGTTGGGGTGAGGGGGCCATGGGGCCTAGTGTTTGGTTGGGGGTGGGAGCCATGGGGCATAGTGTTTGGTTGGGGGTAAGGGGGACCTGGGGAATAGTGTTGCACTCTAAGAGTGAACCCAATAATAAAGCTAAAACAGGCACAGTTAGGAGATGTACATCCTTTGCTTTTTGAGGAAACCTGACTCAACAAAGGCCATACTCCTCTTGGGCAACCCAAACAGCAAACTATAGCAGTCCAAAATAACGGAATGTCCAATCTAGGGTCAATAAAAAGTATATAATTTAATTAAACAGACGAGATACAATAACTAAATAGAAATAAATTATAACAATGGAAAATGTGTAGTACAAAATGTAAGTTTGAAATGCAAATAAAAATCGTTAGCCCTCAAAAACATATTCTTTTTCCATGTGTTTAATACAAATTGGGGGTTTAAAAAGCCTCCTGCCATGGCCCGCCTACCGCCCCGCCCACATTTACTTTTCGGCCCACTATAGCCCTCATGTAAGATACTTTCGGCCCTCTGTCAAAATCAGTTGTACACCCCTGGCGTAGAGGGAGATGTCAGTGGAATTCCCTGAGGGCGCAAGCAAAGGGTTCAACTTTCAGTGCAAAAAGGATAGGAGACAGGGGAGCCACCAGGGGACGCAGAGATGTGCTGAAGCACCCGTGGTGCTCTCCTCCCCTGTGGCTACATAAAGGGACCTGAGCCCCCCTAGGAGACCCAGGGCTGACCAACAGACCACCCCCAGTACTTGATGAGCCCTTGGAGAGGCACTTGAGTGCAATGGCGGAGCCCCTAGCCACCATAACAATGGAGAAACGAAGATTGGCGGAGGAGGCGGGACTCCCATTGCCGTGTCTCGCTTCGCGGCCCCGGGTGAAGACGGCAGTAACAGCGGAGCGAAGGCACCAGGACTCCTGTGATTTGAGGGGGGCTAGGAGTTAGTCTGACTCATCATCCCCGAATTCCCTGGGTATCTAATGGGAGAGGAGAGTCCCGCACCGGCCAGTCAGGCAGGAGCAGCATGCCCCAAACCTGCTGGGTGCCATTTTGCCTCCCTTCCTCCGCAGACCTGAAGACTGGCAGCCTGAGAACCTGAGCTCAGGCCTGAGGGAGAATGCTTTGAGGAACCACATTGGAGCCGAACTGACACCCTCCCAGCCCTAACCGCCCACCCACCATCGGAATTTCACTGTAAACCCTTTCCTTATCGGCTTGGAGCGGGGAGAGGTGAGGAGGAGGCACAGGAGTAAAGGGACCTGCGGGCCCGGTCCCCGAGCTGTAGGGGAGGCCGTGCACGCTCCCCCTCCTCCTCGATTACTCAGGGGCCCAGGATGGTGCTTGAATTCCAGCCACCCCCCAGGGGGAGCCTGGCTGCAGCATCCACTGTGCTGAGGGAGAGAGCACCTCGGACACCCTTAGCCCAGCGGTGAGGTCAATGTGCATCAGACCAGGTTTGTGATGCCAGCGAGGGGAAGCCACCCCACTACAACGGAGATGCCTGTGGAGGTGAGGAATCCCGGCACTTGCTGGAGTGAGGCCCCGAGCCGCTGCTGGGGTCCACCGGGAACCGATAACATTCTGCCCAAGCCTGTGGCCCGCTAAGGAGTCACTTGCTCTTTGTGTTTGCATCCACTGGTGGAGGCCTAGGCCAGAGGCAGATCGAAGGAGGGGCACTCCAGCATCCCATAGCCAACTCCCTGTGGCATTATCCCCTGGGAGTAGGGAGTAGGGGGGCCCCAGGGCGATCATCCTCTTTCTCTGTCTCCACCCTATGCACCCAGAGTTTTCATCGCTGAGTTCCAGATAAACCCTATTGTCCACTGGACTGACGCGGAGAGCAGGGGACACCCAGCCCTTGAACCATGCCCGGAGCTCTAATAATCATTGGGAGACCACCCCTAAGGCCTCGAGGAGGAGCTCCAGCCTCTCCCGGCTCCTGATGAGCTCCCCTACCCAAGTGGAAGAGCCCAACTCACTGGTTATGGCATGCCAGTGTCTGCAGGTCGCCACGAAGGGGGGGGGCGATGCTGGTTTTTGGGGGGATTCTTGCAGCTCAGTGTTGCTTTGAAGCCCTGTCTTAGCCACTGGGGCAGTTCACTGGGCTCTTGGGTCCGGCCCCTCCTTATCACTTCTACATCAGCCTCCCCACCGGCCAACCTCGCAGCCTATGGGGGGGTTAGTGCCCCCTGGTTTTACCTCCTACGTGTCAGCCGCCCGAGCAGAGTGCCCCTCCACCTCAGTAAGACAACCAGTGTGGGACCTACGAATGATCTGGGCTGAGTCCTTGCAAAAATTCCGCCACAACCAGACGCCCTCACCGAAGCATACCACCAAGCCCAGTCAGTGAGTAAGGGCATGGCAGCCTTGTTGGAGGAAATCAGGGGATTCCAGGCAGATATAGAAAAGTGCCTAGATGGTCTAGACAAAAAAGTAGACACAATGGATGACCGAATTCAAGCGCTCGAAGTGAACCAATCCTCTATTGATCTCTTAGAGACGCAGTTTGACATGCGCCTTGCGGAGCTGGAGAGAAGGGAGGAGAAATGTTCCTTTAAGATGGACGACTTGGGAAATAGGTAATGCCGAAACAACCCGAGGTTCCTCAGCTTCCCGGAGCGGGAGGGTGAAACAACAAGCAACATCACGAGGTGCATCTTGGCGATGGTTAGAAAGCTCTTTGACAAAGAGAACATCAACAAACCCACAATCAACAGGGCCCACAGAGCGGGAGCTAGCACCAGGGGACCGAGGTCGGTGCTTGTGAGACTCCACTACTTTTCGGAGAAGAACAAAATATTAGAGCTTGTGAGGAAGAAGGGACTGATAGACTGGGAAAACATGCAAATATCGATCTACCAAGACCTTTCAGTGTTCACCTTGGCAAGGCACAGCCGTGTGCCCCCCTAACAAAGTGGCTCCAGGCCAAGGGAGTATGTTACAGATGGGGATACCTGTTCTCTCTTGCTTTTGAATACGAGGGATATAAATACTCCTTGATTACGGAAGAGGACATACGGAGTGAGACTCAGGAACTCCTGGGCCAGGATGCTTTGGACGGCACAAAGGGGTCTCGGGTGAAGGAGCTTTCGGACTTGCAGAAAGCAAGCAGCTTTGTGGAAATGCGCTGTGTCCACGGTAACAGGAAGTTTAGGAAGATGACCCTGGCATCCCTGGCAGCTCCCAACGGTTAGGAATTCTTGCCGAGGAGCTAACAGAGAATTGTTACCCAGGATACCTTCTGGGACCGGTGAACACGCATGCCTTAGTCTTATGGTAGGGACGGGCCCATATCTTTGTCAGGTTCACCCTGATTCACAGCCCATTTACCAACCCCGGCCGTAGGATCTGTTAGATGCTGGAACCGGCTCCTCCCACTACAAGGTCCGGTCCCGGGAGCACATTGACACACTATGAGGGGTGTCTCTTTGGTTTGTTGGTTGGAAATGGTAGGGGGATGGATACAATTGTTGGTCGTTCATTTCAGTGGGCTTATGAGGGGGGGCTCAGAGTGGTTTCTAGATTTCACGACAAGCCCGGGGGAGGTAGGGACTGGTGACCTGGTCCATCGGCAATGTTTAAGTCACAGGCAGTCCAGGCGCTCAGGGGGCATGGTGGTATGGGGGGAAATGTGTTGTAGTTTTTTCTGTTTCTTGATTTTCTAATGCTACCAAGCTCTACTCCAGACATCAGAGGGTAATTCATGTTTTCACAGAGTCATAGCCTACTGATCTCTATATTGGGTGGACAAAGCTCACTTGACATGAGATGGTTAATGTGTTGTGGCGCCCCAGATGGGTGACGTGAAAGATGCACTGGCGTTGGGTTCGCCAAATGTACGGGGATTGAACTCCCCTTGCAAAAAATCTCTAGTGGTAAGGGAGTTCAACCAGTTAAAATTGGACTTTCTGTTCTTACAGGAGTCTCATTGGGTGCGGGGAAGGGAACCATCCCTCCGAGCTAAAACTATATAGGATATATACCATGCTTTGGGCTAATCTAAAAGAAAAGGGGTGGCACTCTTGGTATCCAAAAGTTCTCATTTCTCACTGAAGGAGCAATGTGGAGACCCAGAGGGCTGCTATTTGTTGGTGAAGAGTGAGATCAGGGGATCCATGCTCACAATGGTCTCCGTTTACTTGCCAAAAGAGGCCCAGGACCAATTTTGGGAAGGGATCAGAACCAAGATAATGCCCTTCGCCGAGGGCGCCCAGATACTGGGGGGAGATTTTAATATGGTTCTGCATCCCGACTGTGATAGAAAGGGTGAGGGACCCTCCCCGGACACTCTGGCGCAGCGCTGGGTGGTGGCCTCCTTTCGAAAGGTTAATGAGGGGCTTGGGCTCTCGGACTCGCACTCGAGGGGGTATTGGTGCAAGCCCCTCTACACCTACTTTTCTAAAGCCCACTCAACTTTCCCAAGAATAGACCACATCTTGGTGGACTCCTCCATGCTGGAACGAGTTTCCGAGTTTACGGTAGAGACCGTTCTGTGGTCTCACCATGACTTAGTAAGGGTCCGGCTAAGAATCCCCCCATTACCCAAGTTAAGTCAAAGTGGGCATGCAACGTCCTGCTGCTCTGGGAAAAAGTCTTAGCTCAGGCCCTCCTCTCAGCGATTAAGGATTTTTTAAATTAACAATAATGTGGAGGTTGGGGTGGCTGGGTCTGGGAGGCATTTAAGGCCACCTTGAGGGGAATCCTTATTGGAATGGGAGCAAGGAGAAAAAGGGAGAGAGAAAGTGAGGAGAATCTCCTCAGAGTTAAAATGGAAGCTATCCAGCCACGGGGTAAGTTGAGGTCCCAGTTCTCCCCGGGTAAATGGGCAGAACTTCAACAACACAAGGCAAAACTAAATGCCCTCCTGGTTGGGCAAACGGAATGGAAGCTATCCTTCTTGAAACAGAAATATATGTAAAAGGGTAAGGAGGCTGGCAAAATCTTAGCATGGAGGTTAAGGGAGCTTAGGAACAGCCGTAGAGTTTATATCTTGAACTCTGCAGAAGGCGCGAAGATCCTCGAGGATTCCCAAATAGCAGAAGAGTTCTGTTGGTTCTATGCGCACCTTTACACCTCAGAATATGACCGAGAGAGGGCAGATGCCTTTCGTTTCCTTGAAACCATCCCAATCCCTCGCCTCCTGCCCGAAAAAGCAGAGGCCCTAGAAGCACCAATCACTGCCCAGGAAACAGTAGACACTGTTAGTGGAATGAAGGGGGATACAATGCCTGGAGATGATGGTTTCACGTTTGCATTCTATAAAACTTTCCGCTCCACACTGGCACCCTTCATGGCTAGGCTATTCAATACGGTCCTTGAAACGGGTACCCTCCCCCAGTCCATGCTTGTGGCTCTAATTGTGGGTATACATAAAGAAGGGAAGGACCCTGCTCAGTGCCAATCCTACAGACCAATTTCCCTCCCAAACACTGATGTGAAAATCCTGGCAAAACTCTTGGCCAATAGGTTGTCCCAACTGCTGCCCTCATTAGTTCACGGGGATCAGGTAGGATTCATCCTTGGTAGGCAGGGTGCGGATAATATCAGGAAATCTATAAATTTAATTCAGGAATCCTCACGCAGGAGTCTGGTGGCACACCTAGTATCCACAGTCTCAAAAAAGGTAATCGGCCGGGTCGAATGGCAGTATATGGGCAAAGTCTTGCGGAGGATGGAGTTTGGAGAAAAATGTAGAAGGTGGATCGTAACGCTATACAATGGCCCAACGTGGAGAGTGGCAGTCAATGGGGTTGTCTCATTTCCCCTTCAGCTCACTAGAGGAATGAGACAGGGTTGTCCCATCTCCCCCTTGTTGTAGGCCTTGGCTATGAAGCCCCTGGCCATTGCCATTAGGCTGGAGCGGGGAATTGCAGAGATTCAATGCAGAGATTTAGATTTTAAGTTGTCTTTGTTTGCCGAAGACATTCTCTGCTACCTAACTAATCTGTCGGAATCTCTCCCAAGTCTCCTAGCACTGATTCAAACCTTTGGTGGATTCTCAGGCCTGAAAATAAACATATCCAAACCGAGTGTGATGCCCATGAGGGTAGACAACCAGGGCTCTGCCGGTAGGAGTACAATAGTGGAGCGTAGGTCCTCCCTTTACCTGGGTATTCACTTTTTAGGGGACCAGAGTTCCTTGTTTTACCTTAACTACCCCCCTATCTTAGAAAAAATTAAAGCAGATCTACTGCGATGCAGGACACTTTCTCTCTCTTGGTTCGGCCGAATAGTCTTGGTAAAAATGAATGTTCTCCCTCGTCTCCTCTATCTTTTTACGGCCCTCACCATCCCCCTACTGGACCCCTTTTTTGCCACACTACAGGGCCTTATCTGGAGAGAGAAAAGGGTGAGAGTTAAATATGCGACACTGACTCTCCATATGGACCTTGGGGGATTTTGCCTCCCAGACTTTAAACTATATTATAAGGCAGCGCAACTATGGGCAATGATGGAACCTTCAAGGGATGACATGGGCACCTATTGGACATACATAGAAGACATCCACACCTACCCCAAGAAGGTGAGGGACCGCCTCTGGTCCCCT
Source organism: Ambystoma mexicanum (assembly GCF_040938575.1). Classification (NCBI taxonomy): domain Eukaryota; kingdom Metazoa; phylum Chordata; class Amphibia; order Caudata; family Ambystomatidae; genus Ambystoma; species Ambystoma mexicanum. Next base: position 137,419,644 of record NC_090941.1, on the reverse strand, counting down.
ACCTAAGGAAATCCCCCCTCAGCTTAGATCTCATCCCATGCTGGCCGTCCTCTGGGAAATGTGGAAGTACAACAAGACAAGTGCTCTCCTTTCTCTTGGTCATCGCCCCATTATGGGGTCCTACCCTGGACCTGGGTAATAAAGGCCTACGTAGCACTCAGCAAATGGTCGGACATGGGTCTGGAGAGAGCCGCTCTGTTGTTTAGGGAGAGCAGCTTCATCACATATGAGTCCTTAGCTGAGGCTATGAGCCCAACCCCTCTGTCGGTTTTCGAATAGCTGCGAGTGAAGGGCTCCCTGACAGACCCCAGGTGGTGCAAGGAGCTCTCCCCCTCCCTCAACCCCCTAGAGAGAATAACCGTTGAGGCCACTAGAAGGAAGAAAGGGAGCACTGTCTAGAATTTACAGTGTGTTGGTTATGGAGGCATTTTTTTTTAACCCTTTTGGGAGGAGAAGGTGGTTGAGGAGATAGCAGATAAAACCTGGCGTGCAATTTGCAAAGTAATGCTGGCTGGGTCCCTCTACACGGTAGCGACGGAGCATAATTTTAACATTCTCCATGCTTGGCACCTTCCCCCGTCTAGGCTTTCAAAAATGTTTGTGGGAGTCTCCCCCCTCTGCCCAAGGGGATGTGGCCAACTGGGAACATGGTATCACATGTGGGGGAGTGCCCCTCCAGTCAGATCTACTGGCCGGAGCTCTTGAGCTGGATCAAGGACAAGGTTGTGATCTCCCCCAATTTGCATCCCATGGATCTCTTGTTGGGTGTTCCTTCCAATGACCCTGATATTAATAGCCACCTGAAAGCAATAGATGCCATGCTAAGGGTCGGAAGGACCACCTTAGCTCACAAATTGAAACAATCATCCACCCCGTCCAGAAAAGAGTGACTTGCAAAACTGTGCATCTTTACATATGAAAAACTGTCAGCGATTGTGAATGATGGGATGGACAGCTTTATGCTCGAATGGAGTGCTATATTGTTACAAGAGGGTTGTGATGCTCTGAAACTTTAATATGTGGTCCTGGCCAGGGATGTCATTTAGGGGTCGCTAGAGGTCGCAACTGCGACCTCTGAGGTCTCCCTTGCGACCTCTGTGGTCTCCCTTGCAACCTCTAAAAATAAAACAAAAAAAATTGATTTTTTTTTCTGGGCTGTGGCCAGCACCATGTGGCTCTTTACTTCTGAGGAGTGGCTGGCTTTCATGTTCAGGCCCCTTAAAATAAGAAAAAAAATAAGAACAGGAGTGCCACAAGTCGAACACTTTCAGCACTGACCCTAAATAAGAAAGTGTAGGAATACCAAATAATGTGTCTTTCTGGAGTTCTATACAATAATTGCTAGACTCATTAAAGGTTTATTTCAAGCACACTTCAGGGGGTGAGTCACTGATTTAGTCTGTTCTTAAACGCCTCAACTCAGCATTTCATCCTTCTGAGGTCGATAAATGAGTACCAACACAGGATGGGTGATATTGGGTGTATATTTTTTCTATATAAAGCACTTAAGCATAAGTGCTATATAATAACACATCATTATCATTTGGTCATGGATGTCTGCTTGCATGCAGAATAATTTGGTAATAAGGGCCTATACACACTGATCTTAACGATACATACGGCGATCTATTCTTGTATGAAATGTACATCACATTATAGTGATGTCATAACCAGATTTTTCGTAGTGTACAATGCTATGTGATGCCACTTCCTGTTTTGTCAACGGGTGAAAGGTCGTGTTCCATCGCTTCCCACAATATCACTTCAGGGTGGGGTCAAATGACATCACTTCCTGTGATGTCATCAGGGGTCAAGGGTTGTGTGATGTCACTTCTGCTACCCCTGGCATTTTGGTGAAATGACGTCCCTGGTCCTGATCTGAGTGGTGGGGTGCCCCAGATCATTGAGGCCTACAAACCTGATTGGTATGTGCCCGCTCTGTACATTGAACCTCACAATGCCAGTTGACTTGATGGGGCTGGACTTATATCTATCCCTCTCCTCTATCGGAAGTTGGGGCTTGGTATCTATAGTGCTCGGGGAGGCTTAGGGAAGGGGATGGGGGTTTGAAATAGGGTTGTTGTTATTGGCTGTTTTTGAAAGAACCACATGGTATTGTTTGTTGAAAAATGGCTAATAAAATTAAAGTGGAAAAAAAGGATAAGAGAGAGGGGGTAACCCTGTCTCGTACCCCTACTGGGGAGGATGCTATCAGAGGATAATTGATTTGTCAATATCACGGCCTGAGGGGCTGTATATAACAGTCGAATTCACTGAATATACTGGAGACCTAGGCCGGATCTATGTAGGATTTCAAATAGAAATGACCATTCGACCGAGTCAAAGGCCTTTTCAGCATCAAGGGCCGCTACTACTATAGGGATGTCATCATTAACATTATGCATTAGGGCGAAGAGCCGCCTCAGGTTGTTTTGTGTAGACCTTCCCAGGATAAAAATCATCCTGATCAGGAAGTACTAGGGCCCCCCCTGTGAGGGAGGGGTCTATCAGCCAGTAGTTTGGCTATGATTTTATTATCAGTATTGATAAGTGATAGGGGCCTGTAGGATTCACAGCCACATGGATCTTCATTAGGTTTAAGTAAAAGAGTAACTTCTGCCGCCCTGGTGGATTCAGGGAGAAGGCCAGCGGATTTGGAGAATTCATACATGCGGCATAGGTGTGGGGCAAGGATAGTGGCATATTATTTGTAAAATCCTGCAGAAATACCATCCTGAACAGGGGCCTTACCGCTAAGGAGGGTAAACCGGTCTAGGTATGATCTAATTTCTTCGGGGGAGACCGTTCATTGTGTCGACTATAGTAAACTGTAATAGTCTCGAAATATCTTATTGCTGTTTTTGGAATCACGTACTGGGTTTCCTTTCGGGTCAGAAATGTCCACTATCCCTTTGTGGTCCCTATCCTTGCGGATCACCCAAGTGAAGGTATGACTAGGTCTAGCGCCCTTTGTGAATTTTGGCGCTAAAACCGGGTCACCTAAAAACCTGTCCTTGCTACTCGCAGTCTCGAGATGTGAAAGTCTCTTGTCAGCTAGCATCTTCCCAACCTGTGGATCCCCCTAAAGTCTGCTTGCGTTCCAATTCCTTAATTTCTTTCTCTAGTTGGTGCAAGGTCGCCCTAGAGGATTTAAGGACCCCACCATCCATGGAAATGCAACAGCCCCTTGTAAAGGCCTCCCAGATCCTTCTATAGCCGGGGACTGAGTCAGCATTAATGCAAAAATATTCAAGGATATTCTCCAGGATCCCTGCCTGCAAAACCTTGTCCTCAAGTGCGCAGGGGCGGCGCGCCACAGAGGAGGGTGTGGCACTGTATTGGGAATGGAAATGACAGCCAGTATTGGGGAATGGTCAGAGAGTGTCCTTGGTAACATTCTGGCTAGTTGAGTCTCACCAACTAGGGGAATGGACAACATAATGTAATCTATCCTGGAGGCACTAGCATGAGCACTCGAGTAGAATGAATATTCCCTTGTGTTGGGGTGCAAATGTCTCCATATATCCACCAGCCTGAATGAGTTAGCTATATCGCCCCAGGATGTGGCAGCTTTAGCTAGTATAGTTTGTGTTGTCTGTGAGCGGTCTAGGTCCAGGGATACCGCTAAATTGAAATCCCCCACCCACGCAACTCCATAAGATCATGGCTGCGCAATTCTGGAAAAATTCAGGTTAATCAGCATTAGGAGCATATACATTGATAAAAAGAATTTTTAACGCAAGATATTCACCCGCAAGAAAGATATAGCATCCTTCCACATCACATATTTTGTCATGTAAACGAAATTTCAATGACTGGTGTATCTATATCGCAACAACTCTGGATTGTGATGAAGAGGAGGAACCATACCTATGTATCCCCAGCCCTTGGCCAAAGATAGCTTCCTGTCTCCTGGGAGGTGTGTCTCTTGGAGACACAAAACATTAACCTTTTGTAGTCTGGCTTGGTTAACCACCAATCAAACTCTTTTACTGTTGGTGGCTCCCCTAATGTTCCAAGACATTACATTTAAGGATTCACCCGCCTGGTCATTTGAGTTAAGGACCAGCTGTGAGGTATCACAACGCAGCGCATGCAACACCGAGTGTTTCATACCAAGAGAGACAGCACAACCGTTCAACCTACATTTCTGTAGTAGGAGGTAGTGATCATGTAAGCACCATAAACATAAAACAAAAACCATTGCCCCCATGCCAGAAACACCAAAATAACAGCATATTGCCTCCCTCGAACAAACCTAACACTTATAAAGAACAGGACACAGTGTCTGCAGCAATGGGGTACTGGCCGGGGCCGCACTGCTTGGGTAACCAGCAACAGAATGAATATCACGCTAGCCTGGTGCCAGCTGATCTCCTTTCTGGTTTAGAATTGTGATGGACAGGTAGCATTGCAACAGGAGGGGCCTGTGCTTGGGTCAGCAGTTAGGGTCACCTTGGGCTTCGATAGGATCAGACAGTTCAGAGGCAAAATGGTCAGCTGATGCAGGGGTGGTAAAGAACCAGGCTTTTCCAATGTGGACTACACAGAGCTTGGATGGGAACAACATGGCGTATCAAAGATTTTTCTTACTGAGCTTGTTGTTCACCACCTGAAATGATTTCCTCTGTTACTTACCTTATGGACTGAAATCAGGAAACAGCCTGTTGACTGAGAAGCCGAATCGTAGCTCCCCCTTATCCCTCGCTGGTCTGAACAGGGTGTCTTTGTCCCTATAGTTGAGTATCCTGGTGATGATGGGTCTGTCTGGTGCACCCGGGGGTGGTTTAGGGGCAAGAGAGCAATGCGCTCTTTCCACCAGGAACATGGTAGATATCGGGGGATGCTTTAGTATTTCCAATAAAGGTTTTTCCTCAAACAATTCCATGTTGTCTATTTGGGTAGATTTGGGGACACCCACTATGCAAATATTGTTCCTGCATGATCTCCCTTACAGATCATCATTTTTGACCTCCAAACGTCTTACTGATTGTTGTAGAGAAACCACCTCTCTCTTCAGGATGCCACCCTATATTTGTTGTCCCCTATCTGCTGCTCCGCCTCAGCCATGACGCCACACAACTTATCTCTCTGTACGGCTGAGGTCTCTACCTTGCAGGTCAGTGTGTCAATTTTGGGGTCAAGATTGGCTGTACTTTTCTGGACACATCAATTGTAGTGGGGGACGAGGCTGTAGCAGGTAGAGGGAAGGGCTGGTTGTTGCGTGCAAATTGATCAATTTTAGCTTGCTTCTTGTTATTCCCCATCTTGTGGATTGGGTAGCTAATTGCTGAGGATGGTATGTGGCAGGAGCCCCAATTAGGATGTAGTCGCCTAGTGGACAGTCCTGAGGGGCACAGCTCCCTATGCAGCGATGCCCTGCGTAGTGTTATTCCAGGCCGCAGCAGCGACAGGCCCCAGTGGGTAGATGACTGGTGGTCAGAGCTTTCAGCTGTGTGAAGAAGGTTCACCGGGTCTACTATAGCACATGCAGTCTACTATAGCAGAGGTCAGCGTAGTGAGAATCTGTACGAGCGTCCTCAGGGCTGTGCAATGTCAGGAAGAGAGACTGAACATGACTGGAGGCCTAGTTGCACAGTGCAGCTTCACCAGAGGGTAGGCTCGAAGACAAAAGCAGCCGCAAGCCAGAGTTGAGGGAGAGAGACTTATGCCTGGGGGCCCCGGACTCCATCGTCCCACGGATCCACCCTGGCCAAGAGCAGGATGTGGCGAGGCTCCCGCTGGTTATTATAACTGAAGTCGATATAGCCGGAGAGGGTGAGCTAAGATCCGTACAGGTGTCACCAAGGCTGTGCAAGGCTTATACCAGGAAGAGCGTCTGAAGAGGGCTTATCGCTTCCTAACAACCCGTCACACCAGAGGCCAGAATGCATAAGGTGTCCCCGTCAGAGGGTATTTGTGGAGTCAAGAGCAGCAACAAGCCTGAAGAATATGACCTGGAGCAGAGACCATTACTGCAGCAAGGGGCTTAGATTAGGCTGTGGTGCGTAGGGGACCCAGCCTCTTGTAGCCCCGCCAGGATTAAGGAAGGAGTTGGCGATGCTCCCGAGGTGGAGCTCTCCACGGCCAAGCCGGGCACTGTCAAAACTGATGTAGAGGCAGGGCGGTTGCTTGCCGGGGGCCTTGGGGGAAGAGCACCAGAGGGACGCGACCCAATAGGGGGTCCAGGTGGGTGCAGTCAAGCCATACTCCTGTGGACCGAGATGGAATGCCAGATCTTGCCCCACGGGCCGGCGTCAGGATTCAGTGTGCGTCTCGTGTCCTCACTATGCCACCAAGGTTACAGGCCCAGGTGAAGGCTGCAATGCCCAGATTGCGATGGATGTAGCCCAAGCAAGCCTCTATAAGGATCAAGAATTTACCTCACATTATTATGGTTGCACTGCTGGTGTTTTCACCGCACGATGACCGTGGTATTGTAGGATGGTGTAGGACAGTAAATGTTGCTGGATGCAAGCTCTCTCAGATGGTGGCCATCTTGCAGCTGTGCAACAGTGCCCCTTTGTAGATGATGTCCTAATCAAGAGCTCAACTGTGGATGAACATATAGCAGAAATATGCTATGTTCTGACCTAGTTGCAGAAAGTCAGAGCAAAACTGTCCTTCCAGAAGGCACATTGGTGTAAGACCCGTATGAACTTCTTAGGGCATGAAATCCCTCCTGAGGGTCTCAGTTCCCAGGTGAAAAAAGTGGAAGCATTATTGAAATTGAAAGGTCCTACTACTCTGCGAGAATTAAGAAGCCTTCTTGGACTCACTAATTATAGTAGAAAGTTAATTATAGACTATGCATTAGTCACTCGACCCTTGGTCCATTTATTAAAGGCCGGGATGAAGTGGGAGTGGGGTCCGGAAAACAACTAAAGAGAAGCCTTTCCCAAGCCCCTTGTTTGGCTTACCCCATCAAAAACAAGGAGTTCTTCTTGGTGACAGGGTTCTCAGATACTTGCTTAACAGCAGTATTGTACCAAAAGCATGACCAGGTCAACAAAGTTCTCTCATACACGAGCAAGACCTTGTCCTTTGCAGAGGAGAAATTCGGTGATTGCAAAAAGGCACTCCTGGTAACAGTGTGGGCATTGAAAAATGACGCCTGTTTATGCAGGGAGATCACAACCTTGTGGAGACTCCTCGCCAACCATTGAAATAATTACAAAGTGATCAAATCCGAACAGGGAATGTAAGCTGTCCATGCAAGGCATTCCTGTGGAGCTCAGATATGGGCAAAACAAGAAGAGTCCTCTAGTGGAAGGATTTGCTGACTTGCATGACTGTGCTAAAAAAACGGTCTTGAGGATGAAAGGCTAAGGACCAATGACAATATGGAGGCGTACCTTACTTCCCGCACAAAGTCTATGAGGAAGACACGTGTCAGGGAATACCCAGAGTTTATGTGGATGAGTGTTCCTACATGCTAAAAATCACTGGGAAAAAGAACTAGAGGCTGGAATTGGGAATGTCTGAGTGTATGGTGCCCCGGAACCCTCTGCTGGGTAAAGAATAGGTCCTCAAAGTAGTCAGGTGGCAGAGTTGGTGGTAGTTCATCAAGCCATCCTCACTGCAGCACACCACCAACTCAAACAACTGGTCATAATCAATTACTCTTATTATGTCAGGAATGGGTTCGTGGAACACCTGATTAACTGGAAACATTGAGGCATGCTGTGTGCAAACAGCAAACCGCTAAAGCATGGGAAATTAATTCAATCAATTGATGATATGGTAACCTCTAATGAGATGACCATCTATTGGAAAAAGATCGGCGGTCGCCTTCAAAATAGAGGGACCAGACAAGACTGGAGATGCCTTGGCTGACCAGTTGGCAAAACCAGAGCTATTCACAGGCATCTCATAGAAACCAAATACCTGTTGGGAGAAATACATGTCACTGCTGTCACCAGGTCCCAAACCCATGCATTTTCCTCTGACAGAATCCGATTATATCAGGAAAGAGGATCTCTGGGTGTTGATGAAGTTTTCCAAAATGTTCAGAATCCAAGACAATTTGTTGGTACGGAGATCCCTATCTGGATGTGACCAGTGGGTGGTACCTACCTCATTGCAAAGCCTGATGTTGAGTCACACCCATGACGCGGCCACTGCCATTCATAGGGGGTTTCATATGATGTTAGAAATCTTGCGTGAGGTCGCATACTGGCCACACTTGGCCAGGACCTCGACATCTATTTAAAGGGTGTCTTGTGTGTGCAAAGTTTCAGCCAAGTTCTGTCACACACAAAGCTCCCCTACAGAAAAGGGGAATGACAGTGCATTGGTCGTATTTGCAAGTCGATTTCATCGGGCCAGTGATTTACCTCTCTAGAGGGAACAAGTACATGTTGACTGTAACATGCTTGTTTACCAATTGGGTAGAATGTCTTCCAGCCCTGAATTCTAAGGCAGAGACAGCTGCCGCACTAATGATCAAGCACATCTTCTGTCATTTTGGCCTCACGCAAAGGATTGATTTGGACCGAGGAAGTCATTTTATCCACGAGGTGATATGGGAGATTCTAGGGGTAAAAAGAAAACTCCACATTGCTTACTACCCCTTCTCAAGTGGAGAGTTGAAAGGTACCGTAAGACAATTGTGGGCATCTTGAAGAAGTTTGTGGCAGACTCTGGACCAAGTTGCAACATCTGATTACTGCTTGTCCTGATGGCCATTAGGTCCACACCGTCTCCTGCAACAAAAATGTCTCAATTTGAGCTCATGACTGGATGAAAGATGGTGCTACCTAAGCATCTGCTATACAGAACTCAAGGGCAGACCCTGATAAACACGTCCACTACACATGAGTACTTATGCTCAGCATGATTTAGAAAAGTTGGCAGAAGGAATGAAAACCTATTATGACTTAAAAACTACCAAGAAGGAGTACGAATTAGGAGACAGGTTCTACTCGTATGATTTCCAAAGGAACCAGACCAAGGAGCGGAAGTTGCTCCTCTCTTGGCACAGTGTCTTTGAAATCATCAATATAATTTCCCTGGTTGCCTATACCTTAAGGAAAACATACAGAAGAGAAATGGATCCATACAAATCAGTTGAAGATCTTCCACCCGAGAAAGACTTTATGACCAATTTAGGAGCCCAGTGAGGTAGAGCCCAGGAACCATCTGAAGAATGAAAGGAAAGAATGGAAACCCGGATAAAGAATATTATATATATATACAGGGAGTAAAGTAATTTGTACTCGTAAAAAATGTATACAAATCAGGATGAGAAAATAATGTGTGTAGAAATGTTTATGTAAGGGAAATAAACGTCAATGTGTTATGTGATGTTGTTTTGTTTTTCAAATGGTATGCCCATTTATCGGGGGAAAAAAGTGCTGTATAATATACTTAACCTCTCTTTTACTCTCTGCAGACTCAATAACTCCTTACCTTCACCGCCTGTGGGTAGGAGATTCCAAAAAGGGAGGACTAAGCCCCAAGATCCAAAAACAGTGGAGTGCAGACCAGAACGCCACTCCCTCAGGATGGGGAAAAGAGCGGACGTGCTCCAACGGGAAATTTCATGCAACTAATGAGCAAAAAGAAAACAAAAACCTCACTCTCCCTTGCTCTTTTCTACGAGTCACTCAAGTCAAATACCCAGGGGGGACTTGTGGGGTGAAAGTAAATCCCCGGAGTGACAGAGACCTTGAGGCCATGCAAGGCCCTATTATAAGAATGAAGCTAGGTGATGTTGATTCCTATTGGAATATACAGACCAGTCCAAAAAATTTATATTCCAACATGAGGCCTAGTGAGGGAATGAAAAGGGGCCTCCCTCAACTTTGTCGATTTGGAAAGGCACTCAGCTGAAGGAGAATGTGCCTCAGAACTGTAATATTGCTAACTGTGTCCAATGGATTACAAAAAGACAGGTGGTACTGCAGATGCTGACTTTGGGTAAACTGGGAAAAAAAGGCACATTTTGGCAGATATAAAATTGCAGCATTACACATGGGAAAAGATACATTGAAATGCAGTGCATTTTAAAAATACAAAGGAGGAATTGTGCCATAAATTTTAAAAGTGAACCCAAGTGACATATTTTGGAGAAAGACTCTTACTTTCCACAAATAAACTTACATTTAAATGCAAAGGCCTACTTGGAGAAGTGAACAGTTGTTTTCTATTTCAACTGTGGCCTTTCAGGTGAATAATACCAAAAGTGAACTTATATCTGTTTAAATATTGCATTGTAGTTATAAACAGCAGGACCAAAGGCAGTACAACATGTCATTTAGAACATATCCTTTCAATTTAAAATGCTATTCTGTGAGAGTTCTGTATGTAGTTTGTTTTCCCGACTCAACTGAAACATCTGGGCCTCTAAAACATTGACCAAAAGACCTCGGGGCTGGACCCACCAGGAAAAGAAGGCCTGGTTTTCAGTTTAGAATACAAGGAAATATAAAGAATTAGATCAGAATTGTGGAGGGTATAAATAAGACGGGCAGCAGAAATTACCTTTATGGTCAGGCCTCCCCATTAACTGTGCATTACCTTCCAACTGAGCATAATCGCAGTGTGGAATAACATGAGCCAAGCAGATTTTCAGGTCACATGGGGCCAGGGAAAAATGAAACTTAGGAGGGTTTGTTGGGAATATGAAACTATGACCTCCCATAGGTATTCATTGCTATTGATTAACATTGGACGTCTCCTTTTTCCTTAATAACAGGAGAACTGTGGGTCTCAGTGAGCTCATCCAGGACTCGTATTAAAGATCACAGAATATCTGTCAGTTCAATGTATCTCTTAATTTTCTGTGATGTGTAGAGTTTGATTTAGGAAGAAAACCATGATCCTTACCTTCTCCTAATTCAGAGGAATTTGAAAGTCTGTGAAGTGATAGAATGCGAAATTAATGGTTGAATAGCAAAATGGCATGTTTTTCACTATTTCGGCTCCGTAGTAAATCATGAAAACCCATAGCTCCTCCCAGGAAGGCCGTGATGAAGTGAAAATAGTATTTCCTTATTCACCATAAAATATAGAATTTAAAACTATATATGTTTATGCAGTTATCTGAAGAAGAAGATAGTTGCCATGTTCTGAGATGTTTAGGAAAAACAGAAGGTAAAAACCTGTCATTTTGAAATATTTCACCTTCATCCTCTCAATCATCCCAATCAGTAGCATGGGAATATTCATAATATGTAAGTGTTATCAGCGATATATAATATCAGTTTTCAATGTAAAAGAAACAGAGAGAGACGGATGGGAAAAAAGAGAGGAGAGCAGACTGACAACAACAGAGAGGATAGAGAAGGAAGCCTGACACCCAGGAGACCCTTGGACACTTGCTGGGGACTTTTGCCTGGACGCTAGGAGCACTAGCTGAGAGAGAGAGGCCTACAATCTGTCTGGAGGGACCTTGCTGTGAATAGAGACCAGAGGTGTGAGCTGCCTACCTATTCTTAAAAGAGAGTCTGAAATATGGCTGGCCTCTTGAGCTAAGAACAGAGATCAGCCATGAAAGTAGATATATCCCAAAGCTATCAATTGTGTGGGGAGCCATCTGCCTTAATCCCTTTCCACTAGTAGGCGGGGGGCAACACTGGGTAGACCAACCATATTTGACTAAAAACATAACTCAATTAATTCCTCATTGAAAAAAAACCTATCCATTTAAATTAAATTGAGTTGGGAACTACCTGCCTTAATCCTGTATATTTAATTGTGGGTGACGGGGGTGGGGTAAACTGTGATGACCCTTAGCACATTTAATTAAAGTTAATTCAATTAATTCCCATATAGAAAAGACACATGATATGTTTTGTTAGAATTCAAAACTAACAAATGGCATACCCAGTGTGTTTTTGCTATCATAGCCAATAAAGTACTTGGATGACTCTAGCTTTCTGAAAAGCCTGACTTCCTTATAGAAGGAGGGTGTCCATAATCCCAAAATAAATAATCCTAAAACTGCCATTCAAGTGAATGAAAATTGTGCAAAGCAAATTTTCCCATTTAGTCACTTACATCCCAAATCAGAATCCCAAAACTATGCCTTTTATTCAAGTAAAAAGCCCAAAACGATGTTCCCATTGAGTTCCTTTGCCAAATCTTGCCTTCAAATAAAAAGCCCAAAATGATTTTCCCATTGTGTTTATTTGCCAAACCCTGCCTTTCTAATGACAAGCCAAAACAATGTTTTTTCTGAACTGATGCCTAGGGGTGGGGGTTGCTAGGAGAGAAGAGCATTTTGATAACCCAAGCAATAACTGAGGGTTGTTTAAAATGTCCTACTTGTTAATGTGCAAGGAAATTCTATTTGTGCTTTGGTTTAAAGTCTTTAAATTCAACCTGTGTTTGTTGTAGTAACTGAAAGTCTATTAAGAACAACATGTCAGTAAATTGATGCCAGTAATTTGCATTTATGATTATTGTGTTGTGCCACAGAGTTGGTGGCTGGCGCTCTTGTGTTGTGTGTTATTCATTAAAGAAATGTAAATAAATATACACTGTTATTTCTATACACTGTCCTGGTTTCTAGCTTATTGGTGATACAGAGGGTATCTGCTGAATGGTGTTAGAGGCCTAACCGAATTAGAAGTACTTTGTTGTGTTTTGCAACACCTTAATCGGGGGTGAGGGGGGAATTCCCTGAGTTGAGAGTGACTGCCCAATAAACCGTGACAGGGAGCTCGGGGGACTTTGAAACCTCTGCCCTCTTTCCTAGCGGGAAGTTAAGTTATAATCATTTAAAGTAATTTGGTACATCTATTTTCCTGTCAACCCCAGACTTCTCTAAAGAAAAGGGGTGTCCTTGTGCAAAAACGAAATTCCTAACTGTCACCACTCCCCAGAGCTTTTTTTTAAACAGAGGGTTGCTAAATATAACTGAAGCCTGGGTTTTTGGTGCTGAGTAGAGAAGTGCTGGGTTAAATTATGCAAGTCTATGCAAAAAGGATGAGCATACTCGTCCTTGGCACTTAAGGGGTTAAACCAAGTGTAATTTCAAATTGAAAAATGCACACTCTCTCCGGAGAGTTAGTGAACCTGTTAGAAGAAAGATTTTGTATTGTTTTGGGGTGAAGAAGGAAGAAGGGTTCTACCAATCAAAAGTATTCTCAAAGGTCTGTGTGATTTCAAAACTGCTAGCGTTTTTATGTGCACAGGGAAACTAATCTACACAGCGATGCATGTGTAATTTGCTTTTGAAAACCAAAACTGTGCATTTGTTTTAAAACTAAACTCATATAAAAAAAATGCTAATGCGTACGATTTAGTAATGTGCCATAGTATTATTAAATGTTTTATATAAAGTGTTTTTTGGGATAAGATGATCGATCTGTTTATTTGGCTGGTGTTCCATGTACCTGAGACAAACAAGAAAAGTGTGTTTTTTTATTGAAGCTTTGTTTTCTGCCACATAAAAGGTGGCGTGTGTAATCCTTTAGTGCAAATATTCCTTGAACTTATAATTTAAATAAATATATATTCTTTCTGTATCCCAACCTGGTTCTTGGCTCATTGTTGGCACGGGGGGGGGGGGGGTTTACATGGATCTAGATGCGTCCTACACAGGGATAGCTGAACAAAAAAAATCGATGTGCTGTGTGTCATCTTAATTGGGGGGGTTCGGAACTCCCCATGTTGAGGGTGGTCGTCCAATATATTGTTACACAGATGCTCAATAGGTCCATTGCCAGACGTTTATCTAAATGGGCCTGCAGGGAGAGAACTAGGAAACAGTCGTTCTCCTGTTACATTGTGGGTAATTCCATCCCAGTAGCAATCTGGATCACTCCCTCCCTCTGTTCCTGAAAGAGTTGAAAACCTGCCTATTTCAGTCACACCGAGACATGATCTAGATTCCACGGCTGCTCACCAGTAGTGTGGTAACTATCTTCAAGTCAGCACAGTGCTACCGTAGTAATTGTTTTGTTTACACACAAAGTACTGCATTATTGTCTACCCTCACCCATCTTGCCTGTTAATATTACCCTGTTCCTCCTGTACAGAACTCTGCTGCTTCCGAGCTTGGTTTGTGCTATATAAGTATAATAATAATAAACAGGGTAACAAAGAGGATCATTTACCAGGATAGGTTAGCAAGAATACACACAGAGGTGGTCATGAAAGAGGGGCTCAGAAGGCGCACGAATGTGCAGTGAAATGTACAACTCCTATTGAATTGTCGACATTAGAGTTTGAGGATTCACTTGAATTCAAATATGTTGTTTCGTCTTTTTCTTATGTAAGGATAGGGAAGTGTGTGGTGGGGAAATCGGGGAAAAGGAACAGAAGCAAATGGATGCACAGGATGGATAAGGGAGGAGCGAGATTGAAGAGCCTGCTTGATCATACGTTGCCGGGAGAGGAGTGGTGGGAGGTAGAAGCATTCAGGTAGAGGGGCTAGACCATCTACAGATAATAAATGCTTCTCAGTCTTTAGTTGGACAACACTGAACCCATTACTTAATTTATTTGGGGATTTGGGGTTTGATGGGCACTCAAGTGAGCCCCCAGGGCATCATGACCACACTCTCCTTCATCTACACTTTTCTTCTTGTGGTGGAAGGTGGAAACGGAAAGGATTAAAAAAAAACACCAGCAAAAGGGCAAAGGAGTTCACAAATGTTTCTCAAAGTGGGAGTCAATCTTTAAGGAACATCATAAAACAAACACAAAACAATCACAATACACAAAAAGCTCACAAAGAGTGAATATAAAAAAGTCACCAAAAAATCACTCCTGCTCTATCTCCTTGTGTGAATCATACCTGTTTCTCCACCTAACTAGCCAGGCACAACCCACAGAGAGTGCTTCTTCTTCCTCTGACTGATAGATTTGTATCCATCAGTGGTGATTTTTGGATACCGAGGCTTGAGCCTCATTACTCCATTTTCTCGTGTTGAGTATGTAGTTGTGGGTTTGTACTCTTCTTGGTCTGTGTGGTCTTGTCACAGTAGGGCTGGTTTCACAGGGTCTTCACAGTGATGGGCCACGTGTACCCACAGAGAGCCAGGTGAGGTGGCCCTTTTATAAAGCCATTGAACCTTCCCAGATATTCAGGAGTGTCTAATTTGCCCACCAACACTCTCTGGGATGTTCAGTGGCTCTGATTGGCGTGTTGAAGGGGGGTTCCACTCTCTGTTCTCTCGCGATTGTTCTGTTCTGGTACGATTTTGGCTTTTCCCTGGGACTCCTGAAATCTCACTAGAGTACCAAATATCAGATTAGATATTCAGCTCGCCCAATGAGAACGGGCAGCACCCTTAGCATTAAGGATCTGGCTTAGGCTGCTGAAAAGAAGGATATAAATTGCAGCACAAACGGTCCGTGAATTCTAGGAAGAAAGTCATAACAGTGTTGACCCCAGGGAAACATATTCTGGGGCAAGATGGAAGGGGGTGATGAAACATGTTATTAGACCAACGAATGAAATATGAATATATTGCAAAAATCTCTGTAGGTTAACATTTACATCTATCTTCAGAAGTAAAACAAAGGAAAGGGCTGAACATGGGGTGAGTGTGTTCATGGCCTAACACGGTAGTATTTTTAAATATCAACAAAAAGTGTTTCGCTGCTCTATGTTGGCTGAACATATTCTCGTGCAGTGCAACCTCTGTTTCCTGCACCACAAATCAAGCAGAAATCGCCTGGGGGGGTTTGGGTTGGACAGTTTAAGGGCTGAAATACTACCTATACTTGTGTACAATTTGCATACATCTATTCATAGTTTCACCCTCAACTCTTTTTTTTTACTCGCAGCATAAAGGAATGTGCTGTCACCAGGGTTCGACCATGGTGGTCTTCAGTAGCCCATGAACAATGTTCCCGCCTCCACTTCAATTGGCACACATTGTGCCAGCACCCTCATTTGGTTCACTCAAGTGCACCAGAACCTTTTGTGATATGTATTTGCTATAAGAACATACGCCGTTAAATGCACGTCTTCATTTTAAATATCAGACAGAGGAGGACACAGATGTGAACACTGTATACCCCACATTTTAAGCGCGCATGTTTCACTCGCCCGGTTAAATGTTAAATTGTCTGCCATTTCAACGGTTTGCATGTTATGGAAGGCCCTGTGCTCTTTTGACATTGCTCAAGTGCACATTCACAAAAGGAGCTGGGCCGGGGGCAGATAAATCACACTGGTGAGAAAAGGCCGCTATCCTCTGAGAAATAACTCACAAGCATCTTTAAAAAGTTTAATTTCCTTCCCGAAGAATAACGCGCGTTTTCTCTCCTCACAATAAATCAAACGGGCACTCTTGTAGTGCATTGTGCGGCCCATGGGCTTAAGTGTTCGTAAGAAAGGCCTCCTTATGCTTTAATGTCTCTTTATTCCACTGCCTCTATAGACCCACGGGGTGAAGGGCAGCCCCACAATCCCGCAGTTATACGGTTACTGTCAGCCTGCACAGATGATGCTTCCTGTTCATTAGGCGCCCTTTCATGTGACAACAATGCGGGCTTTGCTGAGAGTCTTAGTCGACGCCCCTTTCGTCAGTGGCTCGTGAATAGTGTTAAATGGTGTTTATGCTGGCCATTGTTGGCCCTTTGTGCCGTTTGTCTAATTCACAGAGAAAAGTCTGCCTTTGTGGCCGGAGAAGGGGGCTACGTCATCGCACGCCAGGAGCCTTCTGATGGGTTCCAAGCCCCGCTGGGCGATAACATTACCGGACTGAGCTCTTCTTGCAAGCGCATACAGCATTCTCAGCAGAGTTCGAGCGCTCGCTGACAGGCCCGGGCACTCGTCGCATAAAGGAAAATGTTCAAGGTGTTAAATAATTTAACATTAAGCAAAGAAGTCCAACTGCTCCTGGCGTTTATTTGTAAGTGAAGCCATGGTTGTAGTCAGAGATTTCCAATGTGTCCACCAGACCCCATACTCCACAAACAGATATGTGGAGACATTTACTTCCACTGGTATAATTGGCAATTAGTCCCATTCATTATTAACACTTTACACTGTGCTGACTTTTTTTTTAGAAAACAACATTTTAAAAGCGTGGGAGTTGTAGAATAGTATTTTCCCCTTACATGTTTGCAAAGTGCTTTTAACTAAAATTTCAGACTGGATAAAGACGCTCCTGATTGTACGGGATCCGTTGCAAATTTGCACTGTTGCTGTTGCCCACACATAGTGCAATTTCTAGGGGTTCTTGGCTCAGACTTTTTTCAAATACAGAACTATGTTTCAGTGTACCCAGTTTTTACTTGGTCTAAGGAGGAGAAGATTGCTCTGACACTTTGCTGTGCCCCAACGGGCAGGCGGTGCAGCCTTTCTTTGCGCTGGCCGTATATGGGCACTGTGGCAGCTTACTTAATGGATACTATTCTGCTCTCACTGCAAACCTGATTGGACCAAAGAAGTAACACCTGTTGGTGGTTGGTAAACTTCCAAATAAAATGGCAGTATATTTGGCCTGAAATTGCACCCATTAAGTGAACAAGGGAGCAAGTCCACCATCCTTCTAAGGCACAGGGAATTAAAACAAATATTGTATTAAAATGGTTAATTTTACTGTACAATTTCTGTGGAAAATTGGGTAAATGCCACACAGTTTGTAATTGGGTTTGTAGGGGAACACAAGAAACATGCAATTCATGCAAGTCACCAACAGTGCACAGGATCATTTTATATCCCATTTACAGGATGTATGTGCCAATACATGCAGGCCGCACCAATATATGCATGTATATATAAGAACATATATGTTGGTTTGCCAGTGAAAAATGCCATGGCATGGTAAGAAAATATGATCAGACTGACGGTGTAATAACATGTATTATGCTTGTTTTACCCTTGAATCTAGTAAAAATAAATAGAATGCCACAGTAAGAAAATATCACCCGACTGGTTGCACGAATATAGCACAGTACAGACAAGTAATAACATTTATCACATTTGCTTTACCCTTGATGACCAATAAAAATGCAGTACTACTGTAAGAAAAGATGTTCATCTTTGCTACATCAATGTAGGCTGGTCTAGCCACATAATAACACTCACGTTTGCTTTACCACTGATGCCCAGTAAAAATTGGCATTCCAGAGTAAAACATATTACCAGACTGGGTGTACCGATGTAGCCCATTTGTGACAAGTAATACCATTCATCATGTTTGATTTAAACTTGTTACCAGTGAAAAACTCTATGCAGCATAAGAAAATATATCCATACTGGCTGCACCAATGAAGGCCAGTTTAGACATGTGATAACACTCATCATGCTGGCTTTTCCCTAAAAGGATTGGTCTTTTTCAGACATAGTTTGCTTAGATTAGACCAAACGATTGGTCTACTATATATACAGTTTACTTAGATTAAATGACTGCTTTACCAGAGATACAGTTAGAGAAGAGTCAGGCCCTATGAGAGCAAAATAAAAGTAGAAGCTCGTACCAACTGTGTAGCCTTTTGGTATTTGTCAATATTTGTTCATTTGAACGTTAATGGCAAATTAGTTTATGTATATATTGTCAACACACATGTTGTTTACTTCTTGCACTGTTTTTATTATGAACATCACATTGTTGTTTTGAAATTGTTGGAACAATGAGGAGCGACAAGGAATGGGCTCTGTTACCCAGCGCCAAGTTACTATAAAAATTTATAATAAGGTTTAGGGGCAATGGGAAATCGCCTACCCAAGTAAGGGCAATGAATAATCTTGGTAGACAAAATTGAAGGGATACAAATTGCGAACACCACAAATGGATGATGAAATGATTGAGAACTTGAACTGTCTCAGAAACTCATAAACTGGACACTCTTTGTTATAACGACTTTACGTTTGATACCAGTAAACATGGCCTGCCACAGTAAAAGAACAAACCAGCCTTTTTGCCCCAATGTAGGCCACTCAAGCAATGTAATTACTTTTGTCATGTTTACTTTGCAATTTTTACCCAGTAAAAAATGCCATGCCACAGTTAGAAAACATGTCCAGAATGGCTGCACCAATAAAGGCAAGTTTAGCAATGTAATAGCACTCATCATGCTGGCTTTACCCTTGATGCCAGTAAAATATATCCTGCCAAATTAAAAACGTTTAACAAGGCTGGCTTTGGTGCCCACTGCACACATTTAACACAGCCCCTGCGTATCAAAGGCTCACCCACCGGCACACATGCAAGCAAACAAGCATACACATTCTTTCAGCATTCACACACATTCACTTGCTCAATCATACAGCATTCATACACTCTCTGTCACATATACACACAACACACACTCTATCATTCACATGTGCATCCATAAAACATACACTCTTTGATTCCCATGCGTATCCAAACAAAATACACTCATTAATTCTCACACAGTCATACATGTATACACACATTTATAAAAATAAATTCCTAACCGCAGGCCCAGTATAGAATCCGCTCATCCTCGGGGTCTCACAATGACTCTCTGGCACCCATGCAGTATGAACAGGGACCAGGAAGCACATGCGCTGTGAAGCCAAAGCAGTCCCAGCTTAAACACCACTCGGCCACTGAATCTGCAGGGAGGAGCAGGAGTAGCCCCTCGGCACACTCATCCCTGCAGTAACCCAGCATGTATCTCCAATGGGCAATGTAAGGCTGGGGAAGCAACACACCCCCAGCCTTGCACAGCCTATTGGCCATGCGCAATGGGGTACTGGAACTGTTTCAAACCTTGCTTTACTTTGTCATTTAAAGCTAGCCCAGGAACTCTTCTGTCCAGTGTTTTTAACTTGTCCCTAATGGGTGGTGGCTAAGTGCCCCATCGTCCTTTATGGATGAGCAGCCTTAGCATGTGCCCACCAGACTATTGTGAATTTAATAGGAGAACTGAATGCAGAGGGGCAAACATTTCAAATACATCAATAAAGGGGTGCCTGTTATTGTATACCACTTCCTCGTCCAGGAAAAATTGAAAATTGTACATCATATGCTAGTAGACATTTCACTAATTTGAAATACTGTACCTAAGATATAGAGCACAACAGTGTACCTGTGCTAGTTGATAGATCATAAAGATTAATTCAGTAGAAAGAAAAATAAGTGATCAGATGTGCCAATATGTGCCAAGGTGCTGCAACATTATTACATGGCAGATCCAATGTATATCTGAATTGTGCGAACATGTTGCAGGGTTATGTCTGTGACAAATTCACTTCGGCCCTGAACAGACTGTGGCAGAAGAAATAGATGTTCTTGAGGGGGTATGACTTTGCAGCTCTCATCAGCAGAAGGGCAGGGCAGCAGAGCCGTGATCAATGACCCATGTTGGACGAACAGAATATTTCTCCACCCAGCACTCCCACTGAACCCCCATGCCTTCCGCTCCTTCAGCCACTGATTTCAATGATGGCAGTGATGATGAGGGTGACGATGATGACCCGGACATTGTCTAAATCAACCAGTTTCAAAAGAACACTGGGGGAGATCTTTGTGCTTATGGGCACTGTCAATGAGTTCAACCCCAGCAGTGGCACAGAGGCAAGGTTGGAGAAACAAGTAATGGCTGAAAGGGCACCTACTACCATCACTGCCACTGCACATGTTCAGAACGTAGATGTACCATAAAAAATAACCTGTTCTCTGTACATTCCCTTTGCAACACTTAGATACCTTGAGGTGGAAGTGGTGTACATCAATTGAGGACAGCATCTTCCATACCTTCACAGAAACCAAGAGACCTAAGCGACTCCTCGCTGATGAGGCCCAAAGAGGCATAAACATGTCTGGAAATGCTTGTGGTCTCATGCAGAAGGGAGGTGACCTAGTAGTTTGGGCTGGACTACGCCTTTGGAGCGGGACCAAGCCTGATAAGCATTTTGTCTTTCCCCTTCTGTAACGGCTTGACAGGCTGAAGACCGATGGTGTGGAGTGTTGTCCAGAGCAAGACCAGAGGTTAGGATTAATTCCAAACCTTCCAGCCATCACCTTTATTTTATTTTGCATATGCCACTCTGAATGGGATGGGTATGCCCAGACATAGGTCCCGAGACTGCTGGGTTTAGAAACCCAAGCTACTCCTCCCTGACGATGAGGCCAAAACATGGCTGGGGATGCTTGTGGTCTTGTGCAGAAGGGATGTGACCTAGCAGTTCAGGCTGGACTGCCCCCTTTGGAGTAAGACCAAGTCTGATTTGCATATGGTCTTTCCCCTTCTGTGATGGCTTGGCAGGTAAAGAACAATGGTCCGGTTTTTGCCCCGAGCAATGCCAGAGGTTAGGATTAATTCCAAACCTTTCAGCCATCACCTCTTTTGTTTTGCATCACAGAAACCAGTAACAGCTTTTGCACCTGTTCGACTCTGAGCGCCATGCTCTCATTTCGCCTGGACAATATCCAATGACAACTACCGTGAGTTCACAGTGCATATCTGTTGTGAGGGATTTATTTGTTCAGGGTTAAGAGCAACTTCTTGCCATCTTCACAATGTTTAGAAGGCAGGGACCTATCTAGGTACATCATCATTGATTGGCCATTTAAAGCAACATCATGCACAAGAGTGGGACCAACATATTACCCAGCATAACCTCTGGAAGCCAGAAAAAACTCAGCAGCATTCAGGCACTGACCCCGTGATGAATCAAAATCTGGGATGTTTTCCAGTCTCACAGCAATGCAGTGTGCCTGCCAGTACCACCAGCAGCACCCAAAAACAAAGTAGCAGAAGAGAAATAATATCCGTGGATGACTATGCACCAGCCCAATCTCAGTGAGTAATTTGAGCGCAGTTAGAAATATCATTGTAATTATTAATGAGTACAGCTGTTCAGGGCTTAATTGCGGATAATTCTGGCTGCAGACCTTCTACCAAACACCTTTGTTGAAAACAAAGGTTTAAGAGAGCTGATGGCAAGTGCTGATGGCCACTGACAAATTCCTACCTGGACATACTTTTCACATAGTATTCCAGTTTGTATACTCCAACGTTGAGCTGCACACAGAAAATGGAATCCTCAAAGACTCTTATCCCAACAAAAGTTTTTATTCCATATAGTTGCCCAACTGTTGACACGTGTTTCAGCCTCTTGGCCTTTCTCAAAACTGGGCTAAATAAGTTAGCAATTCATTATTATAGGTCATTCTTTCTAACCCTTTAGTTCGTTGTTATTCTCTTGATTATTGACTTTTAAAAATACTCGTTATTAAACTGGGATAGTTCCAATGTTCCGAATTCTTTCCCAAACTTGCGTCAGCATACTGCGTTTTGTTCCTTGATCTCAACAGGAACAGAACGCGGTATGCTGACACAAGTTTGGGAAAGAATTCCCAATTCCCAAACTACTATCCCAGATTAATAATCAAATGAAATATGGGCATCTGAGTACTTATGCCGAGCAGAACACGGTATGTTCCTGGTGGACTCTTGTCACATGTTTGGCAATTAATCATTGAAATCTCACAATCAATGTGTACATTCAGTAACCTAAACATTTAGGCTGTGGATTAGCAAATTAAAATAAAGAAATTTGAGAGGGTTTATCTACAAGGCATGGCAAATATTACATTTGTCGAATGACAATTTCTTTTACAGTATATAACATATACTTAAATTACATACAAGACGTAGTGATATTTAAGACAGAAGACCAAACATTAAATTATATAGAGAAAACACAAACAGTTTTTGATCAAGTCAGCTTTGACATAGATCCTATTGTAAAGACTGGAGGTGGGTATCTGTACTTCTGCCCTCTATATGGTAGGATAAAGGCACAGAACACCCCAGCCAGGGCTTTCAATTTGGTAGCAATGTACACACAACCAGGCTTAAGCTTTCAGGAGGTGATGTAGGCAGGTTCCTAAGTACAGTAAGTCCCCAATCTCCCACAAAGGAATGTGCACACACTATGTTAGGTGATTACACAGCCTATTTATGTAATATAAGATTTAGGAAGATATATCCATTTAAATAATAACATTTTTTGCTTGAAAATACTTATTCAAAGAATGCCAAATACATACATTCTATGTGGTACAAACAATACCTAAATTCAGTAATAGATGCACTAACTGCAGACAGTTTTAAATAGGCATGTGAATTCTTAAGTGAGGCATAGCAGTATAGAATTGGGGAAAAAAGGCAGGTTATTTGTGAACAGTGGCCGAAAGCTTTCTTTAGACTAGATATACCATTCCGTGTGAAGATCCCCCCATCTGGGCAACAAAATAGTAATGGAAAAGTTAGGGATTAACCTATCTTGTCTTTTAGAGCCCAGTCCAATGATGTTCAATAACCGTCTGCTTCTACCACACCAAAGTACCTGAGATGTCACAGGAGAACAGGATCCAAGATGAATCTGGGACTCCTGGACGACTCCTGAGGCTAGAAGATGCTCTTCCTCGTCACAGCACCTTTGATACCTTGGCAGGTGAAGTGGCAGAGTTTCTCGGTTTCACTCGACAAATCCCTCGGAGGATGCATCCCCTTTGGAAGAAGGAGCGACTGGGATGCTGAGTCCAAGAAGAAAAATGGAACCAAAGTCTTTCTGAAGTGCAGCAGTTTTGCTCTTCGCAGTGCTCCCCTTTGGTCAATGATTGCTCCCTAAAGGCTTTCCATATGAGAGTAAGATCCCTGCGACCCTTCAATGACTTCTGGCAGCGACGCGTGTATAGGTCACTTTTGGCGATGCGTTTCAGAATATTGTAGTTTACTGACTTTCGGTTCTTCGGTGCTGAAGCTGCAGCACATACCTCTGAACAGCTTCTGGCAACCTCAGAATGTCTTTGTTAGCTCCTAGTTGCGGGCAGCCCACCAATGGTCCTTCCTCTGCACTCAGTGACTCTGGACTCTCTTTGGCGGGAAAAGTGGTCAGTGATGACAGCAATGATGTCCCTTGAAATGTTCTTAGGCAGTTTGGAACTTTTGCAGCTTTGGGTGTCCAGCAGAACTATGCTAGCAGACCCCCTCTTCTGGTCCGTAGACAGCAAATGCTTCCAGCGGTCATGAAACACACCTCTGGATCCAGGGCGACACCAATGGACTTCTTCATCTCGAGATGTCTAGGCAATCCTCTTCAGGACTTGCAGAGATCCCTTCTCTGGATGGCAGGCACACAGAAATGGCTCCCAGGGTACTTCTGATAAAGAGTAGCAGTTTGTAAAATGGGCCCTCGTAGCTCGGGGAGAGGTCTCCTTTGCAGATCCGCTCTAGATCAGTCCTTGGAAGAACACGGCAGCTTTTGGATTACACAAAGCAATGCAGTAGCAGACTTCTCCATCTGGGCTTCAAAGAACAGCTTCTTGTTGCTTCAGCTTCTGAACAAATTGGTAAGTGAGAGGTCCCCAGAAATACGCATCTGTTCCTCATTTACTCTGTCTTAGCCAGGCTCAGTCAGCCAATCACACAGAAGGGCATTCACGCAGGCAGGCAGTCAATCGGGCTCACAGGCATTCAGGGCATTTACTCCACCCTGACACCCATAACAAAGAATGGGATTGGGGTAAGTACCCAGCCTTTTAGCACACTACACTGCATTCATGTCAGTTTTTGTCAGGGCTGTCTCATTCGTTGTGTCACATGCACAGAAAACAGATACCCATAACACAGAATGTGAGTTCACTCCAGACTCCATTTATACTGGTCCCACCCCTAGAGTGTACCCACAACATTCAGCTTCTGGGAAGGCTCCAGTCGGTCTGACAGGAGGCAGCCCCAGAGCCATATTTGGTATTTCCACCCAACAGCCAGGCAGGGGGAAGGAACAGAGGCAGGGCTCTCCCAGGACTTTAGGGAAACAGGGTAAAAGACAATATAAACCAAGAGGCCAGAGGGGCCATCTTACCTTCTATCAGGAATACATTGATTCCTATGGCAGGGCCTGGGTGTCCCAAAAATGGAGGACACTCAGAGTCTCTGCCAAATCAGCATGTAGGCCCATACACTGCTCTGTAGGCAACACACAGGTGCCCAAAAACACACATAAGGGACACAAGGGTGCACCCCCACCCATGGGTCCCATAAGTGTACGCCATGGGCGTCGTTCACCAAAAGTAAAACATGAAGAGCTGCACTGCCAGAGGTCCAGGTAGTACCTCAGTGACAGAAAACATAGGGAAAACACACACAGAGAAGTGGTAGGACAAGGACTAGGGGGCCCAGTCCCTCCATAAGGCATTTCCAGCATCACACTTATGTTCATTAGGATCATTTGTGTTTTAGAGACATATTGAATCAAAATCAGAGCATAATCAGAGCATCATATCAAGCAATACTTTTAGGATAGTTGTTTACTTTTATTGCATGAGGAAAACCCAATGAATTACATTGTGAAGACAGAGTCTATGTATAAAATGTTCCAGCACCTCTTATTCCTCTTATTCCTGCACATTCAGCAGGGCAAACATCTAGGACCTGTCATGGTCATGAAGTCAGGGGCACAGGCATGCAGGGGTCGCATGCACAGGAGACCTGGGTGGACACTGTCCTGGCACCTTTGTTGCCAGGCTCATGAACAAAAGTAAACAAGAACATCCATTTAACACCAAAAAGCTTTTATTATGGACGTAGCACTTCAGATGCATTAACCTTGAACATTCCATCCATTAAGCAGGATGCATTAACCTTGAACATTCCATCCATTAAGCAGCCCCAAGTGTATTCTTGGGTCTGGCTGCTAATGGATTGCCTTCGCACGTGTTCACTCTCTAGGATTGGCAGGGTGTGGCTGGTAAGCCGGCCCTAATGGGCGTGCCCACAATCTCAACTATATAAGCTGTCCCGATCCTCAAGACAGACGCTTCGCATTATTCTGCACTTGCAAGCAGCGTAACGCTCACCGTCGCCTTGTTAAAGACTCCAATCAAGCAGTCCCACTAAGTCAGTGCCTTGTCTGGGATTGCTCAAGGGAAGCCCCTATTTATATATTTTTATGTCCAGTTCGTGTACTCTGGATGACAACCCTTATATAACACCCCTCTCTTAGAATCCCCCTGACCTCACTGAGCCAAGAAGTAAGTTTGTTTGCAAATTTAAAAGGTTTATTTGAGAATCAAACAATATATATATATATCGCACTTTTATAATAAATTAATAATTGATATCACACTTAGACATATGACAGTGAGTGATCAACAATGGATGATGTGATACTAGCACACTGGGTAATTACTTAGGAGTAGTATAGAGGATAAGGTAGCTGAGAATGCTTTATATGGTACAAGGAAATGCAAGGTGGAAAAAAAGCAACACAGGAATAAACTTGATATGATTTCAGCAAAACATAACATAATATAATCACTTTTCCCTTTTGGCAATTCACCCCCCTCTATGCAATGTAAGGAGGTGGAAGTTACACACACAGCCTTCAGGAATACAATCACAGTACAATCCCAATTCAGTTCTCCCCTAGCAAGCTTAGATCAACAGGGATGATTTTAAACACAGGCAAAGTACTTTAAAGGTGGTATGCAAAGAAGGGAAAAACATGTTAAAAATTATTTTATTCCCTCTAGAGGTTCAGGGTGAGTGATAGCTACTTTAAATTAATTCAGGATCACTTTAGCAATGCTCTATGAATGATTGTCAGGTTGCAAACGAATTTCAGCAAAGGAAAGCAAGGAGCTGCTATTTTGACACGTGAAGAAATTTGGGCCAAATCGCAAATCGCTGCACTTTTTCCGAGTGCGTTGAGCACAATTACGGAGGCACTATAAGGAGTAGCAAGTCGGGTAGTGCTCGTTGGAAAGCATAGAATCTTAGCTTTAAGATGAAAGTTAGATTACATTCCTAGGACAAACGGTTCCGGAGATACGGACGATTTTGTGAAGGTAGATTCTCGAAATGAAATTTTAAAGTTCAGAATGACAGATGACAGTTTTGCAGCTTTAAATCAAAAGAAGGGACACAATTTCTATGATGCAGTTCTCAATAGGTTAAAATAGTTTGAATTATATCATATTAAACTAAGAGATTGGGTTTTTGCACAGTTCTGGCTGAGTACTCACACTATTTTTTGGACAGGAATCAGGGTAAGGATTGGCTGCGGTTCTCTTGCCACTAGGTACTGGTTCTCTGGATCTGCTCACAGCGATCTGGGTCAGCTCTCAGCGATCTGGTCTGGGTCTGGTCTCTCTGGTCTCTGGAGATTGATGGATTTGAAGTCTGGATCTCTGGATGTGAAGTCGTCTGTCAGCGTGCTCCGCAAGGAAATGGACATTGAATGTCCCTACCTGTCCTGCACAGTCTCCTTTTATGTGTTTAGAAAGTGGGTGGGTCGGCTCATTCTGCATGCCCAACCCTCTCAACTTATCACTGGCCAGTTCCTCCTGTCTCCCTTGATTGGGGGAACTGAGTTGTGAGTCAGAGTGTTGAGGTAGGTTTATGGTCAAAGGATCCTCCCCTTATCAAATTGCACCAAAATCTATTTCTGATCCAAATACATATTTATCTATGTATCATTTTTCTAATATTATATGTCCAGTTAACATATTTTCTGTAGCACCAAACCATCTTATCCCTGTCTTTGTAAGATGTCATGTCCACTTATGACAGAATTCTGCCCTTTTCATCCAGATAACGACCTCTAAACCTTTCCAGATTTTACACAAATGTGCACCAGAGATATGGGTTTCTGATGATAAAGTGTCCGATTTTTAACATGCGTACATTTGGAGTAATAACCTTTTTTCCGCTACTATCCCCAAGAACATACCACTGAGTCCTAACACCTCTTAAAATGTGCACAGAAAAATCACAAGAATGATGATATTATTTATATAATTTTTACAAGTCCGCACTATGAATTATCCATGTTTTTAAAATTATGCTCTGGCCCCAAAGGGGTGTGGTTTTCCAAAGCACATGGTGGAATTTCTGGTTTATCCACTTCCCCCAAGCTAAGCTTGCTCACAGATGCAGTGCCCCTCCCCATTTCCTTCCAAGAGGAAGCCATTTACGACACCCCTAATTTAACATTTGCCTGGGCCAAGGACAGTGCTTTGTTTAGTTTCCTGCAGTCCCCAGGTGCTCCTCCCCTGATTCAATCAGGGAGGTGTCATCTCCTTTTGGTGGGGGCAGCAGAATGCAGCCAGGCCTAGGAACACAGCTGCTGATCAAGTTTCAACTCCTGTCGGGGATAGTTGCCGGGCAGAATTCACTCTCTTCAAGCCAGGCTTCAGCTAAATGTCACTTTAGTTCCCAGTTTTCTACATTCAAACCAAACTTGCAATTTTTACACATGCAGCTAGAACGCTGATTCTAAGTTCAAAACTATGACATTTAAACAATTTCAACCTATGTGATACTCAACAGTAGGTTACTCATTTATTTTAAACATTTAGATTTTAGTGTCTTTCAGGCCAATTTCACTTCAGCTGCTGCCATCACAGCTCAGCCAGTTTTGTTATAAACATTGTTTTGGGCTCTTTCTCTTTCCATATTTTGTATGCACACAAGACTACATTCTGCCAAATGTCTGCTGGTGTTCATTGAGATTTTTGAATATCTTGCAATGTTTAAAATAGGCATTTATTGCTTCCATTTCAGATAAACAAAGGTGATTTCAAAGCGCTTTTTCTTTTTTAGCCACCGGTACTGCTGTTTTTCCTTTGGCACACATTGCACTCATGCCACTCCTTGCCTATCACGCTCGCACTGGTGGGTGGCAGGTCAGGCGACCATTTTGGTGTGCGCAAAAGTGCGCGGTTTTCCTGGATTCTGGCGCAATGTGGGCTTTTCCGCCCTCTTGGATTTCCTAAGCCCACCTCACAAATGTTGTAGCCTAATAACTTGAACGTGCGTCAAGACACCCAACAAACCCCCCCGCCCGACTGCACTTTGATTTCGAGTCGAGGGGGAGTCGGGTGCAAAGGATGTTTTGATCCACGCACTGGGATGTCCGCATCATCTTCTTCCAATTCCGCAGATGGCACAGTTCAGCATCTTTTCCTCCATCCGGTTGGATCGATCGGTTCTCCTCGCCTGTCCTGATGGGAATATTGGGCGGTACCCCGGGCCCCTCAGATCTTTGCTCCCGGTCTCCAGGTCGTCTTCCGTGGTCAGTCTCCGGGTTTCATCTCTCCTAGGATGATAAAGCAAAGCGGCAATACACATTCCTAGACATTTCTCCACCACTATTAATGGTGTGGCAAACATATACATTTTTTTATTTCCGGATACCTTTTTCAGTCTTATTTTAAAAAAGAAGATATAACAGGAAACATTTTCATACCAGAATCATGATATTTTAGGGACTATATGTGGGATATTTTAGGGTTGGAACTGAATTACTCTGGAGCGGCCCCCTCTGGGATTCCAGAGGATTCCTCCAGTTGCTGCAGAGTGTGCCTGGGATGGCAACACTTTAGCTGATTTATATGTACCCACTTGCCTTCCCCTTCCGCCAGACTACCTTTGGGGATGCGGATCTTATACGCTACTGGGGAGACCTTGTCTATAATTTCAAAGGGTCCCTTCCATGTAGGCAAACATTTTCGCTGTTTGGCCTGGTTTAAAGATGCTCACAATGGTCCGGTTATAGCGTTCTACTGCCCCAGACGAAGCTGGCCGTTAAGCAATATGTAGCTTCCTTTTGACCCCCAGTATCTCCCACATCTTTGTCATTACCTCGCTGGTGAAATGGCTACCTCTGTCTGACTCAATCCTTTGAGGTAGACCAAAACGGGAAAAGATGTGGTTAATCATCAGGGCAGCTGCTGTTTCTGCCTTGCAGTTTGGGGCTGGGAGACATTCCACCCACTTGGTAAAAAAGCATGTGACCGTCAACATGTACTTGTTTCCTCTAGACGAGCGAATCACAGGGCCTACGAAGTCGATTTGCAAATCTGACCATGGCAGTGTCATCCCCCTCTTTTGGAGAAGCGCCCGGTGTGTGAGGGATGTTGGCTGAAATTGTGCACACACAAGACACCCCTTCAAGTATTGGTCGAGGTCCTGCCCCATGTGTGGCCAGTATGCAACCTCTCTTAAGATCTCAAGTGTTGTGTGAAACCCCCTATGACCGGCTGTGGCCGCATCATGGGCGTGACTTAACATCAGGCTTCGGAATGAGGTAGGGACCACCCACTGATCATGGCCAGCTTGGGATTTCCTTACCAACAAACCGTCTTGGATTCGGAACAACTTTGGACATTTCATCAACACTCTGAGGTCCTCCTTCCCAATGTAATCGGTATCCGTCAGGGGAAAGTTCTCAGGGTCCTCAATGTGTTGGTAAAACTTACCAATTATTGGATCCCCCTTTTGAGCCGTAATTAAATCAGCATCAGGGGTCGCCTTACTCCATTGTGCAGTTGAAAGATTGTTGTGAGCATTTGTCTGGGACCTAGTGATAGCAGTGACCTGGATTTCCCCCAACAGGGACTCTATTTCTATTAGATCCCCTTGGATGGCCCCGGTTTTGGCCAGCTGATCAGCTAAGTCATTTCCAGTTTTGTCTGGTCCCTCTACTTTGGAATGACCCTTGATCTTCTTCCAGTAGATGGTCATCCCATTCGATGTGACCAGATCATCAATATTTTGGATTAACTTCCCATGTTTCAGGGGTTTGCTATTAGCACATAACATGCCTCTGGTTTTCCAATTAACAAGGTGCTCCACGAACCCGTTCCGTACATAATCCAAATCTGTGATTATGACCAGTTCGTGGAGTTGATGTTGGACAGCAGTGAGGATGGCCTGATGCACAGCCATCAACTCTGCCACCTGACTACTTCGGGGACCAATTTTGTACCCAGCGGAGGGTTCTGGAAACTCCTTCACCCATGCATTCCCTACGCCGGCCACCAGTTCTTTCTCCCCGTTGTTGTCAACATGGTAAGAGCATCCATCCACATAGACAGTGGGCATTTCCTCACATTTGTCTTCTTCAAAGACTTTGTGTGGGGAATTAAGGTATGCCTCCATGTTGTCCTTGATTTTTAGACTTTCGTCCTCGAGACAGTTTTCTCTGGCACAATCATGCAAGTCAGCCAGACCTTGCACGAGGGGACTCTTCTTGTTTTGGCCATATCTGACCTCCACAGGAAAGCCTTGCATTGACAGAATCCAGGAAGTAATTCGGGAATTACTCACATTTCCGGCCCGGATTCTGTCACTTTGGAGGTATTGCAGAGGCTGGTGTGGAGTCTCCACTATGATGTGTTCACCCTGGATGAACAGGCGGTAATTCTTCAATGCCCACACCATTGCCAGGAGTGCCTTCTCACAATCGTTGAATTTTTCCTCCACACAGGATAAAGTTTTGCTCGCATAGGAGATTACTTTATTGACCTTGTCATGCTTTTGGTATAATATTGCCGTCAAGCATGTATTAGAGAACCCTGTCTCCAGGAAGAACTCCTTGTTTCTGACAGGGTAAGCTAGACAAGGCGCTTGTGAGAGGCTTCTTTTGAGTTGTCTTACTGCCTCGGATTGTTCTGGACCCCATTCCCACTTGACCCCCCCCTTCAAAAGATGAATCAGGGGTCTGGTGATCTCTGCATAGTCCTCAATGAACTTTCTGCTGTAATTAGTCAGTCCAAGGAGGCTCCTTAGTTCCCGCAGAGTTGTAGGATCCTTCAGTTAATGAAGTGCTTCCACTTTCTTTTCTTGGGGACAGAGACCCTGAGGAGTAATCTCATGCCCCAAGAAATTAACACAGGTTCTACACCACTGTGCTTTCTGAAAGGAAAGTTTTGCTCCGGCGGCCCTCAACTGGGTCAGGACATAACGGATCTCCACTATGTGTTCCTCAACAGTTGAGCTTTTAATGAGGACATCATCTACATAAGCCAAGTTACCCCTCGCACCCATGTCGGGCATGGCCTTGTGTAGGAAAATGTTGAATTCATTGCCGGAGTTGAGGTATCCGTAGGGAGTCTGAGTCCATGTGTACTGCTGGCCCCCAAAGGTAAAAGCCAGTTTGTATTGGTCCTCCCTACTGACAGGCACGGTCCAGTATCCATTGGTCAGGTCTATTGCAGTAAATACCTGTGACCCCTGAATCTGGGCCAGCCCTTGGTCAATGTAGGGCAGAGGCCATCGGGAAGTATGGACCCATTTGTTGAGCTCCCTAAGGTCGGCACAGAGTCTCCACTGGCCGTTTGGCTTCAATATTCCCAGCACCGGATTATTGAAGGTGCTGTGTACTGGACGGATTATTCCCCGGGACTCAAGGTTCTTAATTATTTTAGTAAGGGACTCCATGGATGCGAGAGGCAAACGATATTGCTTCACAAACACGGGAGTCATTCCAGGGTCCATGGGAATTGTTGTTGTGTGGATGTCGGTGCGACCACAGTCATATGAGTCTACCGCAAAGAGATCTTGGAAATCCAAGAAAACTTGTTTCAACTTTTGCTTCTGTTCCAGAGTCACGCAGGCATCAGCTAGGTTGACTCTCTCTTCCACCATCTGCCTGAAGCCTGGAAAGATTCTGGTTTTGCTATCTCAGCGGCCTCCTCCAGCTGGGTGGAGAAGTCCCTGGTCAGAGTGCTGATTTGGACTGGAGGCTTCAGGTGGGAAAGGCAGCCCTCATGGCCCTGGAAAATCACCTCATCCCTTCTGAAGTCACAAGTCACATCTTCTTTACCATAATGGCAAGAAGTGTACACCAGGAAGTTCCCCCCATGCCGGGTAAAGATCCTGTCTGGTGTTGTATTGTCATCACTGTCACTGTCAAAACAGTCCTTGGGGATTGGTCCTAACAGTTCATTTCCTAAATCAATGGCGAAATGTCAGTCATCAACCGCCATTCCAATAATGGTGCCTGCGTTAGAGTAATACTCTTTAAGTCGCTGTTATCCACCTCTATTGGAATGGTGTCATGTTCTATGTTGACTAATGGTGTTGGGTTTACCCCTAACCCTTGCTTTGGAGAGAAGCATTTAGATGTATATAAGCATCAGGGTTTTTCAATTTTTGTCCTCTTTTAACTCTCACTACCAGGGAGAATTGTCGGGTCCTTTCTGGGATGGTGACTTCCTCTTTAATCTGAATTTCAACTGCATAAGGTAGCAATTGAGCTGACATAAATGCTTTTCCTGTATCATCAAAGCCCATGGGATTATCCGCTAATCGGGACCAAGCTTTGAAGTTTATTAGGTCCAAACTAATGGCAAAGCGATTGAGAATGTCACTGCCTAAGTAAAAGGCGGCAGTGACGTCTCGCACGATCCAACAATTATGGACTATGCTCTTGTTGCCATTGGAGATTTTGAGCATACACCTGCTTGGCAGGAGATGTTTGGAATTGGGTGCTTCCAGGTCCATTTCCCATTTGTCTATCAGTTTGAATGTGGGAATGGCTGGATCTTTTGGGAGTTGGCGGAACATTGCTTCGCTGATGAAGCTCTTACCGTTGTTCACACACACTCGGGCGAGAACAGAGTCCTTCCCATCATTTAACTGAACAGGGATGAACAACTGCTCTCCAATTTGCTGAATATCAGCCAGGCTCTGAGATGATTTCACATCTTTCTGGACTATAGGAGTGGGAGTGTCTGATTGTGGATTGGTAAAGAATTTCAGAGTATTTCCTTCCAGTGTGGAATACCACCTTACCTGGAAGGAAGGTTGATTTTCAGAAATAGAGAGGACCCCCCCATCACCAGTCTGTTGTCCTACTGCTATTACTGTCACGTCTGGAATTTGGTTGTTCTGGAAGTGAAATTCTACTTGGTCAGATTTTTGTTCAACCATGTGGCAGGTGCCGTTTAAACTAACATGGTTGACACCCTGTTTTAATTTTATTGGTCGGCTAGTCTGGGTCCAGAGGACCTTGTTTACGCAATCTATTAGGGGTGACAACCTTCTCAGGAGGTCATTCCCTAGTAAACAAGGGGTGCCCTTTGGAGTCACTACTATGACCGGGTGTTTCACCTTGTGTCGCCCAATTTTGATGTCAAAATCTGCAGTCCCCTCGATGGGAATTTCCTTCCCGTCAAAGTTCTGGAGTTGTCCAGGAAGAGAGGTGAGAGGAATATGGTAATTCTTCCCCCTTCCTGCATTTAGTTCATCAAAGGCTCTTTTGGACAGAAGGGTAGCTTGGGATCCAGTGTCCACCAGTGCCAACATTGTACCCTGCCCCTGTACTTGTACCGGGGCATAGTATCTTCCCTCCTTCTCCTCAAGGGGGCACAGATAATGCACATTTTTGGACAACTGGTCGGCTAATTTTCTGGTTTTGGACATGGCGAGAGAAGAGATTTGGGCAGAATTCTGTGGAGAGCCTGGGGAATCTGAAAGAAAAAGTTGGCAACTGGAAATGGTTTCGGGTTCTGGGCCGCCCCCCCTTTTTGGAGGCAGTCATCAGGATGGGTTTGACCCTTGGGATTGTGGTATTGTTGGTTCTGGGATAGAATGATGTGCGGCGACAGCTCAATCCCCACATCTACCCAGTCTATTGATTCAGTTTTAGGTTCCGCTGGTTCTGGTTCTGGGCCGCCCCTGCCTTTTTGGAGGCAGTCACCAGGATGGGTTTGAACCAGGGGTTTTTGGTATTGCTGGTTCTGGGATAGAATGATGGGTGGCGACAGCTCAATCCCCACATCTACCCAGCCTGAATTGAAATCCCTTGGGACCCATTTTTCCTTTGGAGGAGTTCCCCCATCTCTGAAGGAGAAGATCCTTTCCCCAGGATCCTCTTGGGATCCCTCTCCCTCAAATTGGAAGACCTGTACCTCCTCCACAAAATGGGTCTGTTTGGGTACTTTGTTTCTCCTACCTCCTCTCTGCTCCTTGGGTGGCAGACTTTTAGGGGTAGGAGATTTTGTTTCCGGTTCCTGGGTTTCCAGGGGCTGTTTAGAAGTGGGGAAGGAAGCTTCCTCCAAGGCTTTATACCCTCCTTCCCCTTGTGCCTCCTCCCTGGGAACCGGTGGGTAATCGGGGTGCTGCCCCCGTCATTGTTCTGGAGCACCAGGTCCAGAGTTTGGGGCATTCTGAGCTGGCATGCTCATCTGAGGGTTCTGTTGCGCCCTCAGCATGTGACCCAGATCCCGTGCCATATTTTGGACCTGGCGCTCAAGTTGGGAAACCTGCTCAGGCTGATACGGGGTTCTGTTTTCTCCCCTGGGCTGATCCTCCCTTCTCTGGTAGTACCTGGGTTGGGAAGATTTGGGTACCCCTCCACCCTTGGCCTCCCCTCTCCCGGATTAGGTTGTCTGGGCTCAGGAAAGTGGGGAAAGAAGGATGGATGATTTTGGGGTTGGAAGTTGGGGGGATACCTGGGGAACAAGTTCTGCCCAGGATTTATTGAATTTCTGCCCCCCTGTGGGAAGTTAGGAGGGAAGTTCCCTGGGTCAGGTGCTTGGCTGGACCCCCCTCCTTGGGCTGGAGGAGTCCACACATAACCCAGGATTGGTCTGTTTCCCTTATAGCGGGGACTTACATAGTCAGGGGAGCGGGGGACCACATTTGTGGGACTACCTCCTTGACTCCCTGTCTGTGACTGGCCTGAGGGTCTTCGGGGCTGTGAATTGTTCGGTGCAGGCAGGTTTTTATGCCCCCCATCTCCAAATCTAAAATGGGGGCAACCTTTACCTCTGCCACCTTGGCAGTAGGAGGGGTGCTGTTGTTTTTTTTTTTTTGGCTGATTCTTGTTTTCCACCAGTTTCTGCACCTCATAGATGCGGGTGGCTTGCTCAATGACCCAGTCTAAAGATCTTTTCTCGTGAAAATCTCTCACGAGCTGGGTCATTATGTATTTGGGGAGAGCATGGAAAAATGTGTTGATGAATTCTCTGCTGTCCGTGCGCACCCTTCTGGTGGTCTGCGCAAAGGCACGATTCAATTCTTGCACAAATTCTTGTGGGGCCTGATCCTCCCCACATTGCAAATTGTAGGCTGCCTTGCGAGCCTCTTGGGGATTTCTATGCACAGAAAAGTGTTTCAAGATGGCTGCCCTATAGGTGGACCATCTTGAATGATTTTGGTCCTCCAGCCCCACAAAGAAACTGGAGTATTCTGGGGAGAATGTCCATTTGACGTACTGGATGCAGCTACTGCTGTCCTTCAAATGGAAGGTCTCCATCATTTGCTCAAAGAGCTCCAAGTGTTCCCACACAGAATACTTGGAGTTCTTGTGATAAGGCGTGATGACACTCCTGATTGCCTTAATCTGTTTTAAGGGGTCCTTAAGCAAGGCCCTTTTTGCCTTATTGGCCTTTTTGGTTCGGGTAACCCTGGTCCATTCATCCTCTGACTCA
Organism: Ambystoma mexicanum; assembly: GCF_040938575.1. Classification (NCBI taxonomy): domain Eukaryota; kingdom Metazoa; phylum Chordata; class Amphibia; order Caudata; family Ambystomatidae; genus Ambystoma; species Ambystoma mexicanum. The sequence goes on along the minus strand of NC_090941.1, from coordinate 137,383,528 downwards.
AAAGCACTGCTCCCAGAGGTGCCCGTCTGATCTTCCAGGTTTTCCCGGATTCTGCGAGCCTGGGAATGGCTGGCAGAATGTGGGGACCTGGTCTCCTGTGTCCTCTGATGCTCAGAGGAGTCTTCAGATCCCTCCTTGCTACCAGGATTTGCTGGGTACCCCCCCCACTGACCTAACTGGGCAGAGGTTTTCAGGATGCCCTTAGTGGGCCTACTCTCCTGGGGTTGCCCGCTAAATTGCACTGTGCTTGGGTGCCCATTCCCGGATGCCCGCCCATCCATTCCTGGGTGGTACTGGCCTATGAGCCCCATCCTTTTGGCTGGATAGTAATCTGCCATCCCTGTGGCCCTGTGCTCATGTGCGCCAGGGCACATGAGGGTGACAGTGTCCAGGGACTGGGAGAGATGAAGGCCTCTGGTACTAGGGCTCCTGAGGTTATGCTCAGGTGTTTCCCTTTCCTAGCGAACTTCATCTCTATCAGCCCCTGATCCTGGTTGCAATGCAAGAGCCTGGGCATTTAGTTCCTCAACCAAGGCCTTACTAGACTCTATCAGTCTCTCCTGCATGGCTACCTGTTGCTGGAGCCTATCATTGTGCTGACAGAGAGCCTCATTCTCTCTCTGTGCCTCCTGATTAGTCCTGGAATAAGGGCCAGTCTTTGCTGCAGGAGGGTTACCTCCTGAGTCCTATCCCTACTGGCCTGCTCCTTTCTTGCCAGAGCATCTTCCACCCTCCTGGTGTGCTCTAAAAAGTTCTGATGCTCTTTTTGGAGGTCACCCAGCCCCTGGAGGGCCAGGTGATTTCCTTCAATTTTTTCTTTTAATTGGCAGACTTCCTGGCCTAAGGTGTCCCTTTCCTGACTAAGAGCCTGCATCTGTGCCGCCATGTCGTCCCTCTGCCTTTGAAAGGCACCAGCTTTCTGGCGTTCTTGATCAAACTCTGCCTGGGTATCCAGGTCTTTCAAAAATCGAATTTGCAGGGTGGCTACCTGCTCTGTCCATGCCCTGTTAAAGTCTAGTTGTTGCTCCAGCTTTTCTGGATCTGCAGTAGGGAGTCCAAACCTTCTTGGTACTCCTTCTGCAAGGCCAGAAATCTGGTATCCTGGTCAGCCTTTTCCTGTTGCAGGATATCCATATCCTCCTTCATTTTAATGATGTATTGTCTACTCTCGTTTTCTGACTCCTGGCTTCTGTGCAGCCTCTGCTCAGAAGAGACCAGGTCAGATTGGGCCTTTTCTAACGCCATCTGTTGCCTATTTGCCAGATCTTGGCCTTCAGCACATTTGTCCTGCATGGCTCCCATATATAGATACAAATATGCCACTATCCTGGCAATCTTATTGTGTTCATCTTTGGCTTTAGGAGCCATATATAGTTCACTCAGGGCCACATGTAAGGGACCCTGATCTCTCCACGTATCTGACCCAGTTGTAGTGACCTGTTGTGTGATCGCCTTCAACCATACATTTTGGTCCTGTTCAGACCAATCACCTCTCACAAACAGTTTATTTAAGAGGTGCTCCCTAGCTATCTTCATATCTACCAAGGTCGTCATTCTGGAGATTGATTTCCTTCCTGACTTACAGACGTTTGTATTTTATTTTGCAAAACAGACCGTTTCCTTAGAGCGTTCCTTTGAGGAGTGCTTTACAGCGTAACACAGCATGGTGATCTAACCGGATATGTATCCTGTCAGCTGGCACACTGTATTAATCTGCACAAGTGATAGATCTAATCCAGAATCCCCGGCGACGAGCCCCCACTTTGTTAAAGACTCCAATCAAGAAGTCCCACTAAGTCAGTGACTTGTCTGGGATTGCTCAAGGGAAGCCCCTATTTATATATGTGAATGTCCAGTTTGTGTACTCTGGATGACAACCCTTATATAACACCCCTCTCTTAGAATCCCCCTGACCCCACTGAGCCAAGAAGTAAGTTTGTTTGCAAATATAAAAGGTTTATTTGAGAATCAAACAATATATATATATATATCACTTTTATAATAAATTAATAATTGATATCACACTTAGACATATGACAGCAAGTGATCAACAATGGATGATGTGATACTAGCACACTGGGTAATTACAGAGGAGTAGTATAGAGGATAAGGTAGCTGAGAATGCTTTATATGGTACAAGGAAATGCAAGGTGGAAAAGAAGCAACACAGGAATAAACTTGATATGATTTCAGCAAAACATAATATAATCACTTTTCCCCTTTTGGCAATTCACCCCCCCCCCCTCTATGCAATGTAAGGAGGCGGGAGTGACACACACAGTCTTCAGGAATACAATGACAGTACAATCCCAATTCAGTTCCCCCCTAGCAAGCTTAGATTAACAGGGATGATTTTAAACACAGGCAAAGTACTTTAAAGGTGGTATGGAAAGAAGGGAAAAATATGCTAAAAATTATTTTAATTCCCTCTAGAGGTTCAGGGTGAGTGATAGCTACTTTAAATTAGTTCAGGATCACTTTAGCAATGCTCTATGAATGTTTGTCAGGTTGCAAACGAATTTCAGCAAAGGAAAGCAAGGAGCTGCTATTTTGACACGTGAAGAAATTTGGGTCAAATCGCAAATCGCGGCACTTTTTCCGAGTGCATCGAGCGCAATTACGGAGGCACTATAAGGAGTAGCAAGTCGGGTTAGGGCTTGTTGGAAAGCTTAGAATCTTAGCTTTAAGATGAAAGTTCCTAGGACAAACGGTTCCGGAGATACGGATGATTTTGTGAAGGTAGATTCTCGAAATGAAATTTTAAAGTTCAGAATGACAGATGACAGTTTTGCAGCTTTGAATCAAAAGAAGGGACACAATTTCTATGATGCAGTTCTCAATAGGTTAAAATAGCTTGAATTAGATCATATTAAACTAAGAGAATGGGTTTTTGCACAGTTCCGGCTGAGTAATCACACTATTTTTTGGACAGGAATGCGACTTCGTCACGGATCGGGTCAGGATTGGCTGCGGTTCTCTCGCCACTGGGGACTGGTTCTCTGGTTCTGCTCACAGTGATCTGGGTCAGCTCTCAGCGATCTGGTCTGGTTCTGGTCTTTCTGGTCTCTGGAGATTGATGGATTTGAAGTCTGGATCTCTGGATGTGAAGTCGTCTGTCAGCGTGCTCCGCAAGGAAATGGAAATTGAATGTGCCTACCTGTCCTGCACAGTCTCCTTTTATGTGTTTAGAAAGTGGGTGGGTCGGCTCATTCTGCATGCCCAACCCTCTCAACTTATCATTGGCTAGTTCCTCCTTTCTCCCTTGATTGGGGGAACTGAGTTGTGAGTCAGAGTGATGAGGTAGGTTTATGGTCAGAGGATCCTCCCCTTGTCAAATTGCACCCAAATCTATTTCTGATCCAAATACATATTTATCTATGTACCATTTTTCTATTATTATATGTCCAGTTAACATATTTTCTGTAGCACCAAACCATCCGATCCCTGTCTTTGTAAGATGTCGTGTCCACTTATGACAGAATTCTGCCCTTTTCATCCAGATAACGACCTCTAAACCTTTCCAGATTTTACACAAATGTGCCCCAGGGATATGGGGTTCAGATGATAAAGTGTCAGATTTTTAACATGCGTACATTTGGAGTAACAACCTTTTTTCCGCTACTATCCCCAAGAACATACCACTGAGTCGTAACACCTCTTAAAATGTGCACAGAAAAATCACAAGAATGATGATATTATTTATATAATTTTTACAAGTCCGCACTATGAATTATCCATCTTTTTTAAATTATGCTCTGGCCCCAAAGGGGTGTGGTTTTCCAAAGCACATGGTGGAATTTCTGGTTTATCCACTTCCCCCAAGCTAAGCTTGCTCACAGATGCAGTGCCCCTCCCCGTTTCCTTCCAAGAGGAAGCCATTTACGACCCCCCTAATTTAACATTTGCCTGGGCCAAGGACAGTGCTTTGTTTAGTTTCCTGCAGTCCCCAGGTGCTCCTCCCTGATTCAATCAGGGAGGTGTCGTCTCCTTTTGGTGGGGGCAGCAGAATGCAGCCAGGCCTAGGAACACAGCTGCTGATCAAGTTTCAACTCCTGTCGGGGGTAGTTGCCGGGCAGAATTCACTCTCTTCAAGCCAGGCTTCAGCTAAATTTCACTTTAGTTCCCAGTTTTCTACATTCAAACCAAACCTGCAATTTTTACACATGCAGCTAGAACGCTGATTCTAAGTTCAAACCTATGATTTTTAAACAATTTCAACCTATGTGACACTCAACAGTAGGTCACTCATTTATTTTAAACATTTAGATTTTAGTGTCTTTCAGTCCAATTTCACTTCAGCTGCTGACATCCACAGCTCAGCCAGTTTTGTTATAAACATTGTTTTGGGCTCTTTCTCTTTCCAGATTTTGTATGCACACAAGACTACAGTCTGCCTAATGTCTGCTGGTGTTCATTGAGATCTTTGAATGTCTTGCAATGTTTAAAATAGGCATTTTTAGCTTGCATTTCAGAGAAACAAAGGTGATTTCAAAGCGCTTTTTGTTTTTAGCCACCGGTACTGCTGTTTTTCCTTTGGCACACATTTCACTCATGGCACACCTGGCCTATCACGCTCGCACGGCTGGGTGGCAGATCAGGTGACCATTTTGGTGTGCGCAAAACTGCGCGGTTTTCCTGGATTCTGGCGCAATGTGGGCTTTTCCGCCCTCTTGGATTTCCTAAACCCACCGCACAAATGTTGTAGCCTAATAACTTGAACGTGGGTCAAGACACCCAATAGCCTGAGGTCAGATTTAGCTTTGAAGATCCTGCTTCCTGGACATCCTGCTTCCTGCCAGCATACTTACCAACTGGGGCAAGCTGTTCTTACCTGTACATCTCTCCGGCAAACCAAGTATTGATCTTTACACTTTCCGTAACGACGAAATCTTCATCTTGGCACAGCAGCACCGCACACTACATCGTCGACAGCAGCGCCTGCAAGCAAAACAGAAGACAAGGTTAGACATTGAAAAAACAGTCAGTTTAAGGTTGCGCTTCGCCATACTTTGCGCTTTTCCTTAAACCATCACTTACCTGCTTTTGAACATTGCGGTAGCATCCATCTTCCATCCGGCCACGTCTCGCTTCTCACAGCTGCATTGAGGCTGCGTTTCCATCTAAGGGAAGAAAACAGAAGAGCGACATTATTGCGGGCATAAATAGGAGCAACATATAAAGACATTGAACAGAACGAACAGCATCACAAGAGCTCAAGAAAGACTTACCAATCATAAGGAGAAGCATAGTCGCAGCTGCACTGGACTAATATCAGGGATCAGTGAAGGAACTAGATCCCATTCGACGCGCCCCTTCCAGAAGTAGCAGGATGGAGAGCTTATCCTTCATAATTCACAGTTGAGCTTTATGGGCCGGCGTATGCTCACAGAAACCGCACTTTGGGGGTGAAGGGTTCGAGAGGTACAACAATCACAGATTGGTGCACTCACACATTGTTATCTCCACGCAGGAGAAGTATCACCACGTACCACCGCTCACAGCTTTTCTACTGAGGGAGAGGCCTGAAGGGGGTGACTCAAGTTCAGGGAGCGCTGCAACCATGCCCCAACACATCCGCAGAGACCAGGTGAGCGTACCAGGATCCTGTGTGTGTAAGAGAATAAAAGATATGACTTGGTCGAGATAACTAAGAGGTTTTTTTGTTTGTAGTTTACCAAGAAACACGGTGCAAACACTCATCAATCAAATGTCCCTGGTAGAGTATTTTGTAGAGGCCAAGACAAGTGACCATTTCTGATTTTTGGACTGGCCCATATTGCAGAGACCAAAGGTTTTCATGCAGAAAGCTACATTTCTTACTATGTTTATTTAAACTAAGTGAAGCACAGGAGATCACAGACAGAAGATGCACCCTCCATGGTGGTGTGGAAGCATATATTTGCAATGGAGGAGAGATAGGAAGCAAATGGGAAGCATCTAATTTGTCACTTTACTCACCAATAAGGCTAAACCTATCAAGCCTCTGTGGATTGTAGTGGGCACTGTCAAAGTGAAGCATGTTCCTGTGAGGGTGACCAGTGAGTGTAGTTGAGGTGGAAAGGAAACAAGAGAAGAAATCCACATGCTAGCAGCTTGGTAGAATATACAAGAATGGTTATAATAGTACTATTAGTAGTAGTAGTAAAGTAAGTTTATTTTGGATAAAATCAATCCATAAGATCCTAAAACATAAATTAATTATGCTGGTACTGCATCACATGTGAAATACTTGTACATCCACTGTTTTTTTATGAAACATGTGCATCCTGGAATCACATATAAAATATGTATACATCATTTGGCTAATACAAACACTCATCGAAACACATATTCAATAAAAAACAAAAATGTAAAAATCGAACTAGTTTCAAGTAAATCTGTTACTCATAGATATTACTTTTCAAAGAAATACTATTAGGGTCCAAGATGCTGCTATATCATTTGCCCAAAGTAGGTATATGAATGTCGGACCCCACTGTCCTGTGTTTCGACTCCTGAGAATAGCCAAATGTAATCATGCCACAGAATAATATACTTTTTACAAATCAAAATACATGAGACAAACATTCAGTAGTATGGACAAATAGGACAGAATCTATCGTGAACCCAGGCCTTCCCTTTTGCCTTACCATCTATACCAGTTTGAGTTTAATTTAAGACAGTGAAAACACAACCTCATAATGTGGCATCTGTATTTTAATAAACATTCTGCGTTAAATAACGCTGTGGACCTGTAACACCAGAGATTGCTAAAAGTACTCAGTTCAGTTTGCCATTTCATGTCATTCTCTGTCCGTTTTGAAAATATTTTCAATATTTTTAAGCATTTCTACAAAATGACAGCCCAGCAATTTCATCACCATTGTACTAAAAGCTCTGTCCTGATGGCCCTTTAACCCCGAAAGTTCACGGAGATTCAACAAAACATATTCATGATTTTTCTCAGTCTTCATAGAAAATCTGTTCTTTTTTGTAAGCACTGGTGGGCTGCAGCAAGTGTTCCATTACAACAACAGTATTAATAGTCAGAGGTTAAAAAAGACCTCGTGCCTACAATAAAAAGTATTCCCAGAGGATTCTGTGCATTCTCCTTGTTTTGGAGAAAGATGAAAAAGCTTGAAAATAAAGGATGGTGTTTTGTCACCTATCCTTTTGTAGGTCTGCAATCAAATGAGTCTATTTTGCAAGATCTAATGTTCCTTCAAACATGACTTTATATTCTAGTAGGTGGCACTATGTTTTAATTGTTTCATGCATTCTCCATGCATCCCTAAAATCAATGTTCCACCTTTCTCTGCTTGTTTTATGTTCACTAATTCTTAACTGTGAAGATACTTTATTGCCTAAGGTTGAATATCTGTTCATTACCCTTTGCATTTGCCTTTCTTATTGTAATGTATTGTTTTCATGCCCTTTACTTGGATTGACGAGAAAGATCACGTGGGTTTGCACTTATAGGAAAAGGGTATTCTGAAGATGAGTTTGCATTGCGGTGGATTTTCTTAAAAAAAAATTGTATGTTTAATTTTCCAAATGAAGCAACGCATCCCAACTTTACTGTTGGAAAATGTGTATTATAAGTTAATAGAAGTAACATACTCATTCGTGGGGTGCTAAATCAGATTTTAATTGGAGATATTTTGGATACATGAATTATTACGTGCTCATGTATTGTACCTGCGACTCATACCTTTTGTTTTTGCTTTTTGTATGTTAGATCTTGTGTTGGTTATCATTTTTAAAAATCCCTGGATGTGGAAGGTCTTCTGGTGTCAGCTTACGCTTAACCTCTGCTCTGGATTAACCATTAGTGTTGTGGGTCTCCTTTTTATAATGTCATTGTGGCAAAATGACTTCTGCTCTGCAGGAGTACAAGAGTAAGTAGTGGCTAAACTGCCTACTAGGCCCAATACTTCTACAGACCAACAGTGATACTGATCAAAAGGTCTTAAGGTCATAAGAGATATACCTCCTTAGCGTTTTGTGGTAATGTGGGCTGAGGGAAGACAATACTTTCAGGAGGGGAATCAATGTGAGCCAGTAGCTACCCAAAACTGCAATAGTACACAGTTTAAACATATAAATTTGTCCAATCAAGATTCTATAAAAAATATACTTTAATTAAACAAATCAATGGTATACTTCACTATCAAAAACACAATAAAAAACCCACCCCATACAGGAAGACAGTGAAATGCAGAATGTAATGATGCGAGGGTTTATAGTGGTAAAATCGAATGACATTATGTCAAAAGTCATAATGTCGAGAAAAAAAAGTCGAAAAAACAAAATTTAAATTTTTTTTAAAATTGATTTTTGTTCGAAATGGGGGGGGTTCCCCCCAAACCCCCCTTTTTTTGTGTTTTACCCTTTTGTTTTACTCCCGGAACCCAAAATAGACATATCATTAAAAAAAAAAAAGTTTGATTTTTTTGTTTTTCGACTTTTTTTTTCTCGACATTATGTCTTTCGACATAATGCTTTCGACTTTTTGACTGCACACCTGATGCGAGCACTGTGGATACTTAGCAGGGAGGAAAAACAGGCAAGAAATGCATCGAGGAGTTCAAAAGGATATTTTTTGCAGGAAAATGTGCAAACAGGAACTCAAAATCCAACAGACAGCCAGGCTCATGTAGAATCCTACAATGCCACCCATACACAAGCCCTTGACTTGTTAGCCACACTCAGAACAAGCACCAACAAGCATAGACGCCAAAACACTTGGTTCGCAGAAGAACTACATGTCCTCCATAGACACAACCTTGTCCAGGAGCACATCTGGAGAAAATGCTCCACTACAGAAAACAAACTAGCCTTCACAACCTCAGCAAAAGCCTACAAGATTGCAATCATCACAACCAAATGGGAATCATACAACACTGGGATCTCAGAAGCAAGCTCTGATGCCAAATAACTCTTCTCAATACTTAAAGAACTCAAACTCCAGCCCAGCTTGTGCCCCACTTAACCACAAACAAAGCTTGGTGCACAGCCATCCAATCAGCTTGGTGAAAAAATGAATAGACAGACACAAAACCCACTCACTGACTCCAATCCCCCAAACGCACTGCCACATCCCACACCCATCACCCCATTCAGCTTCTCGCCAGATACTACTGACGTCCACAACATAATCAAAACCCTCAAGCTGTCATCCTACAAAGGTGACATCTGCTCAGCACCCATTATCAAGCCATGTGCCAAAACACTCACACCAACCATTGTGAACTTCATCAACTCCTCCTTCAACTCATGCACAGCTCCATCCAACATCAAGGCAGCCTGGGTCACACCTCATCTAATACAAACTTGCTTGACCCCACCATCCTCACCAATTACTGCCCAATCACCACTGTCCCTTTCCAACTCAAAGTGCTAGACTGCACCGCATACTTACAAATCCAATCCTACACAGAAAAAAACAGACTTCTTGGCTCTTGACAATCAGGGTTTATACCCCACCACAGCACAGAATCTGCACTACTAGATCTAAAAATCCAGGGCTGGTCTTTATGTCAGGCAGCTCAGGCGACTGCCTGACGTCCATCAGCCTAAGGGGGCGCCGCACCGGCAGTCCGCGGCCTGCAAGCCAGTCCAGGCACATTCATTTTTATAATGTTAAGATACGAAACAACCGTGCATTCTAGCAGTGCTAGAATACACGTTAGCACAGACACTGCTGCAGGCTGCAGCCTCGGCCCTCAGGCAGTGCAGGGCATTGTCAAATAAATTAGCAACGTGTGTTGCTTTATTACTTCCCCCTGAACCCGGGTCCCGGATGGTGCTGGTGGCACCAGCCAGTCCCATGGGCGCGCGTGCGGCATGCCCTCCTCCAGGCTATGCGCGCACACAGAATAGGATTGAGATTGGGGCTGGCTGGCATTACGGAAAACAGGCGAGTGGGTGTGCAGCAGGTAAGACTGCAGCAGTGGCTGAACAGGGGGCCCCCACGGTGTGGGGCCTCCACGTAATCATCACTGACACTGTGCTGTGCTCTCAGTCAGAGGGAGTGAGCTGACCGAGGACTCGTTGCCCAAGGAGCTGGGCCTCCGGCGCCGCCTGGAGGTGCTCAACCTGTGCAGCAATCGCTTCACCTGCATCCCGGGGGCCCTGCTACAGCTGAAGGGGCTGCGTTCTCTGAGCCTGGTTGGGAACCGACTGAAGAGCATCCCGGCAGAGATCGAGGGCTTTAGCAGGTACGTGCCTTCAGGCACGGGGCGAAGCTTCTCAGCAGGTGGGGGTTAGACGGTAGTGTTCATGGAAAACACGAGCTCAGGCCAAGATTTAGGGTCTCGCCGCAGATGCCGGAGGTGAGTAAGAAGTACCAGGGTGGGTGTGATGACAGGACTGCCCCAACACCTTTTGTAAACGGACACCAGACCCATGCACTTGTAGTGTGTGTTTGGGTTTTTGATCACTTTTACATGGCTGGTGCGATGTATAGGAATTAATGTGTCTTTCAAGGCTCTATTTATGTGTGGATATTGGGGGCCTTTCATGTAGTGTTGCCAGGCTTCTCCTATGTCAGGAGAACCGTGATTTTTCAATGACTTGCTTTACACTCTTATCTTAATATCCTTGTACACAGTGCCACATCGCCACCATAGACGTCTAAAAGCACCTTGGACTGCCCGCAGAGTGGTGTATTTTGCCCTCTCCAGGGGTATCCTGTGAAAGGAATAATTGGCAAGGGGAAGGTAAGAGGGCGGGGAATAGGAGCCTCAAACATAGGAGTGATGCAGCAGGGAAACCATTGTTTTTTGTGTCAACATGGGTGCATGTCAGTCCTGTTAGATGTACAATAGTTATAACATTTTGAAAGAATGTCCGTCAACGTGCTCGGGTGATTGTATTGGGCTTTCAAGGCAGATTTGGAAATTGGTATACCGTGTTATTTTTGGCTGCATGATGGCTTCTAGAACGTGCTTAGGCAATCCTAGAAATTCTGAGTTTGTTGCTCTGGCATACATTTAAATTTGACAGCGGGCGGGATTCAAAATATTTCCTGAAAGCAGACATGTCAAGAGTTGGTGAATGCTGTTGTATAACCAAAAAGGTAGGGATTAAATGTTTGACTATACTCGCAGCATGTGACTATGCTCTGGAGCCACTCACCCTGTGCCCCTCATGCCAGTCCCTGGACTCTGTCACCCTCATGCCAGGGCACATGAGGGTGACAGAGTCCAGGGACTGGGAGAGATGAAGGCCTCTGGTACTAGGGCTCCTGAGGTTATGCTCAGGTGTTTCCCTTTCCTAGCGAACTTCATCTCTATCAGCCCCTGATCCTGGTTGCAATGCAAGAGCCTGGGTGTTTAGTTCCTCAACCAAGGCCTTACTAGACTCTATCAGTCTCTCCTGCATGGCTACCTGTTGCTGGAGCCTATCATTGTGCTGACAGAGAGCCTCATTCTCTCTCTGTGCCTCCTGATTAGTCCTGGAATACCGGGCTAGTCTTTGCTGCAGGAGGGTTACCTCCTGAGTCCCATCCCTACTGGCCTGCTCCTTTCTTGCCAGAGCATCTTCCACCCTCCTGGTGTGCTCTAAAAAGTTCTGATGCTCTTTTTGGAGGTCACCCAGCCCCTGGAGGGCCAGGTGATTTCCTTCAATTTTTTCTTTTAATTGGCAGACTTCCTGGCCTAAGGTGTCCCTTTCCTGACTAAGAGCCTGCATCTGTGCCGCCATGTCGTCCCTCTGCCTTTGAAAGGCACCAGCTTTCTGGCGTTCTTGATCAAACTCTGCCTGGGTATCCAGGTCTTTCAAAATCAATGTATTGCTTTCCTCTTTCTCTCTGTCTAGTCGAATTTGCAGGGTGGCTACCTGCTCTGTCCATGCCCTGTTAAAGTCTAGTTGTTGCTCCAGCTTTTTCTGGATCTGCAGTAGGGAGTCCAAACCTTCTTGGTACTCCTTCTGCAAGGCCAGAAATCTGGTATCCTGGTCAGCCTTTTCCTGTTGCAGGATTTCCATATCCTCCTTCATTTTAATGATGTATTGTCTACTCTCGTTTTCTGACTCCTGGCTTCTGTGCAGCCTCTGCTCAGAAGAGACCAGGTCAGATTGGGCCTTTTCTAACGCCATCTGTTGCCTATTTGCCAGATCATGGCCTTCAGCACATTTGTCCTGCATGGCTCCCATATATAGATACAAATATGCCGCTATCCTGGCAATCTTATTGTGTTGATCTTTGGCTTTAGGAGCCATATATAGTTCACTCAGGGCCACATGTAAGGGACCTTGATCTCTCCACATATCTGACCCAGTTGTAGTGACCTGTTGTGTGATCGCCTTCAACCATACATTTTGGTCCTGTTCAGACCAATCACCTCTCACAAACAGTTTATGTAAGAGGTGCTCCCTAGCTATCTTCATATCTACCAAGGTCGTCATTCTGGAGATTGATTTCCTTCCTGACTTACAGACGTTTGTATTTTATTTTGCAAAACAGACCGTTTCCTTAGAGCGTTCCTTTGAGGAGTGCTTTACAGCATAACACAGCATGGTGATCTAACCGGATATGTATCCTGTCAGCTGGCACACTGTATTAATCTGCACAAGTGATAGATCTAATCTAGAATCCCCGGCGACGGGCCCCCACTTTGTTAAAGACTCCAATCAAGAAGTCCCACTAAGTCAGTGCCTTGTCTGGGGTTGCTCAAGGGAAGCCCCTATTTATATATGTGAATGTCCAGTTTGTGTACTCTGGATGACAACCCTTATATAACTCCCCTCTCTTAGAATCCCCCTGACCCCACTCAGCCAAGAAGTAAGTTTGTTTGCAAATTTAAAAGGTTTATTTGAGAATCAAACAATATATATATATATATATATATATCACACTTTTATAATAAATTAATAATTGATATCACACTTAGACATATGACAGCAAGTGATCAACAATGGATGATGTGATACTAGCACACTGGGTAATTACATAGGAGTAGTATAGAGGATAAGGTAGCTGAGAATGCTTTATATGGTACAAGGAAATGCAAGGTGGAAAAGAAGCAACACAGGAATAAACTTGATATGATTTCAGCAAAACATAATATAATCACGTTTCCCCTTTTGTCAATTCACCCCCCCCTCTATGCAATGTAAGGAGGTGGAAGTGACACACACAGTCTTCAGGAATACAATCACAGTACAATCCCAATTCATTTCCCCCCTAGCAAGCTTAGATCAACAGGGATGATTTTAAACACAGGCAAAGTACTTTAAAGGTGTTATGCAAAGAAGGGGAAAATATGCTAAAAATTATTTTAATTCCCTCTAGAGGTTCAGGGTGAGTGATAGCTACTTTAAATTAGTTCAGGATCACTTTAGCAATGCTCTATGAATGATTGTTCGGTTGCAAACGAATTTCAGCAAAGGAAAGCAAGGAGCTGCTATTTTGACACATGAAGAAATTTGGGCCAAATCGCAAATCGCGGCACTTTTTCTGAGTGCATCGAGCGCAATTACGGAGGCACTATAAGGAGTAGCAAGTCGGGTTAGGGCTTGTTGGAAAGCTTAGAATCTTAGCTTTAAGATGAAAGTTCCTAGGACAAACGGTTCCAGAGATACGGATGATTTTGTGAAGGTATATTCTCGAAATTAAATTTTAAAGTTCAGAATGACAGATGACAGTTTTGCAGCTTTGAATCAAAAGAAGGGACACCATTTCTATGATGCAGTTCTCAATAGGTTAAAATAGCTTGAATTAGATCATATTAAACTAAGAGATTGGGTTTTTGCACAGTTCTGGCTGAGTAATCACACTATTTTTTGGACAGGAATGCGACTTCGTCACGGATCGGGTCAGGATTGGCTGCGGTTCTCTCGCCACTGGGTACTGGTTCTCTGGTTCTGCTCACAGTGATCTGGGTCAGCTCTCAGCGATCTGGTCTGGTTCTGGTCTTTCTGGTCTCTGGAGATTGATGGATTTGAAGTCTGGATCTCTGGATGTGAAGTCGTCTGTCAGCGTGCTCCGCAAGGAAATGGAAATTGAATGTCCCTACCTGTCCTGCACAGTCTGCTTTTATGTGTTTAGAAAGTGGGTGGGTCAGCTCATTCTGCATGCCCAACCCTCTCAACTTATCATTGGCTAGTTCCTCCTCTCTCCCTTGATTGGGGGAACTGAGTTGTGAGTCAGAGTGATGAGGTAGGTTTATGGTCAGAGAATTCCTCCCCTTGTCAAATTGTACCCAAATCTATTTCTGATCCAAATACATATTTATCTATGTACCATTTTTCTAATATTATATGTCCAGTTAACATATTTTCTGTAGCACCAAACCATCCGATCCCTGTCTTTGTAAGATGTCGTGTCCACTTATGACAGAATTCTGCCCTTTTCATCCAGATAACGACCTCTAAACCTTTCCAGATTTTACACAAATGTGCACCAGGGATATGGGGTTCAGATGATAAAGTGTCAGATTTTTAACATGCGTACATTTGGAGTAACAATCTTTTTTCCGCTACTATCCCCAAGAACATACCACTGAGTCGTAACACCTCTTAAAATGTGCACAGAAAAATCACAAGAATGATGATATTATTTATATAATTTTTACAAGTCCGCACTATGAATTATCCATCTTTTTTAAATTATGCTCTGGCCCCAAAGGGGTGTGGTTTTCCAAAGCACATGGTGGAATTTCTGGTTTATCCACTTCCCCCAAGCTAAGCTTGCTCACAGATGCAGTGCCCCTCCCCGTTTCCTTCCAAGAGGAAGCCATTTACGACCCCCCTAATTTAACATTTGCCTGGGCCAAGGACAGTGCTTTGTTTAGTTTCCTGCAGTCCCCAGGTGCTCCTCCCCTGATTCAATCAGGGAGGTGTCATCTCCTTTTGGTGGGGGCAGCAGAATGCAGCCAGGCCTGGGAACACAGCTGCTGATCAAGTTTCAACTCCTGTCGGGGGTAGTTGCTGGGCAGAATTCACTCTCTTCAAGCCAGGCTTCAGCTAAATTTCACTTTAGTTCCCAGTTTTCTACATTCAAACCAAACTTGCAACAAACTCACTGACTCCAATCCCCCAAACGCACTGCCACATCCCACACCCATCACCCCATTCAGCTTCTCGCCAGATACTACTGACGTCCACAACATAATCAAAACCCTCAAGCTGTCATCCTACAAAGGTGACATCTGCTCAGCACCCATTATCAAGCCATGTGCCAAAACACTCACACCAACCATTGTGAACTTCATCAACTCCTCCTTCAACTCATGCACAGCTCCATCCAACATCAAGGCAGCCTGGGTCACACCTCATCTAATACAAACTTGCTTGACCCCACCATCCTCACCAATTGCTGCCCAATCACCACTGTCCCTTTCCAACTCAAAGTGCTAGACTGCACCGCATACTTACAAATCCAATCCTACACAGAACAAAACAGACTTCTTGGCTCTTGACAATCAGGGTTTATACCCCACCACAGCACAGAATCTGCACTACTAGATCTAAAAATCCAGGGCTGGTCTTTATGTCAGGCAGCTCAGGCGGCTGCCTGACGTCTATCAGCCTAAGGGGGCGCCGCACCGGCAGTCCGCGGCCTGCAAGCAGGTCCAGGCACATTCATTTTTATAATGTTAAGATACGAAACAACCGTGCATTCTAGCAGTGCTAGAATACACGTTAGCACAGACACTGCTGCAGGCTGCAGCCTCGGCCCTCAGGCAGTGCAGGGCATTGTCAAATAAATTAGCAACGTGTGTTGCTTTATTACTTCCCCCTGAACCCGGGCCCCGGAGGGTGCTGGTGGCACCAGCCAGTCCCATGGGCGCGCGTGCGGCATGCTCCCCTCCAGGCTATGCGCGCACACAGAATAGGATTGAGATTGGGGCTGGCTGGCATTACGGAAAACAGGCGAGTGGGTGTGCAGCAGGTAAGACTGCAGCAGTGGCTAAACAGGGGGCCCCCACGGTGTGGGGCCTCCACGTAATCGTCACTGACACTGTGCTGTGCTCTCAGTCAGAGGGAGTGAGCTGACCGAGGACTCGTTGCCCAAGGAGCTGGGCCTCCGGCGCCGCTTGGAGGTGCTCAACCTGTGCAGCAATCGCTTCACCTGCATCCTGGGGGCCCTGCTACAGCTGAAGGGGCTGCGTTCTCTGAGCCTGGGTGGGAACCGACTGAAAAGCATCCCGGCGGAGATCGAGGGCTTTAGCAGGTACGTGCCTTCAGGCACGGGGCGAAGCTTCTCAGCAGGTGGGGGGTAGACGGTAGTGTTCATGGAAAACACGAGCTCAGGCCGAGATTTAGGGTCTCGCCGCAGATGCCGGAGGTGAGTAAGAAGTACCAGGGTGGGTGTGATGACAGGACTGCCCCAACACCTTTTGTAAACGGACACCAGACCCATGCACTTGTAGTGTGTGTTTGGGTTTTTCATCACTTTTACATGGCTGGTGCGATGTATAGGAATTAATGTGTCTTTCAAGGCTCTATTTATGTGTGGATATTGGGGGCCTTTCATGTAGGGTTGCCAGGCTTCTCCTATGTCAGGAGAACCGTGATTTTTCAATGACTTGCTTTACACTCTTATCTTAATATCCTTGTACACAGTGCCACATCGCCACCATAGACGTCTAAAAGCACCTTGGACTGCCCGCAGAGTGGTGTATTTTGCCCTCTCCAGGGGTATCCTGCGAAAGGAATAATTAGCAAGGGGAAGATAAGAGGGCGGGGAATAGGAGCCTCAAACATAGGAGTGATGCAGCAGGGAAACCATTGTTTTTTGTGTCAACATGGGTGCATGTCAGTCCTGTTAGGTGTACAATAGTTATAACATTTTGAAAGAATGTCCGTCAACGTGCTCGGGTGATTGTATTGGGCTTTCAAGGCAGATTTGGAAATTGGTATACCGTGTTATTTTTGGCTGCATGATGGCTTCTAGAACGTGCTTAGGCAATCCTAGAAATTCCGAGTTTGTTGCTCTGGCATACATTTAAATTTGACAGCGGGCGGGATTCAAAATATTTCCTGAAAACGGACATGTCAAGAGTTGGTGAATGCTGTTGTATAACCAAAAAGGTAGGGATTAAATGTTTGACTATACTCGCAGCATGTGACTATGCTCTGGAGCCACTCACCCTGTGCCCCTCATGCTTTGTGCTGACAGCCAAGTGGGGCAATTTATAAGCGATGGCTCATTTAACAAGCCATTGTTTTAATACAGTATGTGCAGTTGTGCTTAGAATTTCAGTGTTACCAGGCCACACGTGTCAGCTGATCAAACCTATGCAAAAGAGAATGAACGTGGCACACAGAAAAGTTGCAAACTATTTTCTTTATTTTCATGTCTCTTTATTTGACACACCAAAACGTTTTTTGGTATGTCACTTTTAGTTACATATGCCTTGGAAGGCTTGAGCCTGTGTTGCCCCATGATACCAAAACAAACGAGTATATAGTCACAAAGCAAGCAGAGCTGCCAAACTGGGCAGATTGCACAGGCACTTCCCCAGTGAGCTCAGCAAAAGGTCAAAGGTGACCTGTCCCACACAATTTCCAGGGCTCTCTGTCCACAATATATAAACAATGGGCGACCGCTTCCAGGTGCTAAGAAATGGCTAAGCATATTAGGCTTTGACTCCATTTTGCTCCCATGGACTTAAGTTACATTCACAGTGGCCGACCATATGTGGTCTATAACTGCATTTTGTGGTTACAATAAAAGTGAAAATTCAGCAAAAAAGTAAATTGGCAAAAAGTGTAATTTGGCAAAAAATGTCAGGACAATCTCATAGATACATCCGGAATACCGCGGTGGATTTTATTATTCGGTGGGACAACGAGACTAGCCCTAGTTCAGGACTTATGGCTACTCCATGATCATCTTTGCCTTGCACAGGAGGGAATGTTTAACTAGGCCACTGATGGTGCCCTTACATTAAACATGTCAAGGTTCTCCCAGAAAAATGCAAACATGGTTTCCAGTTTTTTTGGTTTTGATGTTAAGTGCTGAAGAATCTATGGAATAAGGAACACCTGGAAATCTCGGGGCATTTCACCTCTGTGAATTACACTTCCAGGCACAATGTATATGACATGATGATCTGCCACAATCAGCCTTTTGGATGGAGTGCATGTGCTATGGTTAAATGATAGGATGCATGTTCTACATTATTGCAACCACTAACGTGCCATTTTCTTGCTAAGTATTCTAGTGGCTGTTTTGGGACATGGACTAAATGCATCATCTTAGCAGCAAAGGTCTTTTAGTTTTCTGAACAAGCCAACGACAGCCTAGCTTGCAGTCCAGATGGCACCTCAATACCACTTGGCACGTTGATTAGGAACGCAGAGTTCACCATGCAGACAGTAGTCCATGGTAATTCAATGCAGGGATATGTGTGGAGCGATGATTTGTGTGCTGCCCAAGCAACCACCCTGTTGGTTAATGGCGTCTATGTGGTGTTCCCTTATGTAACAGCACGTATACCTGTTGTTTTCTGATGTTGCCCCGGGAGGATAGCTCAGCGGCAACGTGCTCGCCTTGGAAGCAAGACGACATGAAGCTACACACGTTCGATCCCCGGGTCCGCGCTTAGAAACCTCTGGGTATTCAAGCGCGTTATAAATACACAACTAAGACAAAAAAAAACAATTATGCAACTGAAACAATTCATGTAACAGCGCCTCGATGCCCACGGGCTGGTTGAGCGCTTTAAAAATACTAATGTCCATACAATAGCACACTGGTATGTTTTGTGTATGTGGCTCTGAGAAGCATGCCCTACTGTGCCCACACTTAAACACATAAAACAATCAAAGAAGTTGCAATCAAAAGTGTGCATGCACTAGGCCAAACACCCTTTCTACACTGCCACACTATGATTTTAACTAGCTGCAGGCCAACACTAATATGAGATTCTAATGCCAGCTCTGTTAGAGCATGGGCCTGCTCTTTTTTGCCGAAATAACCCCTGAGGCCTGTGTAATAGTGAGGAAGTAGTGACTGAGGAACTATGGACCCTCTACCATGCATAAGAAGCCAGTTTTGTTTAAAACGCTTCATCAGCTTATTACTGGTCAGGCTAAAGTTTGTAAGAGGTACCACCCTTTCTGTGTAGCATTTCTGTGCATTGTTTATTGGGTCTCTCTTGTGCGGTATCCTGTCCTGTCTGTAGATATAATTCCCAAAAGATGTTTCTGTATTGTGTTGGGCATGCCCACAATGAGACCCAGGCCTTCCTCATCTAAAATTCTTCAGAAACAAGAAGCAAAAGAGCCCTTGTACACCATTTGAGTGGCTGATGTTGCAGCCATTTAAAAGCCACAATTCAAGATGTCCAAATGAGCATGTATGTAATGTTAGGGTGAGTATTGTGAACCGTGATGTGAGCACCGAACCATGCATCGGATATGCATTTGGAGATTCACACATACAATCCTTTTATCACAGACTTTTTTTGATCAAATGTCGAGATCTCTGATCACTGTCATAGTCCTGAAATGCTCTGCGATTTAATGCAAAGCATGCAAAGCATGCAGGAATCCTCATTAGTGCTATTTGTCCCCTTTCCCACTCCCAGAGAGGTATTTTGAAAGAGTACAATGAGAGTGTACCAAACTGTCCATCTTAGAATGATAACCTTCTATCTGAAAATGATTCATATGGTTAGTCTAGCATTGCCCCTTGTGAAATACATGTGAGGTGGTACGAACAGAACACCTGGCTGCAACACAGGGCCAGTGGTCAGTGCGCCCTTAGACCCCTGCAGGCTGGCCACACTGCAGTGTACCAGTACGGACAGTTTGAAACTGCATTAAGGCAAGGCCTTCCCTAAGAGCAGGTGACATAAAAACCATTTACTTGGGCAGCAACAGCTGTGTTTTCACATTAGAATTCTTCTGTAAAGTACTTGCATCACAATGTAATGAAACAAGCTACATTTATATAGCAATTATTTATTCATATTGAGGAGGGGTTTTGTCACATGACAGAGGTGTAGTTTGGGAGTGACATGAGCCAGTCGGGGTGGAGGGGGGTGCCAAAGACGCTTCCCGCCTGGGGTGCAATCTAGTGTAAAACCGGCCCTGTAAAAATCCAACTCTATTATATCTGTGACTCTGGCAACACTGCTCTGCTCCTCCTCCTAGACGTATCAGCTGCATTTGACCTAGTGTATCACAACATCCTCTGTGAACACCTAATAACTAAGTTTCACTTCACACCAGAAGCTATCAACTGGGTCAAATCTTTATTAAATGGCCGCTCATCCAGATTCGCCATTGGCAACAAAGCATCCAGCACCATTCCTGTACCATTCAGTGTTACCCAAGGTTCCTGTACCTCTCCCACACTATACAACGTATACACCCCATTCAACCACTTAGACAGCATTGACATTCGATCTACAAGCTTTGCTGACGATATGCAAATTCATGAAATCTCACGGGCAACTATGCCCAAGACACCACCATCAACCAAGTCTACAGCATTATATAGAACAATATGGTTGATTATCACCTCTGCCCAAATGATGATAAGGCACAGCTACTCATCATTGGCTTCCCACACAGCCTGAAAAACCTTGATCCAGGCTACGCCCCTTTCACAATCGACGGCATCTGTATCCCAATAGCAGCACAAGTAAAAGTCCTATGGGTGTATTTTGATGCTGAGCTCAAAATGCAAAAACACATCAAGGCCCTTGCTTCTTCAACTGCCTACACAACCAAACTGATTAACCTTAGCAGAAAATTCCTCTCAACAAGCAACTGCCTTATACTTGCTAGAGCCATAATATGAAGCAAGTTAGTCTATTGCAATGCCCTTTCCTCTGACACTACAGAAACAAATGTCACAAAACTCAAACTTCTACAAAACACGCCTTCAGACGATCTTGGGGTCTTAAACGCACTGACCATATTACTCAAGCCAGGAAAGATGCACACTGGCTACCCATTAGAGCATGCATTGACTTCAAGATACTCACCATTGCCCACCACTACATATACAGCTAAACAGCTCCAGCATACTGCAACCTGAACAAGAAAAACCTCTATCCACCACCTATGATCCTCATCCTCCTTGACTCTAGATTCAACAAATAATGTGCTAGCAGCACCAGTTTTGTGGTTACCGCCCCTACCCTGTAGAACTCACTCGCTGCACCTATCAGAAATGAGCCCTCCCTTCATACTTGATCCATGCTCCTCGCCAGCTGCTGAAGCTCACACCATACTGTGACAATTACTTACTCTGCATGTTCACTGTAACTTAACTAGTGCTGTGATACCTCTGGGTCTTGGGCACTGTAAACAAATGAATACATAAATAAATAAAATAACCTGTCTCAAGGGCCCTAAAAGGTAGACCAGGAGATAGTTCTCTTAGAAGTAACTAATTCCAATCGTAGGCGGTTCGAGGTGTTGAGCCAGGGTTTATACGGTTGTGCTTGCGGGTTGAACTGTGGTCAAAGGCGTTGAGGAGCTTTGGTTCCAGTCGGTGAGTAGGTGTCAATCAGGTATGAGTGGGTGCTGCATGTGATTTGAGGTGGTGTCATGCAATGTAGGTTGAATGGATCACCGTGAGTGGCTTGATGATGGAGCATGGTTCAAAATGATGAGCACTGCTGGTTCCGGTCCATGGGTGACGTGATGGACCAGAAGTCAGAGTCATGCTTCAATGTGAAGTCCTGGCGGTTCGAGACTTGCTCAATGCAGCTGTTAGAAGTCATCTGCATGGTAAATTAGTGGTCGAGTCAGATAGGTGACAAGACTCTGTTGAGGTGATGCAGCGTTGAGCCAGTTAGATAATGCAAACACAGTGGTTCCATGTTCAAGAGAGTGCCAAAGGCAGAACCTGCGAGTCCTATTGGTTAAAATGCGGCAAACACAGCTCAAATGCAATTTGATCAGTTTGAGGTGATGAAAAACAGGGATCCCGATGGTTCTGTCTCTCAGGATGCTGCAAGTACCAATTTGTGTGCTCAGGTACACAATTAGTACTTTGTCTTGTTTTCTCCACCCAGGTGAGGCTGGCTAACACCTGCAAGAGTCCTTCACCTCCAGTGAGGTCCTGGGTATGGGTGTAGCATGCAGAGAGTCAGGTCATACTCCATTAGCAGTGCACCCACAATGTGCCCTGGGACTGCATAGAGAGCAGAGTTTTCCTCTGCCTCGGATCACTCCTTATTCACCACAATGGCTGTGGGTTTTGGAAAGATCAACTCTCCCAGAAGTGAATTCTGAATTCATTTCAAAAGTGAAGCAAAGAAGGAGTCGGAGAGCCCCTCTTTAATAGGCAAAAGGCCCCATGGGATTGGATGAAAGTAAGTCTTCCTTAAGGGGTACAATCCCTGTCCTTGTGACATGTGGTCTTTGACTAGATGGATCATAGCCAACATGCTTTGTGCTAGATGAAGTGTAGGTGACAGGAAAAAAGGAGCGGAACAGAGAAAAACAAGATGGTGCAATACTTCCCCAACTGTGCTGATTACACTAACCCTGCCCCCTTCTGAGACTCATAACATCAGAAGCCCTTCTGTATGCAACACCCTGGTTTGAGGCTAATTCTTTTGTTGCACCAATTGATTCCTGTTTCCCAGGACCGATTCTGCTAAGGTTTGTCCTGCTGGAGATAGGTGTTGTTGACCTGACAAAGGATCAAAAGAGAGGTAGCTCCCACTCTCTATTGTCCTTTTGGTTACAGCAGAGACAGTGTAGAGAGAATACATACAGCCTTATCAGGGCTGGCCTGGACTCACAGCAATGACATATGTATGATGCAGATCAAATGTGGCTTTAATAATTTTATGATTTGCCAGCAGCTATACCGCAACTAAGGTATGGCTTATGTTTAAAGATTAAACTGCCACCATTATGGCAATTCATCATAATGATGTGGTTTTGGAACAGAGGTGCGATTTTAAATATAGCCTCTGTGCAGCTGATGGAAGTGCACCTGTGACCTTTGAACTTGCTCTGTGACACTGAAGAGTAGGGTCTGCATATCAGGAGACTGATGTTGCAGGGCACATGTCTCACTATGCTTTTGGCGTGTATATTAATGAAAGGGGGTCTGGTTAGCAGACCACCCTTTCTGTGATCGAATTACCCCCATCATGTTATTAATTTACACAAATCAAAAAAGCCAGGGCTTCAACATCCTTGCCAGATGGCAATTCCTCAGAGTCATGCTACATTGTTTCTTTTTGGGTTTATGATTGACATTAAACTGCGTTTGTGCTTATATTATTGTTTTTTTACATTTCTCCTTTCTACACTGTCCCCTGAACCCCAATTCCTGACTTTTTTCTAGAGCTGAGCTAAATGAGAAACAGACTAGTGTTGCATTGCCTCTTTTTTAATAAGTGCATATAATAATTAGTATAATAATTTTAGTCACCAATCTGTGAACTCCACCCACTGATCACTTGATGGCTTAAGCAGACAACAAGCATTGCAAGGACTGTGTATCTCTCCTCACACCAGATAACATTATCTACCTTTGGCTTCCCTACAACCTCTTGCATCCCCTCTGGTCCCTCTCCCCTGCTACCTACACTCAACTCTACATTTTATCAGGCAGACTACAGGCCTGCTGGAGCCCTGACACCTCACCCATTGCAATACTTGATCTGTTATTGTCTTCACTGCTTATTGAATCCTTTGGAATCGTTGGCTTGACCATTGCATTGGAATCAGTAAACCCAGCAATGACCAACTCGACCACTTTAACCATATCAGGACAAATTAACATTTGTTTTAATGATAATAATTGAACACATAGCTCTCATCATACCCTATAGTACCACAATGAGTTCATAAACCAGTTTTCTACACTATCACTAAATATTTTTGTTGTATTTTCACAATTATGCCATTTGTTCTGTACTATGGAATGTGTGTTCAAGTCCTTTGTGGTATCGTCTCTTACACACTTTGAGGTTTGGTGAACTTGAATGTCTACCCAGGAGAGAAATTAGTCATATTGTACATGATTAGTCCTGGCAGCTAATGTTATAAAGAACAAACAATTAAAAATTTGAGGGATGACGCATTTCATTGAAACCAACTTTATGCAGTGAAAACAAAGACTTTTAAAGGTGGAGAGTATTCTTATTAAGTGCTTGCTTGGCCCAATTTTATGACCAATAAAACTGGCACAAAACATGCTTGGAACTGATGCTAGTAAATATTTTCTCAATGCTAGGTATTATATTTGATATCATTTCTGTATTGAGTATTTTCGGATAAGTAATTTAGGATTACTGATTTATGTCTGAATTATTGGCCTTTCTTGTATTGCCAATAACATTAGAACAAGCAAAGAGTTATTAAAAATATTCTACAATATGTTCTTTGAATCCGTTATTTGTATTTATTTGAAGAATAGGATTGTCAATTGAGATCTGCAGTATGCTGTGGCACCCAGAAACACAAAAAATGCATATGCATGGAACACGCAGGCTACAATGACCTCTGAATGGGCATACGACACACGGGGGAACCACAGTGGAAAATTATGTGAGCAAATCACCGTCTGTCTGGAAAATGTATGGAAAAAACGCATTGGCAACACCCCCGCCAAAACAAGAAGTGAGCTCTGCCGCAGTAAACAAGGAGTATGCACTGCAACTGTTGTGAAGTAATCGCGTGACAACCCGCGAGAAGTACAAGAACCACACGCTTGCTCTCCACAAAAAGCACGTACAGGAAAATGGTGTTCTACGCGGACCTTTAACCCATGCGCATTGCAATGCCTACGCATGCCACGTCACTTATGCGCGTACGCGCTAAGGGGCTTCTCGTATTACATGCACACGTGCTGATTTTTCACATGCTGAGTCACTCTGCACCAAGCTGGCCATGCGACAACACACAGAAGACCATGCTCCTGCCCAGAAGGCCATTTACCTGCCCCCCCGAAGCCCCAAGCAGCTTCCTATGAGCCATCTGCTGCTGCCAGACTGCCTGCTGCCAACATGCCCTGCAATTAGGTGCCTGCACATCAGCCATCACCAGGGGTTCAA
Organism: Ambystoma mexicanum; assembly: GCF_040938575.1. Taxonomy (NCBI): domain Eukaryota; kingdom Metazoa; phylum Chordata; class Amphibia; order Caudata; family Ambystomatidae; genus Ambystoma; species Ambystoma mexicanum. The sequence continues at coordinate 137,358,560 of NC_090941.1, read as the reverse complement.
GTTGCTGGGACCACCCCTGCTGGAACAGAAGACTCCCAACTGGTGTTCCATCGCTCCACAGCCCAGCCCAAGGACCCAGTTGCCCACCCACACCTGCCTCGGGGGTTGCCATGTTGGGCCAAACATTATCTGGGACCACTGGCGACCCCCCGCCAGGGAGGCAGAGGGCTGCCAGCTTCACTGCTAAAGAAGTTGGCATCCTGGTGGACGAAGACCTGGCACATTATGATGCCCTCTTCGGACAAGCACGCACTGACAAGGATGGATGGGCGAGGATGTGGCTGGACATCGTGGGTGCCATAAAAGTGCAGGGGGTGGCACCCCGCGACTGTAAACACGTCCATAAGTGCTGGGAGGACTTCAAGTCCAGGACCCTCAGGAACCCCTGGCACCTCTTGGATGAAGTGGGGCGCCGGGTTATGCTTACCACCGACCAGATGCCGGTCCTGGTGCGCATTCGCCCAGCGCTTCACCACCAGGTCCTCGAGAGGCAGACCCATCTCGAGTCGAGCGCTAAGTGTCCATGCGTTCTCATTCGACACAGTGCATGTTGAGGTGTGGCAGGAGTGTGCAGCTTGGACATATGTCTGACATGGCCCATGTATGGATGTGTATGTGCAGGGACATGACCGTGCTGCATGTGAGTCCAGTCATGTGTGCTGCACATCAATGGTGTATGTGTTGCAATGCATGATGCACAACTGCATGTGAAGATGCACACATGTTTGCATGCCTGTGTGTGGACTTAGCCATGTTTGGGGTGTGACACATGGATGCTCGTCCCACCTTCATGTACGTGTATGTGACACGGACATGTAGGTACCCGATTGGCAGATGTGACATAGTTGACGATGATTGCACTGTGACCAGAGGTAGAGATGGCCAGATGCATTTCTGTCTGGTGGCGTGTGTGCATGTGAAAGGCATGCTCCATGATGCTTGTGACATCATGCCACCCTTAGGATGTTCATGCAGTTCCATGTGAATGGATGTAGATGCCTGTTGCACGTTCCCTGCTTGTTTGTGCATGTGTGTGGGTTCAATTGACTTGAGTGATGTGGAGTGTGATGCTGTCTGTGATGTTTGACACTGCCACTCATGTGCTATAGTCATGTGTCGAGGAGCCCATTGCATTGTTTCCTGATGCCTGTGTTCTGTCTCTCCCTGTCTGCAGCGTCGACTGATGAAGAAGACAGAGACAGCGCTGTGGAACCCAGTGGCAGGGATGCCACCGCCAGCTGGAAACGCAAGGCCCTGCCCCCCTCCCAGGTAATAATATCTTCTGGGAGTGAGGGGACTGGTGCCGCATCCATGGTCGCAGCTTCCGAGGGGAGGTCCAAGAGGCCAAGGTTGGATGTGGACTCCTCTGCAGATGAAGGGGCAGGTGAGCCCCCATAGGAGCATGCTACGGGAGACGGCACAGAGTCACAAGTGGTGCAGTCCAGGGGCGGGGGCAGGAGGCAGCACAGGTCGCTGTGGAGGTGCCTGTGTGTAATCCTGTCCCTGATCCTGTGACTGCATCATCCTGCACCAGCAGGCATGCCTCTGTCCGGGCCCATTCACAGGTAGGGGATGTGTCCACGTCAACTGACCTTCCTCTACCTGCGGACGAGGCAATCTGTGATAGGGTTGAGCCTGTCCTAGTCGGTGTCGCATTACATACACGGGTGATTCAGGATGATGTGTGTGGTTCCAGGCAGGACAATGCACATCATTTCGGACACCTGTGTGGCCACGTCGACTTGCTAGGACAGGTCGTTGGCACAGGGTTCCTTTGTGTGCTGGACTCTCTTGTGACCCACTCCTCATCTGCACACCCTATGCGCCATTCGTCCTCCATGCCGTCTTCCCTCCCATGTCTCACCTGGGCACCCTGTGGATCTGCCCCATCCACAGCAGCTAGGCTGGTGGAGAACACATCCCTGCCACAGTCAGAAGTCGGAGGACCAGCAAAGGTGGTCACCCCAACAACTGGTGCCCTGCCAATGGAGGATGTGCAGGCACCTCCGAGCAGGGCACAAGCACGGTGGCACCGGAGGATCCCATTGTCCCGGAGGCCATCGTGATTTCAGAGGCAGTTGGCATTAAGGCAGAGGCAGGCTCGAGGTGGGAGGCGTCAGGCCTCGGGGCCGTTTACATCACAGGGGCAGGCATCGGCCGATGGGCACGAGGACCCTGGACTATGTGTGTCTTCCGTGTGGCAGCGGTTGGGCCAGTAGATAGGTGCAGAGCGGCGGCGGGCAGAGAGGGCATGGCTCACGATGGTCAGGGTGGAGAACTCCATGCATCGGGCATTGAGGCGGGCAGCGTCCCTTGAGGAGACTCGCAGGGAGTTGGTGGAGACCATGGCGACATCCCTGCGAGCCCTCGAGGACACCTCCCAGATCCGCCTCTGGGACATCAACATGGAGTTCGATGATGCCCTGGCCAAAGACATTAACATCAAGAAGTGAGCCGTAGGACTAGCCCTCCGCGATTGTATTTAGTTAATTAGGCTTAGGTTTCCTTTCGTTTCATTTTTATTTTGGAGTGGATGGACTTTGTTCCACTTTTTGTACATAGTTGTTTTTCTGTAGGTTTTTTGGTAGGTTTCATTTGGTTTTGGGATCATTGACCCTGAGAACTTTCATTGTATATAGTTCTGGAACTGTGGACATTGTTATTTTCAGATTGTTCACACCCATGCTGGAATGTTTTTTTTTTCATTTACCCTTTGGATTATGATTTTCATTTTTCAGGACATGGACCACTGGGATTTTTTTCTTATTTATTGATGACATATGTTTTGGATTTGCCATTTCGGTTCTGTTCACTTTAATTTCTCCTTGTCATTTTTGGTTTTCGTTTGTGAGATTTCTTTTAATTTAATACAATTGCATCTGTTCTTTATTTCGGTTGTGTGCTCTCATTGGTTTGGTGCATGTTTCAGTTGTCATTGCCACAGTCATGTGGCGGTGGTGTGTGGCCATGTTTGGCATGTCTTTGTGTGCATGCATGTATGCTTCTGTGCATGACATGCCATGGGGCCAGTACTGGGAAGTGGGGACAATGGATGGGTGTGGAGTTGCACTGTGGGGGGAGTGTGGGGGGCATTTGGGTGGACATTTGGTGCATGCATGTATGTTGTGTCAATTTGTTGGTTGGGTGGACATGAGTCAGGGCCTGCTGACAGCTTGCCGTCACTGGTGGGGGTGGGAGGATATAAGTCGGGCCTGCTGGCAGGTGCCTGTCACTGGTGGGGGTAGGGGGACATGAGACAGGGCCTGCTAGCAGGTGCTCGTCACTGGTGGGGGATGTGAGGACATGAGAGGGGGCCTGCTGACAGGTTGCTGTCACTGGTGGGGGTGGAGGGACATGAATCGGGGCCTGTGGCAGGTGCCCGCCACTGGTGGGGGGATATGTGTTGGGGCTCACAAGTGCATGGTGCCATGGGGGCTGTGTGTGGGGCATGGTCACGGATGTTGTGGGGTCCCCTGTGGTGTGGGCTGCATGCGGGGCATGGTCAGGGGTGCTGAGTGGTCCCCTGTGGTGTGGGCTGCCTGCGGGGCATGGTCAGTGGTGTTGGGTGGTCCCCTGTGGCAGCCTGCGGAGCATGGACAGTGGTGTTGGGTGGTCCCCTGTGGCGTGGGCTGCCTGCGGGGCATGGTCAGGGGTGATGGGCTGCCTGCGGGGCATGGTCAGGGGTGTTGGGTGATCCCCTGTGGTGTGGGCTGCCTGTGGGGCATGTTCAGGGGTGTTGGGTGGTCCCCTGCGGTGTGGGCTGCCTGCGGGGCATGGTCAGGGGTGATGAGCTGCCTGTGGGGCATGGTCAGGGGTGTTGGGTGGTCCCCTGTGCTGTGGGCTGCCTGCGGGGCATAGTCAGGGGTGTTGGGTGGTCCCCTGTGGTGTGGGCTGCCTACAGGGCATGGTCAGGGGTGTTGGGTGGTCCCCTGTGGTGTGGGCTGCCTGCGGGGCATGGTCAGGGGTGATGGGCTGCCTGTGGGGCATGGGGAGATGGGGAGAGTACACCCGGGTGGGCCCACACAGCCAAATCGCGTGAAAGGCACACTCGCATACCCCGGAATACACATACCCCGTTCGTGCGTGCAAAATCGCGTGAAAAGCGCACTCGCGTACCCCAGAATACACGTACCACGCTCATGCCGGCGAAATCGGGTGAAGAGCGCACTCGCGTATCCCGGAATACACGCACCCCGCTTGTGCCGGTGAAATTGCATGAAGAGCGCACTCGCATACCCCAGAATACATGTACCCCGCTTGGCCAGCCAAATTGTGTGAAGAGTGCACTCGTGTACCCCGGAATACACAAACCCAGCTTGCGCCAGCGAAATCGTATGAAAAGTGCACTCGCATACCCGGGAATACACGTACCCCGCTCGCGCCAGCAAAATAGCGTGAAAAGCGCACTCGTGTACCCCGGAATACAGGTACCCTGCTCACGCCAGCGAAATCGCGTGAATAGTGCACTCGTGTACCCCGGAAAACACGTACCCGCTCGCGCCAGTGAAATCACATGAAAAGCGCACTCCTGTACCCCAGAATACACATACCCCGCTCGCACGAAAAAAGGGCACTCATGTACACCCGCATACACATACCCTGCTCGCACCAGCAAAATCGCATGGAAAGTGCACTAGCATACCCCCAAATTCGCACACCCGTGTGGTGAGGAGCCACATGCCTTGGTATCAGGGAGGAAACCCGGTAGACTGCTGTCCAACTTTAAGTTGGCAGGGTCTACTCTGTCTAAATCCGGGAGGATCAGTATCAATATATAAATAAGAGACAGAGCTACATGTACAGGTGCTGGTTACAAAGGAATATGACCTACAGAAGGGACCCGACACATATAAAAAAAATTACCACACCATTTTTAATAACCACCATAAACTGTTTTCTTCTGATGAATGTTTGTTATTACAGAGACGTTATAAAATGGCATATTAAGCCAAATAGATTCTGATACACAACAGGTTGCCCGAAGTGTATACTGTTTTTTCTTGACTTTGTTTTAGTTAGCAATTGATTGCCTATTACGTATTCCTGTTTTTCTTGTGAAGTTTTGTAATCTTTTTATTGTGGACCGCTGAATTTAATCTTGTTTTTTAAAATTGCTGATTTATTATTAAAAATTGTGTGGTCATTTTTTTATATGTGTCAGGTCCCTTCTGTAGGTCATATGCCTTTGTGGCCAGCACCTGTACATGTAGCTCTGCCTCTTATTTATATATTGAGGAGCCACATGCACCACCTGCAGGCAGCCCACACCACAGGGAACCCCCTGACCATGCCCCACAGGCAGCCCTCACCACAGGGGACCACCCAACACCCCTGACCATGCCCCACAGGCAGCCCACACCACACCACAGTGGACCACCCAACACCCCTGTCCATGCCCCGCAGGCAGCCCATCACCCCTGACCATGACCCGCAGGCAGCCCTCACCACAGGGGACCATCCAACACCTCTGACCATGCCCCCCAGGCAGCCCACACCACAGTGGACCACCCAACACCCCTGTCCATGCCCCGGAGGCAGCCCACACCACAGGGGACCACCCTACACCCCTGCCCTTGTCCCGCAAGCAGCCCACACCACAGGGGACCACCCAACACCCCTGTCCATGCCCCGTAGACAGCCAACACGACAGGGGACCCCATACATTTTACATTTACATTTTATAAAGCGCTCACACAGCCCGCAGGCATCGAGGCGCTGTTACAGGAATTGTTAGTTTTTCTTAGTTGTGTAATTGTGTTTTTTCTTTGTCTTAGTTACGTATTTATAACGCGCTTAAACACTCAGAGGTTTCTAAGCGCGGACCCGGGGATCGAACCTGTTGTTGCTTTGTGTCGTCTTGCTTCCAAGACGCGCACGCTGCCGCTGTGCTATCCTCCCGGGACATACACCCCTGATCATGCCCCACAAGCAGCCAACACCACAGGGGACCACCCAACACCCCTGTCCATGCCCCACAGGCATCCCACACCACAGGGGACCACCCTACACCCCTGCCCATGCCCCACAGGCAGCCCACACCACAGGGAGGACTTTTTCCATGCAATTTGCCTGGTGCAGGCAGGGTGCATATTGCAGGGGGTGCACGAGGAGATTTTCACGCAATTTGGCTGCCTGTGCACGGTATGTTTATTCACGGGGTTACATTAGGCCTTTTCCACGCGATTTTGAAGGCGTGAGCGGGCTATGAGTATTCAAGGGGGTGCGTGAGTAGATTTTCACACGTTTTGGCTGCCGCGAGAGGGGTACACGTATTCAAGGGGAGACGCAAGTACATTTTCACGCGTTTTGGCTGCTGCAACCGGTGTACACATAGTTTTTCATGAGATTACTGTCTAGGGGGCCTGTAAACTGGTCCAGGGTTAGCGCGGCCCTTTGTGCCGTATTGGGGATTTCTATGGCTTTTTCTGCCACAAGGGGTGTTCTTGGGGGTGTAACTGGTGCTGCTGGATGTTCGCTGCGCCACAGCTGCAAATGGCTTGGGAAATCCATGAATACGCAGTACGCCTGAATGCTGTTAGGCACACGCGGCTGGCGCACGCTGGTGCACACTCCCCCTCTGCGCTGGCCATGTGCGCTAATTCTGCGCTGAATTCTATGAATTAGTATTTCTTGTTTTAGATGAAAACATGTCATGGCATGCATGACGAGGCAGACGACTCTAGACAAATTGCCTTCTTACAACCACAATGCATTTCCAAACATTGCAGTACATGCATCCAACTATGGGTGTTTCCTGTGAATTTGCATGAGGCACTGTTGCTCCAAATGCCAAACGTAGCTGTCATTCTTTCTTTGTTGTTTATTCCAGGAACAGATTTGTTCGACTTACTCAAAACATCTCAAAGTTTTGCGCAATGGATTTTTCTGAAGTTTAAATATTTTAACCGATAATCTCTATCAACTGTTAACAGTGCACATTATAAACTCCTGTTATTACATTTATTTGATCAGTTATATATTAACTTGAATGTGTTTTATATCTGCAGTCTTTATAAATAGGTGATTTTAATCTGTAATGAATTGTTAAGATATTAATGTTTTAATTTGTTTTAACAACGTTTACTGTGAACCATTGTTTAATAGAACCAGATGCACTTAAATTAAAAAACAAAAAAATGATTGCATTTGAAAATACAAAATAAGGCTATTCACCACAAATACATATGAGTTTTCAACTGCATTTTACAAAAGTACCACAACATGTGGTATCCAATAGCTGCACGTTTTCAGTAAATGAGGAGCTCTCGACTCTGGTGATAGTTCTTTTTGTCTATTGGCAACTTATAGATATGTTTTGCTAAATTGGCCTGTTCTATGGGCAACTATATGGGCAGCACTATCTGCATAATCCATAATCTTTAAAATATTTGAAGCTCTAGCCAACATAGACAGTTATCACCACAAAATAAGATATGAGTAGTGCAGATGTGGTATTGGAACCCCAATTGTATTGTAGTCTCTCAAATGCATTAGCATAGGTGTCACTTGTCTCGTGGACGCCAATGTGTATGTTATCTTTTAATGTGAAGTTTCAAGCACAGATCTGGTATATTGAGTTCCAACATAAAATGAAAAGTTCACACCCTCTGAATAAAACATTGCAGAACACATGTCTGGAAAAATAGAAATCTACATGAATGCATGCATACCTTTGATGGATGGAGCAGAAGCATTTCTTCTGATAGAGGGGGAATGACCAACAAACGCTAGAAGGAGATGCCAGAAGAGAAAGAAACAATGTAATCTATTCTCATACTTGCTTGGAGCTGAATCGAGAAGGGCTTGAAAAATGAGTTTATTCATCAAAGAAGAAGCTGTAAATGAGCAGATAGGTTACAGTACAACTGCAGCCTGAGGGGAGGATCATTGTACCGCAAGGTGTGCGTGTCAGGTATGACCTTATTACAGTCGCTCACAAAACGATTTCCCACTAAATAAGAAAGCCAAGTATACGAGATATGGTTGAAGCATTCACAGAGTAAATGAGGTTATGGGTTTCCTCACTCCAAGGGATGAGCTGCTTCAGTTGTGTGACAGTAAAAATCAGGCAGGTTTAGCCATAGAATTCCCTCTGAAAATCAGCAGCCACAGCTCACTCTGAATATGTCCTTTGTGCCGCTGGTGCCAACTTATGAATAATGCAGTAATGTATGATACATGTCAATAAAACGCCCTTTTATAAGACAAAAGGAAAACAAATATAATGCCACCAGGTCCTTGATTAGGATCCATTTGTTGACCTTTGATTTGGTACAGTTCTAGTATGTACCTAACGTAGGTCCAAACTAAAGCTGCTACCAATAAGTCACTTAGTAGCAAGGTCTTGGTTGGGTGACTAAAACACGAGGGGATTCATAACGAGTTTGGAGGTAAATCGGCAGAATAGTCACTAATTTACCACCAAAATCATTTTCTGTTACTGCCACTCAGTCCGGCGTGCTTACAAGGGGATTACAATTGGTGGTATCTTGGTATAAATCCCTATTTTTGGAGTCCATGGGACTCCATGGGTATTTTTGGCAATTTACTGTGAGTGGTAAATCCGAGCAGTAAATCTGCAACTTTTTGTCCATGAAGTGGAGAATTTATCTTCAGCATCATGTTAGTTGTAAATCCTCCACTTCAAAGGCAAACTAGGAATGTGGCTGTGCAGTAAAAACATTTGTGATTCCATTACTGCCCAACAAATTTGGGCAATAACAAAATGACTACCACTTTTTTAACTGTACGGCCACTCTCGTAATAAGCCCCAAGATCACTTCCACCCGTGAGCAGAAAAGCATTTAGTACAGAACACCCTTTACTTTGAGGAGGTAGCACAAGCTCTATTGTGTCTGCATCTGTGATGCACTTGCCATTTATACGAGGACCGGGCAACATTGAATGCTTACAATCATATAATACATGGAAGCCTGCAATATCTCTAGAAAAGCCTGGAAATAATGTTCTAATTACAGTGTAGTTGTGACATCACAACTGACCTGTAATAAGAAAACAAAATCACAACTGCTCTGTAATCAGTTAATACTCTTGAGTTGTGACATCACAATGCCTACTGAGCCCACAGAGAGAATTCCAGCTGCCACTGCAGCACTTAAAGCTGAGAAAAACTTTTCCAGTTCCTTACTTGCAGAATAGCTTTCTTTGCCACTTTACAGCCATTAATTGACAAGGAACTGTTTATTGTAGAATGTTGAATTTGTTCACTGCTGTAGTTTAAAGGGATGGTCTAGTAAACATTTTCATTTCAAAAATAGATAGGCCACATTAAAAAAAAAATACTAGCATCCTCCGTTTAAAACTTCCTATGTAAAATTTTGAGCTATTCAAGCTCAAAATTCGAAAAAGCAAGCACAGGGGCGCCGCCATTTTGTGAAATGGAGGCCCTCCTGTGCTGGCTTTTGCTTTTGCGGCACTAATGAAGGAAAAGCTTCAAAAGCGACCGCAAACATAAATACAACGTTTTTAAAGCTGCAGTTTTATTTCTAAGTTTTCCGGGCTCCTCCAGCCCGGAAAACTTAGAAAAAAAACCGCAGCTAGTGCTTATTTTTTGTAAAAATAAATAAATAGCACTTACCGAGATTCAGCTGCAGCTTTCCTGCTCTGGTCTCCGGTCCGCGTCCTCAGAGTCCCGGCACTAATGAAGGGAAAGCCACCCAGCGGTAGACTTTATTTACTACAGCTGGCTGGCTTTTCCTTCATTAGTGCCGCAAAAGCCAGCACAGGAGGGCCTCCATTTCACAAAATGGCGGCGCCCTTGTGCTTGCTTTTGAGCTTAAATATCTCAAAATTTTACATAGGAAGTTTTAAAACGGAGGATGGTAGTATTTTTTTTTTAATGTGGGCTATCTATTTTTGAAATAAATTTTTTTACTAGACTATGCCTTTAACAGCTGTGAGTAAAAATCTGCATGTTGTTACTTATTTTAAAGCACAAAGTGAAAACATTTTGTCAGACATTTTATGAAACGGCTCAAACTATTTCTCTGCAACACATTAGGAGCTACATTTTTGCTTTTTTAAATCCAAACAGATTCTATATTGATTATATGGATCAACACATCTAAGATCTCTTACATTATACTATGCAAGAGACAAGGTATTGGAGGGAATGACAGTGTGTGACTGTGTGTGATCACGTATTATACGGAACAACATATCCCTTACCATACCTCTATTTGGTCACAAAACTTCTCTGTGACTTGCAACATTCTTATAACGTGCTATAAGGGGTACTTTATCCCATATACAGATTTGCTGTTGTAAATTGATTATTTTCTGTTGAACTCCAAACCATCTGAATTTCTTAGTAATTTGGAAATGCCAACATGTCCAGGGTGTGGTCGGGTGGATTGGCTTAAATGTGACAATATTTTTATTTTGAATTTAATGTGATATAGTTTTATAAACAAAAACTTTACACATGTAATTCAATAAACACAATAAATCATTCCTTAAAATCCAAATTCATCATCTCCAGATAATCACATAAAAGAACATTTTGCTTGTTACATATAAATGATCATACTATCTAAAATAATAATAAAAGGAAATTATCAGAGGAGACAGAGACTACTTAGGCAAACAGATAAACACATAAATATGTACATATCCATCAATTGATCAATGCTTCAAATATTAAGGATGTGATACATATATTCATATATTCACCACTAACATGTGTCTTTCACTACTTTTCCAGAAGGAGTATAACAGGGCTCCGCCCCCATGGGTGTAGATAGTTTCTGTTCTGGGAGACTATTCAGACCTCGTAGTATTCATAGTTAGTTGTTACTCAGTCGTTTGTCTACATTACACCAAACTCTATATAGAGGTAAATGCAGACTGACATTCAAGGTTTTTAAACACATATACCAAAATTCATCTTCCTTAATGTGATTCAGGTCATGAACGTAACTGCCATAATGTTTAATATATAATGAGCCCAATTTTGGGCATAACATTAGAACATGTCTGGCAGTTTCAAATAAAGTTCTCCTTTTGCAAATCCGACAGAAACTTTCAGCTTTAGGAATTGCTCGTTCACAGCCATTCACCATTGATACCGGAAGATGATTAATACGTAAAAGTAATAGAAAACGTCTGAAATTATCAGATGGACACAAATTTAAATAACCTTGAGGCTTTTTATACGTATATAGGATATGTGAAATTAATCCATAACTTCTCAGACTTTCTAAGTGTTTGAAGTTGTTTTGCCAGTCCCATAACTTCAATCGCTCCCCCAATTGGAATTTTAAATATTCAAGATCTTTGCCCCACTGAGGCTTCCACTCTATGGTCCTGAACAGTGTAGTCATTTCATCAGTAAACTTAACCTGTTTATTCCCACTGATATCTTCTCTCAGTGATGTCAGTAACGGATTGGTAGTATTCACTTGGATTTTAACAAAGAATTCCGCTCTTTTTTTAAGAACCATGGATTTCAGTGAGAACAACCCAAGTTCAATTCTCAGCACTGCCATTGGTATCCCTTGCGATAATCCCAGTAGTTTACGCCAAAACTTGCACTCTATTACCTGTAGCCAATCTAAGTTCATACTAACCAAGGCCTCTAATCCATATATTACCATGGGGACCAGGCATTGAATATATAATTGGCGTGCAGCCCAAATGGAAGACCCACTCTGGTTTCGAGTGAACTGGCAGATCATGGCAGTTAACTGGGCAGCTTTTGTTTTACGATTTTGGGAACAGGAATCATAATTACCTTTGGAATCTAATTCTACTCCCAAATACCTATATTTTCCCATGGGAATAGAGAATTAATTCCGTGTTGTTCTGATTAATTGCTAATTCATTCAATTCTGCATATTCCCAGAGCCCCTCTGTGGATCGTAAAAGGCGGCTGAATGTATGGTCAAAAATGACCAAATCATCCGCGTAAGCCATTACCAGACAATAATTGGTACCCGCTTTCGGAGGACAGTTATGAGCAACTCTAATGAACTCAGGGATATCAGATACAAATAAATTGTATAAGGTTGGTGCAGTAACACATCCCTGTTTCACCCCCGAAGTTGTTTTATAGATCTGGTAGTAGTTCCACTGCTGTCCAGTCTTAATTGGACTGAGGTATTGCAGTGAAGAAGCTGTAAGTAATAAAGCAACCCCGCAGGGCAAGCCATTCCTCTCAGCTTACTCCACAGCTTCTCCCTGTTAACAATGTCAAAGGCTGCCTTAAAATCAACATATAAGGCGTACAATGGAGGATTATTTGGTAGTAAGGCTTTGTCTCTTAAGCTATTCATAATAAAAAGATTATGAGAAGTAGAGAATCTGGCCCTAAAACTGCTTTGGAAGCAGTCTAACACCCCTATTCCTTCAGCCCAAGTTTGAAGTTTCTGTAACAACAAGGAGGAGAACATTTTCCCCGAGCAATCCAACATAGACAACAGTCTATAATTGCTCGGATCAGATCTGTTCCCCCTCTTGAATACTGGAGCTAATATTGCAGTCTGCCAAGTTTCAGGAATTCTGCCTTCTATAAGATCCTTTTTAATGAAGATTTTTAATAAGTTTGCCTAAAAGATAGGATTGTTTTTCATGACTATATTTGCAAGACCATTGGGTCCCGGTGCACGTGAAGCCTTAAGATTCGAGATTTTGTCCTGAAGTTCAACCACGCTTACTGTAAAAGGCGTGGGAATATGCTTATCAATGAATGGCCATTCAGTAGTCTCTACCATATTCCCATTGCGCTTTTCAAGGAATCTCACCCATTCTTCAGCATTTATGGGATTGATTTGAGGAGTTAACCTACTCCCCCTGACCTCACAAAGTAAAGCCCAGATATTACGGGTATTTCTTGAACAAATAACTTGCACTGTCTTTTGCCAGCATTTCAGTTTTTTGGTTCTTTTCCATTGTTTGGACCATGACCTATATTGATTCTTTAATTCTCTGATTTTACTATGAGCCACAATCATGGAACTAGTAATAGTCTTTATTTTATGTGTTCCGCTTCTAAGTGGAGGTTTGGCATCTCTGATTACTCGATCAGAGATCGGAATAGAACCCATATCCCTGATAGGACAAAGTAATTTTTTGGTGGCATACTTGCCTGTGAAGGCATATATCCACCCCTCCATGTCCTCTAGGGTCATGGAATTAAATACATTCTGGTGCCATGTCTCCCAATCTTCACTGTCTTGGCAAGCTCTTAAAATATTATTTTCTGACCACACTAATCATGTGGCTGCATGATTAACTAGAGTATTGCCAGTCAGTATCACCGGGGCAGGGCCCATAGTACTTTCCAGATGTAAACTCAGAACCTCATGATCGCTCCAATCATTTTCCAGAACTTTTATATCTTTTACTAAGGATGCCACATCAGCACTAGTGCAAACATAGTCAAGCGTTTGGCGCGCCTCCCCCACCCTCCCGGTAAATTTCCCCAGACGGTCGCTAAGAGTGCGCCCATTAATGACTTCAAGATCCCATCTTTTAAAAAAACACAGCCATCTCTTTCCCTCCTCATCACAATTATGTTGCATGTGAGAGAGCGGATGTAGCAATTCATTATTCATAGTTCCCTCTGCTCCTTTAATGTAACAATTAAAATCACCAGCAAGTATAACATAGTTACTTTCCGATTCACTCCTCCATACACACAACAACTCATGCAGAGAGTCTTGAATTCGTTCTCTGCCAGTTGCACCATGGGGATTGTATAGATTGACCAACAATAATTTCACCCATTTATCTTTCATAGGAATAACCACCTCCAGAGCATTAATATTGTCCTGGATATTTCTCTTGATGCAATCGATTTTTCTACCCTAATCATTAGTCCTCCATAAGGTCTTCCAAATTGTCCATTTTTTGCTGGGGTGTGATATAACGTATATCCATCTATTATAATAGGAGTGAGTAGCCAGGTTTCCTGCAACATAAAGAAAGAGTATTCTACAATGAGCGGAAGTGAACCATTTGTTACCATAAAATGATTGAAACCCCTGGTGTTCCAGGACAGTAATGTAAAAGTTCAAGGTTTATTCACCACCAGGGGTAAGGCGTCAGCTAACCACTTAAGGGTGTTCTGGATATCACTCATGTGTACATTATTCCCAGTGGTTAATATAGGCTTTCCGATTTTGTTATCCTTAGTGGGCTTGGACTTCATGTTTATCAACGGATCATTGTCATCAGGATTAACATCCACCCCCAGCCCCACCTGGGCTAGGCTGTTCCTGTGTTTCCGTATCAGTTGTGCAGAAGCCAAGACCTTGCAGTGCAAAGCTGTCACATTAGGGTGGGAGGAATGTAGGGGTTCAACAAAAGAAAAGTCCTCAGAGAGAATTACTCTCAGTTGTGGTATTAAATGCAGTTTGGCAAGCATAGGCTGTCGAGATAGCCACTTGCCACTTGTTTTCTGGTTAAGATTCTTCACTAAACAGATCTTACTCTCCACTTTACTTTCCTCTCTTGACTCCTCTATACTTTCCATGACAAAGTTAAAACTCTCTTGACTACATCTTAAGGTATTCTTATGAGGCATAGAGGATTGATTATCTTTAATACAGGAGTTTCCAGAAGAGGCAGTAACTTGGCTGTTATTACTAACGATGGATATTTCATTAACTTTTTTAGTTAGGATCCAACTAGTTAGTGTCCCAGTGCTCTTTTTCTGCCGTTTTCTAGCCTTGAGGGCTCTCTTCTTAGCCTTTATCGATTTTTGCTGTGGGTTGGCTGTATTAGGTAGAGGAGATACCACCACCACCGGTACATCTTTCATTGCTGCTCTCTTCGCCATTCTGCATTGTTTCTTAGTAAGGTAAGTTCTTTGTTCTTCCGCAGGTATTACAGGGGCCTCAGAAATAGCCTGTTCTTTCTCACACTCTATATCACATACCAAGTCTGGGTCAGGGAAATTAAGCTGTAATACCGTGTTCACATGAATTCTCCCACACAGTTTCAGAAGAATTTTTAATGCGAACTGTAAAGAAGATATTGATGCCTGTAGATCGGCAATTGCAGTGGCGTTAGATCGAGATAAGTGATTTATGGGATCTTCTGACCAGTTTTCCGTATCCTCAATGTCAATCTGGAGATTACTGGACTCAGATAAACGACCGGTGCAGGGAACATCAGAAGAACTATTTGCCGGCTGGAGAACCTGCGCCTCAATCGTGATAGCTGCTGCTTTCTGGGGTAACCCCATTGAATTATCATCTTCAGTAATGTTCCTTGGAGCCGGCGCCATTGATCTCTGTATGGATAAGCAAAGGTCTAATAGTGAATTGTTATCGATGTCATCATAGTTTGTCGAGTTCGAAGGCTGACTCCCATTATTCACAGAGGGAGTAATCTCTTTTCTATGCTTATTTGGGGGTGCTACTGCAGCTTTATTGAATAATGCTGGAATAGTACCTCTCTCCTTGGGAGGTGATTTCAAAGTTTCCCCCAATGTACTTTTATTTGTATTCATATTCACTTTATTCGAGTTTCCTTTTCTCAAGTTATAATTCGTTCTTACACTTCGTGCCTTAGGAGGCATAATCACTATACGTGTGATATAGTGAGTAATACTCAACAGAAACAGAAATATTAAGCCTAAATTAACAATTACGAAAATGTAATGTCCGCAATTGTACTCAGGCAGAAGTAAAAAAATCTGTTGCGTTGAATAAGATATAACTTTGTTAGCAGCAAAATGGGCGCTGTATGTCAAGATCTATTGACAGTCCAGTTAATTCTTCCACTCATAGTAATACACAAGCTAGTGATAGAGGTTATATATGGGCAAACATGCCCTACAATAGATCACTGCCCCTTTCTTTCTCTGGACTTGTGTTCAAACTTAATGATGGCAGTTGGGAAATGGACAGACTTACCATGCACGTATTTCAAACAGTGCGCTATCAGAGCGCCTTCCAGACCTTTCCCAACCTACCAACCTTCCAAGCGACCACAGAGGACCGCTTGTCTTTTTTTGATTTGACCCCCGGGGCAAGGGAGAGGGGGAAGAAAGGAAGAAAGGGAGAGAGTAAGGGGGAGGAAAGGCGGGTAAAGCGGGCGGGAGCAGGAAAATCCTTCACACCAGTAAGCCACACCAGTGAGCTAGCAGCCTAGCTACTGGTTATAACTATACCTCGGCAGGAGGCAACCTCCGCTTCACACGCTGCCGCGATTCACCCAGCAATTCACCCAGCTATCGACTCTCCTTCTCGCTGGGTAGCCTCCTCTCACCCCGTCGGCCCACAGACGCGCTCTCGGACTTTCGAACTCTCGAGCCTCTCGCAGACTTGAGGAAAGGACCCTCTCACGCTTTCACAGAGTCAAGCCCACCTCCACCGTACTGCGCATTAGAAATGCAACAATGCTCGTAACAGAATGAGGCTGCTTCTGTCTCAATGCACTCCCGACTCAATGTGACAATATGGATTTATATTTAATTTAAAATTATAACTATATTGTCATCAAGAAACAATGTCACAAATCCCTTATTATAAAATAATCTGGGAGGTCTGATCTCATCCCCTGTTACATTATACCACTGTATATGTATCCTAAATTGGGGCTCTCCTCAAAAGATGTTCCAAGCAAACACACAGGGCATTCTGTGTAGGAAACACGTTTCCGGTGCACAAACACCTCCAGGCAACCTGATCCAGTCTACATACAATCCCTCTGCCAGCTTTGCAATATTTGTGAGGGAAGATTCGGGCATTAAAGAAAAATATATGAGTACGTCCAATAAAAACACATACACTATCTAGAAATTGATTTTTTTTAGATGAAGTCACTCAGTCCCGCAAGATGTGTTCCCTGGGTGGGCAGATGATTTTTCTCACATCTATATTCCATCTCTCAACTGCACCACATCCTCAGCCAAATGCCGTAGAAATAGATGTTTCTGCAAGACTTTCTGGCCCTGACATAAGATACTTGGTGAATTAAGCACTGCTAGGTCTACAGTCCACCTCCTGAGCCATCATCTGATGGAGAAATCGGCTGCCAATGGCCTTCGTCAGTGATCCAGAAGTGGGGTGCTGGGGGAGCCTTGCCACTTCCCAACCACCTATACCTCGGTAAAGAGATTCTCCCTTCCCAGGCTAGCTGGGCTGATTCCCTTTGCATTCTATGATGCCAGAGAGGTGGACTACTACCAGTTTGCATGTTCATATCATTTGGATTTGCCTGTATTACTGGTACTTGAGAGCCCAGATGTGTCCGTACCTAAATTCATAATTATTTATTTATTTATTTGTAAAGCGCACCTTCACCAACAAGGGCATCATGGCGCTAGCTGGGAGGCATTAAGGCATCAAAAAGCAAGGGTGGAAGGGCACTGGAATAGCAAGGTCCACACGCTTTGAAACGGGCAGCCAGTATAATGAAGCAAGGATAGGGGGAGTGGTTGCCTGAAAAGAAGCCCTTGTCCCCACTCTGCCAGCAGTGTTCTGCACAAACTGCAGGCAGCAAAACAAATAAAGAGGCTGAGCCAGGTACAGGGCATTACAGTATTCCAAGCATCCAGAGACCATGGAAGATACCACCAGGGCTTGTGAATGAACGGGGAGGGAAGGGAGGGCTTTGCATAAAACTTTGAGCTTAAATTAAACTAACCTGAGGCTTAAAGGACAGAGTGGATGAGAATTTAATGCCCAAATTCTTCACTACCTGGGCCGGCTTCAGTAAAGGCCTGAGGGAAGGAGGACAAAACTTTGCGGTCCACAGACCAGAACTTGAGACTTGACACACCACCGAAACCTCAGTCTTGTTGTCGTTCAGAAGAAGCCAATTATTGCTCAACCAGTTGTTATTCGAGAGAACACAGGCATGGCACCGTGAAGCTGTGTGCTGCTGCAACAGTTCCAAGCAGACCAATATTTGGATGTCATCCGCATACGAATAACATCTAAAACTGAAAGAATGAATGCGTTTAACCAAAGGCTGAATATAGATATTAAAGAGAAGAGCCGAACCCTAGGGGACCCTTCAAGAGATAGGCAAAGAGCAGAAGAGATTGTGCGCGACCAGAGAGAAAAGAGCAGAACCATGTGAACACCGAACCAGTAATGCCTGCTGAAGCCTGCCTGTCCAGTAATAACTATACTGTCTTCGAATATAGCAAGGGCGATGAATAATCTTGATAGGTCCAACATCTCTAACATTTTGAGCCAATTTGATATAATTCTTTTAAAGGGGACATGGTCAGTAGACAACCTTATTCTGGATGGGTATTCTACATTCCAAATTCAGGTACAAAACCACTCTAGTGATAGAGATTTTGGTGGAATGGAAATATTTACTAACTATAAACTTGAATGTAAAACTGTGACATTAAATCCACCTACTTGCTTTCTGCAAGTTGAGGAAAGTAGCACAAAACATTCTGATGAGCTGGTAAGTGTTAACATAAAAATAGGCAATGATCCTCCACTCGACCTATTTGATGTTACTGAAAATTGGTTGTAAGGTATCCCAGATCCATGTATGCTCGATCCCTTAATGAGATCAAGTTCTTTAATTGGTTGTAGAAATGGAGCCTTAGGTCCATCAATGGACGAACAACAAATGACAGCTCAGGAATCTATACATTTAGAGGTGATCTGGGTAACTCCTCTATTGACTATTTGTGTTTCCCAATTTCACATTGGAACTTGATCAACAAATCCTTTGTTGATGATGACGTTTTGAGTGACCATCATTCCATTTCCTTGAAATTGAAATGGTTTTGTACTAAACGAACTCGTGATAAATGCTCACGATTAACAATGGCAGAAGCAAGTATTTATTTATTTAATGGTCACTTATTAGGCGCTTATACAATTAGCAAAACTGTTTGAAAGCGCCCACAGGGAAGACAGGGTGGGGAAAGGGGAAGGTAGACAATGAATTACAGCAAGGATAAATAATTGCATTAATAGTACAAGTAATGAGAATGAAGGGAAGGGGAGATGAACCTACTATGCCATGTGAGTGTTCAAAATGTGCAAGTGCAGAGGGTGAAGGGTGAGGGATAAGGTGCTATGATGTTCATAGAGAAGTGCTCAGGGTAAGTGCTAAGAGGAGAAGAACGTAAGTGCAACCACCCATGGGTAGGGTGAGCCCAAGTAAGTGCAGTAGAAAGACAGAGGCTGGAATTTGAGATGTGGTGGGTCAAGGCCCAGAGGATGCATAAGGTCCCTGCACATCAGTCACGCTGCTGTAAGATTAGCAGGGAAGAGAGGAGGACAAGGAAGAGGTAAAGAGAAAAATCTTGAGGCCTTTTCTGAACTTAAGGAGGTCTTGCTCAAGACGCAGGAGGAGAGGGAGGCTGTTCCACAGGAGGGAGCCAGCCAAGGAAAGTGATCACCCACCGGCTCTCTGTTTAGCAAAGCGCTTAACATGCAGGGAGTTGGTGCCAGAGGAACAGAGGAGTCTAGAAGGAGAGTATTTGGTCAGGAAACGTTGAAGATAGAGTGGTGCCTGGCCCCAGATTGCCTTGTGTATGATGCCAGAAGGATTTGAATTTAATCCTTGCGGAGCCCGGGACCAGTGAAGGCTTTGTAGGGCAGGAGAGATGCGGTCCATGGGCTTGAGGCCAAGGGTACATCTTGCTGCCCTATTCTGGATTAGCTGGAGGGGACACAGAGTGGAGGAAGGAAGATTAAGGAAGAGGCTATTGCAGTAGTGTAGCCTGGATAGAACCAAAGCATGGGTAACATTGAGTCTCTTGGGGAAGGTGAGGAAGTGTTAAGGATTTCAATCGGGCAATACACCTGGGTCTCACCTAGCATGTAATGCACAAATGAAATACTTATTTATTGTGTCTATTGGTTCAATATTCTGAGTGATATACCACTCATATAACACCCTTCTCAAAATACCCCCGCCAAGTCACACTGGTCCAGGAATCAGGCTGGTTGGTAAAGGTAAATATTTATTTATTAATTTATGTAAATTCAAATCAAACACAAATTAATATATGGGGCAGCAATCACCAATGTGGTGACAAAACAATTCAGAAAGTAAGTAAGGCAATTGAATTCACTGATAGCACTACAGAATAGAAAACACAGGAAAAAGAACAGTTTTGGTTTGTTGAAAAATAGCGCTTAGGTTAAGATTTCCCCCTGCAAAGTTCTTAATTCACAAATGAGCAATTCTACACAGATGTAGGTAAGCAGCAGGTATTCAGGAATAAAAGAACAGTGTATAGGGTTTGAATGCAATCTTCCCGCCCCAAAAAGAGAGAAAACGTTTTTGGAACGTTTACACTTTTAAAATGACAGTTGAAAATGGCTCAGGAAAACAATGAAAAGTATGCAAAAATCCTTACATTTATATAAATTCCTATGGGAGCAACACTGAACAGGTCCTAACAAACATAAGTTACCATGTGAGTGACAGTACACACTTTAAATCAAAAAGGAAGTTTGGAAATATTTTGAATGGGAAAACACACTTGGAAAACTTTTGCAAAATTGCGAATTCCCGTCTAATTTTCACTATGCGATTTTTAGTAAGAACTGGTCAAATATACTGTTTCGGTTTTTAGTTGTGGATGTAGCTACAGGTCTTAGGTTAAAGTGAGAGTTGAAATTCAGTCTCTAGCTATTAAATTGAAGAAGTTATGCAAGTTTGAATGAGAGTTGTTTTTGAAAATAATGGCTCAAAAATGAAAACAGAAATCAGTTTTTACAATGAGAATTATGCTCTAAACTAGGGTATTCAGGCTGGTTACCAGTTTGAAACACAGAAAGTTCCAGAATGGTCCACGGAAACGAACTCCAGCACCTCCATATCTGCCGTGAAATGATTTTAAGGGTTTGGGATTTTCACAAGACAAAACGATTTTAAAGAAATTATCACTAGCCCAAGAAATCAAATCAAATCAAGGTTTCAAGACTGGTGTCACCCTATTACAAGTTCTTGAGTTACAGAGAGGATGGGTTGAGATTGGGGTAGGACAAGGCAAATATACTATGGGTTACTATGATTCCTGTTTATACTTACAGTCCACTGTAAATTAAGATTGGACCGTCAGGTTCTGGTCATCACGGATCGGGTCCACAGGCAGCAGGGCACTTCTGGCGGGATGGTCAGCTGGGGGGTTCTGGTCAATTGGACTGCACCTCCGATTGGATTGGATCGGATTGGCCCTTCAGGTCATTGGACACTGTAGATTAGCGGGATGGTGAGTTTCAGCAGGCAAGCATGAATGGTAGCAAGCCAAACTGGATCAGAATTATTTCCCTTAAGTTTGGGATGGTTCAGGATTTGGGCCTAGCTGAAAAGAGTTCATTAAATGCTGGGCCTTGGTTTTGCAAAGTAGTCTGGATCAGGACAAGATGAAGAATCTGGAACAGGGTGTCACGCAGAAATCAGGATGGAGTCCGGAATCAATGTCTGTTGTGTGTTGTGTGGTTCCCTTATTCAACATGCCAAGTGACATCACTAAGTTTATGGTAGGGGCAGACTTACATTCCATACCCACAATGCTGTGATAGGTCAAAGGCACTTGCTTTTTTCTGGTTGGAAGACAGAAAGGTCTGTCATATTTATGATCTGCCTTGGGAAACAACCACAGTGATTTGGACCACAATTTAACTTTCCTACAAATACACATTTCTTTAATTATGCCCTCCAATAAAATCGCACACATACATTACATATTTTGTGGGTTATCTCTACATCCAATTCCCAAGTCAGTGAGAGCTGGCTTTGTCTTTCTGTGGAATTTTGTTAATTTTAATCATAAAAGATTTGCCCTAACGATTCCTAATTCAGTACATATATGTGCAATCATCCCTAGAACACGGTTATACAATATTAGCTTTGCAGCATTAATAGTCTTGGCGCAATTAGTGTTTCTTTATAACTTTAGGTCCTTATGCAGTACCAGGTCCAATCACGTCTTCAAAGAAAGAGCATAACATTAGATTTATAACCACCAATTTTTAGATGTATCCTCCTTCATGTGGCAAAGTTAAAGTTTTTAAAGCTTAATTACAAATAGGCATTTAACCACCAAAAATCCTTAGCAGTTTTTTTAAAACTTTTTTTTCAATTGGCAACCGCTGTCAAATTCCTTTGATCAGGTTGGGGTTCCTCCTCCTTGAGAGTGAAGGTTCCTGCCACTCACCTGTAGGGATGAGTGTTCAAGCTTGCCATTGTCTTTAGGTGAGTCCCAGACAAAAGTTTGATGGGTTCTTTGTCATGAGTATGCGAAAAACCTTCCAGCAGCAATTAGTCCTTTCCTGCCAGTAGTGAGGTGTCAACCATTCCCAGGCGGAGGCTGTCAGCTCAGAATTAAATATTTAATTAACTCAAGACTGGGTTTGACTTTAAGTTACCTACATCTTTCATTAACACATATAAAATGCAAACAGTCATCAGTGTATTTTGGCATTCTCAATCCTTTGACTTTTCTTCAAGAATTAAACCTTTAAACTAAAACATGCTTTTAAACAGGCGATTTTGCACTTTCTTCATGGAAAAAGCACATTTAAACTGAGTCTTTTACATCAGATTTTCCTCTGCAGCACACATATTTTATACAGCATGATTTCTGTCCTTGAGTGCTGGTATTTGTTTGCAGTCTGGATGTATGTATCCAGCCTTTGCTTGGAGTTCTCTCTGCACAGCTTAAATTGTTACATGTTGCCATTTTTAGCTACATATTTCCCATGGAACTGAAAACAAGTATTGCTGGGCTGCCTTTTTCATGAAATACATTTCTTAGCTGCTGTCAGTCAATGAGGCCCGGCTCCTCTGAGCCACTTGGATGATCTGTAATCCTTTTAATTTCAATGGTTTACTGGACAATGAATAGATCTAGTGCCAAAACAGCACTTTGAAGGTTGCAAAGCTGCATTTTAAAAGGCATTTTCAGTTTTTAGCCCAATTCTGCGGCCTTGCTTCATGTTAAATGTAACAGCACCCACTGGCATGCTCCTGCAGTGAGAATTATGCCCCCCCCCCACTTTGACTCTGTGTAGCAGGGGTGTGCAGCCTTTTGTGATTGTGCAGTTTTGCAGATTTTTGCGTGCACAGGGGTGAGCACATCCATTTTTGTCAGTTTCTTTCCCCATTTGTAAATTGATGCAGTGGGGCATATCGGAATGCATCAAAATATCCCCTAGAAGGGTAGAGTCCCTTTGAGAAGGAAGAGCTGAAAATGGGACTTCTTAACAATGTCCTGAATATGAGGGATGAAGGAACGGGAGAGGACAAAGAGGACTCAGAGATTCCTAGCTACAGTGGAGCGGGCATGGGGGGCTTGGAGGAAGGGCAGAGGGCAGGGAAGAAGTACGGTACAGGGGACCCAATAGGGAGAATTTCTGTTTTGCTGGGATTGAGACAGAGGTCATTGGCAGTGCACCAGGCCTGGATGGCAGAGAGGCAGTCAGGGATGAAGGAGGGTATAAGGGCATCAGTGGGAAGTTTGAAGAAAAGTTGTGTCTCATCAGTATAACACTGGCAGTTGGGGGAGAAGGAGAAAATGAGTCATGCCATCAGAGAAAGGTATATGTTAAAGAGCCAAGGCAAAACAATGGACCCTGGGGGATGCCTCAATAACAGAGGAAGAAGGGAGGATAAAAGGGCCCAAGATGGTTTTGGAGGAACAGTCAGTTAGGAAGGAGGTAAGCCAGTCCAGTGCCTGCCTCAAGATACCAAGGGTGTCATGGAGCCTTTTCATGAGGATGGAATGATTCACTGTGTCAAATGCAGAAGAGAGATCAAGAAGGATGAGGACAGACGGGGAGTTGGAGTCAAGAGATGCAAGTAGTTTTTAACCGGTGTTCAGAAGAGTAGTTTCTGTGCCTCTGGATGCTCAGAATCTGGACTGGTGGTCATGTAGGCAGCCAACAAGTTCGGTATGAGAGTTGAGCTGGGACATGGCCAGCTTCTGAAGCAGTTTTCCCAGGATGGGAAAGTATATTGAAGCGAAATCTAAGATGGGAGACAGTTGACAAGACCTTATTCCATTAACTGTATTTTAAATGCATAAATGCAGGGGCGGAAGACCACCCGGTACTCACTAAATTCAAGACCTTCGGCTTAATATTTCGAATGCATTTCAAGGTATTTACTCTAACTTAAAGAATGTCATAGTGAGGTTATGGTTCAACAAGGTACTGCTAAACACAGACTGCTCTCACTGTTAAAGAACCCAAATAAATAGAAAGTAGAAATTATAAGTACATGGGAAAATTATAAAGAGTGATTGTCACTTGAAAAATGGAATTTAACAATATTATCTGGGGAAGAGCTGGCCGAAGCTTCGACTGAAAAGAACTCTAAGACATTTTGGGAATTGGTGACTTCTGGCTAACCACATAAACGTAAGGGAAATGGTCTTGAAACAACTGTCCCTGATCATTTATGGATTAAGCACTTTGCACCACTAGTTTCTAGTACAAATGAACAAAATACCTCCTTAAATGAGGCTGATATAGCAAATTATAGTGGGTTTTACCAGGCAGACTTCCAGAACCTTTTGAGTTTTTGATCAATGAAGTAATGGATGCTATAGCTAAACATTAGCCTACCGCTGTATCGTCTGCATGGAATTCTGGCAGATCCGTTTCGTGCAAAGATGGATTTGACCGACTATTAGTTTTAATGTGATAGTCAGGAGTGGATTGATCCCGCAATCCTGGATTTAGCTTTAATTCATCCTATATATAAAAAGGCATCTAGGGCATTATATAGACCAGTCTCATTGTTGGACTCCCTTCTCAAAATCTTGGTTGTACCCTTCTTAGAAAACTAGAGCAATGGGTAACAAGTATTCTCATTCTGGCCAATAACCAAATGGGGTTCCACCCTGGCGTGGGTTTGGACAAGCAAGCTTTGAACCTATATCTGATAGCAGCCAACTCAATGTACTTAAAGCGAGAACTGATTTCTCTGGCCTTTATGGACCCAAGCACAGCATTTGACAAGGTGAATTTCCAAAAGTTGTGGCTAGTGCACAGGTCACTAAATTGTCCCTCCGAAATTCGGAATTTACTTATCATCTTCCACCAAGGTATGAAAGCCTGTGTGACAGATGGGGACAAAGGCTGTTGCACCCAGTATTTTGTTGTTAACTCAGGTAATCATCAGGGATGTGTTTTGGTCCCCCTGCTGTTCTCTCTATGTATAAATGGGCTAAATGTCATTCTAGTTCAGATTGGCACAGATGCACCCAAACACGGGAATACCTTTTTCCCTGTATTGCCTTATGCCGATGACACAGCATTAATTGCCTTCACACCACATGCTTTTCAAACTTTACTCACCGTTTATAACATCATTATGAACAATCTCGATCTACAAGTCAGTGCGGGTAAAGTCCACAGTTATGGTTTGTCATTTAGGTAACCAGTGAATGAAGGTCCCAATGATGCATAGTAACAATAACATAATTCCTCTAGTCTGAAAATGTATCCAGGCATACGTTTTTCCTCAGGATTAGCAGGGTGATGTCATATTAATAAGCAAGTCAATAGCTTCTACCAAGCACTGCGTGGGGTTACCCAATTTACGAAGATGTGCAGAGCTCAACGTCTGAACTTGATTATGAAAGTGTATAATGGCAAAGCCAGTGCAGTCACCAAATAGGGGGTCTGGTGTTTTATTTCGGATGTAGCAGATTTGCAAAATGTGGGGAATTACTTTGTTAAGGAATTGCTTGTTTTGTCATGGCCTGCCTCAAATTATAGTGCACATCTGGAGCTGGGCTTGACCTTTTTAGAAGATGACCTGACCCTCCAACACACTACACATTTGCTTTGCATATTGTCTAATCAAAAGGCTGGGTTAACACACTCTATTATAAAGGCCATATTAGATATGATAAGTCATTTAGAACGCACCTGTACACAAGTGTTTCTAGCTGCGACAAGACAAGGGAGGGAGGACAGAAGGAGGACAAGACAATGATCTTACTAGGTCTTGTGCCATTCAGATTGTACAAGTGCAGGGGAGAAGTGCCGGGGGGGGAGGTCGGGCTGGGGAAGAATGCCAAGTAACTAGCAAGTGCTGCTGGGAGGTGGCTTATAAGTACAGAGAGTTAGGGAACTGTAGGGTTGCAGATATGTTCCCTTAAGTGGTTGGGAGGTCCAGAGGCAGTGCAAGGACAACTGGTCGTGCAGGAGCCTGGTCTGGTAAGTTCAGTGGGCGGCCAGGTAACCAGTATGTGCAGCAGACAGGGACCTCAGCAAGGGAAAAGGAAAGGGAAAGCGGAAGTGAAAATTAAGGTCTTGAGTTACTTCCGGAACCTTACATGGTCCTGCTCAAGTTTGAGAGTGGCAGGGAGGCTGTTCCAGAGGGAGGACCCAGCCAAGGACAGAGATCTACCCCCCACTCTCTGCCTGGAGAAGTGTCTGACCCTCAGAGAGTTGGAGGTGGATGAGCAAAGGGCTTGAGAAGGAAGATGCTTATGAAGAGAAAGTTCGATGTAGTGTGGACGATGCAGAGGGTCTTGAACTTTCCATGTAACCACAGGGAGCCAATGGAGAGATTTCAGGGCTGGAGAGATACGATCCAGGGCTTGAGGCCAAGGACAAGTCTTGCAGTACTGTTCTGGATTAGTTGTCGGGGGTGAAGAGTAGAGGCAGGCAGATTTAGAAAGAGGCTGTTACAGTAGTCCAGTCTAGAGAGGACCAGCGCTCTGGATACAGTGAGCTTCTGGAGGGAGAGTGAGAAAAGGAAGAATACCTCTGAGGAGGTGCAGCTGATAGTGTGACTTCTTAGAGACATCAAAGATGTGAGGAGAGAAGGAGAGGGTGGAGTTGAAGGTGACACCAAAGTTCTTAGCCTTACAGGAAGGAGCAGATAGAGGGTCCAGGGTGGGCGGCCAGAGTGAGAGAGGGAAGGCGGGAGCAGGTGTCCCATCATGCAGTATCGCAGTCTTACTGGCACTAAGGCAGAGATGTTTGGAGGCACACCATTCCTGAACTGCGGACAGACAGTCTGGTATGAAAGAAGGAGCAGAAGAGGCTGAGGGGAGCCTGAATGAGTACTGAGTCTCATCAGCAACACACTCAGATAAAAGGGGAATACTCTGGATTTCCTAGCATCATGCACGTGCAAATATATTTTGTAAAAATAAACACACAGAGTCATTTTACTGCTCTAAATAATTTAGACCAAACCATGGCAAATCAATTAAAGGTACAAATATCTGCTTCTACGTAGGGACAGTGTGAGTTTGCGCAGTTAGTAAAACCCATTAAACAGAGACATGTAATCATTACATCTAGCTCTATGCAAAGGTATGTGATAGGGGCAAGCAATCCAAATGAAAGAAATGTTGTTACTAGAGCTAGATTCAAATGCCTTCCCCTTAGATCTGTGATGCAGTATTCTCAGGCAGGACATCACAAAAACACTGCATACTGTGTAAGAGGGCCTACATTATGTTTCTGTTCTTCTGTCCAGCCTAATCAAGAATCAGACCAATAACCCTGAAGCCCATTATAGGGGATGCAAGCTTTTCACAATGTTGTCTGCCATTACTGTATTTATTGTGGGCGGACACTCCTTGGATTAGATGGTGCTTATTGCTACACCTAACACAAGCTTTGTACATGAGGAAATATTTACTTGCACTTTACATTTCTTTTTAGTTGGTTTCATGTATGGATTGATTTTAAGATGGATTGTTTTTATGGATTTTATTTCCGAAATAAACATAATTGATTGATTGATATCTTTATTTCTTCTCTGTTTGCTCTGCTGCCAGCAACGGCTCTGGTAGTTCTAGCAACTGCGCACCTGGGAATGTGACTCTCGCCCACAGAGAAAAACAGAGAGAGAGAGGAGAGTGTTAGGGAGAATTCTCAGAAAAGTGCTAATTCCCTTCTACCTTAGAGACCCCCAGGTCTTTTGCTGGACTTTAGGACTTTACATTTTCATCCTGAAGAGAGTGAGACCTTTTGGCCACTCACTAATGCATTTTTATTTTATTTGAATACTGTGCCTCTTTTGGTTTTGGAGTCTGACAAACTCCATAGGCATCATCTTTTTACGTTGTGACACACAGCACCCTCAGTGCAGTGTCACAGAGAAATCCCTTGGATTTCTGCTAATGTTCAAATACCTTCTCTTGGATAAACTACTGTTTCCAAGAGTAGTGAAGTAAAATTGACTTTACGTAACTTTTCTTCTTTATAGACCCAGCACACACTATCTTACAATAGGGTGCTCGAGGGGTTACTTAGTATTCCCTTTGTCTTACTTCTCGTGTAACAGTTTTATGTTACCCTTTCTACAATTAATTGCTGGTTGCAGTGGTTTACTTTTTCCTGCCCTTGTGTGTTTTTAAGATGGGCTGCGTTCTCAACTGCAGTATAGCACTTATGGGTGCCCATTTTGTCAATATGGCCCTATCTTCTTTTTCACCATTTCTTGTTGGAAAGGTGCCTCTGTAGATTTACTCTGCACAGCAAACTAGGTCTGGTTCCTTTGTATCTTTTGTCTTTGGTGGGATTCACTGGTGAAGTCTGCATCTGGCTCCAGCATGTCTGGCAGGGCAGGAAGCAAGGGAGTTGGCCCAAAATTCACTGTGTTTAGTCTCCTTGGTTACATGAATGCACCCAAAGGTGATTGGCTGGCTAGCTGTCCTTGGAGGACAGCCACTCTGCTGTGTGAGTGTGACAGCTATGCTGCAAATGAATGGGAGAGACTTGCATAAAAGGTGAGGTCTTTTGCAAGGAAGGCAGAGTCAACCACTGTACAAAGGAACCGAAGAAAGAAACTGGAAGAGACGCTTGCTACAACTCTTGGACTGTTGGTTTGCCCGGTGAAGCCCTGCTGCAGTGCTGAAGCTCCTAATTCGACATCGACTAGAGAAGCCCGGAAAGGACACCTTCTGACCTTGGGTTGGTGGGACCAATCGACCCCAAGAAGAACTCGACTGAAACACCTCTCTCTGCTGGTTGTACTTCCATTGCTGCTGCAGGAACTGAATGCCATGGGACAGGAACACCAGAATCGAGTGCATCGTTCGTAAGCCAGATCCGAGCTCCAGGAAGATCCTCCGGACTCCCTCGGAGCAGGGCTGACCAAGCCTGAGCCACCTTAACAGAGTGCTGGACCCCAGAAGCAAGGAAAGTCCAGAAGGTGTCCAAGAACTGCAGTGGCACTATTAGCGAGAAGCTGAAACCGCAAAGTGCAGCTGATCTGAATTGCGCCCATTGCTGCCGCTGACCTTCAAATCGTAGTGCAGGAGTCCTGAGACATCCTCCCTCTTGTCCCCACGACTGAGGCCCAGGAACAACAGGATCTACAGGAACTACAACAGGAACAGAAGCCAGCTGCAACAATTTCTTCAGACCTAAGGTACTGTGAACTAAGGGGTACCTACCTCTTGTGTGTGTAGCTTGCGTGCTCTCAGTTGAGACTTGCATTGGCTGCCCTTTGCAGAGTTGCTTGAAGCTTTTCCCTTCACAAGTCTCCGAGCTTGTTGCCCAACAGTGATTTCTTTTTCATCAAAACTCTCTTTTACATTATGCAAGACTTTGACCTACCTTCAAGAAGTGCCTCAGCACCCCTAGACGTTGCTTAAGTGACTTTGGCTGTCCTGGCTCCCTGAAGACTCTTCTTAACCTCTGACTTTGTGTTTAACTACCTCTCCAAAAAGTCATACATACCTTACTTTATAGCTGGGAAAGGGTTAATCTACATTGCATTGGGGGATTGGATTCAAAAGTGCTTACCTGTTTGAGAAACGTGTTAACCATTGTTTCCTCCCCTAACCTTTTCCTTTTTGCCATAGCTTCAGTATTACGATTTAAGTGTGAAAAGTGATATATTAATGTCCACAGTGTCCTAGCACTTGAAGTCACCTCAGGGGCTAGGAATATCTGTATGCCATCCCAAAAGGGTATCTACTTACTTTATTAACCTGAAGGAGTATATTTTGAAGTGTTTTTTTATTGTTGCCAATTGTTCCCTTCTAAAGAAGGCTTATTTTAAAACTGACTGTTAAATTAATAAATAATTATTTAATCAAGAAACCTTGAGTTTACGTGTTATTTAGATACTTGTCACTGTGAAACTCTATGTTGCAATCCTACAGCTCACATTGACCCCTCTTGAGATAAGCCTGGCTGCTCAGTCACACTACCAACTTGTGTAGTACAGGCCTATACCAAAGGTTGGGTTACCTAGTGCCAAGAAGACAAGCCTGGTGTAGTCTCCCACAGGGTTACTACATACAATCTTGCCTAACAGAGAGATAGAGAGAGAGAGAGGGGAGAGATAAATAAGGAGATACAGAGAGAAAGAGAACATAGAAAGAGAGAGAAAACGAAAGAGAAAGAGCTAGATTGGCATATGACATGCAGTGAACGCAGATAGAGAGATAGAAAGAGACAGAGCGAGAGAGCGAGAGAGAGATTGGCATATGACATACATTGCCCCTCATTTCACGGAAGGCGGTAGCCATGCCGCTATTTGTGGCATGGCTAACCCCATTCCGTGTGCCGGGTCCGGGTTCCCTGAATGGGGAAATACCGGGCCATTCCGACCTTGGAGGGCCCGGTATTTCCCCATTCAGGGAACCCAGACCCTGTGCATCCCCATTCGAGCCTCCATAGGGCTCAATGGGAAGGGGGAGCATGCTAACAATGGGCCCGTTATTAACAGGCCCGTTGTTAGCATGCTGGGCTGCTCGCGGGACCCGCTAAGGACGCCTGGTAGAACCAGGCGTCCTTAGCGGGTCCCGCGAGCGCAACTCGTAATAGGGCGGTAAGGGGTTAACGGCTCCGGCACCTTTACCGGCGCTGTTAACCCCTTACCGCCCTCCTCGTAATGATCCCCATCATCTGGTCTTTGGACCCTGTTTCTTGAACTGCTTCTAAAAGAGACCACCCAGGAAATGCCTCCCAGAGATGGCCAAACGGCAACAGGCAGGGTGGCACAGTGAACCCAAAAGAGGGACGTGCCGGTGCAGCTGAATGTTTTGTTGAGGGTGAGGGAGTCAAGAAAGGTGGGAAGAGACGCCGACCTTGAAGGGAAGGAGGAAGCTTAATAAGGGGTGTTTTGGGCAGGGTGGGGATGAGGTGACGTAGGGGTGGTGGCTCATGGCTTGGCGGGTTTGGGGGGCTAACCCCCAATGGAGAGAAACTCCTGCCCAATGAAAGCCACTTCTGGGCAGTCTAAAAATGCAGTTTCTTTTTGGAGTGACATCCAGTGGGTGGGATTATGCTCTAGAACCATGACACGCCTAGTACAACTAGTTGTATAGAACAGCATATTTTAACCAAGTATATTACGAGGATTCTCTGAAGGCATTAGTGGTCTGTGTAAATGACTCATCATGTAACATTATGCTTTGTATGACTGAGCTCTGATCAGTGACTTTTAGCGTTCTCATAATCCGCAGTTGAAGGCACATTACTTTGCATATAATTTCATGTGCCAATTACCCCAGCAGATTTCTTCAATGTTCCCCATAACAAGCACGTTTTTCAGGCAATTTATAGATGGGGCAACTCGAGGGCAGGGAAAAGTGCTTGAGAAACTATGCATGTTCCTATGGTCTTCTGGGCTTTACTTGTTCATACAGGTTTGGAGTGAACACGTATCTTTTTTCCAGTTGGAGCTCTATAGGGTGTAAGGTGTTTACTCCACCCCAAAGCCTCAAAATGAAACAAACATTGACATGAAAAATGGCAACATTTTCAATTCAAAGTTTTATTTTGGTGCAAAGGCTGACTACAGTTCAACAAGAAAATCTCACAAACCACAGTGGGCCATAAAAGAATGGAAAACAGCGCAGGCTGATTTATGACCACTCCCAAGCGTATGTAATCAACGGGACATTTGCAGGAGAGATAAGGTAAAGGGAAGAAGAAGTTGGTGTTATGTGTAGTGAGATAGTCCACAATGAAATCGTCCATTGATATCTAAAAGGTGGCAAACTGAGAATACATCTGGGAAGCTAGAGGTTGCCGTGGCTGGATATTGTGATGAAATGGAGTGTCATAGGCAATCTGTAAAGTGGTGGGCATGAGGTGAGGTGATATGGAACAGTGCTAAAGCTGAATGGTGTTGAGTGGGCAGGCCTAGGCGTGAAAGGACGATGCTAGATGGGTATTTGAGTAGACTTTGATTTCTAAACATTAAATAGGCACTAAAGAAGAATCGAAATGGAATATTATGCACGATGTTGTTTATTGTAAAGAAAATGTTTAGGCATGTTCGACTGTTAATTGTTTGATGGAATAGAAATGGTTCAGTAGCAAAAAATAAGAATTTTGCAGGTTTACCCAGCCATCAGCTGCCATCATTACGCTGTTTAAACTTTCCACAGCACCTTCATAGTGTAGGTGATATTGTGCCGTTTTTTTGTGTTTTAAGCCAACATATTTATGCATCGCTCTGTTGCAAAAATTCACTTATTTGGCGTTGAAGAACGGATGAAAATAATCCGTAAAAGGTCAAAAACGTACCCACGGAATACGGTTATTCTAGCCAAAGTCGTATTCCTCGTGAATCTGGCTTCCGCCCACTAATCGCCGAGGACTAATATGATTATTATAAAGGTTTTGCCTGCTGCACCCCTTCGTTGAGAAGACCTAAATGTCCACTGGTTACTATTCTCTAGCCTACTCTGCATTTCAATGGACTCACTTCACTTTATACCATTTCTCAGCCTCAATGCAGTCACAAAGTCTCCCTTTCCCATCGTTCCAAGCACACTGCTCCGAGGGTGCTCTATGTGCTTTGGAGCAGCTTTGTTGCTCTGCGGTGTGCTGAACCCGGGCTCTCCTTCCCACCACAGAGGGACACTTGGAAGTAGAGGAGTAAAGAACTGGGTCTGCTTTGCTGGACAGCTGCCATTCGTCTCTGTCTCCTTCACTGTCTTTCCATAATCCGGAAGAGCAATGTGCACACTGGATACATTTGCTCTTTGGAGCTCTTAACTGGCGGTGTGGAGGAGAAGGCCGATAGGTGGGACTCTTGCTTTCCGTGTTTCTGAATGAGACAACGGTCAAAGGCCCCTGTCCTCTGTTGTGATGTTGGAGCAGTGTAAAACAGTTTGGACGTACAATTGTGACATCACAGCACTGAACAAAATCTTTCAGTTTTTACTCTTATCTAACTGAAAGATACCAGAAGCCTTGCAAGTCCCCCTGACTCAAACAAAAGGAGAATGTTAGCCCAAGAGGGGAGTGATGCTGGAAATTCATTGGGGGGGGGGGTCAAGACCTCCATGTCCTTATCCTGTAGTCCTTTTATCATATGTTCTGTCTTGTTTTCCGCGCAGGAGTTCATGTGGGACTCCTGGCGGTGCAGCTTTTCCTCTTTTTGGTTTGGTGAACAGACCCTTGGGATACCCTTATGGCACCCATGGGTGGGGGTACAACCCTGTACTCCCAGTGTATATTTTTGGCCCACAGAGCAGGATATGGGTGTGTGGCAGCTCCATGCTGAATTTGACAGGTGCTCTGAGTATCCTCCATTTTGGGATACCCAGGCCCTGCCAAAGGAATCAATTGATTCCTGATGGGAGACAAGATGGCCCCTATTACCTCTTGCTTTCTATCGCCTGTTACCTTGTTTTCCCGAAGTCCGTGGAAGCCCTGACTGTGTCCCTTCCCCTGACTGGCTGTTGGGTGGAAGTTCCATATATGGTAGTGTGGGGAAGTCCAGGCCAGACTGGCTGGAGCCTTCCCAATGACTGTATGTTGTGGGTACGCCCGTGGGGTGGGACCTGGGTGAAGGGAATGTGTGATGAATATGCATTTCATGTTATGGGTGTCTAGTATCTGGTGTTTTACACAATGACTGCAACAGCCCTGCCCAAAACCAGTATGAATGCAGGGTGGAGTGCTGAATGGCAGAGTGCTTGTCCGAATCCACATTCTGTGTTGTGAGTGTCTGGATGGTGAAGAATGGCCTGAATGCACTGCGAGCCTGATTGGCTTCCTGTCTGCATGAATGCCCTTCTGAATGATTGGTTGCCTGAGAGTGAATGAACGACCAAACAGTATATCTGGGGACCTCTCATTGATGGAAATCGTTCAGAAGCTGAAGTCGAAACTGATGCTTATCCTTGAAGCCCAGCCGGACGAGAAGATTTCCTGCTGCACTCCTTCACCAACTGAAGCTGCTGTGCGTTCAAGAACTGATCCAAGAGAGGACCTGGCTAGGAGTTCTCTTCCCAAGCTACGAGGGACCATTGTGCACCAGCTGATCTTTGCCAAAGCTCCCTGGTAGTCAGACCCTCAAAAAGGCTGCCAATGGGAGAAGGGGACCGCCGCGGAATCCGAAGTGAATCGCCCAGACATCGAAGTCCATCACTGTCGACGACCGGTGTCGCCGAACGGAAGCCGCAGTGCTCCATTGCTTGAGACATTTGATCCAAGGACTCCCTTGATTATCACCGTCGACTGCTTCATCCTGCCGGAGAAAGTCAAGGTCGTCAACGACTGAGGTGAATCCGCCGGTGGGATTCCTGCCACCCGCAGACCTCGGAGACGCCAACGAAGATCCGCAAGCCAGAGTGGTCGAGTCCCATTCACTGACGCCAGCCGCTGATGACCCGACGCCCTTGCTGGGCCAAAGTTCTTCATTGACTCTTTGCTGCAACAACCTATCTTCATTGAGGTGCACCTTATGCCTCATCTTGCAGGACGTTTTCGACCGATCGTAAACGAGTACCGCAAGTACTGAAGCTGCTGCCTCAACGACCGTGTTCACTTTTTCTTCACAGAATCTCAACGACCCATGGCTCCTGCTGTAAAGGGAGTCCACTCAAGAACGGCCCGTCAACGACTCGTCAAAGAACTACATTGGGGTTGTAGAACCTTGAGAAGGAATCGAGACTAATTTAA
This sequence comes from Ambystoma mexicanum, assembly GCF_040938575.1. NCBI lineage: Eukaryota > Metazoa > Chordata > Amphibia > Caudata > Ambystomatidae > Ambystoma > Ambystoma mexicanum. The sequence continues at coordinate 137,323,746 of NC_090941.1, read as the reverse complement.
GCATATCTGGACTGGGCTTGTCAATACGTTTTATTTACAAGTTGCCCAGGTGGGGGGATCCTCACACAGAACTGTGTCGGGTGGTAGCAACCCAGTATTCTGCCATTGCTTAACTCACCTTGTTTTGTGTCTATCGTTGATTAATCTTACAATCTGATTTGTATGATATTTTGGGCTGTTAGCCTTGGATGCATTTCAAAGGAATCGATAGTTAAGAGTGGTACCATGTAGACCTGTATATATTTGCCACTATAGTCTTGCCGAGTCCAAAGTGTGTTATTGTGATTGTGTACATGACGTGAACCTTATTTATATAAAGACTGTGTTTTCACTAAAATATTGTGTGGATATTCCTTTGTGGGTGCTTGGGGACTACACTGTAGTTAAGAACCAGCCTGCATCCCCTCCTGAGAGCTAAACCTTAATTGCTTGCCCACGTTCTACCAATTAGAGAATCTTGGCTGGGGTTCTCTGTGCTTCGACTCTGCCATATAGAGAGCAGGAGTACAGATACCACCGCCCCCCAGTCTTTACAAGGGGCTCCTTGCATGTTCCACAAGGACAACCTGCTTTAATGAGTGGAACATTCTTAATGCCTTTTACCTACTTCAGCAGAGACTTGATGTTGGTATCTAGCTTTAAAGGAAGTACTATAAGTTTGTCGCAGACAATTTTGCTTTCATTTCATGCTATTCTAGTGGACCATCTAAACCCTACCATGTCAGTCGTTAGTGGTCACATATCATTGCGGCTTCTGTAATACACTTCACTCAAATGTAGATCACAAATACCCTGTTGTATGCGCCCCAATTGCACTGTTTCAGTGAAGAGTCATTTGTTTGTCTTTAGTTCTATTTTGAACCTAAAAAGTAATCTGGCTCTTGGAAAGAAATGTAAGTGCAATGCTTATAGGGGTCATATATTACCATAGGTTTTCCTAACCAAATCAGTTTTATGGAGGCAATTGTTACCCTATGAAAATTGAAATACAGGTGGGAAGCTTGTTGAAAGGTACCCTGGAAAGGATTTTCAGGGCCGTTGCTGTTTGGGATACTGAAAGCATTGGAAACCATGAAGACCTGAATTCTTTATTATAACAACTGAAAACTAGGAGACTCATTTTATCTGAGGTAGGCAAGTATAAAATAAAATAATTGGAACTGTTTCTTGGATCATGGTTCTCAGACCTCCCCTCTCTTCTTCCCCACACTTGTTCTTGGTTTAGATTTCTTGTCAGGATATTCTTCATCTGCTTCTCATCGTAATTACCATTGGCACCACCACGTCTTGGCCTTCTGTAATCAGAACGCCGGCCAGGCATCAAACTCTTTAAAATCCTTTGCAGGATATGATTGGGTCTAGGAGTTATTGTGCTCAGCTCCATCGCAGGCTGCCTGTGCATTTTTCAGCTTGGCCTACTTCACCAAATCAGGAGCCTCTTTAGCACCCAAGTCTACGACGCAGAGCAACACAGGGTCGGATCCTGGGTCTGCGCTTAGAGTCCCCTCCGGTATTAAGCACGTCATAAAAAAACAATAATAATAATCTCCTTCTCAATCCACTTTACCTTCTGCTTACTCATTATCTCCTTTGACTCCTTATTTCTTCAACATCATTTTGCATCACCCTAACCGGCTCTTTTTGCACCCCTCTTGATCAATTCTTTCTTTCCTCTTACATATCCTCCACTCACTTCCTCTGCAATTCCTCCTTGTATTTATTTTATAAATGTGTATAACCTGAGGTCGATTTCTAAGCTTGGTTCTGGGATTCGAACCTCTGTTGCTCTGTGTCGTTGTGTCGTCTTGCTTCCAAGACCAGCACATTGCTCCTGTGCTATCCTCTGTTCCTATGTGTCTCTACATCTGTTATTGTCTCCTTCACTCGTTTTAATCTTTCTGCTATTTTCCTCACCACCTACATTCTGCTCATCTGATTCTTTTTCACCTTGTCTACTCCTCCCCCTTTGACGCTCCTTTCACCAGGTTCTTGTCACTTCTCTGTTCCCTTTCACTTCCCACTCTCCTCTTCTCTCTGATAATCTCCTCACTAGCCTTCTTCACCTTTTTGTCTTTGAATAATCTCCTCATCTTCTCCTCACCCTGATGTTCTCTTCTTCACTGCTCTGCTCCTTTATTTAATCCTGCTATAATCGTACCTCCAAGATTCTTCTTTCAACCTTTTTAACTTCTATTCTCCGCCCATATACAATGCTTACATCTCTGTCTCATCTCCACTGCTCTGCTCCAGTATCACCTCCTCCTTGCCTCCTCTACTCTCTCATTCACTCCTTTCTTCCTCCTTTCTGCTTCTCTCGACCCCAGCACTGCAACATATTTATACACTCACCCCCAACTCTTGACTTACATCTTTCCTAATCATTTGTCAATTTTTACATTCTTGTGGGTCTGCCTGCTTACACAAAAACTGAGTGATTAATTTCAGCCCAGGGTTTGTCATGAGCAGGCTTTTTGATTGGCCAGCTCAGAGAATAACTATCAAGTACTCAGCTTGCAATGCATATGGCAGCATGGGTTTGAGCCCAGAGACTTTAACTTGGGCGGATGCCATCTTTCTTTTATCTTGATAGTGTCCACGCCAATGGCCGCTGCACCATGGCTCATGCTTCTGCTCCTGTGCAGTGTGTGTTTGTTTCTTCTTGTGTTTAAAGTTGGATTGCATTTCTCCCAGAGGACCAAGGAGTATCAGCTGGGGGCTTTACCACCCCAAGGCCTACTGAGGTCCAATTCCCATTGCCCCAAGAGGAGTTACCCATTAATCAACCTGCTGTGTCAAATGGGGCAAACACCCCTTGTGAGTTCAGCAGTTAACCCTATCCCAGGTTCTCTGGAGTCATAGGGTTGATGTATTCAGAGGTATTGCAGGCCGAATTTGATGTAAGGCTGTTGAATGACTGGGAAGCAGGTGGCAGGGGTGGTACAGCTAACCCCAGTTGTACCACAAAGCTTTACACATGGGTCTTCATCAATGCATTTACCAAAGAGGGCTGTATCACGCACTCAATTTATTTGGTAGAACAAGGCGAGTACAAGATGAACTTGGTAAAATAGCCTGTATATAAGATTACCTCCAACATGGACAGCACATCTAGCTGATCCCAGTGAGGAGGATTCAGCAAATCATGCTGGATAACTGTGTCCCGATAGCGTATACAAGTAGTGGTTGCCTTTAGATCAGTCAAATTCTTACAGGCTTGCGGCTCTGGACGTATTGACTGATGGGAATTCTTGTTCCACTTCCTCCAGGATTACCTGCTTCACAGTGATGCTCTGAACTCAAACATTGTGACTTGTCCACTATCATGTTTTTGGTTGTATGTCTTCAAGATTGACAGAATCCACGGATAAGGATTTCCCAGGAGGAAGCCAGCCTGAGTTTAAGCCAATAGTTGATCCATCCAAGTCCCTCTAAGTTATTTTTCTTTCAGCTACTGTGTTTATATTCCCTTCTCCCTTGGGGATGCTATAGTATTGAGCTGCTCTTCTTTCTTGTCGGTGCATTTTCAACATTCCACAAACCTTCTGTGTTTGCAGCCATGAGGAATTGTATAAGTAATTTTATGAGAACAATAAAAAAAAAAACTTCCATAAAGGCATAGCCGCAGTCATTTGAAGAATAAAAAAAAATTAAATTTTGACTGAGAAATGTCTTTCACATTGCAAACAAACACGTTTGCCCGAAAGGCCACTTTCAACTCCACATGTTACAGAGCATCACGCTTTATCTTGGGATGGCATAAAAGATCGAATTGACAAGAACTTTGATCCTGCCATGCATCGATTATTGTGACTGTGTGTATATAGATGTGAATAAATACCAAATCTGTCAACTAAAATTCATTCATAATTGAGCATCCAGAATGTTGATAGGTATCAAAAAATACGGTCCCTTCACTGTTGGCCCCAAGACTTTCCACTAAGTCTCAATAGTTCACAGAATCCTCTTCAAAACCTATCTCTCAGCCACTGAAACAATGATTGTTCGGGTGCAAAATATTTAACAGCCCTCCAGAAGAACTACCAGCTTGGTTTGTACTTTGGGTAGTCTGAAGAGAACTTCCTGTCATTGACCAAATTCAAGAGATTGTGACAGGGTGAAAGATCCTATGTGGTAATCTCACCCAAGAACTGGAATAAACTGCCAAAAGCCCTAAGAACTGATATTAATTATGACAGATTCAGGCAATCCATGAAAGCCTTTTTGTTCAAACAGAGCTTTCCCTGATCCTTAGTTGCAGGTTTTTCATTGAAGAAGCTAGCTCGAGTACTCTGGGATCAGTGTTCCAGCTAAGGAGTAGTTCACAACCGCCTGTGTGATGAGCCCCTTTGGGGGCTTTTTCAAGTCATTAATCAGGAGACCCTTTAGGCGATTAAAATACACTTAAGGTATATTTGGTTGAATTCATAATTTATAACTAGGAATGTCCTCTACTCTATTGTGTTTTGATTGTATGCTGCATTCCTATTTTCCCATGTTTTTGATTGCCATCTCTTCTTCGAACTACCCTCTGATCCCCTCCTTACTTCCTCTATCATTCCTGACCGCCTATATGCCATCCAGTCCTGGTGTGCTTCCAATGATCTCTGCCTCAACGCCAGCAAGAATGAGATCTTACCCACTGGGACTCCTGCTCCCTCTTTCTTCCGCTCATTCGGCCACGCTCTATGGGCTCTCACCCCTCTCCTTCATATGAAGCCAGAAACCTTGGAGTCATCTTCGACTCCTCTCTTTCCTTCCTACGTCACTTCCAGGACCTTGGCAAGAAGGCCCACTTTCAACTCTACCTCCTCAAAGGAATCCTTCCTTTCCTCACTTCCCCCCAGAAGCTCAATGTCTCTAGAGCTCTGGCACGCTCTAGGCTGAACTACTGCAACAGCCTCTTTCTCAATCTACCCTCTGCCTCTCTACGACCCCTCTAGCTTATCCAGAGTAGGGCTGCAAGACTTATCCTTGGCCTCAATCCCAGAGACTGCATCTATCCAGCCCTAAAATCTCTCTACTGTCTCCCGTTTGTTGCAAGGATCGAATTCATAGCCCTCTGCATCATCCACAAGGCTGGCTGGGGCCAGGGACTATGCTATCTAACAACGGCTCTCACAAAATACTCTCCCTCCAGATCTTTATGCTCCTCTGGGGCCAACTCTCTGTGTGTCAATCGCTTCTTTAAACAGCGAGCTGGTGGCCGTTCTCTTTCCTCGGCTGGCACCTTCCTCTGGAACAGCCTCCCCTTTCCTCTCCATCTTGTGATGGATCTCTTCAAATTCCCGAAGCTCCTCAAGACTTCCCTTTTCATCTCCTCCTTCCTCATTTCTCTCCCTTGCTCAACACCTCAGTCGCTAAAATTGGTGACCCAGGCCCTTATGTGTCTTTCTGGGTCCTGGCCTCTCCACAATAACCTTCAGCTTACACCCACTCTCAGCACTTGCCGTCTGGTTGCAACTGGACTGCGCTATGGCACAAGCCTGCACTTATTATTTTTGTCAGTTGACCACTCTTACCAAGTGATCTCTGCCTGGCACTTAACTGTTGCTGGCAACCTATTCCTTAGCACTTCCTTTCGTGTCACTCCTAGCACTTACCCCCCCGCCCCCAGCATCCCTTTTCTCTCTCTCTCTGCCCTTGCACATTCTGAATGCTCACAAGGCCTAGTAGGACCGCCGCTTTCTTCATTGTTATTATAATTGCCTTTCATTCCCATGTTCCCTCCCCGTTGCCCTGTGGGTGCTTTGAAACACAATTTACTTGAAGCATTAGCGCCTTACAAATGCACAATAAATAAATAAACATGTTTATCATCTGTTCTCTCCACTTCCCTTATCTCTTTGCACTTTCAATCAGCGCTGTTGTAATTGTGCATGTTCTGAAACAAATTCATTGAAATTAATACTCAGATCTTTATTTACAAACCGGCTTCACTAAGTTACCCTCAATTCTCGCTATCCTATCAAGCATTCCTCTGAGATCTGTCAACTTCTTGAAGACCTTGACATCCTTTCTCTCACTGAGATGTGGTTCAACGCCAGCTTTGCCACTGCTTTAAACACTCTTCTCCCTGAGGGGTACAAGATCCTGTCCAATCCCAAGCTCTCCCAGACTAGTGGTTGAGTGGCTACCATCTGCCCTGAATGGGTTGCTGTCTCCATTATCCCCACTCAATCCTACTCATCCTATGAAAGCCTAGTCAGCAGGCTGCCTGTCTCACCTACGTTCTCTCTTATTCTCTCTACCATCTACAGACCCCCCGGACCGTCCTCCTTCTTCCACTTGAATGGGCACACCTGTCCTCCTCTATTCTTGCTTCAAACGTACCTTCCTTGGAGACTGCAACATCCATTTCGACTATCCAGATGGGGCCACTGTTCTTTTCCATGACCTTTGCAACACTGTTTCCCTCGCTATACTTCCCTCTGGCCCAACCCACTCTGCCGGACACACCTTGGATGCTCTCATCTCAACAGACCTCTCTCTCTAATCTTTTCACTACCCCTCTCTTCTGCTCTGAGCACTCTCTCTCCTCTCATCCCACCTTGACCTTCTCTGACCACTAACACCTACGCCTGCACTGCCAGTCTCCTTCTCTATCATTCGACCGATGAAGCATGTGTCAGTCACTGCATTTGCCTCTTCCTTCACCCTCCTCCCCCCCTTCATTAGACTCTCCTGACTCTGTTCTAGCTAATCCCCATCTCTCTATCTCTAACACCATGGACATCCTTACCCCCTTCATGCATGAGGATCCACACGAAGACTGCCTCCAAATGCAACTCTTGGTATGACTGTGACCTAAAACGCTAGTGCAAAGCTGCAGAGCAGAAGTGGCAGGCATCTAGCTCATCCTCTGACGAACTGGCCTGCCACTTACTCCAAAGCCAATACCATCTCTCCATCTGCTCCAAGAAGAGTGCCCGTGTCCAAGCTCGTATCTCTGTAGCTACCAATATAACATTTGAACTTTTTAAAATCTACAAGGAATTTGCCAATCCTACCGAAGTCTCCTCCTCACCTCCCCCCTACCAGGCCCTCTGCTCTGCACTGGCCACCCAATTATGCTCCAATATTCAAGACTTCCTGTCCTCTCTGCCATCTGCACCCCCTCCCACCACTCCTCTCACCTACCTTGGCCCTTCCCTCACCCCCATACTCTCCTCTTTCTCCCCATTGCACCAGATGAGATCTCCAGAGTAGTCCGCTCTATGAAAGTCTCCTCTAAAAAAGGTGCTCCCCTGCTCCTCCACAACCAACAAGGACAACATTTCCTCGCTCACTCCAGCCTTGACTGACCTCTGCAACCACTCATTTGCCACTTGCTCCTTCCCTCAACCTATCAAGCAGTCTCTTGTGCACCCTCTCCTAAAAAAGCCGCCTGCTGACCCTTCTTGTCTGGCTACCTATCGCCCTATCTTGATCACCTCTTTCTTGGGCAAACTCATGGAGAAGATGGTCCTCCCCAACACACCCTCCACACTGAAATGACTGGCTGCCTCCACTACCGCCAGTTTGGTTTTACGGCTGCCAGAGTCACAGAAACTGCTCTCCTGAACACCCCTGAAGACCTATTTCCAAATTGGATTGCAACACTCCCTCTGTTCTGATCCTTCCCGATTTATCTTCCAATTCTGACCCAGTCAACGACTCTATCCTCATAAACTGTGTCCATGATAGCCTAGGCATTACGGACTGGGCACTAGTGTGACTGACCTCCTTCCTTTCAAACAGACCTTCCCAAGTGCAAATTGGCCCATTTCTCTCCTCCACCTCACACTCTATCTGTGGCATCCCCATGGCTCTACCCTATCACCTTGGCTCTTCAACATCTACCTGGCCCCTCTGGCCCATCTGATCTCTACATTCTCCCTTAATTTCCAGTGATACGCAGATGATACATAACTCTGTTTCAAGCTGCTCTCCTCTACCTCCTCCTCCCTCATAACTGACTGCTATTCAGGCATGGTGCTCTGCCATTGGTCTCTGTCTTAATGCCAGTAAGACAGAGATCCTTCTCATTGGGACGCCTACTCCTTGCTTCCCTCCCACTCTTTGGCCAGATGCTCTGGGCCCTCTCCCCTCATCCACTTGTGAGAAAAGACCTTGGGATCACCTTTGACTCCTCGCTCTCATTCTCTCCACACATCATGGACCTTGCCAAGAAGTCAAATTTTCAGTTGCACCTCCTCTGGGGCTTTCTCCCTTTCCTCGCCTTCCCCCAGAAGCTCAACATTTCTAGATGCCTGGTTCTCTCTAGCCTTGACTACTGCAACAGCCTCTTCCTCAACCTGCCTCTTCCCACCCTTTGCCCCCTTCAACTAAATGAGAATAGGACTGCAAGACTTACTCTTGGCCTCAAGCCCAGGGGCCGCATCTCTCCAGCCTTAAAATCTCTCCTCTTGCTCCCGGTGACCGCAAGGATCAAATTCAAGACGCTTTACATCATCCACAAGGCTGTCTGGGGCCTGGGACCTCTTTGCATCCAGCTGTCCCTCCCTAATTACCTCCTGGCCAGAGTCCTTCGGTCTTCTGGCTCCAACGATCTGCAGGTCGAAACGCTTCTCCAAGCCGAGAGTAGGAGGTTGGTCCCTTTCCTCAGCCAACTCCTCCCCCTGGATGGCCTCCCTCAGACTTGATCCGGATCTTCTTAAGTTTGGGAAACGTCTCAAGACTTCCCTTTCCCCCTCCCTTTCTAACTCTCCATCTGCTGCTGCGACTGAGGCCTGGTCCCTTTAGAGTCATGCAGGGACCAGACCACCCCCTACCAGACTTCCCAGCATCCTTTGCCAGCACTTCCACTTGGGCTCCTTTCCCCGGACTAGCCCAACTGGCCCTCACTGTCCACCGCACTCATCCTCCCTCCCCCACTTTCCCCTAACACTTGGCGCCTTGGCCTGCCCAGCACTTTCCTGCCCCCACCCTTGGGGGTACCCCACTCCTGCACTTCTCCCTTGACCCCCTCCCCCTGCACTTACCACCTTGTCATGCACTTGCTTTGTAGGATTGTCACAAGGCCAATATAACCGTTTTTGTGTTTCTATTTTTTGATTCTCATGTCCCTGGAAACACCTGTGTATATGCGCCATACAAATGTCCAATAAATGAAAATAAATAAATAAATATGTGAGTGCCGAGGTGTTCTGCATATATCATCTCACAAGTCCTCGAGACATGTCGGGGACGTGATAGGAGGTAAAAAGGAACCTGCAGCCCAGCCACCTCTCACAAACACGTGTCTGGCATTTTCCTGACATTTCCTCTTTCCACTGATGTGGGGGGGGGGGTAATAATGTTATGACTCAAGGCATGAACAAATAAGTCAAGAGCCAATTGACATTTAAATGTATGCTTTCTCCAGTGGAAATCCCTCTTTTTGTTTCCGGTTTCGATTATCCCTTTTTCCACTGATGTTGGGGTTTGCCTTTTTGTTCTATATTGTTTCAGCAGCTTGGGCTTCTCTGGGCACAATAAGTGAAGTGGTCGAAGTGTACAAAAATAAGTAGTGGAACTATGTTCCCTGCTGGTGTGCCCCCTGCTTTCCACAAACCCCATGCCCACGACCCCTTTCATATGCAATCCAAACCCCCAAACAAACACACCTGCTGTTTAAGTGAATGTTCTGTTTCAACTTTTTCCTACACTTTTATTTTAGAACTAAACAATACCTGAACTCTTTCTTTTGAAAATAAAAGTATAGGAACTTCGACCACTGAATAAGTGAATTAACAAGTAACGTGCAGCTCAGTAAGATTTAAACTGACCAATTCTCCCCGACTGTCTGAAGACCCATCAGTCCTGGTCTCACCTTGTCTTTTGAAATACCATGGCTTAATGAGTCACAGATATGAGCTATATAATTAAGAATATATGCTTTCAAATAAATGCTTCTACCGTTGTAATTAGGATTTAGACTGTCTGAAGACCTATTCGTTCTGATTCCACTTTATAGCGTGAAATATCACGGCCCCAATTTTCCTTCCAGTTTAGATTATAAATCTGCATAGAAGTGATTGTTGGACACACTGAATGCTTAAATTGTTGCGATTTGTTTTTTTATTTTGTAAATATATGCATGAAAGGGGACTAGCTATGTATCAAAATGGGTTTTATGTGTCATAAATCTGTTTCTATTGCTTTGCACTTTTAGATGTTTTTCTGTGGCTTTCTTTCAAAAAATCTTTTAAGTGTGGACTGTTTTGTGATTTTGCCTCTTGATGGGCAATCTCTATTTACACATTGTAGGTGAAAGCATGTTTAATATGTAATGCCGAGACAAATAAATGTATCTCTTCATTTTTTATATTAACAATTTATGTTTAATAAAGTAAACCCACTAATGAGGCATGAACAAAGTCAAGAGCCAATAGACCTTTAAATGTATGCTTCCTCCATTGGAAACCCCTCTTTTTGTTTCCCAACACTTGAATAAGCATTGGCAGATGTTCCAATTGAGTGGGAGCCTGGGTTCAGCTCTCACCCTCGAGGGGTCAGTTAGTGCATTTGTAGTGACGTGCATGAAAATACCTGTCACTTTAAATGCATCATAATAAATGTCCACTCCTGTTTGCAAAATGTAGAAAACAATAGAAACACTTATGCAAAGCATGGGTGTTTCAGATCAATTGACAGATCAATGCTGCCGGGGGTCTTTTCAGCTTCCTGCAGGGGTGGCTTGTCTATAATGGGCGAGGGTGCATCGACTCACAGGGTCTTGCCCCCCTCTCACCAATTTTGGAGGAGCCAGCCCAGTGAAATACGAACACTCTCTCAGCTGTTTTTTTCAGCTGAGGGAGTGCTCTTAACTGTCAAATGGAAACTGTTTCTCTTTGACAGTTACAATTCCCTAGCCGTGCAAGCTCAATGAGCCATGCCAGGCTCGAGGTGTTTAGCTTCCCCAGCCTTGCATGGGTCATTGAAAATGCTGGCCGGGGAACTGCATGTGCAAGGGAGCACCTCCTTACACATACCGAGCTGGCTGGAGTGGGGCGTCTCGTCACCCACGCTCAGGCCTCTGCACGCATGTGCAGAGACCAGGAAGCTTCCTGATTCTTGTTCATGCTAGCAGGGGCCTGAGCGCTGGAGAGGAAAGACCTGCAGCAGAAGGTACATTTGTTTATGTTCATGTTTTTTTTTAATTCAAATTATGTGTATGGATGTGTGCATGCTTATGTTGTTAGGTGAAGTATGCCCATTAAAGAATTCTAGCCCAGTGGGCTGGGATTCCTAACGCCTCACATGCAATGGCAAGCCTGCACCCTAAGGCCCAAGCACCTTGCATGTGCATACAATTGATTATCTGTGCATGTGAGGCGCTGGAGGGCAATGAGGGAAGGAATGCCATTTATTAATGGCCATCTGATAAATGCCCAGTAAAAAATACCATGACGGGCCCACCAGCACCTTGCATGCACACAATTAATGTGTGCCTCTGAGGTGCTCAGAGCCTCAGTGGGTGGGCATGGCAGTTTTTCCATGGCATCTATGCCCAATAAAAAATGCCATGTCTGTACCCTGGGACCCCAGCTCCTGACACGCATCTGCCACTTGGTCCCCCCAGCGCCTCAAAATCACACATAATCACATCCATCATTAATGTGATTATGTCTGAGTGCAAGGCGCTGGCGCACCATGGAGAAGGAATGGCATTTTTTACTGGCCATGGTTGATAAAGCAAGCCTGATAAGTGTTATTATGCATATAGACTTGCATTTTAATGCAGCCAGTCTAGCCAGTTCTTATTGTGGTATGACATTTTATATTGGGCAGCTTTGATAATGCAAGCATGATCAGTGGTATTATTCTTTTTGTGGCTAGACATTTTGTATTGGGCATCTTTGATAAAGCAAGCATGATAAGTGTTAGTATGTAGGTATACTGGCATTTCAATGCCGCCAGTCTAGCCATTTTTTATTGTGGTATGACATTTTGTATTGGGCATCTTTGGAAAAGCAAGGATGATAAGTGTTATTACGAAGCTCGACTAGAATTTTAGTACAGCCAGTTTGGACACGTTTTCATACTTTGGCATGCATTTTTAATGGTAAAGCCAAATGGAGTATGTTTTTGGATGCTGCCATACTGCCATATATTGGCAGAACAAACATGGACATGTTTTCTTAGAGTATAATTACTGGCATTATGTGCAAAGCAAACATGAGTATGTTCTTATGTGGGAATACTAGGGTATAATGGTGCAGTCAGCATGGAAATGTATGGGAACAGCCAGTGTGAGAATGTTTTAAACTGGCACATATTGTGAGAAAAGTCCTCGCGAAAATGTGTTGGGGAAATGCTCCTATACACTGTTGGTGACTTGCATCTATTGGATATTTTCATGAGTTACCCTACAAAAACAATTACATACTTTTTGGCTTTTTACCTAATTTTTCTAAAAGTGTGCTCTAATATGAACCATTTTAACACATTATTTAAAACAAAATAAAAGGGGGAACCCCCCCCTGAACCCAATATTATTTGTGCAGACTCCCTCGATTGACCAGGTTGCTGTGGCATATCTGGGAAATATATTTACCCCCCTCCAGTTATAAAAATCACCAGCAGCCACTGGCTTACTGGCAGCAGTCTGCTGTCCCCTGCGGCTGTGGCAGGGCAGAACACATGCAGGGGAAAGAGGCTCAAGACTATCCCAATCTGTTTTTTGATATGCTTTGATCCGTTTCAGACCAATTCCCGGCCAAACACTGGCCCTATGCCGAGTCACAATGGTGAACTGCTCGGGTAGTTTCACTTTTGTGAATTAGGGCTTTGGATCACACCATTACGAAAGATAGCCTCTTTGGACCCAAATTAGACTCTAAATCACCGCCCGCTTGCTAAAACTCCTTTTTAATGAACATTTTACACAACGTAGCCACGTTACAGCTTCAAACCCATCTAGAACAGGAACATCTACATGGGGGCTGTCAATGTGGTAAGGGAAGTGGTGAGAACATATGCTAAACATGGGAATATGAAACGTGGGAAAACGGGAATGCAGCATACACTCACAGTACAATAGAATAGAAGACATTCCTGGTTGAAAGGCAGTGCTCCTAGTTTTGCTAGATTTGTCGGCTCGTTAGCCACTCTAAACCACTCAATTCTTATGTCTAGATTGCATGAGGCAGCCTGAGTGATAGACACCACCACCAAATGGTTGTCTTCTTTTTTAAAAGGTAGTCTTGCACAGAGTCAGCTAACATGTTTATTAAGCCATCAATATTGAATCTGGAGTACCTCACAGAGCATGTTTCTCCCCACTGCTGTTTAATGTCTATCTGAAATTTCTGCATGAATGGTTGCTGTTGCAAAATATAATTTTCCAGAATAACTCAGGTGCTACTCAATACATTTTTGACTGCACAAAGATACTACGAACTATTTTGTTTGTTTTTTGTTATTTACTTAGAATGATTTTTATTCAGATCCATATAACACGTGAATCAATAATAAGAACAAGTTACTACAACTTTTAGATAAATAAATACTAAACAACCTTGAAAATATATCGTCATAAACAGATTAAAAGGCATAGGAGGGCTCTGAACTAATCTCAAAACTACAGAATGTTGGATTCTGGTATGTTGGTGGACAGAGCAGCAGCTTGAGCTAACTGCTCCAGCTCCCTCCCAGCCTATAGATTATTTAAAAACAACAGAAATGAATAACATCCAAAAGACGAAGATTGAGATTCCTGACAATCCAACTTCAAAAAAAGCCAAGCAAGGTGAAAGCATGGATGAGATTCCAGGGATTGGTGATATGTATGCACTACTATTGCAGATTGCTCAGGATGTAAGTGAAATGAAAGTCACCCTGAGTGAATTGTCCTCGCAAGTGGGCCATCTGGAGACCAGAGTTACTAAGGTGGAGGCTGAAAATACAACTTTGGCTACGGAGGTTGCAGGAAGTTGCAGAGCCTACAAGGAGTTAAGATATGATGTCTCTGATCTGAGGAAAAGAAATTTGCGGCTGGAGGCTGATCAGAGGAATTTGAACCTGCGCTTATTGGGTGTGAGTGAAAACCCTGACTGGGACAATGATCTTGATTTGAGAATCAAAGGAATATTGGATGAGACTCTGGGAAAAATATCCTGAATGATGCAGACCTGGACTACTCCTTTAGAGCTGGCAAAAGTGCAAGGGCAGGGAAGCCTAGACAAATCATCATGGTGATGACCAAAGTGAGCGCAAAGGAGACAATATTGAAGGCTGCAAGAGAAAACGGAAAACTTCTGTTGAATGGAGTCCAGTTGGCAATTTATCCGGATTTTCCAAAGGAAATAGTGGATTTGAGAAAAGCTTTTAAAAATGCAAAGATCTTGGCGCAAGAAAAAGGAATTAAGACTATGTTAGTCAAACCAGCAACCCTGAAGATTTCTTTTGAAAATGGGATTAAAACCACAGATGATCCAGTTGAGGCCGAAAGCTGGCTGAGAGATGGAAATTATAGGATTGATAAAAATGCTAACTAATATTGTGATTGTGAATGATGGGGTGGTTGTTAGAGTAATAGTGATTTTCATGAATGATATTTCTGTTTATTTACAATATAATCTGTTGTTTGCATAATTATATTCACTTTCTGTTTTTGTTTATCTGTAACCATTGGCTGTTGATGTCAACGGCTGTTTGTTCTGCTTAAGCATTCAAAGTGCTCATGTTCCTGTTGTGGGTGCCTTCCTCTGAAGTTCTGTAATGAGGCCGTAGGAGTTCTGTATTGTATCTGGAATGCGACGTAATATGATGGGATTTCATTTATTTGTGGATTTACGTGCATGTTTGGTGCGCGGCGTGGCCCACCTGCTGGAGCCGGGGGTGGTAATTACGTGTATCTAGTTGGGTATTATACATGTTGATGCGAGCGGTTGTTGTGGCTTCCACCTTCCGGCTTTGGTGGGCGGGTCTTGCTGTTGATCGGACCTGTTCGGACATGCTGGTGGAATGGCTGCGGTATGTTTCGGGTGGTGGCCCGCTGGTGTAGACTCACGGTAAGTAATGATGGGGTATATTATTAATGTGTTGTTTTCAATCCCTCGGCTGTGGAGCAGGGATATGAGAATGCAATGGGTTTTCATGAAATGCCGATGCACGGTGGATTATGAAGGCGGAAACTATATGATTATTAGCGCATTCATACCCTCGTTTGTGTAGGCGGTACTTGGCGATTTCAGGGCCCAGGAAGCAAACAGGTAGCCGCTGGCGCTGACAGTACGTGGATTATTATTATGTTTAGTTATAGCAGGCACTGCATTTCCAGCAGTCATTCTGATGCGCTGCGCCCATGGTGCCGTTATAATACATACGGGTCTGTAAAACCTGGAGTAAGAACCCTGATCAGTGTTGTCATTTCAGGTGGGGATTAGTCACTGTGGGGGAGTTTTGTTGATGGGGAGGGGTACGGATTTGATTAGTTGATGCTGGAAAATATTAAAAGGGATCTGAGATGCTATGTGAGGGTTGAATGATATGATTCCACTGCAGTAATGCAGGGGGGCCACTGGGAAAGGGTAGTCCGGGGTACTAACAGTTTAGCTTGGAGGTTATGGGATGTGCTTTTATTCCATATGTAGCCTATAATACAGGGGATTTCCTTTGTATGGTTGCTTTGCAGATTTTCGCTGTGACCCTTATCATGCCTCTTGACGCTATCATGCTAGAAATGCCAGCTCTGAACAGTCTGGTGAGGGACATCACTTTGTTATAATGGGTACTACTCATGGTTGATGTGAGGGACTCTTATGTGTCGCATGTAATATGTGAAGCCAAATGTAGCATTGTCATGAACCATGGACATAGCCCCTTCTGGTCTTCCTGGTCCTGGTCCAGACGGAGAGTGTGCTCCTTGATACTTCCAACATGGCCGTGCCCAGTGCCGTGTTCCGTACTAGCCTGTACGTCGGACACGGCACGTTCTATAAATGGGCCACGCCCCGTGCCTCCGCGCGTCTCAACGCTATCTCTAGGTAGTGTCTCGACGTGTGTGTGCTGCTCGGCGTTACCCTTCCAAGTTCCTGGCCAACTCCCTTATTCTTTCTTCCCTTTTCCCCTGTTTCCAGAATCTCTTACCTTTCTTCGATCCTCTTCCTGGACGTCCTGGAACACGCGACTTCCTGGAACTTTGAACGCTCGTGCTGGAGTCAGACTCGACTCGCGCGCACTTATACAAGTCCCGGTCCGGCCGGGAGAAGGAGTCCTCCGCAGAACGCCACAAGAAGAGAACTCAGGTGAGCCGGGGGGAAACCTTTGACAGATTGAGACGCCAAACGATCAACACTGATACCGCTGTGGAGAAAGCGGTCCAGGACCTCATGCGCGGCATGCAGGAGCTAACAACCGAGGTACAGAACTTAAAGGCAGAGAACGCAGCCTTGAAACAATTAGTGCTGTCACGTGACTCTGCCAATAAGGAAAGTGTGATACTGGGTGGAGTGGTAGACAAATACGATGGCTCGCCAAAATCCTTACGTGGATTTCTGGATTCCTGCTTGGTGCATTTTACATTCAAGCCCTATTATTTTTCAACTTCCAGGGCCAAGGTGGGCTTCATAATCTCCCACCTTACAGGGAATGCGTTATCTTGGGCCACTCCCCTAGTGAACTCTGGAGACGTCCTCCTGGACGATTATGATGCATTTATCCAGGCGCTCAAGTCTATGTTTGACCGCCCCGAACAAGTGTTCAGCGCCCAGGAACGCCTACTTGATTTTCGGCAAGGATCCCAGGATATGCTAACGTTCGTTACCAGATTCAAACAGCTGGTAAAGGAGGGTGATTGGGGTCCTGAAGTGAGTTTCACCTTATTTCGCAGGGGTCTAAATGACGATATCAAGGATGAATTAGCCAGAGTGGCTCGTCCCAGTTCGTTTCAGGCTTTGGTAGATCTAGCCTTACAAATAGACTTTCGTATCCAGGAAAGAAGGGCTGAAAGGAAAAAGGCTAAGACTGCCTTTCAACGAACCCCTCCGGAGTCGACTGTGAAATCCGATCCTGTCTCAACCCCTGATAACAACTCCGAACCAATGCAAATAGGCGCCTTTCGTGGGCCAATTACTCCACAAGAAAGGATGAGAAGAATTCATACCGGCCTGTGTATGTATTGTGCCTCAGATAAGCATCTCGTTAGAGAATGTCCTTTAGCCCCTCCACGGCGTTCGGGAAACGCCAGCTCCCGGCCCTAGATGGAGCGAGGTTTCGGGAGAAAGATGTCTGCTCCACATCAATCACATCCTTGAACTCTCCTGGACAGAATAACCTGGTGGTGCTACAGGCCTTTCTATCGCCTTCCAAGCACAAGACCTATCCCATACTGGCCCTGGTGGACTGTGGAGCTATGGGAATTTTCATTGATCAAGACTGGGTTATCAGACATAAAATACCATATGAGTCACGGAACAGCCGGTAGAAGCAATTGATGGGAGACCTCTCTCTTCAGGACCCATAACCCTACAGACAAAAGAGGTCCGTCTCTCCATAAACCACCACCAAGAGCAGATTACATTCGACATCATCAAATCAGCCCATTACCCTATGGTTCTGCGTATGCCCTGGCTTCAAAGACATAATCCGTACATTAATTGGACAGCAGGGTCATTGTTTCTGGGCTCTGAGTTTTGTATGTCCCACTGTTTATCCCCGGATCTCTCCTTAACACCAGCTATTGAACATTCAGGAGAGCAAAAAATCTCACTCATGGTTTCCAACATTGTACAAGTCCCAGAGGTCTACCAAGGATATACTGATGTCTTTTCGACTGCCATAGTCCAGGCTTTACCCCCTCACAGACCCGAAGATTGTGCCATTGAGACAGATCCCTCTGCAGTAATTCCCTTTGGCAGAATGTTTATCCTTTCAGAACCTGAGAAAAAGGCCCTACCGAGAATACCTGGACATCAACTTGGAAAATGGCACCATAAAACCCTCAAAATCTCCAGCGGGTGCCTCATTGTTCTTCGTTCCTAAGAAGGATTCCAAGGAACTCAGACCCTGCCTCGACTACCGTGGTCTAAATCAATGCACCCTCAAAGATCGGTACCCTCTGCCTCTGATTTCAGATATCCTGGAAGCTGTCAGAGGCGCCGTAATATTCACGAAGTTGGACCTCCGGGGTGCCTATCACTTAATCCGTATCCGGGAAGGGGACGAATGGAAGACCGCCTTTAGAACGCCCTTTGGTCACTTTGAATATCTAGTCATGCCCTTTGGATTAGCTAATGCCCTTGCAGTTTTTCAACGTTTCATGGATAGGGTTTTTTCTGACATGCTTTTTCTCTTTGTCATTGTCTATCTAGACGACATTTTGATTTATTCCAAGGATCCCTTGAAACATGAAGAACATGTCATGGCGGTACTACAACGGCTCCGTGAAAACAAGCTCTTGGTCAAACCTGAGAAATGTCTTTTTCACGTGACTTCAGTTCATTACCTTGGATTCATCCTCAGCCCAGAAGGAGTTGGAATGGACCCTTCAAAGGTAAAGGCCATACTGGCCTGGCCTGCTCCTACATCGGTGAAACAGGTTCAGTCTTTCTTGGGACTTGCTAACTTTTATCGAAAGTTCATTCCTACCTTTTCTGAGCTCGTCCAACCTATCGTTGCTCTGCTGAAGAAGGATGTTCCCTTCATCTGGTCTTCCTCGCAAGAGAAGTCTTTTCAACGCTTGAAGACAAGATTCACGCAAGCCCCCGTCCTAGCGCAGCCTGACTTAGATCGCCTTTCATAGTGGAAACGGATGCCTCCAACCATGCCATAGGAGCAGTCTTGAAACAGGTGCTTGAGGACAAGATGGACCACCCAGTGGCTTACCTCTCTAAAACCCTAACAACCAGCGAAACCCATTACTCCGTCCTGGAAAAGGAGCTGTTGGCAATCCGCCAAGCCTTCACAGAATGGCGACATTTACTCCTGGGTGCTAGATATCCAGTCCAGGTCCGTACGGACCATCGAAATCTACAAATTCTCCAAACTATGGAGTGCAGGAACAGTCGTCAGGCGCATTGGGCCTACTTCTTCGCCCAGTACAAATTCCAAATCACTCATGTTCCTGGATCACAAAACGTGATTGCGGACGCCTTGTCCCGACGTCCTGACTATTTAACCACTGAAGATAGGACCTATCCTACAATGTTTCCCAACACAATCTTTATAGCTCAAGCGATCAACCTCTTGGAAGAGATTCGAGCCAAAACCCAGTCCGCTGACCTCTGGAAGGACGTCTCTAGGAAGAATCCCTGGAACTTAAGAATCAAGGAAGGATACTTATTCAAGGACAATGCCTTGGTCATTCCCACACCGAAACTTCAACATAAAATAATAACTCTCTGCCATGATACTTTTCATTCTGGACATCGTGGTGTAACCAAAAACGCTCCGTCTTATACAAAGAAAGTTTTGGTGGCCGGAAATGAAATGCAAGGTACAAGAGTACATCAAGACCTGTACTGTCTGCAGTCAGAATAAGCACGACAATAAGAGACCGGCGGGCCTTCTATTGCAACCTACACTGCCAACAAGACCATGGGAATGTATAGCTACAGACTTCATTGTGGAATTACCACCTTCCCGGGGTTACACGACCATCATGGTAACCATAGACTTGTTTACTCATATGGCACATTTCACACCTCTCTATAAACTTCCTTCCTCTTCAGAGCTCGCAGGAATTTTCCTAGAACACATTTTCCGTCTTCATGGACTCCCTTCCAAGATCATATCGGACCGAGGACCGCAATATATTTCACAATTCTGGAAACATCTCTGTCGTGTTCTAGGGATTCAACGCGCTCTTTCATCTGGATATCACCCACAGACCAACGGGACCACATAACGTGTTAATCAAACCCTGGAGCAATATCTTCGTTGTTTCGCAACCAAGGTACAGGATGATTGGTCCCTCCTTATACCCTTGGCCGAATTTGCCTATAACAATTCAGATCACTCAGCGATCAACGTTAGCCCCTTCTATTGTAGTCAAGGTTTTCATCCCTCCGTGTTACCTTCAGTTCTACCACATCCAACTCCAGTACCTTCACTTGATTCCTGGATTGAAACTCTCCTCAACATCCACAAGGAAGCCAAGGAACAATTGGGAAAGGCCCAGATTCGCACTAAGCGATATGCTGATTCCAAAAGAAGACCAGCACCCTCCTATTCTATTGGTGACCAGGTCTGGTTGTCTTTGAAACTATTACCACGACATCTACGCCCTAACAAGTTAGCCCCCCGATATTATGGTCCATTTTCCATAAAAGAAATCATCAATCCTGTTTCTTATCGGCTGAAGCTACCAGACTCCTGGAAGAGAATACATCCAGTTTTTCAAACTTCTCTACTCAAACCCTACATCCACTCCACCCGGAAAACCGGCAGACCCAGTCCTGTGATTGTGGACAATCAGCTGGAATATGAAGTATCCAGAATATGTGACTCCAGGTACAAACGGGGTCGGCTTCAATACCTGGTCGAGTGGAAAGGCTATCCTCCTAGCGAGAGAACATGGGAACCACTATCCAACCTAAACACCCCTCGATTGTTGAGAAGATTCCATCTCATACACCCTGGCAAGCCTGGTGGGACGGGGTTTCGGAGGAGGCATGCTGTCATGAACCATGGACATAGCCCCTTCTGGTCTTCCTGGTCCTGGTCCAGATGGAGAGTGTGCTCCTTGATACTTCCAACATGGCCGTGCCCAGTGCCGTGTTCCGTACTAGCCTGTACGTCGGACACGGCACGTTTTATCAATGGGCCATGCCCCCGCGCCTCCACGCGTCTCAACGCTATCTCTAGGTAGTGTCTCGACGTGTGTGTGCTGCTCGGCGTTACCCTTCCAAGTTCCTGGCCAACTCCCTTATTCTTTCTTCCCTTTTCCCCTGTTTCCAGAATCTCTTACCTTTCTTCGATCCTCTTCCTGGACGTCCTGGAACACGCAACTTCCTGGAACTTTGAACGCTCGCGCTGGAGTCAGACTCGACTTGCGCGCACTTATACAAGTCCCGGTCCGGCCAGGAAAAGGAGTCCTCCGCGGAACGCCACAAGAAGAGAACTCAGGTGAGCCGGGGGGAAACCTTTGACAAGTATGTATGGACAGAGGGGGTGAATGTTTTGGTATGGTATTATTTACAGTCCATTTGGTAGTCTCAGTGAGTCATATTTATGAGCAACGTCTGAGTTTGAATAAACAAACATACTTGGGTGGTGGATTTTTGTATGGTTTGCTCTGGGTTTTATGGTTTTGCTGGGAATGATAAAGTGGGTATCTCATAGGACTACGTGCTTCTCTGTTGATATTGGCTTGCATATTCTCTGTCAGTTGGAATATAGGGATACATGTGGTGGAAGGGGAATTGAAGCTTCATCCTTATGTATTTA
This sequence comes from Ambystoma mexicanum, assembly GCF_040938575.1. Classification (NCBI taxonomy): domain Eukaryota; kingdom Metazoa; phylum Chordata; class Amphibia; order Caudata; family Ambystomatidae; genus Ambystoma; species Ambystoma mexicanum. Next base: position 137,302,374 of record NC_090941.1, on the reverse strand, counting down.
GGACTGCTATAGTTGATGTAAGGGATGGAGCCTGGCTATCTTGAAATTGGGGTTCGACATATGATACTTGATTTGTTCATTTCCCTGGTGTGCTACTTTGACTTTCTGGGGAGGTGATGTGGGGAGATTTCAGGTTCTGCCATGGATTAGTCCAACATGCATGCTTGGCTTTACTTCAGGATATAATATTTATGGTATATATATTTTTGAGGATCAAACTTACCGTCCAAAGGGAGGGGGTGGTACAGTCATTTTCTACGTGAAAGTGGAAGAGAAGTTCTGGACAGTTGGGTTATTCAAATCCAAGAAAACCTTTATATTTTCTGTTTTGTTCTTGTTTCTTTTACTGGGTATAGGTTTCAGTTTTTTTGTATTTTTTGAATTCATCACAAGAGATGTGAGATGAGATACACTCATGTCTTACACTTATCAGAGGAACTTAAGGGTGATATCCTGGAATGTAAATGATGCTAATTGTGCTAACAAGAGGAAACTACTTCAGGAGACTCATTTGCTAGATATAGATATAGACAAAGGGAAACGGGGATGGGTCAGTGATGCCTATCACTCATCCTTCACTTCTAGTGTGGGTGTGTGTATTATGTTTAAAAAAATCTAGCAATTACAGAAATGAAATGTGAGAAGGATGTTGAGGGGAGGATTGTTTCTGTAACTGCAAAAGTTCAGGATGTTCCCTATTGTTTCTGCAACATATATGCTCCGAATGGGGGAGATGGGAGTTTTTTCATCTCTAGCACAGTTTTTACAGAATATGCATGTGAGTAATGTTGTTATGGGGGGGGACTTTAATGTTGCTCCTGATCCGGAGTTGGATAAAAGTGGGGGGGGCAGTGGATATTGCAAATAATAAGAAAAGAATGGCCTTAAAAAAACTTATGGATGAATGGAACCTCTCAGATGTATAGAGATTACAAAATCCTTCAGCGAAGCAATATACCTTTTTCTCTGCCAGACATAAAATATTATCAAGAATAGACCTCCTTCTGACCTCTGGTTTTTGCACCCAATTCTTCAAAAGTGGTGATATTAAAGCAATATTGGTTTCAGATCATGCTCCGTTAACAGTGGATTTGCAGTTAAACTTTCCTGTTCTGAAGTCGAATACATGGCGAATGAATATTACACTTCTGGATGACAATAATATTGTGGATAAAATAGTGCAAGAGGCGAAGTTCTTTGTAGCTGAAAATTGGACTGGTGAAGTTAAATTAGGATTTTTGTGGAAAGCCTTCAAGTCCTACATGAAAGGTATCTTGATTGGTTTGTCAAGCAAAAAAAAAAGGACAGGAATGCTGAAGTGAAGAAACTGAATGAGGAAATCTTGGTTCTTGAAAGGGAAAATATGTGAAACTTCTCAGCTGATACTTTGGGTGTTTTGCAACTGAAGAAAGAAAAACTAGAGGATATATATACTACAAAGGCTGAGAGGCTTCTTTTTAGAACCAGCAGCAAATACTATGAAAAGGGTGAAAAGTGTGATCGGCTTCTTGCTCATCGCTTGAGAGTCATGGATAATGAAAGGACTATTGATGCTATAGAGAAACAAGATGGGGTTTTGACTTTTGAACCTGCTGAGATTAATGAAACATTTAAGAAATATTACACTGACCTATATTCTTCGGAAGTCAAATCGACTGAAGGGGAGGTGTATCAATTGTTTGTTGATTGTCATTTGAAAAAATAGGTTCAGAATATTTGGATTGCATGGAAAAGGAGCTAAGTGTAGAAGATCTCAGGACTGCAGCATGTGCATTGAATTCTGGGAAATGTCCAGGTCCAGATGGATTGGCAGCGGAACTTTATAAAATATTTCCAGAAGAGGTTTTTGCGCTTATGCTAGAAATGTTACACACTTCTCTAAGGGATGGGTGTCTTCCAGTGTCCACGAGACACGCAACGATCTCTGTTTTCTTGAAGGAAGGTAAACCTCCAGTTAAACCGAGTAGTTATCGGCCAATAAGTTTGCTGAACATTGACAACAAAATGTTTGCAAAAGCTTTGTCCTTGAGGCTTGAGACTTCCCTGATGAATATTATAGATCAACGCCAGACAGTTTTGTGAAAGGAAGACATGCGTCAGATAATATAAGGAGGCTTTTGTTGAATTTGTATTTGAAAGCAGGGAACATCAGAATGATGTGGTGTTTTTATCATTGGATGCGGAAAAAGCATTCAATCGTATTGAATGGAAATATCTTTTGAGTGCTCTGGAAGGATTTGGATTTGGGAAAAACATGATTGGAGAGATAAGTCTGCTATACTCAAGGCCTAATGCAAGTGTTCGAACAAATGGCATGGTCTCAGACATTTTTGAACTTGAAACAGGCACGAGACAGGATTGTCCATTGTCGCCCATTTTGTTTGTTATTGCTATAGAACTCCTGGCCGTGAGAATAAAGGAAGATATGAGAATTGAAGGTGTTCAATATGGGGAGGCCTGTCAGAAGGTGTGGCTATATGCGGATAACATGTTGCTAGTGGTTCAGAATGTTGAGAACTGTGCTGATTGAGCAAATTGATGTGTTTCATAAAATATCTGGATACAAGATCAATTGGTCTAAATCTGAAGCACTACCAGCAGGTTTCAATTGGTGCCAGGTCAAGATGAGATATCTTGGGATTTGGTTGACTTCTGATGTTTCTAAAATAATGGATTTCAACCTTACTCATGTGGTTCAATCCTTGGAGCTTAATTTGAAGAGATGGAGTGAACTTCGGTTGAGTCTATGGGGAAGGGTGCATGCAATCAAAATAACAGCAACACCACGTGTCAACTATGTGCTCAGTAAGATCCCCTTAAAAATTAAAAGGTGCTACCTCAAGAAAATTGAGAATCTGGTTCAGTCCTTCATATGGGCGAATAAACAACCACGCCTTAAACTATTGAAATTACAATTGCCACAGGATTGTGGAGGTTTAGGGGTTCCAGACTTTGAAAATTACCACTTGGCATTTGGTGCCAGACATCTGGTTCCTTTTGTAGAAAATTCAAAGGATGTCTGGACGCTGGCGGAGTCAAGTCGTTCATCTCCACTTCTGCCTAAGGCTATTCTGTCCACGGTGGATGGTTCTGGTTATCATTTATTTCCACCAACTGAATTTCTAAGATCATGCTGGAAGGAGCTTTGGAAGAAGAGCAAAAGAAGGGTTTGTGATAATGGTTTTATCCCACTCTGGCTGAATCCAGAAATAAAGTTGAATGGAAGGCCGCTGTTTTGGTTGAACTGGTTCTTGGGTGGAGTACAGTGGATGGATGATCTTATTGAAGATGGTAAATGGGTCAGTTTTAAGAGACTTGCATGAGTTAAAGATCTCAGAGATTGCACTATGGGGGAATACAGGAAATTGAAGAAAATACTACGGAATGAGGGTACAGTTGGTGGCAAGGGATGGCAGATCTAGTTGCCTGAATATAAGACTAGAGGTGGTATGGTGTCTAAAGTATACAAAAACTTGGGCCAACACCGTGAGCCAAATAAAGAATTGTTGTCGAAATGGTCAGAGATAATTGGTTCAGATATGTCTGAGGACAGGTGGAGGAATATTTGTAAAAATGTGGCTCTGACATCTATTAATCTGAGAGAGCAAAGCTGCCAAATTCTGAATAGTGTTTTTTGGACAACCCAGAGACTTCATGCAAGAGGAATGGTTGATTCAGAGGCATGCTGGAGGTGTAAGCATGCAGTTGGCTCTTTTGAACACATTATGTGGGACTGTTATGAATTGAGGTCATTTTGGAGGAGGGTCACTATGAGAATAAATGAGGTCCTAATGTTGCAAGAAGATTCTGACTATAATACTGTTGTCTTGGGTGAGGACGATATGGTGGAGGAACCTACTTACCCACAGAAATGTTGGTTTTTCAGGGCTGGAAACATTGGAAACTTTAAATATACGTCGCAAGTAATTCCAAATTATTGCATTCATAAAACAGATGTTTAAATGGGCCAGATTCCTCTTGAAATGACCAACATAAATAATTTTACGAGTTTAGCCTTAAATAATTTCAGCGGGGTAAGAACGGCTCTATGTACAAAATAAAATGTTTGTGTTAGATTTTCTGAAGATAAAATCACTTTAATCGTGGACCAGATACTGCATTTGTATTTTGTATTTTATTTATTTGTATAGTGCGCCTGGCCCAAAGGCATCTGGGCGCATATCTTAGGTTACAATGACATAGTATACATCAAGAACAGCAGAACATGAAGCAGAATATACATTCAAATTACTTACAAGCTATTTACAAAGTATTTACATTCAGAGTACTTGTTGGACAATAGCAGGGTACTGTTCATTCTAGGTGAATTTATGGCCGATGAAACATTAGACAGTTTTGAGTATCCTGAGCAATAAGCCACAGCTTAGCTTTATTCTTGAAGGAGTGGAAGGAGGATTCTGATCTAAGTGGGTTGGGAAGCGAGTTCCACAGTTTAGTGGCGAGGATCGGGAAACTACCCGACCCGCTTTCTGACGTTTGAACCTAGGTAGGGAGAGACACTGAGTTTGGTTGTTCTCTTAGGACGGCTTGAGCTATGGGGGTGTGAATCGGCTCGTGAGGTAGTTGAAAGCCTGGTTTGCCAGACATTTATGCGTGAGAGCGAGCGTTTTGTGGGAGACTCTTTGGGCTCCTGAGAGCCAACGTAGGCTGCATCCGGTGTCAGATATGTGCTGATTCCTGGGAATATTTAGTGCTGCCCTGATGGTGTTGTTTTGGGTGACCTGTAGCTTGCTTAGCTTTCGTTGACTCATCCCTAGATAAAGCGCATTACAGTAGTCGAGGTTCAACATAATAAGGGTTCTGGCAAGGATGGTGCAGTTAGCGGTAGTAAGAAAAGGTCGACAAGCTGTAATAAGTTTGCACATGTAGGCGGATGCTGAGATTACGGCATTGGTTTGTCTGGAAAAAGATGAAGTTGAATCGAGATAGATGCCTAAGGTTTTAGTATCATTGGATAGCTTAATGGTGTTGCCATTGATGATGAATGATTTGAAGGTAGGATCTAATGATTTAAGTCGGTGATGGGAACCCAGCATGAGAAGCTCTGTCTTATCGTCATTAACAAAGCTCATGTTGCGCCATCTAAGCCTGAATGACCTGATAGATATCATTTAAGGCTTTGGTGTCCACAGTGTGGTCTCCGGTGATGGGGATGTGTATCTGGGTGTCATCAGCGTAATTAGTGTAGGTGACACCCAGATAGTCAAGAATATCGAAGAGCGGTTTCGTGAACACGTTGTAGAGTGTCAGTGAGACGCAGGATTCTTGAGGGACCCCACACTGGACTGGTGAGGGTTCAGCGGAAACAGAAGGGGAGAAGACCCTCATGGATCTATTGTCCAGGAAGGATCTAATCCAGGGTGTGGCTTTGTCTGAAAAGTGGGATGCTGATTTGAGATGACGGCAGAGAATTTGATGGTTAACCAAATCAAATGCTGCTGATAAGTCTAATACTAATAGAAGGGCCAGCTTCCCGTTATCTTTCCAATCCTCGATTTGAGTTTTTAAATCGATGAGGGCGGTTTCTGTTCCGTGTCTAGGTCGGAAGCCAGATTGTCTGAGACCGAGGAGTTTATTGGATGCAGATAAGCAGCTCGGTCCAAGATTTTAAGCAGAAAGGGAACAGTGGTGATGGGCCTGTAATTAGTGGGTATGCTCGGGTCTAAGGAGGGTTTTTATAAGAAGGGGGATAACCCATGCATCCTTGAGGTTATCAGGGATGATGCCTGTGTTGAATGAAGAATTTATGTAGGCAGTGATAAAAGGAGCTAGTTCATGGGTAGCCTCCTTGATGATGGGAGCTGGGCACGTGACACCCAGACAATTGGAAGGTTTTAGCTTTCTGATGATGCTTTCAACCTCTGAGATAGTTAGTGGTGAGAAGCTGAAGGGTTTATTGGTGTGTGGGATAGGGATGGTTTTTCCATGGGGAGAAATGAGCTGCGAGTCAGCTGTAGGCTGCTTTTTTGGCATTTATTTTGGATTGGAGTGTTGAGATTTTGTTGAGCAACGCTTTTTGAATATTAGAGCACCATGTGCTGTCCTTACTACAGGTGTCAGAAGGGGCTGATGGTGATTCGAGTCCTTTCAGTATCTTAAAAAGCTCTTTGGTATTGGATTCCGCTTGCAGAATGTGCTTGTTATAGGTATCTTTTTTAGCTTGGAAGATGGCCTCTTTATAATTAAGGGATGCTATAATGAGGCTGTCCTTGTTGGTGTCAGAGAGATGACTTTTCCAGCGGGCTTCAGAGTTTCTCTTGTTTTTACGTAACACTCTCAGTTATGACGTGAACCACGAGTTGAGGTGTGCACGAGGTTTGGGTTTCCTCAATTTGATTGGGGCGATGGAATTCATCGCTTTGAGCATGGTATGATTGAAAGCATCAACTAGGACTGTGGGGTCCGTACATGACAGTGAAACTTTGTTTAATATGGGTAGGATGAGAGGGGGCAGTTTTTCCCTTGTTATGTCCCTTTTGTTTCTCGTACAAATTGAAGGAGCAATGTCCTGTCTAGAACATTGGTCGTTGGCTTTGATGTTGAAGGTGATCCTATGATGGTCAGACCAAGCGTAGGGTGAGTTTGACATTAGATTAATGCTGCAATTTATATTGACCAGCCAATCAAGGGTTTTCCCCTTGTTATGGGTAGGTTCCAGAATGGGCTGGGAGAAGCCCAGGTCAGTTAGTATATTGGCAATGTCCAGTGATTTGAGGTCATTAGGGTCTTGGAAACCAAGATTGAAGTCCCTAATAAGATAATTTGAGAATTGATCTTAGTTTTATCTGCTAGTATGGAGGTAATGTCGTCTGCAAAGGTGGTAACAGGTCCTGGTGGCCTGTAGATAAGATGCAGGGTGGCAGTTGATTAGGTGAGATGGGTAATTTGACCGACAATAACTCAGCTGATGGAATCTGTTGAATAGGGATTACTCTGAGACCAATGGAGCTTTTATGAATAAAGGCAACACCACCGCCTTTAGAATGGTTGGTATTGCGGTCATATCTAATGATGGCATAACCACTGGGAATGGCAAGGGAGAGTAATGGGTAACGAAGCTGCATGTAACCATGTTTCTGTGATGGCTAGGAAATCTAAATCTTGAGTTGTAATAAGATCTGCGATATCCAGCGCATAAGCAGGTAGGCACCTAGCATTAACAAGGGTGCCCTTAATCGACGTCTCTTTAGGGATATGAGATTTACTCGTATTGAGTTTAGGAGTGACTAATGGAGAGGTGTTTTTGGTATCAGACAACATAGGGCTGAGTGTAGAGGTGCCAGGAGTGCGTGGTGATTTCAATTTATTAATGAGAATGTTTGAATGACGGGCTGCGCAAGCGAATCTGGAGTCTAGTCTGAGGTTCCTAAAATACAGAGCGCATGGCTGATTAGGGGTGGGTTTGGCTGCAAAGTGTTGCAACCATAGGGCGGGGGAGTTCAGGTTAGGATTAGTGGGTAGTGTGGTGGATGTGGACGAGGTGCTAATGCTGTACTGTTCGCCAAGGGGCAGGACTGAAATGGGCTAGGATACTCTCTGGAGTAATGGCGGATTAGAACCTGGGTAGCTGTCTGAGCACAACATGGTGAGATTACATTTCTCACTGGAAGTGGGCTGTATTGGTAGAGCACTATAGTAGTGGGTGAGTATCCAGGCCAGAGATATTGTTGTATGAAGTAGCAGAAGTGAGCAGCACAAAGTAAGGCACGTACATAGTGAAATCTGTGCAGAAGGGAGAAACAGTTAGGGTCAAATGAGCAATGCAAAGGTGAACAACATATGTCGGCAATTACGAGGATGCAAAATACATATGTGATGGGCCAAAGGTGCTCGGAGGTCTACTAAAGAGCATGAGACATGCAGGTCTCAACTAGATGGTAAGGCCTGAGGCGCACTGGTATTTAGTAGTAAGCATGAAAGGCAATTATGGGATATCGTACATAGCAAACATAGGTCAGATGAGTCTATACAGATCGGCACGCAGGCAACAGGAATTAGAAAGACATAGCAAGCATGAAGCAGATAGATCTCAATCTGATGGTACTAGTTGAAGGTGCTAGGAACAACATGCGCAATACAACGTGCTAGAAATTGACTGGGTGCATGAGGAGAAAATATCAGTTAGTGTACTGCAACATAGCAAGCATAAATTGGAGGGGTCTATTCGCAAAGGCATACTGACACTCAGCTGGGATACATAAAAAACAAATTATCATTAACGAGCATCGGTAATATAGGGCGGATAAGTCTCAATCTCATGTTAGTGGATGAAGGTGCTAGATGCAACATGCATGCTTTGGAGGGTTGGATGCACTGAACAGTGTTCCGGTTCAGAGGCTGAACGATGCATAGCGTGAGCCACGGATCAGAGTTCAGTGGATCCAACGGTGAAAGCTAATCAAAGTAATTCTGAGCAACCCTGGCAGAGAGGGCTAAGCGCACTCATTCGAGTAGGAGTAGCAATCAAAATCCGAGCAGAGAATGCTGAAGAGTATTAAACAATGGTACAAATAGCATATGTTAGTAAGGCTCAAAGTAGTTCTGCACACAAGGGGTATAATGCAGTAAACAACAGGCTGGATACAGTAGGCTGAACGGTGCAGCTACAGGCACGGATGGGTGGAGGTATTGGACAGGATTTTACGGACCAGAGGGCTGAGAACGGCAAGATGCTAAGTCTTCAGTGCCTAGGAAGGCTGTGCAATCGAAAGCTGTGCGCGTTCAGAGGAGGGGAGAAGAGGGGCTGGGTGAGCAGAATGTCATTCGCAAGTGGGTTCGTGCGCGAGTATTTTGCTTACCATGTAGCTGGGTGAACGTAAGAAGGTAAGAGTCACAAGTCTATGCAGAGTTGACAAACCTTTGTGATGAAGGACGGGCAGAATTTCTGGCCTTGGCCTCTGGTAACTCTGGACAGGCTCAGGACAGGAGCCTTCTTTCGGGGCCTTACTTTGGTAGGCCAGCGCTCGCCTGCCGGCGCAGCGTGATTGGTTAATGAAGTATGCAACAACCATTCCAAAGACTCCAGGCAGTTGGCAGGTGTCGTGGCTGCAATGGGCTACACACAGTGCAAAGCGGCGGCCATTTTCAGACAGGCACGCGCTTTGCTGATGGAATGGAGCCGGTGTTTTGAATCAAGATTTGAAGAATGCTGTAATTCAAAATGAATGTGGGATTGCACAGAAACTGATTTTTCAATTATCGTCTCTGAATTGATAGATTTAGCTGGCGGTTCGGTGATGCTGGGAAGGGGCTTGCTGGCACATGGTAATTGTGCCCAGAAGCTTTCCTTTGCATCCGGACGGGGATAGTGCACTCAGTGCTGCTCCTGCAGCACAGACTGTCATGATCTCTGCTTCCAAAAGGTCAGGGTTTTCCCAACTCCCTTGGAAGCAGATCCATAACCCAGGTTCCGAGTGCCAACCAGTCCCAATTGGGACCTTTTGGACCCAGTCCTGGCGCCAGTGGCACCAGGCTCATAAATATGCCCAGTCCCAGCGCTGGAAGCGCCAGGCTCATAATGCTTGGGTGGACTTACCTGCAGCAGACCATGCTGCTTACTTGCCTGCCAGTTGAGCCTCTGATCCTCTTCTGTTTGGAACTACTTTTCCTGTTGGGTGGGGCAGGAGCCACTCCCTAGGTTCAGAACACTGGAACTCTTCTGGAAAGCAGGAACTCTTTTCTTACCTAGGCGTGGCTGTGGAAGGAGACACCTAAGCACTACAGGAGGCTATTTAAACCACACCCGATGGATGAATCTTGCTTTGCGTTATTCTGCATCCTCTGCAGCAGAACGCTCATCGTGTCTTCTGCATCTGATCCTGGGCCTAAGGAAAAAGGCTTACCATCCTGAATCCAGTCTTCAGCAACACCTATAAAGACAAGAAAGAACAGGTTAGCATTACGGTCTTCAGTGACAGCGCTTCACTTACCTGGTCCATCGGCTGTCACCAACGCCTCGCACTGCATTCCGGCATCTGAAAGACAAAAGCTTACCAACTCTTCGCACGCTCCGGAGGCCTTCGGCGCTGCATCCCGCATCTGAAAGACAAAACAAGGTGCGTTTAAAGACATTGGGGAACTTTAATACTCACGTGCCATTACTCCTTTCCACATCTAACCCAGTGGGTATTCCGGCACCCTGCAGCCGCTCCGAACTTGTACCTGCAAAATAAAAAGACAGTTAGAGCGCATCGTGAAGCAGGCAACAAGCGCTTACTTACGTGCTTCCAGGCGCTTCTATTCATCACACGGGCTCCATCTTCAACTCACTTCAGCCCGTCATCCGCCATCGCCGGAACCCTGCAAAACAAGAGACATCATTACTAAAGACTTTTAAAGACATTAGAATTACTCGAAACTTACAGTTCGTGCAGTAAACGACGGACAGCAGTCCTCTGAAGTCAAGAGGCCTGCTCCCCTTATCCAGCGAAGAAACTGGTTACAGCACCCTGCCCCGAGGCAGATGGAGAGCACGGCGTTCACTTACCTAAGGTGAGAGCGTTAACCTTTGGGGTTCTACAGAAGAGAAAGGGAAGAAGAGAGAGACATTCAATAACCCAGTTCATTAATCCCATATTTTCTATCTGCAGACATCTTACCCTTCGAGTCAGACATACAGTGCACAGAGGTCCAGCCCAAAGAGCCAGCCGTGTGTTACACATCACCTTTGAAGATACGGTATACGCCCAGTCAAGACCGGCGCCTCTACGGGAATCAGGTGAGCGTTACACAGACGAAGCCGGTGAGCTCCTACTCAGGTGGAGAGGTCTGTTGTTGATGGAGGCTCAGGACAAGAGCCTTCTTTCGGGGCCTTACTTTGGTAGGCTGGCGCTCGCCTGCCGGCACAGCGTGATTGGTTAATGAAGTATGCAACAACCAATCCAAAGATTCCAGGCAGTTGCAGGGATTGTGGCTTTAATAGGTTACACACGATGCAAAGCAGCGGCCATTTTCAGACAGGCACGTGCTTTGCTGATGGAATGGAGTCGGCAATGTGAATCAAGATTTGAAGAATGCTGTAATTCAAAATGCGTGCAGGATTGTACAGAAACTGATTTTTCAGTTATCGTCTCCAAATTGATAGATTTAGCTGGCAGTTCGGTGATGCTGGGAAGGGGCTTGCTGGCACATGGTAATTGTGCCCAGAAGCTTACCTTTGAATCCTGATGGGGATGGCGCACTCGGGCTGCTCCTGCAGCACAGAAAAAGCGGTGAGCTCCTGCTCAGGTGGAGAGGTCTGTTCAAAGTCAATTTGTTCAACTGGATTGCACAATCCGCTTCCCACTGTACCTCTGATGACCACTTCACATTCGGTAGTCTTCCTTTATTCAATAGTTTATAGAAATTAGATGCTTTAAGTGAACATAAGGAATCATTGTACGGAAGCCTTGTAGGATCTGACATTAGACGATATATTCCTTCCCCTGACAAACGCAACCTGATCAGTTTTGATTCATTTTTGTGTTAAGAGATCAATTCTTTTAGCCAATATTTTTGCGAAATATTTACAATCCAAATTGATTAGAGATATAGGCTGATCCTTTTAACGTAGTTCATCATGCTTATGGAAGAGAATCAGAAGGGCTTCTGTAAACATTTCAGATGTTCTGTCTATTTCAGAGAAATGTTTATATAGGGAGTCGAGTTTGGGTGTGAAAATGGGAGTAGCATGTGTGAAAAAATCAATAGAAAAACAATCTGACCCTTGTGCTTAACATTTATTAAGATATGTTATGGCTATAAACATGTCATACCTCTATATAGGATTATCTAGCAATCTTAAATCAATATTTTCAGATGGGGGATACTTTATTTGTGGATTAAATAGATTGCTTAAGCCTATATGTGAATTAGTGTTATCTGAAGAATGTACATTCTTGTTGAACTTGGGAAAGCCATCTACGATATCTTGATATAAGGATACCACCACCCTTAAATCACTTTTGATAGATGACATTTTCTTTCTTTCTTTCTTATTTTTTTAGATAAGAAGCCAGTGCCTAAATAGCTTTATTAGACGTTTCATAGATTATTGATTTATATTCAAGTAGAACTCCACAAGCTTGCTCTGATGGTTTGTTGTTAATGGCAAAGCAAAGAGATAACATTTCCCTATAGAAGGAATCATCCACAGTAGAATTATGTCTTTTTTCAAGATTCTGCAATTGATTAAATATAATGTCTAAATCGTTTTTCACCTCTTTTTCTTTTTGGCAACTTATGAAATGATATGAACACGTAAGGCTGCTTTATAAGCATCCCAATTATTGACAGGTGAGGTATCAGGATCTTCAATGATTTCAAAGAAAAACTGATGAAAATTATGAAATGATTCTTCAAATTTATTATCATCCAATAACAAGTTATTACATTTAAATCTATTAGATCCTTTACCCAAATTATTTAATTCCAAATGTGTTATTTCTGCCCAGCTATTTCTGACAGGGGCACTGTCAGAAATAGCTGGGCTTTCAATTCTAGAATGTATGATTGTACCAGGTAGAGACTTAGAAATACATATGTAGTCAATACAGGACATAGTATTGTGGGGAATAGAGTGGAATGTGAAATCAAAATGTGTAGGGTGGGTAAGGAAGGCATGGTATCAACAGTAAGACAGACACATGTGACCACAGTTCAAGGGTGTTTATTGAACTTCAAAAAGGGTTTGAAAAATGGCTATCTAATCCTAAATCTACAGATGGGAGCAAGCTACTAACATCAAATACTAATAACACAGTCCTAGTTGTGTCTTGTCAAAATAAAAGGGCCTATACTAATAAACCTATTGCCAATCCTTACCTCTAAATACAAATAGTGTGGGAAATAGTGTTACGAAAAATGAAGAAGGAAGAAGTGTTCATAAAATGATATGTTAGGATGTTCAGCCCATTGGCTTCCTTTCTCCATGTTTTGGGGACAAGGCGATTCGCTTGAGAGTAGCACAGTCTCTGGCTTCTTTACCATGAGGATAGAGTTCAATCATTAACATCAGGACCTTCTGTGCTCAACTCTCTCTGCTTCTCAGAGTCTCTTCATTCAGAGGGCCTGATGCAACCAAATAAACAAGTTATTTCCCTCTTAAGATTTTCACAAATGTTCACTTTAGGTGATTCACTATTCACCTCACATCCACCTCAACCGGGCTCAGATCTCTTTAGCACAATGTTCGTCACTTTGGAACCCCTCATCCAGGCTCAAATCCCTTTAATACAATTAGTCTCCTTCAGCTGGGCTCTGACCAAAGTTAATTTTATCAAAGGCTTTCGAATGTGCACAGAGTTTGGCTTGACCCGTTGCAGGACCACTTTGATTTCACAATTCCTTTCTTTTAAAGTTCGTCACCTTTCAGTTGGATACCTAATAGAGACTTTCGAATGAGCACCCATGTGGCACTGGGCCACTCTTTCTATGGTATTGTTTCATAGCTTCAAATTCATTCACTCATCTGCTTTTTATTCATATTCGCATCACTTTCCACATATGCTTCATACACCGTTCTATTCAATCTTGTTTATTTAATGTTGTAGCTTGCAACCTTGGTTTCCACACAGACCGGTCTGCTATCAGTCTGCCCAACTCACCGGCTGTGCTGACTTTACCGGTGCTGCTTTGTTGTTGGAGCCAAGGACAGTACCAGAGCAGCAAATGATTCTCCTAACCATGTCTATCGATGCAGGAGATCCCCGGGTACCTCCGACACACAATGCAAGATTCTTCAGCTTTGATTATAGGTTTTACGTTTCCATATCTTGAAGGCTCATGAAAGTTGCGGTCTTTTGGTGAAAATGTCAAGGGCACTTCCCTCCTTGCAATCCTCTTCAGTCTTGCCATCTTTCACTTTGTATTAAACTGCAATCTTGGAACTGCTGCTTCCTCGTGTGCTTTGCCTTGCTCAGAGTGTGCTTTCATGCTCCACCTTTTATCTGTGTGGGGAAGTGTGATGGAAGTCAGGTGTTTGTAATGGTCAGTAATTGCCTGACCCTGGCTGACTATTGTATTGGACAATACAATAGGGGGTAGAGGGGCACTACTTTGTAAAGAAATATTATACAATTATACATAAGATCTGTAATTCCTGGTATAATTTAAATTTCTTGTGTTGAGTACTATTGTACACTTCAGGTGCAGAGGGACAAAGTTTGTCTCATAACCACCAGAGACAAAAAAGGAAAACCAAAAGTAGCAACAAAAGCCTGTCATATGCTGATGGGTGGTCCCTATATGCACTCCTGAGGGAAGCAATCCCAAATATTAATTTCATGTAACTGTGACTAAGTAACATGTATTTCAATAGGCACCCCTCAGGGCAGTTGAACTTTCAATACAAATAAAAGAGATCTGTCAATCAAACAGGTACACTTATGAATTCAAAAGAGTATTTATAAAAAATAAATTTTCAATGATTTTCAAAAAACAAGTAATTCGAAAGGAACCACACTATTTTTATTACAAGGAAAGAATTGTTGTCCAAAGAAACCTTGTAACAATGTCATAATGTCATTATTCCATTTTGTAACAATATTTATCACATTCACAAAGGAACAAAAAGAAGCACCCAAGAGCAAGTAAGTAAAAACAATATGTTCAAACAGGTTAAATTGAGTGGTCAATAGAGTCCAGTATAACACATCTCGATATCACGTCAAAGATATCAAGTCAAAGAGTAATGTGTTAATGTCCACACTTTCAAATGTCATGTGGCCCTGTCTCTAATTCTTCGAAATATGTAGGCTGTATCAAGGATGTTGTGAGCAAAATGCCAAAGCATTTCGGAATGAATCCTTCTTCAGGGCTGATGCTGCCTTACTCTATTTTCAAATTCAAATTTCCAATTCCAAGCTCCCAATGTGTATTTGTGAATCATATATCAAAATTATGTTTTATCATAGGGTTCTGTAAGTGATTTCAATCCGGCACTTCACCTAAGTCAATGCCTAGCGTGTAATGCACAACTGAAACCCTTATTTAATTATTTGTGTCTGAAAGTTATTTTATTCTAAACGATGTACCACTTATATCACGCCCTCTCTTTTAACTCCCCCCTGGTCCCTCCCGGTCACACTGAACCAGGAATCAGGCTGGTTTGCAAAGTTAAAATATTTATTATGTATTTCACAATATAATCACACTATTTTTAATGGGGTACAATAATCACCAATGGGGTGATGTCACACTAAGCAATCTCTTCAATCACCAGGAGAAATAATTAGCAAAAACAATGCAACACAGAAATAATACCTTTGGGCGTATATTCAAATCAAATAGCAGTGTGATTATTATTTCCCCCTGCACACCTCTCAACCCCCCAATATGCAATGTAGAGATATGGGAGGAGAGAAAACAGGTTTCAGGAATGCAGAATTCAAGCAAATATTTCAATCCCAATTTCCCCCCAGCAAACACAAGAGAAACAGAACTAATTGGCAAACTGTCAAAGTGGTTTTAAAGTTGTCTTTGAATGGAATGGGTAAAACACTGAAAATGGTTCAAATCACGGAAATTGTTGAAATTCTACTGGGAGCCGCTTTATTTGGTTGTAGACAAACACTAGCAATAATATGGGAGTAATAAGCAATGGGAAAACTTAAATTTGAGGTCGGGTGCAATGAAAAGCTATTTTACACGTTATAGATTTTGCCCAAATGAAAAATGTGCGGCAAACTTTTCCACATGCGGTAATTGTGGGAGAACTATAAGGATTTGAGATTGGGTTCTCTAGAAAGCTTATGATGTTAGCTACAGGCAGACACTTAAATCTTGTTTCTAGCATGGAAATTGAAGAAGTTATGGACGTTTTCGTGGAGGTTGTTTTTTTCAGACAGAGGCGAATTGTAAAACAAGGATGCGCTCTTAAAACGACAAACTGGATTTCTTTACAATAGGGATGGACTATGAAGAAACTAACTACACGACAGCACAGCCACCAGCCCAGGACGTCTCTGGATCAGGTTTTTGCCTGCTGAGACGCTCGCCTTCTTCAGAAAAATATATATCAGCGCAAAGATCGGTTTAACACTACTAGTACAGAAGAAATAATTGGGATGAGATAGAGAATTCAGGCAGTTCAAAAATATTCTAACAATGCAGCTCTGGATATAAGAGAGGATGGGTTTGGATAGGGATGACTATGGGCAGTACATGGCTAGTGACAGTCCTATACTAAGGATACTCACTATATAGGTTTGGACAGAACCGTCAGGGATTCAGGTCAGTCAAGATTTCTGGACAGGAATTCTGCTGGGCACACCGTACTGGACAGCAAGGCGCTCTGGTCACCGCACGGTAGGACTGGGCTGGATCTGCAATGGCTCTGGTTCACAGCTATCTGGTCGCAGCACGGCTCTACTGGGTTGGGTCTTTGGATTCTGGCAACAATTCTTAGCAGGAAAGCAGCATAGCACAGCCAGGCTGTTCTTTGGTTCCCCTTAGATATCTGGGGTAAATTCTGGTTTCTGTAATTTTAAGGCCAAGCTGAGAATGGTTCCGCTATGAAAATGGGCCTTTCTGCTTGCCAAGTTTCTAGAGCCTGGAGTCTGGAATATGGACAGTACTCTTGCAAAGTGCTCCTCCAGCAATCGGTTGGTGGGTGAATGTATGTCCTTCTAAGTCCTCATCTGTCTCTATTTATGCATTTGATAAAGGGACGGGCATGCTGAATTATCCTAAGCGCACCCCCTAGGTTGGCTATAGGCTACAATCTTCCCTCTCCCTTGATTGGAGGAGAAAACAGTGTGTCACCATGATGATGTGGTTTTATGAGGCAGGGAATCCTCCCCTTGGGTTTTGAACATGAAATCTACTTTTCACATAATACATATTTACAATTTTACAAACTTTATAACAATAGCATATATAGATCGAATATTTTGTGGAGCAAGTGCTCTTCAATCCATGTCTCTGTAGGATCTTGGGTCTAGATTTGACAGAATTTCACACTTTTTGTCTGGGACACCATATCTAGTTTGTCCAAAAATTGGTACACATGTGCGCACTGTATATGGGCATCAGCGTATGAAGTTTCATGCTTCTGACATCAATACATTTGGTATAAAAGCACAATTTCTACAGTTATGTCTCAGAACATAGCACAGATTTCTTGCTCCTTTTAAAATGTGCAGCAAAAATTTAGGTTCAGAAGTCCGGGGTTTATATATTTTTTTACAATTGTCCACAGTAAATTATCAGTCTTATTAGAAATCTGCTTTTTGTCCATTGTGAATCAACAAAATTGCCTCCTTCTCCTTGCAGCTTCAGCAGTAATCTCCGCCCACTTCCTTCTGGCAGATGCCCTTTACAATCCTTCCTGATTAGCATCTCCATGCCTGGGAGGAAGCCCATTGTGCTCTTCCCAGAGCAGCCCCAGTGCCCCTCCCCTCTTAATCAACACCTGAACGTGAGTTCCTGGCGCAGAGAGCAGAAGGGAGGTGCCTTGCCCAGTGGGGGAAGTTGTTTGTAGTTTTGACTTGAATCAGGCTTACTTTAAAAGTCAATTTGTTAAATTTTTCTTTGTTGAAAGTAAACTTGCAATCTTAAAACAAACATCTAGAACACTGATTCCAGGCTCTAAACCATGAAGTTTAAATAGTGACAACCTAGTTTGCTCTTGATAACAGGTCACTTAGATTTCAGACATTAGATCTTAAATTTACAGTTTAAATGCAGGCTTTTGAAACAGTCACAGGCGGTCGCTGGTACTGCGCCCAGGTTTTGACAGCTTTCACAGGCAGGCTAGCTGGCTGTGGATGTTTTTGACCGATTCAGCTTTCCAGGATATTGCAATTCCACATGCTTTCTTAACTTCAGTAAAATGTGACACCCCGCAAGAAGATTGGATGTTTGTGGGTGTTTAGGACCAGCATTTCGTATTTTCAGCAACCAAGAAAAGATTTAACTACAAGATTTTGGATTTCTTTCAGCAAGCACTGCTTTTCATCTGTTCTCCATTTTTACATGTTGGGCAGCCCAATGACATGTTTCAGAAGTGCGGTCTCCATTCCTTCTCTGACTACATGCATGGTAGATTTGGCAGCCATCTTCTTGTGCTTGGTAGAGCGCAATTTCCTTAGATTTTGGCGCGCATGGGATTTTCGCTGCCATTTTGATGATTCTGGTGCCACCCACACACAGTGATGCCGCAGGGCAAAGCAGAGTGGGTTAAAACATCCCACAAAATCCCCCTAACGACTTGACTTTTGACCGCCCGTCAAGGGGAAGTCGGGAGATTGGGATGTTCAGTTTTCTTTCAGTCCAATTGGAAAACATGTGTCTGCTTCTCCCATCAGTGGTGGATCGACAGGTTCTCCTCACCGGTGGAAGTATATGGAGCGATACCCCGGGCCCCTAGGATCTTTCCTCCTCGTCCCCGAGTTGTCCTCCTCGGGCTTAGGATCCACGGTTTCAGTCCTAGGATGACAAAACAGAGCATATTTGTAGACATTTCCCCACCACTTTTTATGTAGTGGGGCAGAGGCATACATTTGATAGATACATGACGATCCTAACCGCTTATACTTATTACTGATTATAGCAGATGGAATGGTTTTTACAATCAGACTTTTCTAGGGAGCTGGAATGTCCCCCTCTGGGTTTCCAGATGAATCCTCTAGTTGCTGCAGAGTGTGCCGAGGATGGCAACACTTCAGCTGGTTGATGTGGACCCACTTATCTTCCCCCTTTGCCAAACTGCCTTTTGTGGATATGGATTTTGTAAGCGACTGGTGAGATTCTGTCTACAATTTCAAAAGATCACCGCCAGCTAGGAGGAAATTTGCGCTGTTTGGCCTGGTTCCTTTGGAAATTGTATAAGTAGACCCAGTCTCCTACTTGGTATTCTTTTCTAGTGGTCTTAATGTCATGGTGGGTCTTCATACTGTCTGCAGATCTTTCTAGATTTTGCTGAGCATAGGCAAAAGCATGTTGAAGGTGTTTTCTCAGATTTTCAACATACTCATGAGTTGTGGAGGCATTTATCAAAGTCTGCTCTTGGGTTCTGTAGAGCAGATGCTGGGGAAGCACCATTCTTCGTCCAGTCATCAGCTAAAAACGGTGACATTTTAGTTGCAGAAGAAGGGGTACATCTGATGGCCATCAGGACAAGAGGTAGTCAGATGTCCCAACTTGGCCCAGAATCTGCCACAAACTTTTTTAATATGCTCACAATTGTCTTGTTGTATCTCTCAGGCGCACGGTGTGTGAGGGAGGTTGGCTGAAATTGTGCACACACAAGACACCCCTTCAAGTATTGGTCGAGGTCCTGCCCCATGTGTGGCCAGTATGCAACCTCTCTTAAGATTTCTAATGTCGTTTGAAACCCCCTATGACCGGCTGTGGCCACATCATGGGCGTGACTTAGCATCAGGCTTCGGAATGAGGTAGGGACCACCCACTGGTCATGGCCAGCTAGGGATCTCCTTACCAACAAACCGTCTTGGATTCGGAACATTTTTGGACATTTCATCAACACTCTGAGGTCCTCTTTCCCTATGTAATCGGTATCCGTCAGGGGAAAGTTCTCAGGGTCCTCAATGTGTTGATAAAACTTACCAATTATTGGATCCCCTTTTTGAGCCGTAATCAAATCAGCATCTGGGGTCTCCTTACTCCATTGTGCAGTTGAGAGTTCCTTGTGAGTATTTGTCTGGGACCTAGTGATAGCAGTGACCTGGATTTCCCCCAACATGGACTCAATCTCAAGTAGATCCCCTTGGATTGCTCTGGTTTTGGCAAGCTGATCCGCTGGGTCATTTCCAGTTTTGTCTGGTCCCTCTACTTTAGAATGACCCTTGATCTTTTTCCAGTAGATGGTCATCCCATTCGAGGTGACCAGATCATCAATATTTTGGATTCATTTTCCATGTTTCAATGGTTTATTATTAGCACATAGCATGCCTCTGGTTTTCCAGTTAACCAGGTGCTCCACGAACCCGCTCTGTACATAATCCAAATCAGTGATTATGACCAGTTCGTGGAGTTGGTGTTGGACAGCAGTGAGGATGGCTTGATGCACAGCCATCAACTCTGCCACTTGACTACTTCGGGGACCGATTTTGTACCCAGCGGAGGGTTCTGGGGCATCATTCACCCATGCATTCCCTACGCCGGCCACAAGTTCTTTTTCCCCCTTGTTGTCAACATGGTAAGAGCATCCATCCACAAAGACAGTGGGCATTCCCTCACACTGGTCTTCTTCAAAGAATTAAGATATGCCTCCATGTTGTCCTTGATTTTAAGACTTTTGTCCTCGAGACAGTTTTCTCTGGCACTATCATGCAAGTCAGCCAGACCTTGCGCGAGGGGACTCTTCTTGTTTTGGCCATATCTGACCTCCACAGGAAAGCATTGCATTGACAGAATCCAGGAAGTAATTCGGAAATTACTCACATTTCCGGGCAGGATTCTGTCACTTTGGAGATATTGCAGAGGCTGGTGTGGAGTCTCCACTATGATGTGTTCCCCCTGGATGAATGGGCGGTAATTCTTCAATGCCCACACCGTTGCCAGGAGTGCCTTCTCACAATCGTTGAATTTTTCCTCCACAGAGGATAAAGTTTTCTCGCATAGGAGATTACTTTATTGACCTTGTCATGCTTTTGGTATAATACTGCAGTCAAGCATGAATTTGAGAACCTTGTCTCCAAGAAGAGCTCCTTGTTTTTGACAGGGTAAGCTACGTAAGGCGCTTGTGAGAGGCTTCTTTTGAGTTGTCTTACTGCCTCGCTTGTTCTGGACCCCAACCCCACTTGACCCGCCCCTTCAAAAGATGGATCAGGGGTCTTGTGATCACTGCGTAGTCTTCAATGAACTTTCTGCTGTAATTAGTTAGTCCAAGGAGGCTCGTTAGTTCCAGCAGAGTTGTGGGGTCTTTTAATTTCTGGAGTGCTTCCACTTTCTTTTCCTGGGGACAGAGAACCTGAGGAGTAATCTCATGCCCCAAGAAATTGACACAGGTTCTGTACCACTGTGCCTTTTGTGTCAGAACATAATGGATCTCCGCTATGTGTTCCTCCACAGTTGAGCTTTTGACTAAAACATCATCCACATAGGCCAGGTTACCCCTTTCACCCAAGTCGGCATGGCCTTGTGTAGAAAAATGTTAAATTCATTGCCAGAGTTGATGTATCCGAAGGGAGTCCGGGTCCATGTGTACTGCTGCCCCCCGAAGGTGAAAGCCAGCTTGTATTGGTCCTCCCTACTAACAGATACAGTGAGTACCCATTGGTCAGGTCAATGGCAGTGAATACCTGTGACCCCTGGATCTGGGCCAGCCCTTGGTCAATGTAGGGAAGAGGCCATTGGGAAGTATGGACCCGTTTGTTGAGCTCCCTTAGGTTGGCGCAGAGTCCCCACTTGCCATTTGGCTTCAAAATCCCCAGCACCGAATTATTGAAGGTGCTGTGGACTGGACGAAATATCCCACGGGACTCAAGGTTCTTAATTATTTCAGTAAGGGACTGCATTGATGCGAGAGGCAAGCGATATTGCTTCACAAACACTGGAGTCATGCCAGGGTCCATGGGAATTGTTGTTGTGTGGATTTCGGTGCGACCACAGTCATATGAGTCCACCGCAAAGAGATCTTGAAAATCTAAGAAAACCTGTTTCAATTGATGCTTTTGCTCCAGATTCTCAGAGGCATCAGCTAGGTTGACTCTCTCGTCAACCATCTGCCTGAAGCCTGGAAAGACTTCCGGTTTTGCTCTCTCAGCGGCCTTCTCCAGCTGGGTGGAGAAGTCCCTGGTCAAAGTGCTGATTTGGACTGGTGGCTTCAGGTGGGGAAGGCAGTCCTCACGGACTTGGAAGATCACCTCATCCCTACTGAAGTCACCGGTCACATCTTCCTTGCCATAAGGGCAGGAAGTGTACACCAGGAAATTCCCCCATGCCGAGTGAAGATCCTGTCTGGTGTTGTGTCATTGTCACTATCACTGCCAAAACAGTCCTTGGGGATCGGACCTAACAGTTCATTACCTAAATCTATGGAAAAATGTTGGTCATCAACCGCCATTCCAATAATGGTGCCTGCGGCTAGAGTGATACTCTTTAAGTCGCTGTTATCCACCCCTATTGGAATGGTGGCATGTTCTATATTGACTAGTTGTGTTGGGTTTACCCCAACCCTTGCTGTTGGAAGTGAGCATTAAGATGAAACTAGGCCTCAGCGTTTTTTAGTTTCTGTCCTCTTTTAATTTTCACTTCCAGTGGGAATTGTCGGGTCCTTTCTGGGATGGTGACTTCCTCTCCAATCTGAATTTCAACTGCATAAGGCAGCAATTGAGCTGACCTAAATGCTTTCTCTGGGTCATCAAAGTCCATGGGATTTCCCGCTAATCGGGACCAAGCTTTGAAGTTTATCGGGTCCAAACTAATGCCAAAGCGATTGAGAATGTCACTGCCTAAGTAAAATGCGGCAGGGACATCTCGCACGATCCAAAAATTATGGACTATGCTCTTGCTGCCTATGGAGATTCTGAGCATACACCTGCTAGGCAGGAGATGTTTAGAATTGGGTGTTTCCAGATCCATTTTCCATTTGTCTATC
This sequence comes from Ambystoma mexicanum, assembly GCF_040938575.1. NCBI lineage: Eukaryota > Metazoa > Chordata > Amphibia > Caudata > Ambystomatidae > Ambystoma > Ambystoma mexicanum. The sequence goes on along the minus strand of NC_090941.1, from coordinate 137,279,813 downwards.
AGTTTAAATGTGGGAATGGCTGGATCTTTTGGGAGTTTGCGGAACATGGCTTTGCTGATGAAGCTCTTACCGTTGTTCACACACACTCGGGCGAGAACAGAGTCCTTCCCTTCATGTAACTGAATAGGGATGAACAACTGCTCTCCAATTTTCTGAATATCAGCCAGGCTTTGAGCTGAATTCTCATCTTTCTGGACTATAGGAGTGGGATTTTCTGATTGTGAATTTGTAAAGAATTTCAGAGTGTTTCCTTCCAGTGTGGAATACCACCTTAGACTGGAAGGAAGGTTGATTTTCAGAAATATAGAGGACCCAACATCACCAGTTTGTTGTCCTACTGCAATTACTGTCACGTCTGGGATTTGATTATTCTGGAAGTGAAATTCTATTTGGTCAGGTTTTTGTTCAACCATGTGGCATGTGCCGTTTGAACTAACATGGTTGACACTATGTTTCAATTTTATTGGACGGTTAGTCTGGGTCCAGAGGACCTTGTTCACACAATCTATGAGAGGTGACAACCTACGCAGGATGACATTCCCTAGTAAACAAGGGGTGCCCTCTGGAGTCAAAACTATGACCGGGTGCTTCACCTTGTGTCGCCCAATTTTAATGTCCAAATCCACAGTCCCCTCAATGGGAATTTCCTTCCCGTCGAAGTTCTGAAGTTGTCCAGGAAGAGGGGTGAGAGGAATTTGGTATTCTCCCCCTTCCCGAATTCAGTTGGTCAAAGGCCCTTTTTGACAGTAGGGCAGCTTAGGATCCAGTGTCCACCAGTGCCAAAATTGTACATTGCTCCTGTATTTGGACCGGGGCATAAAATCTTCCCTCCTTTTCCTCAAGGGGGCAAAGATAATGTACATTTTTGGACAACTGGTGGGTTAGTTTCTTGGTTTTGGACACTGACAGGAAGGTGATTTGGGCAGGATTCTGTTTGGTGTCTTGGGAATCTGAAAGAAAAAGGTGACAGCTAGATATGGGGGAAGTTTTGGGTTCCCCTGGTTCTGGTTCTGGGCTGCCCCCCCTTTTTGGAGGCAGTCACCAGGATGGGTTTGAACCAGGGAATTTTCCTGCTGATGATTCTGGGGTTTGATGATGGGCGGTGCTCACTCAGTCCCCACATCTACCCAGTCTGGATTTTGATCCTTTGGGACCCATCTTTGTTTGGGAGGAGTTCCCACATCCCCGAAGGAGAAGATCCTTTCCCCAGGATCCTCTGAGGATCCCTCTCCTTCAAACTGGAAGATTTGTACCCCCTCCTCAAAATGGGTCTTTTTGGGCTCTTTATTTCTCCTACCCCCTCTTTGCTCCTTGGGTTGCACACTTTCAGGGGCAAGAGATTTTGGTTCCGGTTCCTGGGTTTCCAGGGTCTTTTTACAAGTGGGGAATGGCGCTTCCTCCAAGGCTTTACACCCCCCTTCCCCTTGTGCCTCCTCCCGGGGAACCGGTGGGTTGTCGGGGTTCTTCCCCCGTCATTGCTCTGGAGCACCAGGTCCTGGATTTGAGTCATTCTGCGCCGCCATGCTCATCTGAGGGTTCTGTTGAGCCCTCAGCATGTGACCCAGATACTGTGCCATGTTCTGGACCTGGCTCTCTAGTTGGGACACCCGCTCTGGCTGGTACGGGGTCCTCATGTCTCCCCTGGGCTGATCCCGGGAAGAGTAGCTATCCCTTCTCCCAAAATACCCTGGGTTAGAAAAGTTTGGGTACCCCGCCACCCTTGGCCTCCTCTCTCCCGGATTGGGCTGTCTGGGCTCAGGAAAGTGGGGAAAGAAGGATGGATTGTTTTGGGGGTTAAAATTTTGTGGGTACCTTGGGAAGAAATTCTGTCCGGTATTTGGGGGATTACTGCCCTCCTGGGGAAAGTGAGGAGGGAAGTTCCCTGGGTTAGCTGCTGTCTGGTTGGACCCCCCCCTCCTTGGGCTGGAGGAGTCCATACATAACCCAGGATGGATCTATTCCCCTTGTAGCATGGGCTGATGTAGTCAGGAGAGTTAGGGGTCCCATTTGTGGGATTGCCTCCCTGGCTCCCTGTTTGTGATTGGCCCGAGGGCCTTCTGGGTTTGGGGTTGTTTTGATTCTGTGTGGCAGGTTTTTAGGCCCCCATCTCTAAATCTAAAATGGGGGCAACCTTCACCTCCGCCACTTTAGCAGCAGCAGGGGTGTTGGTTGTTTTGGGGCTTTTTGGATTAGTTTTGTTTTCCACTGACTTTTGCACCTCATAAATGCACGTGGCTTGTTCAATGACCCAGTCTAGTGATCTTTTCTCAAAAAGTCCCTCACTAGCTGGGTCATGATATACTTAGGAAGAGCGTGGAAGAAAGTATGTACAAACTCTTTGCTGTCAGTGCGCACCCTTCTAGTGGTTTGCGCAAAGGCATGTTTTAACTCTTGAACAAATTCTTGTGGGGCCTGATCTTCCCCACATTGCAAGTTATAGGCTGCCTTGCGAGCCTCCTGAGGATTCCTGTGAATAGAAAAGTGTTTCAAGATGGCCACCCTATAGGTGGACCATCTGGAATGATTCTGATCCTCCAGCCCCGCAAAGAAGCTGGAGTACTCGGGAGAAAAGGTCCACTTTACATATTGAATACAGCTTTGGCTGTCCTTTAAATGGAAAGTGGCCATCATTTGTTCAAATAGCTCAAGGTGCTCCCAAACCAAATACTTTGCGTTCTCAAGATAGGGCGTAATAACGCTCCTAATGGCTTTTATTTGTTTTAGGGGATCCATGAGCAAGGCCCTCTTGACCTTGTTGGCTTTCTTGGTTCGGGTGACCCTGGCCCACTCATCATCTGACTCAGAGACACTGCTACCACAGGTGCCTGTCTGGTCTTCTAGGCTCCCCTGGATTCTGCGAGCTAGGGAATGGCTGGCAGAATGTGGGGGCCTTGTTTCTTGAGTCCTGTGGCGCCCAGAAGAGTCTTCTGATTCTTCCTTGCTCCCAGGATTGGCTGAGTACCCCCCCCCCCCCACTGTCCTAGCTGGGAAGAGGTTTTCATTATGCCCTTAGTGGGCCTACCCTCATGGAGTTCCCCACTGAAGTTTACCATCTGGTCTCTGGGTAAATTATATTTTTGAGGATCCATTTCTCTGACCCTACCCTCATTGGAGTCTCCCTGATCAGAGAAGATGGCCCTAGCACTTGGGAACCCATACACAGTGGCCCGCCCATCCATTCCTGGGAGGCGCTGATCTATGAGCCCCATATTCCTCATTGGATTGAAGTCTGCCATCCCCGTGGCCCTTGGCTCATGTGCACCAGTGGACATGGGGGTGGCAGAGTCCAGGGAGCGCAAGAGATGACATTCTCTGGTACTAGTATTCCTGAGGTTATGCTCAGGTGTTTCCCTCTCCCAGCAGACCTCATCCCTCTCAGGCCCTACTCCCTGTTGCCATGCAAGAATCTGGGCCATTTGCTCTTCTATCAATGCCTTACTAGTCTCTATTAGTTGTTCTTGCATGGCTACCTGTCTGTGGAGCCTGTCATTTTTCTCACAGAGATCCTTATTGTCTCTCTGTGCTTCCTTGGTAACTTTGGAATATTGGCCCACTTTTTGCTGCAGGAGGGTTACCTCCCGAGTCCTGTCCTTACTGGTCTGGTCCTTCTTGGCTAGAACATCTTCCATTTTCTTGGCATGCTTTAACAGTTTTCCGTGGTCTTTTTGGAGTTCACCCAGTCCCTGAAGGGCCAGGTGATTTTCTTCTATTTTGGCTTTTAGATAACTGACCTCCTGGCCTAAGGTGTCCCTTTCCTGAATCAGAGTACCCCTCTGTGCAGCCAGGTCGTCCCTTTGTTTTTGAATTGCACCAGCTTTCTGGCGCTCTTCATCAAATTCTGACTGGGTGTCAAGGTCTTTGAGGATTAAATTATTATTTTCTTCTTTTTCTTGGTCTAGGCGGTTTTGCAGGGTGACTATCTGCTCTGCACATACTCTATTGTAGTTCAATTGCTGCTCCAGCTTTTGTTGGCTCCGTAGTAGGGAGTCCAAACTTTCTTGGCACTCTTTTTGCAGCGCCAGTACTTTGGTATCCTGTTCTACCTTCTCCTGCTGCAGGATATCCAGATCTCTTTTTATTTTTACCAGGTACTGTCTGGTTTCATTTTCTGATTCTAGACTCTTTTGTAGCCTCTGCTCTGCAGACTCCAGATCAGTTTGGGCTTTTTCTAGTGATTGTACATGCCTATTTGCCAGATCTGGGTTCTCTGCATATTTTTCATGTATTGCTTCAATATGGAGGTACAGATGTGCCGCTATTCTGGCAATTTTACTTTGCTCTTCTTTTACCTTAGGGGCCATGGACAGTTCACTCAGTGCCATGTGTAATGGACCCTGATCCTGCCATATGTCTAATCCTGTGGCAGTGGCCTGTTCTTTAATTTCCTGCAACCATACATTCTGATCCTGTTCTGTCCATTCACCCCTGACAAATAATTTGTGCAGTAAGTGTTCCCTTGCCATATTAATTTCTACTAAGGTCGCCATTCCGGAAATATTAATTTCCTTTCTGATTTACAGGAGTTCTTTTATTTTTGCAAACAGACCAAATTCCTTAGAGAGTTCCTATTGAAGGGTGCTTTTCACAGTGCAGCACAGTGTGGTAGCCCAACATGGTTTATGTACCCCGTCAGTTAGAAAGCTGTATTAGACTATCACAAGTGGTATGTCTAATTCAGTGATCTCGTGACGAGCCCCCAATCTTGTAAGTGATTTCAATCCGGCACTTCACCTAAGTCAATGCCTAGCGTGTAATGCACAACCGAAACCCTTATTTAATTATGTGTGTCTAAAAGTTATTTTATTCTGAACGATGTACCACTTATATCATGCCCCTTTCTTTTAACCCCCCTGGTCACACTGAACCAGGAATCAGGCTGGTTTGCAAAGTTAAAATATTTATTATGTATTTCACAATATAATCACACTATGTTTAATGGGGATTCAATAATCACCAATGGGGTGATGTCACACTAAGCAATCTCTTTAATCACCAGGAGTAATAATGAGCAAAAACAATGCAACAAGGAAATAATACTTTTGGGCGTATATTCAAATCAAATAGCAGTGTGATTATTATTTCCCCCTGCACACCTCTCAACCCCCCAATATGGAATTTAGAGATATAGGAGGAGAGAAAACAGGTTTCAGGAATGCAGAATTCAACCAAATATATCAATCCCAATTTCCCCCCAGCAAACACGAGAGAAACAGAACTAGTTGGCTAAATGTCAAAGTGGTTTTAAAGATGGCTTGGGTAAAACACTGAAAATGGTTTAAATCACGGAAATTGTTGAAATTGTACTGGGAGCCGCTTTATCTGGTTGTAGACAAACACTAGCAATGATATGGGAGTAATAAGCAATGGGAAAACTTAAATTTGAGGTTGGGTGCTATGAAAAGCTATTTTACACATTATAGCTTTTGCCCAAATGAAAAATTCACGGCAAACTTTTCTACGCGCGATAATCGCGATCGCGGGAGAACTATAAGGATTTGAGATGCGGGTTTGGGTTCTCCGGAAAGCTTACGATTTTAGCTACAAGCAGACAATTTCGTTTCTAGCATGAAAATTGAAGAAGTCATGGACGTTTTCGTGGAGCTCGTTTTTTTCAGACAGAGGCGAATTGTAAAACAAGGATGTGCTTTTAAAATGACAAACAGGATTTCTTTACACAAGGGATGGACTATGAAGAAACAAACTACACAACAGCACAGTCACCAGCCCAGGACATCTCTGGATCAGGTTTTTGCCTGCCTAGACGCTCGCTTTCTTCAGAAAAATATATATCAGCTCAAAGATCGGTTTAACACTACTAGTACAGAAGAAATAATGGGGATGAGATAGAGAATTCAGGCAGTTCAAAAATATTCTAACAATGCAGTTCTGGATATAAGAGAGAATGGGTTTGGATAGGGATTACTATGGACAATACCTGGCTAGTGACAGTACTATACTAAGGATACTCACTATATATGTTTGGACAGAACCGTCAGGGATTTAGGTCAGTCAAGATTTCTGGACAGGAATTCTGCTGGGCACACCGGACTGGAAAGCAAGGCGGTCTGGTCTGCAATCAGCAAGGCGCTCTGGTCACAGCACGTTAGGACTGGACTGGATCTGCAATGGCTCTGGTTCACAGCTATCTGGTCACAGCACGGCTCTACTGGGTTGGTTCTTTGGATTCTGGCAATCATTCTTAGCAGCAAAGCAATACAGCACAGCCAGGCTGTTCTTTGGTTCCCCTTAGATGTCTGGGGTAAATTCTGGTTTCTGTAATTTTAAGGCCAAGATGAGAATGGTTCCGCTATGAAAATGGGCCTTTCTGCTTGCCAAGTTTCTGGAGTCTGGAGTCTGGAATATGAATAGTTCTCTTGCAAAGTGCTCCGCCAGCAATCAGTTGGTGGGTAAATGTGTGTCCTTCTAAGTCCTCAGCTGTTTCTATTTATGCATTTGATAAAGGGGTGGGTATGCTGAATTATCCTAAGTGCACCCCTTAGGTTGGCTACAGGCTAGAATCTTTCCTCTCCCTTGATTGGAGGAGAAAACAGTGTGTCACCATGATGATGTGGTTTTATGAGGCAAGGAATCCTCCCCTTGGGTTTTGAACATGAAATCTACTTTTAATATAATACATATTTACAATTTTACAAACTTTATAACAATAGCATATCTAGATCACATATTTTGTGGAGCAAGTGCTCTTCCAATCCCCGTCTTTGTAGGATCTTGGGTCTGAATTTGACAGAATGTCACACTTTTTGTCCGGGACACCATATCTAGTTTGTCCAAAATTGGTACACATGTGCGCATTGTATATGGGCATCAGCGTATGAAGTTTCATGCTTCTGACATCAATACATTTGGCATAAAACCACAATGTCTACAGTTATGTCCCAGAACATAGCAAAGAGTTCCTGCTCCTCATAATATTTGCAGCAAAAATTTAGGTTCAGAAGTCCAGAGTTTATATATTTTTTCACAATTGTCCACAGTAAATTATCAGTCTTATTAGAAATCTGCTTTTCGGCCATTGTGAATCAACAAAATTGTCTGTCCCCACCTCCTTCTCCTTCTTGCAGCTTCAGCAGCAATCTCCGCCCACTTCCCTCTGGCAGATGCCCTTTACAATCCTTCCTGATTAGCATCTCCATGCCTGGGAGGAAGCCCATTGTGCTCTTCCCAGAGCAGCCCCAGTGCCCCTCCCCTCTTAATCAACACTTGAATGTGAGTTCATGGCCCAGAGAGCAGAAGGGAGGTGCCTTGCCCAGTGGGGGAAGTTATTTGTAGTTTTGACTTGAATCAGGCTTACTTTAAAAGTCAATTTATTACATTTTTATTTGTTGAAAATAAACTTGCAATTTTAAAACAAACATCGAGAACACTGATTCCAGGCTCTAAACCATAAAGTGTATATAGTGACAACCTAGTTTGCTCTTGATAACAGGTCATTTTAAACATTAGATAATAATGGTACAAATTTACAGTTTAAATGCAGGCTTTTGAAACAGTCACAGGCGGCCGCTGGTACTGCGCCCAGGTTTTGACAGCTTTCACAGGCAGGCTAGCTGGCTGTGGATGTTTTTCTGACCAATTCAGCTTTCCAGGATATTGCAATTCCACAATGCTTTCTTAACTTCAGTAAAATGTGACACCCCGCAAGAAGATTGGATGTTTGCGGGTGTTTAGGACCAGAATTTCGTATTTTCAGCAACCAAGAAAAGATTTAACTACAAGATTTCGGATTTCTTTCAGCAAGCACTGCTTTTCATCTGTGCTCCATTTTTACATGTTGGGCAGCCCAATAACTTGTTTCAGAAATGCGATCTCCATTCCACCACTGACAACATGCATGGTAGATTTGGCAGCCATCTTCCTGTGCTTGGTAGAGCGCAATTTCCTTAGATTTTGGAGCGCATGGGGTTTTCACGGCCATTTTGATGATTCTGGTGCCACCCGCACGCAGTGATGCCGCAGGGCAGAGCAGAGTGGGTTAAAACATCCCACAGTTCTATTAAGTTCAAAGAACATGGTGCAATGACATAAATTAATTACTTTATAAATAAAAGCAACTGACCTTGTGTTGCCTTGGGAGAAGACTTCACTAAAATATTCCATGGATGGCGGCTATGACTGGAATGACAGATGGCTTGGCCCGATGTAGCACGTTTCAGGAAATGGTGAGGGTCCTTATATTCCTGTGCTTTTGATTCCTGTATCCCCCATAAGACTGGTCACCTGGCCAGAACTATAAAAAAGCTGGGAGAAGCAAAAGAAGGAGATGACGATAGCCGCTGCACTATATCTATTAATCTCAACAAACTGCTCACTGTAGCGTGTGTTTCCCATAAATAAAAAGGTGGCTGTTAAGGCCTGAGAAGGCCCTAGGTACGCATCCGTACAATAATTAAACACGGAGCCACAGGATCGTTCAACTTGCTTTTAATGCTTACAGAGTGGCAACCACCTTACCCCTGGTCCCGCCCCTCCCACGCCCCAGCGTAGCGTCCAGTACGCAAGGACCGCAACGGCAGTCCGCCCACACAACGATGTGGGCTGGCTGACATCTCCCCTCTTTTTAACATATGAGTCCGCTCTCACTTCTTACCCCATTTCTTCGATGAGGCGTAGTGGTTTTATGTGGCTCCGTTGTGGTCGTCTTGCCCGGCTTGGGGTCACCCCCTCGACGGCCGGCATCATGGGATTCCGCTCACCCTCTGACTCTTCCCCATCACCCAGATAGGGTTCATCCCGTGCTCTGTCTTCTTCGCTGTCTCTGTTCCTTTCCCACTCTTCTCCCTGATTGGACGCCACACATTTGAAGTACGATATGTTTCGGGTCACGGTCGAGCTGTCCTGTCTCTGTGCCGTCACCATCGTGCCTTTCTTGTGCGTCACAACAAGTGGGGTGGGTGCATAAGTGGCTTTTTCTTTGCGAGTCTTTGGTTGTCTGAACCATACCTCGTCCCCGGGCTGTATGGGGTTTTCATGGGCTCGTCTCTTATGGTCGGTGACTTCTTTCATCTTCGCTTTCCTCTCGTCATCGTTAATCTTAGCCTCCTGCTCAAGTATCGTCGGTTCTCGTGACCGGGGGTCTTCCGGTAGTCTCGTCGTGATTGGTCTCCTGAACACAAGGTCCGCGGGACATATCCCTATCGTGCTGTGTGGTGTGTGTCTATATTCTCTGAGCAATTGATTGAAGGCCTGCCTGAACGGCTTGTTTTGAACGTGTGCAATTTGGAGGGTCCTCTTGATGCTGGCCATGAACCTTTCGATCATGCCATTTGCCTGTGGCCATCGTGGGGTTATCTTGCGATGCTGAAAGCCCATGTACTTGGCAAAGTTCTGGAAGTCGTGGCTTGCGAATGAGGGGCCGTTACCCGACTTTATGATCTTGGGGATCCCGTATGCTGATAGCATGCGGTCGAGCGCCAGGATTATGCTCGACGTTGAGCTGCTTTCTACTATCTGTGCATCAGGGAACCGTGAATGTTCATCCATGAGTACTATTACGTGTGTGCCATCGCTCAGAGGTCCAAATAGGTCTACAGCAAGTTCTTCCCACACTTGCTTTGGTAGTGGTGATGTTTGCAGTGGGTTTGGATGTGGTGGTGGTGATACCAGTGCGCAAATGTGACAGCCACCTACTATGCTTTCTACCAGCCTGTCAAGGTGTGGGAACCATACCTTCTGCCTGAGAAGGCGCTTTGTCGCGACCACCCCTCGGTGGCCTTCATGCGCTAGGTGCACCGTTTTGTACCCGAAGCGTTCTTGGAATAACCACTTTGCATCCTTTCAGCAGTATGTGATCGTCCACCACTGTCAACTCGTCTCGCACCTGGTCAAACCATTTGATATCTTCTTGTGTGGTTTCTGCCTCTGACTTTGCCTGTTGTCTCATGAGCGTCTTCCTGTTATTCTGTAGGCAGTGTCACACTATTCGGAGGGCTGGGTCACATTCAGATTGGGTGGCGAGTTTTGTCCACCCCATCGGCAGCGGTTCAAGGTGGTGAATTACATAATTTATGTATACATCTGCGATGGAGGGTCGTGTTTCGGTGGATTCTGTGGGATGACGCGACAAGTAGTCTGCCGGATTTTCGTCCTTTCCAGGGCGATGTCTCACCGTGAATTTATAGTCCTGTAGACGTAGACCCCACCTGGCAATTCTTGGCGGCATTCTGGCTTTTGGATCACCGTATATGGTGAGCAGTGCCTGATGGTCCGTGATTATCGTGAACTCCTTGCCAAACAGGAATAGATGAAAGTACTCGCAGGCCCATACCACGGCTAGGCTTTCTTTTTCCGCCTGTGAGTATGCCTGTTCTGTGGCTGTGAGACTCCTGCTGGCATAGGCCACTACATATATGGTGTGCGTGCCTGCCACGTCCTTTTGAGTGAGTATGGCGCCCAGTCCCACCGGGCTGGCATCCACGATGACTTCAGTGTCCCGACGAGCATCAAAATATGCCATGTCTCCTGCTTGTGAAATGGCGTTGCGAATGGTTTCAAAAGCCTTCTGACATTCCGGTGATCAGAGGAATGGTGTGTCTTTGCACGTGAGCAAGCGTAGGGGGTTGCTCACGGTAGCATAATCTTTCAGATATCTTGCACAGTAACTGGCGAGCCCTAGGAACGAGTGCAGGTTTGTGACGTTTTCTGATGGTGTGGCCGAGTTGAGTGCTTTGACTTTGTCTGGGTCTGGTCTCATCCTGTTTTCTGAGAAAATGTGACTGAAAAATCTTAAGGACCCTTTTGAGAATTCACATTTCATCTTATGAAGCGCAAGTCCTGCCTCTTGTAGGGCTTGGCACACTCTGTGCAGTGCTAGGTCATGCTCCTCTTGAGTCTTACCATAAACCAGCACATCTTCCGAGTAGTTCAGGCAGTTCGGAACGTGGCAAATTACCTTGTGTATTTCCTCTGGAATATTTCGGCGGCGGATGAAATGCCAAAACTGAGTCTTTTGTACTGAAAAAGTCCAAGATGGGTAACAAAAGTGGTGATGTATCGGGACTCCGGCGAGATTTCTATCTGATGGTATCCTTTCGTTAAGTCTAGCTTCGAGAAGATTTTCGCCCCGTGGAGGAGGTGAATCATGTCTGTGATTCTGGGTGCCTGATGCCTTTGCCTCTCGATGGCAACGTTGGCCCTGCGCATGTCAACGCACAGGCATGTGGATCCGTCTGGGGATTTCTTGTGGATGGGGACTATTGGCGACACCCAGGACGTGGGGCCTGAGACTGGTTCGATGACATTCATTTTGATCAGTTTGTCCAGCTCATCCTCCACCTGTCTTTGTATATTGATAGGGATGCCTCGATAGTGTTGTGACACTGGTTTGATGAGTGGATTCTCCCTTTTAGTTTTCCGAGCCCTCGGAATAGATTCGGGAAGGAATTTTCAATGGCATCTGGTTTGGAGAAATATTTATGGGCCATCAGTTGTTATAAGATGTGTACGAGGCCCATGTCCACTGCCGTTCGAAAACTAAGTATACATCCACTATTAGCTTCAGTTTTCAGGATATGTAGGGGCATTTTGGCTGCATGTTCTTTGTGGGTGCACCATGCTGTGATTGTGCCCATGCAGCGTAGGGGTGTCGTGGCGCCGTATGGGTATATGTCCACCGTGGCTGGTTTGATTTTGGGCGTCGGTGTGAGCGACTTGAATGCCTGTTCACTGATAATGTTGACCGTCGCTCCTGTGTCTATCAGAAATTTTATCAGGGTGTTATTGACCTGTAGGGTGAGGATGGGGCTGTGCTGGGTAGCCGCAGTGTTATTGTTGAGGGCCCACACATATCCCTTTTTCCTCTGATCTTCCTCTGACGAAGGAGATTCGCTGCTTGAAGGGGACCGCATCTCGATATATCTGATGAACCATCTCCTTTGGGGGCGTCTCGCCTCTTCCTGGGATCGTCTGTCTTTGTGTAAGCGTTTCTGCTGTCTTTTTCCTCCCTCTTGTAGTTTGTGCGGTCGGAGTCCCCTCTAGGTCTCGTTGGGCTTTGGCGAGTATATTTGCGCCTATCCTGAGGTCAATATTTATTTGGGGATGGTCCTGGTGCATTTTTGCACATGACCCTGTAGTGGTCCATACCCCCACATGAAGCGCACTGTTGTGCTAGCGCAGGGCATTCCCCTGCGTGTGGATATTCATAGCCGCACTTGTAACACGTGGCATTGTGGCGCTTATTGCCTTGGGTGGGGTTCGCATGTATTGAGACTTTCCCCAGACTGTCCAACTGCAAGTCTACTGCTGCCTCCTTGCGGGCCAGCGCCACGATTTCTTCGAGGGATCTCTGCTTTTGCGGCAATTGTTTGCGATATGGTTACAGCCTGCAATGACTTGTGATCTGAGTGCCTCTTAGTTCGAGTACTTATGGAATTCGCAATGTTTGAGCTTAATGCGAAGACGCATGATAAAACTATCAATGCCACGCACTATCGATGGATTCTCCCTTTTCTTGTCTGGTCGTGTGAAAGATATGGCGTTCATAATCGACATTTGTGTGTGGAGCAAAGTATTCCGACAGTTTGGCGTGGAGTGCTTGATATGTTACAGTATCTACGTTCAACAGTTCACCCGCAATGTCCCTTACTACCGGCCCCACTGCCATGAAGAGTGTGTTCTTGAGTCTCTCATCATCTGTTAAACCAATGGCTCCAGCATAGAATTTGAAGTCTCGAAGCCATGTGGTCCAACGCGGTCCTAGGTTGGAGGTGTCTCGTATCTCGAATGGGTTGGGCATGTGCATAACTTGTGATGAGCCACCGGCAGTCTGTGGTTGTTGTTGGTCATTTCCTTGGATGTTGTCTGCCCCTCCAGAGGATGACGCAGTCGCAAGCGCTGGGTCTGACATGCTTGCGCGTTAAGGTGTGTATTGTCTAGATATTGTAGGGAGCAAGGGCCCCTTTAGGGTGTTTTGACTGTAGGATTTTCTACTAAGTATCTGCGTGATCTTACTTGTGGGCACGTGTGTCTCACGTGCATGCTACTCCTTTATGAGCGTTTTGCTTCAGGGAGGCTTAATCTGCTGTCCTCTGGAACGGGAGGTGTCAGACCTTCAGTGTGCTGCTGTTAACCGCAGTCTGTCGGCTGTCTCCGTGCTGCAATTCACTGGAGGAGGCCTCCTCCAGCTTTACTGGCCGAGAATTGTTTGCCAGCCGAATCACGGCCGCGTGTGACAAGGGTTCCGTTTCATGTAACGGGCCTGGGAGAGGTGCACGCGTATTGCCGCGGTATCGCACTGCAGTCTGGGACGCCTCGTGAATGGGCGTCGGAAGGATCCCGCTGACATCTCCGGCAGCGCAGCCTGAGTTTTTCTTTGAGCCGCGACGCGTGGCGTTGCTTCTTCCTTTTGTGGGGGCGCGCCGGCGAGCTTCACTGCCCGACGGCAGGCCCCGCGATTAGGGAAAGAAAAGCATTCCCTTCGTCGCCATTGTTAAGGCCTGAGAAGGCCCTAGGTACGCATCCGTACAATAATTAAACACGGAGCCACAGGATCGTTCAACTTGCTTTTAATGCTTACAGAGCGGCAACCGCCTTACCCCTAGTCCCACCCCTCCCACGCCCCAGCGTAGCGTCCAGTACGCAAGGACCACAACGGCGGTCCGCCCACACAACGATGTGGGCTGGCTGACAGTGGCTATGGTCTAAAGAATTCCAGATAGCCTCTATATATCATTCTTCAGCCCTGCTATTGACTACGCACACTGTTGTTCCCATTCGTTGTCAATTGAAATCCGTAACGTGTTTGTTACTGTAACCCTCAGGTATCGGGCCGGAAAGTTTTGCTACAGACACCACGTATCGATTTAAATTATGCGTCCGCGCACTTGTGTGAATCCAGTATGCAGAATACTATCCCGACCTCATGTCTCACACTTACTAGATATCAGCATGAAGGGAGGAAGACTTACATGCGCGGCCACTCTTCCTGTCTGCTCTCTAAACAGAGCCACTGTCAAGGCTCTGTTAATATGGTTAGCTGGGCAACCTTCACGCATGCGCACGCCCTAGGTTTAAGCTTTACTGCCCTTCCAGACCTCTCAGTACTTATTTTTATTTATTTTATTTTATTTGAAGGTTTAGCCCTGGCCCTATCCAGAGGGCCTCGGAGCACCTTACATGGTTGTAATATTGAAAAGGTGGGAGTTGAAAAGGAAGTTATACAATGTTTTCAGGAAAGGATAGGAATATTAGGGTAGACAAGTGATAGCAGTGAAGGAGGGCAGTGTTATGTGTGGGGAAACAGGTATGTTTTGAGGCTTTTTCTGAAAGTGGTGATGGAGAATGCAGTGCCTACGTCTTCGGGCAGTAACACACTGTGCAGTATTAATTTTAGACGCATCAGAGCACTAGGTTGATCCGTCTCAGTGCTTGCATCTGGGTTATGGAACTCACTTCAAAAAAGTTCTGTAGCATCTTTGTAAGCTTAAACCATTCCTTTTCCCTCACTGAATTCTTTATAGTCTTGGTTTTTGCTTCCGCTAGTGCTTAAATGCCTCTTGTGCACACGCGCTCTATAACTACTAAAGATAGATAGGGCAAGCACACAATGCGTGCGTTTTGCTCACTTGACTGTGTGCAGGGCCCACAAAAGAGGGCGAAACTCTTTTGAGAATCAGGCCCTTTCTTTGCTGTGGCCGAGCCAAACGTGTGATTATCTGACATTGTCTGGAGCGAGGCCAGTGAGATATTAATGCGGGTGGAAGCATTAACTCTCCATGACCAAGGACGAAAAATCAGCAAAGCACAACGGTGCTTGCCAGTGTTTCTGAGTATCAGCAGCGAGCAGCTGCCTAAAGGCGGGCATTCTGCTGACGCAAACCTTTCTCTTCTCACTTGTCCTCCTTGTATGCCAGCATCGATTTACAATAGTTTTTAAATTTAGGGGATAAAATCAACCCTAGGTTTCAAGTACTCAAATAAGTGAAACAATATGGGCGACCTCTTCATTGATCGGGTGCACTGTCTTATGGATCCTCACTTTTTGAAATATTTCTTGAAATAATCATTTTTTACTAGGGAAGATAATTTGCAGCTATTGATTTACTGACTTGTTGTTTTGACTAACTGAGTTTTTACAGCAGAGGTATTAATTATCTGCTTAATGTAATCTTCAGCCGGGCGATAAATCATTTGTTTCGCCTAGGACATCCTAGAAGGTACACTTTGTGTACATGTGTATCTTTTTATACTTTTTTTTAAACGATGTCTTCAGAAAATGCGCTAGGGGTCTTTTAGAAGCAGTTACTTCTTTTATCCGATTTTAATCGTAGGCAAATATAATGAAAGGACAAGGTTTCAACCTTCTATTTATTTCATATCAGCGACCATCTGTACACAACTGTTATTAACCTGTAAATCTGGAGTGTTGTTGCCTGTGGCATGCCTCTTTAGACAGTATTCATTATAATCCTTTGCTACTTATACATGGGGGGCAATCCAGCTTTCTAATCTTCTATCAATTCCACTCTTCTAAATCTCCAGAAGTATCAACTTTTTAACTTCCTCTTACAATGCTCTTGAATAATACTGCCCCATTGGCTACACCCCCCAATCTACAATCAAAGTATTAAAACGCATATTGTGTTGAGATATCCTGAAAACATGCTTTAGTGCTAAAGGACTGGACTTGGAGATCCCTGCTCTTAAACGCTGGTAAAATAATGCTTTCATAACACGTTTTTCTTGGAGTTGGTTTCTGTGTTTTGGAAATTCCAATTAAGGAGAGGCTTCTAATTACGACTTTGGGTGTTTCGAACTTGTCTTTCTGCCAATAGCCACTCAATCTACGACTATCACAGAACATATTCAGAAATGATGCGTCCATCTTGGACGCTATCTCGTCGTGTTCCGAGACAGCATGCAGAGTAAACATTTAATGATTGACATCTACCCTTCACAGACACTCCCGGTCACCATGTGGGACATACTTTATTCACAGTCATCAAATCATGAAAATCATTGGCTAAGCCAACAGTGCTGGCTGTTTTGTATGAAAGAGGTAGGCATTTTGCAAGTTTTGCCATAAAGGCACTACCTATCCCTAGGATGGCGAATGACAAGGTATTGCCTACAGGAGAGTTTAACTGTTGAGTTTGCTAATACTTTTTTGCAGCAGCAATTCACTGAAAGAAACAGATGCAGAGAGATACATATTATTTAGAAACCAAGCATCAGAAGGCATACTTGGTTAAGACATTTTTATTATAGCAGGAGCTGGTTTACAGATGCAATTAAGACACTTTCAAAGCACTGGTTACAAATAACATTTGCTGTTCCACAAAAGCACTGAGCTAGTTCAAATAGATCCTCGGGTAAGGTGTTTTGGGCAGGGGTGTGGGGGAAGGTGTGGGTTGGGGATGGAAATGGTGACAGGGCCTAGCATGGTCATGGGTGCTCAACATGCGGGTAAAACCGTGAAGTTGAGGACTTTGTCCAGAGGTGAAAAAGCATAGTTGGGAAGGCCATTGAGGAGACTGGCACAGTAGTCAGATCTAGAAAGGACTAAATAGGAGATTAGCTGTTTAGCATTAATGAAAGGAAGAAGATGCCGTATTTTTATGATATTGAGGAGGTTGAGTCTGGCCCCAGTGGCAGATTTGGAGATGTAGAGCGAGAAGTTGTGTGATGGGTCAAAGATGACTCCAAAGTTACGAGTGGAAGCATAGTAAGGAAAGTAGTGAGGGGAAAAGAGAAGAAGAGGAGGAGAGGAAGTGATCTCCTGTTTGACTGGAAAGTAGAGAACTTCAGCCTTAGTGGAGTGGAGCATGAGTGAGTGAGACGCCATCCAATATTTGATGATGGAGAGACAGTTTGTCTTTTACAAGAGCTAATCCGAAAAAGGAGGAAAAGGAGACGATCTGAGTGTCATCAGTGAAGAGATGATAGGAGAAGCTGTAAGAGGAGGTCAGGGCGCCAAGAGCTGAAGTATAGAGAGTGAATAGAAGTGGACTGAGGACAGACCCATGGGGAATTCCAACAGCATGGGGGTGAGTGGGGAGGTAAGGTGTTCCAGGAGACCTCAAAGTATCTGGGGGCAAAGCATGAAGAAAACCAAGCAAGGGCCATATCTGTGATGCCAAGAAGAGATAATGTAGAGAGAAGGTCAAAATGGTTGACATTATTGAAGGCAGCAGAGAGGTGGAGAAGAATAAGAATAGATGGATGGTTTGCACGCCGAGAGGAAGGCATGAAGATGCTGGCTTTGAGAAGAACTTTCTCAGTAGAATACAGAGTTTGGAAGCCAGATTTAAGAGCATCCCGGAGGTTGTAAATATCAAGGAATCCAGTGAGTCGATTGAATACTACTCTCTCTAGGATTTTGGAATAGTGTGGTAGGAGAGACAGGATGAAAGTTGGCAAGATAGGATCCAAACCAGATTTCTTAACAATGGAGATGACAGTTTATAGGATAGGGAAAAGTGGAATTGTCAAGAGAGGAGTTGAAGAGGGAAGTAAGATGTGGAGCAGCACTGGGAGTGTCACTGTGTAGGTGACCCAGACTCAAATTCTGCTGCTCCTGCCCTCTAAAGAGGATCGACAGGAGGACTTGTCTAAAGTAAAAAATAAGCACATTTCAGAAAAGCATAAGTCTTCCCTGGGAAGGCATCACTGAGGACCTTGCACAGACTGGACACAGGTACAATGGGCTGATTGATAGCCAGTCTGCTGTGGACAAATGGAAAACATGCTCTATCATGAGTGGTGTACCATGTACAAGAGATCAATGTGGGGTCAATGAGGATGCGTAGTATTTCGAAAACTGTAGCAGAGAGGAAAGTTATGGCAGATGTAATCTCTCACTGGCCTGAGTGTGGACTGCCCTACTTTCTAATACATAGTTTTCTGAGGAATTTCCTGTCGTTGGTGTCATCTCTGAGGGGTAGAAATTGATCTGAACTAGGAGCTACAAGGGTTTCTGTGTGAAGATCCATAACCACCCTAGCACTGGGGACCATGGGCCTCATTATGAGTCAACCGGTCCGGAAAGAATGGTGGTGGTAAAACCGCCACCACTGTTCTTTCTGGACCGGATGATTCCGAGTCCTGCAGGCGGGAGGTGTCACTCCCGCCAGGTCTGACCTGGCGGGTTTAACACCACCCGTCTGCAGGCTGAAATGGAAACACCGGCTCAGTCATAGACGGAACCAGTGTTTCCATTGTCCCTATCCCCATGGAGTCCTATGGGAATTCCCGGGTCACCGGGGTCGTAATGCCCCGGTAATTCTGGGAATCAAAGAGGCGAAATGGTAATACGAGTCCGGCGGTAATTTGCTGGTTTTTCCGGCTCGGTTACCGCCGGACTCATAATGAGGCCCCATGTCCTGGAGAAGGACAAATCCTTGCTGGCCATAGGACCACATCGTAGCTTTGCCAGAGGCCCCCACAAACAAGGTGGTGCAGTCCTAACGTTTGGTCTTAAAAAATGTGATTTTGTGCTTTGAGGAGAACAAGTAAGCATTGTTCTACCTATGACATGAAAGATCCTAGTACTGTGAAACTGGGCTGGAGGGTAAAAGCCCCATCATAGACAACATGGTCTCTGGAGGCCAGGATCTTACAACTCAAAGAGATATTGGGCAGACATTCATGGAAATCATAGGTTATACTACCCTGGCTTCATGTTTGCCAATCATTTCCAGATGCACCTGCATCTGTGGGATATCTGTTTGCCTATGTTAGACACCTGCTGAGACTATCCACTGGTGAATTCAACAAATGCATCATGCTTAACAGGATGAAGCCAGAAGTACCAAGCAAGAAAGGGTGATGGAGAACTCTGTTTAAAGCTAAGGGGCATAGAAAGAACTACCCATGTTGCTCACCTACAGTTAGATTTGTACCAAAAGAGAGGGCGAGGGTTCCAAATCAGGGGTGCGACTAAGCATGCTAGGCTATTCACAGACACAGAGGGGCAGATTCTCAAAAAACAGCACTAATAAAAAAGCACAGACTACACACTTTTTTTATCTGCACTCGGTGAGAACGGCACAGGTCAACTTATTGTCAAAGGTGTCCTGCACATGATGCACTGGGCGCGCCTTTTGCATACATAATTGCCAAAAGTGCACAAAGGGCACCACACAAATGGTTGCTGTGAACGCATTCAACAGCCACAGGACCTTAAAGGACCTTTCATTTTGAAATGATTACAAAATTAAAACACATATTTGTGACCCTGTTTGAGGGACAGAAATGCCAGTGGAATAGCAGTGGTTCATGCCGCTGCTGTTCCACGGTGAACAATTGCATGACAGGGTCACACATGACATTGGACTCCTCTCTGCACCTATTCCAAACGGGAACAGGGGAATCTGTTTCATTTCTGCCCATTTCAAACATATCCCATTTCTGAATTCGGGATGTGCATTGAAAAGTACGAAACAACCCCTCGCTTGTGCAAATTCACAAAGTGGATCAGACAAGCATCTAAATATGTGTATGATGTGTACATTCAGATTATCTTTAAGAATAGGGCACACTTTTTTTTGGTGCAAGTCATGTGTTGCGCAAGCACATCACATGACTTGCACCAAATACATTTTTGTGAATCTGTCCCAGAATTACTATCACAACAGGATAAACATGGTGGTACGAATGTGGTACGAGGGGGGTTCTTAATGTAACCTAGATTACTCAACTGAAATAGATGGCATTGGCAGGCCATCCTACCCCGAAACAACAAAACAAATGTTTTAAGGAAGAAGGGGTGGAACACCAGGGTAGAAAATATTGCAGTATTATAAAATCACCATTTGACTTTTTAAACACATATTGTAACAATTGGTTTTGTGTTGGGAAATTATCTTACAGATACTTATCATAACAATGAATCCAGAAACTGAACATCTCAAGCAATGCAGACAGTAATTTGGGAAAACTGAGGTGATGGTTGGGGGTAGGAAAAGAGAAGATTGCCTGCTACGCCAATCATCATAAATCCATTTTGAAAGTGGTAGAGATAAAGAACAGGATCTAACTGTTCCAGGTATCTCACATCATATACCTTGAAAAACATACAATATAATTGAAGTTAGAAAAAAAATGACAGTCAAAATGATCACATCTGGGTGAATAGTAGTAGCCCAAAATTCCAATGGTACTACAACAGTTCACACTGGAAAATGCTGCTAGAGGAGGGTGCCACAGAGAAATGTATGAAATGAACAGTGAAAGCATTTGACTTGGTGTACAGATACATGGCATTCCAAAGCGTGGGATACAGACATGTATTAGAGTCTTTACAACAGCCTGTGTATTGGCTCTACATCCTATATATGCTGGTATCTATTTTGTGAACATGCCCTCGATCACAAGGACATTTTGCTTGCCTGTCTTTTTTCGGGAGCTGTATGAAATTACATTGGATTTGACAAGGGGAACTGTATGTAGATTCTCTGTTTTTCAGCATCTTAAATGACTGCTTGTATGTTATGATTACACATTTCCAGGGTGCAATAAGTGTCCTCACCTTATTAAGAATTAATATAGTATCTTCTGTCGAGGTGCGTTGATTTGGGCAGTTTTACACTTCTTTTAAGATGCTGAAAAAACAGAGAATCTCTGCACACATCTCTAAAAAGTCAAAGCTCTTACTGCACGAATAGCGATGAGCTGGAGAGTGCGAAAGAGACCGTCTGCAAAAGTATGGTGGCAGGATCTAACCAAATCTGCGAATGTGGAAACAGTGGTATGGAAAGAAGCCAAGGGAAGGAATGAGGATTCCGAGGCGGTGGGACTGGAAGCTTGGAGACAATTGGTGGTGGCACTGACTATATCGGACCAAGCCAGTACGGCTA
Source organism: Ambystoma mexicanum (assembly GCF_040938575.1). NCBI lineage: Eukaryota > Metazoa > Chordata > Amphibia > Caudata > Ambystomatidae > Ambystoma > Ambystoma mexicanum. The sequence goes on along the minus strand of NC_090941.1, from coordinate 137,259,003 downwards.
AAAGTTAGTCCAAGAGATGGAGAGTAATAGAGAATATGACATGATGGGGTAGGAAACGGATTGACGCGGTGAGATGTAGGCTGCACCTCCTCAGAGGTACTCTGCCTTTCCTCTCCTTCCGTCAGAAGCTCACTGTCTTCTAAGCTTTGGTTCTTTCTAAGTTGGACTACTGTAACAGCCTCTTTCTAAATCTACCTGCCTCCACTCTCCGCCCTTTACAACTAATCCAGAACAGGACTGCAAGACTTGTCCTTGGCCTCAAGCCCTGGGATCGTATCTCTCCAGCTCTGAAATCCCTTCACTGGCTCCCAGTGGATGCGAGGATTAAATTTAAAACCTCTGCATTGTCGACAAGGCATTCTGGGGCCTGGGTTCAAAATACCTTCAACTATCCCTCTGTAAATACCTCCCCTCTCGAGCCCTTCACTCGTCTACTTCTAACTCCCTCAGGGTCAGTTGTTTTTCAAAGAAACAAGCTGGGGGTAAATCTCTGACTTGGGCTGGGGCCTCCCTTTGGAACAGCCTTCCTGCCACCTTGAAACTTGAGGAGAATCATCTCTGGTTCCGCAAGCACCTCAAGACCTTCCTCTTCGCTTCTGCCTTTGCCCCTCTTCTCCCCTGCTGATCTGTTTTCTATGTCAGCACCGTGCACCTGACCACCCTCTGTCCTTCGGGCCCAGGTACCTGCTCAATCTGCCATCCCCCCGCACTGCCTCCAGGCCTCCCCTTGCACTGGGGTCTGTAACCGTTCCCATACAGTCTCCCACCCACTCTCTTCTGCACTTATCAGATATACCCTATCTGCTTAATCTAGCACTTGCCACTTGCTGGATGCACTACCACTGTTTTATCGCCTTTATTTATTCATTCTACCTATTTATTCTGCTCTCTCCTCTGTTCCGCACTTTCCACCCCTCCCCCCTTCCATGCACTTTCCCACTTTTCACTCTCCCATGCACTTGCGTTTTCTCAATGTCACTGGGCTTAGTAAGATAGTTGCTTTTGATTTGCCATGTTCCCCTCCCTTTGCTTGGTCACACTCTGAAACACTCGTCTATGAGCGCGATATAAATAAAATATCATATCATATCATATCATGCAACCCCACAAGACAACAATGAATAAAGAAGAGGAATATAAGAAAGGATCATGAGAATCCAATACGAAAATAATATAAACAGAACCAAGAGGTGTGAATATACTAATGCTCCTGAGGAAAGTCTTGCATTGAACAGCATTTAAGACAGAAACATGGCATGTTGAGCTAAAAGGACTTTTAATATTAACAGTGCTGTAAAAACAATAATCTGATACAATTTCAGTGCCTACACAGTAAACAATATTGGCCAATGGCCCTGATTTATAACGTTTAAACTGAGACACTAGGGTGAAAAGTCGCACAATTATGATTCTAACTATTTGAATAGATTGTATGTTCCCCTAAAATGTGTAAGAAATACTTTGAAGTCTTTCACTATTAGATGATGATTTGACAATGTTGAAACCAGGGCAAGTGAAAGATAAGCACCCTGCTAGGTGGTGCTAATCCAGGGAGTCCCTACTGGTTCACAGTATCCATAATTGAAGCAACAGCAGTTTACATCCACTCAAGCCTTTTATTTGCTCTAGACATGAAACAGAATTATTGTCCACTGACACCAGTTCTGCAAGGGTCTTTGCCACCCCATACATATGTTTTTCAAATGTTGCTGCAGTTTAGGCCATAACCCCTGAGTAAAAGCTTCTGCTACGCCCTCATTTGCTGTCTCGGAAGGGTTGTACGTACCAAAATGGTGAGGAAATACAACCTTATAATGATCAAGATATACTCCTGAGGGCTCATCTTAATTTTGTTTGTGACAATTGATGTTTGCTCAATCGTCATACTCTGACCCATAATTTGAATTTTCTATATCAAGTTATTTTAGGCCTGTATCAATTCTAACCCTATTGCCATATCTTTGGTAGGCCAATCACTCTCTTAAGTCAACTGCTGACACATATCGGTAGGCGTTATGACCCTCATGACCTTATTCATTTTAGCTCAAGAATGATTGTAGAACTCCATTACTATTTTCAGCTCCTCAGTAAAAATCTCGGACTCTTCCCTGATATTTTGAAATTTCTTAGACAAATTCCTCAAATCCCCATGTGTCCTTGGGGCATAGAAGGTAACCAAACCCATCAGCACCCACTCCTGTTAAATGTGTTAGTGGGACTTTCAGTTGTGCGTTTGCTGTGCCATAGATTGTACCTGCATCAGTATGAGGTGTAGTTACATTTGTGGGATTGGAAACACTGCTTGTTTGCCCAGCCAGGGATTTTGTTTGCAGTTGCGGTTGCATACCTGAAATGCCCATGCTTTGGGGTTATTCTCAGTGCCTATAATGGAGTTGGGCTTGTGCTGCTGCAGCTGCCTTAGGTGTGGCATTGGATTCAGCTTGCTGCCCCTGACACTTCAATAATATCCACCCAGTTTTCATCCACAGCTCTTTACACATCTTTCCCTTCAGCTTTACACTGTGGATATAGCAAAGTGACTGGGCTTTCCAAGATGGGGGAACCTGACTCCACCCTTCCTTGTGGTCCTCTCTGTTGCAATCTCATCCCTGTTTTCTGCATCCATTTGTAACTTTTAGTCCCCTGTATATCAACTCCCTAGCTCACTTTGAACTTTCCCAAACTAGTTTCAGAACATTTCCAATTCCTCAGAATTGTTTTTCCCCTTTCATATCCTCTAACATTCATTGTAAGTGCAAAGGGTTTGCTAAATTGAGGGTGCCATCCACAGGGAACTATCTGCATTTAGTTTTCTGTATCATGGAGCTCAATTTTTCTAAGTACCTACATGTTTCTGGACGATAATTAATGTACATATACTATGCAGCTATACACCTGTTAGAGTTCCTAGGCTATTTTGACTGACCCATCCTCACATTTTCCTCAAGCGTTTTGTTTTCCGCATATATCAATTTTAATCCAGATAACCTATATTTTATTTTTCATTCTCTAACCCTGACTAATTTCATGATTTGTGACACTGGTACAAAACAGAATCAAATACAATTTCTCTAACAGCTCTCACCTGCAGTTAATTTCTTCTTCTGGCACCAAATGCAGCTTCTCTTTAACTAGTTCCCTATCTACCTATTTTATTGTCCTTGACCAATCTTGTTATTCCTGCATTGTGCATGTGACATTTCTGGTATCTTATCCCTGAGTCTTTTGCCAATTTACCATTCAATTACCACCCTATGAGTATACCCTTGCTATCACTTTTAGTTAAATAATAGTGTCTTTCATGCAGCCCAAGAAGAAGCCCCAACATTCACTGGCAGCCTTCATTTGAAATTATGTTTATATGTTTCAATTAGGCATCTTACTTGTCCTTTGTATGCTCAAGGGGGAGAGGTCATCTACTCCCATTACCGTCTTCGCTGGGCATGTGAATCCAAGTCACTGCACCAACTGTAAAAGCCGATAATCCAAAAAGCAACCTAGGCAGCAAAGGTTGAAAAGGGATTTATTTGCATACACCTGTGCAGAAAAGGACAGGGAAATTGGCAGAGTAAACCCATCCTAAAATTGTGGCTTCAAAGCTAAAGGTTTTTTATTGGGTTTACACAATGTGTCTCATACAGAAAGTGAGAAATATATATTAAGTCAGTTACATCAACAAGTAACATCTTAACAAAACATTCTCTGAATTAAGGGGCATGGTTTTACCACATCGAGTGAGACCTTTACTATTCTGCTTAACCTACCCACATGATACAGATCAGCACCTTCAGCAAATCTTTCCATTATACATAATAAGACATGACCCAGTTTCCAACATTAACATAACTGCTCCTGATGTGTAATTTAGCCTGAATGCTGGGGTTGAGAAGTATCTCAGGTCATGTACAGTATTTCAAGTCATAGGCTAGGCAGGCATGTACATGATGCAATCATATTAACATATATTCAGACAATGAGCAGAATTCACAATTAAGAACAGAGAATTACATTTAGTTTAGATATCTGGGCTGTGCGCTCATATTATCTTTGTTATGGAGCATGCGAGCAGAGGGCGGAAAAAATATTTCTAGGATGCACTCCAAACAGTCTGGGAAGTATTCCAATTGCCTCGGTTTCTTATAGTAAACAAAACTAAATGTTATTGTTAAAACTAACAAGTAAGGAAATACAATGAAGAACTACAATGTTTCCAGCAAAGTGGGATATGAGGGAAATTGACGTAGCATGATAAGAAAGCAACTCAATGAAAGTTAGAGGCAACATACTGTCGACTTTGCTTTTGACATAAACAAGCAACTTTCTCTTGGTAAACGCTGGTAGTGGGGCATGATCTAAACAGGAACATGCCCCTGCTAAAAACTGACAGTGAGGTATAACCTAAGCAGCATCTTACTCTTGCTGATAGTGAGGCAGGACGCTAAGATAGTATAAAAAGGCAGAGTTTGCGCAGGGCTGGAGGAGCTGTTCTGATGGGGCTGGAAGAGACAGGAGGCAGACGAAGGCTGGGAAGACCACCCATAGAGGAGCACTGGAGAAATTGGATTTCTGGCATTTGAGTCTTCATATGGCTCTGGCTATTTGCTTTTGAGAAGAACTGCTACTTTGAATGGAGCTGTATGCTGTCTAAGGCACTCAGCTCACCGCCTATTCACATTTGACTATTTCTGACACCATGGTCAACTCCAATTGACACTTAACCCTTTTAAATAATCTTTTCCTATTTTTGCAGCTTTTTGCTATCCATGGTGATTTTGATAGGTGGTTTTTAGGTGGTTTTTGGATTCAATATTTTGTAATTTTCTTGGATTAAGCAGACCACAGCCATCCAGGCATCCCGCCTTCAACTCTCATCTCCTTACCTTCTAAGGATAGTAGTAAGTATGAGAATGTGTTTTACCTTTATCTGTAATATATTGGGAAAGAGCAGAGGTATTGAGGGGGAAGGTCATTCTATGAAGTTGCCTAGCAAGATCTATTAAGGTAGACAGTTACTAGTGAAAAGGCTATTATGCTTCTGAAATGACCGATTGGGCATAGAGGCAAAAGACAATGATAGCTGCATATTTATTAATAACCTTTTGCATATTAATTGTGTCATGTATAGTGACTATAATGGTAGCAATGTTTCTTTAGTACTTATTTCTCATAATTAAAAGATTTACACTATACATGAGAGCGTAAAATCATTCATTGAGTGTTCATTACTGAGAATCGTGTAAGAAGCATTTGAACATGAGCATTATGTGTAGGGCATCTATTTGAAATAGTGTGTATTGCTGTGTTACATATGGTGCATATCTTGAATACACAAAGGGTTACTGAAGGTTTGAGCAGTGGACCATCAATAAAATATATGTGACAATAGCAAACCACTTCTGTGCAGAGGAATGTGAATGGCTGCGCACTGCAGGGGGTTGTTGCCTATTCTCTTTACTGATGCAAAGTATATCACCAAAACTAAACCGTGCATTTGGTCAGACCACTTTTTTGTGTAAATTCAAATACAGCTTCCAGAGCAACAGAAGCATAAAACTAACATATCTAAAAGAATCATTAGTAGGAATTTCAAAAGAGTTAAAGTCTGGGATCTTATTGAATGCACCAAAACAGTCTTGAAATCTACCACAAATTCAGGTACTCTGTATACCTTGGCAGCATCATCTAGAATATATTTGACTCAAACATTGGATCATGTAGCACCCATGAGGATGAAAACTGTAAGGAATGGACCTAATCACAACAACTGGTTCAGCCCTAGCCTTGAAGATCTTAAAAAGAAAAAAAAAACAGGCAGAACATACCTGGCAGAAAACGAAGTCATATTCTCATAAAACAGTATGGAAACGCCATGAACAGGTTTACAAGTTAGCAATTCATGAAACAAAGAAGAACCTTTTTGATGAGCAGATTAACTATGCTGAGAACAACACTAAAAAGCTTTTTGAGACTTAAAAAATTATGGAAAAGCCTAAAGTCTAACCTCAATCTTTTAATGGTATTAAAGAGGGCTGTATTAGAGTACAATAAGCATTTGCTGATCACATTTCTACACTCGAGAGAACATTAAAAAAACATCTGCTTGCTGATTCACAGAAATTAAAAAAATGACCTGCTTGCTTACCTACCAAACAATCTTTAAGAACTAAAGCAAGTGCTGAACCATCTAGAATTCTCTTTTAAACCCATTACTGTGGCAGAAATGGAGAAGGTATTAGGTAAAATGCAGCCTATCAGTTGTTTTGGCGATGTTATTCCATCAAAATTGATCTTAGAGACCAAACAAGTTTGCCCCCTATCTTACACGGTTTGTAAACGCATTGTTTACACATAACTGTGTTCCAGATATTATAAAGGAGGTTATAGTAACTCCCTTGGTAAAGAAAGCAGGCTTAAATCCCAGAGAAGCTGTCAATCCATGCCCATTAATAACTCTCATTTCCTTCTAAAAATAGTTGATAAAATAGCCATGATGCAATTCCAAGAATATCTGGACTCTGCTTCTCCTTTGCATATAAGACAAACTGGCTTTTGACCAAAACATGGTCCTGCGAGTGCTTTGCTTGACCTACAGACCCACATGTTAGATATCTTGGATAGAGGTAAAACTGGGCTATTGGTCCTGTTGGACCTATCAGCGACATTTGAACTCCTTGATCATGAGCACCTTTTAACCACTCTTAATATGGTAGGGAAGTGCTCTAAAAATGCAGTTCATTGCATTTGCTAATTTTTGAGAAATAGGAAATCCATGGTGCGCTGGGGTGATGCTTGATCTAACCCAGCCCCTATTCATTGTGGTGTTCCACAGGGTGCCTGGTTCTCTCTGGCACTTATTAATGTACATATTAAGCCACTCTGTGATTTGCTCACAGAAAAGGGAGTTCAATTTACAAACTATGCCATTGACACACAGTTGTTTGAATTAGATAGCAACAATGAAACAGATGCTGGCAAATTTAATGTCATTTACAAATCCATAAAGTACTGGATGTCCACACTTTGGATGTGTCTTAACAACTCTAAAATAGAATGTATGCTCTTGGGTCAGCAGAGTCTAGGACTAAACTCGATTCTAGGTATTCAAGTTTTATTATTGAGAACTGTAACATCTCAGTCCAAAATAAAGTGAAGGCACTCAGCACTTCTCTTGGTGCCGATACGCATGCTGATAATATCGTAAGAAAATTCACAATATCAGTTGAGATTACTCGGACGGATCAAACCTTTTGTCTCACATAAGAACTGTGAAACCTTAGCTCGAGCAAACATCTTACCCCTGATTAATTATTGCAATGCACTTCTAGTGGGCGCTAGCAAAGGTAACCCTCAGAAACTACAAGTGCAGCAAAATGATGCAGTTTGGACAGTGAAAGGTGTCCCTTGTAGGATCCAAATTGCAGAATTTAGGAGAGCATTACACTGGTTGCCTGTAGCAGCTAGGGTGCAGTACAAGTGGATCACATTGTTGCATAAATATTCATATGGTAAGGGCTCCTGTATATCCTAGGTATAGATTGATCAGATATGAGCCCCAAAAAAAAACCTGCAGTATAGTCATAATAACCGTATCTTCTGTCAATGGAAATGGCAGATCTTTCACTGTCTTGGCAGCTTCTGCCTGGAATTCTCCACTGTTTAACCTATGCCAGGAAAGAAACTTGTCACGCTTTCAGAAGTGTTTGGAAACTTTTCTATTTAAATAACTTCTGTGCCTGAGATTTCACATATTTTTTGTCCCATACTTGGTGCTACGTCTTGTGTGTTTTTGTGCACCTAGATGCCTGCGGGTTATGGCGCATAATGAATAAGTAAATAAATAAAGTCATTAAATAAATAAACAGTAACGGGTAAATGCTTTTTTCAATATACCTACCAGAGCCCCTACTAGGGGGTGATATAGCATACTCTCCTGGGGGTGGAGGAAAGGCTCTGTGAGATACAGGTGATACAAATTACATCATCCTGCCACCCCAGATGGGACATGACTGCTTGAACAATCCTACACTCTAAAATGTTATCTCTACTTGTTATCGCTACTGAAGAGGCTACAGATCCGGCGATACAAAGAATAACTATAAAGATCTTGAAACAAACTCTAGTGAAGAGTAGAGTATTAAATAAATATAAAGATCTTACAACACACTCTAGTGAAGAGCAGGGTGTAGAATAAATAGCTCAAAGCACATTCTAGTGAAAAGCAGGGCGTCTTTTTATGCACCTACTCTGTACAGATATGTAGCTAAGAGGTATTAGAATGGCTAACCCACATGTTGATGTTCCTGTACCTGTAAACAGCGGCTGAGCAATAACCAGGTAGTTAGAGGAAGGGGGTGCTGGAGATGTCAACACCAACTTTACAGTGGCAGTGGCTGTGCCTGGAGGATTGCCAGGGGAAACCCTCTTTACATACATGAAGACACCTGGCATCAAGCCAGGGGATGGGTTTGAAACTTTACACATCAGAAGGGATCTAGACCAAATACAGTACACACCCTATAGGTAACCTGAGTTAGCTTTGCAGCAGGTAGACCACCAGAAGTGGTTTCAAGGGGGTTTGACGTATCCCACTATCAGGGCTAGACATGCCCTTTTGCTATAGAGGGGTTAACCGTAGAACACATCCTTAGGTTCCACCTAAATAGAGAGGCAAATCACCCATATACCAGAGAAGCCTAATAACTTCTGAGGAGACATTTTGACACTGTCCACGCTCAAGCTGTAGAATATAGAGCTTTGGGTGCTGTACCAGCAGCACCCAGACCAGTAATAGGAGAGGAGGAAGGAACACTTCCATTCCAGACCCTCAAAGCCATATTGAGAACCATCCCAGAAGGCAGGAAGAGATCCCTAGATGGTAGTCTACTGAATTAAGCCTGTAAAAGGCATCCTACCCACAAGGACTCCTCAGCAGTGGCAGAGGGTTTTAGCAATCACTATGCCAAAAGGTTGTAAACCACCCATGTAACACTGTGATAGTTTGGTTTCAGTGTGTAGTTGGTTATACCTTCATTCATGTGGGACTCATTCAATTGCAGCACTGACCTCTATTCTGGGAGATATATTGAACTCCCTGAGAGCAGAAGCAGCAATGAGGTTAAGACTGGCGATAGCTGAGGGAAATTAACCCATGGCAGAGGGTGGACTCATGACCCTCATAAAAGGTGAGTCAGTAAGACTAGAAGTCTTCATGTGCCTAGCTGTGCATCCCAGTGATCAGGAAAAGAAACTCCAGTTTGGTGACATAGTGACAGCTACTTACAGGTCCCTAGGTAAAGATCCCCTGGGTAGACAACCCGGAGAGGGGACAAAGAAATAATTTGGTAAGAGTAAACATGCTGAAAGGGCACCACCTACCAGCACTACTGGTATCAGACAGGCTCCAGGCAGAAACAACTTCCCAGCGAGAGGCGGAAAGAGAAGGACATGTGCATCCAGTTTGCCCCCATAGGAGAGGAAGAAAAATACCCCCTTTAAAGTAAAAAAGTACCTATAGAGAGGGATAGTACAAACTTCACGCAAGAAGCTGGTTGGGGTAAAAGACCCTACAAGAGCAGAAGTGGTGAGAAGAGTGCCTATCAGTTAAAAGATAGGGCACAGCTTAGACAATCACAAAGATACAGAGATGAAGACTATCCTTCCTCTCCTTCACAGAAAGAGAGGAAAATGGACTCAGCACCCAGGAGAGGGAGCAGAAGCCCACCTGGAGGGAGGAGAAGAAAGAGAACGGAAGCAAACTGCAGCTTTAATAGTGGGCAATGACAATGTATCTAAACCAGACTCACAGGATAATACCAGTAACCAAACAACCAAGTGATTGGCTTGTGGTACAGTTGGATTCTGGCACACAAGTCTCCATATTTAAAGAGAGACACAAGAAGATTGTACTACATTTTCTTAGTGATCAAAAGTTAAACGTTATTAGTACCACAGGAGAAGTGGTTGAGGAAAATGAAGTGTATATAGTTACCATACATCTTGAAGGGGAACACCCAAAGGAAATAGAGGAACTATTTTGGCCTATGTTTTATATAACACACAATGGCCTTTTGGCAGTGAACGATTGACCCAGCTATATGTTAGGGGAAGCCCTATGGGGGAAGAAGTAATTAAACCAGCTTTTTCAGAAGAAGTTGAAAGACTTGTGTACGAGCGTGATACAAATAAAATATCATATCATAACATGCAGTGAACACTTATGCAGCCTTGTTGACTGTTTTATGTGCGGCACAATTATTCAAGAATCATGTAGAGCATGGCATAGATCGCCCTCCACATAAAATGCCAGTGTGTTTTGCAACACCAATGCCTCAAAGACAATATCCAATTAAAGCACAGCCTATACCACATTTAAAGTTGATAGTGGATCAGTTATTAGACCAAGGGATTCTGATACAACATGCAACCCAATACAGCACAGCACTACTTCCAGTGTTCAAACAAGATGGTTCATGTTGATTGGTAATAGACTTTAGGGTTCTAAATGCCAATATATACACAGAGGCTGTACAGAACATACACAGATACAAATATAAGACTGTGTTGGATTTGGGAAATTGTTTCTTTGCACAATTTCTGGATACGGAGAGCTATATATACACAGCAATGACATTCAGAAGAAAACAGTGTCGCTTCACGAGGCCTCCAAAGGGGCACAAAAATAGCCCAGGGTAATTCTCCAGTAGAATACAATCCCTCTTAGAAGGAATACAGACATGCTGGACATATGTAGATGAGATATAGTACACAGAGGATTACTTAAATAAACAATTCGAGAAGGTGGACCTAATCATTCTGCCACCAGCAGCTAATGGCTACATTTTCAATTTCAAGAAATCTAAAAAAGCCCATTGAGAAATCATATTTCTGGGGTTTTCATTGTCTGATGAGGGAATGAGGCTTGAACCACAATTCCTAGAGGAATGCAGAGCCCACAGACACTTAAGAAGTTCCAGGCCATACCTGCCTTTTAAATTGTGGCCGTTCATATGTTGCAGACTCACAGCATTAGTGAAACCACTATATGACTTGCCAGAGCCCAGCTTCTGTCCAGCCGACTGGAAGGGAGAGCACACAAATATTTTCCACTACATATCCCAGCAGACGACTCACAGTAGTCCTCCCCAGGATAGAAATATGAATGAGGACTTAGAAGTGACACTGTTTCCTGGTCCAAAACCTTTAACCTATGTAATGTGTAACCACAGAGAGACAAAACCCATAGCACACTGTAGCAAAGTGGCTGCTCAGTAAGTCAGGAAGGCACAAGGTAAGTTTCAAGGGTCTTTATTAACTCCTTTACAATGAAGCTGGAACATGTGAGAGAGGAGAATAATGCTGGACCCCACCCGGCAGGCAACAAGGTCCGCAACTGTCTCCCAAGACCAACCGTTACTTTCCACTTCATACGCACACTTCAACATTCCATACACGCACGCAAGCCTCACTTACAGGATACTACACTTCTCCCTCTGTTAATACCAAGAGCCTCACTTACAAGATACAACACTTCTCCCTCCATCAATCCAAACGAAAGCACTTAACCTCGCTTATGACGCACAACAGACGCGTGTGGCCACCACGCTTCATGCGGCGACCGCGAACACCCAACGGCAAAGCCAGAGCCCTTACATGAGAACCCTCATCACTAAACCCGAACAAAACTGCGTGACCTAGAACGCAACACCAAAATAAAACCATAAAGCAAAAAGGGAAGAAAGGAATTATTGAAGCCAGAGAACAGGGAACTACGCTAGAGCTAGAACCCAAGGGAAAACCCACTAAAATCCCGAACACTAACACCCAGATCAAACCACCTACCTGCCCACCTGTGCACAACAAAACACCTTCTGCCCGGGCTGCCACCCCAGGCATCCAGTCTGCCACACCGGAGTACATACTACCGAACACCGAGCCCAACCAGCCACCCAATGCCCTACAGCAAACACAACAACCAGCAGGAATGACATACCGAGCCATAACTCACAAAACGACCCCACATACCAACAGCAATGCTAACCTGCCCACCTGTGCACAACAAAACTTCTCCCGCCCGGGCTGCCACCCCAGGCATCCGTTCTGACACACTGGAGCACAAACAACCGAATACCGAGCCCAACCGGCCACCCAATGCCCTAAAGCAAGCACAACAACCAACAGGAGCTATGAGTCGACCCGTACCCAACAAACCGCAACAACGCACTAAATGAAAGCATACTCAACAAACCGCAAACGCACTAAACCCTCCTACAGAGACCAAAAAAAAAATATATAGCACTAGGTATCTGACAAGCACTAGTTTTTTCTCCAGCCACAGCAACCACAGAGGCCCTCCCTAAAGGAATGATACCCAGAGAAGAATTTACTACGCTGCACAGAGCCCAGCCGGCACCCTGCACGCATAAACGAAACCCAGAGAATATCCGACGGCTAACCTAAATCGACCAGCCACACAACAAGAGGAACCCCACGTCCCTTAATTCCAGAAACAATCCATTCCACGAGCCCACTCGGCGCTCGGAATAACCCAGAAATTGAGGAAAACACTCCATCCACGAGCCCAGCCAGTGCTCGGAAAAACCACGGGTAGTAAAACAAAATGCCTCTAAACACCCACGGAACACAACCGTCATACACAGTAACTTACTACCCCACAAACTGCCAATGAACCGAACACTGCATTAAGGCACAAACCAACACTCCCTAACTGGCATCGACTACACTGCAATTAGGAGCAAAATCGCCCAAATCAGAGGAAATAGAAAGTGAACTAACACCGCTCCTATAATTCACCCACACACAACTCTCCAATGCATATATGGCACTCCCGAACCACAATGCATTCGGACGCCACACACTGGAATTACACCCGAGCACCCTTACACCGCAGTGGCTGCACTCACGCTGACCCAAAAAATTCCGACACCTGGGGCCAACAAAAGGTGAGGTGGACTAAGACCTCACAACGTCCACTCTGCTCATGCATGAACCATTCACCTTACGCGAACTATAGAACTCAACCAATCCGCACATGTAACCAAACCCACCCGGCAATTTGGACACACACACACAGAGTACACAGAAACACAATGCATTGACAATAGTGTTGCAAGTGAGCATAAACATCATCACAATGTATAGCACTGGCAAAATGTAATCTGCCCCCAATTCACCTTTGATACAATGGTAGCTGGAGGATCTCCCACAAGTCCGGTAATACCCACAAGGGAGGGAACTAAACAGAAAAGAGTCCTTATCTGAAAGAAAAACATGTTAATACTCATATCTAAACACAATGTAATGCTGTGAAAGACACGCCCCAGAGCACGCAACCGCACCCGCGCACAGCACAAACTAGACACCAATTGCAAAACACGGCAAACATAACATACATACATCCTGGCCAGGAAAACACAACAGTTAAGACATTATGTTTCAGACAAAGTAAGATCATTTATCCTCATGTAAAAGTCGAACATCTCGGGATCCAACACCTTAAACTCCTGCAAAAGTGCATCACACAATGTGCAGTACTCCCTGTGGACACATCCTCCCAGTCCACACACGGCGCACTGATGAGTTCACACTCTCTTCTGCCCCTCGGCTTCCACTTCCGCAGATCGCCTCTTCACTCCGCAGAACGTCTTTACCGCCACACCACCTCCGACGTGCGCAACACACGCAGATGACAGCTGCGGACATGACTCCCATAAAACATCTTCCTTTGGAGAACCTTGGTGAGTGTCCGATCCTACAATGGGTCGTAGAGGCACAGAAACAACTTACGTGATGCCGTGACCAACTCCTCTACGACAGTCACCAGGAACCAGACGCAGTGCCATGCTGCGTTCCACGGCAGGAGACACGTTGCGCTCCAAGATCGTGCAGGTGCCATTGCAGGGAATAACAACATATTGGGAATCGCCTGAGGGCTCAGACGGCGACCCAAACACCACATCGCCAGAGGAAGTAACAAAACCTCGCTCTCCTTCGGCCATGACCACGACCTGAGTGCCGGACCCCAAACTGGTCTGAAGTCCTAGGAGTCCCGTGGCTTTTAATGGTCCTTGCTGGCTTTACCACAGGACGCCCCAAACCCTGAGGAACACGCACAAAAAGGAGGCTGGACAGCTGCACACGTTTTGGGCGCTGGACCCGGGGCAATGTGCACACCCCGCTACAGCCTACCGGAAAAGCCAAACCGAGTCCTCCCTGCAAGTCCAGATGCCAGATAAGGTCAAGGGGGCGCACACAATATGGAACTGCATCTTGAACCCGCCAGAATGCCAGAGCCATGTCACCGGTTCACGTTCCTGCCAATCTCAGCTTTGCCGAAGTCGATCAGGGGATGTACTCTTCTGGAGCCCTGCCGGGTGGGGCTACAACGGCGGAGGGCAGCACTCTTCTCACAGCGTACTGCTCCCTGCTCAGCTGTATCGCATCCTCGTCGTCGGTGTAGCAAAGTGGCTGCTCGGTAAGTCAGGAAGGCACAAGGTATGTTTCAAGGGTCTTTATTAACTCCTTTACAATGAAGCTGGAACATGTGAGAGAGGAGAATAATGCTGGACCCCACCCGGCAGGCAGCAAGGTCCCCAACTGTCTCCCAAGACCAACTGTCACCTTCCACTTCATGCGCACACTTCAACATTCCTTACACACACGCAAACCTCACTTACAGGATACTACACATACCACTCACATGTCTATACAATTCCAGAGCAGAAGTTTGCTCCAGAGGAGAATATTCTGGCTGCAGTTCAGATAATAGTTCAGAAGGAATGCACCTTAACTGCCAACACTCAGGACATCCTGAGCACCCTTGTATCCCTCTGCCCTTCCCCACCACCCTGCTCCTATGGCCTCCCATCCTCCCTCTGCCTTTCTCGCCTCTTTCTTTTCTATCACAACTGACGAAGTTACCAGAGTTGTCCCCTCCCTGAAGGTCTCCTCCAAACAGGTTTCCCCGTGCTGTTCCAGAACCATTAAGGACAACATTGGCTCTCTTGCCCCTGCACGTGCTGATTTCTGTAACCACTCTTTTGCTACTGGATTTTTCCCCTCCTCCCTCAAGCACTCCCTGGTGCCCCCACCCTGAAAAAAACATCTGCAGACCCCTCTTTTCGAGCCAACTACTGCCCCATATCTATCACCTCCTTCATTGGGAAACCCTTGGAGAAGCTGGTCTTACCTCAATTTACCCAGCACACTGAACTAGTTGGTTGCCTCCATGACTATCAATCTGGATTCTGAGCATCTAGAGGCATGGAAACTGCTCTATTGAACACATGTCAATGTTAAAGGATATTTGTACTGCGCACTATCACCACCGGAGTGGTCCCCTGGTGCTCTGGCGGCTCTGAAAAAAAGGGGATGGAGGTGAGTTAGTGGGAAAGAGCTGGAAAAGTGCAAGAGAGCAGTGATGTGCCTTTGGCAGCCTCAGCCCAGTGCGTCCGTTGGCTGGGCTTGGGGTGTTTTACGGTCGGTAGTCATCGTGTGCTGTTGTGCGAGTCTATGTGTGGTTTGTTTTGTTATTGCAGTGTAGTGAAGTTTGTGCAGATTGTTGTGTTGTAGGCTTGTGGTTGTGTTTGGTTAGAGTTTGAGAGGTGTATGCAGATGGGTGAGATTGTTAGTGGATTGGTTAATTGGCATTGCTGTCCTAGAAATTATGTCTAGGTGTGATGCTTGCTATCCTTCACTATTCCATCTGAGTGTGGCATTTGCTAATCTTCAATATCCTATCTAGATGTGAGGCAGACTAGTGTTCACAATTCCATCTAAGTGTGGCACTTGGTAACCTTTACAGTTTCATTTAAGTGTGGTGCATGCTAACATTCACAATCCTATCTAGGTGTGACACAGGTTAAAGTTAAGCGTTCCATCTAAGTACATCTAAGTTTGGCACATGCTAACACTTACAATCCTATCTAAGTGTGACGCAGGCTAAAGTCAAGCGTTCCATCTAAGTCCATTTAAGTTTCGCACATGCTAACACTCACAGTCCTATCTAGGTGTGACGCAGGCTAAAGTTTAGAATTCCATCTAAGTTTGGCGCATGCTAATATTCACAATCCTATCTAGGTGTGACGCGGGCTAAGTTAAGCATTTCATCTAAGTGTGGCACATGCTAACATTCACAATCCTATCTAGGTTTGACGCGGGGTAAGTTAAGCATTTCATCTAAGTGTGGCACATGTTAAACATTCACAATCCTATCTAGGTGTGACACAGGCTAAAGTTAAGAATTCCGTCTAAGTTTGGTGCATGCTAACATTCACAATCCTATCTAGGTGTGACGCGGGCTAGGTTAAGCATTTCATCTAAGTGTGGCACATGCTAACATTCACAATCCTATTTAGGTGTGACACAGGCTAAAAGTTAAGCGTTCCATCTGAGTCCATCTAAGTGTGGCACCTGCTAACATTCAAAATCCTATCTAGGTGTGAAGCATGCTAAAGTTAAGAATTCCATCTAAGTCTGGAGCATGATAACATTCACAATCCTATATAGGTGTGAAGCGGGCTAAATTAAGCATTTCGTCTAAGTGTGGCACATGCTAACATTCACAATCCTATCTAGGTGTGACGCAGGCTAAAGTTAAGTGTTCCATCTAAGCCAAGGGTGCACAACTGATTTTGACAGAGGGCCGAAAAGTACCTTACATGAGGGCTATAGTGGGCCGAAAAGTAAATGTGGGCGGGGCGGTAGGCGGGGCGTGGCAGGAGGCTTTTTAAACCCCCAATTTGTATTAAACACATGGAAAAAGAATATGTTTTTGAGGGGTAAAGATTTTTATTTGCATTTCAAACTTACATTTTGTACTACACATTTTCCATTGTTATAATTTATTTCTATTTAGTTATTGTATCTCGTCTGTTTAATTAACTTATATATATTTTATTGACCCTAGATTGGACATTCTGTTATTTTGGACTGCTATAGTTTGCTGTTTGGGTTGCCCAAGAGGAGTATGGCCTTCGTTGAGTCAGGTTTCCTCAAAAAGCAAAGGATGTACATCTCCTAACTGTGCCTATTTTAGCTTTATTATTGGGTTCACTCTTGGAGTGCAACACTATGCCCCATGGCTCCCACCCCCAACCAAACACTATGCCCCATGGCCCCCTCACCTCCAACCAAACACTATGCCCCATGGCTCCCTCAACCCCCAACCAAACACTATGCCCCATGGCCCCCACCCCTCAAACAAACACTATGACCCATGGCCCCCACCCTTCAACCAAACACTATGCCCCATGGCACCCTCACCCCCAACCAAACACTATGCCCCATGGCACCCTCACCCCCAACCAAACACTATGCCCTATAGCTCCCTCAACCCCCAACCAAACACTATGCCCCATGTCCCCCTCAATCCCCAACAAAACACTATGCCCCATTGCCCCCACCCCTCAACCAAACACTATGCCCCATGGCAACCACCCCTCAACCAAACACTATGCTCCATGGCACCCTCACCCCCAACCAAACACTATGCCCCATGGCACCCTCACCCCCAACCAAACACTATGCCCCATGGCCCCCTCACCCCTCAACCAAACACTATGCCCCATGGCCCCCTCACCCCCAACCAAACACTATGCCCCATGGCTCCCTCAACCCCCAACTAAACACTATGCCCCATGGCCCCCACCCCTCAACCAAACACTATGCCCCATGGCACACACACAAACATGCACCCATACAGACCCGAATCCTCCACCCCCCAACTCAGCACACTCTCAAACATGCAAACATACAGACCCAAACCCCCCATGCCCCAACTCAGCACACACACTCTCAAGCATGCACCCATACAGATCCAAACCCCCCACCCCCCAACTGAGCACACACACAAACATGCACCCATACGGACCCGAACCCCCCACCCCCCCAAATCAGCACACTCTCAAACAAGCACCCATACAGACCCAAACCCCCACCCCCCAACTCAGCACACACACAAACATGCACCCATACAGACCCGAACCCCCACCCCCCAACTCAGCACACACACAAACATGCACCGATACAGACCCAAACCCCCCACCCTCCAAATCAGCACACTCTCAAACAAGCACCCATACAGACCTGAACCCCCCACCCCCAAACTCGGCACACACACAAACATGCACCCATACAGACCCGAACCCCCCACACCCCAAATCAGCACACTCTAAAACAAGCACCCATACAGACCCGAACCCCCCACCCCCCAACTCAGCACACACACAAACATGCACCCATACAGACCCGAACCCCCCACCCACCAACTCCGAACCCCCAATCCCCCAAATCAGCACACTCTCAAACAAGCACCCATACACACCCGAACCCCTCAAATCAGCACACACACAAACCAGCACCCATACAGACCCAAACCCCCTGAACTCCAAATCCCCCACCCCCCAACTCAGCACACACACAAACATGCACCCATACAGACCCGAACCCCCCAACTCAGCACACACACAAACATGCACCCATACAGACCCAAACCCCCACCCCCCAACTCAGCAAACACACAAACATGCACCCATACAGACCCGAACCCCCACCCCCCAACTCAGCACACACACAAACATGCACCGATACAGACCGAAACCCCCCACCCTCCAAATCAGCACACTCTCAAACAAGCACCCATACAGACCCGAACCCCCACCCCCCAACTCAGCACACACACAAACATGCACCCATACAGACCCGAACCCCCCACCCACCAACTCCGAACCCCCAACCCCCCAAATCAGCACACTCTCAAACAAGCACCCATACACACCCGAACCCCCCAAATCAGCACACACACAAACCAGCACCCATACAGACCCGAACCCCCCCAACTCCAAATCCCCCACCCCCCAACTCAGCACACATACAAACATGCACCCATACAGACCCGAACCCCCCAACTCAGCACACACACAAACATGCACCCATACAGACCCAAACCCCCCACCCCCCAAATCAGCACACTCTCAAACATGCACCCATACAGACCCGAACCCCCACCCCCCCAATCAGCACACTCTCAAACAAGCACCCATACAGACCCAAACCCCCCACCCCCCAACTCAGCACACACTCTCAAACATGCACCCATACACACCAGAACCCCCCACCCCCCAAATCAGCATACAAACTAGCAAGCATGCACACATACAGACCCTGCATCTCAACATACACCGCACTTACACTCCAAAACAAACATTCATGCACACCCGACGCCCCCCCACCCCCGCATCTCAACATACACACAAACAACATTCAAATCCAAACATTCATACACATCCGACATCCCCCCTACACACCTCCACCCCCGCATCTCAACACACACACAAAAAACATTCAAATCCAAACATTCATACACATCCGACACCCCCGCATCTCAACATACACACAAAAACATTCAAATCCAAACATTCATACACATCCGACATCCCCGCATCTCAACATACACACAAAAAACATTACAATCCAAACATTCATACACATCCGACACCCCCCCACCCCGCATCTCAACATACACACAAAAAACATTCAAATCCAAACATTCATACACATCCGACACCCCCGCATCTCAACATACACACAAAAAACATTAAAATCCAAACATTCATATACATCCGACACCCCCCACCCCCGCATCTCAACATACACACACAAACATACAGCAAAACAGACCCGACACACAAACATAAACAGACCACTTACCGGAGACGTGCTGGAAGGCAGGTAAGCTGGAAGTCGTTGGAATCGTACTACGGCTGGCGTGGTCCAAGGCTGAAATACCTTCTGACATCAAGCCTTATGGACCACGCCAGCCGTAGTGCTGGTCCTCCATTGGTGCAGCACACACGCACTACGTGGCTCGTAGGAGCGACGTGGTTGCATGTGTGCTGAGCCAATGAGGGCCAGTGTTTTGTCAGGCCCGAAAGACAACAAAGACTTTCTTAATGGAGGGCGGCCGATGCTGCTTGCGGGCGCCCTCCATTAGGAAAGTCTTTGTACATCGCGGGCCGGATAAAACAGCATGGCGGGCCACATTTGTCCCGCAGGCCGTATGTTGTGCACCCATGATCTAAGCCCATCTACGTGTGGCACATGCTAACATTCACAATCCTATCGAGGTGTGTCGCAGGCTAAAGTTAAGAATTCCATCTAAGTTTGGGGCATGTTAACATTCACAATCCTGTGTAGGTGTGACGCGGGCTAAGTTAAGCATTTCATCTAAGTGTGGCACACGCTAACATTCACAATCCTATCTAGGTGTGACGCAGGCTAAAGCTATGAATTCCATCTAAGTTTGGCGCATGCTAACATTCACATTTCTATCTGGGTGTGACGCAGGCTAACAGTAACATTTCTATCTAGGTGTGACGCGGGCTAAGTTAAGAATTCCATCTAAGTTTGGCACGTGCTTACATTCACAATCCTATCTAGGTGTGACGCAGGCTACAGTTAAGAATTCCATCTAAGTTTGGCGCATGCTAACATTCACATTTCTATCTAGGTATGATGGAGGCTAACAGTTACATTTCTATCTAGGTGTGTGTGATGCTGGAAATGCATTGGAGGGACAGGGCCTCCGTATCCTTGTCCTTTACTGCTTTTATCATGTGTTCTGTCGTGCTTTCCGCTCAGGAGTTCATGTGGGACTCCTGGCAGTGCAGCTCTCTATCTTTTGGTTTGGTGAACAGACCCATGGGATACCCTTATGGCACCCATGGGTAGGGGCTAAAGAGAAAAGGGGGCTAGGTACCTTCTTTTTTGTTAAAGGGGGGCTTGACTCAAAAAAGGCGTTGATTACATGGATAAGAGAGAGTCATAAGCTACCCCTATTTGACCGTGTTAACTACGGTAGGTTTTCAAAAGGCAGGAGGCTAGTTTGGAATTGCTAGCTATCGAAAGTCACAAAAAAAATAAGAATCGAAAGAAATTATAGTTTATTCAGACATACATATAGAGTATAGAATTCATAGTAAAGAAAAAACAGTTTAAAATGAAAGGTCACATGTAAGCCTAGTTTGTCTTGTAACAAAAGTGCACAAAAAATGGAAATAGTAATAAGTACAAAACTGTTGTAACATCACAGTTTGGTAGGTTTGGGATAGTAACATATATTGTGGATTTCAAATACTACAGTCAGATTGGTAGTATGTCATTGTGGTCGACACATTGTTATAGGTGTTTCTGGTTCAGGGGGTATTCAGCCTTCACTGAGTAGATAATGTTCACAGATGAAGGGTCCAAACTTTCATCAGGACGTTGTTGGGAACGCCTATTGGGAGGGAGGGAGAGGAGAGTATGTCAAGAGGAAGATGTGACCACACAGAGGAATCCGTATGAAAAGAGTGCTGCACTATAGGAAACCTACCTATGTTCTGTCAACGGTTGAATTGAATTCAGGGAGACAAGTACATTGACCTGGTGTCTGTGGTGGCAATCTACAATAGGAAGAAGGTGGCAATGAATGCGCCTGGATGGTATGAAGGATCATACATAATGGATCGAATAACGAGAGTTTTGCATACCTTGATTGATGGTATGCAGTCCAATTTAGAATTGTTTTTGTCACACAGGTGCAATTCCTGTGTACTTGGAGGCTTTTTCAAGTTAGAAACATAGCCTATGCCGCTGTGTAGGAAGGAAAAGGATTTTGTTTAGTGGCTAAAATGGTGTGTTTACCAGGTGTTTAAAAACGATTATGAGAGGTGCCCTTATTGCTTGAAAAGGAGAACAAATTCGGATGGTTGAGCTAAGTGCTGACCGCAGGCATGGTGTCTATGATAATTATTGTGGCAGTGAACTACCGGGTGCCTGAGCGGGCTCTAAGGTGTGGTGTAGTGTTAAAAATGATTTCCGTGGCCATTATCAATATAGAAACGTCATGACCGTTTGTCGAGTATAGCCGCAATTTAATGGTGTAAAACCCGGAAATATCCAGTGAAGCGTGAGGTAGATTCACGTCTGCACTGTCTATTGTTGGTTGTACGTTTTTGTAGTAGTGGTTTGGGCTAGGGGCTGCCATCCGATTAGGTATGTGCTCGCGGTGCGGCGGTGGTTTGGGCTAAGGTGTGCCAAACAGAAGGGTAATTTTTGGCTTAAGCGAAAAAGTCGCGGTGCGACTCTATATTAGCGATAGACAATCTAGTATTTAACTCTAACAAAGTGATTGCCGGGTCATGGCGAACTTGATTTCTTACCTGAAAAAGGAGCGTGAGGCGGATGAATGAACGTCTGCCTTACGAGTCCGGAAACCAATTGATTACCTTCGGAGAGGCGCATAGCGTAAATACAGATTGTGGCTAGTTGGCACATACGTAATGGCGACATACCTAGGGACGCTATGTTTGAAAAGGGGCGCGCATGCGTAGTTGAGTGGTTTGCACGCATTCGCGATGGGGCTAGGATAAGGACACTAATGGGTGTTAGTGTGGAAAGCCGTGATGGAAAACATGGTTAGCTTAATGTATTAATGTTAGTGTGACTAAATAACATGAACATTCTTATTTTGGAGCAAAAAGCATAGATAGTTATTTAGACAGATTTTTATGGTTGAACATACATTCGAGAGAGTGGTATATGTTAAATAATCAAGCTTTGATCGCATCATGCAGAAGGAAGGCAAAAGACATCTTTGTTCAAAATACACAATTAAAGCATTAGAATAGGAAATGTTGATTGAAAGGACAAACAACACGTTCTTTCATGACTCATAAATTGTAATAAAGGTGTTCAGGCTGGTGAGGAGACGGGTGGCAGAAGGCACATGGCCTGTTGTTGAAAAACTTCACAAAACATGTAGTAAAAACATACGACATGTAGGGCTAAAATAGAGATTTATTTGAAGAATAGATTCCATTCAATGGCTATATTGACGCCCTGTTTGACAAAATAGAGGCAGAAAATCCATTTCTGTTATAGCTTTCGAAGTGAGAGGTCTCTATCGCCACCTCTGAATGGGTTTCTGGCTATTTCTAGAACAAACCAGAAAATGTCATTGTGGGTGTGGTGTTTCTCTTGGAAGTGTGCCACCATTGGTTTGTCTGGAACAGCATTTTTGATGCATGAGCGATGTTCACATATGCGTTGTCTAACTTCTCTCTTACATTTGCCGATGTATAACAAGTTGCAGGGGCATTGAATTGCGTATACTGTCCACTTGCTTTTGCAGTTGGTGAAGGACTCGAAATTCCAGTTCTTTCCGTTGAGATCAATAGTTTTCATGTTTTTTGTCAAAGAACAAACTGAGCATGAGCCGCATTTAAAATGTTCTTGGACGGCGGGTAGATTCCACAGGGTGAGTTGTTCTTTTAGCTTGGTGGGTTCCGTATATGTGTTCACCAAACGATCTTTGAGATTTCTGCTCCGTTTGAATGCGAAACGTGGTTTAGTAGGCTTAAATGAATCAGTTTGAAGAATGTTCCAATGTTTGAGTATGGTCTTCTTTATTTGATTACTGAGTGGTGAAAAGGTAGTGACACAGGTAATTCTGTCCTTGCAAGGCTCTCGTGAGGCAGGCTCAAGGAATGATTCTCTGCTTCAGTTTTTTGCTCGTTTTCTGGCTTGACGGATCGTGTGGTTGGGGTAGCCTCTTTAAGTCTTGTGGTAAGGTCTGTGCTAGTTGATTCGAAATCTTCTCGTTTTGTACAGTTACGTCTTAGGCGCAGAAATTGGCTGAATGGGAGGTTTTCTTTGAGACTTGGTGGGTGGAAACTCTTAAATTCCAGAAGTGTGTTTTTGGCTGTTGGTTTCCTGTAGAGGGTTGTTGCTAAGGTATTGGTGGTGGTTTTGTAGACTGTGATGTCTAGAAACGGAATAGAGTGTTTATCTGACTGAATTGTGAACTTGATGCAGGGATCTTGACTGTTGAGCCATGTGTAAAAACGTTTTAGTTCTGTATCATTTCCTTTTCATGTCATAAAAATATCGTCGATGTATCTGATCCAGAAGCCTATTTTTTCTTTGAAAGGGTTGTTGATGTCATAGATACACAGTCAAATAGGGGTAGCTTATGACTCTCTCTTCTCCCTGTACCCATGGGTAGGGGTACAACCCTGTGCCCCTAGTGTATGTTTTTGGACACCTGTGTGTGAGATCTACAGAGCAGGGTACGGGCTGGTGGCAGCACTGTGCTGAAATGACTGGTGCCCAGAGCGTCCTCCATTTTGGGATGCCCAGGCCCTGTCATTGGAATCGGTAGATTCCTGATGGAGACAAAATGGTCCCCATGGCCTCTTGCCTTCCATCACCTGTTACCTTGATCTTCCCGAAGTCCTGGGAAGCCCTGCCTCTGTCCCTTCCCCCTGACTGGCTGTTGGGTGGAAGTTCCGTATATGGTAGTGTGGGGCAGTGCTGACCAGACTTGCTGGAGCCTTCTCAACGACCGTATGTTGTGGGTACGCCTGTGTGTGAGACCTGGGTGAATGGAGTGTGTGATGAATATACATTCTATGTTGTGACTGTCTAGTATCTGGTGTTTGACACAATGGTTGAGACAGTCCTGCCCGAAACCGGTATGAATGCAGCTTGGAGTGTTGAATGGCTTGGTACTTGTCCCAATACTCACTTGTTGTGAGTGTCTGGAGAGAAGTTTATGGCCTGAATACCTCATGTGCCTGATTGGCTGCCTGCCTGCATGAATGCCCGTAGTCGTGATTGGATGCTTGAGTATGACCCAGCGGAATGAATGGGAGATCAACAGTATATGTGGGGACCTCTCACTGCTAGGAATCGTGTTCAGAAGCTGAAGTCCACTACGACGAGTAACTGGAGTGAAGCTTAACCTTGAGCCCTGCTGGACGAGACGAATTGCTGTTGCTCTCCTTCGCAATCTGAAAGCTGCTGTGCTTCAAGAACTGACCCAGAGAGGACCTGGTAAGGCGCCCTCTTCCTGAGCTACGAGGGACCATCGTGCACAGCTGATCTTTGCCTAAGCTCCCTGGTAGACAGACCTTCGACAGGCTTCCGACCCGATACGGGGACTGCTGCGGAACTCCAATGAGAAGCGCCCGGACCGTTGTCCGTCACTGTCGTCGACTGCCATCGCCGACTGGAGGCGCCGAGCTGGCGTTAGCTAAGAAACTTCATTTATCCAAGGACGCTCTCATCCGCAGCGTCGCCGCTGTATCCTGCTGGAGAAAGCCTGACCGACGACGTGCCGAGGAGCATCCACCGGTGGGTTTCCCACCACCCAAAGACCACAGAGACGCTGACGACTCAACGCCCTTGCTGGGCCACAGTTCTTCAACTCTTTGCGGTCCAGAACTATCGACACCGAGGTGCCCCGCATGCCTCTTCCTTGCAGGACGTTTACGGTTCCCCGTCAACGAGCACTGCTAGGAATGACATGGCCACTTCACCGTCGTAGCTCGACCTGGTCTCCGTCGGACGTTCGATGACCCGTGACTCCTGCCTGAAAGGGAGGACACTCAAGAAGGGTTGTCGATTTCCCCGACGAGGAACGCTACAACGCCAAGGTACTTTGGGGTTGCAGAACTATTGGAAAGTCTAGTGGGAACAATATATGGACTGTGCTTGTATCTTTCTTCTACAGGTTGCCCAGGTGGGGGGATCTCCACACAGAACTGTGTCCAGGTAGACGGGGCCAGTATTCTGCCTATTGCTCAACCATCTTGCTTTCCTTCCTCGCTCTACTGCTGGTTTCCTCTTTATTTTGATCTGTGTGTCATTCTGACCGTATGCACTTTAATAAGATCTAATAACGTTAGTGGTACCACTTTAGAATTGTACATATTTACCATTATTGATTTTTGGAGTACAAAGTGAGTTATCGTGATCGTGTATATGACCTTGAATATGAATTATATAAAGACTGTGTTTTAACCGATACAGTGTGCGGACATTCCTTGGTGGGGGCTTGGGGACTACACTGTACTTAAGAAACAGCTTGCATCACTTCCCGAGAAGCCAGGCCTTGATTGCTCGTCCATTGCTACTGTAATAGAGAATCTTGGCAGGGGTCTCTGTGCCTCCCCTCTACCATATAGAGAGCGGAAGTGCAGACCCCCCCTTCGGTCTTTACAGCTGGTGGCAGCGGTGAGATGCTTATGATTTTAAGACTCAGTGTATAACCGTGCCACTTACGAAGGATATCTGCACTTTGTTAAATTAAGGTTTAGTCGTGTAAAAGATAACTGCATTACAAGCAATGGAATCTATTGCGAATGGTAAATTGACTCGGATGAGCTTAGAGGCTCTGCAGAGTGCTTGTGAAGCCAGGGAATTAGACTTTGTGGATAAATCGAGGGCTGAGCTAATAGCTGCCCTGGTGGACTACCAGATCGATTGTGAAACTCTTGAAGGGAGGGATGTAACCAATGAGGACTCTACCCCCGAGGTTGTCGCCGAAACTGATTCTGGGAATGCCGCCATTCCTGCTGCCTCTGTTCCGAACCCCAGCAGTTCTTTAGAGCTTGAGTTATTGAGGATGAAGTTAGCCTTTGAATATCGCAAGTTGGAACTAGATGCTGAGCTTAAGAAAGAGGAGTTGGCACAGCAAGTGGAGCTCAAGAACCGGGATCTTAAACTAAAAGATAGGGATCTTGGACTCAAAGATAAGGACCTTGAACTCAAGAACCGGGACACTGAATGTCAGCGAATACAGTTAGAGAAAGCTCGAGTGGAGACTTCAGCGAAACCAGTTGAGAGTGTCAGGTCCCCAGCAACCAAGTTTATGAAAGATTTGGTTGGTATATGCTCAGGGGCAGTCCAGCACCGAAATGCAAGAGTACCCCATACACGTGTTTCACCCTTGTTGGGGATCACGGTGGTCTCCCTCTCACTGTGCTTAGAGAGGCATCAGCTTCACCTCACTGATGATCCCCAACAAGGGTGAAACACGTGTATGGGGTTGCTGGTGGTACTCTCGTTCAGGTTGGAATTGCCATTGCATTTCGGTGCTGGACTGCCCCTGGGCAGGACAAAGACTGATATGCAAATGGATATTTCCCATCTGTGAAAGGCACAGTGAGAAAAAGCAGTGGCTGCGAACTCTCAAGTGGTTAATAACCACTGAGCAGGTTATCAAGCCTTGTTCTATCGAGAGAGGGGCGCCCGCTACCTTTGCAAACCAAATTTCAAGGAACCTGGGATTGGTAACCCTAGGTCTCCTGGGGGCAACCAGACGTGGTCTCCCTCTCACTGTGCTTAGAGAGGTATCAGCTTCACCTCACTGATGATCCCCAACAAGGGTGAAACACGTGTATGGGGTTGCTGGTGGTACTCTCGTTCAGGTTGGAATTGCCATTGCATTTCGGTGCTGGACTGCCCCTGGGCAGGACAAAGACTGATATGCAAATGGATATTTCCCATCTGTGAAAGGTACAGTGAGAAAAAGCAGTGGTTGCGAACTCTCAAGTGGTTAATAACCACTGAGCAGGTTATCAAGCCTTGTTCTATCGAGAGAGGGGCGCCCGCTACCTTTGCAAACCAAATTTCAAGGAACCTGGGATTGGTAGCCCTAGGTCTCCTGGGGGCAACCAGACGTGGTCTCCCTCTCACTGTGCTTAGAGAGGCATCAGCTTCACCTCACTGATGATCCCCAACAAGGGTGAAACACGTGTATGGGGTTGCTGGTGGTACTCTCGTTCAGGTTGGAATTGCCATTGCATTTCGGTGCTGGACTGCCCCTGGGCAGGACAAAGACTGATATGCAAATGGATATTTCCCATCTGTGAAAGGCACAGTGAGAAAAAGCAGTGGCTGCGAACTCTCAAGTGGTTAATAACCACTGAGCAGGTTATCAAGCCTTGTTCTATCGAGAGAGGGGCGCCCGCTACCTTTGCAAACCTATGTGCAACTTGCTATTACTAAATATTCTTCCTCTAGACCTCTACGTTCCTCTGGAACCAACTCTGTGTGCTTGAAGCATATTGCTAAACAGAGGGCTGGAGGCAGATCGCTAGCTTCTGCTGGCTCCCTCTTGTGGTACAACCTTGCCCTTCCTCTTTGTCTTGAGCCAGACCTCCTCAAATTCCAAAAACTCCTCAAGACTTTCCTTTTCATTTCCTCCTTCCCTTCTTCTTTCCTCTGCTAATCTCACAGTCGCCGTGATTGGTGACAAGGGTCCTTTTGTGTCCTCGCGGCCCTGGCCTCCCACACCCAATCGCCTCCACTTCTGCCCACACACAGCACTTTCCTCGCACTGACTGGCCTAAACCATTGTAGGCCTGCAGTTAACCGCATATGGCAGCTCAACACTCTCTAGCAATTATTTTACTTGGCACTTACATGTGCTGCTCACCCATGAGCACGGACACTTCAGACTTACCCCCACTTCCTCATCCCCTATTCTATCTCTGCACTTGCACGTTTTGAACAGTCACAAGGCATAGTAGGTTTGTCTTTATCCTCCAGTAAATTCACAATACTATTAAGGCAGAAGTAAGAAGGTCTTTAGGGCAGAACTGAAGGTGGAGTAAGAATGAATAGACCGTAGGGAGAGAGCGAGAGCATTCCAGTAAAGAGGAGCCAGAAGAGAAAAAGAATGGAAATGAGAGGAAGCACAAGGGGGATGAGGAACAGTTAATAGAAAGTGGGTTTTGGAACAAAGAGTACGAGAGGGAACATAGAAGGAAAGAAGAGAGGCAAGGTAAATAGGAGCAAGTCCATAAAGAGATTTAAATATGATACACAGAAAATTGATTTAAGCTGAGAGTGAAAAGGTAGCCAGCGAAGAGAGGCCAAGGAAGGGGAAATGGGGTCACAAATATGTAGGGAATACAAGAGATGGATAGAGGAATTGAAAATAGATTTAAGGGGAGCTAGACAGGAGGCGGGGAGACCAAAAAGAAGAACAGAACAGTAGAACAATCGAGAGAAAATTAAGGAAGAACTGAAGGTAAGGAGATGTCTAACTTTCTGGATGTTAAAAAGATGAAAGCGGCAGGAACGAAATGTAATTGAGATATGATGAGCAAAGGAAAGATTGGTATCAAGATGAAGACCAAGGTTGCGGGCGGTCAGGGAAAAGGGCAGATGCAAAGGCGAAAAAGAACAAATGGAGTGGAAAAAGGAGGAGGGATACTATTGGCGGGAAAAAAGAGAACTTCAGTCTTAGATGGATTAAGAATGAGAAAATGGTCCAACATCCAAGTTCTGATCGCAGAAAGACAAGCAGAAATATATCAGACGTGAAAGAAGAAATGGATAGAAAAGGTTGGGTGTCATCGACATAAAAGTGATGAGACAACCCAAAAGAAGAGATAATCTTAGCTAAAGGAGAAGTATACAAAGAGAAGAGAAATGGACCGAGGACAGACCATTGTGTGACACTGTGTAGAAGAGGAAGGTACTCCAAATTAACACCAGCCCAGCATACTGAGTAGGAATGATTAGCAAGATAGGATTGAAACCATGAAATTTCAGAGCCAAAAAAGCCAAAGGAAGAAAGAGAAAGGAGGAATAATGAGTGATCCACTGTGTCAAAAGCAGCGGACAAGTCCAAAAGTATAATAATAGAAGAGTGTTTCGCATAGCGGGCAGAAAGGAGAGAGTTGCAAACAGATAAAGGAGTAGTTTCCATAGTGTGAAGAGCTCGAAAACCAGATTGAAAGCGAGGTAGAATGGAATTAAGAGTAACAAAAGAAGAAACCTGAGAGTAGACAAGATGTTCCAGTAGTTTAGAAAGGTAGGGCAGAAGAGAAATAGTATCAAAATTCGAAGGAATGGCAGGAACCACAGAAGGTTTTTTCAGAACAGGAAGAATGATACATGTTTAAATAGAAAGTAAAATTAAAAGTAGTGAGAGAAATGTTAAAAAGACTAGTAATGTAAGAATTGAGAGAAGGATAGATTTTAGAAATGAGAGCAGATGGAACAGGATCTTTCAGAGAAGCAGTGGGATGTGCCCGAGAGATGAGTAAGGAAGTATGAGAATTAGAGATAGGTGAGAAAGAGGAAAGAAACACAGCAGGTGGGGAAGGAGAAACAGAACAGGATGAAGACTGAGGAGCAAGGGGAATAGCAGAACAGAGAGAATTCACTTTAGAAGTGAAGAAATTAGCAAAGTCAGATGCAGTAAGTGTGGAAAGAAAGGGGTGATCAGGCAGGGGGGAGACAATAGGCGAGAGAGGGATTGGAAAAGACGATGAGGGTGGGAGGATTGAGAGTGCAAGAGATCAGAGTAGTAAAGACGTCTGGAAGAAAGAAGTGTCTCATCATATAAAGTATGGTAGGAAGAGAAGGAGACACCATCAGACACAGATCAAAATGTATGCCAGCGACGCTCCAGGTGAAAGAGAGCTCTATGCATGGAGCGATGTCACAGACAGAGCCCAGGCTGAGAAGGCTTACGAGAAGGAGAACATTTTGAAAGAGGATAGAGAGTGTCAAGAGAAATAGCAAAGCAGCAGACTAAAACAGAAGCAACGTCATCCATCGCGAAAGCTGAAAAAGCTGTGTGAGATGGGAGAGTGGAGATGCAAGAAGATACAAAGGGAGTGGTATTGAAGGTCCGAAGATCGCAGCAGAAAAAAGAAGGGGTAAGATCAGTGGAGATTAAATAAGTGTCACAATCTGGGGGATAGATAGAAAATAGAAGTAAGTGATGATCAGAGGAGTAAATAGGCAGAACGAGACCTCTGAGGTATACATTGACCAGGTGAAGATAAAATTCAAGCAGGATCCTGAAGTATGAGAAGGAGTAGGAAGCGGAGAGAGAGAGAATAGGAGTCAATAAGGGCAAGAAATGGAGAAGAAGCATGATTAGAATAACGATGCAGATTGAAGTCACCTAGATAACAAGAAGAGATTAAAAAAAAGGTAAAACAACACTAAGTAAAGCATGAGTGTCATCACAGAAAGTGGAAAGAGGGCCAGGAGGATGATAGATCAGAGGAAAGTTGCCATGTGGGTGCTTTGAAACACAATTTACTTGTTGTATAAGCGCTTAACAAATGCACAATAAATAAATAAAATAAATACATTCCTGACTGCCTATCTACATCCAGTTTTGGTGCACTTCCAATGATCTATGCCTCAACGCCAGCAAGACTGAGATCCTACCAATTGGGACTCCTGCTCCCTCTTTCTTCCCTTCAATCTGGCCATCTTCTATGGGCTCACCCCCTTCTTCATCTGAAACTAGAAACTTGGGAGTCATCTTTGACTCCTCTCTTTCCTTCCTCCCTCACATTCTGGACCTTGCCAAGAAGGACCACTTTCAATTCTAACTCCTCAAAGGAATTCTTCCTTTCTTTACTTTCTCCCAGAAACTCAATGAGCCTCATTACGAGGAAGGAGGTAGCCAGGCCGCTTTTTGCGGCATGGCTACCCCCAGGGGTGTTGCTAGGGGGGGCAAGGGGGCAATAGCCCCTGATCTTTTGGTTGTAGCCCCGGATAGAATCTCAGGAGCTACAGCCAAAAGACTAGCTAGCCCCCAGTCCCAACAGTTCCGACATCAGCTTAGCCCCGGGTCTTTTCCAGACCTAGCAACTCCCCTGGCTACCCCCATTGCGGGTACCGGGTCTGGGTGCCCTGAATGGGGAAATACCGGGCCATTCCAACCTGGGAGGGCCCGGTATTTCCCCATTCAGGTAACCCGGTCCATCCCCATTCCCATTTGAGCCGCCATAGGGCTCAATGGGAATGGGGACTATGTGTAACGCTCACCTGACTCCCACGGAGGCGCTGGCCTGGTTCGCGCTGCTGTGACCTCTTCTAAGGTGATGCGCAGGGTTTGGAAGACGGACTGGACCGGGCCCCAAAATCTGGCTTGTCTGGCTCGCAGAAGTATCCTTCTGTAGGCGAAAATAGGGGATTAACTGTCTGCGGGGTAATGCAATCAGCCTCCCACTTTCCCCTCTCACCCTCCTCGAAACCCTTCTGTGATTCCTCGTAGCGTCTGACCTTAGGGTCTGGAAGGACGAGCTCTCCATCCTGCTTCTGATGCAGGGGCGCGTTGGTATCCAGTTACTTCACTGGATTTTCGGATTGGTGAGAACCAAACTTGCTTGGCTTCCAGGTAAGTTTTTTGATAAGAGGTTCCCCTTGTGTCCATGCATTAATGTACTAATGCTAGTGTCTTTTTACCTATAGGGGCCGGGGTACGGAATGCCGGGGAACAGGCGCCGACCTGAGATGAGAGGTGAAATCCTTGTAGAAATCAGGTAAGTCTTTAATGAGCTTTTTTTGGTAATGTCTTTTCATTCACTCATTAACGCTGATGTCTCTTTTTCCCCTTAGGGGCCGGGGTCCGGAAATGCCAGGATGCGGCGTGAACCCGAAATGAAGAGGGAATGAATCAACAGGTAAGTCTTAACATGGAGATTTAGGTTTCCTTATTCCCTTCTCTCTCTCACCTTTTGTTCTGGTCTTTTTCTCCCTAGGCGCTGGGGCGTGACTGCGAATCCGGATGATCGCTGCTGAACATGGAGGCGCCCAGTAAAGGTGAGTGGAATGCGGCGCTGCAGCGATCGACGCGATGAGCTTTTGTATAAAAGTCTTCCTTTTCAGGATTGTCGGCGAGATGTCTCCGGGATGCGGATTTAGCAGGTAAGGACTTTTCCTTCTTCTGTTCTCTTCTTCTCTTCCTTTGCAGGTGATCCAGGATGCTGGCAGGCGTGGCAGAAGTCAGGATGCAGGAGCAGACACGGTGAGCGTCCAGCTGCTAGATGCAGAACAACGCGAAGCACGTGTGGCTGTTCGGGTGGGGTTTAAATAGCCTTGGAAGAAGTTCCAGGTATGTATCCTTTCTCCAATCAGGTATGTATCCTTCCCCGACCACGCCCGGATGGTAAATTAGTCCCAAAGGTAAAGTAGTTCCTTTCAGGCCTCAAGCAGGCCGGGATCCTGCAGCATGGTCTGCATCAGGTTAGTGCACCCAAGCACTTCCATAATGAGCCTGGCGCCTATGGCGCCAGGACTGATGTCTTTTATGAGCCTGGCGCCATAGGCGCCAGGACACTGTCCAAAGGGCCCCTATATGGGGTTGCTGGGTCCTTCCTTGGGGACTGGATGTCCGCTTTTGGGGACGCAGGGCTTGAACCGGCTCCCCGGGAGCAGGCATCATGACACTATGCAAACAACGGGCCCGTTAATGATGGGCCCGTTGTTAACATGCTGGACCGCTCGCGAGACCCGCTAAGGACGTCTGGTAAAACCAGGCATCCTTAGCGGGTCCCGCGAGCAGACCTTCTAATGAGGCGGTAGGGGGTTAACGGGGCCGGCAGCTCTACCAGCCCCGTTAACCCCCTACCACCTTCCTCGTAATGAGGCCCAATGTCTCAAGAGCTCTGGTTCACTCTAGGCTAGACTACTGCAATAGCTTGTTCCTTAATCTACCCGCTTCGTATCTCTGACCCCTCCAGTTAATCCAGACTAGGGTTGCAAGACTTATCCTTGTCCTCAAACCCAGGGACTGCATCTCTCCAGCCCTAGAAACTCTCCGCTGGCTCCAGGTTGCTGCAAGGAGCAAATTCAAATCCCTCTGCATCATTCACAAGGCTGTCTGGGGCCGGGGACCACGCTATTTACAACTTGATCTCACTAAATACTCT
Organism: Ambystoma mexicanum; assembly: GCF_040938575.1. Classification (NCBI taxonomy): domain Eukaryota; kingdom Metazoa; phylum Chordata; class Amphibia; order Caudata; family Ambystomatidae; genus Ambystoma; species Ambystoma mexicanum. The sequence goes on along the minus strand of NC_090941.1, from coordinate 137,225,470 downwards.
CCCTCACTATCTTTACGTTCCTCTGGAACCAACTCTCTGTGTGTCAAGTGCTCCTATAAACAGCGAGCTGGAAGCTAATCTCTTTCCTCAGCAGGCTCCCTCCCATGGAACAGCATCTCCCTTCCTCTTGATCTTGAGCCGGATCCCCTCAAATTCTGGAAGCTTCTCAAGACTTTCCTTTTCACCTCTTCCTTCTCTTTATCCCTCCTATGCTAAACCCCACAGTTGCTGAAATTGGTGACCAGGGCCCTTATGTGTCCGCTTGGGCCCTGGCCTCCCAAACCCAATCGCCTTCAGCCTCCGCCCGCTCCCAGTACTTGCCTTGGCACCCACTGGCCTATGCCAGCATAGGCTTGCACTTATTTATAGGCAGCTGTCCACTCACCTAGGCACTTAAAGCTGCTCACTCCCTAGCACTTCCCTCTTGGTAGACCTTGCACCTATCCCCAACCCCTCATCCCTTCTCTCTCTCTCTCTCTCGGCACTTGCACGTTCTGAATGCTACAAGGCCAAATAGGTCCGCCTCTATCTTTCATTGTTATATCTGTTTTTTTCATTCCCATGTTCCCTCCCTGTTGCCCTGTGGGAACTTTGAAAAACAATTTACTTGCTGTATAAGCGCCTTACAAATGCACAATTAATAAAATAAATAAAAAAAATGAAGTTATGCACATGAATACTCCATTAGTGCAGTTAGAAGAAGCTACACGCTCTAGTATTGTAAATGGGAAGGCACTTCACTCCAGATGGGTACAATGGGTCTCGACACAGGCAGCACAAGATATAAAATATCATTATAAACCCGAACTATTACACATGTATGATCTGGAATGGTCTTAAATACAGAAGCAGATGCAGCTGTACCAGACATCCCACTTTGGATGTTTGCAAATGTAATATACTGTGATGGAAGTGGTGTTCTGGGACACGCTCTAATTATTCAGATGCCTTTGCTGCTGTAAAAGGGGCAATTGAACCCATTTAAAAAAATGAGTTTGAATACCAGGGTACCCAAACAAAGCATTTAGGAGATAGATACATCAGCTCAGGTTGGTTGAGTTACAAGGCCTCCTCCTTGCACTGTGACAAGTCGACACACATAAGCCCACTTTAATTGTGTTCCATTCAAACTATGCAGTAAAAGGTTATACATTTGACCTTCAATGGTGGCAAGCCAACCCAGTCATAGGGGGTCATTCCGAGTTGGGTGGTAAGGGAAAAACGATGCCGGTAAAGGACTACCGGCATCGTTTCCCGTTACGGCCCATTCTGACCCACCAGACCGTTATTTACGGCGTCGTAAAGTAGGAGGCCGTAAATAGCGGTTTATTGGCGCGCGCCCGACACGCCATGCCGGAATTAGCGGCATGGCGTAAACCGGAGCTGATCCCAAGTAAAGCGCACATGGAAAAAACGGCCTCCACAAGACCGCAAAGTACCTTACCGCCATGGAGTAAATACCAGCATCGCCGAGAAGGTGTAAAGAACCCTGAGCAGTGTTTCCAAGAGGCACAGGTGCACTCAATAAGCACAGGTGGAGGCAATGGAGTCTGGCACAGCACAAAAGGAGCACACCCACACACCACACCCCCTCCCACACCAAGATGATACCAATTGTAGCAGCATTCCTGGAGCTGGAGGCCCTGCTTGCAAGGCAGCAACTACAACAACAGCAACAACAACAACCACAGCCCCCACCACAGAGGATACACAGGAGGAGAAGGAGGGTGAGACAGGCCCAGCATGCCCTACCGGTGCAGCCACCATTACCACGCCGGCAGCCCCCAATCCCCCGCATCAGAGCCACCCCCTTCAACCTCACACCAGAGCAGATCCACACCCTGTACCGGCTTGACTGGGACACCATTACCACCATAGTGGACCTGATATATGACGATATAGTGAGCCGCATAGAAATCAGCACTGCCATCCCCCCTCTACTGAAGGTAGTGTCTGTGCTCCACTTCCTTGCCACAGGCACCTACCAGCATATAGTGGGGCACATGCATGGCATTTCACAGCCCATATTTTCCCGGATACTCAACCAAGTGCTGGATGCCCTCCTCACCCACACAAGGGACTACATATCCCTACCCCAGACTCCCCAGGAGATATATGACACCAAAGTTGCCTTCCATGCACTGGCAGGCATGCCAAATTGCATAGGTGCCCTCGACTGCACCCATGATGAATTGGTGGTCCCGCATGCCAGGGAGGTGCCGTATCGCAACCGCAAGCAATACCACTCCATCAACGTCCAGATGGTGTGTAATGCCAGTAAAGCCATCACACATTGCAATGCCCGATACCCCGGATCAACTCATGACTCCTTGGTCCTGCGGAACTCAACACTACCACGCTACATGGAGCGACATGCTGGACGACGTGCCTGGCTGCTTGGTGAGTAACCTGAATGGGCCATGGTAGTGCATTGGGGCTGTGAGTAGGTTGCCTGCATACTCCACCTGGGTGGGAAAGGGGGGGCGAGGCATACACCACCTGGGTGGGAAAGGGGGGGGGGATGCATACTCCACCTGGGTGGGAAAGGGGGGGGTGCATACTCCACCTGGGTGGGAAAGGGGGGGGATGAATACTCCACCTGGGTGGGAAAGGGGGGGATGCATACTCCACCTGGGTGGGAAAGGGGGGATGCATACTCCACCTGGGTGGGAATGTCCACGCCAGTGCACGATGTTCACCTCACAGCATACTGTGCCCCAAGGCAAGTGACACGCACATGACCACATAACCACACAGTGATGAATTTGAGCTGACACCTAACACTACATGAGTAACAGGAAACCTGGCCAGATAGCACAACACATGCACCACTCATCGGCGAACCTTACACACCGTAGCGGCATCCTGCACCATGCAGTGCAATGTCGCTGACTCCTGCATCTCAACACACAGGACAGTCATCCCTGGGAGTGCATAGAAGTGAGTCTAACAGGGATCCTACACCGTGTCACTGGTCCTGCACCCCCATAGGATTGCTGCAAGTCACCATGTTAGGGATCCGTGCAGAGTGACGAGTATGCTACCAAATACAGCCAACACCTCCTTTCACCAAGTCTCGCGCAAGACATCAATGAATGCAGTCCAACACTGTTGCATGCATATACGATGCACATGTAACACGACGTGAGTGCACACCATGACCCATCAGTGAGAAGCTACCCCCCTCCATCATTCCATTGCACATGACACATAGCCGGTCCAGTAATGGGGTGACTGTATCCTGGGACATGTGTGTATGGCCAGTAATCACCTGCGGCCATGTAAGACTAGTACAATTCTCCACCATGAATGCACAAACACTTACCTTCATTCCACTCTCATGCAGGTGATGCTGGCTACCCTTTGAAGCCGTGGCTCATGACCCCGGTCCGCAACCCACAGAACAGGCATGAGGAGGACTACAATAGATCCCATACCCGTACACGGGTGGTGATAGAGCAGACCTTCGGCCTGTTGAAGGCACGATTTCGTTGCCTCAGCCGGTCGGTTGGGGCACTCATCTACAGCCACGAGAAGGTGTCCAAGATCACCATGGCATGTGTAATGCTGCACAACATGTGCATCCGTCGGAACGTGCCACTGCCCCCTGACGTGGAACTGCTACCACCAGATGATGATGAAGGGGAGGAGGAAGGAATGGCAGGACAGCACCACGGTGCCGATGCACAGGAGGGACGTTCAGTGCGGCAATCCTTGATTGGACAATATTTCTGACTCACAAGTCAGCTGAGGGTGTGAGGATGACAGGACATTGGGCACTGGGTGTGGGGATACATGTACACCATGCACTGTGCGACATTAAAAGACACATGCACAATGATCAATGTCCACTCTGTTTTTTAGGGATGATCAACCAGTGTATTTAACAATAATGTAGAAACGTGTACAACAAAACCTCCACCCTCACCCCTCTCCCCCTGCCCCCCAACTCCCACACACACCCTCCCCCCCCAACTCCCACACACACCCTCACCCCCTCCCCCCCAACTCCCACACACACCCTCACCTCCCTACCCCCCAACTCCCACACACACTCTCACCCCCCTCCCCCAACTCCCACACACACCCTCACCCCCCTACACCTCCCCTCACAATAGTCCCATCAGTGCAACATAGGCCACATGTGTGTGGCAGTATGGTCAATGTGCACTTCCAGAGCCAGGGGGATCCATGTTGTGGTGGCGCAATGTACGCAGTGACCGACGGACAGGGCTGGTCTGCGTGGAGGAGCTTTGGGAGGATGGGTACTCCCACTGGGGCTGTGGTCTGGGGGGTGCTGTCTCCAGGGCATCTGCGATCCGGCCCAGCACCTCACAGAGCCGGTTTGTGCTGGCAGTGATCACCTCGCCCAGAGCCTGAAGTTCATTGTGCCACTCCGACCTAGATTCGCGGTTGTCCCGGATAAAGTCCTCAATCAGGCCCGTGAGGTGCTGGGAGCGCACTGCATCCATGGCCGGTGTGGCCGATGTGCTTGGCAGGCTTGGTGTAGAGCCTGCAGCCTTTTCGGGACTTTCTGCAGGGGAGGTGGATCCAGGACAGGCAGGTGGTGCTCCTTGGCCTGTGAGCCCTGGGGTGTCACTCTCCCCGGAGTCGCTGTGTGCCACCTGGCTGTAGGATGGAGTGTCTGGGCTATATCCAATGTCATTGGGGTCCTCCACGTTGGAAACGGAAATTAATGTGGGGCTATCTGGCACATCGAGGAGGCACATGGCAGCATTCTCCCCTGCCACACTGGACTCCTCAGAGTGCACCGTGGGGCATGTTTCCGGCGGCACTGCAGGCATGGGTAGGGGTGTGGGTGGGGGTTGTGCACCCTCCATGGGGGTTGATGGAGCAGGTGGTGTTGCCTGTGTTTTCTTCCTTCTTGCAGGTATACGGTGTCCCCTGGCTGTGCCCCTGGAGGTACAGGGCTGGGTGGCTTCCTGGTCCTCACTTTCATGCCCGCTGCCTGTGGGGGGGAAGAGAGAGATGGCATGAGCAATGATTTGGGGGTCAGCATTTCTTCAAGCCTATGGTATAACAATGGGATTGCTGCGTTTTGTTGACATTTGGGTGGTGAGTGGGACAGTGATCTGGGCTTGGATGGAAAAAGCATGCAGATGTCTAGGTCACTCATGTTGGCGGAGTACTGTGCTGACTCACATTGACTGCCTCTTTGTGTGCTATGGCCAATATGGGTTGGAGCCTTGCACCTGACATCAGCCTGGGTCCCACTTGTTACGGCATGATTTCATTGGGGGATGGGGGGGTTTCCTATACGTGATGTGACAGCTTGCCCAGCCCTTGGTGGTGCCTTACATTGGGAATGCATTTACTGTCTTGACTCATGACATTCACCTCCATCAGCGGATGACGGAGCACTGCACTCCATTTCGCCAACCCCTTCTATGGCTTCTGTGCCCATCATGTCCGCACACGTTTGCTCCCAGGGCATCATCTTGATGGGAGAAGCTGGGCCTCCTCCTGTCTCCAGGGCCTGGGTTCGGTTGGCTGATAGGATGGCCCGCACCCTGAGACGGAGGTCATCCCACCGTTTCCTGCAGTCCTTCGTGGTGCGGGGGGTGTTTCCTACGGCGCTCACCCTCTGTGCAACCAAGTCCCAGATCTCCTTCTTCCTGACAACGGTGGGCCTACGCATGTCACTGCTGAATACTATCTCAGCATGTTCGTGCAGAGTGTCCACCAGGACCTGGAGCTCGTCCTGCGTAAAGCGCTCCTTCCTTATGCGTGCGGCACCTTTTTTCAGTGCTTTCGGCATGATGCTGGTCTCTAATGGCTATTTTCCAGATCCAAATATGCCTCCGGGTCCTGTATGAAGAGGATGGCAATGGATTGTGTTTTTAAAGATGGCCGCCACGCTCCTTCCCGTTCCTGTGCGATGACGTAATTTCCGTATCCGTTAATTAGCAGTGACCGTAATTTACGGTATCCGTAAATTACGGTCACCGCTAATTACGGACGGTGAAGCTTCGATGGCGGTGTTGTAAAGAACGTCTCGCTTCATGCCGCTAAGGGGTTTAACGGGCCCTTTAGCGGTATGCCGCTAGGGGATTTACCGGCACGGCGGAAAGCTCATGCCCGCGAAGTCGGAATAGCCTGTAAATAGCGGCGTGGTACCAGATCGGATTCGGTCTTTCCGCCATGCCGGTAAAAACCAATACTTACCGCAAACCTCGGAATGAGGCCCATAGACCTTAAAGGCAAACCAATATTGTCAAAACAACTTTGAAAGTATGGTACATGAAGAATGCTAGACCACTCATCTGGGTTATGCATACAAAAGCACACAGAAAGTGCAGGCAATGTGCTTGCCGATCAGTCTGCAAGACAGCAAACAGTAGACAAGGTAGTAGCAGCATTGACACGCTCTGCTACCTACATGGATGAGGACATAAAAGCATGTCTAGATGCAAATAGTCCTAACCCACAAGGATTCCCCACCACATATACCTACACTGTAAAAGAGAATACAGTAATAGTCACTATACCTAGGTCAAAGGGAGTCTATATTGATAGGGTACTATCAAATAAGCAGTATAGATCAAACGAATCTCTGCAGCACATGCAAGTGTATCCACAGCCCACTTTGGGGTCTCAGTAATTACGCTACTCTAGCAAGACAGATATTGGTGGCTAGGGCTTGGAAAAGACGTATGACTGTACATAGCGGATTGCTCCATATGCTTGCAAACAATAGTGGATAATTATGAAAAACCACTGGTGAGCACACTAACCGGGGCGAAAGTGTCTTTTCAATGCATGTATATGGACCAGATAGGTCCACTGACACCAGTCTACAAGAACAACTATTTGTTGGTTGTGGTGGATTCGTGCACAAGATTTACATGGCTAATTCTCCAGAAGAAAGACGATTATAAGGAGGTTGTTAGTGGTACTTCTAGGCAGGCAGCGCGTGCTAGCAGTCCGCGGACATCCAGCTCACGGAAGGCCCTAACTCCTTCCCTTTTCCCAGAGAAGTCGAGGTCCACACAAGTAGCAAAAGGTTACTGTGGCTTTATTACAGGCAACAAAACACAACCGGTTCATATGCACAGAGTAAGGTACAGGCACATCTCGCTGCATTCTAGCTCGTAGGGCAGTTTTCATGACATGTGATACCACATTCTGCGTCACTCACTAGGCTCCCTCCGCAAAACCTCGGGATTGGCCACTGAGTGGTAGTTCCAATATAGGAACCTATAGAGAGGTGATATTAGTGGATGCAGCTGTGTCAGGTGGTGTGCTTGGATCGTCCCTGAGAATTGTTACTCTGAAAATGTTACATTGGGTAAACCCTGTGATTGGTCGGTAGACCTGCCATCTGCCCCTAGACCCAAGGGTCCTGATTGGTCAGGCTGCGGCCCTCCAATCCTGGGACAAACTCTGTTTCCAGCCCGCGAGACACCTGTTGGTAATACCTGTATACCATGTGCCAGTGAGGTGCAACTATGTGTCAGCGTTATACAATAGTGTTCAGAAGACTAATGCCATGAGAGTGTTCCATTCCCATCGTACAAGGTAGCTGGAGAGTAGCGAGTTTGTTGCGAACTTCTGTCTAGTCGTGGGACGGCTGCCCTTTCCCAGCTTCCGAGCCTTAGCCCAGTATCAGCTCAGCCGAATCACGTGGTTAGAGACCACTCTTGAGGGCTCAATTGCTTGGAATTAGTCTCTATCTTTCAGGGAATATTCTCTGCTGCAGCTTGTGTCACCTTGGCTCTGTGTGTGGAATGTCGTTCGCAACATTGTGGCCTTGGCTGCTGTTGCTCCTGCTGTGGCTGTTCTGCTTGCACAGTATCTTGTGGCTTGAGACTTCTCTGAGACAATCATGGACTACTGTATTTTCCTAAGGCCTGCTCTGGCTTCTGTTGTTATTTATTCTCCAGAGTGTCCATAGGTTAGTGTGCGTCATGGCTGGTCAGGTCCCTAGAGTTCTCCTGTCCTTCCATAGGGTTAGTTGCATGTTAGCATTTGCAACCATGTGCACAACCTCTTCTAGCTTCTTGCGTTTCTGCGTTCCTGTAGCAAACCTAATGGCAAAATAATAAACGTGCCGACAGTATGTATATGTCACTGTTCTCTAACTCATAGGGCTTCTTGTAGATTGGGTGTGTGAGTGTCCCGAATGTGCGAATGTGCGAATGGCATGTGTACTTCCTGTCTAACATAGCTATGTCGCTGTGATGTCTCTCATGCCTTGAGGCATGGCTTTTAGGTGCTTTTAGTCGATTCTGTTCATGTAATCGTCTCCAACTCTGTCTTGTCTCTCCTCGTCCACTCTAGGTAGGGTTCGTATTACTGCAGGGTTGTATGGTCTGCTGGCAGGGTACCTTTCGTGGTAGTTATCCATGGTGGGGGCAGTGGGGACTGGTGTAAGCTGGTAAGATCGGCGGCCATGTTGGCGTTGGTGCTTCTTCCGGCTGGAGGGTCTTTCAGCACGGAAATCAGTTTTGGATTTTCCCTCTTCAGTCCCCCCCTCTGGGTGATTTGTTGACCACACCGTTATGATATGTTCGATCATCCACCAGGTGCCACACTTTCGTAATTCCGGCCAAGTGTCCATAGTAGTTGACTTGATCTTTGAATGACCAATACATGCAAACACATCTACTTCCTGGTCTGCAGTAAACCCACTTCCATACGTATTTTTTTTTGGATTGCGTGGATTCTCTAGTTTCATTGTAGGTGTATACATGTCTGATTCTGTTATCTGCTGCTTAGTCTCTCTCGTTCTCTTAATATTTCGTCCATCTGCTGATGCTGTCCATGAATAACTTCATTCCCACCACCACTTCTGTTGTTGTGCATTTTGTCATGCATATTTATATCCTGCACAATGATGTTGCTCCGATTATCAGCCCTCCAGTAATTACCTTCAGACAGTCAGCTAGCCAGTAAGGCATCCACGACCAAAGGTAGGAAAACCAATTCCCATCTTTCTTTGTATCCTTCGACTCTTCTTCTATTTTAGTATGCATCTGGGCCATTTGTGCTACTGTTTCTGAGAGTATCCCATTGTCCTTGTCATTAGCTGGTATGAACGTGCAGCAGGAACTCCCTATTTTTGCACAAACTCCTCCTTCCATAGCAGTGAGGAGATCTAGAACGTATCTGTTCTGTAGTGCCGCCAGTCATATTGCTCTAAGTTCTTCTTATATCATCATCGGCTCCCAGCTCGTTATCTGGAGCCACTTGGCGTTTGCATATGTTTGAAATCCGGGATGTATCAATGCGGAGAAGAACATCTGTGTCCTGCTGAATAGTCTGTGAGACGGTGGTACCTCATTAAGGGCCATTTCAAACCAGCCCCATAAGTAATTGCCTTCTCTTTTTACTCTTTTGAGGTCCTCCCTCTGGTCAGTGTTGTTTTTTCAGGCATGTTGCATCCGTTGCAGGGAACTCTTCTTTCTGCTGTTGCCTTCATCCGTTTTGGGGAAGGCATCAATCTTCACATCTTTCGTAGGCACTACTAATGAGGGCATGTTGAAGTGTGCCAGGGAGCATATTCCTCCCCAGTTTGGTGGGAGTTTGTCGTATGCTTTGGAACCACAGGCCCAATAGTGATCCATCAACACCGCTGTTCCTGTACCCATTTCTGGAAGTTTCTCTATTCTTTTGCAGACTTCATTTTCTCCTACTTCATCATCACTGTCATGCTGGTAACACAAGGCAGGTGGTGTCAAGGGAATTATTGTGAGTGGTCCATCTTCTTTATCCACCCAAGTCAGCAGACTTGCACTTTTGGCCCATTTCTTGAGGCACTAGTAATTTTCTTCTTGAACCTTGTTCACTGCTGCTTTTGTTAATGTCAGTGCCTTACTTCCTACTACTTCATCTTCCCATCCGTCCTTTGTGTACACCTTCCCATATATCAGTATCTGTGGTCGTTCCCAAAAGCCGGGCTCTCCACCTATCTCCTTTGCCCTCCATTTGCATGGTAAGTATCCAATGTAACTGTTTTAGTTTCACCCTTTTATGGACCTTCAGTTATGTATTGTAGTGCTTCTGTGTGCTGCCAGTAATTGTCCATCATGGGTAATGTCTTAATGAAATTATCCTTATAGGGGAATGTTGCCTTGGACCTCCACCTTAATGTTGCAGTTTTCCCTTGGAATCTTCCTCGTGTTTGGAACATCGTGAGATACGGGAGGCATTGTGCTGTTGCTACTGGTACTTCTGTTGCTACGAATGTTGACGTGTGCTTATACCACATGTTGTTTGTTATATGTGCAGTACCAGTGAGATATGTGTCTACTCCCTTAATGTCTGTGCCAACAGTGCGCTTACCTCTCTTTACCTTATCAGCAGTGTCTTCTGTACTACCTGCCACAGTAGTCCTTGCAGCTTGGGTTGGGGAAATTTGAGTGTTGGATACTGCGGAAACATGCCAAGCAAGGTATAACTGCCAGAGGGCAGTTTCTAATAGGCCAGTAGATAGCAGTAACCACACAGTTGTTGTGAGTAATTAACAAAACCATACTTTTTTTTGTACTTACGCTGCTTCCGAGCAGCTGATGAGATGATAAAGTTGCCCGCCTGAAAATCGCAATAAAAGAGCATTCTTGTTTTAGTATGTGTAAGTACCCTTAAGCTCTGCATACTAAATAATCACTTAACGCCCATGCAAATATCTCTTCCCAAATTTTCCGTATGGCACGATGTCTGAGTGTGGGCAGGACAGGGTAGGCACCCTGCTCAAGTTGTGGGTATGTTTGCGCCAGTTACTCAACAAATGTGTAATAATACGTTTGTGGTGATCGGGGTCTGAAATGTGTGGGCCTTCTTATAGATGGATGAATTGATGAGATAGTGCTTCAGGGTGTTCAATAGGAGGCAACTTCTATATTATTCCCAAATACCGACACCTATCAACACTTATACACTAAAAATCAACAGTCGCCGAACCATGCATGTGAGAATAAGAAGAATGTTAAAACAGTGTTAACACAGTGTAGTGAACAGCAAGGCTGTGTGTACGGAATGATCAAGTTAACTTAAAGGGCTACAATACTTGACGAACTTTCATTCGAGACAATGGAAGAGGTGTTGTACAAGACAGGTGTTGGTCAGACGCTCCCAAGTCCCTGATATCCCCACTGCAACTGTGGTGCAAATTGACCAGTAAATGAAAGTCGTCCCCATACATGGGACAATCGGCACTCAAAAGTGATATATACATGTCTTGTACAACCAAACATTGTGGGCAGGCCCCCCAGTGGGTGGGGCAGTAAGGTTTGGGGACCCCGGAGCCAGATTGGCACACCAATGTGCCCCTCTGTGCCAAGGCAAGTTTAGTAAACAAAGAAAATCATTCAAAATGGCAGGCTTCCCTTTAGCGGGGGCTGAGGGAAAACCTACACCGCTGAGACATTTTCTAATGTGAAGGGGGGGTGCACCTCTCCACCCCCACCCCAATTGGAGGGGAGGTGCATCTCAAGTAGCCCTCCCCAGGGACAGACAAGGGGGGGAGCTGTCCTGCACTCCTCCCTGGGCTCAGGCGTCCATTCCTAGGAGCAGATATCTGGTCCCAGGGAGGGCTGCATGACATGGCTCCCGCTCCATTGTGGGTGGGGGTCAATGCCCCATCCCATTAAAAAATTCCCCGGCAGTTTGGGGTGCCCCACAGCCCCCACTAAAATGCTGTTTACCATTTTCACTTTTTTCTTTTATTTACCCAACTCCCCTTGGAGCAGATGGGCACAATAGTGCGCCATTCTGCCCCAAGGGTGCCCAAAACCTACTGCCCCAACCAAAGGGGGGCCTGTCTGACATTTTGTGGTGGCCCTCTCTCCCCACCCCAAATGGGTGAGGGGGCATATCACGCAGGCCTCCCTAGGCCTCCTACGTACGGCTGTGTGAGGTACACCCCTCTCCATTTGGGGTGGGGGGAGAAGGCAACCAATAAATGTGGGACAGGCCCCCCAGTGGGTGGGTCAATAAGGTTTGGGCACCCTGGGAGCAGATTGGCACACCAATCTGCCCATCTGCGCCAAGGCAAGTTTAATAAACAAACAAAAAATTGAAAATGGCAGCCTGCACTTTAGGGGGGGCAGAGGGGCACCTTAAAGCACCCGGGAAATTTTGTAATGTAAACGGGGGTGCACCTCTCCACCCCCACCCCAATTGGAGGGGCGGACCATCTCTAATGTATCCCTCCTTGGCGGCTGAAAACGGGGGGGGGCTGTCATGCACTCCTCCCTGGGCTCAGGTGTCCCTTCCTAGGAGCAGATATCTGCCCCCAGGGAGGGCTGCATGACATGGCCCCTACTCCATTGTGGGTGGGGGAGGAGGGCCACTGCCCCTTCCATTACAAAATTCCCCGGCAGTTTGGGGTACCCCACAGCCCCCCCCCCCAAAATGCTGTCTACCATTTTGACTTTTTCCATTTATTTACCCAACTCCCCTTGGCGCAGATGGGCACAATAGTGTGCCATTCTGCCCCCAGGGTGCCCAAAACCTACTGCCCCACCCAAAGGAGGGCCTGTCCAACATTTTGTGGTGGCCCTCTCCCCCCCACCCCAAATGGGTGGGGAGGCACATCATGCAGGCCTCCCTAGGCCTCGTACGTACGGCTGTGTGAGGTACACCCCCTCTCCATTTATGGTGGGGGGGAGAGGGCAACCAAAAATGTGCGACAGGCCCCCCAGTGGGTGGGTCACTAAGGTTTGGGCACCCTGGGGGCAGATTGGCATACCAATCTGCCCATCTGTGCCAAAGCAAGTTTAGTAAACAAAAATAAATTTGAAAATGGCAGCTTGCACTTTGGGGGGGCTGATGGGCACCCTAAATCGCCGGGGAATTCTGTTATGTACAGGGGGGTGCCCCTCTCCCCCACACCGAATGCAAGGGGGGGGCACCGCATTCAGCCCTCCATGGGGACGGATAAGAGGGGGGGATCTCATGCAGCCCTCCCTGTGGTTAGATGCCCCTTCCTGGGAGCAAATAACTGCCCCCATGGAAGGCTGCATGACATGGCCCCAAGTCCATTTTGAGTGGGGGGACAACCCCTATCCATAAATAAAAATCCCTGGTGGTCTAGTGGGGGGTCACTCCCCCCAAAACCAACCAAGATATTTTTTCTTTTTTTGCGCCCATTCCCTAGGGGCAGATGGGGGCAGATGGGCAGCCATCTGCCCCAGGGGGGCCCTAAACTGCAGGCCCCATCCTTTGGGGGGCCTGCCCACACTTTCCTTATGGCCCTCCCCCCAATTGGGTGGGGGGCCACCTCATGTACTGCTCCCTGGGGGCAGAAATATGCCCCCAGGGAGGGCTACAAGGGGTGCCCCCCTTCCGGGAGAGAGAGAGGGCCAGCACCCTTTCATGCCCTACAAAAAATCCCTGGTGGCTAGTGGGCCCCAAACTCCCTCCCGCCTCCCCATTTCATTTTCAAATATCATTTTTTTTGCTTGCAAATATCCCCACTCCTGGGGCAGATGATCACCCATCTGCCCCCAGGGGTCTCTATGTATATGCCCCCATGCTTTGGTGCCTCTGGGGGTGCTTACCTGGTAAGAGGCCCCCCTCCCCTGTGTTGCTAACATCTCCCTGGTGGTCCAGTGGGATTGCTGGTCATGGATCGAGCACTCTGCACCCGATCCGTGACCAGCAATGCCTTCATGAATGATGTCGCTGGAAAGGGGAGAATCTCCCCATTCCAACGACACCACTTTTTTAAAAATCCCTGGTGGCTAGTGGGCCCCAAACAACCTCCCACCTACACCCTTCCTTCGAAAATATTTTTTATTTTTATTCTTTTTATTTTTTATCCCCACCCCTGGGGGCAGATGATCACTGCCCCCAGGGGTCTCCAGAGCTGTGGCGCCATGCTTTGGGGGCTTGGGGGAGAGGGGGCCACTTACCTAGTAAGCAGCCCCCTCCCCTGCTCCCAAAACAAATCCCTGGTGGTCCAGTGGCATTGCTGGCCACGGATCGAGCGCTCTGCGCCGTTCCGTGACCAGCAATGCTGTCACACAAGGTATTGTTGGAAAGGGGAGAATCTCCCCTTTCCAACGATACCTGGCTCGATCTCCCGCTTGAAATACAGCTGGAGATCGAGGCAGAGGGAGAAGGGAGCTTACCTTCTCTTTTTTTTGTCACGCACGCCGACATGAAATTGAAGGTAATCCAACCCCCGGGCAGTGAAGGGGGACCTCCCCTCTCATAGCCCGGGGGTTGGATTACAGTTTTGTGCGATCCCTGCTTTGCAGGGATCGCACAAAACAGAGTGCCGAAAAGGATGAGGTATCTCGTCCTTGGCAACAGGGAGGTAATCCCAAGGATGAGATACCTCTCCCTTGGCACTAATGAGATTAATGTCACCAATAGGCTACTAACATCACCTCAGCTCTTGTGTATAATTGGATAGACCAACATAGTAAAAAGGATACTATTATCAAATAACCAGTTATTGTTTTGTGATAAAATCATGTTTTATGTTGTTGCAATTTGCAAATGTGACCAAGAAGTCTAATTTTTACTGTGTGTTATGGAATAAACGTTGATATATTTTTGTAATCCTGACCATTTAATCTTTTAACATATGTTGATAAAGATGATTTAAAAATCTTGCCTGGGGTCAGGCCAAGTCTCCAAACTTTAGTGCTACATCGAAGGGTAGCTCGTTGTGGAATCTTCCTCTCACATATGTTTCATAGTCCTCTCCCAACGAGCCCCAATAAAAAAGAGGACACCCTGTATTTTGCTGATCGAGTATTTACACTTCCTTTAGACAGTACTGTATTTTGGCCTTGTCTACTTTGTACCCTTTTTCTGCCAGCACAGTGAGCATGTATACTGAGTCTTTTCTGCATTCTTCCTCAGTAGTGCTGCAGATGAGGATATCATCTACATACTGTAAGACTGTGCTGTTTGTTTGGATATTACCCATGTCCATCTGTATTACTATGTTAAAGATGGAGGGTAATTCGCATTATCCTTGTGGTAGTCTAGTGTGTTTCCATTTCTGATTGCGGTGCATGAAACTTGTTTTGTGAATCTGGGTGCAAGGGTATTGAGAAAAACACATTTTTAAGATTGATAATAGTGAAACATGTTGATTCAGCTGGGATACCACAAAGAATCATGGCAGTGTTAGCTGCTACAGGGTACTCTGCTTCTACCATGTGGTTAAGGGGGAGTAAATCCTGAATGAAATGGCACAAACCCCATTCACCTTGCGGACGGGTTACACTGCAGTGTTGCATGGAGATTCTGATGGTAATGAAATGCCTCTATCAATGAGGGCACTGATTGTTTCATAAATACCTTCATCTGCTTCTTTGGTCAGGGGCTATTGTTTAACTCTTGGCAGAATTGCTCCAGGTTTCAGTTTTATCTGCACTCCCCCTATGCTTTTTATGCACTGCACGTCATAGGGACTAGTTGTCCATAATGTGTCGGGTACCTTGGCTAGATATTCTTCGCAGAAGGGAGGTGGTGCTTCTAATGCCATGGCCATTTTCTGTGCTACTTCTCTGTATGTTATATGCAACCAGACGTACACACTCATCCACAACATCATCTCTACTCCCCCTGCTCATCTGATATATCTTTTAACCTACATCCCTCTGCCACTGCAATGATCGCTCTCCATGCCTTATCATTGTCAGCAATTGCGTGGACAGCAACCCAATCTCCACTTGCCACAATTCTCTCTATGTCTACCGACACATGTTCCCCCTCCTTATCATCTGCTGGTGTTTCTGGTCGGAATAAGTACTCACTTGGCCTCCACCAAACCTTCCCTGTGATGATGGGCAGCCATGCAAGGGCCATGTCTGTTCCGATTGGAACATTTCTGGGTCCACTGGTTCCCCCCTCTGTACAGTTTTGCCACAATATGCCTCAAGTATTTGTCTAGCAGTGAGCATGCATATTCCTGATGTGGAGCATACTATGCATATTTCGGTGAATGAGATAGTCATGTTTAGTCTGCTCATTATGTCGCGTGCCAATATGTTTTTAGGCGCTTGCTTGGAGTAAAGTAGAGGTAAAGATAAGTTGTGATCTCGAATAGATAAGGAGATGTTATCAGTGAAGGGAAACACTTCTCGAGCCCCAGAGAATTCTTGAGTGTTCATGGCATCGCCTGACAACGTGTATTTCCCCTCCATTATACATGACCTAGTCACCCTAGTGTCAACAAGAAAGGAAAAAGTTTGATCACCAATTGCCACCCTTATGCGAGGTTCCTCGGCAGGATTGGGTGTGACCAACAGGATGGGACACAGCAAATTCATCTGTGGGCTGTCCTATTGTGGGTATAGTGACTGTTCATTACCGGTGCATGGGTTATGCTCCACTATGGTTACCCCTCCCATCCTTGTCACTGGTACCGTTGCCATTGTGTCCATGGGTTGTGGTGAGTTGTCCTGTAACTGTATCAACTGTTTTGGTGGTTTTGGATGTTGGGCTAATAGTGCTGCCATGTGTTGTGTTGTTTGTTGGGGTGCTGGCATTTCTTGTGTCATTGGCATCGTCGGTTGTTGCATCTGTGTGGGATGTATGTTTTGCTGCAGCATATTCTGTGGTTATCCTGTCTGATGGGTGTCTTGCGAATAGGAACCTGTCTGCCCACCCTGGTAACTCTATTGTCCTTGTTCACCCCAACCTTGTTGAAACCCTCTGTTCCTACATGTGCGAGAAATATGACCTAGCTACCCGCAGGTCCAGCATTGGGGTGGTTTCCGTGCCTGCCATAGGAATCCCCCTCCTATCTCACCTTGTCCTTGTTGCATTTGCTGTGGGTATCCCCTAAACCCCCCCCATTGGTTGGTGTGAATGTGGCCCAAAGCCCTGCCCTCTCTGGAACCCTCCTCTGCCTCTATATTTATTCTTGTATGAAGCCTCCTCCCATTTGTGGTGTGAATTTCTGCATAGTGTTGTATTGTTGCTGCTGTGCTGGTTGGGTCTGAGGCTGGGGTTGTGAAACTGCCGTCTGTGCCGGAGGGGCTGGGCTTGTTATGAGTGCCCTTGCTAGTGCTAATTAGACAATGTCTTCTGAACCAATTTGGCTTCATCTGCTTCCTTTCTTCTGCCTTTTGTTTAATCTTTTCTCACCATAGCCTACCATGGTGCACTATAGTGAGTCATATTTCTGGCCACGCCTTTGCTTCCATCCATGCCAGTTTTTTCACATGTTTCTGTACTGCCTCTGATAATCCTTACATCAAGATGTGGTAAAAGATAGCTATATTTTTATCCCACGGCGCTCTAGTTTCGAGGCACCAAAGCTCTTGAATCTCTTGGATGTAATAAACAGGATCTTCCTCGTCCCGCATCTTGACTGATGTAATTGCTCCTATATCTGTGTTAGGCAGAATTGCATGCAGTACTCTCTGGGACCACCACACACAATTAGGACTACAGGTGTAAGCAAGACCAACTTTTGGTATACGTCTGTACCACAGTTTGTTGGTAGTGAGCTGAGCAGCCAAGCTTATCTCAAGAGTGAATGTGAGCACTACATGTAGTTACACAGAGGACTTTCAATCACAGTGGTTCAAGTAGACACTTATACTCAAGGTTTCTTGGTAAAACACTTGTTAATTTATTACACAGTCATTTAGAAAACATTTCACTAGAAGAAGACAACTATTACAAACCAATACACTTCAATACAAAACTCTAAGTTTTTGAGACAGTTTGAGCTCCCCTGAAAAAGGAGCAAAATGGCAGTTCAGTTACTTAGCAGTGAGCAAATAGGACAGTAGTAAGTAGAATAGATTACATATACTTTCTAGGCAGTGCAAATAGTTTCAGTTCACCAGAAGAGTTCAATTCAAGTCAATAGGCCAGGCCAAAGTCAATGGGCTAGTGTTCTGGATAGGAAAGAGCAGTTCTGGTATCAAACAGTAAAGTCTTTGCAAAAGTTCTCAGAAGTAGTTTAGGCAAAAAAGGATCATTTGTGGGGTCATATGCTGATTAGGCCTGCAAGTTGGGAACGTTTCACGAACTTTCACTGCGGGAGTGGCGTTCTCGCAATAGGGTTGGCACAGTACCTTTGTATGAAGAAAACAAATGTTGCTGAAGTCGTGGTTCCTGGCCGTTCCTGCAGATCTCGCTGTTCCTAAGCCTCAGTCATGGAGACAAGAGGGAGGACGTTGGGAGATTCCTGCACTGCACAGGATCGTTGAAGAAAGCAAACAAAATGGAGTGAATCACTTCAGTTCCAGTAGCTGTAGATTCAAGAGCATAAACTGGTGTCCCTCTCCCTGGTTAATCCTAACCAGCCTTTAGAATGGTGTCTAGGTGTCTTTTTAGTTTATTGGTCCCACCAACTCAAAGGAAGAGGCCGTCCTTGAAGGAGCTTCTCTGTTGAATGGAGTTTGGCAATTCGGACCTGCAGCAGGGCTTCACTGGGCAAACCAACGGTCCAGGAGTTGCAGCAGCCGTCCTCTTCCAGCTCCTCTTCGGTTCTTTTGTTCCAGTGGTCGACTCTGCCTTCCAGTACACGAGACTCGCCTTTTAAACCGCTTTCTCCCTTTCATTCCAGTCTAGCTGTCACTCACCCAGCAGGGTGGCTGTCCTTGCCGGACAGTCAGCCAGACAGTCACGCCAGAGTGCATTTGGGTCTCCTAGGAGACTAATCACAGGGAGTTTTGGGCACCTCCCTCACTTCCTGCCCACCCCAGACACTCAGACGCCAAGGGCGGACTTCAGTCCTGAAGCCCGCCAAAGGCACACGAACAAAGGGACCAAACCTAGTTTGGCGCTCTGAGACAAACATTAGAAGGACCTTTCCAAAAAGAAATGGCGAAAAAAGAAGACTGGGACCCATTTAAACAAAGGGGTTTAAGGCGCCATCTTGAAAAACATGGCTCACCTGATTTTTAGCTACCAGTGTTCACGGTCAGGAATAATCATGGTAGTTCGTTGTAAAACACTGCCACCAGCCTTTTCAATAGGAAAGGGTAGCATTTGACTACTACATGAGTGTTTAGACACAGGGGATACCATGTAACCCCTCCAGCACTCCATTGAATTTGGAAAAGACCATTAAAGTCAATTTCACTTTACATTCTCTGGGAAACAGTAGTTTATCCCAGAGAAGGTATTTAAACCTTTGGGAAGTCTAAAAGACATCCCAGTGTCACTGCACTGAGGGTGCTGTGTAACACACATGAAAAGATGATGCCTATAGAGTTATCTAAAACTCCATAATCAGAGAACACAAATGTAAAACACACATCAAAATACATGAAAGAGTTGAAAAAAAGGCTCACACTCTTTCCAGGTAAAAAAATCAAGTCCTCAAGATCCATCCAAGTTGCTGGGGGCCTCTAAGGTGAAGGGAATTGGCACATTCCTGAGAATTCTCCCTAACAGACTTGGGATATTGTGTCCGCAAGGCCTGCCATACTGCGTGTCTGCAATTTTGGAAATGGTGATGCATTGTGTGGTGTGTTTTGGGTGGTCACCCTTGGGAACTCTGCCCTCTTCCAGATTTCATCTGCTGCGTGATCCAATATGGAAACGAGCAGGCCCTTGACGTCCCCCACTGCCAACCTATGTCCCGCCGTTAATATCTCCATCTCGTAAATCCACTTCCCTGCTCCCCCTCTTAATGACGGTAACCTGCATTTAATATTTTCTTTATCTGTGTGCTTCCATGGCACATACTGTGGCCTTGTCCCTCCCCTTTCTAACAAGGGCATCTGAGAGTACGCTGCCCTTTCTTCAGTTGTCCATCTGTACTGCCGTATCTGGATGGGCCCCCTTTCATCCTCAAATTCTGCACCTATGTCTGTTAGTCCTATTACGTGGGACAGGTGTGGTGCGTCCTGTGCCCCGGTCAAGCATCCCCGCGGGCATGAGTGTCCACTATTTTGCATGATCACGGCCCCATCCCTCCTGTGCCCTGGGAGATCCCGGAGCCTGTGATTGTACGGTGTCTGCAGGGCTACTCCTTCTGTTACATCTTGAGTTATGTTGTCAGTGTCCTGTCCCCCTACCCTTTTCTTCTTGTGTTCTGCACTCACATGACATGCTGCCCCCTGTCCGTGTTAAGTAGAGTTTACCGGGCCCCTCCCTTTCTTCATCACCGATGTTACCGTCCCCATCTAACTCCTCGTCCACATCGCTACAGAATCCATTCGACAAACTCAATTTACGTGTAATTAGGTAGCGCACCGTTACTGTGTCAAGATCAATGTTCATGAAGTTACATGTATTCTCCTCCTCTCGTATCCCCATGTGCGCAATTTTGTTCTTTGCTGTATGTACCTTAGACGTATTAGCGCTACCTATGGGGCATCCATTAGAGGGGTTTCTATTTTCTTCTCCTCCCTGCTGCTCTTCGTCACGCCTTTTCCTGTCTAGCTCTTCCTTTATTGCTTCAATCACACTTTTGAGTGCCTGCTCCTCCTCGTCCCTCTGATCAAGTTCCCTTATCATCCTTGCCAACCTTAATTCCTTCAATCTCGCTATTCATAGTTACGTGTCTGTTGTAACAATATTTTCCTTTTCCATAATGCCATTTACCTCTCCTTTTCTTCTTCACTCTTTTTCTCTATTTCCTCCCTCCTTCCCTCCATCTCCACCTGTTGTTTCACTCCCTTCCTGTTCCTCTCTATTAAGTCTCTCTGCTCCTTTTCTAGCAGTGCCAAACGCTCCTTCCGTCCCTGGTCCTGCAGTTCCAATTCCCTTACTAACTCCCTCTTCCGCTCCCTGACCTCCTCTTCTAATTTCGCTTCCTCATCTCCCCTCAATTGCTCTCCCCTACCACATGCGTTGCCGTTCCTCTGTACCCATGTCCCAGCTCCAATTCTTCTATTGCCCTTGTGGCACCTCCTGCCTCCCCTGTGGTGATCCCTTTTAGTTTCAAGAGTATCTGTGCCGCTACACATTCTTCCGGACCTATTCCTGCAAATTCGGTCTTTCCATGCCGTAGCCCTTCCTCGTCGAGGCCTGGGCTGTCAGATTCCTCACTCGTCCCTTGTTGCCGTACGCATAGGGCATGGACCTTCGGGGTGTATGGGAGCAGTATATATGTGGGATTAGAGTATCCTTCTGCTACACACTATCTGTAATGCCTACCTATGTTTACCTACCTATGCTTACCATGCCTGCAATGTCCTGGCTACTTTGTAACCATGCTAAGCGCCTGGATTCCCAAGGGCCATGTGGCGCTATATAAATAATAAACTAAACTACCTTTAATTCCTGTGATTGCCCTATTTCTTTTAGTTCCCATAATGGGTACAGCCCCTGCTCCTCCTCTTCCTCTACGCCATTGGAGGTTACGCTAGGCGGTGCGGGAGGCGGAGCGGGGGAGTCTGCTCCCTGTTCCTTCATCCCCTGCAAGCTCATCATCTATGGCCTATCCACCTGGAGCATACACCACAGTTCGAATATCTCCATACGGTTAGCTAACTTCTTTCCCTTATATGTTCTCTGTAAGTGGGTCATTGGTGACTGCAGCACGTCCTTAGAGAAACTACCGTTAGGTGGCCATGGTCTGGCTATTTTTCCTTCCGTACTTGTGGACAATTGTATGCTATATTTTATTATCTTGTCCTTGTAGGGAGGCAAGGTCTTTCACATGTGTTGGATGGGAGTGACTGATCCGCTATACATCACCCCTACACCCCCGTGTGGATATATGGCATTGTTCCGTTACCTGACCTCTAATTTAGGATTCGATGCTCCGCTGTCACAGGGGGAGAAATAAATTGTTGTATCATACAATGCTGCTCACTTTTTATTATCTACGGGCCTCCACGGCCCTGTACCTTATGCAGCGTATTCTGTGTACTGCCCCGCCTTCACCAAAGCTGCCGTTGTCTGGCACACCACCTCAATCATGCACACGCGCCGCCCACACGCCTCCACTTGTTCACCTGTCCAGCAATCCCAATGCCGTACTGCTAGTCCTTCACCGTTTACAACACAATGCCCTATGCAATGACCTATGGGTGACGTCACCAAGCTAAAGTTCACATAAGAGAAACACTTCATGCACGTACAAAACAACAACCCGTTACTTCAAGCCCACATCAACAACCCACAAACCTCATAACCCCACAGCTGTCTTCCGACCTCCCAGGAGTGGAGTATGCTCGTCAACTCTATGTGATTAAACTGCACCCGCCGCGTCGCCTGACGTGTGATACACCTCTCACCAGGGAGACTTAACCAGTTAATGCACCTTCCACAATTTAAGATAGCTCCAGCTAACTCTTACGGGAATACGTCATCTATGCACCAAACTAAAACGTCCAACTCATAGGAATACCACACATCTGTATTTTACATTCACGGTCCAAGTCTACCGAGTGGACGATTCCTGCTTAACACAAGAACCTATTACCCCGCAACCTGAACGCTCACTAAACACAGAAAAGGGACTTCTACCTCCACTCCTGTCCCTACCCCCAGACACATGCTACTAATATTTCGACGCCACAAATTATCACCATTTACATCCTCCTTGTTCTATTTAAACATCCCCCCATCCACTGGCTCCCCGTTATCTGCCCGTCTCGCCCCTTCTGGACTGCGTTGCGCTGTCCTGTTATCTCGCAATTCCAACGAGAGTCCTGCAGTCCTCCGAGGTTCGACAGCCGAGGAGGTAGCACCTGGCTGGGTGGATGTCCCCCTATAGAAAGGTGATATTAGTGGATGCAGCTGTGTCAGGTGATGTGCTTGGATCGTCCCCCAAAATTGTTTCTCTGAAAATGTTACATTTGGTAAGCCCTGTGATTTATCAGTAGCCTCTGCCATCTGCCCCTAGCCCAAGGGTCCTGATTGGTCAGGCCGCGGGCCTCCAAGCCTGGTACAAACTCTGTTCCCAGCCCGTGAGACACCTGTTGGTAATAGCTGTATACTATGTGTCAGTGAGGTGCAACTATGTGTCAGCGTTATACAATAGTGTGCAGAGACTAATGCCATGAGGGCGTTCCATTCCCATCATACAAGGTAGCCGGAGAGTAGCAAGTTAGTTGCAAAATGCTTTCTAATCGTGGGATGGCTGCCCTTTCCCAGCTTCCGTGCCTGGGCCCAGTTTAAGTTTGGCTGAATAATGTGGTTGGAGACCACTCTTGAGGGCTCAATTGCTCTGAATTAGTCTGTATTTCTCAAGGAATATTCTCTGCTGCAGCCGGTGTCACCTTGGCTCTGTGTGTGGAATGCCGTTCGCAACATTGTGGCCTTGGCTGCCGTTGCTCCTGCCGTGGCTGTCTGCTTGCACAGCATCTTGTGGCTTGAGACTTCTCTGAGACGATCATGGCCTACAGTATTTTCCTAGGCCGGCTCTGGCTTCTATTATGTATTCTCCATAGTGTCCATAGGTTAGTGTGCATCATGGCCTGTCAGGTCCCTAGAGTTCTCCTGTCCTTCCATAGGGTTAGTTGCATGTAAGCATTTGCAAGCATGTACACAAGCTCTTCTGGCTTCTTGTGTTTCTGCGTTGCTGTATCAAACCTAATGGCAAAATAATAAACGTGCTGACAGTATGTATATATCACTGCCCTCTTACTCATAGGGCTGTACGTGTGTGTTCTTTGTGTAGATTAGGTGTGTGAGTGTCCTGAATGTGCGGATTGCATGTGTGCTTCCTGTGTAACGTAGCTATGTCGCCATGATGTCTTTAACGACTTGAGGCATGGTTTCTCTGTGCTTTTAGTTGATTCTGTCCATGTAATCATCTCCAGTTCTGTCTTGTCTCTCCTTGTCATTCTAGGTAGGGCTCGTATTACTGCAGGGTTTTATGGTCTTCTGGCAGGGTACCGTTCGTGGTAGTTATCCATTATGGCGGCAGTGGGGACTGGTGTAAGCTTGTAAGATCGGCAGCCATGTTGTTGTTGGTGCTTCTTCTGGCCTGGGGCTCTTTCAGGAAGGAAGGCAATTTCGGATTTCCTTCTTCAAGGTCATAAAAGGTTTGCTGTTTTATGGCAGCAACAAAATGACTCCAAGCTGGCAATCGGCCAGCCTTTTCAGGCAAAGCCTTAAGAGAGGCTCTGTCAAGCTGGGGTTGTACTCTACACTTCTCTAGTCCATTTTACCCACAACAAAATTGAGTTGTAAGGAAAGCCAACGGGATAGTAAAGCAAGCCTTGACCAAATGCCTCCTCTCTTCTGGAGGTAATTTGGTAAAAATGTTGTACCTTTAGTGCAGCATAGAATAAACAACTTATCTCACCTTTCCCAATGTGAGGGCAGAGCACTTTATGAGATTCTTTTTTGCACTCTCATGTAGATGCCTTACTTGTTCTCTCACCATGCCAGACCAGTTGCTTCTCATAAATCTCCTGAGAGACTCCATCCATGGTGATGAAGCACCACAGCACTAAGACAAGTCTAAGAGCACCTTAAAGTCTGGGACTATGTCCTGGAGGAGATACATGACAGAGAAGCACTTGGACCATGCTGCAGTCCTCCGGTGAAGGTACTGGAACTCACTGGCTCAAGAACAGCCGTCCTGCCAGTCTTGCCTCCTAGGAAAGGTACACATCAAGTGTCTGTTCACCTCCTTAAACTAGCTCCAAATGGTTACAACCCTGTTCCCGAGAGAGGAGACTATTTTGACAAGCAGGCAAGAAGAGAAGAACACCTGATGTTAACAATAACTCCAGAAACCTCAGCATCTTATGCGAACATGTCTATTTTTCCGGGAACAGAAGAGCCATAAACAAGGCTAGAAGTAGAGCCAAGCGCAAAGTCTATTCAAAGGATTTTTGACCGCTCGAAGTGCACATAGAACTGTAAAATATTTTTCAGGGCAGTGATCCTATTCTACATTTTGTTGTGGATAAATCTTCTCACCTTTTTTGTCGCATTTACATCAGACATTTTCTGATCCCAAGGTCTAGGCTGCTGATGAGGCTGAATTCTCAAAACAAATAAGCATATACAGACTAGAGTTAGGGCAATTCTGGACATGCCAGTATAAAACCTACAGTGGTCAAGTATGCAGCTCAAGGTACATACACTATCAATGATAGATGAATCTAGGATAGTGTCCCCTAGGATGCATGCCACAGACACCTATAGGAAACTGTTGATGGCTAAAATAGAAGTATTTGCTCAAGGAGCACTGTTAGATCCTGAAGATGATGTAGAAAATGTAAATGACATGGCAGACCATGTATGTTTTGTGAAGTGTTTTGACACCTTTCTTTTTTTTTTACCAACAAAGACCAGTTCAGTGGCCGTACAAATGCTACTGGGATCACTGTCTTGTTTCATTACCAGACTCACCACCAGAGTCTAAGGCACAGTTCCCATATATACCAAAACCCCCGTCACTGGGAGAGTGGATAGAGTTGGACATCTATATTTTTCCCCCACTACCTGCAAACGGCCAGTTTGTGTGGTCTACACATTCGCTGGTGTATGATCAAATGTTCTATGTCACAATGAAAGAGAAAACATGGCAAGCATCAGTGCCTCTTAAAATGACATCGGGAGGGAGTGAACGTTGGCAAGCTCATGGAACAGACACACATGTAGATATCCACATTTAACATATTTTCTCAATCACACTCATTTTGCGGTAATGTGTAGTTCATACCATTTTCCCAAGTATACAGATTGGGCTGCCAAAGACGGTGGCTTTTGGTTGACAACTCAGCAGCTAAACAAAGCAATGCCGGAAAACAGATATGAACATATTACAAACATTTCAGGCAAACCAATTGCATGGAATCTTGGCACGAATGAGTGTTATAAAAGACACAAAGTTATAGGTGTAAATCCTTATGCAGCTTATGTTTTTTAAAAAAACATTTAAAAAACCTATGCCAATTCCATTGGCAAAGCATGTCAACTAATGGCAAAGCAAGCACCTCTAATTGAGGTCATTAGTGAAATAGATACATGGGGAAATTAAGGTCAGCAATCCTAGATAGGATAGGTCTACTAGGAAAGGCTAGGACCAAAAGAAAGTTGAAAAAAGCAGCCATCTCCTACACCTGGAGAGAAGCTGGCAGGATGGTCCATAGAAAAGAGTCTACTTGCTGCTGATGACAACTTCATTGCATTGCAGCAGGGAATCTACAAGCGGAGAGATGGGTAGTGGATATAGTGCGGATCATCCAAAAGGGCCTGGAAATCCTACAAGGTGAACAACAAGCGGTTGTCGAACTTGTGAAAAGCACAGATTCTCTGGACTCGCTGACTGCAGGAGTTCCAGATTGGACTACCATCACGTGACCACAGCAACTGACAGAACTGAACCTATCAACACAGAGTCAGAGACGGGCCATTTCAGTGTCCTCCTACACTCTGCTGAACATTATCAAAAAGATAGTCAATGGAATATCGGAATTGTACAAAGACCTTATGTCTTGGACTCTTCATGGGATCCTGAAAACGCCCATGCCAGCAAGTATATCTCTGTTGTATGAGAAACTACAGTCCTGAGGCACCATCCACAAAATAAATGATCAATGGATACAAACCATTTATGAGGTGCCCTATAACCATGCTTGTGTGACACATGGGGACTCTGCTGTTCATCTGTACACCCTGAAAGATTGTGTGGGAACACTCCATGTAAGATGCAAGGACCTTTCCAAGATCAACCCATGCAAGCAGAATTTGAACTCCACCAAATATACGCTGAGTGTAATTCAAATGGAGACTTTTAGTAGCAGAGCTCTAGTATTACCTAATGGATCCTACATCGGGCAATGTAGTGCTTCATGCTGTGCTGTGCCTGTGGGGTTTGCCAGCTTGATCACTGTTTCAAAGGTGGTAAAATGTTTCCACATCGTCCTTCATCCAGTGGTGTGAACTGAACTAGTTATGTGAAACTGGCCTGAAGTGAAGCAAACGCCTCTGAAGTTTGTGCAGTTGTCGTTGAAACTGGCATATCTCCTGAATGAAAATACCAAATACTGGTCATAGCTTGACAACTGAGTAGTAACTTCTTAAATGTGAGAATATAAATTTGAAATTGACCATATCCTCATGTAGATTTTTCTTCGGGATCCATTGTGGTTGGTTGTTTAATGACAAGAACTAGGCAGGATAGATTAATTTCTTTTATCTCTATTTGCTACAGTGTCATTGCTGGGTGCACCATTTTTATAACTGGTCTTCGGTTGGGTTCATATGATTAGTAAGTTGGTTGGCTCTATCTTGGTCTTATTGACAGATGTTGATCCTGTCTTGGATAATTATTCTACCTTTTTGGCAGTGTTTCACCAAATGTCCGATCAACTGTATATGTATAGTTAATTGCTTAAGAAGCACTTGGAAGAATGGAAAAATAAACATTATTTCATACGGTACTTCGGTGAGACTGTTACTACAATCACGTTGTTTGAAGGAAAGAATATAATTTGTCTTGTAAATGACTTAAGCATGGGATTGTCGTGGATTATTCACTTACAGTGGGCCATACTCAAACTTACAAGGACTAACTAAGTTGATCTTGCAAATTGGTTTTGGCTCCAATAGTGGGGAACGGGATGTCATTAAGGAAAACATTTTGGAAAATCTTTCCCCATTCAAGAGATTTCACACAAAAAAACACTCTGGGATTCCAAGATGGCCGCCTGTCGGGGAGAGACGTGCTAAACTCAGCTTGTTTCTTTCCCCATCAATAAAGGTGCACTACAAACTGAGATTGCTCCCCCCTTTTTGTGAAACAGAACCAGCGAGTATCCGGACCTAGGCTGGCATGCTGATAAAGTTCTGGAGAACCGGTAGTCGTGGAAGAGGGAGTCAGTAGTCGAAGCGCACTGCGACAGGGTGTGGTGTGTCCCTGCTGAATGGCAGCTGGCGAGGTGCTGTGCCTAACGGAAGAATGAGACGCCGCAGCACGCTGTCACTCAAGGAGCCGGCAACAGAGACTGAGCGCAGTGAGATGCAAGTAAGCTGAGGGCTGATGGCTTCTCTCCCCCTCACCGGCCCCCTCCTTCTGATTGTGGCGCTTGATAAAGGAGGAGGCCATTTATAAGCTGATGAAACTGGCGGATTGACGCTGGGGGATCAGTTTAATCCCTCTCCCCTTTCAGTGGCTATATTGAGGAATCCTTTTACCCCCTGTGACACAAATGATTTCCAGACCTCTGGCTGTACGGGACAAGGAGTGGCATCCTAAAGCTAACTTGGCACTAATAACACCACAGGCGTGCGCTGGCTTGAAAACGTGATCCTCCACGGGCCCCGACTCACTGAAATAGCTTCATTCACTCAAGACGACTAGACAGCAGGTGGAGAGGGAGCGTTTCATTGATTGACGGGATGAACCCCATGGGGGCCTTTGGAGAACATACTGTGGATGACAGGATGTCTGGGGGCCCGTGCTCTAAGTCAAAACTTGGTGAATTGGATGATACAGCAGGAGAACTGTGTAGCACCAAGGTTTGAGGCAATCCAAGGGGGGCCAGCTAAAGGAGACTTCCTTCTTACATTGTACATCCCACGCTTCTAAAAGCTGTTGTCCCATGGGATATGGACCTTTTGATAAGCAATGGCCCCTGGACTTAACACAAACAGCGTTCAAACTAAGTGACTTATATCCAAAGGCTTGACTTGGGTGGTAACCAAGTGCCAGTGGGGACAAAGACATGCAATTAGTTAGTAGGCAAGGGGTGCAGGGGGACCCCTTTTGGAGTGAACTTGTAGCAACAGTTGGAGCCGCCCACACAACACCAGGAAGACTGTTGGCTGTTAACTTTAGTAGAAGCATATGTCACAAACTAAAGGTAAAGGTAAGAACAAAACCACCTCAGCACGCTCCATTTCAAAGGCTTGAGGGGCAGAAGTCACTCTAACGAAGTACTGGCAGACCTAGGAGCAGGGAACTTCCAGTGAAATGCAATTGCAACATTCATAGCCACAGAACAAAGTGCCCCCTGACCACAGACAAATAATGGCGATTACAAAGGAGGAGCTGATGCAATGCTTGGTGGATCACAAACAGCGCCTTAAGGAAACCATGACTGAATCGTTTCAGTAACAACTTGCTTCAGTAAAAATGGATCTCAAGAGTGCTGTGCAAGATATAAAACTAGAAATTGCGAAAATGGGTGCACCAGTGGACATGAATGAGCAGGCCTTGCAAGAATTGGCAGATGACACCAGGAAAAGCAAGGAGGTTCTGGAACGTTTAGTTAGGATGACTTACAATCTTGAACGGCAATGTGAAAATTTGGAGAACAGATCAAGGCGTTCGAACATTCGCTTTAAGAATGTCCTGGAAGAGATTGCGGAGAAAGATCTCAAGCAATCTATACAAACATTTTGTGATGAACTACTCCTAAATATTACTTCGGAGGAGATTCTTATTGACAGGATTCATAGAGTGGGCCCAGTAAGAAAAGAACCCAGGGCCAGACCAAGGGATGTTTTGGTAGCATTTACATCTTACGCACAGAAAGAAGAGATCCTAAGGGTGGCCTGGGCTGGCACGTCCCTGTCTCTTAATGGATCAGAGGTTTAACTCTTTCAAGACCTGGCATACTCAATGTTACTTAAAAGGAGGAAGATGGGGCACCAGTTAGTAAGATCCTTACACAAGAATGAGTGTGCTCTAAGTGGACCTTTGCTTTTGGCCTTCTGTTCTCCTGGAAGGGTCGATAAATTAGAGTGACTACATGTGAGGAAGGCTTGGCAGTGGTGTCACCAGAGTTTTTGGAACTGCAAGACACACAAGTGGGAGGTGGCCAATCAACCAAGTCGAGAAGACAATGGGAATGGTCAAAAATGGATAGAGCCAGTCAAAATTCTTGAGCCAGAGGGGTGATGGATGGGGGCAACAGAATGCCGGTAAGAAATGCCTGAGATGGTTGATTTGTGCGGGGGCATGTTTGAAGGCGATAACATGGGGGGATGAACAGAGGTGGGGAGGTAGGGGGTTATCTTGGGATCAAAAGGGGAGGTTAGTTAATCTCTCCACAGTTGGTAAAACCAGGTCATTTTCCAGTGCATGGTCTGGGTTTTCCCAGTTTTGTCAATAAGACCCCTGAACTGGCCTGGGATATTGGGTTGTGGCTGGGGAAAAGGGGGCGCTGTGGGGCCGCTAAGAAAAAGAGGGTAGGGTTGAGAAAGGACCAGATGGGAAATGGCACACAGTTTCAAACTGGGGATTATGTTAACAGTGGCGGCATGAGCTATGTTTCACGGTTGGGCTCCCCAGGGGGGAAATTCATGATGATATCAAGTAGGGTGACAGAACTAGAGGGACTTGAGATTCCCCATGGGAGTCAAAATCATCACATATAATATTAGAGGACTGAATTCCCCGGCGAAGAGATGTAAACTGAATCATTTTCTGTGGTGCGAGAAACCATACTTTTTCACGCTCCAGGAAACCCACATGTGCAGAAAAGATAGGGCATGCTTACGATTAAAGAGATATCCTCACATTTACCAAGCTAACACAAATGAGAACAAAGCAGAACTTAATAGCGATCCGTAACAAACCCAATCTGGTAATCTTAGGTAATATAAGTGATAAACAGGGGCGATATGTATTTGTCAAGCTTTGCATCAAGACATAGACCTTCACCCTTGCTATGGTATATGCGCCGAACTCGGGACAAGACACTTTTCTAAGAGCTACTTTAGCGGCACTAGCATAAGTTGCTGAGGGGTATGCTATTTTGACAGGGATTTGAACATAGCATGGGACTTAAAGCTGGATAGAAGTCGGGAGGGCTGTGTCTCACGAGGAACTCCATCTCAACAACTAAAAAAGAAATTTTAACAATTGGGACTGGTAGACATATGGCATGTAGCCAGGGGACAATAAAAAGGGTTCACATGCCATTCCCATGGACACCAAACTATATCACAAATTGATTACATCTGGGTCTCCTCTCAGTTGGTGGGACGAATTGGGCAAGTTTCCTTGGGGGCAATCTCGCTCTCTGGCCATGCACCCTTGGCGGCGACACTAAACATGACACTTCGACGCCAGGCACTACGGCAATGGGTGTTACCAGCATGGATTCGGGAAGACTCTTTTTTGTTGCTAGAAATTGAGGACAAGATCCGAGCCTAGTTTATCGAGAATTACATTGTTGATGAATCACCTGATACATGGTGGGATGCTTTTGAGACAGTAATGCTGGGCAAATTGATAGCATGCAAAGCATTCAGGAAAGGGTAAATCAGCAACTGGAGGAGGATTTGGAAGACCAACTTAAAGAAATCATGCCAAAAATGGGCAACTATCCATCATGCACTATGCAAAAAGCGTATTGGGCAATTCGTGAGCAATTAGAATTTTTATGGGTCAAAAGGGCTGAGAGAACTCTACTTAGATACCAACAGTATTACTATATAGAAGGGAATAGAGCAGGGATGCTACTAGCGAGGCAACTAAGGCAGAAGGAGACACTCCAAACAATTCTTAAGATAAGGGGAGAGCGAAGGGAGGAGTGGATGTATACGGAAGGAATTATAAATTGTTTTGAGCACTTCTATGGGACACTATATACATCGGATAGACCAAGTGAGGAGCGGAAGATGTCATACTTGGCAGATATCACTCTTCTGACCGTGACAAGTAAGGATAGGGAGGATCTTGAAAGGGATATCACAGAGGAGGAGGTGATAGCAGCTATTACAAAGTTCCCCCAAAAAGGCACTGATGGGTTTACAGCACATTTTCATGAGAAATCTGTGAAATCCCCCCCAACCCCTCATTTAATGCTGTTGTACAACTCACTTGAAAAAAGCAGGCATATTACTCCTTCCATGAACCGGGCTAAATTGGTGATATTTCCAAAACAAGGCAAACACCCAAAGAAAACGTGGATCATATCGCCAAATAGCATTGATCAATGTTGATGCTAAAATCTACACTAGGATCCTTGCCTCTTGCTTAGAAGATAGACTTCAAACTTTCATAGGGCTCGACCAGGCGGGCTTCATTAGGCACCGTCAAATGTTTGATAACACAAGAAGGGTTTGTCATCTGATAGAAAAGGTGAGGAGACATGGTATTCCAGCGGCCCTCCTAGCATTTGATGACAAAAAGGCATTTGATTGCATTGTGTGGTCAATGCTATTTTGTACAATGACGAAAATGGGATTTGGAGAGCGTTACCCTCATAAGATACAGTCTAATTATTAAACCCCAACTTTGAGACTGTCCATAAATTGACAATTATCAAATTTGATTCGATTAGAAAGGGGAACTAAACAAGGGTGCCCTCTACCTCCCTTACTTTATGAGATTTACTTGGAGCATCTCCTTCAGGTTATAAGGGAAGCTCCAGATGTGAAAGGGATTGATTTTGGGGGACACGAACAACAAACAATGGCTTTTGCCGATGATATTTTGTTGGCGTTCACAGACCCCGCTTTATCATTAAGAGCAATAACCAAGGAGCTAGCAGTTTTTGGGGAAGTGCCTGGCCTAAAAATCAACACTCATAAATCAGAAATACTAAATCTTACTCTACCAAGGGAACAAGTCGGGATGTAGGCAAAACTACTCAATTTCAGTGGGCGGATGGCAAGATCAAATATTTTGGGGTCTGTATTACAAAATCATTAACAAAGTTATGCGAGGCAAATTACTCCCAACTCCTCAAACATTCTAAGCCGATCTCCCATGCTGGGATCGCCTACATGTTTCATGGTTGGGGAGTATGGCCTCGGAAAAGATGGTGACCCTACCATGTTTTCCGTATTACTTTCAGGCACTGCAGAAAAGAGGAGGACTGGCCTTTCCTGACTTTCGGCTTTATTATTGGGCAGCCCAATTGAGGATACTTAGACACTGGCTACCAGGGGATGACAGCAAATTATGGGTCTCGATGGATAAGGCGGTGGTGGGGGGACCTTTAGATGTGGCTCTATGGCTCTCTAGGGAGGACAGACCTTGCAGTATGAAGGCATCGCAGATCACTGCATTAATTGGCGAGATTTGGGATGAAGCGGTCAAACATCAACAGATCTCATCGATTCCGGGCCCTTTCACACCTCTATATGGGAACCCCCAATTTGTACCGAGGATGGTGGTAGGTGTCTTTGGAAACTGGAAGGTGGCGAGTTGCGTGAGGCTTAAGGATATGGTCCACGGCCAGAAAATCAAGACCTTGGGTTAGATAATCATATTATCAGCTTCGACACTGGGTGGTATATCCCTCTAATAGCTGTGTGGCTGGAAGACAACTTACTGGTTTTGAAAAATATATTACGTCAAACTCAGGGGATGCACATCTCATTTCAGTTTTCTATACATTGATATCTCAAGGTGGCCCTTGAGAGAAATGGCCATATATGGGCAAGTGGAAACCAACTCTAGACCAGCAAATTTTGCCGGAAGAATGGGACGCTCTGTGGGACAATATACCGGATCTTACCTGATCCATCCACTTAAAGGAATGGTGTGGTCAGAAATATCATTGGCCAAAAAGATGGGCAATAATAAAACAAATATCTAAAATATATATTTTTTTAAGTCCCTATGGAAAGTTTTGAGCAAATGAAGCTCAAACTTTAAAATTGGAAGCACTAGGGGGCATCCATTTTGTGATTTCAGGCAGCCTCCTCGGCTCTGCCCTTGCGGCACTAAAGAATCAGCAAAAGCCCCCTACTGGGAGCTTTTGCTTACTGCAGCCTGAGCAGAGCTGAGGAGGCTGCCTTCACTTTCATTTTACGCTTTCTGTGCTCCCCAAGCCCAGGGAAGCACAGAAAACGTAAAAACCACGGCAATGACAAATACAACAACGTTGTTATTCTGACTGCAGCAGCTTTCGCGTGGAGTCTCCTGGGCTCCCACACCCCTGAGGGAGTCCAGGAGACTCCCAGCGAAAGCTGCCACATTCAGAATAACAACGTTTTTGGATTTGTAAATAGTGCAGCATTTACAAATACAAAAACATTTTATTTCTAAACACCTCAGCATGGAAACACAACCGTGTTGTGTTTCTGCCTACAGAAGCTTTCACTTTGGGGGGAGCCCGAGAGCCCCAAAGTGAAAGCTGCTGTAGGCAGAAACACTGCAGCATTTCTAAACACCCACGCTGTGTTTCTGAGACCTCCAAAGTGAAAGCTGCTGTAGGCAGAAACATTGCAGCATGGAAACACAAGCGCGTTGTGTTTCTGCCTGCCTTGGCTTTCATTTTGGGTCTCCGGTGCTCCCCCGTCGGAGCACCGGAGACCCAAAGTGATAGCCACGGCATGCAGAAACACAATGCAGTTGTGTTTCAAAAACACGGCGGTTTTCTTTCTAAGTTTCTCAGGCTCCTCTGGCTTGGAGAAAACTTAGAAAGAAAAACCGCAGCGTTTTTGAAACACAACAACGTTGTATTTATGTTTGCGGTAGCTTCAGCTTGGAGTCCAGAGGGCTCCAAGCTGAAGCTACCGCAAACATAAATACGTTTTAAAAGCTGCGGTTTTATTTCTACGCTTTCCGAGCTCCTCCAGCCCGGAAAACGTAGACAAAAAAATGCAGCTAGTGCTTATTTTAAAAATAAAATAGCACTTACCTAGATGTAGCTGCAGCTTTCCTGCCTGTAGTCTCTGGTCCTCATCCTCAGAGTCCGGCACCAATGAAGCAAAAGCCACCCAGTGGTAGCTTTTGTTTACTATAGCTGGCTGGCTTTTGCTTCATTAGTGCCGCAAAGGCAAGCACAGGCGGCATCCATTTCACAAAATGGATGCCCCCTAGTGCTTGCAATTTTAAAGTTTGAGCTTCATTTGCTCGAAACTTTCCATAGGGATTTAAAAATATATATATATTTTAGATATTTGTTTTATTATTGCCCATCTTTTTGGGCAATAATATTTCTGACCGAACCATTCCTTTAACCATACAATCTTCTCTTTTCCTATCACCACCCTATACTGTGTATATATATATATATATAT
Organism: Ambystoma mexicanum; assembly: GCF_040938575.1. Taxonomy (NCBI): domain Eukaryota; kingdom Metazoa; phylum Chordata; class Amphibia; order Caudata; family Ambystomatidae; genus Ambystoma; species Ambystoma mexicanum. The sequence goes on along the minus strand of NC_090941.1, from coordinate 137,190,673 downwards.
ATATATATATATATATATATATATATATATATATATATATATATATATATATATATATATATTATCGGGTTGCAAACGCTGCCCTATAGTTAAGGTGAGTTGGACTGCCATAGGAACCACTTAAAATTCTATTGTTAATAACTTTTGATTCGAGTAATGTATTTGGCCGAAACTTTTAAAGTGATTAGGAACTCGCGGGCACCCCAGACTGCAGTTTCATAAGGATTTGTTAAAAAAATAAAGTTATTAAGAAGGCACGCATTTTTTTTCTCCAAAGTTTCAGCCTACTTCCCTACTTCCCATTCATTTTCCCATAGACAAAAAAAGTACATTTTTGCAAAAGCGCATAGCCCAAGCCGCTGCACGTATTTGGACCATGGCCAAAACAACTTGGCCACGAAGCATTCAAAAGCGTGCAGTTTGTGTTTATTCCGTGCACTAGTTATTTAAATATTTGACGCAGAAGGGGGTGCACCCTATTAAAAAATAGATCGCTATATCTCAGGGATTTACCCAAAACGGGTTGCTTTTAGAAATGAAACAGCCGCCATCTTGTTTTTCTCTCGATGCGAGAGATAGCCGGGGTTATAGCCGAGGGTTAGGGAAAATAAAAAGTGGGAAAAAAGCCATTTGCAGGTACAAAAAAGATGCACATGCTATCAGGCTAGATTTGGGGGGTGGCTAGAGAGCACCAATTGAAATGTATGAGTTGGAGAGGGGTTATGGGACCGATTTTGCAACACACGATTTTGCTGTTTTGCATTCTGCTATTTGTAGTCTCCCGATCAAGATGGGGGAATAATGCCACTATTTTACACTTTTTGCCTATCATACTTCTATAAGGATTTATATATTTGAGTGATACTATGGTATGTATACTTTTCAAGTTATCTTTATAAATCAGAATATTGTTCAAACTCAGACATGGGGGTGATGAGGGGAAATGATGAGAGGGCAAGTAAGTCATGAGTATTTGCCCACGATGTGGCAAGAGAGTTTGCAATCCTCGACACTGGTGCAGTTATTTTCCCCTGACTGTTGCCCAAGTAAAGGACACATGTGGGTGGACGGGGAACATTTTATTCAGAGGCTGGATACAACCCTTTGGGGTTTTTTAAGGTTGGCAAGCTTTCTCAAGTATTTGGCTACCAGTGCAGACGCTTTTTCACAAGACCACAAGCACTGGTTTCATGTTGGGATTTTGTTTTCCAGTGAACGTTTCACAACAGTTTGCTGGGTTTAAAAGGTGTGCACCTTTTATACTTTGCCAGCATACTCATTGGAACATTTCCTCGCTCAGGTTATTTGTCTGGTGTTCATTACTTTTTTTTTATAAGTCCAATGGTATTTTGTCTTGCGCACATTCTTCTAAGGAGAAGGCCTAATGAACTACATTTGTATGTTTCATTTTCAGACACTTTCTGTGCATATATTCATGGGTGCCAGCTTTTGATTTTCGCTATGGGGGCAAAAGTACCTCAGCATATATTATTCTTGAAGCCTGGTATTTTGTTTCCCTTTTCAATGCTGCTTAAATGCGGTTATTTGGGGTTGTGAGATATATCACAACAGTCACCAAGAGACCAGCCATAAAACAAGGGGCTTGTAGCACACTGCTTAACAAAAGTGACAGATCCTCAGGAAATCATTTAATCTCACTGCACATTGCCTAAAAACATTGTGAGTTCTCAAAGTCTATAATATTTCATACATAACAATACAATTGTCAAAACAGGTCAAAATCAGTTTGTGATTGATGAACATCTTTGAGTGATGCAAGGTTTTCTGTGATATCAGCCACATTTGCGCTAGAAACTCCAAAATGTCAGGAGAGAGTTTCTCTCAAATATGCTTGTGAGATCTAGATTTGTGATGTTCATAAGTCTTTTATTAGGATTTGCCTTATGAACATCACAAATCTAGATCTCACAAGCATATTTGAGAAAACCTCTCTCCTGACATTTTGGAGTGTCTAACGTGAATGTGGCTGGTCTCACACAAAACTTCGAATTCTAGACCACATACCCATGCGGCAGGACACTTTAAAGCGCGGTAGTCCCACAGTACTACTGTCCCAACTCGGCTGTTCAAATTTTTTAGTGATGGGTTGCAAGTGTTTTAAAATATAGAGTGGCCGTGCCCACCGTACATGGACGAAGGCCATGGCTAATGGTCTGGTCGTGTTTTAAAATGGACAGTGGGCACTGCCGAAGGTCATGGCCACCGGCCATGGCTTGTGGTCTGGTTGTGTTCTAAAATATACAGTGGGCATGGAAGTCGGCCGTTGCCACTGGCTATGTGCTAAAAAAAATGTATGGAATAACAAAGTGCTTGAAATTCAAAGAAAAAACTTCAGTTGCAGGGACGTTAAGGTGAAAACTTAATGCAACAAAACTCCTGAAATTCAGCTAAAGCCACCTTTACTTCGCACCTCCTGTTGTGCAGCCAATGACCACAATTATGACATCACTGATGGCATCACTGGTGACATCACCTATGACATACACAGAGGTAAATGGATATTATTTAAAGATTACTTTTACTTTGTACAGTATGTGTTTTCTTTCAATGTTATTAACTCAGAAAAGACACACAGAAAGAAGTAAACATCTATATACATGTTTTCAAGCAAACGTTTTATTTTAAAACTTTAGTTATTGTCTATACATATATACATTTAGAGTAATAATCACTTTCTTTTCATTACCCATGTATGAACATTCTTTAAATATACCCTAATACTTAGTTGTTCCTTGTTTTACAGCACTTCTCATTTCATTTAGAAAATGATACATGTACACATTTTTCTTACAATTAAACAATTGAGTATTTACATTTGTTTATTTTAAAATGTAAATAACTATGCTTCAACATGTGTCGCTTTCTATTTATTAAAACTAATTTGTTTTGTAAATGTGTATACAGATTATATCATAGTGAACATGTCTTAGATATATTTAGCACAAACAGGATCATTCTAAGCAGTGTACTGTTTATAATTCAGATATCATCTTTTACCAGTGTACTACAAAGGAAAGTTTCACAAGTAGTGATATGATGCATGTGTAGCTGTTTAGTGTTTAAACAGTGTACTCATTGTTGTAAACTATTCTAAAATGCTAACATCACATATGTAGAAAGGTAAGGGTGGTCTAAATATGGGCAAATACATAGAGTGATCTTATGTCTGATGCCATTAATTAAATAATCATTGATGTCACTAGTGATGTCATCAGTGAGGCCATCATTGAAGTCATTAGTGATGTCATCAGTGATGTCATGTTGGAGGGACAAAGACTGATATGCAAATGGATATTTCCCCTCTGTGAAAGGTACAGTGATCTAAAGTGTGGCTGCCAACTCTCGAGTGGGTACCTTCCCAAAGTACAGATCATTTATCCGTGTTCGTTCTCGCAGAGGGGTGCCGATGACTATCTTTTTATTATTTAAGGGACATTGGTCTAGTCACCCTATGTTTCCTAGGGTCATCCAGACGTGGACTCCTTGCTCACTGTGCTCAGAGAGGCACGGCTCCGCCTCACTGATGAGACCCAACAAGGCTGAAACATGTGTCTGGGGTTACTGTTGGTACTCTTGTTCAGAAGAGAATTGCTATAGCATTCCAGTGCTGGAATGCCCGTGTGGGTGGGACAAAGACTGATATGCAAATGGTTATTTCCCTTCTGTGAAAGTTACAGTGAGCTAAAGTGTGGCTGCGGACTCTCGAGTAGGTACCTTCCCAAAGAACAGGTAAGTTAGTTGTATTCTTTCTTGCAGAGGGGCGCCTGTAGGCATTAACTGCCGGAAACCCCTCAACCCCCTCCCTAGCCCAACGTCACTTCCCTCATTAGGGAAAAGGACCGCAACTGCAGTCCACCCACATAACGATGTGGGCGGGCGATGTGTCGGTCAGCGCGAACCTGACAGCGCCTATGACTATTTTTTGATCATTGTGGTCATAGGCTGAGCAACAGGGGCTGAAGTTAAGGTGGCTTTAGCTGAATTTCAGCAGACTTTTTGCATAAGTTCTCATCTTAACATCCCTGCAACTGAAGTTTTTTCCTTGAATATATGTAATTAATCACAGAAAGACCTTTGTTAAAGGGACGTTATGGTTAAGTTGCACTGTTAAAATCCTATCAAATTCAGTGAAACAACTTTAGTTGAAGGGACGTTATGGTCAAGTTCTAGTAATAAAAACCCATGAAATTCAGTGAAAAAACGTTTGTTTGAGGGAATGTTATGGCTACAAAGTAAAATCAAAAAACCCAAGAAATAAGCCAGTTATGGTTTGCTATGCAATCATAACTAGCACCACTACCATGCACTGCTAAGACTTACACCCAGGACATCAAAGATGACATCACAAATGGCATAATCGATTATACTACTGATGACATCACATGCTATTACTACTGTGTATCGATGCAAATGGAAGGTCTCTATAAGGGGTACCCCTTCCTATTCATGTCTATCGAATTTCAAAAGTTTTGGGACCCCCCCTATAACGTTGTCCCCCCTTGACGAAACTGCACAAAACTTTGCAAAATAATTCAGAGGTGGCCATATACTTTTTTGTGCAATATTTCGTGCAGATTTGTCCAACGGCACCAATGCTATAATCTGCCCAAAAACCGTTCTTCCTATGAGTTGAGCAACTTAACCTTGACTACAGGGCAGCTACCGGTTACGCTCACCTGGTATCCACAGGGATGCCACCCAGCCGGGTTACTCGCTGGTATGCTTCTCAGCTTTGCCCTGATGTGGTCTGCGGGGAAGGTTCTGCCTGAAAATACAGGAGGACTGTGTTCAAGACTGACCAACTAGGGTAAGTAGCCTCCCTGCACCCCCGTATGATTTCAGTCCCTCTGGCGCCCTCTCCTCACCTTGTGGTAGAATTAGGCGTGCTCTCCGTCCTGCCTTTTTTGCAGGGGCGCGTTGTCTTTCATGGGCGAGTGCGGTCCAGTTACTTCACTGACGCCGGCCCGTTTGATATTGTTCAGGTAGGTCTTATTGCTGTTCTTTAGTTTTGTTGCTATCCTACATGCCTTTCTTTGTTTAAAATGTCTCTTTTTTCTCCCTTAGGTATGCAGAGCTTCAGCGCGGTGAACTGGCTTGGTTGAGCCCCGCTGGTAAATGATGGCGCATTAAGAGCGCTATGATGCGGTAAGTAAGTGCTATGCGCAGCGCTGCGAAGTCTTGCCTTTGCTAACCTGTGTTTTCCTTCCTTGTAGGTCACGGTGTTCTTCAGTGCGAGTGGAATGTCCGGAGTGGTGTCAGCCGAGAGGCGACTAGCCAGGTAAGCCTTTTGAGCAGTTCGTAATTTGTAAATGTCTCTACTGCTTTCTTTAATGTTGCCTCTATCTTCCTCTTTCAGGTCGTTCTGTCCAGGAGGCGTGCAGATTCGAGGAAGCTGTTCTCAGTAGCTGCGAGTGTTTAAAGATGAAGACTGCAGGTAAGATGCTGCTGCTAATGATGTTCCTTTTGTCTCCTTGCAGGTTCTGCTTCTCTGAGGTTCGAGGGAATAGCTGGACACGGTGAGCGTCACGTTGCAAGCTGCAAAGTAACGCGAAGCGTGTTGTCTTGCTCGGGTGTGGTTTAAATAGCCCCAACAAAACAGTCCAGGTAAAGTAGTCCCTAGGCTACCACACCCAAAACACTAGACCGCATAGCTTGGTTCTTAGGAACCAAGCTATGTGGATGCCTCCATGTTGGCTGACAATACAATAAAGTAGTTCCCAAGCACATCGTTTTTCATGGTGTATGAGGCTGGCGCCATAGGCGCCAGGACTGGCCCCATGAGGGCTTTTGAAGAGGATGCCAGGCTCTAGAGGCCCGAGTCCTGACTCCACCTGGCCAATGGGTTTGCCAGAGGGGGTTTTGGGCGAGGGTTGTGACACTACCAGAGGCCCTGTAATATAGGACAATACATGTTATGCATCACCATAACAGCAATAACAAGACAGAGAAGGCAGATGCACTTGTCACAACTATTGGGTGACCAGCATGCTTACTTATGTTACTCTGCAGCACATTGGCTCCATCAAAATAACTTCGATGTGAAAAGGAGTTCCTATAAGAGAAGATAAACCAGAGACACAGAGCTTTCTTCAGTAGCTTACACCAGCGGTATCTGAATGACAGCACCAAAGGGCAAATGGCAGAGGCTATTCATGTTCTCTTGTGACATGGGCTACCAGTGCCATTCGAGTATGATTGCAGAGAGGTCATGTCAGGGGCATTGGCTTGTACGTACCCATCTGAAAACGCCATGCTATCCTCTTCATAGTCATAACATTAGTTGTGTTGCTACATTGTTACACTAAGGGCTTCATTTCGAGTTAGGCGGTATTAGCATGCTAACACAGCCAAACTGAATTACTGCTTGCATCAGTGATAATGGTAATTCAACGGATTATGGGTTTCAATTACTCCCCATTCTGAATGGTACTTCGTTGTAGAGTGGCAGTGTTACCACACGTGTTAATAACATGTGCAACATTATCACCATTTTGAATGGAAACAGCACCTGCACTCACAAGCAGGTGGGATGTTCTGCCTACGGGTTACACAACCCATTATCCGACAGTGTGGTAAAACAGGTGGTAATGGTATTATCACCGTAAAACTCGTAATGATGCCAGTGGCACCTATGGATCAATATCTAAAGAATAGTTGAAAAGGAGAGCGTTGACTGCCTTCCTGATTGGGATTCAAAGGAGGTAAACATATCTGGTTTTCAGGGCCATTAAAGAAAACGGATTATAATGGTCTACAAACCTAAACGCATGGGAGGCAGGTAAGTGGTGATTGCAAAACCAGTTTCCAGATGGGTGTATCAGAAGGTTTGCTCTAAGATAGTAAGGTAGATGATTTTGAACGTCACCCTTGAATTAACTGGGGACCAATGCAGATGTTGAAGTTCGTAAAAGAATTGCCACCAATATTAACACTCTTTTTTGATGCAGTGTACCTGGTGACGGGGGGCCATAGTAGATGGCGTTAGAATAATGAAGATTAGAGTTAACGAAAGGAACAACCCAGTTAGTTAGAGGCTTAGCAGGCGAAGAGGAGAATATGTGTGTTGTCGCATAAGGCAGGCACCTAAGTTCATACTCAGAGTTCCTTCCAGAAGGACAAGTAAAGCAGAAGTTGCAGCTGTGGTGTTAAGGATACAGAGGTAGGACTGTCTTGGAGTCATTCCATTTAAATCTGTTTCAAATTATCCACTGCTCAAGGATGCTTAATCACCAATTCACACATATATTTTCCTGATTTGACAGTGCTCATTGTGCATAGAAGTCTGAAAGAATGGTGCATTCTGCGGGTGGGGCTATTCACAAACGTTTGCCGGCAGGGGGAATGCCCCACGAGTGGCTGACATCTTACAGAGACTGTACCTGCTTCACAATGAGATTACTTGGAGAAGCAAGAGTCCGTGTGCCTATTTCTATAGTTCGGCTCTTCCCTAGCGTAGTCCTGATGCAAAGAAATCAAAATGTAGAAAGTAGTCTCTTCAGTCCCCTGTCTATATTTTACTGTCCCTGTTGGAAGTGTCCATGCAATGCATACGGGTGTCCATCTTTTGTGGACATTGTCACCCGACCAACAGGAATGGAAATATAAATAATGCATGTGTAGGGAGAAGATGCCACCCATCTGTGTAGACAGTGCTGGAAATGGGAAACATTTATTTGGGGAGTCCTCTCATACTTGGAGGTGTGGGGCCATGCGGGGAGTGGGTAGGGTGAGGGCCGTGGTCCCAAGCCAGGTTACGCAATACAGTATTGCTTCACAAAACCCAATCCTGGCGATTTGCATAAAAGCAAAGAGTACTATGGGAACATAGTATGTCCAGAATTTGAAATTTGAAACATGTCTTATTGTGATTCAGTAAGAAACACTTTTGAGAGAAAAATGAAAGTTGGGGATCTGCAGTTTTAATTGGTGACACTACTCACCATAAGACAAAACATGTCTCTACATTGCAGGACATATATATCAGTCTGGACAGCTACAACAAGTATGTGAGGCATTGGCTGTGGGTTTCTCACCCATGTGATAACGCGGCTTCAGCACATGCGGTTGCTTGCCCATTTGATAACACTGCTTCATGACAGATTTCGCTGGTAGTATCCAGCTCTGAAGCCTAGTCGTCACAAAATCACACAAGCAACCCACTCTTCATCAAACAGACTGCTTACAGAAGACTCAGCAGTGCTGCAGAGTCTTCTGAAGCCTGCTTGTTACAGCATGAGTGTTGTGGACAAGCCCCCAAGTCTGGGGACTGGCCGGCAAAACATGTTTTGCTGAGCGGTGCTCCCTCGTGTTCCGGACCATTCACTGTGCTGTATAGAGAAAGACCACTGTGGAACTGTTGGGAATACAACAAGAACTTAGATATGGAAGGAGCTGCTGGCTCCTTGTCCAGGGACCCCCAGCCAGTACCTTCTCCAGGACGCCAATCTCCTCCATCAAACCTGGGGCTTGTTTGGATGGCAATACAGACACAGGAAACAGAATGTTTGCTAGTCACTTCCTGCACCTCTTTCACTTTGGTGAATTGCGCTCTTTATTGTTTTGAATAGATATCAAAGGAATCATGGTTGTCACTTACAAGTAAAACGATTTATCAGCGAATACAAGTAAAACGATTTATCAATGAATGGACAAAGGCAAATAGTGAGGTTTCTCATCATGTCCAGCAGGAATGGTTAACCGGGAGCCCTAGGGACACACAGGAGTCAGTAGAGACATCCGAAAAGAAATGCACTAGCCTGTCACATGTTCTTTGTTGTACAGAAAAGATTGGAAGAGATCAGTGAGCATCGCTGGATGCCACCGCCAGGTGATCCACAAGAAGGATATGAATGCTTGTGTCAAAGGCTAGGATGTCATCCCAAAGGACAAGATATAAGTCTTCATGCCATGCTCCGAGTCAATATCAAATTGGGAAGGATTTATGAAAAGATTAGCTTCATGAACGATTTGGAGCTCAGACACCGCAAGGGCTTCCTAAAACTTGATAAGTCGTGGGTACCATCTGTATACTGTAAATTGGCCAGAATAATTGGCTCAGTCAAGACATTTTCGGAGAGCAGTTGGTACAACCCAGGAGGCATAGGAGGAATTGACAATGTGACCAGCCAACTTGCTTTAGATGTTAACACAATCCTTTGGGAAAGGCACACACTTTATATGAGAGGGGAAAACATTATCCTCAATGTGTTTGGGCCAAAATTGACGGTGAGGGAGGAAGATGGGAAAGAGCTCTAAAGAGTATAAGAAAGATGGAGAGGCCATCTTGGAAGGGTGAGATGGGTTACAAAAGAAGAGGCTTGACCAGTCTTAACACATTGGATGTTTTATTCAAGTTTTGCATTACCTGAAATGAAAACGAATTACTTTAACCACTACTGGATCTCCCCACTCAGTCATGTCAAAAACTCCACTACTACTCAAACGTTTAAGACTTCCCTCAAGCTTCACCTTATGAACTGAGAAGGTGAACCCTCAACCTGGTGTCACGGTACTGCTCCTCCATGATAACCCGCACTTAACGCTTTTGCATACAGGAACATGTAAGCATCCAGTTCCTTCGCACTACTGACTGACTTCTGTCTGGTCTCAGCTCTAGTCTCTGTACTACGCATCCCCCTTAATCACCCTGGCCATTTGCTTATCACCTTTCCCTCTGGCGCAGGGCCGCTCCAATTACTGTTGTGTTGCTGCTTTAAGTGTTTCCGGTCTAAGCTCATGGTTCCCTCAATATATGCAAATACATGCAAATGCAAATATTGATTTGTGTATATCAAACTGCCCTCCATCAAGAATCTGAATGATCAAAATATGGTCACTGAATTAGGTTCAAGGATGCAAAGTACCAGTGACAGGCATGTATTTGTGTAAAGTATATGAAGTTTAATTACTACTAAGTTGAACGCATTTATAATAACTGGACAGTGTCCCCTTCTAAAGATTTCCAGTTCCCGAAGGCTGAAAGTGGTGCCGCAAAAACTTAATTCACAAGGACTGGCTTTATGCATGCCGACGGCACTTGAGTGTTTAGCCGCGCCATTTTCTAAACCTCCCCCAAAGGGATATACACACAACACAGAAGCAAACTAGCTTCTATCAGCGCTGTTGATTTTTCATATTGTGGACTTATTTATGGATTACACAAATGTATTTTCTCGGCGTGTAAAGCAATGCTCACCGAGGCTTGGCCAATAGATGGTATCATTCTTTCGGAGTCTATGCTATGGGGGAGCCAAGAGAGCCTATCTGCTCAAGGCATTCATGCAAATTATTACTCACTGCCCTATATGCTCACAAATTAATGGCTTCTCTGTGGATGAAAAACTGAAATTAGGCAACCATTAAGGGCGAACAATGTACACAGAATATTAAATATTAATATATGAATTGAAAACTCGCAAGCGGGCTCTGTAGACATGCTTGAGTCATGACAATTCAGACCTAAAAATGAAAATAAACGACAGCATGTTTTCATCTAGAGATTCTTGCTGGTTTGTTATTAAAAATTGGCCGCCCCGACATTGCAGAATCTGAACCAATTTTTATTTTTTTCAGTAATTGCATATTTTTTTAAATATTTTTTTTAATAACAGATCATCTTCAGGTTTGGGAAAGAGCGCCATTTTGAGCAGTCAAAGGCGCCGAGCAAAAACGAATTTCCCCGAAGTACAATGCGAGCTGTTGAAAATGTGAAAGGGTGTTTGTTATCAGTGTGTGAGGCATTGCTTTCTCAAACATGCATTTCCGTAATGAATAATTGGGCAGATAAATTGCTCATTTTATTGGTGTACAGTGGGCATTTACTAGGAAATTGGAAAGGGAATTTGCTGAAGGGTACATATTATAAAATGGGATGAAGTGGTCTGTTGGCGACTCTGTGGCGGTGGCAGTGCGCGTGCTGAGATTAGAGAGCCACCCAGGCAATAATGAGGGAGAATCATTCAGAGGAAGAGATAGGAGAATTCCTTGCAGGCTAACTCTTGCCCATTCTCTAAGCGCGATATGTTTCAGCTTATTTGCTTACATTTTGATTGAGTAATCTTATTTTCATCTTGAAAATTAAAACTAACTTTAAGCCACCAACATGTCACCTTGCACGAGCTAGTCTGCTTTCCTAACTGTCTGACCCCTCCCTCGTGGTAGAATTATTTCACAGAAGTAATCAAATTCGATATATTACATTATCTTGAATTCAATGAAATGGATGAGCATTTTATACAGCAATTATTTGAGATGCGGGTGAGGCCCACAACGCACGGCGGCTTCATCTCAAGTTTACGGTGGGGCAGTTGGTATTTAATTTATATTATATTTTTTACAAAATGCTTTTTTTGTACAAATAATCGTGGCAAAATCAGTGGTCGTAGATTAAAAAGAAAAAGGCAGGATTTCTCCATTGATCACTGTTAAAGGAGCAGAAAGAACTACAGATTTGAGCAAACTTTATTCATGTAATGTATTAGAACATCTGCCTCATTGTGTTTCCAAAATCGTGGGTTTTGCCTCTTTCGTCAACATATAGAATTTTTTCTATATGTTGACAAAACATGATTATGACATTTCACATCTAGGGTCTAATTCCCAAAACTGTATTACAATGGCGCAATCCCACAGGAAAACGTTCTGTGAATAATCATAATGTATTTGTGTGGTGCGTAAAATATAGGATACTCCTACTAACGCAAACCTTCCTGCATATCCTGATTAAGAAATATGGTGAAACTGTGTTAAATGTAGTACCATGTGTGACAGTCAATTACCCTATTTAGTACCCAGCGAGGGCGCAATTAGAATGAAACAACCATTCTGATTGGCCCTCGCCGAGGCATTACCCCGCCAGGAATCCCTTGGCCTGGATTCCACGGCCATTGTACCTTGCGTGGGCATGGCAGCCCCTCAGCCAATGAGGAGGCCCCAAGCCTCCCCACAGCTGAGAGGCTGCCTTCGCCCCTCGCCAGGGACTCAGGTAAGGCTTTTTTTTCCCTTTCCCTTTCCTCCCTCCTCCCCGCCCTCCCTATCCCACTTGCCTTCTTGCTCCTTTGTCCTCAGTGGGGGACTATGGCAGCCTCCACACGGCTGAAGGCTTCCATCGTCCCCCCCTGGGGATGCAGGTATGTTTTTTTTTTTGTTTTTTTCCCCTTCCCTCCCTTCCTCCCTCCCAACTCCACTTACCTTCTCCTTTTTTTCGGGAGCGGACGCGCTGGGAACACTTCTGTTTGCAGCGCGTCTGCTCCCGATGGCCGTCATAGAAAGGGAAAAGCAACTCCGTTTTCCCTTTCCCGGTAGGCATTTTATTGGTCGTTTTTTTTTTTCTGTCCTGAAACGTTTCAGGACAGAAAAAAAGGCTTTTAGTGCCCGGTCGCGCAAATCTTGCGGGCCGGGGTACTAAAAACCATATGACCCTCGCGGCGGGGGCATTACCGACTCAGGTAATGCACTGGGGCCTTCATTAAGGTCCTCGCTTCGCTCGGGCCTATAACTATGGGCCCCGGGGCATTACCTGAGTCGATAATGCCCCCGCCGCTCGGGTCATATTGCATTGCTTAATTGTTTACTGCTAACACCAAACTAACTGTGAAGAGTTCCCAGACCAAAAATGTAATAGTATTGAGTTGTGTGTAACCTGCTATGTATGATTTTGAGCATAGCAGTGAGGTGTGCAAATGGAGTTTTTGCCTCGGCGCAACCCGGATATTTTCTAACTATTCAACAGGGCTAATTCAGCATCAACATCTCTTAATATACTGGATATTCACTCCTGTGAAAAATCTAGTTGCCACCTACACATCTCCATACATGATCATAGGTTCTTGCTTGATATATCTTTGAGAATTGTACAAGTAAAATTAATTCCAAGTGGTGCACACTATGTTACCTTTATGTCCATAAATCAATAGTAAAAATGTGTAGTATGGCTAACTTGACAAAAGTCTCTTGATCTCATAAGTGTGTAAACGTGTAAAAGCATGGGACTAACAATATTGAGTCTTCACATTTTAGACCATACTCGATTAGCACACCTCTACTTGTACCATCTTTTTCCTTTATCGCGCATTATTCCCAACCGTATACTGGTCCCTCTTTTTTTTTAAATGTGAAAATGATTGTCTTGGCTTTAGTTAAGCATGCAGCCACCCCTGTACATTCTTAATTTCCAAAAAATGTGATATATCGTACCAACATATAATGTGTTATTTCATCTTTTTACTTATTGTGATATCAAACAATTATGAGAGCACATCATACGCATCCTGAAATGACCAGTTGATCACGTGACCCAGTCATGTATCTGTTGGGAGGCAGATGAATACGTCATCCATAGCATCTGCCCCTCTCCCGGACCAATACAGCAGAGTTGAGAAACGTTATTCACTAAGACAGCCATACCGCCCTTATCTCAGGCAGGTGCAGCATGACATGGCGATAACCTAAGCTGAAGATGGCAAAAGTAGTCTAACTAACATTTTAACAATAAATGTTCCTATCACAGGTGACCATGCCTCCGACACCCTCACACTTGACGCCGTCTATCTAACAATACAGGCTTGGATGGCACATCACGGACTGTGCCTCAACGATGACAAGACGCAGCTGCTCCTCATTGGCTCTCAACTCAAGCTTGCCAAACTCAGCTCTGCATTTCAATCCTTTAACATCGACGACAACAATATCACATTCGCCAACCAGGTTAAAACATTGGGATTCTACTTGGAGTTCTCCCTCACCCTAGCTAAACAAGTGAACGCCACGACCACAGCCACTTCCTACACCTGCAAACTTATCAGCTCCTGCAGACCCTTCCTCTCTACTGACAGATGCACCACACTGGTCAGAGCCCTAGTCCTGACCCGACTAGACTACTGTAATACTCTTTACATGGGCACATCAACTTACAACATACATAAACTCCAGGTCCTTCAAAACAACGCTATCAGAGCAGCGCTGAACATTTCCAGATCAGCACACATCTCCAAAACGAGACAAAAAACTTCACTGGTTACCCATCCAAGAATGGAGTTGGTTCAAACGCTTATGCTGACTCATAAATGTCTTCACCGGGTTGCGCCCGCCTACCTGGCAGACAAAATATCCAAACCTCAATCCGTCATACCTAATAGAGCAGCTTACAAGCACCGCCTGATCACCCCTAAATTCAAGCTACAAAAAGCCGGGGGCAGCAGCTTCCCCACCATGGCCAGCAAACTCTGGAACGCCCTGCCTGTCCAACTCGGAGCTCAGGAGTTCTTTTGGATTTTACGAAAACAGATCAAGACATACCTCTTCACACATAAACTGCACCTCTAAAGGGCCGGTGCCCTCGCTGGACCTATGCATGTATAACACCCTATACATGCATAACTCTGTATATTATAAATGTGCAATAAGTATACATTGTAACAAATTGTAAAAATTGTAAACAGTGTAAAAAAAAACAAAAAAACAAATGTAATCATGCCTGTAACCTGTGCAACATTTTATGCAAGCAAGCACCCAGATTCCCTTGGGCATGGCGCGCTATATAAGCAACAAAATAAATGAATTAATTAAAATAAATAAATACATGCGCATGCATTTAAATGTGCACTCAATATGAAGAACATGTACAATAGGTAATATAGGCATTTATACATAACGAATACTAACATAGAATCCACTAGACATGAAGAATACTAACTTAACCGATGTATAAGCTGAATGCAACATGAAAGACAAGTAAAAACTGCTCACTTAATAAAAACAAGTATAATGGGGCAGCCATCATCTCCAAATTGGAAACCACAGCATGCTTTTAAATAAATGAAGACCCCAAAAATTCTAGAGAACTCAAAAGGCTAAATTCACAGAAATACAGATCTGTGCAGAGCTCCGACAGTAGCTAACAACCTGAGCCATGGTTACAATGAAATAAATGAGGACAAGCACAGCAGAGAGATGGTATGGGATAGCAATTCCCAGGGCGCAAACAAGCAGTATACTTCCACATTAATTAAAAGGACAACCAGTCTTTGTTAGCCAAGTGCCGTCAAACTATAAGCCAAAAGACTACATAACAAATAACTTGTCTCCAGTGGCAACAAACACACAACACTTACACTAATATTAGTTACATTCTCAATAAATACACAATAAATATATACACTAAACATGGTCCCATCACATGTGATACACAAAGGAGGAAGAGTGTAAAACCTTAGTCTATTTACTTTTGCCATTAGTTTGGTGTTATACCCACCATGTGGGTCATAATCTTGGCTGGCACAAAGTGTTTTTAAACAAGTTGTTCTAACAATTTTTTATTGAGTTTTGATTATATGAAAATTAAAAAGATCTAATGTTAAAATTGTGTTATAATCCTAGTCCATTTTGTCAGGACTAAAAGGTATGGTTGACCATTAATCATATCCTCTCAGACAGATGAGTAATCCAATAGACTAAGGTTTTACACTCTTCCTCGTTTGTGTATACATATTTATGGTCTGCCTCGGACTGTGGAGTTAGGTTTTGTACGGGCTACAGCGATCTTATGTATAATGGACCCATCACATGTGACCCATACTTCGAAGACACTGTCTACTCATTAGAAGCGAACACAGATAGGACACCTGCTGTCCTCCCTACACATACTCACAGACACATAATGCCATGAAAGGCCAAGTAGAAAGAGATCAGCCTGGCTCATGGCCTAGGAATAAGGGATGGTAACATTTATAATTAGAAGAAAAGCAATCCATGGACCTCTCTCCCCCTACTCTCCGTCTGGCTCATGTATTGACGACTTGTCAATTTTCCAAGGTGGGTTAGCAGAAATCCAACCTATCAGAGCCCCCGGTGTTATGCCGCCCTCAAGTTATTTGCCAACCAACGCCTTGTCATAGAAATGACATAGTTTAACCTTTATCAATAAAGGGGTAGTCTAAGGAGGAGCGATCACACAAGTATAACCCAATTAGATGTTTGAACCCTATAGAGTGTATATGTAGCCACCACCACTAACCAATCTCTATTCCCCATAGGTTTTTGTAAACTGATAAAATGTGATGATGCCATTTATGATGAAGTTGTACTACTTAAAGCGTTGTTTGTAAAGGATGCACCAAGAGAAGTTAGATTTTAATGTTTGTTTGTTGTCCCTTTTTTATTTGGAGGATAATAAAGCTGGATCTTGCCTTGCACTTTGTCTACTCTTTGATTCCAGTTTGGATTGGCTCCTGGTCCTCTGGGACTTTTTTGGGTCGTCTTAACAGATGGTACAAGAGAAAAGTCAGCTAAGTGTCATCGGATTGTCGAGGGTTCCCTGCTGTGACCCGAAGACTACAGAGGCAACCTATGGAGAGTGGGATTAAGTGCAACAGAGGGATAGGGGAGACTCGACACTGAAGACCTTCAGCAGATCCGTGGATGTAAGTGTGACATAGGCGTAGCAATATTAGCAAAGGCCTTTTTGTATATTGTGGTTTTGTGAAGAAGTCAAAGATTGAGAAAGTTATCTTCCGACAAGGGTCGGAAAAGATTGTTTGGTAAGCCTTGTTACGGGGCAGTAACAAAAAAATGAGACAGTTACCTCACCAGGAGTTGGGAAGACAGCTGTAGTGTATTTATTTGTGTAGTAATCACTGGCCCCAGCCTTACGCTGTGAGATAGTTTAAGCTTGTAAAAGTGTTTTTTTGAATACTTTGTGGAGGACGTAAAGTGGTGGTGTGGACTGAGGAGTCTGGTCCAGTGTGGGAGCAGCGAGGTGGGGCTTCTCGGAGAGAGTGGCATTTGTGGGGCCACTCAGAAGGATTGAGAGACACAGTAAGGTTTGGCTGTTCGGAGCATGAGTGGCATTTGTGGGGCCATTCTAAGGGATTGGGTAACGCAGGAGCGGTGGCCTCGGAGAGAGACACAAAGGTGTTGAGTTGTGGGGAAAAATTGTTAGGGAGGGGAGAATGAAGAGGAAAAGGTGATCGAGAGAATCACAATTGTGCTTATAAATCATTGGTAAGTTACATTTTGTACTATTATCATGGGAGACACTTTGATCATTCACATGTCAAATCAATGCCCCGATATAAAGACAAAATTACAAAATGTCACACAGAGTGGGTGAAAGACACTGGAGGCAAAATGTTTATGCCCTGGCTATGGGAGGGCACTCATTCGAGGACAGTACTGCAACACATGTGCACCTATTTGCATGCCACTTATAAGGGAAAACAATTACAGAATAGACTGAACATATTAGAGCTATGGGAAATGTTCGAGTAACAGAAGGCAGAACAAAGGAATGGATGCCCAACCAGTATGATGAAGGGTGTATTATGCCCATGGCTCCACCTCCTCCTCAAAGCACTCATCTGTCATCAGCCATACAAGGATTATTCCCATTAAAAGCATTAGAAGCAGCTATCACGGTATACCTATCCCACATACATGCCAGTCGCGTCTAATTGTGAAGACATTATAAGTGGAGAGCAAACAAGCAACCAACCACCAATGTCCACACATGTAGAATATGACGAGCGCCACAGCTTACAAGCGAATCTCACAGAAGCTGAGGAAGAGGTTCCGAGAGACAGAGACAGGCAGTGCAACAGGGATAAGACAGCGATTGTATCAAATGAATGTTAGGAGGACAAATAATGCTTAAATTAGATGGAAAGATCATTGATGATTCTAAAGAAAAGGAAAGGTAAGTTAAATAAAGACAAGAGAGAGAAGAAGAGAGGAGCGCATGGGAGGAGAAAGAAAGAGAGCAAAGAAGAGAGGAGAGTGAAAGCAGCGATGAAGAAGAATGGGAAAGGGAACAGAAATGAGAGGTAGAAAGAGAAAGGGGGGAGAGATGAGAAGAAGAAAGGATAAGGGAGAAATGAAGAGATGCAGAAAGGGAAAGAGAAAGGAACAAAGGAGGAAGAAAGGGACAGAGAAAGACAACAATATGTGGAAAGAAGTAGCGAAGGTGCCAAAAGGAAGTTGATGAGATTTTTAAAAAGCATACTCTCCCAGACAGGGAGGAGGAAGGAGCTGTACAAAGAAGGATTGGCAATCTGTACAGGAACAGGAGGGATGGCACCAGCATGAAGAGGGTTCAAGGAGGGTCTCTGTGAGCTGAAGGAAGGAATATATTGGAAGATGCAATAAGTGGAACTGGAACATATAGGACAAGTCCCCATGGAAGACTAGAGCTTGAGGATAGAGAGGACGAAGAAGACAAAGGCGGTAAAAATACAATGTTCGAGGATGAAGATGAAGAGGGAAGGGAAGAGGAAGTGGCAAAGGCTGCATCCACGAGTATGATAATAAGAAGTGAGATAGCGTGTTAGATTTAAAATAACCATTGACGAGGCCAGAACCTGTTGAATATCCAAAGCGCCTGACGGTGCACTCAAACAGTCTAGAAGAAAGAATGCTGTATGTGGTTAGACTGAGGAATTTACCAGGACAAAAGAAAGTTAGCATGACAGACGCAGTGGTGAAGATAAAGGGTGCGGCCGCGTTAGGACAGGGCACAAGACTAATACAATTCCCCTTATTGGAGAAAGGGGGAGGGCTGCCACAATATATCCTGTGACCACAAATAGACAAAAACAATTTAGTTTGTAAATTTCCATCACACACATCAGGGCTGAGCAAATGAATTTATAAATTAGAGAGAATGATGGCTGGGATAACCTTTGCAGTAGGCGACATAAAAAACCTGCTTGCTTCTATATTAGGAAAGCAATCAGACGATATTTGGAACTGACCATGGTATCCTCAGGTAAGTCAGGGTGACATACTTGTACCGCTACTACTGTATCAATCCATGCCTCATTGTAGCTCGACATGCATCTGTCTGTTAGCCTAAATAAGTATGTTGTCTCTCACTTTGTAGACTGTTTGTATCACTATGTAAACTGTTTGTCCGTCCAAGATAAGTATCCTGTAACAGCACCACGATGCCCCTTGGCACCTGGTGCTTTATAAATCCAAATAAATGTTTAAAAAAAATAAGTATCCTGGGGTGACAGCACAGAATACTAACAATGACAGGCACCTTTTAACAGCTGTTGAGCAGACATATGGAGAGCACCTATGGTACAAATACCCAGACACGTCAGACATGAGCACAATTATGGCTCATCAAATGAGAGCAGATGAAGATTTGACTGCTTATAAACAGGACATTAAAGAAAAATGGTGGCTAGAGACTAGAACACCATGGGACAAAAGCATAACTATTTCTCATCACATTTTATGTCAGGGACTTTTCGAAGAAGTGAAAGACATTTAAGAAACATTGTGGGAATGGAAGTGAAGCCATGGACAGAGATACAATTGATTATTGTTTACCATTGATGAATAAAATAGGAGGAAGACAGAAAGAAAGTCGGGGATAGAAAGATTGAGGAAGAAAAATTGGTTCAGAAGAAACTGTCAAAATTGTCAGTGGAAGGAGCAGTATTGACATGAAGGGGAGAAACGTACCATGTGCAAGGGGCACAGCAGGTCCAGCAAGGGACAAAATGAAGTGTTGCAGAAAGAGGAGAGTATACATATTTTCCCAGAGGATGAGGGTTTGCACCCCGAGGCATAGGGTATGGGTTTCATACTCTGCAAGAAAGAGGGTTTAATGGAGGGCAACCAAAAATCAGAGGACCACCACAAGAGTGTTGGATGTGTGGGAAAACGGGACACATTTCATGGGTATGCAGAAGTAGGGGAGTGATGCAACAGAACTGGCAAGCAACAGACTGAACAGTGGGGACAGCATGCCCCCCACCCTATCCTGCAGCACCACGAGAATATTATGCCCAAGATCACAAACAGTATCAGACACCAGCACTACAAATACAGCCAACGCAACAGGAGAAGCAACCCCAGATGCAGCAGGCGCCCATGCAGACACAGGCAACACTACACCAGAACATGTAGCAGAATGCAGTGACACCATGGAACACGAAAATAGTACAACAGACACCCACACCTAGAATAGGGTGTTGACAGTGGGAGGGAATACTTTCACCGGCATAGGACTATGTACCCACAATTGGACAGCCCACAGAGAAGCTTGATATGTGCCATCCTATCAATTACACCAGACCCACAAGAGGAACTGAAGGTTGGAGTGACCATAGGTGACCAAACATTTTCCTTCTTGGTATATACAGGGGCGACTTGATACTGTATAAGTGAAGGGAAGTTCCAATGGCAGGCATTGCCACAAATGCACAAGGATTCTCTGGGGTGACAACTATGGTTCCTTTTACAGATGATGTACCCATCGCCATTGGAGGACACAACGTGTCTATGCTATTATTATATTTTCACAAGACACCAGTTAACATACTGGACAGAGCCTTTATGAGTAAATTAAACATGACAATATCATTTACTGACCAGGGGATAATATGTTCTACCACATGGATCCATTATGTGGATGCACAAGAATTTAAAACACCATTTTATGGTCAGAAAGCACAGAGAGGTGTTCCACTGAAGCTGGAAGTATTCCTTTATGGGGTGCATGTATTACTGCCATGGCTTCCCCGAATATGAGACAAAATATTGAGGTTACCTGAAGAGTTTTTATTAAGATCATAGTACCTACAGACATGGAGGAGGACCAGGTAATTACAGTTGAGCTATAAGAAGCTATAGTAAAGGAAGACAGAAATGTTGCATGGAATCGACCAGAAAGGGTAAATTGGTGCACAGTAATAGACCTCGACGAAACACAAAAACTGACTGACCTGACAGATGAGGCATTGTTTACGGACGAAGACTCAGATGACAAAGTGATGTGTGACCTAAGTCTTACATATCGGGTACAAATTGCGAACAGAGAAAATCCCCAGAAAATGTCATTAGCAAAGACAGTATCGCTCCTCCTCCAAGAGGATTTGGCACACGTACTGAGCACACTGTGGACCAGCAGTCCATACGACATTGGTCTATTAAAAGGATTAGGAGCAATCAAGATTAAACTCAAGAAGGGAGCTATTTTACCACGGGTGAGAGAGTAACCCATGTCAAAGGAAGATGACGAGGGTATTTATGAGACTATTGCTGCTTTAGTGCAACATGGGATTTTAGTACCTTCAGAATCTCCATGTAACATAGATGTGGAACCAATCAAGAAGGCAATGGGGGGTCATGGAGATATTTCTAGGACTTATTACCCTGAATAAAAATGTTTAAGTAAAATTTCCATTGGTGCAAAATCCAGCCACAATATTGTGCAACATCTCAGCCAAAGCTAAATATTTGACTGCAATTGATTTAAAGAATGCTTTATTTTACATCCCCTTGCACGAAGAGTCACAGTATTTGACCTTGTTCACTTACTGTGCAATTAAGTTGCAACATACATGTTTGTCCCAGGGGCACTGCTAGTCACCCGCAGTCTTTAACCGAGTGCTGCAGATGGATTTGGGAAATGTGCAACTTGACAGCACAGTAATACAATACGTAGATAACATCTTGGTGTGCAGCACCACAGAGGAAGAGTGCAGGAAAGACTAAGTGACACTGATGAATGTATTGGAAGAGAAAGGGTATAAAGTGGACGAAGAGAAAATGCAATATTGTCAGTAGTAGGTTCTGTACATAGATCAGTTGTTATAAAAAGAGGGGAGAAAGGTGACACCTGAAAGAGCAGAAGCTTTAATGAACACTGGCAATCCAGAGACAGTAAAAGAGTTACAGCATTTTTTAGGCCTTTGCAATTACTGTAGGGCATGGGTCTTTGATTACAGTACATATGTTAGGCCATCTTTAAAAAAGACATAAGGAAGAACAGAAAGACAAAAGTGACATAGCATGGACAGGTGAAATAATAGAGGCCTTTGATTAGTTGAAGTTAGCAATTACCGCTGCTTCAATGTTAGGGATCCCCAATTATAATGAGGACCTATTTTTGTGTCCCCATTCAAATGTAGTAGATCCAATAATGAGAGGCCATTACCCATGTGAGCAAGCTTTATCTTCAGCAGCTTTTGCAATTAAGAAATCTGCAAACATAACATTGGGCTGTTCTGTTACATTATATGTTGAACATGCTATTTTTGCCATCATTGAACAACCCCAAACCACATTGACAACACAGAGAGCTTTTGGTTATGAGGTGATTATATCAAATCCATTGATCAAAATTGTCAGTTGTCAAGTGGTGAACCCAGCCAGATTCATAGCAGAACCAGTGAAAGAGTGAGATTATGTGCAGGATTGCACCAACTACACTGGGTATTAAGGTGAGATACCCCATGTCAAGGAAAATGCCCTAGGAGGAAGGATAATTCTCTTCACTGATGGGCTCATTATCAATAGATTAGAGCACAGTGAGAGGCATCATGCACCGCAGTGGTGATGGCAGGAGAGAATTACAGCTTTGAGAGAGATTACAGATCTAGATAGAGACACATCTGTTGAAGATAACCCAGAGAGACTAATTAACAAACTAGAAAGATTTATTAGAAAGGAAATATCACAGGATCATCATGCCACTACCTTGGCACAATACCATAAGTCAAAAAGAATCCCCAGGGGCCTACGGGCATACCTTCACCCAATTCTCTGTAAAGAAAATCAAGAGTTCATAAAACATTGGGAACAAATCCTTAACAAATGTTCCCTGGAACTTATATTATTAACCATAGAAGAATTGTCAAAATCCTTATCTGGCATCAATCAAGGGATTGAAGAGATCGAAGAACAATTGTCCTTATTAAAATTAGGAGATAAGCTAAATAAGATTCTTGAGGACACCAACCAGAAATTGGAAGGTTATCGTCAAGACATAGAACAGCATAAGATCAGAAAATTTCAGAGGAATACATTAGACTATGCCAGAGATATAGTGTACTCTTGGTAGGAGTTCGATAACAGCACAAGACCAACTCTGAATAGACAACCCATACAACCACTTATTCCTGTAAATACAGATGGCAGTGATGTGATAAGTGGAGGGGGCACACCACTAATACCACAACTATGGGTAGCCTACCAATATGTGAGACAGCATCCACACAACCAAGTACCATTTCTGCTTTGACCACAGTAACTACTCCAACCCCTTTTTTAGAAGGAGGAAAAACAGAAGAGGTAAAATAGAAAACAAAGAGTGAGGAACAAATAACAGACTCCATAGTACTAAATATCTCCTCTAAACAACGTTCTAACACAAAGATCGATACACTTAATTTAGGTTTATCCTGTATTCCTTTGATGAAGAAATACATTTGTTTAAACTCAGAAAAATGGAACTAAGAGTGTTTTTTGATGCATTACCTGAGACACAGGAGAGATCAAGTTCCTTTGACTTCTTTGAATGGAAATCTAAGAGCTCTTTTCATCCACAACCCTATAATAGATATGTTCAAACTCAAAACTACCAGAGACCTTAAGAAAATCAATTATAACATACAACAAAGGGGGAACATTAGAAAATACCAGTTAAGACTATTAAGGGAACTTGCCAAGGACACTACAATCATAATGAAACCAGCTAACAAAGGGGGAAGCCCTACTTCTATTGGATACCACTCTTTACCATCAAAGATGTTTAGACCTACTATTAGATCACAGAACCTGATAAAATATTTGATTACAGATACTATCACTAAAGCACTCGATGCAGATTGGATAACATCACATTCAGCAGAATTTGTACTCAAAGACTTCCCGGTGACCCCTGTATTTTACGCTCTACCAAACATCCACCGTTCTGACCAATCGTTGCCGGCACAGAGAGTACATTCCACCCATTGGCGATATACCTAGACACAGAGTTACAACCCTTAATACAAACAACAACTACTTACCTTTAAAACACAGAACACTTCTTGCAACTACTAGGTGAATTACACTTCACAGATCCAGATTTTATTCTAATTTCCTTAGATCTTAACAGTCTTTACACATCTATCCCTAATGGCGAAGGGATCAATGCCATAGAATGTCTCCTCTTGGAACATGAACATACACAGATCCATAAGATCTTTGCAATGGAACTAATTAATCTGATTCTCTATAATAACTATTTCGGATATAAAGGACATTTCTACATACAAATAGCAGAGACATCAATGGGCTCTTCAGTAGCCCATACCTATGTGAATATCTTTATGTACCAGTTTGAGAAGACATATGTTCTAGATACTCAACCATGGCCATCGGAAATTGTATCCTGGAGATGATACATAGATGATATGTCTGCTATTGGGAAAGAAAATGAACCCGTGTACCCAACACTAGGCCCTTAAAGATGAGGTAGCAATACTTTAAGATGGATGGGGATGCAGAGTACACTCAAACAGCAATAATCAGACTAACTCAGGAAGTTGGCAAAGTACGTCTGTTTTTATATCAATTATCTAAAACAGGGGGTATAACAACCATCAACGAACATCCACTCGATCTTCTCACTCAGTTAGTTTAATAAAAACCATAGCTTATATAGTAAAAACTTGTCATAATTGATGTCAATCTACGTGGCAAACTACAAAAACCTACTTGGGAAAGTGATAGGCTTAAAGGGACCATCTAGGTATACGTTTCATACTTATTCAGGGAAATGATTGGGTCTCTAACATCAGGTGGGGCAACTAAGCCCTCCTGGAGTGGAAGTCACTAAGAACGTCATCAAATACACAACGTCCTATTGGTTACATAAACTATAGGGCTCTCTATTACGTGGCCCTCTACAATTGGTTGTGACCCTTGTACTCCTCTGTTATATTCCACACACGCTAGCAGCCCGCAGGCTGGTACCCAGGTGCTGGTGGGCTGGTCATGACCATAGCTTCCCACCTAATTAGCCTGCCATCTATCATCCCTCTTGCTGTCTGCCAGTCAATTACCCTTTGAACATGGCCTTGGAAATGTTCTCTGTGCCTGAGAATAAAAGGCAGTATAGGCATACTTTGTCTCTTGGTTTTGATACAGCTCAACTCAGTTTCTATTTTCATCAAACCATTTGACTGAAGACCATGTTTCAGAGCTTTTCTGTATTTAAAATACTATTAACTGATGAACCTCTGACGTCTTCAATGTTCTTGCTCCTCACCTCAGACAAGATTTTGTTCTTTTCACATGTTTTGTATGTACTGCATGAACATCCAAGCTCATGGTGCCCTTGACTTCCTGGGCCAGCCAAGCCTTTCTTGAATCCACCTTTGTCATTAAGTTAACTGTGCCACACTGAAAAAGCCTTTCTATTCAAGGGTCCAGACTCTGCTGAAGGGCATTGTGGAACATCAATAGTCTATACATTCCTATGCATATATGTTGGCGCATCTATTCACTACATAGCCAGCCTTAAGAATATTTGTCTGCTTGCGTTACTGCATCTGTACAATTGTAAAATGAGTTTGCATTTTCTTCATCATTTCTTTAACATGAGCATCGTCATCTCGAGCCTGAAATGTTGCTCATCTTTTACATCTCCTCCTTTGATCTAATAGAATGTTTGTGGTCTTCAGCCTCTTTTCTGGTTGCATCAGCTTTGCTTCGCATGAAGTCATCAGTCTTGTTTCATGCTTGTTTATTTTCACACTTCCTCTGGGGTTTCATTCAAATGACCATCATATTGTCGTGAGTGCATATATGGCGTCCCCAATGGGTGTCTCACTTCCAGGATTCTTTTTCGTATAGGTATTTTCACTGGTATTGCATGTGTCTCACACTCTGGCTCCCAAGATATAGGCATCAGGGGGTGGAGCTTTGAGTGGGGGTACTTGGCTCCGCCTCTACATTACAAAAAATGAACTCCTACAATTCTTTCAATACTTAAATAACTGCCATGATCATATCAAATTCACAATGGAAGGGAGAGAACCCAACATCCATTTCTTAGATGTATCAGTCACGTTCACAGGAACAGAAATGTTGACTAATATTTACAGAAAACCCACTGATGTAAATAATACACTCTATATTATTGGTTTCACCCTAAACACCTTAAAGAAAGTCTACCAGATAGTGAATTTTTAAGATTGAAAAGAATAGTTGTCATGACCCATTTCCTTGAACGCCCCGAGGTTCGGGCCCCCAACAAGTTTAGGCATCCTTGGCCAAGGCCCTCTTGGGGCAAGTCCTGGCGCCTTTGGCGCCAGGCTCATACTTAATGAGACTTGTGCTTGGTGCTGGGGACTACTTTTTCAATGCCAGTCAACATTGAGGCATCCACATAGCTTGGCTCCTGGGAACCAAGCTATGCGGTATAGTGTTTTGGGTGTGGTAGCCTAGGGACTACTTTTCCTGGACTATTTTTCTTGAGGCTATTTAAACCACACCCGATTGGAAGAACACGCTTTGCGTTACTTTGCGATCCAGCAACATGACGCTCACCGTATTCTGCAGCATCTGCAAACCTCGGATGAACCGCACCTGAAAGGACAAAAGGACATCGTTATTAGCAGCAGCTTACCTGAGATTCCACCGTTAGCTGTCCACTGCTCCTGCGAGCAGCATCCAAGGAACAGTGTGACTCCTGGATCGTCGAACCTGCAAGAGAGAAAAGAGACATTAGACAATACATTTGAGCCGGCAGCTTACCTCAAGTCACCTCTCGATCAGCACCACTCTGGAACTCCTTGCTCCGGTGAACACCACAACCTGCGGGAGAAAAAGACAACAGGTTAGCAAGGCAAGACATCATCATAGCGCTACGCAAGCACTCACCTACCGCATCAAGGCGCTGTCGAAACACCATCACTCGCCGGTGAGTCCAAAACCAGCCAACGTTCCACAGCGGACTTCCGCGCACCTAAAGAGAGAAAAAAGACATTAGTAATTCAAGGAAAGGCTTACAGTATACAGTAATAAGACCTACCTGACAGACTCTAAAAGGGCATCATCAGTGAAGTAACTAGATCGCATTCGCCCACAGAGGACAACGCGCCCCTGCCAAGAAGGCAGGACGGAGAGCATGCCAGAACCCAAAACAAGGCGAGGAAAGGTCCGGGAGGGGCCGCGCGCATACCGGGTGTTGGGAGGCTCTTACCCCTGTTGCCCAGACTTGAACATTGCCCACCTGTTTTCCAGGCAGAACTGCTGATAAATCCAGGGAGCGACTGAGAGGGGTACCAGAGTCCCGGCAGCTGGGTGGCGTCCCCGTGGATACCAGGTGAGCGTAATAGAACGTGAAGCCTACCGAACCTATCCATCTGGGTGCCATGGAAACATCAGAATTAGACCAATTGGCCCAATTGTTGGGAGAGCTTTGTGCCGAGGTTCACTCGGCCAGACAGGAGACTAACGCTCTTTGGAGAGACTTATTGGTGACTAAAGAGCGTACCGAAGACATTAGCAGGCAAGTCTTGCAATCCCAAGCGGGTCAGCCGTCTCTACCTGGGAGCAACCCACCGATGCAAAATCCTATCATGTCAACCACAGCCTCACCTCTGGTACAAGTCGTGTTACCAGGTACAGTTCCTTTGGCACCACCGGAGAGGTTTGCTGGAGATCCACGAAAATATGCAACTTTCAGGAATCAATGTCGCCTCCATTTTCTTTGCAGGCCGGGAGCATTCCCAAATGACCAAGCCCGGGTAGCTTTTGTTTTATCATACCTAAGTGGCAGTGCCGCAGATTGGTTGGTACCATTGGTATCCCATGATGACCCTTTATTACATAACTTTGGGAACTTCCAGAGGGAGATGGCAAAACTCTTTGCTCGCCATACACGAGAACAAGCTGTGGACAATGAACTCCTTTCCCTCAGACAGGGGAATCAGGACCTACTAACGTATATCGCCACTTTCAACCGATTGGTTGCTGAAGCGAGGTGGCCTGAAAACAAAAGAACCACGCTGTTTCACCGAGGCCTACGAGGCGAACTAAAAGACGTCCTAGCTCAAGTGATTGACCCTCCGAGGGATTGTTCAGAATTCATAGACTTGGTAGTGCAACTGGACCACCGGTTTCAAGATCGAAAGGCAGACCGTTCGAAAATGGACCTACGGCCAGTGTATGCTAGGCCTAGAGACAATGCACCTCGACTACAAGAGAATACTGTGGAACCCATGCAAATCGGAGGGGTAAGGCCCCCTGTAACAAAACTAGAATGAGATAAAAGGAGGCAACTACACCTATGTCTGTACTGCGGAAAGTCAAGGCATTTCCTGAAGGACTGCCGAGTAAAACCTCTGAGGAAGGTTATTGGAGCCACCGAAAAGGATGAAGAGAAGGAGTGTCAGTCAGGAAACTGCCTAGCTCGGCAAACGTAGAGGTCAGTTTGTCGAGTAAGGGAAATGAGCCACCGACCTCACACCGGTGATCTTAATCAATAACCAACGGTCGTCAAGAATGCATGCCATTGAAGCATACATCGACAGCGGAGCATTTGGGAACTATATAGATCAGGACTTAGCTGCAGAGATGGGGCTCCCCTATGTTCCAAGCCAACTACAGACAAGGTAACCACAGTGGATGGAACTGAAATCGCTTCCGGACCCGTAACCCAGCGCACAGCTGAAATAACCACGCTGTGCCAGGATGGACACCGAGAGCTTATTTTGTTCGATCTCATCAAGAAACCTCAATTCCGGCTTATACTAGGGATGCCATGGTTAATCGCTCACAACCCTTTGATTGACTGGCGGGCAAGAAAATTTACCTTTACCAGCAACTGCTCTCCAGCCTGTTATTACTAAGGACCAAAACCCGCTTTCAGTATCTCTACGACTCCAGCAGGGGCAACTTTGGGAGTCACTAGTACCTTGTCTGAAGAATACCAAGACTTCCAGGATGTATTTCAGAAGGACCAAGCAAACACGCTACCCCCGCACAGGCCCTATGACTGCCAGATCGACCTTGTTCCCGGTGCTCAGGTTCCTTGTGGCAGGATTTACGCTCTCACGGAACCCAAAAACATTCATCTGAAGGCTTATTTAGACCAGTATCTCGCAAACGGATTCATCCGCCCATCCAAGTCCCCTGCAGCCAGTCCTTTGTTCTTTGTACCGAAAAAAGAAGGGGACCTAAGAACCTGTATTGACTATCGCGAAATAAACCAGATCACTGTAAAGAACCGTTAGCCCTTGCCCCTCATCCCTGAGATGCTGGACCAGGTCAAAGATGCCCAGATTTACACCAAAATGGACCTTCCAGGAGCACACCACCTGGTGTGGGTCAGAAGCGGAGACGAATGGAAAACTGCTTTCCGCACCAAATATGGGTTGTTCGAATATCAAGTCATGGACTTTGGGTTATGCAACGCCCCTGCAGCATTTCAGTATTTTATGAATGACGTTTTGAGAGAGTTAATAGATGTCTGCGCCCTAGTGTACATAGATGATATCTTAGTGTACTCAACTTCGAAACAGGATCACGTCAAGCAAGTCCGTTCAGTCCTCTCCAAGCTCCGTGAACATCGTTTATATGTAAAACTGGAAAAGTGTTTTTTCCACGTCACCGAAGTTGAGTTTCTGGGTTTTATTCTTACACCGGGAGGCATCAGAATGGACCTGCATAAGGTGGACGCCGTTTTGAAATGGCCATCACCAACATCTGTAAAAGGGGTACAAAGCATGTTGGGTTTTGTGAATTTCTACCGCCGGTTCATACCAGATTTCTCACAGGTTGTACACCCGATCACCACCTGTTAAGAAAAAATAATAAAAAATGTGCCTGGACCGAAGAAGCAGAAAGAGCCTTTCTGGACCTCAAGAAAAGATTTACCTAAGCGCCAATCCTGCGACATCCTCGCCCCGATCTCCCCTATATCGTGGAGACAGACGCTTCCAGCATAGCAATGGGAGCTGTCCTCTCGCAAAGAGACCCAGTAACAGGCCAGCTACATCCAGTGGCCTTTTGGTCGAAGAAATTCTCCCCCCCGGAGATGAATTATGCCATCACGGATAAGTAAATTTTGGAGATCAAGTCTGCCTTTAAGGCCTGGCGGCATTACCTTTTGGGGGCCAGACACACCATCACAGTTATCACAGATCACTGAAACCTGCAATATCTTAAATCAGCCAACGCCCAGTCATCACGCCAATTGCGGTGGGCCCTTTTCTTCGCCGAATACGACTATGTCATCAATTTTCGACCAGGGGTCAAGAATGGAAAAGCTGACGCACTCTCTCGCACAGGCACTGATGACCTGGTATATACTACTCCAGAACCAGTCCCCATCATACCGGAAGACAAGATCTTGGTTCTCACTATGGCCTTAACCCAAGCTGAACTTGAGAACAAGATTCAACAAACTATGAACCCAGACACCCTCCTCACCTGGCAAGCACAAGGGGAACAATATTCCATTAAAGATCATTTACCTTTTTTTAAGGATCGGTTGTACGTACCCGCCAAAGACTTACAACAACAGATTGTTGCTAGTTACCATGATTCCCTGATCGAAGGGCACCCAGGAATTACCAAGACTCTGGCCAAGGTAAAACAAAACTTCTGGTGGCCAGCCTGGCGCAAAGATGTCATTCAGTATGTTCTGTCCTGCGGAGTCTGTGCGCAAAACAAGTCGCAGAAACAAAAACCATCCGGTCTTTTAGAACCTTTATACATTCCACCCACTCCCTGGCACACTCTTTCCCTCGACTTCATTACTGACCTGCCTCCTAGTCAAGGTTTTAACACCATCCAGGTGGTAGTGGACTTATTCTCTAAGATGGCGCATTTTTTCCCACTCAAAGGCCTCCCTGATGCACCCACTTGAGCCAAGGTATTCCTGGACGGTATTGTAAAACTACATGGCTTCCCTTCAGTCCTGGTCTCCGATCGAGGTAGCCAATTTATCTCCAACTTCTGGAAGAAATGTACTATGGCACAAATTGACGTCAGGCTATCCACTAGCCATCACCCCCAAATGGAAAGTCAGACCGAGAGGACCAACCAGACCCTCGAACAATACCTACGGTGCATGTTACACCATGAACTAAGAGACTGGAAAGATTTGCTATGGATAGCCGAGTACGCATACAACTCCTTTCACTCCAGTACCGGGCAAACACCCTTTTATATCCTTTATGGCAGACACCCACGCACCTCAGAATTGGATTTCCCAACAAGCTTGGAAATGCCAGCAGTAAAAACTCTTCACACCAACATCACTCAGGCTTTTAAAAAGGCCCAAGAACACCTTAACCTCGCCAAAGAAAAACAAGAGCAATTTGCCGACCAACACCGAAAAAAGGCCCCAGACTATCAAATAGGAGACAAGGTTTGGTTAGCTGCCAAGTTTGTACCCATCAAGGAAACCCGGACTTTTCAACCCAGGTACTTAGGACCTTACACCATCAAGGCAATTATCAATCTAGCAGCCGTCAAACTAGATTTACCACCTACCCTGCAGATTCACCCAGTATTTCATGTATCCCTACTAAAACCAATGCAACCCGGTACACGGGTTGAGACGCCACGAAAACCCATAATTATTGACGGGGAACCAGAATTTGAAGTCAGAAGCATCTTGGATTCCAAGTATTCAAGGGGAAGGTTATATTACCTAGTCGATTGGAAATGATTCGGACCACAAGACAGATCCTGGGAACCCTGTGAAAACATTCATGCACCACGTTTGCTCAGAAAATTCCATCGCAGCTTACCAACTAAACCAGGGCCGGACAGAAGGAACGCCTTGAGAGGGGCCTTGGGGGGGAGTGCTGTCACGACCCATTTCCTTGAACCCCCCGGGCAGGCCCATGGGCCAGGAGGGTTCTCGGTTCGGGCCCCCAACAAGTTTAGGCATCCTTGGCCAAGGCCCTCTTGGGGCAAGTCCTGGCGCCTTCGGCGCCAGGCCCATACTTAATGAGACTTCTGCTTGGTTCTGGGGACTACTTGTTCAATGCCGGTCAACATGGAGGCATCCACATAGCTTGGCTCCTGGGAAGCAAGCTGTGCGGTATAGTGTTTTGGGTGTGGTAGCCTAGGGACTACTTTTCCTGGACTATTTTTCTTGAGGCTATTTAAACCACACCCGATTGGAAGAACACGCTTTGCGTTACTTTGCGATCCAGCAACGTGACGCTCACCGTGTTCTGCAGCATCTGCAAACCCCAGATGAACCGCACCTGAAAGGACAAAAGGACATCGTTATTAGCAGCAGCTTACCTGAGATTCCACCGTTAGCTGTCCACTGCTACTGCGAGCAGCATCCAAGGAACAGCGTGCCTCCTGGATCGTCGAACCTGCAAGAGAGAAAAGAGACATTAGACAATACATTTGAGCCGGCAGCTTACCTCAAGTCACCCCTCAATCAGCACCGTTCTGAAACTCTTTGCTCCGGTGAACACCACAACCTGTGGGAGCAAAAGACAACAGGTTAGCAAAGCAAGACATCATCATAGCGCTGCGCAAGCAATCACCTACCGCATCAAGGCACTCTCGAAACACCATCACACGCCGGTGAGTCCAAAACCAGCCAACGTTCCACAGCGGACTTCCGCGCACCTAAAGAGAGAAAAAAGACATTAGTAATTCAAGGAAAGGCTTACAGTATACAGTAATAAGACCTACCTGACAGACTCTAAAAGGGCATCATCAGTGAAGTTACTAGATCGCATTCGCCCACAGAGGACAACGCGCCCCTGCCAAGAAGGCAGGATGGAGAGCACGCCAAAACCCAAAACAAGGTGAGGAAAGGTCCGGGAGGGGCCACAGGCATAGCGGGTGTTGGGAGGCTCTTACCCCTGTTGCCCAGACTTGAACATTGCCCACCTGTTTTCCAGGCAGAACTTCCCCGCTGATAAATCCAGGGAGCGACCGAGAGGGGTACCAGAGTCCCGGCAGCTGGGTGGCGTCCACGTGG
The DNA here is from genome assembly GCF_040938575.1 of Ambystoma mexicanum. Taxonomy (NCBI): domain Eukaryota; kingdom Metazoa; phylum Chordata; class Amphibia; order Caudata; family Ambystomatidae; genus Ambystoma; species Ambystoma mexicanum. The sequence continues at coordinate 137,157,909 of NC_090941.1, read as the reverse complement.
ATACTAGGTGAGCGTCACAATAGTCCAATACAGAGAATCTACAAAAACAATATGAACAGATGACGGACAGGTTTAAAGATCAAGGTTTTCCAGAGGAAATCTTAGACAAAGCTATATCAAGATCTGAATCACATAAAAGGGAGCACCTCCTTTAAGGGGCCCATAAGAAGGAAAATACAAGACTAATTCACACATTGAAATTTTCCTCACAACGTTATCAGATTAGGAAGATTATCAACAAAAAATTGGGACTTGTTTAAACTGGACCCCAATTTGAATTGGTTATTTCCAGAGCCCCCAATGTTAGCCTACAAAAGGGGTAGGAACTTGATGGACACACTAATCAGAGCAGAGAGATCAAGGAAACCAACACAGAAAACATTATGCAAACCTAAACGTGGGGCATTTCCATGTTTAAAGTGCCAGCACTGCTTGAATATTATCAAAGTAGAGTACATCAGGGACCCTAACACAGGGAAGAAATTAAAACGTAATGATTATGCCACCTCTGATAGTAAAAATGTGATATATGCCTTAGGATGCCTGTGTGGAAAATACTACGTGGGAAAAACCACACATAAAGCGAAAGAAAAATGGACAGAGCATAAATCCAACTTAAGGACTGCCTATTTAAAATCTCCTGTATAGAGACACTTTAGAGATAATAGACACACTGCAGCGCAACTGAGATGCATCATCTTGGAAGACATTCATCCTCTCCCAAGAGGTGGCGATTTTGCAAGACGACTCTCACAGAGGGAACTCTATCGGATTCACCGCTTAGACTCGATGACTGCACTGGGAATGAACGAGGAATTCTATCTCGGGCGTTCCTATGAAATTTTAGTTGATGAGATATTTTACTCTATTCAGCACAGAAATCAGATGACAGGGTACTAATACACTAAGAGGAAACATTGCCAATTTACCCATTAGACAGCCTTTACCTTTGTGATTATACATAAATTGAGTGACAGGTAATAGTAACACTAGACTGCGAGGTGGTCGGTCAATTGTAATGTGACAATGAAATCTATGACATAGATGAACACCAGAATGCACTCATATGAGGCAGTTGGATACTCTAAAGATGACTCACATCTATATGTATATTAGGTAATGTTGAACTTTTCCTAACACAGTAATTTATAAAGATATAGCATAGGATGAACATAAGGCTGTTTCAACATATTGAACTATTTGTATTCTAATGTCAACCATAAAAAACAAAAAATGAACAGAATGTGCACTCTCTTGAGGCAGCAAGATTTGAAAAAGTATGCAATGATTACCAATTAGGCTATAAACAAGCTTGCGCATATTTAATATGTTTCAGGAATGGATGAGTTAATATGTAATATATTGGTAATACAGGAGAATTTACCAACAGTTTTACACAATAGCATTCGACTTATCACAAGGAGTACAGAGTGAACAACTTAATAAGATGAACCACATAAGGGTTGTGACATCCGATAGACCGCAAGATCTGTTATCGAGCACAAGCGAGTCTTGTTTACAAATTTGACGTCATAAACGTAATACGTAATGACGCGACATTACGTTGTTATATAGGGTGGCCATTTTGCGGCATACTGAAACCGCTTCAATAGGAAAGTTACACACGATCAACACGGATACTTCAACACTGTTGAGTAAGTTGGGCTACGAAGTTTAATATGCGCTAGTGACTCCATCTTACCTATTAAAAACTTGGGGTCCTTATGTTGACATCACCTTTTGATCTACAGACCGACAAATTACTAAATCTAACATTTAAAGTTGAAAATCAAGCCGTGGGAAGTCTCTACTGGGAGTTCCTGACACATCCTTACCTTAGGTGAGTGCAGTCATTTAAGAGTTGATTGCTCCATACAATTAAGCGTAACCTGAATAAGTAAATTAGGATTCTTTATCACTAGAGAGAAAGTGGTGGTGACATTTTGGGCCTGAGAGGATTCACATGTTCACTGTCAAAAGAATTCCTTTATCATCTCACAGTGAGGTGAGTATTTGCCCATTCTAATTATTTGCAAGTTCTGTATATCGAATTCAAAAGATGTTTTTTTCTGAAAAGTTAGAAATCTAATGTTGCTTTACACTGAAATGGAACATAGACTATCCTTGGAGTAGGATTAATTGAACTTGTCTGTTAAAATGTACGTATGGACACAGCTCTTTAATCAGTAACTTGTCATTAAAAGTATAGGAGGGCTTAACACATTGACAGAACAATATGTCGTACTATGGTTCATTATAACAAAGTTGAATCACTATCATTTTAAATGGATTGAAGATTATCATATGAATTCAATTTAATGACTTTGATTTTGACTTTGATTTTGTAAAAATGTACCATTGACGGGTTGACTAAAACAATCTTATCTACACTTTTTTATAGAATTGGTTGGAAAATTGACCGCTGATGAAGAGAATGATTTTCTCGAAACGCGCTGGGCCTGATGAATAAACACTTTACTGTATAATACGTACATTGAATCAAGACACATTTTGGATACTATGAAATACATCTGTTGATTAGATTATCATTCTTAACTCTAAGAAAATTGAAATGTTATCAAATCAGATAAAATCATTTGTTTAATGATTGGCTCTGTTATTGAGCCTATGATAGTGTGCGAGGGTCGGGAGTTCCCTATTTGGGAACCTTTTTCATTTCAGCATTGAGACAGTGACAAGTGTAAGATTTCTAGCGCATTTATCAGCACAAGCGTCAGAGTTTGTAGCATTGATATTGGTGCAACATGTGCCCAAGGAAGAAGCTGTAACGGTGTACTCCGAATCTGCCTACGTGATGTCAACAGTATATGCAGAACTGTCATGATGGGAAAGGAAGGGCTTCCTGTGTGCAGCATGTGCCATTATTAGACAGGCTCATAGAAGCACGTATATGTCCATCGTCCATCATAGTGGTGATGTGTGCAGTGCACATCAGAGGTGTGGATTTGATTTCTCATGGCAGCAAGGCCACCGACCTAGAAGCAAAAAGAGCAACATGGGTGTTGAAGGAGAGTTTTAATATGCTACCTATAGAGAAAATTATCGAATTACAAGGGAGGGTACCACCAGAAAAGCAAGAGTTCTGGAAAAAGAAGAGGATGCAGATTGTCCCCCACAAATGCAATGTGGTGGCAAGAAGCACCGGAAAACTTGTTATGCCCCTATGGCTGCTTACAGTAGCTTTAGAACAGTTGCAGTACTCATCACACACATCAAGTGTCATGCAGTACTGATTTCGGAGGACTGGTTAATTCCTAATCTGGCTGAGCACGTTGCTAACTTTGTCATAAATTGTTGTTATGCCAAATATTTACAGATGGGTATACTCTGCGAACAGTGAGAGGAGCAATACCCCACGCTACAGCACCATTTGAGCATTTGCATTTCCAGTATGTGGATATGCTCCAAATTTGTAACGGCTGTAGATATATGCTAGTGGTCATATGCCCCCTTTCTCGTAGGATCAAATCCGATCCATGCCCACATCCAGATACCACATGTGCTGTGAAGTTCCTCGAAGCCAAAGGGCGAAGGCCCAGGAAAAAGGCCATGTCCAGAGCTCTCGTCTGCTCTGCTGCGAGAGCACTATCAACCCTGGAGCAGAGGATCCCCCCACCATCTACCGAAATTCCACCGGAGCGCATACTGTTGAACATCCCCGCACCAGCATCCATGGCGCGTGCTGCGGCCCACGAGGAGCTCGGCCTCACCAAAATGGCCATGAAGGCTGCCGTAACATCACCGCCGTGGCCCGTGTTAGGGAGAGTTCTCTGTTTAGGCTGAATTTCCTAACCTAGTGAGTCCCCCAGCAGCTTTGCTGGATTTCTGGAGTTTGTTTTTTTCCATCCTACCAAGAGTGAGACTCTTTTTCTCCCACTCTTGGACATGAATGTGTGTAATTCCTTTGAATGTCAATGTGTTCTATGGGCTATGGGGTCTTTTACTCCATAGGGTCTCATATGTTTTGCGATGTGTGTTACAAAGCACCCTTCGTGCCGTAGCACTGGGGCGTCCTAGCAGACCTCCATCATAGACTCCATACCCGGGGACTGACTACTGTCTCCCCGGGCATGTAAAGTCACCATTGGCTTTACTAGACCTAAATTTACTAACAGAACTAGTACACACCATCCTATTGTGGACGTACTAGTAGGGGTAATTCAATTACTCCTAGGTCTGTTATTCGAGGGGGCACTGTCCCATCCCCCCTCGTCGAGTTTTGGCTGGTGGCAGTGGAAACTACTTGTTATATTCGACCCCGAATATAACTCTATGGGATTCTTCCCATTCTTGGAGGTTAATACTTTTCCTCGTTAATCTCTAACATACCACCGGTTTATTTATCTTAAATAAATCTATCGGTTGGTATTTTCTGCCAGAACTCGGTTTTTAAAATGGTGTCTGTGTTCGTCTCTGTGACTCCTAAACCAAAGGTTGAGCCCTTTGTTCCACTTTTTGGCGGGCCTCTACACAGAGGCCCTCCAAAGTGGTGCCATTCTGTCTGGGTACCACAGGGGGTGTGGGAGGGGGTTTAGGCACCCTGGACTGAGTTGCCTTGCCAACTCCGGTCGCACTCTGGTGTGATTGGCCCAAGTGGTGAGCCACCCCGCTCACCACTTAGCGTGTTTTGATTGACAGCTAGGCTGAATGAATGGGGGTTTTCTGCATAAAAGCAGGGCTTTTGGGACTGGATCTTCAGAAGTTGCCACAGGACCTAAGAATCCGACGAGGGTAAAGCTGAGCCGACCTGCAACGACGACACCTCCGGTGGAGCCCTGCTGAACCGACTCACCACTTCCCGACGACAGAGGAGATCTCCCTGCCGGAGAGTCTCTTCCCCTGACTGGTGGGAACAACCAGTCCCCTTTGCTTTTTCTTCGCTCCAGGACGCAGTGGTCGAATTGCCCGTGCAGAGAACCTCGGCAACCGGATAGCCACTAAACCTGTACCGCGACCAAAAAGTGGTGCCTGGTGACGGAGCACTCCGCGGCTGGTCTCTTCCCTGGTGGTGCACCGGACTTCACTTTTCTTTGACGACGAGATCATCTCTACTCTTGGCAAAGACCCGACGTGCATCCACCACCAGGAACAACTGCCCCCGCCGGAGCTGTCTCTCCACAAACAAGGTACCGTGTCCGCCTGGCTTCCCTTTCTGCCGGATAGAGTGAGGTGTGTTAATCCTCGCCTTTCCATTGGGTCGCCTCCAAGCTTTCTTAACTTTCTGTTCTGAACTGGTCCAATCTTTCAATAACAATTTGCGACAAAGACTCGAAGTGCATTTCCACTATGATACTTTTCTGGGACACATCGCCTTGCCTCTCTCCGAGTGGGCCTGGCCTCTGAACTTTGTGATCTGCAGTAGACCCTGCCTTACTTGCCTTGCATTTGTTCGTAAAATTATTGGCACCGAGTTGATTTCATAACCTGCCTTATTTTTCTCTCCCATCCTAACGAATACTAGAGTGCCATCTAGGTTAAAGCATACACCTCTGTCTGCAAATAAGTGATGCCGTTGAACCTAGACTTGTCGAACTATTGTTAGGGGGATTGATCTTTTTCTTATAGTAATTGTGATTGAAGTGTTTACCGTTTTAGTGCCAGAGTGATTTTCATAGATGTGTTTTTATAAATAAATAACTATATATCTTTACACCAAATCCTTGTTCCGTGTTTGCTTGTTCTACTGTGTAAATTGCCCTATTTTGTATACTCCACATACTGCCTAACTCTTCTTGAGGGAAGTCTGACTGCTCAGCCACAGCTATCAAGTGAATCTGTGTGGTACAGACTGCTACCAAGTGGGTTTACTGCCAAACACCTGTAGTCCTAAATCTTTTGCAGTGGTCCCAGAGGGAACTGCACAGGTTTCCGCCTAACAGCCCGAGCCCCTAATAGACCCGTGGAGCCTGCCAGCCCCTCCCCTACTGCTTTAAAGGTAGTGGGAGGTGACCAACAGGTGAAGCCACAGGGCGAAGGCCCAGGGAAAAGGCCACATCCAGAGCTCTCGTCTGCTCTGCTGCGAGAGCACTATCAGCCCTCGAGCAAAGGATCCCCCCCACCATCTACCGAAATTGCACCGGAGTGCATACTGATGAACATCCCTGCACCAACATCCACGGCACATGCTGCGGCCCGCGAGGAGCTCGGTCTCACCAAAATGGCCACCCCCCATTGCCACAGCAACCTATATCAACCATGAAGGCCGCCGTAACATCACCACTGCGGCCCGAGCCCCTAATAGGCCCGTGGAGCCGGCCAGTCCCTCCCCTACTGCTTTAAAGGTAGTGGGTGGCAACTGACAGGCGAAGCCACAGGGCAAAGGCCCAGGGAAAAGGCCACGTCCAGAGCTCTCATCTGCTCTGCTGCGAGAGCACTATCAGCCCTGGAGCAGAGGATCCCCCCACCATCTACCGAAATTGCACCGGAGTGCATACTGATGAACATCCCCGCACCAGCATCCACGGCGCATGCTGCGGCCCACAAGGAGCTGGACCTCACCAAAATGGCCGCCCCCGTTGCCACAGCAACCTACATCAACCATGAAGGCCGCCGTAACATCACCGCGGTGGCCCGAGCCCCTAATAGGCCCGTGGAGCCTGCCAGCCCCTCCCCTACTGCTTTAAAGGCAGTGGGAGGCGACCGACAGGCGAAGCCACAGGGCGAAGGCCCAGGGAAAAGGTCACGTCCAGAGCTCTCGTCTGCTCTCTGCTGCTTGAGGGTGCAGGTGCCGACACAAGGTAAGAGACCCTCCACTAATTTCCCCCCCGCATTGCTAGCGAGCAGGCTATCCCGCTTACGAGCCCGCACAGCAGCCCCGCCTGCCTGCGCTACTCCCCCATCACTGCTCTGCAGAAATGACCACCCATGCACAAGGCTAACCCTCCCCTCCGCCGCATTGCATGTCCCGACCACCCTATGGCGGACACCGGCCCCCTTCCCGGCCCATCACTGCCACCCTGCCACTTTCACCTCGTGGCCTCATGCCACCAATAAAGCCTCCTGCTCATTTACCCCCCTAGGAAGGCACCCCAGTGCAGGAGCCTCCTCGTGCGTAACGCCGAGTGGGAATAAACTATGTCCCTCTGCAGGACCCCAGCCATCAGCGCAAATCTCTATAAAAGAGCTCACTGACTCTATTATTGCTCATGACATATTTGCAGCCGCGAATACCAATGCTGCTGTACCTGTAAGCACCCCCAGCACTGACATTGTTGAACCTTGTATAGGCGCCACCATTGCTAATGCTAATTGTATTGTGACACGTGATGTATGCAATGACCAACCTGATATGTGTGCCTCCAGCACTGCCATTGTTGAACCTTGTATAGGCACCACCACTGCTAGTGCTAATTGTATTGTGACACGTGATATATGAAAAGACCAACCTGATATGTGTACCCCCAGCACTGCCATTGTTGAACCTGATATAGGCACCACCATTGCTAATGCTAAATGTATTGTGACACGTGATGTATGCAAATACCAACCTGATTTGTGTGCCCCCAGCACTGCCATTGCTAAGCGTGATATTTCCACTGCCACCTCTCTCACCAAGTCTGCCACCTTACATTCTACTGCTGATCATGTCCTGTGCGCTACCACCAATGCTACCAAAACCACTACTGACCACGCTGCCAGCCCTATCATTGTAGCTTGTACTACAAATACCAACTCTCCCATGGATTGTTCTCGGGCGGGTGTTGTTACTAACAACAAGCCTACCGCACCCACCCCCCAACGCGGGGAATCCAAGCAAGCCATCCACACTCAAGTGTGCCCTCATCAATGCGCGATCCATCCTTGCGAACGCTCTAGATATCCATGAGCTTCTCTGTAAATCAAACCTGACCTATTATTCATTAGTGAAAGGTGGCTCCATGAAGCCGCAGGCCCAGCACTGGCCATTGCCCTGCCCGATGGATACACAATTTTCAGACAAGACCGGAAATCACAAAAGGGTGGGGGGGTTGCACTGATAGCAAAGCAATCCATCCTCATCAGAAGAATCCAGGGAGACCCTCCACACAACTGCGACTACATGCTCATCAAAATCAACCCCTCGCCTAGCTGCACCGTTACCGTCCACGTCACCTACCACCCACCAAGACCAGCGGGAGAATTCCAGGAAGCATTTCTACACGCCATTAGCGACAACCTCAAGAAAACCACCATGTCCATCCTCCTCGGCGACATGAACCTTGGTCTCAATGACCCCGCAGATGGGAAGGCTGCCTCCCTCAACAATGCCCTCGCAACACTTGGATTCAAACAAGAAGTGTTAAAACCAACCCACAACAAAGGTTGCATCCTGGATTGGATCGCCCAACATAACTGTCCGGTATCGACCCCAGTCATGTCTCCCATTCCGTGGTCGGACCACTCCATTATCAACTTCAATCTCAACTATAACAGAACCCTTACCACCACTCAAGAAACACTGCTGCCCGCCCTCACCAGGAGCACCAAGCAACTCACCAAGGAAAGACTACTTCCACACCTCCAGGTGCCCGAACCCAAACACCCATTCACCACCAATCCAGACACCCTCGCATAAAACCTACAACGCTATTATCACCAAGCCATAGTCATCATTGCACCTCTCACACAAAGGAAAGCCAAACCCACCAACAAAACAAACTCATGGTTCACCCAGGATCTCTTGAAACTACGCTCACAAAAACGATTAGCTCTCACAGCTTGGCAAATGAACCCTAATGACACCACCAAGCAATCCTTTAAAAACATCGCCAAACAATACAAATCCGCCATCATCACAGCCAAAGCCAACTCCTTTAATACCAGAATTGCCAACGCTAAATCTGGATCCAGAGAAATCTTCACAATCTTCAGAGAATTGGAGACTCCCACTCCCCCATCTAACCCCTTGAATAAAGACAAAGAATGGTGTAACAGCATTCAAGAAGCCATGCTCAACAAGCTGAATAGTCTACAAGAAAAAATCATCAGTCACCAAAAAGCCTTATCGCAACAACTATCTGACCTACACCAGAACACCCCATCCGTAATCCCAGTTTTTTAATTCCAGGAGATGACAGAAGAGGAAGTCCTAACCATACTCAATTCGATCAAACCCTCCAACTGCAAGGGCGATTCATGTCCGGCCCAGATCATCAAGGACAGCGCCTCCACATTGGTACCGTTCTTCACAGCCTTCATCAACGCTTCTCTCAAATCCAACCAAGTGCCATCCTGCCTCAAAGAAGCATGGGTGCGCCCACTGTTGAAAAAACCAACAAAGTCACCAGGGAACTACAGGCCCATCACGACAGTTCCCTTCCTGCTAAAGATTTTGGACAAAGCTGCATACCTCCAAGTGCAGAAATACCTTGAAGCTCATCATTTGTTTGGTCTCCGGCAATCCGGCTTCCGCCCCAACCAAGGTACAGACACCGCATTATTGGACCTTAAGAACCAAATCTTTGACCTCAGAGAGATAGGCAGACCAGCCCTCCTACTTCTACTTCACCTATCCGCGGCATTCGACCTGGTCGACCATGACACTGTCTGCCATCACCTCTCTACAGCGGGCAACTTTTCAGCAGACGCCACCGCATGGATCGCATCCTTCCTTAGCGGCAGAGAAATGAAAGTGTTCTCAGACCTAGACGATACGCAAGTCCTCATCATTCTTACAGGCAACTACGAGGCTGACCAAAAAACCCTTAACTCCATCTACTCCACCATCCATACCTGGATGGCTAAAAACTGGCTCTGCCTCAACAGTGAAAAGACAGAACTACTTATCATCGGATCACCAGTCACAATCAAGAAAATGGGATCCCAATATGACTCCTTCCTCATCGACAACTCCCGCATCTCGGTCTCCAAGTCAGTCAAAACCATGGGAGTATACCTGGACTCAAACCTTACCATGGATAGACAGGTGAATGCAATCTCCTCAGCAGCTGCCTACCACTCGAAACTTATCACTGCTGCAAGGCCCTTCCTCTCGCAGCAAAACTCCCTCACCATTGCCAGAGCAATCATAGGTTCCCGCCTAGACTACTGCAATGCACTTCTACTAGGCACTTCAGCAAAAAACATCTAAAAACTTCAAACGATGCAGAACAATGCCCTCAGAGCAGCCACTGGATTCTCTAAAAGAGACCACATCGGGCCCACCAGGAAATCCGTCCACTGGCTACCCATCAAGGAACGGATCCTCTTCAAATCACTGGCCCTCACCCACAAATGTCGCCATGACACAGCACCTCGCTACCTTGCGCAACGATTCTCTGGGCCCCCCTCAAACAGACCGACCAGATCCAGCCACACCAACTGACTATCAATTCCAAAAAGCATTAGGACCAGGGCAGGTGGCGCTAGCTTCCCAGTCCTCGCAGCTACCAACTGGAACCTGTTACCCACCTCTATCAGAGGCATCGATTCTCACCTGGTCTTCAGAAAAGCAATAAAAACCATGTTGTTTGTGTAATCCCCACTCTGACCTGGGACTGGATGTACACACTTCTCATATGTCTGTGCGCACCTTGCCAACTGTATAGCTAATGTAAGGCAACCATCCATGTCCAGGCTAATGTTAGACACGCTTTCTCTGTAACATGCACCGTTTATTGCAACCTGCACTGTAACTAAGTAATTTCCTTGAAACAGCGCCCCGATGCCCCCGGGTTGCTAGGCGCTTTACAAATGCAAAAATAAATAAAATAAAAAGTATGTGAGGTATTTCCAAGATGGGGAGTGTGAAGTGCTCCGGTCTGACAACGGACCTGTCACAAATTGGGGATTTATCCGTAATGTCCAAATCACTTTCTAGTTCTGTTTCCTCCCCCTCCTCCTCACCTGAAGAAATATCCTTGGAGGTTTTCTTTCTTCTTTCTTTGACGGATGATTTCTTTTTTATGAGATACGGTCTACCACAGAACAACGCCACACTGGTTGCGGAAGGTTTCCGGAAACCAGTGGCCCCGGGACCGTGATAGCCAGAACGGGGAAAAAGCCGCGCAGGCAAAAAAACCCAGAACCTTCTTGCAGAAGGGATGGTAACCACAAGGCACTGAAGATCGTTGGAGACACGAAAGCTTCGAGCAGGCAAGTGAGAATCAGGTAGCGGAACGGGAACCTGAGAGAAATCCCCCGTAGAAACGGAAGTGCTCAGGGAAACCTGGAGAAGGCGCCGCCGAGAGCGAACCCTCAGGGAAGGAGAGACGAGAAGCCGAGGCAAAGATACGTCGAAGCTTCCCTGAGGGCAGAGAAGAGAGACAGAGAGAGGGAAGGGAGGGGAACTGAGAGAGAGTTCCAGCAGGTAAGAGTGTAGAGAGAGAAGGAGAAAAAGAAGGTACAGAGAGAGGGGCGAGTACCCAAGGAAAGGCAGGGCTCAGCAGAGCCAAGAGAAATGAACAGGAGCGTGACAACAGCAGGATAGCAAAGCATACACAGTTGCAACGTGGCGAGCCGGCAGCAACTGAACGCTGATATACAGGGGGCGGCCATGTTGGAAAAAGACTAGACCGCAGCTCAGAAAACGTGTCAAACGTAATGGAACAAACGATGGCGGTCCAATTTCCATTGATCCCAATGCTTGGCGAAAAAAGGGGCGCATGACAGTACGCCCCCCTCCAGTGCTGGAGAACCCTGGTTTACCCGGATGGGCCCGATAGAACTGTTTTACCAGTTGGGGAGCATGAACATTGGAACTTGGTTCCCAGGAGTCTTCTGACGACGGATAACCCTTTCAAGAAAGCAGACATTCCAAACGTCCCCGATGATAACGGGAATCCTTGATCTTGGCTAATTCATATTCTTCCCCCTCAGGCCCTTGTTCCTCCACCAAGGGACCCAAAGGGGCTGTCGGAATGTCAGCCAAAGCCGGGCGTAACTGGGAAGAATGAAACACAGGATGAATTCTTTTCATGCTGTTAGGCAGCTGTAGTCGGAAAGCGACCGAATTTATTTGAGAAGTCACTGTATAGGGTCCCACGAACCTGGGTGACAACTTAGATGGGTGAATCCACCGGGGAAGAAATCTGGTGGACAGCCAGACCATTGATCCTGTCTTAATTGCGGGTGTCTCAACACGTCTTCGATCTGCCAAGCGCTTGTATCGGTCTCGAGCTTGAATCAGGGCTGTCTTGGCCGTTCGGTGTGCCTCCGTAATTTGCTGTAGACGGTCCTCAATAGTGGGACATACTGATGCGAAATCCGAAACTGGTAAAATACTTCTCGGATGTATTCCAAAGGTATTGAAAAAAGGACTCAGTCCCGTGGCAGGATGGATGCAACTACTATAAGCAAATTCGGCGGTAGGCAATAGATCATACTGTCATGATGCCTACCCACGGGCACCCAGACCAAGTCCAGCAACCCCGGATCAGGCATCAAGTTATCCCAAGCAAGCCCAACAACCCCTGCTAGGGGCTATTTGGGTGCAGTCCTGGCGTCTATGGCGCCAGGCTCATATGGAGAGTCAGTCCTGGCGCCACAGGCGCCAGGCTCATAGATTAAAACTTATCTGATGCAGACCATGCTGCAAACTTACCTGATGCAGACCATGCTGCAAGAGCACCAAGCCAAAAGGGGCTTGGAAGGGACTACTTTACCTAGGGACTATTTTTTACTCGGGTGGGGCTGGGGAGGAATACTTACCTGGGACTACTTTGGAGGCTATTTAAACCACGCCCGAAGAGCAGCACACGCTTCGCGTTATTCTGCATCCAGCAGCGTAACGCTCACCGTGCCTGCAAGTCTCCATCCAGTCTTCTGCCACACCGCCTTGAGTCTGGAGCTCCTAGAAAAAGGGAGAAAGAAGGAGAAAAGGTTAGAACAAGAGCAATACCTTTGATCCTTACCTGAATTCCCAATCCATCGCGCCTTCGAGCTGGAAGAAAGAAGTTATTTTATGCGCGTCGCCTCGCCTGCTGCAGCACCGCGCTGAACTCACCGGCCTTCGCAGCATCTTCACATTCCACCACATCCTCCTGCATGCTCCCGCCGCACTCCGGCACCTAAGGGGACGACAATAACAGCAAGGTGAGCCAAGGGAATACACAGAGGCAATATTAGTTACCCCACATAGACTTACCTGATTTTACCACCGGGGGTACTATTCCTCTTCACGGGTCGGCGCAGCTTCCACTGCATCTTCGCCGAACCCCGGCCCCTAAGGCGAAACAAAAGGACAGCAAGGTGAACCCAAAGGACAAACAAGGGGAAACCTCCTCACCACAATAGACTTACCTGATGTTACTGCCAGAGGCATTATTCTCCGAGACTTCATACTTTCTCTCAGTGCCTGAATAAGGGAGAAAGCAACAGGTTACATATTGACATTATTTTATCGAACTGCGTTGGATGATACAAATCCTTACCTGAATGTTACCGGTTGCCACGAGGAACGCTTCGCTAGGGTCAAGCTGCAACCTGCAAGGAATCGGACAAGAGTGAAAATCAGACATTTGAACTCTTACGAACTGCATACTTACGGCGTCTTGCCGGGAATCTCAGAGTCAATATTGTTCTGGAACTCACCAATTCCTTCGAGCCAGTGAAGCAACTGGTTATCTACGCGCCCCTGCGCTCAATGCAGATGGAGAGCTCATCTTTCCAAACCATCAGGTGAGACTATAAGAGGGGACATCAAAGGTGATCAGTGGGGAGAACAGCGGGAGTGGGGGGGGGTTAACGCTCAACCCCACGGGTGGTTAATTCCCTTTCCCCATTTGCAGAAGAATATTCCTACGGGCCAAGCAAACGAAGCTAGGTGGGCCAGTCCAGTCCGTCATCTCGGCACTACACGTCACATTGGTGGAGACCGCAGCTGTCCAGTTCAGAGCGACGCCCCTGTGGGAGACAGGTGAGCGTAACAGAACACAAAGCCCACCCACAAATTCCCACCCAGGTGTTATGGATACCTCAGAAACTGACCAAGTGGCCCAATTACGAGGGGAACTAAGGGCTGAAGTGCATTCCGCCCATCAAGAAACCAATGCTCTGAGGAGAGAACTGATTTTGTCAAAGGAGCGAACTGATGACCTTACTAGGCAACTACTGTAAAGCCAGGCTGGACAAGCACCCCTACCAGGTTCGGGGGAAATCCAGCTCCTGTGTTATCGAGTAACCCTGTGCAAATAAACCTACCAGGAAATATTCCATTAGATCCGCCCGAACGCTTTGCTGGAGATACCAAGAGGTTCGCCGTGTTTATGAACCAATGCCGCTTGCACTTTTTATGCAGACCTGGAGCCTTCTCAAATGATCAAGCCAAGGTAGCCTTTGTATTGTCATATCTCAGCGGCAGTGCAGCTGATTGGTCAATTCCACTAGTTACTCAGGATGACCCAATTCTTCGGGATTTTCAGGGCTTTCACATGAGCATGGAAAGACTATTTGCCCGGCAATCCCAAGGACAGGCCCTGGATAACGAACTTTTGTCCCTACGACAGGGTAACCAGGACCTTCTATCCTACATCGCAACCTTTAATAGGTTGATAGTGGAAACTGGATGGCCTGAGCTAAAACGAATCACGTTATTTCATCGAGGGCTTCGAGGAGAACTCAAGGATGTTTTGGCTCAAGTCGTGAACCCACCTCAAGACTGCGCTGAATATATAGACTTAGTGGTACAGTTAGATCACAAACTTCAGAACAGAAAGGCTGATAGAGCCAAGTTTCAGAATCGGGTGTTGGTCAAAACCCACGCTAACCCCAAAGGAGGAGATGCTTCAGAACCCATACAAATCGGAGGGGTTAAAGGACCCTTAACCCAGAAGGAAAGAGAAAGGAGACGGCAAATGCAATTGTGTCTATATTGTGGAACTTCTGGGCATTTTCTACGGGATTGCCCTGTAAAACCACCCAAGAAGGTGATAGGAGCTGCTGATAAAAGCCATATGGAGGCAGACTTGGGAAACGACCACGCCCGACAAGCATAGAGGTCCGCATGCCGAGCTTGAAGAAGGATACTCAGACCTCGCATTTCATCATACCAATGGTCCTCGTAGATCCAAGGCAGCCATCGCGTATGCACGCAGTAAGGGCATACATTGATAGCGGGGCCATAGGAAACTATGTGGACTACGAATTGGCTTCCAGGATGAATCTACCTCTCTGCCGAAAAACCACCTCAGATGTCATCACCACAGTCGATGGAACTGAAATTGCCTCTGGGCCTGTAACTCATTCCACCACAGAGATGACACTATTGGGTCAGGATGGGCATCGAGAGACTATTGTGTTTGATCTAATCAAATCCCCACAGTTCCAAATAATACTGGGGATACCTTGGTTGGAAACACATAATCCTTGTATTGATTGGCGAGAGAAGAGAATAACCTTCACGGATTGTGCACAAACCTGTTTCCCAATGAAAAATCTGAACGCAGGCCTGGCCACAGTAACCACAGCAGTCATGCAACTACCTCCAGAATACCAAGAATTCCAGGATGTCTTCCAAAAAGAACAGGCAAACACCTTACCACCTCACAGATCATACGATTGTCAAATCAATCTCATACCCGGTGCACAACCCCCTTGTAGCAGGATCTATGCCCTTACGGAACCTGAGAAAATTCACCTACGACAATACTTAGACCAGTACCTTGCCAATGGCTTCATTCGCCCATCCAAGTCCCCTGCATCTTGTTCTTCGTGCCCAAAAAGGAAGGTGACCTCAGAACGTGCATAGACTACCGCGCATTGAACCAGATAACTGTTAAGAACCGATACCCATTGCCTCTGAACCCTGAACTACTAGATCAAGTGAAGGACGCTTGCATATACACTAAGTTAGATCTCCGGGGGGCATACCATCTGGTACGTGTAAAAGAGGGTGACGAATAGAAGACTGCTTTTCGCACTAAGTATGGGTTATTCGAATACCAGGTGATGCCTTTAGGGTTGTGCAATGCACCAGCAGCCTTCCAATACTTCATGAACGATGTCCTTCGTGAACTCATTGATGTTTGTGTTGTCGTATATATCGATGATATTCTAGTATACTCCTCTTCAGAATCTGACCATGTGAAGCATGTCCGAGCAGTCCTTGAGAAATTGCGCCAGCACAAACCAAATGCAAAACTGGAAAAATGCGTTTTTCATGCCACAGAAGTTGAATTCCTTGGGTTTATCCTGACCCCAAGAGGAGTCCGAATTGACTCACGAAAGGTGGATGCAATCCTTAAGTGGCCATCACCGAGTTCAGTTAAAGGAGTACAAAGCATGCTTGGCTTTGCCAATTTCTACCGCAGATTCATCCCGGATTTTTCACATGTTGTACATCCCATCACAACACTCTTACGAAAAAAGAAACGCTTTATGTGGACTGAAGAAGCTGAAAATGCCTTCCAAGAGCTGAAAGCGAAATTCACGTCTGCACCTGTATTAAAGCACCCATGCCCTGAACTTCCATACATAGTGGAAACTGATGCATTCAGTCTAGCCATGGGAGCTGTCCTGTCTCAAAAGGGCCCTGAAACTGGCCAGCTTCACCCAGTAGCATTTTGGTCCAGAAAGTTCTCGGCACCCAAGTTAAACTATGCGGTTACCGACAAGGAGTTATTAGCCATTAAAT
Organism: Ambystoma mexicanum; assembly: GCF_040938575.1. Lineage (NCBI taxonomy): Eukaryota > Metazoa > Chordata > Amphibia > Caudata > Ambystomatidae > Ambystoma > Ambystoma mexicanum. The sequence goes on along the minus strand of NC_090941.1, from coordinate 137,141,339 downwards.
CCGCCTTCAAGGCTTGGCGTCACTATCTTCTCGGTGCCAGGCATACCATTACTGTGATCACCGATCACCGGAACTTACAGTATTTAAAGACAGCCAAGGCCCAATCGTCACGCCAACTCCGATGGGCATTGTTCTTTGCCGAGTTCGATTTCGTGATAACCTATCGACCAGGTTGTAAGAATGGTAAATCAGACGCCTTATCCCGAATAGGGATGGGAGAGGCAAAAGTAAACCCAGAACCAGTACCTATAATTTCCGAACAAAGGATTCTTGGCATGACTACTCTACAGACACTAGGGGACATTCGGGTAAAGATCCAGCAACTCTTTGATCCTACAGCCCTGCAGGACTGGGTAAAGAAAGGCCCGGACTACTCTGTCACCAATGACCTGCCTTATTACCAGGGGCGGCTATTTCTGCCACACAAGGAACTACAAGAGCAAGTCATTTCTCGTTATCATGATACCCTAATGGAGGGGCACCCAGGTATTGCAAAAACTGAAGCTAAAATTAAAAGACAATTCTGGTGGCCAACCTGGCGAAAGGATATTAAATCATTTGTGATGTCTTGTGGCATTTGCGCCCAAAACAAAAGTCAAAAGAAAAAACCAGCTGGACTCTTACAACCTTTAGACATTCCGCCTACGCCATGGCACACCTTATCGCTAGACTTTATTACTGATCTACCCCCATGCAATGGATTTAACACCATTCTAGTTATTGTGGATCTTTTTTCCAAGATGGCCCACTTTATTCCTTCAAAGGGATTATCTTCAGCTTCAATCCTGGCCAAGGAGTTCCTCGAAAACATTGTTCGCATACACGGATTTCCGTCCGTATTGGTCTCTGACCGGGGCAGTCAATTCATTTCACATTTTTGGAAAAAATGCTGTCAATTGGCGCAAATCGATGTGAGGTTATCGACCAGTCACCACCCCCAAACAGATGGTCAAACGGAGAGGACCAACCAGACTCTCGAACAATACCTGTGTTGTATGTCACATCAGACTGAGAGTAATTGGAAAGACATTCTTTGGATCGCCGAATATGCATACAATAATTCAGTACACTCTGGAACTGGACAAAGCCCCTTTTATACCTTATATGGGCACCATCCTCGAACCTCAGACCTTGACTCACTCCAACACTTAGAAATGCCTGCAGTGGACCATCTGCACGCTACGATTACACAAGCCTTTAAGGAAGCAACTGCACATTTAAAACATGCGAAAGCAAAATACAAGAAAGATGCTGATCGGCATAGAAGTGATACTCCACAATACCAGATAGGGGACCAAGTATGGTTAGCCACAAAACATATACCTCTAAAGGGAACACAGACCTTTAACCCCAGATATTTGGGACCTTACTCTATTAAGGCCATTATCAACCTGGTGGCTGTCAAGTTGGACTTACCTGCTAATATGCGAATTCACCCCGTCTTTCATGTGTCACTTTTGAAGCCAGTGCAACCAGGGACAAGACTAACCAAGCCACCAGATCCCATCCTTGTAGACGGGGAACCCAAATTTGAAGTTAAGAACATCCTGGTCTCCAAGCTGATAAAGTCAAAACTTTTTTATTTAATCGACTGGAAAGGTTACGGACCACAGGAAAGGTCATGGGAACCTAGTGACCATGTTCATGCACCACGATTGGTGAAAAAATTCCACCGAAATTTCCCAGACAAAACGAAACCACAGGGAAGAACGACTTTAGGAGGGGCCTTGGGGGGAGTGCTGTCATGATGCCTACCCCCGGGGACCCAGACCAAGTCCAGCAACCCCGGAAGCAGGCATCAAGTTATCCCAAGCAAGCCCAACAACCCCTGCTAGGGGCTATTTGGGTGCAGTCCTGGTTTCTATGGCGCCAGGCTCATATGGAGAGTCAGTCCTGGTGCCATAGGCGCCAGGCTCATAGATTAAAACTTACCTGATGCAGACCATGCTGCAAACTTACCTGATGCAGACCATGCTGCAAGAGCTCCAAGCCAAAAGAGGCTTGGAAGAGACTACTTTACCTAGGGACTATTTTTTACTCGGGTGGGGCTGGGGAGGAATAATTACCTGGGACTACTTTGGAGGCTATTTAAACCATGCCCGAAGAGCAACACATGCTTCGCGTTATTCTGCATCCAGCAGTGTAACGCTCACCGTGCCTGCAAGTCTGCATCCAGTCTTCTGCCACGCCCGCCTCAAGTCTGGAGCTCCTAGAAAAAGGGAGAAAGAAGGAGAAAAGGTTAAAACAAGAGAAATACCTTTGATCCTTACCTGAATTCCCGATCCATCGCGCCTTCGAGCTGGAAGAAAGAAGTTATTTTATGCGCGTCGCCTCGCCTGCTGCAGCGCCGCGCTGAACTCACCGGCCTTCGCCGCATATTCACATTCACCGCATCCTCCTGCATGTTCCCGCCGCACTCCGGCACCTAAGGGGACGACAAGAACAGCAAGGTGAGCCAAGGGAATACACAGAGGCAATATTAGTTACCCCACATAGACTTACCTGATTTTACCACCGGGGGTACTATTCCTCTTCACGGGTCGGCGCAGCTTCCACTGCATCTTCGCCGAACCCCGGCCCCTAAGGGGAAACAAAAGGACAGCAAGGTGAAACCAAAGGACAAACAAGGGGAAACCTCCTCACCACAATAGACTTACCTGATGTTACCGCCGGAGGCATTATTCCCCGAGACTTCATACTTTCTCACAGCGCCTGAATAAGGGAGAAAGCAACAGGTTACATATTGACATTATTTTATCGAACTGCGTTGGATAATACAAATCCTTACCTGAATATTACCGGTTGCCACGAGGAACTCTTCGCTAGGGTCAAGCTGCAACCTGCAAGGAATCGGACAAGAGTGAAAGTCAGACATTTGAACTCTTACGAACTGCATACTCACGGCGTCTTGCCGGGAATCTCAGAGTCAATTTTGTTCTGGAACTCACCAATTCCTTCGAGCCAGTGAAGAAACTGGTTATCTACACACCCCTGCGCTCAATGCAGGATGGAGAGCTCGTCTTTCCAAACCATCAGGTGAGACTATAAGAGGGGACATCAAAGGTAATCAGTGGGGAGAACAGCGGGAGTGGGGGGGGTTAACGCTCAACCCCACGGGTGGTTAATTCCCTTTCTCCATTTGCAGAAAAATATCCCTACGGGCCAAGCAAACGAAGCTAGGTGGGCCAGTCCAGTCCGTCATCTCGGCACTACCCGTCACATTGGTGGAGACTGCAGCTGTCCAGTTCAGATCGACGCCCCTGTGGGAGCCAGGTGAGCGTAACACATACCAGTTGTCTTGTGTATCATTGGTATAGCATCGGAGATATTGTTCCAATGTTCCGTTGAGTCTCTCGGTCTGTCTGTTGGTCTGAGGATGGAAGCCGGAGGATAGTGCTCTTTCGATACCCAATCTCTGACAGAGAGGTGTCCAGAATTTTGAGGTATATTGACTTCCTCAGTCCGAGAGTAGGCAATCCGTGCAAACGAAATATATCTCGTACAAATACCTCAGCCATCTGGGAGGCCGTAGGAATTCCCGGGAAGGGGGAAGAATTAGCCAATTTAGTGAGTGTATCGATAGTGATCATGATACACGTGTGGCCTCGAGATTCTGGAAGGTCCACTACAAAATCTGTAGAAATCTGTTCCCAAGGGTAAGTGAATCTGTTCTAATAATCCGATGGGTTTTTTATTACAATTCTTGTTTCGGGTACATTGAGCACATGCTTGGACGTACTTCTTTATGTCAGAGGACATTCCTTGCCAAAAGAACAATCTTTGAACTAGAGCCTCTGTGTTCTTCATACCCTGATGCCCTGCAGTGGGGTGGTCGTGACACCAAGATAACACATTCTGCTGCAAGCTGACCTTCGGCAAGAACAATGTCTTGTCAACAAAGCACAAACCGTCTCTCAGATTCACTTAAATATGAGGTGAAGAAGAAACAGGTAATGATGCCTTAGTGGTGGCGGACCTGACTTGAGAGAGGAATGATGAGACAACAGCAATAAACACTCTGTCGGGAAACAACCTTTCTTTTTGGAACTGTGAAGGGTCTTCCATGGATAACTGACGGGAGAGTGCATCTGCAATCACGTTCTGAGTACCTGGTACGTATGTGATCTCGAAGTCAAAATGGGCAAAGAAGTGTGCCCACCTAGCTTGGCGAGAGTTTGCACATTCCATATTCTGCAAAAACCTGAGATTCTTGTGATCTGTTCTAATGAGGAAAGGATGACCTCCTCCTTGCAACAGATGCCTCCACTCTTCACAGGCCAATTTAATGGCTAATAGCTCTCGCTCAATAACAGAATAATTCCGTTGGCTGGTTGTGAGAGTCTCCGAGAGATATGCGATGGGATGTTCCTCTCCTTCCTCTTCCTGCAGGAGAACAGCTCCCACTGCATTTGCTGAGGCGTCCGCCTCTACAATAAACCTTTTGTCTTGGTTGGGTTGAACCAGAATGGGTGCCGAACTAAATCTTTGCTTCAAACCCAGAAATGCTGTCTCAGCTGCAGGAGACCAAACAAAGGGTTGATTTTCTTTCTTTAAAAGAGCGGTAATGGGAGCTGCTGTGGCAGAAAAATCTTGAATAAATTTCCTGTAAAAATTAGTGAAACCCAGGAATCTCTGGACCTCCTTATGCTGTTGAATGGTAAGGCTGATCAGTTCCGTGGAATGGATAATGGGACCCGAGCAAAGCGGAGTACCATCAACTCCCTCTACCTTGAGATCTTCCTGATTGAGAACGCGCTGGATACTAATCTTCTCGGCCCACAAGGTGTCCACAAAATTGCCAGCCGCTCTGCAATCTATGAGACAGAGAGTCTCTACTGACTTATCCCTCCAGGACAAGTGTAGAGTAACCACCATCAAACGGGTGTCTTCTGACTGCGTGGAAGGTGTGATGGATAATGAAACATAGGGACTTTCTGTAATTCCTCGAACGGTGGTCCCCCCTAGGTTCGAGGCAGCCCGTTTCCCAACCTTCTTGGAGGGACTTCGGGACAATTCCGAAGCAGATGTGAAGAGGATCCACAATACATGCAGAGACCCGAGTCTCTGCGTCTCTTCCGTTCTTCTTGAGTAAGTGGAGCCCTCATGGATCCAATTTGCATTGGTTCTTCCTTGCTTAGGGTTGTAGATGAAGGTGAGGGAGGTGGAACGGGGGCAGGAAAACCTGTTATTCCTTTCCCTCTCTTCTTCTCTTGTCTGTGTTCATTTATTCGGTGTTCCATCTGTAGGACTACTGACACAAGTTCTGAGAAAGAGGCGGGCCTAGGAACTCTTGCCAATTCATCCTTTAGTTCCTCCTTGAGACCTCTGCGAAATATAGTGAATTGCGCCTGTTCTGACCAGGTGGATTCGGTAGCTAGTCACTTAAACTTTGTGATGTAGGACAAAAGATCCATCTGGCCTTGGTGTACCTCCAGGAGCTCCTCACATGCCATGTCGGTTATTTCTGGTCTTTCAAAAGTCTGTCTTAGCTTGGTAAGGGATGCTTCCTAATCTTGTAGGACCGGATCATTTCCGGTAACCAACGGGTTGGCCCAGGCCAAAGCGTTTCCGGACATATTGGAAACTGCAAACCCTACCTTGCTCAGACCTGTCGAGTATGCTGTGGGTCGGAAGGCAAAGTACACATTACAGGCTTCAATGAATTCTTTAAGTGATTTAGGTGTGCCATCAAATCTACCCACAGACAGAGGTAGTGAAGGAAGATCAGAACGTGTTTCCCGTGTAGACACCAATTGTCTAAGTACATTGTTCTCCACCTTAAGGTTTTGTACTTCTTGATTGAGATTACAGACTTCCACATTAAAGGACTGGACTGCAGTAACCAATTCCTGGAGTTGTTCAGGGGTAGCCCTCTCGGTTTGTGTTGGGCGTTGCAAACTGTCACAAATTGGGGATTTATCCGTAATGTCCAAATCACTTTCTAGTTGTGTTTCCTACCCCTTCTCCTCACCTGAAGAAATATCCTTGGAGGTTTTCTTTCTTTTTTCTTTGACGGATGATTTCTTTTTTATGAGATACGGTCTACCACGGAATGACGCCACACTGGTTGCCGAAGGTTTCCAGAAACCAGTGGCCTCGGGACCGTGATAGCCAGAACGGGGAAAAAGCCGCGCAGGCAAAAAACCCTGGAACCTTCTTGCAGAAGGGATGGTAACCACAAGGCACTGAAGATCGTTGGAGACACGAAAGCTTCGAGCAGGCAAGTGAGAATCAGGTAGCAGAACGGGGACCTGAGAGAAATCCCCCGTAGAAACGGAAGCGCTCAGGGAAATCTGGAGAAGGCGCTGCCGAGAGCGACCCCAGAGGGAAGGAGAGACGAGAAGCCGAGGCAAAGATACGTCGAAGCTTCCCTGAGGGCAGAGAAGAGAGACAGAGAGAGCGAAGGGAGGGGAACTGAGAGAGAGTTCCAGCAGGTAAGAGCGTAGAGAGAGAAGGAGAAAAAGAAGGTACGGAGAGAGGGGCGAGTACCCAAGGAAAGGCAGGGCTCAGCAGAGCCAAGAGAAATGAACAGGAGCGTGACAACAGCAGGATAGCGAAACACACACAGTTGCAATGCGGCGAGCCGGCAGCAACTGAACACTGATATACAGGGGGCGGCCATGTTGGAAAAAGACTAGACCGCAGCTTAGAAAACGTGTCAAACGTAATGGAACAAATGATGGTGGCCCAATTTCCATCGATCCCAATGCTTGGCGAAAAAGGGGCGCATGACAGGACCACACTTTGCAAATGAGGTGTTCGAGCATATCACTATCCTTTTGGGCAAAAAGCAAACATTCTCATCCACCTATCACCCACAAGCAAAGGGCATTTGTGAGCACCTCAACTGCCTCCTCAAAGAAAGAATTGCCAAGCTAAAAGTGACTCTGAAAAAAATGTTGGTTACATTGCCTCCTTTAGCCTCATTTGCATTACGCAACCAGCCAGGCTCTGACAATCACCAGACGCCACATGAGGTGAAGACAGGACGCCAAATGCACATGCCCATTGCCCCTCCCACTTGGACTCACACTGATGCAGAGAATGCTGCTATTGTGTTAGGGAAGGAAATGCACGATTATTTGACAGCTATCATAAAATTATGTCTCAATAGGTACAGATGCAGCATGGGGGGATCGAAGACCACAGATGAGACTCAAGAACCAATTGACATTGATAATTTGTTATATGCTGAAACTTCACAAGGAAGTGGCAGACACCTCATTAGTGGAGGCTGTCACTCCGTTTGCAGTGAAGGTGGAGGGCAAGCACCTCAGCGACATCAAGTTATTCAGAGGTGAGACCCCTCTGTCCGCAAACATTGAGCCCAAAGGTGAAGAAGACATGAGACAAGATCAGAAAAGATCATTGGCGAGGGCCAATCAGCAACAACAATACATGTTCCCTTTTTCGGAACACATATTCCTTTTTGGGAGCCTGCAACATCTTTTTGGCCATATTGTTTATTCATTTAAAACTTTACATTGTTTTTCTCTCAATCTTGACAAGGTGTTTCTTCTGAACACTTGTTTCCTAACAAACAAAAGGAAATATGTGTTGCTTTAACGAAATGAGATCTCGTCCTTTAGCCCCGGAAAGGATTACCACCCATACAAATTTGCACAGGAGAGATACTATAGTCATGATGATATGAGCCATTTTTTCCTCCTTTGTGTGCCTGTATTTTCTTTACTGGTTTGCAGTACAGCACTATCGCACCTATTATCCAATAAAACCATATTTTTCTGTTATTCATGATGTCAACAACAGTACACTATGTATAGTCATGCCAGATAAACCAACCCCTGAGTGAAATACCCTAACATAGCACTCCAGGGAGGAGGGTAAAAAGAAGTATGCTTTAGGATCAACGCTTTATGGGACAACATTGTGATAATATTGACGATGTCTCCAACAATATGTGGTACCACTACATGGGACGAGTGTGGAGACAGACATCTGATGAGAGTAGTTTTGTGTGTTCCCTTATATCCTATGCCATGAGTGCCTCCAGAATATTCATACCCACTGAAGTACCCAGACACGTAGCACACTGCCTGACACATCTTGCTACATGTATGACAAGAGGGCAATTTCAGGGCAGAAGGGCCTCCATGCACTGGGTAACAAAAAATGATTCCTGGCATGTGGATAATTTCATGATCGTGTGAGACAAGCATGCAGCTTGAGGGGGGTCGTCAAATATGGATATCCAAAGAGCCCTATGTGGGGGAGAGCAGAAGGGAGTGTGTGGTTGAGCACTCAAACAGAGTGAGGAATGTTCAAATGCAGATGAATATGTCATCCTTAGCTTCTGGCCCTCCCCTGGCCTAGTATTGCACAGGTGAGAAACGTTACTCACTAAGACAGCTGTACCACCCTTATCCCAAGCAGGTGCAGCAGGACATACAGCCAACCTAAGCTGAAGATGGCAAAAGTAGTCAAACTAACATTGCAACAATGCATGTGCATGCATTTAAACACAAAGCAAATATGCACTCAATATAAAGAGCACGTACAATGGGTAATATATACATTCATACATGAAGAACACTAACATAACCGATGTATACGCTGAATGCAACATGAAAGACATGTGGATACTGCTCACTTAGATCGAAAAACAAGTGTAATAGGAAGCCATTTCTCCAAAACGGAAGCCGTGGAATGCTTTTAAATAAACAAAAGCCCCAAGACTTCTAGAGAACTAAAAATGCTAAATTCACAGAAATACAGATCCATGCAGAGCTCAGAAACTAGCTAACAACCCGAGCCAAGGTTACAGTGAAATAAGAGTCGATAGGAACAGCAGAGTGATGGTACGAGATAGAAATTATCCGGACGCAAGAAGTATACTCCCAAATTCATTAAGAGCACAACTGGTGCTGTCAAACTATAAGCCAAAAGACTCCATAAAGATCTTAATGCTTTTATGCTGTCCCTGCTTTATTTGACTGATAATGAAGCCAGATTTTGCCTTGCGGTTTGAATTGACTCCAGGTTCTCTTGTTTATTAGGGACTTTTTTGGGCAGTCTTAATCGAGAAAAAAGGATGAAAGGGAGAAAATGCCAAATTGGGCAATGAAAAAAAAGAATTCCCATAAAGTCAAATAAAGGGTGCGGGGGTGTCCCCCGTTGCCCTTGATCGACGTTATGGGACCTCTGGGGTGCGGCGGTGCCCCCGCTTGCACAAAAAGGAAAGGGGGGACGAAGACACAATAAAGAAATAAGTGAGAATAAAAGGGACCCTGCGGCCTAAATCACAACACAGGGGAAGAGCTGCAGCTGACGGAGATCAGGTAAGTGTCCCACCGAAGAAAAGTTGTGTGTGATTGGGGGGTAGAGAGGGTTACAGGTGGAGGTGCTGTTAGTGATTATTTCACTGCAAGCATTTTGAATTTGTTCTTTTCGAATTCGAAATTCCCAACTTCGAAATTATCACGGACATCCCATATATACATGCAAACCAAACTCAATCGCCCACATTTTATCGATCTCGGAGAGGTAAAAAGTTATATTTCCAGCTTAGTTTCATGGTACAATAAAAGGTGTCCCGCCCCAGAACGTAGAATGTTTGGGCCAGCATAGCAAAAATGACTTTGACAAAGATGAAAAGAATAAGCAGAAATTATTAATACAAATAAATAACATGCTAGTTTACAGCAAAGCACCCTCAAATGTTCAGAAACAGTAGGGCCAGGCTTAAAAAGGACTCCCTTTTGAACAATTCAGAATGCCTCAGTTTACAGTTACTAGCTTGTTAAATATCAAAATAATCTCCTCTTCTATTAAACTAACATAGATACCTGTCACCTGAGCCCATATCACAGACTTTTTGCACCAGTGTAAAATATATAGGGCATGATTCATAAAAAACCTTTAAACCAGAATGATTCCTGAAAAGCATGCACAGTTGATTGAAATTAACTGTCCAATGAAGGCTACCATGTGTCATCGGGGATGCCATTGTTTTTATTTCAACTTTTCTGAAAAGCTGAGCAGAGCTTATATCAAATTGTATGTTGCCAAATGGCAAAATACAATTCCTATTCAATAAATAGAGCCCATTTCAATAAATGAATTGAAAAGGATATATGAGCCTTATTACATGTTTGGCAGTATTTTGGTGGTAAATACTGTCAAATGGAATTACTGTTCCATCCACTTGGTCCTGCAGATTAAAAATGGTTGTAGGGTGGTGCAAATCCCCATTTCTGGGATTTTGGGTGGTAATTCTGCAGATTTTGCTGATTTTTGGAGGTAAGGTGGCAGATTTCTCTCCTGCTTTTTGTGGATGAAAATCTTCCACCTCACCGCCAAACCTGTAGCAGTGCAGTAATGCCACGATAATGCGTCGGCAATGGAATTAATATCACATTACCAAAGTTTTTAGCCACACCGCTATACCTGTAATTAGGTCCATATTGACATACAAAGGGCTTCATTATGAGTATGGTGGTAATTAAATACCTCCTCTTTTAAAATACTACCTACTTTTAATTTAGGATTGCATGGAATAAGTACCAAATGGGGTACATAGAAAGTTGTGCAAAGGATAAATAACCCATATTTACCCTATGCAGTGCTTCCTATATAAATAGAGCCACAACTATCCCATGCTACTCCAGCTCATAATTAGATGGCATTTTAAATACAAATGATATTTAAAATACCCTGTACTTTTACAGTTACTGCCATTGCAACCCTCAAAGTAGTGCATTTTTAATAGCACACCATAAAATAGCTCAAACATTCCCCAAAAAATACTGACCTTAATTGGGGCTCATTACCGGTCTGGTGTAATGACTGGTGCCTCACCTCCCAGTGCCACCCGGTTATTACAAGTCTGGCGGCCGGGAAGTCAGGCGCCAGTAATTTCGTTAATCACTTTTCCCATAGAGTCCCATCTCTATGCGAGTGGGGACACAGAAGCACAGACATCATCATTAACGGTGCCAGTGCTTCCGAACAGCTTTGCCTACGGTGACCGCTGTGCCCGGCATAGTCAGACCTGTCGGGCACAGTGCCTCCAGCAGGCAAACCCATAGTTTGCCGGTCTGGAAACAAGTGTGCAGGTGAGTTTAGCGGCACCCTTATTTCTGGAAAGACAAACTCAGCATGAGGCCCATATTATCTTTGTTGTATCACTACCTCTGGATTAATAGGGGGGAGCACTGTTGAACCCACTTCTTTTTTGTCAACAGATTATGCTTTCTCACTGAGGAGGTGACCCCCATCTGAGCACCACTTATTTTGCACCGGATCAAATTACAAATGGGAGGCCCTCATGGCCTCCCTAGGCATCTACAGCATTTGCTCTCTTCTGAAAAAGACAGAACAGAATGATGCTTTTTTTTGCCTGAGCACATATTAATCTGGTAATTTGAATGTTCTCCCTCTTTTTCACATTTATATAAATACATTTGTCAGTATGGGTGGCGGAACACTTCGATTTTTCTTCCCACTAAATGATCCTCATGAAGACACTGCTGCAGCATCTTTTCGATGTTTTGAGAGACCGCATCACAGTTTTGCTTCTATCCCACCAGAAATTTCTGGTGAGATACCAGCAAATTGACTTACTGTTACCGGCACCTGATATCCTGACATTTTTGGGATATTACAGGTGCCAGCAATGGCAGTCATTCCCGATTCCATGGAGTTCCATTGGACTCCATGGGGGAATTGCCAGAATTACCGGCACCGGCAATAGCGGTGCCGGTAATACCGACTGTTCTTTGCTGGTGGGGCACTGATTTACCTCTAGCTCTTGGCTGGAGGTAAATTAGTCAACCCCCAACGGCAAACTTGTATTTTGGCGGTATGGAAAAAGTGACAGTAACGGATTTATCACCACTTTTTCCCCGCACCGCCAAACTTGTAATGATGTCTCTTTAGAGAGTGCACAATTTCTCTATTTTGAGGAGCAATAAAATGATATGTTGCAAAAAGTAATCTGTGCATGCATACATGGGGGAGTTGTCTTGACTCATCAGCTCATGAATTGATTAACTCACAGGGTTTTTGTTACTTGTTAGATTTTGAGAAGTTGCGTTTCTCTACGGGTATAAGAGCAATTATTAAATAAGTGGTTGGTGAGAGCTGCCCACACTTCCACACTGTTAACACCTTCGCCAGTTGGTTGATTAATGCTAGACCAGCATCTTAAATGCCTTGACCATCCAAAAACCATAGACAAGCACAAGAGCACAGCATCAAGTTCCTAGCCATCGCAGAGACTCTGGGCCTCATTTTTACTGGCACCCGCGAATTGGCAAGAACAGGGTCATGCCGAGTTCAGCGGATCCAGTAATTGCCCATTTATGGGTGCCCGCAATAAGGGACTTCCCATCCCCATTCAGCCCCATATGCTGAATGGGAATGGGACGTCGGATGCACAAGCACCATTCAGAATGGTTCCGGTGCACCCGATGTGCAGTGCTCGTGGGTGCTGCTCTGCCCGCCACAGCTGGTAGTGTGGCGGTCTTGGAACTACGGTACTGGCATGCTAACCGGTACCGTAGTTCCCAGACCGCCAGGGTCATAAGGAGGCCCATAGAATACTCGCAACTGCTTTACAAACGGACACTATTTACATACATCTGTCTTCAATATCCACTATATTAAGCTTTACAGACTCGGTCCGAGGGTCGTACCAGGCATTATGGGCCCTGAATAATTAGTTATAGGCCAGAGCACAGTGAGATTTACCAACCGAGTAGCTAATATGAGCCCGTCCTGCTTTTTTAATGAGAAAGAAAAAAGAGTCAAAAGCACATGCTTGAAGGATGCAACTGTTGCCTTTATATGCCTATATAATAGACGGGTTAACATCCACGTGCATGTTGATAGTATAAAATACGTCTTTTATTACAGACGGGTTAACATCCACGTGCATGTTGATAGTATAAAATACGTCTTTTATTATTATTATTTATTATACGTTTCAGTTCGTTGAGCTTCTCGTATATGTCTTTACAATACATATTACATTACACATTACACAAAAAACATAAAGCATAAAGTATATTCCGTGTAAAACACTTATCATTCATACCATCCACAAAACAAGCACCTACCACTTGTCCCATGCCACATAACCCGTGACACATAACACATGTCCTACATTACACATTTCATTACTCTGCATCTTGATGTCCTACACTTGGTTGTGAGTTCGGTGCCCGTACCACTACAAACTTCATGTCTCCTAAAAGGAATATGCTAGCATCTACAGTGTTCATAAAATTGGTAAAATAACCTAACCCACAGGAGCAGGGTTACAAAAAATGTTCCTATCTAATTCAATGACCATAGCTTCCTTACTCAAAGTGCGTATTAACATTCAACCAAACTTGATATAGAGCAACGTGCGATGATGTGGATTTTGTGTTCAGGCAAAAGTTCCAAAATTCTTCACTGTGGATGTATTCATAGCTATGTACCAGGTGGCCCCATGAACCATATATAAGTGGCCTAACTTAGGACATTCCATGAAGATAAGCCTCACCGTTTCTGCATTGCCAGGGCATTTACACATCCTGCAGAAACGGCTCTCCTTACTTAGATTCAAACGGCCCCCCCATGATTGTACGGACGGGCAACTGGTTAATCCTTGTGAGGAGTCGCAGTCGTCTCACATTAGGATCCGGGCAGATCACCAGGTATGACTGAGGACGCATAAATCTGCCTATCTGCCTATCACACGTCAAAGGTACAAGTATGTGATACAATTATGCTTGTGCCATGTAACGAATGTCAAGTGATACTTTCCTGTAACAAATGTCAAGTGATATTTTTCCCGTAACTAAGTATGTCTCTGTAACAAGTGCCACGATGCCTCTGGGCTGCTGTGCGCTATATAAATATGAATAATAAATAAATAAAAAAATAAATAAATAAATAAGTCACCTTGGAGACTTGACCATAACCATGCAGTGTTTCCAGGTGGTCATAATTGCATATCCAGTCCCATTCCAATATTCTATTGGATAGCACTTTTTTCAAATTTCCATACTTGGTACCACGTGACAAGTCTGGCCACCAGTTTATTTCACTAAATACATCATTTATGGATTCCAGGAATGTATCCTTTTACTTATTCGCCCCTACATTATACCCTGCCACTCTAGCCATCAAAGATTCCTTTTTCATTATCTGGGTATGTAAATACAGCGCACCTCTCTGTTTTAGCAACAATGCTTTAAGGGATGCTACTCCTAACTCTAAACGCAAATGTTCAATCGGGGTGCATTGCGGAAGGCCTAACATCTTACGCCAAAAGAAACCCTCTATTCGTTTTAGCCAATCCCACTTCTGTAATTCCAAACAGTCCAGACAGAATAAGATGGTGGGGCAAAACCACTGCTTATAAAGCATGAGCGTCCCACTCAACGAGAAACTTGCATAGCCCTTGGAGAAACAGCTTATCAAGAACGTCAATTGTTGAGCCTTTATAGTCTTAACATTTATGATGTTTTGATAACTGCCATTCTCTTTTAGGTTTATACCCAAATATTTGTAGAAGGGGGTATAGTCAATACTAACCCTATTGACTTTTTTGCTGGAAACTAACATTATTTTAGAGTCTTGTTCAGATTAATTACAAGCTCGTTTTCTTTGGCATAGTCGATCAAACCTTCCAGGAGAACTTTTATTCCCAGACCGTATGACTTAAAAAGCACCAAGTCATTAGCATACAAAATGGAAGTAATGTGGACCTTACCAATCTTGGGGGACCAACTAGCCAGTGCTTCCATTTGTCGGATCAAATCGGCCAAGTACAAGTTAATTGTAGGGGGGCTAACAGACATCCCTGTTTTACCCCCCTATCTATGCCGATTTCCTCCGATAGTGAGTTCCTCCAGGCCATTCGTATTCTAGAATGGTTTGCTTATGTAAGGCTACAACAATTTCCAATAACCAGCCAGGGCATCCCCACTCTTCTATTTTTTTCCACAGTCTGTCTCTGTTAACCAGGTAAAAAGCAGACATGAAATCCACAAACGCTAGGTACAAGGCAGGATTTGCTTTCTTGGTAGCCTGGTTGATTAGTCGATCCACCACCCAGAGGTTTAAATTGATGTTTCCCCCACTCCGAAAACCAGTTTGTAAGAGGGTGCAACAATTTTTCCTCGTCGACCCAAGCTTGCAGATTTTTTAATACACATGCCGAGAATACCTTAACCGTAGTGTCCAATAGCCATAATAATCAATCATTTTTGCGATTGAACCAGTCACCTGCTTTGAACACTGGGATCAAAATTGAACTTCACCATGACAATGGTATTTTTTTTAGGAAACTGATCTTGGAGAACATATTAGAGAGGAAGGTAGCCCATCTTAATCGGTCGGCTTCCAAAACCACCATCGCCAGCCCATTTGGACCCGTGGCCCTCGAATATTTTGCATTTTTAATTAGCTCCGTAATATAGTCACGGTTAAAGTGCAAAGGCCAACTAACCTCCACTTCTATTTTGCTTTCTTCCCCTTTACGGTTCCCGAGCATTTCACCTTCGATAAATAAACGCCAACTGGCTTCCGAAATGGGATTTATTGCTTGTTTACCTTTCTGGGATTCTTTTGCTAGCGCCAGGGTTCCCCACATAGATTTTGGATTATGTGACAGCATAGCTTGCAATAATGACTGCCAGTTTTTATTCAGGCCTTGCAGTTTCTGCCACTTTTTCCAGTTGCAATAGCAGTTTTAAATTTTTCAAACATTCTGTAAAATGACTGTATTAGAGAGAGAGGATTTCTTAACAGATCTTATTTGTCTGTGTACTTTTGGTTTGGGCACTTGGATCTCCTTATCAAACACTTCAACTGTTCTGTCCCCGAAAGCAACCTTAGGCTTACCCCCTATTGTTCCCGCTTTATTGGTCATTTCCTTAATCCAGGTTTCTATACCATCGGGGTCTAGGATATCCAAAAGGTCAAATTCCTCAACCATCATGTTAGATAGACATTTACCAGCTCTTCTGATGTTACCTTCAGACTATTGGATTCTATTACCTGCTTGATTAAGCGCAATGTCCCAGGGCCATGGACATTCTGGTTACTTCCTGTTCCCACAATACAGGTTTCCAATTTCAGGTGATAACTGAACATTGTGGGGACAGTGCTGAAAGGGCCAACACGTGCTAATAGGGGGACATTCATACAAATGTAATCGATTGTGCTGCTCTTATTCGCCATAGACCAGGTGGGTTGGCCTGGTATGTTACTCCCCACTCTTCCATTAAGGGATGTCAGTTCCCACCCCACCCAGAATTTTTCTCATTCTACTCCTTTCACATTCTGAATTTTTAACATAATCTTATTTCTTTTGGGGATGTGCCGTTTTGTGAGTAGCAAGCAGTTGGTTGC
Organism: Ambystoma mexicanum; assembly: GCF_040938575.1. NCBI lineage: Eukaryota > Metazoa > Chordata > Amphibia > Caudata > Ambystomatidae > Ambystoma > Ambystoma mexicanum. Next base: position 137,124,971 of record NC_090941.1, on the reverse strand, counting down.
AGGTACACTCCATGCTGCCAGCAGTCTTGGAATGTGGCATTCTGAGCAATCTGTCGGTTCCTTTGTTTCATATAGTCTGCAAATCTAACATGAATGCTTTATCAACATTCCGAGGATTTTAATGTAGGCTCAATTACCTGTTTGTCAGACAAACTTCAGCGGTAATAGCAAGGGCTCAGAGGATTACGTCAATGCCCACCCGGCAAAAACAGGTACTTAGTGCCATAAGCAACTTGTGCCACCGTCCTGCATGCTAATAATTATTTTTTTTAAAGAAAATCGGCATTGCGCATATTGTGTGTGCCTGATTGCCTTTTAGAAACCCTACAAACTAAGATGGCCACCTAGAAAATAGAAATGGGATGTTGTGTCTTCTAAATTTTGATTGTAGAGCATCGTTTGTCAGAGATGATGAGCTGGAGGAGGAGGAACAGGACTGCAGGTAAGTGGGGAATGAGGATAGGCTCTGGATGGAAGGGAGTGGGTAGATTTTGAGGTGGTGGGGGGCCATGGGTTGAGTGTGAAAAGGGCTAGGTCAGAGGCAAACCAATGTGGTGGTTTGGGACATTGGTGCGTGATAGGTTCCATTATCAGCCAACTCTCACCAGCGGGATCCTGATTAAAGGATTTTTAGAACATCTGTTGAATTGCCTCGATTTAGTCTGAAGAAATTCAGGGTAATATTTTATAAAGTGGTAGATGCAATTCATTTGATTACATAGCAATACAACTTTTAGTCTAAGCCAACGCACCTATTTTGGAGGTTGTAGCATACTGATTGCCAGCTATAGCACCACATTTCTGGAGCACTCGCTAAACCTCCCGTCATCAATATAGATCAGCTGCTTTAGGGGCCTTCGATGCATGGTCGGGCTGGCGGTCGGGCATTTTCCATAGCTGCGGTGGCCCTATGGAACAATCTCCCGTTACCCGTAAAGAAAACATCAAACTATTTAGCCTTCAGAAAGGCTGTTAAGACCTGCTTATTTTGGGAATATCTACTGCTTACCTAGTGACTGCCCCCTCCCTCAGCGCGAAGATACCCCTGGGTGACCATGCTCTTCTTTAAGTACTAATAACATAACATAACATGGTCGATGATATAGGCAAATATAGTGGCATCGAAACTGTTACACACAAGATATCTAACAAAGGTTTTACCCAACTTCTCAATGGCTTCACAGGCACAAATTTGGCCATGAACCAGAACATATCTTTAAATTAGTTAATACTATAGAGCCAGCAGTTGATTGCTCCTCGAATTCCCCAGAATAAATAATTCAAATGGGAAGATTAGTAATAGAAGAGGTTAATTGAAGTGAACTCAAAAGAAAAGTAAGAAAACTTAATTCTGCCTGGAAAAATTCAGGCCTCAAAATGAATAGAATGACATGTATATACACCAAGAGTTGACTAGGGCTATCGGTCATTAGGGCACGGGCCAAATTACTTTGAGGACATGGGGGCTGGTTTTTGAACAAGCCACCTTGGGCCGGTTTTTGCAATATTTATGTTTGTAATTTACGTTAATTTAAGCAATGTAAATTACTTTCCTTGCCTGCCGGCTGCAGGCTGCTTGCGACCCACTCAGCCAGCTTGCAGTGGATTGGATTGATGCCTTCATCAAAGCAAGTTAACACAAAGACACTTACTTAAAGTAAGTGTTGGTTACCTTGTTTTGATGAATTATGCATAAAGTAGGGGCTGTGCTTGCTGGCCTGCCTCAGTGGCCTCTGCCGGCAACTGCATGGCTGGCGCCAGTCAGGAGCAGGAGGAGCCAAGCTGAGGCTGCTCCTGTGAATTTTAACACGTCGATGGAGTTATGCACTGCACACACAGACACTGTCCATTTGCAAGTTGCTTTCAACTTTGCAAGTGCAAGCCAACCAACAACAAATTGTTGTTGCACTTGCAAAGTTGAAATCGACTTTGTTGTCTGAGTGCCTGGGGCTGGGGAAATTGCCAGTGAGCCAATTAAATTGTCAGGGACTCCGCCTGGAGCAGGAGGTCATGACAAATCATCACTCAAGTGTGGGGATGGGTGATTGGCTGGGCATTTGAATTTGGGCACACAGAGGCAGCAGTAACTAGTCAGCAACAGTGCTGCCACCTTCTCACTTTTCCCTCAGCCTCAGCTCTCTCCAATAGAACAGAGGAGCCATCCATCGCCGCCACTTGATTTGTGTTTGGCTTGGGATCAGGTGGAGTGGGGGCTGGCACCAGCGGCTGCCCTACCTGGACTCCTGCAGAGGCCCACCGGCCCACCAATACCTGGGCCCAAGTCCATTAGGCTGTCACTCTCCTCGTCGACTCGATAGTGACACTGAGTAAGTGTTGGTGGGAGGCGCTTCAAGTGCACTTTCCGCCTCCTGATTGTTCAATGTTTCGTCAACGTTTCTTCAGTCAGTAATTTCATCACATAATACTACAGGGCCTACCTTCCGGGATTCTTCCAGTTTTGTTTCATGTTCTGCCCCAAATCTCACAGCTTTCATTGTGCTTCCCTTGTCACACCTTCCTGAAGTTTGCTTTTCTCTGGCTCTCTCTGCCCCTGCCTTCAAATCTTCAAGTAGGTCCTCGCACTGGTGCAATATAAATCTCTCATATCGTTGCCTCTCTTCCAGAAATGGTGTGGTTACACATGCCTTCATTTCCACAAACATCTTGTCTGCAGACTCATGTAAGTCACTTGTGTAAAATTCCCCAACATATTTGTGGGAAAATTAAATGGGTAAGTCCCAGGGTTTTTTGTTTAAGGGGGATTGAGCAAAAAAAGGGACTATTCATACAGTGTAAACAGCGAGGACAATGCTCAATTACCTCTCTCTTAGTCCAACTTATACGCTAGTCAGATAGAAACTAGATCGATTGGGGTAAGTTATCTATTTCATTTACCCACAACACATATGTGTTGACAAGAAGATTTGTCGTGCCAGAGAAATACAGGTGTTAAAAACACATTTTAATCAGCAATTAAATTCAATACATAGTGTGGTATATGCTTTCCACAAGACATTACCACCTTTCAAATATATAAAAAGCGTTTTGCAGTACACGTTTTAGAAAGACAATTAGAAAAAACAAATCCAGAGTAATGACAAAATGGTGCCAATTGTGGCTGAGGTTAGTAAGTGACAAACACAATTATGAATAGACATAAGATGTTATTGCCAATATCTATTTTAGCAGAGGAGCAAACTATCAGTGATCAAACAGAAATGACACAAATATTTTGTGTAATAAGACAACATTGTTTAAAGTGTTTTAGGGATGTCTACATATGTTACGGCTGAACAGAATTTCATGAACACCTTCCCTGGTGTTCCGCTGTTGTTGTTTAAAGCCCTCTTCAGGACAGTCCGTTGTTTTAGAAAATTGACAGTGCGTTCAATGCTCCCGTCTCCGTTTGGTTGAAATTGAAAAGGAGACTCTAGGGAAAGGAAAGAAATTGGAGTCTTTTTTTAGTGAATTGTCCCGGATTGTGCAAAATTTAAAAACAGAGTGATTTTAAAACACTATCTAGGCAAGATTCATATGTGATTGGGCTGTTTGCATCCCCTATGTGTGCAGTTTCACTGACCTTTTGATCTTAAATTGGTTGGACTAAAGTATTTAGTGTTTTTTTCTTCCAGGCAGTAGCTTCCTGTTTCGTGATTTATGAATTTGGACAATTAATCCACTTAGTAACTTCGAATATGTTTCTCAAAAATTTGGGTGACAGACGCGTTTTTGCATTTTTCAATTTGAGGCTCTGGACCTATTATGACATAGACAGAGGGGAGAAGGAAAGAAGACACAAAGTTGTCCGATACATTTTTGAAAACTTTTTGTTTTGTTTTTTCAGAGCAGGTTTCTCTTGCAGAGATATGTTGGTTAACATACCTCCTTGCCAAGGCTTCTTCACGGCTTTTTTTATGCTGTTTCTTGTTTTTAAAGGAGTTTCTGAGGGCCCACGTATATCGACTTCAACTTTGTGAACTCATCTGCCTGAAAACAAAGCAAACGGGCGGCTTGTAATTATATTGGTCCCTGATGGAAGAGAGTTACCATTTTTATGCATGCTTATCTAGCCAACTGTGTTTGTTGCTCTGTATTCGCTGACTAAATTCTATGTTGGCAATACAGGTGGTCATGGTGCTGCAGCATTTGTTTACCTGCTAATTGCTCTCGTTTTCAATTTTCATGCGTGGGCGTCTTCCAGGTCTCTGTTCGCGTACACCTTCATGGTCGAATAATTAGAACAAGCCGCGGGTTGTTCCCTGCCGTGTTTATACGGTCATGTGATCATGTGTATATGTGATGATGCACCATTGTGCAACGTGGTCTGGAGCATCGCCGAGCCTTATGTGATTGAGAGGCGTTAGAAGTGCCGTATTTTGAAAGTATCTCGGGTCCGCCATCTTGAAGTGATGTGAGCGGGCAAGAGTGCATATTGGAGTAATACTACACTCCATGGTTGATGGATGATGCAACCAGCAGATTATTAATTGCTGAATTATTCAGATATATATTATCAGTGTGTTATTTTGAAACATTTGAATTGATGCCATCTAATTTCACAATTACGGAAACTTCTGCCGCAGTGAGATGTATTCTAAACCTGGCATATTTCTCAGAGTTATTTAATGTACGTCCTTTTTAATGCCCCATACTTGGGGGCTTAGATTCATGATGCAGTCACTGATGAATTCAATAATGCAATCCAGTGAACCTATTCCAGATGTTATATGCATCAGCTGGATTAGTAAGGGGGATCTAGAAGTTAGAAAAAGATGCCCCATTCGACTGCGGAGTTCAGACCGTTCTTGACAGTGTCTAAGTCGAAAATCCACTTTTGTTCACTCTTAGATGCTTGAGATGTCTGGATTATAACCCAGAACATTTCACTTGGTTTATGTTTTAACTTCATATAGTGAGCCACTAGAGGTTTATTGGGGGTTTGATTTCTGACGTTACATCTGTGTTCTCCGATCCTAGTTTTAATTTGTCTTTTCGTTTTGCCAATATACAATAATTGGCAAGGGCATTGGATGGCATAAATGACCCATTGTGAACAACAGTTTGTGAACGTTTTGAACACCCAGGGTTTTCCTTTCAGTTGAATACTCTTCATATTTTTGGTTAGAGAGCAGACTGAACAGTTGCCGCATCTAAAGTGTCCTGTAACAGCTGGAAGATCCCACAATGTTCTTTGCATGTTGGTTTTTTTGTTTTCTTTGGGATATGTATGTACAAGATTGTCCCGTAGATTGTTTTGTCTTTTAAAGGCAAACCTGGGTGGTGCTGGTGAAAAATCCTCTGTTTTAATGATGTGCCAATTTTTCAAAATTAGTTTCCGTAAATTGGGACTTATCGGACTGAAGGTTGTAACACAGGTAATTTTTTCTGTGGTAGTTCTTTTTATTGAATTTAAACATGCCTCGCGATTTTGGTTCTTGGCCCTCTTATATGCCACATTTATTTGTTTTTTTAGGGTATTCTCGTTGTTTGAGTCGTTGTTTGAGTTGCTTCTCATGTATTTCATAGTCTTCCAGACGGGTGCAATTTCTTCGGACTCTTTGAAATTGTCCTATCGGAAGATTTGATTTTAGACTTGCAGGGTGAAAACTTTGGTACTCTAGCAGGGTGTTTTTATCAGTTTTCTTCCTGAATAAATTGGTTATTAGAGTGCCATCGTTTTGTGTCCCGATTTCTAGGTCCAAGATAGGAATGACTTCAGTATTATAAGCCATTGTAAAATCGATGTTTTGATTACATTGGTTTAGCCAATGGTGGAAATCCTCAAGGCGGGAGACTGGACCCCTCCATATCATAAAACAGTCATCAATATATCTGTGCCAAGCTTTTATATTTAATGAATATGGGTTGTTGTTGTGATAGATTGAGTTAGTTTCCACATGGTCCATATATAAATTGGCTATATCTGGTGCAAATGTTGCACCCATACTTGTTCCGTGTTTTTGATTGTAGAAAGTCTCCTCATACAGGAAATAGTTTTCTGTAAGGGCTAACCTTGCGCATTCAAGGATGAAGGCGGTGGGCACCGTTTTGTTGTTTATATTCCGTTGATTAAGATATTGTTCAAGGATTTGGAGACACTCTACTTGTGGGATACTAGTATGTAGGGCCACTACATCTAGCGTGACCAGAATATCGCCATTTTCAATTTGAATGTTTTCCAAAGTGTTGATCATGCTGGTAGTGTCCTTGATATAGGATTTCATTTTCAGGACCCATGGTCTTAGAAACCAGTCGACATATATGGACAGAGGTTCCAAAATAGAGTCTATTGCTGACACAATCGGTCTTCCTGGTGGTTTTTCACTGTGTTTATGCACCTTTGGCAACAAATAGAAGGCTGGGATCGTGGGATTGGAATTGATGAGAAACATTTTTTCATCATGATCTATCCACCCTCTTTCTTGGGCATGTGCCATCAGACTAGATATTTCTTCTTTGAGTACCACAACAATGATAAATCCAGCCATTGCTGCGTTTGAAAACAAAATCATCGATGAAACAAAAAAGCTGATTTCGAAAAACAACTTCCTGCAAGATAATCTTAGCCGATCCGAAAGACAAGCACTAAAAGACCTGCAAACTAACTCCCTGTTTGTAATTAAACCTGCAGACAAGGGAGGAGGTATCGTCCTATGGAATAAAGAAGCCTACAATGAAGAAGCCAAGTTCCAACTTTCAAATCAAAAATTCTATAGACAACTCCAGGCTGATCCGACACCAAGACTCAAAGAAGAAATATCTAGCCTGATGGCACATGCCCAAGAAAGAGGGTGGATAGATCATGATGAAAAAATGTTTCTCATCAATTCCAATCCCACAATCCCAGCCTTCTATTTGTTGCCAAAGGTGCATAAACACAGTGAAAAACCACCGGGAAGACCGATTGTGTCAGCAATAAACTCTATTTTGGAACCTCTGTCCATATATGTCGACTGGTTTCTAAGACCATGGGTCCTGAAAATGAAATCCTATATCAAGGACACTACCAGCATGATCAACACTTTGGAAAACATTCAAATTGAAAATGGCGATATTCTGTTCACGCTAGATGTAGTGGCCCTATATACTAGTAGAGTGTCTCCAAATCCTTGAACAATATCTTAATCAACGGAATATAGACAACAAAACGGTGCCCACCGCATTCATCCTTCAATGCGCAAGGTTAGCCCTTGAAGAAAACTATTTCCTGTATGAGGAGACTTTCTACAATCAAAAACACGGAACAAGTATGGGTGCAACATTTGCACCAGATATAGCCAACTTATATATGGACCATGTGGAAACTAACTCAATCTATCACAACAACAACCCATATTCATTAAATATAAAATCTTGGCACAGATATACTGATGACTGTTTTATGATATGGAGGGGTCCAGTCTCCCGCCGTGAGGATTTCCAGCAATGGCTAAACCAATGTAATCAAAACATCGATTTTACAATGGCTTATAATACTGAAGTCATTCCTTTCTTGGACCTAGAAATCAGGACACAAAATGATGGCACTCTAATCACCAATTTATTCAGGACGAAAACTGATAAAAACACCCTGCTAGAGTACCAAAGTTTCCACCCTGCGAGTCTAAAATCAAATCTTCCGATAGGACAATTTCTAAGAGTCCGAAGAAATTGCACCTGTCTGGAAGACTATGAAATACATGGGAAGCAACTCAAACAACGACTCAAACAACGAGGATACCCTAAAAAACAAATAAATGTGGCATATAAGAGGGCCAAGAACCAAAATCGCGAGGCATGTTTAAATCCAATAAAAAGAACTACCACGGAAAAAATGACCTGTGTTACAACCTTCAGTCCGATAAGTCCCAATTTACGGAAACTAATTTTGAAAAATTGGCACATCATTAAAATAGAGGATTTTTCACCAGCACCACCCAGGTTTGCCTTTAAAAGACAAAACAATCTACGGGACAATCTTGTACATACATATCCCAAAGAAAACAAAAAAACCAACATGCAAAGAACATTGTGGGATCTTCCAGCTGTTACAGGACACTCTAGATACGGCAACTGTTCAATCTGCGCTTTAACCAAAAATATGAAGAGTATTTAACTGAAAGGAAAACCCTGGGTGTTCAAAACTTTCACAAACTGTTGTTCACAATGGGTCATTTATGCCATCCAATGCCCTTGCCAATTATTGTATATTGGCAAAACGAAAAGACAAATTAAAACTAGGATCGGAGAACACAGATGTAACGTCAGAAATCAAACCCCCAATAAACCTCTAGTGGCTCACTATATGAAGTTAAAACATAAACCAAGTGAAATGTTCTGGTTTATAATCCAAACATCTCAAGCATCTAAGAGAGGGGGAAACAGAGACCTGGCCCTCCGTAAGAGTGAACAAAAGTGGATTTTCGACTTAGACACTGGCCCTCATTACGACCCAGGCGGTAAGTTACCGCCTGGGCCGTGACTTTACCACCATGGCGTAAACTATGTTTACGCCATGGTGGTTGGCGGACTTACCGCCCCATTCCGACCTTGGCGGGGCGGTAAGTCCCCAATCCCCATTTACCCTTCCCCATTCCCATTTTTGCCCCATAGGGCATAATGGGAGTGGGGAAGGCGTTAATTACGCCACCGTAAATTACTGTGGCGTAATTAACTCCATGGTCCCTTAGCGCCATGGATTTTAACACCTGCTAAAAGCAGGTGTTAAGTCCGCCATGGCGCTAAGGGACCTCGTACTCAGGCGGTAAGGGTCGGCGCTGTTTACGGCGCCGTAAACCCCTTACCGCCTGAGTTGTAATGAGGGCCACTGTCAAGAACGGTCTGAACTCTGCAGTCGAATGGGGCATCTTTTTCTAACTTCTAGATCCCCCTTACTAATCCAGCTGATGCATATAATATCTGGAATAGGTTCACTGGATTGCATTATTGAATTCATCAATGACTGCATCATGAATCTAAGCCCCCAAGTAATGGGCGTTAAAAACGACGTACATTAAATAACTCTGAGAAATATGCCAGGTTTAGAATACATCTCACTGCGGCAGAAGTTTCCATAATTGCGAAATTAGATGGCATCAATTCAAATGTTTCAAAATAACACACTGATAATAAATATCTGAATAATTCAGCAATTAATAATCTGGTGGTTGCATCATCCACCAACTATGGAGTGTAGTATTACTCCAATATGCACTCATGCCCACTCATATCACTTCAAGATGGCGGCCCGAGATGCTTTCAAAATACGGCGCTTCTAACGCCTCTCAATCACATAAGGCTTGGCAATGCTCCAGACCACGTTGCACAATGGTGCATCATCACGTATACACATGATCGATGCTCCAGACCACGTTGCACAATGGTGCATCATCACGTATAAACATGATCACATGACCGTATAAACACGGCAGCGAACAACCTGCGGCTTGTTCGAATAATTCGACCACAAAGGTGTACGCGAACGGAGACCTGGAAGACGCCCACGCATGAAAATTGAAAACGAGAGCAACTAGCAGGTAAACAAATGCCACAGCACCATGGCCGCCTGTATTGCCAGTATAGAATTTAGTCAGCGAATACAGATCAAAAAACACAGTTGGCTAGATAAGCATGCATAAAAATGGTAACTCTCTTCCATCGGGGACCAATATAATTACAAGCCCGCCCGTTTGCTTTGTTTTCAGGCAGATGAGTTCACAAAGTTGAAGTCGATATACGTGGGCCCTCAAAATCTCCTTTAAAAACAAGAAACAGCATAAAAAAAGCCGTGAAGAAGCCTTGGCAAGGAGGTATGTTAACCAACATATCTCTGCAAGAGAAACCTGCTCTGAAAAAAGAAAACAAAAAGTTTTCAAAAATATATCGGACAACTTTGTGTCTTCTTTCATTCTCCCCTCTATCTATGTCATAATAGGTCCAGAGCCTCAAATTGAAAAATGCAAAAACGCGTCTGTCACCCTAATTTTTGAGAAACAGATTCGAAGTTACTAAGTGGATTAATTGTCCAAATTCATAAATCACGAAACAGGAAGCTACTGCCTGGAAGAAAAAAACACTAAATACTTTAGTCCAACCAATTTAAGATCAAAAGGTCAGTGAAACTGGTCACATAGGGCATGCAAACAGCCTGATCACATATGAATCTTGCCTAGATAGTGTTTTAAAATCACTCTGTTTTTAAATTTTGCACAATCCGGGACAATTCACTAAAAAAAGACTCCAATTTCTTTCCTTTCCTTAGAGTCTCCTTTTCAATTTCAACCAAATGGAGATGGGAGCATTGAACGTACTGTCAATTTTCTAAAACAACGCACTGTCCTGGAGAGGGCTTTAAACAACAACAGCGGAACACCAGGGAAGGTGTTCATGAAATTCTGTTCAGCCGAAACATATGTTGACATCCGTAAGACACTTTAAACAATGTTGTCTTATTACACAAAATATTTGTGTAATTTCTGTTTGAACACTGATAGTTTGCTCCTCTGCTAAAATAGATATTGGTAATACCATCTTATGTCTATACATAATTGTGTTTGTCACTTACTAACCTCAGCCACAATTGGCACCATTTTGTCATTACTCTGGATTTGTTTTTTCTAATTGTCTTTCTAAAACGTGTACTGCAAAACGCTTTTTATATATTTGAAAGGTGGTAATGTCTTGTGGAAAGCATATACCACATTATGTATTGAATTTAATTGCTGATTAAAATGTGTTTTTAACACCTGTATTTCTCTGGCACGACAAATCTTCTTGTCAACACATATGTATTGTGGGTAAATGAAATAGATAACTTACCCCAATCGATCTAGTTTCTATCTGACTAGCTTATAAGGTGGACTAAGAGAGAGGTAATTGAGCATTGTCCTCGCTGTTTACACTGTATGAATAGTCCCTTTTTTTGCTCAATCCCCCTTAAACAAAAAACCCTGGGACTTACCCATTTATTTTTCCTGTATAGGACAACCCGGTAGTTGTTGGGTAAAACTGAGTTTGCTGATTGGTTATACAGCTTTCTACTTGGCACCTATTGTCCAGGTTGGATACTCACAGTACATTAACATGGAAACTGTTAATTTAGTATCGTTCACGGACGAATACTATCAAAAGATAATAAATCTACCATTAACCATGACTTTAGAAGATACCACTCCAACGTCCACTACTGTGTGCAGCGATTTCGAAACCTTGACACAGAAGAAAAAGAAACTAATTAGGACGGAATCCCACGGCCAGCTAATGTTGGTATATCTCAAAGCCGGCATTATTCCGGAAGGTTTACAGGTCAAAAACATTCCCTGTGTCTTCATCGATAACGCCAAAGGAAAATTCAGTGGCGTTGGGAATAAGTGCTCAAGAGACTGGCTAATTTTGATTATAGAGATCGCACAAGAAGAAGAAAAAGAACAACAAGCGGATATCAATCTTCTGGAAGAAAAAATACAATCAGACAAAACGATCACAGAGATCAAGCAGAAACTAGAAAAAATAGAGGAAGAAATGAACAAATTTAAGAAAATAACAATCGACAAAAAAATTTGGAAACTGAAAAAAGACATAGAGATGTATAAAGAAACAAAGACCTATCCTTACCTTGTCGAAACATTCTATGATAATGTCAATAAAACAGGTCCACAAAGAACAAGAAATGGATATCAAAGAAAACAATATGTCACCTATTCCAACACCACTAATAGCACCACGAGTAGTGATTCTGATAACAGCACCAATGCAAACACATCACGTGGAGGAAAAAAACAAAAACAACAGTTTTTTCAAGGGAGGGGCAGAGGAGGCCGCAACCGAACTCAAGGCCCCCCATGAATGCAAACACGCAACTGGAACGGGCCTGTCCAGAATTGGTAATACCCATCTTCAATCTTTCCACACATGTTCTTACTGAAGGTGAGAAACATGTATTAAGTCGAGGTCTTAGTTTTGTCCGTGTCAAAAAGGCAGACGACTTCAAAACTCAAATTGAATTACAAAAATGTTTCAGAACTATACATTTAAAATATTTCTTCAGAAATCCAACCTCCAATGAGAAAGAAAAAGATAAAAGTACGACTGGCCTAAAACCCATATCCACCTTCTGCCCTACCACAACGATGATAAGTCCAGCCATTGCTGCGTTTGAAAACAAAATCATCAATGAAACAAAAAAGCTGACCTCGAAAAACAACTTCCTGCAAGATACTCTTAGCCGATCCGAAAGACAAGCACTAAAAGTCCTACAAACTAACTCCCTATTTGTAATTAAACCTGCAGGCAAGGGAGGAGGTATCGTCCTATGGAATAAAAAAGCCTACAATGAAGAAGCCAAGTTCCAATTTTCAAATCAAAAATTCTATAGACAACTCCAGGCTGATCCGACACCAAGACTCAAAGAAGAAATATCTAGTCTGATGGCACATGCCCAAGAAAGAGGGTGGATAGATCATGATGAAAAAATGTTTCTCATCAATTCCAATCCCACGATCCCAGCCTTCTATTTGTTGCCAAAGGTGCATAAACACAGTGAAAAACCACCAGGAAGACCGATTGTGTCAGCAATAGACTCTATTTTGGAACCTCTGTCTATATATGTCGACTGGTTTCTAAGACCATGGGTCCTGAAAATGAAATCCTATATCAAGGACACTACCAGTATGATCAACACTTTGGAAAACATTCAAATTGAAAATGGCGATATTATGGTCACGCTAGATGTAGTGGCCCTATATACTAGTATCCCACAAGTAGAGTGTCTCCAAATCCTTGAACAATATCTTAATCAACGGAATATAAACAACAAAGCGGTGCCCACCGCCTTCATCCTTGAATGCGCAAGGTTAGCCCTTACAGAAAACTATTTCCTGTATGAGGAGACTTTCTACAATCAAAGACACGGAACAAGTATGGGTGCAACATTTGCACCAGATATAGCCAATTTATATATGGACCATGTGGAAACTAACTCAATCTATCACAACAACAACCCATATTCATTAAATATAAAAGCTTGGCACAGATATATTGATGACTGTTTTATGATATGGAGGGGTCCAGTCTCCCGCCTTGAGGATTTCCACCAATGGCTAAACCAATGTAATCAAAACATCGATTTTACAATGGCTTATAATACTGAAGTCATTCCTTTCTTGGACCTAGAAATCAGGACACAAAACGATGGCACTCTAATCACCAATTTATTCAGGAAAAAAAACTGATAAAAAAACACCCTGCTAGAGTACCAAAGTTTTCACCCTGCGAGTCTAAAATCAAATCTTCCGATAGGACAATTTCTAAGAGTCCGAAGAAATTGCACCTGTCTGGAAGACTATGAAATACATGGGAAGCAACACAAACAACGACTCAAACAACGAGGATACCCTAAAAAACAAATAAATGTGGCATATAAGAGGGCCAAGAACCAAAATCGCGAGGCATGTTTAAATCCAATAAAAAGAACTACCACGGAAAAAATTACCTGCGTTACAACCTTCAGTCCGATAAGTCACAATTTATGGAAACTAATTTTGAAAAATTGGCACATCATTAAAACAGAGGATTTTTCACCAGCACCACCCAGGTTTGCCTTTAAAAGACAAAAAAATCTACGAGACAATCTTGTACATACATATCCCAAAGAAAACAAAAAAACCAACATGCAAAGAACATTGTGGGATCTTCCAGCTGTTACAGGACACTTTAGATGCAGCAACTGTTCAGTCGGCTCTCTAACCAAAAATATGAAGAGTATTCAACTGAAAGGAAAACCCTGGGTGTTCAAAACTTTCACAAACTGTTGTTCACAATGGGTCATTTATGCCATCCAATGCCCTTGCCAATTATTGTATATTGGCAAAACGAAAAGACAAATTAAAACTAGGATCGGAGAACACAGATGTAACGTCAGAAATCAAACCCCTAATAAACCTCTAGTGGCTTACTATATGAAGTTAAAACATAAACCAAGTGAAATGTTCTGGTTTATAATCCAAACATCTCAAGCATTTAAGAAAGGGGGAAACAGAGACCTGGCCCTCCGTAAGAGTGAACAAAAGTGGATTTTCGACTTAGACACTGTCAAGAACGGTCTGAACTCTGCAGTCAAATGGGGCATCTTTTTCTAATTTCTAGATCCCCCTTACTAATCCAGCTGATGCATATAAAATCTGGAATAGGTTCACTGGATTGCATTATTGAATTCATCAGTGACTGCCTCATGAATCTAAGCCCCCAAGTATGGGGCGTTAAAAACAACGTACATTAAATAACTCTGAGAAATATGCCAGGTTTAGAATACATCTCACTGCGGCAGAAGTTTCCGTAATTGCGAAATTAGATGGTTATCAATTCAAATGTTTCAAAATAACACACTGATAATATATATCTGAATAATTCATCAATTAATAATCTGGTGGTTGCATCATCCACCAACTATGGAGTGTAGTATTACTCCAATAGGCACTCATGCCCGCTCACATGACTCCAAGATGGCGGCCTTGAGATGCTTTCAAAATACGGCACTTCTAACGCCTCTCAATCACATAAGGCTTGGCGATGCTCCAGACCACGTTGCACAATGGTGCATCATCACGTATACACATGATCAAATGACCGTATAATCACGGCAGGGAACAACCCACGGCTTGTTAGAATTATTCGACCACGAAGGTGTACGCGAACGGAGACCTGGAAGACGCCCACGCATGAAAATTGAAAACGAGAGCAACTAGCAGGTAAACAAACGCCGCAGCACCATGGCCGCCTGTATTGCCAATATAGAATTTAGTCAGCGAATACAGAGCAACAAACACAGTTGGCTAGATAAGCATGCATAAAAATGGTAACTCTCTTCCATCGGGGACCAATATAATTACAAGCCCACCCGTTTGCTTTGTTTTCAGGCAGATGAGTTCACAAAGTTGAAGTCGATATACGTGGGCCCTCAGAATCTCCTTTAAAAACAAGAAACAGCATAAAAAAAGCAGTGAAGAAGCCTTGGCAAGGAGGTATGTTAACCAACATATCTCTGCAAGAGAAACCTGCTCTGAAAAAACGAAACAAAAAGTTTTCAAAAATATATCGGACAACTTTGTGTCTTCTTTTCTTCTCCCCTCTGTCTATGTCATAATAGGTCCAGAGCCTCAAATTGAAAAATGCAAAAACGCGTCTGTCACCCTAATTTTTGAGAAACAGATTCGAAGTTCCTAAGTGGATTAATTGTCCAAATTCATAAATCACGAAACAGGAAGCTACTGCCTGGAAGAAAAAAACACTAAATACTTTAGTCCAACCAATTTAAGATCAAAAAGTCAGTGAAACTGGTCACATAGGGCATGCAAACAGCCCGATCACATATGAATCTTGCCTAGATAGTGTTTTAAAATCACTCTAGGCAAGATTCATATGTGATCGGGCTGTTTGCATGCCCTATGTGACCAGTTTCACTGACTTTTTGATCTTTTAAAATTTAAATTTTTTAAATTTTGCACAATCCGGGACAATTCACTAAAAAAAGACTCCAATTTCTTTCCTTTCCTTAGAGTCTCCTTTTCAATTTCAACCAAACGGAGACGGGAGCATTGAACGTACTGTCAATTTTCTAAAACAACGCACTGTCCTGAAGAGGGCTTCAAAAAATAACAGCGGAACACCAGGGAATGTGTTCACGAAATTCTGTTCAGCCGAAACATATGTAGACATCCCTAAGAAACTTTAAACAATGTTGTCTTATTACACAAAATATTTGTGTCATTTCTGTTTGAACACTGATAGTTTGCTCCTCTGCTAAAATAGATATTGGTAATAACATCTTATGTCTATATATAATTGTGTTTGTCACTTACTAACCTCAGCCACAATTGGCACCATTGTGTCATTACTCTGGATTTGTTTTTTCTAATTGTCTTTCTAAAACGTGTACTGCAAAACGGTTTTTATATATTTGAAAGGTGGTAATGTCTTATGGAAAGCATATACCACACTATGTATTGAATTTAATTGCTGATTAAAATGTGTTTTTAACACCTGTATTTCTCTGGCATGACAAATCTTCTTGTCAACACATATGTATTGTGGGTAAATGAAATAGATAACTTACCCCAATCGATCTAGTTTCTATCTGACTAGCTTATAAGGTGGACTAAGAGAGAGGTAATTGAGCATTGTCCTCACTGTTTACCCCACATATTTGTGCAACATGCTGTCTAGCAAAGTCAAGAGCTCCGACACCTGTTGCTCCTAGTCTGCTCTTTCTGCCCTGCTTTTGAAGGATCAGTAACGGTAATGGTTAGTAATCATATTTTTTTGGCTTCTCTGTCCCAGTAAACAACACAATTGTGTGCCTTTCTCCTTCATTATCAAATAACTGTTGTATTCCCTCAATGGTGTCCTCTACCTCACTGAAAGGCCGTCCTGTGTTCTGTAAGATATTTAGTTTTATTGGGGTAACTTTGGGATTTGGCGGTATTTTCTCACAATAAAAATATTGGCGGTAATTTGGTGGTAAATTAGTCTTGCATTTATATTGGGTTTGGCATCACATTATTTTAGTGACCATCCCTTGTTAGCTTATATTGGTGGTAATTTTAGTAGTATTTTGTTTTACGGTATTTAGTGATGAGCATGGTTTTCTTCCTTATACTATAACCCCATCATAAAACAAAACTTTCCTTTCTATTAGAATACCTACTAGTTGTCTGTAGAAAGCTCCAGACCTATGCATTTGATAGGAACCCAATTATTTTATTTAGAGCGCCACATATAGTTTGTGGCTGGTATCACTGGCTTATATACATCCAGGAATCTATGGTAATAAAGTATCACTGGCTTATTTACATCCAGTAATCTATGTGTCAGGTCCTTTCCCATCAGCATGCATGGAAAGAAACATTTCCCATACTGCACACAACCTCTGTGTTATTTGTCCTGTATTAGTAAATTGGCAAATGCACTACTTAACAAATATGAACCTCCCCTGTATACTTCATATATATATAAATGAATTCACAGATGCAAAAACGACACTAAAATCCCATCTGTTTTTATATACGCTCATTATATTATACACAAATCTTATTCACACATCATTAATTCTTACCATGGGTACATTGCATCGTCATCTGGAATACAAAAAAAGAAAACAAAACAGAACAAGCAGATCTTTTGAAACATGGGTTAATGTTCCAACATTCTGAACATGGAGAAAATAAACATGCAGTGACTTCCTGACTTCCCTATCCTGTAATAACCTCAGCCACTCATACGGCATTCCCCATGGTCCTCACTTGGCACGTACATATCTTACCAAGATTAGTATTTCTTTGAAGCTCCCAGTGCGACCTTGCTATTTTTGCAAATGCAGGCCCAGTGTCAGCGCAAACTGCTCCTGTAATCTTATATGGGGAGCACCAGCGAGATATCTCTCACAGCCAGCGCTCTGACCCCTTTGGAACTTTGTCAGCTTTCACAGCCCAGCACCAACTAACTCCTCTCTGCAATTTTTGTCATTAGGAAAGTTCTGATCCTTCCTTTTTGATGTGGCATGCCTGCCTATAATTTTCCCCCAATCAGGTTAACAAGGATGTGTTCTTTATCAACCCTTATTTTCAGAACAATGAGAGCTTCAGAACAGACTTGCTGTTTCATTTTGGTTTCCTGCTGTACATTCTTTTCTGCTCTCCACATTCTGAAAAAAATTCCAGTGTGCATTTAAAAATGAATTACAGCAGTGCCACTAAAACATGGATGTTCACCTCATTTTGCATAGAATACTGCATTTTAGTGTTAGAAAAGTTAGAATTAGTATTTTAGTAATATTAATTAAAGTTAGTCAGTTATGTATATTCTAATGTAGTTTCCATGTATGAGACATCCAAAAAAAAAATAAAAAAAAGTGCACTTCATTATTTGATCTATCAGCACTAGGCTTTTCCATGCGTGCAATTCATTCTCTACAGTTTCAAATTAGGCTTGGCTGAGTTGTAAATTCTGTCTTTCATACTTCCAATAAGGCTATATTATACTGGCTAAAGAAATTCTAAACTACTGCTGCCAACAAAACTGCCACTACATGCTGGCAATAAAATGCCATTGCATTTGCAATAAATAAAATGCCATTACATTTTGGTAAAATGTATATGTTCTTGCATATACCCTCCTTTTCCGACAATTCTGGCTCCCCAAATCCACAATTGGAGGAAATCCAAATTCCTCTTCTTTCTTTTTCCATCATATGAATCACAATTGAAATAATAGCAACTCAATAAAATGAACATTGAAATTTTTCATAATAAATCACTACTTAATCATAATAACAGTAAAACATATCCCAAATGGGTCTATGAGTCCTCTACACATGTGCATGTGCATGTATCACTTTTTTTTCAACCGAAGTGTCCGCCATCAACATTTCATGTATGACAACAAAACAATAAAATAAATAAATAAAATAAATGACTAATATAACTAACTAAAACAAATAATTAAAATAACAAACATGTGATTCCCCACCACACTCCTTTTCAGTCCCATAGAATAATAATATGCTTCATCAGGAACACTGTAGAATTAAGTTCAATTCACTACTGTTCTTTTAAAAACATTTATCATTTTATGATTGTACCATGAGATGTCCTGATCATCAATTTTTTGTCATCTGGTTCATTCTGTGAAATTCTTTCATCCTGGCACTCTTGGATGCTATTCCATAGAATTCATCTCTTTGGGCATCCCAATCACTTTGTCTTCACCTCCAAACTTCGGTCCGGAGGCTTTACTTGAGCTTCATCCTGTGGACTCCAAGACTCCATCATCTCTTGTGCCCTCTGGTCCTGTGACCTCCGACCTCAACCAAAGACCAGTTAATTTTCTAAATTAAATAGAAAAGAGACATATGAAGTACATAGCACAA
Source organism: Ambystoma mexicanum (assembly GCF_040938575.1). Lineage (NCBI taxonomy): Eukaryota > Metazoa > Chordata > Amphibia > Caudata > Ambystomatidae > Ambystoma > Ambystoma mexicanum. Next base: position 137,106,073 of record NC_090941.1, on the reverse strand, counting down.
TACCAATTTTACCCTTTCTACCACATAAAAACAAAAATGTAGTCCAGAACATTCCGCTTGAGTCTTTTGATTTCTGAAACTAAGCACATGTTAGAGAGAAAACAACAATATACATAAGACACCATTATACATAAAAAAAAACATTTCAACATTGTACCATAGTAATTCAACCTGATTCAGTACCTTATTTCAATGTTTATCACCTATGGTATTTTAATTTACATTTATCTCTACAATAAACATTATATCTCTTTTTTATGGCATGGGACACTATGAGGACATCCCTTGTGTCTTCCTTTCCATGTCTTCAGGGTACTTAAGCCGTCTCAACTTGCTCAAGTCTCCTGATTTCATGTTTGGGGTGACAGGGCTTAATTTGGTTAACATGAACAAATTGTTCTATCACCGTTTCACCCTCTGTCTTTAATATTTTGTAAACTACTGGAGACACCGTATCCACAATTACCAATGGCCCTGCCAGGCTGCAAGAAATTTAGAATTTTTATGTTTACCTTTTCCAAAATGGAATTTATATACATATCTTTCTACCATAATATGACTTTGCACTGTCAGCAGCTCTTTTCAAATTTCGCTGCACAAATGCAAATGCATGCTCTAAATGCTTCCTCAGTTCTTCCACATATTCGTGAACTGTAGTTGCACTTACAAGTGTCTGCTCATGTGTCCTGTACAATAAATGTTGTGGCAGTACCATTTTCCTACCTGTCAACACCTCATGAGGACTGATACCTGTCGCTTTGCCATCAATACCAGAGGTAATCGTAAATCCCAACTGGAACCTGCCTCTGCTACAAACTTCTTTAATATCTCCACAACAGACCTGTTACAATGTTCAACATTTCCAGAAGAGGCGGGTCGGTATACAGTATGATGTTTCCTTTTCACCCCCAATGTCTGCCACACCTTACTCATCAAGGTGCTTGTGAAATGACTTCCTCTGTCTGACTCTATTCTTTGTGGTAATCCAAATCTTGAAAATATATGATTTACCAGTAATGTAGCTGCTGTTTGCGCACTACAATCTGGTGCACGGATGCACTCTATCCATTTCGACATCAAACAAACCACGGTCAAAAGATAACGGTTCCCCCTACTCAACCTTTTTACAGGCCCTACATAGATTTTAAAATCTGACCATGGAAGGGTTAAGCCTCTTTTCATCAGTGGAGCTCGGTTCTAGGTCAAAGTTTTGAATGAAAAGGACCGAAAACCAAAGGGTCGAATTGTTTGTTGTTTTTTTTGGTTTTTTTGGTTTTTTTTGGGGGTAAAAAAACACTTTTTTTCCTCCAAAATGGAAACCCCAAAAAAATATATATAAAAAAAAATGCAACCCTTTTGTTTTAGGTCAAATTGACTCTCACCTTTGGTATTCGATCCTTTTGAATGTGGTACTTTAACTGGACACCGTGGAGCTCTATGCATTGGGGAAGCCGGTTTAAATTGGGCACATACCAGGCACCCCATAGTGTCTAAATCCACATCTTGGCACATATGTGGCCAGTAAGCATAATCTTTCAGTATTTCTAACATGTTTTGTGAGCCTCTGTGTCCTGCAGTTATTGCATCATTTGCATGGTGCAGCATTAACCCTCACAATGAAAGGGGTACCAACCACTGTATCTGTCCTAATATGGATTCCCTGATAATAAGTCCATCCTGTAGTCTAATTTGTTTCTTATTCTTTAATAATAACCTCAACTCTTCTTTTCCTGTACAATCATTTTCAGCTAAAGGATTTTGTTGGGGGTCCATCAAATGATTATAATAGATCCCCAATATTGGATCATCATTTTGCGCCTTAATCAGATCTTGATCTGGTGTATCATAACTCCATTGCACTACTGGTTGTTCTGCCTCTTTTGGAGCCTTAGAGCATGTAACTGCATCTATTTGTATTTCACCACTTAAGTGTTCAATGGGTAACAATTCTTCCATAACAGCCCCAATCTTGGCTAAGTGATCTGCTTTATCATTTCCCTCCTTATCTTCTCCTGGAGTTTTTAAATTGTTAAATCATATTCGGACACTAATTTATCTATAGCCTGTATCATTTTCCCATGCTTGAGGGTCTTTTTGTGATATGTAAGCATGCCTCTTGCTTTCCAGCCAGGCAAATATTCCACTAAGCTATTTTGTGCATAATCAGAATCAGTCACCAGCACAATTTCATTGAATATATTATCAATTGCAGTAATAATTGCTTTATAAATGGCTACTAGTTCTGATACCTGACTACTCCTAGCCCCAATTCACATCCCTATAATAGGAATGTCCTCACGTTTTAACCAGACATTTCCTATCCCTGATACCAACTGTTTACTGCTGTCATTTTCAATGTGAAAAGCACATCTGTCAACATATACAGTTGGTAAATTCTTAGATGTATTTTTTATCAAAAGCTTTGTGTGGTGATTGTTCAAACTACTGCAAACTAGATTCCACCTCTACTTCGTCGGATACACATTCAGCTGCACAGTCATGCAAATCTGCTAATCCTTGAGTAACTGGGCTCCTTTTATTCTGGCTATACCTCACTTCTACAGGAAAGCCTTGTAATGCCAATGTCCATGAAGTAATTCTGGACTGTGCAAGATTGCCTGACCTAATTATTTTACTCTGTAAAAACTGCAATGGTTGATGATTTGTCTCAATGATTACCTTTTCCCCTTGAACAATGGGGCGGAAATGCTGCAATGCCCACACAGTGGTCAGAAGAGCCTTTTCGCATTCACTGAATTTGATTTCAACCTGGGAAAATGCCTTACTTCCATAAGCAATGGTTTCGTGGCTCAAATCATGTTTTTGAGTTAACACTGCTGACAGACAATGTTCAGTGAAACCTATTTCTATAAAGAAATCTCTGTTTTGTATGGTATACTCTAAACAAGGTGCCTTTATGAGACATTCCTTCAATTTAGCAACTGCCTCACATTGCTCCTTTTCCCATTTCCAGGGTTTATTCAGCTTCAATAGTTTAGTCAATGGTTGAGTAATTTCAGCATAACTTTCAATAAATTTCCTGTTATATCCCGTCATTCCTAATAAACTTTTTAAACCTTTCACATTTCTAGGATCTTTCAATTTCTGTATGGCCTCCACCTTTTTCTTTTGTGAATTTAGCCCATGTTCAGTTACCTCATGGCCTAGGAAATTCACCTTTTTCTTGCACCATTGGGCTTTCTGCAAAGATACTTTTGCACCTGCCTTTTGCAATTGGCCCAATACATGTCTAATTTCATCAAAATGGCTTTTCAAGTTTTCATCTTTTATCTGGACATCATCCACATAATCTATAGTTCCTCTTTCCGCTGCATCTGGTATAGCCTTTCTCAAAAATATGCCAAATACGCTCCCACTATTGACATACCCGAAGGGTGTTCTAGCCCATGCGTATTGCATTGTATCAAATGAAAATGAAAATAAATTCTGAATGTCCTCTGCTAGTGGCACACACCAATATCCAGATGTAAGATCTAATGTGGTAAATACCTTTGATACATGCACCTGTGCAAGGCCTTGATCAATGAATGGCATTGGCCGTCTAGATACTGGCACTCTTTTATTTAATTCACTCAGGTCTGCACACAAACGCCATTGACCATTTGGCTTTAACACACCCAAAATAATAGTGTTGGAGGTACTATGAATGTGCCTGATAATTCCCCTAGACTCCATGTTTTTAAGTATCTCTGCCAATGACTCTAATCAATATTGGCGTACAAATACTGGATTTACACCACACCCCTCCGGTAATGTGGCAACATGTAAATTAGTTAGGCCACAATCATATGCATCTTTGGCAAAAACGTCTTTAAATTCCATCAATATTTTTCTCAATTCATTCTTATCCTCTTCACTATCACATGCATCTGCTAACAAAATCTCCTCCTCTACCATTTTTGAACATTCTGAGAAATCCTTGAGTGGAGGAATCTCTGTGCTTTCTTCTAACTGTGTGGCTGTATCTCTCTGTAAAGCTGCCACTTTTAAATATTTTGGCATATCAGCTTCCATTTCAATGTGCTGAATTTCTGTTTCATTTTCATTCAAATTAAATACTATACAATTCTCCTGGTGATAGCACACTGTCTCATTGGAATAATAAGGGTACACAGATTGAACTTTAAAAATCCCTTTGGGCTGAGAATCCAGATACTCTGGCAACACACCCTGTGCATCTACATATCTCTCAGAGATATTCCAATCACCATGTTATTGAAGTCTGCAGTATAATGTGATTTTTGTATGGCCATTCCTAATAAAATAAATCTAAATGAATCCTAAATAAATTAATTCTAAATGATTCCTAAATTAATTCTAAATGAATAGATTCTAAATAAATGACATCCTTTATTATACACCATCATTTTGACAGACCCTTCCCCAACATATATCAATGGGGTGTATTCATAATCCAGGCCTTGCTGTTTCATGTATTAATTCAAGCACACAAATGCTTCAGAATCTTTCATTTGCTGTCCATTCTTGCACTTTAGTGTTATAGCAACCTGCTTGGTGAATGCAGGAATAATAATATCCTTCTTCACCTGCAACTCAATTGCATATGGGACCAATTGTGCACAATGATAAGCCTTTCTCTTTTCTTCAAATTCATACGCAGGCCCACCTAATCGGGACCATATTTTTTGGTTAAGAAAATCTAACACCATACACATTCTGTGCATTATATCATGCCCATGTAAAAATCATTTTGTGTTCCACTCACTATCCACACATTGTAGTAGATGGTTTTTTGTCCAATGTTAATCTTTAGCATGCATATTCATGCAATTCAATTTTCAAAATCTGGATTGTCCAAACCAGAGACATATTGGTTTTTAATTCTAAATTTTGGATCTCCTCCCTTTCCATTATTCGCTGCAGTAGTTTCTCATTAATAAAACTCCTTTCCTGTTCGAGCGCCAAAGTGGCTTTTATCATTTTAGAATGGTCATTTATACCAATGTGAACCCATGGCTGCTCATTTTCCATGTGTATTTCAGCTAGGGTGGTGATGTGTTTTTCTGTGTCTGCTTTAGGAATAGTGTTCTGTTTGCACTTCTTCTCTTTTAAATTGAAGCACAATGTGTGTTTATTTCAGTTTGCAATTTCTTCCTAGGATCCAAATAAATCTGCACAGATTGTTTTTCTTTTTCACTTTGTATTTTATCCTGACACATCAAAATGACAGTGACACTAGGCACACAGCTATTCTGTAGATACACCTCCACTGCGTTATTCGTTTTGGCAACAGTGTGGCATTCATTTATACTGCTGTTGTGTAATTTTATTTTCTTAGGTCTCAATGGTTTTTTGGTTAAAGACCACAGTACTCCATTTACCCCATCTATGAGAGGAGACAATCCTTTCAGGCAATCTGTCCCCATCAAAAATGGAATTTTGCAAATAGGCACCTCTTCACCATTAATGTTATGCACTGAGCCTTCACTCTGCCTCACTGCGATCTGATTCTGCGGAGATCTCCCTTCATTGATACTTTTTACCAGTTCTTTGGACATAATTGTGGCCTGTGCACCTGTGTCAATCATTCCAAATGTATTGCATTTCTCTTCCACAGTAATGGGACCATAATGCCTGTCTTGAACTTCCTCTAACACACACAAAAAGTGCGAATTCTTACTAATTTCAGGATTCACTTTTCTCAGACCTTTTTCACTTTTGGCTAAGCACATTGGTAAATGAAAGGACATTTTTTCCCTCCTTTCTGTCCATTTCCGTTTGAGAAACCTTACTCATTTCCCCATATTCAGAAGTCCTTTGGAGAATGGCCACTGTTCGCCCTTCCACCCGGGGATCATGAGAGTTCACACTACAATCCTCCAACTGAATATGCGTGGAAACATCACTTGATAATTTGTCATTTTCTAATTCTGTGCATTTCTGGTTATTTGGCATGATATCAGTCTTTTTAATTTCCTCAAAAATGTGTGGCTCAAAGAATACTTCAGGTGACTGATCTGTACCCTCCTTTGGAGTATTTATTCTTCCTGCCTGTATTTTATCAGTGTCTTGATTGTCTAGAGGGAGCGTTCTAACATCCCCACTTACTCCCTGATCAATTATTTTACCCATGCATGTGTTGTCTTTCTTGTATCTGTCTCTTTGTTCTTTTGGAATTTCATGTTTTCCTTTTTCATTTGTGCAAATTTCCAACATTTGATTTAACTCCAGGTTAAACCAAACTTCTTTTTTAGATGTATTTGCAATTTCTGTCTCATGTTCATTTGCAGCTATTTTCGTTTTTAAGTCATTAAAGAGCTCAGAGTCATTGTGCAAAACCAGGTCAGGGTAATCTGTCTTTTTAGCATTGCAGGTATCATGAGGATTTAGTCACTTATTATCAGAAACCACCCGGTCACTACTATGGCCTTCTGCCCCCTCTTTTGATGACTGTTGTTGGGCCGTACAGAGCTTACCTATTTGTTCAGCCAACATTTCCACTTGGGCCTCAAGACACTGGAATCTTTCCATTTCTCTAGAATCTTCTCTCTGCGGCCTATGCCGATATTGGTTGTTTTCCCCCTGGCTATATCTATTCTGATATCTCTCAGGAGAATTATTTCAACTGGGGTTGTTTCTGAATTCTTGATTCATGTGGGGCGGAGAGTGGGGTGTACCTATCCTTTGGTTGTAGTCCCCTTTTGGCGGTGATTGATTGTATTGAGGTGGGGCATAATTCATACTCTGTCTCATGTCCTGTCCCTCATTTTGTGAGTATTGTCCCCTATGCTGATTCCCATTTTCAGTAAATCGATCCACATAGCAGGGTCTGTCCTGATTACCATATATCATGGTGTTAGGGTCAAATCTGCTCTGTGTCCCCAATGTCTGGTAAGGACCATTATTTCTTCGGTCTTGATTTTGTCTCTGATTATTGCTCATACCTGGCATATCAGGCCGATATCCTGCCCGGGGCCTGTCTCCCAAATACCTAGGGCTAATGTAGGTCTCCCTATTACTAGGATCATGTGACTGAAACATTGGTGCAGAGAGCGGCAACCCCTTTTGATTACCCCTCTGTTCGTGTGTCACTTTATTTTTGCCTAGAATTTGAGAGGACTCAAGTGACATTTTAGCTCACCTGATCTCCATCACTGTTGCTGAGGATTCTTTAGATTTTGGTCTAGTATCTTTCATTTTATCACTCTCTCTACCCTGAGAGTATAGCACTTCATATAGTTTTGTACTTTGTTGTACAATCCCCTCAAGGGACTTGTCACAATCAAATTCGTGGACTAACTGTGATATGATGTCTTTCTGCAACCCATAGAAGTAGGCAGTTTTAAACTCATTGAAATTGGGGTCCAAAGATATACCAAAGTGAGAAAAAGCTCTTTTTAAATCTTGTAAAAATTGGCGAGGGGACGTATTTGGCCCAGCCGTAATTGTATAAGCAACTTTCTTCGCCTCCTGTAATGACTGGAATGGAGAAAAATGACATCTAATCTCCTTTTCAAACTCTGCCCATGTCATGTTTTGCTGTTCATTTAATCCTCTAATGATACTGGCTGTGGGAGCATCCAGAGTTAAGTGAAAGTATTGTCTGTTTTGTTCCTTATGTATCTGGAGGGCTTTAAATATATCGTGCACTGCTTCTAAGTGGTCCTCTATACAGCACTCCTCTCCTTTTTTAAATGGTTTGATCAGAGCCTTGATTGATTTCATTATTTTAATAGGGCTACTTGTTGCTATGCATGGGATTGCACTACTTTGTGATTCAACCCTTATTTCAGGCGTATGGAATTGGTAGCGGCCACCAATGGGTGTGTCAAATCCCCCAATGGTGCTGCAACCAAGTTCAGTCACCAGCCCAGCCACTGGGGCACTAGCTCTTTGTGTAGAAATAGAATTCACCTCAACTCCATTGAATGTGGTGCCCTGTCGTTTGTCTTGGGACCTGGAAAGGCATATTTGCTGTTCCAAACCCTTGCACTTTTTAAGGAGCCTATCTGCCTCCTTACACAAATAATTGTTTTCATCACCCATCTTATTATTCACATTTTGCATATCGCTCATTTGCATTTGACATTCATTGAATTCTTTGTCGCTCTTGTCTCTTTCTTGAAACATTTTAACTATCTCTTGTTCAGCATTTTGAAGATCACTTTCTTTCTCAAAACGTTCTTTTTGTAAAATCTGCATTTCCAAAATAACCTCATCATTATCTTGTCTAATATGATCTACCAACCCTTTCAAGTGTTTTAATTCATGCTCACTATCCTCAAACTGTTTCTTTCTTTGGGACAATTGAGTGTCGATGTCTTTACATTTTGACTGCATGTCCTTTTGACATATCTCCAGTTCTGCTCTTAACTTTTCCTCTTGTTCACTAGCTCCATCCAGTTCAACTTTTAATCTGCTAATAAGTTTGGCATCATTTTCTTGCATTCTCAGAGACCTATTTAAAATGAACCATGTCTTGGCACATTGCCTTATCAGACAATCTTTCTCTGCATGTTTATCAGCAGCATTTAATAATCTCAAAAGACATACCTAAATTATGCTACCTTCTGCAAAAATGTTGTCTAATGTTTCTTTCTGCACTTCACCATAGATACGGTCATGCCGCTCTGTGGTGTTATTTGATGACCATGTACCATGTGTTACGCTCACCTGGTATCCACAGGGACGCCACCCAGCCCTGGTTGGATGATTTGCACTCTCGAACCCTCTCTCGGTCCCTTGGTAAGGCCTCTAGTTAAAGATGGGTCTGCAATATAGGAGAGCTGGGTAAACGTGAAACGTGAGTAAACGGTTACTAATGCTGTCTTTATTTCTCCTCTTTCCAGGTTATGGTATTCCAGGATGCATTCGGTGCCGGATGATGGAGTTCATACCTTCAGGTGAATGGAACTGAAGTCGGCGATGGATTGAAGACAGGATACTGTTCCAGGTAAGTTTCGCAGAGTTATTTCTCTCTCTGCAGGTCATTGGTTTCAGGTAAACTGCCATCAAAGAACTGGACACTGTGAGCGTTACGCTGGCCACAGCAGAATAATGCAAAGCATGCTCTGCTGTTTGGGTGCGGTTTAAATAGTCTCAAGTAAAGTAGTCCAGGTAAAATAGTCCCAGGCCTGCAACACCCAAATTAGTCCAGGTAAAGTAGTCCCAGGCCTGCCACACCCAAAAGACTAGACCGCATAGCTCAGTTCCTTGTAACTGAGCTATGTGTGTGCCTCCATGTTGGCTGAACCCCCCAAATTAAATAATCCCAAGTAAATAGTCCCATTCTAATGTTGGTCTTCATGATGGTTATGAAGGCCAAGGACGGACTCCAAGAGAGTATTGGATGAGGTTTTAAGGCCTTTGACCTGGCGCTAACTGGAAGGATGACTTGCCAGTGGGGGCCAGGGGCAAGGGTCATGACACCATGTGCATATAACTTTGCCTCCAGATATTGCACTTACTCTGGGAATGTGGCCTCCATTTGAGACATTCTGAAACTCACTTCTAGTATCACACTGCTCTCATAAAATGGGTTCCCTTTAATACAAGTATGGTAGTGTTAGACACACTTGCCAAGCCCAGCTGGTGCTCTACAGCCACTTTCCCGGCCAACGCACCATTATATGTAAGATATTTAGTCTTATTGGGATAACTTTGGGATTTGGCTGTATTTTCTCACCGTAAAAATATTGGCGGTAATTTGGTGGTAAATTAGTCTTGCATTTGTATTGGGTTTGGCATCACATTATTTTAGTGACCATCCCTTGTTAGCTTATATTGGTGGTAATTTTAGTGGTTTTTTTTGCGTTATTTGGTGATGAGCATGGTTTTCTTCCTTATACTATAACCCCATCGTAAAACAAAACGTTCCTTTCTATTAGAATACCTCTTAGTTGTCTGTAGAGAGCCCCAGACCCATGCATTTGATAGGAAACCAATGATTTTATATAGTGCGCCACCTATAGTTTGTGGCTGGTATCACTGGCTTATATACATCCAGGAATCTATGTGTCATAAAGTATCACTGGCTTATTTACATCCAGTAATCTATGTGTCAGGTCCTTTCCCATCAGCATGCAAGGAAAGAAACATTTGCCATACAGCACACAACCTCTGTGTTATATTTCCTGTATTAGTAAATTGGCAAATGCACTACTGAACAGATATGAACCTCCCCTGTATACTTCATATTTATATAAATGAATTCAAAGATGCAAAAACGACACCAAAATCCCATCTGTTTTTATATATGCTCATTATATTAAACACAAATCTTATTCACACGTCATTAATTCTTACCATGGGTACATTGCATCGCCATCTGGAATACAAAAAAAGAAAACAAAACAGAACAAGCAGATCTTTTTAAACATGGGTTAATGTTCCCACATTCTGAACATGGCGAAAATAAACATGCAGTGACTTCCGGACTTCCCTGCCCTGTGATAACCTCAGCCACTCATACGGCATTCCCCATGGTCCTCACTTGGCACGTACATATCTTACCAAGATTAGTATTTCTTTGACGCTCCCGGTGTGACCCTGCTATTTTCGCAAATGCAGGCCCACTGTCAGCGCGAACTGCTCCTGTAATCTTGTGTGGGGAGCACCAGCGAGATATCTCTCACAGCCAGCGCTCTGACCCCTTTGGAACTCTGTCAGCTTTCACATCCCAGCATCAACTAACTCCTCTCCGCAATTTTTGCCATCAGGAAAGCTCGGATCCTTACGATTTTGACGTGGCATATCTGCCTATAATTTCCCCCAATCAGGTTAACAAGGATGTGTTCTGTATCAACCCTCATGTTCAGAACAATGAGAGCTTCAGCACATAATTACTGTTTCATTTTGGTTTCCTGCTGTATATTCTTTTCTGCTCTTCACATTCTGAAAAAAAGAAAACGCCAGTGTGCATTTGAAAATGAATTACAGCAGTACCACTAAAACATGGATGTTCACCTCATTTTGCATAGAATACTGCATTTTAGTGTGAGACAAGTTAGAATTAGTATTTTAGTAATATTAATTAAGGTTAGTCAGTTATGTATATTCTAATGTAGTTTCAATGTATGAGACATCAAAAAAAGAAAAATGGTGCACTTTATTATTTGATCTATCAGCACTAGGCTTTTCCATGCGTGCAATTCATTCTCTACAGTTTCAAATTGGGCTTGGCTGTGTTGTAAATTCTGTCTTTCATACTACCAATAAGGCTATATTATACTGGCTAAAACAATTCTATACTACTGCTGGCAACAGAAATGCCACTACATGCTGGCAATAAAATGCCATTGCATTTGCAATAAAAAAAATGCCATTACATTTTGGTAAAATATATATGTCCTTACAGTTCAGCACCAGAATGATGACAACCTCTTTGGAGGTGATGTGAATTAGTTATGCGGAATGTGCCTATGTTCAAAAGATCAGCAAATTAGCTCAGTATGGTACAGCCTCAAACATGAAGCCTGCAGTGTTGCTTTGAATCCCAGCAAAGGTATTTTTGAGCAGAGATGTGTTGTTTAAAGCTAGGCAGCTCTGGCAATACAGTCCTGAAGCACCCTGTGTTTCCTCATTCGCCACTCTTCACTCCTGGATCTAGCAGCAGGACCACAATGCCCTGTTACTGAAGCCTCAGAAGTCAGACAGAGCACAGCTCGTCCTCCTCCCCTACCATCTACAGTACCCCAAATTGCTGCAGACCCCTTAAACGTGGCTGAGTCCTGTTGGCATGTTTTTCTAATATCCTCACACTGCTGAGTTACACAGTCCATATCCAGTCCCTCACATTACTGAAGAGAGTAGGTTTCTGACACTAATTGGCGGTTCCAAGTGCAGTACTAGCTAGACTCACACTCTGAACTGCTACTGAGCCCCTACCCACTTCTTAACACGCTCTCTCACATCGAGTTGTCCTATGCAGTCTCTCCCACAGTTCAGGATGCCTCTGAATTTTGTGCTGCAGCCTCACCCATTGACGTTTTGTCTTGACATCTCCAGCTCTGCTGATCAGTCCCTTTCCCAGTACTGGAAGCGATGGCACCTTGAGTGTGTGTGTGTTTATGTAGAGGGATGGAGAGTAGACAACTCCAGAAGCAGCCAGTGGGCTGCTGTTACACTCTCTGTACATCAATCATAAAATAACAATTTTGCTTCATGACATGGTCCCTTTTAGACTTTTTTTATGCTGCACCAGTCACCATGTAGTGGTTCGGTTCACGGAAAAGGGGGGAAAGGATAGCATCACATGAAGACAGGCAAGTACATCAGCGGTCTTGCGGAAAGAGTGGAGTCGTGGAAGGGTGCGGCCAGCCACAAAAAGACGTGTTTCCGTTTATATGGACATTAGTTAATGTGGGATTAGGTAGACCATTCCCCCACTCTTCAGCACACTAAAGGACACTGCATAGGGACAGTGAGTACTGAGCTGTGTGGGAAGGTTGTTGCATGCTTATTGTTACATGATCGGGTGAAAGAGCATCATCATTCAAGCCAGAAACTGTGCGAAACCTGCTTGTTCCCTTGCTAGTGCCTTCATGTTAATCCACATAGAAGGATACATACTTTACAGTTAAGTTGGAACATACACAGTTGGGAACATACTTGCATACATAGAAGTAATAGCCTGTATTTGTTATGCACGTGTTTTAGTGGAACGAGTTTCCATTCAATTTAAAGATGAATGTTTGAGAATAATGCTTGACTTGCCCACAACTATTTGTCATTTTATTGTAGCCTCAAATAGTTTATAAAAACGTGTATCAGTGCATACAAGAAAAAGAACAATATGTCACAAATGCAATCAGAACATTTCAATGTTTTGGCATATAAATTCATCCACTGAGTTACCTTGTTGGAGCAAACAGAATCACTTGAACACGCCAGTTAAGGGCAGAACTGAGCGCCAAGAGACACGTGGGCACAACTCAGTGCTAAGAGCCAAACTGGAGCAGAGCCTGCCACTTGTAATGACATGGGGGCCGAGCCAGAGCAGTGGGACCTAGCCACATGGGCACACATGGGGCAGTGAGAGACATATGGGGCAGCACAATGGCAGCCATGAGGTGGAATTCGAGCAGGGATAGCAGCTTTTCAGCTTTTCAGCAATACTTGGACAATAAGAGTGACATGGGTGCGACAGTACTGGCACAAGAGACAGCATGAAAATGTGTTACATTGGTAATGCAAGCACAGATTGTTAACGCAGGGGGCATGATTTGCTTTGGGCACACGTTGGATGAAAATGTGTTTTTATAGTGGCATTGGTAGCATGTAGTGCTGAGAATAGCCAAATGCTTATCTTTGATATAGCCAGCACAAAATGAAGACAATGCTGGGCTGACCTATATTGTTAGGGCAAGTCTTGACATTTTCTTTGGGCACAGACAACTTGAAAATGTGTTTTACAGTGGCAATAATGTAATTTGTTCAGCAATGCAATAATGGCATTTGTTGAGCAATGGTCTCATGAATTATTTTGCGAACAGCCAGCATAGAAATGTATTGTGAAATCCTTATGTGCACTCTTGGCAAGTTATCATCTAGTGACGTATTTCATGTGTTCCCCCCAAAAACTATTCTGGCCATACCTCACTTCTACAGGAAAGCCTTGTAATGCCAATGTCCATGAAGTAATTCTGGACTGTGCAAGATTGCCTGACCTAATTATTTTACTCTGTAAAAACTGCAATGGTTGATGATTTGTCTCAATGATTACCTTTTCCCCTTGAACAATGGGGCGGAAATGCTGCAATGCCCACACAGTGGTCAGAAGAGCCTTTTCGCATTCACTGAATTTGATTTCAACCTGGGAAAATGCCTTAATTCCATAAGCAATGGTTTTCGTGGCTCAAATCATGTTTTTGAGTTAGCACTGCTGACAGACAATGTTCAGTGAAACCTATTTCTATAAAGAAATCTCTGTTTTGTATGGTATACGCTAAACAAGATGCCTTTATGAGACATTCCTTCAATTTAGCAACTGCCTCACGTTGCTCCTTTTCCCATTTCCAGGGTTTATTCAGCTTCAATAGTTTAGTCAATGATTGAGTAATTTCAGCATAATTTTCAATAAATTTCCTGTTATATCCCGTCATTCCTAATAAACTTTTTAAACCTTTCACATTTCTAGGATCTTTCAATTTCTGTATGGCCTCCACCTTTTTCTTTTGTGAATTTAGCCCATGTTCACTTACCTCATGGCCTAGGAAATTCACCTTTTTCTTGCACCATTGGGCTTTCTGCAAAGATACTTTTGCACCTGCCTTTTGCAATTGGCCCAATACACGTCTAATTTCATCAAAATGGCTTTTCAAGTTTTCATCTTTTATCTGGACATCATCCACATAATCTATAGTTCCTCTTTCCGCTGCATCTGGCATAGCCTTTCTCAAAAATATGCCAAATACGCTCCCACTATTGACATACCCGAAGGGTGTTCTAGCCCATGCGTATTGCATTGTATCAAATGAAAATGAAAATAAATTCTGAATGTCCTCTGCCAGTGGCACACACCAATATCCAGATGTTAGATCTAATGTGGTAAATACCTATGATACATGCACCTATGCAAGGCCTTGATCAATGAATGGCATTGGCCGTCTAGATACTGGCACTCTTTTATTTAATTCACTCAGGTCTGCACACAAACGCCATTGACCATTTGGCTTTAACACACCCAAAATAATAGTGTTGGAGGTACTATGAATGGGCCTGATAATTCCCCTAGACTCCATGTTTTTAAGTATCTCTGCCAATGACTCTAATCAATATTGGCGTACAAATACTGGATTTACACCACACCCCTCCGGTAATGTGGCAACATGTAAATTAGTTAGGCCACAATCATATGCATCTTTGGCAAAAACGTCTTTAAATTCCATCAATATTTTTCTCAATTCATTCTTATCCTCTTCACTATCACATGCATCTGCTAACAAAATCTCCTCCTCTACCATTTTTGAAAATTCTGAGAAATCCTTGAGTGGAGGAATCTCTGTGCTTTCTTCTAACTGTGTGGCTGTATCTCTCTGTAAAGCTGCCACTTTTAAATATTTTGGCATATCAGCTTCCATTTCAATGTGCTGAATTTCTGTTTCATTTTCATTCAAATTAAATACTATACAATTCTCCTGGCGACAGCACACTGTCTCATTGGAATCATAAGGGTACACAGATTGAACTTTAAGAATCCCTTTGGGCTGAGAATCCAGATACTCTGGCAACACACCCTGTGCATCTACATATCTCTCAGAGATATTCCAATCACCATGTTATTGTAGTCTGCAGTATAATGTGATTTTTGTATGGCCATTCCTAATAAAATAAATCTAAATGAATCCTAAATACTTGAATTCTAAATGAATAGATTCTAAATAAATGACATCCTTTATTATACACCATAATTTTGACAGACCCTTCCCCAACATATATCAATGGGGGGTATTCATAATCCAGGCCTTGCTGTTTCATGTATTAATTCAAGCACACAAATGCTTCAGAATCTTTCATTTGCTGTCCATTCTTGCACTTTAGTGTTATAGCAACCTGCTTGGTGAATGCAGGAATAATAATATCCTTCTTCACCTGCAACTCAATTGCATATGGGACCAATTGTGCACAATGATAAGCCTTTCTCTTGTCTTCAAATTCATACGCAGGCCCACCTAATCGGGACCATATTTTTTGGTTAAGAAAATCTAACACCATACACATTCTGTGCATTATATCATTGCCCATGTAAAAATCATTTTGTGTTCCACTCACTATCCACACATTGTAGTAGATGGTTTTTTGTCCAAAGTTAATCTTTAGCATGCATATTCATGCAATTCAATTTTCAAAATCTGGATTGTCCAAACCAGAGACATATTGGTTTTTAATTCTAAATTTTGGATCTCCTCCCTTTCCATTATTCTCTGCAGTAGTTTCTCATTAATAAAACTCCTTTCCTGTTCGATCGCCAAAGTGGCTTTTATCATTTTAGAATGGTCATTTATACCAATATGAACCCATGGCTGCTCATTTTCCATGTGTATTTCAGCGAGGGTGGTGATGTGTTTTTCTGTGTCTGCTTTAGGAATAGTGTTCTGTTTGCACTTCTTCTCTTTTAAATAGAAGCGCAATGTGTGTTTATTTCAGTTTGCAATTTCTTCCTAGGATCCAAATACATCTGCACAGATTGTTTTTCTTTTTCACTTTGTATTTTATCCTGACACATCAAAATGACAGTGACACTAGGCACACAGCTATTCTGTAGATACACCTCCACTGCGTTATTCGTTTTGGCAACAGTGTGGCATTCATTTATACTGCTGTTGTGTAATTTTATTTTCTTAGGTCTCAATGGTTTTTTGGTTAAAGACCACAGTACTCCATTTACCCCATCTATGAGAGGAGACAATCCTTTCAGGCAATCTGTCCCCATCAAAAATGGAATTTTGCAAATAGATGTGATCAACACTTCCTGTTTCATTCTGTGTTTTCCTATCTTTATGTGAACCTCGGTAACACCCACAATAGGCACCTCTTCACCATTAATGTTATGCACTGGGCCTTCACTCTGCCTCACTGCGATCTGATTCTGCGGAGATCTCCCTTCATTGATACTTTTTACCAGTTCTTTGGACATAATTGTGGCCTGTGCACCTGTGTCAATCATTGCAAATGTATTGCATTTCTCTTCCACAGTAATGGGAGCATAATACCTCCCTTGAACTTCCTCTAACACACACAAAAAGTGCGAATTCTTACTAATTTCAGGATTCACTTTTCTCAGACCTTTTTCACTTTTGGCTAAGCACATTGGTAAATGAAAGGACATTTTTTCCCTCCTTTCTGTCCATTTCCGTTTGAGAAACCTTACTCATTTCCCCATATTCAGAAGTCCTTTGGAGAATGGCCACTGTTCGCCCTTCCATCCGGGGATCATGAGAGTTCACACTACAATCCTCCAACTGAATATGCGTGGAAACATCACTTGATAATTTGTCATTTTCTAATTCTGTGCATTTGTGGTTATTTGGCATGATATCAGTCTTTTTAATTTCCTCAAAAATGTGTGGCTCAAAGAATACCTCAGGTGACTGATCTGTACCCTCCTTTGGAGTATTTATTCTTCCTGCCTGTATTTTATCAGTGTCTTGATTGTCTAGAGCGAGCGTTCTAACATCCCCACTTACTCCCTGATCAATTATTTTACCCATGCATGTGTTGTCTTTCTTGTATCTGTCTCTTTGTTCTTTTGGAATTTCATGTTTTCCTTTTTCATTTGTGCAAATTTCCAACATTTGATTTAACTCCAGGTTAAACCAAACTTCTTTTTTAGATGTATTTGCAATTTCTGTCTCATGTTCATTTGCAGCTATTTTCGTTTTTAAGTCATTAAAGAGCGCAGAGTCATTGTGCAAAACCAGGTCAGGGTAATCTGTCTTTTTAGCATTGCAGGTATCATGAGGATTTAGTCACTTATTATCAGAAGCCACCCGGTCACTACTATGGCC
This sequence comes from Ambystoma mexicanum, assembly GCF_040938575.1. Taxonomy (NCBI): domain Eukaryota; kingdom Metazoa; phylum Chordata; class Amphibia; order Caudata; family Ambystomatidae; genus Ambystoma; species Ambystoma mexicanum. The sequence goes on along the minus strand of NC_090941.1, from coordinate 137,088,584 downwards.
TTCTGCCCCCTCTTTTGATGACTGTTGTTGGGCCGTACAGAGCTTTCCTATTTGTTCAGCCAACATTTCCACTTGGGCCCCAAGACACTGGAATCTTTCCATTTCTCTAGAATCTTCTCTCTGCGGCCTATGCCGATATTGGTTGTTTTCCCCCTGGCTATATCTATTCTGATATCTCTCAGGAGAATTATTTCAACTGGGGTTGTTTCTGAATTCTTGATTCATGTGGGGCGGAGAGTGGGGTGTACCTATCCTTTGGTTGTAGTCCCCTTTTGGCGGTGATTGATTGTTTTGAGGTGGGGCATAATTCATACTCTGTCTCATGTCCTGTCCCTCATTTTGTGAGTATTGTCCCCTATGCTGATTCCCATTTTCAGTAAATCGATCCACATAGCAGGGTCTGTCCTGATTACCATATATCATGGTGTTAGGGTCAAATCTGCTCTGTGTCCCCAATGTCTGGTAAGGACCATTATTTCTTCGGTCTTGATTTTGTCTCTGATTATTGCTCATACCTGGCATATAAGGCCGATATCCTGCCCGGGGCCTGTCTCCCAAATACCTAGGGCTAATGTAGCTCTCCCTATTACTAGGATCATGTGACTGAAACATTGGTGCAGAGAGCGGCAACCTCTGTTGATTACCCCTCTGTTCGTGTGTCACTTTATTTTTGCCTAGACTTTGAGAGGACTCAAGTGACATTTTAGCTCACCTGATCTCCATCACTGTTGCTGAGGATTCTTTAGATTTTGGTCTAGTATCTTTCATTTTATCACTCTCTCTACCCTGAGAGTATAGCACTTCATATAGTTTTGTACTTTGGTGTACAATCCTCTCAAGGGACTTGTCACAATCAAATTCGTGGACTAACTGTGATATGATGTCTTTCTGCAACCCATAGAAGTAGGCAGTTTTCAACTCATTGAAATTGGGGTCCAAAGATATACCAAAGTGAGAAAAAGCTCTTTTTAAATCTTGTGAAAATTGGCGAGGGGACGTATTTGGCCCAGCCGTAATTGTATAAGCAACTTTCTTCGCCTCCTGTAATGACTGGAATGGAGAAAAATGACATCTAATCTCCTTTTCAAACTCTGCCCATGTCATGTTTTGCTGTTCATTTAATCTTCTAATGATACTGGCTGTGGGAGCATCCAGAGTTCAGTGAAAGTATTGTCTGTTTTGTTCCTTATGTATCTGGAGGGCTTTAAATATATCGTGCACTGCTTCTAAGTGGTCCTCTATACAGCACTCCTCTCCTTTTTTAAATGGTTTGATCAGAGCCTTGATTGATTTCATTATTTTAATAGGGCTACTTGTTGCTATGCATGGGATTGCACTACTTTGTGATTCAACCCTTATTTCAGGCGTATGGAATTGGTAGCGGCCACCAATGGGTGTGTCAAATCCCCCAATGGTGCTGCAACCAAGTTCAGTCACCAGCCCAGCCACTGGGGCACTAGCTCTTTGTGTAGAAATAGAATTCACCTCAACTCCATTGAATGTGGTGCCCTGTCGTTTGTCTTGGGACCTGGAAAGGCATATTTGCTGTTCCAAACCGTTGCACTTTTTAAGGAGCCTATCTGCCTCCTTACACAAATAATTGTTTTCATCACCCATCTTATTATTCACATTTTGCATATCGCTCATTTGCATTTGACATTCATTGAATTCTTTGTCGCTCTTGTCTCTTTCTTGAAACATTTTAACTATCTCTTGTTCAGCATTTTGAAGATCACTTTCTTTCTCAAAACGTTCTTTTTGTAAAATCTGCATTTCCAAAATAACCTCATCATTATCTTGTCTAATATGATCTACCAACCCTTTCAAGTGTTTTAATTCATGCTCACTATCCTCAAACTGTTTCTTTCTTTGGGACAATTGAGTGTCGATGTCTTTACATTTTGACTGCATGTCCTTTTGACATATCTCCAGTTCTGCTCTTAACTTTTCTTCTTGTTCACTAGCTCCATCCAGTTCAACTTTTAATCTGCTAATCAGTTTGGCATCATTTTCTTGCATTCTCAGAGACCTATTTAAAATGAACCATGTCTTGGCACATTGCCTTATCAGACAATCTTTCTCTGCATGTTTATCAGCAGCATTTAATAATCTCAAAAGACATACCTGAATTATGCTACCTTCTGCAAAAATGTTGTCTAATGTTTCTTTCTGCACTTCACCATAGATACGGTCATGCCGCTCTGTGGTGTTATTTGATGACCATGTCCCATGTGTTACGCTCACATGGTATCCACAGGGATGCCACCCAGCCCTGGTTGGATGATTTGCACTCTCGAACCCTCTCCCGGTCCCTTGGTAAGGCCTCTGGTTAAAGATGGGTCTGCAATATAGGAGAGCTGGGTAAACGTGAAACGTGAGTAAACGGTTACTAATGCTGTCTTTCTTTCTCCTCTTTCCAGGTTATGGTATTCCAGGATGCATTCGGTGCCGGATGATGGAGTTCATACCTTCAGGTGAATGGAACTGAAGTCGGCGATGGATTGAAGACAGGATACTGTTCCAGTTAAGTTTCGCAGAGTTATTTCTCTCTCTGCAGGTCATTGGTTTCAGGTAAACTGCCATCAAAGAACTGGACACTGTGAGCGTTACGCTGGCCACAGCAGAATAACGCAAAGCATGCTCTGCTGTTTGGGTGCGGTTTAAATAGTCTCAGGTAAAGTAGTCCAGGTAAAATAGTCCCAGGCCTGCAACACCCAAATTAGTCCAGGTAAAGTAGTCCCAGGCCTGCCACACCCAAAAGACTAGACCGCATAGCTCAGTTCCTTGTAACTGAGCTATGTGTGTGCCTCCATGTTGGCTGAACCCCCCAAATTAAATAATCCCAAGTAAATAGTCCCATTCTAATGTTGGTCTTCATGATGGTTATGAAGGCCAAGGACGGACTCCAAGAGAGTATTGGATGAGGTTTTAAGGCCTTTGACCTGGCGCTAACTGGAAGGCTGACTTGCCAGTGGGGGCCAGGGGCAAGGGTCATGACACCATGTGCATATAACTTTGCCTCCAGATGTTGCACTTACTCTGGGAATGTGGCCTCCATTTGAGACATTCTGAAACTCACTTCTAGTGTCACACTGCTCTCATAAAATGGGTTCCCTTTAATACAAGTATGGTAGTGTTAGACACACTTGCCAAGCCCAGCTGGTGCTCTACAGCCACTTTCCCGGCCAACGCACCATTATATGTAAGATATTTAGTCTTATTGGGATAACTTTGGGATTTGGCTGTATTTTCTCACCGTAAAAATATTGGCGGTAATTTGGTGGTAAATTAGTCTTGCATTTGTATTGGGTTTGGCATCACATTATTTTAGTGACCATCCCTTGTTAGCTTATATTGGTGGTAATTTTAGTGGTTTTTTTTGTGTTATTTAGTGATGAGCATGGTTTTCTTCCTTATACTATAACCCCATCATAAAACAAAACTTTCCTTTCTATTAGAATACCTTCTAGTTGTCTGTAGAGAGCCCCAGACCCATGCATTTGATAGGAAACCAATGATTTTATATAGAGCGCCACCTATAGTTTGTGGCTGGTATCACTGGCTTATATACATCCAGGAATCTATGTGTCATAAAGTATCACTGGCTTATTTACATCCAGTAATCTATGTGTCAGGTCCTTTCCCATCAGCATGCAAGGAAAGAAACATTTGCCATACAGCACACAACCTCTGTGTTATATTTCCTGTATTAGTAAATTGGCAAATGCACTACTGAACAGATATGAACCTCCCCTGTATACTTCATATTTATATAAATGAATTCACAGATGCAAAAACGACACCAAAATCCCATCTGTTTTTATATACGCTCATTATATTAAACACAAATCTTATTCACACGTCATTAATTCTTACCATGGGTACATTGCATCGTCATCTGGAATACAAAAAAAGAAAACAAAACAGAACAAGCAGATCTTTTTAAACATGGGTTAATGTTCCCACATTCTGAACATGGCGAAAATAAACATGCAGTGACTTCCGGACTTCTCTGCCCTGTGATAACCTCAGCCACTCATACGGCATTCCCCATGGTCCTCACTTGGCACGTACATATCTTACCAAGATTAGTATTTCTTTGACGCTCCTGGTGTGACCCTGCTATTTTCGCAAATGCAGGCCCAGTATCAGCGCAAACTGCTCCTGTAATCTTGTGTGGGGAGCACCAGCGAGATATCTCTCACAGCCAGCGCTCTGACCCCTTTGGAACTCTGTCAGCTTTCACATCCCAGCATCAACTAACTCCTCTCTGCAATTTTTGCCATCAGGAAAGCTCGGATCCTTCCGATTTTGACGTGGCATGTCTGCCTATAATTTCCCCCAATCAGGTTAACAAGGATGTGTTCTGTATCAACCCTCATGTTCAGAACAATGAGAGCTTCAGCACATAATTACTGTTTCATTTTGGTTTCCTGCTGTACATTCTTTTCTGCTCTTCACATTCTGAAAAAAAGAAAACGCCAGTGTGCATTTGAAAATGAATTACAGCAGTACCACTAAAACATGGATGTTCACCTCATTTTGCATAGAATACTGCATTTTAGTGTGAGACAAGTTAGAATTAGTATTTTAGTTATATTAATTAAGGTTAGTCAGTTATGTATATTCTAATGTAGTTTCAATGTATGAGACATCAAAAAAAGAAAAATAGTGCACTTTATTATTTGATCTATCAGCACTAGGCTTTTCCATGCGTGCAATTCATTCTCTACAGTTTCAAATTGGGCTTGGCTGTGTTGTAAATTCTGTCTTTCATACTACCAATAAGGCTATATTATACTGGCTAAAACAATTCTATACTACTGCTGGCAACAAAAATGCCACTACATGCTGGCAATAAAATGCCATTGCATTTGCAATAAAAAAATGCCATTACATTTTGGTAAAATATATATGTCCTTACAGTTCAGCACCAGAATGATGACGACCTCTTTGGAGGTGATGTGAATTAGTTATGCGGAATGTGCCTATGTTCAAAAGATCAGCAAATTAGCTCAGTATGGTACAGCCTCAAACATGAAGCCTGCAGTGTTGCTTTGAATCCCAGCAAAAGTATTTTTGAGCAGAGATGTGTTGTTAAAGCTAGGCAGCTCTGGCAATACAGTCCTGAAGCACCCTGTGTTTCCCCATTCGCCACTCTTCACTCCTGGATCTAGCAGCAGGACCACCATGCCCTGTTACTGAAGCCTCAGAAGTCAGACAGAGCACAGCTCGTCCTCCTCCCCTACCATCTACAGTACCCCAAATTGCTGCAGACCCCTTAAACGTGGCTGAGTCCTGTTGGCATGTTTTTCTAATATCCTCACACTGCTGAGTTACACAGTCCATATCCAGTCCCTCACATTACTGAAGAGAGTAGGTTTCTGACTCTGATTGGCGGTTCCAAGTGCAGTACTAGCTAGACTCACACTCTGAACTGCTACTGAGCCCCTACCCACTTCTTAACACGCTCTCTCACATCGAGTTGTCCTATGCAGTCTCTCCCACAGTTCAGGATGCCTCTGAATTTTGTGCTGCAGCCTCACCCATTGACGTTTTGTCTTGACATCTCCAGCTCTGCTGATCAGTCCCTTTCCCAGTACTGGAAGCGATGGCACCTTGAGTGTGTGTGTGTCAATGTAGAGGGATGGAGAGTAGACAACTCCAGAAGCAGCCAGTGGGCTGCTGTTACACTCTCTGTACATCAATCATAAAATAACAATTTTGCTTCATGACATGGTTCCTTTTAGACTTTTTTTATGCTGCACCAGTCACCATGTAGTGGTTCGGTTCACGGAAAAGGGGGGAAAGGATAGCATCACATGAAGACAGGCAAGTACATCAGCGGTCTTGCGGAAAGAGTGGAGTCGTGGAAGGGTGCGGCCAGCCACAAAAAGACGTGTTTCCGTTTATATGGACATTAGTTAATGTGGGATTAGGTAGACCATTCCCCCACTCTTCAGCACACTAAAGGACACTGCATAGGGACAGTGAGTACTGAGCTGTGTGGGAAGGTTGTTGCATGCTTATTGTTACATGATCGGGTGAAAGAGCATCATCATTCAAGCCAGAAACTGTGAGAAACCTGCTTGTTCCCTTGCTAGTGCCTTCATGTTAATCCACATAGAAGGATACATGCTTTACAGTTAAGTTGGAACATACACAGTTGGGAACATACTTGCATACATAGAAGTAATAGCCTGTATTTGTTATGCACGTGTTTTAGTGGAACGAGTTTCCATTCAATTTAAAGATGAATGTTTGAGAATAATGCTTGACTTGCCCACAACTATTTGTCATTTTATTGTAGCCTCAAATAGTTTATAAAAACGTGTATCAGTGCATACAAAAAAAAGAACAATATGTCACAAATGCAATCAAAACATTTCAATTTTTTGGCATATAAATTCATCCACTGAGTTACCTTGTTGGAGCAAACAGAATCACTTGAACACGCCAGTGAAGGGCAGAACTGAGCACCAAGAGACACGTGGGCACAACTCAGTGCTAAGAGCCAAACTGGAGCAGAGTCTGCCACTTGTAATGACATGGGGGCCGAGCCAGAGCAGTGGGACCTAGCCACATGGGCACACATGGGGCAGTGAGAGACATATGGGGCAGCACAATGGCAGCCATGAGGTGGAATTCGAGCAGGGATAGCAGCTTTTCAGCTTTTCAGCAATACCTGGACAATAAGAGTGACATGGGTGCGACAGAACTGGCACAAGAGACAGCATGAAAATGTGTTACATTGGTAATGCAAGCACAGATTGTTAACGCAGGGGGCATGATTTGCTTTGGGCACACGTTGGATGAAAATGTGTTTTTGTAGTGGCATTGGTAGCATGTAGTGCTGAGAATAGCCAAATGCTTATCTTTGATATAGCCAGCACAAAATGAAGACAATGCTGGGCTGACCTATATTGTTAGGGCAAGTCTTGACATTTTCTTTGGGCACAGACAACTTGAAAATGTGTTTTACAGTGGCAATAATGTAATTTGTTCAGCAATGCAATAATGGCATTTGTTGAGCAATGGTCTCATGAATTATTTTGCGAACAGCCAGCATAGAAATATATTGTGAAATCCTTATGTGCACTCTTGGCAAGTTATCATCTAGTGACGTATTTCATGTGTTCCCCCCAAAAACTATTCTGGCCATACCTCACTTCTACAGGAAAGCCTTTTAATGCCAATGTCCATGAAGTAATTCTGGACTGTGCAAGATTGCCTGACCTAATTATTTTACTCTGTAAAAACTGCAATGGTTGATGATTTGTCTCAATGATTACCTTTTCCCCTTGAACAATGGGGCGGAAATGCTGCAATGCCCACACAGTGGTCAGAAGAGCCTTTTCGCATTCACTGAATTTGATTTCAACCTGGGAAAATGCCTTACTTCCATAAGAAATGGTTTTCGTGGCTCAAATCATGTTTTTGAGTTAACACTGCTGACAGACAATGTTCAGTGAAACCTATTTCTATAAAGAAATCTCTGTTTTGTATGGTATACGCTAAACAAGATGCCTTTATGAGACATTCCTTCAATGTAGCAACTGCCTCACATTGCTCCTTTTCCCATTTCCAGGGTTTATTCAGCTTCAATAGTTTAGTCAATGATTGAGTAATTTCAGCATAATTTTCAATAAATTTCCTGTTATATCCCGTCATTCCTAATAAACTTTTTAAACCTTTCACATTTCTAGGATCTTTCAATTTCTGTATGGCCTCCACCTTTTTCTTTTGTGAATTTAGCCCATGTTCACTTACCTCATGGCCTAGGAAATTCACCTTTTTCTTGCACCATTGGGCTTTCTGCAAAGATACTTTTGCACCTGCCTTTTGCAATTGGCCCAATACACGTCTAATTTCATCAAAATGGCTTTTCAAGTTTTCATCTTTTATCTGGACATCATCCACATAATCTATAGTTCCTCTTTCCGCTGCATCTGGCATAGCCTTTCTCAAAAATATGCCAAATAGCTCCCACTATTGACATACCCGAAGGGTGTTCTAGCCCATGCGTATTGCATTGTATCAAATGAAAATGAAAATAAATTCTGAATGTCCTCTGCCAGTGGCACACACCAATATCCAGATGTTAGATCTAATGTGGTAAATACCTATGATACATGCACCTGTGCAAGGCCTTGATCAATGAATGGCATTGGCCGTCTAGATACTGGCACTCTTTTATTTAATTCACTCAGGTCTGCACACAAACGCCATTGACCATTTGGCTTTAACACACCCAAAATAATAGTGTTGGAGGTACTATGAATGGGCCTGATAATTCCCCTAGACTCCATGTTTTTAAGTATCTCTGCCAATGACTCTAATCAATATTGGCGTACAAATACTGGATTTACACCACACCCCTCCGGTAATGTGGCAACATGTAAATTAGTTAGGCCACAATCATATGCATCTTTGGCAAAAACGTCTTTAAATTCCATCAATATTTTTCTCAATTCATTCTTATCCTCTTCACTATCACATGCATCTGCTAACAAAATCTCCTCCTGTAGCATTTTTGAAAATTCTGAGAAATCCTTGAGTGGAGGAATCTCTGTGCTTTCTTCTAACTGTATGGCTGTATCTCTCTGTAAAGCTGCCACTTTTAAATATTTTGGCATATCAGCTTCCAATTTCAATGTGCTGAATTTCTGTTTCATTTTCATTCAAATTAAATACTATACAATTCTCCTGGTGACAGCACACTGTCTCATTGGAATAATAAGGGTACACAGATTGAACTTTAAAAATCCCTTTGGGCTGAGAATCCAGATACTCTGGCAACACACCCTGTGCATCTACATATCTCTCAGAGATATTCCAATCACCATGTTATTGAAGTCTGCAGTATAATGTGATTTTTGTATGGCCATTCCTAATAAAATAAATCTAAATGAATCCTAAATAAATGAATTCTAAATGAATTCTAAATGAATAGATTCTAAATAAATGACATCCTTTATTATACACCATAATTTTGACAGACCCTTCCCCAACATATATCAATGGGGTGTATTCATAATCCAGGCCTTGCTGTTTCATGTATTAATTCAAGCACACAAATGCTTCAGAATCTTTCATTTGCTGTCCATTCTTGCACTTTAGTGTTATAGCAACCTGCTTGGTGAATGCAGGAATAATAATATCCTTCTTCACCTGCAACTCAATTGCATATGGGACCAATTGTGCACAATGATAAGCCTTTCTCTTGTCTTCAAATTCATACGCAGGCCCACCTAATCGGGACCATATTTTTTGGTTAAGAAAATCTAACACCATACGCATTCTGTGCATTATATCATTGCCCATGTAAAAATTATTTTGTGTTCCACTCACTATCCACACATTGTAGTAGATGGTTTTTTGTCCAATGTTAATCTTTAGCATGCATATTCATGCAATTCAATTTTTAAAATCTGGATTGTCCAAACCAGAGACATATTGGTTTTTAATTCTAAATTTTGGATCTCCTCCCTTTCCATTATTCGCTGCAGTAGTTTCTCATTAATAAAACTCCTTTCCTGTTCGAGCGCCAAAGTGGCTTTTATCATTTTAGAATGGTCATTTATACCAATGTGAACCCATGGCTGCTCATTTTCCATGTGTATTTCAGCGAGGGTGGTGATGTGTTTTTCTGTGTCTGCTTTAGGAATAGTATTCTGTTTGCACTTCTTCTCTTTTAAATTGAAGCGCAATGTGTGTTTATTTCAGTTTGCAATTTCTTCCTAGGATCCAAATAAATCTGCACAGATTGTTTTTCTTTTTAATTTTGTATTTTATCCTGACACATCAAAATGACAGTGACACTAGGCACACAGCTATTCTGTAGATACACCTCCACTGCGTTATTCGTTTTGGCAACAGTGTGGCATTCATTTATACTGCTGTTGTGTAATTTTATTTTCTTAGGTCTCAATGGTTTTTTGGTTAAAGACCACAGTACTCCATTTACCCCATCTATGAGAGGAAACAATCCTTTCAGGCAATCTGTCCCCATCAAAAATGGAATTTTGCAAATAGATGTGATCAACACTTCCTGTTTCATTCTGTGTTTTCCTATCTTTATGTGAACCTCGGTAACACCCACAATAGGCACCTCTTCACCATTAATGTTATGCACTGGGCCTTCACTCTGCCTCACTGCGATCTGATTCTGCGGAGATCTCCCTTCATTGATACGTTTTACCAGTTCTTTGGACATAATTGTAGCCTGTGCACCGGTGTCAATCATTGCAAATGTATTGCATTTCTCTTCCACAGTAATGGGAGCATAATACCTGTCTTGAACTTCCTCTAACACACACAAAAAGTGCGAATTCTTACTAATTTCAGGATTCACTTTTCTCAGACCTTTTTCACTTTTGGCTAAGCACATTGGTAAATGAAAGGACATTTTTTCCCTCCTTTCTGTCCATTTCCGTTTGAGAAACCTTACTCATTTCCCCATATTCAGAAGTCCTTTGGAGAATGGCCACTGTTCGCCCTTCCATCCGGGGATCATGAGAGTTCACACTACAATACTCCAACTGAATAAGCGTGGAAACATCACTTGATAATTTGTCATTTTCTAATTCTGTGCATTTGTGGTTATTTGGCATGATATCAGTCTTTTTAATTTCCTCAAAAATGTGTGGCTCAAAGAATACTTCAGGTGACTGATCTCTACCCTCCTTTGGAGTATTTATTCTTACTGCCTGTATTTTATCAGTGTCTTGATTGTCTAGAGCGAGCGTTCTAACATCCCCACTTACTCCCTGATCAATTATTTTACCCATGCATGTGTTGTCTTTCTTATATCTGTCTCTTTGTTCTTTTGGAATTTCATGTTTTCCTTTTTCATTTGTGCAAATTTCCAACATTTGATTTAACTCCAGGTTAAACCAAACTTCTTTTTTAGATGTATTTGCAATTTCTGTCTTAATTTGCAGCTATTTTCGTTTTTAAGTCATTAAAGAGTTTAGAGCCATTGTGCAAAACCAGGTCAGGGTAATCTGTCTTTTTAGCATTGCAGGTATCATGAGGATTTAGTCACTTATTATCAGAAGCCACCCGGTCACTACTATGGCCTTCGGCCCCCTCTTTTGATGACTGTTTTTGGGCCGTACAGAGCTTTCCTATTTGTTCAGCCAACATTTCCACTTGGGCCTCAAGACACTGGAATCTTTCCATTTCTCTAGAATCTTCTCTCTGCGGCCTATGCCGATATTGGTTGTTTTCCCTGTGGCTATATCTATTCTGATATCTCTCAGGAGAATTATTTCGACTGGGGTTGTTTCTGAATTCTTGATTCATGTGGGGCGGAGAGTGGGGTGTACCTATCCTTTGGTTGTAGTCCCCTTCTGGCGGTGATTGATTGTATTGAGGTGGGGCATAATTCATACTCTGTCTCATGTCCTGTCCCTCATTTTGTGAGTATTGTCCCCTATGCTGATTCCCATTTTCAGTAAATCGATCCACATAGCAGGGTCTGTCCTGATTACCATATATCATGGTGTTAGGGTCAAATCTGCTCTGTGTCCCCAATGTCTGGTAAGGACCATTATTTCTTCGGTCTTGATTTTGTCTCTGATTATTGCTCATACCTGGCATATCAGGCCGATATCCTGCCCGGGGCCTGTCTCCCAAATACCTTGGGGCTAATGTAGCTCTCCGTATTAATAGGATCATGTGACTGAAACATTGGTGCAGAGAGCGGCAACCTCTGTTGATTACCCCTCTGTTCGGGTGTCACTTTATTTTTGCCTGGACTTTGAGAGGACTCAAGTGACATTTTAGCTCACCTGATCTCCATCACTGTTGCTGAGGATTCTTTCGATTTTTGGTCTAGTATCTTTCATTTTATCACTCTCTCTACCCTGAGAGTATAGCACTTCATATAGTTTTGTACTTTGGTGTACAATCCCCTCAAGGGACTTGTCACAATCAAATTTGTGGACTAACTGTGATATGATGTCTTTCTGCAACCCATAGAAGTAGGCAGTTTTAAACTCATTGAAATTGGGGTCCAAAGATATACCAAAGTGTGAAAAAGCTCTTTTTAAATCTTGTAAAAATTGGCGAGGGGACGTATTTGGCCCAGCCGTAATTGCATAAGCAACTTTCTTCACCTCCTGTAATGACTGGAATGGAGAAAAATGACATTTAATCTCCTTTTCAAACTCTGCCCATGTCATGTTTTGCTGTTCATTTAATCCTCTAATGATACTGGCTGTGGGAGCATCCAGAGTTAAGTGAAAGTATTGTCTGTTTTGTTCCTTATGTATCTGGAGGGCTTTAAATATATCGTGCACTGCTTCTAAGTGGTCCTCTATGCAGCACTCCTCTCCTTTTTTAAATGGTTTGATCAGAGCCTTGATTTATTTCATTATTTTAATAGGGCTACTTGTTACTATGCATGGGATTGCACTACTTTGTGATTCAACCCTTATTTCAGGCGTATGGAATTGGTGGCGGCCACCAATGGGTGTGTCAAATCCCCCAATGGTGCTGCAACCAAGTTCAGTCAACAGCCCAGCCACTGGGGCACTAGCTCTTTGTGTAGAAATAAAATTCACCTCAACTCCATTGAATGTGGTGCCCTGTCGTTTGTCTTGGGACCTGGAAAGGCATATTTGCTGTTCCAAACCCTTGCACTTTTTAATGAGCCTATCTGCCTCCTTACACAAATAATTGTTTTCATCACCCATCTTATTATTCACATTTTGCATATCGCTCATTTGCATTTGACATTCATTGAATTCTTTGTCGCTCTTGTCTCTTTCTTGAAACATTTTAACTATCTCTTGTTCAGCATTTTGAAGATCACTTTCTTTCTCAAAACGTTCTTTTTGTAAAATCTGCATTTCCAAAATAACCTCATCATTATCTTGTCTAATATGATCTACCAACCCTTTCAAGTGTTTTAATTCATGCTCACTATCCTCAAACTGTTTCTTTCTTTGGGACAATTGAGTGTCGATGTCTTTACATTTTGACTGCATGTCCTTTTGACATATCTCCAGTTCTGCTCTTAACTTTTCCTCTTGTTCACTAGCTCCATCCAGTTCAACTTTTAATCTGCTAATCAGTTTGGCATCATTTTCTTGCATTCTCAGAGACCTATTTAAAATGAACCATGTCTTGGCACATTGCCTTATCAGACAATCTTTCTCTGCATGTTTATCAGCAGCGTTTAATAATCTCAAAAGACATACCTGAATTATGCTACCTTCTGCAAAAATGTTGTCTAATGTTTCTTTCTGCACTTCACCATAGATACGGTCATGCCGCTCTGTGGTGTTATTTGATGACCATGTCCCATGTGTTACGCTCACCTGGTATCCACAGAGACGCCACCCAGACCTGGTTGGATGATTTGCACTCTCGAACCCTCTCCCGGTCCCTTGGTAAGGCCTCTGCTTAAAGATGGGTCTGCAATATAGGAGAGCTGGGTAAACGTGAAACGTGAGTAACCGCTTACTAATGCTCTCTTTCTTTCTCCTCTTTCCAGGTTATGGTATTCCCGGATGCATGCGGTGCCGGATGATGGAGTTCATACCTTCAGGTGAGTGGAACTGAAGTCGGCGATGGATTGAAGACAGGATACTGTTCCAGGTAAGTTTCGCAGAGTTCTTTCTCTCTCTGCAGGTCATTGGTTTCAGGTAAACTGCCATCAAAGAACTGGACACTGTGAGCATTACGCTGGCCACAGCAGAATAACGCAAAGCATGCTCTGCTGTTTGGGTGCGGTTTAAATAGTCTCAGGTAAAGTAGTCCAGGTAAAATAGTCCCAGGCCTGCAACACCCAAATTAGTCCAGGTAAAGTAGTCCCAGGCCTGCCACACCCAAAAGACTAGACCGCATAGCTCAGTTCCTTGTAACTGAGCTGTGTGTGCCTCCATGTTGGCTGAACCCCCCAAATTAAATAATCCCAAGTAAATAGTCCCATTCTAATGTTGGTCTTCATGATGGTTATGAAGGCCAAGGACGGACTCCAAGAGAGTATTGGATGAGGTTTTAAGGACTTTGACCTGGCGCTAACTGGAAGCCTGACTTGCCAGTGGGGGCCAGGGGCAAGGGTTATGACACCATGTGCATATAACTTTGCCTCCAGATATTGCACTTACTCTGGGAATGTGGCCTCCATTTGAGACATTCTGAAACTCACTTCTAGTGTCACACTGCTCTCATAAAATGGGTTCCCTTTAATACAAGTATGGTAGCGTTAGACACACTTGCCAAGCCCAGCTGGTGCTCTACAGCCACTTTCCCGGCCAACGCACCATTATATGTAAGATATTTAGTCTTATTGGGATAACTTTGGGATTTGGCTGTATTTTCTCACCGTAAAAATATTGGCGGTAATTTGGTGGTAAATTAGTCTTGCATTTGTATTGGGTTTGGCATCACATTATTTTAGTGACCATCCTTTGTTAGCTTATATTGGTGGTAATTTTAGTGTTTTTTTTGCGTTATTTAGTGATGAGCATGGTTTTCTTCCTTATACTATAACCCCATCCTAAAACAAAACTTTCCTTTCTATTAGAATACCTCCTAGTTGTCTGTAGAGAGCCCCAGACCCATGCATTTGATAGGAACCCAATGATTTTATATAGAGCGCCACCTATAGTTTGTGACTGGTATCACTGGCTTATATACATCAAGAAATCTATGTGTCATAAAGTATCACAGGCTTATTTACATCCAGTAATCTATGTGTCAGGTCCTTTCCCATCAGCATGCAAGGAAAGAAACATTTGCCATACAGCACACAACCTCTGTGTTACAATTCCTGTATTAGTAAATTGGCAAATGCACTACTGAACAGATATGAACCTCCCATGTATACTTCATATTTATATAAATGAATTCACAGATGCAAAAACGACACTAAAATCCCATCTGTTTTTATATACGCTCATTATATTATACACAAATCTTATTCACACGTCATTAATTCTTACCATGGGTACATTGCATCGTCATCTGGAATACAAAAACAGAACAAGCAGATCTTTTTAAACATGGATTAATGTTCCCACATTCTGAACATGGCGAAAATAAACATGCAGTGACTTCCGGACTTCCCTGCCCTGTGATAACCTCAGCCACTCATACGGCATTCCCCATGGTCCTCACTTGGCACGTACATATCTTACCAAGATTAGTATTTCTTTGACGCTCCCGGTGTGACCTTGCTATTTTCGCAAATGCAGGCTCAGTGTCAGCGCGAACTGCTCCTGTAATCTTGTGTGGGGAGCACCAGCGAGATATCTCTCACAGCCAGCGCTCTGACCCCTTTGGAACTCTATCAGCTTTCACAGCCCAGCATCAACTAACTCCTCTCCGCAATTTTTGCCATCAGGAAAGCTCGGATCCTTCCCATTTTGACGTGGCATGTCTGCCTATAATTTCCCCCAATCAGGTTAACAAGGATGTGTTCTGTATCAACCCTCATGTTCAGAACAATGAGAGCTTCAGCACAGAATTACTGTTTCATTTTGGTTTCCTGCTGTACATTCTTTTCTGCTCTTCACATTCTGAAAAAAAGAAAACGCCAGTGTGCATTTAAAAATGAATTACAGCAGTACCACTAAAACATGGATGTTCACCTCATTTTGCATAGAATACTGCATTTTAGTGTGAGACAAGTTAGAATTAGTATTTTAGTAATATTAATTAAGGTTATTCAGTTATGTATATTCTAATGTAGTTTCAATGTATGAGACATCCAAAAAAAATAAAAAAAAGTGCACTTTATTATTTGATCTATCAGCACTAGGCTTTTCCATGCGTGCAATTCATACAGTTTCAAATTGGGCTTGGCTGTGTTGTAAATTCTGTCTTTCATACTACCAATAAGGCTATATCATACTGACTAAAACAATTCTATACTACTGCTGGCAACAAAAATGCCACTACATGCTGGCAATAGAATGCCATTGCATTTGCAATAAAAAAATGCCATTACATTTTGGTAAAATATATATGTCCTTACAGTTCAGCACCAGAATGATGACGACCTCTTTGGAGGTGATGTGAATTAGTTATGCGGAATGTGCCTATGTTCAAAAGATCAGCAAATTAGCTCAGTATGGTACAGCCTCAAACATGAAGCCTGCAGTGTTGCTTTGAATCCCAGCAAAAGTATTTTTGAGCAGAGATGTGTTGTTTAAAGCTAGGCAGCTCTGGCAATACAGTCCTGAAGCACCCTGTGTTTCCCCATTCGCCACTCTTCACTCCTGGATCCAGCAGCAGGACCACCATGCCCTGTTACTGAAGCCTCAGAAGTCAGACAGAGCACAGCTCGTCCTCCTCCCCTACCATCTACAGTACCCCAAATTGCTGCAGACCCCTTAAACGTGGCTGAGTCCTGTTGGCATGTTTTTCTAATATCCTCACACTGCTGAGTTACACAGTCCATATCCAGTCCCTCACATTACTGAAGAGAGTAGGTTTCTGACACTGATTGGCGGTTCCAAGTGCAGTACTAGCTAGACTCACACTCTGAACTGCTACTGAGTCCCTACCCACTTCTTAACACGCTCTCTCACATCGAGTTGTCCTATGCAGTCTCTCCCACAGTTCAGGATGCCTCTGAATTTTGTGCTGCAGCCTCACCCGTTGACGTTTTGTCTTGACATCTCCAGCTCTGCTGATCAGTCCCTTTCCCAGTACTGGAAGCGATGGCACCTTGAGTGTGTGTGTGTCTATGTAGAGGGATGGAGAGTAGACAACTCCAGAAGCAGCCAGTGGGCTGCTGTTACGCTCTCTGTACATCAATCATAAAATAACAATTTTGCTTCATGACATGGTCCCTTTTAGACTTTTTTTATGCTGCTCCAGTCACCATGTAGTGGTTCAGTTCACGGAAAAGGGGGGAAAGGATAGCATCACATGAAGACAGGCCAGTACATCAGCGGTCTTGCGGAAAGAGTGGAGTCGTGGAAGGGTGCGGCCAGCCACAAAAAGATGTGTTTCCGTTTATATGGACATTAGTTAATGTGGGATTAGGTAGACCATTCCCCCACTCTTCAGCACACTAAAGGACACTGCATAGGGACAGTGAGTACTGAGCTGTGTGGGAAGGTTGTTGCATGCTTATTGTTACATGATCGGGTGAAAGAGCATCATCATTCAAGCCAGAAACTGTGCGAAACCTGCTTGTTCCCTTGCTAGTGCCTTCATGTTAATCCACATAGAAGGATACATGCTTTACAGTTAAGTTGGAACATACACAGTTGGGAACATACTTGCATACATAGAAGTAATAGCCTGTATTTGTTATGCACGTGTTTTAGTGGAACGAGTTTCCATTCAATTTAAAGATGAATGTTTGAGAATAATGCTTGACTTGCCCACAACTATTTGTCATTTTATTGTAGCCTCAAATAGTTTATAAAAACGTGTATCAGTGCATACAAAAAAAAGAACAATATGTCACAAATGCAATCAAAACATTTCAATTTTTTGGCATATAAATTCATCCACTGAGTTACCTTGTTGGAGCAAACAGAATCACTTGAACACGCCAGTGAAGGGCAGAACTGAGCGCCAAGAGACACGTGGGCACAACTCAGTGCTAAGAGCCAAACTGGAGCAGAGCCTGCCACTTGTAATGACATGGGGGCCGAGCCAGAGCAGTGGGACCTAGCCACATGGGCACACATGGGGCAGTGAGAGACATATGGGGCAGCACAATGGCAGCCATGAGGTGGAATTCGAGCAGGGATAGCAGCTTTCAGCAATACTTGGACAATAAGAGTGACATGGGTGCGACAGAACTGGCACAAGAGACAGCATGAAAATGTGTTACATTGGTAATGCAAGCACAGATTGTTAACGCAGGGGGCATGATTTGCTTTGGGCACACGTTGGATGAAAATGTGTTTTTATAGAGGCATTGGTAGCATGTAGTGCTGAGAATAGCCAAATGCTTATCTTTGATATAGCCAGCACAAAATGAAGACAATGCTGGGCTGACCTATATTGTTAGGGCAAGTCTTGACATTTTCTTTGGGCACAGACAACTTGAAAATGTGTTTTACAGTGGCAATAATGTAATTTGTTCAGCAATGCAATAATGGCATTTGTTGAGCAATGGTCTCATGAATTATTTTGCGAACAGCCAGCATAGAAATGTATTGTGAAATCCTTATGTGCACTCTTGGCAAGTTATCATCTAGTGACGTATTTCATGTGTTCCCCCCAAAAACTGATTGTATATTCTATGCCATTTTACTGATATTTTCTAAAATCCATCTCTGTGTATCTCTCAATTATTTTAAATGTTTGCTGAAGGGAGAATTCCCACAAGCCCTCCCCCAGAGACACGTTTGCTGTACTTCTTCACTCAGGCCAAATCTATGCAACATGTTTACACCCAGCAACTTTAATAATTCACTGCTGCCACATTCTGGGTGTAAGTGTGCCCTACCGCCCGTCCTGCACCTCTGATCCGGGGCATGCCGACCGCAGCACAGGGGCGGAGCCGCATACACTGGCTTCACTCCTCTGCTGCCTATGCACTGCACTGCCACAGGCGGCCCTGAATTATACAAACATGTTTAGTTATTCAATGCTAAGTATTTATAGTTGCTGCTCTGAAGGGTTGGATGTTGAATACCAGAGTGTTTCTAACTGAGATGTGCTGTAGTGTGCACATATGCTGTGCAGAATCTCCTGCCATAGTTTTCTGTCCCTGTAGTGCAATCATGCTAGTGCCTCTAAACGCCCACTTAATCACTTGATATCCACTTTGGGGCAATGCTGCATCTCCTTAACTGGCTGCTAGCCTGCTAGTCCTTCCCAGGAGAGCTGCATGCACCCTCTTATCGATATGTTACCTGTTGCTGAAGGATTGGATGCAGTACATGTGCATTTTCTTTTCAATCAATGAGCCAACCTGATGTTTGCTGTACTGAAAATGGGAGCTTGTGCCTTGGAATGCATGGGTTCATGAATAGCGTTTTATTTACCTAATGAGCATGTGGATTTCAGCAGAACAGTCCCCTGGATACGGCTCCACCCTCTCTCTCTCTTTCTCTACCGCCTGCCTCTATTTCTCCCTCTCACTCTGTCTTCCTCTTTCCCACTACTACATCTATCTCTCTCTGTCTCTCTTTGTCCCCCTCTCTACTCCTCTCTCTTCCTTTCTCATTCTCTCTATTTATTTATTTATTTATTGTGCATTTGTAAGGCACTTATACATCAAGTAAATTGTGTTTCAAAGGGCCCCAATTGTTTCTCTCTCACACATGCACATATTATTTTTTACAACCTGTGATATCTATTTGAAAGCTTATATTGAAATTACCATTACCTGTTTACTGCAATCCCAGAGTTCCCCGCACTAGCACGTTACTATCTGGAAATTCTTTAGCAATTTGCATCTTCCGAATGAAACAAGGAATACATCAACACGTCACAAAACATCGTCTATTGTTTTTTACCTCAACTTGTAGGCAGCTTTTATGGTCCTGGATGCTCTACTCTTTTTTTGTGACAGACTATCTAGGGTTTAGCCCCTAGCTATTGGGGGATGCTTCAGTGGTCATCATATCTTTGTTACAAACCCTGCACTGTATTTATATGATATATACTGTGTTTATTGGCTTTTCATCATCTTTACTTTGTTTTTACAGGCAGGTCGCAAGTATGCACTCTAGCTAGGCTTTAGCAGAGCTACCAACAGCCAGCCAGGTGAGCCCATCACTGTATGTAACCACTATTGATTGTATATTTTCAATGCAGTGTAATTTAAGGTGGTCCTGTATAGCACACTTCAGCCACTTTGGCGGCCTTTATTATGCACACCTTCTGTCACTCCCCAGGAGCCCAGCCATCCTATGCTTCAGTCCAGTCTATAAGCAGCAGTGACCTGGCAGAACTCCTATACTATTCATCCAGACCCAAATTAGAGTTAGAGAATCAGTCGCTCTCCTGTTTCAATCTGGCTAAGTTTTGTTATTGTGAATTTGCATCCAGGCTTAAGG
Source organism: Ambystoma mexicanum (assembly GCF_040938575.1). Lineage (NCBI taxonomy): Eukaryota > Metazoa > Chordata > Amphibia > Caudata > Ambystomatidae > Ambystoma > Ambystoma mexicanum. The sequence goes on along the minus strand of NC_090941.1, from coordinate 137,068,596 downwards.
TGTGCCAGAGCAAAAGAAAAACCTGGATTACACCTCTCGCAAAGGCCCTGTTGCAGAGCACACACTAGGGTGGAGTGTAGAATTATTACACAATTGTGTGCATGCAGCAGGAATTCACTTGCTATATATGGATTTATTGCTGCAAGGCCCTTTGTGCTTTTCATAATTTAATTAAAATGCAGCCTTCCTTTTTGGATACTGTTTTTTCTGGGACGCCACACCATAATACAATGTCCAGGCCACTGGACAGGAGAAATAACATGCATGCATCCAGTTAATTTACCATGCCATAGGGCTGGATTACTGATAGACTCAGCATTTTATAGACCCAGCTGGATATTGTTCTCTTTTTTGGGGAGGGACATTATGGTGCGTCTGGGAACAGTCACATCTGAAAATGCTGACATTGATCTAATGGAAAGCACTTGTTTATTCTTAATTAAATGCTAGTTTTGATGTTTGCAGCCAGGTTACTTAGACCTACTGCGATAAAAGCAGGAATCCGATGCCCATTTAAGGTTATTTTATTTTTAGGAGAGGAATGGATTAAAAAACAGAAAGGGAGAGCAGAAAAGCCATGAGAAAAGAAGAAAAAGCAGATTGAAGAGGAAGACCGGCAAAACAAAACAATTGAAGATCTGTTTACAGCTCAGACCATCAAAATGTCATATGGCATTGCTGGGAGAAAATTAGAGGAGGGTGACCAGGCATCTTCTTCAGGTACAAGTGTTAAACCTGGTTCTTCACTGGAGCCATCAATAAGAGCTCAAGAAGTGAGAAGAGAGGAAGTGAAAGAAGCCAGAGTCTCTGCAGTTATTGGGGACATCTCAACAGAGGCAGACGAAACAGCAACTTAAATGTCAGCAATCATTGAAGGTGCCGCCCTAGAGGAAGTGTCGGAAACAAGTCTGCCAGAAAGAATTGAGGATACCCCTTTAGAGGAAGTGGCACCCAATGGTGCCTTCCTCTTAAAAACTGCTGACGATGCACCCACAGAGGAAGTGGCAGAAACAAGTCTGTCAGAAAGAATTGAGGATATCCCTTTAGAGTAAGTGACAACCGCTGGTGGTACCAGTCTGTCACAAACAGTTGAAGATTCCCACAAGGCAAGGAGGAAGTGGCAGAAAACAGTGTGTCTGAAATAATTGGAGACATCATCATCCCCCCCAGAGGAGGTACCAAGTACTAGTCATTCGGACGAATCTTTATCGTCTTTACTACATACTGAAGACTCATGGAACTTGGGTGTGCAGCACAGACCACAGAAAGATGATCCACAGGTGGCAGACTATTTGTTTCAACATCCAGAACCAGATAGACTTTCCCATTTCTTTCAGCACCATCCAATTCAACCTCCCAAACATAAACAAATGAAATCAGAGTTAGCATTTTGGAGGAAAGATGGGAGTAAATGGCCTTGGTTCGGTTACTCTGAAATACAAAAGGACCTTTTTTGCACATTTTTTATGCGTTTACTAAATGTGGAGAGAGGGGTCCTTTCATCAATGGGATGAAAAACTGGAGGCGTGTTTATCAGTGCATTGTAGAACATGAGGCAAGCCAAGGTCATCAGAGGTGCATGGATTCATATGTGTTGACCTTTTCAGGGGTAGACATCGGCAGTCTACTCTTTCACCGACAGAAATTAGCTTGAAGTGAGCAAATCAGGAAAAGGAGAGAAATATTGGAGCACATCATTGATGTTGTAAAAGTCCTTGGGAAACGGGGTTCAGTTTTCGCGGGAAATCAGAGTCCATGTTTGAGCTAGATAACAAAGAGCTGGATCATGGAAACTTCCTTGAAATCCTTCTGCCCCCCAAGTAAATATGAAGGACTTCTAAAGGAACATATTGAGGTCATTCAAACCAAATCCAAAACGAAATGGGGGCAAGGACGGGGTGCTTATGTGATCTTCATGTCAAAGACTACATTTCTTTATGTGATTGAGGCCATTCCCAAACTGACTGAAATGGCAATCAGTCAAGAAATAAAGGAAGCAGGACTATTATCCATTCGGATAGACTCAACCCAAGATGTGTTACTGATCAGTGCTCTATAATTATTAGATATGTTACAGACACTGTACATGAGTGCCTGCTATCAGTAACCAACTGGACTTTGTCTACTGGAAAGGGTCTGTTTGAGTTGGTGCAGAGTGTTATTAAAGATAATGGTCTTGACCTACGCAAGTGCATTGGAAATACAACCGATGGTTCATCCAATATGCAGGGCCAGTACAATGGTCTCAAATCCTGGCTCAGTAAGGAATCCCCTGGTCAAATACATGTCTGCTGTTATGCACATGTATTAAATCTTATACTTGTAGAAGTGACACAAGCACCAAACAAATCCACATCTTTCTTTGGCCTGTTAAACTCGTGTGCTGTTTTTTTCCGGGAGTCCTACAAAAGGATGGATGTTTGGCGTGAGCTGTCTGTGGAAGGATGCAAAAGTCTAAATAATGTGAGAAACAAGGTGGTGGGCAAAGGATGCACCACTATGAAAAGTTTTTGGCTCCTTTAATAACCCGAACAAAGCAATGTTCATTGATGTGGTTGTAGCACTCAATAATATTGGCTCAAATACAGATACATTCAATTCAAACGTCTGTTACCAAGCTTTAAACTTTGCTGAAGCACTGTGCAAATTCCAAACAGTGCTCACAGCCCAGTTATATCTTAGAGTATTTAATTCTACAACCCCATTATCTAATTACCTCCAAACAAGTGGAATGGATATTCTCCATGCACACAGAATGCTCTTGGACACTACAAAAGCATGTGCTGAAGATTCAAGACATTTTTATTCGGTGTACCGTGCAGCCGAAATATTTGCAGAATGTGCCAAGGTGGGTTTGAAAGAAAGAGGCTATGATAAAGGAGTGAAAACTGCACTTCCACAGGGGAAAGTATCCCACAAAAAGAGGATGTCTGGAATGATTGCAAGGGACAAGCCCATCACCTTGGCTAAAGACCAGTTTAGAGTTAGTGTACATAATGCCATTATGGACAACATTATTCAATGTCTACCTAGTTGTTTTAAAACCCACTCATCTCTTGCCGCAGATATAGCATGCCTGCTTCCAAAAATGTCAATTTAAATCTACCCGACAATGCTCTTAGTAATATGTGCTCCTTGCTTGAAGGACTGGATGACTCCATAACGGTACAGGCGTTAAGGAAATAACTCTTGGACTTTGCAAACAAGTGGACTAAACTGAGGAGGACACTACCAGAAGAGAATGCCTTTGAAGCCCTACGAAATGAAGATCCAGCACTACAAGAAGAATTTGGAGAGCAACCTAAACATTCAGTACAAAAATGGAATACATGCTCTAACTGTGCAGTATGTTGCTACTCAATTCTAAAAAAGTATAAACTATTTAGTAGTGGTTACCTGAAAGTGTATGTGGCATGCAAGTTCATCTTGACCTTATCTTGTAAACAAGTAGCATGTGAAATTGAAGAATTTTAAAACTCGCCTAAGAAAACCACCTCTGCCAGGACAACCTTGAAGCCTTTATGCTTATGTCTGTGGAGTGGAATCTGCTTGTCCAATTGCAAAATCCAGACATAATCGACCTGGTTGCACAGAAAAGTGCATTGTTGAAGGAACTCTTGATTAAGTAAATTTCAGGATTTCCAGGAAGAGTTTTGTGCCAGCTTGTCAATGCATGGAACAATGTTCTTAGATTGTTTTGCCAAACCACATTTCCTGAAGACAAAGAGCCTAAAATTGTCTTTTAAAGTACAACAGTACATTTAAGTTTGGATTAGTCACCACCTACCATCTTAAAATCATATTGTATGGCACCTGAAAGATTCACATTTGACCATCATCACTTCAATCACTACGACCTTGACTTGGTTCAGTTGAAATGTGCAATACATGTACTCTGAAACCAAGATGTGTCCAATGAAAGACCAAAGTGGGAAGGGTGACACAGCACTTAGAATCATAATGTTTCTGTTTCTGAGACAATGGTACACTTCATCAAGACGGTGCTAGAATCACTGGGGACAATATATAAATAATTCAGCTTTACATCTTTGTGTATTATCAGATTTTGAGTTCAGCTACGTGACTTTCAAGAGAAAAAAAGACTTTGCACAGATCTGATGGCTGGTGGCCAAGGGGAGGAGCAACCCAACAAGTAAGAAAGGCAAGAAAAAAAATGGCATTAGTCATGTCAAAGACATTGTAATAGTGCCAAAGGCACAGCAAAAACTAAAATGCATCCTCAAATGGACAATCAGTCTTTTAAAAGACTTCTCTACACTGTTTGTTGGGCAACCGCCTGCCAAACTATGTTTCCCAGCAGCACTTGGGCTCAGAACTACAGGAAGGCCACGTTGGGAGCGGCATGGCATTGCGCGTGCACAGGAGCAAAGCACAGTGCTTGTGCTGAAGTCCTTTTGCTGAGAAGATGTGTCTCAGAGCAGCTCCAGCTTCATATCCATTCCGAGGGGCCATGCCCCACCAGATCGTCATCCAGACCCCTCGCCTGACACAGATAAGTGCTGCAGCGCTCTGCATAACTACAGGGAGCGTAGGGAGACCAGCCCCACCGGATAGAGACAACTGGCTCCTGCTTCCTACAAAGCTAACTGTACCAGTGAGACACTGCATGCCGCGTAACAGAGTACAATACTAATCAGTGCTTTCCAGCCACGTACAGCACCATAAGTCATTGGATAGCGGCTTGCTCGCAGTGGCCCCATTTCGTAACACCTTCCTAAGGCGTTACTAACTGCTTACTCCTGCATGCCCTAACATGTTACCACTTATCAGAGTCACATGCAGCCCCTTCTATGCATGTTTAGTAGCTCTGTGTGGCGTTGCTAAATCTCCTGCATGTGTAAATGCAAGTGAACAGTCACATGCGGCAGTGTTTGATATGTGCACTAATTGTAGCACTCTCTTGCAGAATTTGAACAGCTACTATGACACATCCTATCCTAGCAAAACAAAATCGCAGGAGACAACAAGGGACACTCTGGGTGACAACTAACCTAAGATAAGTGCTGCACTACCTCATGTGTGTTTATTATGTTGCTGTGCCTTTGTATACTGTTACAGTGATATTGTATATGTGTTTAGAGTCAGAAGCAGCAACGTGTGTTTCTATGAGTGTAACAGCTTGCTGGAAGCATGCACAGTGGTCAAAACCTTACAATACCACCCCCAACCTATCCATAACCTCTCCCGAAACCTCATTTGGTTTTTCTACTTCCCTTCTTCCTATCCAACCATCATCACCCTAACACTCCTTCCCTGCTGGGGTTGCTGAGCCCTGTATAACCATCGACTTGCAGGTCCCAAAACCGCAGTGGGGGTGGTTGGTTCATGCCACTCCTGCGCCTCTGAGCTGTGGACCCTGTCCCAGAACTGCATGCAGTTATGTTCTTTTATGAGTTGTGTTGTGATGTAATATTTGAGTATAAATACAACTGGCAAGGTACTTTACATTGTCATCATTTGGCTGTACTGCTTATTAAATGCAACTCTATTTTCATTACTGGTGGCAACGAGTAGACATACATTGAGCCTGGTTCTTCAAAATAAATATTTAGTTATGTGATTATGTTGTTTTTAAAAAAGAACAAAAGGAATGTTATCACTTTCTCAAGCGTTTACACAAAAAATACCATGCAACAGACACATGGACCCAGCATAAGTAGCATTTTCTGTAAAGTTGTAAATTTACGCGATTCACAGATTATTGTTGAGGTACACTTTTTTTGAAGCGAGGGGTGGGACACTTTTATTTGGGTGTCCAGACCTATTTCTTGTCTCAGTCCGACCCTGATATACACTAGAGTTTATCAGAAGACAAATTGGTGAAAAAGGTAACACTTTAATGATAGAATACCAGAGGGTCTTAATAAAGGGGTAGATATTGCCTGTAGTTCCAAGGAACTAATGAACCCCTCTCAAGAGAGTGGCTCCCTAACTTCATAAAAGAAATACCCCAAAACTTCTGAGATAAGGTGTAGCCCACGTAACAGAGTATTTTCATGTTTTCTTTACTGATTTCTCTCTCATTTGCTAGGATGGCCTGATCAATATAGTGATTTAAAAAACCTCTAAAGCCCAAGGCTTCCCATGTTTGTCTAATCTAACCAAAGAGAACATATAGTACTTGCCCACAGTTGTACTACATTTTGTAACCTATTATCAGGGTATGATGTTCTCATGCTAACATAAGAAATTGACAAAAACATTCCGGCATTAATGATGTATCTAACTATAGATATACACTCAAACCAAAAAATAAACGAAAGAATTATGATGCAAAAATTTCAGAATTTCAGAAAAATCTTCTAGATTCTACTTGACTACCAGTCCGGATTAAAACCTGCTGGGGTAAGTGAATCTAGGCCTGAATCTATCATTAGTGATTAGAAGCAGTCGGCCAGCTGTCTCAATCTTGTTGGACCTATCAGCAGTGTTCAATATTGAAGTTCACTTCATACCTCCAGCCTAACTCAACAAATACATCAGAATCCGGCGCGGTATTAAAATAGATGTTTCTACAAAGCTGCTCCACCAGATTAGATGTTGGCCAGTTCTTTTCTGACCCATTGCAATTACTGTATGGCATCCGCCAGTGCGTTTAATGCTTATCCTACACCTGTGATATCCCATTTTAAACATTTACAGATCTTTTAAACCATCTGAGATTGTTTTCAAAATATTAGTCTGCCTGGAAAAAGATGTCATAAAACCAATACAATGTAAACAGATGTGTTGAAGTTACCAGGAACAGATAATTAAGAGAATTCTCTGTCTTCAAAAAATGAAAACCTATTATGTGGTCCAGCAAATGTCATGCAAACACCAATGATCAATCCCACTTTCTCTATGTCCCGTACCCAGCTCTGTGTTGACATTTTGAAGCCTCTGAAAAATCTTTGATTCTAACCTTTTCTTCATTTTTCACAAATCAAAAAAGTGACACAGAAATGCTGCCGCCAGTTACGCTTGCTTATGAAATTATACCTTCCATAATATCCAACAGAAGGTGGAAGTTATACATGCATTTGCAATATAAAAATTGATTACTGTAACTATTCATACTATTCAAACTAAATAAGATATTTTAAAGCTACAATCGATGCAAATCTAAGGTACCAGTTCTGACTGAGGTCAGATTGAACAGGATTACATTTCCCAAGCTCTAAATACATTGCAGTCACTCCCCATGCAGGAATGCTTTCATGTCCATAATCTTTGAACCCCAGATTAACAAATCGACACACACATATGTTCATGCCCTTGGCCTCATCTACTAATTTGAGATAGACCGAAAACAAACCAGACATGTGGAACTGTCATGGTCTGATCACCACCTGATAATAAATTAATGCGTGATCCACAAGAATTACATAAATAAACTAAACAAAAAGGACAACCAAAACACCCATATCCTTATCAAACCAATGAACAAAGTCACCAAACAAATGTTTGATGAACATTTCACACAGCACAAGAAGTACAATAATACTTAAACAGCCCCTTCCTTTTACTAGAACAATAAAACATAGACATGACGAAGACACTGGGCATTATTGCACCAAAAAACAAATGAAGATTACCTACACACAAAAGCAACAACAAATGGTACAAGGCTAAAATAAACTCCCTTTAAAGCACAAGTCATAATCTAGAACATGTTTCAAGGAAATCAATATCACCTAATGACAAATGGGTCAATTCATAGCAAGGGCTACATTGCAAGACGTAAACTATGCTATAAAAACTGTACCTCATCTGCATAATGTGAAGCCAAGGGCATATTCAACATTTGGAATGAACTAACCCACCCAAAACAAACTAGTGATCAATTAAAAACCTCATATGAACTGGCTAAAATCAAGAGGTACCTGAAAACTACGAACACACAGCTAACATTCATTTCATTTCATTGCTATCCTGGAGAAGGTAACTACCACCCAACTGCCACTCCACGTTGAAGAGCATATCCACTATATAAAAAACAATCTGGTTTTCACTCTAAGAGGAGTACAGAAACAAGTCTCCTTTTCATTGAAGGAAACTCTGAAAGCACTTTCAAAAATACACCAACAGCTTCAGTACTCCTTTATGGGCTGCCTATGATACAATCAAACATCATTGTATTTATGTATTTAAATTTGTATAACGTGCCACACGCCCATGGGCCTCACAGCGCACAAAAAGAGACAGGCACTAATACAAAGATTACACGTTTAGAATGGGATAGATGGGACTGCCTTGGAGTGGATCACCAACTACCTTGATATTTGCACCCTGAGGGTTAATATGGGAGAATCGAATTCAATAATTTCCCCTTACATCTTATCCCCATGACTAATGTTTATATTAAACCCTCAGCAGACATGATCAAACCCTTCTCAAAATCCATTCAATTATTCACAGATGATTCTCAGATGCTGCTTAAGGTGGAACCTGAAAACAATCAGCATCCAACTGAAATCCTGCAGAGAATCCAGACCATACACAATTATCACACTTCCAGCTCCACACCCTTAAGAGAATGATCACCTACTGTGTAATGGTACGAAAGATTGAGGTGGTCAGAACCCTTATCAAAAATAAATCAGCTAAAGTTATTTTGGAAGTCATGCCTTGGACCATATCCCACCATGCCCAACAATCTCCATGTGGTTGGATCCCCCCTCTAGAAAAGGTCACTTCTGTTTGACCTACCCAAACCTGTAATACAACAATAAGAATCTTTATACCTCATCTAAGTCTGTCTACCATTTGTAATCAGTCACATGATGTTCTTCCGGATCAATAAGCTCACTCTGACAACATCCCGTGTCTGCCTCTGCCGCCTCTTGTGAGCAGCGTCGAGCGACCGCCTCGATATGTACATCCACTGAGAAATAAGGCTCCACTGTCTCAACCAGTACGGACTGGCCGAATCCAAAAATGGCATCTGGGTGGCCTTCACCAGGGTGACCAGATTTCCTAAACGAAAACCCGGGACGACCAACAACATAAAAGAGGGACTACCCCATCGCAGCCCACCAATTACCGCCCCTCCACCAGCACGCCGCCATAAATATCACCCAATCATATTTCCAGCACTTCTCCTTTCTATGAACTGTATATGATGTCATTTGTGCAGTTTTGTCTATGAATCTTGGCATGTTAATTCAAAACGAGCGTTAGCTCTAATTGATATTACATGGCTTGCTGTACAACGACTTCCAAGCCGTCTCTGTGGCACAGTCAGTAAGTGTTGTGACTTGTACCTGAGAGGTAGGGGGTTCGAGCCAAACCTCCAACTTCAAAATTCCTGAAGTGTTGTGAAAAATAATTACGATTTGAATCCCCGTAGCCACCCAACCATGCAAACCCCAGAGTGTTTGCAGACGGGATTTCTAAAATGAAAAAACTCCCGGGACCCGGGATGGACGTCTGGTCACCCTACCTTCACCCAGTGCACTCGGGAGCCACCGAAAGCGATGCCTCGGCAGTCCTGCAGTGCATGCTCGCAGAGAGCCCTCATACACAAGCATTGTCCAAAGTCCATAGGTGGAATTACCCTAACAATACCTGCTATAATAAAAAGAAGACGAATAAACACTCAGGCTCATATGATGCTTACAAAAGAGTCAGGTACTTGTCCACAAATAAACTAGACGCCCCCCCCAAACATCATCAGTACCTACACAACTGCACATTATTTGGTGCTTTTATGGCACCGTCCCACCACAGATCCTCCCACCTCCGTGGGGGGGTTGCAAACGTTTAACAATTTCACTTGAAAACATCTAATACACGTCTGCAAACACATTCACAGAGTAGTACGTCTTTCACAGCATAACTCTACTTAATACTTTCTACGGTAGTTCACAACTAGCTTGACAATGCTTGTTTCGCACTCTATAAAATGAAAAGCGTATGAAACCAACGGAAAACTTTTTTGGGGGGCTGCATTTATCAAATCAATGAATTACTGGTACTCTGCAATGATCGCACTGCATTCTCCTTACACAGGGAATGTAACCAGTGTAAGTCACAGTAATACTGGCCAGTGTTTAATCATGATATTAATTTGTATATAGCACAGGCCAGTATCCTCCTGCTTTTAAGCACTGTAATAATGTTATTGTTACTCAATGTATTGGTACTCCATTTATCAACCTTGTATAGGGGAAGGCTCTACCGAGATTCAAACTTGGAAGTTGCCCATGTCTTAAGTTCGTGCTTAACCCGTTATCTCTCCACCTGGTCTCAAGAACGCTAAGAAGACAGGAGTAATCCTGGCACTGTATCAGGGCCACAGTCATGACTGTATCAGGACCACAGTCGTGTTCACCGGCAGACGATACAAATCACAGGCTTTTCCACACACAATACCCTTTTTGGATAGTTTAGTTGTTTCAAAAGTCAGCTAAATGAAATGCAGCTCTCCCTTAACTGGCACAATTGCTCATGCAGCTTGTTTTGTTTGAAGCATTGGGCATAGCAGAAACATAATTTCCCTTGAGTATGCAACACTGCAAGCACTTCTTATGTAGAATGACACTGCCCCTTTTCCAGTGAGTTAATTTTTTTTATCAAACTCATTAGGGTAGTGCAGAAGACATCAGAAAAAGGGAAGGGGTAGTCGCACGGGGAAAACACAATTCAAAGAAATAAAATCGACTCAAAGTAGTGAAAGGGAGAATAGGCTCAGTCAGGTAATTAAATCAATGTAAACATATTTTATTAAAATCGAAAATTGCAATATAGTAAAATTGAATCAAACAATAACATCATAAAAATGTATGTAAGCATAAACAATTCTAAAAGCAAACCTTTAGTGCACTGTCATGCATAGAGAATATCATATTTGTGTCAAAGACAGTGCTCAAAGGGCAATAGATAAATGCTAACATAAAGTGCTTAGTGCAGCAAACATGACAGGACCCCTGATCTCCTTCTATTATCAAAGGAAGTAAATGCACATGGCTTTGGACCCCACTGGTGGACCATTGAGCATTCTTAGTTTTGGCTTTAAAGTGGCGTGTTAAGCCACAACTATTGCATTAAAGCACAACTAGGAGAAAATGGCATATAAGGAGAGGCACACAGTTTGTAGGTGTTGTTTGGAATATGTACCCACCCATTAAATGCCTATGCCATGCTAATCCATATGGATTCCATGCCCAAAACACACCCGCCGTGCATCTTGTTGAGCTGGCTTTGTAGCTTTGTGCTCGAAGTGGCTGCCAGTGATTCTTCAAAGCAGTTTTCTGAGAGTTAATGGCCCTCATTCCGAGTCGGGTGGTGGGGGATACCGGGCACCAGTAAGGAGACCGGTGCTGGTAATCCCCTACCGCTCGATTCCGAGGTCCCCTAACGGGAACCGTAAGGGACGTGTGGTCGGACCACACGTCCCTTACGGGTCCCGTTAGGGGACCAGGGTGCAAATAACGGGCTTGCCATTCGCAAGCCCGTTATTTGCACCCTCCCCATTCCCATTGAGCCCTATCGGGGCTCAAATGGGAATGGGGAATGGTTTGTTCAATGGGGACTTACCGGTCGCTGCAGGGTCGGAATGGGGAAATACCGGGCCATTCCGACTTTGGAGGGCCCGTTATTTCCCCATTCAAGGAACCTGGACCGTTAATGAGGGGACCGTTGTTAGCATGCTGGTCCCCTTGCGGGACCCTCAAAGGCCGTCTGGTCTGACCAGACGTCCAGAGCGAGTCCCACAAGGGGACCTCGTAATAGGGCGGAATGGTTTTAATGGCACCGGCAGCTCTACCGGCGCCATTAAACCCATTCCGCCAGGGTCTTAATGAGGCCCTTAGTGTCCTTCACTGAAGTCCTATTAAAAACAAGTATTGACAAAGCCAACAGTTTTGCTGTGTGTATGAGTATTAGTCATTTGCCAGATGCTGCTAGTAGATACCCAGGTACTCACACCATGTTGCAGCTGCTGCCATTGATGGGCAGTTAATACCACTACGTCAGTGCCTGGCAAATACATTTTCCATGCCTGCACAAAAGCCAAAAACGGTTGGCATTGCCAATGCTTGTTTTTAAACAATGATTAGGGAAGACGTAACTTTCCATAATTTTTATAAGCAGCGCTTGGTAACAAGCAGAAAGAGCTACCAAAGCTAGCAGGAGCTAGAGGCTTACTTTATTACATTAACAATATCAGCACCAGCAAAGCAGCCTTCAGGGGTTAATACCAGAGGGGTAACAATTGCTACCCCAAGCCGCCCCTGAATAGGCCCTTGGCATATTTGTAAAAAGAAGACCCGAATTACTTCTAAAACATAAGGGAACACATGCCATTGTTTGCATGGAATCTGCACATGACCCCCCAAGCCTTAATCTGCCTAAATCGCCATCTGTAGCCCGCCAACAACATCTTGCACAGAAACAGTCAGTTCAGAACAATGTGCTCAAGTTTACTGGGATTTCCTGTGTTTTCACAAAGAAAGAAATTAGCTTGTATAGCATCAAACGTAATTTTCTGTTAGGGAGGATTATGAAAATATTGCGTCAACTATATCCCATAATCCGCTGGCAGTTCATGTATTCATAATTGCCTGTGAATATTGAGGCAGGGTTTAAGCACCTATCTCGTGTTACATATATTAAGTGACTGTGTAGAGCATGGTGTTTCATTAAGCAGTTTGGGCAGACCAGAGACATGCCTGAATTGTGTAAAAGAAAAAAGAAAATAGTATCATTGCTTCTTCCCGCGCGCCCCAGTTGCAATCTCGCTTCTTCATACTTAAAAGGCAGGCAGGTAGGGAGGCAGATAGCAGGTGGCCCTACGCCATTCACTCAGAAAGAAGACTGCTTCCTGCTCGGTGTGGATATGCCAGAGGATAAGGAGCAAGAATCCAGTAAAGGGAGGTACAGGTGTAACAGGGTCAACGAACTAAAAACACAATCTTGAATTCATAGAAAAACTTGATCGTCATCAAATTCGTTAGATTTTTTTTAACTCTTAAATGCAATACGCGTATTCTTGTCTATCCAGTATTTTAAACAGAAAAAAGTGTATTTAAATGTAATTGATGCTTGCATTTTCAGAGAATGGTTGACCTAGTTAAACTGCACTTGTGCAAGTACCGTCTAAGTACCCGCTTTGCCGCGAGACCCGCTGCTGATCCTGCTCCCTCATGTGGATTGTGCTTTCAGCAACTAATTCAACCAAGCTTTGCTGGTTGGCCGGCCCCTTGCTCACGCGGCCATGGTACTTCCTGCATATAACGTGCACGCCTGCGCACAGTGTGCGCGTACTCATGCAAGTACCGTCTCAGTACCCGCTTTGCTGCGAGACCCGCTGCTGATCCTGCTCCCCCACGTGGATTGTGCTTTCAGCAACTAATTCAACCAAGGTGACTTTGACAATGCGACTTGCTGACTAGTGTTCAGCCCCTTCAAAGTGACTAAGTGACTAACTGCTACGCTTTCGCAACGTAGCAAACCTTGCAGATTGTTTGTTTATTACATTTGTAGCTTTGCTGGTTGGTCCGCCCCTTGCTCACGCGGCCTTGGTACTTCCTCCATATAACATTCACGCCCGCGCACAGCGTGCACACACTCGTGCAAGTACTGTCTAAGTACCCACTTTGCCGCTTAGCCGTGAAGCTGCAGCCAGCGGCTGTGAATTCCTTTCTGTTGTGCCTGTTTTGCATCAAGTGAGTGGTTCATTTTTGGACAAGTATATACTTACACACACAGTGTGTATATGGCATATGCTATGTATTTGTTGAAAACTGACATGCCTGGTCACCCATCCAATAGATTGGCGGCAGTCTCTATTGTCTCACCTGCTGTAGCTTCACACATGTTTCAGACTGATTTAACGATTACTCCTGTATGTGCCCCAAACACTGCAAAAACAGCGTGTGTTGTTAGAAACTTGTCTTTACTTTGATTTAATGCGGTCCCTCTGCCACTTTTACCACTATCCTCAACCATACAATCAAACACTCTCATGTCCTTGCGCATGCCTACAGTAAATAGCCTATGCATGCTGCTAGTGGCCCACTGTGATTGGGCCAATCCTCAACCACTTTCTGACAACACGATTTTTGATTCTGTTAAGGGAAGTGCCCCGGTGGCTGCCCCGGTTTTCCCATTATCTGCAGTTACATTTCCAACTCTTAGCCATGACTCGTCTGGCATTTCCATATACGCAAGCCAGTGCGAATCACCAATGCCCATAGTAGATGAGGAGGGTACATGGGGATCTCAGGTTGGGATGCTAAATTCAGCTATGGCGCAGGCACAGTCATTAGTTGGCTCTTTTATCCACCCAACTCCAAGACCCCCTAGATCGCCTCCTAGTGAAGCTATCTCACACCACTTGGCTATGTTGCAACCTGCCTTGATGGCGATGAACACCACAATTATGAGTCTTTTGAAATTGTTTGAAACTCTGGATGTACAATTGACCAGACAATCAAACCAATTTGATGATTTAGTTAAATGGTTAAATGGCAATAACTCGACCTTTATGGCCAATATGATGCCTACACCTTCAATGTTCAAAGAACCAGCAGATGATTCTAATCGCCCTGAAGAATGTACTAATCAAGAGCAGTTACCCAACTCAGGGGCGCCTTTGGGCCCTCTAATTGATACCACTTGTCATTTACCAGCTATTGCCGGCATAATTCGCCCTATCGACCACAATCTTGACCTAAAGGATCCACCTATGATGGACCAGTCATGGATATCGTCTGCTTCTCCGACTTCATGTACAGCAGCTTCCGATTCAGTGGAGGTGTGTCCATCACAAAATCAGAATTCAAGCATGGCTCGCGGCCCACATTTAAAACTCAAGAGCTCTAAGCTCCCATTGAAAGGGCCGCAGACGTTTATAAAAAAATCTAAACACATGGCTGTGACTAAACCTTTAAAAAGCACCTTGAATGCTTTTTTTCAACATTGGATAACTCATCCGAACTTTCAAACAACAAGACTGTACCTAACCCATCCCCACAGTCACACCCCCTCCTGAATGTGACTAATGTTATCAATAACCAAGATCATGCTATCTATGTTTTTAATCTGCCAGGCATAGACAAGCACCCTATTTCTTACTCTCCACTTAATAATCTTGTTCATTGTATTCATGAGGCGCAGAACTTTGACAAGCCCACCGCCCAAGTTAGCTCGGTCAAGAAAGCAGTTACCTTTTGCATACCCGAGCAGGTACCAGCCACGCCAGGTAGTGACCAAAATCAGAACTTGATTACAGCTCTAAAACACATGGTCGATGAATATCTGGCGGAACGGTTATCTAAGTCAAACATACAGCAGTCTAGCGTACAAATGCCAAGCGCAGGACCCACATGCCAACACCAATATTTAGGTAGCAGTGCTTGCCTTGATCAGGAAACATTTGCACCCTCACACCAAACATCATGCTTTAAAGACCTACCAGTGACTCACAGTGAAAGGGTGAGTTGGGAGCATCATCATTCTGATTGCTTACCAAATAAGTCTTTATCTCACAATCCCTCGAGATATGCACATTCCTTGAATTCACAGTGCCACAATCTTATTATGAAATGCAGAGAAGGCAATTTTTAAATTTACAACCTAAATGGGCGCAGTGATTTGAACATTTTCCATGACATTGTGGAACTAGAGGATGTAGCTACTGCTAACATTGATCAAATTGAGTTCGGCTCTGACTCTACGCGTTCAGTGGTCAGGTTATGGATCCCTTCTGGAGTGGTCATGAAGACCATCTGGCAATCTAAAATGCGATTATTCGCAATGGGATTTCTAATTGCCCAAGACCCAGATCACATAGCAGCCAGGCCACAGTGTGTAAACTCAAAGCCCAACATTTATCTAGGCTCACAGGCCACATTTGATCGATCGACACCGGCCCTTGGCCACTCGCATAATTAACCATCAACTCAGGAGGTGTCATCAGTTTTGAAAATTGCGAACTGGAATACTCAAGGCCATGTGCATCTGCAATCCTCCATCAAAAATATACCTTGTATCTAGAATGTCATAGCACTGCAAGAGACGTGGCTTTCCTCTTCTCCTTTATGGGACAGTTATGACTCTATTTTGCTTCCAGCGATTCTTGGCAAGGGAAGACCTTCGTCTGGCTTACTAGTGGCTGTCAATTCGTCACTAGGCTTTGCGATTTCACCTTGGGCCTCCGAGAGTGCTTACATTCAGCTTGTCAAGTTAACATGCCAAAATCAGTCAATTGCCTTAGTGAATTTATACCGTAATCCAGCAGCAATGGTTGATGAAGCCTTTTATGGTGGCTTAACCAGAATCCTTGACAAGATATACATGTGCGCACTCATTACCCACACTATCACCATGGGTGACTTAAATCTTGATTGCTGGCATAAGGCACGAGCAACCAAAGAGGTGTCTACATGGACCTAATTTATTAAAGTTTGTAACTTCCACATGGTTAATGGGCCAGTTCTAGGCAACCTTCCACCTCAATATACATGCCACAGAGGTAAGAGCATGAGCATTATCGACTATATTCATGTAGAGGCACGATTGTTACAGTGAATTCAAAAACTAGTCATTTGCGATATTGACCACAGTGACCACAGACTTCTATCATTAGACATCTTCTGGAATTTATCTAAACGAAGGTCCCATGTCTTCACCCAGGAGCTGGTCATTAATGCCTCGAGAACTAGGCTATGGTGCAACCCAAGCAAACTTGCTGCATTTCAGACAGCAATTGAGCTGCACACCTCAGCCCATCTTCCAATGCAATATTCTGATTCATTGAAGCCATTAACTAACACCATCATCATTCCCAACAAAAATGGCATACTATATACCCATACCTTTGATCCTGAACTCCGTTCCAAACGTGCCGAATATAGACAAATAAAAAAAAGCCCTCGACAGTCCAATTCGGCTACGTGTTGGCAAGACATTAAAACTGCTAAATGTTGATACAAAAATTGGCTTAGGAGTAGAAAATCCCTCATGTTTCAAAAAGACATCAAAGTCATGGCCTGCGCCATGTCAAATAAAAACTCGGCAGGCATGTGGCAATTACTAGAAAATCACACCTGTAACACGCAAGCAGATGCACAGATTAATAGCGTTCAGGAACAGCAGTGGGTTAAATTTTACTCCGATTTGTACGCTGATGAGCGATACACCAAGATGCCTCATGTCCAACACTCAGTGACATCTTGGTGCGTTGACTTCTCACCCGAAATCATCCAAGATTTGATAAGGAAGGCCAGCTCATCCAGGGCGGCAGGGTTAGATGGTTTAAACAACACAATGTTTAAACTAAATCCAGTTGAATGGGCTCTGATTCTAGACAAAATATTTTGAGTTCTAACCTCTATCATGGTGCGTTGACTTCTCACCCGAAATCATCCAAGATTTGATAAGGAAGGCCAGCTCATCCAGGGCGGCAGGGTTAGATGGTTTAAACAACACAAGGTTTAAACTAAATCCAGTTGAATGGGCTCTGATTCTAGACAAAATATTTTGAGTTCTAACCTCTATCATGGAAGACTTCCATAATCATTGCAATTTTCAAGAAGTGGGATTGTAGTCTCCCCCTTAATTACCGCCCAATCACATTACTAGATGTGCCTGGGAACATCTTCACAAAACCTATTTTGAGAGATTTCAACGCGTGGACTCTCAAACATCAGCTCCGAGATCCCCATCAGACAGGTTTTGTCGCTGGCATTGGCACTAACATCAATCTGCTCTGTCTGAATGCCATCAAATGCCAGATGACAAAACAAGCAGTCTTTTTTGCATTCGTCAATCTCCATGCAGCATTTGATTCAATCTCCTGTGTCAATCTGTTGTCAAAGCTGAATAGAGATCGTAGTCCCCCGACCCTCTACGATGTCATACAAGCATTGCATTCTGACACCTCTATTCGAATTAGATTGACCTTGGATGGATTATTATCGAGTGTCATTCACACAGCCCGAGGCCTAAAGCAAGGGTGTCTATTGGCATCTGTGATATTTAATTATTTTTTCCATGATGTCAGGCACGTTTTCAAGAAGGTGATCTCAGATTCTCCTAAACTTAATGACCAGCCGATAAAAACATTAATGTATGTGGACGATCTAGTCCTTATTTTGAAAACACAGATGGGTCTACAAAATCTTCAATCAGCCTTCTATGGCTTCATACAACCAAATGAACTCAGAATAAACACAGAGAAAACCCAGATCGTGATTTACTCTCCAAAAAGATCAGGGCCTTCATCCTTTGCTTGGACCATTAATAAGATCGCTTTGACCGTAGTCCCACAATATGTCTATCTTGGCATGTCGTTTGAAGGCAATAGGAATGCTAGGACCCAGATGGAGCGAGTGCAAATGAAATTAGCCACAGCTATTTCCCAGGCAAAAATCATCATGTACAAATACGTCAAATTTTCAATCAAACCAGCATGGTACTTTTGGAACATGAAAACAGTACAATGCCTTTTGTATGGAATTGAAACCTTTTCAATTAACACATGTTTCCATTTGACAAATGGGAGGCCAAATATTGGAAGCAAATATTACATCTTCCACAATGTGTCCCAGGTGCCTGGATTAGATACGAACTGGGGCTGGTTTCCCTCCAGACGCTCCACCATTGGCTCTTATGTTCATTGTTTAGAAAGTGCCTCATGTTTACGGACCAAACTGTCATCTTAAAAAGTTTGCCCAATTATGTATTCTCTGTAAAACATGCCTTTGTGAATGCTTGGTCGAGCAAAGTATACAAAATTCTGGCTGAGGCAAATGTGTCGATTGATGGGTTACTCACTTATCCTGACAAAGCTAACACCAAGATCTATGAGGTGGACTGGATCAAGACAATAGAATTATGCCTACAATATCGAGATGGTGACCCTTGTAGATTCCCTACTAAAAAGTACGCACTATTCCTCCATATTTGGTGAGAACACCTTCGGTGAAATAGCATAGTGGGATATTGCGCTCACGCTTCTGCCTGTGGATCACAAAGGATTTTCAGGTCAAAACGAAAGTTGCTCCTGTCCCATTACAACTATTGTCATTTTTGTTTTTAATGTGAGACACAGGAAACCTTGTCGCATTTGGTAACCGAATGTGTGCCCTTGAGAAGTTTCAGGGAGACACACTTTGCTCGCCAATGCAAATATTTGGGAGGGTTGGAACCCGTTCAATGTTGGCCTTTGATTCTCTTTTCTTCACATATGTCGATCCAAATTGCCACTATTCATTTTTTGACAAATTTGAATTTATAAGTTTGAAGGAATTGATTGAAAAATTGTCATCACTATGAGATGTTTAATCATATGCTCATTGGATCGTTTACAAATGAATCGAACAGCAATGGCTGATGTACATGAAATATGATCAAATTGTTTTATTTTGTTTTATGTTTGCAACATTTTATGTATACAATTTGAAAGGTTGATTTATTTCAGCTAATTTAAAAAAAAAGACCTAGTTAAACCCATTGATTAGAGAGTTGAGTAAGATGCTGTCATGGCATGGCTGTTTTTAAGTGTAATTCATTATGTGGTTGACCTGCTGGATGCAAGAGGATTGATACCCCTGTGGAGCGATGACGAGGCAGAGAGGTCTAATGGCTTGCATGCACACCAAGTACAGAAGGCTGAGAGATATGCTCACTCGTAGTTTCATAGCATTGCGGAAGACATTGGGATGCAGTGTAGTTGCAAACCTTTGGACTTTGCCTCGGTTTAGCTTACAATTTACTGGGTGGTTCGACTCGACATTGTTAGAAACTGCGGACGGCCTGGTCCCAGGATGTATACTACATCCTTGAGGAAGATAACAGGCAGGGAAAAAGAGATGTTGTGTTTAAGACTGCATTGTGAGTGTTTGCCACATTATAAAGATACTTTATACAGATAAAGATACAAAGTGACTTCACAAATGGCAATTGGCATACTCTGCTGAGTTGTTGGGGTGTACGGAAGTTTGGATCATCTGTTGACTTAAAATATAGAAAACAAATAACAGTGGATCTTAGGCAAATCCTCCAAAAATGTGACTAAACAAGTCAAACAATCTAGAATGTGTATATCGATGCATGCATTCATAGGTCTCCAGATAAGCCTAACGTAATAACTATCAACCACTGTTACACATCTCACACTTGTGTAATCAATGCCGCACTCGCAATTGTGAGTGCGGCATTCATCACACAAGTGTGACATGTAAAACAGTTGTTGATAGTGACTTAAAATTTCC
This sequence comes from Ambystoma mexicanum, assembly GCF_040938575.1. Classification (NCBI taxonomy): domain Eukaryota; kingdom Metazoa; phylum Chordata; class Amphibia; order Caudata; family Ambystomatidae; genus Ambystoma; species Ambystoma mexicanum. Next base: position 137,048,374 of record NC_090941.1, on the reverse strand, counting down.
CGATTCTGAGAGAAGGTTGTACATGTGATGAAGGGAGTGCTAGAGAGGGAAATCCTGCTGAGTTTCTCTATTATAATTCTTAGAGACAATGAAATTTAAATTCCATATCATTCCCAGCATGTTCTGTTTATTTAGAGGTGCAGAGGCTGCTGAGAATCTATGAAAACGGAAGCCCACTATGCCTAAAATTGAGTCAGCTCATCACTATGCCTGAGATTGAGTCTGCTCATCACTATGCCCAAGATTGAATCAGCTCATCACTATGCCTGAGATCATCACAATGCCCAAGATTGAGTCAGCTCATCACTATGCCTAAGATTGAGTCAGCTCATCACTATGCCCAAGATTGAGTCAGTTCATCACTATGCCTAAGATTGAGTCAGCTCATTACTATGCTTAACATTGAGTCCGCCCATGCCGTTGCACATGGGAGGAAGGTTTTAGAGGTTTAAAACCATGGATTTGTCTGCCAGAATCTTTAATTATGGGCTGGCAGAAGTCAAATCAAGATGACTACTGGAGCTACGTAAAGGGAAAAGGCTGAAACATGTCTGGGGTTGCTTGTGGTCTTGTGCAGAAGTGATGCAACCTAACAGTTTGGGCTGGATTTGCATATGGTCTTTCCCCTTTCTGTAATGGTTTAGCAGGCAAAGAACGATGGTCTGGAAGGTTGCCCAGAGAAATTGTCAGAGGTTTAAGATTACTTCTAAACCTTCCAGCCATCACCCTTTTGTTTTGCAATTCTCTGTCATATACTGATACTATTTTATTCATGTTGGTTCTATGTCATGCACGCCAAACCTGCCCTAGGGCAGATTATCCAAGTCTGAGATGCACCTGATGCAATGCACACATATTGGGCTAGGTAAATACTAGGATGTATGCCCCATCAATAAAAGAAAAAGCCCAAGTGCATTCACCACACTCGTGATTGATGCAGTATATGTGTCTCTCACTAATGGTGTCTATCTGCCTTTACTAAACTCTCAGCATTAGAAGGACTCAAAGCCTGAATACACTTTTGGAGGATGCCACCTGCCTGTGCAGTCTGTAATAGCACGATCCTTATAAGGAGGGTCCCAGGAACTATACTATCCACCTAGGCAGAGAGCATGATTGCCTTTGGAAATTCTTTGACAATGCAGCATGCAGATGGCCACTCAGATTCCCTCACCACACCACCCAGTCAACCAGAAAGACTCTACTCAACCTTCTTGCTACTATTTAGTTTGCAAAGGTAGCGGGCGCCCCTCTCTCGACAGAACAAGGCCTGATAACCTGTTCAGTGGTTATTAACCACTTGAGAGTTCGCAGCCACTGCTTTTACTCACTGTGCCTTTCACAGATGGGAAATATCCATTTGCATATCAGTCTTTGTCCTGCCCAGGGGCAGTCCAGCACCGAAATGCAATGGCAATTCCAACCTGAACGAGAGTACCACCAGCAACCCCATACACGTGTTTCACCCTTGTTGGGGATCATCAGTGAGGTGAAGCTGATGCCTCTCTAAGCACAGTGAGAGGGAGACCACGTCTGGTTGCCCCCAGGAGACCTAGGGTTACCAATCCCAGGTTCCTTGAAATTTAGTTTGCAAAGGTAGCGGGCGCCCCTCTCTCGACAGAACAAGGCCTGATAACCTGTTCAGTGGTTATTAACCACTTGAGAGTTCGCAGCCACTGCTTTTACTCACTGTGCCTTTCACAGATGGGAAATATCCATTTGCATATCAGTCTTTGTCCTGCCCAGGGGCAGTCCAGCACCGAAATGCAATGGCAATTCCAACCTGAACGAGAGTACCACCAGCAACCCCATACACGTGTTTCACCCTTGTTGGGGATCATCAGTGAGGTGAAGCTGATGCCTCTCTAAGCACAGTGAGAGGGAGACCACGTCTGGTTGCCCCCAGGAGACCTAGGGTTACCAATCCCAGGTTCCTTGAAATTTAGTTTGCAAAGGTAGCGGGCGCCCCTCTCTCGACAGAACAAGGCCTGATAACCTGTTCAGTGGTTATTAACCACTTGAGAGTTCGCAGCCACTGCTTTTACTCACTGTGCCTTTCACAGATGGGAAATATCCATTTGCATATCAGTCTTTGTCCTGCCCACCGGCAGTCCAGCACCGAAATGCAATGGCAATTCCAACCTGAACGAGAGTACCACCAGCAACCCCATACACGTGTTTCACCCTTGTTGGGGATCATCAGTGAGGTGAAGCTGATGCCTCTCTAAGCACAGTGAGAGGGAGACCACGTCTGGTTGCCCCCAGGAGACCTAGGGTTACCAATCCCAGGTTCCTTGAAATTTAGTTTGCAAAGGTAGCGGGCGCCCCTCTCTCGACAGAACAAGGCCTGATAACCTGTTCAGTGGTTATTAACCACTTGAGAGTTTGCAGCCACTGCTTTTACTCACTGTGCCTTTCACAGATGGGAAATATCCATTTGCATATCAGTCTTTGTCCTGCCCAGGGGCAGTCCAGCACCGAAATGCAATGGCAATTCCAACCTGAACGAGAGTACCACCAGCAACCCCATACACGTGTTTCACCCTTGTTGGGGATCATCAGTGAGGTGAAGCTGATGCCTCTCTAAGCACAGTGAGAGGGAGACCACGTCTGGTTGCCCCCAGGAGACCTAGGGTTACCAATCCCAGGTTCCTTGAATTTTAGTTTGCAAAGGTAGCGGGCGCCCCTCTCTCGACAGAACAAGGCCTGATAACCTGTTCAGTGGTTATTAACCACTTGAGAGTTCGCAGCCACTGCTTTTACTCACTGTGCCTTTCACAGATGGGAAATATCCATTTGCATATCAGTCTTTGTCCTGCCAAGGGCAGTCCAGCACCGAAATGCAATGGCAATTCCAACCTGAACGAGAGTACCACCAGCAACCCCATACACGTGTTTCACCCTTGTTGGGGATCATCAGTGAGGTGAAGCTGATGCCTCTCTAAGCACAGTGAGAGGGAGACCACGTCTGGTTGCCCCCAGGAGACCTAGGGTTACCAATCCCAGGTTCCTTGAAATTTAGTTTGCAAAGGTAGCGGGCGCCCCTCTCTCGACAGAACAAGGCCTGATAACCTGTTCAGTGGTTATTAACCACTTGAGAGTTCGCAGCCACTGCTTTTACTCACTGTGCCTTTCACAGATGGGAAATATCCATTTGCATATCAGTTTTTGTCCTGCCCAGGGGCAGTCCAGCACCGAAATGCAATGGCAATTCCAACCTGAACGAGAGTACCACCAGCAACCCCATACACGTGTTTCACCCTTGTTGGGGATCATCAGTGAGGTGAAGCTGATGCCTCTCTAAGCACAGTGAGAGGGAGACCACGTCTGGTTGCCCCCAGGAGACCTAGGGTTACCAATCCCAGGTTCCTTGAAATTTAGTTTGCTACTATGGACATCAAACAACTCATAACATAATCAACCCTCAAGAAAGGCAGGACACCTAGCCTAATTGTCACCACCTCTTCAGTCATCATATGCCTTCCTCCCTACCTTTGGAATGGAAGCACCACTCAGCCATACACATACTGAGCCTCCACACATCGCTCATCCACCGGGGCTAACACAACCCAACTGAGACACCCCACATTTCTTCCAAGACCTTCCACAGGATGCTCTGGATAGAAACCTCAACACCTTGGCCTCTGCATTTGATTTGTCAGAGAATATCACCACCCAGATCAGCACACTCAACCAAACCCTAACTGAGAAAACCTAAACCCACATACCACTAAAACCTCAATTAAACAAACATAAGTCCCCCACGACTTGGTACACACAGGAACTCATCAAAAGAAATTGCACCATATACAGGCAGGAAATTTCCCACAAACTAGAAAACCTCATCACCCTGTGAACCCTCCATCAGCATGAAGGACACTCTTCACAGCCAAAGAAAACTACTACACAGCAGCCATCATGGAAGAGGGGATTGATCACCCAAGGCATTAAGTACTAAATCAACTACTTGATGGAACCTAACCTACAATACTGCAATCCACTGACAAATGCAACTCCATCAAAAACATTCTATCAGACAAGATAAGGAAATAGATTGATAGCCCCAAACATACCAGTGACGTCCCACCTATTCCAGTCTGCAATGTACTAAGATGTTTTGAATTAAGGACAATTACTCTAGAAGAGCTGATCAACACTCTCGTTGCCCTAAAACCCACCACCAACGAAGACAACATCCTCCTCATCACCATTTTCAAGGTCCTCATAGTTGAAGAACTCATGCCATTTCTCAATATCATAAAGATGCACTGAAAATGGGGCAGATCCTCTCACTACTGATACAACTCACAGTTGCCCCCGATGACTTAGCCATCATTCACTCGATCACGCATCTTTCCTTCCTCTTCAAAGTGATCGAGAAGACTGTTGCCACCCAGATGCACGAAGGGATCACTCCACACAATCTACTACAACTACCAATCTGGTTTCTGACCACAATTCAACCAAATCTATGCTCTCATCCAAAACTGGATAGCCCACAATAGTCTTTGTCTTAACGATGATAAAACTGAGTTGCTCATAATTGGTTCCGACCCCAGAATAAACTCCCTTCAGCCTATCTATTCCTCTTTCACCATCGACGGCACCACAATCCCAGTTCTCAAACAGGTCAAAACTCTCAGCGTCTACCTAGACGCCAACCTATCCATGACCAAACAAGTCAATGCCCTATCCTCAGCCCCCTCGTACTCCACCAAGCTCATCTCTTGAATTGCTAAGAATGTATTTTTTTTTAAATGTCTGTAACTACGCCGTGATTTCGCATCATGTTCACAAATGTTAAGAATGTAATTTCTGAACTGTCTGCACCTACGCCGTGATATCTAAGGGTCAGGGCGTATAACAAATGTAATAAAATAAAATAAAAATGAAAAATAAAACAGAGACTGACACCATCTAAATTAATGGTCATACTCTATGCATCATGGACAAAAGAGACCCCTGCTTACTCGTCTTCGAAAACAACTCAGCTGCCTTTGGTGCGGTTCACCATGATGCCCTCCTCAACATCTTTGCCACGCTCATAGGCTTTGATGGATCAATCCTTAAGTGATTCACCTTCTGCCTCCCGAACAGAGAACAACTTGTCCAGATGGGCCCCAACAGACCACTGCAGTGGCTATAACTATAACAAAGCTAAACCCTGTTCCTTGTAATTTTCAGGCTCAATATAGAACTCCTAGGGAAACTCCTTTCCCACACCGTCATCAAGATACAACAATACGCAGATGTCATGCAGCTTTACCTAAGGATCAGTTGCATCAATGGCATCTGTGAACTTGAGCACTTTCTAACCTTCATCCAGATCAGAGTGTCAAGTCATAATCTGAAGCTCAACCTGGCAAAGACCAAACTCATTTTCCTGGGACACACCACCAAGCATGCCCAAGTCCTTAAATTGGTTGACTGATATAAAACTCAACAAATGTACTCCTCGCCTCTCACCCACTGCAAAATCTGTCAGCTTTACCATCAACTGTGACCTCTCCACCAAATTACTATTATTATTATTATTATTAATTATTATTATTATTATTATTATTATTATTATTATTATTATTGTAATTATTGAGTGCAGACCTAGCTTTGAGAAGCAACAGAGCACTTTACAGAGGTATACACACAGAGGTATACACAAATACAGATACATAATGGAGCGCTTTACAGAGGTGTACAACATTACAGATGCATAAGAGAGTGCTTTTCAGTGGTAACAACAGAACAGATATACAGCAGTGGGTAGCATACAGAGGGGCACAGAGGAGGGGTATAGCTGTGGCAGGGAGGAGAGGGAGAGGCATTGTCTAGTGAGTCAGGTGGAGCGATCAGCAATGTAATGGTCTAGGTGTTGAGGAGGAGAGACTCTTGGAAGAGGTAGGTCTTGAGTTCTTTTCTGAATTGTAGGAGCATGGGGGCAAGTCTGATGATGAGGGGGAGGAGGTTCATGGGGCGAAGGCAGAGAAGGCTTGTTTTCTTGTCCTTTCCTTTTGCAGTAGTATATTTCAAGTCTGCACACTTCCTGGTTTCTGGCCGTGCGCTGTCCGCCGGAGATGCTGAGTTTCTTTGTGAGGTAGTTGGGTGACTTGAGGGCAACTGCCTTATAGAAGATGCAGCAAGACTTGAAGGTGATTTGTGCGTGCAGTTGGAGCCAGTGAAGGTCGATGAGGGCCGAGTGATTTGGTCGTATCTGCGTAGACCCTTGATGCGGCGTGCAGCTTTATGTAGGACACTGCTCTGGGGCACACAAGATGATGGCGGGAAGCCTTCGAGGAGTTCATTGCCCCCATTCAGGTGGCATAGGACCAGTGCTTGAACGGTGGATCTAAAGATGTCCGGAGGGAAGAAGAGCTTGACTTTTTGCAAGAGGGGGAGTGATACCAAGCTGTCTGAGTTTTCTTAGCTATGTGTGTCTTGAAGGAGAGGTGTTTGTCAATGTGGAACTAGGGGGACTTGATGCAGGCGGTAAGTTCGGGTGTGAAGCCTTCAGAGTTCATGGTTCATAGTCAGGTCTGTATGCCTGCGTGTTCAGTGTTGTTGGCGAGGAGTAGGAATTCAAACTTGGAGGGGTTGAGCTTCAAGTATGCACTGGACATCCAAGACTGGATCCGTGAGAGGCAGGTTTTGAGCCTATGGATGTCCTTGATGGAATTGATCTTGAGGTATAGCTGTGTGTCAGCATCGTAATGGTTGATGTGGATGTTGTGTGTGGCTAGGAGGGCTCCCAGAGGGTCCCTGTATAGATTGAAGATCATTGGGGAGAGGATGGAACCCTGCAGCACTCCACAGGTGATGGGTAGCATTGGTGATCTACAGGAGTCCTTCTGAACAAACTGCTTGCGATTGGCAAGGTAGGACTTGAACCAGCATAGGACAAGGTTGCTGATCCCCATGCACAGATGGAGGATCTCCGTAAGCACCTGGTGGTCTACTGTGTTGAAAGTGGCTGATGGCTGAGAATTGGAGTAGAACCTGGAGGCAGGCATGGCTGTCATCAAGGATGTTGAGGGCATCATCGACAACCTGTATGGATGCTGACTCTGTGCATAATTTGGATTTTAATCCAGATTGGTAGGTTTGGAGGAGATTGTTGGTGTCGATGTGTTGCTGCAGTTGTGCGACTACCGCTTTCTCTGTGATCAAAGTACACATCACCAAGAAGCCCCAGCAGCATTGTACTAGATTGCTTCCTCTGTATTTAATCCCTTCCCAAGTCTCAGAAAGGTTTTCCAAGCCCCAAACATGTCCCAGGCTCATCACAGGACCAAGACAATTCAACCACAATATCCATATCCTCAAGGAGCTGCTCCGACTAAGCATGCATCATGTTCAATGCAGCATGCCTCCCCTACAAAGTCACAACCAAAGTTCCACTCTACCCTAATTTACTCTCACTTAACCCAGTTCATAAAATGGCTTTTTTGTTGCAGACAGCTTTTTCATTATGTTATTTTTGTTTAAAATGATCTGTCTTGTGAGTAATTTATTTGGTCAGTGCACATCGCCATTTCTCACCATTATAGTACTGTACATTTTCTTGTTCATCACTTTGAATAAACAGGTTGTGTAACAGTGGTTTGATGCCCTCGGGCTTAGTGCCCTTTATAAATGTGAAAATAAAATAAATAAATACATCAATATAGGCTCATTAACTTACAATAATTGCAAAAACAAATGACTAACATCATCAAAAAATACATACATTGATACAGGCACATTGGGGCTGATTCATGGAATTTGTGTGCCGAAAAAACGGGGATTTGTGCGCCATTCTGCCTGCAAATTCCCATTTGTTAAACAGGGATTTGTGGGCAGAATGGCACACAAATCCCTGTTTTTCGGCGCACAAATTCCATGAATCAGCCCCATTGACTCTTTAATGAAGAGTTAAAACTGCATTTATTAAGACAGGTGCAGTCACACATATGTTAATTATTAGAAACTGCCTCATCAATCAATTATTAAAACTGCCTATGCCACATAAACATACATACATCAATGTTGCCATAGTAACTCGTGAATTAAGTGTGCTTTTATCACATCTTATGAATACTAAACCAATTGGAAAAAGTCAGCCACATTTTCCTATAGCTTCATCAAGTGGTAAATTAGACATCATCGCTATCAAAATATCCTTGCCACAAAGCATCAAAGTTGAGACTCACCCAGTCAACACTAATTGCAAGGCACAGATTCCATCTCAGAATGCCCAATGCTTCGCACTCAATCAGGAAATTCCCTGACTGTTAAACACTCTCAGTGCTCCCTTTAGGTTAAACTTAATATGGATATATGTAGACACTATCCTATTATAGGGATACGCAACTAGGTACCTATTACCCCCTGTTTTACATAGCCAATGTGACACGTAGTCTCCAGCGGAAGCTTCAGTAGCTAAATCAGTCAACAGTTGATTGCTGTCAAGCTTCCAAATTGCCCCTTTTCTCTGAAGAGCCCAGTTTTTGCAATTGGGGTTTTTCAGAATGGAATATGGAGCTACGCATCCAGTCACTATCTTCTTTAAATGTTAAGCAGAACGGCCGCTTCCCACATCCTAGGATGTCAATATTTGCCATTTAGCCATTGTCATATAGTAGGGTGTCTTCTTCAGCAAGGGACATTTTCAAATCTAAGTTATGGTTACATATCCTCAAAGCGCGTTCAAGTAAGTTTAGACCAGTTCCAAGTAGAATATATTCAAACGGCGTGCTTGTCTGTAATTTACGCAGAGATTTAATACTACTTCTTTCAATTCCGATCCCCTTATCAAAGATTTGATGTGCCCAGATTTCGGCCCCATATAGCAACAGAGGCCTAACCTTAGTTGTATACAGGTGTAGAGAAGGTCTAGAACGCCCCACCCCCCTCAAACTGAATGTAGCAAGATGATATATAGTTCCAAGTGTTGCAGAAATCGGATGTGCAGTGCCTGGAAGGACAAAACAAGCACATTAAAGAGCAATGTATACTTTTAGGTCAGAATGCCTCATGCAGTGAAGGGCATGTTGGGTAGCATGCGTTTATTATAGATACCAACATTCTAGGTTCGAAACTGAACAGGAGCTAAGTTCTGATCACAAAAATATCGGGCAACCATTTTGTAATAACCAGGCATTCAGAATAAGACATAGTCAGGCGGATACTAACATGGTTTCTAGAAAATAAAAAATGGTCGGATTTCACAAAGTCATGATGATGTAATTGAATAATTTGCTCATAGAAGTTCATGGAGAGTCCACTGATCTAGAATAAGTTAGGTGAAACCTGTTCAGACTTGTTCTGAGTGGCAGTTAGGCCAGCGAATGACAGACATGTGTGGGTTTGTCTTTAATTGTAAAGACTAATAAAAATGGTTTGTGTATTATTTATTAACTTAAACCAGCCTTGATACAGAATATAAGGGGGCTAACTCCAGAGCTCATGTGATTATTGTTGGAGCTCCTGATGTATGCTATCTGCTGTCCCCTGGCTTGCTGTGAAGAATTAAGAAGACTTTGAAAATCAGCCTGAGTCTCTTGCTGCCTCCCTGCTTGGTCTCCAGTCTTTCAGTCCTGATCCAGAGATGCGAGAGGCCTAGGGAGGGAAAGGGGCCCGTCTGTTCACAGGTTCAGCAAGCTAATCAATGAATGGCCAGCATACCTCCCTGCGAAATGTTTCAGCTCAGCTATAATCGATTTAGCTCCCAAGACAAGTGACAATCAAAGATGAGTCCCAAATATTCATAGGAATTCACTAGTTCAACAGAAAAGGGCTACAATTTAAGGGTGAGGTGAGATTTATGCCTAGATTATTTTGGGCTAAATATCATGGATTTGGTTTTCCCAATGTTAATGGATAAGCCATTTTCAGCACAATAAGTAGGTAGGCAATTAAAAGCACGCAGCAAACCCAGTGGTGTTAAGTCCAATAGAACCAGGTCATATGCATAGCACAGTATAGCCAGGGAATATTTTCTATGCCAAGCCTATGGGGAACAAAGATGTTATTTTCCAATGCTGCCGTTAGGTCCCTTAACTAATGATTAAACAACAATGGTGCTATAATACAGCATTGTTTAAAGCTCACCTAGGTATTTGTGGAATCAATGGTTGCACCATTGTTGTTTTGTCTGACTTTGACTGTGGTGTCAGAATATGAAGCGAGTAGCATCCTTAGCAAATCCATTGGAATACCCCAAGCGATTAGTTTCTTCCAAGGTTTATCTTGACATACTGTATCAAATGCTGCGCTAAAGTCCACATAGACAGCGTAGACCTTTGAGTTGCGTACCTGCCAAGAGTAGTGAACCAGGTTAGACAATGTCAGCATGTTGGTGAGGGTTCTGTCGCTTTGTTTGGAACTTAAGAATGATGGAAGCCTCTGTTGCACAAGCTGAGAGTTCTAACAGCAAAACTCTAGCAAAGGTTTTGGACAGGACATCTACCATTGCTAATAGGCGATGGTTCTTATCATCGAGCCTGGATCATACCCTCTCTCCAAGAAGCAGGAAGAACATTAGTGGTAGAGATATATTTGAAGAGTTGTGTGAGAGGCTACCCCACAATCAGGATTTAATTTTAACAAAGTATTACTTGGGCCATCTGGCCCAGGAGCCGGAGTTCTCTTCAAGAAGACTATGATACGGCTGATGCCCTGTACAATCAGGTTGAACTCACAGGAGGCTTTGCCCACGTTAGCAATGCAAAGTAAAGGCTGGCCTTTGTCACTAACCAAATCACAGAATGTTTTACCGTTGTTATCTAAGATGGCTGTTGTTAGTATATACCAACCGCTCATTTTTCTTTGTCTTGTTTGGTACAATATCAGCCATTTATGGTATACCTGCCTGCGTGCCTTAGTCATAATTGTAACAAGTGGGCTAACAATATTCATAGAGATGATTAATCTCAAAGTCCTTTCGAATCGCTCTTTTTGCAGGGATGTCGATTCACCAAAATGCCTGGGGTAGCGAAAGTGACATCACATATCTCATGGCATCACAGGAAGTGATGCCACTTGACCTTTGAACTGGATGACATCAGTTAAACTTTAATCCTGTTGATATCACCGGAAGTGGCTTGGGAGTATAAAAAAGTACATACACTGAACCATTTTAAAATAGCAAATAGGTACTAAAGCAGACAAGAATAATTTAAATACTAGCCATATTTTAACAAGTGTGCTGTCATATGCCATGGATGGGGTCATTATATGACAGTGTTAGACACCATAGAACAACATAGAGCGAGGCCCTGCCTTAGATATGCCACTTCAGCATTGCATGGCCAGTAACTCCCATATTATGCCAATTATAGCTGCATGTCATTATATGAAATGTAGAACCCCTACATTTCCAGTTGCAGCCATAATACAGTATCCAAAAATCCAATCCAGCGGGTTGAGCGCTCACTGCTGCGATCTGAGCGTGATCTGCAGGTCGCAGGTTCCAATCCCGGCAAGGCCAACTCAGCCTTTCATCCTTCCAAGGTCGATAAATGAGTACCAATTTTGGTTGGGTGATACTGTATGTAAATATGTGCTCTGTAAAGCGCTTTGGATTAAGGCGCTATATAAATAACACATCATTATCATTAAAAAATGCCAAGCCACAGTAAGACATACCTAAACTGACTGCACCAAAAATACAAGTCTTACCATGTAATAACACTTTTCATGCATACATTATCATAGATGTCCAGAAACATATACAGTGCCACAATAAGGACTGACTGCACCCAAATGCCAGTCTAGCCAGGTAATTACACTTATCATGATTGGTTTACGTCAACCCACAGCATGAAATGCCTACACTAGCTTCACCAAAATGCCAGGCTAGACACGTAATGACACTTACGATGCTTCATTATAGATGCCCAGAAAAATACATGAAACAGCATTCGTTCTGGAATACCCACGTGCACTGCCCTTCCACCACAAATGGCATGAAATGCTGTTTGAGCAGGCGGCTTACATTGCATTAAGAAAGCCTTAGGTGAGTGATACGAGCCCATCCTTAGCATATCTGAGCAGACACTGTCAAAAGGAATGACAATATGGTGGCAATTGTGATCGCAGTTAAGCATCAAATAGCAAAGCAGTGAATGCATGCAGCTGTCAAACTATAGAAAGTGAAACGGGGAAGAGAGTTTTGGTGATTGGTGAGTGAGATACATGAGCATTAAGAATGTGAGGTTCGTGGCAAATGTGGAATACTTAGAAGGAGATCCTATATGTTGTTGAACCCTATGGGATGGAGTGCAACAAGACGAAATAGGGATGCGCTAAGAGCTGATTTGTAATTTGTAGACCTTGGGCCTCATTACAACCTTGCCGGTCCGGAAACAACAGTGCCGGTAAGCTTACCAGTCCAAGTCTGGCTAGCAGGTCTGCCGGTGTTCTGTGGTAGTTTGATGTAGATGAGCGAAGAGCTTGAGAAGGAAGTTATTTAGGGAGAGAGAGTTGAAGGTAGTGAGGCCACAGGCTCCAGAAGGCCATGTGGACAATGCAGAGGGTTTTGAACTTAATCCTCACAGCCACTGGGAGCCAGTGCAAAGATTTCAGTCCTGGAGAGATACAATCCCTGGGCTTGAGGCCAAGGACAAGTCTTGTGGTCCTGTTCTGGATAAGTTGCAGAGGGCAGAGAGTAGAAGCAGGCAGATTTAGAAAGAGGCTGTTGCAGTAGTCCAGCCTAGAGAGAACCAGAGCTCTGGAGACCGTGAGCTTCTGGGTGAAGGAGAGGAAAGGAAGAATACCTCTGAGGAGTTGCAGCTGGTAGTGTGACTTCTTAGAGACGTCAGAGATGTGAGGAGAGAAGGAGAGTGTAGAGTCAAAGGTGGCCCGAGGTTGTTAGCCTTGCAGGTGGGAACAGGAAGAGGGCCAAGGGACGCCTGCCAGAGAGCTACAAGAAAGGAGGGAGTGGGTGTGCCGATGAGGAGAATAGAGTCTTGTAAGGGTTATCCAGTATCCCCTATGTCTAGAGACTCATGTATCAGTCAAATGCTACACTTTCCTATCGAAATGTCTGCTGGCAGTGGTTTTACAACAAACTACCATGATTTTTCCCAACTGCGAACACTGCGAGCTAAAAATCGCAGGAGCCATGTTTTTCAAGATGTCGTCTGAGCCCCCTTTGTTTAAACAGGTCCTGGCCTTCTTTTTACACCATTACTTTTTGGAAAGGTCCTCTAGAGTTTGTCTCTGTGCGCCAAACCATTTTTTGGTTCCTTTGTTCCTACGACTTTGGCGGTCTGCAGGACTGAAGACCGCCTCTGGCGCCCAAGTGTCTGGGGTGGGCAGGAAGTGAGGGAGGTGCCTGAAACTCCCTGTGCTTAGTTTCCTAGGAGACCCAAATGTACTCTGGCGTGATTGGCTGGCTGACTGTCTGGCAATGACAGCCACCCTGCTGGGTGAGTGGCAGCTAAGCTGGAATGAATGGGAGAAAACTGTTAAAAGGCGAGTCTCTTGGCTTGGAAGGCAGAGTCGACCACTGGAGCGAAAGAACTGAAGACGAGCTGTAAGAGGACGGCTGCTGCAACTCCTGGACCGTTGGTTTGCCCCGTGAGGCCTTGCTGCAGGCTGAATCGCCAAGTTCATCTCGACAGAGGAGCCCTTCAAGGACGACTTCTCTCTATGTGTTGGTGGGACCAATCAACTCGTAAGCCACCTGTACACCATTCTCGGAGGTGGTTGTATTTTCCTCAGAGTGCTGCAGGAAACCGAATAGCCAGGGAGAAGGACACCAGTTTGTGTGCTTGACGACAGCTACCGGAATCGAAGATTTGCCAGTTTGCCAGCTTTGTGACTAGTCCCTGTGCAGTGCAGGAGTCCTCCAATGTCCTCCCTCTTGTCCCCATGACTGAGGCTCAGGAACAGCGAGATCTGCAGGAACTGCCAGGAACAGAAGTCTTCAGCTGCATCTTTTTCTTCAATATAAGGTACCGTGAAAACCCGACTGAGAGAACTTACCTCTCACTGCGAAAGTGTGTGAAACTTTGGCAACTTGCATGCCTAGTCAGCCTGTGACACGACATCTGAATCTTTCTTCTATGAACTACTTCTGAGAACCGTGGCAAAGACGTTTCCGTTTAACTACCAGAACTGTTTTTACCTATACAAGCCTCTAGCACATTGATTTTGACCTACTTATTGCATTGAATCAACTCCTCTGGTGAGCTCAAACTGTTTGCACTGTTTAAGAGTAACTGTAATATTTGTTTTAGTATCTAATGCCTTTTTGCTCCTACTTCAAATGCTCTGAATGCCATTTTGCTCCTCCTTCAAAGTAGTTTAAATGTCACATAACCGGATAGTGTGAAGTACTGTAGTATATTTTTGTATGATATTGATTGCCTCCTTTTAATGAATGTTTTCTAACTGACGGTATAATAAATTAAGAAGTGTTTTTCCAAGAAACCTTGAGTATAAGTGTCTATCTGAATACTTGTGATTGTAGACCTCTGTGTAACACCCTTACAAGCTCACATTCCCTCTTCAGATAAGCCTGGCTGCTCAGCTCGCTACCAAAAACTGTGTGGTACAGACTTATACCAAAGGTTGGTTTTGCTTACACCTGTAATCATAGTTGTGTGTAGTGGTCCCATAGGGTACTGCATGCAAACTTTGCCTAACATACCGGCAAGCCAGGTGCAGGTAACTGTTTACGGGTCTGGCGGCAACCTGCAGGTTTTACTGGCAGTTACCGCCAGACTCGTAATGAGGCCCCTTTTGTTGGTTCATACAAAATAGCACCATCTAGTGCTTATAACCTTCTTTATATCATCATGGTTACAAAACATTTTTTGACACAAAGAAACATTTCTTTATTGGCAAGGAACAGTAGCAGGTGCATTAAACATTACATCGACAATCCGCATTTCATACTGAAGAGCATGGACAAGTTACACATAGGTAATAAAACAGGCACATTCTCCGAGAGCGAATCAAGTCTAGTGAGGCTGCTCATAGTCCAGGTTGCACATCCGCCCGATCCGGTGACGGAGGCAAGGATAGAAGCCCCAAGTCAGCTTTACCGTTCAAATAGCTACAAAACTCTGTCCACACATTTTTGGGGCAAGCATTCGCAGGTAATGTATTGATATAGTCATCCTCACACACCTGCGTCCAGGTGAGAGCCTTTAACCACATTTATAGTGAAGGGGGGAGCACCGCTTCCAGCACTGCAAGATGCACCTTTTAGCCACTATAGCCCCCACATTAAAACATTTTGCAGCAGATTTTGCCCCAGTTCCCTCCCCAGTCTGAACAACACAGCCAGGGGATCAGGATTAATCTGGAACCCCACCATCACAGAGAGGGCATCGAGCACAGCCTCCCAGAACGGGGCCAGCGCCCCACAGGACCAGAAGTTATGGGCATGATCCGCTTCATTGGATCTGCATCTCTGGCAGACATGGGATTGATTATGTGCGAATTTCCCCACCCTGTAAGGAGTATAATACAGGCGATTGAGGAGTTTATATTGCACGCATCTAAATCTAGAGTTGAGGGAGAGCTTGCGTGTGTGTATGCACATTTTCGGCCACATGTCATCAGTGATTGCCAACCCCAATTCATGGCTCCAGCCGTCCCGAAGCTTGTGGAATCGTTCTGCAGAGTGCACCATCAATATTTTATAGAGCAGATGTTATGCCCCTACCTCCTGCAGAATTAGAGATGTAGCAGATCTCCGAGGAATCAGGGGGTTTGTGCGGGTATGAGGGCCACATGTCGCGCACCGCCGCTCTAAATCTAAAATAATACAGTAAGTCCAGTGCTGACTTGGAGTGTCCTGATCTCCATGTCTGCGGGGTGATGTATTTCCCCTCGGGAAACAAGTCGGAGAGCGCCCGATACCCCAGGTCAAGCCAGTTACGCATGAAGAGTTTATCCTTTGTGGGGGCGAGGCATGGGAATGACCATATAGGCAACCATTTACATTATGGGCGGTGTTCAGAGTGGGATTGCAGGATCAGTTTCCATGCCTTGATCGTGGTGGCCACTGGGTCAGCCGGGGCGTCAGATTGATACGACTGGAAGAGGATCAAGGACATAACATTCACATCCTCAGTTGCCAGGATCTCGAGTTTGACATGAGGAGGCGGGTCCAGGTGTTTATACCAGTGTGTTGCATGTTGGGCTTGTGCGGCAATCCAGTATCGGATTAGATCCGGGGCGTTAAAACCCCCCTTCTCATAGGGCAAAGTCATATGCTGCCACTTCCTGCGTACGGTGCCAGAATGCCATAAAAACCGGGCAAACCCATCGTGCAAGTCTGTGAAATATTGCTTCCCGGGCCAAAGTGGGACATTAGCGAATATATATAGGAGCTTTGGAATTATAATCATTTTGATTAGCGACAGTCTTCCCGAGAGGGACAGGGGGACGTTACACCACCTCTCCATTCTAGTTTCTGCATATTGCGCGGCAGCAGTATAGTTGTCAGCCAATAAGGAGGATCTAGACAGGGATACCTGGACCCCAAGATACTTGATGCCTTCTGGGGCCCACCAGAGAGGGAATTCACATGTCAGCTGGGGAGTTGCGGCCGTAAGAGGGAAGATGTCTGACTTGGTGTAGTTTATAGTGAAGCCCGAGAATGTGTCTATTTTAATTATCTTGCGGATGATTGGGTCTAAATGGACCGAGGAGTCCCTGACATACAAAAGCACGTCATCCGCGTACAGCGATATGATTTCGGGCGTGTCACGCAGGCGTATCCCTTTGCAGGTATGTTTGTCTCTTACACTATCCGCCATAGGCTCGATAGCCATAGCAAAGAGTAAGGGGGAGAATGGGCATCCCTGGCGCGTTCCTCTATGGAGGGTAAAGGAAGCAGACATATGAGAGTTAACCAGGACTCTGGCCACAGGATTTGTATACAGCAGTTTGATGTAGGATAGCATGCGTGGACCGATTCCCATTTTTTCAAGAACCGCCTACAGGTATTGCCATGAAGCCATATCAAACGCCTTTTGGGCATCCAGTGTCACAGCAACCGCGTTAGCTTTAGGGTCAATTCTAGAGATGACATTGAA
The DNA here is from genome assembly GCF_040938575.1 of Ambystoma mexicanum. Classification (NCBI taxonomy): domain Eukaryota; kingdom Metazoa; phylum Chordata; class Amphibia; order Caudata; family Ambystomatidae; genus Ambystoma; species Ambystoma mexicanum. The sequence goes on along the minus strand of NC_090941.1, from coordinate 137,031,344 downwards.
TAGTCGCCGGATATTTAAAGCAGTGGATTGGGCGGGGACAAAGCCACTTTGGTCCGGGTGGATCAAGTATGTCATGAGGGGGAAGAACCTGCTCACAATGACCTTGGCGAATATTTTGGTGTCTGTATTCATGAGAGAAAGAGGTCTGTAGGAGCTGCTCTCCTCCGGGGGTTTGCCCGGCTTGGGAAGCACGGTTATAATGGCCTCACGCAGGGACTGGGGGAAGGTGGCGAGACGGAGCGACTCGGTCCACATCTCATGTAGGCGAGGGGCTAGCAGGGCAAAATGTTCTTGATAGAATTCAGTGGTTAGGCCATCTGGGCTTGGAGCCTTACCCTTGGGGAGGGCTGAAATGTTCGCGGTTATCTCTTCAGTGGTGATAGGAGCGTCCAGTTTAGTGTCATGGGATATATAGGACATGGGGAGGAGGAGATTCTGGTCTTGCGGGCTATGCTCGTGCTGTGGAGCATAGAGGGCAGCGTAGAATTCCGCAAAGGTCTGCAGAATGAGTTAGTCAGACCAATGCTGCACTCCGTTCTTGTCCCTGATACTGTTGACCCAGATTCTACCCCCTTCGATCTGGGCCAGTCTGGCCGGGGTTCAACCGGGTATTTCCCCCTCACCGTACTTCCACGCCGCGATGGGTCGGGTATAGTATCATATCTCCCTGAGGACATGGGACTCAAAGGATTCCAATTCCGTACGTATCTGCGCCAGCTTGGGTGGGGAGGGGGTAGAGATGTATTCCCGCTCGAGTTCCTTAAGTTTGGTCTCAGAGCGTTGTAAAGAATTCTTAATGTCTTTCAGGACCCCTGCTTCCCTAGAGATGCACATCCCTCTGATGAACACCTTGAATGCCTCCCGCCTAACCCCATCAGTTGTGTCATGACGTTTGTTGTTATCAAAAAACGAATTAATATCTGCAAGGATGTCGGCCTTAAAAGCTATGTCATGTAATGCATCTGATTTGAAGCGCCAGTTGTAATGGCGAGGGAGGGCAGGCCGCAGAGCAATGTCCAGTGTCACTGGGGAATGATCCGAGAGCGTGAGCGGTAATATCTGCATGCTGAGAGTTTTCCCCATTAGCCCAGTTGAAAGGAGAAATAGATCAATTCTAGAATGGCTGTCGTGTGCCGAAGAGTAAAACGTGTACTCCCTATCAAGTGGGTGAAGCGTTCTCCAGGCGTCAATTAGGCCAGCAGGGACCATGTGTGCGTGGAGCCGGCGGGCGGCTCTGGATATCGTCCTGTGTGCAGTGCCTGACCTATCCAGCTCGCTGTCTAATCGGAGATTCATATCCCCCCCAGATGATCGGGACCCCAATATATCTCATAAGCAGGGTGTGGATGTCATCAAAAGAATCGGGGGCATCGATGTTCGGAGCGTATGTGTTCACCAAAAGACACTCTGTATTGACTAGCAGACAATGGAGGACCACATATCTACCCTCACAGTCTATGTGGCTTGTGCGTAAGGAGAATTCCACTGATTTGTGAATTAAGGTTAGGACACCCCTGGACTGAGAGGAATATACAGTATAGAATGTATTAGCGCCCCATGTCGGTGCCAGGGTAGACGAGAGATGTGTGAGGGCGTGGGTTTCTTGTAAGAGGAGTATTTTGACCCCATGCCTCTCGGCATACGCTGTTATCCTGTGGGTCTTTGTAAAATTGCTAAGCCCCCGGATGTTCCACGTCATTAGCCTGATGGCCATATTACAGCTTTATGGGGCATCCCAGCACCACGTGGCTTTGTTTGTTGGTCACGTGATAGTTGCCGATGCAATGGCCCACCCTTCCGCCCTCCAAGCCACAAGCTCCTTGCCATTTTTGAAGTAACATCCCACAACTTTACCCCCCCACCCTCACTGCCCACCCCAACCCAGCAGTGCTAGAAACCCCACCCAAAGGTCTGACGCAGGCGTGCCATACCCAACAAAGCAACAACTGCCTATACGCCCAACCGGGGCCCAACCAATGACCATAACCAGCCCAACACGGCATTGCAGCTCCAGCAGGGGTCGCTTGCCGTTAACCTAACTCATGTGAAAGGTTGGTGCAGTGCACCATAGATCGTACAGCGATACCAAATATTACAATTTCAAGGGAACCATTACATCAGGTTACAAAGAGCAAAGGATAAACAGGTTGCAAAAGTCTATTAATTCAACAAGGGAGATATAAACGGTGCGTGTATTGGCGGTGCTCAAGAAGGCCCACCTGTGGAGATCGGCATGCACCTCCTCAAGCGTTATCTATTGGCTCATCCACCGGATCAGGAAGCGGGATGTGGGATTCAATGAATTTCACTGCTTCCTCGGGCACTTTGAAAAAATACAACTTATTGCGATGAGTGAGCTTCAATCGTGCCGGGAACAGCATGGCATATTCAATTTTCCTCTCCCTGAGCAGCTTTTTCACGCCGTTGAACTGTCTGCGCTCCATTTGCACACTGACGGAAAAGTCGGGAAAAATTCAAATAGTTTGAGACTCCAGTTTCAGTTCCCCCTTCTCTCGAGCCAAGTGCAGTATGTGATCCCTGTCTCTATAGCTTAGAACCTTGGCGATGATCAGCCTGGGGAAGTCGCCCAGCTTGGGCCGGGGGGTCAGTGCCCGGTGAGCGCGCTCGATCGTGAAGAACGGAGAGAGCTGGGGATTGTCCAGGAGGTCTCTCAAGAGGTTTTTGACAGCCTGTTCCATCTTGCCCTTGAGGGCGGACTCCTGTACCTCCACAATACGGATGTTGTTTCTGCGGGATTTGGACTCTAAATCATCGCATTTCGCCCTGACTTGTTTCATATCACGCACCAGGTCAGAGACAGTATTTTGCACCTCATCCTCGTTGGCCCCGATTCTGGTCTCAGCCTCCGCCAGCCTGGTTCCGTGTTGATCCAACTTGGCCCGCATGGAGGCCACACTTGCATTGATGTCATCCAGTTTCTCGTGGAATGACACAAAGTTCTTTGCGATGGTTTCCATTAGTGTCGTCAAGTCAGGCTGGGGGGTGGCATGAAGATGCGTCCGAGTCGTCCTGGCCCGGGACAGACCCTCCCTGCTCCTGTCTGGGAAGTGACTTAGTATATTTGTCCATTGCCCCTGCTTTGTTGGCCCCGCGCGATTTATTTGACATGTTTCGGGAATGCAGAGGAGCAGTCCAGGGCAGGCTTGCAGGGTGCTTGGTTAGCGATCTTTGGCCTCCTTGAATATATCAGCACCGGGACAGGGAAGAGAGGCCTCAACGTCCCATCCAAAAAGAGACAGAACTCAGAGTAGGGATAGGGGTGTGCCGACTGCTGGGCTACAGCGTTCCGGGGTGCCGGGGCACAGAGCAGAGAAGTCCAGCACGTCCGCTAGTCCAGTGTAGCAGCGCAATCCAGGCAGGTAGCCGGGCAGATGGGGCGCTCCGTAAGACTCAGGGGGGCCGCAGACCTCAAGTATCAGAAGTGACGGGTGGTGCAGTCCAAGACAGTTGGCCGGATGGGGAATCTGGGTGGCTGGGTGCAAGGCCCCCCCCGATCACCCGGTGGGCACACAGGATGCGGACAGGGCAGGCCTCTAAGGTATCCACTGGCGTCACCACCCCGATCCGGGAAGTTGCTGTAGTGCCACAGGCACTAAGTCCACAGGGGGAGGGCAACCCCCTCAGCGATGTACAGGACCTTGCAGGGGGGGGAAGCTGTGCTTCGCCGAATCTCAAGCCAGGGGGGCCGCAAGGTCTAGTAGAATGCCCAAGGCGTGTAGGCCCCCGGCAGCGTAGCGTGTACAATATATTTAAGGCTGATTGGGCTGGCACTGCAGTTAGGCTATGCGTGTAGCAGACAATTAGGGGGCCCAGGGCATGTCGTCTTCATCCTCCCAGCTCCTCACCTTCAGATGGGCAGTTCCATGCCACGCGCCCCGGCCACGGCCCCCAGCTGCCGTCAGATCGCCCCCAGGCGACCAGGAAGGATGCCCACATTCAGGCCGCAAAGCCAGGAGTCGCGGTGGGAGGCAGGCAGCCGGCCCAGCAACACAGGCGCAAGTGGGAGGCCGCATTATCTCCGGAGCGGTCGGACCGCCCCAACAGCCCCTGCAGCGTGGGACAAGACGATCGGGCAGCCACTCAGTCGGTCTCGGCCGCTGCGTTCACCCATCACGAGGGGTGAGCCAGCGAGGAAAAGCCACCAGGGGCAAGAGCAGCTACAGGCACACCACGCCTGAAGGGAAGCGGGACCCGGGCAGGAAGCGCAGCCCCAGCAGCGCGCGGAGGACCAGGCACACAGGCAGCCGGTTAAGGAGGAGATCAGGACCGCCGCTCCAGCGGCTCCCGGAGGGTCAGGGCTGCAGCGGTAGCGCGCGGCACAGCAGGGCACCGAGGATACGTAGCCGGCCAGTGAGGGATGTAAGACCGCAGCTCCAGCAGCGTACAGGGGGCCGGGCCCGTGACGCCAACACGCAGCCCGGCAGGTCTCAGTAAGCAGGCAGCCGGCCCGGGAGGAGAAAGGGCCCAGTTCAGCCATAGAGTTCCGTTACGCACCCAGGGACGGATGTAAATGTTGCTCTGGGTTTAACGTACACACTGCTTTCACTTCCAGCGTTGGATGATGCAGAGGGCCGCTGATGTGGACGGATGTTCAGCAGTCAGGTACCGAGCTAGTAAGCTAGGCAGCCATCTTGCAGGCTGCTAAAGAGAGCCCCCCTAGTTAGATAATGTCTGTTCTGTGAAATGTATGCAGGGCACAATCCATGGCAGGTACCAGTTAGAAAAGCAAATTGAACCAATGTATTTTGTTTGCATATCATGGCCACTATTTAAGCACAGGCAGGATGTGCTGTTAGCCTCCAGCAGCTAAAGGCCTGATGGCTGCTTTAGTGTATGCCAGTCTTTCGCTTACTTCCTGATTGCAATGCCAGAAGCTTTTTGTCTGCCTATCTACCTTAAGGGGATGGTTTGTACAGGGCTGAGTCGGTGCAACCAGGGAAGGGAACCCATGAAGCAGGGCCTCATTCTGGTACCATAGCAAGTACATTGCGTTTACGCTATCCTGCTGGCTGTAGGTGTGCAGGGGGACTGTGGAGGAGGGGGGCCACGCAGCATTTACGTACGCGCACAGCCCTTCTGGAAATGTGAACAGCTCTTTCGTGAATGAGGTGGCTGTACATTTTTGAAAATCGGGCATAAAAAAGCCCCCACCCGGGATACTTTTAGATGTGAGTTTTTCTGCAAATTGGCTCCTTCGTCAAATGCATTTGATTTATCTGTGCCATGCAAATCCTTTCTCCACCATGTGTGGTTTGATAAGCTACAAGGTATTCCTATATGGCACAATGTTATCCAGGTCATTTTTGCCTACCAATAACGAAATAGCCATACGTGACATTCCCAACATTTTTCTTAAGCACACTGGCAGACATTTAATGGTTTTTTGAAAGGGAGATTTGCCCATATTTTGTGAACGTCATTGTGAAAGCTTAGAAAAATGGGCAGATCGTTGTAGCTAACATTGGCATCCTCTTCATTTTTCTTTTAAAGTAACCAATTCTCAGCTACCATTGCATGTTGAACAAATGCCACAATCATGCTGCATTTGGCCAATGCGATCAGTATTGGTTACATTTGGTAACGTGTTAGGCAAATGAAACATGTATTTCCTATCATTATTAAATTTGATCGTTTTCAGGTCCATCATATGCGCATGCACGCGCGCACGCACAGGCATGCACAATTATCAAATACTGCGTTCTCCTTTGCAATCAAACGGTTGTATTGCTTCAACAAACAACGTAATGCCTACCTCGTCCATCTCACCTCTGATAACCCTAAATGTGATATAGCCGAGCAAGACGGTAGGCAAACAAGTTGTTCCATATGTCTGGCAAAGCAGGGTTTCTAAATTAAAACCAACATTTTACGTTGTACATACATTTCAATTAGGCAGGCACTTGGGGAGGTGATTGTATCTAACGTCAACTGTTTGCAGTAAGCAAAGCAAGCACTTAGGTTGTTGGGCAAACATCATGGATGAAATGGACCCTTTGTACTTAAGAGGAAGACAGGCATACGCATCCTGTCAACTCTGACATGCCTGCTATTGTCAAAAGTTAATTTGCAATTTGAGAGAAAGCTCACAAAATACCTATTCTGACCCTAGTGAGGAAACAACATTCTCAAAAGCTGTGTGAGGTCGACTTACACACCTACAATGTAGCTACTGAAATAAGCCCCTGAACGCTAACACCAGAGAGAAAACAACCCGCTAGGGAAGAAAGGCCCAAGTCGATCTTGTAAGGATACAAGTTTAATCTCATGCGCAGATGAGAGCAACCGCAAAGGACTCTGCTGCCAAGAACGTTCAGCCAAAGAAGGGTACACGCAGAAGCTTATAAAGCAAAACATTGTCATAAGTGATGCAATACATATAGTAAACACCTTCACGGCTGATTGGATGGATCCTATACAGGTGCTGCCTTTATCGATATGGGATGGCAGTTTATTGGTCCCAGTCCAGTCCGTTCATCTTCCATCACGATGGCGCTGCAGGGCTCATCTTCTACTCACATCGGTCAGACAACAAATTAATTTTACTCCTACTATACAGCTCGTTTGTCACTCATACTGTGCAATTGGCAGGCTTCATAACAGACACACAGGAGGTTCCAGGGCACTCTAACCTTCACCCGCACATTTCACTCACTCCCACCGCACCATCCGGCTCCAAGGTCTCCGCCGTCGGTTTGAACTATAATGTATCCCTTCTAGCACCTCGCCATACAAATCACACAATTGTTGCTGCAACAATGCTTCCTGAACAAACAGTGTGGCAGGAGGGGGTGTGAACTGTCCTCATGGGAGCTCAGGCATTATTGGAGATTTCTGTGGCCTCGTGAATTTCGGCCTAGTGCATGTAATGCCACCTTTACTGCACGTACCTACCTAGGGATACTAATATCTCCGTAAAATAGCAAGCTGCCCGCACCTTGGGCCATACCATATGAATATACTATAACTGATAATGTTAGCATGGGGTCCTGCTGGACGGGAAAGTGTCCCTCTCACTGATCCCCCTCCTCCCTGGTTCATTACAGTGTCTTAAATGCATTTCACCTTACTTCAAAATGCCTAGTATTGGGCGTGGGGCTGCCCCTTCCCAACATTCCCCACTTTCGTTACTTCTACAGTAACGAATTCTGGAATAGCTCTGTGCTCCCACTCCCCAGTTTCTACATTCACATATGGCTTATTCCTCTTTACTGGCACCCACGTCCTACACACTGATCGCAAAATGTTCCCCCTACGCACATACTCTTTTGGTGAACAAGTCATGTAAATACAACCCTCCTCCCCCACCAGATTCACCCAAACCTCTGTGTAGTTTTCTGGATCAGGGGGTTGGGAAATGACAGTGTGGTATAAAGGATCTCATACGGGACGGGACATATTTCATACTATGTGTGACATCAGTCTGTACTTCAATGCTTTTATTTTGAGAGGTGCTTTTGAACTCCCAATTGATACCATCATTCTTGCGCTATCTGATGCCACAGTGGCACAGCATCGAAGAACCCGCTGACACATGCAGAAAATGACCAGAATGAATACAATGATGGGCATTAGCATCTTCATGATTGCTCCTAGCCACGATTGGGCCCAGTTGAAAGTCATGCTTAGCCAATCATTTTCCTGAATTCCGCCCTTCTTTTTCATGTGAACACCTAGGCAATGGACAGCTGGAATGATGTGTGATAATGATGCATTTTCGGCATCTTCCGAAGGTACGAACGTGCAACAGGAATCGCCAAACCTTTTGCAAACCCTGCCTTCCATAACTGTCAACATGTCCCGCACATACCTATTTTGCATTGTCATAAGTATTATTGCTTGTGACTCAACCTTGATCACTTTGAACCCATTCTCTGTGTCGTGTATGGGCTGGTCCAGTTCCCACAGCACTATTTACAGTCATTTGGCATGCCTGTAACCCTGGCAAGAGTAGGGAAGCAAAGAAGGACTCTGCTGATCTGAAAATCTGATAATCTTCTGGTATATCAGCAAGCAAAGTGGAAGAGTCTTTAGAAATGTAATTCAATCTTTTCACTCTCTGCAGTTGCTGGAATTGTCCTTTTCCTAGCTGGATGTAAGGCTCTTGTGTGGGCACCAAGCTCTTATCTTCAGGTTGTGCTGTGGGGGAATTTGCTGGCCCCTCTGCAGGCAGCACTCCCCCTTCAGTTGCTCTTATGGGATTATTAAGAGCGCTGAATTCAATATGGCCAGTGAGCAACAGCCTCTCCATGAAGCTGGGAGGTACAAGTAAGCTTGTCGACCACAGATCAAGGAGTAATCCATCAGTGCTGCCGTTCCCTTCTTCATGTCTGTGATCAAGAGAGTTTCACTACAATGTTTGTTTGTGCCAACAAATACTGTACCCTTGCCGTGGAAACAGAGCTTATATTCTTCTTCCTTGTGCACTTGCACTGGCTCATCACAATCCACGTCAGCTTTGTGAAATGCTCTGTGCAGATTTGTGCACAGAAGTTGACCACTCGTGCTATTCTATCTTTGCTCTATGTTACCAGTCCTTCTGCCAAGCAAGGTAGTGTGCTGTCCTGCCAGTTATTATTGACATACTTCCGCCCATTCGCCATCAGATAAGTTAACTCCACACACTTGATGTTTCTTTGGTTGTCAGTACACTTTACGAACTCTTGGCCCACCATTTGCCTTTCCACACTGTGTGCCTGGAACATTCCTTTTATTCTACATAGCACAAGATGCACCAGGCATTGTGCCTCTATAATTGGGGCTGCTTGTGGCACTAACACCTTGGGAATCAGGGAACACAAACAGCTCCCCTTTACAGCATTTCTCCCCCACACCACTCTTATCAGAGTACAATGAATTAGAGAATTCGAGGTGGTGAATATCCTCAATCACATCAAAACCCAACCCTTGATACATGTCATACTTTTGTTGTACCTCTCTTTTCATTCTTTTATACACATTCTCAAGGATAACCGTTTTAGTAATACTGTCAGAAATACCATTATATCTTTCCATAGTGGTTGACAGACCCCTGCTTATTATAAACACTTCGGTCTCTACTTCCTTTACAGAAGAAACTTGAAAATTGGAATCATTAAATCTGTTTTCATTATCATTATACGTATTCACATTAGTACTAATGTATGTGACTCCACTTGTGTTATTAACATTTATATATATTGTTCAATTTGGATAATATACAATCCTATTTCCCCCAGTAGCCCCCTTCATAGGTCCTCCTCTTATAAGTCTCTCCCCAATACACACCAAATAGTACTAGCAATATCAAACACAATCCCCCAGCAAGTGCTAACCAACAATAATAGATACATTTCCTTAGTCTTATATGTATGTCTCTACGCCTCGGGTCCCTACTTAACAACCTATGTCCAAGAGTTGCGTCCATCTTATTTTCACCTGCAATGGAAGCACAGACACACAGGACAACAAAAAGGGAGGGACGTACAAGATGTACACTGTACAAAACAAAAAAGAGATGAGATGAAACCAGGGGGATAGGGGGAGAGAGAGAAAGAGAGAAAGAGATAGAGAGAGAGAGGGAGAGAGATAGAAAAACAGGAAAAGTATGGAGCTAGCCACCACACCCGTGTCTCCTTTGGGCAGGCCGGTAAAGTGCTCAGGGTACAGGTACTCTCACCCCCATTCTCAAGACAACTGATTCACCACTGTACTTTCTGGAGGTGCCCTAAGAACGTCAGAGAGGTGGACCCCGTAGCGCAACTCCTTGACTTTAACCGCAAGGGGACTATAAAACAACACCTTGTAAGGTCCCTGGAACCGGGGATTGTTCCAGCAGTGCACAAAGTTGCGAACGTAGACGGAATCCCCCGGCAGCAGTGGTCTAGTCGTTATATTCTCAGGATCTGTCCCCGTTGTCTGTGCAGAATCGGACATCTCCGTAGTCACGGTTCTGGGAGGTGCAATCTGTCACGAGACATATTTAATGGCCCGAGTTAGTGTCTTCAAATATTTCCTGTATTCCTCTCCTAACACAGCTACAGTCCTATGCACATCAGAAACCTTTCTCACAGGGGATAGAGGGGTATGCATGCGCTGACTAGTAACCACCTCGTGAGGTGACAGATGATGGTCTTTGCTTTGCTGCGAGTATAATTAAAGAGGGCCACGGTCAGACAATACACCCAGTGTTTCTTCAGTTTGGTACACAATTTAGAAAACTTGCTCTTAAGGAGGCCATTTATTCTCTCCACGCCACCAATGGCCTGTGGGTGATAAATCGAACACATATGATGCTTAATGCCAAGTAATGCTGTAACATGTTCAAATAATGCATTGAAGAAATGTGTACCATTATCTGACCTCAAAACCTCGCACCCACCCCAGCGCAAGAAAACATCCCACACTAAAAACCTCACAGCACACTTGGCATCTGGGTACACACATGGCCCTGCTTCCACCCACCTTGAGAAGGGACAGACCAGCACAATGTGTTGCCTTGATCCATTACAATGCTCCCCCATATCAGGGTAGTCTATGTGTAACTCATGGAATGGCCCAATAGGGTGGGGCAATGTGCCCCATAATGTCCGTTGTGTCATGCCTGTGCTAAAACCGTGACATGTGGTAAAATGGATGACCGAATCAGTGATAATCTCCTGGAAATTTGGTGTGAACCAATCCTCCTGTATGTCTGCAGCTATAGGTTGTTTCGAACTATAAGATGGGTAGTGCAATTGTTCAATGCTACTACGAGCAATCCTCTGGCATCACTGTCTTCCCAGAGCTCTCCTACCTCCACAACAGATCTTTTGGAGACTGCTTACAACCTCTCAGTGGCCACAACTCTTTTTCCCACTCAGGCGCCCTTCTTTGTAGCTCGATAATATGGGAGATGGGCAATGTGGTATAAGGCACTGGATGCTTGTCTGTCAGTGGGGCAGTCACAACATACTCATTGCATGTTTCACTTGACGGATACGCTGCCTGTCTGTCCCATTAGTATGGGCGGCACACTTGACGACTGCCACAACAGATTGCTTTGATAACTCTTCTATCAGCATCTCTAACAGTACAACATGCTGCATTGTGGATCCATCTGCCCTCCTCAACCCCCTCCTCTTCCAACAGGAGAGATCCGCGTGTACTGTTGTAACGTATGACGAGTCAGAATATATCATAACATGATACCCTTGCGACGCTCTTAGTGCTTTGATGAGTGCCACGAGTTCAGCCGCTTGTGCAGAATAGTGTGTAGGCGGCCTTTTCGTGAAGACTGTCTTGTACTCCCCTCCCTCAAGTCGTACCACTGCTGCCCCTGTCTGCCTGTGTCCGTCCTCCTGATCAATTGTGGACGATCCGTCAACGAAAAATACCACACCCTCTGTCAGTGCACAATCCCTGGCTTTTGCAGTGTCATCCTCCTCCCCCTCGTATGTGGCACAGTTGTGTGCTATCAAGTCCTCTGCCGTAGGTATGTCTGTTAAGAAGGTGGCAGGATTCACTGTCTTACACCTAACCACGAGAATGTGAGGTTTCGAGATGATAATCTCATATGCCTATGACCTTTGCATAGTCAGGGTGGAAGTTTTTTCCCATTCAGGTCTATCTATATTTCACTAAACTTTGGGACCCCCTAAAATGTTGCCCCTTCTAGACAGAATCACACCAAGCGATGCAAAACAATTCAGAGTCTGGTCTATATTTTTGCAAAGTTTTGAGTGGGTTGTCAAATGACACCAAAGTTAGAAGCCACCAAAAAACTGCCCTTCCCATGGGAAAGTCAACTTAACCACAACTACAGTATTTTTTGGGGTGCTTTTTATGATGCCTTAATTAAATAAAGTATATTTTTATAATTATCCCTTCTTAACATTTGCTTCTTCTTGATCCTTGGAGAGCTACCAAATGGGCACCTCAGAGTGCCACTTTTTTTTAAATTTGTATTTCCGTGGTGGTGAACAATGCTGGTTTAACCAACCCCAACATATATTCAATCAATGTATGTTCAATTAATCACCATAAATGTGGCATCAGGCTACCATCACAGTTGATGTGGTGATGTCTGTGCAGAGTAAAATAGTCCCAGAGGTATTTCGGTGTCCGTGATCATTAAACCAAGACTGCGACCACGGCAAAAAACATGATGCCATTGTTTTGCCCAATAAAACATTCTTTGCTACCCTACCCACCACTGAACTCCCCAGAGACACTTTGTATATGTGCAATTTTACATATTTCTCGACCGCGCTGTGCACAGACAAACAGTTTGGACCGTGAGCCCAACATGGTACCTATTTGAAAATATTTTGACTAAGCTCGCATTTCTAAGTTGACCAGTCAGTGCCCTCGACCGATGTCTGTGGATGTTAGGCAGCTCTCAAATTGGTCCAGAGGCACTCACAGACACTGAATCAGGGAGTGAGTTTATGAACCAGACTGGGATATCACTATTTTTGTCACCTTTTCTTGCCACATTTTTAAAACAATCTGCTAGACAGATTAACACCAAATTTGAAAATCACACTTCTGGGTCGAGCTTGCCGCTCCTTGCCACTCCTTGCACATGTTTGGTGCTAATCCGTCCAGCGGTTCGGGCTGTAGCCGAGTGCAAACATTTTTTCCCATTCAAGTCCATCTGGATTTCTAATATTTTGGAACCCCCTATAACTCTTCCCCCATTGACAAAGCACCACCAAACTTTGTTTGGAGTCGGATCTATATTTTTTGCAGGGAGAGAATTTTCATGTGGATTTGTTGTACAGCACTAAAGTTAGAAGCCACCTAAAAACTGCTCTTTCTGTGGGAAAGCCAAATTGATTATAACAACTGGTTATATATTGGGTGCTTTTTATGATGCCTTTATTTAATAGAGTATATATTTATAATTATCCGTTCTTAACATTTGCTTGTTCTTGATCCTCGGAGTGCTACCAAACGGCAAGTGAGGGCGCCACATTTTTGAAATGTTTGATTGTGTGGTGGCGAACAATGTTGGCTTAGCACCCACTCAAATCATGGAGCATGCAGACTTCCTATTATTATTTATTGACCGAGGTTCTAAAATCCAAAAATAGTTTGAGCATATATGTATAAAATACATACTAACCAGTGGATCAACACCATTGAGCTGATCGGCTCTAGCCCCCCCTGAAATGTTGGGCTATGTTGATTCGACCTGGTTACAGAGCCGTGGCCAGCCATAACAGTACAGAGACGCTGTTAACAAAGTCCTTGCAATTAAAGAATTCCATTGTTAGCACCTGCATTCATATGCATACTTTTTTAGGCAATTGAAATTGTGTTGAGGGCTGCAGGGGTGGTGCTGTGCCAAGCATGCAAGGGAAATGATTTGAGCTGGACGTGGGGGCGGGGATCTGCGAGGGGTGGAGAAAGCTTATTCTTATTGCAGTCCTTAAGTGTGTGGTTCCACATGTGAAGGAGATAATTGCTTGCTTGTAACATTGATACTGCACTAGACTGGTCTCATTAGAACATGTAAAGAGGTTAGATGCCCCCACACAAGTAAGATTGCCCCTTTCCTGCGGTCTCTGAATTTAGTACCTCTCCCAACATTTGAAAGATTAGCACCCCTGAAATGTTAGCCTATGTGCACCCCTGGAGGGAGCTGATGTGCGCTCTTAGGGCCTGATTCATGGACTTTTTTGCACAGTTCAAAGTGACTTTGCACTGCTGAAAAGGGACTTTGCACTGCCGACACAAAGCCTGATTCATGGAACTGTGCAAAGTGTATTTTTGTAGTGCAACGTCTGTGCAAAGTAAGTGCATCGTCATTTGGGCAGTACAAAATGGCTTTGCATGGAGTTATCACTGCCAAAATACACTTTGCACAGTTCCATGAATCCGGGTTTGTGTCGGCAGTGCACAGTCACTTTTCTGCAGTGCAAAGTCACTTTGAACTGTGCAAAATATTAAATGAATCGGGCCCTTACTATTAAGCAGAGAGTTGACGGAAGCCTTTCCTGAAACTTGCTGCGTTAAACTTGTACTCTGTGCAGAAAAATGTATTTTCATAAAGACAGCTAAACTTTAACGCTGCTAGTTTCAGGAAAGGCTTCCCTCACCTCTTTGCCTAACGAAAATCAAATGCACAATTCAGCCAGCCCGATTCCCACCAGGCACACTACATCATTGAGCTGACAGGGCTGAAGCCCCCCAAATGTTAGCTGAGGGGCGGGACTTATGTGCCATTAACAGTTCAAAGGATCAGGAACATAGTCATGGGTGCATTTTGTTTCTTCCGAAGCAAATCTACAATCTTCTCGGCTTGGATGATCAAGCACTGCCAGTTTCCTGAGTCCCAGCCCCCCTGAGAGACAAAGGTTGCGTCCCTGATGAACTCGACAACACATTTCTTTTGTCATCAGCAGCATAGCCTTTCTTATGCATGATGGTGAATTTCCAACTGAAAGACCACCAGTCACCTTGCAAATCTGTGACATTTAAAGGGAGCATGACAATAAAGCACCCTTTGAAAATGTGTTCATACCCATAAGGTCTAATAGCTTGATAGGCTTAAAAGTAAAGTTTGCTTTGATGTCCTTAGTTGAATGTTCTTAAAACCATACATAACAACACTCTGGAGGTTTTTGACGAATCACCAGACCTAAGTGAGTTTATAACACAAGTTATTTTATTGTGTGTCTTAAAGCACTGAAAATAAAGTGGTTAAATTGATTTGTTCCTTTTGCATCTTATAGTTTTCCATTCAGTATGTGGAAAATAAAGGTACACTGATATTATTTCGGCCCAACATGCTGCTATACGGATTAACAAGTCATGATGCTTTACCATGCAATTTGTGTATTTTGCAAATCAACTCTATAGGACGGTCATTGTAGGTCTTGACACCAAAAACTTAAATATTTGTTCCAAGTAAAGCGTGGAAGAAGGTGGCCGTGCCCAAATTCCAGAGTGGGCTAAAATCCCTGCTTCGCTGGTTAGTGTAAGTGTGTGATCCTGGGCAAATAATGTAATCTCATCCTGACTTCAAATCCAAAAACTGGAGTGCTTATAAGTGATTACGTTTACACCCTCACAATAGGACAGTTTTAATGATTGTAGGGACAAATTGGGGTACCCTGGTGCTCCTCTGCTAGTGGCTCCAATACTGTCACATAGAATTGCATTATTGCTGCACTGGCCCTCCTCCAGTTTCGTATCACTTCATTTGTCAGGCAGACAGAGTCTTACCAGCCAGTCAGTTCACCAGAGATTCTAGTATAGTTGACTAACTGTGGTAGAACCAACATTACATTTTCTCCCCTGTTGCTCCCAGCCACTGAAGTTGATTGGGCTGTCCAGAATACTGCCCCACACTCTGTTGATGTGGTGATGTCTGTGCAGGGTAAAATAGTCCTAGAGGTATTTCGGTGTCCGTGATTTCGGTGTCCTGCTATGCTCTGATATTGAGTCTTTCATTGCACACCATCTGCCATTTTCACACTTTCTAGGACCTTCAGGATCTGCAAGAAGTGGGTGTTTCAGACTTAACGGAGAGAGTTAACTGATTGTAACATTGATGCTGTACTAGAATAGTCTCATTACAATGAGTAATGAAGTTAGATATCCCTACACAAATAAGGTTGCCACTCCTCCACCGTCTCTGAAGTTAGCGCCTCTCCCAACATTTGAAGGGTTAGCCCCACCTACATTTTAACCTAGGTGCACCCCTGGATGTGCACACTTGCATTTTGCTAGGCAAAGAGGTGAGGGAAGCATTTCCCCGAAAACTGGCGGTGTTAGATTTACTGTTTGTTCAGAAAAATGGACTTGAAAAAACGTAGTAAAACTTTAAAGCTGCTACTTTCAAGAAAGACTTCAATTGCCTCCTTGCATATTGTGCTTTAAAATATACTATTTGATAGGTGGTCCCCACACCAGACCATGGGGGAAATGGGCAGAACAGTAGGGGCAGAGCCTCCAATTTTGCCCCGCCTATTTTCTGAAGTGGCCCCTCCCATTACCACTTAGTGGTGTACAGTGAACGGGGGCGCGAGTGAAAAGTGTGGTGGAACCTTTAACTCTGTCCTGCCTGGTTTCTGAAGTGGTCCCTCATCAACAGTTAGCCACCCCCGAAATGTAGGTTTCGTTGATCCCCTGATACTGACAATAAAACATGGCATCGCATTTTCATGAAATCTGGATAAAATCAATTTAAGAGACACAGTACATTGGGCAAATTATCGTAGTATATAGACCCGGTTACAGTAAACGTCTACTGTCCGTGTGAGTCACAAATTCTTCCCCAAAGTCAAACAAATCGTACTTGAGTTCGCATGTAAAATGAAACAACATACATCTCTGGCGGAGCAAAGTCAAACTGTTTGCTTCCTACAAATAGGGAGTTCCCGCGGATCTCTGACTTTCTTTAGTTAGTGGCAAACGAATAGCAAGTGTCATTTCAATGCCAGCTGGAGTTTACGCATGCGTGTTAAGCCTGGCGAATAAGATTGCGCTGACTCCAGAATGGAAGCCAGAGCCTCCTAGCGATCGGGGAATTCCTTAGGGGAAGCAAGAGACGAGTCGGACAATAATTGAGGATTCGGGGTCCGGCTGAATGTCGGTTTGTCACTGCGTGGTGTTTAATCTGATTTAAGAGATATTTGGGTAGGAAGATTGGGAATTGAGCGTCCCGGAGTGCCGCTTCCGTAAATAGCATAGCCGTGTCACTCACTCCCGCCCCTATGCATGCTGACTCTGCGTATGCGGGTTGCCGCGTCATGAAATGGCGTTTGCAATTAAGCCGACACGCTTTGGCCATATGGTGCCGCGCGAGTTTCCCGGCGCATCATTTCACGCCGCGAGAAGCCCTGATCGGAGTCCCTTGATACATCTGTCACGTGCAAAGTGGCGGAGTGCGAAGTGGCGCACGCCTCGTTTAGCATCATTATCGGTAATGAATGTGTCTTTATAATCCATAGTCATCAACAATTGCCTGTTTTCGAGTCCCAAGCCACATGAAAGGGACTTCGCCGTGTCCCTGACTGTCAACATCTATGAACATCACGTTTAATCGTGCTTGAAGTAGCTTGCTAACAAAACACACAGCAACATACGCCTTTTCTATGATTGCTGCCGTTGACCATTGGCTTTGCGATGCCCGATCCCCGTAGAAGTTGTTTAGACACAAGTTCACTCCACGACATTTTTGGAATCTACCATTCCGCTTTTTATGTAGTGCTCTCCACCACAAAGGAGCTTCTTGGTGCTTTCAAAGTCATAACAATAACACAACGGTATGCAGGCTCCGTGCCAGATAGTGCTCCTTCTTCTGAGAGCTGTAGCTACCAAGAAATTAAATGGTACTCAGTGTGTTAACCTTGGAGGGGATGTGGGCTGCCATGTTTGGCACCCATCACTGCAGATTGCGCCTAATCGGTGAAGTCTATGTTATCAGAGTAATCAGTGTTATTACACGCTATTAACCCCTTCCAAGCTGAATGGGATGCATGTTGAGCTCGAAAGTTCATGTGTTAAGCGCTAGCCTTTGATATAGGACAAACCAGCAGTTTGCAAGTTGGAATTCCAAACCCAGGGACGACTCAGCCCTTCAATCTTCCAAGGATGATAAATTAAGCGCTACTAATTTGGTAATAATAAATGCTATTATTAAAGTGCGAGTGATATGCCATAACACGCTATAAAAAAAACCATGATGTTATTTTCTGATAAGCCCTAGGCAGAAGAAATGATAAGACAATCTTACCAGAACTCAAACGTGTTACATTCTAGAACACACAGAGGGCTAATTTTTGAGTTCCCCGTAAATTACGTTAAAAGGACCTGTTATGTGTGCACTTTTGTGCAAATAGGTCCCTTCCAGGTCATTTTCATCAGATGCCTGTCTGAGCGCAAAATGCAGGTGTAAAGGCCATTAAGCCTCTATTTTACACTGCACAGGACTGAAATCTCTTCATTGGCTCCCAGTGGCTGCGAGGATTAAGTTCAAAACCCTCTGCATTGTCCACAAGGCCTTCTGGGGCCTGGGGCCTAAATACCTTCAACTCTCTCTTCCTAAATATCTTCCTTCACGAGCCCTTCGCTCATCCGTCTCCAACTCCCTCATGGTCAGCCGCTTCTTGAAGCAACGAGCTGGGGGTAGATCTCTCTCCGCAGCAGGGCCTCCCTCTGGAACAGCCTTCCTGCCTCCCTGAAACTTGAGGAGAACCATCTCCGGTTCCGGAAGCACCTCAAAACCTTCCTCTTCGCTTCTGCCTTCTCTCTCCCTCTCCCCTGCTAAACCTGCTTAACTCCCCACTGAATTCTGCACTAAACCTGCATCTGGGCCACTCTCAGCGACCTCGGTCCAGGGCCCAGCCACTCTCCACCTGCACTGCCTCCTTGGCTCCCCATGCACTGTGGGACTGTCACTGTATCCCTACAGCCCCCTTCCCAGCACTTGCTCTGCACTTACCTCGCACTTGCCACCAGCTGGCCCTTTTTATTTATTATTATTTTGTTTTTTACGCTACTTACCTTGTACTGCACTTTCCCCCCCACCTCCTCCCCCTGCACTTTCTCCTTTTCCCCTTACCTCTGCACTTGCGCGATCTGAATGACACCTGGCCTAGTAGGATCGTTTGTCTGTCTTCCCCTTGTTTCCCTCCCTCCCTGCCTCGTCGCGCCTTGAAACACTTGTGTATAGGCGCGTTACAAATACCATATCATATCATTATCATATCATATCACAGTGCAAATTGAGTAAACACTGCCCCCCATTTACACATGGCATTCAGCTTTTTCAATGGTTTCCTATGGAATCAGCTTTCTTTTTGCTGGTGTAAAAAGCAGGCAGATTCCATAAGAATCAATAGCATTTACGTCAGTATGAAAATTACATGCTGGCATAAATGCTGGAGTATTTGTATGGCGGAGAGAAAGGGGAAGTGGAATCATAAATTACGATTGGTGCCCCCTCTCCCCCATACAAATGAATGAAAATATGGTGTAGCATGAAACACATCCATTTTAAGGCTGCAATTCAGGCTACGCATCCATGAACGAGCTCCACAGACTCTTGTGACAGATGCGGATCCCACTAAATTATCCTACCAACCTTTCTCTAAGTACTAGAACAGGGGATGCATAAAAGTGCCATTAATTATGCAGGGCTCAAGTCCTTAAAAAAAGTGGGTGGACTCTGACATATGCAGTAAGAGGTGACACCACAGTCTTTCTCAATTTAAGAAAGTGCACAGAACAAATACACATTTTCCAAGAGAACAGATTGTCATAGAGCATTGATGCGTAAGTATAAAACCTGTGCACCTGACCTACTATACCTTACCCCTCCCCTGCACTTGTGCGATCTGAATGTCACCTGCCCTAGTAAGATCATTGTCTCTGTCCTCTCTTTGTTACCGCTCCCTTGCCGTGTAGCGCCTTGAAACACTTGTGTATAGGCGCGTTATAAATGCCATATCATATCATATCATCTGTGACAAAAACATGTCTCGTGTGGCAGATCGTCAATATGAGGCATTGTAGAAAATCACAGTAAGAGATTTACGTCGTCTTGTGACAAAGTCTCCGCCTTCCGACCCACTTGACTTGGGTTCGATTCCCTGCTGAGGCGCAATAGCAGCAGTACATTCTTATTTATTTTAAAATCTGTAAAAACACAAGGGGGGACGGTAACCACCCTATGAACAATTATGAATGGACTCGGACCATCAGTGTGTTCACCCGGCTTGTGCCCTGATTCTACTTGAGGCCAATAAGACAACAAATTCTGTAACAGCGCCTCGATGCCACCGGGCTGTGGGAGCACTTTAAAAATGCAAATAAATAAAAAAATAAAATACATATGTATGTCACCCATGTCCCATATACCTTAGGGAGGGACTTTGTTAGGAGACTAGGAGCAATGCTTTCATCTTTCAAATTCAAATATCCTCGGCGCTTCATTATATATATATTTTAAATAACACAAGTAGAAGAATAATCAGTCGCCTATCGCTCAACCGCGCCTGGGCCCTTCTCCCCATGTGTTCTACACACAGGCAGATAAAGGGGAAGCCTCTTCTGAATAGTACCACCCTCTGCCTGGAGCTGTTGGCAGCTTCATGCTTCGCTGATCAGGGCGAGCTATTGTATAGGATGAGCTAAAACACAGACACACATTAAGGACAGGAGAAAAGCTCCAATTGGCTATTTGTGTTGCATAGCGGTGTGCACGCCGGCGATCAAAAGCAGCCCAGCGTGGTCCAATCATCCCATTTCCCCACTGTCTTTTCTCATTCATTGAAAGTCAGCACAGCCCACAAAAGGCTGCTTACAAAGCAATAAAATAGGGCGTTTAATTCAATGAGTCCCTTTCTGAAACCTGCAGGGAAATTAAGGGAGGGATGTACAGTACCACGGGGGGCGGGACAGAGCTGGCACAGCTGGTGCCTCCCCCCTCTCCTCGCCCGCCCCCTCCCAGTGCTAGCATATCCAAAACACACAGGAGCTGACCCCAAACAGATTGGGAGAACTGGTATCATTAGTGTGCAAATGGGGGCAAATTGACAGGAGGAGTTTCTGAGTCTTTCCTTGCACAGCTATCAGCTTTCTGATCAAGCCTGCTGACCTCCCCCACACTGCCAGAGTAAACATGGCGTCAGCACAAGCAGCCTTTAGGACAGGTGCACACGACTGATGTGCGCTGCACAATTGCAATGATTGTGTTGAAGCGATGGCACTTGTAGGAGGGAAAGTGTCCGAACAAATTGATATACACAAGAGGAGGGCAAGCAGTAATATGCACTGCAAGTTTATTCATATTCATTTTTTATGTACTGGAAAGGGTCACAATTCACTTCTACATGGACACGGCTCAGCACTTTAGGACCACGCCGGTGTAGGCAGTATAAAGACATAACATATCGAATGTTCCTTATATGTTTCATAGCACAGAAAGGATAATGAAACAGAAACACAACTGAAAAAAATGCACGTTTGTTGTCCAAATAATATGGCAACAAATAAACTCCCCTCGCCTCGTTCACCATATTCAGTGGTGTAGACAGAATATGTCCTCAGGGGCAAGGCCCACTCTCACTGCCCCAAGGGCCTAAACTGATGTTCTGGCCACAGCTCAGCTGTGTTCAGACCTGTTTATTGATATCTGCTGATGATCGCGCGGGACTGCTCGAGGGCAAAAACATAGTAAACTCTTTTGGGGAACTGTAAATGTTATCACAACATAGAAAAGGGTGTCTTCTCTGCAGATTATATATTAATATTTACCTCATTTTAAAGCTTAACGGAGTTAATGTAACACAGTCAGAAACCAGCGCAAGTGGTAAAGAAGAGTTAGTTATATACTTAATCCTAGTGGAATTACAACGCCTTTGATCAGTTTTATTTTGTACAATTCATATAGAAAAGCGAATAATTGTGTATACAATATACTAAGTCGTCATGAAGTACTTACTTACAGCTCGTCAATTGCCATGTTCATTGAAAACATACATACACTAGAATCAGTTGACAACACGGACAGAAAGGTCATGTCTAAAAACGCTGAATCGACAAGATAACTAAACGAGCAGTAAAAGAAAAATATAATGTAAGTACAGTGATAGAGAGAAAATATATCTAGTCACAAAACACAAAGAGACGTAGAAGCAACACAATGTGTGTAAGGGCCAAGACATAATTGGCCCTGATTCACAGAGCGTTTTCCGATGTGGTTTTACCATTATAAAACGCTTCTGTGAATTAGGCCCAAATATGTTTGAACCAAATGGGGAACCGAGAACATCTGTTTACAAAACTTCAACTTAGTGTATGTGTCACCATATACAAAAGTGTATCTGTTTTAATATATCTAGTCAATATATCTGAACCAACAAGTGAACTGACTGCATCGGTTCACAGACCTTTAGTGTATGTGTCACCTAACACGTATTATATCTGTTTTATCCCATTTAAAATACAACTATCTAAACACAAAATGTTCACTTTTTGGCCCTGAAAAAAAGGCATGTCTAATAAAAGCTTGGTTATCTTCTGCCACTCTATGGAACTTGGTATTACGTTTTTCGTCCTCAGCTAAATCTCAGGGTTTTCTCCTCCATATAGATCTGTCAATGATATGATATGATATGATATGGCATTTGTAACGCACCTATACACAAGTGCGCGAGGCTTCATGTATCCAAAAAAGTCCAGTTGGCTCTGTGCGCGCTAAGAATCTTGGAGAAGTGCTCAGGGAAACCGGAAAAATAGGCCACCAATCTACCTTGCCTGTGTCAGTGGTAGAACAGGAGACCACACTGCCAAAACCTTGCATTGGGCTGCTCACAGAGTGAAATGGAACTACCTGAAAAGGCAGTGCTGCATTGCCAGGAAAACCCAGAAGTGCTTTAAAATCCGTTTTTCCTTGGCTGTTGAAATTGCAAAATAATGGTTCTCCAAACATCAGAAAAGATCCAACATCCTTGTTGGGTGTTAACCATCACCTTATCTAAGGAATCCCCATAAGCACAATGTCAGGAGAAGCAGATTTCATCAAAAAAATATCCACATTCAAAAAGGTGTTTGCCTGGGAAAATATGTCAGAATATGGGTGCAGTACCGATGCTCGCCTGTGTCAGAGCTGTCATTTACTTATACTGTTAGGGCCTCATTACACGTTGTGCGCTAAAAATCGCAAATTACCGGCATGGCGCCCTTAACGTGTCCGCCCTCGCATGAGGGCGCTAATAGTGTACCATTACGAGTACGCGGACACGAGCATCGCGCCATGCCAGTAATACCCCAACTGCCATGCCGCTAAACTCCCCCAATAGTCCCTTACCGGCTTCGACTACAGTGCAGATAGCACCTCCGCCTTGACGCAGCATGCAAATAGCGGTCACCGCTAATAGCGGTGACCGTTAAATAGCGGAACCGGAAACAGCGTCATTGCACAGGAACGGGAAAGAGCACAGCGGCCATCTTTAAAAACACAATCCATTGTCATCCTCTGCCCCCTGGACCTGTTTGTAGGACTTTGCTGTGGGAAAACTTCTGGAACACCCTTACCATGCCCAAGGCTCTTAAAAAAACAACTGACCGCCAGCGGAAAGAAACGTTTTCTAATGAGGAGCTACTAATGCTGACACAGACCCTATCTGAAAATGCTGCAGTGGTCTTCGCAAACGACATGCGGCGGGAGACACTCCTCCAAAAAAAAGCAATCTGGGAGGAGGTGGCACTGAAAGTAAGTGCTGTGGGCACCAGCACCCGCACTGTACGTGAGTGCCGGAAAAGATGGGATGACCTTACACTCCGGGTCAGAATGATATTGTCAGAAAATCACAACATTGCCACAGCCGGTGGATCAGGGTCGCCAATCAAACTAAAAGAATGGGAGGAGACATGTGCCAACCTCATAGGAGTTGAATGCATCGAGGGAGTTGGGAGGATGGAACATGGCGTGGCAGGCACTTCGGATGGAGGTAAGTGTACCAATGAAAGCATGCAATGTGATTCTACTGGTCCCCGCAAATGTCAGGCCAGAATCACCTCATGGATGGCCAAACAGCCACACATGCATCCCACCCTGCCCATGTCAGTGCCAGACCCAAACACACACACATGCACACATCAACAGAGCCAAGTGCCACACACAACACTGCATGGATGACCCACTGAACTGACACATCACCTGCATCCTTCACAATGAAGTCAAAATGCCCACAACTGCATTGATGATGTATCCTGCATTAAGTACATCGAACCGTAACCAATGCCATCCCCCTTCTTGTCCCCGACAGGGTCACATACAGACAGTGGCGATGGTGGGAATGCATCCCAGGCACCCCCTGCACAGAAGAAAAAAAGGCCACAGCCCACAGAGGACACCCCCACAACATCCAGGGGAAAAGGCACAAGGCTCCATTTACAGAGTCTGAAAGATCGGTCGAGCGCCACTGCCAAGGCCACACCAAAGCCAACTGCCCCACCTCCGGAGGTCCACTCACCACCACCGATCACAGCCACCGAGGGACCACCATCAGCTGCAGCCAGTTCGGCAGGAGAGGCGGCAGCCACTGCTCCATTATCGGATGTGGAGGAGCCAACAGAATTCGGCCTGGGCATGCACACTCCAAGCCCCCCTGGAACCACCCAGCCATCACCACCATACACACCTGTCTCCAATGTTACTGGTGATGAGACCATGGCAGCTTTCAGTAGCCCCCCGGTGCCTCCATCTGTTCACCTGCCTGCATCACAATGCACACCAGCCACACCACCAGAGCCCGACACTGCCCTTGACCTGGCCACCATCAGCCAGCGGCAACAGGGTCTCACTGTTCTGGTTGGGCAGCACGTGGAGGAGGCTGCCCCTCTCAGGGAGCAGATAGCGGAGACATCCAGGCAGTCCAGGGAGGGGATGGAGGCATGCACAGACAGGCTGTGTGGGAAGCTCATCCGAGTTCGCGAGGTCCTCACACGTATTGCGGATGCTATGGATCACCAATTCCCACCACCACCTGGACAGTCTGCCCCTTCTTCGTCCGCAAGTTCGCGGCAGTCAAGCCCACCCCGACGCTCCGCACGCACCACCAGGCGCACCTCCAGGCAGCCTCCCAATGCTGGTTTTGGCAATGACCAATAGGGAGTTAATGTTCATGCCTCCGCGTGCATGCCTGGACGCATACACTGTGGAAGACACATGAGGGACTGCTGTGGGGGGTGGGGGGTGGGGGGAAGGGTGTGATGGGACTGTTGTGGAGGGTGGGGGGAAGGGTGTGATGGGACTGTTGTGGGGGGTGGGGGAAGGGTGTGATGGGACTGTTGTGGGGGGTGGGGGTTGAAGGGTGGTGGGATGTTTGGGGACATACACATTTTCCTGTTTAAGTTGATAAATACACTGGTGTTTGAGCAAAACACAGGCCTGGACTCCTTCATTGTGTGTGTGTACTTTATTGACGCAAGGGTCCATTGTGAGCTCACAAACAGACACCAGTGCATTACTAGCCATATCCAGGGGACAGTACGAGAACATGTTACTCAGAATATTTGGTTGATCAGATGCAGTCTCACAGCACGTCCCTCCTGGCCATCCCCTCTTGCTTGACCTGCATCCCCTTAACCTCCATCCCCATCATCATCCTCATCAGGTGCTTCTATTTCAACGTCAGGGGGCAGTGGCACATTCCGTCTGATACACATATTTTGCAGCATGACACATGCCATGGTGATCTTGGCCACCTTGTCATGGCCATACAGGAGAGCGCCACCAGACCTGCTAATGCACCTAAACCGTGACTTCAAAAGTCCAAAAGTCTGCTGGATCACGATGCGGGTATGGGTGTGTGCACAATTGTATTCCTCTTCGTGCCTGTTCTGTGGGTTCCGTACAGGTGTGAGGAGCCACCTCTTCAGGGGATATCCAGCATCACCTATATGGGGGAAGGTATGGGGTCCTGTTACTGTTCACCTCAAGTGTGGCCTGTTCATTTCACAAACATTGACTTGGCATTGAGATTCAAGTACACAGTCAACAGCATACATGCAAATGGTTTGTGTAAGTGTAATGTGCAAAGGTGGGCTCAACCCTGCAAGTAGACATGCCCATTAATGCCTCCAACAGTAATTGACATGTCCTGTCTGAGGCCAGGTCTTAGGTGTCCCTGTGCCCAAGCAGATTTGGTGCCACACTGGTGGTGTACTGCCCTTCCAACATTGACGTTGCCATGCTGAGAGGCATCACTTCAGTGGTGCTATGGGTTCGTGGTGCATTACTATGGCTAGGGGGTATCCCTTGGCATGCATTGAAGGGCACATTGCATTGTTGATGTCGGGCTGTATGAATTCAGCATGACTATGTTGACGGCATGGATCACATTTGTGTATTTTGTGTCGTGGAATGTTGTGCAGTGTGGATGTGGGTTGATGTTTGATGTTTCTAGACTTGGATTGTCATCTGTGTTGTGTAGCATATACTTGCATGTCCGTTCATCTCAAGTATGTTGCGGCCCTCCCAGATGCACATTGGCTTACATCTGTATGTGCATTTGGGCGACGCACTACAGGCTACACCCAATTAGAGTATCTATCTCCCCTCCCACGCACACCCAGTTGGAGTATCTATCTCCCCCCCCCACACACACCCAGTTGGAGTATCTATCTCCCCCCCTCCCAAGCAAACTGCCATGTGCTTGGCCTGCTACTCACCAAGTAGCCACGAACGTTGTCCCGTTTGTCGCTCCATGTAGCGGGGGATAGTTGAGTTCCACAGGACCATGGAATCATGGGTTGATCCTGGAAATCTTGCATAGCAATGTGTGATTATCTTGTTGGCGTCACATACCATTTGTACATTGATGGAGTGGAACTGCTTCCTGTTTCGGTACACTACTTCATTGTGATGTGGGACAACCAATTCCACATGTGTACAGTCGATGGCCCCGATGCAACTTGGGAAGCCTGCCAGTGAATAGAAACATACTTTGGTGTTTGCAATCTCCTGGGCAGTCCGTGGCATGTATATGTGTTCGGGTGCATGCTTCAGGAGGGCATCAAGTACCTGGTTCAGTGTGCGTGAGAATACTGGTTGGGAGATGCCATGCATCTGCCCCACTGTATGCTGGTAGGTGCCTGTGGCCAAGAAGTGGAGCACAGTCACCACCTTCAGTAGAGGGGGGATGGCAGTTCTGATGTCTATGAGGCTCACAATGTCGTGGTGTATCATGTCCACGATGCTGGTGATGGTATCCTGGTCCAGACGGTACAGGGTGTGTATCTGCTCAGGTGTTAGGTTAAATGGACTGGCTCTGATCCTGGGAATTGGTGGGTGCCTCTGTGGTATGATTAGGTGCCGTGGTGGTGCTTGCTGTGCCTGTCTTGCCCTCCTCCTCCTCCTGCATCTCCTCTGTGCTGCCTGTTGTTGTTGCAGCTGCGCTGCAATCAGGTCCTCCGGCCATGTAATGCTGCTAGTATTGGAACCATCTTGGTGTGTGAAGGGGTGTGGGAAGGGGTGTGGTGTGCTCTTTTTGAGCAGCCACAGTCTCCATTGCCTCCACCTGTGCTGATTGTGGCCACCTGTGGCAGGTGGTAACACTGCACAGTTCTTTTAACAGGTGGTTCGCGATGGCGGTATTAGCGCCATGCCGGTAAGGGGTTTTGGGTGCTTTTCCATGCCGCTATTGGCACGTCCGCCTGGCTTGTGACGATGTGCTAATAGCGGCATGGCGTAAATTATGGACGCGAGGGTCGCGAGCCCGCGGACTGGGCGCTATTAGTGGCAGCATACTTAGCGGTGCCGCAAATAGCAGTGAGCAAGGTCATAATTTGGATGGGGATATAGCGTTACCGGTATTTCATTACCGGTAACGTTAAATCCCTACCACCTACCGTGTAATGAGGCCCTTAGTTTAAAACTTGGGTCTTAAAATCAAATTGTGGAAAAGAAGGGACTTGCCATCAAAAGCAATATAGGTTGTTACTATTCAATTTCTATGTTTTAAAAAGACTGGAATTAAGAGATCTGTGTGTATATTTGTTGAAAATGTAAAGTTTATTTAGAAAAGACAATTTTAAACAAAGTGTTTTAAAGTGAACTGATGTCAGCCACAGTACTTCAAAGGCACATTCCACAGTTTGCCCCAATCAAAGGTGCCTTCCCTTTTGCTCTCTGCCCAGGAACTCTCAGTTAGATGCTAATGAAAAGGAGGAGGGGCTTTTGCTCTGCTTCTCTGAGGAGAGACAATAGGCTTCCTGGACTGATAAGGAATGCAAATTCAGGTGTCAACAGAAACAACTGCCAGCAGGAAGAGAGCCCTGGACTGCTCTGGGCCCAGCCAACCATGGGGGCGTGACCAGACAGATATGTGTATCTTAAACCACAAGGAAATATCTATTTGAAAAAGAATCATAGAGAACTGTGCACATTTTGTAAAAATCTGTAAAATATAGCTTGTTAACATGAAAATTCTGCTCACAGTTTGAAACTACTCTGAACTATGTGCGATGTTCAGAGACACGACTACCGACATTTTGATGTTGTAGCAATTGTGATAATGCTAGAAATATGAAACTTCACAGGATTATGCCCAGATGTCATGCGCATATAGGTAGAAAAATGTGGACAGATCTGACACTGGGTACCCAACCAAAAGTGCGAAAAACTGTCAAATTTGAACCGAAGCTCTCACTAAGATGGGACTCGGACGGATACTTGATCTTCTAATTATGTGATGTAATATATATTGCTGTCAAGTTGGTTATATTGTAAATATGATTTATGTGAAAAATAGATTTACTGTACAGAAACAAAGGGGAGGTACTCCCTGGATTGTAAAATACTGCATCATCATGAAACCATGTGTTCCTTCTCAAATCAGGAGAGAAGACAGACTTTAACCAATAGGATTCCTAGAGGGTGTGCTTAGTATAATTCGGCCTACCCACGCCTTAGGGAAATACATAAATAGAGACTGCTTAGGACCTAGAGAGACATACAGATTCACCCATCAACTGATTTACTGGTGAAGCACTTTTCAGGAGAAACCCATATCCAAGACTCCAGAACTTTGAAAGCAGAGAGGCCCAATTTCAAAGCTGAACCCTTCTCAGCTTGGCCTTTAAAATCTTGAAACCTGATTTTACCCCCAGAATTCCAAGGGGCACCACAAAAAGAACAGCCTGGCCGTGCTGTTTCTGCTTTCTCGCTAAGAACTCTTGCTAGAATCCAGAGATCCAAACCAGTAGAGCAGAGCTGTAACCTGATAGCTGCAACCCAGAACCAACCCGTCAGATCCAGTCCAGAGGCCGTGCAGTGTCCAGACTGCCAGGCTGAGTGCAGAATCTGGGTGCCCTGAATCCTGTCCGGTGGTCTAGCAGAATTCCAGTCCAAAACCTTTGACCAGATCTTTGACGGCCTATTCCAAACCATAGTTGTGAGTATCTATAGCATAGAATTGTCCATAGTCAGTATCTTATCCTTAAGCAATCCTATCCAAACACTTCTATCATATCCAGAACTGCATTGTAGAATCTCTTTTGTTTTCCGGAATCTTTCCCTCACCCATATAGTCCTTTGACAATAGTAGTGATAATATCATCTTTGCGCTGATATGTTTGCTGAAAAAGACAAGTGTCTCGGCGGGCAAAAGTCAGAACAGAGGCGCCGCTGATCTGGTGGCTGTCCGGTTGGGTATCTTGTATCTTCATAGCCTCCATAGTGTAAAGAAAATCCTGTTTGTAATTCAAAAGTGCATCTTTCATTTGTAAATCTTGACTCTTTCTAAAAAAAAATAGACCTCTACTAAAACCTTCATAACTTCCATACTGTACATTCTAGAAACGAAATTTAAGTGTCAGATTGAAGCTAACATCCTCAGCTTTCAAACGATACCCATTATCGCGTTTCTCGCGCGCAGAAAAGTTTGCCGCGAATTTTCATTTGGCTAAATTTCATCACGTGTAAAATAGCTATTCTTTGCATCCAACCTCAGAATTCAGTTTCCAATCTGCTAGTTATTCAATCATCATTGATAGTGCTTACCTAAAACTAGACAAAGCGGCTCCCACTAGTTTTGAATCCCATTTAGAGAATTAAATGAATTTTTCAGTGTTTTTCCCATTCATTCCCAGCCACATTCAAAGGCATTTGACCTGTTTTGAAATCATTCCTGTTTCTCTCTGAGTTGCTAGGGGAATTGGGATTGAAACTGTATTTGTGGAGTGTTCATTCCTGAAACCTGTGTTCTCCCCTTCCATCTCTTTATGCTGCATATTTGGGGGAATTGAGTAGTGTACAGGGGGAAAGAGTGACATTGCATTTGATTGAACCCACACCAAGATTTATTCTGTGCTGCATTGTTTTCCTATCCATATTCCTTCTGAAAGAGATTGTTGATTGTAATATCAACCCAATGGTGATCCTTATATAAATATTAAATAGTGTGATATATATATTGTTCAAATTCATAAAATAAATCTTTTAACTTTGCAAAACAGCCTGCTTCCTGGTTCAGTGAGACCGGGGGGATTCAAAGAGAGGGGCGTGATATAAGGGTACATAAGTCAGAAATTAAAGAGTTTATAGACACAAATATATAATTAAGGGTTCCAACTGTGCATCACACGCTAGGCATTGACTTAGGTGGAGTGCCGGGTTGAAATCACTTACAGCTCATTATCAACATTCTCTTCTTTGCACAATCTGAGACTTTATTCCCCCTAATTCTTTTTGTGATGTAATTCAGTCTTTGTGTCATGCATCAACCCTGGAAGATATGGTATCGATGGAAATACACCTAACATGGATACCATTAGTTTGTGGTAACGGTCTAGTCTTCCACCAAGATGGCGTCCAAAACGTATGTGTGTCATACGCACCGTAACACTGGTGCGTTGTATCATTGTATACTCAGAACTTTGTACGCTGCCCCCTGTTTGCTCATATTCTATATACTTCAGAAGCCTTTTCCAACAACCTTACCCTTTTTCATTACTGATTTGCAATCACTCGCGGTGCCGTATTCTCACAGGTTTATTTCTGTTTAGCGGTATCTCTCTGGTAAGATCACAGAGGTGTAAGAGCCTCTCCTTCTCTGGTAGCTATCCTCTCTCTTTCTGCCCTTTTAGCTATCTATCCCTGTCTTTCGGGTCTACGCCCTTCATCTTTCGCGCTTCCCTATTTTCTTGCCTTACCTTGTTTTATTCTGCTTTTCCTTCTTTCTTTCTGTGTGTTAGGTGGCAGGAACCTTCTTCTTTCAGGGTCCTCTTGCTGTATTCTTTCTGGTCGAGCCCCCTACCTGCCATACGGATTTCCAGCTTTCGGTACCGCCTACCTTACGGTGTTGCCGATCCTACGGTGCCGCCAGTCTTGCGGTGCATGCTGGAACCTGCAGTACCAGTCTATACTACTCAAGACAGTACTTGCCTTCTTGGTCACACTGAATCCTTCCAGCAATTCCAGCCAGCTGACTACCGTATACCAGTCACATCCAGTTTCCAGTTAATTCATCTCAAGCTGTAACCACTTGTTCAAACGGAGTCACTTCTATTGGACTGAATTGTTATTGGACTACTCCTCTCAGGTCCATTTCGGCAGATCCAAGGACTACTTCTGCTACACAGGGTTTTTTCAGCCACCAGCTTTTTCCCTGGAATTTGGGTCTGGCTCCTGGGAGGTCCTCGGATTTGGTACCCATCCGGTCACGGTGCCCTCCGGGGAGCCACGTCCTTATTTACATCAAAAGAAGTCTAAAAAGAAGAAGGAGTCAGAGAAATACCGAAGGAGACAAGAAAGGGTGAACCCAACCTGCTCAATTGAAGACTCAGGTGAGGAGGAGTTGGGTGAAGGAGACGGTGAAGTTGTGAGTTTTGACAGTATACAATGCCAAAAGAAGATCACAATGGCTGCTCCTGTACAGATTCAAGAGATGTGTAATGCCATTCAAAGCTAAAGACTTGGTAGAGTCTCTCCCAGGGGTTATTCACCCAAGAACAGGTCATTGGGCTGTGTTCGTGCTGGTAGAGAGATTCCCAGACCCGCCTTTGTTCTGCATAAATTAACTTTAGGTTTCACCCTAAGTTAACAGGGCGATCCAGACGTGGACCCCTTGCTCACTTTTCTTAGAGAGGCAACAGTTTCACCTCACTGATGATGCCCAACAAGGCTGAAACACGTGTATGGGGTTACTGATGGTACTCTTGTACAGGGGAGAATTGCCTAGCATTTCGGCGCTGGACTGCCCCTGGGCAGGACAAAGGCTGATATGCGGGGAGATTTCTTCTCTGTGAAAGGGACAGTGAGCTAAAGACTTGGTAGAGCCTCTCCCAGGGGTTATTCACCCAAGAACAGGTCATTGGCTGTGTTCGTGCTGGTAGAGAGATTCCCAGACCCCCCTTTGTTTTGCATAAATTAACTTTGGGTTTCACCCTAAGTTACCAGGGCCATCCAGACGTGGACCCCTTGCTCACTGTTCTTAGAGAGGCAACAGTTTCACCTCACTGATGATGCCCAACAAGGCTGAAACATGTGTATGGGGTTACTGATGGTACTCTTGTTCAGGGGAGAATTGCCTAGCATTTTGGCGCTGGACTGCCCCTGGGCAGGACAAAGGCTGATATGCGGGGACATTTCTTCTCTGTGAAAGTGACAGTGAGCTAAAGACTTGGTAGAGTCTCTCCCAGGGGTTATTCACCCAAGAACAGGTCATTGAGCTGTGTTTGTGCTGTCAGAGAGATTCCCAGACCCCCCTTTGTTTTGCATATATTAACTTTGGGTTTCACCCTAAGTTAACAGGGCGATCCAGACGTGGACCCCTTGCTCACTGTTCTTAGAGACGCAACAGTTTCACCTCACTGATGATGCCCAACAAGGCTGAAACACATGTATGGGGGTTACTGATGGTACTCTTGTTCAGGGGAGAATTGCCTAGCATTTCGGCGCTGGACTGCCCCTGGGCAGAACAAAGGCATATATGCAGGGAAAGTTCTTCTCTGTGAAAGGGACAGTGAGCTAAAGACTTGGTAGATTCTCTCCCAGGGGTTATTCACCCGAGAACAGGTCATTGGGCTGTGTTCGTGCTGGTAGAGAGATTCCCAGACCCCCCTTTGTTTTGCATACATTAACTTTGGGTTTCACCCTAAGTTAACAGGGCCCTCCAGACGTGGACCCCCTGCTCACTGTTCTTAGAGAGGCAACAGTTTCACCTCACTGATGATGCCCAACAAGGCTGAAACACGTGTATGGGGTTACTGATGGTACTCTTGTTCAGGGGAGAATTGCCTAGAATTTCGGTGCTGGACTGCCCCTGGGCAGGACAAAGGCTGATATGCGGGGAAATTTCTTCTCTGTGAAAGGGACAGTGAGATAAAGACTTGGTAGAGTCTCTCCCAGGGGTTATTCAGCCAAGAACAGGTCATTGGGCTGTGTTTGTGCTGGTAGAGAGATTCCCAGACCCCCCTTTGTTTTGCATAAATGAACTTTGGGTTTCACCCTAAGTTAACAGGGCGATTCAGACGTGGACCCCTTGCTCACTGTTCTTAGAGAGGCAACAGTTTCACCTCACTGATGATGCCAAACAAGGCTGAAACACGTGTATGGGGTTACTGATGGTACTCTTGTTCAGGGGAGAATTGCCTAGCATTTCGGCGCTGGACTGCCCCTGGGAAGGACAAAGGCTGATATGCGGGGAAATGTCTTCTCTGTGAAAGGGACAGTGGGCTAAAGACTTGGTAGAGTCTCTCCCAGGGGTTATTCACCCAAGAACAGGTCATTAGGCTGTGTTCGTGCTGGTAGAGAGATTCCCAGACCCCCTTTGTTTTGCATAAATTAACTTTGGGCTTTCACCCTAAGTTAACAGGGCGATCCAAACGTGGACTCCTTGCTTACTGTTCTTAGAGAGGCAACAGTTTCACCTCACTGATGATGCCCAACAAGGCTGAAACACGTGTATGGGGTTACTGATGGTACTCTTGTTCAGGCGAGAATTGCTTAGCATTTTGGCGCTGGACTGCCCCTGGGAAGGACAAAGGCTGATATGTGGGGACATTTCTTCTCTGTGAAAGGGACAGTGAGCTAAAGACTTGGTAGAGTCTCTCCCAGGAGTTATTCACCCGAGAATAGGTCATTGGGCTGTGTTTGTGCTGGTAGAGAGATTCCCAGACCCCCCTTTGTTTTGCATAAATTAACTTTGGGTTTCACCCTAAGTTAACAGGGCGATCCAGACGTGGACCCCTTGCTCACTGTTCTTAGAGAGGCAACAGTTTCACCTCACTGATGATGCCCAACAAGGCTGAAACACGTGTATGGGGTTACTGATGGTACTCTTGTTCAGGGGAGAATTGCCTAGCATTTCGGCGCTGGACTGCCCCTGGGCAGGACAAAGGCATATATGCAGGGAAAGTTCTTCTCTGTGAAAGGGACAGTGAGCTAAAGACTTGGTAGATTCTCTCCCAGGGGTTATTCACCCGAGAACAGGTCATTGGGCTGTGTTCGTGCTGGTAGAGAGATTCCCAGACCCCCCTTTGTTTTGCATACATTAACTTTGGGTTTCACCCTAAGTTAACAGGGCCCTCCAGACGTGGACCCCCTGCTCACTGTTCTTAGAGAGGCAACAGTTTCACCTCACTGATGATGCCCAACAAGGCTGAAACACGTGTATGGGGTTACTGATGGTACTCTTGTTCAGGGGAGAATTGCCTAGAATTTCGGTGCTGGACTGCCCCTGGGCAGGACAAAGGCTGATATGCGGGGAAATTTCTTCTCTGTGAAAGGGACAGTGAGCTAAAGACTTGGTAGAGTCTCTCCCAGGGGTTATTCATCCAAGAACAGGTCATTGGGCTGTGTTTGTGCTGGTAGAGAGATTCCCAGACCCCCCTTTGTTTTGCATAAATGAACTTTGGGTTTCACCCTAAGTTAACAGGGCGATTCAGACGTGGACCCCTTGCTCACTGTTCTTAGAGAGGCAACAGTTTCACCTCACTGATGATGCCAAACAAGGCTGAAACACGTGTATGGGGTTACTGATGGTACTCTTGTTCAGGGGAGAATTGCCTAGCATTTCGGCGCTGGACTGCCCCTGGGAAGGACAAAGGCTGATATGCGGGGAAATGTCTTCTCTGTGAAAGGGACAGTGGGCTAAAGACTTGGTAGAGTCTCTCCCAGGGGTTATTCACCCAAGAACAGGTCATTAGGCTGTGTTCGTGCTGGTAGAGAGATTCCCAGACCCCCCTTTGTTTTGCATAAATTAACTTTGGGCTTTCACCCTAAGTTAACAGGGCGATCCAAACGTGGACTCCTTGCTTACTGTTCTTAGAGAGGCAACAGTTTCACCTCACTGATGATGCCCAACAAGGCTGAAACACGTGTATGGGGTTACTGATGGTACTCTTGTTCAGGGGAGAATTGCCTAGCATTTCGCCGCTGGACTGCCCCTGGGAAGGACGAAGGCTGATATGCGGGGAAATGTCTTCTCTGTGAAAGGGACAGTGAGCTAAAGACTTGGTAGAGTCTCTCCCAGGGGTTATTCACCCAAGAACAGGTCATTAGGCTGTGTTTGTGCTGGTAGAGAGATTCCCAGACCCCCCTTTGTTTTGCATAAATTAACTTTGGGTTTCACCCTAAGTTAACAGGGCGATCCAGACGTGGACTCCTTGCTTACTGTTCTTAGAGAGGCAACTGTTTCACCTCACTGATGATGCCCAACAAGGCTGAAACACGTGTATGGGGTTACTGATGGTACTCTTGTTCAGTGGAGAATTGCCTAGCATTTCGGCGCTGGACTGCCCCTGGGAAGGACAAAGGCTGATATGTGGGGAAATTTCTTCTCTGTGAAAGGGACAGTGAGCTAAAGACTTGGTAGAGTCTCTCCCAGGGGTTATTCACCCAAGAACAGGTCATTGGGCTGTGTTTGTGCTGGTAGAGAGATTCCCAGACCCCCCTTTGTTTTGCATAAATTAACTTTGGGTTTCACCCTAAGTTAACAGGGCGATCCAGACGTGGACCCCTTGCTCACTGTTCTTAGAGAGGCAACAGTTTCACCTCACTGATGATGCCCAACAAGGCTGAAACACGTGTATGGGGTTACTGATGGTACTCTTGTTCAGGGGAGAATTGCCTAGCATTTCGGCGCTGGACTGCCCCAGGGCAGGACGAAGGCTGATATGCGGGGAAATGTCTTCTCTGTGAAAGGGACAGTGAGCTAAAGACTTGGTAGAGTCTCTCCCAGGGGTTATTCACCCAAGAACAGGTCATTAGGCTGTGTTTGTGCTGGTAGAGAGATTCCCAGACCCCCCTTTGTTTTGCATAAATTAACTTTGGGTTTCACCCTAAGTTAACAGGGCGATCCAGACGTGGACTCCTTGCTTACTGTTCTTAGAGAGGCAACAGTTTCACCTCACTGATGATGCCCAACAAGGCTGAAACACGTGTATGGGGTTACTGATGGTACTCTTGTTCAGTGGAGAATTGCCTAGCATTTCGGCGCTGGACTGCCCCTGGGAAGGACAAAGGCTGATATGTGGGGAAATTTCTTCTCTGTGAAAGGGACAGTGAGCTAAAGACTTGGTAGAGTCTCTCCCAGGGGTTATTCACCCAAGAACAGGTCATTGGGCTGTGTTTGTGCTGGTAGAGAGATTCCCAGACCCCCCTTTGTAATGCCATTCAAGGCCTACGAGTTGAGATGCAAGCACTCCAGGCGGAAAACCAAACGTTACGTCATCAGATCACTGCTAGAGATGAAGGAAGAGGTGAATTACCGGCAATGCCGTTTTCCATGCCCAATTACGACGGTAACCCCAAGGGTATAAAGGAATTTCTCGATGCATGCTCAGTTTATTTCTCTTTCACAAAGAAGACTTTTGAATCAGGAAGAGCATGTGTAGGGTTCTTAATATCCAACCTGATAGGTAATGCCTTGAAATGGGCAACACCCTTAGTAACGGCTGAAGATCCATCCGTAATGATTATGCCTTGTTTGTTCACAATCTTCAGACACGGTTCGAGAGGCCAGAGGTTCAGTACTCTACATATGAGGCACTATTGGATGTCAAACAAGGGAACCAAGATGTGCAATCCTACGTATCTCAATTCCAGGGGTTGGCTACATTGGCCGGATGGCTCGACACAGCTCAACAGACCACATTTTGTAGAGGACTGCATGAGGAGATAAAAGACGAATTAGCACGCCTAGCCAGACCAGAAACCTTTGCTGAACTAGTAACTTTGGTTCTACGGATTGAATTCAGACTTAATGAGAGACGCTATGAGAGGAGAAAGGGTCGAGGAGGTCAACCCCCTTCTATCCTTAAGGATCGACCTTCTACTGAAGAATCGATGCAGATCAGTGCTACCCGTGGACCTTTCACATCAGAAGAAAGGAGGCGCAGGCGAGATCTGAATTTGTGTCTGTATTGTGGGTCCTCCAAACACCAATTGAAGGATTGTACAGAGATACCGTCCCGGGGTTCGGGAAACGCTCAACCTCATGCTTCTGCAAGGGAAGTAACGGGGAGAGTACCACAAGTCCTTGCAACACCACCAGATCAGGAGAAGGAGTAGAGGATAACAGATTAATGGTTTTTCAAGTTTCATTATCCACCACAATTGGGCTTAAGATTCCAGTATTAGCCATGTTGGACTGCGGAGCTGCAGGCAACTTCATTGATATCTCCTGGGCTTAAGACAATCAGATCCTTCTTCAACCCAATAAGAGGATGATACCAGTAGAAGGAGTAGACGGACGTCCTTTATCTTCCGGACCTATCACCATGGAGACATAACCCTTGCAGATTTCAATGGGTAACCACAGTGAAGACATCATATTTGATGTGATTAGTGTGGCACACTTCCCCCTCATACTTGGAATATTTTGGTTGAGACTCCAAAACCCGTGTATCAATTGGAGTGGCAACCGATTGAGCTTTGATTCAGAATTCTGCGGAAGTAATTGCATTAAGGTACTACAGCCCGAGGTACAGTCTGCCTACTTGGTAGCTCAATCACATTTAACTATTTCAGCAGTTCCGGTGCAGTACAAGGAATTTGAGGATGTATTCGAAGATGTTCTGCCCAAACTCCTTCCACCTCATCGCCCTGAAGACTGCAGCATAGAATTTAAAGAAGACATACCCTTACCGTTTGGACAGATGTATCCATTATCTCAACAAGAGTGGGTTGCACTTAAGGAATATCTCAATTCCAACCTCAGCAACAGACTTATAAGAAAGTCGTATTCCTCCGGTGTAGCCTCTTTGTTTTTTGTAGCTAAGAACGGAACCAAAGAACTTCGCCCCTGTATCAACTACCGTGGGTTGAACAACATTACAGTTCGGGACAGATACCCCATGCCCCTCATCAGGGATATCCTAGAAGCAGTTAAGGAGTCACAAATCTTCACTAAGATTGACCTACGTGGTGCATATCATCTGCTAAGGATACGACATGGCGATGAATGGAAGACCGCCTTTCGAACACCGTTGGGGCTATTCGAATACTGCGTAATGCCTTTTGGTTTAGTTAATGCTCTAGTGTGTTCCAAAGATTCATGGACCGGGTATTTGCCAATATGCTCAAAAACTCTGTGGTAGTATATCTTTATGATATTTTGATATTTTCCAACTCTCTCCTTGAGCATCGCACTCAGGTTAAGGAAGTTCTTTGGAGGCTAAGGGAGAATTATCTATATGTCAAACCTGAGAAATGTTCATTCGAGGTTACAGAAATACCCTATCTAGGATTCATAATTTCATCTGCCAGAATTCGGATGGATCCAGACAAGGTTAAGGCCATTCTCAGATGGCCAGAACTTTCTTCGGTCAAGGAGGTACAGCGATTTCTCGGACTGGCAAATTTCTACCGCCGCTTCATTCCCCATTTCTCAGAGATTGTGTTACCTCTAACCTCTCTCCTTAAGAAAGGAGTGTCTTTTACCTGGAATCCAGCGGTTCAGAATGCATTTTCCACACTAAAGGAGTTATTCACAACAGCACAAGTTCTTATACAACCGGACCAATCGAAGCCTTTCATTCTTGAAACTGACGCCTCAGGAGGCGCTTTGGGAGCAGTACTATTGCAGGAGGACAAAGAAGGCCAGGAACATCCCATAGCCTATTACTCACGAAACCTTACCGTATGTGAACAGGATTATTCTGTACTCGAGCAAGAGCATGTGAGGAGTGAAGACATCTCTTACAAGGAGCAACCAATCTCTTTCTCATACTCACAGACCATAGGGATCTACGAGTACTCCAACAGATGGAGTGCCGTAATTCCCGCCATGCCAGATGGGCCTATTATTTTTCCAATTTCGATTTTCAGATTACCTACATTCCTGGTACACTGAATGGGGTAGCAGATGCTCTTTCCAGAAGTTGGCCTGATGTCAGACAGGAGAAAGTGGATTTCGATCAAAGAAGAGAAGATATTACCCAAACAAAGATTCATAGTTGTGGTCAATCGGTATCTTCAGAAGGTACAGGAGGAGTACAAGACCTGGACCAAACAAACACCTGTGAATAAGAATCTGCAAGAGAGAGAAGGGCTATGGTTTCACGGTTCATATCTTTTTTTACCCACTCAAGAACTCCAAGAACAAGCAATTCACCTTTGCCATGATCTTCAATTGGCTGGACATAGAGGTCAGAAGACCAATTATGAATTACTAACCCAAAGCTTTTGGTGGTCTTCGGTGCGTCCTGATGTTAATTCATATGTCAGGTCTTGTTCGGTTTGTGCCGGAGCTAAGGTATCTAGACAAAAGCCTATCAGACTATTACAGCAACCTGACCTACCCTCTAGCCCTTGGGAAAACATTTCTATGGATTTTATTGTGGACCTATATCCCTCTCAAGGAAGAACAGCCATAATGGTAACTGTTGATTCGTTTTCCAAACAAGCCCATTTTTCTTCTTTAAAGGGAGTACCTTCGGCAGCAGAGACAGCTTCAGTGTTTCTCAGAGACATAGTAAGACTACACGGACTGCCTCAAGTAATCATTTCTGATAGGGGTGTTCAATTCAACTCAAAATTCTGGTCCATACTTTGTAGGAGCTAAGAATCCATAGAGCCTTGTCATCGGGTTACCACCCACAGTCCAGTGGACAGACGGAGAGACTCAACACTACTCTTGAAGAGGATCTCCGTTGTTTCTGTAATAAGGAACAAGATAATTGTGGATCCTTGATTCCCATGGCAGAGATTGTATATAAGAATACCTGCCACACAGCTATTGGTATGAGTCCTTTTCAGTGCACTTACGGCTACCATCCCCACTTTCTGCCTGAAGTCGGGTTCAGCAGTACCAAGGCGCCATCGGTGGACAAGGTATTGGCTGAGCTTCAACAGATACATCATTCTGCTCAACTCACCTTGGAGGAGAGTAGAAAGAACTACAAGAGATACGCTGACGCTAAGAGAAGACCAGTTCCACAAAGGGGTCCAGGGTCACAAGTCTGGTTATCCACCAGATACTTACCCAGGTGGGCACGATTAGGCTAATTCACCCCAAGATACATTGGTCCTTTCCGGATAGAGGCTAAAATCAATCCAGTAGCTTACAAGCTAAAGCTACCTGCTCGATTCAGTAGAATACACCCTGTATTCCATACCTCCTTACTGAAGAATCATTTTGATGATCCATTCCATAGAAAGACCAGAAAGGAAGTTATCAAGACTTCTCCAGCTCCAGAAGAGTACGAGGCAGCCAGATTGATAGATTCACGATACAGACAAGGAACATTGCAATATCTGGTTCATTGAAGGGTTACCCTATTTCTGAAAGGACCTGGGAGTCTAAGACTCATATACATGCTCTGGACCTGGTGCAGAGGTTTCACAGATTGTTCCCCAGTAAACGGGGAGGATTCAGGTATCGAAGGGGGCATACTGGCATGCATCAACCCTGGAAGATATGGTATTGATGGAAATACACCTAACATGGATACCATTAGTTTGTGGTAATGGTCTTGTCTTACACCAAGATGGCGTCCAAAACGTATATGTGTCATACGCACCGTAACACTGGTGCGGTGTATCATCATTTACTCAGAACATTGTACGCTGCCCCCTGTTTGCTCGTATTCTCTATACTACAGAAGCCTTTTCCAACAACCTTACCCTTTTTCATTACTGATTTGCAATCACTCGCGGTGCCGTATTTTCACAGGTTTATTTCTGTTTAGCGGTATCTGTCTGGTAAGATCACAGAGGTGTAAGCTCCTCTCCTTCTCCGGTAGCTATCCTCTCTCTTTCTGCCCTTTTAGCTATCTATCCCTGTCTTTCGGGTCTACGCCCTTCATCTTTCGCGCTTCCCTATTTTCTTGCCTTACCTTGTTTTATTCCGCTTTTCCTTCTTTCTTTCTGTGTGTTTGGCGGCAGGAACCTTCTTCTTTCAAGGTCCTCTTGCAATATTCTTTCTGGTCCAGCCCCCTACCTGCCATACGGATTTCCAGCTTTCGGTACCGCCTACCTTACGGTGTCGCCGATCCTACGGTGCCGCCAGTCTTTCAGTGCATGCTGGAACCTGCAGTACCAGTCTATACTACTCAAGACAGTACTTGCCTTCTTGCTCACACTGAATCCTTCCAGCAATTCCAGCCAGCTGACTACCGTATACCAGTCACGTCCAGACTCCAGTTAATTCATCTCAAGCTGTAACCACTTGTTCAAACAGAGTCGCTTCTATTGGACTGAATTGTTATTGGACTACTCCTCTCAGGTCCATTTCGGCGGATCCAAGGACTACTTCTGCTACACAGGGTTTTTTCAGCCAACGGCTTTTTCCCTGGAATTTGGGACTGGCTCCTGGGAGGTCGCTGGATTTGGTACCAATCCGGTCAAAGTGGCCTCTGGGGAGCCACGTCCTTATTTACATCAAAAGAAGTCTAAAAAGAAGGAGCCAAAGAAATACCGAAGGAGACAAGAGAGGGTGAACCCAACCTGCTCAATTGAAGACTCAGGTGAGGAGGAGTTGTGTGAAGGAGACGGTGAAGTTGTGAGTTTTGACACTTTGGTTTGTCTCATATTGATGGCGAGAACGCTGATCTTATGGATATTCCGATTAGTCAATGGAGGACTTTATAATAGTTTTTTATGCTGCTGCATAAATCATTACTGGAGCAAAATAAATTGAGTCTGTCAAAAATCCTAAAGACCTTTCATTGGCTCACCCTTTAGTAATGTATTTATTTTAAATTAGGCTGTTTAATTTTCAAAGCCTTAAGATTAGGATATCCTCATACATGGCTTCCAATTTAGATCTTCTGGCCTGGAGCCAGTCTTCATGAAATTAGAATAAACGTGTTCTGGAAATCCCTAAATTGCAGAAATTAAAGACTCAGAAACAAGTGTCTACATGTGCAGCCCCACTATTCTGGAATAGTTTACCTGACGTTGCTCTGATGGCTGATTGGTTTTAGGAAAATTGGATAAAATTACCTAAATCTTTATTGGTACAATATATATGTTGTCGTAGTTCCTATTGAGTAATGCTATTTCATGTTGCCCTTGTATTAATATTGCTTTTTGTTGTTTTTTTACCTGTTGTCTGGCTGCTGATTATTACATTTTGATAAAGTACACACTCTCTAAATACCTTAAAGAATAGTAAAATCGTGTTTAACAAATACATATTATTTATTTTCAACACATTTATATATGTTTATATATGTTTTTTTGTAGAGCTTGCAGGGTGGATAGATTAAATATGCACAGAAAAGATTGCCTTATGTAGACCACTTATTATAAAAAAGTACACTATGAGACATAGGTTGATTGTGTTTACATTGGTATATGAAATGCATTATGGAAGAAACACTGTTTTGCTTGTCTTTTGACTGTTCATTCATCAATCAATAAAAGGAGCATGTTAATCATTTTAGATTTAACTGTTTCATTTGTGAAAACCTTAAAATTAGGAAATCACTCATTTCTGGCTTTTAATTGACATCTTCTGGCAGAGAGTCATACTTCACGAAATTGGAATATGTTTGTGCTGGAAATTCAAAAGATGAATAAATCACAGACTCTGAAATAAGTGTTTTTGTGCACAGTCGAGCTATTTGGGAATAATTTACCTGAAGTTATTTGGACGGCCTCTTCTTAGATTGATTTTAGACAAGAAATCGAAAGCCTTTCTCTTTCGTAAATAATAATTAATGGTTTCCTGCCATCAGTTTATCTTTACCTTTAATTGAGTTTAAATCTGGATGTTATGATTGTAATATTCGTGTATTTTATGGTGTTTTGTTTTATTCTTGGAGTGCAGTGGTCTCTTGTTGATTTTTTTACCTGTTATACAGATAATACAATTTAGATAGGTTTGGCACTCTTTAAAGACCTTAAATGCAAAAATAAATCAATAGATAAATCAAATGAGTAATACATTATTTATT
The DNA here is from genome assembly GCF_040938575.1 of Ambystoma mexicanum. NCBI lineage: Eukaryota > Metazoa > Chordata > Amphibia > Caudata > Ambystomatidae > Ambystoma > Ambystoma mexicanum. The sequence goes on along the minus strand of NC_090941.1, from coordinate 136,988,498 downwards.
TCTAATATATTTTATATGTTCTTTTGTAGAGCTCTAAGGTTCGATGGATTAAATATGCACATAAAGGTTTTCCATATGTACACCATCTAATACAAAAAAGAACACAAGTTGTAAATAATTAGCCACAAAGAAGGTGATGATTTATTTTGCTCAGATAGGTCGATCGTGTTTACACTGGTATCTGAAATGTAATGTGGAAGAAACAATATTTTAGTTTTCTTTTGAATGTTATTTTATCAATAAAAGGTGCATGCCTTCGAATTTAAAATAGGCTGTTTAATTTTTCAAAGTCTTAAAAATAGTAAAGGAAGACTCAATGTGACAAGAATAACATTTACCTGATGATGACTCCCTACCGCTGACAGCATCTTGATGTAGAAGAAAGAATCCGGATGCTACTGGAACAAGCCAAGATAAAGGCCTGGCCAGAACAAGGATGGGATAAGGAGGTCTATAAGGGCCATAGCAGGATGAGGACAGGAGGGAAGTTCATAAGGACTTGTGTTGAAGTAGCACAGGAATAAAAGTAAGGCCACAAGGCCACTGATGGAATAAGCATGGGGCCAGGGGGAAATCCACAAGGTCCGTCATAGGATGGGAATGGAATAAGGTGATCCATAAAACCACCATAAAATGAGGGCAGGAGAGGTGACAAATATAAATGGTACTGCTACCACCCTCTTATGCCTGTTGCTTTGTGGCGGTGAGTCCCCCGGTCTGTTTGCTCCCGACAAACTGCTTTTGGGTTTACTATTTTTGGTCAGTCAGACCTGGTTATGGGAGATGGTAGACATTTGGCACACTGTGATCCCATCTCATAGTTGAGTGTTCTCAGTTTGTGGGCCCATTTGTTGTCCTTCTATGCCACGGCCAGGGAACTTTTTTCATGCAGTCTGTTTTTGTACCAGTGATTCAATCCCCTACAGTCTTAAGTGGCCATTTAATCATTGTTATTTGCTGTTACCTACTGTAGGTAGATCTGTTTTTATATAGGATGCCTGGTGAAAGGAAAATGGTAAATAAGGTTATATCGAAAAAGCATGTAGTATGTTCGGCAAAAGTTCAATGCCCTTCGACTCCTCCAAGACTGGTTTTAGGAATTATTTCCTCAGGACGTGTCCCCACGGCTGATATTTTATGCGCTAATACGGTCTTGCTGTCTGAAAGTGCAGTGGCTACCCCAAGGGCTACTTCTCTGTCCCTTAAGGGGGATCGCTTATCTGAAGTGCAGGCCCTGAGCTTGCGCAGAAGGCAAAGGTTGCGCATGGAGAGGGTGGATGTGTCCTCTGACACCGGCGATGTTACAGCTTTGTATTGTGAAAATAAGGAGATGGCTTGTAATACGGCGAAAGTAACAACAGTCGAGGCTACTAACCATGTAGTGTTATCAACAAACGTAACGAGTACTTATGTGCCGATTTCACCTATAACAGCGTTGACTGATGTAACAGGGACCAAGCCCAATCCTGAGCCCCAAGATTTCTCTACAGCTTTGTTACGGCGAAACCAGGAAGATAATCTGCAGAAGCAGACCACTCCCGGGAAATGGGTGGCGGTGAAAGCCAACATAATCAAAGAACTGAATTTGTGTAGAAACTTTGATGACTTTTGTACATGGATGGACTCCCTGGACAATTGTGTAGGGAATTACCATATGATCAAGGTGGACAAAATATGCCAAACTGATCCTGTTAACCCTCCTGTGATTCATCAGTATGCAAACCAACCGAATAACTGAAGTAAGTTGGTTCACTGACCAGGGAAAAATGGATTGGGCCCCACAAACTAACATCAGATGATCTTAGCCCTACCACTGGCCTTCATTCAGCGACCAGGCCTCCTGTGTTTCCTCCAGTAGCAGTGGAACGGATGGGAGGCTCTAATACATTACCTCTTGTAGATGAACTTAAGTCCAGACCAGGCCATATTGTCTCTGGTCGACCCTGTCACTTATTTCTAAAAATGTACGAGTAAAGAAACTGTCTATGCATGTTACTGACGGATAACACTTTAAAAAACCTTGTCATGGATGATAGGAACGTTATCAGCAATAATATAGAGAAGCCAAGGGGGGAAGAACTAAGAGATGCACTAAAAAACAAAGTTTTAGCCTGGTTGCGACAAAGAACTGGGGTCAGGCTGGCCAAATGGGTGTGGTCCGACTCTCAGACCTGAAGATATTACGCAGGCTTGAAATTAAGGAGTGGTGCACTAAGGAAAACAGTGACTGTGTTTGAGTAGGTTGTGGGTCCAGCAACTTGCCTTTCTTTCTTAGTAACTGTACATGCATGCCGAGGTGCTTGTTGAACTTACATCTTATAGTGGGCTAGGTTTTTGGATAATAAATCCTGCGTAAATGGTTTTCATGCTTTTCGATGATGTATTGTTTATGTTTTCTCTTTGTAATGTATGCAGGCTCCAGCAACTTATAAATAAATAAATAAATAAATAAATAAATAAAATAATAAATGAAAGTAACAAATTAATGTCCAGAGGGTTGTCTGATGTAGTCAGCAACTCTCTGTGGAGAGGCATAGGTCGGCCGCAGAAATGCTAAATAGTATCAAAGGGCATCAGGTGCGTGATCTCTGAATAGGCAGAGTCCTGCACCAGAGACAGACAGTGGCAGAGATCAACAGTATACAGGATTAAAAAACAGTCTCGGTCTGCAGGGAATGCAATGGAACTCACTATGGGGAAGTTGCAACAGAGTGGAAAGCACTTGATGAGGGGCATCATTGTGGTGGATGTACAGGCTTGCAGAAGTGTTGTCAGCCATAAGTCACATGCATACATGCTGCAGCCTAGGCATGCTTGGAATCTGAGTTCTAGAAGAGTCCCTACATGGTGCACTGTCAACTTGCAGTGCAGAGCCAGTGTAGCACCAGCCAATCCTCCATCACTTGTCCGATATGGGGTGATATGATATGATGTGGCTTTATAACGCACCTGTACACAAGTGTTTCTAGGCGCAACAAGACAAGGAGGGGGAAAAGAAGGGGGGACAAAATAACAATCTTACTAGGCCTTGTGTCATTGAGATTGTGCAAGTGTAGGGGAAGAGGGAAAGGGAGAAGCACCAGGGGGGAGTGGAAGGGGGAAGTGCAGTTAACTCACAAGTGCAGCCAGCGGATGGCTCATAAGTGCAGAGAGAAGGGACTGTAGGTCTGCAGATACAGACCCTTAAGTGCTGGGGAGCCGGAGGCAGTGCAAGGGCAACTGGACATGCAGGAGCCTGGGCCCGGGTTCAGAGGGTGACCAGGTGACCAGTGGTAGAGCAGTCAGGTGCATCAGCAGGGGAAAGGAAGAGAGAAAGCGGAAGCAAAAAAGAATGTCTTGAGTTGCTTCCGGAACTGGAGGTGGTTCTGCTGAAGTTTGAGAGAGGCAAGGAGGCTGTTCCAGAGGGAGGCCCCAGCTGAGGAGATAGATCTGCCCCCAACTCTCTACTTGGAGAAGCATCTGACCCTCAGAGAGTTGGAGGTGGATGAGCGGAGAGCTCGAGAAGGAAGATGTTTTGGAAGAGAAAGTTGGAGGTAGAGCGATCCCAGTCCCCAGAAAGCCTTGTGGACGATGCAGAGGGTCTTGAACTTGATCCTTGCAGCCACGGGGAGCCAGTGAAGAGATTTCAGAGCTGGAGAGATACGTCCGTGGGCTTGAGCCTAAGGACAAGGTTCGCAATCCTGTTCTGGATAAGTTGTAAAGGTCAAACGAGGTAGAGGCAGGAAGATTTAGAAAGAGGCTGTTGCAAAAGTCCAGCCTAGAGAGGACCAGAGTTCTGGAGACAGTGAGCTTCTGTGGGAAAGTGAGAAAAGGAAGAATACCTCTTAGGAGGTGCAGCTGATAGTTTGACTTCTTAGAGTCACCAGAGATCTGAGGAGAGAAGGAGAGGGTGTGGTTGAAGATGACAACAAGGCTCTTATCCTCAAATGAAGGAGCAGGAAGAGGGCCCAGAGTGGGAGGCCAGAAAGAGAGAGGAAAGGAGGGAGTGGGTGTCCCAATGAGGAGGATCTCAGTCTTACTGGCATTAAGGTGGAGATCATTGGCGGCACACCATTCTTGAATTGCGGCCAGACAGTCTGGTATGAGAGAATAAGTAGAGGTGGCTGAGGGGAGTCTGAAAGAGAGCTGAGTGCCATCTGCATAACATTGAAAATTGGAGCAGAAAGTAGCGATGCAGTGGGAAAGAGTTGCCAGGTAGTGATTGAAGAGCCAGGGAGAGAGGTTAGACCCCCGGGGAACATCACAAGTATAGAGAGATATGGAAGAGAGGAAAGACCCCAGTTGGGCCTGAGAGGGTCAGTTGGTGTGAAAGGAAGTCAACCAGGCCAGGACCTGATCAGTAATACCAAGGTTGTTGCAGAGGCGATTGAGCAGGATGGCATGGTTGACTGTGCCAAAAGCAGAGAATAGATCAGAGAATGAGGACAGAAGGGAGATTAGAGTCAAGATTGGAGAGCAAGTAGTCACGGGTGTTCAGAAGAGCAGTTTCCGTGCTTCTGGAAGCTCTGAAGGCAGACTGGTGGTCATGGAGGCAACCAACAGATTCAGTATGTAGATTAAGCTTGGAGATGGCCAACTTTGGCAATAGGTTGCCCAGGAAAGGAGTGATGGAGATCGGGTGATAGTTAGCTAGAGAGGAAGGATCAGCATAGGGCTTCTTTAGAATTGGGTGCACAAGACAGTGCTTAAGGGGAGGGGAAAGCTCCAGTGGCAAAGGAGTGATTGCAGAAATTGTCCAAGGCTGGGGAAAGGGTGTCGATGTGGTCCTTCATGGTTCTGGATGAGCAGGGAAGAACCTGCTTTGATGAGAATTTCATAGGTCTGACTTGTCTAGAAACATTGTCATGGGTGGACAGGGAAAGGAGGAGAAAGGAGGAGGAGAGAAGACCTCAAACGGGCCAGGAGTGGTAGTTGAGGAGGAAGAGGAGGTAGAGGAAGAGAGGGTTGACAGGATGTCCTGAGTTTTAGTAGTGAAATGAGAGGCCAAGGCCGTGCAGAGTGCCTGGGAGGGAACAGGAGAGGTAGAGATTGCAGCAGGATTGGCAAGCTCCTTGCAGATTTTGAAAAGTTTGGCTGAGTTGTTAGATGCCGCAGAGATGCGGGCTTGGATGTAGGCTCTCATCTTAGAGAGGACAGAGAGCCTGTACTGCCTTTGGAGCAGGCGGCAGGCCAATTTGTCATGGGGGGCGCCCGATGCCCTCCACTTCCTCTCTGCCACCCCAGACTTGCGTTTAAGGGTGGCAAGGTCGGAATCATACCAAGAGTTGCAATTGGATTTGGGCTTCGAGCGGATCCTCATGACATGGGCAAGGACATCCAGAGTGTTAGAGATAGAGAGATGAAGGTTAGAGAGGGCTGTGTCAGGATGTGAGTCAGCCAAAGGTGCAAGAGGAGGATAGAAGGACGCGCCGAAATATGAGGTATAATTCATTCCCATAACCCACATGGACTGGGAGAGAATGAGCAGCAACATTTTAGGGCATGATACCAAGACTAGCTTCTGCTGGACCAAAAACTTGGGTTGAATCACTGGGGTAAGAATTGTCACCCAGGCCACACGATGGAGGACAAGCATGATTTGTGTGGTCATGCAGTGCCCTGGTAGAGGACACCTCATGGGTGCGATGAGGTGGCCATGATGAAATAAAGTATGGTTCCACCTTATTTGGAATGACTGGTCAGCAAAGAAACATACGGCAAGGCAAGACGTGAATTTATAGGACAGACCATATCTAGCGGAGAGCTGCAAGAAGATTTGCATACCCATCACTTCCTGTTACAATTATGAGTCATTTGTATAGGGCTCATCTTCCATTGGTAAGACCTTGTAGCTTCGGGGGAGTTCTCTGGATTTCTTGGGGATGTAATCTGACATTTCATAACAAATGGCAGTGCAGTTATACACTGCAGACTGATATGTATTTGAACAACTGCCTACGTAGGTCACAGCGGCATCAAAATGGCATTTTGTGTTGAATGGCACAACATAGCAGGACCTTAGTGGCCTGTTCCTTAACTGGAGTGGTGCTGCGAGTTGTATATTTCACTTTTGCAGCATGGTGGCTGGTGATGTCAGTTGCTAGTTCTCAATGCATGTGTGGCCGAGCAGTGGTAACTGGTATATTATAGGTGGCCAGGTGCCGGCCATACCCTTCCCGGACACACTGATTCTGGAAAGATTCTAAACTCTCTTTAGAAAATGGAGCAACTGTATTTCACCTACTCCATAATGTAAAGGGAGCTTGCAGAGCAGAGAATTTGCACTTGAAAACAAATAAAATATTCATATTCTTTGCACATGGACAGACTGAAGCTCCATGTCATCCTGCAAATTGCACTGTAGAAGCCCGGGTGAGTGCCATTGCACAAAAGCCATGAGCCTAGCACACATCAAGCACTGCATGGCCACAGGGAAATCAGAGCACCCGTGACAGTGATGTCACAACCTTCATGTTGTCCAATGAGGGCTGAAGATTGAATGCCCAGAGAACACAATGAAGGTCTTCATCCTGCCCAGTCCCTGCTTTTATCAGCTGGAGTTGTGGTCAGAACGCTGACCCCTCACCCTGTTTGATTGAAGAGCAGGGAGAGATGAAGGCCGGTGCATGGCCCTCTAATCCTGTGTGCAGCCTTCTGCCACCATATTCCATCAAAAAGGGACCAGACCACGAGAAAGGACATCAAAGACAGCAGAAATGTTACGTGTATTTGTAGGCAAGTTGGGAATCTTTGCTTTTGCCTGCAAACGAGTTTAAATGTATGTGCTCACATGTGTCAGTGATTGTGTGTGTGCATGCATGTGCCTGTGTGTGTGTGTTTCTGTGTGTGTATGTTTGTGTGTTTGGTAGGGGAGTGGGGCAAGTTAACTGGGGACATCGAGAGTCTCAAGCATGACATGAACATTGGGCGAAAGGCCCCATCAAAATTAAAATGTGTATTCAGTTCAATTCTAAGACACATTTTTTGTTGGATAATGGAAATATTATAACAAGTTTTACAGGGCAATGTTGGCATACATTGGACACAGTCAGCATTGCAGCGTTTTTACTGGGCAATCCTTTCATATATTGGGCACAGTTAGCATGAAAATGTACTTTGCAGAGAAATATTGCTGGCATATATTGGGCACAGTCAGTATGACAATGAGTAGTTTACAGTGCCACGCTAGCATGTATTGGGCAAAGCCAGCAAGACATTGGGTCTCATGAGGTTGGAGTTTTTTCAGTGGTAAATCTGCCAAATGTGCTTACCATTATGGCCACTTGTCCCGTGGGTTTACCATACAGTTAGAAGTGGTAATTCTGCCAAGAATTGGTCTTAAAGTGGCGGATTTAGCTTCAGCGTTATGCTGGAGGAAAATCCTCCACTTTAAGGTCAAACCTATAGTTTGGCGATGTGGTAAAAACAGCAGTAATTGCATTCCCGCCAGAAAAATGTGGTGGTAATGAGGCCCAATGTGTCTTTACAGTGTCGTGCTGGCATCTATTGCCCACAGTCAGCATAACATGTGTTTTTCCAGTGGAAATACTGGCATATATTGGCAACATGAAAGTGGAGCAGAGTTAACATATTGCTCTGACAGCCCTCATGATCTGCTTTGTGCCTGTTTTGTGTTTAATAACTTTTATTTAATGTTAAAATGCAATAAAACAACAGTGATACGTAAGTTATAAGGTACATACATATACAGGGCAATATTATGACATTTCATTTTATTAAATTATATGCATGCACACACACACTGTTTTCAGATAGTACATTAAAAAGATCAATGCAATGACAATAAATACAGTACACAAGAATTATGTGATTTTTCATAAACATACCTAATACTTATATAGGCAATTAATAATATATTACAGAGGTACTATATTAAGGAGGGCTACACCCACAGGGATCCCTGACAACAATTTTAAATATAAGAAGCACAAAAATAAAAGCAACAATATTTCCAAATGATGAAAGAGGACGAGGGTAGGCTGTCCATAAAGATAGAAACTAGGTGAAAATGTGGAGCAGCTTCGGACCAACATTTTCCTGTGGGTGCAGAATGAGGGGGTTCAAAAACTTTATCTAGACAAGAAAAGGGTGCAATTTAAGCACATATATCGGTAGATCAATGAGCGAAAGAGCTTCTGTGAGTTGAAAAGAAGGAATTCAACCAGGCTTGAATAGAAACAGTCAAATTATGTGTAACAACTTGCAGACAAGTGCCACCAATAAGTTAAGCAATTTTAAAGATTCAACTGCAGCCAGTTCAGAATCATAAAGGCAACCCAACAGAATATTTTTAAGTGATAATGCAGACCGAAACTGGACATTATTCTTAAAAAATCCAAATCTTAGACCAAATGTTTATGATGGATTCATGTTATGTTATTTCATGTTATGTTATGTTGACTTATACCATGCAGCGCAACCATTCAGGGGTGGTCTACAGGCGCTCACGTGGATCTGCAAGAAGGAGGACAGGGTTGGTTAGTGAGAGCAGATGGATAGGATAGGTCCAGAACCAGGAGAAACTGGCATCTGTGTGTGTTGGATTGCAGATGGTTTATTGCAAGCACTGGCTTTTTGTATCCACAAGGGGGGGCCCAGTGCTTGGATTGTTTGTTGTATGCATGTGTTACTTATGCTGGGTGTGTGTCTGTGTGTTTTATGTGTAGATTGGCTGATATTTAATTTTGTGGGTGAGAACACTGGCTTGTTGGAGATGTAGGGGTAAGGTCCAGTCTCTGGGGTTGTTTGTTTTTTGCAAGTGTTACTTATGTTGTGTGGGTGTGTGTGTGTTTGTTTGTGTGTAGTTTGGCTAGCCCAGTGGGCATGTATAGTATTTCAGTAGTGTGTTTGAGGGGAGCAGGAACGGGTTGGTTAGTACATTGGGTACTCTCAAAGTTCTTGGCTGTGGCTAATCTTTCCCAACTCTATCTAAATGTGACGCATGGCTAATCTTCACAATTCCAACTAAATGAGATGCATGGCTAATCTCCACAATTCTAACTAAATGTGATGTATGGCTATTTTTCACAATTCCAACTAAATGTGATGCATGGCCAATCTTCACATTTCTATCTAAATGTGTCACGTGTCTAATATTCTGTCTACATGTTATGCATGGCTAATCTTCACAAAATGTATGTTGTAATGAATTTCCTGCCCCCACTATACATATAGGTACAACACCTTTCCTGTGCCCAAAGTATATCTATATGCAACACATTTCTTTCAACAATTCAGTACAATGGCTAACTATGGAGCACAGTACAATGGTAACTATGGAGGGAAGCCCTGTTCACGATAGTAGTAGTGTAAGAGTGGCAGGTGTCTGGATCACAATGATGCTGTGCTCCCCTCCGTGCCACCTTACGATGGGTAATTATATGGCATGGGACAGTTCAACACTATTTAACTAAGGGACGCAAAACAAGGGCTAACTATAGGATGCAGCACAGTTCAGCAAGGGAATATAACTCGCCTCTACCAACAGTTCCGACGTGAGGTATGGCTACCTTGGTTAATTTACACTCAATCCAGGGTATATCTATCTAACGCCCTTAGGCTGGCAACCAAAATGGCTACCTTACACAATGAGGCTATATGATACTAGGTAATAAGAGTGGTGGGGATTTAATGGAGTACAGTAATGGCTGTACTCCCTACCGACACTACACTTACCTTTTCAGTTGCAATAGGTAGACTGTGCCAGGCATCCCATGTTAACACAGATGAACATGGAGGGGGGCTGCTTCAGAGGGGGCTGCCCTTTGCCTCTGGCCCTTAGCGGGCTGCTCATGCAAGCTGCATTGGCAAGATCCCTGAAGAGGGAACTTCTGTTCACATAACCGCTCCGACAGACCAGTCCACATGGGTGAGGGCGGGCAGAGGGAGGGCAGGGAGGCAGGAAGCGGGGGAAGCAAAAAGTAATATGGAGAAACAAGCGAGAGCAAACCAGGTCTGGGGGAGGTGGACAGAGGGGAACAGAGGGCGCATTCACCTCGACCCCTGGACTTGAAGCCCAAAAATAAATAAAGAATGAATGACCCAGCTGACTTAGAGAGTCACATGACTGCTCCGTTGGCCCAACCCACATGGGTGAGAGGGGGCAGAAGAAGGGCAGGGAGGTGGGATGCATGGGAAGCAAAAAGAAATATGTAGAGACAAGAAAGCAGGAAACGGGTTGGGGGGAGGTGGACAGAGGGGAACAAGGGTTGCACTCACCTCTACTTCTGGGTGTGCAGTCCCCAAAAAAAGAAAGAATCCATGGTTAAATAACAAATGTCTCAAATACACAATAGAAGTTTTACAAGACCAGAAAACATCCTGCATTTAGGTGCCAAACCTAGATCATATTTTCTGAGTAAAACGTGATCTGTGCATTATAAAGACTGATATTTGCATAAGACAAGATGTTACTGCAGTGAAGTAAGTTTGGAATCAAATCTTCTGCCAAATTCTAAGAATACATTGCAATGAACCTCCAATCCGACTCATCTTTATCTTTGGAGGGATCTTCATTGCCTCCTAAACATGTTATACACACTAGAGGCTTTGAATGGATGTCCCCTACTAGAGAAAATTATGAGATTAGATGAAGGACCATTGCACAAGTAATTATAAGCATGTAGAAAAGAACACATGATCTGATAATACCTGTGAATGTCAAGCACACTTTGGTCATATTTAGAAATAAGATGAAAGTACATGATATAACTTTACACTTTATAAACTTGCTTAACTTTATAGATGCCTCAATGAAAGCATTTCTTTTTTTAAAGTCTGTGGGGGGGTCTCACCTATTCATACATTTTGCTGTACAAAAGGATTATTATTATTTATTATTATTATTTATTATGTGTAATAGAGCCAGACACACATGGGCCTCAGAGAGCTAAAGAGGGAAAGAACAAGAGAGGAGTCATCAAGAGAACATAGGATATGTAATCAAACAAGACCAAACCAGGAATAAATCGGTCTTAAAGACTTTTGTAAAGCATGAGGTGCAAGGAATGTGGTGGAGGGAAAGAGGCAGACTGTTCCAGAGAGTTGGGGTGGCAAAATGAAACATGGAATTGCTGGTACGCTGCAGCTTGAAGCGACTGACCTTCAGCTGAAAGGAGTTCTTGGAGCAAAGGCATCTCCTTAGAATAGAACATTTGATGCGACTGGTGACTGGCAACCAGAGCCTTGGAGGCATTTATGTGCCAAAGTAAGAATCTTGTGCTTACCATGTGCCTGGACTGCAATCCAGGTAGAGACTGCATAGCAGGAGAGATGTGGTTTCCGGCGAGCAATATTACAAACAATTTGAACCGTGCTGTTCTGAATGACTTGCAATTTTTGAAACTTGGCTTCTGAGGTGCCCATGAGGAGGCTGTTGCAGTAATCCAACTTTGAAACCACAGTTGCCCTAACTTGACGACAGCAGTTGCTATCAGAGAAGTAAGGTCTGACATGTCTCAGTAATCTAAGATAGTGTGCACAAGAGGATCTAAGCTGATTGATATGAGGAGTCATAGAGAGTTCAGAGTCCAAGATGAATCCAAGTGTCTTAACTTTGTCAGCTACTTCAATGATGCAGCCAGAAAATAAGAAGGAGCAGTAGGGGCGGTCTAACTTCTTGATACATTGACTAGTACCAAGGATAAGCAACTTGGTCTACTTATTATTCAGTGCAAGGGAATTGGTATCCATCCAGGCCTGAATTCTGGAATAGACTTGATTAATAGCCTGGGAGTGTTTGTCGTAATCACCAGATCATTGCAGTAGCATCTGGGTGTCATTGGCATAATTAGTGTAGCTCACACCCATATGGTCAAGATGAAGATTAAAGAGGGGCTGGGGATAGATGTTGTAGAGGGTGGGAGCTAAACAAGATCCCTGAGGGATGCCACAATCAAGAGACGTAAGAAATGCAGAGGCATCACCAGCAAAGATGTTGGCTTCACTACTGGAAAGAAATTAGTTGACCCAAGCAGAGGCAGATGGGGAAAGGTTAGCATGAGCAGCAAGGCGGTTGACCAGGATGGAATGTTCAACCAGGTCAAAAGTGGCCAATAAGTCCAGTAGCATAAGGAGTGCCATGTGACCATGATCAATGATGTTGGAGAGGTTAGCTTTAAGATCAATCGAAGCAGTCTCATTACCATAGTGCAATCAGAAACCAGATTGACTAATGCTCAGGATATTGTAAGTTTCTATAAAGTGCTGATCCTGCAGGTAGGCAAACCTATTGAGAATCCTAAGCAGAAAAGGAACGCAGGTAGTGAGCCTGTAGTTGGAGGTAATTAGTGGTTCAAGAGATTCTTTCTTTAAGAGGGGAGTGATCTGGGCCTGTTTAAGATCACTGGGTACAAAGGCGGCATCAAAGGAAGTATTAAGAATCTTGATGATAAGAGGTATTCATGAGTTAGCACTAGGGCTGTACCGAACTTCGGCTTCGAGTCCCTATTCTGCCGAAGTTCGGCTGAAATACAGCTATCCGGCTTCGGCAGAATAGTTTCTGTTTAGGGACTCGAAGCCGAAGTCCACTTTCTATGATTAGCTGCCCTCTCCCTGTTTGGGAGATGACAGCCAATCATAGAATGTTTGACAGTGTTCAGGCTGCAGAAGCCAAACAAGCTGTTTGCCTATTGGCTTCTGCAGTCTGACCACAGCCTAACGTGTTGAAATAGGAAGCGAGGGAAGGGAACAGTTCTTCCCGTCCCTCACTTCCTATGCCAGCACCCGGACCCAATCACCAGGTAAGTGACGCCCCCCCCCCATACCCCCTCATCACGGTGAGGCCGCGGGGCCTCAGGGAACCCCCGCGGCCTCACCGCAATAATGTTTTGTTTGTCGGGCCACCGGTGCAAAGCCGGTGGCCCGACGTTTATTTTGCATTGAGGGGCCGCTCCTACAGGAGCGGCCCCCCCAGACTCATGAGGCCGCCGGGGCACTTTGCCGACCCCGGCGGCCTCGGTGCCCCCCATCCCCCTCACCACGGTGAGGCCGCGGGGCCTCAGGGAACCCCCGCGGCCTCACCGCAATAATGTTTTGTTTGTCGGGCCACCGGTGCAAAGCCGGTGGCCCGACGTTTATTTTGTATTGGGGGGCCGCTCCTACAGGAGCGGCCCCCCCAGACTCATGAGGCCGCCGGGGCACTTTGCCGACCCCGGCGGCCTCGGTGCCCCCCACCCCCCTCACCACGGTGAGGCCGCGGGGCCTCAGGGAACCCCCGCGGCCTCACCGCAATAATGTTTTGTTTGTCGGGCCACCGGTGCAAAGCCGGTGGCCCGACGTTTATTTTGCATTGGGGGGCCGCTCCTACAGGAGCGGCCCCCCCAGACTCATGAGGCCGCCGGGGCACTTTGCCGACCCCGGCGGCCTCGGTGCCCCCCATCCCCCTCACCACGGTGAGGCCGCGGGGCTTCAGGGAACCCCCGCGGCCTCACCGCAATAATGTTTTGTTTGTCGGGCCACCGGTGCAAAGCCGGTGGCCCGACGTTTATTTTGCATTGGGGGGCCGCTCCTACAGGAGCGGCCCCCCCAGACTCATGAGGCCGCCGGGGCACTTTGCCGACCCCGGCGGCCTCGGTGCCCCCCACCCCCCTCACCACGGTGAGGCCGCGGGGCCTCAGGGAACCCCCGCGGCCTCACCGCAATAATGTTTTGTTTGTCGGGCCACCGGTGCAAAGCCGGTGGCCCGACGTTTATTTTGCATTGGGGGGCCGCTCCTACAGGAGCGGCCCCCCCAGACTCATGAGGCCGCCGGGGCACTTTGCCGACCCCGGCGGCCTCGGTGCCCCCCACCCCCCTCACCACGGTGAGGCCGCGGGGCCTCAGGGAACCCCCGCGGCCTCACCGCAATAATGTTTTGTTTGTCGGGCCACCGGTGCAAAGCCGGTGGCCCGATGTTTATTTTGCATTGGGGGGCCGCTCCTACAGGAGCGGCCCCCCAGACTCATGAGGCCGCCGGGGCACTTTGCCGACCCCGGCGGCCTCCGGCCCCCATCCCCCTCACCACGGTGAGGCCGCGGGGCCTCAGGGAACCCCCGCGGCCTCACCGCAATAATGTTGTTTGTCGGGCCACCGGGCCAAAGCCGGTGGCCCGAGATTGTATTGCATAGGGGGGGCCTAAAAAAAAACAAACTATTCGGCTCACTATTCGGCTCCGGCCGAATAGTTGACAAACTATTCGGTATCCGGCCGAATACTAAATATGCTATTCGGTACAGCCCTAGTTAGCACAGGATTTAATGATAGAAGCAGGACAGGTATCTCCATTACATGCTGTGAGGTTGAGGTTATTCATAATTTACCTGATTGTGTTTTCAAAGACATGGTTGAAGAAGAAAAGGGGGACGGTAGATTCAGGAGGATACATTCAAAAGGTTATTCTGAATGGTTGTTAGTGTTGCCTAAGAATTTCTTGCTGTAGTTTACAGAGCTGTACTTGAATATATTGCTGAGCTTTGAGCACTGGCAGAATTAATATGTCTTCTACAGCAATAGCGTTCTTTCCACCCCTAGATTCTCCAGAAAAGAGCAGGAGGATCAAGCTTCACTGTCAACGCTGCCACGCTGTGGAATGCCCTCCCACCTTCCAACAAAGATGACCTCTGATACCTGAACTTTCGCAAACAAATCAAAACTTCTCTTTTTAACAAATATGCTTGATTCTATGCACTGTAACCATCACTACGATGCCATGTAACCACGCCATGTGAACCTCGTCTGTATACTACCATGCCATGGAACCACGCCATGTGTAGTACGACTGTATATGTAACCCCCAGCGCTGTGATATCTCCGGGTCTTGGCCGCTAGCAACAAATAAAATAAATAAATTATATAATATATATTGTGAGGCAGGCCTCATAATTATTCTTCGGATGAAGCCAGCATGGAAATGTTGAGTTTACAGTGAAAACCAGGGTCACATGCTTGAGAGGTAAGGATATGATAAAACGTTTGGTCATAGACTAAAATGGGACATAAGAATTAATTGCATTGTGAGATGTCCCAGAAATGACCCTATACTTATAATAGATAACGTACAAATGTTTAATTGGCAAGATATGTGATTTACCATTAAGGGTTAAAAGAGAAATGTTGAGTTGACAGTGAAAACCAGGGTCACATGCTTGAGAGGTAAGGATATGGTAAAACGTTTGGTCATAGACTAAAATGGGACATAAGAATTAATTGCATTGCGAGATGTCCCAGAAATGACCCCGTGAATGAATAAAGGCAGTTACAGAGTTTGGTTAGAACATTTTCAAGTCTGAATGCAGTACAGTTTGTCCATGGTAAAACATAGAAGTCAGCCTACCAAAGGTACAAGGTCACTGACCTTTAGCCAATAATCCTTTAGTCCTGTTTGACTTCTATTCACACTTAGATATGTTCATTGTTTTTTTGTCAGATTATCTCTAATTTTGAATGTAGAGACTTTTGATTGTGTAGTTATTTTCTTTCATGACCGATAGAAAGGGTGAGGAGATAGGATCCCAGGGCATGGCAATGTAGTTGGAATTTGGATATGGCTCGATGTGCCAGTTATAGATCCCAGAAAAAGAAGTCATGGTTCTAGGGTAGCATGCATTAATGAAGTGCCCACCATGACTCTTTGGGTGGGTGGTGGGTTAGCCACGGTTGCTAGGTGCTTCTACCAACAGTGTGATGCTAGGCCCAGCATGGGGTGGGGAGGATTCCATGGCTTCCCTCAATTGTCACCTGTAGAAGGCAGGGGATCACCACAGGGAAACACTAGAGATTAACATGCCTTTAAAGGACATCTGGGTTGAATACAGGAATACAATCACTCTACCTTCCTGGAAAGCAAACTATGGCCCTTTAAAGGAGGACCCTGAATTGACTGTAGGCAAGATTTATAGTGATAACATGAGATTTCCCTGATATTGAACCAAGACTATTTTACTTTTCTTCCCTTGCCTAGGAGACATCCTACATGACCTTTGTTTGTTTACCCATTTTCAGCTGGCCCTCCTGTTTGTAAAGTACTGATTAAATGTACTTAAGAGTACCTATTTGCCTAATGCCATGTGGATACCATTCAACTTTCTGACAGATGGTGTCAGAGTGGGATCCTTAAATGATAGACCGGAAGCACATCTATGATGTCCCGTTCCCATGTTAAAGGTCATTAAGACCTCCAGGATTGCCACTTTAGGCATCAGACCTTCCGTAGAATCTGCTGGGTTTGATCATTTTAGCAATGGGAATAGTGACATACCCACGGGAATCCAAGCATTGGTCACCGCTGGCTTGAAGATCCATCTTCCTCAACGAACATATGGGAGAATAGTTGCCAAATCAGGATTAGCTCTGAAATATGCTATCATTGTGAGAGCCGGTGTCATGAATACAGACTTTGGGGGGACTTAAGCGTAAACCTAACAGGTCCCCACCACCAAATTTCGGCAGAACTCAAAAGTGAGCCCCTTTGTGATGATGAACTTCCTGGCGGACATATGTCATGCAGATCTATATCATTGGTCAAGAAGCAGTGTCTGAGGGTCCAGGAGGCTTTGCAACAGGATTGAGTGGAAAGAAAATGGGCTAGGACTCATATCAACCTCCCCACTTTGCTGTTTTCGTATTCAGTTGATTTTTCTTTGGTGCGGCCGACAGAACAAACAAAATGTTAATTGTTGGAAGTCTCTATGTGACTTATATGAAATATATATATCCCCCCCACAAAAAGTTTAGCTTGTTTTTTTCACTTTGGTTCATTATATTCCCACTTCCTACTGCTTTCATTTTATACTGGCCGTTTCAACCCCCCGTTTTTTTCCCCTACTTTGGTCTTTAACCTCAAACCAAAAGAATGTCCCCTATCCGTGTTAATACATTTCTTAAGTAAATACTTTAGTTGTGCCGCTCCTCTACTCCAGTGAGTCAAAGTCTTCTTCCTTCCCTGTCCTTGCTTCTGGCATCAGACAATTGAGGACAGGGGAACTATCAGGGAACTTGTCACACTTCTTATGCTCATCTTGCCGAAGTCATATGATGAAAGGAAAAAACAACTTCAGCCCAACATACAATTATGTGTGTTTTATATGAGATAAAAATCAAAAATCAAACAAGAGAAGTGTATAGTGAAACATCAATTATTCACAATAGCACATACGTGAAGTGTACACAAAAAGTAACATTCATCTTCTTATACTCAATTCCTAATCAAAAGAGGATATATATTGCAACACTAAATATTTACAATAACATATACATAAAGTATAAATAAGAACATACATTCATTTTATGAGAAATCTCCTAGATCATATCAACTGTAACATATTGTGTCACTTAATTATTTCAGGAAGCAAAAGACAAGATCATTTTACATGCTGACATATGCTTCTAAAGTACACACCTTCCCAAAGTCACAAGTTCTTTGTGTTGTTACTGGAGTTATCTTCACTATCCTCCTAGTTTGTATGATCTTTGGAGTAGATGATCTGGGTCTTGACTTACAAGATATCTTTGTATTGCCTACGTGTCAAGGTCAAAGTTTCACACTATGTAGAAAATGGCAACTAGACCACATTTGTCTTCAATGTTGCCTATGGTGTGTTCACGTTTCGGTGGGTTTTGTACAAATGTTCTACAACCACCTTCTTCAAGGCGTCCTGTTGGTAGACCCTGTTTTAAATGTAGAGAGAAAAAGAAGTTTGAGTGGTTCTCAAACTAGAGTGCTGGTACACGCTCAGCATTTACATAACTTAATCATTTTTACTCTAGTTACCGGCTGTGTTTCAAAAAGGTTGGTAACCGAATCCCAAAGTCAATGGACTAGTCCGGAGCGGAAGGATCAGAGTTGAATTTCAGTACTCTGTTATCTTTTCAAGGTAAGGTCAGGGTCCGTGCAGCCTCTTGTGCTGTACGAAGCTGCAAATGAGGTTGGTTCTAGAACAGTGGAGACAGAGGACCTCATTCCGAGTATGGAGGTAGTCATGGCGCTATTTACGCCATGACTGCCTCTCATACCGGTACTGTGTCCGGTTTGGTGAGATGGGGACTTACCGGTCCAGTCTGACCTTGGTGGGACTGGTAAGTCCCCATTCACCAAACCATTCCCCATTCCCATTTGAGCCCCAATAGGGCTCAATGGGAAGGGGGAAGTAGCTAATAATGGTACTGCAATTTGCGGTACCGTTATTGGCTCTGATTTCCCTTAGCGGGACCCATCCTTACTGCCTGGTAAAACCAGGCGTTAAGGAAGGGACCCGGTAAGGGAACTCGTAGTAGGGTGCAAAGGGATTATCGGCAATGATGTCCTTAACGGTGCCCGGTATCCCTTTGCGCCCACCTCGGAATGAGGCCCAGAGAAGGAAAAAGAAGATATAAAAGTTGATTGTTTGTGTTGTAGGTTCCTAACATGTCTGTACATGTTGGGAAATTGATGTATATATTCACCTTTTCTCCAGAACCGCAGGCTGTCAGGTGGACTTTTCCTGTCACACTTGGTGTACCCAAAGCTTGTTGAGGCCTCCTCTGTGCATTGGTATCTTTAGTGCGTGTCTGTATCTGTATGTATAAAGACAAGTCTCAGGGGATTTATAAGCCTCAGGTTGTATCAAGATAGAGGAGTGAAACTAGCCAGAGACAAAAGGCACGGTGAAATTACATGCACGAGAAGCGTTTGAGCCAAGAAAATGCCAAACCGTATTTCTCATAAGGATCTACAGGTTATGTGTGCCTTTGCGCACCCTATCTGTGTACCATATGCTCCATGCTAGCATTTCCTGGGGAGAGTGAGTCACCCCCTTCCCTCTCCCCGTGCATTGTGAGGCTTGTGGGCCATTATGGTAAAGTTAAAACCCATGCCTCAAAACCCAAACAGCAGTGTGTTAACTGGGAGTGAACTAGTTTGAATGTATCACCGGCTCACCTTGAATTGTAGCCGTGTGCTGGCTTGTGTGCGTGGCTCCCGTGAGATGCGATCCACGTCCTCCGTCCCCAGTTTGACTCACTGGGCGTTCTGCTTCCGGGTACGCAAAAGCATAGTTATGGCTACCGCGTCTCCCGTGGCAGTGCCCATTGGGTTAGGGAAGTCATGCGGGGTGACGTAGTTGTAACGTAGTATAGTCATTGGCTACCTCTTAGTAGTCATGGAGCCTGACTATGCATATCGTCTCGTAGCCCTGTTGCTAGTTCTCCAGTCCAGAGAAATAACGTAATTGTATTCTGTTTGAAAACAAGAAAAGGGATTGAAATCTAAGAGCTTGCGAAACAGTATGTCCCATGTGTTACCCATGTGTGGTGGAGCGAGTGTGCACGACTAGGGGGGATGTAATTTTGTACATTTTCCATGTATTTGTTACCCCATAGGGTGGGTTGAGGGAGCAATGTATATTGGCATACACAGTCTGTATTATGGTTGCTGGTGGTACGTGTTCTGATGGATCATTGGCCAGCCTGGTTTTTGTGTTGGATGTCATGCGAGCACCGTCCACAAGGAGTCACATATTTTGTGTGAAATGTTAATGGTACGTGCTAAATGCTCATGGGCTAGTGTTTCTAGCAAACCGAAGTTGCAGTGTAAACATGCTGTTACTGCAGTTGGGCGTTCCATGGTGCTGCCAAAAAATTCTGCACTATGCTTAGTTAGTGCTCTGAGTATGGTGTCCTCAAGTCAGAGCTATATTGGTATGGTCCATATGTTCCATAGCTGGAGGTCTGTTAGTCAATATTATCCCTGGATTGGTTGTATGCACCCATCATCTGTAGGGCCAGTTTCAAGCCATTCTATGTATAGGCAAGATATGTGTGTGTGTGAGGGTCAGTGGATAGTTGGTTGAAAGGATTCATTGAGGTTGTGTTGGTACGCGTCCAGGTGGTGTATCCATCTGGATTCCCTGTGTGCTAGACTCTTAGATATATCCGGTCCTCCTTTTTCCTCCTCCAGGACCCACCACATCACATCATTTGGGGAGTGTCTAGCTTCCAAATAGTGTGTCACCAGAGGGGCTGTCAAAGTCTTGCATCTTATCCAGGATCGGTGTTCTGATATTCTCAGATGTACTGCACGTGATGTCTGGCCCACATATTTCAGACCACAAGGGCACTGTATGCAATAGACCACATTTTCGCTTTTACAATTCGTGAGGTCCCGCAGGAACCCTTCGCGTTGGCCTATTTTGAATGATTTGAGTTTAGTGGTAAACTTACATGCCACACAGTTCCCACATGGATAGTGCCCCTGCATTGGTCGCAGAGTTCTTTGTGCCTGGTGTCTCAGGTCTGGTTGAAAGAGAGAGTGCACCAATGCTTCTTTAATGTTTTTTCCCTGTTTGTACGCAAAGCGGGATGGTGGGTCATCCGGTAGATTGAGCCTGGCTATATGCCAATGCTTCCGAATGGCTTTCTCCATCTGCGATGTGTGTGTACCGTGGGTAGTTACACATGTCAGGTGGTCATCTGTTTCGTTGTTCGTTGTATCTTGGGGTTGTAGCAAAATTCCCCATTTGTATTCAGGGCTCTTTTTGCTGCTTGGTCTAGTAATGATTTAGGATAACCCCTGGTTCTTAGTCTGGTGGAGAGGTCCTTAGAGTGTTCTTTTAAATCCTCTTTTGACTTACAATTCCTCCGTATCCGTAGGAATTGTCCATATGGTAAGTTTGCTTTGGTGTGATCTGGATGATTGCTGATATGAAATAGTAAAGTATTGAGATCTGGGGGTTTGCGATGCAGGTCACATTCCAGGGTTCCATCTTTGTGTCTAATAATCAGATCCAGAAATGGGATTCTGTTGGTACTGTGTTCTATTGTGAACTGAATGTCAGGATTGCATGTATTAAGCCACTACCAGAATTGTAGCAGGTGAGTCACATCTCCCGTCCATATGAAGATGACATCGTCAATGTATCTGTACCAGGAGCTAACCTGGTTATGCCCCTGGTTTGCCCGAGAGAACACATATTGTTCCTCAAAGTTGGCCATGTATAGTATCGCCATGCTAGGGGCAAAGGCGGCCCCCATCGCGGTTCCCTTAGTTTGCAGGTAAATTTGGCCATCAAACGAGAAAAAGGTTTTTCTTAAGGCTATGGACATTAATTCCAAGATAAAATTGGTAGGTAACCTTTGTTGTAGGGGTTCCTCGTGAGCCAATCGTGTACGCATTCTATAGCCACGTCTTGCGAGATGTTAGAGTACAACGATTTGATGTCCATAGTCACTAGGATCTGTGTTAGTGGGTCGAAGGCCTTTCCCTCCATAATAGTGATGGCATGTCTTGTGTCATGTAAATACGTGGTTGTTTGCATACTTAGGGGTTGTAGAAAAGTATCTACAAATTTGCACAGTGGGTCCAAAATGGAGCCACATCCTGGCACTATAGGTCGGCCTGGGGTATTTATAGGGTCTTTATGGATTTTGGGCAACGCATAGAAACAGGGAGTTCTACCCCCTTTCCTTATTAGGAATTCTGCTTCTTTTTGAGTTATCCACTCTCGTTGTATTGCAAAATCAACAGTTTCCATGATCTCTTGTTCCAGATTTTTAATGGGATTAGTGCGAAGAATGGAATAGCATTCCCTGTCGTCCAGTACCGCAAGTGTGCCATCTTTATATATTGGGGCACGGACATATTGACTATTGCACCTCCCTTGTCCGCCGGCTTTATTATTATGCCTTTATTGTTCTGGAGTTGCAAAAGAGCTTGCTTCTCCTTCCAGATGAGATTTTACTTCAATTTCATCTTTCTGGTTTTTAATTTCTCTAGGTCTTTGAGAACATATTTCTCAAAAGTTAAGAGTTCTGGTGGCACTTGATTATCTGTTGGAGTAAAATTGGATGGTTTATGTAGGCCAGTGTCTACCGTTTCTTCTTGTGTGTCTTGCTCGTGTTCTCTAAAAAAGGTTCGGAGCCTGACTTTCCGTAGGGAAGTACGTGTCTCCATCTCTAGGTCATACCTGTGAGTTTGTTTAACTGGGACAAATGTTAATCCTTTATTCAAAACAGCGCTTTGTGCTTCGGTGAGCTCAATTTTAGCCAGATTGAAAACTGGTGTCATTAAGGTTTCAGATATAGGTGTTAATATCTCGGTCTCCTCTGGCGTGGCCGGGTGCCGGGTCTGCCTCCTCTGGCTGGAAGGCCCCAATGCGGGTGTCCCCATTGCTGGTTGCCAAATCCTCCCACTCCTAAAAAAGGAAAGAACTGAGGTGGTGGATAAGGATCATTTGGTTGTGGTTGATTTAACTGTTGTCTTAGTTGATCATCCGATGATGACCCACTGCTGGAGCCTGAAAAGTTGACCCCTCTTTGTCGATTTTTCTGTGCTCTTGGCGTGAATGTTCCCGGTGGACCTCCCTGATTTGGATTAGGGACATAATTGCCTGAGATGTAGGGGTAGACCACTTCAAATTAGAAGTCTTTTATGTCTTTTTGGAGTTTTTTATTTTTTCTGGCTAACGTTGCAGTCTTGAAGTCCTCAAATTGTTTCTTAAGATCGACTAATATGTTTTTAGCATCTGTGATCGTGGTGCTTTCTTGAAATTTAGTCTCTTCTATATCCAGTTCTTGTTGCATCTGATGGCTCTTTCTCTGTGCTGTCGTGATCGTCAGGACCATAAGGTCCCGACTGCATTTAGTGGTGATAAAGCTGAAATTAGTTACATATTCTTTGTTGTCCAAAAATAGGCAAGGGGTGTTTCTTACAATAAGCCCTGTTGGTATAATACTTGCTCTCAAGTATTCTCGTAAGAAATGGGCATGTAATTCTGTGCGGAATGTTTTCTTTTCTAAACGTAAAATATTATCTCCAGTGTTTGTTGAGATTGTGGGAGAGTTATTTCCCGCTGTGTCAAAAATGATGGTCCTGATAGAGTATCCTCAATTTGCTGATCAGTAAAGCTTAGGGTAGCATTCTCCGCCATTCCTAGTGTGTTCGTGCCTTGTCTATCCCCGAAGCACTATGTCCCCTTTTCCGGATTTTTCCAGGGTCAATATTTCCCTTGGGAGAGTCAAAAGAAGAATTTGCTGCACTGGTTTTAAATGGGGTCCTTAATTAGCCTATATCCTAACCTATTTATACTACAGACCTAAGCAACACGTTGCCCATGGTGGAATCAAAAAAGCGAACCCTAGGGTTCTAGGTTGAAACTTAATATTGGTAAGGGGACTGAGCCTCAATATTGCTAATTTCTCAAACCAAAAGAATGTCCCCTATCCGTGTTAATACATTTCTTAAGTAAATACTTTAGCTGTGCCACTCCTCCAGTGAGGCACAGGGCCTCATTACGACCCTGGCGCTAATGGGTTAACGGCGCCGTAAAAGGCTGCGGCTCCGTTAACCCATTAGCGCCTGATTATGAGGTCCCTTTGCGGTACCCGACCTTAACGGCTGGTCTACACCAGCCGTTGAAGTAGGGACCCGCAAAGGGACCTTGGTGCTAAGTACGGTACCGCAATTTGCGGTACCGTACTTAGCGCCTTCCCCATTCTCATAGAGCCCTATGATGCGAAAATGGGAATGGGGAAGGGCCATGGTTCAATGGGGAATTACCGCCCCTCCAAACTTGGAATGGGGTGGTAATTCCCCATTGAACCATGGCGGACCCGTTACAACACCGGCACCAACCATGGTGCTAATAGCGCCATGGTTTAGCGCTGGTGTTGTAATGAGGGCCACAGTCTTGTTCCTTCCCTGTCCTTGCTTCTGACATCAGACAATTGAGGACAGGTGAACTATCAGTGAACTTGTCACACTTCTTAGTCATATGATGAAAGGAAAAAACAACTTCAGCCCAACATACAATTATATGTGTTTTATATGAGATAAAAATCAAAAATCAAACAAGAGAAGTGTATAGTGCAACATCAATTATTCACAATAGCACATACGTGGAGTGTAAACAAAACGTAACATTCATCTTATACTCAATTCCTAATCAAAAGAGGATATATATTGCAACACCAAGTATTTACAATAACATATACATAAAGAAAAAATAAGAACATACATTCATCTTATGAGAAATCTCCTAGATCATATCAACTGTAACATATTGTGTCACTTAATTATTTCAGGAAGCAGAAGACAAGACAATTTTACATGCTGACATATGCTTCTAAAGTACACACCTTCCCAAAGTCACAAGTTCTTTGTGTTGTTGCTGGAGTTATCTTCACTATCCTCCTAGTTTGTATGATCTATGGAGTATGGGTCTTGGACTTGCAAGAGATCTTTATATTGCCTACGCGTCAAGGTCAAAGTTTCACACTATGTGGAAAATGGCAACTAGACCACATTTGTCTTCAATGTTGCCTATTGTGTGTTCACGTTTCGGTGGGTTATGTACAAATTTTCTACAACCACCTTCTTCAGGGCGTCCTGTTGGTAGACCCTGTTTTAAATGTAGAGAGAAAAAGAAGTGTGAGTGGTTCTCAAACTAGAGTGCTGGTACACCTTCAGCATTTACTTAACTTAATCATTTTTACTCTAGTTACCGGCTGTGTTTCAAAAAGGTCGGTAACCGAATCCCAAAGTCAATGGACTAGTCCGGAGCGGAAGGATCAGAGTTGATTTTCAGTACTCTGTTATCTTTTCAAGGTAAGGTCAGGGCCCGTGCAGCCTCTTGTGCTGTACGAAGCTGCAAATGAGGTTGGTTCTAGAACAGTGGAGACAGAGAAGAAAAAAGAAGATATAAAAGTTGATCATTTGTGTTGTAGGTTCCTGACGTGTCTGTACATGTTGGGAAATTGATGTATATATTCACCTTTTCTCCAGAACACCAGACTGTCAGGTGGACTTGTCTTGTCGCACTTGGTGTGCCCAAAGCTTGTTGAGACCTCCCCTGTGCGTTGGTATCTTTAGTGCCTGTCCGTATCTGTATGTATAAAGACAGGTCTCAGGGGATTCATAAGCCTCAGGTTGTCTCAAGATAGAGGAGTGAAACTAGCCAGAGACAAAAGGTGCAGTGAAATTACATGCACGAGAAGCGTTTGAGCCAATAAAATGCCGGACCGTATTTCTCATAAGGATCTACAGGTTATGTGTGACTTTGCGCACCCTATCTGTGTACCACGTGCTCCATGGTAGCATTTCCTGGGGAGAGTGAGTCACCCCCTTCCCTCTCCCCGTGCATTGTGAGGCTTGTGGGCCATTATGGTAAAGTTAAAACCCATGCCTCGAAACCCAAACAGCAGTACGTTAACTGGGAGTGAACTAGTGTGCACCCTCAGTTTGAATGTATCACCGGCTCACCTTGAATTGTAGCCGTGTCCTGGCTTGTGTGTTCGGCGTCTTTAAACCAAAACTTGTTTTAATTTCAATGATGTTTTCGCTTTTTTCTCTACAGTTCTTCATCTGTTAGAATTGAAGCAATCCACGGCCAGACTTTTTGTTGTGCCAAACAGACACATCTTGAATGGAGCGTGTGCATTTCAGTCACATCACATCAAAGTACAAGCATCCCCCTGCCCGGAAAGTGTATGAAGGCTGTGAGCCACCTAGCAGCACATGAAGCAAGGTCAGGAAGGGCCACAATCTACTACAAGAGTGAGAATTCTATAAATGACTAAATATATCCCTCGATTTAGCGGGGAGGTTAGGAAGCTGGTTCCCCCTATTATTGATCTAATGTGGCAGATGGGAAAGTGTTGAGGGTCATTCTTGCCATGTCTCTGTCTATTTCCAAAGAAAGATCCGCAAAGAAAGGGCAAGTGATGAGATTGGGAAAACCACACGCATTACACAGGGCAGCAGAAAACAGATAGGCACGGCGCCTGTTGCAAATGTCTGTGTGAAGCCTGCAGCCCACAGGTTCGAGTCCTACTCAAGTGAGAACAAAGAGCACCCTCAGGTTGAGTAATATTGGCACTTCATATTAAAAGTGCCGACAGCATTTCACAACAACCCA
Source organism: Ambystoma mexicanum (assembly GCF_040938575.1). Lineage (NCBI taxonomy): Eukaryota > Metazoa > Chordata > Amphibia > Caudata > Ambystomatidae > Ambystoma > Ambystoma mexicanum. The sequence goes on along the minus strand of NC_090941.1, from coordinate 136,962,636 downwards.
AACAGTTGTTGCTGTTATGAGTATACAGACAACAATTGTTTTTATTATAGTCCCACTGCATCCCCACAAAGGCACACTCATTAGTCTGGGGTATGCAAATATTCACTGAGGAAGGCCACCAACATATTTGATTAAAGAAAGGAACACTGCAAAAACGTATTTTCTAAAAAATTGAATAAATGTCTTTTAAATCAATAGTTGATATTGTGACTAATGCTTTATTGCTGAAGGGTGCCTCCATGCAAGAACCGGACTAAGAGAACATGCTATTTTCGTGTGCGCAATGGTGGATAATGTCCTGAGTTGTTTAACTGTCAGCAAAGTGAAGTCCACATCGCATCCTCTTTACGGATGTGTGATATGAACGCGCAAATCGAAGCAGGACTGGAAGCTGCTCTCCGCCAGCGTCAAGGTGACCAGATGAGACACATGTCTCCCAGATAGAGTTTCAAAAGGTATTTTTTTCCCCCTTGGAAAAATTGCATTAAAATGTAATGCTTGTCAATTGTGGTAATAACAAAAAAAATAATACAAAACTTCTGCCTGTGCCCGCTGCTGCTGGCCGCGTGGCAATCTGAATATATTGGTAATGTGAGGGTCTGATTAGTCCTGTAGGGCTGCCTACAGGTTAGCAGGCCTCATTTCCAATCTCTGACAAGCAATATGCGCCGTTTCATGCCTCAGCCTCGTTCCCGTGTTCAACACAAACTGGGGTCACTCTATATATGGAAATCGCTGTCCCCAGGGCACAAAAATTAAAAAAGGTGAGATTGCCGTTTTAACCTCCCTGGCCTCAGAAAATATGTTGCAGTCTGATACATTATACTAGTAGGAATTATTTATCAAGAAGATACAAGCTCGATATTTCAGAAATAATGAGATGTTCTGGTTTTGCAGCTGAAGCGTCATGGTCCAGGGACCCTCGCCTATGTATCCGGTGGAATTGGGCAACAGGAGTGAAAGAGCCCGGGCGAGTGCTATTGGAAAGTGTTATAAAGAGATGACGGTGTTGCTGCTAAAAAAGGATCTTGTGTGTCGTATTATACATGTGAAATGACAGGCTTCACACAAAACGAACACAAAATATGTGAATCAAGGATATGGCAAAACAATCAATACAGTGGCGCCCATAAAGGGAGGGAGAGTGAACAACTTAATAAATATATTTTTGTAATGTAAGTACATTTAAGATCAATGTTTTCTATTCAAGTCACAAAAAATTGTCAAATACACAATACATTTTTGTTTCTATTTGAAGCTTTTTTGACTGGCGTGACTTATTTTTTAATTTTTCTGGATTACAAAGCCTGTGTTTGCCTATTTGATCTATTCTATGAAAATATTTCACTGAAACCTGAGATTGTCATTTAGGATGTAACCCAGAATAGAATTTGGTCACGCATCCATGCATTTTCATCAAGTGCCAAAACACACGGGCTGTCTCCGCCCTTGACACGGACAACATACAAGGCACCTTCGCAAAATGCACCCACAACACACATGAAACTTATGACAAACGCCCACCTCACATGCGAATAAACAGACTTTCAGTCCTTTGCTCAAAGAAGTAAGAGTCTGAAACTGACCGAAGCCCATTCTGTGACAGTTACTGCTGACAAACATATTAAGAAATTACAATCTAGCGGGAAATACTCTTTTATGGAAGCATGTAGACACACACATTCATTACACGGATGGTGGAGAACCATGGCGCTATTAGCTCCATGGTTCATGCCGGTAAAATATCGGCACCGCCTTGGCGGAAAGGGGAATTACCGCCCCATTCCAAGATTGGCAGGGCAGTAATTCCCCCTTCCACCATTGCCCTTCCCCATTCCCATTTTTGCCCCATAGGGCTCAATGGGAATGGGGAAGGCGCTAATTACGGTACCGCAAACAGCGGTACCGTAATTAGCTCCCTGGGTCCCTTTGCGGGTTGGTTTTTAACGCCTGCATAAAGCAGGCGTTAAATCCCCCAACCCGCAAAGGGACCTCGTAGTAAGGCGGTAAGGATTTACCGGTACCGGTATTTTACCAGTACCAGTAAATCCTTACCGCCATCCGTGTAATGAGGCCCACAGTAAGGTAAAAGGCAGTGTAGGTAAAGTACATAGAGAGGTACATTACTTTTACCCAATTTACGCCCAAATTAATTTAGATCATCTTATTAACATTAAGGGCACTATTATAAAAATGCTCAACTGCAGTTTCATACTGAGCAAGGACAAATGGCTTTAGTACCAATGCAAATATAGGAGCACTTTTGCATGCGCAAAATTCTTTTGTCCATATGCAAAATGTGATTGCGGTTGCTAAATCTGCCATAATACGTCCCTAACCTTCCTTTAAAATAGTGCTGTCCTGACTTAAAAAAAATAGTCTAGAAACGGCCAAGTTTTAATGTGGTATTCATGCTATGTGTTGACCGCATAGTCATCGTCATCATCAAAAAGTATATTAAAAATAAATTGCCCAAACTGCACAACTGAAAAACATAAAAGTCACAGCAATAAAATAAAAGTACCATATGAAACCAGTACAAAGTACATACAAATTAAATAAATATGTAATAACACTCATGATGATATCTTCCTTGGTATTGTATGTTAAGCCACTACTAGAGAGCTTTCAAGACTCAACAAGTGTTCACTTTCTTCGGCATGATTGAAATAACATAATTCTACAAAGCATTTACTACATTTATATAGTGCATCGTTAGTAGTTGGGTGGTAAATCAATGGTAAATCTGCTGAGATACTACTAACCTCATATACTCTTACTGACACTCGGGAGTACGAGTAGTGGGATGGTAATGGCGAGTCCATAGGGCTTCATCGGGATGTTATACTGTGAACAGAAATTCCACACACTAAACCCGCCAGTTATTGGAGGTAAAGTAGAGGTTTCACCTCCATCTTTTTGCTGTAGGGGAATCCTCCACTTTCCCCTTGGAATTGCCGCCACCTTTACTGCACTGCCGATCGATCTCATAATGAGGCAGGTCTCAAAAGGGGTACAATATAATCTGATCTTGAGACAGTATATCATCAACAAAAAGAACACAATATGCATGGTAATCTCTTCTGGTTTACCATTGCATTTGACACCTCTCGTCCGCGATAATAGACCTCTTCTCATTATTTGAAGAAGGGATACCTGAATGAAACTCATCAGTGTTATATATCTTCTTGCAAAGGGGTTAGTTACAATTGATAGAAATTGTTCAACTCTCTTTTCATAAGAATGAGGAAAAAAAGTCCTCACAGTAATTTTACATTTTTAAATTGAATAGACCCTGCAAAACTCATTCTGTTTTAGAGTCAAATGGTTTTTGGAGCAACAATTTGGACTGAATAGACACTGATGTAGGAACCAAATATAAATTAAGAAAACCCAGTGATGCAACCTTCGCTTTAACTGAAACATGTGACCTATTAGCACATTGCTTGCTCAATAATATTCCATCTTTAAGAATACATTGATTTAAGGGACGCTTTCTTATTTAACAAATTGACAGCCATAGTAGGGATGGCATCAAGCAAAGTTTAAATGAAATTGAAATAGACTGGTTTTTCAGGTATAAAAGCTTCATAATGGTAGTATTTCGATCTCCAAATAAAGTCCTTAAAAAATGATGCTATGTTATATGTAGGATGGTCATTCCAGAGAGTGCCCACACCCCTGTGCCATACGTTACTAAACCACAACGCTTGACTTCATGGGCTTTCATAGCTGGAAAGATTGCCCTTCTGCCATACAGGTTAGAAGAACATAATATTCCTTCACTTGCCTGATTCATGCAAAGCACAATCTTCTCCAGTTGGGATTTCCAAGTGTTGGTACTTGAATATTTAACCCTAAATAGTCCAAATAGTTAACCCTCTAAGGACCTTGGTCTGCTAAATGAAATATAGGATTTTTATTCAATTTCCGTTGATATATATTCCCCTTAGATTTCAATATGTTATCCAAAAGATACAGTGATTGCATAGAATTGACTTACCCTGACAAGGGATAGTGTAGAGTGGGTGGAGTACAACTAATTAACACAAAATCATCAGCAGTGGACAGACATGCTGCTTCTTCGCCTGTCAAAGGGTTGAATTCCATAGCTTAGGTAGAAAATGATTTGTTTTGTGTTTTCGCTACTGGTTACCATTAAGTGGGGAAAAATAGCACCTATTGTAACAGTCGTAAAACACTACCAGAACGTGATATTACCATTCCTGTATGTTCAATGGAGACATCTCAATGCTTTGTGCATTGCTGTGCTCTAGCACGTTGAAGCGTCTTCTTTATGCTACATGGGATTACCGATAATGATCACAGACCAAATAATCGGACAGACCAAAGGAAGATGGTAAAACACTGCTTTAATCTCAATGAAAGAAAGAAGGGACAAATACTGCTATCAAAGTAGATGCTCAATTCTTCACACCAAAGTTTGCTTGCACAGAATGTATATAGTTTTACATACGTCATTCATAACGTCATCCTGCATGGCATTTCACACAAACCTAACGCCGGAGGGGTTTGGGGGATCATATCTACTTATAGAATAACATACGTGTTGATATCTCATTGGCTTCCCATTTTCTGTAGGACATGCCCTAAGCTATTCCTACACACATCACATACTGATGATAGCACAGAATATGGCAGTGGGCTAATAACTGTAACATTGTATATGAATGAGCATGGCATGCCTTTTGATTGGTTGGCAACCCTATCCAACCATGGACTTTCGGCTCATTCAGCAGCACATGAACAAAGTGAAACCTAGATGTTCAAGCAGCGTAAAAGTTATTCCTTGTTGTCCCAATTAATCCATTGTATGTCATCGACCAGATCCTTAGCCAAGGTCTATCGTTTGTAGTTGACCTCTAAGTCTGCTTAGTGTTCTGGGACATTCAAGGGAGTGTGAGCACGCCACTATCTTAACTCGAAGCTCTAATGAATAGCCTTTGTTTTAAGTTCTTCATCATGTGTCAGGAGACCAAGGTTTTGTCAATTTCTGTCTCCCGATTTCTGCTATTTGATTTAATTAACCAGGGTGTCATTAGCCTCTCTGGCCTTTAGAGATTTGCTCACTCCACCTCACATAGGCTTTTGCTTTCGTGATTGTTCAATACTTGGCATCAACAAATGTCCTTGCCCTCCTAATCTTAGCAGAAATATGTCTCATGCACAAGGTCTATTCTTTCGCCTCTCTCTGTGCCTTGCATCCATCTCTCGAAATAGCCTCGTTGACTTCAGGCCACCGTACTCCCTTATTCTGCACATGAAAACAGCATCTTCATCAATTCTTCAATTTGCGATCCTAGGCTTGTTTTTGAGATAGCTGAGTTTATTCTTCAACACGAGCCATCATCCATTTTCTTCCATTGGCCGTCCTAAACGTTATATATTTACACCTATTTTTAGCAAGCTTCTATATGCTTCTTCTACCTTGCATTACAGTGTATTTACAGTTATTGGTCAGCATGTTACTTCATCTTCTTGTTTTCATGATAACTTCATCACTTGGTACATGTTTCTCTTAGTGCTTCTGTTACATCGTCAGTTTTAAGTATTCTCATATTGTTTCGATTTAGGATTATATGTCTTCTTTATGACATCATATCACCATCATCAGGCTTCTTTTGTAGCGTTCATCCATGATTATTGGAGCCTGTCGTCTTTCATACATTCGACGCGGTATAGACATGTCACATAAAATCATGCATGGATTCCCAATGGTAGTCCTTTGTCTTCTACGCCAATAGGACGATGGTGAAAGGGCAGGGACTATGGAAAAGGCCTACACCGGCTCCTCTACATTCCCCCCTCTGGTCAAAAATTCAACTATAATCTTTTTTTCCTCCTTTTCCACAATTCCTGCTTCATCTTCTTCCACCATCTCATCATATTTTCTCTTCTTTAGGAGCCATATTTTCGTCACCCCCCTCAGGTGACCTACATTCTTTATGTGTTAATCCACACTCCAGGTCATGTGTCGACAGTCCCCTGTTGGTGAACAGAATATCCATCGTCCCACATACCTCTTCCGATCTTGGGGATAGTAGAACCTGGTTCCTGGAGGTGCAAGAGAACTTTTCTTGATGTTTTCTCAAGTACTTTCTTCAGTCATTGTTTTTTCTCCAGTAGCACTGTTAACGTCAATCATTATCTTCATCCCAATAGCTTTCTTGGCTGTTTTTGGGTATTGTCCAATGATGATCCTTAAGAGACAGAATCCTAGCAACATGAACACTAGTATTACTCCAAGTAGTTTGAAAGCATTTGGCAACCAAGATGGAATCCATAAAAACAGGGTTGAGAACCAATCATCTCCTTCCATCTCATCAGCTTCATCTTCCATTTTTGTATGCAAGGTCGTTAACATCGTTATTGCCTCTGTCAGGGTTCCATTTTTTCCATCATGAGATGGTGTAATTGTACAGAAAGAATGCCCGACTTTGGCACAAAAGACTCCTTCCATTGCTGGTATCAGCCTGATGACTCTCAATTCTTCTTTTATTGCGTTGAATCCTTTTATTTTTGCTTGGATCGTCTGAAGCAATTCCCATCTAGTGATCTGCAACCACTTGGCATTTACTGCAGCTTGAAGTCCTGGTATGAATATAGATGGCATTATCATGGCGGTCTTGCTGAATAGCTTGAATCAGGAATCAGGAATGTCTTCATAAGCCTTTATTGATTTTGATGAGAAATAATTCTCCCTTTTCAGTCAGCGAAGATGAAATTATCTCTTCCTTCTGTTATATTCATTCATTTTTGGAAACTCTTCAATGTCGAAATCACTTTCGGGAATCACTAGTGCTGGGACGTGCACATTTACAATGGAGCACACTCCTTCATCCCCAATCTTAAGGCAACTGCATGTAGGCTCTGGATCCGCAGGCCCAATATCAATCCATCAGAACTGCAGTTCCTCCATTCATTCCTAGTACTTGAATTATTTCTCTGCATCCTTTGTCCCTTCCAACATAGACCTTGTCATCATTCTTGAAGCAGGTTGTTGCATTCTTCAATTGTAGGATTTGCACTAGTCCTGCTTTGTTGTCAACCCAAGTTAGTAGTTTTTCATACTTGGTCCATGATTCCAGACATTCATCGTTCACCTTTTCCACTTTGTGGACTATGTCTTTCTTCAATAGGGTGTGCAGGGAATGATATTAGTCCATATTCCCATCCATTCCCAGTTGCTACAAACCCATACGCCAACAGCTGTGCTCTCTACCAACATCCTGGCTCTCCTGAGTTTTCAGTCATGTCTAAGCGATTAATTTTCTTCATGTCAACAGCTTGTATCTTTACTCCAAATTGGGATGGATACATACATTTTTTGTTTGTCCACCATAATCCACTCTCCATTCTTTTTTTCTTTACATGTGTATTTTCGTATGGAAAAGTCTGTCTTGATCGCCATCTTAAAGTTGCCCACTTCCCTTCAAATTGTCCTCTCATAGTGCATACTGCTAGATGACTGAGACATTTTGCATTGTATGGGGGATTTTCTCTTGCAATAAATGTTCTTACTGCATTCATGGCATACATTATTGATGAGCACACATAGCAACTCTTTTCTGATGTTCTCGCTCCTACTTCTTTCATGTGCTGGTGCCATATGTTATTTTCTAAATGAGCCGATTTATCTAAGTATGTGTTATACTTTCATCATCTTCTTCAGTATCTCTCTTTACTCAGGAAAGGTTTTTTTTTAAATATTAGAATGCCATGGGGTTTTTGGGTTCTTAATAGGGACAATAGGAATAATGGGATTAATGGGGGATATCTTATTTTCTGGCTACTGGCGGCTTATAACATTTGTAAATGCCAACGTTATAAGGAGAATGGTCAAAATCAAAATACCACTGAAAGCTCCAATAATAATAATGTATTTGGGACATCTTTTCCATGGAGCTACAGTTTTTAACTCTTGGAACATTTCCATTTCTTCAATTACGTCTGACATACACCAAATGCATCAATTTATTGCTTATTTATAACTTTATAGCAAGAACTGTAAAATAATCGCCAATATAATTCTCAGGACTATCGTATTATTTTTAGGGTTTCCAAGAAACATTACTATATCAGAATGCCTTCAAGAATACTGCAAGCAAGAATGCTTGTACAATGGGTAGCATGAGACAAATTAAGTATTCTTCTTTCTTTTCTTCTGACTTCTAGTGCTTATGTACCATTGTCTCTTCTATGTAATCTAGAGAAAGTGTTCCAGGATCATTATAAATCCATTACTTCTTATGAAATCCTAATCTAAACATTTTGCTTCCTCTTCTTTTGTCTTGTCTTGGCTTTTGATCCAGGATGTGGTTCGTATTTAATGAGGTTCTTCACTTGCTTAGGTAGGGGTAGCTGCAGGAGAGGTCAAGGTTTGTCCTTTGTAAGGTTTGACATCATGGAGGTGTATCCACGCTCGCCTGTTTTGTAATTTTCACAGCTCACTTCCTCCACTTCATGAGGGCTGTCAAAACGAGGGATGCTCCAGGTACGCACAAATTTATGCCCCAGCACCTGATCCCCTGGTTACAAGCTGAGCGGTTTGAGTGTCTCTTCTAAATCAATGGGCTGTCTGGCTTTCTGATTTTCCCTTGACCCGTCCCATCGATTCTGGAGCTGTTGGGACATAAAAGAAACACTTTCAGTTATCGTTTTTAGATAATCATGCATTTCATTGCCTAGAGTCCTCTCTACACTATGGGCCTTTGTATTTGTCCTTGTTGGGGGAGTGAGAGGAGTTCTCATGCGGCATCCAGTCACCAACTCATGGGGCATCAGATGATGATCTGAGCCAGGCTGGTTCTGCAGTGCATATAGAGCAAGGGGTATGCAATGAAGCCATCCCTTCTTTTAAGTGGTTTTTATTTTCGCTATCTTCTCTTTTTAAAGGACATTGAGTTTCTAACAGATCCTGTTTGCTTGCAGGTGAGAAGCAGAAGCAAACTTATGCCCAACAGCAGAACTATATTTTCTATTAGCTCATTCACTAAATGCGGTCCATTGTCAGATCACACAACTTTGCACACACCGCAGCTTGGAAATAATTAGTGCACAAGGAACTTGGCGGCACAAGTGGTATCAGGGCGTGTGCATGGACCCACCTCAACTCATCTCGAAAAGGGACATACTGCAACCAACATATTTCTCTATCCATTGGAAGTGTGCCACATATCTACATAATCTACTTGCAGATGCTGGAATGGACCACTGGGTCTGGGAATTACTCCTGCCACTGTTCGCAGCGTGTGACCTGCAGTACATTTCTGACACACAATACAGTTTATAATGAACTGTGCCACATGTTCATATAGGTTTGTCACAAACCATTCTTCTGCAATAGTAGAAGCTACACTCTCTCTTGAGTCACATGTGCTAGGTAATGAAGCTGCTCCAACACTACCCTCAGTAGTGCTAGAGGCATAACTGGCCTTCCAGTGCTACCCTGTCTCCAAATTGCCTAAGTAGGGGACAGAAGACATATCTGTTTTTCCATAACTCTTTCTCTTCTGGCATTGCTTGTCCTTGAATTTCAATTAACTGTACAATGGACATCATATTGAATCTTTCCTTAACCAGAATGCATCACCCTATTGGCTGTCTTATTCTTTTACCTCACTCTCAGATATAGTTGGATTAAAAGCCACTTTTTTGGCCTCTAAATCTGCGGCTTCGTTTCCGCAAGAGATTATATATGTTCTCTTTCAATGGGCTGTGTGTTTCACGATCACTATGGTCTCTGGGAAACTCAACGCTTCAATACATTTTTCCATTAATCCCAAGTGTTGCACTGGAGTGCCGTCTGTGCATAGGAAACCCCTCCTTTTCCAACGTAACAGGCCTGCGTGTACAGTTGATGTCACATAGTCAGAGTCAGAGTGCACTGTCACTTTCTCATCCTCAAAGCTTTGCAGCACATCAATAAGCACAGCTAATTCCGCAGCCTGTGCTGAGTAATTTGGGGACAATCTCGTACCGATCATTACCTCGAATATACCCTCTCGGTTCAGTTTTACCACTGCTGAACTAATATGTCTCACCTCACTCTTTTAGTCAATTCTCAATGACATGTCAATGAAAACCACTTCCCCTCTCCCTAGAATATTTTCTCTAACTTGGGGAATCTAATCATAACACTCAGTATACATATTACAGTCATGCATATCATCATCTTCTCCCACTGGTTCAGCTATTAACATTGCTGGATTCACTATGCTACACCTAACAATTTTAATTGCTGGGTTTGAAATAATTACCTCATACCCTGATGCTCTTTGTGTGGTCAATGTACTTTTAGGTTTTTCCAAAAGTGAAAATAATGCATGTTCTACGAACAGCGTTACTGGACACCCCATAGTCACACTTGAAGCCTTTTCAATTGCAAAGGCAGCTGCTCAAAAGATTACTCACCAGGATAATGCCCTTTCATGACTGGATCTAAGATCCCACTGTAATAAGCCAATGGTTTATGACCATGTCCTAATGTTGTTGTCTGCGTGAGTACTGCTGTCATTACCTCTCCATTTAAATGAGAGAATAAGTAGAATTCTTCACTATAATTTGGAATCCCTAACACAGGTGCTGTATTGATCGCCTTTTTTTATTCCTGAAATCCTTCAGTCATCTCTTCTGTCCATAATATTATTCTTTCGCCACCTTTGCTTCCTTGAGTCCCTTTAAAGCGGTCAAACATATGTACTGAAGTCAAACACCCAGGCCCTACAATAGTTACATAAGCCTATAAGAATTGTTACATTTGTCTTACTGTTTTTGCCTGTTCGGTCCTCATAATGTCCTCTGCCCTTTCAGGTGTCACTTTTCTTCCTTTGTGTGAAATCAACTGCCCTATATATAATACATATTCTTGGCAATATTGTAATTTCTCCTTATCCGCTTGTACCCTTACTCTGCCAGTATAGTCATTAGCTTGACAGAGTCCTCTCTGTACCTTTCTTCTGTCTCATTGCACACTAAAATGTCATCAACATATTGAATTATGGTGCTTTTGAGTTGAACATTACCCAAGTCCATCTGAAGTACTCTGTCAAAAATTGAGGGTGACTCACAGTACCCCTGAGGCAAATGAGTATGTTTCAGATGAATTGTTTATATGAAAAGGAAGTTAGATCTTGTGAGTCTTCATGAAGTAGAATTGAAAAAAATGAATTTTTTAAGTCTACAACATTGAAATACCTTGCTTTTGGCGAGATATTACACAATATGGTCGCAAGGTTCGGCACTAAAGGAAATTCCGCTTCAACTATATCATTTAGAGGTATCAGATGTTGTATGAATCTCCATGACCCCCCCGTCAATTTTTTGACAGGGTACACAGCCGTGTTTCACAGAGAATCCGATGGTACCAAAATGCCTTTCTTCATTAAAGTGGATATGGTTTCGAATATACCTTCATCCGCTTCTCTAGACATGGGATGCCGCTTTGCACGTGGCAAAATTGTTCCTGGTTTGAACTTAATTTTCACTGCTCCTATTCCTTTCAAAAGACACACGTACGTCATATGGACTTGTAGTCAATAATGTATTTGGCACTTTTCCCAAGTATTCCTGAAAAAATGTCAGTTTCTTTTTTACCAATCCCATTCTCTGTGGTATTTCTAAATTCTATGCCTTAATCCAATAAATTAGGTTTATGAAGAATACTGTCTCCTCACTTGAACCGTCATCCCTAAAAAGTTAATCATCAGTCAAATCTGTCAACATGTAACCTTTATCGAGGGCTATCCCCGTTCTCCATCCTCTTCCCTCATCATCTTTCCCATGAAGCATCACCCTTTCTTCCCTCACTATTGCTGCTTCTAGTTCTAAAGGGATAATCTGCCCTTCCTCAACATCCATAGGAATCTCTGGCATGTACAAAAATGTATCAGGTATCCCCAACATCTTGCCGATCAATTTAGGTAACTATGATAATAAAATAGTCACTCCATATAAAAACACTTCCTCATCTATAGGTACTCTTCGTAGAGCTTTCATTCCTGTAAATGCTAGTATGAACTCCCTCACATTTACATAATGTATTCCTGGAGATGAACACACTATTCCTTCATCAGTGAAAGATATCGTCATGTTCAGTTTCGTCAAGTCATGACCTAATATGTTCACTGGCGTTTGCTTAGAATATAACAGTGGCATACACATGCCGTGTGCACCTATAGAAATCAGTTATTCATCTGTATATGGAACTACATTTGTTGCCCCAGGAAATCCCTGTGCATTTATGACAACACCTGACATTGGATATTTTCCCTCATGGACACAGGAACGAGTTGCTCCAGTGTCCACAAGAAATGAAAACGTCTTGCCTCCTATCATCACCTTGACCCTTGGTTCCGCTCTAGGGTCCGGTGCTACAGATAGCACTCATCACGTCCTTCTGTGAGCTGTGCTATTTTGGATATAAATTCATCCTCGTACTGATGAAAGGATTTCCCCTCACCACAGCCATACTCTCCGATTTGGATATAGCTACTTGAGTGGCTCCCATATCTATAGGCCATTGTGATGTACCTGTCAGTTTCATTGGAATATATTGTACTGCATCTGCATAGGTGCTTGCTGTTGTTGCCCCTGTGGCAGCTACATCTGCATTGCAACCTGTTGTATTTGCTGTGCTTGCGGTGCATATGTCTGAGTCGGCGTGTGATTTTGGCCATAATATCCCTGTGAATCTGTATTATACTGTGGAGCATATCTCATCCCCCTCTTGGAGATTGCCAATTATTTTGCTGAATGCCTCCCCTACTTCTGCATACTCTAACTAAATGTTCTAATTTACCACAGCCCCAACACTGCAGTGGCTGTCTGCCATTAAATCCTTCACTTCCTTGAGGGTTTTGAAATCCACCTCATCCTCCTGCCCGAATCACATTCCCTCTGCCTCGCGGCATAAAGTTATACCCGTTCTGATCCATCACGTATGCTGCATTATTCTGTTGTGGCAACTGCACTGTTTGTGCCATCGCTCCCTCATTATTTGTCAATACCACTCATTCTGTGGTATATTTTGATAATTTTTACTGCACCAGTTTCGCCTCTTCCTGTTTCCTTCCCTCTCTTTTCTTTTTGTCTTTCTCCCTTAAGATTCTACAATAGTGCACAATCACCAATTGTATCTCTGGCCATGGCTTCACTTCCATTCCTACCTGTTTAGTTAGATGACTCTGCACCGGTTCTGGCATCCCTGGACACAAGATATGGTAAAATAATGCTACTGTCTTGTTCAATGATTTATGTGTTTCCAAATTCCGTCTGTCCTTAATCTCCTGAATAAAGGCAATGGGGTCTTCAGTCTCCCACAGTTTGCTAGTCATTATTGCCCCAATATCCGATGCATCAGGATATTGTACTCTAAGTGATCGCCACACAATTTTTAAATGGTGCTCCATAATGCACCATGTTTTTCACAGTGAATGAAGGATACCTTGCTCTTTTCCACATCTCATCAGCTCTCTCCCCTGGGATGGCTGATAATAGGCCTTTAATGTCGCCCATAGCTAACGTTGCTCCTGACGTCCTTTTCTCTAGTTCAGAAATCCATTTCCGTTCACTCAAAGGTAAACTTGGGAGCGTACATTTTAAATTCTCTTTATCTATCTGGGGTCACAGTATGTATTGTGGTTGACCCCGCCCTTTCTCAAATAGTGGGAATTGCCACAATCTTCGTTCGTGATCATACTCACCCAAGCTCCTTGTTTTCCAAGCAGCGTTGTCCTTGCTGGTTTGTCTACGTCTTGGCAATGCCCTTAATCTACTTATATACAGTGGGGATATATCCCCTGCACTACGTGGCCGTTCAACATAAGTCTGACCAGTTTATGCCTTTACCTACTCTCGATTCTCTGGAAAATCCACATGCGCCCTCTCCCTTAGCTCTCTCATTCGCCTCTTTTTCTTCATCTGACATCATTATGCCCCAGCTCGTATGGCTGTTATCTTCTATATTGTCAAGCTCTAACCCACTTAGGGACATCGTTCTATGTTCGTCTTTTAGAGCGCATTTTGATTTACCTTCAGGTCCCTTTAGTCTGGAACTTTCAATGTTCTCTTGAGTCTCATACCTTTCTACATGCCTCATCTGCCTATATAATTTCCCGAGCCTCTGCTCTATGTCTTCTGTGTCCCGTCCACCAGCCCATGCTGATCGCAGCATTCTTTCCAAATCCCTTTGGGGCAGTTCTGACCCTCTTTCTTCTTCCAGTTGTTCTTGTGCTTCTATGGGCACTATACTTGTGTTGCATAAATATTCACTTTGTGTTCTCTTAATCCCCTGCTCCTGTCCATTTCTTTCCTTCTTCTTTTTGATTCCCCTTCCTCTGGCCTTCATTGTAACCTAACGTACTTTCAAACGTTGGGCTTCTGCCCCTTTTTGTTTCACCTCTTCCAATCTTTCCTTCTCTTTTCCTATCTGACACCTTTTCCATTGCTCCCTTTGCTTACATTCTTTGTCCCTTTCTTCTTTGTATAATCTCTCTTCTTCTTCCTCTTTTTCTCTTTTCTCTCGCTCCTCATTTTCCTCTCTTTCCCGTGCTCCATCAATGCCCTTATCATCTAATTTGAACAATATTGTCCTCTCATGCATTAATTCTGTACTATTGTCATGTCCTTAACTGTATCTTTTGTTCTCCTGTTTTTCTGCATTTTCCTCTCAACACTTGTTTGCCTTGCCTTTTTGTTCTCTCATCAAGCTGTTTATTTTCATTGCATGTTAATATACTTTTTCATTCTCTATTTCCACGCTCTTTCGAGGTGTCTTTGCTATAATATATTGGATTAACGTACATCGCTCCTGTGTTTAATCCCTTTTTAAAGGATAAAATCCCTTTTCTTCAACTTTTCATCTTGCTTTTCAGGTTAGTAAAATAGGAGTCAACGTTGTTACATCTTCTCCTTTATTCTTATTAAGCATCCACCTTCTCTCATCTGGATCTTCTTTCTGACTCTGATACATTTTCCAGAGTTCTAAAACTGCCAACCATTTGTCTAACTTTTTTCCTTTCTGAATGGCATGTAAGTATGTCATCATGTGACGCAATATCGATTTCATTCGGAATTGTTTCTTCAAATTTTAGCTGTATGTCTCAGCAATGTTCCACATAAGTGTGAAAGTGGTGTGTC
Source organism: Ambystoma mexicanum (assembly GCF_040938575.1). NCBI lineage: Eukaryota > Metazoa > Chordata > Amphibia > Caudata > Ambystomatidae > Ambystoma > Ambystoma mexicanum. The sequence goes on along the minus strand of NC_090941.1, from coordinate 136,947,477 downwards.
TTCCATGGTGACAAGTCAATTCAGACTGCCAATACTTACCCAGTCTATTATTCTCCTTCCCAGTTTTACTAAATATATTGTTTTAATCTTTTTGAGCAAGCACCATCAGTCGCCGCACATAATCCATAAATCAAAATATTTTGAAAACTTTTTTCAACACTACTCTTCTCGTTCTTTCGTTTACAATTTCTATCAATTAGTTTTACATTGTTCTTGGTTTTTAGTAACTCAAGCTTCTTTTCTTTATTTATATATTCATTTCATCTCATTTTAACCTTCTGATTCACATCAATCCTTTGTTTAACAAGTGTACTAAAAATCACTTTTTTTGTTTTTTTGTTTGTTGTGTTATATCTATCAGTTTAAACATGCCAAAAACCTTATAAAAACATATTAATCCCCACACACATGTTCACTTGAATTTCCTCCCCAACGTACATCTTCATTTACTATTCTTAGTAAATGTATCTCATCTCTTATTGGCTCTGTCTCAGAGCTTAATACATGCCCTTCTTATTGGCTTTATGCCTCAGGAATCCCTTAACACTCCTCTATGGAGTTATGGCATGTATTCTTTCATTCCCTCATGGGCCCTTGAAATCGAGGTATCCATCTTTTTTCTATAACCCTTATAAAAAATCCAGTTACTCATATATATATATATATATACATATATATATATATATATATATATATATATATATACATACTTAACATGTTACAACACACTCCCTCCCTTTTTTGATTTTTACCATAATCGACGGTCTACTCACATCCGTTATTCAGCTCGAATCCTTCGGCATCCACTCTCCCACAATCAAGCAGTTCGCATTCAGTCATTCAGGCTGTGGGGCACCTGAGGGTGCTGGACAGGAATTTCATCAAAGGGGGACCTGCAAAACCGAATCTTGATCACGCGATTTTCTTTTTTATGCTCCACTCTCGGCAGGAAACTCTGCGATCTTCTGGCTAATGGTAGGAGCCAACGATTGTTCCGGGTCTGGATCTAAACCTAGATCTAGGTCATTAGATCTGAAACATCCACACAGCTACCAAATGTGCTCTAGCACCTTGAAGCGTCTTCTTTGTGCTACATGGGATTACCAATAATTATCACAGACCAAATAATCGGACAGACCAAAGGAAGATGGTAAAACACTGCTTTAATCCCAATAAAAGAAAGCAGGGCGAAATACAGCTACCAAAGTAGATGCTCGATTTTTCACACCAAAGTTTGCTTACAAAGAGTTTGATGTATGTCATTCGTAACGTCATCCTGCGTGCCATTTCACAAAATTCTAACGCCGGGAGGGATTGAATTAGGGGAACATATCTACTTATAGAATAACTTAAGTGTTAATATCTCATTGGCTGCCCCTTTTCGGTAAGACACGCCCTGAGCTATTTCTATGCACGTCAGATACTGATTATAGCAGAGAATATGGCCGTGGGCTAATAACTGCAACAGTGTATATGAAAGTGCATGGCAGGCCTTTTGATTGGTTGGCAACCCTATCCAAACATGGGATTTTGGCTCGTTTAGCAGCAAATGAACAAAGTGAAACCTAGATGTTTAAGCTGCCTCAAATTATTCCTTGTTTTCCCAATTAGTCCATCGTATGACAACCTGATACATAAACTAAACTACAGGGATTATGAGACATACAACCCACTAACCAAAACCACAAATTTCTGCATACATAATTTACACAAAAACCCAAACAACCACCTCTCTCACAGCAAACCGCACGGACTTCACCACACCGCAACAACAAACAATCAACACATAGATCGCAACAACAGCACGCGAGGACCCGCTTCGATCCTATATGCACACCCAAGCTCAGCGCACAGTGAAATCCGAACTGAAGCTGCCAACAGTACACCACCTCTCACTTTCATACACCTTCTTCACCCACTAAACCACCCCCCACCTTTTTTTCTTCACAGATCCACCTGAGCGCCTGGAGACCAACTCTGTTGGTGACGGTGCGCTATATAAATACCTTTAACATTAACATTAACATATGTCATCGACCAGATCCTTAGCCAAGGTCTATCATTTTTAGTTGACCTCGTATTCTGTTCACTGTTCTGGGACATTCGAGGGAGTGTGAGCAGACTACTATCTTAACTCAAAGCTCTATTGTATAGCCTTTCTTTTGAGTTCTTCATCACGTTTAAGGAGACCACGATTTTGTCTATTTCTGTCTCTCAATTTCTGCTATTTAATTTAATTGAGCAGGGTGCCATTACCCTCTCTGGCCTTTAGAGTCTTGCTCACTCCACCTCACATAGGCTTTTGCCTTTGTGATTGTTCAATACAAATGTCCTTGCCCTCCTAATCTTAGCGGAAATATGTCTCATGCACAGGGTTTATTCATTTGCCACTCTCTGTTTCTTATGCATATCTCTCTCGAAATAGCCTCCTTGACTTCAGGCCAATGTACTCCCTTATTCTACACATGAAAACAGCTTCTTCATCAATTCTTCCATTTGTGATCCTAGGCTTGTTTTTGAGGTAGCTGGGTTTATTCTTCAACACAAGCCGTCGTCCATTTGATTCCAATGGCCATCTTACACGTTATATATATATATATATATATATATATATATATATATATACCTCATTTTGTCAAGCTTTTATATGCTTCTTCCACCTTGCGTTATAGAATTAGAATAGAATTATTGGGAAGCATGTTACTTCATCTTCCTGTTTTCATGATAATTTCATCTTTTGGTATATATTTCTCTTCGTCCTTCTGTTACATCATCAATTTTAAGTATTCTCATATTGTTTCTACTTAGGCTTATATGTCTTCTTAATGGCATCATAACATCGTCATCAGACTTTGGTTTAGCGTTCATCCATGATTCTTAGAGATGCTTTCTTGCATTTAGGCAATTGACATCCTTTTTGGTAGAGTTGAAGGTATTGTGGACCCAGGCTCCAGAAAACCTTGTGGACAATGCAAAGGGCCTTGCATTTAATCCTTGCAGCCACTGGGAGCCAATGAAGAGATTTCAGAGCTGGAGAGACGCAATTGTAGGGCTTGAAGCCAAGGACAAGTCTTGCGGTCCTGTTCTGGATGAGCTGCAGAGGACTGAGAGTGGTTGCAGGCAGATTTAGGAAAAAGCTGTTGCAATAGTCCAGCCTAGAGAGAACCAGAGCTCTGGAGACAGTGAGCTCCTGGGGGAAGGAGAGGAAAGGAAGAATACCTCTGAGGAGGTGCCGTTGGTAGTTAGACTTTTTTGAGACGTCAGAGAGGTGAGGAGAAAAGGAAAGCATGGAGTCAAAGATGACCCTGAGGTTCTTTGCCTTGCAAGTGGGAGCAGGGAGAAGGCCAAGGGAGGCCGGCCAGAGAGTGACAGGAAAGGAAGGTACAGGTGTGCCAATACGGAGGATCTCTGTCTTACTGGCATTAAGGCAGATGTTGTTGGCCTCGCACCACTCCTGGATTGCGGACAGACAGTCAGAGATGAGAAAGGGAGAAGAGGTGGCAGAGGGGAGCCTGAAAACAAGTTGGGTGTCATACGCATAGTATTGAAAGTTTGAGCAGAGAGCAGCAATGCAGTGGGCGAGTGGTGCCAGGTATTGGTTGAAGAGCCAGGGAGAGAGGTTAGACCCCTGAGGGACGCCACAGGTAGAAAGTGAGATAGAGGAAATGAAGGACCCAAGTTGGAACTGGGATGGTCGGTTGGAGATGAAGGAGGTCAGCCAGGCCAGGGCCTGATCGGTGGTACCCAGATTATCACAGAGGCGATTGAGCAGAATGACATGGTTGACCATGTCAAAGGCAGAAGAAAGATCGAGTAGGATGAGGACAGATGGGATATTAGAATCAAGGTTGGAGAGGAGGTCTTCATGGATGTTAAGGAGAGCAGTTTCCGTGCTTCTGGCACCTCTGAAGCCAGACTGATGGTCATGGAGACAACTAACAGAATCAGTGTGAAGATTAAGCTGGAAGATGGCCAGCCTTTTCAGGAGTTTGACCTTGTACAAGTGCAGTAAACAAGAAGTGTGGTGGAGAGAGGAGGGGGAAGGGGTACCGCTAGGGTATGGAAGGACCTGTGAGAAGTGAGTGCCAGGGGAGGGCAGGTGACAGATCCAGGGGTATGCAGAGAGTGCAGGGGAAGAAAGGTCCATGAGCTAAGTGTGATGGGTGGGACTGGAAAGGCTCAAAGGGTGCAAGCCCAGCCAGTCTAGTGCAGGGGGGTCCAGAAGGGCAAGTACAGGTTAAGTGGGGGTCAGGGGTGACCAAGTTCAGGGGTAGAGTGGATGTGGAGGGCCTGGTGTCATGAAGAATCTGAAGGAAACAGGAAGCCAGTCAAGAGGCAGAGGGGGACATTAGTGGGGATGAGGAGAGGGAAGGAGGAAGAGAAAAGGAAGGTCTTGAAAAGCTTCCAGAACTTAAAGAGATCCAGCCTGAGAGGGGCAGGGATGCCATTCCAGAGGGAGGTACCTGCAGAGGAGAGAGATCTACCGCCCACATTTTGCATGGAAAAGCATCTGATCTGCAGAGAGTTGGAGCTAGAAGACAGAAGGCTGTAGCAGGAAGGTATGTAGGGAGAGAGATATGGCTGTAGTGGGCTCCAGGCCCCAGAAAGCCTTGTGGATGTTGCAGAGGGTCTTGAACTTGAGCCTCACAGCAACAGGGAGCCAGTGGAGAGATTCTAGGGCTGGAGAGATGTGGGCTGTGTGGCTTGAGGCCAAGGATAAGTCTCACAGTCCTATTCTGGATTAGTTGAAGGGGGCAGAAAGGGAGGAGTTAGGCAGATTGAGGAAGATGTTGTTGCAGTAGTCCAGCCTGGAGATGACCAGAGCTCTCTGGAGACATTAAGCTTCTGGGGGAAGGTTGGGAAAGGGAGAATGCTTCTGAGAAGGTGCAGTTGAAAGTGTGCCTTCTTGGCAAGGTCTGTGATGTGAGGAGAGAAAGAGAGAGAGGAGACGATGATGACACCACGTTTTTTTGCCTCACATAAGGGTGGGGGCAGGGGGCCCATGGAGGGCGCCAGAGTGTGGGAGGGAATGTAGGAACAGGGGTCCCAATGAGAAGGACCTCTATCTTCCTGTCATTAGCATAGAGATAGTTAGCAGTGCACCATGCTTGGATAGCAAACAGGCAGTCAGTAATGAGAGAGGAAGAAGAGGATGCAGAGGAGGGAAGGTTGAAGGAGAGCTGCATGCCATCCGCATAACTGTTAAAATAAATATTTTTAATTTTGGTTGGTTAAATTAAATTAACCTTTGAAAACCTATTTTTTACATAGATAATTCATTAAAATGAGGATATAAAATACATAATTTCCATTATATAATTTGCATTGCATTTAAAAAAAACACATTTAAGTTTTAAGAAAAGAGAATCAAAAGTACAGAAATTCAAATCATCATCAGGTTGACAAAGCAAAAAAAGTTACATCATCAGAATATTTAACTAACTCATCATTCGTAAATCCACATGCAGATTCAGAGCAAATTTACTATGCGAGATTATTTGAATAATCAAACTCTGGGTAATATTGCATTTAAAAATTGCATAGTGGCTATTCTTAACGAGATTTTGGATGTGGCAAATAATTCATACCATAGTTTATCAACAGAGCGAGATATGTAATGTGACTGAGTTAGTTTATGAAGAATAGATTCTCTTTGCTTCTCTAAAGCTACACACACAATCAGTATATGTTTGAGGGTCTCTTCCATTCCACCAAGTTTACAAAACCGACAGTGTGAAGCTTTGGCTTTTATTAAGCTTCTTCTTAGTAAAATTTGATTTGTTGGCCATAAGTTCATGCAAAATCTTAAAATTTGATTTCTTAATGTCGCTGATGGACATTTCAATAGATAATCGGCTGCCTGCCGGAACTTTTTGTGACCAAAGGATGCTCTGTCAAAATATTTTACTTCTAGACATTTCTGTTGTGTACGTTGCCAGTCAAGTTGGTACAATTTTAATTTAGCTCTGTTTGGATTGTTGAGCAGCAAATCCAATGATATGTTTGCATTGGTCACATCCGAGATAACAGTGGTTCTTCAATTTGTTGCGAACAAATGTTGAGAATGTAAAAGGTAGTCTGCCAATATTGTCAACAAATTGGTTGCCGCCAGGCCTAAAAGACACTTTCGAAAAAGAGGCAACATCTTTTCCAGGCTACTTGCATATTTATTGACAGGGTACCTAACTCAAATCGCAGAAGAGCATTTGGTGTTGAGTTGGGAAGGTTAAGTGTTTTTTTCCAGAATTGGGCTTCAATTCTGTTCCAGTACCCTTGCTTTTTTGGGAACCAAGTTTTGGCCCCATAGGTAATGATGGGAATTACCTTTTGTTGGTAAAAGGTTAAAACATGGGCACAGGAGAACTTACCAAACTTGGCCAGAAGTATTTTGGCCTGCGAGATTAAAGTTGAAAGTTTCCCAGTTATACTGCTTTGCTGAGGCTTATTCGTGAGTGAGTTGCTGAACATAACTCAAAGATATTTATATTCGTTAACTAACACTAATTTTTGATTTTGTAAAAACCATTCATAGGGCCTCATTACGACCCTGGCGGTAAGGTGCCGGCGCCGTTTACCCCGTACCGCCTCATTACGAGGTCCCCTCGCAGGACCCAGGAAGCAACGCCTGGTCAAACCAGGCATGCTTACCGAGTCCCGCGAGGGGAAGAGGGAGCAAACAACGGGCCAACTCGTAATGGCCCGTTGTTTGCTCCCTCTCCCATTCCCATTCAGCCCTATGGGGGCTGAAATGGGAATGGGGAAGGACCGGGTCTGGGTACTTGGAGGGAGGATTACCGGGCCTTCCGAACTCGGAATGGCCCGGTAAGTCCTCATTCCGAGGACCCGGACCTGGACGCGATTTCGGCAGCAGCCATGCCGCCAATAGCGGCATGGCTACCGCCGAACTCGTAATGAGGGCCATAGTGTTTTCGATGTTTCAAGTTAGTATTTCTCAGTTCCATCAAATGAGTTTTTTCTAAATTGAGTGTTAAGTTATTTTTGGCAACATAAAATTCAAGCTGGTTAAGCAGCGTCTGAAGTTCACTTGGCGTTTGCGAAATAAGAACCAGGTCATCCGCATAGAATAGCCATGCGATGGCCTGCTTGCCGAGCTTAGGTGCATCATTAATTACCTTCAGAAACTCGACACCCAGGTCAAAAATGAACAAATTAAATAGGGTTGAAGCAAGAATGCAGCCTTGTTTAAGGCCGCGTTTAGTATGAATAACTTCTGATAACAGCCCACAGGCCGCATAACACTGGAAGTTAAGAGAGATGTTGGATATCAAATAGTCTAAAGGGGCCAGAATCCAATGACTGTCACTGCTTTAGGAAATGTGTTTGTTCTGCACTTACGTCAGAGATCAGAAATCACAGACGCCATGATAAACATGGTAGACATCATTACCATTGGATTAGGTCTGCTTATACCACCATAGAAAGGTGAGCAAAAGCCATTGGAATCTAACCTATCTTCAAGGATTGGAATACTGATGCCCACGGGTAGACTTTGGATTCTCTGCATGGCAGGGGAAGTGACAGATTTAAGGCAAAAGATCTTGTGTGCAAGTTTGATCAAGGATCCCAGGTGGGTGGGTGATGGAGGCAGAGCTTAAGGTGGGAAGAGTTAATGGCTCTCACAAGTTCACTAAGGGTGAACTTTAGGTACACATATTTCATTTATTTAAGTTGTATTTTGATAATGGTTCTGACTCTGATGAAAGCAGTGGTTTTCCCAGAATCACTCAATTTTCTCCAAGTGTGAAATCCATTGCCCCCTGACATAAGTTCATCGCTTCAAAAATAACACACTCTGCACTTCCCTTCCCAACATGTTCTGATATGAAACAATATGATATGGCATTTATAACGCAAATCTACACAAGTGTTTCTAGGCGCGACAAGACAAGGAGGGGGAAACAGAGGGAAGACAAAACAACGATCTTAGTAGGACTTGTGTCATTCAGAACGCGCATGCGCAGGGTTTGAGAGGGCCTGGAGGCTATTCCAGAGGGAGGTCCCAGCCGAAGAAAGAGATCTGCCCTCAACTCTCTGCTTGGAAAAGCAACTTAGCCACAGAGAGTTGGAGGTGGGTGAACAGAGAGCTCGAGATGGGAGATACGTACGAAGAGAGAGTTGGAGGTCGTGTCATCCCAGGCCCCAGAGAGGCCCCCTGCACTCCTCTTGCTCTTTAATATTATATTTCTTCACCTTCCCCAGGCACTTCCCCTCCTCTGACATTCCATCCGCTCACTGGTCACCTCCCATAAACCCAACCACTCCCTCATCTTCCATCTTCCATCTGCTACCCTCTCCACCTTCCATCTGCTCTCCCCTGCATCCTAGAAAAAAATTAATTTGCCACAGCTTGAAAAATGGGAAGTGTACACCGCAGTCTCCTGAAAAAGAGCCTGGGCTATGAATTCCGATTAATCATGCTATAAGACTAAAAGGTATGTGGCACTTTTTTCAACATGTATGAATTGAGCTATAAAACTGGTACAATCCCAGAGCAGAAGAGGGACACCTAGCACCGAGAAAGGTATTGTGGAAACATTGATCATCCCTTGCTGATCTTCTCTCCCCTTTCTCTTCTGCTCCTGCCCCCACCTTTGACCCTGTTCACCTTCCATCCTCTCATCTTCCCCCTCTGTTCCCATTTACCACCACTCTCACGCAGTACCCTTCCACCTTGTCTTGTTGGCCTGGCATGGTAGAAGCACACATGGATAATACCTCCTTTCTGTGCAAGGCCTTCAGCCACTCCTCATCTCAGCACACTCCAACAATCGGTCCATGAACACTATGACCACCCCCGAAGGCCATGGAGGAGGGGCAAAGGGGCCCAGCATATTATTGTGAAAAACAGTCAGTCCCCCAGAACACTTCAGCATTGAATGGGACTTTTTGCGGCATATTAAATGGCCTTTTGCATCAGAGCAATGCTAAGATACAGAATGGAGAGACAGGGTGCTAGAGATACTCAAAATGTAACCAAGATCCCCAGGGCAATCCACAAATTTAAAAACAACAAGTGCTTCTTTGTATGTTGCATATGTATGGCTACTATTACTATATATGGAGCAAATCTAGTCTAGTAAACCATGAGAAAGGCTTCTTTGGAGCAGCATGGATTTAAAACGGAGTGAGATTAAATGATTTACCAAGATCACACACTTTGGTTAAATTGGGAAGCCGGAATTTGAGCATAGTCTAAAAATGCAGCTACTTGACCATGGATCTTCTAAGCTCAAGTTGGTCCAAATAATTGCAGACCTGAACTCATATTCAGTTTTATAGAGATTACTTTAGTGTGCAGAGGTCGCACAGTAAACTAACCCGAAATCTATAAATCATTGTAGAAACATGTTGGGCAAAAAGGGTGATTGCGGCTCTATTTTCCCTATCCTTAATGAAAGCTTATAAGGTACAGAGTTTCCTTGTGGGCTTCCAACTTGGCAGCCAATCATTCCATAAAGGAGGAGATACTGAGAAAAAACCCAGAAAGTCTTTTCATGTGCATATTCTCTGTGTCACCCTTATACAGGGAGTCTCGGAGAATTTCTCCATGTCTGTCCACTCTTGTGCAGTGAAAGCGGGGGAGTTAGGGGGGGTGTGAAGGAGGGGCATGGCTTTACACAATCGCAGGAATTTCACTGATAATGGGAATGTTGAGGGGAAGGGTATTGATTGGAAATAAGCCGGAATCATAGCTGAGCGGGTTGAGTGCTCGCTGCTGCGATCCGTGTGTGATCTCTAGGTTGCAAGCTTGAATCCCTGCAAGGCCAACTCCACCTTTCATCAGGGACTTCATTTCACCAAAATGCCAGGGGTAGCGGGAGTGACATCATACGACCCTTGACCCCCTGATGACATCACAGGAAGTGATGTCATTTGACCACACCCTGAAGTGGTATCGCAGGAAGCAATGGAACAGGACCTTTCACCCCTTGACAAAACAGGAAGTGGCATCACATAGCATTCTTCCTAAGTACACTACGAAAAATATGGTTAAGATATCACTTTAATGTGATATACATTTCATACAGGAATGGATCGCCATATGTATAGTTAAGATCAGTGTGTATAGGCCCATATTACCAAACTACTGTGAATCCAAGCAGACGTCCATGGCCAAATGATAATGAAGTGTTATAATATAGCACTTACGCATAAGCGCTTTATATAGAAAAAATGTACATACAATATCACCCAACCTGTGTTGGTACTAATTTATCAACCTCAGAAGGATGAACGGGTGAGTTGAGGTGTTTAAGAATAGACTAAATCAGTGACTCACCTCCTGAAGTCTGCCTGAAATGAACCTTTAATGAGTCTAGCAATTATTGTATAGAATTCCATAAAGACACATTATTTGGTATTCCCATTTTTTCTTATTTAGGATCACTGCTGAAAGTGTTAGACGTGTCGAACCCCTGTTCATTTTTTTAAGAGGCCTGAACAAGAACACCAGCCACTCGAGAAGCAAAGAGCCACATGGCGCTGGCCACAGCCCAGGAGCTTGCATTAAAAAAATTCTTTAAAAAAGACGCTTCAAATTTTTTTTTTTTAGGGGTAGCAAGGGACACCACAGGGGTAGCAAGGGAGATCTCAGGGGTCACAGTTGCGACCCCTGTCGACCCCCAAATGACGTCCCTACCTTTCATGCTTCCGCGGTCGAAAAATGAGTACCATCTTTGGTTGGGTAATATTGTATGTAAATATGTTCTATGTAAAGCGCTTTGGAGACTGCACTATGTAAATAAGACACATCATCATATAACGTTATACTGGTTTCTGCGCCAGTCAAGATTAGGTGCCTGCCACTTTGTGGCAAGTTTCAGGAAATAGGACAGAACAGCCCAAGTTGTCATTCATGGAGTCTTTCTCTAGTAAGAACGGCCATTCCTGTCCTTATATGACCACGCCAGACAACCATAATCCTCTCTAGTGCAATGCTTTTATATTCCTTTCTAACTTTTAGACGAGGACCAAAAACGGTTTATTTCCCACATCTGCAACCTCCTAATATCACTGATTTCCTTACGGGTAACTTTTCTTTTTCATTTTAATGTTTTACTTAGTTGGAATTTATAATAAATGCTACGAATGTATTTTCTGTGTCTTAAACCCTACTGGATGGCGCTACATATGCCTTCAAGGTTAAGGGCGGCACTCCAAAACAAGAAATACATACATACGTTTTCGCTTGCACACTGTACTTAAAAGGATGTACACAAACAGCAGGACATACATTCAGAGTGGATTCGGCAGGCATCGCTGCTCTGCCAAACGGAACTGCGCAGCCTCCAGTACCTGGCCTGGACTTGCACTTCCTGGGGTCAAACAGTCTGAGGGCCTGATTCACAGAAGTATTTTATAATGCCACAAGCCCCTTGGAAAAAACTCTGTGGATCAGGCCCTGGGACTTTGCACAGCAGTACTCTCCCTGCCTTCAGGAGGCAGCAAGGGGCTGCTCTCCTGCACGTTTAAATCCTTGTGGGGGAGGGTAGCCTCCAACAGGTAGTGATAGTGCTGCTTTGTAGAGGCTTCCAAGGACCCATTTTGCTTTCAAGTGCAGGGAGGTGGGAGCCAGCGAAAACATTCAATAGGCACCTTCTCCTCACTAAGAGTTGCTCGAGCATGCTGTTCCTGGAGAATGCCATTGCAGGATTGCTTCTTGCTGGGGCTCCTTAGCCTTTCTCTAACTTGGGAGATCAAGGGCCTCTGTTGCTGAAGGCCATAATCCATGGCAGCGACCGCTGGCAGCTACCTCTAGCTCCACCAAAACCTGCCCACCAGGATGGAAGGGACCCCATTCAACTCAGTCACGCCCTTAGCTCTGCTGCTAATTCCGCTCCAGTCCCTCGCCCATGCTTCCTCTTTTAAGACGGGTTTAAAGTGACTCACTCTAACTTCTGATCGTACGTTACATGTTGGGGAAGGGGGTCATCCAGAAATCTGCACATTTTAAAGTGTTGTTTTTATGCGTTGTTGTATTGCCTGGTCTTTTAGAACAGAATTGGCCTCATTATAAGTATGCTAGTTCGGTAACAACGGTATACTCTGAGTTCTGCGAGCGGATGCCTTTCAGCCCGCCAGGTCCGACCTGAACGGCACCCGCTCACAGACCTTGACGGTACCATGGTGCCAGTGCTACCGTCCTCCCTATTCCCATTGAGTCCTATGGGACTCGAATGGGAATGGGGAGTGATTTTTCCCAGTGCCTGGCAATGGGAAATTTACGGGACCTCCAGGGTGTTAATGCCCCGGTAATTCCCCATTGCCACGTGCCGGGAAAGAAACGACCCTGATGGGAGCTGTGCAGTTTTTACCGGCACGGCTACCGCCAGGGTCGTAATGAGGCCCAATGAAAGGGGTTATGGTTAACCATGCTTCTCTCTTTTTTCACTTCTGCACTCTCTCTCTTTCTGTTTCTCTATCTCTCTCCCACTCACTGTCACGCCGCCGCCAGCCCGCAGGTTCCGCTGGCGTCTTTGGAACGCTTGGCGCTGGTGACGCCATTAGAATGTTCCGTTTCAGCCGTTCTTACTTCCTGGTCAGCAGTCTAGTCTTTTCTGTTCTAACCTGTTTACCTATTTAGCCCTGCCTTCGCCTCCGGATTAGCGCGTTGCAACTTAGCCTTTTGGTTTGTTGCTGTGCTCCGCTCCACTTGCTGCTTCCCTCCTGCTGCTTGCTTCTCCCGCCGGGGTTGGGCCCTTGTGCTCTTCTCCGCTCTCCGTGTACTTTGTTGCTGACTTTCCGCTTCCCCGCTCGTCCTTGCCTTTCTTTCCCTCTACCTCTATCCCGTTTACCCGGCTCTGTTTCTTACCTTCTTGTACTCTCAGCTCTCTCTCTCTCTTCCGTTTACCTCTGCTCCCTCTCTGCTTGTTTCCTCTTTTTCTCTGCAGCGTTCCCGCTCCTTGGGTCGCGCTGTGTTCTGCTCGCCCTGGTGCCTTTCTTTACGGCACGTTCCCTTCATTCCATTGGTCCGGAATCGCCCGACTGCTACACCTTCAAGAACTCCACACCTTCAGAGAACGCTCATTGCTACAAGACATCTTGGGCTGTACCTTTCTGGAACTCCTTATACGCCCTTCGATTCACCAGCCACCAGAACCTGAACGAGCCTTGTCAACCGGGTGTTCCTCTGCTACGAATCCGCCTGAAGAGGTTTTTTTTAAGCTGGTGCTTTTTTTCCTCTTCTTGTGGTCTCTGCGGGAAGGGGGTCCCCGGCTTCCCTGTTTAACAGGGAATCAGGGTGGCTTCCTACCGCGGACGGCCATTTCTCTTCACAAAAAAGAAGAAAACTAAGAGAAAGACCCGTCAACGTGAAGTCTCTTCTGAAGAGTCAGGTGAGGAGGAAGGGAAGGTGGACTTGGAGATAACGGATTTACAGCCAGCTACAGCTGAGATTGACACTCACTCCCTTACTCAGGGTGAACCTGCATGATGCAGTAGCATGACCATGAGCCACAGCATTCCACAGCATTCCAGGTGGAGACAACAGTGATGACTGCTGCATTGAGACAGTGTAGTATTTGTATTTTATTTTCTATATTATTTTGATTTGTAGAGCGCTTTGGGCCAAAGCGCTTGACAATGAAATCACAAGACTGTACAATATTGATGGCAAAACAGCCAGAAAACCGAGCAACCACAGGGAAAGCAAATGAGCCTTGAGGCTAGAGCAAAGGAGGGTATAGTAGGAAAGAGAGCGAAGAGAGAGAGGAAGTGAGTTCCAGTAAAGAGGGGCCAGGAGAGAGAGAAGAAGCACATGGTGGATGGAAAATGGAGAGATTGAGCGGGAGACTACCCGAGAGGAGCGACAAGAGGGAAGGGGGAGCAAGATTATGAAAAGACTTATAGAGAAGACAGAGAAAGTTGAACTTGCTGCGAGAGTGGAAGGGTGGCCAATGAAGAGAAGAACAGTCAAGAGATGGAGTCACGAAGACCAAGTAAGGAAAGCCGACAGACCGAATAGAGATAGCAGGAGCAGTAGAAAAGACAGGAAAAGATAAGAGGCAAGATTAAGAGTTTGGCGGCATGGAAGGTAAGAAAAGGTTGTGCTTTATGAATGTTAAACAGATGGAATCTGCAGGAACTAGAGAGAGATGAGATATGGTAGAAAGAAAGAGAGGAATCAAGGTGGACACCTAGACTGCATGCAGAAGGAGAAATAGAAAGCAAAGAGGGAGGAAAAGAAATATGGGAAACTGTAATCCCGTTTAGCGGTATCCCGCCAGATTTACCGACAACCTCGTAATGAGGCCCTTGGTGTTTTGTGTACACACACATGCATTGCATTCTTCACATTTAAAGAAATCATTTGCCACATAAAGTAGACATTTTCTATTATTTCTATTATTCAGTTTAGGCAGTTTAACATGGCTCAGCCATATGGGTTTCAAGGTTGGGATTTCGATTGATCTGTCAGGAATTGCTGCTTGATATCGAAGTGTAGCAGTGTCTCCTCAATATTGGGTCAGTCTTGTGACTGAATTGGTTGTATCTTGTAAAGTGGCAAACACCGTCAGCTGCATTTAATGTTTCTTTCTACATTCTCTTGGTTCCAATAATTTCCACCCCAATTGTATTCGAGCATGACGGAGGGCTTTTTCCAAATTGTTAGTCATAACCTGTGGCATCCAGTCACATTATGGTTATGAATTTATATAGCGTTAGGAACCCTCAGGCATCTGAGCGCTGCTTATTATTACCCACGGTGTGTGGTGCTCATTTATTGACCTCGGAAGGATAAAAGGCTGAGTTTGGCACTACCGGGATTCGACCCTTAGTCAGCAGGCTCTGCACAGATGTCAAAGCGAGCGCTCTACTCGCTGTGCTATCGGACTGGCTATTAATGCATAGTTTTTAACAATGCTTTCCCAGCTTCAGTTTCCGCAAACTTGCATGAATTCCCCATAGTTGATGCTTTTCAGAATGTGTTTTGTGTGGCCACCGAAGGCATGGGGAATGGTATTAGCTGCCATAGATTTACGAATGAATCACGTTCTCATGCGGGACTACATTTATTAACAAAAGGATAGATTATGTGTAAAGTCTGTCTAGGGGCTGCTAGAAGATGTATATTCCATGTTAACACATATTACCAGTCCCAAAACATTAATACCATTGATAGTAAGGGATTGTTTGGCTTAAAGGTCACATCACCTCACACGAAGAACGTATCAGCTCGGCAGTTAGAAGGTCGCCACATTTTAAGTTCTTTGCATTTGTCGCGAAGCACATTAGGGCAACATAGTAGGTGTGGTAGTAATACTCTACTTTCAAGCCAGGGCAACAAAGTCATCCAAAGCTAGAGGCTGATCGCTGCATGTGTTGCTTGTGTTGTTGTTTGCATTTGGGAGGTTTGTCAAGTGCTTGTTGACCTACTGGCATCATGGTGCAAAGAAAACCAACACCATCACAAAGCAGATTCTAATAAGAGGAAAAATCCAGTCCTTCTTAGCAGGGAGAGAAAACGTTTTTTAGAGCATGACAAAATATACCTTTGAGGGATACTGCTATATAGTGTGGCTGCCACAGTCAAAAAAGACTGGCCGCCCCTACGAGCACACTGAAAGTGTGGGAGAACCAAAAGACGATAGTCAGTAGAGCGCAGGGAATGGGAAAGTAGCGAGTCAGTTTAGATCAGAGGAATGAAGGAGCACTATCGTACTGGCAATTTAAAATGGATTGTCTCTCGAAAAGTCAAAAAGTGACGAGCAGAAAGGAGAAGGCCGGGGATGTCTGGAAAGAAGAGTCTGTAGCCAATCTAGATGTCACATTCTCAACTGCCTGGAGACACTGAATTAGGCAGCGAGCCTCAAATGGAGTGGGTTTCCGTATTGCAGACATGCAAAGGCAAGAGCAAACACAGTGGTAGATCTATGTTTAGTGGGAGGACAGGGAAGACTTTTAAAAGATTTGTAAGCACATAAATCACAGGCTAAACACTACCCCAGTCAAAGATTTAAGAGAGAGATCGTGGTCCACTTTGAAATCAAGGTTCCTAACAAATTGCACAGGGGAAACAGCAAGTTCCTATCTAAGAAGGCCCAGTTGAAGGCACCAGAAATCTATTTTACCCTCTACTACCATCACCTCTGTCTTTTGCGCTTTAAGCCTGAGCCAATGGGTTGCTATCCAGCCAGCCACTGCCCTCATGCAATTTACGAAATGTTGCTGACTCAACCCACTCCTGATAGATAAGAATCTGGCTGTCATCCACATTAGAAAAAAATGAAAGTAAAGATCATGCATAGGGCTTGAATGGGTGTAAAGAAAGACATTGAATAGATGAGGTGAAAGTGCAGAACCTTCAGGCACCCCACAACAAAGATGAACAGAAGCAGAAAAGAAAGGTACCATCATCACAAGTTTAGTTTGGTCCTCCAGAAAGGAGTGAAACCAGCCAAGGAACAGTGGTTGCTCCGATGCTCAAAATCCAGATGGAATGGTCGAATGTCGAATGATCTTTTGGACCAATTTATCCATGGGCCTTTGGAAAGCAGAATGAAGCCTGGGGAAGTCAAATGTTTTGGTTTGCTGAAGGGTATTCCTTTGATTGAAGAGGCCTCATTAATACTCCCAGGTAGAGAGAACGGGGAGGCTGGAAAAATTCTGAAGGAATACTATTGCATGAGCGGAGTGAAGCTTGCATGCATTCCTCTGGATCAAACTGTCTCCTTTCACCACACTCTAAAGGTCACATCCCATATATCAATGACAACATGAATGAGTTCATCTTTTTAGTGGTAAGGTGCTACCTGTAAGCATGAGTAAGCTTGGTTTGGTCATGAACCAAACTACCCAAATATTGGGTATGTTTGTCAAGTTGAGTTGTTCTGAACATTATCAGTGGTTTGGGCACAGTGTTTGCAGTGGTTCAGGTGAAATTGCATAAATAGGGCTTGCATGATTGGATTTTGGGATCAGTATCGTTAAGCCTTTGCTAGCACTAGAAGGAAAAGGTTTTAGCTAAAGCAGAGCTAGACATTGAATGGGATTTAATTGAGGGAGAGTTTAAAAACTAAAATAGGCTTTAGTTGTGGGACATATCTGAAAAATTAAAATAGGATTCAGCTGAGGGAGAGTTGGAAAATCCAAAAAGGATACATCTTAATTTTTTCACTATTACTTTCTCTGCTACAGTGGTCGGCAACCGGTGGCTCGCCAGACATTTTGGATGATGAACCCATTGATACCTCACCATTGACTATATTGTCTAGGGCTGGTGAGAATTGCAGCCCAAAATATCTGGAGAGACAAAGGTTGCAGGCCAAGTGTGTGTTGCTTGTGAATTTGCCATTAACACATTTTAGAATTATTTACCGGATTACGATGCAATCAGTGTCTTTAAAAGATTGTGGCCTCTTTTCCTTCTCCTCCTACACCACCACCTGCACCCTCTCTTTGTATGCCTTACATGCAACCAAAATCCTATATTTCTTTCCCCCCTGTATTACTATCATCCCCTTCCCAACACCAGAAATGGATTTAGGTGTTATCCAGAAACAAATCTGGCGCATCTGCAATATTTACAATGTCATCCTCTTGTATCAGCTACTGCCCAGCAGTAATCCAGATACACGTCTGGCACAAGGGTTACCTGCATTGGCGTTGACCCCTCCACTCGCCCTTTGCAGTCTCTATTACCTGAGACAGCAGAAAATCCAATATTGCCACCCTTTGCTCTTCCTCAACGTTCCACACCTGTGGCATTGGCAAACCCTCCAGTCACAGCCCCGTCTCCTCTCCTCTTTGTGAGCCATCCCCCAATGGCTCTTCTAGCCCCGCCGCCGCCTGGTTTGGATATGGGTGACTGGCAGTTATGCCCACAAGCAAATGAGGTGCTGTCGTCACCTCAAAGAGCTGGCTTTCAATATCCTCGTTTTCTGAGATGTGAAGTTCAGACCCATCATTGCATTTCCTTTGTGAGAAACGGCTAACACTAGAATAGAACATTATAAAGGCAGTATTGGCTGCCTGTGAGTCCCTCTGGCCGTGCCGGATTAAACCTTGTGGAGGCCCCTAGGCAGTCGAAATTATCTCCTAATACGTATTTAATGTTCTGCACCACTTTATTTTGATCCGTTGTCATGTGGCCCCTAAAAGGAGTGGGGCCCATAGGCCGGTGCCTACTTGGCCTAATGGTTCATCTGCACTGCCCTCGGGATGTCGCAGTAACCCCAAAGAACGAGGGATGTGGGAGCAGCGAGCAAGGTTGTGCAGAGGCTCACCTAGAGTTCGCCACTAGGGCCAAAACTACATAGTCTCGGCACCTATATGCTCAAAATAATGATGGCCCTGAAGCAATACGAATGAGAAAATGTAAGCTGCACCTGTGGTCTTCTCTTGGCTCCTCAATGCCATCCATTTCTCTCAGCACTCTATGCCAACATTTCTGCTCGGTAGTGCTTAATCTGAACATGATCACTTGCATTGTCCAGCTATCCAACATTTTTCTACTACCGCAAATAGTCTTTGGATATTTTTGTGTGTGCTTTTAGTATAAATCTTGCTCTCACTCACTATCTTTCAATAATCATTGCATGAGCTTATAATACATGTCCGCTCAGTAGAGAATAAAATAGATCCCAAATTTCAAAATCTTTGTTCCAGTATTCAACTTTGAATATGCCACTTTAGAAAACATTATACCTGGAATTCCGACTCAGTCATTGCTAGGTTTTTGTTATCTGTTTGTTTGTCATGTGAGCGCTCGTATTCCCCCGAGCTGAGTCTTACCGCTTTACAAATAATAAACAATAATAATAATAATAATAAAATAAATGATATTCTTTTTTTGACAACAGCATATTTCCCATGAGAAATGTGTTTAACTAAATGTATCATGCACTTTACAGAAGGATAACACCCTCTGGCTTTACCAGCCCTTTGCTGCAGTGCCCCTTACACGAATACTGCCAATTTACCTAAAGCACTATTATACTGAAATTGTTCTGTAGCCAAAATCCCAAATCCTGGTGCAATGCCAATTTGAGGAAGTACGTTTTGCTGGGCGCACTGTCATTATTACAGAAGGAGCTAAATGACCTCTTTTGTGATAATGACATCCAAAGCTCCACTTGGTGTGCTAGTGAGAATTCCACCACAGGTGCAACTGATTTTTTTTTTTTTTTTTTTTTTAACCTGTTTAAGGTTTTTTACAAATCTGTGCTGTGGTGAACTGTGTTTGTGCTACTTCTAAGAAATTTGAACCAGAACTTACGACACCACTCTCGAATTCCCTTGAAGGTCTCTTGCTGCTGTTGCAGGCGATGAAGTAATGTCACTGGCTTTTGCCAGAGCTACTTCAAGAAATTTAGCTGCCGCTCTGGACCATCTATAATGTTGTGTCCTATGCAAATCAATACATCCCTGTGCATCGATGTTCGTTCCGTCCATTTTCTACTACGAAAAAGGCCTCTATTCACCAGATAGCTACACTTTCATGAATGCAAAGAGCACTCTTTGGGTGGGGAGTGGGGTCTTCAATTAAAGGCTGTCTATGGGATTATGATGGGCCAGAAACAAGGGGGACATCCCACAGCAGACACAGCACCCCAGAGCACTCCTCAAGCACAGGCCCAGACTAGGCCAAGGAAAGTACACACAGCCATTCCTCCAGATCTCAAACTCCGGAGTCTGCCGCCATCAAGTCGGCCTCTCTAAGGTGTCCTCACAGCAAATCAAAACGTCCACATGCTTTGTAGTATGCAGCTGCACTGCTAAATTTCCAAGATAAGAATAATAATTGGAAGAAGTCACACAAGGCCTACTAGGATAACCACACAGCCAATTGGGATTAGGAATATTAAAGGTAATTTTTTTAAATACATTTTTTGGTTTGCAAAAATGGGATTTAACAGGGTAAAGGAGAGAGGTGTTATTTATGAAGGAAAGGGAAAGTGAAAAGGAAAGATGAGAAATTTGGCTTTCAAAATATAGAAAAAAGAGGGCAAATAAGTTAAAAAAACGACACTCTAATGCACTGATTAAAATCTTCACCAAACTTCTCTAAAATCACCAACACTCCTTGAAAACTCAAGTTGTGGGCTTGTCTTTTACATCTCGGTTGTTACAGTTTCACAAAAACCACAAAGAGAACCTGTACGTTACCAGGTTCTTTTATAGGTGCTAAACAGCCTCTTTTGCAATAACAATATACACTGCGTCACTTGATGTGCAAGTGCACATTTTCTCAGAGGTGGAATTGATATTCACGGGATTGTGCAAATCAACTCCTCCCTTTGCACTGATGGTCTGTGCATCCATTTTGCAGGTCTCAATTCCCAGATATCTAAAAGTGGATGAATGTACAGAGCACATTTTGGGCGAAGAGTGGGGTCTTTCCATTATGCTCTGTAAGGAGATGTTGGTGGTCCCCAAACAAAGGGAGCATACATTCTTGGAAACAGGACTACAAGACCACAACTCAATCACAAACCCGCAGTGGGCCAAGAACAACAAGGACAACCAGTGCTCTCAACTGTAAAATGCAAAGACTGTTGCAATCAGGTCGGCTTTAACCAGCTTCCCAGCCAATGACAGAACATGTCCAAGTCATTTATTTTATGCTAGATCAACTGCATTTCTTCCCTCAATCTGGGAGAGGAAGCCAAACAGTTTACATGCTCAAACTGCCCTCCAGTAAGGACACATAACCCGAGGATCTCAGTAAACTCTGGACTAGGACAGGAGAAGAACTGTAACACACGAGAACGGTCAGCCCTATTACCATAGGAATAAATCAAGGAAAGCCATGGGACTGGAAAAGGAAACTTCATCTGATTTCATGGCTTCCTCTTTCCATTTTATGATATATAAGGAAAAACAGATCTAATTATTATTTAGCAAAACATGGTGATATTACACAATGGCTTGTTCATTAGAAAAAGCATTTTTATTATAGAAAAAAGAGACATCATTCTCATAAAAACTGTGTTAAAAAAACACACAGGCTAAGAAAACCCTAAAACCAGGTTTTTTGACAGGACGATTACGTACAGCACATAAATGTAAAGTGAAAAACAACCATAACACATTCGAAATTGAAGAAAATAAAACAACATATAACACACAAACATTAATAAAAAATTCATGTGTTGCATTCTATATGTGATCCAACATGTTTCTATCCAGTGAGTCCTAAGTGTCTGACATTCATCAGGGGTAGCACTTCTCAACGTTATACAACAATAGTCCCCTCTAGTCCTGGTGAGAGTGGATCTTGACTCAATCTTTAATGAAATCTATAAAAACATATAGCCATATTAAGAATTGTGCGTACACCAACTTTTCATATGTTTTTCTACTATATTGATGTAATACATCAACATTTCACAAAAAGGCATCCTTTATTAATAAAGCACCTCAAATCCAGTCTCCTTCGGGAACAACATAGCACCATAAAGTCTGCTGAAAAAATATATACCTTGAACTCAACGTATTCCAAGGTTCCATTATAAATATATACACCATTACGACCAGCCGTATTTCAGCTGCATTTTCGTTTTTCCCTTTGAATGGGTATTAGGTATTGTGTGAACTAGGGGATTAGGCCTGTTTGGAAACACAAGGAATTGATTTGTCTGTGCCGGTAGATTTACAGAGGATTTTCTAGCCTGCAAATACTAAGCATGGCACGTTTGACGTTAGGATGTTTTTTCTACACAGTAGAACCAGATGCAATTTTGAAACCTATCTTGTAACGCAACGTGGTGGCCATAAAACTAAAATACGGGGAGTGTTTCTTAGGCTGCACTAATGCTACACAAAAATCCCTTGGTGGTTTGTTGTCATTTAGGAGTGTCTGGTTGTAGCCATTGGAGGGTACTTGGATTTCGTGCTAGTATAGCGTTTTTTCACTTGTTTTATAGACTGAACTTGGAAAGAGAAAAAAGAATACGCACTTTGGCAAAAATTGGAATGACTTGGGACATATACCAAGGAGCATCTGGTTTTGAAATATACCCGGTCAGGTATTCATATTAAGGTATGTGCAGTGTTATTTAAGGGTTTTTGTTTCAAGAAACACGGTCCCCAGTCCTGGAAACATAAGTGTGTGATACAGTATGTTTTGTCTGGTTTCTTCTCCTACACAGTGGCCCTCATTACGACCCTGGCGGAAAGTAACTGACCTGACCGCCATAGCGTAAATAGCGTTTCCGCCATTGCACGACGGAGTAAAGTGCGGCTAATTCTGACCCATCGGGCACGAGCACTACGCCATGGCGGAAGTGCAAAGTCCGCGATGGCGGAAATATCCCCAAAACGCCCCTCACCGCCGTCGTACGGCGCCCTAGGTGCAATTCCGCCACCCATCATAGCGGTCACCGTAATGAGCGGTAATCGCAAAGTACGGTGACCGTAAATATACGGAAACGGAAGTAAAAACATGGTCCCGGAACGGGAAACAGCACGCCGTACACCTATAAAATCAGAATCCCAACACAACCATCAATAATCCTACCCTGAGACACATCCCAACCCGTTAGCCACCCTAGTGAAAACAATAAAAATGGGAAAAGTTGCGAAAAAAGCGTGCGACCGCAAGCGGCAGGTCCACTTCTCCCATGAGGAACTCACCGTGCTCACAGAGACCCTCCAGGAGAATGCTGCCGTCGTCTTCTCGACGCAAATGACCAGGACGGCACTTGCGAACAAGAAGGCCATATGGGCCCTGGTGGCACAGCGGGTAAGTGCGGTGGGGACCGCACCCCGCAACCCACAGCAATGCAGAAAGCGATGGGACGACTTGCGGATACGCGTACAGAGCATACTATCAGCCAACCGTAACATTGCCACAGCTACCGGGGGAGGATCGGAATCACCCATCAAGTTGACCCCCTGGGAAGAAATCTGTGCCTCCACCATTGGAATGGAGAGTATAGAGGGAGTCGGAGGGATGGAGAAAGGAGTGCAGACATCCGAAGAATCAGGTAGGTGGGCCAAATAAAACAATGCTAAATCCACAATGTCCAATCATGTGAAGGACCATGTGTCCACATAGTGCAACAGAAACACATGTCCAGGAGAACGTCCACATACATTGGCCTGATAGCGCACTTTAAAACTCACATTAAATACATAAATAATTAAAAATCCTAAAAACACCCTCTACACGTGCAGCATGCACACCCTAACTGCAGGCTGCAAAACAACTGCATCCTCAATCCACACAAAAATGAAACCACCTCCAAGGCCCTGACCCAAATCACCCTCAGGTACCACCCCGATGCATGTGATACATTGCCATTCCAATTTCCACAGACCCATAAATAATGCTCGCCCTCCTTTACTCCACCACAGGGTCCGATTCAAACGACGAGCTTCAGGACACCCCTACCAGCACACCTGCAAAGAGGGCCAAGACCAACGGCCAAAGACCCTCCACCTCAGCTGCACGGATCAAGACACGGCAGCAGCACAAATCAAGTGGCAGCACACACGAGGGGACTTCAACTGGCACCCCAGCAGCAAGCATGCCCACAACACCAGCACCACAGGTCCCCCCAATGGATGCCACAGAAGGCACTGCTTCTGGTGGCAGCAGCACCATAGGTGACACTGCATTAATGGCAGCATGCTCCGACACAGAAAACGGTGCTGTCGATGTAGGATCCATCCATGACCTGTCTCAATCCCCCTGTTTGTTTCATCCCGTACACCATGAGGATACCACGCAGGGGCACCCACAAGACGACGACTGGCCATCCCCCACAAGCCCTGTGGCAAGGCAACATGAGGTGATCAGACCCTCTGTGACACCACCGCAAATGGCCATGGCCCAGCAGAGGCAACAGTCCCTCGACCAGGTGATCGTGCAACAGCAGCAACTGGCCACGCTCCTCAAGAAGCATGCTGATGAATGTGGGGGTACTAAGGCAGCCATAGAAACATCAACTGAGACACTTAGGTCAGAAATGGAGAGAAGCACAGAGACACTAAGGGCACAAATGGAGAGAAGCACAGAGACACTAAGGGCACAAATGGAGAGAAGCACCGAGAGCCTGAGGGTAGAAATGGAGAGAAGCACCGAGAGCCTGAGGGGGGAACTGCATGCAACGTCCAAAGACGTATGTGGTGAACTTGCCGCTGTGCGCCGTGTGCTCACTGAGCTCTCACAAACCCTTAGGGACATGCATGGACGTGAGCAGGCAGAGACATCATCCGTTGCAAGTTCCGTCCAGGGCAGCCCCCAACGTAGATCTGGGAGGAACCTGCGCTCCACAGGCAGGGGTGCCCCTGATACCCGGAGAGGGGGCTTGCAATAGCGTCTGCCCACTGACAATGAGCATCTTTGGACACTGGTGTTCGGGGGGGAGGTAGGAGGGTGGAGGGGGTGTGTTGGGCCTTCTTGGGTGGCGGGTCGATGGGGTGTGTAACATAATTTCACATATGCTATAAACATTTCACAATCATCCAATGAGATGTGTGGACATTGATCTTTGTGTATGAGGCCTTTATAGGCGTACAGTCCATATTGTGCATGTTCCAGACACACACAGTGCCACAAGTCCCGTGTCCATGTATCAGCCACCAGGCGTGAGTGCTAGAAGCACGAATCTATGAGAATCTGATGAATTTCACGGCCCTCCTGTGCCTCGCGGACTCCTTGAGGTGCTGCCACATCCCCACCCTCATCATGACCATCTTCAGGTGCTTGCAGTCCTGCGTCAGGGGGCATGGGCACATTTCTACGTACGCACATGTTGTGTAGCATGACACATGCCATGACCATCTTTGCAACCTTCTCATGGCGGTACAGGAGTGCCCCGCCAGACCTGCTGAGGCAGCGGAAACGAGTCTTCAGTAGGCCGAATGCCTGTTCTATGACTACACGGGTACGTGAGTGGGCATGGTTGTAGTCCTCCTCATGCTGGTTCTGTGGGTTCCAGAGTGGTGTAAGGAGCCATCTCTTCAGTGGATACCCGGCATCACCTGTATGTGGACAATAAAGGATGTTTGTGGAATGACATAGCTACGTACGCATCCCCCCCCCTTCCTGCCAGGTCATTGCCGCATCACATACCCCACATTATCATGCATGAAATGACACTCACCGAGTAGCCAGGATCTGTTCCCTGCGTGTCGCTCCATGTAGCGTGGTATTGTAGAGTTCCTCAAGACCATAGAATCATGGGTTGATCCAGGAAATCGGGCACAACAATGTGTAATGATCCTGTTGGAGTCACACACCATTTGTACATTAAGAGAATGATATTGTTTTCGGTTGCGGTACTGGGCCTCCATGGCCTGTGGCACAACCAATTCCACATGGGTGCAGTCGATGGCACCAATGCAACCCGGTATGCCGGCAAGTGCATGGAATCCCACTTTTGTGTTCGTAATTTCCTGCTCCAAGCGTGGTAGAGAGATGTAGTCGTCTGCGTGCTTCAGGAGGGCATCGAGCACTTGCGATAGTGTCCGTGACAACAGTGGCTGTGAAATGCCATGCAACTGTCCGACTGTGTGCTGGTGGGCCTTGCTGGCCCTGCCTTGCCCTCCTCCTCCTCCTGCGTCTCCTCTGTGCGGCCGGTTGTTGTAGTAGTTGGTGTTCGTCTTCTTCTTGAAGTTGGAGTACTTGCAGTGCTATCAGGTCCCCCAGGGCCAACATCGCTAGTCCTGCCGGTAGCATTTTGGAGTGGGTGTGGTTGTGGGAGGGGGTTGGGTGTGCAATTTATGTGTTTTCAGGCTGTATAGCCTCCACCTGTGGTGATTCATTCCACCTGTGCAAGCTGCAATCCCCTTTGGGCGAGCACGTCCCGCACACAACGCTGCAATTCGACGCATTGCATCTTGCTATTACAATCATGTATTTTATCCCGATGGCAGTGGAATATTGGTTAATATGTTCATTCTGCTATGGTCCCATTGTTTCACATACTATCTTTAGAGTCGCGAACAAACTTTTGAAGGGTCAGTGGAATGTAGTACTCGATTAACGCTGGACCCTCATGCAGCACTGTACCGAGGTCACCGACGGGCGGGGCGTCCCATTTGTGAGTGAAGCCAGTTGCCATTTTCACACACTGCCGCACTACATGGATGAATTTGTGATTTCAAGCGGTCAAAGATGCCTTTTCGACGTGATGTTGCAAATGTGGAATTCGAAGGACAGCGCTTTCGGTTTTCAGCTAGCGGCGAGGAGACGCCCACAGGTCTGACTGCAGATATTAAGTTCTATTGTTTAATGTCCTGGGGACAGGGGCCATGGCGAGAATGCAATGATTGATATGAATAGTATGGGATGCGCAATAGCGTAGTGGACGATAAGGCAGGACGTTCCCAAATACATGTTACTTCACAACACTAGAATTCCGGGCTGGAGCACAGTGGATTTTGCAGGCTGCATTACGCACAGACTCAATGGAAATTTCACATGTTATGTGAGTAAATAATCAGGCGTTTTCATACCGGGATGAGGGTATGATGTATGGATGCATGGACAGATGATTTAATTGAGAGTTTACCATGTACATGGCTTTTTGGAATCTATCCACTTCCCCTGCGCTATGTGATGCAGAGCTGCCATAGTGGGACCATCGTCTATCTGCCCTTGTTGAACCCTCCCTGTCTCGACGCGCCTTCAAACACTTGTGTCTATGCACGTTACTAATCCCATCTAATGGATTCTGTTTTAACAGACGCATGCACACAAACACTCGTTTGTAATAGTGTATTCACCTCGATTTATATAGTTATGATTCGCAAGTGATTTTTGGGTGGGAATAATCCTTTTGAGTGGGCTAACATGCATATGGCTGTAGATTTAGTGTGATCATTGAAGTGAGTAATTCAAACTAAGTTCTGATGCCCATACCATTCTTTTTCATTTCATTTGGGTGACAGGTATCTCCTCCCCTTTTGCCGCTGCCATCTGTATGCCACTCCTGCAGATGGCTTTTACTCCCGACACCTGCTGCTTCGTGTTAATCAGTGGAGCACCATTACGATCTTATGGGACGATCGCCAATGGGCCACATGCCCTTACGCAGTACTAGTGGCTAGGAGCAACATATCGACCTTTCAGCTGGACTAGTGCCTACCTAATGGGACGGCCCTGCGGTTCTAGGCGCTTCCATGTTGCCTTTTTGAACGTGTATGTAGCCCCTGTGTACCATGAAGGAACAGGGCGTCACACAAGCAGAAGCTGGTCATTTATTGCGGATGCAGCCCACAATACTGAAATGTATTTTGGAGTTCATGACCTAATGGCTGTATGGGCTTGGTGATTTTGTAGTGCATTAAATTTCTATTATGATATTAACCGTGTAGCGTTATTCTTTGCAAGTAATGTAGCATATTCCTATTTGTGGAGCGATGTATTGTGAGTAGATGTGCATTGGGTTCCGGCTTCTGGTTATAGTTGCGTGGTACTGTACTGGGCGCGTTTGCTTACGAAGCCCAGTGAGGTCAGGGATAGGGGCTGCCATTATGACTGTTTTAATGATGTCATGCTCAGGGGCGGGGGATTAGCTTTTGTGTAACAGATGCCGGTCAGCCAGGTGGATTGGTGGAATGATGTGATTATCAGAAAATGGCTCGTCACAGGTGCCTGTGTTTGCGTGCGTTTCTTGGAGGGAGACTGAGGTCATGTCCATTGGAATAGCTTCTGTATTCGTGCCATCTGTGCCCTGCAGCTCCCATTGGCCCCTCTTGAGATGGGCCTGGCTGCTCAGTCACTCTGCCAACTTGTGTGGTACATGCTTATGCTGATGGTTGGTTTGTTTACTGGCAAGAGTACAGGGCTGGTGCAGTCTCCCTCAGGTTACTGCTTTGAATGTTGCCATACACTGGTGTCAAGCGATGGGGGCCTGTTGTTGTTTTGTCTCATATTTCAGTTCATATTGCTGTACTTGACCCTTCACGTGCCTGTGCTGCATCAGTACGGCAATGGTGACATGGCAAATATGGATGGCCACTCACAAGGCACTTGGAGCCCCTACATTCATTTGTTCGTTGGCATGCATGGGTGACTTGTACATTTCACTGGTTGCATTGTGTGACTTCATTGCACCTACGAGGAGTTGTGCAATGTGGCCAGGGAGTGGTGTACAGGCACTCAGTAGGGCCATTTACGGTTGGTTCGCGTTGCCGTTCTTCTCACCATGGCGGAATGGTACTTTCCGCCATGCTTGATGGCGTTAGGTAAATGTCCGCTAGGGTCAGAATTCGCGTACCGTTGCGCCATGGTGGTAATTACGGTTTCGCATGGCGCGCGTGCGCGTACTTGGTGCAGTTAGCGTTGGCGTTCACTACGGTGTCGCTAATGGCATCGTACTTTACGGTGACGGGTCATAATCGCACCGAGCGCTATTCGATGGCGGTATTGCATTTCCGCCATCGTTTTTCGATTTCCGCCAGGGTCGTAATGAGGGCCAGTGTGTTTTACCTAATGCCCATTCTGTCATGACCACTGTGAGGGGGCACAAGTTGTGCCACAAGCAGGCTCCCCACAGAACCCTGAGGGCCTTAACACCACTGCAAAAGGGCTCCTGGAGGCAGTCCTGGCACCTTTGGCACCAGGCTTATATGTAGGAAGGAAGGGCTGTTCAAACTAGGTCCATTTATGTACATGGGCCTTTAAATCCAACATGGAAGCACCCACACAGTCTAGTTCTAAGAACCAATCCATGCAGTCTAGTGTTTTGGGTGTGGCAGGCCTGGAACTACTGTCCCTGGTACTACTTTACCTGAGCTATATAAACCACACCCTGACTACAGAACACGCTTCATGTTATTCTGCAACCAGCAGCGTGGTGCTCACCGTGTCCAGCTCCTGGTCTTCAGCATCTTCCTGTAATCGTGCAAGAACAAGAACAAGATTATTCTGTTTTACCTCAGAAAACACCATCCAGCACTCTGCATCTCAACTGGGCTGCAATCTGTGGAAACCGAGAGAAGAAGAAACATCACTCACCTGTGATTACTAGCTTAAGGACTTCCAGTGAACCGCTACCACAGCTGCTGTTTGAACATTGCGACCTGCAATAACGAGAAAGGGAAAAAGAATATTAGAACGCGCTCTTCCAAAACATCGAATTCCATCAGTCTTACCTGAATTCCATCGCGCTACACCACGCTCCCATCCGGAGCACTACAGCAACATCTACAAAGGAAAAGAGCCATATTCAGGTTCGCTTTCAATATTAAACAACCGCACAGCGCTGTGCTTACCTTAAGGGATTCCAGGGGCCTGTTTTTCATCGCGCTCTCATCCACTCACAGCACCACAGCGGCCTGTGAGGAGAAGAAGAAGAAAAAAAGCACAGGTTAGCTTTAAAAGACATTAAAGGTTCTGCGCTTCACGCTTTCTCTTACCCAGAAACGTGCCTCTCCATTTGGCACGCCAGCATCAAGACCTTTGCACCTGAAAAGAAGGAGATAAAGACATTAACGAATTCCCACCATAAACAAAACAAAGACATACAATTAACAAACCTACCTGACTACCAGCAGATTCGGGGTCACAGCAGGCCTGGGATAGCTGGATGGATAGCTCACCCTACAAATAACTAAGGTGAGAAAATAACCCAGTGGGAAGGGAATCGGTCAGAGGGAGATGGGAGATTCACCCATTAGAGACAGTTATCACAAATCCTCCCTTCTGTAATTGCAGATTATTATTCAGCAATGGGCAACTACGCATCCAGGGTTCCAGATCTCAGAGCGTTCCAGACGCCCCCGGGGTTATCAGGTGAGCGTAACAGAACACAAAGCCTTTAAACCTTATCCACCTGGGCGTCATGGAGACATCTGAAACTGATCAGTTAGCCCAGCTTTTGGGACAATTACGCGCTGAGGTACACGCAGCCCGGCAGGAAACCAATGCCTTAAGACGAGAGTTAATAGTCACAAAAGGCCGTACTGATGAACTAAGCAAACAGCTACTACAAACACAGGTGGGGAAGGCTCCATTGCCCGGATTTGCCCCATCAGTTGCTACACCATCATCAGTCAATCCAGTACAGATAACGTTGCCGGGAGCAGTACTTCTGGCACCACCAGAACGATTTAATGGAGACCCCAGAAGGTACGCAACATTCATGAACCAGTGCCGCCTCCATTTTCTTTGTAGGCCTGGGGCTTTCCCAAATGACCAGGCGAGGGTGGCCTTTGTGTTATCATATTTGAGTGGAAGTGCCGCAGATTGGTCAGTACCTTTAGTGAGCCGTGATGACCCATTACTGCAGAACTTCAGGGGTTTTCAACAGGAGATGGAAAACTTATTTGCTCGACACTTGCATGGACAAGCTCTTGATAACGAACTCCTGTCCCTCTGCCGAGGGAATCAAGATTTGCTGACTTATATTGCCAACTTTAAGCGACTGGCTGTAGAAGCAGGGTGGCCAGAAGATAAAAGAACCACGTTGTTTCATCGGGGCCTACAAGGAGACCTGAAGGATGTCCTTGCTCAAGTGGTAGACCCACCTAAAGACTGTGCAGAATTTATCAGCCTGGTAGTTCAATTGGACCACAGATTACAGGATCGAAGAACAGACCGAAGTAGACTCGAAAATCGTGCCATGTATGTACGTTCAAAAGATAATGTTCAACGTCCATCAGAAAATACCACAGAACCCATGCAGATTGGAGGAGTATGACCCCCTTTAAGCGAGGTTGAAAGAGACAAGAGGAGACAGCTACAGTTATGCCTATACTGTGGTAAATCGGTTCACTACCTCAAAGAATGCCCAGTGAAACCTCCAAGGAAAGTGGTAGGGGCTCCAGAGAAAGATGATGGAATGGAATCGGAAAACTACCAGGCACGGCAAGCGCAGAGGTTCGCTTGTCGAGCAAGAAGGATGAGTCACAGACCTCACAGTTTGCCCTACCAGTAACCTTGATCAATCACCAACGACTGTCACGGATGCATGCCATAGAGGCATATATAGACAGCGGAGCAGTTGGTAATTACATAGATCGAGATCTGGCAACAGAAATGGGACTTCCCTTATGCACAAACCCAACAACTGAAAAGGTAACTACTGTTGATGGTACAGAAATTGCTTCAGGACCAGTAACCCAATGCACAACATAATTAACCCTTCTGTGTCAGGATGGACATCAAGAATCAATCACGTTTGACCTCATCAAAGCTCCTCAGTTCTATTTGATCTTAGGGATGCCATGATTAGTAACTCACAAACCCTACATAGACTGGCATGCAAAGAGACTGACCTTTTCCGACGAATGCGCCGATGCTTGCTACCTGAAATCTATACCACAGCCAAACCTGAAATCTGTTCAAGGAATAGCATCGCGGATCGCAGAACCAATGGACAACTTACCAAACGAATATCAGGATTATCAAGATGTTTTTCAGAAGGAACAGGCTAACACATTACCGCCACATAGGTCCTATGACTGGCAGATCGACCTAATACCTGGCGCACAGGTTCCTTGTGGTCAAATTTATGCACTTACGGAAACTGAAAATCTCTACTTGAAGTCCTATCTGGATCAATACCTGGCTAATGGGTTTATCCACCTGTCAAAGTCCCCGGCAGCCTCTCCCTTATTCTTTGTACCCAAGAAGGAAGGAGATTTGAGGACTTGCATTGATTACCGCGCACTTAATCAAATCACAGTAACAAACCGCTGCCCTTTGCCCCTTATCCTGGAACTGTTGGACCAAGTCAAGGATGCCCGAATCTACACCAAACAAGACCTCAGAGGAGCATACCACCTTGTACGTGTTAAGAAAGGGGATGAATGGAAAACCAAGTATGGCCTGTACGGATATCAGGTAATGGCTTTCGGGCTATGCAATGCTCCTGCAGCGTTCCAATACTTCATGAATGATGTATTACGGGAATTAATCAATGTTTGTGCCTTGGTCTATATTGACGACATCCTGGTGTATTCCCCTTCTGAAAGAGATCATGTGGAACATGTTCGCACAGTCCTTGGAAAACTTCGCCAGCACAAACTGTACGCTAAACTCGAGAAATGCTCCTTCATGTCACCGAAGTTGAGTTCCTCGGTTTTGTTCTCTCGTCAAAGGGAGTCAAGATGGATTTACACAAAGTAGATGCCATCCTTAATTGGCCGTCACCTTCTTCACTTAAAGGAATCCAAAGCATGCTCGGCTTTGCACATTTTTTATCACCGATTTATTCCAGATTTCTCACGGATAGTCCACCCAATCACATTGTTACTGAGAAAAAAGAACAAAAGATTCCAATGGACTGAAGAAGCGGAACAGGCCTTTCAAGGACTCAAGAAAAGATTCACCTCTGCGCCAATTTTACGACATCCTCGTCCTGATCTCACCTATTTAGTGGAAACTGATGCTTCCAACGTAGCTATGGGAGCAGCTCTCTCTCAAAGAGATCCAGAGACAGGCCAATTACACCCCGTAGCCTTTTGGTCACGTAAATTCTCACCACCAGAACTTGACTATGCAATTACAGACAAAGAATTGTTGGCAATAAAATCAGCCTTAAAAGCCTGGCAGCAGTATCTATTAGGTTATTAGGTTCCAGACATACCATCACAGTAATCACAGATCACCAAAACCTTCAATACCTAAAGTCAGCAAAAGCCCAATCATCACGACAGTTGCAGTGGCTCCATTCTTCGCAGAATATCATTATGTAATAACATACCGACCGGGAGTTCGGAATGGGAAGGCCAATGCCTTGTCTTGTATGGGTGTTTAAGAGAAAACGAACAGTACTCTGGACCCTGTTGCCATCATCCCAAGTGATAAACTACTGGGAATCACCACCACATTGACTCTGAGTGAACTTCAAGATAAGATTTGAACCTTAGTGAACCCCGAGATCTTGCAGAAATGGAATTCCCAAAATGAACATCACACGGTTCTGGATGGATTACCCTACTTCCGGAAACGACTATATCTACCAAGTAAAGATCTGCAAGAATTGGTCATGTCTGGTTATCACGATTCCCCGATCGAAGGCCATCCCGGAATTGCTAAGACTCTAGCCAAGGTTAAACTAAATTATTGGTGGCCAACCTGGCGTAAGGACATTGCTCAATTTGTTCTATCCTGTTGGATATGTGCACAGAATAAATCACATAAACAGAAACCAGCTGGCCTCCTACAACCACTGGATATTCCACTGGCTCCCTGGCATACTCTTTCTCTTGATTTTATTACGGATTTACCTCCCTGTCAAGGTTTTAATACCTTTCTGGTGGTTGCAGACCTGTTCTCTAAATTGGCACATTTCATTCCATTCAAAGGACTTCCTAACTTACCGGTTTGGCAAAAGCATTTCTTGAACAGATTATAAAACTGCATGATTTCCCCTTAGTCCTAATCTCAGATCGTGGAAACCAATTTGTATCCAACTTCTGGAGGAAATGTTGTACCATGGCACAAATCGATGTTCGATTATCCACTAGCCATCACCCCAAAACGGATGGACAAACAGAAAGAACAAACCAGACATTAGAACAGTATCTACGTTGCATGCTGCATCAAGTGGAAGAGAATTGGAAAGACTTGTTGTGGATAGTGGAATACGCATACAATAACTCCATACACACCAGCACGGGACAAAGCCTGTTCTACACAATATATGGAAGACATCCACGTCCTCTGAACTAGACTGCCCCACGACCTTGGAAATGCCAGTGGTAAAGACTCCACACACCAGCATAACCCAAGCCTTCAAACGGGCAAATGAACATTTACTGCAAGCCAAAGACAGACAAAAATAATTCTCGGACCAGCATCGAAAGAAAGCTCCTGATTACCAAGTTGGAGACGAAGTCTGGTTGGCATCAAAACATGCACCCATAAAAGGTACGCAGACCTTTCGTCCAAGATATCTAGGACCCTATACCATTGAATCGGTGATAAATCCGCCGGCCGTCAAGTTAGCCTTACCACCAAGCATGCAAATTCATCCGGTGTTCCATGTGTCACTTGTAAAACCTGTATGACCAGGAACCTGAGTCTTAACATCACCAAAACCTGTGCTAGTTGATGGAGAGCCTGAATTTGAAGTTAAAAACATCCTGGATTTAAAACGTAACAGATCTAAGCTATACTATTTAGTGGACTGGATAGGGTACGGGCCTCAAGACAGAACTTGGGAACCAAGTGAACATATTCACGCACCACGTCTGATTAAGAGGTTTCACCTGGATAACCCCACCAAACCCGGACCGGACAGGAAGGATACCATGAGAAGGGCGTTGGGGGGAGTGCTGTCATGACCACTGTGAGGGGGCACAAGTTGTGCCACAGGCAGGCTCCCACCAGAACCCTGAGGGCCTTAAAACCACTGCAAAAGGGCTCCTGGAGCCGGTCCTGGTGCCTTTGGCACCAGGCTCATATTTAGGAAGGAAGGGCTGTTCAAACGAGGTCCCATTTATGTACATGGGCCTTTAAATCCAACATGGAAGCACCCACACAGTCTAGTTCTAAGAACCAAGCCATGCGGTCTAGTATTTTGGGTGTGGCAGGCCTGGAACTACTTTCCCTGATACTACTTTACCTGGGCTATATAAACCACACCCTGACTGCAGAACACGCTTCGCGTTATTCTGCAACTAGCAGCGTGACGCTCACAGTATCCAGCTCCTGGTCTTCAGCATCTTCCTGTAATCCTGCAAGAACAAGAACAAGATTATTCTGTCTTACCTGAGAAAACACCATCCAGCACTCAGCATCTCAACTGGGCTGCAATATGTGGAAACCGTGAGAAGAAGAAACATCACTCACCTGTGAGTACTAGCTAAAGGACTTCCAGTGAACCGCTACCACAGCTGCTGTTCGAACATTGCGACCTGCAATAACGAGAAAGGAAAAAACAATATTAGAACACGCTCTTCCAAAACATCGAATTCCATCAGTCTTACCTGAATTCCATCGCGCTATGCCATGCTTCCATCCGGAGCACCACAGCAACACCTGCAAAGTAAAAGAGACATATTCAGGTTCGCTTTCAATATTAAACAACCGCACAGCGCTGTACTTAACTTAATGGATTCCGGGGGCCTGTTTTTCATCGTGCTCTCATCCACTCGCAGCACCACAGCGGTCTGTGAGGAGAAGAAGAAGAAAACAGAGGTTAGCTTTAAAAGACAATAAAGGCGCTGCCAGCATCAAGACCTTTGCACCTGAAAAGAAGGAAATAAAGACATTAACGAATTCCCACCATAAACAGAACAAAGACTTACAATTAACAAACCTACCTGTCTACCAGCAGATTCAGGGTCACAGCAGGCCTCGGCCCAAGGAAGGCGTACTGAACCAGTGAGGCAACTTGGGCAGCTCGCCAAGAAATATCAAGTGCCCCTGCACAAGAAACACAGGACGGATAGCTCACCCTGCAAATAACTAAGGTGAGAAAAGAACCCAGTGGGAAGGGAATGGGTCAGAGGGAGGTGGGAGATTCACCCATCAGAGACAGTTATCACAAATCCTCCCTTCTGTAATTGCAGATTCATTATTCAGCACTGGGCAACTACGCATCCAGGGTTCCAGATCTCAGAGCCTTCCAGGCGCCCCTGGGGATATCAGGTGAGCGTAACACATTCAAATTGAAATACGGCTGGTCGTGATGTTGTATATGTTTACATTGGAACCTTGGAATACGTTGAATTCAACGTATATATTTTTTCAGCAGACTTTATGATGCTATGTTGTTCCCGAAGGGGACTGGATTTTAGGTGCTTTATTAATTAAGGATGCCTTTTTTGTGAAATGTTGATGTATTACATCATTAGTAGAAGAATCTATGAAAAGTTGGTGTACGCACAATTCTTAATATGGCTATATGTTTTTATAGATCAAGTCAAGATCCACTCCCACCAGGACTAGAGGGGACGATGTTGTATAATGTTGAGAAGAGCTACCCTTGATGAATGTCAGACACCTAGGAGTCACTGGATAGAAACATGTTGGGTCCCATACAGAATGCAACAAATGAATTTTTTATTAATGTTTGTATGTTAAATGTTGCTTTTTTCAATTTTGAAAGTTTTATGTTTGTTTTACACTTTACATTTATGTGATGTACGTAATCGTCCTGTCAAAAACCTGGTTTTAGGATTTTCTTAGCCTGTGTATTTTTTAACACAGTTTTTATGAGAATGATGTCTATTTTTTCTATAATAAAAATGCTTTTTCTAATGAACTAGCCATTGTGGGATATCACCATTTTTCGCTAAATGATAATTAGTTCTTTTTTTCCTTATATATCATAAAATATTGTCATGGTGTCCCCAGACAGTGGGAAACAGTGGGTTCATGCAATAGACCTTTTTGTGAGGTCCTCTGTGGTTTGTTTACCTCATGTGTGCTGTTTCCTCTTTCCATTCCCATGGATGACACACTGGGGGTCATTACGACCCAGGCGGTAATTACGCCAACTTTACCACCATGGTGTAAACTACGTTTACACCATGGTGGATGGCGGATTTACCGCCCCATTCCAAGGTGAGTGTGGCGGTAAATCCCCATTTCCCATTTTCCCTTCCCCATTCCCATTTTTGCCCCATAGGGCATAATGGGAGTGGGGAAGGCGCTAATTACGCCACCGTAAATTACGGTGGCGTAATTAGCATCATGGCGGGTTAGCGCCATGGATTGTAACGGCTGCTAAAAGCAGCCGTTAAAATCGTAATCAGGCGTTAAGGGTTAACGACGGCTTTAACCCTTAACGCCTGAGTTGTAATGAGGCCCACTGTAGGATTTGGCCCCATGTTCAGGGGACCAGCCCGGCAGAAGGAGGAAGCTGATGGTTGTGCCGACTGGCAGCAAAAGTTACATTTTGTCATTTAAACATAGAAAAGGGCTAGAGCTTGGAGTTCAACTAATGACTAGGTGTTCGGGCCTTTATTAGTGGTAATGCCTGAACTCTCAGCCATCTGTTTGCTTCTTATGCACCTCCCAGGTACTAATTTGAATGAGATCACATTCTGTTCCCCCAGCTCAGGAAACTGATACTGGTAGTGCTCGTATACACAGGACTGCATATTTCTGTAAATTTGCTATGTCAAAAAAGTTGAACAACAATATACACAACCACTATTTTGCACTGTATGTATGAACATTCTAATAAGAAACGTGGAAAGGAAAGTATGTTATATCTTAAGAAAACAAATGTCTATGCTTTCTCTTTAGTGGTTTTGAACAAGAGTTCTGCACATTAAACATGATGTATTTCTAGTGTGGTTCTTCATTGTAGGTAAACAAACAAAATGGTTGAGCAAAGGTTCTTTAATGCATTAACTCATTGGGTAATGCTGAATAATAGTAGACCTTCTCACAGATACAAAATTCATCCTGCTAAACCTGCAAATGACAACATTTCAATTCTACAACACTGCATAATGAAGAATCTCCACAAAAGCCAGTATGATATCTCAGTGCGTTCTGCACCCTCTAACGACAGGGGTAAGCTAGGTCAGCAGTTCAACTAGTAGCAGAGCAGAATCAGCCTTTCAGTTAGTAAAATGAGTTGAGCTGTGTAATGAAAAATCCTACAGTGATAAAAAAATGAAGACTTGGAGGCGCGATCTAGGCATAACAACATCCGGGTTACAGGAATCCCGGAATCAGTGACATCTCGCAACTTGGAGCAGTTCATGGAATCCTTTCTTAAAGAGTTGCTACGGGGCCTTGATCTGTCACCCCAGTTCCTGGTGGAAAGGGCACATAGAATTTCGCAGCAGATCCCGAGGCCAGGACCGAACCTACACCTGATCATTGTGTGACTTTTAATAGAGACACCATCTTGCGAAGGGCAAGGGAGCTGGTGGACATGCAATATGAGGGGACAAGAGTATCCTTCTTTCAGGATTGTACGCCAAAAGTTCAGAGAGCTCGTATGTCCTTCCTGGCAGTGAAGAAACTCCTACGTGATGGATCTTTGACGACGGACCCCAGGGTTATACTGGAGGAATTTCGAGGATTCTAAGAGAGATTATGTGCTGTAAGGCCTAGCGGACACCCGGATAACTTACGTGACTTTGTGGGGGACGCTACTCTGAAAATACTGGGTGGCCTCATTATAGAGGCCCTTGGAGATGAAATCACTATGGAGGACATCCTTAAAGCATTAAGATACCTCTGGTCGGGTAAAGCTCCAGGTTCAGATGGGGTCACTTTGGAATTCCTCAAGCAACTCAGGTCAGAGGTCGTAAAAAATACATGTTGGGAGTGTGGGATGAAAGTCTGGAGACAGGGCGTCTGCCCCTCCAATACGTGAAGGGATAATTACTCTGATACTGAAATCAGATGAGGACCCCTTAGACTGCGCGTCATACAGACCAATCTCTCTCATCAATGTAGACATAAACATCTTTTCTAAAATCTTGGCGGATAGATTGCTGCTGTTCCTCCCTTCCGTAATACCTGTAGATCAGGAAGGGTTCATCCCGGGGAGGAGCACAGCCCTTAATTTGAGGAGGCGGTTCAGGATACTGGCGCAGGTGGACCCTTCAGTTCAAGCAATAGCAGCACTTTTGGACATGGAAAAGCATTTGACTCAGTGGTTTGGGATTATCTGTTTGCAGTGCTTGAAAAGATAGGGGGTCCTCTCTACTTTAGATCCTGTGTCAAAATGCTGTATTCAGGGGTGACAGTGAGAATGGAGCTGTTTGGAAGGGACTCTGAGGCATTTGAACTGGGATGGGGTATGCGCCAGGGGTGCCTGTTATCCCCACTCCTATTCACCTTAGCAATGGAACCCTTGGCTGAGAGGTTGAGGTGGTTCCATCAGCAGCGAGGGTTGGCACTTGGGGGCACCCGTGAATTGATCTCACTCTATTCGGATGATATTATTTTGTATATTAGAAACCCCAGTAGTAATTTGACCCCCATTTCACGAGAGGTTAAAGCGTTCGGGGATATCTCAGGACTGAGAGTGAACTGGTCTAAGACTATACTTTTCCCACTAAACGAGAGTTAAGAGCAGCCTCTGGGGGTGGAGGGAATTAGATGGGAGCAGGAGTCTGCAAAATATTTAGGTATACGTATTAGCAGATCGAGGACCCAGCTCCTTCAAGACAATTATGGTGTCCCGAGCCGTATTGATCAATGGTGTGCGTTCCTATTTCATTACTCTGAAAGATAGCGATAATCAAAAAGATCGTCCTGCTCAAATTGTTGTATCTCTTTCTGAATAACCAGGTGTGGCCGGGGGTGTGATTTTTTGCAGAGTTTAAATCGTTAGTGACTAAGTTAGTTTGGAGCCTGAAATCTCCTAGAATACGGTGGGAATATCTGGTCAGACCTTGGGGAAAGGGTGGAGTGGGACTCATGGATTTCGAGCTATATTACTTAGCGGCGCATGCATCTTTTGTTTCCTACTGAATGTAGATGTCAGGGCAATTTCCACATGTCAAACTTGAATGCAGGGTGGCATTCCCGTACTCTTTACAAAGCTCGCTGCTAACGTTTAAGATAAAGACAGATGTCCATTTGATCTGGCGTCGCGCACAGTACATGCATGGAAACTGCTGTGCCGTAGATTGCAGATCTCCTTTCCATACTCTCCAGAGCTTGACGCCTGGGATATTCAAACCCTAACCCCGAACATGTGATAGAAAATAAGCAGGGAATGGCTGAGGTATGGTGTGCGGAATTTGGATGACTTCTACCTAGAGGGACTTTTTGTCACATGAGAGCAGATTAAGAGCAAACTGGGGGACGCATTTGGGTTGGCGTTTCAATTCCATAAGCAAAAGTTGGCAATCGGAGCGTGGTTGCCACTATTTCCGGCAGAGCCCCTAGTGGTCCCAATGTGGAAACTCTTAGTAAACTCAGAAAACTACAAATGATTAGTAGTCACAATCTATGATATGGCTTTAAATGAAGTCTCAAAAGAAGAATTGGCTAATAGAGCAAAATGGGTAAGGGACATAGGCGAGGTGGTGGGGGATGCACAGTGGAAATCAATTTGTGCACAGTCTAAGAAAGTGGCAATGAACTCTTGATTTAAATTGATCCAGCTTAAAATCCTGCATTGGGCCTACTTGCCCTGGTGGTTCAGGCCAAATTCGATTATAGCGGTTAGAGGAGATGCCCCAGGTGTCAAGGATTAATGCAGATTTCATACATATGATTTAGAGCTGGCCGCATATAGTTACCTTTTGGTCACAGGTTGTGGAAACAATGGAGGGCATGGTCAACTGTACGGTTCTGCTAAATATTCTGAGTTGCATGTTCGGGCCGGTACCAGGTATCTTGAAGATGGGGAAGAAACTGCTCTTGATGGGTATGATACTGGCAAAATGATGTAAATTGATGCGCTGGTCGAGCCCCACAGCGCCTACCCTGTCCAAATGGATAAAAGACCTGGCGTGGTGCTGCAATATGGAGCAGGAGTTCTGCAGGACAATATCTCTGGGTTCACGACCTCTGGACACATGGGCCCCTGTACAGGAAATGCTATCCATAAGGGAGGCGGCTACCTGAGGTGTAAGGCACAAATGAGGACACACCAAACGTTTGGTGATCCACGTCAAGTGGCTAGGGGAAAGATATGTTGGTGTACTGGGCTGGAGGAAGGTTGGTGCAGCTTAACCTCTACTTATTGTTATATGCTGGTCTTAATGTGTAATGCAGAGTTGTTATCCTCTTTGTTACTATGGCAGGGCATCTATTTACTGTTGTTGTGTACATGAACCTATTTAAAATAAAGTTTAAAAAAAAAAAGAACTTTATTTAGATCGACCCTAGTGATGGCTGTGATAGTCAAATCACTGGCTAGTTGACCATTCTTCTAACAGTGATGAAATCCCATCATGTCTGACTCTGAGATAATGCACTGTACAGGGTTCCAAAATATATTAATGATTCATAATTCATACTTAAGTGATTCACACAAAAAAGAAAATGCTGTAGCCAGTATTACCTGATGAGTCAAGAAAGGTTTTTCCACAGTATAGTCCAACAAATTATGTATTGCAGTAAGAATACCCACATATATTCTTCCTTTTGGACCACAAGTGGCCAGCTGAAATTAGACAAAAAAGCCATCCGGTGTAGGGGGAGCAGTTAACCAAACCACTTGTAGCAAAATGATTGTATTAACTCTTAGTGTAGTACACAACTGTGCATTAGTTGTCATCAGTTATTGATGTCCATGGCAAAATCTTTAATGAATTACCGTCACTAAAGAGTCAAAGAAACCTGTTTAAGGTTCATTATTGGATTGAAAGGGACAAATGCGAGCCAGGACCAGTCTGTGTTGATGGTGTTAAGGAGGACCGTGTGAAGTTGAACCTCTGTGTGAATATTATCATAGAGGATCACTATAGAGTTTACCACCATATTATGGCCAGAGATTGATGCTGGCCCAAGGTTGTTAATATCCCGTGTAGCCACATTGCCAAAATTGGTATGCACTGACTTCGGTGAGGAGGATGATATTGACAAGTCAAGTGAGGATTCTAATAAGTGTTCCAAACATAGCAACAGCGTTTCAGCTAAAGAACCGATAGAAGCATGGGTCTTAGAATTATCAATGGTGCTTAGATTAGAAGGAGATTTCTGAGAGACCCTACCAGTCTCAACGATTTGAGCAGAGATCTGATCTGTATTGCCTCCTTGTTCAATATGCATAGAGTCCTGTAGACTCATGTTATTCACGCTCAACATCTCATCATCAAAGGTCATATTTTTGGCGCAGTGTAGGTCTGTGATGTTCTTCCCACTTTTTAAGGCAGGCTTGTCAGTTGGCCCAGATGTGGCTAAATCATCACTTTCGATGGCAGGCTCTGAGGGGCCCCCATTCGAGTCTGTAGGCTGCTTTAATGGAATTCAAAGAAGATTGCCTGTACTACTTGAGTCTGCTTGTTGACCCCAGAGGTTATACGTGCCAGCTGTGAAATACCAGAGGGTGTTTCACGACCTTGTCCCCGAGGATCCCTTGCACAGGGGTCCAGGGAAAGGCCATCGCTTTTGCATCCCGACCCTGTGGGTGGAAAAGCGAGGGAGGATCACCTGGGTAGGGGGTCATCGGGGAGTGAGGGAGAAGCACCCAATGGTGAGACATGGTATCCCCCCTTTTCCACAACCAATCTAACACCTATCCGTGTTTGCTTTATGGGAATCTACAACTACCATAATTCCTCCCTACTCTATCTTAACAATAGTACTGCACTGAGGAAGATGAGGAATAAACCAGAAAGATCCCCTCCCATGACCTGCATTGGCCATGTCCCTGTAATGAGGCCAGGCAGAGTCAAGCACGTACCTCTAACGAGGTACACCTGCCACTTATTAATAATCCATGTGAAGATAAAAGGTGGCGCACAAAAGCACATGTTGAGCAAGGCTGGGTACGAGAAGGAACAGCTCTTCCGAGGCTAATGCGTATGAGGCTGTAGAAGTTGGAAGTCCAACGGGCTGATCGGCAGTTGAGAGAATCAAGAGAAAGCCAGGCAAGATTTCTAAGCTGTAGGGAAGCTGTGAGCAT
Organism: Ambystoma mexicanum; assembly: GCF_040938575.1. Lineage (NCBI taxonomy): Eukaryota > Metazoa > Chordata > Amphibia > Caudata > Ambystomatidae > Ambystoma > Ambystoma mexicanum. The sequence continues at coordinate 136,905,052 of NC_090941.1, read as the reverse complement.
TCGAAGTACAAAGCCGAGTGAGCGGAGGAAAGACACCTTCAAGTTGCTAGAGGATGGCTCGCGACTCTCCTGGGTGAACGGCAGAGTTGGGGAGGAGGACGAGGAGGCGTTGGTAACAGCCTTGCGTTATGATATGATATGATAGATTATTTATAACGCGTTTAATACCCAGAGGTTTCTAAGCGCGGACACGGGTATCAAACCTGTGTTGCTCTGTGTTGTCTTGCTTCCAAGGTGCGTGCGTTGCCACTGAGCTATCCTCCCGAGAGGGGAGTTGTGAAGAGTTGCAGGAAAAAGATTAAAGAAATCCCATTAACATGGCTAGCGAGTTATCGAATGGAACAAAAGTCTGGTTGGTGTTAAAGGGAATGGGACTGTCATTTTGTATTTATTTATTGTGTTTTATTTCCCATCAGTTAAGATACAAGACACAGAACAAATGGGAAACTTTCACAATACCTTACAAAAGTAATAAGCATGCAATACATTTAAGAATATAAAAATATGAAACATTGTACAAATCCTAATAAAGACACAAAATATACTAATTAATTCTTCCTGATTTACATAGCATTATATGATTCCGGACAACAGTGATTTCCACCAGAAGAGCTAGTGGGCACATACTGACATAGGACATTTGGCGCTATAGGTGCGCAATATGTTCCCGAGGTATCCTCTTTCAACCTCTTTAATGTTTTAGAGAGAAATTTACATAGCGCCAGAATCAAGCTCTGCAATTGTCCACACATTAGGCTACACCGCCAAGCTTTGTTAGCTGTTTTGATGTTAAAGTGTTTCTCCCTTTCTTCCCTCAGGGCATCACAGCCCATCACCAGATGCTTCAAGGATTCTGTCAAACCCTCCTTCCCACACAATCTACAGCTTCCATTACCTTGCACCCTTGTCCAGATATTCACTCTTACCAGTGTAGGTAACTAATTTAATCAGAAGCGAAGGTAAAGTGCTCTCCTTCTAGAGCACAGAAAAATAAGTATGTATTTAGCTACCTGCTCCCTTTTGTACACCAGCTTAGAGTATTCTTTATAAAGGGAATATTTCCCCAACTCGTCTGCTGTTTTTCCCCAATCGTGTTGGAAGAGCTTCTTTTTAACTTTAGCTGGGTTTAAGGCAAGTTCCTCTCGAGAGACTCCTATTTCGGTCAAGAAGGTGTTCATATGTTCCTCGAAGATGGTAATAGAGGCCCCTGAAGTTCGGGTCTGTACGTCTCCCCAGTTTTCATACAGAGAGTGTAATGGTGGATTCAGGAGTTTGGCATAAGTCAGCAGCTTTCTCCATGTGGGCCTGCTCGCCAAAGAGTCAAGCCCAAATTCATATCTTCTGACTGAGTTTGGGGCAGAGCTAGCAGGCTTTAAGGTATTCCTCCAACGCATGCCTTGGATCACATCCAGGCTATCCCCCAGGTCAGTCAGATTAATATCAAGACCATAGAGTATTATTGGTTCAATTTGCATAAGGCAAAATTGAATCAATGGGGTCAGAGAAAAGGATCATAGCTGAGCGTAGACTCACTTCATTTTCATTAACTGTGAACCGTATTTAGATTTTAAGTATAATTGTCTGCCTTTATTTGAGGCGGTATTTAAAACTTCATAACTCAAATAGGTCAATGCAGATACCCGTTCCAGGGGCTCATCTCCTACCCGCCATGTTATTACTGTGGGATTTTTCTTTGTTGTGAAGATACAAACTCTTGATTTGGTGCCATTTTCTTTAGGTTGTTCTCCACCGCATACGAGTAGAACAATGCCAGTTTTTGCTGGAAGCCAACAGGTGTGAGGTCGAATAGGATGATGCCATCTGCAAACGCATCCAGTCAAGTGTGACTAAGCCCAACCTGACTGAATTGGTTATGTCTCCTTTCCACACTCTCTCTAGATCTGCAGTATATAGGTTATAGAGAGTTTGCGCCACCACACAGCCCTGCCTCAGCCCCACACAGGTCTTAATTGGCGCTGTCGTTGCCCCCACCCTATCCAGGCATACTCTTAATTCTGTATCCACATATAACACTCTCAGCAGACGAACCAGATGGGTTGGCAGCCCAACCAAGAGTAGCTTTTGTCAGAGCCTCCCTCGACTGACCATGTCAAAGGCACTAGTCAAATTGATTGAGGCCATGTATACTGTGCCCACAGATTTTTTTTAACTGCTGCCCTCATGTGTGCTAACGGGAAGGCGTTTAGTGGGGTACCCATCCATGCTCTGAAGCCTATTTGGCAGTCAGACAGGAGATTGTGTTTATTGATTTGGGTGTTGAGATCCCTCAGCAGCAGGGTTCCGAAGATCTTACTGGAAGAGTCCAATAGGGATATGGGCCTGTAATTTGACAGGTTTTGTTTGTCCCCCGTCTTGTGTATGGGCACTACTACTGATTGTCTCCAGGTATCTGGCACCTCCTGAGTACCCCATACATGTTGGAAGAGCTGTCAAAGGGGAGGGGGGGTAGGAGATTTCCCTGTTGTCTTTAATAATAATAGGTGGAATATTTTCTGGGCCCGTCGCTCTTGAGGGGTTGGCTTTGGTTATTGCCCAAAAGACATCCTCTACCTCCCATGGACACGCATTTTTCATGTGCCTTCCCTCTCCTTCTGTGTCCCATTTAGTCTAATTTTCCGGTAAAGCATATTTCCCCTGTAGGCATTTTTCCCATACCTGTGCCGGGATGTGGCAATCACCTAGAAAAGGAACATTTTTCCCCATAGTTCCTCCTATTCAAAGCCCGAAAATTGACTGGGTCCTTTTTTACAATTGCCCCTACCATCTCTTGATTTTTCTTTATTGAGTTTTCCCTCTTAATGAACTTCACCTCACGTTTGTAGCCTGCTTGCATCTTCCTCTTTTCTTCGCAAAAGTTGTGAAAAGAGGAAAACTTGCTGCTACATGCTCTTATAGCCACTCTCTTTGTCGCTTCGCTTTCTGGACACATTTGTCATATGAGTTTGTGTGAGAGACATTTCCCTGCATTTGTCCTCTGTCCCACAACAAAGTCATACAGGTAAGCAACTTATTGTTATAATTCCAGGCTGTGAGGTTTTCTCCCCGCTCTGCCATGTGCCCCAGTTCTTCCCCCTATAGATGCTTAAAAGATCTACAGGCCCTCTGGTTTCATCTGATGGCTCTCCCTCCCCTCGCTGGAGCAGTGAAAGCCAGGACAGGGACAAGATGTTGATTTCCCACTTTCAGACGTAGCTTAAGGTTAATGGGTAGATGGTCACTTCCCATGTCCTCTCCAATAGTTAAATAGTCACTTCTACCACTCAGCTCCGGAGTGAAGAAAATATAGTCAATCCATGATTTCCTCTTTTCCAGGTGTAGAAGTCATTTATATCTTCTTCTGTTGGAGAGTGCAGGAGCAAAGGTCCCAATCTGTCATTAAGGTGTTCCACAGCCTTCCAGTTTGTTCACCCCTGGATTTGGTCTTCCCCTTAAACTGTATCTCTTGGGATGGCACACAAATGGCATTGAAGTCTCGTGCCACAACTACATTTGCAATATTTATACATAGGAGATTTAGGTTGGGCTGTGAGGTAGCACTGTGAATAACCATTAGATCCGGTGAAACAACCTCTCCCACGTAGTGAGTACAGTCCCAGGTTAAATCTATGGCCACTGCCAGACCGCCTTTTGGCCGCCCATTTTCACCACACACTGCTGGCTTGCAGTGTGTCGAAACCCCTATTAATTCGAAGGAGCGCACAGCCATGGTTTTTTGAAGAGCAATCACATTTGCTAGCTTAATAGACATTGGGGTGCTTTCTACCAGTTTCTGGAAGCCACATTTGTTCCATGATGTTATAGTTAAGTCAATATTTTTAAAGGTGCTTCTGGTTGGATTGCTCCTTTTTGAACATCTTTATTGCCCCTTCCAACCAAGCCCAGTCGTCACCATGTCCAAGTCCCTCCAACACACCTCTTCCACTTTCCAAAGTTGTCATTGTCATTGCTTCTGGTTGTGGAACCGGGGTTAAAAAGGTGTCTAGGTCTTCCTTGGCTGATAGTGCTACCAGGCGGAAACACAAGGTCTTCAGTACTTCACGGTTACTCCAGACCATTTGCGCGATCAGGTTTGAGGCAAAAAACCAAACCAACCTTTCCACCCCCTTCTTTGGAAAGGCCACTCTCAATATGTCCTCTGAGTGTAGGGATCTCATCTGGGGCACCGCCTGGAATCCTCTAATGATATTTCCTCTATTCATATTTTCCTTTGGTCTAGAATTCCTTCCCATTTCAGTGCCTTGGAAGATGCCTTTGTTCTTTTTGGAGTCTGGAGTGGTGTGCCCCAGGTCGTGAGGTGTGTTCAAAAATCCTAAACCATTTAACTCCCCCCAACCTTTTCCGGGGCTTTCTCCTTTACTTTTTCAAACTGAGATTCAGTTTGAGATGAGCTTTTTGCTGTTATTTTTGGAGTTTGCTCTAAAGGGGGTTGTTCTTCCACAAGTATCACCTCCCTTACGGACTCATTTTCCATATTACCCATGAAAGCTGCCTTCTCACTATCCTTATCTTGACTCCCAAGAAGGTGGTCATCTTGGACTGCTTTTTCATTAGATACTCCTTGGGTTCATTTCGAATAGCACTTTTTGTATTTTTTTGCCCCTTTTCTTGGCAATGTGCTTGGTTCCTTTCCTTCCAGTCATAGGGCCTCAATGAACTGCCTTGAGTTATTTCTTTTGTTCGGATTTAGTGCAGGTACATTTTTAGATTTTTCTTTGCTTGTCTGTGCTTTAGCCTTCCTCTTCTGTCTGTTTGTTTTAACCCACCCTTCCTGCTCTGGGTTTAAAGTTGACATTTATGTTTCCTTTTCCTCCGGTGAACGATCCTGCACAACCTCCTCTTGTTCAGCTTCTTCTTGCTCACTTCTATCCAGCTGATCACACAGGGGAGATAGCGAATCCGGAGTCACTGTTTCTTGCTCGCCCACTCGCTCTTCAGCCTCCAGTTTGCACCATCCAGAACTTGTATCAAGCCATAGGCTTGGATGTATATGTACACGATTCGCAGTTTGTTGATTTTGCTCCTTCTCTTCCTGTTTTTCAAGTGACTAATGTCCTTGTTATGAGGTCGTACTTCCTTAGCTTGACTGACCCTTTGGTGGTTTAACAAAATGGATAGGTCTTGCTCCACGTCCTCTAGTTTTTCTGCATTCCCCTGCAATGCCTCTTTTATGTTGTCATAGAGGCGCAGGAGTGACTCTAGCACCAGGCGAAGGGCTGAAATGGATGCTTGTCCTAGTGTGTCCATTTGTTGTGTAATGTTGGACTCTTTGCATCGTGATGTTTTTTTACATGAAATAGTTGTCAATCAGAATTTGTTTGTGACTATGCAGTGACAACATACCACCATGTTCTTGTGATTTACCGGGTTCTGCGCTAGAATGTCGTTCCCATGCTCTAGCCAGTCCATGGGGTGGTTGCTTACAAGTGTTGCTTCCTTTATGCATGGCCCAATAGGGTCGTTGCATAATCCTGTCTATGTCACTGCAGAGACGTTCAAAAGAATGATCAAGCACCTCCTGCTCAATCTCAGTTCTCTCCGCTGGTGATTTTATGTGGCAAACATCCATTACCTGTGTTTGACCACTAGGTTGTTTCAGCATGTTTGGGACCATTGGTTGTGAGTCCATTTCCAGGCACCCCGCACCTAGACTAGTAAAGCTTACGTGGACTTTTCTGCCATTGGTGGTTGCATTCACCATTTCCCCTGGTTGATCAGGAGGAGAACCCTCCACTACCTCGGAATACAAGAGGGGGGTATTTGTGGAAGGATTCCCTCCCACCGCTTGTACCCCACCCCTCTTTTGGGAGCCTACGAGACTTTTTCCTTGAGTTTCCAGTACCTCTGCTGTTATTTCCTCTACAATGCTGTTGCCCGGGAGTGCTCTGGGATCAGTATTGATGGAATGTCGCAAAGGGTCTTTAATCGGCCCTTTTGCTTCCTTAAAAGCCTGCAGTGCCGCCCTCTCCTTTTTCATAATCGCTAGCCTGCCACTTCTAAGTTTTAGTGAATTTCTGGCAAATTTCTCAATCATGTGTTATACGTGGGCAGATTCAGGAAGTACCACACAAGGAAAAGAAGACCAATTACTAACCTTCTTTCATGCTCAGTGCTCCGCCGGCTCTATTTCACAATTACCATGTATGTTGGGCAGGGCCGCGCTTCGTTTTTCCGTGCAGCCATATATCTGTTGCTTCCAGCTGTGTTTCGAGAGCTTCACTCTTCCCCCAGACTGAGGTAAGGACCGCGAGGGAGCCCCTTCACCCGCTTTGACGTGGACTGCCATAGACTGGTACTTTGCAGGTCTTTCATGCCGGCGCTTTGCACCACTGGCTCCTTATATGGAAACGCCACCAGATCTCTTAAGGGCATAGGCAGCAGTTTACAGGCTACAGGGAGGTAGCTAAGATAACAAACCACACACATTTTCTGTGGATGAAGAAAAGTTTATGAGCACAAAGTTTGCTGGAAGAGCTCTAGCAACGCACTGCCGAAGGCTGGTCCTTGGCCAGTCCTTCGGGCTGTCGCTTTGCGCCACTGGCTCCTTATATGTAAATACCCACCAGATCTCTTATGGGCATAGGCAGCAGTTTACACACTACAAGCAGGTAGCAAAGATCAGCAAACCACACAAATGTGCTGTGGATGAAGCAAAGTTTATGAGCACAATGGTTGCTGGAAGTAAGAGCTCAATGCACCGCACTGCTGCAGACTGGTCCTTTGTGGGTCTCTACAGGGACTGTAATTTGAAAGTTGACGGTTGCACATGTGCTGATAAAACGCGAATGAAGAGAACAATTGATGAAAGGAAAGGATACAAAGTAACAGAGTCGTCCTGCGAGGTGAAGTCACACATACGAAAGTCTCTGTGAAATGTTATGAGTTTTGTAAGATGTTAGAGCAGAGATTAAAGGAAAGAAAGTAACCCCGATAAAGAAAGCTAAATAAGAGGAACGTGAAATATATGAACTGTGAATATGCCAAGAAGGCATCTTAAAGAGAAAGAGATAATAACTACAAGTACCAGGAGGCATTGGTGCTACTAGAGAAGATTGTGAATTTAAGGACCGTTGTAAAGAGAGGTCAAAGTTGTCATGCAGAGGTTTATGTGAATTCCTTGCATTTTCAAAAGTCTTCGACAGTGGAAAGATACTTAGATAAAATGTGGGGAAGGGAACCCTACGAAGCAGAGACAGGCTTGAGCCATGCAGTGGGAAGCCTTTGCAGAACTGTGTGATAAAGTGGAAATGAGACAGGCTCGAGCCTAGTAGAGGGGAAGTCTGTGCAAAACTGTGAGTAATTGAGAAAGTAAATGCAAACTGAACATTGATGGCAAGGCGAGCAAAGCCTTAAGGAAGTGATGGAGCTATCAGATGATGAAGCCTGAGATTGAGCTGTTGAATTGTACCAGTAAAGCCAAAGTGTGCGAGACTGATAGAATTGTGCCATCCACCTATCCTTTGTTTTTAAGAGACTCTTTGTGTCCCATGGGTTTGAACCAGAGGAAGGGAGTTAATGCTGAAGCCATTCTGACATTTCTTTTTGCAGACAATATTTTTCTTTTAACATCCCTTAACAAATGTGTCACTTTGAGAAGGAGGGCAACGTTGACTGGACTGACATGGGCTATTTTGTTTGTTTTAAGGGTCGAGAATACTCCCATTCTAGAGATAGGGCAAGATAGGCAGTTTCCAAACCCCTTTGAGTGAAACGAAGGTTTTTGAAAGTTGCATCCATTGTGTCAGTCTCTGCTTTTGATACCATGCCTTCCTCACAGCAGAATAAGGCAAACACTTAAAAACAGGCAGACATATGTTAAAAGGAGTTCACAGACAAACAACTCCTTAACTGTTTTCCCGCTCACCTCTGCACCCCCTCTGCACCCAACTGCATGCAACTGTACTCTGTTGTACTGTACGCTGCACTCTGCGCCTCGTCATCATTTTTGTTTCATAGGGGATTGCAGCCAGCAAACAGGTCAGTGAGGCAACAACAGCCATAGAGTCTCGTGCAAGTACACTCTTTTGAACTCTGTGCGGCGCTCTGCGGATCAACAGCATTTTTGTTTCAAAGGGGAGTGCAGCCAACAAACAGGTCTGTAAGGAAACAACAGCCAGAGAGTCTGGTACAACTGCACTCTATTGCACTTTGTTGCTTCATGCAAACATGTATCCCAAATTCTATGTGCAAAAAGAGCCTTATGCTATTACCCTAAGGCGGATGCTGCCTTGTACAAGTGAGTCCAGTTTTCAAGTGCTTTTTGGGTCCAAGTGTGAGAGAGTGGAAAGACCTTGACTGCCCCAAACACAGTGCTATATTGATATTGTTGTAGTCTGGTTGGAACAGGCAAAGCCAAGGATTGTGTGTCCTGTTCAGCCCCTTCTGAGGGGATTTTTATCATGGTACAACTATTGGTGGGCAGCTATGTCAAAGTAAGTGCATCAGTGTGGAGGTGACTTCCCTGTGCCTCTATGCCATAGTTACACCTACAGCCCACAGGAAAGAGTTGTCACCCTGGGTGGGTGGTCTCTTCTTGGACATGTCAACCGTGACAGAGATGGGCGTCTCTGATATGATATGAAATTATATATGTCATTTATAACACACCTGTACACAAGTGTTTCTAGGCGCGACAAGACAAGAGAGGGAAGACAGAGGGAAGACAAGATAAACGGTCTAACTAGGCCATGTGTCATTCAGAGAGACCGAAGGGGGGAAGTGCAGTCAGGGAGGCAATGCTCTAAGTAAGTGCAGCCAGGGCAGCGCGGCTCTGGGTAGGTGCAGGATGGCAGGGGACTGTGGTAGCAGTTACAACCCCTAAGTGCGCGGTAGGCCTGGAGGCAGTGCTGGGCAGACTGATCATGGAGGAGCATGGTACCCCGTAGACCCTGAAGGAAGCTGAAGAACCAGTCGGCGCAGGAGACAGGTAGGTTAACAGAGGAGAGATGTAGAGAGAGAAAGCAGAGGGCAAAAGAAAGTTCTTGAGCTGCTTCCAGAACTTCAGATGGTCCAGCTCAAGTTTGAGAGGGGCAGGGAGGCCATGCCAGAGGGAAGCACCTGCAGAGGCGAGAGATATACCCCCAATCTCTGCCTTGAGAAGCATCTGACCCTGAGAGCGTTTGAGGTCGCTGAGCGAAGGGCTCGAGAAGAAAGGTATTTTGGAAGAGAAAGTTGGATGTAGTGTGGGCCCCAGCCCCAGAAAGCCTTGTGAACGATGCAGAGGGCCTTGAACTTGATCTTTGCAGCCACCAGGAGCCAGTGGAGAGATTTCAGGGCTGGGGAGATATGGTCCCTGGGCTTGTTTTTGGTTCCTAAAAAGTACCTCCTTGTCAGAGTGCTCTTCTCTGTGTTCCTTGCCAACAGATGCAAACCCCTCCTTAAAAGACGGCTAGGTGCCACTCTGTGGAGTTCAGCTCTCACCACAAGGCTGGTTGCATTGTTGGCTGTTGTGTTTTCAGTATCCTAATAACCTTTTTGTGTGATATTCGTGGCCACCAGTGAGAGGTGTTGACCAGCAGGGATCTCTTGATCAGAGTTTTTTCATCAGTTACCATGCAGTGGCAATGGTCCAGAAGGAAGTTCAGCACCAACACATTTTGAGAAAAAGCTGCATTGTACTTTTCATACGCTAAGTGATCGTATGAAGCACCCAAGAGGACTTGTACATGCAAACCATTACCCAGTCTCTTTTGGTTATGTCACCACTGCCACCTTCCCACCAGAACCATGGGCTGAAGCACCAGCCACCCATTTCAATCCATGTTGCTGAAAGCCTGAACGATGCTCCCTCCAATCCCCTGGTGCTCCATGCAATTGTATAATTGCTTCAAAGCATGGGTCCCAGCAAAAGGCATGGTGACAAATGGAGGGGTGAGAGGATTACACGGGCAAGAGTGAGAGAGGAAACCTTAAGAAGCAATAGAAAACGAGAGTACCTAGAGGGACTGACAGAAGGAATACTAGATATCTTTGTGTCAAAGATGAGATGGTAGGGAATTCCATTGGGTGGGAGCTTGAAGAGCAATACATTGGCCAACCAGGCACTCTTTTTAGAATGATTTATGATTCTTGTTGCTATGATTAGTGGAGCAGAGTGTGAAGATCTGAAGGGTTTTACTGGCTAATAGATTTTAATGAGCATTGTTGTGGTGTGTGGGTCTTCGATCATGGATCGATTTATAAGCTGAATTGTTTCTGTTATTTTATAGCATAGCACAATCTCACTCCAACTGGGTTGCAGTTTGTTTGCCTACTGCACAGTCTGTCAGGGTGATTTTAAACAAATGCTCTTGTTTCCTGCTGGTATATGTTTCCATATTCAAGCCAGCGGGAAAATACCTCCTTCCCGTCCATTGACACTGGGGATATTACCACCATTCTCATTCTTGCAGCATGTGGCTGGTTGGAATGAAGTTCTCAATTGCTGACTCTAAATAAAACAATGTAAAGATATATGGTGGACAGGACCATTTTCAAACCTTTGTAGTGCCAAAGATGCCCCTTGTGTGCCCTTTTCACAGAAGGCTGAATGCCAATTGGAAGAGCAGCAGATGCCTTGCGTTTCAAATGCTATGCAGGAACCTAACTCAACTCTGACTGTCCACATGCATCATTGGGACAGCACTGGAGAAAAGAAAATATTGGGAGGGCGATCTGCCCTGTACCCAACCGCGATCGGGAAACTGTGTTGGGTGGGAAAGTCCCCTCTGTGTCCTGCCACCTCTTTTTATGATCACTTTACAAACACGTTTATCAAAGGCTTCCCGGTGGCCTTAATGAAGCACCATGGGTTGTCCAGGATGTTTTCCATGGTTTTCTCTTGGGGTGAACTATAGATAACCTGCTAAAGACAAACCGAGAGAAATCCAAAGATAGCCTTCTATTTTCATCTGTGCCTGCAATATCCTAATCAAATTGAAGTCTACTTTTCCCAACAGCTGACCCATGGAAGGATTCAGGTGCAGTACAAGGCAACGTGTGCATACATGCCAATAGATCCCATGTTTCTTTGCATTCTGGGGCTTGTATTTTTGATAATCCCATTCATAAATCTAGGACTACAAGTCCCAGAATGCAAACATATAATTCAGGACTGGGTGTGCGTCCCCCAAATGACATCCAGAACGCTTGCAAGTATGACCTTGTATTTATTTATTGATTGATTGATTGGACATTGCTATGGTGCATAGTCAGAAGTTTTTCCAGGCGCCACAAGACAAGATGAGGTTTTACTGCTGCTTTCTAATTACTCTGAAGGACAGACTTGGAAGAAAAAATAGCAGTGTCAGTAAAACGCTAGTAGCTTGATGTAATGATGGCATTTCTATAAACACATAATAGTTCCGGTTTTGGAGATGTTTGGACCTGCATGAGGCTATGGTGCACTGTGAGGAGACCTACTACCCGTTTACTAGATATGTAGGACTTATCACTACAGGCATAACCTGTACGCTGAGTGGAGCCTAAAACTGATATAATTGCGGAGGCTCTGGAGCGTCAGTTCCTACCCTGCAATACTGATGAGCAGGGTCAAGTTTTTCCACTGGGGCTTCTCAAGCACTCTGTTTACTCATGTAGGTCTGTGGACATTGTGTAATAACTGGTTCTAACATTGTCAAATGAACAGCAGATTAACAGGTCGGATAGCCTTCCATATTACAAGGCCACTTAATTCAAATGTTCATATTTCTTGCTAATATTGTTTTACCCAACACAGCACAAACATCTCTCTTCAACAACCCCATTTAAACATGCGTGGTAATATCATCCGCATCCAATCAGAGTGTAACCAGCATGTGAATGAATGTAGACAGAATTCCCTCAGGCTAACTCTGAATCCAGCACACTAAAGGTGAGGTCACTTCCTGTGGAGTAATTTATAATTTATTTTATTTATTTAAACATTTATAGAGCGCACCTAGCCCATAGGTATCTATGCACTTAATTTAAGAGATTGGTTGCAGAGATGTGGTTCTTCAAATACACATACAACACGTCAGGTTTTCACATCATACAAGTATACATATATGCATATTAGGCAAGCATTACGAAGGATTAGGGCTCTAGGGTGTTAAATTCCTATCAGGCATAGTGTGTGGAAGTTAGGATTACAGGCTTATGTGCGTTATTGGATTTGTATAGTTTTCTTATTTATGCAAGTTGGTACTAAGTTTGGATTAGATTTATTGAGCTAGGGACAGATTCTATTGCTGGGAGTCTAAGCTGAAGAGCCGAGTTTCTAGGGTTTTTTGGAATGTCCACATGGAAGTGTCATTCCTCAGTGATAAAAGCAGAGAGTTCCACAATTTGGCTGCTACCACAGGGCAGCTAGATCCACCTGCTTTCAGTCTCCTGAATCTCGGTGTTGCGATGAGGTTAGAGTATGATTAGAGTATGAGGCCCGTGTAGGTCTAATCGATTGAGTTTTGGCAATTTGATTGCTATGGTATGCTGGTGCGTTGTTAGAGAGACATTTGTGGGTGAGGAGAGGATTTTAAATTTGATCCTGTCAAGGACTGCAAGCCAGTGAATGTGTCGTCTGGTTGACGAAATGTGTCAATTTTTAGGTATATTCAATGCAGCTCTAATAGCATTATTTTGTACTATTCGGAGTTTCCTAATGTTTCTAGTATTGGATCCAATGAAGAGAGAGTTACAGTAATCGATCCTGGAGAGGATCAGTGCTCTTGCCAAGGTAATGCAGTTATCTGCTGAGAGGAAAGGTCTGCTGGCTCTAAGTAGTTTTGACGTATAGGCAGCTGACGAGACAATGGCATTGATCTGTCTTGTTAAGGTGAGAGAGGAGTCAATGTAGACCCCAAGAGTTTTTATTTCGTTAGCAACATTGATGGTATTACCATCAATGTTAAAGGATCCATAGCTTTGCGATAGGTTGTTTAACTTGGATGTGCTCCCAAATAATATTAACACTGTCTTGTCGTTATGGCATAACTAATTTTGGGCCATCCAGGCCTGGATAACGTGGTAGATTTTAAGATTCTTTGAGTCTGTGTCATAGCATCCTGTGAAGGGTACGAGTATTTGGCTGTCGCCTGCATAATTTGTATACCTGACACCCATTTTGTCTAGCTTGTCAAATATAAGCTTTGTGAAGGCATGGCATAGTTTAGGTGACACGCACAAACCTTGCAGTATGCACAGGTTACTGAGGCTGGTGGGGCTGCTGACGAGGCAGAGAAGACCCTCCTAGTACAATTGGAAAGAAAGGATTCAACCCATTTGATAGCTTCAGGGGAGAAGTGAACAGCTATATCTAGATGGTGGCACAGAATCTCATGGTTAACCAAATCAAAGGCTGCAGATAAGTCTAGCAGGAGGAGGATACACAGGTCTCCCCTATCCTTGAATTTGCCATTTGTATTTTTAAGTCCAAAAGTGCCGTTTCAGTTCCATGGCCAGGTCTGAATCCGGATTGTCTCAGGAGACTGTTAGATTCCCAGAATGTTTGCATCTGTTGGCAAGGAACGAGGATTTTTAGTAAGAATGGTAAAGTGGTGATAGGTCGGAAATTGGTTGGAATGTTAGGGTCCAATGTGTTTTTTTAGCAGCAGTAGTACCCAGGCTTCTTTTAGGTCATCAGGTCCAAATGAGCTATTGATGAGTGTGGTGATGAAGGGTGCCAGCTCGTTGGCGCATTCTTGGATAAGCGTAGCAGGACAGGTATCACCTTTACATTTCAATGGTTTTAAGCCTTTGATAATTTTGATTATTTTGAGTGTGGACACTGGCGTGAATGCAAATTTAAGGGCAACTTGTGGTTCTATAGTTGGGGTGATAGTTGGAGAGGGGTAGTCAAGGTTGAGTTTTGTTTTCTTAATTCCAATTTTGGTTTGCAGAAGAGTGATTTGATCCGCAAGGGTATTTTGCATGTAAGAGCACCATTGCTGATCTTTGGTAGGATGGTCGGGAGTGGGGGCTGGTGATTCCAGCTCATCGAGTATGGCAAATAATTCTCTGGAGCGTGATTGGGCATTCTTGAATCTCTGGTTGTAGGAGTCACTTTTAGCTGTGATGATTGCTTCCTTATAGTCATTAGCTAGAGCCTGAAAGAGGGCCTTGTTCGTGGGTGTTGGTGATTTTAACTAGCTGCTTTCGGCAGACCTTTTGGTCACTCGCAGGGTTTGCAGGTCTGAAGTGAACCAGAGGTTAGCGTGCGCTATTGGTTTTGCTTTTTTGGATTTCAGTGGAGCTACTTTGTACATGGCTACTAGCAAAGTTTTTTTGTAAAGGGTGACTAGTGATGTCGGATCAGCGTAAGAGTATTAGGTAGTATTTGTTATTGGCAGCAAGAGGGGCAGCATGTTGTTGCGATTAATGTTTTTAAAAATTCTGGACGGTAATTTAGAAGTGCGAAGGGTGTGTTTGGTTGGTTTAGTCGTTATAGTAGTGGAGAAGATGATGGCATTATTATCCGACCAAGGACATGGAGTGTTGGCTAGGATGTCTGTGACACAATTGTTGTCGGCAAGCCAGTCTAAGGTACGTCCTTTTTCATGAGTTGGGGAAGAGATGCGATGTCTGAACCCTTGGGCCTTCATAGAATTGGCCAGGAAGCCTGCATGGGTGTCTATGGGATTACTTAGGCCGAGGTTGAAGTCACCTAGGATGATAGCTTTGGAATGAGGTTTCAGATTGTAGGCTAAGAGAGAGGTGATGTCATCCTCAAAGGAGGATATCGGACCTAGGGGTCTGTAGACGATGTAAAGGGTGAGGGTGCAAGTATGTGTGAGGGCAATTTTCAAGGTGATTACTTCACCGGACGTGAAGGGGTGTTCTGCTGATATTCTTAGATCATGGGTGTTTTGGGCCAGGAGAGCTACTCTGCCTCCTTTGGCAGTTAATCTATCTTTCCTGTAAATTGTGTATCCCTCTGGGATGGCTAAGGAGATGGTGGGGCCTGAAGCCGTATGGAGCCAGGTTTCCGTGACTGCAAAAATGTCGAAGTCGTTAGCTTTAATGAAGTCTGCAATGTCAAGGGCGTGGACTGTGATAGATCTTAAGGGCTTATTTCAAGTGTACAGAGGTATTGGTGTGGTCAGACTCCTTGATATATGGATTCAAATTTTTTGGACTTTTTTGCCTGTCTGTTGGAGGTGACGTTTGGTCTACTGGAGTCGATGGAGTAAGTCTTTTAGGTGGTGGTAAGGTAAGGGTTTGCTGTAGTGGAGTCAACGTCGTAGCTAGCAAGTTGGGTTGCTGAGGTTTCTGAGGTCTGTGAAGGAGTGGACAGAAGGAGATGTTGCCCTGGTGGAAACTTGGTTGTAATGTGGGCTAGTTCGCGATGAGAGTCTGGATCTCCTTGTGGATCCTACAATAGGGCACATGGTGGGGGGGCTGGCTGGGGCAGTAGTGCATGAGGTTCTGCTGTCCTGGGTGATGGTAAGTATGGCTATGTGGGGTTGGAGTACTGATGTAGGGGAGGGGGTACTTTGGGGAGGAAGGGGGTTAGGCATGGGAGGGGATGGTGTTGGATGCAACAAAGACGGGTAAGGCGGTTCGATACCTGGGTGAATGAGCCTGCAGAGCACGGCCGGTTCCCTAGACTTGGCGGGTTCATGAGGGATCTTAGTGTTGCCTAATTCATTACGTAGGGTAGATGGGGCACAATAGTAACTTAGCTAACACTAAGGGTTCAGGAGCTCTATGGAAGAGACTGTGAGTGGCACGATTTTTAGCAAGTACAGTTTCTAGGCTAAAGTTGGAGGGAATAGGCTATCAATATTAGACAGATAATTGCTGAGGTTGCTAAGAAGCAGTAGGCTGGTGATGTTAAGCTTGTGGCTGGTTCAGATTAGCAACGACCATGGCCGCCATGGCCGCCATGGCCTGAAGTGGAAGACTATGGGTAGGCAATTGTTAATCTAAGCAGTGGCAGCATTGGCACAAAGTGGTGGACTTAGCCTAGTTAGTTCGTTTTTAACATTGACTGTTACTGAAGGTACTTGGTGGCAGATTGACTGACAATAATGGCAAATTACAAGTAAAAATAGATTTTTTGCAAGAAACAAAGGCAACAGTGGCATAAAAAGGTGAGCTCTGACTGATTGGTTTTTGGCACAGGCCATCACTGATGATGCTTAGGGGGAGATGACAATGGCAAACTATGGCCGGGTATGAATTAGTCAAGGGAAATTAAGTAATTAGCCTCTGTAAATGTATGGCGTGCACACCTGGGGTCAGGTTAGTATTGGTAGGGCATCACTGTAAACTACGGTTCAGGCAGCAAGCAGTCGCAGTCGGGAATTTGAATATTAGTGTGTATCGTGGCACATGTGAGTATTAGGGTGGTGCAAATGCCTACTCTTGTTACTAGAAAGAGCAGAGCACATAGATTGGGGAGGCTATGAGTGTTTTAGACTGTGTGGAGGGCGCAGGATGACATAGTGAAGGTGATGCAGACATTGAGCCGTGGAATGCTGTTTGTCGTCTGTATGCCGAGTACTTGTGTGAGACTGACATGCATAGATAACGAGGGCAGGTAGGCTTTTGGTAGGCTTTTGGGGATAGTTTACAAGCAGTTACCGGGGATATTATCAGTGGAAGTATGAAGTTAGGGGTCAGGCCTCGGTACCTCAGTCTGTACGGCTCTGTCAGGCTCAGACAGGAGCCTTTGTAGTATTGCCTTTGTGGTCGTGCCGGCTAACGCCTTCCAGCGAAATGTATTGGGCAATATTATACAGCTGAGCCAATCAGCTCAGATCAGCTGGATTCACCTGTAGAATTCAGGCTCACATATGGCCATTTTGACGAAGGTTCGATCCGTGCAGAATCCGATGGGGTAATTTTAGCAAATTCAAGCTGTTTAGCAAAAGTAAGAGGCTTTGCGTCTTTTTTTTTCAACTGCACAGCTGATCGTGAATACTAATGCAATTGCAGCGATATCACCGTGCTTTGGTTCAGGAATTCGCCAGAGGAAGCAGAAGCCGTGGTTAAGGGACCACAGCCTTACCTGAGGCAAATTCCGTTGCGCCCTGCTCAAGGGGCACTCTGCCTCGCAGGGGGAACCTGCAGTGCAGCATCTCATATCAGGACTGCTGGATGGGCTCAGACAGGAGCCTTTGTAGTCATGATGTCACTTCCCATGAAGTTGAAGGCCCTGTCTGTGTGAAGGAGTCCACAAACCTCTTTAGGGCATGGGCCCTGCCCTTGCTTGTTGGAGAATGTGGCAGGACCACAGCACACCCCACAACTAACACACTGTAATCGTAGTGAGTTCAAGACAGCTGTGAGCTACAGAAGCCGTACAAATGACAGACATCACCTTCACCGAAAGACATGGCACGTAACATATCACTGTTGCAGAATAGGCCGAGTTCAGGAGCATGCTGGGGTAATTGGGATGTGCTTCAGCAGCTGCTTCACTATGGTCGGCGAGGAGTTTTTTTCATTTGTGTCCATCCGTTCAGAGGCTTCATATCATTCACACTAGCGACTAAGGCATTGACTTGTAAAATGAGCCTGATTTGCGAAGTGTGAAATTACAAGATTAAACCTGAAGTTACATTTTTGACGCACAAAAAAAAGAGGACTAAAGGCTCTTCATACTTTGACAAGTCTCATTTGCGTCCAGCTGCTTTCTCATGACACATCCATATCATTGTTTTAAATGGTAAAGGTTTCAGCTGATAATCCCTGCCATTATGAGTTATTGTATTAAGCCATGCAATTAAGGCACACAGTCATTGGATTCTCTGAGCAAGTTATTTGTTTAACCAACTCCTTTTGGAATCCAGCAGTCAAAACATGTATGACTATGGAATAGCAATAATACAGGGGAGTTGGGCTGTTCCTACCCCTTTTGCTCCATTCAGCACTACTACTAGTGCAGCAGTGATTTGGTAATGAAGTTGAAAATGGCACTCAAATGAATTGTATACCTCTTTCGCCTCATAAGGGGTGGCACGGGCCGAGGGCAGGCTATATTTTCCAGGGATGTTCGAACCAGTATGGAACCACCCAAACAACACTAGCTCTGTGGTTTAGAAAATGAATGTGTGGCTGTAAAGACTGGATGGGGTATCTGTATTTCTGCCCCCTATACAATTAGTGTAGAAGCACAGAGCACCCCAGATAAAGTTCTCAATTGGTAAAGTTGGACGAGCAGCCAAGCTGAGACTCTCAGTACATTGAATCCCCAAGCCTCCCAGAACCCCCCACAGTCTGTTATGTGCTAACACAGTTCTTGTATTACTACCATCAAGGTTTAGATAAATACGGTTCAAGTAAATATGTACATCAGTAAATGACACACTTTGTACTCAGGCAACACACATCTATGTACTACCACAATATACTTTAGATTAAATTCAAAATGCACCAACTGCTGACAGGTATTAAAAAGCATAGGAATCATAAAGCATTGGATAATGGCATAGATATTCCTGTAGAAAGGAGGGTTAGATTAGGAACATTGGCAGACTGCTGTCTTTAAAGTAGATAGACAATACCGTGTGAGGATCCCCTCACCTCGGCAACCAGTAAGGAAAAAGTTAAAGTGTACTTTATCTTGTATATTACAGCCCAGTCCAAATATGTTCAATAATTCTCTGCTTCTTTTTCTACAGGACCCACTACCCCGAATGTATCTGGGAAGCCACAGGAGAACAGGATCCAAGATGAATCTGGGACCCCTGGAGAATTCCTAAGGATGGATAATTCTCTTCCTCGTCACAGTACCTTGGGTGCCTTGGCAGGCAAAGTCGTGGAGTTTCTTGGCCTTACTCAATGTCACCCCTTGAGGATGGACCCCTTTTGAAGAAGGAGTCGCTGGGATGTTGATGTGGAGAAGACGAAAGGAACCAAACAGTGCCGGAAAGGCAGCATTTTCAGTCTTCATGGTGGTCTCTATTGGTGATCATTACTCAGGCTTTGGATGTCCCACAAAGGTGAAAACCACTGTGTACCTCAACAAGGCCTGGCTGAAGAGGATAAGACCCTGAATTGCCTTGGATGACTTTCAGTGGTGACGGGTGAAGTGGCAGAAGTAGGTGTCAGGTTTCGGGATTTTGTGGTTTAACACCTTTTGGTTCTTCAGTGCTGTATGGACCTCATGATGGCTTCTGGCAACCTGGACACGACCACTGGACTGGACTGCGGCCCCTCACCAAGTCTGGACATCTTCTACAGATTTTGGTTGCGGGATATCCACCGATATACACTCCAATACAGGCAGCGACCCTGGATCTTCTCCGGCATGGACAAGTGGATAGATGTGGCACAGATGACCCTTGAAGTATTCTTCCAACACTTGGAACTTTTGCAGCTCCGGGTAAACAGCAGCACATGCCAGGGTAACCCCTCTTGTGGGTGATTCTCAATAACCTGGCTTCCAGTGGTCATGAACACTCCTCCGGACCCTGAGCAACACATATGAATCTCTTGGCTTCAAGCGGCTCAGGCACTCCTCTTCTGGATCCATGAAGATCCCTTCTCTGTGTGGCAGGCACACATGACTGGCTAGCAGGACACTTCAGGTGAAGAGCAGCAGTTGCACAATGTTCCCTCATAACTGAGGAAAAGGTTGCCCACCAAGGTCCTCTCTGGTTCAGTCAGCACAGTAGTTTTTGGATCCGGTGAAGAGATGCATCCGTAGATTTCTTCCTGAAACTGGACTCCAGGATGCAAGCTTAAGATTATTTCAGCTTCAGGTTTCTTGTTACAGCTTCTGACAAGGGGGTGAGTGTGAGTGCCCCTGTTAAGCCAGCCAATCACACACAAGTGCAAGCAGCATCCAATCAGGCTCACAGCATTCAGGGTATTCACCATAAACCAGACACCCACAACACAGAACGTGGATTGGGAGCTACTCCCCAGACTTTCAGTGTACCACACTGCATTCATTCCAATTCGGGTATTGTGTCACACAACCAAAACCAGACACTCACAACACAGAATGCATGTTGATTAATCACTCCATTCAGGTAGGCTCCACCCCAAGCAGCCCCTGGGAAGGCTCCAGCCAGTCTGGCAGGAGGCAACCCCATAGCCATATATAGTCCTCCCACCCAACAACCATTCAGGGAAAGAGAACAGAGCCAGGGCTTCTCATGACTTTGAGAAACATGGGGGCAAGACAAAGGAAACCAAGAGGCCACCAGCGCCTATCTTGCCTTTGTGTAGGAATCCATTGAATCCTATGGCAGATTGGACTCCTGTGCAGAAAATAAGCAAAACACACAGAATAAGCAGGTGACGGACCTGTCCCTCCAAAGCATCTCCAGCATCATAGTGTCTACACAGGGTTCTTATAAAATATAGATACTTTACTCAAACACTGACACGTGGTCAACAACACTATACAATCTCAGCCCGTAAAGCAAACACACAGATCAAGGCAAACATACAAGCAGAAATGTGGACATTCACAACATTTACTTTAAAACTGTTTATTAAGATAGGGAATGGAATGATGTCCTAACTGTCCCCATGGGCCCCAAAAGGTGTAAAGGTTAGTGGGGTACCTAGAAAAGGCTTTTTAGGGATCTCTTGTCCTTTCACAAGTCTATCTTAATCTTTTGTAGTGACTTGACAGCATCAAGCCAGTCGTCTTAACACTTGTCAAATGGCACAAATCATGGTTCAATGATGAAAACGCAGGTGATTCAGTCTTGATATACCTTCCAAGCCTGAGTAGGTCCACTTGTGCATCTGCAGGCAGGGGAGTGAATGTGTGTGAGGTGCAGCTTAATAGTAGGGCTCTAAAAGAACAGTCAGTACAACTCCTGCAATACTTTGCTGTCTAATAAATACTGACACCACGTGCCACTATCTGAACACCTATGCAATTTGCCTTGTTTTGTTTATATGCACATGTTTTCCTTGCTTACACTAGCATGCATGGCTCCCATTTGAACTTTGATCAACAGTATAATGTAGGTTTGGCTTTCAGGCTATGCGCAAGTCTGTGTTTTAGAGGATGTCCAACACAGTTAAAGTGTTTTAAATTATTATGCAAACAGGCTATGAGTTATACATTGTATCTAGTTAATTAATCTAAACCCATTCCATCTAATACCATTCCATCGACATTTTTCCATCTAAAAGAAATCTAAAAAATGCACATCTAATGCAAAAAAAGAAATAAAATGCATTAGATGGAAATGCTTTAGATGGATACATTTCGATGGAATGGCATTAGATGCAATGGTTTTAGAGGAAATGACCATAAATCGTTATACATATGGGTGTATGGTAGAGTGGCAGTATCAGCCTCAAGGCTGCCACATGTAGATTAGAATATTAAGATTGTGTTCTATGCTGGTAAGCAAGTATTCTCAGGACTCCAGGTTAGTTCACAGGTAAGTCATTTTGTTAAGTAAGAGGGACCAACGGATGCCTACAGCCCAAGTAACTTCCAATGATCCTGGGTGGAACCTTCAGTGGGACGCAGGCTGTTTGTGATGACATCACTCAAATGCTTACCTCCCAGCCACACAGCACACACAGGACAGATCAGGGGAGGAACAAAATGCAGCACATCTCCATTCCCTATACTTGCACAAACCACAACATTTGTAGCATATCACACTTCCTTATACTGGCCAGCACACTCCTGAGGTCTGAGCACATCTGAAAAGAAGAACCAAACATGAATGTGACACAGCACCCATCCCAGTTGCTTGATAACTTAACACTATATGAATACATTGCAACTCCCACCAGTTGTTTGATAAATAAAACTGAATATGTGTGGTGACCATCCCAGTTGCTATATAACTTACCACTGTGTGGAAAGAGCAATCGTCCTATTTGATGGATTTGTAACACCTTGACAAACCATGAAACCTTGAAACACTTGTGTATAGGCGTGTTATAAATACCATATCATATCATATCATATCATGTGTACATGCCAACAATACCTATTGCTGGAAGACTAAACCCCATGTGAGCATTGCAACAGTCCCTGTTGCTGAATGATTGAACCCCATGTGAGCATTGCAACCATCCCTGTTGCTGGAATACTGCCAACCATTCCTGTTGCTGGAAGACTTGCAACAATCCCTGTTGTTGGGACGACAATAGCAGTAATGGCGCCTAGCCTGGGTGGTGGATTGTGAGGCATGGTGGCAGGACAAAAAGTGGGAGATATCAAGAAGGGGGATGGATCATCCTGGCACTGAGCAGCGTGACAACATCACTTTTCGGTGCTGGTGCTCAGAGCTGGAACCATAGAGCCAAGGGGTCTCAGATGGGAGTGTAACCAGGGGGAGCATGAGGTACTCTCCCTCTCTTTTGCCCCAGTCTGAGACCAGTGAACTGGGGAGAAACCACAGATATCCAAGTGGTGTTAGCTTTGGGGGCTTCCGGTGCATTGTCGGTGAGTTCAGGGTTGACTTGGAGTCTAAATGGTAAACACCCCCTGGGGGACATCACATTGTTTCCGATCTTGTTTGGAAGCTCTCGCTGGGTGCTGCCACACACATAATGTTTTGGGGGGGCATAATTATGTAGATGATGGGGTGCAGATGTCTATCGACTGCGCAGAAGTGAGGGAGGTCTTGGCACCAGGCCATATGCGGTTTTCAAGGGATTAGCACTTTTGGGAAGGGGGAACGCCCCTGACAACTAGGCCAGTGGCCTTCTGGCGGTAGGTTGGGGCACATTACATTGAGTTGAGTTATAGGCTCAGCAATTTGGGTCACTGGAAGGGAGATTTATTGCTGATTTATATGATGGTCCAAGGTTCAGCGCGGAACGGTGAGGTGTCATGCCAGGCGCTCATTGTGCGGTCTTCATCACTCCGTGAAAGGGGGAGAACGGGATTATGCGTCTGGTTGGTTTACGGGTTCACATATTTTCCTCAGGCCCATTTCCTCAGGCCCATTCCTGGAGCATGGGGGTGATGGACCCGTCCACTCCCCACGCTCATGTCTGTTATTGATGATGTAACAGTGCGTATGATGTCATTCATGTATGGTCTTTTTGTCACATTTGTATGCTGTAAGAAATATAATAAATGCAGCCTAATGCCTTCCAAAGAATATTTATGTTTGGTGTAACTCACTGGCCCTGCTGCCTGTACCACCAACAATAACGGCCCTGGCACCTAGCCTGAGTGGCAGATTGGGAGGTGTGGTGGCGGGCTGAGAAGTGAGACACCAGAAAGAGGTGGGGGGTGGATCATCCTGGCGCCGAGCGGCGTGACAATGTCAATTTCGGCACCAGAAGTATAGACCCGAGGGGTATCGGGCAGGGGTTATGAAGAGGTGGGGCGAGAGGTGCTCTCTCTCTCTTTTACGACCGCCTAAAACCGTGAACTGTGGAGGAACAACGGTTCTTCCAGGTTCCATGTGGTTTTAGATTTGGGAGGGCTTCCGGTGCATTGCTGATGAAGTCAGGGTTGACTGGGAGTCTGGTAAGCACAGCGGGGGGCATCACAGTGTTTGGAAGCTAGTTTAGAAGTCCCTGCTAGCTGCAGCCATGGACAGACTGTGTGAGGGGGTATAATCAAGCAGAGAATGGGGTGCCGATGTCGATCGACTGTGCAGAACTGAGGGAGGTCTTGGCACTAAGATATAGACGGTTTCCGGGGGGCAAGCATGGTTGGAAAGGGTGGAGGTGCACCTGACTGGTAGGACAGTGGCCCTCTGGTGTTAGTTTGGGGCACATTACATTGAATTGAGTTATGGGCTCAGCAATTTGTGTCCTTGGAAGGGAGACGTATTGCTGATTTATGCGATGGTCCAAGGTCCTGTGAACAACGGCGATGTGTCATGCCAGGCGCTCATTGAGCGGTCCTCACTGGTCCGTGAAAAGGGGAGAACAGGACTAGGGGTCTGGTCAGTTTATAGGGTCACATATTTCCTACAGGATCATTCCCAGAGCATGGCCGGCAATGGCCACATCGACACGCCCACGCTCAAGGATGTAATTGATGACGTAACAGTGCTCATGATGTCATTCATGTATGGTTTTGTCAAATGTGTGTGCTGTAAGAAATATAATAAATGTGGCCTGATATCTTCCAAAGAATATCTGCATTTGATGTCATTCACTGGCCCTGGTGCCTGTGTCACCCACTACACCATGAGGGAACTGCAGCCAGGCTTTTTGTAGACAGGTTACTGCATAATACCATGCCCAAACTATCAGCACTTTTCCTTTTGCTGGAACATTCACAGCACTCTAGCACAACATCCCTGTTGCCAGACATTTAACAGCATTCAACATACCTGCAACCTTCATAACTCACTTTTTTCCAGGTAGTTAACACATCTCCTGCAAGTAATAACTCAAACAATTTGCTAAATTAAAAGACATCTGTGTGGACTTCTCACCTGCAACTGCATCGTGTACCCACCATCATTAATACATAAATGCAATTTCTACAACATTTCTTGTAGCCACACAAAACGTTCTTAACAGTTCTTGTTGGTTGTAGCAGAACCTATATCTGTTAACCTTACCAACATCCATCTTATAGCTTAGTTTTACAGTAAACCCGTGTAAAGCTGGGTCAGTAGAACATCTATATTTATTTTGGGCCAAACCCGACTGGCGAGCATGATTCACAACCTGCCGCTCTTTAGGAAGAATTCAGTAGCTAGAAACAACGATCTGTCTCAGTACATTCCTGCACCATTCGTGTAATGTTCCAGGTCTTCATTTTACCACTGACTTTACCAATGATTTTAGGACTGCTGCTGTTGCCCTTGTCAGTTTTACCTCCTGCCATGTCGACCGAATCCTCCTGAGGAGTTCCATGCATACACATTTAATTTCCTTTTTAAGAGAGTGTTGGGAGGGGAGCACGATCTTCCCACACCCCCAGGCGTTTTAGAATAAGGCAAAGGCTGTCATCGGCAATGTAAGAAACCAGGGGGGGGAGCTCTTGCAGTCTTCTACACAATCATATTATTTTATTTTTTATCAGTGTAGTGCACATGCAGCAATAGCAGCCATCTAATTCCAATGTACCAGATAACCCCAGAGCACTGACCATAAATCTGTTGGACCCCCCATTAATCAAAAGATCAGAAAGTAGGGCCTTCCTGCCTTCACTTCTAGGTCACGTGATTTGTGCTGCAAAGTGCAGGGAAGGATGAAATTGTAGCCCACTATCGAGGGTGGGAGACCTTGGAGAAAGGCCGGCCTGTCTGGGAGCGGGTAAAGTGTGTGAGTTAGTACAACCTCGGCTTTGGCCCGGGCCCCTGTCTGTTTATTCCAGGTGCACTGTTACATAGAGATAGATGCATTTTTCTTAGTGATATAATTGTTAGTTGGCCAGCTACGAATCAATGACGACTGCAACATTGCACATGTGGAGGAAGATGGGTGGACGGGGCTGGGACCAATGGCCTGACATCCTCTATGGAGCAGGTGACCTATGTGTAGGGTCTCGCCAACCAGAAGCATGGGTTTCTACTCTATGTGATGATGTCACTGATGATGCTTGTATTTGTATTTTATTTATTTATATAGCGCACCAGGCCCAAGGGCAACCGGGCGCATCACTTGGTTACAGGCATAATAATAGCAGGTAGAGGCATTATATACACAGACAAATACATAAACATATGACATAAATATACAGATATATACAAGTGATGCAGTGAATATACAGGTGTAGGATAGGCAAGTTTAAGGCAGTGGGCAGTAGATGCAGTAGCTACTGACTCTAAGGTAGGGTCAGAGGTAGGTTGTGGGTGGACAGCCAGGCTTTGGCTTTGCGTTTGAAGAGTGTGAATGAGGGTTCAGCTCTAAGGGGGTTAGGTAGCGAGTTCCATAGCTTGGCTGCTAAGACTGGGAAGCTACGTCCACCGGATCTTTGTAGATTGAAATGTGGGATATAAAGGCAGTTAGTTTGGGCACTTCTGAGTGGTCTGGAAGTGGTGTGTCGAGAATATCTGCAGGCTAGGTGGCTGGGGGCTTGGTTGGCGAGGCTTTTGTGTGTAAGCACCAATGCTTTAAGAGAAACTCTTTGGGAAACTGAAAGCCAATGGAGGTTTCCATCTGGAATCTGAGATGTCCATGTTCCTGGGGAGGTTGAGGGCAGCTCTGATTGGATTATTTTGGATGATTTGTAATGTTTTTAGATTGCATTGGTTGGTACCCAGATAAAGTGCATAACAGTCATCCATTTTGGAGAGGATCAGAGTACTGGCAAGTGTAGTGCAGTTGGCTGGTGAGAGGAAGGGGCGGCATGCTGTGATGAGCTTACATGTGTAAGCTGCTGCAGAGGATACTGCATTGGTTTGTCTGGCTAGAGAGAGTGTGGAATCAATGTAGATGCCAAGTGTTTTGGTGTCTTTAGCAACATTGATGGTGTTGCCATCAATAATGAAGGATTTAAACACTGGGTCAAGTTTACTTAGTCTTTGGCGTGAGCCAAGGATGTGAAGCTCGGTCTTTTCGTCGTTTAAGCACAGTTCATGCTGAGCCATCCAAGCCTGGATGACTTGGTAAATGGCATTGATGGCTAAGGAGTCAATTTTGTGGTCTCCTGTGATGGGGATAAGTATTTAGGTATCGTCAGCATAGTTCGTATACGTGACGCCCAATAGATCCAAGATGTCAAAGGGAGGTTTTGTAAAAACATTATAGAGTGTACCTTCTTAATGTGCTGCTCATGCAGATTTTGGCACAACGTTCTGCAGCAGCAGAGTTCTTTAATGGTGCTTTTTCCTTTTGTATGGAAATAAAACATGTTATCTGTGCAAGAGGTGTATTGGGCCTTTTTCCCTAGCGGGTTGTATTTTTTCTGGTGTGAGCATCTCAGGGTATTTCCTACAAGAGGAATGTCATGATGTGTACACACAGGAATGTTGAGCATGCAGCACTGTTACAGAGTGCCTGATGCTATCATTAGCCTATCGACGCTGTGCAGTAATGCACTCTCCCACAGCTCTTCAACTTTTACGATTATCATTACTGCGGCACTTGGTAGTGACTAGAGTCTTGGAGATGCCAGCCTGGGTTTTTGCGTGACTCTTAAACCTGTTACTTGCACCATTCCCTTTGTACTGCATGACCAATGTTTTGTGACAACTCACATAGCCTGGTGGCTCGCAATTTTATACCTTGACTCTAATGTCTCCCGCAGGGACCGACACCAAAGCCATAAGAATATTACATTTGTCTGACCCAATGATTATTTGCCAGCATGCAGCTTGCTCATGCTCCAGATACAACCTACAGCCCAACGTTCAACTTCTTCCTATGTTTGGGCGATCACATGAGTGCCTTGAAGTGTTATATTGCCCACATTGACTGTAGCCCTTGATCCGTTGCTTCTCATGGGCATTGGCTTCTGATGAGTATTGTATGATGGCCTACTTGGCGCATGACGCCTGCCTGGATGCAGAGTTAGTGTTTGGTAACCTTACCTTGCTCTGGGCTCATATTGAACTTGCACCTGCAGACGTTAGGTATTAGACCTACCTTACACCTGGGTGGTGGGTCCCATTAAGGACTAGTATTTAATGCATTTGTATATAAGTGTAATCTAAAATGTAGGACTTGGGACAATCCTTATTTAAACCTGGATTGCTCTTTGAAGCCAATTTATGATTTTTCCCAGTCTGAAAATTAGAGGATCTTGCAGTCGCCCATTGCAGCCTCATAGCCTGCATTGCCAACAAGTCAATATCCTATTTTAAGTCTCTGAGCTGAAGGTTGAACAGCATGTTGGGATGGATAAATGGGCCAATCCACAATGGTATAAATTAGCAAGAAGTATCAAATAGTGACAGACATTACACTTCTGATTTGCTATAAGGTGGGCACCACCAATTCGTAATAATACTAATTATATGTCAGTACAGATTTATCTTAATAAAGAATACAAAGTTAAATGGAGCTTCCCGATAATCAAATCCTCTGGCACAAGGATAAATATATGCAGTCACAAACTGAGCGTTGCCCCTCAGTTGGCCGGGTGCTCTCTAATTGCCCTGTAAACAAGTTGCAAGGATTCCTTTAGATTTGAAACTATTATCCTATTGTTGGTTCGTCTGGGTAATAAGTAGTTCAAGAGTCAATCATTTGTAAAATGCCCAAATGTCAGTTTAATCTTCTTTTCTTGAAAGGCAGTGACAATCATGTAGAGTGTCCAAAGTAAGCCAATGCATTTCGGAATATTATTCCATCATCAGCGCTGGACACTGCGCAACCATAGCGTAAGTACATCCATAATATCAATAACTTACGTAATGTATACATACCAACGATGCAGTGGTTCACATACATCAGTGCAGGTACAGAAAATGTGAAAAAATGTAAGAAGGTTCCTGTATACACTGCTCTATACAACTCAAAACCTCATGCATAATCTGATATGTTGAATATTCAAAACCAGTTACCTGAAGTGAAATGACTAGATTTGCACCTGTGGCGAAAACAACAGAAACACTATGTGATGATGTGATGACCATAAGTCTGTGTGAAAGGTACCTACAATGATGGTGCACAACCATTACCTGGGCTGTTCTTGTGATATTTCACAGTCGAGTCATCAATAGCTTCTTCTGTGAGAGACCAAATTGATGTACACGTTACAATAGGCAAAGGATAGCTAGCAAGACTCACTTGGAATGATCCTCGATGTTACACTTACCCCAACGTTGTTGTCAGGAAACTGTAATGGTAGCGGGTCCCTACAGTATAACGCTGGTCTCTGCTTCTCTTTACCCTTAGTGGCAGCGTTGCGCTGTGATGTCACACGTGCGTGCACGTGATGACGTCATCAGTGTCTCACGCCCTGTCCCTCCTGTGTAAGCCGGAAGCACTGGAAGGGACAGTACAGGGTGCTGGTTTGTTCGTAAGGGGAAAGGGACCAAATACTAGTAACTGCATAATGGTCATGCCCTCTAAGTACAAATAATCTATGGATAAAGAACTTAACAATAAATGTACATTACTGGATGCACAAAACCATAACACTATATATCCCAGGTGCATAATGTCTGAATGGTAACTAGCTGTATAGCTTAACAATAGTGTGCATTGCTATATTCACAAATCACTGATGATCTACATTAGGGGTAGACAATGTCTGCCGACTGTACAAACACTGGATGCATACAGAAATTACTGTTTTAGCTAGAGGCACTTCTAGCTGTGACAGAGGTGACATAAAAGTCAACTCAAACACAAGGAAGATGTAGACAATGGACCAGAAAATGTCCCTTAGTCTATGCTGCCACATTCAATTGTCAATACAGTTTGAACAAGCTGGTGTTGTAATAATGGTACAATACATGACATACTACCCCCAAATGGGTTTTGAAATATGCATCAATGTCAACAATACATGTACATGCAGAATATGCAGGCAAAGGAGCTGTTATTTACAAAAAACACATATAATTAGTCTCTTCGTTACAGAAACATGGCATCCAGGCACTCGATCCAGAAGTTTTCCCTTTGGTCCATTCTTCTTGCCATGTGCTCATATTTATTCCGCTTAATCGATTTAACTATTTGGAACCGAATTTGCAAAATGTCATGTTTTTTTTCTAACCAATGTCTTACTGCAGCTGAGTTTGGATTTGTATTTCTAATGCATGACCGATGCTCATTCCATCTTAATTTGCCCGGTCCTCTGGATTGTCCAACATAATAAACCCCACAGGGAAATTTGATTGACTAGATAATATTTGCAGTGTCACACGTGGCAAAGCTATGAATCTTTATATTTTCACCTAATCAGGGGTGATTGGTTGTGTTGCCCTTAGTCACAAACCCACAATTGCTGCAGTGTACGCATGGGAAACGTACCTGTTTGTGCAGTGATTGCTTTGGTTTGTTCAGGTTCAGTTTTGACCAATTGATCTCTAAAATGTATGCTTCTCTGGTACGCAAATGTTGCTAATTCACAGAATAGATGTTCTACCCTTGAGTCATAGGTGAGGGTCCTTCAATTCTTCTTAATAACATATTTGATACGATTACTCTGGATAGAGAATTTGGATACGTATGCTAGCGATGGTGTAATTTTTGTTTTACGTGACTCAACCAATACAGCTTTTTGTTGTATTTTGGACAGATTTTCAGTAGCAGAATAGATTTCCTCTGGTTTGTATCCTCGGGCAACAAATTGTTTGCCCATTTTAACAATTTCTTTGGCATAGTTTTCTGGGTCACTAAAAATGCATCTAACTCGCAAAATAGGGCTCAATGGGAGGTTCCTAATGAGGCTCGGTTGGTTGAAACTAAGCCTGTGGAGAAGATTATTGCGATCAGTTACATTGCGAAAAATGTTCATAGTGAAACTACCTTCTTGCATTCTAACTTCTACATCTATAAAGTGAATGGTCTCCTGTGAGAATTCATAGGTGAATTGAATCCGGGGATCAATGGTGTTGATGTAAGTAAAAAATCTTTCCAGGCTCTCTTGTGTACCTGTCCACACTCCAAAAATATTGTCTAAATACCGTACCCAGATACTGATTTAATTGTGTCCCACTGCATGACGTAATATATGGTCCCTTTCGTACTTATGCATAAAACAATTTGCATATGTAGGGGCCATGGTTGCCCCCATGTAGGTTCCTGATACTTGTAAATAATATTGATCCTTGTATTGAAAGTAGGATATTTCTCGAATAATCTGTAGCAGTATCAAAATGAACTCCTTGTGGGCCTTGATGACTCCTTCAATCAGTATGAAACATTCTATGGCTACCATGCCTAGGTCATGGGTATGAAGGTGTGCTGGATTTTGACATCAATGGTGAACATAATAGATCTCTGGTCACATGTTGTTCTATTTAAATACTTTAAAAATTGGTAGTATCCTTAATATATGTACTGGCTTTCTGTACCAGTGGTTGGAGGAAATAGTCAATATATTTACCCAAAGGTTGGAGTATAGTGTCCATCCCTGCCACAATACGTCTCCCCGGTGGGTTTGTGGGGTGTTTATGTATTTTAGGCAGTGTGTAGAAGTTAGGTATCCTCAGGTAATTAGTTTGCAGAAATGTACGTGTCTGATGGTTTATCCTGCCCAGGCCTTCTGCCTTTATGAGAATCTCATTGAGATTGGCCCTAATGGTGGAAGTGGGATCTTCTTTGCGTTTGGCATATACACTGGTATCACAGAGTTTTCTAATACATTTGTGGTCATAATCTGTTCTGTCCATAATCAGCAATGCTCCTCCTTTATCTGCAGGGCAAATGGTGATGTTTTTATCACCATATCAATAATCTGATTAACCCAGGTTCATGGGATTTAAGGTTACTGTAAAGAGGATGTTTATAAGAAATATCTTTATGTTCTTTAACGACTTGTTTTAAACATTACTACTGAAGGAACATTGATGGAGGGCATACATGTACTCTTGCCCCTAAACTCCTGTAGTTCATGTTCTACTCTGTCCTCACCGGCGGTACCTCCTATCTCATCAAAAAACGTTGAGCTTGAGTTTTCTAAATTAACGGAACAGTTCAACCTTAGTCTCAAAAATGTGGTGCTATATGTAGGGACAAAATGCCTTTTTGAAGAGTGTTAGTCTCAGACATATTTAGTGGTCTACTGGATAAAATGACAACTAGGTCTTCTTTTGCTGTCTGGTTATTCTCCCTCCTTTTTTGTTTCCTCTTCCCCCTCCTTGTTCTTTTTCTAGTTGTTTGTGTCCTAAAAAAGGTGTAGTGGATGTCGTAGCCTGGGTGCTCGTACATCCCTCTGCTGTTACAATGTTCCCTTTACCTTTTTTGGTATTTCTTGCTTTCCCGTGGTTTCAGACTTTGAGCTTGATGCGTTACTGGAGCTACCCGCTGTGGTCTTTTCTGTGGTGGTCCAAACATATCCATCCAAGTATATGCCTCTTCGTTTAAATAATCCTAGGTATCCCAGCAGAATTTCCTCACTTTCTTGGCTTCCAGCACGACCTTATAATTCTCTAGTTTTTGGTTGATTTCTGTCATGTGAGTATTTCCAGTGAGTCTTGCTGGCTATCTTTTGCCTATTGTAACGTGTACATCACTTTGATCTGTCACAGAAGAAGATATTGATGACTCAACTGTGAAATATCACAAGAACAGCCCAGGTAATGATTGTGCACCGTCATTGTAGGTACCTTTTACACAGGCATATGGTCATCACATCATTACCTAGTGTTTCTGTTTTTTTCTCCACAGATGCAAACCTAGGCATTTCACTACAGGCAACTGGTTTTGCACATTGAACATGATGTTTTGAGTTGTATAGAGCTATGTATACAGGAACTTTCTTACATTTCTTTCATTTTGTCACCTTTTTTTGTACCTGCACTGATGTAGTTGAACCACTGCATCGTTCGTATGTATACATTTATTTATTTATTTGTGAATTTATAATTCACCGAAAGCCCGCAGGCATCAGGGCGCAGAAACATAAAATAGGGTACAGTAGACGAACAACCGAGTTACTAGGAGAGCTTCTGTCTATAAGGAGATTTAGTTAAAAAGGTAAATCTTAAAGTGCTTCCTGAAGATTCTGTAATTCGGTTCTAGGCGCATAGCTACAGGAAGTTTGTTCCACTGCTGGTTATCCTGAACCGGAAAGGATTTTCCGGCACCCGTTGCTCGATTTACTGGCGGTACTTGCAGCGTACCATGTGCTTCCGATCTCAGAGTCCTGTTGGGAGTATATGTAATGAACTTAGACCTGAGGTACGACGGTGCCACCACATAAAAACATCTGTGCACAAGCGTCATGGATTTAAAAAGGATTCTGTCCTCAATCCTGAGCCAGTGAAGTGCTCTCCTTCCATCTGTCACATGATCTCTTGTGTTGATCCCTTTTACCACCCGTACCGCATTGTTTTCCATTACCTGGCATTTTTCAATGCATTTTTAAGTAGCCCCCAGCAACAATGAATTGCCACAATCCAGGCATGATAGAATGATGGCCCTAGCAATCTTGGCCGAGTTCTTTTCGCTAAAAAGGGGGCGGATGGCTCTCAGGTGCCGAATGTAGCAGGTATTGTTTTTGTGAAGGTAATTAGTCTGAGCCTCCGTACCCAGAGTGGCTTCCACCATCATCCCTAGAGTTTTCACTTGGGTGACTACCTTAATACATGAGTCTTTAACCATAAACTCATCGTATTCTATTCCTAGCTTGGCTCTCGCCTGTCGATAGCCAAATATTATCAATTCGTTTTTTTTGCTATTCAAGCACATCCAGTTTTCTTCCATCCACTTATCAATTATATCATATAGTGCCGTGACCTTAGCCTTATCTGTTTGGTAATCGCCCTCTAGTTCCAGCACAAACTGTGTATCATCAGCGTAGTTTGTAAAATATATGCTGATGGATTCTAAGAGTACACATAGGTATTTCATAAAGAGATTAAAGAGAAGAGGGGATATACTGGATCCCTGTGGAACCCCTGCACTTATATGGGCAGGCATTGAAATCTTCTCTTCCCAGTATACTCTTGCTACTCGATCTCCGAGGAAAGATGCCAACCAGACCAGTGCCGCTTTGGAGCATCCTGCTGTTTTCTTCAAGACCTGCTGTAGCAGTTGGTGGTCTACAAGATCAAAAGCCACGCTAAGATCCAGTAGCATTAACATCCCTGTTTTGCCCTTCTCCACTATAGATAGCATTCGGGATTGTAGATCGAGCATCGCGGTTTACGTGCTATGTGCAGCACGGAAGCCTGATTGCTGCACATGCAATATGTTGTTTGCTTCAACATGAGATTGCAGTTGTTCCGTCGCTATTTTATCCATCATTTTCAGGATAAAATTGGTGTTAGTAATCGGGCGCATGTGGCCAGGGTCCTTAGGATCCAGACCCGGTTTCTTGAGCAGAGGTGTAATGGTCACCTTTTTAATATCTTGGGGTATCATGTCATCATGGAAGGAGGCATTGATTATTTTTGTCAGGACTGAGGCAAACAATTCATTGTTCTCAACAATTATTTTGAGGGGAATTACATTTTCAGCACCGGAGGATGGTTTCATCTTAGACAATACTTTAACCATCTCTTCTTCAGAGATTGGTTGAAAGTTGAAGTTCTCCAATTCATAAGGCTGCAGTTCTACAGCGTTAGATAGGTGTACCTCCTTTGAGGTTTCTCTGGCCAGGATAATGGATTCTCTGGCTTTTTGGATTTTGTCTGGAAATGCCTTTTTCACCAGTTCGCAATCCTCCTCCATTGGAATATATGGAGAGGACAGAGCTTTGGGTTTTTCAAACGTGTTGAGAATGTCAAAAACCTTGCTTGTCGAGTTAGGAGCAGCTTCGATCAGCTTGTTATAATGATCAGCTTTGGCCTCTCTAACACCCCTTCTGTATTTAGAGTTGGCAGTGTTCCAACGTTCTTTGTTATCTAATGATGGGTCCTTTTGCCAGATCCTTTCCAATCTTCTTTTCTCAATCTTGAGCTCTCATAGTGTGCTAGTGTTACCACATCTCTTACCTGTCGTAGGGGGTGCTCCTCTTCACTTACCTGGGGTTGGGTGCGCACCTATGGGTCCCGGCGCGCCCCATCCTGGCGCTGCTATCCCCGATACCGGCTGGGGGGACCGCGGTCTTCTGCGGCACTCGGCGCTTCCGGAGTTTCTGTGTCTCGGGATTCACGCATGCGCGGAAGGCCGCGTTTTGTTCTTCGCGCATGCGCAGTCCACGAGACGCTTGGGGAGCCACAAGCTTGCTTCCCAAGCCTCGTTCTGGGCACGGCAGCACTCGGGGACAGCACGGCTTGCGTTCAAAGCCTCCTGGGTGCTGCCAGCCCTATTTAAGGGATGGAATCTTGAGACTCACCGCGTCTCAACGCGGTTTGTTTCCGGATCGTGTTTTTCGCTCCTGCAGCCTTCCGCTGCGTCCATTTTCCTTGTTGGATTCCTGTTCCTCCTGTTCCCTTCTGTTTCCTTGGTTTTGGTCCTCCCTTCCCTTGGTTCCCTCAGGCTGCCTAGCTCTTCTCCTTCCCTCTCAGCCTTGCTTCTCTACAGCCTTGCCTGCTGCAGCCTTTCCTGTAGCCTAGCCATACCCTTCTATGGACTATTTACTCCTGATCAGCCAACTTGCCTGCTGCCTACCCTGAGCCTTGCAGCTACAGCCTTGGACTATTCTCCTCAGACCAGCCAACTTGCCTGCTGCCTTCCTTGTGCCTTGCAGTCACTGCCTTGGACTATCTACTCAGCTCAACTATTGGTCCCCAGCCGTTTCCTGGAACCTTGCTACTTCTTTTGTGGACATTAGCCTTAAATCTTCAGCCTACTTTTGGGGTCCTCTCAGAAGTAGGTTCCAGCATACAGTCAGCAAGCACCGGCCCTCTAGACTGCCCCGCGCCACGAGAATCAGGGAGGTGCACACTTGTGGCGTTGGGAGCTGGTCCACCCCTAGCCCTGTTGACACCAGGGAGAGGGCTGCACCGGTTTCTCGCGTTACACCTTCTGCAGTCATCTGTCGGACAGCCTGGCGACCTCACCACGATCAACTACCGGAAGTTCAGGTACTCTGCGCCCTAGAGATGTAATCTTTGACAGCACTCCGTCAAGAGAACATTGGTCTAAGACAGATGGTGTCACAATCCTCTGGGGCAGCACCTCAGGGAGAAGGAGCTATGTCCCAGACCACGCCCATCAAGTTTGACAGAGATTCAAGACGTGTGGCAGAGTTTTGCAACCACTGCAGAATACATTTTCTCTTTAGAGCCTCCTATTTCAATTCTGACAAAGCCAAGATAGGATATAGTACAGCAGTGGGGGGTATTTTGGAATATCAACCATCAATGTCCTGCGCTAGATAAGCAGAGGTGGCAGCTGAACAGTGGAGTGACGAAGTGATAGGCCCCCTACTCCGGTAAGTATAAGTAAGTATATAGGGCTCAGGAGGAACCCTGCTCCACTTTGGATCAAGCGCCATGCAATAAAGAAAGTACAAGAGATTGTCAGATTTTCATGAAGTATATTTTAACAGACAGTTGCCCTATAGAGACACGTGTTTCGGCGAATCACTCGCCTTTTTCAATCAGGGCTGATTAGTGAGACAGAGATCAAAAGGAGGGGAAACGGGGAGGATTGTTAGGAGTAATAAAGAAAACATCAAAAAAAGGAGAGAAAAAGCAAAAGGAACAAATCATTAGATTTTATGTGTATACAAATTATATTTGTATCGGTATCTTTAAAATACGGAGAAATTGCTTACCTAATTGGTGAGAAATAAAGTTCACTTATTCAAATAGGAATTTCATGGGATCAATCCCGCCTGTTAAAGAATTATACCCAATCGTGAGCATACTCATTTGACATATTAGCTAAACGTTGGTCTGTTGTTAGCGAGCACTGTGCACCAAACAAATAATTTCAATATGCGTTGTACATTATTTTACCATGTTAATTGGTTCAATAGCTAAACGTACTCGGTAGTCAAACTTGGCTAATCAGTAGTAAGGGAATGTTATTTTCCTGACAACGCGTAGTTACCGCGCATTTTATGTCATACTGTTTTTGGTGCACTAAAGCGCAGGCACGAATACATTTGGAAAGCAAATTAATGCTAAAGTGGAGGGCTTAGGGCTTACCTCACAAGAGGTGGTCTCCTTCACAAGCGTCGGCGTCTGGAAGCGAGCACAGACGCCGCGCTTCGCATTGGTAATAAAACTAACGTCGCCATAGTAACGGCAGTCCTTCTACCCTTTCGGTTATTAGTCGAAAAGCAGAGCGCCATCTTATAGATGTGTCAAAGTTACGAGTTTTGCTTTTTGTGCGAATAGAGTCGGAAATTATACAATATGCAAATAGGTAATTATGTTTGCGAGAACTCTCTCCATGTTAATGGAGAGGTTTTTTGTGTTGAATATCATTCAGAAAATGAATTTGCAATAGTATTTGCATTCATTTTAAATTGTAGACATAAAGCTCGAGCATCAATAAAGTTACCATAGATGAAAACCTGTTACTAATAGGTTTTATGTTATATGTGAGGTGTTAAATTTTCACTTACATATTAGTGTATATATATCGAAGCAGCAAGCAAAAAGAGACTATTTGTGGTGTTAATTAGTGGGGACAAGTTGCAATCAAATAGATATTCAGTATTAAGATCATCAATAATATCTAAACTTCAATTCAAAAATTACATTCAAAGAAACATAAGTTTCATTAGTTCAGAGAAAAACTCCCATCTCATTGTCCGAGTTCAGGCCCACTTTAGTTGCTCTAAAATGGCATATGGTACGGGCTTCCTGTTGTCTCAAAGATAGTTCTCGATTCCCCCCTCTTCTTCCTATGCCGATTTTTTTGAGGCCAATGAATTGAAACCATTTTTGTCATCCATTTGATGGTTCAGTTGCCAATGGACTGCAAGTGGAAGTAGGGAGTCTTGACTCCCTATTGATGAGAGGTGTTCTCTTATTCGTATCCTTAGTTCACGGATGGTGCTACCCACATATATCTTATTACAAATACAAATAATTGCGTATACTACAAACTTGGATTTACAATTGATGTTCTCTTTAATCATGGCGGATATACCGAAACTGTCTGTAAATTTCATGGCGAAAACATGTGCATGTTTGCACATTGTACAGCATCCACATTTTCTAAACCCAAGACTGGATGTTTGTAGCCAAGTGTGTATTGGAGCTTGATCTTCTTCTGGTAGCATAGAAGGACTGATAGTTGATTTGATTGTTCTGGCTCTTCTATAGATCATTGTTGGGTAATTGTCAATGTATTTACAGATGTGCTCATCTAGTTTCAGGAGATGCCAATTTTTTCGTAGTATTGATCGTAAGGTCCCATTATTTGCACAAAAAGTGGTGATGAATTTTACAGTGTCTGGTCTTTTAACTGATCCTGGACGTGTTAATTCAAGAGTTGAATCTCTAGTAATCTTATGGGCTTTGTCGGAGGCTGCTTTTATGAATCTTGTTTTATATCCTCGTGCTTTGAATCTGTTGTGTAGCGTTTCGCATTCTTGTTCAAATATTTGTGAGTCGGTACAATTGCGTAGGGCTCGAATGAACTCGCCTTTAGGAATGTTATTCTTCACAGGATCAAAATGGCAGCTTGTAGCAAAAAGGGTTGAATTAACCTCTGTCTGTTTGCGATATGTTTTTGTTAGTAACTTGTTTTCTTGAACATAAATGGTGAGGTCTAAAAAGTTAATTTCTGTTCTACTGGACGTACCAGTAAAGACTATTCCAAAGGAATTACAGTTTGATCTCCTCATAAATTCATTCAATTCTTCCGGTGTTCCTTTCCATATTAATAGGACGTCATCTATAAAGCGTGACCACATCACCACATTTTCATTGAACATTGTATCCGTGTAGATATGTATATCTTCAAACATTCCCATGAATAGGTTAGCGATAGCTGGGGCAAATTTTACTCCCATCGCTACTCCTCTTTTTTGTCGATAGTACTGGTCATTGAAAAGGAAAATGTTGTTGGTTAAGGTTAAGGATAGCATTTCTTTTAACATTTCTACAAAATGATAATGAGAGGCGGAGTCGTCTCTAAACGTGTATTGTAGCGTTATCATTGCTGCCTCATGTTCAATCGAAGTGTACAGCGCCTTGACATCCCAAGTTGCTAGTAGATAATCAGGTTTCCATTCGATTTTACTAATTTTCTTGATTGTGTCTGTAGAGTCTTTTAGGTAGGCCTGAATTTTCGATACCCTGGGTCTGAGTATATGATCTAGATATTCTGCAATTCTTTCAGTGACCCAACCAATCCCATTGACAATAGGTCTACCTTCCGGTATTGTTTGGTAAGGTTTATGAATCTTGGGTAAAAAATAGATTATAGGTGTAATTGGTTGTTTGATCCAAATCCATGCCTTTTCTTGATCAGTTAGTAAACCTTTCCTGTACCATGATTGAATTTGTTCTTCTACTTCAGTTTGTATATTTGGTCGGGGATTAGTTGCTAGTAATTCATAGCAACCTGGTGTGCTGAGATGGTTAATAGCCATTGACAGGTAATCCGATCTATTCATAATTACTACATTTCCGCCTTTATCGGCTTCTTTAATTACAATATTTTTGTTGTTTTTAAATTTCTTCATAGCTTGTTGTTCAAGACGGCTTAAGTTATTTCTCCAGATTCCTTTTTGGGTCAGATCGCTTAGTCTCTTTCTGTTGATAAATTTTGCCTTGTCAAGATCATCTGTCACAGCTTTATAGAACGCATCAATCGTATTTTCAGGACTTAATTGTGGAGTAAATTTAGATTGAGGTTTCATTTCTTCTTTGATGAGGCTGATAGGCTTAATTTTCAGTTCTTGTAGTGTTTGATGTATTGAATAAGAGGATGGTTCTTGAAAGGACCTGATTGCAAAGACATTTTCCAAATTTTGAATAGTTATATCACTCTTAGTCGGTGATGGTTCCTGAGGTCTTTGTTCTGATACTAGAGTTTCAAAATATTTTTTTAATTTTAGTTTTCGTACAAATCGAAAGAGATCTATATGTACTTCCGTAGTGTCATAGACAT
Organism: Ambystoma mexicanum; assembly: GCF_040938575.1. Lineage (NCBI taxonomy): Eukaryota > Metazoa > Chordata > Amphibia > Caudata > Ambystomatidae > Ambystoma > Ambystoma mexicanum. Next base: position 136,865,635 of record NC_090941.1, on the reverse strand, counting down.
GTGTGGGGGCAAAGGACAGTCCTTTGTTTAACAATGAGGTTTCTTCTTTACTCAGATTTAAACTTGAGAGATTAAGTACTAAATTTGTTATTTGTTGCGGCGCGCTGCTTCTCTGGTATTTGCTCGTGTTTGTCTTCTGTTTTCGTTTGTTTCGCTTGTGTTGGCTAGGTTTCCCCCGCCTTCCTCTTCGCCTGGTATAAATGAATTCTTGTTCGGTTGGGCCGGTAGTTGAAAACGGACTTGTTTGGTGAAGTTTGCATTTCGAGTTCCTTTCTTGTATCTGCGTATCTGATTGAGGAAGCCTTGTTGTTTGGTAGTTACTTGTTCTGAAATATTGGCTTCTTGATCTTTTTCAGGATCTGATTCAACATCAGAGCTGCCTGATGAAGTGTTTGGTGTACTGCTTTTTGAGAGCGGTTTGGTGAATTGATTGTATTTGTCTTGAAACGTGTATACACGATCGTCGCGGTAATCTCTTTCATCTCTCAAATATTTTCTAAGTTTACGAATTTTTGATTTCTTCTTGGTAATCGCTGAGTATTTCATACATTTTTCCAAAATTTCGTTCTTTTGTTGCTTCCAAAGCTTGTGTGTTTGCTATCTCTTTTTTCAAATTTTCAATTGTTTCAGAAGCTCTCTTGTGTTCACGTGTGGCATGTTCCACGAGCAATTCTATCATAGTTTTTGAGCTATGGTTCAAATTTCCTTCCCAAAGGTCCGCTAGGTCTTTGTCATCATCTTTGGTAAAGTCTGGAAATATCAAAATTCGTAGTCCTCTAGGGATTTGATTATTGGTTAGGTAGTTCTGCAAAGATATCATTTCCCAATATTTGTCAATTTCTTTCCTCGAGGCTCTTTCTAGTTTCACAAATTGGGACCTTAGGTCCTCTTTCTTGGGATTAAGATTCTTGAACGCATGTAGAGTGCTTCCTCTAGGTGCAAATAATTTGTTTGCATCTTCTTCACGGTTTTTTAAATATTGTGCCATTGTGTACTAGGCACAATTTCTGTATCAATTAACAAGCGTACCAGGACTGTTGATATATATTCAAAATAGTACAGCAGTGGGGGGTATTTTGGAATATCAACCATCAATGTCCTGCGCTAGATAAGCAGAGGTGGCAGCTGAACAGTGGAGTGACGAAGTGATAGGCCCCCTACTCCGGTAAGTATAAGTAAGTATATAGGGCTCAGGAGGAACCCTGCTCCACTTTGGATCAAGCGCCATGCAATAAAGAAAGTACAAGAGATTGTCAGATTTTCATGAAGTATATTTTAACAGACAGTTGCCCTATAGAGACACGTGTTTCGGCGAATCACTCGCCTTTTTCAATCAGGGCTGATTAGTGAGACAGAGATCAAAAGGAGGGGAAACGGGGAGGATTGTTAGGAGTAATAAAGAAAACATCAAAAAAAGGAGAGAAGAAGCAAAAGGAACAAATCATTAGATTTTATGTGTATACAAATTATATTTGTATCGGTATCTTTAAAATACGGAGAAATTGCTTACCTAATTGGTGAGAAATAAAGTTCACTTATTCAAATAGGAATTTCATGGGATCAATCCCGCCTGTTAAAGAATTATACCCAATCGTGAGCATACTCATTTGACATATTAGCTAAACGTTGGTCTGTTGTTAGCGAGCACTGTGCACCAAACAAATAATTTCAATATGCGTTGTACATTATTTTACCATGTTAATTGGTTTAATAGCTAAACGTACTCGGTAGTCAAACTTGGCTAATCAGTAGTAAGGGAATGTTATTTTCCTGACAACGCGTAGTTACCGCGCATTTTATGTCATACTGTTTTTGGTGCACTAAAGCGCAGGCACGAATACATTTGGAAAGCAAATTAATGCTAAAGTGGAGGGCTTAGGGCTTACCTCACAAGAGGTGGTCTCCTTCACAAGCGTCGGCGTCTGGAAGCGAGCACAGACGCCGCGCTTCGCATTGGTAATAAAACAAACGTCGCCATAGTAAGGGCAGTCCTTCTACCCTTTCGGTTATTAGTCGAAAAGCAGAGCGCCATCTTATAGATGTGTCAAAGTTACGAGTTTTGCTTTTTGTGCGAATAGAGTCGGAAATTATACAATATGCAAATAGGTAATTATGTTTGCGAGAACTCTCTCCATGTTAATGGAGAGGTTTTTTGTGTTGAATATCATTCAGAAAATGAATTTGCAATAGTATTTGCATTCATTTTAAATTGTAGACATAAAGCCCGAGCATCAATAAAGTTACCATAGATGAAAACCTGTTACTAATAGGTTTTATGTTATATGTGAGGTGTTAAATTTTCACTTACATATTAGTGTATATATATCGAAGCAGCAAGCAAAAAGAGACTATTTGTGGTGTTAATTAGTGGGGACAAGTTGCAATCAAATAGATATTCAGTATTAAGATCATCAATAATATCTAAACTTCAATTCAAAAATTACATTCAAAGAAACATAAGTTTCATTAGTTCAGAGAAAAACTCCCATCTCATTGTCCGAGTTCAGGCCCACTTTAGTTGCTCTAAAATGGCATATGGTACGGGCTTCCTGTTGTCTCAAAGATAGTTCTCGATTCCCCCCTCTTCTTCCTATGCCGATTTTTTTGAGGCCAATGAATTGAATACCATTTTTGTCATCCATTTGATGGTTCAGTTGCCAATGGACTGCAAGTGGAAGTAGGGAGTCTTGACTCCCTATTGATGAGAGGTGTTCTCTTATTCGTATTCCTTAGTTCACGGATGGTGCTACCCACATATATCTATTCATGGGAATGTTTGAAGATATACATATCTACACGGATACAATGTTCAATGAAAATGTGGTGATGTGGTCACGCTTTATAGATGACGTCCTATTAATATGGAAAGGAACACCGGAAGAATTGAATGAATTTATGAGGAGATCAAACTGTAATTCCTTTGGAATAGTCTTTACTGGTACGTCCAGTAGAACAGAAATTAACTTTTTAGACCTCACCATTTATGTTCAAGAAAACAAGTTACTAACAAAAACATATCGCAAACAGACAGAGGTTAATTCAACCCTTTTTGCTACAAGCTGCCATTTTGATCCTGTGAAGAATAACATTCCTAAAGGCGAGTTCATTCGAGCCCTACGCAATTGTACCGACTCACAAATATTTGAACAAGAATGCGAAACGCTACACAACAGATTCAAAGCACGAGGATATAAAACAAGATTCATAAAAGCAGCCTCCGACAAAGCCCATAAGATTACTAGAGATTCAACTCTTGAATTAACACGTCCAGGATCAGTTAAAAGACCAGACACTGTAAAATTCATCACCACTTTTTGTGCAAATAATGGGACCTTACGATCAATACTACGAAAAAATTGGCATCTCCTGAAACTAGATGAGCACATCTGTAAATACATTGACAATTACCCAACAATGATCTATAGAAGAGCCAGAACAATCAAATCAACTATCAGTCCTTCTATGCTACCAGAAGAAGATCAAGCTCCAATACACACTTGGCTACAAACATCCAGTCTTGGGTTTAGAAAATGTGGATGCTGTACAATGTGCAAACATGCACATGTTTTCGCCATGAAATTTACAGACAGTTTCGGTATATCCGCCATGATTAAAGAGAACATCAATTGTAAATCCAAGTTTGTAGTATACGCAATTATTTGTATTTGTAATAAGATATATGTGGGTAGCACCATCCGTGAACTAAGGATACGAATAAGAGAACACCTCTCATCAATAGGGAGTCAAGACTCCCTACTTCCACTTGCAGTCCATTGGCAACTGAACCATCAAATGGATGACAAAAATGGTATTCAATTCATTGGCCTCAAAAAAATCGGCATAGGAAGAAGAGGGGGGAATCGAGAACTATCTTTGAGACAACAGGAAGCCCGTACCATATGCCATTTTAGAGCAACTAAAGTGGGCCTGAACTCGGACAATGAGATGGGAGTTTTTCTCTGAACTAATGAAACTTATGTTTCTTTGAATGTAATTTTTGAATTGAAGTTTAGATATTATTGATGATCTTAATACTGAATATCTATTTGATTGCAACTTGTCCCCACTAATTAACACCACAAATAGTCTCTTTTTGCTTGCTGCTTCGATATATATACACTAATATGTAAGTGAAAATTTAACACCTCACATATAACATAAAACCTATTAGTAACAGGTTTTCATCTATGGTAACTTTATTGATGCTCGAGCTTTATGTCTACAATTTAAAATGAATGCAAATACTATTGCAAATTCATTTTCTGAATGATATTCAACACAAAAAACCTCTCCATTAACATGGAGAGAGTTCTCGCAAACATAATTACCTATTTGCATATTGTATAATTTCCGACTCTATTCGCACAAAAAGCAAAACTCGTAACTTTGACACATCTATAATATGGCGCTCTGCTTTTCGACTAATAACCGAAAGGGTAGAAGGACTGCCGTTACTATGGCGACGTTAGTTTTATTACCAATGCGAAGCGCGGCGTCTGTGCTCGCTTCCAGACGCCGACGCTTGTGAAGGAGACCACCTCTTGTGAGGTAAGCCCTAAGCCCTCCACTTTAGCATTAATTTGCTTTCCAAATGTATTCGTGCCTGCGCTTTAGTGCACCAAAAACAGTATGACATAAAATGCGCGGTAACTACGCGTTGTCAGGAAAATAACATTCCCTTACTACTGATTAGCCAAGTTTGACTACCGAGTACGTTTAGCTATTGAACCAATTAACATGGTAAAATAATGTACAACGCATATTGAAATTATTTGTTTGGTGCACAGTGCTCGCTAACAACAGACCAACGTTTAGCTAATATGTCAAATGAGTATGCTCACGATTGGGTATAATTCTTTAACAGGCGGGATTGATCCCATGAAATTCCTATTTGAATAAGTGAACTTTATTTCTCACCAATTAGGTAAGCAATTTCTCCGTATTTTAAAGATACCGATACAAATATAATTTGTATACACATAAAATCTAATGATTTGTTCCTTTTGCTTTTTCTCTCCTTTTTTTGATGTTTTCTTTATTACTCCTAACAATCCTCCCCGTTTCCCCTCCTTTTGATCTCTGTCTCACTAATCAGCCCTGATTGAAAAAGGCGAGTTATTCGCCGAAACACGTGTCTCTATAGGGCAACTGTCTGTTAAAATATACTTCATGAAAATCTGACAATCTCTTGTACTTTCTTTATTGCATGGCGCTTGATCCAAAGTGGAGCAGGGTTCCTCCTGAGCCCTATATACTTACTTATACTTACCGGAGTAGGGGGCCTATCACTTCGTCACTCCACTGTTCAGCTGCCACCTCTGCTTATCTAGCGCAGGACATTGATGGTTGATATTCCAAAATACCCCCCACTGCTGTACTATTTTGAATATATATCAACAGTCCTGGTACGCTTGTTAATTGATACAGAAATTGTGCCTAGTACACAATGGCACAATATTTTAAAAAACCGTGAAGAAGATGCAAACAAATTATTTGCACCTAGAGGAAGCACTCTACATGCGTTCAAGAATCTTAATCCCAAGAAAGAGGACCTAAGGTCCCAATTTGTGAAACTAGAAAGAGCCTCGAGGAAAGAAATTGACAAATATTGGGAAATGATATCTTTGCAGAACTACCTAACCAATAATCAAATCCCTAGAGGACTACGAATTTTGATATTTCCAGACTTTACCAAAGATGATGACAAAGACCTAGCGGACCTTTGGGAAGGAAATTTGAACCATAGCTCAAAAACTATGATAGAATTGCTCGTGGAACATGCCACACGTGAACACAAGAGAGCTACTGAAACAATTGAAAATTTGAAAAAAGAGATAGCAAACACACAAGCTTTGGAAGCAACAAAAGAACGAAATTTTGGAAAAATGTATGAAATACTCAGCGATTACCAAGAAGAAATCAAAATTCGTAAACTTAGAAAATATTTGAGAGATGAAAGAGATTACCGCGACGATCGTGTATACACGTTTCAAGACAAATACAATCAATTCACCAAACCGCTCTCAAAAAGCAGTACACCAAACACTTCATCAGGCAGCTCTGATGTTGAATCAGATCCTGAAAAAGATCAAGAAGCCAATATTTCAGAACAAGTAACTACCAAACAACAAGGCTTCCTCAATCAGATACGCAGATACAAGAAAGGAACTCGAAATGCAAACTTCACCAAACAAGTCCGTTTTCAACTACCGGCCCAACCGAACAAGAATTCATTTATACCAGGCGAAGAGGAAGGCGGGGGAAACCTAGCCAACACAAGCGAAACAAACGAAAACAGAAGACAAACACGAGCAAATACCAGAGAAGCAGCGCGCCGCAACAAATAACAAATTTAGTACTTAATCTCTCAAGTTTAAATCTGAGTAAAGAAGAAACCTCATTGTTAAACAAAGGACTGTCCTTTGCCCCCACACATGTCTATGACACTTCGGAAGTACATATAGATCTCTTTCGATTTGTACGAAAACTAAAATTAAAAAAATATTTTGAAACTCTAGTATCAGAACAAAGACCTCAGGAACCATCACCGACTAAGAGTGATATAACTATTCAAAATTTGGAAAATGTCTTTGCAATCAGGTCCTTTCAAGAACCATCCTCTTATTCAATACATCAAACACTACAAGAACTGAAAATTAAGCCTATCAGCCTCATCAAAGAAGAAATGAAACCTCAATCTAAATTTACTCCACAATTAAGTCCTGAAAATACGATTGATGCGTTCTATAAAGCTGTGACAGATGATCTTGACAAGGCAAAATTTATCAACAGAAAGAGACTAAGCGATCTGACCCAAAAAGGAATCTGGAGAAATAACTTAAGCCGTCTTGAACAACAAGCTATGAAGAAATTTAAAAACAACAAAAATATTGTAATTAAAGAAGCCGATAAAGGCGGAAATGTAGTAATTATGAATAGATCGGATTACCTGTCAATGGCTATTAACCATCTCAGCACACCAGGTTGCTATGAATTACTAGCAACTAATCCCCGACCAAATATACAAACTGAAGTAGAAGAACAAATTCAATCATGGTACAGGAAAGGTTTACTAACTGATCAAGAAAAGGCATGGATTTGGATCAAACAACCAATTACACCTATAATCTATTTTTTACCCAAGATTCATAAACCTTACCAAACAATACCGGAAGGTAGACCTATTGTCAATGGGATTGGTTGGGTCACTGAAAGAATTGCAGAATATCTAGATCATATACTCAGACCCAGGGTATCGAAAATTCAGGCCTACCTAAAAGACTCTACAGACACAATCAAGAAAATTAGTAAAATCGAATGGAAACCTGATTATCTACTAGCAACTTGGGATGTCAAGGCGCTGTACACTTCGATTGAACATGAGGCAGCAATGATAACGCTACAATACACGTTTAGAGACGACTCCGCCTCTCATTATCATTTTGTAGAAATGTTAAAAGAAATGCTATCCTTAACCTTAACCAACAACATTTTCCTTTTCAATGACCAGTACTATCGACAAAAAAGAGGAGTAGCGATGGGAGTAAAATTTGCCCCAGCTATCGCTAACCTATTCATGGGAATGTTTGAAGATATACATATCTACACGGATACAATGTTCAATGAAAATGTGGTGATGTGGTCACGCTTTATAGATGACGTCCTATTAATATGGAAAGGAACACCGGAAGAATTGAATGAATTTATGAGGAGATCAAACTGTAATTCCTTTGGAATAGTCTTTACTGGTACGTCCAGTAGAACAGAAATTAACTTTTTAGACCTCACCATTTATGTTCAAGAAAACAAGTTACTAACAAAAACATATCGCAAACAGACAGAGGTTAATTCAACCCTTTTTGCTACAAGCTGCCATTTTGATCCTGTGAAGAATAACATTCCTAAAGACGAGTTCATTCGAGCCCTACGCAATTGTACCGACTCACAAATATTTGAACAAGAATGCGAAACGCTACACAACAGATTCAAAGCACGAGGATATAAAACAAGATTCATAAAAGCAGCCTCCGACAAAGCCCATAAGATTACTAGAGATTCAACTCTTGAATTAACACGTCCAGGATCAGTTAAAAGACCAGACACTGTAAAATTCATCACCACTTTTTGTGCAAATAATGGGACCTTACGATCAATACTACGAAAAAATTGGCATCTCCTGAAACTAGATGAGCACATCTGTAAATACATTGACAATTACCCAACAATGATCTATAGAAGAGCCAGAACAATCAAATCAACTATCAGTCCTTCTATGCTACCAGAAGAAGATCAAGCTCCAATACACACTTGGCTACAAACATCCAGTCTTGGGTTTAGAAAATGTGGATGCTGTACAATGTGCAAACATGCACATGTTTTCGCCATGAAATTTACAGACAGTTTCGGTATATCCGCCATGATTAAAGAGAACATCAATTGTAAATCCAAGTTTGTAGTATACGCAATTATTTGTATTTGTAATAAGATATATGTGGGTAGCACCATCCGTGAACTAAGGATACGAATAAGAGAACACCTCTCATCAATAGGGAGTCAAGACTCCCTACTTCCACTTGCAGTCCATTGGCAACTGAACCATCAAATGGATGACAAAAATGGTATTCAATTCATTGGCCTCAAAAAAATCGGCATAGGAAGAAGAGGGGGGAATCGAGAACTATCTTTGAGACAACAGGAAGCCCGTACCATATGCCATTTTAGAGCAACTAAAGTGGGCCTGAACTCGGACAATGAGATGGAAGTTTTTCTCTGAACTAATGAAACTTATGTTTCTTTGAATGTAATTTTTGAATTGAAGTTTAGATATTATTGATGATCTTAATACTGAATATCTATTTGATTGCAACTTGTCCCCACTAATTAACACCACAAATAGTCTCTTTTTGCTTGCTGCTTCGATATATATACACTAATATGTAAGTGAAAATTTAACACCTCACATATAACATAAAACCTATTAGTAACAGGTTTTCATCTATGGTAACTTTATTGATGCTCGAGCTTTATGTCTACAATTTAAAATGAATGCAAATACTATTGCAAATTCATTTTCTGAATGATATTCAACACAAAAAACCTCTCCATTAACATGGAGAGAGTTCTCGCAAACATAATTACCTATTTGCATATTGTATAATTTCCGACTCTATTCGCACAAAAAGCAAAACTCGTAACTTTGACACATCTATAAGATGGCGCTCTGCTTTTCGACTAATAACCGAAAGGGTAGAAGGACTGCCGTTACTATGGCGACGTTAGTTTTATTACCAATGCGAAGCGCGGCGTCTGTGCTCGCTTCCAGACGCCGACGCTTGTGAAGGAGACCACCTCTTGTGAGGTAAGCCCTAAGCCCTCCACTTTAGCATTAATTTGCTTTCAAAATGTATTCGTGCCTGCGCTTTAGTGCACCAAAAACAGTATGACATAAAATGCGCAGTAACTACGCGTTGTCAGGAAAATAACATTCCCTTACTACTGATTAGCCAAGTTTGACTACCGAGTACGTTTAGCTATTGAACCAATTAACATGGTAAAATAATGTACAACGCATATTGAAATTATTTGTTTGGTGCACAGTGCTCGCTAACAACAGACCAACGTTTAGCTAATATGTCAAATGAGTATGCTCACGATTGGGTATAATTCTTTAACAGGCGGGATTGATCCCATGAAATTCCTATTTGAATAAGTGAACTTTATTTCTCACCAATTAGGTAAGCAATTTCTCCGTATTTTAAAGATACTGATACAAATATAATTTGTATACACATAAAATCTAATGATTTGTTCCTTTTGCTTTTTCTCTCCTTTTTTTGATGTTTTCTTTATTACTCCTAACAATCCTCCCCGTTTCCCCTCCTTTTGATCTCTGTCTCACTAATCAGCCCTGATTGAAAAAGGCGAGTGATTCGCCGAAACACGTGTCTCTATAGGGCAACTGTCTGTTAAAATATACTTCATGAAAATCTGACAATCTCTTGTACTTTCTTTATTGCATGGCGCTTGATCCAAAGTGGAGCAGGGTTCCTCCTGAGCCCTATATACTTACAAGATAGGATATATTCTGGGAAATTTGACTGGGAATGCCCTGGCGTGGGCCGCCCCATTGGTGTCCGCCAATAGCCCCATACTCAATGACTTCGCAGCTTTTGAAAAAGCATTTTTGGAGATTTTTCAATCACCAAATCTGGCCTCCACAGCCCAGAACCAATTGATGGATCTGAAACAAGGTTCTATGGATATAATAGCCTACATTGGCCGTTTTCGTCAATTGGCAACCGACTCCCAGTGGCCTGAGATAACCCAAAAGACTTTGTTTCGAAGAGGATTGAGAGAGGAGTATAAGGACGAATTACTGCATATTCCAGAGCCAGACACCCTACAGCAATTAATTGAACAGGTTTTGCGGATAGACCACAGATTGGCAGAACAGAGGGGTGAGAGACGACGAGCTGAACGGATGTTCACAAGACCACCCAACGCTCAGGCCGGAAATTCCGGGTCTTCAGACCCCGGTCCAGAACCCATGCAGTTGGGAGCCGTTAGGGGTCCATTCTCCGAAGCGGAAGGAAAACGCAGAAGAAGTTTAAGACTTTGTTTATACTGTGGGGCTGCTGGGCATTTCTTGGGTACCTGTCCTCTACGCCCACAAAGGAAGTCGGAAAACTAGAAGGCCTGTCGTCAGTAGGAAGGGCAACGACAGGTCCAGACTCGTACTTAGTCCTTTCCAATTCCAATTCCTTGTTCCAGCCCATGCAACCGGCTGTTCTACTGGTTGTGAAGATCAAGCTATCATGGTTAGACAAAGAGGCAGAGGTTCTAGGCTTATTGGATTGTGGGGCCTCCGGAAATTACATAGATGAGACATTTGCAGTCTGTCATGGAATACCTCTGTTCACCCGGAGAAGTGTCCTGCCCGTCGAGGTGATCGATGGGACCCCTTTATCTTCAGGCCCAATTTGTCAACAAACCATGTGCCTACATATTCAGATTAAAGAACATGGGGAAATAATCGCCTTGGATGTCATCAGATCACCCTCCTATCCTGTGGTCTTAGGTTTGCCCTGGCTTCTTCACCATAATCCAACCATCGATTTGGGAGCTCGCACTCTGGATTTCTCCTCTGCTCATTGTCTCCAAGATTGTTGTTTGCCCGGCGTGTCAAGAAAGGAGATCTCCTCCATACCCCTCACGAGGGGTACTGGTCCTCCTGGGTTTTGTTCCCTGTCGTCTGTCCCACAGGAATACACCAAATTTCAAACCGTGTTTTCTGAACCTGAAGACATACCACTGCCTCCTCATCGAATTTTTGACTGTTCTATAGAATTGGTACCTGGTTGTGTGATACCTCATGGGAAGGTATATGCCTTGTCCCTTACTGAGAAGACGGTCCTTCAAGAATACTTGTCAGACTGCATCAGGAAGGGATACATTGCTCCCTCAAAGTCACCAGCTGGTTTCCCGCTATTTTTTGTGAAAAAGAAGGAAGGAACCCTACGACCCTGTATCGACTATCGTCAATTAAACGATATCACACGAAAAGATAGATATCCATTGCCTTTAATTCGGAGCATCATGGAATCCCTTCGAGCTGCCAAGGTTTTCACCAAGTTGGATCTGCGGGGCGCTTATCATTTAATTCGAATTAAAGAAGGAGACGAATGGAAGACGGCTTTTAAGACCCCTTTCGGGCATTACGAATACCGGGTCATGCCATTCGGGTTATGTAATGCCCCGGGTGTTTTTCAGCGTTTCATGGACAACATCTTTGGCGACTTAATCGGGATATCAGTTTGGGTGTACCTTGATGATATTCTCATTTTCTCTGTCTCCCTGAAGCAACATGTGGAACATGTCCGAGAGGTGCTTCGACGTTTGTCCCAGAACCAACTGTGCGTTAAGGCTGAGAAGTGTTCTTTTCATCAGAAAAGAATGGAATTTCTGGGTTACGTGATCAGTGGCACAGGAATCTTCATGGATCCAGCCAAGGTACAAGCCATTCAGGACTGGACTCAACCTTCCGATCTGAAGTCCCTTCAACGATTCTTGGGATTTGCCAACTTTTATCGGCAATTTATACCCCACTTTTCTCAACTCACGGTTCCCTTGACTCAATTAACCAGCAGTAAAGCGCCCTTTCTTTGGAATTCACAGGCCACCAAAGCTTTTAACATCTTGAAACAAGCCTTTAGCACTGCTCCCATTTTACGTCATCCTAATGATGAAATGCCGTACATTGTGGAGGCCGACGCCTCCGATTTTGCTGTTGGTGCTGTCCTCTTGCAGAAGGAACATGAAACTGATTTGGAACACCCTGTGGCATATTTTTCTCGCAAGCTCACTCCTAGCGAACGAAATTACGCAGTGATCGAAAAGGAATTGTTGGCCATAAAGGCTGCATTTGAAGTATGGAGGCATCATCTCCTTGGGGGCCGGCATTCTGTGGAAGTACGTACTGATCACCGAAATCTACAGTATTTGAAGTCTCTTCAGTGCCGAACCTCTCGTCAAGCCCGATGGGCCTTCTTTTTCTATCACTATGACTTCCATATTACGTACATCCCCAGTGCTCAGAACTTAAAGGCCGATGCCTTGTCTCGATCCTTGGATATAGACGCGAGAAGTCAATACAGGGATGAGCCACTAATATCCCCAAGGCATTTTCTGTTTACACTTTCACCTTATCTTCAGAAGATTCTACAGGACACAAGTTCTGATCCTGCTCGGGAAGGCCTCCTGAGGCATTCGCAGGTTACTGAAGATAACGGGCTGCTTTTCTTCCGGAACAGACTATATATCCCCACAACCTCACTTCGGACTCTTGTGCTTCATGGGTTTCACGACTCCCGAGTGGGTGGCCATCGTGGAGTGAGAGCAACTCGAGAATTGATATCTAGACAGTTCTGGTGGCCTGGCTGGGCCGATGATGTTGACCGTTATGTTAAGAGCTGTCCTGTGTGTGCTCAGGTGAAGACTCCTAGGAAGAGGCCCCTGGGATTGCTTCATCCCACTGAGATTCCTCCTTACCCATGGCACACCATTGTGGTTGATTTCATCGTGGAACTCCCTCCATCAGAAGGATATACCTGTATCATGGTCATAGTGGACTGTTTTTCTAAGGCGGCCCATTTTGTTCCATTTTTTAAGATACCCACTGCTTCGCAGATGGCGTTGGCATTTCTTCAGGAAGTATATAGGCTACACGGATTACCGGAAAAGATCATATCCGACCGAGGGTCTCAGTTTTTATCGTCTTTCTGGCACCAATTGTGTAGCCATCTCGGCATTCATCGCGCACTCAGTTCTGGTTATCATCCTCACACCAACGGCCAGACAGAAAGGACTAACCAGACTCTGGAACAGTAGCTTCGCTGTTTTGCCAATGCCACTCAATCTAACTGCAAGTCGCATCTGGTTTTTGCTGAAGTCTCCTACAACAGCACGGTTCATTCTGCTACTGGCCTGAGTCCGTTTTTCTGTTTGTCTGGTTTGCATCCTAGACTGGTGCCCTTTTGTCCCGTACTTTCTAGAGCGGTTCCCTCTGCTGATCAGCTTGTCACTTCTATCCAGGATCAACACTCCTTGGCACACAGTACCTTAGCTGAGGCACAGGCACGGATGAAGCAACAGGCTGATAAGGGGAGGACCCCGGAACCCGCTTTCCAGGTGGGGGATTTGGTTTGGTTGTCCTCCAAGAATCTTCCCATACGTAATTTGCCCACCAAATTGGCTCCCCGATATTTTAGCCCATTCAGGATTACTAGGCGCCTGTCTGCTGTAGCATTTCGTTTGCAGTTGCCTCAGACATGGTGGGTACATCCAGTTTTCCATGTCTCCATGTTGAAACCATACGTGGTTGACACTTTTGGCCGGTCTTCCCCTCGTCCCGCACCTGTTGATGTCCAGGGGTCCCCTGAATTTGAGGTACAGGAGATTTGCGATTCACGCATAAGGCGAGGGGTTCTCCAGTACTTGGTGGACTGGAAAGGCTACCCCGCCTGTGATCGTACTTGGGAACCACGTAGTTACGTGCATGCTCCCCGCCTGGTCCGTGAATTCTATCGCCGCTTTCCTTGGAAACCTGGGGCTCCTGGCCTTTCTGGGAGGGGGCAAAGTGTTACCACATCACTTACCTGTCATAGGGGGTGCTCCTCTTCACTTACCTGGGGTAGGGGGCGCACCTATGGGTCCCGGCGTGCCCCATCCTGGCGCTGCTATCCCCGATACCGGCTGGGGGGACCGCGGTCTTCTGCAGCACTCGGCGCTTCCGGGGTTTCTGTGTCTCGGGATTCACGCATGCGCGGAAGGCCGCGTTTTGTTCTTCGCGCATGCGCAGTCCACGAGACGCTTGGGGAGCCACAAGCTTGCTTCCCAAGCCTCGTTCTGGGCACGGCAGCACTCGGGGACAGCACGGCTTGCGTTCCAAGCCTCCCGGGTGCTGCCAGCCCTATTTAAGGGATGGAATCTTGAGACTCACAGCGTCTCAACGCGGTTTGTTTCCGGATCCTGTTTTTCGCACCTGCAGCCTTCCGCTGCGTTCATTTTCCTTGTTGGATTCCTGTTCCTCCTGTTCCCTTCTGTTTCCTTGGTTATGGTCCTCCCTTTCCTTGGTTCACTCGGGCTGCCTAGCTCTTCTCCTTCCCTCTCAGCCTTGCTTCTCTACAGCCTTGCCTGCTGCAGCCTTTCCTGTAGCCTAGCCATACCCTGCTATGGACTATTTACTCCTGATCAGCCAACTTGCCTGCTGCCTACCCTGAGCCTTGCAGCTACAGCCTTGGACTACTCTCCTCAGACCAGCCAACTTGCCTGCTGCCTACCTTGTGCCTTGCAGTCACTGCCTTGGACTATCTACTCAGCTCAACTATTGGTCCCCAGCCGTTTCCTGGAACCTTGCTACTTCTTTTGTGGACATTAGCCTTAAATCTTCAGCCTACTTTTGGGGTCCTCTCAGAAGTAGGTTCCAGCATACAGTCTGCAAGCACCGGCCCTCTAGACTGCCCCGGCGCCACGAGAAACAGGGAGGTGCACACTTGTGGCGTTGGGAGCTGGTCCACCCCTAGCCCTGTTGACACCAGTGAGAGGGCTGCACCGGTTTCTCGCTTTACACCTTCTGCAGTCATCTGTCGGACAGCCTGGCGACCTCACCACGATCAACTACCGGAAGTTCAGGTACTCTGCGCCCTAGAGACGCCATCTTTAACAGCTATTAAACCAGCTCTGATGATTGTTGGTCTTTCTGACCATTTTTGATTTAAGGGGAGCATACTGCTCCACCGCATCAAGTATTTGGTTGGTGTAATGCTTCAGCATTTGGTCACATGAGTCCCCAATTTGGAAACTATTGGCTATCTTGCGTAGGCACGGTTCGAGTTGGTTTGGGACTGGACCTTTGAAATTCCTGCTCTGTGTCCTAATGTGGGGGCTATGACTTGGTTTTGGTGTGTCCTGCAGATGTGTTTCAAAGATGATTTTGAAATGATTGGACCAGTTGCACGGCTGGGTTTTTATATTCTGGATGTTAAGGTTATGTGTAACAATCCAGTCCAGCTGGTTTCCTTTCATAGTAGTGGATTCACTACTCTGGACTAGATAGTCAATGTTTTTCAACGTTTTCTCAAGACGATTGCTTCTTTGTCCAGAGGGTTTCCACGCCACCTGTTAAGATCTCCCACCAAAATTGAGGCTACGTTATGTAACTTATCATTGGTATTATGTATATACTTATGTTATGGTTGGGCAATGTCCAGCCCTGATGATGGAATAATATTCCCAGATGCATTGGCTTACTTTGGACACTCTACATGATGGTTACTGCCTTTCAAAAAAAGAAGATTAAACAGACATTTGGCCATTTTTTACAAATTATTGACTCGTGGACTACCTATTACCCAGATGAACCCAAAATAGGATAAAAGTTGATTTCAAATCTAAAGGAATAATTGCAACTTGTTCACAGGACAATTAGAGACAATTAGAGAGCACCCGGCCAAGAGGAATTTTCTGAGTGATCCTAAAGGTGAGGGGCATTAGGGGCAGCCCCGCACAAGGGGAAAAGAAATAAAGGTTTTTAGGGTACATACATATAATGGCTTCAATCAAAGGCTCATTGCTGTCCTAATCATAAGCAATGTCAATTTAAAACTGACTATATCAGCCAAAGACCTCGAAGATGTAAAACAATCACAGACGCTTTTCACCCATTTAGTTGTCATCCGTGTTGTCCAGATGACAAGCTTTCAGTGAAATGGGACTCAATAAGTATCTGTCCCCAAGCAACTTCAATATGCTACAGTATTAGTAGAATATGGTGGGCAATGAACCAATCTTTGTGATAGCTAGCAAAGCCTACAGTCCCAGTGATTTGAAGCAGGTAAATATGGGTGGAGCACCAGAGGAGACTCGAGAGAGGAAGAGCTGCTACTGAAGTGAGTTCAGCAGGCATAAAGGAATATAAAGGAGTGTAAATGGGAGTGTAGACTTGGACCACGAATCAGAGACACACTGCAGCCTGCACTGAGGCATCTATTGCTAGGGACACAAATAATATTCCAATATGCCTACCGTGCTGTACTTTCACGTAATCTCCATGTATTAATATTAACATTATGATATTATAATAATAATAATTTAACATTTATGTAGCGCTACGAACCCTCAGACATCTGAGCGCTGCTTATTTTTACCATGGTGTGTGCTGTTCATTTATCAACCTCGGAAGGATGAAAGGCTGAGTTGGGCCCTGCCGGGATTTTAACCTGCATTAGCATGCTCTGCAGAGATGTCAAAGCGAGCGCTCGACTCGCTGTGCTATCAGACCAACTATGTTAAGTTATCAACTTCAGTAGGATGACTGACTAGACACCCTGCAAGTATTCCGGTCGTGCACAGATAACTAGTGACATTGGGGGTCTTTCCGAGGTTGGAGGTAAGTAACAGTTCTTACCGGCATGGAACAAATAACGTGTCCGTGCAGTAAAGAGCCCGCTAATAGAGGGCTATTACGAGTTTGCGGGCACGAGCATTGCGCCATGCCGGTAACGACATTACCGGCATGCCGTTAAAGTCCAAAAAATGTACCTTAGCGGCATCATGGAAAGCGCAGACAGCACTACCGGCATCAATGGAAACGGCAATAGCGGTCACCGTAAATAAGCGGAACCGGAAGTAGCGTCATCGCACAGGAACGGGAAAGAGCATGGCGGCCATCTTGGAAAACACAATCCATTGCCACCCTCAGCACTCAGGACCTGCAGCACATTGCTGACCACACATATCTACCTCCCACGAGACAAACATGCCCAAGGAAGAAAAAAAAAGGCACCTGCCGCCAGCGCAAAGAGTGCTTTAAATAAGACGAACTTACAGTGCTGGCTGAGACCCTGGCTGACAATGCCGAGTTTTCTATTCGCAACCTGCCTCAAGAGAGAGGCAGTGTTGAAGAAAAAAGAAATCTGGGAACTCGTTGCACAAAGAGTCAGCGCTCTAGGCAACACCCCCCGCACAATAAAGGATGTCCGGAAGAGATGGGATGACCTGCGCCTGCGAGTCAGGAACATCCTGTCCGCAAACAGGAGCCAGGCCATGACTACTGGTGGAGCACCAAGTTCACCAATAAAACTAAGCCGGTGGCAGGAGATCAGCGCCAGCACGATTGGCATAGAGGCCATTGAAGGTGTTGGCGAGATGGAGCGTGGCGCCACCTCATCGGCAGAAGGAGATGAGTGTCCTAAGAAAAACTATAATGCAAAGTACGATGATAGTCCACCAATTTGTCTGTCTAAAGAGGCAATGCATGGCCCAAAACATACACATTCCCTGCCTAGGTGTTGTCCACAGCACAGACACATGCACATGCATGCAGCATGGCAATGCCATACCTGACACACACCACACATATATGAAAATGGCATAAGTCACACTGCACGCAGGCCACAACAGAAATGCATGTCACATAGCATATGGCCGCTCCAACATGAGTGACCCGACGGATGCCTGCATGCTCCACCCATCTAGCAAGCAACGTCATCATCAAAACTCCACTGCCTAATTCCCTCTAATGTGTAGCAGAGCAATGATACAAATGTATGCATGATGCTTGTCAAACCATCATTCATGCTGTCCCTCTCTTGGTCCCCCACAGGCTCAGATCCTGACAGTGAGGCCCAGCACTCACCCTCACAGGTGACTACACCCCGGAAGAGGGCCAGGGATGAAAGCAACAGGCCTTCCACTTCCAAAGTGCCAGACAAGCCACGACAGGCAATGAAGACCAATACTGCCCAGGATGCCACGGCACTGGTGCCAGTGTGAGGCCCATCACCACAGTCCCCACAACACCTGTGACAGCTGCACAGGAGACAGTTGATGGGGCACAATCAGCAGAAAACACCTCTGTTGGGGAGGCGCCAGCTATGGCACCTCTGGCAGATGATGACGTGCAGGGCCAGGTGTGTGTGTCTGTTGAGGTTGACTCCTCAGACCTACCTGCTACACCAAGTCCCGCCCATCCCCCCAGTTCACACCTGTCGACTCCAACCACGACAGCACCCTGGAGCAGTCTGGGTGGGAGTCCGTACAAGGGAGCATGAATCCCACGGAGGACCCAACTGGATTTGCCCATGTCACACATGCACCCTCCACCTCCACTGGTGTACAGGCGGGGGTGCAGCAGGCAGAACACGCAGCACAGCGCCAGGAGGAACTCACTGCCTTAGTGAGACAGTTTGTGGCAGACAGTGCCCAAGCAAGGCAGGAGGGACGCGAACACACTGCATCCCTGAGGCAGGTCCTTGTGGAAAGCACCAACAGGTTATGCGAGGAAGTGTCTGCCCTGCATTGCATTGCAGATTCCATGGAGGCTGAGTGTCCAGCCCTCAGAATGGAGCAAGCGGCCACCCCTTCTTCATCAAGCTCCACCCAAACCAGCCCCCTACATCGGTCAGCACGCACCCTGCGCCACTTGGACATGCCACCACCAAGTGGAAGGATGTAGATGGGGCAGCTTGATGAAGGCAACTGACACATGAAGCATTTGCTTGGACACCATGTGTGGGGGAGTTGTGGGGGGAGGGGAAGGGGGTGAGGGTGTGTGGGGGAGTTGTGGGGGGACTGAGAGGGGGGTGAGGGTGTGTGGGGGAATTGTGGGGGGAGGGGTGAGGGTGTGTGGGGGAGTTGTGGGGTGAGGGGGAGGGGGGAGGGTGTGTGGGGGAGTTATGGGGGAGGGGGAGGGAGGTGAGGGTGTGTGGGGGAGTTGTGGGGGGAGGGGGTGAGGGTGCATGGGGTGGAGGGCTTCAGCACTTTAATATTTTTTGGACAGTTAAATACACCCGTTGTGTGAAAAACAATTCTTGAGTGGACATTCCTTATTGCATATGTGTCATTTATTGATATACAGTGCATATTGTACATGTACTCCCACACCCAGTGCCCTCTGTCCGACCTTCATGTCAGCCTCTGCACCCATGTGTGTCAGGAATATTGTGCAATCACTGACTGACGCACAGCACGTCCCTCCTGTGCATCGGCACCGCGATGATGTGCACTCACATCTTCTTCTTCCCCTTCATCATCACCAGGTGGTTGCAGTTCAATGTCAGGGGGCAGGGGCACGTTCCATCGGATACACATGTTGTGCACCATGACACATGCCATGATGATCTTGGCCACCTTCTCATGCCTGTAGTGGAGCGCCCCACCCGACCGGCTAAGGCAACAAAACCGTGCCTACAACAGGCCAAAGGTCTGCTCGATGACCACACGGGTACGGGTATGGGAACGATTGTAGTCCTCCTCATGCCTGTTCAGTGGGTTTCGGACAGGGGTGAGGAGCCATGGCTTCAACGGATAGCCACTATAACCTGCATGAGAGGCAATAAAAGGTATATGTCAGTCGAATCATGATAGACAGCTGTACTAGTCACACATGCCTGCAGATTATTGTTGGTCACATGCACATGTCCCTGGTTGTATGCACACAATTTTAATGTCCTCAATGTGTTCTATGCCATGGACTTATGGTGTGGGTTGCATCTCCAAGATGATACACAGTGTACACTGCCTTGATGTTGCTCATGCATTGTGGATGCATACCACTGTGTTTGTGTGAAATTAGTGATGTGTTGTGTTCTGTATGATTTTCTAACTGGCAGTGTTGGTAGTAGGCTCTGCAATATTAGGCATTCAGTGCAGATTATTACAATGGTGACATGATGCACTTCTGTGGTGGTGGTGGTCCTGTGACAAGCTGTGGATCCCCTTGGTGATTTTGTTCAGTGCACTCCCATGGATGCATGTCCTGTGTAGTGATTTGCTGGAGACATTTACATAGTGATTATTTGCAGCATGTTGCTGGATTGTGTTACGGAGGATGAGGTACGATGATGGGTGGTGGACGTGTTGTGAGATGTGGGGTGTTTTTAAGTTTTCCATGTTCTGATAGGTGTCCAGCTAACTTCATTGCCACAGGATTTGGTTGTTATGTTCAGTTAGGGATGCTTTGGGGCACAGTGTTTTATGATGTGCACATCGTGCTGTCACATCAACAATGACACCATGGTGGTGTGTGCATCTATCCCCCCATTTCACTGCCATGTGCCTGTCATGCAGCTTACCAAGCAGCCAGGCACGTCGTCCTGCATGTCGCTCCATGTAGCGTGGTAGCGTGGAGTTCCGCAGGACCATTGAGTCATGAGTTGATCCGGGATATCGGGCAAAACAATTTGTGATGATCTTGCTGGTGTCACATACCATCTGCACATTGATGGAGTGGTATTGCTTGCGGTTGCGGTACACCGCCTCCATGGCATGCTGGACCACCAACTCCATGTGGGTGCAGTCGAGGTCACCTATACAATTTGGCATGCCTGCCAGTGCATGGAAGCCAACATTTGTATCAAAAATCTCCTGGGGAGTCCGTGGTAGGGATATGCAGTCCCTTGTGTGCTACAGGGGGGCATCCAGTACTTGGTTTAGCATGCAAGAAAATAAGGGTTGTGATATGTCATGCATGGGCCCCACTGTGTGCTGGTTGGTGCCTTTGGCAAGGAAGTGGAGCACCAACACTACCTTAAGTAGAGGGGGGATGGCGGTGCGTATTTCGATGAGGCTGACAATGTCGTCATGTATCATGTCCACAATAGTGGTGATAGTGTCCTGGTCCAGACGGTACAGGGTGTGGATCTGCTCAGGGGTTAGGTTGAATGGACTGGCTCTGATGCGAGCGATTGGGGGCTGCCTGCGTGGTACCACTGGCTACACTGCTGGGGCATGCTGGGCCTGTCCCACCCTCCTTCTCCTCCTGCGTCTCCTCTGTGGTGCCTGCTGTTGTTGTTGTTGTTGCTGGTGTAGCAATGCAAGCATGTCCTCCAGCCCTAGCATTGCTACTACTGGTGGAATCATTTTGGTGTGGGAAGGGGTGTGGTGTGTGGGTGTGCTCCTTTTGTGCTAGCCCAGACTCCATTACCTCCACTTGTGTTTGATATTGTGCACCTGTGGCAGTTGGGAACACTGCACATAGCATTTAATGCGTTATCCCCTATTAGCGCCTTCATGATGCCGGTATTTGCATGTCCACCTGACTTGTGATGTCCTCCCATTCGCGGCATCCCGGTATTGCCTGCCTGAAGGGCCGCCTGCCTGCGCTCTTGCTGCTATTAGAGGCACCGCTATTAGCGGTGCCTCTAATACCGGGGTCTTAGGTCGGAATAGCCCGGAGCGGAATGTGATGCCGGTAATCCTTTACCGGCATCGTTTTTCCATTACCTCCAACCTCGTAATGACCCCATATGTCTTCAGAAGCAGACAGGGAAACAACAATGACTTTTTCAGGCAACATTCTTTCCAACAAGACGCTTCCTCTCTGGAAGGACCTTTTTTGGCTGCAAAGTGCTATTTACCACACAGAAGAGAAAGCTAAAGCATATCAAAATGCTTACACTTTATTATAAGAGAAACAATGTACTTTTGCATGACACCTAATGCAGGCTCATGCTAAACCTCTTCCAGGTCACCCTATTTGCAATGCAAAGGCTAAAGTTATGACAACAACCATGTTATTTAAATGCTAAAAAAATAAAGCCACATTTATTGTACTGTCTCACTTTGTATATTTACGTAACTCATGATTAAAGTAAAATGTTTTACCTCACCACCAAATCTCAAAGTCTTGTATTACTACCCCTACCATGTGCTAATAGCCTTATAGACCTCAGGAGGGGTCATGATTGCTTGGGATAATGACCCTCGGCTGGGTCATTATCCCACATTAGTACCCGGCACAGGTTTTGATTCCGCTCGCAAACAAATTGATTTGTTCGTTTGCAAGCCTTGCCTGGCGGTATGCCCTTTCATTCTTTTGGGTGACCCTCGCATGCTTGTTTTTTTTCCCAGCCACCATGGAATAGGGAGAAGGGACTAAACGTAATTCCTTCTCCCCCTTCCATGGCAGCCATTTTCTTTGATTACTATGGCCGCCACAGAAAGAGTAAATGGACTACTTTTCCTGTACGCTGCAGCCATTTTTGTAACTTTTTTTTCTGGCTGCGAAACGCAACGCTTCTTGCAGCTGAAAATAAAAACACAATTAGTACCCTGTTCTAATGGGCTGGGGTACTAATGGAAATAAGCCCCTCGACTGTGGGCCATTACCGCATAAGGTAATGCCCCTGGGGCCTTCGTTAAGGACCTTGCTACCCTCGGCTTGTAACTATGGGCCTCGGGGGCATTACCTTATGTGTTAATGGCCCGCAGTCGAGGGGTTTATTGCCTAAATAACGACGCTTCTCTTTGTATATAAAGCTACATGAACAAGAGGTAACCAATTAATTAAATAAATACATACAACAAAAGGAAAGTGAAAGAGGCAATGGGGTATTTTTCCAGTTTGAAGCAAATCAGAAAAAGTGTCAGCAAAGTGTTTACTAGCACCTTTCCTGATCTGCTGTATTTTCCTAATTATTTGTAAGGCTGACTTGGAGAACAGGATGGACATACAATGTCCACCTGCTGTTCCCGCTTTGCCTGACAAATACAGCTGCGTTCGCCCCAACTTGTATTTTCATGCTTGTGGCATTGCAATGGATTCCCGTGGGATCTTTCTGAAATTGCCACCTGGCAAAAGCATGAAGATTCCATATTTGCGAGAGGCAATTACACGTTTCCACAAATATAGTTGAGAAGTGAATAGTAACGGTGATTTTATCTCTATGTTTTATTCTTAACTTGCCCACGACATGGTGGAACAGTTAAACATTGTATGAAGGGGACCTTTTGCACTAAAGTGCAAACGGATGTGGTCCCCTCAATGCAATTTACTCTTATAATGAAAGTGGCATCCCATGTGATGTTTTATTTGCACCCGGGGAAGGGCGCTCAGCCAATCAGGTGTCTGGAAATGTAGGCTTCAACTGCCAGTGTACACCTGTGTTTTCCCAGCCACCCAAGGCCCTACCTAGGTGCCACCATCTTGATTATGGGGAGGCAACCGGGAAACAGAGAGTCCACCCCTGTTGTCTCACCACCCCACACTCTACTGCACCCTCACACCCTATGACGTCCCACACCCTTCTCCCACCCCTACTCCCTCCCTATGCGCTTACCTGCCAGACCAGAGGTCCATCCCTTTTCTGTTTACTATGGTAGCAGGCAACCTTTTTTTGTTACTGCTGATTGAGAAGATGCCCGTCTGCATTAAAAAGAATTTGAACTATTCGCATCCTGGGCAGAGCACTGGGGTTTGAATAGCTATCATGGTCTTCCTGGGGTGGGGGAGGTGGTCGTACAGGGCTGATAATGGCCCAGAGCCCACCCCTCACTAACATCCTTGCTTTGCTCTAGCCTACCTAAGCTTGGGCTAGCGGACAATTACCAGTCCTGTACGCCCCCCACGCGGCGGGAATTGCTACAGTCAATGGGCCTGTTTACTAGTATGGTGTTGACTGTAAAAAGTGATGGCAACAGATGTACTGCCACTTTTGCCAGACCAGTGTAGTACAACCTTGTTTGACAGCCACAGGAACACAATCTAGCCAGTACCTCGCTGGGGGCGGGGGCTTCTCCAGAAAAATAGAGGAATTATTTCTAGTGGGTTTATCGCCATCGTTAATTCACCCAAGCCCCAATAAAGTCATATTGGACTTCATATTTTCGAATGAAACCGCCTCCCACAAATGTATGGAGTTTGGAACATGTACCTCCAAATCTCATGCTGCTAATGGTACACACGTTTGGCGGAATTACCACCAGTACAATCCGCCAAACTCGTAATGAGTGCCTTTAGAATCAATCCGCACGTCAATATGGCGGCTCTACATGCTCTGACCGGCCAGTCTTAACGTTTCTAGGAAGCGGAAAGTGCCTTCAGGCTGCACCGCCTTTGTTTGTGGCTATCGCTTGATTTCCGAAGTTAGCCCTTCGCATCCAGCCGCAATCAGTCTCAGGGGAAAAAAATGTGTTTTGAGGGATGATGAGAAAAGAAAAGAAAAAAAAAATCTCCTCAGAAAACAAAAACAGTATTTTCAGAATTCCACTCGGCGGCTTTCAGGCCCCTTCCATCAGCCCTCTGACTCATTTTGATTTATTTCCGTCCATAAACAGAGTAGCGCTTTTCTATGCGCCCATTGTTCTTGCAGAATGGGCCTGCTATTGGAGAAAAATGATGTCGCTAGACCACCACTTTGCTGAATGCAGATCTTCATTAATCTGAAGCCACAGTACAGGCTTTTAGAGGCAGGCCCTGTTGATGGGAATTGAATTTGATGCCGCATTATGGCTGCAGGGCCGAGCACAATGGGCCGTGTTCTTTTCTGTGTCTGCGCACAATCGGAGAGACCCAATTAAATAATTTGGTGCAATAATGGAGAACAAAAGACATTGAGGGTTTAAAGTGAGGGCTTCAGCTTTCGCATTCTGCCTTTTCTGTATCATGTTAATTAATTTGCCTCCAAACGGGGAGAGTACAATGGGAGGCCGCATAGCTCGTCTGCGGGAGGAAGGCACTTAAATGCAGCTCCATGGCCGCAATCAACATTGCGCAAAGTAGCAGGATTTGCTTCTCCATATGGGAAAGGGTACACGCATCTCAGCCGTGTCCCGGCCGGATCACTCTGCTTGTGTTATGCCGATAAAGTGATCTGTTTTGTAATTCGGTGTCGTTTCTCGGATTCTTTATTTTTGCGCGTGAAAGCAAAGATTAATTACATAGTGGATCATGGCAACAATGGGGCGTGCTAAAGAGCGGGCGATAGACTGCAATTTGCGAATGACGACTGGCACAGGCAAGGGGTACACATTCATTGATCCCCTTCATAAAGGACTCTTTATCGAATTGGAAGGGCAAATAGACAGGGGACTTATGAGCTTTTTTAAGATTGTACGGCTCTAGATTGGGTTCAAATAATATTCGTACTGACTTGTATTGATGAAGCTGGAAGTGGCTTGCGATGGGAGAAACACAAAATAGTCTGTCTTCCCAGGAAGGGTTTGAATATTATTGTTGATATTGCAGTTCCAACAGGAGAAGCGGAATCCTTTCATCCGTTGGACCATGGATACGGTCATCCGTGATGACACATCCGGCGGCAAGGAAGAGTCGTGTTAAGATTTGGTAGCTCCTATAATCTCTGCTCTTCCAGAGATGGGATGGGAGTGCACGGAACAGATGGGAGTGCACGGAACGGATGGGAGTGCATGGATCAGAGAGGAGTGCATCGATCGGAGAGGAGTGCATGGATCAGAGGGGAGTGAATGGAACGGATGGGTGTGCATGGAACGGATGGGTGTGCATGGAACGGATGGATATGCATGAACGGGTTGGAGTGCACAGAATAGCGTAACATTCGTAGAATGGTTTGGAGGACATGCAACGTCTAAAAGAGCTTTGAAAGGAACAGTCTGAGTGCTTGAAACAGCCGTAATGCACAAAACAGTCGGAGTACAAGGAATGGATGAAGTTCATGGAACTATTGGAGTGGGCGCGATCTCAAGCACCTACAGTAAACCACCATTTTCACATCCCCACGCTCACTCTCTTCTTTACATCACCACTCAAATAGAACACAGCAATACTATGACACCATTCGGTATAGCTGTTCTCATTCCAACATCTGCCTCAAACCCCCCATCTAAACACTGCTTGTTACACACCCCGCAGCCAGGTGTTCTCCTCAGGTCCAAGGCAACCACAATCGGTCTGGATAAATCCTGCCAGAACAAACCCATACTATTGACCTCCCAACCACCACACCTACCGCTAAGAAGCAGCCATTTCACAAAGCCACACCAGCTGCACACATATCCGGTGCTCACACGCCCCTTTGACTCTCTCTACTCTCTCTACTGACTTGAACTTTGATTCCCAAGGGCGTTCAACCTACCAGCGCCTTCAGACCATACCAGTGGTACATAAGGTGCTATATAAATGCAACATAACATAACATAACATAACAGAATTAGGAAATAAGGCTTCTCATAAAGGATTATTAAGGAAGGCTGTGTGTGGAGGCCTTCCAATCGGTAACCCCCACACAGCTCTGCTCAGTATTAGGTCAACTGATGCATGTAGAGGCATAACGACTTGGCCTACGCTGTAAGGTCTGTCCTCCCCTGCCGAAGCTTTCTCCACACTCAATGACTACCCACTACAAAATAAATAAATACAACTGCATAGCAACGTACAACGTTTAGCCGGTAGTCTGGACTAGGCCTAATTAAGCGGAAGCAGCAACCACCAGTTTTGACATCTGCCAACAATATAGCTCGCAATCACCTCTCCACCAAAAGAAGCATCAAAAGCCCTGGTCTAAAAATGGATATATAAAAGTTTGATTGTTGGTCAAATGGATCGAACATGATTGCCTTGATCTCGAGCTGGTCTTGTTGCCCGAAAGAATTGTAAAATCCACCTATTTCTTCACATTTACCAAAAATATGCAAATGACCTCCATTGAAATTAACCATATGTAAATGAATTCTATCTCTATTGTGGATTTCACACATACCAGACTGGATCTTACCAATTGGTGGGTCAAAAGACCAAGTCCTAGGGAAAGTGACAACATGTGGTCAGACCTAACCTTGAGTTCTATGACCTCATTCTTCTTTTAACTAATCATCAGTCCAAAATGGATGTCAAACTCATTCAAAAGCACTTTCAATTTGTGAGGAATTAGTAAAATGTCAAGCAGAGAATAAGCTTTCCGGAAAGCACATGACAACACGTTCCCTTATGTTTAGTTGAATGGTATTTACAACCCTTTTAATGTGTCTGTTCACCAAAATCATTACGCAACAAAAACAACCTAACCTCTTTTGCAAACATGGGCCTCCTTAGACGCTCTAACGTTGATCTAGAATCTATCAGCACATTAGTAGCCTTAGCCTTGAGAAATACGACCATGTCATGGTAGCCCTCACAAATCAGCCATAACAGAGCAAGAACACCCAAAGAAATTGAGACATGTTCAAAAAACCTCAATGACAATACCTGCCTTGCCCTTGTCCAAAGACTATTCCCAGTGGACGAACAGACTGCAACTCTGAGTACTGCGCTACTGTTCAAAGATACCAGCCCAAATGCTGGCTACCTAGGCCTCGTACAGCGCTCTGCTGCCCTCGAGCAATATCCGCGCTTTAAACAATAAAATGAAATCAAGTTACCTCTAACCACAAATATTCTCTGAGACTCTGGAGCTTGGCCTCCAATAAGGAAACCCACCAAAGACAACTGCACCAGGAACCTTCTCTCTGCATCATGTCTCGGATCAATTGCATGTCCTTTCTAAGCAACACTGAACCTTATATCCCGCCTAAACTTTCTGGCTCCCTGAACAGGATTTTATTTTTCTGTAGTATACTTGGTACAAATCAAATACTTATATTCATATATTAGGGTATATCCAGTATTTCAGTTAGTATCTTCTCCTCCTTGTTCTCATAGATGAAAAACCTTTAGAAAGACTATGGGCCCAATTCACAAATAATAGGGCATCTAAAAATCAAGCCGGCAATGCACTTTTTAGACACCGGATTCTCTGTAATGAATTGGGTCAACTTATTCATAAAGTTGACTTGTGCATTTCACGGGGCTGTGTGCACCGCCCACAGTGCATTTGGTGGGCTTCCTGAATGCAATAGTTTTGGGTGCACGCACTCAACACTCATGTTTTCATGGGTTGCCAGAGCGGGGCATATGTGCTTGTAGCAGATATCACTGTGATGGTCTTTCAAGATAAAACGTTTTTTAAAATGTCTTTCGATCTGAAATTACCTTTCTATGCATGTTAACCTGCACCTGTTGCAAACAGACGGGAGGGTAAGCTCTCACTTTTCATACATTTGAAGACAAACGCTGTCTGTGACTTGGGAGAAATATGCACGAAAGTCACTTTCCACCCCCTTGTTTGCTCAGTTGTGCACTTGGAGAGATGGCAACTGAATGTGCACTTTAATGATGCGCACATTCAGATCCTCATTCTAAACTGAGTGCAACATTTTCCGGTGCAACTAAACATACTATGGTGTTTTTCTTAACTGCATTACAGAAGGTTATGTGAACTGGACGATATATGTTATTAATATTTCTTAATGTTCATGGGACCACATTTGAACACTGTGTAAAATGCAAGATTTATCTTTGTCGCTGAATTGATCGAAGGCGCACAATGCAGGGTAATTCATAGAATTTCGCAGAAAAGTGTCGCAAGCGGCTGGCGCAGAGTGTCCGCGTGCGATTGACTGCGCCAGGCACGTGCGATAAAACCGATTTCCGCGCACAGCGTATTCATGGATTTCATGCTCCCAAACCAGCCGTGGCGCAGAGTATCGCAGCGACCCTGCAGCAGCGCCAGTAACGCCCCCAAGAACGCCCTCGCGCAAGGAAAAGCCAGCAAAATCGCTAAATCATCGCAAAGGGCTGCGCTAACCCTGGACCAGTTTACAGGGCAGCCAAACAAGGAACGCAAAGCGGGTAACGTGCATATCAGGGGTACACGTGAAGTCATACACGCGATTAGCCAGGGTAAGTGTATTACAGGGGTACACGTGAAGTCATACACGCGATTAGCCAGGGTACGTGTATTACAGGGGTACGCGGGAAGTTTAACACGCGATTGGCCAGGGTACGTGTATTACAGGGGTACGCGGGAAGTTTAACACGCGATTGGCCAGGGTACGTGTATTACAGGGGTACGCGGGAAGTTTAACACGCGATTAGCCAGGGTAAGTGTATTACAGGGGTACACGTGAAGTTATACACGCGATTAGCCAGGGTACGTGTATTACAGGGGTACGCGGGAAGTTTAACACGCGATTGGCCAGGGTACGTGTATTACAGGGGTACGCGGGAAGTTTAACACGCGATTGGCCAGGGTACGTGTATCAAAGGGGTACGCGGGAAGTTCAACACGCGATTAGCCAGTGTAAGTGTATTACAGGGGTACACGTGAAGTCATACACGCGATTAGCCAGGGTACGTGTATTACAGGGGTACGCGGGAAGTTTAACACGCGATTGGCCAGGGTACGTGTATTACAGGGGTACGCGGGAAGTTTAACACGCGATTAGCCAGGGTAAGTGTATTACAGGGGTACGCGGGAAGTTTAACACGCGATTAGCCAGGGTACGTGTATTACAGGGGTACGCGGGAAGTTTAACACGCGATTGGCCAGGGTACGTGTATTACAGGGGTACACGGGAAGTTTAACACGCGATTGGCCAGGGTACGTGTATTACAGGGGTACGCGGGAAGTTATACACGCGATTAGCCAGGGTACGTATATTACAGGGGTACGCGGGAAGTTTAACACGCGATTAGCCAGGGTACGTGTATTACAGGGGTACGCGGTAAGTTTAACACGCGATTGGCCAGGGTACGTGTATTACAGGGGTACGCGGGAAGTTTAACACGCGATTAGCCAGGGTAAGTGTATTACAGGGGTACGCGGGAAGTTCAACACGCGATTGGCCAGGGTACGTGTATTACAGGGGTATGCGGGAAGTTTCACATGCGATTTGGCCAGGTACGTGTATTACAGGGGTGCGTGGGAATTATCACACGCGATTTGGCTTGGTACGTGTATTACAGGGGTGTGCGGGAATTATCACACGCAATTAGGCTGGGTGGGTCCTCACAGGTGTTCCCTGTACACCCTCCACAGCCCCTGCAGGCAGCCCACAAAACAGGGGACTACCCTGCACACCTGCTCATGTCCCCCTGCACCCCCACCCCCCAGCAGTGCAGGGGCACCCTCCACCAGGCCCCCACTCATGTCTCCCACCACCCCCACCCCCCAGCCACCAGGGGCACCCTCCACCAGGCCCCCACTCATGTCCCCTATCACCCCCACCCCCCCGCCACCAGGGGCACCCTCCACCAGGCCCCCACATATGTCTCCCACCACCCACACCCCCCAGCAGTGCAGGGGCACCCTCCACCAGGCCCCCACTCATGTCTCCCACCACCCCCACCCCCCAGCCACCAGGGGCACCCTCCACCAGGCCCCCACTCATGTCTCCCACCACCCCCACCCCCCAGCAGTGCAGGGGCACCCTCCACCAGGCCCCCACTCATGTCTCCCACCACCCCCACCCCCCAGCCACCAGGGTCACCCTCCACCAGGCCCCCACTCATGTCTCCCACCACCCCCACCCCCCAGCAGTGCAGGGGCACCCTCCACCAGGCCCCCACTCATGTCTCCCACCACCCCCACCCCCCAGCAGTGCAGGGGCACCCTCCACCAGGCCCCCACTCATGTCTCCCACCACCCCCACCCCCCAGCCACCAGGGTCACCCTCCACCAGGCCCCCACTCATGTCTCCCACCACCCCCACCCCCCAGCAGTGCAGGGGCAGCCTCCACCAGGCCCCCACTCATGTCTCCCAC
This sequence comes from Ambystoma mexicanum, assembly GCF_040938575.1. Lineage (NCBI taxonomy): Eukaryota > Metazoa > Chordata > Amphibia > Caudata > Ambystomatidae > Ambystoma > Ambystoma mexicanum. Next base: position 136,834,740 of record NC_090941.1, on the reverse strand, counting down.
CACCCCCACCCCCCAGCAGTGCAGGGGCAGCCTCCACCAGGCCCCCACTCATGTCCCCTATCACCCCCACCCCCCCGCCACCAGGGGCACCCTCCACCAGGCCCCCACATATGTCTCCCACCACCCACACCCCCCAGCAGTGCAGGGGCACCCTCCACCAGGCCCCCACTCATGTCTCCCACCACCCCCACCCCCCAGCCACCAGGGGCACCCTCCACCAGGCCCCCACTCATGTCTCCCACCACCCCCACCCCCCAGCAGTGCAGGGGCACCCTCCACCAGGCCCCCACTCATGTCTCCCACCACCCCCACCCCCCAGCCACCAGGGGCACCCTCCACCAGGCCCCCACTCATGTCTCCCACCACCCCCACCCCCCAGCAGTGCAGGGGCAGCCTCCACCAGGCCCCCACTCATGTCTCCCACCACCCCCACCCCCCAGCAGTGCAGGGGCAGCCTCCACCAGGCCCCCACTCATGTCCCCTATCACCCCCACCCCCCCGCCACCAGGGGCACCCTCCACCAGGCCCCCACATATGTCTCCCACCACCCACACCCCCCAGCAGTGCAGGGGCACCCTCCACCAGGCCCCCACTCATGTCTCCCACCACCCCCACCCCCCAGCCACCAGGGGCACCCTCCACCAGGCCCCCACTCATGTCTCCCACCACCCCCACCCCCCAGCAGTGCAGGGGCACCCTCCACCAGGCCCCCACTCATGTCTCCCACCACCCCCACCCCCCAGCCACCAGGGGCACCCTCCACCAGGCCCCCACTCATGTCTCCCACCACCCCCACCCCCCAGCAGTGCAGGGGCAGCCTCCACCAGGCCCCCACTCATGTCTCCCACCACCCCCACCCCCCAGCCACCAGGGGCACCCTCCACCAGGCCCCCACTCATGTCCCCTATCACCCCCACCCCCCCGCCACCAGGGGCACCCTCCACCAGGCCCCCACATATGTCTCCCACCACCCACACCCCCCAGCAGTGCAGGGGCACCCTCCACCAGGCCCCCACTCATGTCTCCCACCACCCCCACCCCCCAGCAGTGCAGGGGCACCCTCCACCAGGCCCCCACTCATGTCTCCCACCACCCCCACCCCCCAGCCACCAGGGTCACCCTCCACCAGGCCCCCACTCATGTCTCCCACCACCCCCACCCCCCAGCAGTGCAGGGGCAGCCTCCACCAGGCCCCCACTCATGTCTCCCACCACCCCCACCCCCCAGCAGTGCAGGGGCAGCCTCCACCAGGCCCCCACTCATGTCCCCTATCACCCCCACCCCCCGCCACCAGGGGCACCCTCCACCAGGCCCCCACATATGTCTCCCACCACCCACACCCCCCAGCAGTGCAGGGGCACCCTCCACCAGGCCCCCACTCATGTCTCCCACCACCCCCACCCCCCAGCCACCAGGGTCACCCTCCACCAGGCCCCCACTCTTGTCTCCCACCACCCCCACCCCCCAGCAGTGCAGGGGCACCCTCCACCAGGCCCCCACTCATGTCTCCCACCACCCCCACCCCCCAGCAGTGCAGGGGCACCCTCCACCAGGCCCCCACTCATGTCTCCCACCACCCCCACCCCCCAGCCACCAGGGGCACCCTCCACCAGGCCCCCACTCATGTCTCCCACCACCCCCACCCCCCAGCAGTGCAGGGGCAGCCTCCACCAGGCCCCCACTCATGTCTCCCACCACCCCCACCCCCCAGCAGTGCAGGGGCAGCCTCCACCAGGCCCCCACTCATGTCCCCTATCACCCCCACCCCCCCGCCACCAGGGGCACCCTCCACCAGGCCCCCACATATGTCTCCCACCACCCACACCCCCCAGCAGTGCAGGGGCACCCTCCACCAGGCCCCCACTCATGTCTCCCACCACCCCCACCCCCCAGCCACCAGGGGCACCCTCCACCAGGCCCCCACTCATGTCTCCCACCACCCCCACCCCCCAGCAGTGCAGGGGCACCCTCCACCAGGCCCCCACTCATGTCTCCCACCACCCCCACCCCCCAGCCACCAGGGGCACCCTCCACCAGGCCCCCACTCATGTCTCCCACCACCCCCACCCCCCAGCAGTGCAGGGGCAGCCTCCACCAGGCCCCCACTCATGTCTCCCACCACCCCCACCCCCCAGCCACCAGGGGCACCCTCCACCAGGCCCCCACTCATGTCCCCTATCACCCCCACCCCCCCCGCCACCAGGGGCACCCTCCACCAGGCCCCCACATATGTCTCCCACCACCCACACCCCCCAGCAGTGCAGGGGCACCCTCCACCAGGCCCCCACTCATGTCTCCCACCACCCCCACCCCCCAGCCACCAGGGGCACCCTCCACCAGGCCCCCACTCATGTCTCCCACCACCCCCACCCCCCAGCAGTGCAGGGGCACCCTCCACCAGGCCCCCACTCATGTCTCCCACCACCCCCACCCCCCAGCCACCAGGGTCACCCTCCACCAGGCCCCCACTCATGTCTCCCACCACCCCCACCCCCCAGCAGTGCAGGGGCACCCTCCACCAGGCCCCCACTCATGTCTCCCACCACCCCCACCCCCCAGCAGTGCAGGGGCACCCTCCACCAGGCCCCCACTCATGTCTCCCACCACCCCCACCCCCCAGCCACCAGGGTCACCCTCCACCAGGCCCCCACTCATGTCTCCCACCACCCCCACCCCCCAGCAGTGCAGGGGCAGCCTCCACCAGGCCCCCACTCATGTCTCCCACCACCCCCACCCCCCAGCAGTGCAGGGGCAGCCTCCACCAGGCCCCCACTCATGTCCCCTATCACCCCCACCCCCCGCCACCAGGGGCACCCTCCACCAGGCCCCCACATATGTCTCCCACCACCCACACCCCCCAGCAGTGCAGGGGCACCCTCCACCAGGCCCCCACTCATGTCTCCCACCACCCCCACCCCCCAGCCACCAGGGGCACCCTCCACCAGGCCCCCACTCATGTCTCCCACCACCCCCACCCCCCAGCAGTGCAGGGGCACCCTCCACCAGGCCCCCACTCATGTCTCCCACCACCCCCACCCCCCAGCCACCAGGGGCACCCTCCACCAGGCCCCCACTCATGTCTCCCACCACCCCCACCCCCCAGCAGTGCAGGGGCAGCCTCCACCAGGCCCCCACTCATGTCTCCCACCACCCCCACCCCCAGCAGTGCAGGGGCAGCCTCCACCAGGCCCCCACTCATGTCCCCTATCACCCCCACCCCCCCGCCACCAGGGGCACCCTCCACCAGGCCCCCACATATGTCTCCCACCACCCACACCCCCCAGCAGTGCAGGGGCACCCTCCACCAGGCCCCCACTCATGTCTCCCACCACCCCCACCCCCCAGCCACCAGGGGCACCCTCCACCAGGCCCCCACTCATGTCTCCCACCACCCCCACCCCCCAGCAGTGCAGGGGCACCCTCCACCAGGCCCCCACTCATGTCTCCCACCACCCCCACCCCCCAGCCACCAGGGGCACCCTCCACCAGGCCCCCACTCATGTCTCCCACCACCCCCACCCCCCAGCAGTGCAGGGGCAGCCTCCACCAGGCCCCCACTCATGTCTCCCACCACCCCCACCCCCCAGCAGTGCAGGGGCAGCCTCCACCAGGCCCCCACTCATGTCCCCTATCACCCCCACCCCCCCGCCACCAGGGGCACCCTCCACCAGGCCCCCACATATGTCTCCCACCACCCACACCCCCCAGCAGTGCAGGGGCACCCTCCACCAGGCCCCCACTCATGTCTCCCACCACCCCCACCCCCCAGCCACCAGGGGCACCCTCCACCAGGCCCCCACTCATGTCTCCCACCACCCCCACCCCCCAGCAGTGCAGGGGCACCCTCCACCAGGCCCCCACTCATGTCTCCCACCACCCCCACCCCCCTGCCACCATGTGCAGCCCCCACCAGGTCCTCACAATGTGCGTATTGGTCAGCCTCCACAGCCAAAAAGCCCTACCAAGTAACCCATTCACCCACATGGAAATGGAAATCACATGTTACACCCCCAATGTTCATGAAGCAAATGAACCCATGTCCGTCACACACATATTTTCCAATTGAATGGGAAAACACACAACATGACATGCATGAAACCAATGAGATGAAACCACACAGTGAACAATGTAAAAAAAAATGTATTAGAAAAAAATACGAATGCTAAAGAAAGAAAACTAACTACAATGTAAATGTGAAAAAAGAAGCTGCATGTCCGCATAAAAACACAAAACTAGAAAATCTAATCCAAAAAATGTTGTCCAAAGTGAAATGTCAAAACTCTCCGTGCAACAAAGAACTATGTACAAAAATAACAAGGGTCCATCATCACAACAGAACTAAGGAAACTTCCTAAAAAACCTACCTAAATATCAACTATATACAAAAAGTGGAGCAGTGTCCGTCGACTCCAAATCATAAGAAAAAACAAAGGAAACCTAAAACTAAAGAACTATATACAAAGGCGGCGGGCAAGTCCAGCGGCTCACTCTGTGGTGTTCCGGGCCAGGGCATCATCGAACTCCTGTTCGATGTCCCGGAGGCGGTCCAGTTCCATGGCCCCGAGGGTCCGCAGGGACGACGCCGTGTCCTCCTCCAACCCCCTGCGGATTGCCTCGAGGCACTCGGCCCGCCTCAGGGCCCTCCGCATGGAGTTCTCTGCCCTGACCATTGTGAGCCGCGCCTCTTCCGCCCGCCGCCGCTCCGCACCTATGGCGTGGCCCAACCGCTGCCACACGGAAGACACTCTCTGTCCTGGGTCCTCCTGCCCTCCGGCCGATGCCTGCCCCTCCGATGTCGAAGGCCCCGAGCCTTCATGGCTCCCACCATCTTGCTGCTGCTGCTGCTCTGCCTCTGCCCGTGCACTGCCTCCTGCTGCCTGCACATCCTCCGCCGGCTGGGGTGCAGTTGTTGATGTGGCCACCCCTGCTGGACGTCCGACTCCCGACTGTGGCAGAGATGCCTCCTCCACCAGCCTGGCCGCACTGTCAGAGGCAGCTCCACAGGGCACCCAGGTGACTGATGGGTGGGAAGATGGCACAGAGGACGACTGGCGCGTAGGGGGTCCAGTTGAGGAGGGGGTCGGAACAAGCCCCATCAGACGGAGGAATCCGGTCTGGGTGACCTGTCCCAGCAGGCTGACGTGGTCAACGAGCCATTCGAGATGACGTGCAGTCTCTCCATGAAAAGACTGCAGGTCACCTCGCATGGCCCGTTGACGCAACGCCACACCAGCCAGGACAGGCTCAACCCGGACCTGGATAGCCACGTCCGCAGGCAGAGGAAGGCCAGTTGACGTCAGCTCATCCCCTGCCTGAAAACGGGTCTGGACGTAGGCATCCCTGCTGGTGCAAGATGATGCAGGGACAGGATCGGGGACAGGATTGCACACAGGCACCTCCGCGGCCGCCTGTGCTGCCTCCTGTCCCTGGTCCTGGACTGCACCACTAGCACCAGTGGGATCCCCACCTCCAGACCCCGTCTCTGGTGCTTGCATGGCCTCCTCCTCCACCAGACCCCCCACCAACCTGGATGACTCTGTGCCATCTTCCCCTGTTGGGCCCTGTGGGGTCCCAGCTGCCCCTTCTGCTGCCGAGGAGTCCAACTGCAACCTCCGCCTCTTGGACCTCCCCCCGGCAGCTGCGGCCTGGGACGCGGCACCGGACTCCTCACTCCCCGACGAGATGACAACACGGGAGGGGAGCCGGGCCTTGCGTCTCCGGCTGGCGGTCGGATCCCCGCCGCTGTGCTCCACAGCACCTTCTCCGCCCTCTTCATCAGTTGACGCTGCAGACAGGGAGAAACAAAACACAGGCATCAGGGCACTGTACAATGGACACATACACGCATGACAGTTGCACATGAGTGGCATTGGCAAACCTCAGACATGTCATCACAATCCCCAACACACATGTCATTGCAACTGGCACACATGAGCCATACCACAGCCATATCGCAACTGCCACCACCATCCCCACACATACAACAGCATCAGCAGCCAAAGGGGAGCCATACATCACATGCAACACAGGAAGTGCACCACACATGTACACACACCACCACACTTGCATGCATGTCTACACCTCTGCCAAGTGTCGCACTGTTCAGACGGGCATCCATGTCACATCTGCCAATCAGGCTTCCACATACCGCTGTCACATGCATCCATGTAGCATCACTGTTGCACCTTTGACAAATACACACACATGCACATGTACACAGTGCTCATACATGCAGCCGAAAACAACATACATGCCTGACATCACGGACATGTCTACTTACATACACATTCATCCAAACATGTGTGCACGCACAACTGCATTTGCCATGCAAGCCCACACACACAAGCACCATCCATGTCTCACACATTACAGCCCTCGCATGTGTCAGCCCCACGGCCCTGTACACCCCCACCCATACTCCACCCCATACAAACAGATGTGCAACTGGCACAATGGGGAATGATCACCACACGCCCTGCTCACAACCAGGATGCATGTACACTCACCGCTCGACTCCAGACGGCTCTGCTTCTCTAGGACCTGGACGTGGAGCGCTGGGGATATGCGTTCCAGGACCCCCATCTGTTCTTCCGACAAGTGGCCCCGGCGCCCCTTGGCATCCGCTGCCTTCAAGAGGCGCCGGGCCTTGTTCAGGGTCCTGGACCTGAAGTCCTCCCAGCGCTTCCTGACATGTTGTAAGTCCCGGACTGCCACCCCCTCCGCGTTGATGGCAGTCACGATGTCTGTCCAGATCCGAGTCCGTCCTTCCTTGTCGGCGCGGGAACTTCCAAAGAGGGCATCATACTGCCCCAGGACTTGCTCCACCAGGACACCAACTTCGGTGGCACTGAAGCTGGGGCCCCTCTGCCTCTCTGGCCGGGGGTTGTCAGTGGTCACAGATGGTGTTAGCCCCGACATGACAACCCCAGAGGCAGGAGTGGGTGGGCAACTGGGTCCTGGGGCTGGGCTGTGGAGTGATGGAATTCCAGTCGGGAGTCTTCTGTTCCAGCAGGGGTGGTCACAGCAACAGCACCCCTGGCTGATGTGCAGGCAGCAAATGGCAGTGCACGTGGGCAGCAGGCAGTCAGGCAGCAGCAGATAGCAGGTGGGAGCGTGCTCGGGGCTCTGGGGGGCAGTAATTCGGCCTTCTGGGCAGGAGCGTGGTCTCCCGTGTGCTCACGCGTGGCCAGCTTGGTACGGAGTGAATTGGCACGTGAAAATCCTGCACGTCAGCGTGAAAACCGAGGAAAGGCCCTTAGCGCGTAAGCGCGTCAGCACGCATACGCGATTCCATTGGACCAAAGGCCCTCAGCGCGTAAGCGCGTCTGTGACGTGACCCGCACGGGTGTTTCCCACACAGCACGTGATGACAGAGCACACGTGGAAAGACTGCACGTCAGAGTCTCATTGCGTGTGATTGGTGGAAATGGCCGTACACCGGGATACAGGTGCGCTGACGTACTTGCGTGTGTAAGTGTCCGCGCACACCTCATATACACGTACATAGGCCAATCGCGTGTACACGCACTTTTGTCCAATTACACGCAATGAGACTCTGACGTGCAGTCTTTCCACGTGTGCTCTGTCATCACGTGCTGTGTGGGAAACACCCGTGCGGGTCACGTCACAGACGCGCTTACGCGCTGAGGGCCTTTGGTCCAATGGAATCGCGTATGCGTGCTGACGCGCTTACGCGCTAAGGGCCTTTCCTCGGTTTTCACGCTGACGTGCAGGATTTTCACGTGCCAATTCACTCCGTACCAAGCTGGCCACGCGTGAGCACACGGGAGACCACGCTCCTGCCCAGAAGGCCGAATTACTGCCCCCCAGAGCCCCGAGCACGCTCCCACCTGCTATCTGCTGCTGCCTGACTGCCTGCTGCCCACGTGCACTGCCATTTGCTGCCTGCACATCAGCCAGGGGTGCTGTTGCTGTGACCACCCCTGCTGGAACAGAAGACTCCCGACTGGAATTCCATCGCTCCACAGCCCAGCCCCAGGACCCAGTTGCCCACCCACTCCTGCCTCTGGGGTTGTCATGTCGGGGCTAACACCATCTGTGACCACTGACAACCCCCGGCCAGAGAGGCAGAGGGGCCCCAGCTTCAGTGCCACCGAAGTTGGTGTCCTGGTGGAGCAAGTCCTGGGGCAGTATGATGCCCTCTTTGGAAGTTCCCGCGCCGACAAGGAAGGACGGACTCGGATCTGGACAGACATCGTGACTGCCATCAACGCGGAGGGGTGGCAGTCCGGGACTTACAACATGTCAGGAAGCGCTGGGAGGACTTCAGGTCCAGGACCCTGAACAAGGCCCGGCGCCTCTTGAAGGCAGCGGATGCCAAGGGGCGCCGGGGCCACTTGTCGGAAGAACAGATGGGGGTCCTGGAACGCATATCCCCAGCGCTCCACGTCCAGGTCCTAGAGAAGCAGAGCCGTCTGGAGTCGAGCGGTGAGTGTACATGCATCCTGGTTGTGAGCAGGGCGTGTGGTGATCATTCCCCATTGTGCCAGTTGCACATCTGTTTGTATGGGGTGGAGTATGGGTGGGGGTGTACAGGGCCGTGGGGCTGACACATGCGAGGGCTGTAATGTGTGAGACATGGATGGTGCTTGTGTGTGTGGGCTTGCATGGCAAATGCAGTAGTGCGTGCACACATGTTTGGATGAATGTGTATGTAAGTAGACATGTCCGTGATGTCAGGCATGTATGTTGTTTTCGGCTGCATGTATGAGCACTGTGTACATGTGCATGTGTGTGTATTTGTCAAAGGTGCAACAGTGATGCTACATGGATGCATGTGACAGCGGTATGTGGAAGCCTGATTGGCAGATGTGACATGGATGCCCGTCTGAACAGTGCGACACTTGGCAGAGGTGTAGACATGCATGCAAGTGTGGTGGTGTGTGTACATGTGTGGTGCACTTCCTGTGTTGCATGTGATGTATGGCTCCCCTTTGGCTGCTGATGCTGTTGTATGTGTGGGGATGGTGGTGGCAGTTGCGATATGGCTGTGGTATGGCTCATGTGTGCCAGTTGCAATGACATGTGTGTTGGGGATTGTGATGACATGTCTGAGGTTTGCCAATGCCACTCATGTGCAACTGTCATGCGTGTATGTGTCCATTGTACAGTGCCCTGATGCCTGTGTTTTGTTTCTCCCTGTCTGCAGCGTCAACTGATGAAGAGGGCGGAGAAGGTGCTGTGGAGCACAGCGGCGGGGATCCGACCGCCAGCCGGAGACGCAAGGCCCGGCTCCCCTCCCGTGTTGTCATCTCGTCGGGGAGTGAGGAGTCCGGTGCCGCGTCCCAGGCCGCAGCTGCCGGGGGGAGGTCCAAGAGGCGGAGGTTGCAGTTGGACTCCTCGGCAGCAGAAGGGGCAGCTGGGACCCCACAGGGCCCAACAGGGGAAGATGGCACAGAGTCATCCAGGTTGGTGGGGGGTTTGGTGGAGGAGGGGGCCGCGCAAGCACCAGAGACAGGGTCTGGAGGTGGGGATCCCACTGGTGCTAGTGGTGCAGTGCAGGACCAGGGACAGGAGGCAGCACAGGCGGCCGCGGAGGTGCCTGTGTGCAATCCTGTCCCCGATCCTGTCCCTGCATCATCTTGCACCAGCAGGGATGCCTACGTCCAGACCCGTTTTCAGGCAGGGGATGAGCTGACGTCAACTGGCCTTCCTCTGCCTGCGGACGTGGCCATCCAGGACCGGGTTGAGCCTGTCCTGGCTGGTGTGGCGTTGCGTCAACGGGCCATGCGAGGTGACCTGCAGTCTTTTCATGGAGAGACTGCACGTCATCTCGAATGGCTCGTTGACCACGTCAGCCTGCTGGGACAGGTCACCCAGGCCGGATTCCGCTGTCTGATGGGGCTTGCTCCGACCCCCTCCTCAACTGGACCCCCTACGCGCCAGTCGTCCTCTGTGCCATCTTCCCACCCATCAGTCACCTGGGTGCCCTGTGGAGCTGCCTCTGACAGTGCGGCCAGGCTGGTGGAGGAGGCATCCCTGCCACAGTCGGGAGTCGGACGTCCAGCAGGGGTGGCCACATCAACAGGTGCACCCCAGCCGGCGGAGGATGTGCAGGCAGCAGGAGGCAGTGCACGGGCAGAGGCAGAGCAGCAGCAGCAGCAAGATGGTGGGAGCCATGAAGGCTCGGGGCCTTCGACATCGGAGGGGCAGGCATCGGCCGGAGGGCAGGAGGACCCAGGACAGAGAGTGTCTTCCGTGTGGCAGCGGTTGGGCCACGCCATAGGTGCGGAGCGGCGGCGGGCGGAAGAGGCGCGGCTCACAATGGTCAGGGCGGAGAACTCCATGCGGAGGGCCCTGAGGCGGGCCGAGTGCCTCGAGGCAATCCGCAGGGGGTTGGAGGAGGACACAGCGTCGTCCCTGCGGACCCTCGGGGCCATGGAACTGGACCGCCTCCGGGACATCGAACAGGAGTTCGATGATGCCCTGGCCCGGAACACCACAGAGTGAGCCGCTGGACTTGCCCGCCGCCTTTGTATATAGTTCTTTAGTTTTAGGTTTCCTTTCGTTCTTATTATTATTTGGAGTCGACGGACACTGCTCCACTTTTTGTATATAGTTGATATTTAGGTAGGTTTTTTAGGAGGTTTCCTTAGTTCAGTTGTGATGATGGACCCTTGTTATTTTTGTACATAGTTCTTTGTTGCATGGAGAGTTTTTACATTTCACTTTGGACATAATTTTTTTGATTTGATTTTCTAGTTTTGTGTTTTTATGCGGACATGCAGCTTATTTTTTCACATTTACATTGTAGTTAGTTTTCTTTCTTTGGCATTTGTATTTTTTTCAATACATTTTTTTTTCCATTGTTCACTGTGTGGTTTCATCTCATTGGTTTCATGCATGTCATGTTGTGTGTTTTCCCATTCAATTTGAAAATATGTGTGTGACGGACATGGGTTCATTTGCTTCATGTACATTGGGGGTGTAACATGTGATTTCCATTTCCATGTGGGTGAATGGGTTACTTGGTAGGTCTTTTTGGCTGTGGAGGCTGACCATTACGCACATGATTGGGGATTGTGAGGACCTGGTGGGGGCTGCACATGGTGGCAGGGGGGTGGGGGTGCAGGGGGACATGAGTGGGGGCCTGGTGGAGGTTGAGCCTGCACTGCTGGGGGGTGGGGGTGGTGGGAGACATGAGTGGGGGCCTGGTGGAGGGTGACCCTGCACTGCTGGGGTGTGGGGGTGATGGGAGACATGAGTGGGGGCCTGGTGGAGGGTGACCCTGGTGGCTGGGGGGTGGGGGTGATAGGGGACATGAGTGGGGGCCTGGTGGAGGGTGACCCTGGTGGCTGGGGGGTGGGGGTGGTGGTAGACATGAGTGGGGGCCTGGTGGAGGGTGACCCTGCACTGCTGGGGTGTGGGGGTGGTGGGAGACATGAGTTGGACATGGGTGGGGGCCTACTGGCAGGTGCCCCACAGTGCTGGGGGGTGGGGGTGGTGGGAGACATGAGTTGGACATGGGTGGGGGCCTGCTGGCAGGTGCCCCACAGTGCTGGGGGGTGGGGGTGGTGGGAGACATGAGTGGGGCCCTGGTGGAGGGTGACCCTGGTGGCTGGGGGGTGGGGGTGGTGGGAGACATGAGTTGGACATGGGTGGGGGCCTACTGGCAGGTGCCCCACAGTGCTGGGGGGTGGGGGTGGTGGGGGACATGAGTTGGACATGGGTGGGGGCCTGCTGGCAGGTGCCCCACAGTGCTGGGGGGTGGGGGTGGTGGGAGACATGAGTGGGGCCCTGGTGAAGGGTGACCCTGCACTGCTGGGGGGTGGGGGTGGTGGGAGACATGAGTGGGGCCCTGGTGGAGGGTGACCCTGGTGGCTGGGGGGTGGGGGTGGTGGGAGACATGAGTTGGACATGGGTGGGGGCCTGCTGGCAGGTGCCCCACAGTGCTGGGGGGTGGGGGTGGTGGGAGACATGAGTGGGGCCCTGGTGGAGGGTGACCCTGGTGGCTGGGGGGTGGGGGTGGTGGGAGACATGAGTTGGACATGGGTGGGGGCCTGCTGGCAGGTGCCCCACAGTGCTGGGGGGTGGGGGTGGTGGGAGACATGAGTGGGGCCCTGGTGGAGGGTGACCCTGGTGGCTGGGGGGTGGGGGTGGTGGGAGACATGAGTTGGACATGGGTGGGGGCCTACTGGCAGGTGCCCCACAGTGCTGGGGGGTGGGGGTGGTGGGGGACATGAGTTGGACATGGGTGGGGGCCTGCTGGCAGGTGCCCCACAGTGCTGGGGGGTGGGGGTGGTGGGAGACATGAGTGGGGCCCTGGTGAAGGGTGACCCTGCACTGCTGGGGGGTGGGGGTGGTGGGAGACATGAGTGGGGCCCTGGTGGAGGGTGACCCTGGTGGCTGGGGGGTGGGGGTGGTGGGAGACATGAGTTGGACATGGGTGGGGGCCTGCTGGCAGGTGCCCCACAGTGCTGGGGTGTGGGGGTGGTGGGAGACATGAGTTGGACATGGGTGGGGGCCTGCTGGCAGGTGCCCCACAGTGCTGGGGGGTGGGGGTGGTGGGAGACATGAGTTGGACATGGGTGGGGGCCTGCTGGCAGGTGCCCCACAGTGCTGGGGGGTGGGGGTGGTGGGAGACATGAGTGGGGCCCTGGTGGAGGGTGACCCTGGTGGCTGGGGGGTGGGGGTGGTGGGAGACATGAGTTGGACATGGGTGGGGGCCTACTGGCAGGTGCCCCACAGTGCTGGGGGGTGGGGGTGGTGGGTGACATGAGTTGGACATGGGTGGGGGCCTGCTGGCAGGTGCCCCACAGTGCTGGCGGGTGGGGGTGGTGGGAGACATGAGTTGGACATGGGTGGGGGACTGCTGGCATGTGCCCCACAGTGCTGGGGGGTGGGGGTGCAAGGGGACATGTGTTGGTGTTCATTAGTTCAAGGAGACATGTGCCTTTGCTGGGGGGCATGCCCATGTTGGGTGGGCTGCCTGCGGGACATGACCAGGGATGCAGGGTAGTCCCCTGTGGTGTGTGCTGCCTGCAGGGGCCGTGGAGGGTGTACAGGGTACACCTGGGAGGACCCACACTGTCAAATCACATGTGGGACTCCCCGGCACCCCTGAAATACACGTACCGTGCAGAAATCGCGTGTAAAACTTCCCGCGCACCGCTGAAATACACGCGCCCAGGCTATTCGCGTGTGGAACTTCCCGCGAACCCCTGAAATACACGCGCCCAGGCTATTCGCGTGTGGAACTTCCCGCGAACCCCTGTAATACACGTAGCCCGCTCCCCCAGGCCCGATCGCGTGTGGAACTTCCCGCGCACCCCTCAAATTCACGCGCCCAGGCTATTCGCGTGTGGAACTTCCCGCGAACCCCTGAAATACACGCGCCCAGGCTATTCGCGTGTGGAACTTCCCGCGCACCCCTGAAATACACGCGCCCAGGCTATTCGTGTGTGGAACTTCCCGCGCACCCCTGAAATACACGCGCCCAGGCTATTCGCGTGTGGAACTTCCCGCGAACCCCTGAAATACACGCGCCCAGGCTATTCGCGTGTGGAACTTCCCGCGAACCCCTGTAATACACGTAGCCCGCTCCCCCAGGCCCGATCGCGTGAGGAACTTCCCGCGCACCCCTCAAATTCACGCGCCCAGGCTATTCGCGTGTGGAACTTCCCGCGAACCCCTGAAATACACGCGCCCAGGCTATTCGTGTGTGGAACTTCCCGCGCACCCCTGAAATACACGCGCCCAGGCTATTCGCGTGTGGAACTTCCCGCGAACCCCTGTAATACACGCGCCCAGGCTATTCGCGTGTGGAACTTCCCGCGAACCCCTGTAATACACGTAGCCCGCTCCCCCAGGCCCGATCGCGTGAGGAACTTCCCGCGCACCCCTCAAATTCACGCGCCCAGGCTATTCGCGTGTGGAACTACCCGCGCACCCCTGAAATACACGCGCCCAGGCTATTCGCGTGTGGAACTTCCCGCGCACCCCTGAAATACACGCGCCCAGGCTATTCGCGTGTGGAACTTCCCGCGAACCCCTGAAATACACGCGCCCAGGCTATTCGCGTGTGGAACTTCCCGCGAACCCCTGTAATACACGTAGCCCGCTCCCCCAGGCCCGATCGCGTGAGGAACTTCCCGCGCACCCCTCAAATTCACGCGCCCAGGCTATTCGCGTGTGAAAATTCACGCGAACCCCTGAAATACACGTAGCACGCTCCCCCAGGCCCGATCGCGTGAGGAACTTCCCGCGAACCCCTGTAATACACGTAGCCCGCTCCCCCAGGCCCGATCGCGTGTGGAACTTCCCGCGCACCCCTCAAATTCACGCGCCCAGGCTATTCGTGTGTGGAACTTCCCGCGCACCCCTGAAATACACGCGCCCAGGCTATTCGCGTGTGGAACTTCCCGCGAACCCCTGAAATACACGCGCCCAGGCTATTCGTGTGTGGAACTTCCCGCGAACCCCTGTAATACACGTAGCCCGCTCCCCCAGGCCCGATCGCGTGTGGAACTTCCCGCGCACCCCTCAAATTCACGCGCCCAGGCTATTCGTGTGTGGAACTTCCCGCGCACCCCTGAAATACACGCGCCCAGGCTATTCGCGTGTGGAACTTCACGCGAACCCCTGTAATACACGTAGCCCGCTCCCCCAGGCCCGATCGCGTGTGGAACTTCACGCGAACCCCTGTAATACACGTAGCCCGCTCCCCCAGGCTCGATCGCGTGAGGAACTTCACGCGAACCCCTGTAATACACGTAGACCGCTCCCCCAGGCCCGATCGCGTGAGGAACTTCACGCGAACCCCTGTAATACACGTAGCCCGCTCCCCCAGGCCCGATCGCGTGAATGACTTCACGCGAACCCCTGTGATGCACGTACCCTGCAAATCGCGTGTGACACTTCCCGCGCACCCCGGTATACATGCACACGTATTTTTTGTCAGCGGGTGTCCGTGTTTGTGGGTACCCCTTTGCACGTCATTTTTCCTGGAGGCCCACAGTATGGGACATTCATCATGGCAGTATATAGGTGCTATTTGTTGGCGCACCTTTTGGCGCACATTTCTTACAGCCGCAGAGACGCTACCGCCTCCTTTCTTGTGGCGGTCGTGTTTGTGCCTGTGCGCTGGTTTGAGCGTGCGCTTTTTTCCCCTATTCTATTCCATGAATACGTGTTGTAGGCGAGCGTGTGGGCGTTCCGCGCACTTGTGCCCTGTACTTCCCCCGTGACGCCCACGTTTTGGCAAGTTGTTCTCCATTCCGAGTGTTACGCCCGTGTTCCGCCTACTTTTGTTGCGTGCGCCGCGCTATGTGCGAATTTCGCTGTGGCCTGTGCGATTTTCGCTGTGACCTGGCGCACGCTGTTAGATGGCCTGTGCGCCAACGTGCGCCAACGTGCGCCGCGCACTTTTTTATCGCACATCCGCTGGTTTTCTCGCGCACGGCCTTCCATGAATCGATGTGCGCTGCTTTTCGTGCGATTTTCGCACTTGCACTGCGATTTTCGCTATTCCACTGCGATTCGCACGTTTTTGCCCACTTGCGCCGCGCTAATTATTCCATGAATCGGCCTCAAAGTATTTCAGGGTATTAAGACCTGTGTCAAGGACATCATCCCCGTGGTCTGAATCTGCTGATGGACAAGTGGGGAGACCCAGACCCGAATACTGTTAGACACTTCTTGTGCTCTAACCAGGGTAACCCTCTCCAGGGATGCCATTTCAACAAAACGCCAGGGGTAGTGGAAGTGGCATCACATGACCCTTGACGACATCACAGGAAGCGATGTCATTTGACCCCACCCGAGGTGACAGCACAGGAAGCGATGGAACACGACCTTTTCGCCCTTTGGCAGAATAGGAAGTGGCATCACATAGCATTGTTTAGAGGTACACTAAGAAACATATGGTTACGATATTACTGTAATGTAATATACATTTCATACAACAATGGATCACCATATGTATCATTAATATCAGTGTGTATAGGCCCATAATAACACGTTACTGTGAATGCAAGCAGACATGCAAGGCCAAATGATAATGATGTTTTATTATAGAGCACTTAGTCGCTTTATATAGAAAAATATACTTACAATATCACCCAACCTGTGTTGGTACTCATTTATCAACCTCAGAAGGATGAAAGACTAAGTTGGCCTTGCCAGGGTTTGAACCTACAACCTGCAGATCATACAACACATTTTAAAAAAAATATATTTTTATTATTTTTGAAAAACACCAACACTCAATTTAACAAAAACAATTCCACAATACGTGTTATATTTACCAACCGTCTAATACATTACTACTACCCCTAACCCTCCCTCCTTAACTCGAGCTCACTTTCCCACGCCTCCCGCTGCAATGTCTTCCAGAGGTTCCCCTTCCTCTGTGTCTTCAGAGGATTCTTGGTCACCTGGCCAGTCCTGGAAAGACCCGTTCAGTGTGGCTATTAGGAGTCTCCAGGCCATTTAAGTTTCCGTCTGCTCCTCTCCACCCCTAATGGTCGCCTCATTCCACACCGCTGTTTCCGCCTCTGCCCATTTCAGGAGGTCACATCACCACACTTCTATTCTGGGCCTCTGGCTCGTCTTCCAGCCCATAGCTATCCTGCGCTTGGCCAGTATATAAGCCAGCTCCTTGAGTTTGCTTACGTGCCCCAGACTGCGAGGTCCCATGAAGCCTCACCACCATACTTGCCCATATTGATTCCACATCTAATTGGATCCCTCTCTCGGTCAATCGGTGGGCGACCTCCCTGCAGAATTTTCCAATCCCCGGGCACGCCCAGAACATATGTACCATCCGAGCATTCACTTCCCCACATTTAGGGCAGGCTTGTGTTTCCGTATTCTTAAATCTGGCAATCCTCTGAGGGGTCATGTACACTGTGTTGGTTACGTATAGTTGTATCTGCTGCAGCTTCGCATTTCTAGACACCTTTTTGTGGTATCTTTGGGCCCTCTCCCACATCCCATCATGCATGGGTTCCCCTACTTCCTCCTACCAGTCTCGTCTTAGCTGCGTTACCTCCTTCCCCACCCTAGACATCAAGAGTTCATAAATCCGAGAGACATCATGCCCTCCTTCATCATAAATTATTTCTATAGTTTCATCTGGTTGGTCCTCTATCACCGAATCAGGCCATGATTCCCTCACCCGTCGTACCACTCTGGTGTAGGTGATATATTGCCCTGGGTGTAATCCAGTTTCCTCCGTCAGCTCAGCGAATGCCAAACCCTTCCCCTCTTGCCATAGGTC
Organism: Ambystoma mexicanum; assembly: GCF_040938575.1. Classification (NCBI taxonomy): domain Eukaryota; kingdom Metazoa; phylum Chordata; class Amphibia; order Caudata; family Ambystomatidae; genus Ambystoma; species Ambystoma mexicanum. Next base: position 136,817,501 of record NC_090941.1, on the reverse strand, counting down.
TCCTACTGTTGCGATGCCCACTGATTCCCAATACTTGCGAATCGTCTTTCGCAGTTGTCCGTCCCCTCCCACCAGCATGACTAGCGGCACCTGCTGGGAGCACGGGGTCCGGTTTTCCAAGGCCCGACAGGCCTTATGTCATACCCTCCAGCCTAGTTCCAACAGCCTCGCTCACCCTCAGTTCTGTTTTGGGCACCCATATGATTTCTTTTAGGAAATACGGGGCACATTCAGACCTCATCAATCTGGTCTCGGCAGTGGGGTCCTCCATTAACCATCTACCCACATACTGTAGTTGACTAGTCAAGTGATACATCTCAAAGTTGGGCAGTTTAATACCCCCTCTGTCGTACAAGTTTTGCAATTTCCATAAGGCTAATCTGTTTCTGGAGTTGTGCCATATGAAACCTCTGCATAAACTCTGTAGTCTACCAAGGAATCGCTTAGGTATCATATAGGGGATGATAACAAAGAAGTGTAATAGCCTGGGCGATTCTACCATTTTCAACAGCGCCACCCTCGCTACCATGGCCAGGGGGAGTTTTTCCCAGAATCTCCTGCTCTTGTCCAAGTTTGCTACCGCCCTCTCCGTGTTATGTATGTGTTCGTCTTCCACTCTGTGATATATATCAACGCCTAAGTATCTGAAGCTGCTGGTTACCCAGGGTATCTGTAACACTGGTAGGTCCTCCCGCGGAGTCCCTTTGTATCTACCCAGGGGGAACAGACAGGATTTCTGGGGATTGACCGCAATCCCAGAGAGCGACGCAAATCGCTCCATTACTTCAAGGATATATTGCAAATTTTCCTCCGGGTATCTGAAATATAACAGTATGTCATCGGTATACAGCAAAATGAGGTGTGGTCCCCCTTTGGTGTGAATTCCCACAGGTTCATATTGTCTCAAATATATCGCTACGGGCTCCAATGCAAGGATGTATAGCATTGGAGACCAGGGACAGCCCTGTCTAGTGTAAGTATTCAATGATATCCTCCCTCTCTGAACACTGTATCTCTCAATGCCTCGGCCATAAGCCGCCATGTGGGGATCTTCACTCTGGGAGGCAAGTATTGTCATGTCAAAATCAGCGGCGAGTGGTCCGAGAGGACCCTCGCTTTATATTCCACCTCCGCTATTTCCCCGGTCACTTCCGTAGAGACAAACATATAATCCAGCTGCGTGTATAGATTTTGTGGGGCCGCGTAATGCAAGTAATGTCTATCCGGTCGGTGGCGTAACCTCCATATATCCTCCAGTTGGATTTTCCCTAACAAGGTCTTTAAAGTTCTGGCTGCGGGGGTGGGTTTACTTAATTTCCCATCTGATCTATCCATCCCTGGGTCCAGCATACAGTTGAAGTCACCTCCCAATATAACAATCCCTCCCAGGTACAGGCTGGCTTTACCATACAGAGTCTTGAAATAGGCTACAGTATCCTGGATGGGTGCGTATGTATTTATGATACTCACTTCCTTATTTTCAATCAGCCCCCTTATCACAACCATCCTCCCATCTGGGTCTCCTGTGGACTGTATTAACTGGAAGGGTACATGCAGAGCAATCCAGGTGGTCACCCCTCTAGGGTGGTCCCCTTCCATTTTCTCTGTATCATCTACTGTTTATCTTTTGTGAGATGGGTTTCCTGCAATAGGGCTAAGTCTATTTTCTGCCTCCTCAGGTACATTATTATCTTGTTTCTTTTTAGATAGCTGTTGAGCCCCCTGACGTTCCAGGTTACTATATAAGGTCTCCCATTCCTCAGCCATAACCAGTTCCATTCCTGACCTCTTTTGTCCTCCATGTAATGCGCAGTAGCCCATGGGTGTATGCTCGTTCCCCAACTAACTTCACAACAAACTCCCCAACTCTCCCCCCACCCCATCCCGTCCCAACCCCAACTGTTGCCCAGCTCCATCCCTGGATCTCAGGCAACCCCGCATTTGGCCCTCCCTTGGCTAACACGGTACTAGGAGCCCAGCAGGGGGTTACCGTACTACTGGTAACCCAACTAACCTATCTATTGGGGTATGAGTCCGGGTCCTCCATGTCTCCTGGCCTAATGCCACATCCAGTACCGCCCGCCGTCATCTAGCATCACAGGTTTATAATCAAGTCACAGGATCACAGAATATACAGCACCTCGATCTCTGGAATCAGGGCCTCATTTCTCCATGTCATATTCCTTCTGGTCATCCGTGCCAATTGGACCGTTCTGTGCATCAGGCCATGCCATTGCATCCTCAGGGGTCCCAAAAAATATTGCTCGGTTCTTGTGGAATACGTTCAGATTTGCCGGGTACATCAGCATGTACTTGGTGGCCACTTCACAAAGCCTCTTCTTCACCGATCCGAAGTTCAGTCTCCGTCTTTGCACCCGGAGTGTGTAGTCCGGGTACACAGTGATGGACGCGGATGACAACTGTATTGTGCTGTCTTTGCGGAAGTGTTCTAGAATCTTTTCTCTGTCGCGATAATTCAATACCTTGGCTATAATTTGTCTCGGGGGAGCTCCCGGGGGGGTCTTCTCATCACAGCTCTATGCGCTGTCTCCACCGCAAATCCTTGGGTGAGTGCACCCCCTTGTATTTCTTGTAGCAGCATGGTCTCGACATACTCCATGGGGTTCGGCCCTTCCGCTCCCTCCGGGAGTCCCACAATGCATATATTATTTCTTCATGCGCGTCCTTCGGCTTCCTCGGCTCTATCTTCCAAGTTACTCACTCGTTGTCGTAGCACATGGATCTCTGAGGCATGTGACGCACAGGCAGTCATGTTCGTTTTTACTTCCTTTTCCAGCACACCTGTACACTCTGCTATTGACCTTACATCTTGTCTGAGTAGGTTGACATCTATCTGGACCGCATCAATTTTTGTCTCCAGCGTGGCCATGGACGCCTCCAGTTTTGTTTCCCATGCCACTTTCAGGTCTGCAATAGCTTCCAGAATCTGTCGATCTCCATGTGCTGGTGACACATACACTTGAGCGCTTCTTTCTTTGTTCCAGGCTCCCCCTGTTATTTGTGATGTTTTTGTAAAGTCTTCCATTGTGGGTTGCTTCCCCTTCATCTTGGGCAGCTTGGATGCCATTGTGGTACTGCAGTTCAAGGTGGTTGGGGCTAGAGCATCCAATTTCTGAGCTTATTCTCCTATCTAGCATCTGGGTCCGGTCATGGGTCATGGGCCACCTGCTGCGCGAGTGAGGGGCAGGATGCTTCTCTCAGGCTGTAGAATGGTTCTCTGTCCCCCCCAGCTCCTAGGTTCCCCAGCCTGTGCTGGCCTCATCCTGGTTGCTTCACAGTGTCCGTGTTCTGAGCCCCAGTTGCCCGTGCTCCTCGCTGCTCCTGAGGAAGTTGACCTTCCCAGCCAGTATAGATGGTGGTCTACATATATCCTGGGGCCCTGTATTCTACGGCCTCCACGTGGTTACTGGTCATTTGGTCGAAATAAAAAGGTTGACAGGACAAATGGTCGACTCAATTTGGTCGAAAGACAAATGGTCGAATTTTTTTTTTGTATTTTCACATTTCTTTTTTTTGGCGGGGTCCCCCAAACCCCTTTTTTTGCTTAAAAACCCTTTTTTTTTCCTAAACGAAAACCTGAAAAATATATATAAAAATAAAAATAAAAATTCAAGCATTTGTCTGTCGACCAATTTTCTGTCGACCAAATGACCGGACAGCCCTCCACGTGTGTCCGTACAGGCGCCAGCCTGATTTGTTACTCTGTAATGTCCCTTACGTTCCTGGCGGAACGGGTTAACGGGCTCTGCAAAAGGAGGCGGACCCGTTAAACCGTTCTGCCACATTACGAGGTCGCCTCGCGGGACCCGGTAAGGACGCCTGGTAAAACCAGGCATTGTTACCGGGTCCCACGAGGGGAAGAGGGAGCAAACAATGGGCCTCTCGTAATCGGCCCGTTCTTTGCTCCCTCTCCCATTCCCATTCAGCTCTATGGGGGCTGAAATGGGAATGGGGAAGGTCCGGGCCTGGGTTCCTGGAGGGAGGAATTACCAGGCCCTCCAAACTCGGAATGGCCCGGTAATTCCCCATTCTGGGAACCCGGACCTGGTTTCGGCGGCAGCCATGCCGCCAATAGCGGCTTGGCTACCGCCAAGGTCGTATTGAGGCCCTTTGTGTTCCAGGGCCACTGACCGGTAAAGTGCGTCTCTTTGTGCCTCTATGTATATCAGGATAGGGCTGTAAGTTTATGCTGCAGTGTCTGCGCCCCATATCTGTATTGTAATATGTTGCATGCAGCGTTGAGCTCATTTACTATAGCCGCGGGTTTCCTTTTCGTTCCATTCCATGTGCAGCAGCGTTATTGTTACTGTATTAATGTCGGTGACCAAACGTGAGCAATGTGGTGCAGGGGCTCCAGCTGCCTCAATTAGTAGAGCCAGCATTCACTTTGCTCCCGCCGAGCTGCGTACTGCAAGTGGCTCCGGCGGGGCAATGCAACCTCACCCCGGGGCCTCACCTCTGCAAGCTTGCACGCATATGCCAGTCCCAGCGTTCTCAGCTGACTTGGGGCGTGCGCATCCGCGTCGGAGACCGAAGTCACGATTCTGTGCAGACTCCGATCTCATTGCGGTATGGAGCTGACTCGCGTCTGTACAGGAGTTACCCATGTGCATGTCTGGACTCACCATCGGGCACACAGCAGTTCCTCCAGTCCTCCACTCAGGAGGACACTTGGTATCGGAACGTTCAGTCTTACAAGCCCTTTGTTCCCCGGACGGCCATTTTGTCTCAGCAGTCCTGCAACATTGTATTCCGTTCCTCTTGGACAACTTCATCAATACGGCATAGATTCAGCTGCAGATCGTTTCTTCGCACGCGGCTTGCATTCCCATTAACACGCTTGCTTCCAATGTATATTTTCTGCATATTATGCAGCGGGCATCTTAAGGATGATGAGTGGATCCTCGGGAGCTACGCAGCAGCCCAGCCTCTTACATGACTGGTTGGCCACACCCCCCGAAGATCATACACACACATAGCAGCAGGAAGCATTCAACCCACTGAGCTATCTTACCGACTATAGATATGTTAGCAGCTTTAGTAAAATGAGCAATTACATTTCTGAATGTTCTCAAAGTCAGAAAGCAAATTACACTCTTTAGTGGATACCATTAAACTGATAATTGAGATTTAACAGCAGGCCAGTTCATCTGCAGGTCTGGTGCAACGTTGGCCACATGTCAAGTCTGCATGGACCTACTTTTCAGGCTTCATAAGTTGGCAAAATACATATCATTCGGAGGGTTTATAACTGTGTATTAAAGAATTTAGAGTAGCACAGAGAAAGCAGCACACTCACACAGCATCCCGTAATCTAGGCACTCGTTACTTCATACATGCAAACAAACATCCTGAACAGCATGCCAGGGAGATAGGAAAGATAGACACATTTCAGCAAAGCATTAATAGTGGCACAATGAAATCAAGGGCCACTTTATGTGCCATGGTCAAACATTTCTACACTGTTCACAATCTTTTAGGTACAAGGATATTGTCAAGTGACCAAGGCCAGTGAGATGGAATGTCTTATGATGATCGTGACAGAGACAGCGGCAGCAAAAAAAAAGCTATAACTGCAACTTGCGAAAAGCAAAATACATAGTCCAAAATGGATGCTTATTCTACTCTAATGCTTTTTGGACGTTTTTGTCTGCATTGCTAAATCAGTGACTCACTTCCTGAAGTGTGTCAGAGATAAACCTTTAATGAGTCTAGCAATTATTGTAAGGCACATCATTTGTTATTCCTATTCTTTCTTATTTAGTGTCGCTGCTCAACGTGTTACACTACTGGAACCGCCTGATTTTGTAAAAGGCCTGAACAAGAAAGCTAGCCAGTCCATAAATAAAGAGCCACATGGACCTAGCCGCAGCCCAGTAGCTTCAATTTAAATAAATAAATAATTTCTTTTTTATGGGCAGTAAGGGAGACCTCAGGGTTCGCAGATGTGACCCTGTGGTTACCCCCAAATGAGTGTCCCTCACACTCTCTCTGTATACTTAGGGCTACTTGCATGAGAAATGCATGAGGAATCTTTCTGGCTTTAAGCCAACATTGTAAGCAACAGCTTGCCCCTCAGCCCTGAAAAGCCAGGAAATGACCACAAACAGCTAATTCTATAGAATGGTTAAGTGGGTGACCCTGAAGACACTTCCAGGTTAGGGTGGCTTTCAGTATGCAGGTTCCCTGCTTAGGATACAGCTCTGCGGCTGCTGTCCGAGCAGTCTTTCTGCCATGCCAGCAACATTTTAACGATTCCTAGGTTGTTGTGGAGATTAAGCTCCACTTAGGTGCTTACCTCTCCACACTCAGAGGGTAGTATGGGCACCCCTGGAAACAGCGTTAGTACTGTGTTGAGCTAAAAAACAGAATATTTCACTTGCAGTGCCCCTTCTTCTGAGTTCTCAATGCCTTGTTTGAGTTAGCGTAAGGTGCTTTGCAGAGCACCTTTGCAAAAAGCAATTCGCTGCCCGGAAGCACCTTCCATTTGTATGTGGTGCCTAAGAAAGCGCAATAAAGGAATAGCATGTTTTCATTCAGTATGCCAGTTGTTTGGCTGCCAGTAGCCACAGTGGATCCTCTATGGAATCTGCCTTGTCCAGTCTTATTGCTACCCTCAAACGTTTGTCATGTTTTCTTCCACATTTCTAAGAACATTTGTAAGATGGCCACTGGGAGATTACACCTAAAGGTGTTTATTTATGATGAATTGTGAACAGGTTCTACAAAGCTACGCCCCCCGCCTCCCACTCAAACAATACTGCACCAATAGGCTAAGTCTAAAGGTAGAACAATTAATTTGGACGAGTTATGCTTGTGGCTGGCTCCAGTAGGACACGAAGAGGAATCGCTCTGCATGCTGCAACCTGGGCTCTTTATTGACATGCTTCATTGACAGCACCCGAATGTAGCTATGTTTAGAGGGGGAAATTCCTGCATGTAGATGGCCATCGGCCCTCGACCTCCAAAATCTACTTTTCATCCATCTACACAAAAAGAAAATATCTTTCAGAAAGCCACTATAGTATCAACCTGAATTTGCATAGAGGCAGGAGTTACCTAGAAAGACATTTTCCAAGACAATCTCCGAGCTGATCCTTTCCCCGGTGTTAATTACCGCTATTTGTAGACGTCATACTGTTCTGCGGCTGGTTTTGCTGGTAGTACTGTTTTACAACCAAGACAAGTTGAATGCTTTCTGAAATTTGGCAGTCAACTGGTGGATCAGTGTTTCTGGTTTAGTAGTATATGGCCCTTCAGAGATTGGGGGTAGTCTACCCCACAGATAATTCCATGGATCACTGCTTGTGGCATTACCACAGTTACCAGAATTAGGCCAGTAGTCGTTACATAGGGCCCAAATCCAATCTACTAACAACAGAACAATACAATGGACAACTGCTAATACTTTCCAAGCAGCAAGGGACCGCTTCATTCAAAAGCACATTTCTTTTGAAAACAAAATGCTCGAAAGCATAGGGTAACACATACAATATGCAAAACAGAAGAAGAAAGTTCACATTTTAGGCAGAGAGCATTCCAACTGAGACACATCAATCACATCAATGACACCCTATCATGCCTCTGTTCTGTCAAAGTCCTTAGTAATAGGATCAGTAAAACACCATCCAATGTGAGCCAGAACATGACACACTGTTTTACTATTCCAGGCATAGTATTACAGGTTTTGGATTGGTAAAATACAATCAACACCAACATGGAAGAATGCAAAAACAACTACTGGCACATGTTTCGCTCTCATTGGCGCTTGTCAGAGTATGGCTTGTACAGGCAGGAGCTGAACACCGAGTACTCATGATAAAAAATACTGTAAAGCGTAGGGTGATTAATAAGTGATGCAAACCATGTATCAGGGGTCCGAGCACAAAAAGATTGCAGGGAGAGAACGTGCCGCTGTTTGCTGACACTGGATGTAAGGAAGCAGGATACCACATGCAGCTTCACTCAAGAAGTTATCCACATGCATATCCTCATGTGCTTCCAATATCCCTCTGGATACGACCTGGTCAGCACCATTAGAGAAAAATCTCCAACTGGCACATACCCATTTTCAGTGCTCAATGAGTTTGCACCTTTTCCCGGCCGGCGGTGGGACTTTGGGCTGGTCATTAGCTGGTTCATTTTGCCAGTGTGTCATGCTTGACCACTGTTAAGTGAACCAAATGAGATTTGTGCAACTTCCAAGCAGTGGTTGTGGGGTTTCTAAGAGCCTTTTGTCCTGTTGTGTATCCCTCATTACCCTATAGTATATGCAGCCATCACAGTTGTGACTTGGAGAAAGGTTCCACTGCAAGGCAGGCAGATCTCACAGCCATGTCATATCCCAGTGTCCACAAGGATACGCTGAGGAGGTGGCTTCTCCGACCCTGGTAAGCAGCCAAGTGGCAAAGCACAGGCACAATCCATTTCTGATTTATCAGGTCCAAGGCAAATCTTCTTCCAATGTGGGGAAGCACCCCCTCAAGATTAACTGATCCAGGCAAAGCCTTTGTTGCCGATCAGAACCCAGGAATGTTACAGGGGAGTGACCCATCAGCACAGGTGAGTGTACCCATTTAAGCAATCCTAAGGCGAGGGACAAGGGCCTATCCTGACTGACCCTAATATCTACCCACATGTTGCAGTCCTATGTTCTCATTTCCTTGGGATGCCACAGTTTTGGCTCCACTCCTAAATCAAAATGCAGAAGGATTTTAGTCAGGGGAAGGACAGGCTCCCATTCAAAATCGTATACCTCCAAAATGTGAGAGGGTAAGCCCCCCTGCTGTGTTTGGAGCCATCTACTCTGGCTTGGCCGCTTCTGTCAGAGGGGAAATAACTTCCAATCCCATGCAATGTAGGTGTGAACTGGCAATCCAGTCCTTCCCAGGACCAGATCATCGAAGGGCACTCCCAATGACGGCCGCATTGAAAAGTGTGAAAGGGCTGCCACTCCCGTCCCCTAGAACTGATCACGCATTGCAAAATAATCCACAATATATTTGGGACAACAAGTTTAAACCTTATTGAGCAATGTGTTGGGATACAATTGGAATTGATTTGCCTCCAGATACATTTGCATCCTACCAAATTCCAAAAACCTTTTTTAAAAAATGAATTTTCTCACAACCAAATGCAGTTATTAAATTAGGGTTCATCATGTAGAGAGTGAGGTTTCACAGGCTTTTTAATGAGTTGCTTCTAAGAATAGAGGCAGAAACTGGGAGTGCTTCTCAGGGGTGACTACATGGCTATCTCATCCAGGGCACTCTTCCTGTAATCCCCATTGTATGTCAGGCATAGCAATGCTCTTTTAAAGATACCTGGCTTCAGGAACCTATTATACACGGCCCGTGGAGTCAGCACCCCAGAAGCAGAGTACTCGGCTAATGCTTGACTGAAGCAGGGATGGTCAGTTTATAGAAATGGGGGGCTGAAGCCAGCTTTTCCTTCTCCCAAATTTGCAGTAGAGTCCAACATGGGCGCAGAGTACAGCTAGAAAGAGCAAATGGACTGGGGAAACACGGATGGAATCTCTCCCACAGGGTTTTGCTACTAATATGTTGTTTACAATGATATTATGCTCACTTCACCTAAAAGGTTACTTTAACAGGTGTGCCCCCTATGAATCGGCATGTCCTTGTCCAAGTATAACAAGCCATGAATCCAGAACTGTGTTTTTACCCTGGAAGTTGTTTTCGTAGTGAATCGACGGTATCGATAGGATATAAACAGAAAATCATCATTCATGGAAGAAACCTCCACTTACAATAGTCTGTTTTCTAGTTTAGTCCAAAGATGAGAAACCTTGGGAAATTACCAATACGGTTTAATCAAATTTCCTAAATACCCACCCAAATTAAATAATGTACAACTCATCTATTTTAGGTCAAATCAATTTCATTAAAGACAAGTTTGGGAGGTATCAATAAGAGTATCGTCAGCAATATATCTTTAAAGTGCAGGACAACGTAACACGAGCCAGAAAAGACTGCAGCGTTGCAAGATAGCGAATGCCTATTAGGGCAGAGTCTGAAAAATGAATATAGGGGTACATCTGAGATCTGCAAGCAAAAGATGCACACTATTCACCGACATGCACATCTGTGAGATGTGCTACTGCCTACATCTTGGGTAAAAGGAGAGCAAAAGAAGGGCAACGTGGGTGCAAAGCCATCATCATGGGGATCCCTTCTGCCACCTGAGACTCACTGACATGATTTCCTGCCCCCTTTCCATGTGTGCATGACTGAGCTGAGACGCAGCACACAGATAAGTGGCATGTATAATGCATAAATTGCATTCATGTATTATGTATTATGCCCGGTGTATGATGGTGTCTGGGAATTGGTAGTGTTTTACATAAGTTGATTCACTTGCTAAGTTGTGTAACTGTTAGTTTTATTGGATTATGATGTGTATATTTTAAACAGAATTGAAATTTTTTAAAAAGTTTAAATACTAAATACAAATAAATAAATAATAATTATAATAAATGGCAAACGTGTATTTACTCTCAAAAAATCAGTCAACATTTACATAAAATGAAAAGCAACACAACCTTTCCCCAGCTGTCAATGTACACCAAATAGAAAAACAATATTGTCAAAGGAATAATGTATGCATAATATTTCAGGCCAGCATGTTTCTTGCTGCGACTGAGGCTTTGCTAATTCCTTAAGTCACCTTCTCTAGCATCAGGCACCCCACAGACAGGTGTGACTTGCTGGGTTGGCACAGTCTTTTGAATGAGAGAAGTCCAGCTTGGCGTGAAGCTAATGCAAGATGGAGCCATGAATGCAGCTGCTTATTCCTCTAGGGCATCTGCAATGCCCGTTGGCAGCAGACATGCTGTCAGAATGCTGTCACACAGGCAGGTGAATCTGCCTCCTAACAGTGACCTGCAGGCTATTGTAAAGTTTCTCAAATGCCTCCTCAAATGCAAGGCGGATCCCTGACCTCATTTACCAGGGTCAGCCTGCATGCTCCAGCAACCTCCCTGGAGTTAGACTGCAGGTCCTCAGCAGGGGCAACCGGGTGGTGGTGAACTGTGCCCTTATTGAGAGATGGCACTGGCACATCTTCTCCCAGAGTGTAAGCGTCTGAATGGGCATTTGGTGCATGCCCGTCTGGCACATGTCTTGCCGTGTCCCAGTTAGAGGCGTGGATGTCAATGGGGTCCGGTGGTGGGCCACTAACCCCATCTTCCCGGATCGGAGGTTCCCTTACAATGTTCTCCACATTTCTACCCCCAGTCAAGGGGCCTTGATGCTCTTCAGGCTCTGTGGAAGTGATCATCTGTACATGCTTCTCCATGTTGTCACCCTCAAGAGGAGGCTTGCCCTCGCACATCTCCACATTGGAAGTGTCCCGTTGAGCAGCATCTGTATGACAGAAGGAAGTCTGTGTATGTTTGTGCACATATTTGTCACGATTTGCTACATTTTAAAACCTTTCTACAAAAATCTACATTGCTCACTTATCACCCAGCACACATCATCATGCACCATTTGATAAATGGAGACATCTTTCTTACAATACAACACCGACACGCAGCCATCTACTTTGCCTACAGTGGCCTTTGAGGGTCTGTGCTATCAGTACACACTGAACATCCATCACAACATCAATGGTGTAACATATCTGTGCAATGCGAGCGTGAAGGACAATACCCCACTCCGCAGAGTACTAGCTACTCCAGAATCCAATGGCCAACACATGATTTGGGGTGTAAGGATGTATTGGCTACACACTCTGGCAGCCAATCCTGCCTTACTCCATCGTTCACAAAGCAGACGTTGGCAAGGCACACACAATGCACAATGTGCTTTTGTGGATGCTTACCAAAGTTGTCTATTCTCTGGTACCACCAATTTCAACAGTGCTGATCATCATGTGAGCTGCCTCATCTGCAGATGTCAGACTGATATTAGTGGCTTGTCCTTCCACTGTGCCAGTGGCATGGGCTTGTTTTGCCACCTCACATCACGCCGGCACCTCTTTACCTATATGGGTGTCCAGCGGGTCACATACAGGGTATTTATACTGATGGTTAGTTCTATTCAGAGTGCATTCCGGGCAGCAATTGATGACTGCATTCCCTGCAGCTGAAAGAGGTTGTTTGCATGCTCTGCCATGTGTTACACCGTTGCTGCACTGAAATTCTTAGGCCCTTTTCCCCCTCCCCTATTCTCCATGCTGGTACCTCTGGTCATCTTTGGATTTGTATTTTTTTATGTGTATTTATTTGTCACAGATATATATGCACCCCTACAGATAAGGGGTGTATGGGCCACTTTTGCTCCCTAAAAATAGGCAAATACTCCCAAAAAATAAAAATAGCGAGTACAAATACTCTGAACAAAAAATAGCTTTAACCCACAAAGCTCCATGGATATGTTTGGACCAGTAGTGCACATAGTACATACTATTATTACTACCTGATGGGAAGAAATAAACCTGTATCTTTTAATGTGCATGAATAACTAGGTGCAAAGAAATGTTTATTTCAAAAACATTTCTGTTTTCCTGTTTATCAAACAAGCGAGTACATTAACCACTAGCTACCCACCTCTAACACACCCAATGGGAAGGCTACTTATCAGAAATTATCCTCACAGTGGAATTTTCATACAATTCTGTCTACCACCACGGTCAAAAAGTTATCTTAAACATATTTTAATCAATATTTACTCCAAACATAACAGTAAAAACACCATAAAAAGCCATATACAGTGTTCATCATTTACGAAAGCCGTAATGGACAAGATGGAGAGAAAACAACCCTTCACACTTATGGCTGTAGTTCACATCACAATGTTTACAATCTATCAACATTGGTTATTTAGCGTGATGTTAGTAATAGTGTGACTGAATCACATAACTATTATACACAAATATGGTATAATGGCGCCATTAAGTGTGAAGTGTTGTTTTCTCTCCATCTTGTCCATTACGGCTTTCGTAAATGATGAACACTGTATATGGCTTTTTATGTTGTTTTTACTGTTATGTTTGGAGTAAATATTGATTAAAATATGTTTAAGATAACATTTTGACCGTGGTGGTAGACAGAATTGTATGAAAATTCCACTGTGAGGATAATTTCTGATAAGTAGCCTTCCCCTTGGGTGTGTTAGAGGTGGGTAGCTAGTGGTTAATGTACTCGCTTGTTTGATGTATCCTTCCTCATATACCACAGCCCCCTTTACAAAAAATGGAGGAATCTTGTGTGCTCACAACATTTGTTTACCTGTTTTCCTGTTTAAACATATTTTTACCCGCTCATAAAATACTCCCATTGGAAATTGGACTTACATTTTTTTACTCCCTGGAAAATCATTTTACTCCCAACATCAAAAAATAGGGAGTAAAATACTCTCACTTCCAAATCTTATCTGGAGCACTACATAATGCTTTACGCAAAAGCGCTGAACAGAGAACACACTTAGCAGATGGATGCCATCTGATTGTCATGGATGGAGTTTGTAGATTTCCGAGTCAATGCACTGGAGCTAAACAGAGTTTCGATGCATAGTCCTGCTTTGCATGTTACTGGGGGTAATTGCAAAAACTTGTGATGCATGCCTCTGATGCGATGCACACATTTTGGATGGCATTTACACATAAAAGGTGCGCATCTGACGGATGCACATAAAACATGCGTTGCATGTCACATGTGCCATTAATTATGCTGTGTATGTTCTGCTTTTGTGCATTATATTGCACTGTTTTATTCAAAGCACATCTTTCAGTCTTTTGTGAATGAGTGCTTTGCAATGAGATGCACAAGCATCCATTCCTTATTTAGTGCAAAAACGAGGGTTGTTTCTTAGCCTCGAACACAGAGCCATGCCTGTTGCAAAATCTATGGATCCATGGCGCGTGGGTGACCTGGAGAGCGGTAAACACTCCTGTTGAAGTTCCAGTGAACGTCATGAACGTCATCAACCTCAAAGGAGGGATGGCTTCAGAGAATGAATAAGCAGCATGCTCTCTTCAAAATTGGGAGTAACCATCTGTGAATGCCCCTACTAAGCAAGGAGAAAAATGGCAAACATTGAACATTATTTCCACAGAAAGGTGACAATCGCAAAACAATTTGTGGGCCAGTTTGTCTGGCCAACTTCCAACCCAAAAGGCATTTAGCCAATACTTTCATGCTGTTAGGTCCCCTAAAACTGAGCTCAAAATTGCAGTGGTTTGCTGTCCCAAAACAGGTAATGGGAACGCTGCTTAAGGCAGTCCTGTTAACTAATGAATATCCCTTTTGACCACAAATCATTTGTATAGCAACGTAGCTCTACAAACAGCTGGCCTGACTACGTGTATGGCGGGAACTTTCTAATTGAGTACTGCCTAACTTGTTTACACCGTTACTGCCACTCAAACTGGTAGATTTACAGCCATATTGCAAGCGGTGATAGGGCATTGTTAATCTTCATTTTTGGAGTTCATAAGACTCTGTTGTTTTTTTGGATTTACTGTGCGCCGAAATCCCCTGCAGTAAATTCAGTAATTTTTGGAGGTAAACTCGAATATTTACCTCAGGCTATATGCTGGAGGTAAGTCCTTCCTCTTCACCTCTAAACTCAGAATTTGGCGGTATGATAAAGTTGGCAGTAATTCTATTACTGCCCAAAAATGTGGCAGTAATGGAATTACCGCCAACTACACTGCCAAACTCATAATGAGGCCAAATATTTTCTGGAAAGGGACACACTGAACACAGCCCTGTTGGACAAGTAATAAGCACATGTGAAAAATATGCAACAAACCATAGCAAAGCAATGTGTTCTTGACACAAATAATGCTCCTGTAGGCTTCAAAAGCAGAATATTGAAGAACTTTCACTGAAGAGAATCACACTAACAAGCTTGTTTGACAAGATTTTCTCGAGTCTGGGACAACACTACCTCCAACTCTCTCTTCCTAAATATCTGCCTTCTCGAGCTCTCCATTCTTCCACCTCCAGCTCTCTGAGGGTCAGTTGCTTTTCCAAGCAAAGAGTTGGGGCAGATCTCGTCACCTCCCTCTGGAAAAGCCTCCCTGCCTCTCTGAAACTTGAGCATAGCCATATCTGGTCCTTGAAGCAACTCAAGACCTTTCTCTTTGCTTCTGCTTTCTCTCTTCCTCTCCCTTGTTGATCACCTGCCTGTTCCATGCACTGGTCACATGGTCACCCTCTGAATTCAGGCCCAGGTCCCTGCCTGTCCAGCTGCAATATTCCACTGCCTCATGGCTCCCATGCACTTGTGGTCTGTATCTGTAACCCAACAGTCACCTCTCTTGCACTTATTTGCCACCTGTTGGCTGCACTTATGATTACCTGCACTTATGATTACCTGCACTTGCAACCCGTTGACTGCACTCTTGTTTTTCTCCTTTGTCCCGTACTTCTCCATCCTCCCCCTACCCTCAGCATTTCTCCCCTCCCCCTTCCCAGGTCTTGTGTGATCTGAATGACAAAAGGCATTGTAAGATTGTAGTTTTGTCCTCCCTTTTGTTTCTCCCTATTTGTATTGTCACGCCTAGAAACTTGTGTGTACAGGCGCGTTATGAATGCCATATCATATCATATCATACAGGGATATTGGAGAACCTGCATTCCTTTTTTAACTACAAAGCACAAGGGCTTGAAGTTAGAAAAGCAGTTAAACTTCTTGGAATTATGGAGGATATATGGAAAAAGCAGGAAGGGCCATAATGTTGAAATTGTGGGGGCAGGGCTGAAAAAAGGAGGGTGCAGGAATTTCTTCTGCAGCACCCCTGTATGTGTGCTATCCTTTATTACCAGCATAGGGGTACTCAGACCCTGAGTTTGTATCACCATTTTCCCCAGCAGCTACTCCAGTGGTTGCAAGACGCACACAGGTAACACCTCCATCTGTTAAGATTTTTAAGAACTGGGATTTTGAGGAAAGTGGGAGGGTAATTCTTTCAATCATTAGGGCTGCACAGAGGTTGATAACAGAGAGCGGGAAGGGGATAACCCTCCAACTGCTAGGTTAGCAGATAAATTAAGGATGAAGGAGCGAGAAAGAGAAAGACCGATAGTTAGAATAACATAGGAAGGGTTGGAAATGAGAAAGAAAGAAGAGGTTAGGCCTCTTCCTGCGAGGATAAAGGATAGATTGCGAAGAGTGGTAGATGCGCAAGAATGGGAAAAAGATGAAGGAAGCACTACATTTAACAGAGGAAGAGGTAATGCTGTTACGGCGGCAGAGAGATGAAGAGTGTGAGGAAGTGAGAAGACAGGTAAGGGATGTAGAAGAAGGAAGGTTGAGACATGGGCAGGTTCTTGTTAGATTGGATAACTATGTTATCAGAATGGTTGAGGTGCATATGCAGAACAGGGATGCTGCCAGGGGTACAGAGGTTGAGCAGGGAGCACGAGAGACAGCACTCTATGGTAGTGCTTATTATTATTCTGTGCCTGTAGAAGGGTTAGGGGATGTAGCAGCAGGAGCAGTAGATGAAGAAGGATAGAAATGGGATGTTGAGCAAGGAGGGCAGGGTGTAGGCACCCTACCTCCCACTCCAGTAGCAGCAATATAAAGCACACCATGGAAACAAAGGAGACACCAGGGTATTCGCATGGCTGTAGTTAGTGGTAGGGGAGTGTGAAAAACCAGAGGGTGTTTCACAACCTAGTCTCCGGGAATTCTGTACTCAGGTGGCAAGGGAAAGGCCATCACTTTTGGATCCTGACCCTGGGGTTGGACAAGCAAGGGAGGGTCACTTGGGTAGAGGGTCCTCAGGGAGTGGGGAGAAACATCGAGTGGCGAGACATGGTATCCCTCCTTTTCCACAACCCATCTAACCCCTATCCCTGTTTATTTTGTGGGAAACTACAACTCCCATAATTCCTCCCCACTTTGTTTTGACAAAAATATTGCACCAAGGAAGATGAGAAATGGGGTCAGAAGGATTGCCTCCCCTGACTTGCACGGATCTTGTCCCTGTAATGAGGCCAGGCAGAGTCAGGCACGTAGCTCCAATAATGCACACATGCCACTTATTAAGATTCCCTGTGAAAATTAAAGGTGGTGTGCACACGCACAATTTGAGCGAGGCTGGGTATGTGAAGGAACAGCTCTCCTGAGGCTGCTGCAAACCAGTCTGTGGGAGCTGGAAGGCCAATGGGCTGATCAAAAATTCAGAGGATTGAGAACAAGCAAGGCAAGATATCCAAGTTTAAGGAAAGTCGTGAGTGTTCAAAAAGCAGAGCTGAGCGAGCAGAGGCAAAAAACCTTCCAGGTGCCAGGTAACGGCCCCGGGTGAATTGCAGAGTTGGGAAGGATCAGAGGAGGTGCTGGTAACAGCCTTGAAGTGTGATGAAAAGATGAAAGCAAGTCATTTAGCACAACCAGTGATTTATCAAGAGCAACAACAGTCTGGCTGATGTTAAAGAGAAAGTGACTGTGATTTGAAAGGTGAAGGTTGCGCGTGTGGTGAGAAAACGCAAATGAAGAGGACAATTGTTAAAGGAAAAGGAAACAAAGTAGCAGAGTAGTCCTGCACAAGGAAGGCGCACATTCAAAAGTCTCTGTGAAATGTTATGAATTTTGTTTTGAAACATATTACAAGCAGAGATCAAACAAAAGAAAGTTGAATAAGAGGAAAAGGAAATATGTGAATTGTAGAATTTACCAAGAGGAGTACAACGAATGTTGTCATACATTTGTGCTGAAACAAAGCAGCACGGGCCAAGGGTTACACCCACTGCCCTCGTGCTCAAAAGGACTTTTAATGTTTTTAATGCAAAATGTTATCAATGAAATGTTATTATCATATATGTAATTATGTAGTAAATCAACGCCCTTTTATTGCCAACACTACCTACTGTGTGTCAGTAGTCGTTGAACAAACAAACCAACAAGCTTGGGAGTACGGAGTAATAACACAAAAGTCCCAGGGGGCCATCGCTACTCCTCAGTTTATAGGGTAAGCGCAATAGACGTGGGGCAACATTCAATGGACTCATACATATTTTCGTTGCAGAAACTAGGTCTTCAAAAGAGAGTCTGCACACAACCGCACTGTGGTTTCCATTTCTACAAAAGTCACAGTGCATAAGATACTTTTCTGGTGCACATGCTGTACCACACCTTCAGCATCTCCATCCACTCTGCTCCCTTTCCAGCACACCATCACAGCTGCCAACTGTCATTTATACTAGACGGGCGGTATTTAAGGGTTAGGCAACTGCCATACACCAATGCATGTGTTATTGCACACCACTATGTAACAGTATGCTTATATGTTTGAACGTCTAGTGCACTTACAAAACTGTCTCCCAACTGTTTACCTGCAACTATTTGTAATATTTGTAGTTATGTTTTTAATTTTTATCCAGTACTGTTTTTCCCCAATGACTCAATTTCATAATACCTCATATCACAAACACTTTATACTCCCACTACATTACGAACACCTAATTTACACATATTGCTACTATGATGATTCTAGCCTTACTCCTACTACATTACCTATCTACATTACCTATAATTAGAAATACACATACTACTACTGCCCTCCAAAATCTAGCCACTGACCACAACACAATTAACTGCATATCAAGTACGCTTCATACACGGTGAACTAGTGAAACTCACCCCCACCCCCCTGCAATCCAAATGATATCTGCAACATGTTTGCGGACATCAGAGATTAAACACGCCCCTTTTTGAACTTTTTAAGCCCATATCCCTTCCCATCCTCATCACCCCTCAACTCCCCATTAGTTTGACAAGTGCAATCTTGTGTTTCTTAATATATGTGTGCCGCAATGTTCGCAGACAATGGCTGCTGTTTGCGAATCCAACTGGCGGTGTTTCCAAAAATCTGACGCACCTCATGTTTTTCACCATCATATCAGTGGGCGCGTCCGATATCCGCGAAACTCACGTCGGCCCCTGGACCAATCGCAGCCCTGTCCGCAGAGTGAAGCAGGAAGTCAGTTCACAGACCGGACCCAGATATCACTAATTTCTTTTTGCCTAATTTTTGGTTGTTTTAAAAAAAACATACTGGACAGATTTACACCAAATTTACAAGAGCACGCTTTCGGGACCAAGCTGCTGCTCCTGCCACAAATTTGGAAAAAATCTGTCCAGTGGTTTGGCCTGTAGACGTGGGCAACATTTGTTTTCCATTGCGTCTATGGGAAAAACAACACATTTCACAGCTTCGGGCGGAAACTATTCAAGCGAGCAGCACTCCACGAACAAAAATTATATATATATATATCAGTGAAAAAACGTTTTCAAAGGGACATTATGGTTAACTTGTGCTACTAAAAACCTCTCAAATTCATTTGTGGGAGTAAATGTGTCGACAGTCCACAAAGAAATAAGATTCAATGTATTAAAAGCAGACATTGTATAGTAACATTTGTGTTTTAGAAAACTGTGTTCTGAAGCAGTTTGTCGTGTACAACATTGGAAAAACTAATTCGCAAAAAGGAATGTAAGCGACATTTTACATGAAAGCTATTGAAGTGTGGAAAGTAACTGTCTGTCGTATGATGAACGCTGTGATGCATGAATGTTGAATTTGGTGCAAATAGTAGACATAGTACATGTTAAAAGAAACTTTAAATTATAGCCAAAATATGAATGTACTGGTGTATGAATTGTAAAGTCTTTACTGAAATAAGTTTTTTGTCCTCTATTTCACAAAGTTATATTCTCCCGCTGTGTGCATGTCATAGGTTCAGTTTACCAGCCAATGGTTTTTTCAACAGTGTTTGAACAATAATTATCAACAACAGATGTGTCATCAGCATTGTGTGGGATGATCCCCAGACAACAATTTGTCCTTTTGCCGTTTTAGTCGTAAGAAGCAACATGGTCGCATATAAGTTCTAGAAAAGTGAGGTTGTGAAAGTATTGCATTTATTTCAATTGGAAAGCAGTACTTTGTCCTGTGAAATGGAGCGACATGAGCACAGATTATTGGTCGCTTATGGAAAATAATTTTTGTTGGAGAACGTAAAGACTTGCATGGATGGATTGATAATTGGATTTGGCAGTAGAAGATTACAGTAGTGAGTTTCAGAGAAAATGTAAACGCTGCGACATTCGGTAACTATGAAGTGGTTCTGAAAAAGTTAACAAAATGTTTGTGGATTTAAGTGAATATTTTCATTGCTCTGTCAAAATTAAAAGTATTTTTTACGATCCCGACTATTGCTGTTTTATTCAAAATAAAATGTTTCTATAATTTCAGTAAAAAAAGACCAAAGTTTTGCATTTGTTGTGGATGTTTGTGTTTAACTGCCATGTTGTGCATAACATACATTTATGACGTTGGTGATGACTTTGTACGTTTGGCTACGGTGCCCACTAACCTCATTGAAGTAGGTGGAGCTCATTTTGAGCGTATAGTAATGTTTGCGTTAGGGGCTGGCGAATGTAATCAGTGCCGCACGGCTCTTTGAAGTTCAGCTGATAGAATCTTATTGAATTTGTATACTTTATTGATCATGCAAAGTAGATGAATTCTATAACATTACTTTGTTAGTTTTGTTTTTTAACTGTGAGAGGTGGTTCCGAATGGAAAGATTTTTTTGTTTGTTTTTTTTTTGTCCCACGAAAGGTTGCAATCTACGATGGGGTGGGAAATGAGGGAATAGGCACCAAGCACTAATATGGAGGGGCAGGTGGACAGGGGAAGATGTAGCCTGTGTGTTACATATAAGGTAAGGGGCAGTGTTTTTCATGCTCTTTGATTACAGCTTGAAAAGCACTTCAACATTGCTCCCCGCCCATGCAGAGTGGTGTTGCAGTATATACAGAGGACTCTTGTATTCAAAAGATATGGATCAACAGCCTCTTTTATTGCTTGCAAGGTAGCTGATGGAATTTTGGGTCCCACAGAAATAGGCTGTGTGGTTATAGTACTTGTTGACAAAGATGAAGTGGAGGAAGACAGGCTATTACTTGCCAAGAAAGGAAGAGGCTTTCTGAAAGCGTTGCAGTGGTTGGGTGTGGTGGCGCATGGATGTGGTCCTGTAGGAGTATTGTTTAGGTAGGCAGCGACTGAGAACAACGTTTCACTTTGGTAGCTTTAGCCTTTGGTACATTCCCAACAGTGGTAAAGAACTGCCAAAACCATGATTGTCTCTTGTTTGTAGAGGTAGGTCGAAGTAAAGGTAGGTCCTTCATCTACCTAATTTTCCTGGTCCTCTTTTTTATCTTTAGAAGTGCAGCATTTTTTTGTTGTGCTCGTCCTGCAGCTGGTAGTGGTGATGGTGGCCCTTGGGGATGAGGGATGGCAGAAGATGATGCCATTTTTAAGATAAATAGCGGTTTTGCTAATATTCTTCCAAGGATGTGCTGTGTGGTAGATTGTTAGTGGATAAAGAGTAAGAATGGTTGTAGGAGCTGTAGGAGGGTACATTTTGAGGTTGAAAGTTGCCAGATCAGTAGAAAGTGCAGTTCCAAACTGTCCATGAAGCATGGACCCCATTGCGAAGTGCGGGAGCATTCACGGACATGCCACCATGCGGCACACACGCGTGTGGTCACGTGACAATGTCAGCGATGGGGTCAGGTGTTTGCGAATGTGGACGAATGCAAAAACAGTGGAAAAGTTGTAAAAAGTCTGTAGAAGTGTTAAAAATGATGCTAGAAGGTGGGAAATTGCAGAGCTTTAAGGTGAAAGTTTCTAAACTGGAGATAAATGTTGCTATATTGGGGTAAGTGTGATATTAATAAATTGTAGGAAATTAGCATGCACTGGTAAAAACCCATGTTATGGTTAAGTTGCACTAATTAAAAACCTATGAAATTCAATGAAAAAACATTGTTAAAGAGACGTTATGCTTACAAGTAAAACCGAATAACCTCAGAAATTCCTCAGCTTTGGTAAGCTAAGCAACCATAACTCTCTCCACCACCGTGCACTGCTAAGACTAACACCCAGGACATCAAAGATGACATCACAAATGTCATTGATGACATCACTTATGACATCACATATGAAATTAATTTTGATGAAAAGTCCCTACATGGGGTTGTGTTTATAATGTTGGTAACAAGATGTCAGGGGTGATCTATTAAAGAATGTACTCATCCAAATAAAACATTATATTGGAGTGTTGTTGTTAATACAGGAACCTAATCATATATAAACATAGGCAATGGCTGCAGCATGCACAATAGAAGTACAATATTTATAATATGGTAATTTTGGATAGTAAAATAATGAATACTACCTTATCTGAATTTTGAGTAATGTTACACATGTAATAACTAGCTAACAATTCAAGACTTACTACACACTTGTGCTAGTACAACCAATACATATGAACACCCACAATGCATACAAATCAGAGGCAGGTACAGACAAACAAAAGTAAGGAAGAAAGAAAAGGCATCACCAGAAAATGCTAATAACATTAAAGTTTATCTTCATGTATACAAATACATTTTGTGTTTGAGGCCTGCTTATTGCCCCATGTATGTGCACCACCATGAATTGAGACTAAACCGTAAGGAAAATACTTTAAGAACATACAACAAGGTTAACGTCTAGATATACAGCACCTTTTAAATTCAAATATTCTGACTGTCAGTGAACAAAACTAGGTAGGTCAGTGAACAAAAACAAGTGGCCCAGATATGTGATGTCATCAGTGATGTCATCAATTACATTTGTGATGCCATCTTCGATGTCCTAGGTGTTAGCCTTAGCAGTGCACAGTGGTGATGCAAGGTATGGTTTCTTAGCTTATCATAACTGGCGAACGTCATAGGTTTCTATTAGTGCAATTTAACCATAACGTCCCTCTAACAAAGTTTTCCCAGTGTATATATTTATATGCACAAACACAGTCTCCCATAATAATGCAGGCATTAGCCTAAAAAGCTACGTTGGGAAACAAAAATGCCCTGGCACTCAAAGACTGTATTTGAGTAAATTAATAGCTTTATTGATTTCAATGCATCACAACAATATAACATCAGATATGGCTAACAGACAACCTTAGTGAACCGGGTAAGAAACAAACTCACCCATATGGGTTAAAAAAACACCACGCGCTCCGCTCTTGACTCGAGCTTCCTCACGCAGGAATTAAACAACATGTTCATTCACTTCCCAACTAGTTTAAAACCTTCAGCCAGGCTCCGCCTCTCTGCCTGTTGTTCATGTGACAGAAAGTCATGTGACCGCAAATTGTAATCGTTCTACAAGCTGACGGCTATATTGGAAGATGTCAAAGTAATGTTAATCCAATAGGCGGCATATTGCCATTTCATTGGTGGAGTCTGAACTCCCACTAAATGCTGGCACTTCGTTTGTAACAAGAGACTTTGAGTGGCAAACTGGTAACTATAAATCTGGCAATAGTGAAGCATATTGTGCAAGTGCATTGTTTTATAATATGTTGCCGCTCCTGTCCGATAAGATATCAGCATAAGGGCAGTTGACCCAGATCGGGTGAATTGAGGCAAAGGGCAGCAGCAGCCTAAATTACTCAGTGGAATCACTGACAACATTGAATTAAAAGAACACTGTGGTGTTACATGTTCAGAAAAAACAATTAAAACTTTTTGATAATTAGATAAGAATCATAGATCGGAGAGGTGGGAGGACCCCTCAATGGACCAAGGCAACAGTGCCCCAAAAAGAACATCTTTAATTAATGGTTGGACCAACATGGAAAGGCAATGCCCTATTGTTAAAGTGCAAGTGCATGACAAAGGGCCCGCTATTGCACAGTATCTCTAATGTTCGCTGCATCTAGCTCATCTACTTAACTGAGGCCGAGAAGCATAATAAAGTGCTTGTCAGAGTCAATAACTCCATAATGAAGAGTCAACTCAAGCAAAGTGCAAGTGCATACATGTGCAAAAATTGCATAATATTGCAGAAGTACATCTAAAGTGCAAGTGCCATGTCTTGTAAACATCCTAGTCTCGGGTCTGGGCTCCCTTAGAGTGCAGATGCAAGCAAACGGAAGCAGCTATCTGTTACCTTTGCATCAAAAGGGGGGCAGAGAAAAAGTTAGCAATGCGATGCTATGTACAGAGCAGATTCTGGTCTGTTAGAAGGTCATACAAGTACACTTAATTTAGGAACACAAACATTTCTGAGTCCACATTGAGGCCAAATGGTTTTAAAGTATTACATTTGTATATTAATTTGGCTTCCAGTTGGCACACTTTCAATTCTCTATTGCCCCTTCTCTTATGTTCTGGGACATGGGCCAAACCACGGAAATTAATATCCTTGACATTCCCATTTTGTTTTTCCATGAAGTGTTGGATGAGAGGGTAATTCAAGTCACCCTTTTGAATGGCTCTGTAGTGTTGTACTATACTCAAGGCAGGTAATTCTGTGTTTGAATGTCCACATTTTGCCATCTAATGTGGTAAAGGGCTCTTTGGTTACAAAGTCACACAGTTTACATTATGAGCATTTCTTGAAATCTAATGTCTGAACTCGTGTAGAGAGCCAACTATACGATTCACTCTCTGTTTTGATCATGCTAGGGGACAGGATGCTCTTCAAGGTGGATGGTCTGTAGAAAGTGACCTGAGGAGACGGGCCTAATACCCTACTTAGATCTTTGTCACTGGTGAGTATATTCCAGTGTTTCTGCATAATGGCTCTAACTTCATTGGCTTGATGGTTAAATCCTGTGATTAATCTGATAACTTCATCTTGGGGTTTAGCCTTGGTCTTAAACAGGTCAGTTCTAGTAGACTGTTCGACTTTTGTGTAAGAGTGTTCCATGGCGGTATGCCTATAGCCTCTATTCACAAATCTCTGGCCAAATATTTTTGCTTCAGTCTCATCATTTTAGGCTGCAGATGTGTTTAGCTCTAAGGAATTTGCCATAAGGTATAGATCTCTTCAGAGCCATTGGATGGTGACTCCTAGCATGTAGGTGTAAAAGTATATTTTGCATGAATACCACCTGATAGTAAACGATTGGACTAAGCACATTCGCATTGCACTATAGATTGCATTGAATGAACCTGAAACAGGCTGACTACATCACCCTTTTGAGTTATCCGCCATTTTGATCGCCTCTTGCTTTCTGTCCCATGTTTAGAATTGTGTTTTTGGCTCCAGCAGAGCAAAATGAACGTTGTACTGTTTCCATAATGTCAACATAGGTAAGAATGTTGAAGCTGCTAAAGTGTATTGTTTGTCCTACACTGAGAAACCTTGGAGTTAAACAAAAGCCGTACTAATCAGTAATTTAGATACCATCTATTCCAATAGTGCCTTCCCTGTTCAAACAGCAAAGTAGAATGATGAATAGTTGAACGTGCTCTTTTTGCAGAAATGTTTGTTTTCGCTCCTTGAAACTAAGCTGACTTTAAACTCAAGAACAAATGATAGACAAATATAAGTGAGCAAAGTAAGGAATGTTACCTTAGTGTCTTATATTTGGAAAGCAAGTGAAATGTTTAAAGGAAAACAACAAACTATTTGAAGATGTTTAAGCATGACTTAGTTATGTGGATAGGCCATGAACCCTAGGTAAATGTATTACACGAAGAGGGTCTGGACGATGTGTCTGGGATTGTTGGAACACTTGTATAAATACTTGTGTTTTTAAAATGTCCAGCACTCTCTCATCTCACAGTGTCTGCTTGCACTCATTGCGGGGTGTTGAGGGATGCCACATCGCTAGACGAAGATGAGGCTACCGGACTTGGATCAGAGAGTGACGGTGCACCCTGCAAAGTGAGACGCGATTCCTCTGCAGTACTGCACGCCCGATCCCTGGACGGTGAGCAGCGTTTAGTGGGCATCATGACGAGGGTCCCCGTATCGAATCCTGATTGTCAAAAACACCAGCCTCTATGATTTGATGTCCAATCGAACCCTTTGATCAATTTGAAATCAGGTGAGTCGATTCCTAAAAAATCTTGATATTTGTTGCAAGTGTTATCTCTGCAGAAATAAGTGTAGCCAGGTAATATCACAATTTAACTATGCCTGCGAAATGTCATCTTGTTGCAGGGTTTTATTCAGCAGGAAAAGACAATCTTTGAAACAAGGCCAACCGGTGCTACCCAATGGGTTGCCGGCTTATTTAATGTATTGTAAGTATGGCCTAGGAACTATCATATTTAATGATATTTGGCACAGAAAGATCAGGCATGTTTCCGAACTTCAGTAGCCATCTAATGGTAGTTTTTAAATTGCCTGCAGAGAGCATTTAGAATCTGTATTGTTGAGAAAAAAGGCCAGGCCTGCAGCATTTGATGCAGTTAGAGATTGAAGGAAGCTATGCAGCAACTCAAAAGTAGAGAAAAGCATGCACTTAGACACATGACGAATGCTGAGAAAGCATTGTTGCATGATCACCAGAAAGAATCCACTAGAGGTATGGACAGGGCCTTCCAACTAGATATGCAAAAGATATATCCCTCTCAGGATTTTCATACATCAGATGAGTTAATTAATAAATTATTATATGAATGAGCGTAAGATTGTTTCAACTGCACCACCTCCTCATGTGCCTCCTCCCGTTATTGTTCCTCCTCTTCCTGTTGTTGTTCCTCTTCCTCCCATTGTTGTTCCCCGTCCTGCACCTCCACCTGTGCCAACAGTTGCGTACCCATAATTCCATCTGCACCGGCAGCGGTATTGCCTCTGCTATCTATCGAACAAGAACTGTATGAACCCTCTTTGCCATGTGGTTCTGCTCCACCTGTAGTGGTTGAAGGGGCGGGAGCTGATCCAAGAATAGTGACTCGTGGCCCAGTATCTAAAGACAGAAAGAGAGAATTGTATATGTGGGCTAAAAAGAACATAGAAGCGGGTGATGAATTGGCTGTTTTAGTTGCGATTTCTGATCAAGGGGGTATTCCTGAACAGAATATTTTGATAGAACGGATGGGAAGTATTTGGTTGATATATGGAGTGATTTGACGGACATGAATGTCCCACAGGGGTTGAGGGATTTGAATGTCCTTGCCCGCTCAAGGGACACTGTGGCGAAAGTACATGAGTATGTAGAGAAGGTAGTTCAGTTTAAAAGGGAGCTAGATCGGTTACAGAAAGATGAGATGGATGATAATGGATGGCAGGCTTCATATGTGCAGAAGCAATTTCTTCCTCCATTGAAACCAATGAGTGACGAACAGCACATTTGCACAAGAGACGCTTTTAGATGGATTTCGGATGTTTCAATTTCTCCCATTGAAGTGCATGACACGTTTAGTCAGTATGCTCCGGCAATGCAAAGGAAAGTGTTACAGGTGACGGTTGAATATTTACAAGATGAATTTATGAAGAGAAAGGAATGTTGTCCCACAGATTTGATGGTTATTTATAAAAGAGCATTATCGCCCAATGCTGCATTGACTTCTTTGTCACTTGATTTAGCCTTGTTGCTTAACAGACACTCAGATTTGCCTACTTTACAATTGCCAATGAGGGAGGTTCCTCCGACATTTGTTCCGAAAGTAGAGATTCTTGCTAATGCTGTAGCAGTAACACCTGCCACCACTATTGAAGCACATTATGTCTCACAGTTTGTCCATGTCTCGTTTTCTAGACAGGAAGTGAATACCATTAGGCAATCAATTCCGGATATTAGGAAGAATCCAACAGGATTTTATAAAGAAACTGAATCTGTCTTGCATTTGTCAGGTTTCACGCTGGGTGATATAGATTTGTTGTTTCCCATGATCCTTCCTGCTGATTTATGGAAGCAGATTAGAACTGTAGATGATCAGGCAGGGATGGGTGATACATGATATGCCTTAGTACGAGAAGATGGGTAAAGGATTGCTGGTGAAAAACCGCCACAGGTGATATTGATGTTGGCAGACAGAATAGTGACTAAATTAAAAACTCTGGTTCCTGAAAAAAGAATTATATGGGAAAAGTTTACAGCTTGCATGCAAGGGAAGTCAAAAGGTGCAACAGAGTATTTTAACAGATTTGAGCGAGTATTTTCAGATTTTAGTGATCAAGATTTGAGTACAGAGCCAGGAAAGAGGCTATTTATTGATAAGTGTGTGCGTGGATTTGTCATGCATCACGTCCCTACACCTGCTAGTGTCCCTACAGCATGTACACTCACCTTCACCTCCAGCTTGCATGTAGGACAGCGACAGCCTGGGGTCCGCTTTCCTTGTGCAGGGACTGGTACCAATCACTGCATGAGGAAATATCATTTGGGACGACTACATCCATTCCTGTATTGGCAGCTTCCTTGGTGCATTTGGTCAGGCAGAGTCAGGCGTCCTGATACCCGGCAATCACGCTCGCTTCCGGGCCACGTGACAAGAAAGGCCCACTCACGTGATACAGTCACGGGTCACGTGACACCGAAGCGCTGCTCACGTCACAAGGCTTCCATAGCGACGGGATAAAAGCTGGGTCTCCGAGCTCACACAGTGCTTCACAGCTGTTCTGTACCTGCACTGTTTGGCGTTCTTCTCGACCTTGATTCCTGGCATATTCTGATCACGGACTACGAATTATGGACTTCCTTTTGGCTTTCCCTTCTGTTTTGGCACCTCTCAAACGGATCTCTTGTTGCTCTGACCCACGGACTGTTCAACTGGACTCACGAGCCAGTTCGGATTTCTCGTGACGTTCCTTTTGTTGGAATGCTTCTTGTTTCTTCCTCCATTGAAGCATTGAGTGACATTTCATCTACGGGTATTTCCAGTGATTGGTACATAAAGCAGTGACCTTCTTTTGCTGTCCTTCTGCGGTCACTCTTACCATTCACTGAGGGTTCTTACCTACGTCCACCACGTGCATTGCTCCCAAGGTCCCAGTTGGGTAGAATTGACACTCCTTCCACAATTAGGTAAGCCATTTCTCTGATACTGTCAGCTGTCCATAATCGTCTGTTACTATTGGTGTTTGTTGTAAACAATTATTTGTCTTACAGCGGCCTTGGGGTTTCCAGTGTTCCGTGGTTCCGGCGTTCCAGTACCTATCACCTGTGGCTTCAAAGATTGCACAGAGAGTTATATTATATCTCCCTGTGTGGTACTTGCGGATGGAGGCCTTTATAATCTACACGACTATCAAGGCTTGACAGACTGCGAAGCTGTACCTTGTCATCTAGATTATGGAGGACTCAGCTGGTGATCCTGTGGCCGCTCTTGTCCTAGCAATTACTGTTCTCCGGGCTGACATGGCAGCAGCCACCACGGCCATTCACCAACGCCTTGACTCTATACAGAGTGCCCTACACCCTCTACCTGCAGACCCAGAGTTCAGGGATGTAGCACCCCAACCCACAGCCCCCAGTGCTACCCCTCATGTTCCAGTGGTGGTTCCCACTCCATTTCCCTTGGCAGCTCCAGAGAGGTTTCATGGCGACCCTAGGAAATTCTGCACATTCCTCAATCAGTGTAAACTACACTTCCTTTGTAGACGATTAGCTTTCCCGGACTCTACCACCAAGGCTGCATTCACATTGTCCCATTTGACGGGCATTGCTGCTATATGGGCTAACCCTCTATTGGAAAATGACAGTCCAGCCTCGTACGATTTTGACTTGTTAGTAGCAGAAATGACCCGGGCTTTCGATACCCGACACAAGGCCCAATCACGAGTCCTGGAGTTATTGGATTTAAGTCAAGGAAAGAACACACTCATAGAATACATTACATGTTTCAATCAGCTATCGGTTGAAACCTCGTGGCCCGAGAGCAAGAGGCCGTGGTTTTCTATAGGGGTCTAAGCAACCCTATGACAGACGCGCTTTCGGTCATTCCATCATTACCGACACAATACTGAACGAAAGGTCGAAGCTGGGTTTTCTAGCGCACAATCTATCACAATCTATCACAACCCCTTCTGAAGGTCGGAGTAATCTGCAGCCCTATCTATTCCATAGAGAGAGAACGTAGGAGGTTAGACAATGCCTGTTTTTACTGTGGCTTAAACAGGCATTTCGTCAAGGAGTGTCCTCGTCATCCAAAAATGAAGAATCAGGTTTTTCAGAAAGCTCGATCCTAGATATGGGGGCTAGATCAAGCACTTTTTTGTCCCCCTCAGATTCAGTCCCCGCTTTCGGCTGTATAAGACCCATTGTATTACAGGCCATTCTGAATCCAGTCCCGGAAGTCACACATTCAGTCAAGATTGTCATTGATTCCGGGGCCACGGGTAATTACATTGACATAACACTAGCTGTGTCTCTAAATCTACCCTTAGTGAACAAGCAATGTCCAGAACCGGTCCAGGCGGTTGACAACACTGCCCTTGCATCAGGCCCTATCAGACAACTGACCGCTCCTCTCACCTTGATTGTTCAAGATACCCATAAAGAGACCATATCATTTGACCTGATCTCCAAGCCACAGTTCGGCCTCATCCTGGGAATCCCTTGGCTAAAGAAGCACAATCCCCTTATTGATTAGAAAACGGGACAAGTGCATTTTGAATCTGAGCTATGTCAGTATTACTGTCTCACAGTACCTGAAGAACAGGTAACTCCCTCACAAGCGTTAGGAGTGGTCACACATCTCACTTTGAACGATGCCGAGGGTTCTGAATCGATCCCCCCATATGGTAGGCGCCATTGCTATGGGCATTCCCGTGGTCTACCATGACTTCCAAGAGGTATTTGATCAAAGGACAGCTGAAATCCTACAACCACATTGTTCATACGACTGTCCTATATATCTCATTCCTGATTCCACCATACCTAGTGGCCGTATTTACTCATTCTCTCACTCCAAGGATCAGGCTTTAAAAGCATACATCCAGAAATCATTACATTTGGGTCACATCCGTACTTCCATGTCACCCGCAGCCAGTCCGATATTCTTTGTTCCAAAGAAGGAGGGAGACCTACGCCCGTGTGTGAACTATCAACGCCTAAATGCAATCACCATCA
Source organism: Ambystoma mexicanum (assembly GCF_040938575.1). NCBI lineage: Eukaryota > Metazoa > Chordata > Amphibia > Caudata > Ambystomatidae > Ambystoma > Ambystoma mexicanum. The sequence goes on along the minus strand of NC_090941.1, from coordinate 136,786,633 downwards.
AGAATCGATACCCGATACCCCTCATCACCCCTTTACTTGACCGATTGACACATGCCTCCATATATTCTAAGCTCGATCTCAGAGGGGCATACAATCTAGTCCGTATACGTAAAGGGGATGAATGGAAAACCGCCTTTCGTACCTGACATGGTTTATTCGAGTACAATGTCATACTATTCGGTCTTTGCAATGCACCAGCCACGTTTCAACGTTTTATGAATGAGGTGTTCAGCGATATACTAGATATCTATGTTATCATTTATCTGGATGACATTCTCATATTTTCACACTCCCTGGAGGAACATGTGTCACATGTCAGAGAAGTGCTTTCCCGATTGCGTAAACACTCTTTTTTTTGCCAAACCAGAGAAGTGTCTATTTCACATCCACAAAGTCGAATTCTTGGGGTTCCGCATCACAACAGGGTGCTTGTCTATGAACCACTCAAAAATCCGAGCTTTGCTGGACTGGCCAGTACCTGTAAACCTAAAAACCCTGCAGTCCTTCCTCGGGTTCGCCAATTTTTATAGACGCTTCATTTATGGTTTCTCCTCTATTGTTGCCCCCCTCACAGCTTTAATTAGTCCTCATGTCCCGTTTCTCTGGTTGGCAGAACATCAAAGAGCCTTTGAGTCTCTGAAGGCTGCCTTTACCACAGACCCAGTCCTCCAGCATCCTGACCCAGAACTGCCTTTCGTGGTGGAGGCAGATGCCTCCTCTTTTGCTTTGGGGGCTGTACTCTCACAAGCCTGTCCTTCCTCTGGCCGTCTGCATCCCGTGGCATTCCACTCCCGTAAATTTACTTCCACTGAATCACATTATACTGTCACAGAAAAAGAACTCATGGCAGTAAAGGACGCTTTCCAAGTATGGAGGCACCATCTTTTAGGAGCTAAACATCAGATAGTTGTGTTTACGGATCATCGCAACCTGCAAAATCTGGCCTCCCTCAAATGTATCAACAGCCAACAGGTTCGAAGGCATTTGTTTTTTTCAGCCTACGATTTTCAGATCAAACACAGACTTGGTTTAGCACATGGGAAGGCTGATACGTTATCCCGTTCCCCTGGGGGAGTTTCATTACTGGTTTTTCCCGAAACCCTACAGGAACGGAAGAACGTGGTTTGTCTTTGCACCCCTCCATTGTCCTTGTTAGCCTCTATCCGTCTGTGGGTGTCCCAGCATCCAGACCATTTGTCAGAGTGGGATCTAGTGTATCACGATGGCCTACCTTTTGTGCAAAATAGGTTAGTTTTGCCCACCACTGGCACACGTAACCTTGCATTAGAATGGTATCATGATGCCACCATCAATTGTCACCCTGGTCAGAGACATACTCTAGCTATGCTGAAGCGTTGGTGGTGGTGGCCTTCGATGAAGTGGGATGTTGACAACTATGTGAACACCTGTTCAGTATGTGTCCAGTTTAAGACCCGTAGGGGATGCCCTTTAGGTCCTCTTCAACCCTTGCCAGTACCCCCAAGACCTTGGCACACTCTCACAATGGACTTGGTCACTGACCTACTCCGGGTGCAGGGGTTCGACACAGTGTGGGTGGTGGTGGACTCTTTCACCAAGATGGCTCGCTTTATCCCATGCTCAGGAATCCCTTCCACCCCTGTTTTGGCTGGGTTGTTCTTCAGGTCCGTATTTTGCTTGTTTGGGGTACCCTCAATACTGATATCTGATAGGGGTTCCCAGTTCACGTCCTGATTTTGGCGAGCTCTGACTAAGCTGCTCAGGGTGGACGCCCGCTACTCCTCGGCTTACCATCCCTAGACGGACAGGCAGACCGAGCGGGTGAACCAGTCGATGGAGCAATACCTGCGTTGCCTGACGTTACAACATCAGAAGTCATGGTTTTAACATGTTGCACCTTGCTGAGTTTGCCTACAATAATGCCTTACATGCCTCCACAGGATTCAAGCCATTCTATTCGCTTTATGGTCAGCACCCTCGCACACTACCTTTCCCCGACCTCTCCTTATCTGATACGCCTGCTGCTACAGCCTGTGTCAGGGATCTGTCAACTGTTCATGCCCAGACCCTTGTTCATCTCTGCGAAGCCCAGGCGTCCCTGAAGTCCACGGCGGACAGGAGGCGTACAGCTGCCCCTGACTATTCCGTTGGGGACAAAGTTTGGCTATCCACTTGCCACCTCCACTTGCCGGGTTCTCGCAAGCTTCTGCCCCGATTCATTGGTCCCTACAAGGTCTCATGTGTGATAAACCCTGTGGTTTACCGCCTCGCGATTCCTGTTGCCTGGTGCATCCATCCAGTTTTCCACACTTCCCTACTCAAGCCATGCCCTGGCCCAACCCACCTTGTTTCTCCCTCTGCCTCGGTCTCCTTGGATGCCCCTGATGAATATGAGGTCAGTGTTATCCTGGGTTCCCCATTTATTTCGGGGTCGTTTGCAGTATCTGGTTGATTGGTTGGGGTATGGCCCCGAGAAGCGGTCCTGGTTCCCTGCTGGGGATGTTAGAGCTCCTCGTCTCGTTTCCCATTTCCACCATGAGCATCCATCCTGCCCACGGGGTCACGGGCCCTTGGTGGGTGACTACGTTAGCATCACGTCCCTACACCTGCTAGTGTCGCTACCGCAGGTACACCCACCTAAACCTCCAGCTTGCATGTAGGACAGCGACAGCCTCGGGTCCGCTTCCCCCATGCAGGGACTGGTACCAATCACTGCATGAGGAAATATCATTTGGGACGACTACATCCATTCCTGTATTGGCAGCTTCCTTGGCGCATTGGGTCAGGCAGAGTCAGGCATCCTGATACCCGGCAATCACGCTCGCTTCTGGGCCACGTGACAAGAAAAGCCCGCTAACGTGATACAGTCAGAGGTCACGTGACACTGAAGCACCGCTCACGTGACAAGGCTTCCATAGCAACGGGATAAAAGCTGGCTCTCCGCGCTCATACAGTGCTTCACAGCTGTTCTGTACCAGCACTGTTTGGCGTTCTTCTCGACCTTGATTCCTGGCATATTCTGATCACGGACTACGAATTACGGACTTCCTTTTGTCTTCCCCTTCTGTTTTGGCACCTCTCAAACAGATCTGTTGTTGCTCTGACCCACGGACTGTTCAACTGGACTCATGAGTCAGCTCGGATTTCTCGTGGCATTCCTTTTGTTGGAACACTTCTTGTTTCTTCCTCCATTGAAGCATCAAGTGACATTTCATCTACAGGTATTTCCGGTGACTGGTACATAAAGCGGTGACCTTCTGTTGCTGTCCTTCTGTGATCACTCTTCCCATTCACCGAGGGTTTTTACCTCTGCCCACCACATGCTTTGCTCCCAAGGTCCCAGTTGGGTAGAATTCACACTCCTTCCACAATTAGGTAGGCCATTTCTCTGATACTGCCAGCTGTCCATAATCGTCTGTTACTATTGGTGTTTGCGCTAAACAATTTTTTGCCTTACAGCGGCTTTGGGGTTTCCAGTGTTCCGTGGTTCCGGCGTTCCAGTACCTGTCACCTGTGGCCTCAAAGATTGAACAGAGAGTCATATTATATCTCCCTGTGTGGTACTTGGGGACGGAGGCCTTTATAATCTACACGACTATCAAGTCTTGACAGGATTGTTGCCTGCAATCCAATTACAGATCATGACTTCTGAGAGTGTGTGGCAAGCGAAATCACAATCTGAAGTGTTACACATGGCTCAGTATTATGAAAATAGGGTTAATACAGAGAAGGAGAAGATGGAAAAGACAAAAGGAGACCTGAAGACTAGAGTGTTATTGCAGCAGATAGCTAGATGAGCAGAGGTGGGAAAACACAGTTCAGAAGCCAGTTTACACGTCAAGGTGGTGCACAATTGGGACCTGTACACATAAACCAGTGTACATATTGTAGATAGGAGGGTCATTGGTGAGCACAATGCCCGATCCTACGGCAAAGATCAAATAGTATGTATGGTGCCATAGGTGGACGATCCAGAAGTCGTCCTGGGATTGGGGGTCCTGATAGAAACCAGTTTGCACAGAACCAACAGACACCATCACAAGATAATCAGCAACAGAGTGTTACTAGTGGGAATATTTTTGATAATCCTTTGAATGTCTATTTCTCTGAGGATTCTGCATCTGACGATATACTGTTCTGTCAGGACGGGCCGAAGCAGGGTCTGGAACCGATACCTATTCCTGTCGATCAGAAAGGGCCCTATGTTGAAATGAAGGTGGGGAATAGGGAATATCTCTTTTTGATAGATACAGGAGCACAGAAGTGTTCTATTGATCATTGACGGGTTCCAGATATTCCACTGTCAGGGCAGAGCAACATTTCTGTAGGGTTCTCTGGTACACCAGTGGTTAGTCCGGTCTCTCGGCCAGTACCAATTTCACTGGGACCATTTCCTGATTCTTCTCCATTTCTATTGACGATAAATTGTGGTGGAAATTTGTTGGGATTAAATTTATTAAAGAAATTGAATGCTGTGATTTACTTTTCTCCAGATAGAGTGTACTTAACAATTTCGCCCCAACAAACTTCTGTTCCACAATTTTTGTCTATGCCTTTACCAACTGAATTGAATAAGGTTCCAACATGTTTATGGGCGGTTAATGACAATGATGTTGGAATTTTACAGGTTGAGCCAGTTAAAATTGTGTTGAAACCAGGTGTTAAATTGTCACGTATTCCGCAGTAAAAGATTTCGGTCGAAGGTGAGCATGCTTTGAAAAGTATTATTTCTGATTTAGTACACTGAGGTGTAATTGAAGACATTGCGGGCAGTGTATGTAATAGTCCAATTTTACCAGTCTATAAGAAAAGGGATAATGTGATTCTTTTTCATTTTATTATTGATATGCACACAATTAATAAGGTGGTTGCTCCACAATTTCCAATTGTACCCGATGTCACCACAATTCTGGCTATGATTCCAGCCACAGCTTCACATTTTAGTGTTGTAGATTAGAAAAATGCTTTCTTTAGTATCCTTGTGCATGTTGATAGCAGATATTTGTTTGCATTCACCCTAGGGGGATGCTGGTTCACATTTACTCGTGTGCCGCAAGGGTACACTGAGAGTCCAAGTATCTATAGTAAAGTGTTGAAAGAGCAGCTTGATACACTCGAGTTGCCTTCCACTTGCACATTGTTGCAATATGTTGATGATCTACTTCTAGCTGCTGATTCTGAAGATGCCTGCAAAGAGGGCACTGTGTTGCTGCGAATTCATTTAGCATTACATGGGCATAAGGCTTCATTGAAGAATTTTCAGTATTGTCGACAGGTCACCTATTTGGGCTATCTCCTGTCGAAGGAGGGAAGAAGGCTGACACATGAACGGATACAAAGCATCTCTGATATGTCTGCTTCAAATACACAGACAGAGGTCAGAGCTTTAATAGGCATGGCCTCATATTGTAGACAGTGGATCCCAAATTATTCGTTGTTGATAAAACCTATGTTGGCACTGACAAAGAAGGATATTTCTTTGCCTTTACCGTGGAACATGGATTACTAGAACGCTTTTGATTTGCTTAAGGCTGCGTTGTGTTCAGCACCAGTTTTGGGCACACCAAATTACGAAAAAGGCTTTGTTTTCTATGTGCATGAACGTGATGGATGTGCTACGGCTGTTTTGACACAAGAACATGGGGGCAAGGATAGGCCGTGCAGCTATTTTTCCTCCATGTTAGACCCTGTTGCATGTGCTTTGCCGAGTTGTTTGAGAGCTATAGCTGCTGCTGCTGCACCTGTGAAACAAAGTGAGGGTATGGTTTAAGGTCACTCCTTAACCGTGATGGTATCCCACTCTGTAGACATTCTATTATACAGAACGCAGATGTAACATCTCACATCAGCTCGACTAACAAGGTACGAGCTGATACTATTTGCTCCGCATATTCAAATGAAGAGATGCTGTTCATTGAATCCGACTGAACTATTGCCTTCTCCACAAGAGAAGGATTGCAGTGACGAAATGTCACATGATTGCCTCTTTATTACAGAACAAGAAACAAAGGGCAGAATTGATTTAATTGATACACCGTTAAGGAATCCACAAGGGAAGCTATTCTGTGATGGCTCCTGTTTTAAACTATCGGATGGTACATCTACCGCTGCTTATGCAATCACCACATTAAGCACTGTTGTGGAGAGTAAACGAATTTACATAACTCTGCGCAAGCTGCAGAGATTATTGCATTAACCAGAGATTGTAAAATTTCTGAAGGGCTTAGTGTAAACATATATACAGATAACCAATACGCATTTGGGGTGGTTAATAATTTGGGCCGACTATGGACTGAGAGAGGATTCTTGACGTTACATGGAACACAAATTCAACATGGCACTCTGATAGTCCGGTTGCTATCAGCACTTGTGCTTCCTACGCCACTAGCAATAATGAAGTGAGCCGCACACCAGAAAGTGACAGACAATGTAGGAAAAGGAAAGACTTTTGCTGACAGAATAGCCAAACAGACTGCTTCTGATTTGTACTAAAAAATGTACATGTTTGATTCAGCAAGATGGGTACTAAGGGATTAGCTGTATAAAAGAAATTCAGGCTGAAGCTACTCCAGAAGAAATCAAACAGTGGGCTGAGGGTCCAGCAGGTCTAGATGATGAGGGTTGTTGGGTGGATAATGAGATGCAAAGCCTATGTCACTGCTATGTTCGCCATGGCTCATGGCCCAAACACACATATGTGCTAAAAAGATTTGTCAAAAATTAGATCCCAGTTAGAACCCGCCTGGTATAACACTAATATCCAGAAAACTGCTGAACGTTTGGTCCTGAGTTGCATGATATGTTTGCAACATAACATTGGGAAGGGAACATCGACACCGAAGGGCAGTTTTGATCCCCCCTCCATGCATTTTGAGGTGATCCCTTTTGATTTCATTGAGATGGAACATTGCCAAAACTATAAATATGTCTTAGTTGTGATCTGTGCCTTTAGCAAACGGGTTGAGGCTTTCCCACTATAAGACGCCACAGCAATCTCAACGGCAAAGACCATGCTTAGGGAATATTTCCCTAGGTTTGGCTTGCCGATAGTAATTTGGTCCGATAATGGCCTACATTTTATCGCTGCTGTCAACCTGCAAGTATGTATCGATAAACAGTTCCCTTCGGCCAAACATGCTCAGATTGCTGGCTTTGTGGAATGCCATAACGGTATCTTAAAGAATAAAATTGCTAAAGTCTGTGCACACAGCAATCGGATGCTTTGCCAATAGCCTTACTATTGATGCGGACGACCGCACAGTCAAAGACAGGGCTCTCCCCCTATGAGATACTAATGGGGAGACCAGCCAGCATATGGAATGCACCGAGGCCAAAACAGATATTGAGTATCTGTTTTTGTTTTGTCTGATTATTGTGAACAGTTGACTCAAAACTTGCATTTAATTCACCAACAGGTACGAGCAGCTCTCCCTGTAAAATACGAGGGTCCAGGTCATCGACTCCGACATGGTCAGTGGGTCTTGGTGAAAAATCTTGAGAGGGGCACCTGCCTTGCTCCTCGTTGGAAGGGACCCCATCAGATCCTTTTGGCTACGCAAACTGCAGTACGAGTGACCGGAAAGAAACACTGGATCCACGCGACACATGTGAAGAGGATTCCTTTTGCTCTGCCCTATGATGAAGGGAAGGAGAACGGAATTGATGATCCTGACGCTCATAATGAGCCTGCTTTGAGCAACACCGAGGGTGCCACAAAAGTCCTTCCTGAGCCCGTGGGGCCTGGGGAGATTGCTTCTTCTTCTTGAATTTCTTCTTCACAGTCGATCGATCTTGTTTCTGCTTCTTCATCTTCTTCAGGAAACAACAACGTTTTGTTCCCTGATCATTCTGTACATGGAGTTTTAAGGTACAATCTGCGACCATGGAACAGGATTTAGATTTAGGGCCTGCTGACATTACATTAATGTAAATAGAATAGGAAAGTGCAGCTAGGAATCTCTACCCACAAGAAACCAATGTTGAGCCAGTCCCTCGTCATTCCTCTGCTGCATACAATAGGTTACCTTCAATCAAGATAGGCCACGTGGTCAAGTGCCACTCACGGATGAACTAAAAGAGCCTAACAGTGAGGCTTATTAACGGACACTGAGAAACTATGACTGTGTTTGGGGCCACTCATACTAATAAGGATACTGATAGTTTTGCTGATAATGAGTCCACCCATCAAAGGCCATGGTCCTCTAGGACCAAATAGATACTGATCCCAATAACAGCTTGTATTGTAATTCTATTGACACTCATATTTTGGTATCTGGAGAGTGCACATCAGCTTGATATTTTATTGCCAACTGCTAGTGTCTCCACTGTGCCTCCACCTTATGTGCATTCGCACACTCTTCGTCCTCGAGACCTTAAAAAAGGAGGGAGTTATCATAACAACACCCTCTTGATGATTATGAACGCCACACGTGCCATTCTAAATAAGACCAATTGTTGGATATGTTCACATCTGCCACAACAGGGGGAAATAAGATTGGGCTGGTATATACATCCTCTCCCTCTAACTACTGCTTGTTATGCTTCACTTAGGGCATTATTCTTTTGCAGGTGGACCGATAGTGCCACTGGAAATTTTGATGGGACTAATCTCAATGAGTTTGAAAAACGAGTTTTAGCACCTTTAGGATGGTCTCTGTTTGCAAATAGGAGCAAGCTAAACGTTGCTTCTATTAGGCCTTCTGATAGACCTTTGCAATCTATGATTACCTTTAAAATGGCTCCCGTATGTAATAGCGATGCTATGCCTTCTTCCTATACCATTAACCATAGTCCACACTCTGTTCCATTTTGCATGCAAAGAGAGGGTTCCCAGCCAATTGGTACATTTGAGGGTTGTATGAACAGTGCCGTACTAACTAGTGAGGATAGACCTCTGTATGTTGGAGATCCCGTTTACTTTATTTGCGGTAATTAAGTGTATCCATGGTTGCCAAGAGACTGGGAGGGTACTTGTTATTTAGGAATACTGTTGCCAAGTGTATATGTTGCCACCACTGCTGAAGTTTCTAGAACTCGTAACAGGTGGGATGAGGATGGTGACACTCCCTCACTTATTCTGGGTGACATTGCTAAATCCTTTGTACCATTTTGGGGACAGATAATAAACTCCCAAGATATTAGAAAATTAGCAAGGGTTTTAGAGAAAACCATCAATGAAACCACTGACATCCTTTATAACATGACATTAGAGCAAAAGGATACTAGATTAGTGGCTCTCCAGAATAGGATGCTGCTAGACATCATTCTAGCTGAACATGGTGGAGTGTGCAAAATGGTGGGATCTGCATGTGGGGTTTTGGACCCGATTCCTCCCCCATCATATTTAAGACAATAAAGAAATTGCACACCTTGAGTACTGAAGTACACGTTCCAGAGGGAAACTGGGATATTGGCACATGGTTCAGGGACTTGTTACGATCATGGGGCTGGAAAACCTTTTAAGTCCTAATGGTGATCCTTGGCATTGTACTGTTTTGCCGTTGTTGCATACAGTGTCTTTGTGTCATCTTTTCCATGATAGGGGGAAGTTGTGCACTAGCAGTTGGTAAACTAGAACCTAAGACACGTAGGCCGGGAAAAATTACTAATGCCTTGGTAATGCAGGACATCGCCATAAAGGAATTAATGGCAATCAATGTTTTTGAAGATAGCGATTCAGGATGCTATGATGATGATACGTGGTTTTTGGATGATGCTAATGTTTGAGTAATGCTCTTGGTTTAGGCCAAAAGGAGGGTTTGTAAAAGTATATTTTGAATGTATACTACCTGATAGTAAACGATTGGCCTATGCACATTTGCATCACACTATAAATTGCATTGAATGAACCTGAAACAAGCTGACTACGCCGCCATTTTGAGTTATCCGCCATTTTGATCGCCTCTTGCTTTCTGTCCCATGTTTAGAATTGTGTTTTTGGCTCCAGCAGAGCAAAATGAAGTTTGTACTGTTTCCTTGATGTCAACGTAGATAAGAATGTTGAAGCTGCTAAAGTGGATTGTTTGTCTTACATTGAGAAACCTTGGAGTTAAACAAAAGCCATACTAATCAATAATTTAGATACCATCTGTTCCAATAGTGCCTTCCCCATTCAAACAGCAAAGTAGAATGATGAATAGTTGAACATGCTCTTCTTGCAGAAATCTTTGTTTTCTATCCTTGAAACTAAGCTGACTTTAAAATCAAGAACAAATGATAGACAAATTTAAGCGAGCAAAATAAGAAATGTTACCTTTGTTTCTTTTATATGGAAAACATGTGAAATGTTTAAAGGAAAACAACAAACTATTCAAAGATGTTTAAGCATTAGACTTAGTTATGTGGATAAGCCATGAACCCTAGGTAAATGTATTACACGAAGAGGAGCTGGACGATGTGTCCGGAATTGTGGAAAACCTGTATAAATACGTGTGTTTTTGAAATGTCCAGCACTCTCTCATCTCATGGTGTCTGCTTGCACACATTGCAGGGTGTTGGGAGCCAGACAGTTGCCTGTTAATAAATGTACATGGTACCTTTTTACTCGTGACTGGCATATTTCTATTACATGGTAGTATGCCTCGATATTCTTTAATCTTTCATAGGGTGGAATTAGAGCTAGTCTCTTTTCTGTACAATGTGGACTTTAATTGACTTCAAATGTAATGTCTAGAAAGACCAGTTCCTCTCTGCTGGTAGTGGTAGTTAGTTGTAAATTCATGACATTATCATCAAGGATATTAATATATTGGGAAAGGCACTCCTCAGAGCCATCCCATATAACAAAAAGATCATCTATGTAGCGATACCACATCACTATATGTTGTGTGTATGGCTCCAATATATATACATATATATATATTTTTTTTTATGTATACAGTTAAAAAAACTTTTACATATTTATAACGAAAACAAAATATAATTAAAAGAAAAGTAATGTCATTAAAGAGATATCTGTGGTATTTCCATGTACCTATTCTAAAACTATACAAATTTATGTCAATAAATTATTTCATATCAATGACATAGTATTTAAAATCAGTAAAAAATTAATTACATATAATGAAATTACACATATTAAAATAAATCAACAAATCCCAATAATCAGCAGGTCTCGGGTCTATCTAGCTTCCCAGTTGCACACACTCCTTTCCACACCTGGAAGAATGCTATTTGCAATTCCTTACCCTCCGAATTTAGACAACAACTCCAAAAAGAGTCAGTCTTTACACTGTCCACATTTGCTATGTATATTCCCAGGAATCAGATGTAAAGTGGGCATGGGCTCGGCATTCAGTTAGGACATGTCGTGCAGATTCCTTTTTGTCAGTGATTCACATTAACAAAACATTCTATTTTCCTTTATGATGTTCAAGTTTGGCCCGATAATTTCCAGCAATGGGAGCTTATTCAGCCTGAGCAGTAACAGGAACCATCGCAAAGCTGATGATGGGCAGATTCTCAAATATATTTATGGGGTTTCAAATCTTTTTACTAAGTACAGCATCACAGGGCTATAGTTTTTTGATGTAACCATGTGTGCATGATTCCTTATCCAATCCCAGTGTTCCAGATTTAGGGAGAAATCCTTTTTTAACAAAAAGAAATCACCATCCCAGTCTGGCTTCCAATCAATATCCATGAAAGCCCTATTAACTAGGGTAGCAAAGCTGCATCTCGTTTGTACTTCGCTTTCTTTTCCCAGCAGTTTTAATAGTGGGCAAGTGGAATGTGCATGTGACTTGATATACAATAGGCAGCATCTTTTCAATAATTTAGCAGTTAACAACCCTAGCCTAATTTCCAACATGATTAACTCTCTAGCTGTACTAGGACCCAGACAAAGAATACTCCTGCTAAATTGTCCCTCTATTATCTTTAACCAGGACATCTCCTCAAGACACAAGGCAACAAGCCCATATAGTTTAGTGGGGCAGAAACTTTGTTTGTACAGGGCCAATATTCCATGCATGCTATAGTCGGAGACGTGGTTGATACATCTATGTATCATTAGCGAAGAGGTGACTGCTTTGTGCTTTTTATCTAATATTACTGCAGCATAGTCACCTCTAGTCGATAATTCACAACCCAAATATTTGTATTGTTCCACATATTTAATTTGTCTTCCTACTATCTACATCAGTAAATTAACTGCTTATTTACTTGTAAAATGCATCAACTTGGTTTTGCCATAGTTGATTTTTAAGCCATGATCCATGGCATACTTCTCAAGCAAATGCAGAGATGTTTTTAAGCCTGAGTAGGTGTGATCACATACAACAAAATCACCTGCCTATGCCAGGAAGTAAACTTTCTCACCAGCCACTCTAGGAGAGCAGGAATTCACCCTGCTCAATCAGTCTGGGAAGTTAGCCAAATACATATTAAAGAGTGAGTGGGGGGAGGCCAGCAGGCAACCCTGCTTCACCCCTCTATATGTTTCTATTGGTCGCGTGATGGCACCACTACTGTCTATTCTCACCTGTATGGTTGTGCCCGGCCTCATAAGTCTCTGCACTGCAACCAACAATACTCCTGGGCAACCATAACCTTTCATCTTTGTCCATAGTTTCGCCCTATCAATATCAAAAGCTGACTCTAAATCAATCATGGCCACATATAAGGAGGGGTTGCCCTTGGTCTTAGCTTCCCTTGAGAGTAGGTCCATAAGGTGAATGCATTGTATCCTGCCTGATCCCCACCTAAAACCCATCTGGAATGTTCCAAGCAAGTTTATGCTTTTTGTCCACTTTTCAAGGGAATCTAATATAAGGAATGCACACGTCTTGCCTGTAACATCCAGCATGGCAAGTAGTCTAACATTGGGATGATGGCTTCCCGTGGTGCACGAGATGCGAAGACAAGGGCACACTTTTGTCCGATATAATCGGAAACAATTTAAAATACATTAAAGGCTTACGTGTTTTTCTGTATGGAGTCACAGAAAGGAATCTTTAACAAATTTAACAAAATGTAATTTTAGAACTGTCTGTTCTCTTTGGTCTTCAAGCATAAATCAATAAAACATTGCCATTGTAATTCACAGTCATTACATTGTATATGGTTCACATTTTTCTGAACACATTATATCAAAAAAACTCAGTTGCAAATCCATCAATTTGAAAAAAAATATATATGTTTAGGTAATATACAAAATCATGCACTTGAATAACTCCAGATATTGTCTGATATCCTGATAGGATTTTTAGTTCACTGTCCTGTATTGTTGTTGATTCTTCTTAACAGAGACAACTTCTATTGTTACATTACGCGTTTCGGGCTGTCTTTTAACCCTTCTTCAGATGTGGATAACAGATCTATTCATTGATTCATCTAAGAGTAATAGAGAATATTTTTGTTACTTTTGTGATTATTTCCTAGTCAGGCATAATAATTTCACGATTCTCTCGGCACTCATTTTAAACCAACCTTTAAGATATGTGTCTAGCCAATGACACAAAGTCTTATGGGATCCCGTCTCGTGTGTTCAGTTTATTTGCTCTTTAGCTGCTACAGTTTGTGTCCGTTCTGTGAAGCGAAGGACACTTTATTTAGTGAGGAGAAGTCTGTATTTACACTGCTTCCTGGTACTGTGTCTTGATGTGACATAATGTGGGACCAGTCGGTGTATAAGCGCTCGGTCCCACTCTTATGTCACATTTCGTTTTGAGATCAAAGGTACTTTCTGTTCTATTCAGAGAAAGGGGAGGAAATAACTCACCACTTTGGCATATCGTTGTATGAACTGGATGCTTAATGGATTGCAAGCGGCTAGTCAGTTCAGAACACTCGATTATAGTGGTCATCTGTCTCTTTGACAACACGTGGTTGTTCCGGATTTGTAACCTTCCTGTGAAGACATATATTAGCTAGATTTTAGTCGGACGTCCGAGAGGATCCTAAGTCTGATAATTGCTTGTTGTTCGCGTTCTTACCGGCGAGTCCTGTGCCTTCCTCTGCTGCTCAGTTCTGTCTCCCTTTGCGTTTGCTTCCTTCTCCCGTGATTGTGTTCCATGTCGCTGAGCAACCGAGTGATTAGTCCTTCTTCTCTCGCTGTTCTCTGTTTGTTATAGGTCCCAATGATGCCGCCATCTTGGGTGTGTTGTTCACAGACTGTAACTGACTAGAAAAGTCATTTGAGATCTGGTTTAAACAGTGATGATTTATCAAAATTCACTAATTGTGGATTTAGATATACTTTCGTATGTTTTCAAAATGGCAACCCTTCACTTTCCATTAGCTATGTAAGAATGTAGATGGGTTTCTTTCATAGAAAACATGTTAGATCCCATTCATGGTTCATACCATGAGGGTGCATGCTGTCTAATTTTTCAATCCAGTATATTTCCCGCTGCTGCAGGCGTTTTATTATATTACCACCTCTTCTGGGTAGTGTTACATTTTCAAGGATGATAAATTGGATCTGGGCAATTGAATGTTTCAATTCTTTAAAATGTAGTGACACGGGTGACTTAACTGATTGTTGCCTGATGTTTGATTTGTTTTCCACCCACCTGGTTTTCGCTTTTCTGCTGGTAAATCCAACATAATACATTCCGCATGGGCATGGGCATGGGCATTTGATCCCAAAATCTTTTGATACTGTTGCTTTGTTGAGAGTAAGTCGTAACATAAACCAATTCTGTCTCTGTATCAAAAGAATTATCAAGAAACATTGGAAACTATTAAACATGGATCCAACATTGTCAGCATTATTCCCTAATCCACCACTATTTGCATACAGCAAAAGTAGATCCATACGGGATCACCTAATCAAATCAGATTTTGGTTACGAAAAAATCTCTCAAAAAACCTTCAAGGGAACAATTCCATGTAATAATTGTAACTGTTGTAACAGCGTGATCAAAGGAAACTACATCAATCATCCACGTCAAGGACACAAGATCGCACTTACCCACACATCCGCATGCGACACGATGAATGTGATATATGGGATAAAATGCCCATGCGGAATGTATTATGTTGGATTTACCAGCAGAAAAGCGAAAACCAGGTGGGTGGAACTCAAATCAAACATCAGGCAACAATCAGTTAAGTCACCCGTGTCACTGCATTTTAAAGAGTTGAAACATTCAATTGCCCAGATCCAATTTATCATCCTTGAACATGTAACACTACCCAGAAGAGGTGGTAGTATAACAAAACGCCTGCAGCAGCGGGAAATATACTGGTTTGAGAAATTAGACAGCATGCACCCTCCTGGTATGAACCATGAATGGGATCTAACATGTTTTCTATGAAAGAAACCCATCTACATTCTTACATAGCTAATGGAAAGTGAAGGATTGCCATTTTGAAAACATACGAAAGTATATCTAAATCCACAATTAGTGAACTTTGATAAATATTCATTGTTTAAACAAGATCTCAAATGACCTTTCTAGTCAGCTACAGTCTGTGAACAACACACCCAAGATGGTGGCATCATTGGGACCTATAACAAACAGAGAACAGCGAGAGAAGAAGGACTAGTCACTTGGTTGCCCAGCGACCTGGAACACAATCACGACAGAAGGAAGCAAACGCGAAGGGAGACAGAACCGAGCAGCAGAGGACGGCGCAGGACTCGCCGGTGAGAACGCAAACAACAAGCAATTATCATACTTAGGAGCATCTCGGACGTCTGACTAAAATCTAGCTAATATATGTCTTCACAGAAAGGTTACAAATCCGGAACAACTACGTGTTGTCAAAGAGACAGATGACCACTATAATTGAGTGTTCTGAACTGACTAGCAGCTTGCAATCCATTACGCATCCAGTTCATACAACGATATGCCAAAGTGGTGAGTTTTTTCCTCCCCTTTCTCTGAATAGAACAGAAAGTACCTTTGATCTCAAAACAAAATGTGACATAATAGTGGGACCCAGCGCTTATACAGCGACTGGTCCCACATTGTGTCACATCAAGACACAGTACCAGGAAGCAGTGTAAATACAGACTTCCCCTCACTAAATGAAGTGTCCTTCACTTCACAGAACGGAAACGAACTGTAGCAGCTAAAGAGCAACTAAACTGAACACACAAGACGGGATCCCACAAGACTTTGTGTCATTGGCTAGACACATATCTTAAAGGTTGGTTTAAAACGAGTGCTAAGAGAATCGTGCAATTATTGTGCCTGACTAGGAAATAATCACAAAAAGTAACAAAAATATTCTCTATTACTCTTAGATGAATCAATGAATAGATCTGTTATCCACATCTGAAGAAGGGTTAAAAGACAGCCCGAAACGCCTATGTAAAGATAGAAGTTGTCTCTGTTAAGAAGAATCAACAACAATACAGGACATTGAACTAAAAATCCCATCAGGATATCAGACAATATCTGAAGTTATTCAAGTGCATGATTTTGTATATTACATAAACATATATATATTTTTTTCAAATTGGAGAATTTGCAACTGTGTTTTTTTGATATAATGTGTTCAAAAAAATGTGAACCATATACAATGTAATGACTGTGAATTACAATGGCAATGTTTTGTTGATTTATGTTTGAAGACCAAAGAGAACAGATAGTTCTAAAATTAAATTTTGTTAAATTTGTAAAAGATTCCTTTCTGTGAATCCATACAGAAAAACACGTAAGCTTTAATATATTTTAAATTGTTTCCGATTATATCAGACAAAAGTGTGCCCTTGTCTTCGCATCTCGTGCACCACGGGAAGCCACATTCTACATTTAGTTCAGTCTGGTAGCACAGACTTCAACAAGGAGCACCTAAAACTCTTAACCATCACACACTTTATTGAGGAGGAAATATTTAAACTAGCAATTTGGAATAAAAGTGAGTCCACCTTCACAATTCACTCGCCAAGTAGTCTAACATTCTCAGGTGATGCTCTACTACCCTTCTTAGAGATGAGAACCAATATTGCCCTATGCCACAAATGTGGGATTACCCCTTCTGTGCATACCTTTGTGTATAGTATCTTCAACAATGTTGCCCAAAAGTCTGGCAACCCCTTCAGCACAGCATTCGAGATGCCATTAGAACCGGGTTCCCAGGATTCTTTAGGTGCCCGATTTTTTATTCTATGTCTTCAAGGTCAAAGGTCACTCCAAAACCTGCTGTTGGTCAGCAGTGTTCTAATTCATTCTGTTTAGGTGCCTTAAAGGTCTTACTGATATACTCCACTCAGATTTGTTCTCCTATGCCACAAATGACTTGTTTTGCTTTGGGAGCGTTAAACGTTCTTAACAGTTTCCACATTTTCCTAGTGTCTTTACCTTTAACTACCTAAAGCAAATATTGCCATTGTGCATTTCTACTTGC
Organism: Ambystoma mexicanum; assembly: GCF_040938575.1. Classification (NCBI taxonomy): domain Eukaryota; kingdom Metazoa; phylum Chordata; class Amphibia; order Caudata; family Ambystomatidae; genus Ambystoma; species Ambystoma mexicanum. The sequence continues at coordinate 136,769,353 of NC_090941.1, read as the reverse complement.
CATAAACCATACTATGAACCAGATCCTGTATTTATTTTTCACCTGCCTTTTTGCCTGCTCTTTGTTGTGAAAAATCAGCTCCACTTTTTCTATAAAACGAAGTTCTGCTCTCATTGCTCTTTTTTCTCTCTTATGGTTCTATTCTTATGATGCCTAGAATCTTGTTGCAATATGATTGAGTAGCAGTCCTTCTGCGTAGCCAATTTCCTCATGTTCTCTTTTATCCATACCTATATTTCTTCTGCTGAGATATGTTCTATTAAACGGGGAATGATAGTTACATTTCTACTGGCATTTTACCTTTTTAAATTTTTTATCTGGGCAAGTGACCCTATTGCCGGCCGTGATTACATCTAGGTCACAGGTCATGCCCACCTCTCCCCTTGATGACTTGCCTGCCAGTGTGAGTGTTAACATAGCATGATCGCTAAATTTGTTTGCCGTAATTTCTAGCTTTCTAAACAGGGGGTCATTTAAATGTTACAAAAGAAGTCATCTAGTCTGGCTACCTTGTGGCCATTTTTCCAAGTATCTCTGGCTGGTCTATCTCCCATCACACGGCAATTAAGCAAATAATAGTCCCAATCTCTTAATGCTTCAGCCCATAGTTTCCCCTTCAAAGTGAAGCAGTTGTCACCCATTTCGGGTAGACTATTCAAAAAATCAGTTTCTAACAATTCAATTTTGCAAGTGCAGCGAGTGTTTAAATCTGCAGTGTGATCTGTTTGCCTCTGTGCAGGGTAGTTATTTCACATATGATTTCTTCCACTGATTCTATAAAGGAAGTGGTATTTGTCATACAGGGAGGATCATATACGTTTATGATGGTAGAATTTACTCCAGAATTAGGGAAGGTAATTCTCACTGCCAGTACAAAAGGTGAACCCTTTTCTAAGTTAATTCTTGTGGCCTGTATTGAGTTTCTGGGCCTCATTACGAGTTTGGAGATGGCCATGGACCTATTAGCTCCATGCCTGCCGCCAAACAGGGCTCCTTTACCGGGTTCTCAGAATGGGGAATTACCGGTCCATTCCGAGTTCGGAGGGCCCGGTAATTCCTCCCTCTGGGAACCCGGGCCCAGACCTTCCCCATTCCCATCTGAGCCCCCATAGGGCTCAATGGCAATGGGAGAGGGAACTAACAACGGGCCGATTACGACCGGCCCGTTGTTAGCTCCCTCTTCCCCTCGCGGGACCCGGTAAGGACGCCTGGTTTTACCACGGGACCTCGTAATTTCACGGGAGGGGTTTAACAGGTCCGCCTCCATTAGCGGAGCCCATTAACCCGTTCAGCGAAGGTCATAATGAGGCCCTTTGACTCCAATGATGAGTCCTCCATAAGGTCAGCCTCTCAATTTCTTTTCTGCCTTTCTTTGGAATATCTGGAATCCATCTATACTCAATTCTGATAACAGCCAGCATTCTTGTAGTATGAAAATGTCCTGCTTCAACAATATTCCCTAAGAACATTCCGCGGCCAACATATGGGTAAAACCACGGGTATTCCAAGAACCCAGCTGCCAATTTCAGTTAGCCATAACGGCTTGTTGGGTGCTGTTTTGAACAACACAATATAACACATTTAATGTATTTTCTTGTAGTGTAGTCATAGTGTTCTTTTCCCCCAAATTGCTAGTAGTAGCCTTTAGCACTTTCCGTAGATTCTCCGCTGGCGGGCTCACTGTAGCCGTTGGTTCGGTTGCTTCTATCACTGCATCCAGTTCATATCCCAACTTGTGGTATTTGGATATATAAAGTCTCACCAGATTTGCAGTTTCAGTCAAGATGCAGTGTACTCTGGTGCATTGCTACCGACAGTTTTTGATAGGTTCACAATATTCAAAGTCCGATGTGTCTAATATTCTTAAAGGCAGGATTTTCTGTGTGAATTTTAAGCAATCCCTGCTCTTATTGTGAGGTTTTTGTTTCGTGGCCACATGTTTGATGCATTTTATAGTGAAAGTCGGCTCATTACTCGCCATTATTCCCGCAGGAAGCCTATTGTCGAAAGCAGTGGTATCTGGCAAATTTAATTGCAACTGGTCCCTCTTTATGGCCGGTATTACTCTGACCTTTTGAATGGCATGCACACTCACAATAGTCAGATCATGATTTGACAAGGTGCTAATGTCGGTGATCTCATTCCCTACATTTTCACTTGCACTTTGCTCATTCACTAGCCAGCTCGTTAATGTGCCCTTTAGTGCACCATTTCTCTTCTTCTTCTTCTTGTTTATTTTGATTTTATTTTTCTTTAATTGATCTTCAGTGGCCACCAGCTGCATTTTTCCTTTGTTATGTCCTATTTCATGAGAAAACGTGTTTTGAGTACTTTGGTCCTTAAGAGTTTGTGTTTTCTACGTTGTTTCCTGGTTAGGTGAATAATGGACACTTCAATCATATCATTTTCAGTATCCTCGATTACCAACCTGTTAGTGTTACTAACAGTGGTCGTCTGTTCTTTCTCTTGCTGCGTTGCAGTGTTGCATCGATCAAGTTCCACCGCAGTGATTAATTCATCCAAGTCTTTGTCACCATCTACTTCAAGTGGGTTGATTTTGTTCTTAGGCCCACGTATTACTTCCTCCAGAATGTTACCATTGATACGTAGAAGGACTTTCATAGCAAATTGTATCAATGATAGTTGTGCCTGTATGTCTCCATATGCCACCTCTGCAACCAGAGCCTGCGAGTTGATTGGAGAGTTTGGAACTGTTTCCACTGGGCATAGATTAGGCATGGCAGATAGTCTAAGTGAGGCAACTTCACCCTCTAGAACCGTTGTTATACGGTCAGATGATTTGTTCCTGTCTATGCTTTGCTCCTTATTCCTCTCTTCTTCATTAAGGTCAATTTCAGGCAATTTAACCACTGTTAGGGTATCTCTTAATATTTATCATGATTCTAGCAGGAAATGATTATTGTCCATGGCTGAGAAGGATGGGTCAGGCAAATTGTTCCTGTTAATATTTCCTGCACCCGGCTTCTGTGTTAAATTCGAGCAGTCTGTTTGCAGGCAGTCGGCAGGCTGTATAGCTGGTCCCTTTAAAAAATAACCTGTGATAATGCCAGCAACTGATTCTTCTCTCGATTTACGGGGACAGCTAGTCACTTGTAAATGGTTTTATTTCCTTTTGTGCGAGCATGTGAGCTACTAGTTGCCTGGTCCTTTTTGTAAGGCAGGTTTCTTTTCAAGAAATATTTATTTGTCTTTGCTTGGACTTTACCTGGCATCTTACTTTGTGTGGTATTTGTTTGCATTTTCGTCCCAGAAAACTATGGCAATGTATATACAGTTCTAACGGTGCTCCTACCACTCTACAGCTCTGTTTTCGCAGGGACATACTAGAATACAAGAGCTTAGCTGCTGCCTCCTTACCTCGATGCAATGGGCAGCAATGTGTAGGCTCCTCTCCCCTCTGAACCCGATGGAGCACTTTATATCACTCCTGATTCACTCTGCGTTCGCTCTGCGAAGGAGTTAGGGTTTTTAGGGCTAGCTTCGACCCACACCAGCAGTCAGTGTAGAAAAAGATTCCTTCAGTTCTGCCAACACCAACATCTGTAACACTCCGCGTTCGCTCCACAAAGGGGTTAGGGTTTTAAGGGCTAGCTCCACCCCACAACAGCAGTCAGTGTAAAAAGACTCCTCTGCCAACGCCGACACCAACACTGTTTAATACTCACGCTTCAATATATAGTACACGGCATGCAGTAGCGGCTGTGTCGTTATGGTTAAGTTACTCAACCCATAGGAAGAGCACTTTTTGGGCAGCTAATGACTTTGCCCACCTAGGTGAATCCTCACATAACTTTGCAAAAAAAAGTATATGGCCCGGTCAGATTGATTCTGCTAAGTTTGGTGAGGTTCTGTGCAGGGGGAAAGGTATAGGGGGGTCCCACAATGTGTGGTTTTTTCCATAGATGCAATGGAACAAATAATGTGCTCCCACCTACAGCCCAAACCGCTGGACGGATTTTCATAAAATGGGCGGCAGAAATGGCGGCTTGGTCCTGAAAGTGTTCTTTTGTGAATTTGGTGTAAATATGTCCAGTATCTTTTTTTAAAAAGGCCCAAAAATACGTCCAAAATATTTAATGATATCTGGGTTTGGTCCTCAAACTTACACACTGTTCGATCTGCAGACGGGTCTCCGATTGGTAAAGAAGGCGCTGTGATTTCTGTGGACATCTGACACGCCCGTTGATTGCATGGTGAAAAGCGTGGAAATGACAATGAAGAGGACCAAGAAGATAAGGTAGAGGAAGTGCCTACCTCCAGCACCCAGAGAGAATCATGGATGTGGCAGTTCTTTACCACGGTTGGGAATGTACCAAAGGCTAAAGCTATCAAAGTGAAATGCAATGAGTGCCACCTTGTACTCAGTCGCACACTACGTGGACAGAACTCCTATGGGAAGCGCACGCCATGTTGGATTCGCAGTAAAAATATATTTTAAAAAACACAACATTGCACTTGTTAAACTAATGAAACAATCTCTAGGGAGGTATGGAGTGATGAGGATGGGATGGGATATGGCCTTAAAAAGCCCAAAAAACGTGTGGCTTAATAACTCTGATGTCAACTCAGATGTCCTGTGAAGTCTGCACACATGTGAGATGTTTGGGGGCATCTATGCCTATTTGTGCATTACATGGTTGGTGAAAAGCAGTTTTTAGATGGCTTATACCTTTGGCGCCACTCAATGAAACTGCATGAACATTTTGGAATTTCATTCTAGACCGGCCTGTGAATTGTTCTGCAAAGAGTGGTGCTGTTTTGCCAAGAGGGAACAAAATTAGAGGTGGGGTCCCAAAATATTTTCAAGGCTTATACATGTGGTGCCATTTGACGAATCTGGACAAAGGTTTACCAAAAGGTTTTAGACCTAGATATTAATTTTTTTGCAAGGTTTGGTGGGATTTTGTCAAGAGAGGTAAATTAGAGGGGGGTTCTAAACATTTTGGCTTATAACTTGTTGCCGTTTAATGAATTTCCTGAAAGATTATAGACCCAACCTTGAATGATTCTGCAAAGTCTGAATGAATTTTGTCAAGTGGGGGCTAAATTATATAACAATTTTATGTATGTATAATTTGACACTTTAACATGCAGAAAACTCGTGCATGGAAAACTCGTGCATGGAAAACTCGTGCATGGAAAACTCGTGCATGGAAAACTCGTGCATGGAAAACTCGTGCATGGAAAACTCGTGCATGGAGCATTGGCAAGGACCTGAAAGCATGGTTTTGCAATTGTGTCAGTGTTTATTTTTTGAAAAGTGTCATAATGTAGGTACAAAAAATAGTGATATACCTTTGGTGCATGAGGTATAGCCTGTGGCCATGGGCAGTGGCCAGATTGACAGTGTCATGCTCAAAGGCCATGACCCGGTCAATCTGGCTATTGCCCATGACCACGAGGGACCAGCAATGGGGTTAAAGTGGGCATGGTCACCAGGGACCGGGTATGTGGTAAAGTCATTCGAAATTGGGATAGGTTTGAATGGGAAAATATATTCTGCTTGTGGGTGCAGGTTGAAATGCTGGATGGGATTGCAGCAATTATGCACGAGGAGGGTCAGCAAGAACTTGAAAGTATGGTTTTACAAATAAATCCTGTATTTAAAACAATTGAAAATGTGAAAATGTAAGTACACTACATAGTAATATAACATTGGCGTCTGGGCAATGGGCCTGGACAACAGCAAGAAGAAATGTGTACTGTAGTTTGCTTATTGGTGCATGCAGAATGGCCGAAGCGGTAGGTTTGAATGGGGAAAAAAAATGTCTGCTTGCAGTTACAGCCTGCAGTGGTTGACTAGATAGAACAAACTTGTGCGATGAACGTTACCAAGGACCTGAAAGCATGTTTTTTTTAAATATTTCTTGTGATTTATTTTTCCAAAGTGTTACAATGTAGAAGAAATATGAGTGATATGCATTTGGTGTCTGGGTGGTGGGCCTGGCCCTCGGCAAACGCAAATTTGTACTCTTGTTTGCTTATTGGGGAATGCAGCATGGCTGATGCTGTTTTGCTTTTGCTTGACCACAGGAAGGGACCTCGAACCCACGTCTCCTTAAACCCTAACAAAACGAGTTATTGGACTCAGATAAGCAAGAAATCCCACTTACAACAATAGTTATAAGAAAAACAAATGGCTCGTTACAGGCCTTTTATTCACACCTTATACATACACACATAACTAACACCTAACATATAGTAATTTGTACATAAACATAAATAAAATGCATCACCGTTCTAATAGTTGCAGAAGACACCTTAATCTCAGCCACCTCAACACTGCTTAGTCCCAGAGTAGGTAGGCAGAGAGAGATCACTCGTGCTAACGGGGTCTGGAGCAGAGCGTCCTTCCTCTCAGCGAGACTGCACCACCCGGGGGCCCCAATTCTAACTGCCTTTCCAAGAGGAATACCTCTTCTCTTTATGGGGGAGTCTCCGCCTTTCTTGGTATGACTGCCCTCTGCCAAAGAGCAGATCACAAGCATAGGGAGCAGAGAGCGGAAAGATCCAGCTAGAAGTGGGAACATCCTGCTTCCCTTCCTTGCCTTCGTTCCCAGTACCCCTTATCACTGAACCTGCAGAGCGCTCCGACTCCCTTTCTGCCTCGTCCTTCAGCGGACAATACAACATCTATTCTCCACAATTAGTTTATGTGACATCATTATGTGACCTTGCTTCTGCTGCACAAATGCACGTTTACTGAGCCACGAAAATGTAGGCTTTCATCGCGGTAATGGAAGTGAATGTGCAAAAGGGCTGCGCGCCGGCGCCATGTTGCTTTTAGCTCTTTCTTGCACATAAGCACTACAGAAGCCCATGCCCAATGGATTTGGAGACTGGCCATTGCTGCTAGCCATGAACACTGGCCATTGGTTACATTATTAGGGTATAGTAGACACTGAGCGAGCATGCGGGGTAGTTGCAGTGAATAATAAGTGTGGTTTGGTTGGGCTGGGGTCATGGTTGAGCCTTATGCTGTAAGCAATTGAACAAGGACTTGCATCCCCAGCATGCACTGCTGATACCAACAATCACAAGTATGTTTTGCAAAAACAATATTTTTCTTAAAGGACGTTAATAGTTCTTTCATATATATGAAAAGAGTAATTATTAATAACTTATTTACAGTGATGTAACACAATGAAACATTTTCACAGATGTTACGGTTAAGATGCATCACACCCTTGGGACACCTCTGCTCGAGTAGTTAGCCAGTGGCATCCCACCTTGGCAGGCCCTGGCATTTGCCTCCTGGGGTCTCATGAGCACTTGCTCATCCATACTGCCCCTTCTATTCATGCACTTCTCTCACTCAACAATGCATATGTGCATTTATAAGAGTACTGTGTAGAATGTCTTTCTATAAGTAAGGGGAATGCAGATGCAAAAGATTTGTAGAAGATTGTTACGTGGCACTTGGTGTGTGGAAGCTTAATATGGTCATAGGGTTATATGTACAGTTTTGGAAGTGATTGGTGGATGGATGTGTTATTGTTTGAAAGCAGGCATTGAGGGATTGTTACAAATATAAAATTTAAAAGGCACCATTGCTGCCCTGTGCGATGGTGTGAACGTGCCACCCGGGTCTTTTAACGATTCATGGCCTGGAAAGTGAACTTTCGAGACCGCAGATAGTTATAAAGGTCCATTCATTATGGTCCTTAGGGTATGTTAGAGAAAGGTGTAATAGTTTCTGCCCTTTTATATTTTTCTCTAGTATACAATTGTCCATTATTTCCATTAGCATAACAAAAAATGCTAATGAAAATATTGGAGAATCTTATTGAGTGTAACCACTTTACTGAGAAATGTAAAGTACATGGAGTCTATAAGATACGTTTTTTGTTTCAATTTTTAACTGTGAAAGGTGGTTCCTAAAGGTACCTTTTTCTTTGGCGTTTCTTTTTTTTTTTTTGCAGGAGCGGTCAGAAAGTAAGGTGGGGAGGGAAATGAGGAAAGATGTACCAACCACAAATATGGAGGGGCAGGTGGACAGGGGAAGATGTTGAGTGTGTTACATCAAAGGTCGGAGCAGTGTTTCTCATGCTCCTTGATTACAGCTTCAAAGCACTTCGAAATTGCTTCCCCTTGCAGAGTGGTGTGTTGCAGTATATGCAAAGTACCCTATCTCAGTAAGCTATGGATCAACAAACACTTTTATTGTTTGCAAGGTAGCTGGTGGGATTTTGGATCCCACAGAAGTAGGCTGTGTGGTTACAGTATTGGTTGAGGAAGATGAGGTGGTGGAAGACGGCCTACTACTTCTGAAAAAAATAAAAAAACGTTTCTGAGAGCATTGCAGAAGTTGCACTCAGTGCATTTCAAATTGGTAGCTTTAGCCTTTGGTACATTCCCAACAGTGGTAAAGATCGGCCACACCCAAGATTCGCTCTGGCTGCTAGAGGTAGGCACTTCCTCTACCTTATCTTCTTGGTCCTCTTCATTGTCTTTCGAATTAGTGCACTTCTTTTGTTGTGTAGGTCCTCCAGTTGGTGGTGGTGGTGGCTCTTGGGGGTTTGGGGGAAGAATGCAATAGATGATGCCATCTTAAAGATAAATAGCAGTTTTGATAATATTCTTCCAAGTATGTGCTGTGTGCTAGATTGTTAATGGATAATGAGTAAGAATAGGTGTACGAGCTGTGCAAGGGTACATTTTGAGCTTCAAAGTTCCTAGATGAGCTGGAACACTCAGATATCACTAATTATTTTGTACCTAATTTTGGCCACTTTTAAAAAGAACTACTGGACGGAGTTACACCAAATTTACAGAAGCACTCTTTTGTGACCAAGCTGCCGCTCCTGCTGCAGATTTGGTGAAAATCCGTCCAGCGGTTTGGGCTGTAGGCATGAGCAAATTATCTTTCCATTGCATCTATGAGGAAAAACACAGATTTTGGAACCCACCCTGTAACTTTGCCCACCCCCACTCCTCCGGACAAAACCTCACCAAACTTATCAAAATCAATCTGAGGCAGCCATATACCTTTTTTTATGAACTTGGGGACACACTCGTACCAGGCTATTTCCTTGTTATATTCCTAGAGGATTGATATCATGGTCCCACGTATTATTTGGAATGTATCGGGAGTCATGGGATGATATAAAAACTTACGACACATAGGTTGCCCATGCACTGTGAATTCTATGTTGTGGCATCACTTAGGTCTTAATGGTCTGCATTTATATGGTACGATGCCCCGCTGTGAACATCTCTAGCTAGCTATTTGCGCATTCACTATGCACTTTATTGCCTTAATGATATTTTCTTGATAACATGCGCCTATGCCGCTCTGTTACTCAAGCGGAAATGCACAAGCACTTTAGCATGATGAAGTATGTTGCACAGCACTATGCAATTTAGAGGAGCATGTACATTAGACGCAACAATAATTTGTAATGTTCCACTCTTTCTCCTTTGATGTACTATGCCCTAGATGGATCCGTCACGGGTCTGCTCCATTATGCTTGCAGCATTGCACTATGCACTTTATCATTATGATGGGTGTTGCACAGCACTATGCACTTTAGATGATTTTGCACATAGGGAGCTATAGCAATTTGAGATGTCCTACCCCACGAAGCAATTTGAGATGTTTTTCCCCACAAAGCATTATGTCACAGATGGACCCGCGATGGAATCATATTAGCATAATCCATGGAAATAAATTTGATTTTGTGTCCGATGATATTGTGGGTAAGTACCTCAGGTTGCTTGGTGATCCAATGGGGAATCATAATGTTCACACGTGTTCACAAGACGAAATTAAGTTTAACGAAGGACTAGAATCATACACCATTATGGGAAAGCAAGTATTAATGGTTAGCCAGTTGATTATACATACAATATGGCAGACAGGTAAATGTTACCACATGAGTCCATCCACTATGTTTACCATGTCGTTCACCTGTTCCTTTTTAAATGCGCACTGTTTTAATGGCCAGTTGATGCGATCAAGCGACAAGCAAGTCGCGAAATGTGTCATGCTGCTAAACCTTCGGGTTTCATTTCTGTGGAAATGGGAACTTCATTTCTGTGGAATGGGAACTATCATATTAAATACAGTCAGAGAGTCATACAATAGCACTCCCCCTGGGTGGTCCAGCATGTGAATCATGACTTCAGCATCCAAAAATTACACTCAATGGCATTCCAGGTGAATGTGCATGCTGCATTGTAACACCACTGGGCTCTAGTATTAGGGCGTCTATAGGAAGTCAGGGGATAGTTACTGTCACCCCTAGATGGGATAAGCATCATGTGATATCTTGATGCATGGTGTGAATGGAAGTGAATTGAGCAGGGTCTGCCTGAACTTACCCAGCAACCCATTCTCTCCATATTCTCAAACCTTGATCTGTCATGCAATGGAGGAGTGCTGATAGATAAAGGGCCTCATTCTGAGTGTGGCGGTAAGGGGTTAATGGCGCCGGTAAGGGTGCCGGTGCCGTTAACCCCTTACCGCCGCATTACAAGGTCCTTTAGCGGGTCCCGCTAAGGGCGGCTGGTAAAACCGCTAAAAGACCAGGGAGCTAACAACAAGCCTGTTATTAACGGGCCCGTTGTTAGCTCCCTCCCCATTCCCATTGAGGCCTATGAGGGCTCAAATAGGAATGGGGATGGCTTCCCTGAATGGGGAAATACTGGGTCCTCCTAGGTTGTAATGACCCTGGAACCTGGGCCTGGTGCTATTAGCACCATGGCTACCTCCAACCTCGGAATGAGGCCCAAAGATATTATGCGTAGATCCTGGATAGTTGGCGTTCGTATTCAGGATGATGTTTGCAGCATCACACATCATCTGTGCATTTATGGAGCAAATGTTTATCGGATTCCTGTACAAGTGTTCTGTGTCTGCCAGGGAGTGTATGTGGGCCACATGCAAACAGTCAATGGCACCACACTCCCCTGGGAGACCCTCTATGTCATAATATACCCTCACTATGCCAACCCTTGTGCTTGCATTTAGGGGAATTGTGATATGTTGTCTGGCTGATGAAAGGATCACTTGTGAGTAGTGAGAGATTCCCAAGGTGATGCCATTGGTCCTCTGAAAAGACCCTGTGGCAAAGCAATGCAAGGCTTACAATACCATGACTAGTGGTGGTATGCCATGGACATACAAGTTGCTCAGCTCGGTTGACTATTGTAATTTGATGTATTTTGGTCAGCCACGGTATCTTGTTTATCGGCTCCAAATGCTTCAAAATGCTGCTGCCAGAGCTATCTTGCATCCTCCACCTCGGACACATCTATCTCTGCTTCTCCGACAGCTTCATTGGCTGTCGGTTGGGGAACAGATTCTCTTTAAATCGACGGTATGTTATGTTACTTTGCATTTATATAGCGCCTTATGTACCATTGGTATGGTCTCAAGACGCTGGTAGGTTGAACACCCTCGGGAACCGAAGCGGTAGGGATTTACCAGTACCGGTAAAATACCGGTACCGGTAAATCCCTACCGCCTTACTACGAGGTCCCTTTGCGGGTTGGGGGATTTAACGCCTGCTTTTAGCAGGCATTAAAATCCAACCCGCTAAGGGACCTCAGAGCTAATTACGGCACCGCAAAATTGCGGTGCCGTAATTAGCGCCTTCCCTATTCCCATAGAGCCCTATGGGGCAGAAATGGGAATGGGGAAGGGCAATGGCGGAAAGGGGATTTACCGCCCCTCCAAACTTGGAATGGGGCGGTAAATCCCCTTTCCGCCAAGGCGGTGCCGGTATTTTACCGGCATGAGCCATGGCGCTAATAGCTAATAGCGCCATGGCTCACTGCCTACCGGGAAATGAGGCCCCAAGTCAGTAGAGAGACATAGAGGGAGTCAAAACGTGCGTGTGAGCACCGGATATGTGTGCAGCTGGTGTGGCATTCGTGTGATAGCTGCTTCTTAGTGGTAGGTGTGGTGGTTGAGAGATCAAGAGTATGGGCCTCATTACGACCCAGGCGGTAAGGGGTTAACGGCACCGTAAAAGGTGTTGGCGCCGTTAAACCCTTACCACCTAATTACGAGGTCCCTTTGCGGGTCCCGACCTGAACGGCTGCTTTTACCAGCCGTTAAGGAAGGAACCCGCAAAGGGACTTTCGAGGTAATTACAGTACCACAATTTGCGGTACCGTAATTACCGCCTTCCCCATTCCCATTGAGCCCTATGGGGGCAAAAATGGGAATGGGGAAGGGCCAATGGTGAATGGGGAATTACCGCCCTGCCAACCTTGGAATCAGGCGGTAATTCCGCCATGCACCATCACGGAGTTGGTAAAATACCGGCGTCAAGCATGGTGCTAATGGTGCCATGGTTAACGCCAGGGTCATAATGACCCCCTCTGTGTTTGTTCTGGCAGGTTGTTATCCAGACCGATTCTGGCTGCGTTAGGCCTGAGGAGAACGCCTACACTGGAGGATGTGTAACCAGCAGTGATTAGTTAGAGTGATGGGGAGTATGAGGCAAAATGATGGTATGAGAACAGCTATACCGAATGGTGTCATAGTATCGCTGTGTTCTAGTTGAGTGGTGGTGTAAAGAAAAGAGTAAGCGTGGAGATGTGATATGGTGGTTTAGGTGCTTGCGATCAAGCCCACTCCAATAGTTCCATGTACTCTCTCCGTTCCATGTACTCCGACTGTTCTACATATTACGACCGTTTGAAGCACTGCAATCAGTTCCATGCACTCCAATCCGTTCCATGCACTCCAATCCGTTCCATGCACTCCAATCTGTTGCATGCACTCCAAGCCATTTTATGCACTCCAACCATTTTATGCACTGCTCCTTTCAATCGTTCTACCCACGTTATCCTTTCTCCATGCATCATCCATCCACATCCGTCATCTTCACACGTTCCATCCACTTCACTGGTTCCACCCATTTCACACGTTCCACCCATTTAACCCATTCCACCCACTTCACCCGTTCCACCCACTTCACCCGTTCCAAACACATCACCCGTTCATCCACCTGCTTCATCTGTTCTACCATTTCACCCGTTCCACCCACTTCACCCATTCTACACTTGTTCATCTGTTCCATCCACATACTTTGCCCGTTCCATCCACATACTTCACCCGTGCCCTCCACATACTTCACCCGTTCCCTCCACATACTTCACCTGTTCCATCTACATACTTCACCCGTTCTATCCAGTTCATCCGTCCACCCAGTTTATCCGTTCCACTCAGTTCATCCATTCCACCCAGTTCATCCATTCCACCCAGGGTGCCAATAAGTATTTATTACTAGGATAGGTTTCCTTACTGTGTTTTTACCAGCTCTATGGCCACCATCAAAAGCCCCCTGCAATTACCAGCAATCAAGCTCCCTTTTATTCCTATGCCCCCCTGATAGCAATACAAAGGCCCCCTGAAGGACGCCCCCCCTCCAGTTTGTTCTCAGAGCCATTTGCTGGAATATGAGGTGCCCATCCCAAGCAAATTCTTGAAAAGCACAGGTTTCTTGAAAGCATACAATTGAAAAGAATTGAGTGTTTCCAGCACACTTGAGACTTGGGTCAGTTTGGCAAAACCCCTCACATTCCAAGAAGCCAAAGTGAACATGTTGGTGCTTCGGTCAACAGCTACAAGCACTATCTTGCTGTTCCCGAGTGCCACGCACGAAGCTCCCTCACCCAGTCGCTGTTTTACACAATGAAGAGATAACAGTGGGCCAATTAACCTGGTTAGCATCCAGAGGTTGTAGGCCCCCTTTTTTGTCCTGGAGGTAACTCGTTCGGTGTTCAAGTCTTGGTTGATACATACAATTCAATAGGTCAAAGGACTGGATACCCGTACTAACAGCTTGTCTTCCCTGCCATGGTGCTTAGTGGGTGAGTGTTGCTTGGGAGGGTGCTCCCAAGTCCCCCAAAGACGGCTTTGCGAGACCATGGCACTTCCAGACATCTGACCAAGTATGTAGGTGAGAAGCTTTTTGCTGCTGATGCGCCCTTAGGGGCCTCAGGCTTTGTCTCCACACCCCAAGTGTCTGGCAAAGTGACCCCTCTATTGCCAGGAAGCATAGTGTCATGCCTGGTCTCACCGTGCTTTCTATAAACTGGGAGTAGAATATCTTCAGGAGGAGTTTGTTCAGTATATTCCATCCCGTGTCCTTCGCTCCCAATCTGCTTTCCTTCTGTCTGTCCCCTGGGTCAGACTGACACGTGTTTGGGGACGTGCCTTTTCTGTGGCGGCCGTGAGATCCTGGAATGATTTACCTCTTACGCTTTGGGCCTCTTCTGATCATCTCGCTTTCCACAGTGCCCTGAAAACTTTACTATTTTAAGCTCTTTGTGCCATTGCCGCTATCCCTCTGCCATTCACCGCCAAGATGCCTCTGGGCGGTCGCTGCCCTTTACAAGTATACTTAACATAACACATTGTGCTTTTTTAAGGGCCCCTCTCACTGTCTCACTATCTCGAGTATGATATGTGGGGGGGAGCAGTACCTCTGGGTGACCTCTTAATCAGTCAGTTGAAATAAGGTAAGCATTACCCTACAGATACTTTCCCTTCTCATTTCCCTCTTCCTCATGAGTCGGTGAAGCAGCACGATGCTTACTGGATCAGCCATTTTGTGGATATGTACCTTTCTCTCTGTGCTTAACTACATACTGTTGTCTTGGCTGTGATTGGAATGAACTGTGTGCATGTTTGGTTGGACAAATCAGTGGCACTTATTTTTGGGCCCCTGGCTCCACATTGTGAAAGGAGCAATTGTTGAATAGCGTTTTTAGAGAATTTCTGGTGGCCAGGTTTTGTAAATCAGGATTTTGGTGCATCTTTACTAACTTTCTGTGCTCACTCCCGCTTTGCATGTCTAATTTGGTGCATTTGCATACTTTCCATCCACTTTGCGCATCTTTTGCGGACAGTTAGCACTCATTGTATAAACTGGTACAGCTCTGAGATGCGCACTTGTGCGAATGAGGTGCATCTATTTCTTGTGCATTCGTGCCGCATCTCAGATTCGCACGTTTTTTACTTGTAAGAATCTGTCCCTATGTGTCTTTGATTTCGTATTCTTTTCACACCAATCAAGTAACAAATGCAATTTGACTTTGATTATTATATAGAACAGGAGGTCTTCTATGGATTTAGAGATGATCATTCAGTCACATTTCAAAGTATATGCCCGTGTGGCTCTGTGGGGGACGTTATTGTTAAAGAACACCTAGACATGGAAAACTAAGTAAGCTTCACCACAAACTGAATTACTTTATCATTGGGGTTTGCTGACTACTATATTTATACGGTTGTTGAGAATCCTACAACACCACCCAAATGTAAATGAAACGGCCTCTGGAAAGCAGAACTTGCCCCTGAGGAAGACTGGGATCCCTTAACTGTATGTGAAGCCAATGGTCGGAGCTAGTGGGGCCTTAAAGAAACTGCCGTTTAAATATTATTATGGCTATTGGTTCCCAATTACTGGAGATTGCTTCATGTTGTCTGGCTATCATGTGCTTAGGACAATGGCTAAAAGAAAGGAAGATCACTGGCGCTCCTGTAGCTAACATAGTGAACCAGGAATGTGCATCAGTAGTGTGATTGGTGTGAAGGATGGCAAATGTGACATGACCGATAGTGAACAAGCGGATGAGCTTGGCAAAACAGATGTATTGCAATGATGTGTTGACTACAGCTGGAGTCATGTTGGCCTATAACATTAAACATGACCTGCTATGTCTCTTTGTTTGTATTATTTGTAAAATGGGTTTTTATCTAATACATCTGTTTTTTTCAATTTATTTTGGATGTATGATTGTATGTAGTGTTGTCTGACTACTGAATGCAATTTATAGACAATGTTTAACCCTGGGGACTATTTCACGAAATGTAGATACCACGGTTTTTCCAAAAACAGTTCTTGGCAGATAATACTGCACTGATTTTATTAAAGTATCTGAGGAGCTCCAGAAGCCATTTTGGATCACTTTGGTCCAATCATTATTCATATTCTCTAATATTAGAATTTCTAACACCTGCAGGTGGATGGGACTGTTATTTCTCTGGCCCAACAATCTAGTCTCTTTTTGTTCAGTGGTTTCCTTTTCATGTCGTCTCCCAGGGCCCACAGCACTCTGACTTGTTTCCAATTGTTGGCCTTGACATTCCATTTGATTACTACTGTAAATAGACTTGGTGAAGAGGAGGTTAAGTATCTACACTGACCTACGTAGCACATGTGAGGCATTACCTCAGGAATTCATGTGGCTTTAGGATCTCTATATTTCCAATGCTGGATTTTTAGACCCTTCCTCTGCCCTTGTTGAAGTGCCTAAAGCGCTTATCTTCCTTGACTCCTTCTCATCGTCCTCATTGTGTTTATGATTTCGCGCTTTACCCTCCAGTAATGCTCACTGACAGGTCACTCTATATCTTATATGGCTAAGGGTACAGTTTATGCAACCTTTCATTATTAGCTGTCTTATTACGTTTCTTTGCTTCTGCAGAACCTGATATAGCTCTTTAGGTAAGTCACATGCTTCATAGAATCAGCCATTGGTTGTCCCAGTTCCAGTCGTAGGATTAGCGGCTGTGACATTTTCCTCCTTCCTATTCAGAAGACATGTTGGATTGTACATTTCAACTATTGGACTGCTCACCAAGATTTTTGATGTCTGCATGGCTTTCGTCCAATTGAGTTGAGTATGCCTACCTATCTTGGTGGTCCTGGGGCAACAACTGCATCTCACTGGACCTAATAATAGTTTTTATATTGAATCTGGGCATTGGTTTTCAACATAGGCCAACCTCCTTCCACAGAACGTATAGTATTATCATCCAACTCCAAACATCTACTATTAGTCCCCACAGTAAATGACTGACTTAATTTGTTGAATCAACCGGAAGGGCACTGCAATCACGTTTTTCAGTGTTGATGACTCTGGGGCATCCAAGGTTTTCAAAGAAATCGAGGAGGCTAAAGACTGGACAAATACAGTGCCCAGCAGCATCAACACTACAGAAGTTCATGCGGGGTCAACCTTCCTATTTCTCATCATTGTCTGCATTACACCTGGTGAGCTCAAGAGTAATTCGGATTTTTCCTTCACTGTACAGCTGCACTGATTTTGGACAGACTTCCATCCTTTGCAAGTATTGTCAGTAGTGCTCCTACTGGAAAGCAGCATTCCTTTCCTTCGTCTATTCCTGATGCGTAATACCCCTGTATTTCTGATGCAGCAAAAAGGGCTATTCTGTGACAGTTTTTGCAGATTTCTGTTTAGAACTCAAGTGCACAGTGAATAAAGTGCAAATTTGTTAAAGTGCAAATGTGCCACAAACTGATTGAACAACGTGTATCGAAAGGATGCTCCCTTACTTTCAACATATTGCGTTTTAGATCAGTTATATGCAAGTGCATTATGCATGAACTATATATGGAATAGACAGGAAAACCTTTGTATACTCTAGATGAGGCTGTCTTTACAAGCCTCTGTCAGCTTATGCCGCTTCTCCACTTCAGAGATCTCATGCCTGCAAGTGCACAGGCAGCTTGCCATGGCTGCTGCTGAAAGAATGGGTGGATACGTAAAGGAGGTGGGTCTTGTTTCAGTTTCAGCTGTTTCTCTAGGCATGTGACAATCTTCCTTGCCTGGAATTACCACGCCTGACCTTACCCCGCCACATCTCATTCAACATGCACTTGCCTATATGTTATTCATTACATAAAAGTGCTTCTAATACTAATGGAGCAAATTCAAATTAAAACTTTATAACTTTCAGCTAAGTTTCATCATGCCAATAAATGACAGTATATGCAAAGATTAATTACTATAGTCCTCAATGGACCAATTCAGGAATCGTTCATGCGGCTCTTGATCTTCAGGCAAGCCTAGGGGGAGGCAAGCCAGGCAGGCATGAGACACACTGTGCACTCTAGAACTGATGTGGTTCGGAGTATCATACTCGAGTGCTCAATTCTATTTACTTCCACGTTATAATTGCGATATTTACCGAAATCCTAATGTTAAAACGTCTTGTTTTCCACAATACGAGTGCCTTGGTTACGAGTACAGATAATAAAAAAGAGCATTAAAGCCGCCTTTCATTGTAGTCTGTCTTGATCAAAACGAGACAGGCTTATCTACAGAATGTAAATACTGGATTGAAAAGACGAAGTGCTGTGCATCTGGGTTTTGCTCGTTGTCTCTTGCCAAATGCTAACTTCTTTCCTACATTCCTGTACTCTTAAGCATGCTTTAACATGGTGCTTTAAAGCTGGTTATACCTGATGTGGGTGAACCACCCTTATAGCTCGTTTTCAATGGAGAACAAAATATAGCTACACATGGCAGCTGTACAGGCGACATTAGTACAGTTCAAGTTTAACTCCCTGCAACGGGGACATTAAGCGTTGGGCATAATTTGTGACAGGAATACCACCAAAGGTAATTACCACTACTTGCTTAAAAATCTGCAGAATGTAGAGTTTACCACAATGCCATTTCGTTTATTTGTTATGCTATCCCTTTCCAATATCATATTGAGGGAGGAAATGGCTATTGTACAGTAATGGTACGTACCACTGCCGTACGTTTTTCAACGCACAAAAAAGAAATGTCTGACCCTTTTATGAATAACATGGGTAAGGTGGTGAGAGGGTGGGTTTCTGAAGTGCCGATATTCGAACCCTCTCCCATGTCCCTATTTAAAATAATATTCCTGTCTTGGAGGGAAGTGCTTGTGTGCACTGCTGTTGCTGTTTTCCAAACTCCCAGTGCGCACTAACCTGTGGAATTGAGGTTCTGAAAAGGATCTCTCTCACTCCGTGTCTTCCTGCCCTCCCCCTTCCCACTCCTTACTCTCTGGGTAACACTCCCAGAAGCACATTCTTACCCTTTATCCCTCCGCCCCTTCACAACCCTCTTCATCTCGCCTCTTTTATCATCCAGAGACATCCATGGATTCACTGTCATTACCCCCTCATCCCCAGACAGAACTACCCTCCCTCCACCCCCTTCAGATACCCAGTCTGTTTGCCCCCCCCCACCCTTCACCAATGCACCCTTCCCCACTCTCCACTTGCTGCTGCTCTTGCTGCCACCTTTTGCTTTCTGGATTACACAATCAACGTGTTGCACTGGTTACGTGTGTAAAGTTGATTTCCCATTCTAGGAAGTGCGCCGCAGCAGGTATATCTCCAAACTTGGAATTGGAATAATCTGATTAGCTGTCCACAAGTTAACACCCTCTACGAGGACCTCAATATAGAGTTAATGAAAGAGGGTAATCGGTTCCTTGCAGGTATAATTTTGTACCCAGAAGAGGGCTCTGGGACATCATTCACCCAGACATTCCCACAGTAAGCCACTAATTCTTTTTCCCTGTGATTATCAACATGGTAGGAGCACCCATCCACATAAACTGTGAGTATTCCCTGGCACGTGTCTTCCTCATAGACTTTGCGTGGGGAATTAAGGAAAGCCTCCATATTGTCTTTGGTCTTTAGACTTTCATCTCGGGGCTGTTCTCTTGAGCACAATCATGCAAGTCAGCCAGACCTTGCGCTAGGGGACTCTTCTTATTTTGTCCATATATGTCCTCCACAGGAAAGCCTTGCATGGACAGAGTCCAGGAAGTAATTCTGGAATAATCCCATTCCCTGTTCGGATTTGGTCACTTTGGAGATATTTCAAGGGCTGGTGAGGAGTCTTGACAATGATGTGCTCCCCCTGGATGAACAGGCAGTAATTCTTCAATGCCCACACCGTTGCCAGGAGTGCCTTTTCGCAATCGTTACATTTTACCTCCACAGAGGACAAAGTCTTGCTTGCGTATGAGATTACTTTGTTGACCTTGTTGTGCTTTTGGAATAATACTGCTGTTAAGCAAGTATTTGAGAACCCTGTCTCCAAGAAGTACTCCTTGGTCTTTATGGGGTAAGCCAAACAAGGCGCTTGGGAAAGGCTTCTCTTTAGTTGTTTTACTGCCTCGGATTGTTCTGGACCCTACTCCACTTTGACTCCAGCATTTAATAAATGGACCATGGGTCGCATGACCTCTGTGTTGTCCTCTGTGAACTATCTACTATAATTAGTGAGTCCAAAAAGGCTTTGTTGTTCTCTCAGAGTAGTAGGGTCTTTCAATTTCAATAATGCTTCCACCTTTTTTCGCCTGGGGTGATTTCATGCCCTGAGATGTTAACGCCGGTCTTACGCTACTGTGCCTTCAGAAAGGACAGTTTTTCTCCGGCTTTCTGCAACTGGGTCAGAACATAGCATGTTTCAGCTATGTGTTCCTCCACAGTTGAGCTCTTGATTATGAAATCATCTACATAGGCTAGATTTCCCCTTCCACCCAAGTTGGGCATGGCTTTATGAAGGAAGATATTACATTTGTTTCCAGAATTTATGTATCCAAAGGGGGTTCAGGTCCATGTATACTAGTGCCCCAAAAGGTAAAGGCAAGCTTGTACTGGTCATCCCTATTCACGGGTATGATCAAGTAACCGTTGGTCAGGCCAAGGGCAGTATACACCTTTGACCAGTGGATCTGTGCCAGCCCCTGATCGATGTTGGGAAGGCAGCATCTTGACACGTGGACCCATTTATTTAACTCCCTAAGGTCTGCGCAAAGTCTCTATTGACCATTGGGTTTGAGTATTCCTAATACCGGGTTGTTAAAGGTACTGTGTGTGGACTGGATGAATTATCCCACAGGATTCTACGTTTTTAATAATCTCTGTGAGTGACTCCATAGACGTGAGAGGCAACCGGTATTGCTTCACAAACACTGGAGCCATCTCAGGGTCCGTAGGTATGGAGGTTGAATGTATCTCTGTGCGTTCACAATCATATAAATCCACAGCAAAGATATCCTGAAAATCCCAAAACACCTGTTTCAGCCTCTGCTTTTGCTCCTCAGTCTCACAGGCATCAGCGAGATTGATTAGTTCTTCGACCATCTGCTAAAAGCCTTGAAAGTCCTTGGCTTTGGCTATTTCGGCAGTATCCTCCAGTTGGGTGGAGAGATCTCTTGTTATGGTGTTGGCCTGGACATGAGGTTTCAAGGATTGGAGGTAGTCACTGTTGACTTGAAACACCACCTCATCTTTCCTGATGTGACAGGTCACCTCTTGCCCACCATAACATAAGGGCAGGAAGAGTACACCAAGAAATTCCCCCCTTGCTGGGTGAAAATCTTTTCCAGAGGGATATCATCTTCAAAATTGTAACAATCATTTGGAATTGGTCCCATGATCTCATTACCTAAGTCAATAGAATAATGTTGGGCATCAACCGCCATTCCAATAAAGGTGTCTGCGCCCAAAGTGATACTTCTAGGGTCTCTGTTATCCACCAATATTCGAATGATGTCATGTTCTAGGTTAACAAGGGGTGTCGGATGTAAATACAAACCTTGCTTTTGGAGGGGATAATTCATCCTTGTTTTTGAGGTTCTGTCCTCGCTTAATTGTTAGGGGAATTGTAAATTGTCGTACCTGTCCTGGAATGGTGAACTCATCTCCGATTTGAACTTCAACCGCATATGGCAGCAATTGAGCTGACCGAAATGCTTTCTCTGTGTTTTCAAAGCCCATGGGGTTACACCAGAGTCGGGACCAGGCTTTGTAATTAATTATTGCCAAAAATTGCGAATCGATTGAGAATGTCACTGCCTAAGTAAAAGGCGAAAGGGACATCTCTCACAACCCAACAATTATGTTCTGTGCATTTGTCGCCAATTGAACTTTTTAGCATTCACCTGCTAGGCAGGAGATGTTTGGAATTTGGAGTTTCCATGCCCTTTTCCCACTTTTCAATCAACTTAAACGTGGGAATGGTCTGATCTTTTGGGAGTTTCCTGAATAATGATTCGGTGATGAAGCTTCTTGCATTTTTCAAGCATACTCTGGCGAGAACAGCCCCCTCCCCCCCCCCATTTACCTGAATGGGGAAAAAGAGCTCTTCACCCTTTCTCTGGATGTCAGTAAATCTTTGAGCTGGTTTTTCATCATCTTTTATCATGGATTTTGGGTTTTCTTCGGATTGTGGATTGTTGTAAAATTTCAGAGTATTTTCTTCCAATGTGGAATGCCACTTAAAAGTGGGAGGAGGATTAATTAAAAACATGGAGAAGGGTTACCATCACCAGTTTGTACTCCTACAGAGATGACAGTGTTGTCTGGCACTTGGTTGTTCCAAAAGTGAAATTCTTTTTGGTTGGACCGTTGTTCAATCATGTTATTGTTATTGTTATTTTGCATTTATATAGCGCCTTATATACCATTGGTATGGTCTGAAGGTGCTCGTAGGTTGAACGCCCTTGGGAACCGAAGTTCATGTCAGTAGAGAGAATAGAAAGAGTTCAAAGGTGCGTGTGCAGCTGGTGCGGAATTCGTATGGTAGCTGCTTCTTAGCGGTAGGTGTGGTGGTTGAGAGATCAGGAGTATGTTTTCGCTCTGGCAGGATTTATCCAGACCGAGTGTGGCTGCGTTAGGCCTGAGGAGAACGCCTGGCTGGGGGGTGTGAAACCAGCAGTGTTTACTTAGAGTGATGGGGAGTGAGCGGTAGATGGTGATATGAGAACAGTTATACCGAATGGTGTCATAGTATCTCTGTATTCTAGCTGAGTGGTGGTGTAAAGAAGAGAGTAAGCGTGGGGTGTGGTATGATATATGCCCTTTCAAATGCTCCCTGCATTCCAAAGCATATTATGTACGTCATGCAATTCTATGGAATCAGGTTCGTTCTATGCATTTTATTCACTTCCGGCATTCCGGATTGTCCTACACATTCCTGTCTGCTCGACACACTCACATACTCTAGTGCGCCTTGCATGCTCTAGTCTATCCATCATTCTCCAGTGTGCCCTACGCATGCTCTCATGTATTTCATACGCATGCTCTCCTGTCTTCTCCACGCATGCACTCCAGTCTACCCCGCGCATGTACTCCTGTCTGCCTACACACTCATCCGCTCTGTATACTCGTCCGCTCTGTATACTCATCCATTCTGTACGCTCATCTGCACTGTATGCTCATCCGTTCTGTACGCTCATCCGTACTACACACTCATCCGGTCCACATATTCATCTGCTCAACATGCTTCTCGTCCACTCTTCGTACTACTCAACCGCTCTACGTACTACTCATCCGCTCTACGTACTACTCATCTGCTCTACGTACTACTCATCCGCTCTACATAGTCATCTGTTCAACACGCTCATCCGCTCCACACATTCATCCCCTCCACACACTCATCCTTTCCATACATTCATTCACTCCACACATTCGTCCGCTCTACGTACTTGTCTTCACTACGTACTTGTCCGTTCCACACAGTTATCCGCTCAACATATTTATCCGCTCCACATACTTATCCGCACCACACACTTGTCTGCTCTACGTACTCGTCCGCTCTACGTACTCATCTGCTCTACGTACTCGTCCACTCTATGTACTTGTCCGCTCTACGTACTTGTCCGCTCTACGTACACATCCGCTCTATGGATTTATCCGCTCCACATACTTATCCGTTCCCCACATTCATCCGCTCCCCACAGTCATCCGCTGTCCACTGCCATCCGCTCTCCACACTTATCCGCTCCCTACGCTCATCGGGTCTCCAGACTCATCCACTCTCCACACTCATCTGTTCCCCCCACTCAGCCGCTCTCCACAACTTAAGCCACTCTCTACAACTCAGTCGCTCTCCACACTCAGTCTCTCTCCACACTCAGTCGCTCTCCACACTCAGCTGTTCCCCACACTCACCCGCTCTCCACACTCCATACTTATCCGCTCCCTAACACTCATACGCTCCCTACAGTCATCCGCTCCCCACAGCCATCTGCTCTCCACACTTATCCGCTCCCTACGCTCATCCACTCTCTACACTCATCCGCTCCCCCATTCATGCATTCCCCCATTCAGCCGCTCTCCACACTCAGTTGTTCTCCACACTCAGTCGTTCTCCACACTCAGCTGCTCCCCGCACTCAGCTGCTCCCAGCACTCTCCCACTCTCCATACTCTACACTTATCTGCTCCCTACGCTCATCCGCTCCCTACGCTCATCCATTCTCCAAACTCGTCCATTCTCCATGCTCATCCGCTCCCACCCTCATCCGTTCCCTCCACTCAGCCGCTCTCCACACACAGCCGCTCTCCACACACAGCCGTTCTCCACACTCAGCCGCTCTCCACACTCAGCCGCTCTCCACACTCAGCCGCTCTCCAAACTCAGCTGCTCCCCATACCCACCCACTCTTCATGCTCAGTCGCTCTACACACTCATCCGCTTTCGGCAGTCATCTGTTCTCCACCTACATCCGCTCTCCGCACTCGTGTGCTCCCCACACTCATCCGCTCTCCACACTCATCCGCTCTCCACACTCATCCGATCTCCCCACTCATCTGCTCTCCACACTCATCCGCTCTCCACACCCATCTGCTCTCCACACCCATCTGCTCTCCACACCCATCCGCTCTCCATACTCATCTGCTCTCCACACTCATCAGTTCTCCACACTCATCCGCTCTCTCCACACTCATCCGCTCACCACACTCATCCGCTCTCCACACTCGTCCGCTCTCCACACTCATCCGCTCTGCACACTCGTCCGCTCTACACACTCGTCCGCTCTCCACACTCATCCGCTCTCCACACTCATCCGCTCTCCACATTCACTCGCTCTCCACATTCGTCCACTCTCCACACTCATCCGTTCTACACGCTCTTCTGCTCTCCACGCTCATCCTCTCAACATGCTTGTTCGCTCTTACACGTTCATCTGGTCTAAGCGTTCATCCAGTCTATACATTTGTCCGTTCAGTATAGTCATCAGTTCTACGCCCTCCTACGATTTATTCGCTACTCTGTATTTACGTACTCATCAACTCTACACAAACTCATCAACTCTACACGCTCGTCCGCACTACACACCCAACCACTCTAAACACTCATTGGCTTTAGTATGTTCATCTATTCCATTTGATCTCCTTACTCATTTGATCTTTTTAGTCGTCTGTTCTTCCACTCCTGCACTTCATCTATGTCATTCACTTTGTTGCCTCCTCATTCATTATGTCCATTTCATCAGTTTAGATCTCCTTACTTTCCCAATGATTTATTCCTATTATCCACTTCACTGTTTTGATCTACATTACTCGTTTAGTTCTGTTTGTCTTTCTAGTTTACATTTAAGTTTAATAGCTGTCAATTTTCACTTCAGGTAGTTTGTTGGGACGGTGTTATTGTGATGATGTTAGTTTGGAAAACCGGTTGGTTTTAAGGGAAGAGCCAGGTTTTTAGTAGTTTGTGGAAGGACATTAAGTCCTCAGTTAGGTGGATGTGGGGTTGGGGCCAGGGCTGAGAATGATGAACCGCCTAACCTGACTGAGTTTGTCTTAGGAATTACTAGGAGGCTGGCTGAGCTTGATCTTAGGGTGCGAGTGGGATGATAAGGTATTAGTTTGTCTTGAAGATATTGAGGTCCAGTTTTATGCAGTGCTCGATGGGAGAGGCATAAGGTTTTGAAAGCCACCCTATGGGCTACTGGGAGCCAGCGCAGTGTCTTAAGAGCTGGGGATACATGGTCTCTTGGACCGAGCACAAGTAGCAATTTGGCCGCCGCGTTTTTTGTGCCCTTTGGAGTTTATTCAGTTGGTAGGCATGGATTCTGAGGTATAGGGGGTTTGCGTAGTCCAGTCTTGATATAATGGCTGATTGGACCATGGAGAGTCTGTTGGGAAATGAGAGATATGGAAAGATGCCTCTAAGGGTTTTAAGGTGGTGGTGGCAGGACTTTGAGACATTGTTGACTTGGCGCGAGAGTGTTAGGTTAGAGTCCAGGGTGCATCCAAGATTTTTCACTGTGTTGGAGGGTGTCGGTGCGTTTCCCATGGCGGGTGGCCAGGGAAGTGGGTGCGGAAGAAGATCGGAGTTGCCGCAAACCATGATTTCTGTTTTGGAGGGGTTTAACAAGAGGTGGCTTTGGGTCATGGCAGGATGCCAGGTCAGGTCGGGAGTTGGGTTTCGAGTTCAGGAATTTTATAATTAGTTGAGTGTCATCAGCGTAGTTGTAACACAGGATGTTGTGTGAACGAAATATTGGTGGGAGGGTGATCAGGTAGAGATTGAACAGGGGGGCGGATAGACATGCTCCTTGTGGGACTCCCGTGTCGACTGGTCGGGCTTGGGAGGTAAAGCTGGAGAGTGTCGTTATTTGGTGCCTGTCTTTGAGGAAAGAAGCTATCCATTTAAGAGCGGTTCCACAAACTCCTTTGGAGTGGAGGCGGTCTAGGAGGATTGAGTGATTGATCGTGTCAAACGCAGCCGATAGGTCGAGAAGGATTAGTGCGGCGCATCCCGCGCAGTCTGCTGTAATTTTAAGGTCATCTCAGATTGAGGTTAGGGTGGTTTCAGTTCCGTGACGGGCTCTGAAACTTGATTGTGCGGGGTCTAGGAGATTGTTGGCTTCGACAAAGGCATTTAGTTGGGAGTAGGCGGTTCGGTCAATGAGTTTGGCAAGGAACCTGGTGTTTGAGATGAGGTGGTAGTTTTTGGGCTCGAGAGGGTCGAGGGAAGGTTTTTTAATTAGAGGTTTGATGTGCACCATTTCGAATGTGTCGGGAAAGATACCGGAAGAAAGGGAGGCATTTATGATAGATCTTGCGTGTTCTCCTGCGCAGGTTGAAGCAAACATTTCTTTAAGGGTTGTGGCTGGGCAAGGGTCCAGTGGTGATCCAGAAGGTTTGCGGGCAGATACAAGATTGAGAAATTGTTCTGATGATATGTGGCATGTGTCATTTTAAATTTGTACTTTGTTTTAATTTGGTTGGCCAGTTAGTCTGAGTCCAGAGGACCTTGTTCACGCAGTCAATCCAGGATGATAACCTCCAAAGGAGGTCATTCCCCAGTAGACAAGGTGTGCCCTCTGGAGTGACAACTATCAGCGGGTGTTTCACCCTATGTCACCCAATTTTGATCTCCAGATCTGCAGTCCCTTTGACAGAAATATCATTCCCATCGAAGTTTCGGAGTTGTCAGGGAAGAGGTGTGAAGGGAATTTCGTGATTTTCCCCCCTTCCTGAATTCATTTGGTCAAAGGCCTTTTTGGACAGGAGGGTGGCTTTGGATCCAGTATCCACCAGTGCTGATAATGCACATTGACCCTGTACCTTGACGGAGGCATAACATCTTCCTTCTCTCTCTTCAAGGGGACAAAGAAAATGTGCATTTTGTGCCAGCTTGGCAGTTAATTATTTATATTGAACTCGACACTGTGGGATCTTGGACAGTTTTCTGTGTTAGAGTCCCAGAATCTGTAACGAAGATTTTGCAACCAGATATCTGTCGGATTGGGAAGTCTCCTTTTTCCCCTGGTTCTTTGCTGCCCCCCTTTTTCTGGAGACAGTTACCCGAACCTGTTTGGGGGAGGATCTCTCAGTGCTTTCAGGGACATCTGGGTGACATTGTTGAGGTTTAAGAATGTGTTGCTCTGGGTCAGTCTCCATACTTCCCCAGTCTCATTTAGGGTCTTTTGTGACCCAATTTTCCTTGGGAGGGATCCCTTCATCCCTGAAAGAGAAGATTGTCCTCCCTGCACCCTCCGGGGATTCTTCCCCTTCAAACGGGATGATGCGGACTTCCTCCACAAAGTGGGTTCTCTTTGGCTCTTGAGTTCTCCTACTTACCCTCTGTTCCCCAGGTTCTAGCTGTTTGGGGGTAGGAGATTTGTCTTCAAGTTCAGAGGTTTCCAGGGGTTTTGTTCTGGTGAGAAAGGAAGCTTCCTCTAGGGCTTTGCATCTCCCTTCCCGCTGGATCCCCTCCTCTGGAACATGTTGGTTGTCGGAGGTTTCTTCTGGTCATTGCTCCGGGGCACCAGACCTGGGTATCGAGCTGTTCTGGGTAGCAATTTCCATTTGAGGGGTCTGAGGAGCCCTCAACATGCGACCCAAGTCTTGTGTGAAATGTTGGACCTGGTGCTCCAGTTGAGACATCCTTTCTGGTTGGTATGGTTCATACATTCAGAATTCATACCTTTCCTGATCCCGAAAAAAGAGTAGCTGTACCTTCTCCCAGAGTGGCTCAGGTATTGAGAGTTTACCTGATAACCCTCCATCCTTGGTCTCCCTTCTCCCTGATTTCAGAATCTATTGTCCTGAAAGCGGGGAGAGAGAGGAGGATTGTTCTGGAAATTGGGGGTCGGAAGTACAGCATATGTGTACTTCCGTATGATGATCATGGAAGAAAGATACCAGGATAGTGCAGCCACTGTGCAAAAACCAATCTGAGCTTTTGGATCAAGCACAGAGAGAGTTGACACAATTAGAGGAAAACACGCAACAGAGCCAAAATTCAGAGTTGAAATTAGAAGACATTATTCAGCAGGTAAAGGATGAGTTAATGTGCATTATCAGCACTGGTGGATACTGGATTGCAAGCCACCCTCCTGTCCAAAAAGGCCTTTGACCAAATGAATTCAGGAAGGGGGGAAAATCACCAAATTCCCCTCACACCTCTTCCTGGACAACCCCAAAACTTTCGATGGGAATGATATTTCCGTCAAAGAGACTGTGGATCTGGAGATCAAAATTGGGTGACATAGGGTGAAACACCCGCTGATAGTTGTCACTCCAGAGGGCACACCTTGTCTACTTGGGAATGACCTTTAAACTCACACACAATGCATTTTACTTGACATTTTATAAGGCACCTAGGCCTTATGTCCAGGTGTAATGTGCTTCTTTAATCTCACAGATGCAATATACCTGAGTATTACTTCTATACATATGGACAATCCAGGTCAGTTATATTAGATAACCATGTTTAAACTCTGAAAGTCTAGTGAGTACTTCTCTCTGCATACTGTCATTTGGATGAGGAAAAACAAAACAGAAAATCTTTTATTTCTTGTAAATCCAAGAAGCTTGGTTTCAATTACGATTTTGGGATCACACTCTCATGTTGCATAAATATATTGTACACGCTGCCGTCTGTCTCTTTAATTAAAAGTGCAGCTCTCCATGGATTCAGTAAAACAGCATTGTCAGCGACATGTTTTTCTTTTCCGTGCTGAAATGCATTGAGTATCTTTTTGAACTTTTGAGGTTCAAGCCCACTTTCTTTTGAGATTTAGCTCTGTTTTTGCTTCGATAGGCCTCATGTCTGACATCACCATTTCTGTGCTGGCCTTATACTTCAATGGGATTTCACAAATCACTCTGGCCTCTTAATTTCTGGCATTCAGATGCTATATTTCACCCCACCTCCCTCAGTCAAGTCAGTGCAGCGTCACACTAGGGGCATTTAAAAAAATAACTAGGGAGCTTGGGGTGCCATTGGCACAGGACAAAACAGAGGGCCCAGTGTCCATCATCACATTTCCTGGGATTGAGATTGATTCAGTGCATGTCATGTGCCGCTTCCCGCCTCGGAACGTGGCAGAATTCTGGGAATCAGTGTTCATATGCCGACAGGCCAAAAAGGTAATGCTGGCACAACTGCAGTGCCTGGTGGGGCAACCAAACTTCCCTCTGAGGATTATCCCGATGGGGCGTCCATTCTCACGGGCCATAGCAGGAGCAATGTCTGGCATCACAGAAAAACATCACCATATCAGACTATCGCCTTCAGTTAAGGGGGACCTCGCAGTGTGGGATTTTTTTTTAACAGAGTTCAATGGGCAACAGGTCTGGCCTGAGAAAGCGCAACCTAACCAGGAGAATGGGCTGTATACAGATGCAGCAGGGAGTCAGGGTTCCGGGGCCATCTGCTGAGATAGGTGATGCAAAGGCAGATGGCCCGAGGATTGAGATGAAGGGGACCTGACCAGAAACATAACCTTTTTGGAATTATTCCCTATCATAGTAGCATTGATGATCTGGGGAGAGGGGCTCTGGGGAAGCATGTGGTGTTTTGGTCTGTAGCATGTCCGTTGTGATGGCAATCAGTAATCAGAGGGCATCGTGCCCCATGGTGCTTAAACTTCTGAAATTTATGAGGCTGATTTGCTTAAAAATGAGAGTGCATTTTCAGTCCACAGATGTTCCGGGAGTGCTCAATAACGCTGCTGATGCATTATCTCATTTTAAGATGCAGGAGTTCTGCAGATGGTTGCCACGGGCAGAAAAGGCGATGACACCCTTCCCTGACATTCTCTGGAATCTTGGTGCCTTGGTTTAGCACCCATGATTGGGGGATCACTTGCCAAGAAGACTAAAGCAGCTTACGAGAGATCATGGCAGGAATATCAGAGTTTTTGTGTGGATGTGGAGAGGGTTGGAATATTCCACAGGGATACATTGATAAGTTTCCCAGGGCACCTGTATGGTACAGGGGTATCTGCAGGGGCAGTGAAAGACAAGGTGGCAGCTATCAGCTTTATGTCTGGGTTGCTCGGGGAAGCAAGCCCTATGTATGACTTTGCTGTAAAAAAAGCATTAACGGGTTGGGGGAGAATGAGAGGCGGGCTAGCAGAGATGAGGAGCCTGCTGGACCTACAGAAACTGGAAAAATTGGTCCTGGCACTAAGGAATGTCTGTAAGAACAGATAAAAGAGCACACTCTTCAGGGCGGCTTTTGTCACAGCGTGCTATGGGGCGTTCAGACTGGGGGAATTGATGGGGGCTGCAAATCAGATGAGTCGGGAGGGCTACCCTTATCAGACATCCATTGCGGGGAACTGGGTAGAGTTCTGATTTTTGTTAAAAAAAAGTCATAAACGTACCAAGAAGGAAAAGGAGTGGTGGTGAATTTAGCAAGAAACGAGAATAGAATAATCTGTCCGGTGGCAGCACAAGGTGATTTCATAATAATCAGGGGAAGCCCGGCTGGTCCCCTGTTTAGACACCAGGATGGGTCTTGTGCCTCTAAATTCCAATTTGGGGCAATATTTCAGAGATGTATTGCAGCAATGGGACTGGGGGCCGGGTTTCGCTCCCCACTCCTTTGGAATAGTGGCCACTCTAAGTGCTGTAGGACTGGGAATGAGGGAGAGGGACATCGTGAAGCTGGGTAGATGGAAGTCAGCAGCCTACAAGAGGTACATAAGGCACCGTTTGGCCTGTTAGAAGCACCCTTAGGGGGAAAAGTAAGGTGACGGAAAGGAAAAAGGGGGAAAAGGAACAAAAAAAGAAAAGGAAAAAAAAACAGCATGGTGTGTGCTCATGAATATTTGATGCATAACATGTCATCTTTCTATTATTGATAGAGGATGCCATCAGTGAGGGTAACTAGACTGATCGGTCACTCCTTCATAAAGCAGGTAGAGAGGAGGGTGAAAGGACAGCAGGAGAGGCATAAAGAGAGCAAGGGACCAATACACTGGATCGGAAAGGGGCGGCATGCTAATAGGACAAGTGTGCAGCATCATGATTGGACACAAGGCGAAACATCGCTTGCCCAAGCTGGATGTGGTGATTGTGCACGTAGGGGGCAATGACCTGGTGCCGATGGGACAAGAGGAATTTCGAATAGCACTAGCATCTTTGTTTTGTTGGTTGGGCAACTTTTGCCCACAGTCAGTGATTGCCTGGTCGCAAATAATACCGAGGACAAGGTGGGGAACCCCATGGCCAGCAAGGCCATGGAACAATTATGTGAGAAAGTTGAACAATGAACTGGCCCATTTGGTAGGGGGACGATTAAGAAATTTTGCCCAACTGCTTGAAAAGAGGAGTGGACAATATTCACCACGATGGAGTTCGTTTATCGGAACAAGGAACTGACTTGCGGTTTTAAAACTTTGTAGGCGTGATAAACACAGCACAAACTTGGGGGAGCACCCCGAACCAGTTGGTCGAAGGTCCTGTGGCAAGCGGGGCTGGACCAGATGGTCAGTGATTTTCCCCTACCGGGAGGGGGGACCCCGAGGCCGGTTATGTGTAGTGATGTGGGCACGGTCCGCTTCTCACTGAGATGGCTTCGTCCCGTCAGGTGGATAGATGGGAAGGTGGACAGAGAAAGGGGGCGTGGGGCCAGGAGGTGGGAGGTTCTGGACGAGAGAAGGATGCCTCCTAGGATCAACCCCCCAGCATAGGGTGCGACGGGAAGGTCTGCAACGGCATAGGGGGGACCTCCCCAGTGTACAGATACAAATGGGACAGAACGGGCAGTTAGACCTGGACTGCCTGCCACAAGGAGGAACAACTGAAACTGGTGTGAATTTGTGTTTTATGGAAATGTGCCGTTTATGGGTTATGCAATGCATACATTGTTTAAATGTGAATGTGTGGATTATGCATAGTTATATTAAAAGGATTAAAGGTGGCCAAATACTTCCAAAGAAAGGATTCTGTGTGTTTCTTCGGTATGACT
This sequence comes from Ambystoma mexicanum, assembly GCF_040938575.1. Lineage (NCBI taxonomy): Eukaryota > Metazoa > Chordata > Amphibia > Caudata > Ambystomatidae > Ambystoma > Ambystoma mexicanum. The sequence continues at coordinate 136,737,068 of NC_090941.1, read as the reverse complement.
GGGACTGCCTCCCTGCAAAGCCCAGGATGCTGGCACACAGGTGTCAGGTTCGTTGCACGGTGTGGCAAATCTTGCGGAAATGTTCTTGTGTGGAGTTTATCTGCCGCATGCAGTGAATCACTAGAGAATGTGGCGGACAGGGTGTTGTTTACCCACCCCCAGCCCCAATGGAAATGAGGGGGGCAAAGCGGAACCAAAGAAACCATATTCATTGCTTCTTCAAGAGCGTTAGCTGGCACACTAGAAACATACAATTCTAAATCCATTTGTAAATTGCATGCAGGATGTAACACATTTGGGAGCATTTAAATCTTCATGAAACACGAAATTATTGGCACAGGGCTGGGTGGTACAGAGAGTAGGAGTTTTAAAAAAATGAACAGTGGCAGCTAGATGCTTCATTTGTGTACACAGGGGTGAGTATTTCCCCACTCTGCACGTCTTTTGAATGCAATGCAATCGGCCCATAAAGTAATAATGACTCAATCACATGTTTCTACATTTACTTCTGGTGTGTTACATCGCCTTACCTTCAAGGCATACCCTTAATATTCCCATTTAGATGAGGTACATAATTCATAGGGTGGAGCAGAGAAATGTTATCATAGATGTGTGTGTATTCTCATGGATGAAGACATAGCAGTGAAAGGCTTTAGTCCTGATATACACAATTATTACATTGATAGCACAATGAGAAATGCATAAATGAATGGGAAAATAAAAATAAGCAAAAGCCTTGTGACAGAACACTTCTTGCCACACGGACATAAGTGATACGTTCTTACGTGAGTATATTTTAGGAGCTACGAGCCCGTCCTAAAATAACCATGTTATATGTCCAATGCTGTCTCTGGTAGGTTGAACAAACAACGTGTGGGGTTCGCGGGAGGTGTGAGAAAAGAGAACGTCAAACTAACGAGTTTATTATGCGGGGATACACTGTCCGCAAACCGGAAGGTCATTTTAGCGCGCAATTATTTTGAATCTCTCGCTGCATTTAAATTGAAGGAACGCTGCAGCACCTCCCTTGAGCAGCATCTTTTTCTTTTTGCTTTTTGCAGAAAAACGAACGCTTCAGAGCCGTGAAGGGGCTCTCTCTGGTCCTTTGTCCCGTGCCTGCTTCCTGGAGGAGGTGTGGCTTGACAGACACACGCGAGGCATCACGTGACCCCCAGCCGCCTCAAAACACAGAGACACTCGCCCGAGGGGCGAACGCTGCAGCACCTACCTTGAGCAGCATCTTTTTCTTTTTGCTTTTTGCAGAAAAACGAATGCTTCAGAGCCGTGAAGGGGCTCTCTCTGGTCCTCTGTCACGTGCCTGCTTCCTGGAGGAGGCGTGGCTTGACAGACACACGTGAGGCATCACATGACCCCCAGCCGCCTCAAAACACGGAGACACTCACCCTCGCGGCGTTAAGCCTGGGGGAGTAAAGCACACCGGCTGTTGTGTGGCTGTTTGGCGCTGGGGCGCACCACCTCAACCTGGGGAGACTGCGGAGAAATTATCTCTTTGATCCGCTCTGTGAACGCAAATCCATGTCAGTCCAGTTTTAAAAACCAGCCGGAAAGGAACCCTATCTACAGAATTCCGTATTTCAATATTCCGCAAGTCTTGCGGCACAAGGACCGTGCTCGAAATTAATTAGACAATCACAAAGAGAGGCTAAGAAGGATGGCCTCCACTATAATAACAACAGAAGACAGCGGTAACATCTCTCCAGGAGGGGTAAAATCCTGCCCCTTTACAAGAGCAACCTTAAGACTCCCACTGCAACAACGAGAGAGACTGGGGAAAAACCACGACATACACAAAGAAAGAGGTAAGATCCCGGCCTTTCCCAGATTATCGAACACTGACTTGATCAAAAATTCAGAAAATACAGAGATTGGAGAGAGGGAATTGAGGAGGGAAGCAATCAAAGGCAGTACAAATATCAATCAATCCAAACTGACAATAGAAAGAGCTAAGTCACCTCCAACATCAGCACCCGCACAAATAAATACTATCTTGAAAGTATATGAGGAAAAAAATGTTTTTAGTGAGAAAGCCTCCAGGGAAAGTCCGACAACAGAGAGGGCAGATAAAGTTCAGTCCCTACCCCCAGGCGAAAACGTAATGGTATATCAGTGCATAAGTGAAAAGGAAAAAAACAGCGAAGAAACAAATCTAGCAACACCATCGCTAGCTGAACACCTAAACGTGACAGACGCCGAACTAACAGATCTCGGACTGCTGATGGAAGCTCAGCAGAATAGATCTGATATAAGAACTGAAGGGGATGAAATAAGAGAAAGTTTTCCCGTGGAAGAAAGGAACGAGGGCAGTCCAACAACGACAAACAGAGAACACGATGGAGAATACCCACCAGAAATACTGGAAGAGCAAAATCAAAAAAACAAAGTTATAATGACAATTGAAGATGAAGATATTAACAGCGTAAACAATACTGAAAAAGTCATACAACTAATTGATGAAGACTTGGACGAATCAGTTTACTCAGATGCTTCTGAAATACTATCAATAAGTCATAAAGGAGAGAACCACAAGACAGACAATAGTAGAACATCACACAATGTCTTGAATGTCTCCAGAGAACAATTAAATAACAAAAAGGCACAAATGGATGCAGGACCAAATGAGAACGATTACAAAAAATTGGAATCATTAATCAAGCAAAGAGCGCAGAAAAGAGGACTTAGTCAGAAAGACGGGACAGACTCACACAGACAGATCAACCAGCTTCTCCAATTAGCAAAGAACAAACTGAATTCCACCATAATCGGGAAAAGACCTGCCGCCAAAAACAGTGGTCAGGAAACCTCAATCGCCGAAGAGATCGGTGAACATGAATGGAGAGAACATTTTATTAAAACAATGGAAGGAAACACAATGAAGAGAATAACAACAGGGAACAGATTAAAACCTGGCCAGGAAAGCAGCCCCTCTACAGGGAGTGAGGAACTAAAAGACCTGGGAGTAAGAACAAAAACAAAGATCAGCACTTATGGACATCGAACCGAGAAGACCCCGTGTAGGGCACTAAGAACCCAGCAGTTTCTCAACTTTGAAGATGCTGATACACCGGTATGCTCGCCAACTGACAAAAGAGGCTTGCACTCAACATTTGAAAAGAGGCGCCGGTTCCTTAATGTTCATATGCAAGAAGGGAAAAATTCATGCGACATCGCTACGACGACATCCACCGCAACACAAACAGATGAATGCTCACCACAAAGAAAGGCTCAACACACCATTAACTCTCAAAGTACTAAAAAAAACCTAACAGGATACACTAAAGAGAGCACGAACATCAACGAAGAAGTAGCTGTAGGTCCAACTTCATCCCCAGAATTGGGAATACAATTGCAGAATAATGTTATGGCCGCCTTAACAATCTCGTTGGCCCCATACATGAAACTGTACGAATCCATCAGTGAAAATGTAAAGGACAATAACGCTCTTGTAGCCCTGATGCTTACTAAGCTAACAGCTCAAGAAATAACAGCTCTAAAACTGGAAGCGAGGTTAAATCAAGAAGCAGAAACCTCAGCAGCATGGCAAAGGAGACTAGTTGACCTAGCAAGTGGAGATAGACAAGAAAAAGATATCCTGACAAACGCATTGCTAGATTCATTAAAATGGATGCGGAAAACCACTGAATCGGCAGAGAGGAATCAAAAACTCCAGTGCGTAGAATCAACTACAAAACAAACGGTCATTAGGGAAATCAGACCCGATACGCGCAGCTTCGAGGGCTATAATAAAGAAAACCAAGATTACTACCCAGTAACGATACATAGTGAAAAAATGAACAAAGGCACGTCATATAAAACAAGAGCCCAAGATTCAGACGATTCAATAAAACGAGCAAGTAGCATTGGCGAAAACACGACCTTTAAGGAAAAAACCAATGAAGGTCCGGTTGAAGATCCGATGATGATCAATAGGAGTAAGCAAGCCGACGATCTCTTAGCTGCAATGAGAGAAAATGAGTATATAACGAAAAACTTGAACAAAGACGAGCACTATCCCCTGTTCGGTCCTAAACAAAGGCAGGAGACCCAAAAAAATGCGGCCGAAGCTATAAAAACATCAAAAAAAATAATAAAAAAAACAAAAACGGAAGAATTTAAAGACAAGAGAAATCCGAATACCGCAAAAAAAGGGGACGGATCTTTAAAAGGCATACGATCGATATTTAGGAATGTTAAACAATTAATAGAAAACGAAGAAGTGACCTTAAGTAAAGAAAAAGAACGACTAACTCGACCTCTTCCCAAACAAAGTGAAAGGCAAGTAGTGCTGATCACCGAGGATGAAGAAAGCGACCTAGAGTCGCAAGACTAATCAAGAGATCTGATCGAGGACGCCTCTTTCTACATTGAAGAGGCGGCAGCAAATAACATGCAACATCCAACGGAAGTGGCTGAGTGTTTACGTCAAGGGCAAAATGAAGTAAAGCCACTGCAAAGTGAAAAAAAATTTTTAAAAAAGGATGATGTGATCTCGTACTTGGACTAGGATGAAGACGACCACCATGAACGTCCAGGGTTCTTAACATTAGATGAAAAAAGAAAAAGAACTATCAGCGAAAAGATTCCGACTGAAAAAGCAAATATTAAGAGCGACCCGCCAAGAGAAACGCATAACTCGTGGAACCCGAAGCACCCGAGGAAGAAACAGTCCGATGATCAGGACCGCAATTACATGAAAAAACAGCAAAACGAAAGAGTCCTGTCACCAAAAAAGGTGCTGGTTGAAAACTTGCTAGAAGAAAACGAAGGAAAAAACCTAAACCGTAAAAATGTGATAGCCCTGCTGCATTGTGTGGATAAACTGAGAAAGTTAAGAAACGAAGACATAGCGGTGGTTGAATATGTTGACGAAGAACGCGTGGATAAAGTGGTTTTACATTTGAAATCGAGAACACACAAAGAATTAATTTTAAAAGATGGAATAGAGTTGTTGAAACGAGGCTACGAGATTCGAGAAGTTGTAAATAATCCAAAAATAGACGACAATAAGATAAAAGAGCAAACACTTTGAGAACAGAGAAATGCAGCAAAAATTCCTTTATCTCGAAAGGGAGCGGTTAGATTGCAAAAACGAAAACTTCAAAATAACAGTGGCAAACACAAATGGAGAACTTGACGAAATGGTGAAAGAAGATTCAAGAAAAACAGAAAATTCGAACTGGGATAGAAAAGACTGTCTGAAAAGAAAGGTAGAGCTACAATAAGATTGGCTATGGTTAGCAAGTTCCTTATCCTCAGATGGAAATGACCGATAGCAAAAAAAGTCGGAAGCAAGAAATGAGGAATCACTGATCTCCTGGAACACGAGGGGTTTTAAGCACCTGATGAATAAGGAGAACCCACAACTAAACAATGCTACAATAATATGCTTACAGGAGACCTGGATACGTGACGTGCCTGCATGCAGAAACTTCGAGATCGCCATGAACCCCGCAAAAAAAGAACGAGATGGGAGACCTTATGCCGGCTTTATCACATTAATAAGAAAGGGAAGTGGCTGGCGGATTATGGAGAAATGTAATGCAACCCACCTCATACAATGGACTCTGTTAGAAACCAACAGCGACACTAAAAATGTGGAAATGTTTTCCCTATTGGTGATAAACATCTACTGGAACCCTGCTGGTACAACAACCACCCAGTTTCTGCAAGCAATAACAGACATAATAGTCAAAAGAAGGGAACAGAATTCAAACTGTCAAATAATTCTATGTGGTGACCTAAACATAAAATGCCTGACAATAAACGGGCTCCCGCGGTTGGAAGAACTACAGATGGGGAACTCAAATGCGGCCAGATGGACACAGATGGCAAAAGGTTTTAACCTGCATATGTTAAACGTCAAACACGTGGCGACATTCCAGGTAAACAAACGTGGTCGAATGGCCAAGCATCGACAATAATAGATTACATATGGGTCTCTTTACCCCTGATGTTGGAAATAGAAAACTTTGAAATCTTACATCAAAATGACAGTGATCATAACATCCTTAAAACATCATGGAGAAGAGAGAAAAATTCAAAATATTATGAGAACAGTACTAACCTCGCCTTAAACCCGTCGGCAAATCGAATAAGGCTGACAAAGAAAAACATTCTATCGTTGAAAGAGGTCTTTGTCGAATCAGAAAACAACTTGACGGGGCACCTCAATTATGAAACACTCTTAGAAGCCTACAAAATAACGAGCTCAGGACTTAAAACTGATGCAATAAGCTTGTAAAAAAAGGAAAAAAGACTCAAACACAGAAAAACAAAGGAGCATCAAGGTATGCCGAAATCACTATAAAAACTGGCTTATAGATTTCAAAACCAGACGACATCAAGAACAAGGGGAATCTATGCTAAAGACCCTACAAAAGTCCAATACCAGAGAAACATGGGACTTAATAAATAACTGTACCCTGAACCATCAAAGTAGACTAACATGCGGAGTCTCTGAGTATGATTGGATAAAACATTATACAGAAGTATTTTCGGCTAAAGCTGACGACGTGGACTTACCTGAAGGGATTACAACACACGCTTGGATGAAAATGATGGACGAGGTGGAAATTGAAACCGCAATTCGGAATTTAAAAGAATCCTCCGCTGCTGGGCCTGACGGGTTAACGAATATCCACCTGAAGAAGGATCCAAAATCATGGGCAGTGATAATAAACATCTTATTCACGACAATTGTATTGCAAAGAAAGATCCCAGAAACATGGACAAAAAGCATAACAGTGCCAATATATAAAAAGGGTCAACGAGATCTGCCAACAAATTATCGACCGATCTCGTTACTAGCAATAACAGGAAAGCTTTTTGCAGCAGATTTACAGAAAAACCTGACAAAATGGGCAGAGACGAACAACATCATCGATCCGCGCCAAACAGGGTTCACTAAGCGAACAGGAACTGATCTAAACCTATTCATTATATCAATGCTAAAAACCAATGCTATAGAGTTCAAAAAAGAACTACATTTGGCATTTATCGATCTAAGTCAAGCATTTGATTCTGTAAACAGAAGAAAGTTATGGGAAAAGTTAAAATCATGGTCGTGTCCACCAGAATTATTGAACCCAATAAGGGCGTTACATCAAAATACGACCACCCAAATCAGAGTGAACGACCGAGGGGATCTGACGGCCAACATCAGAATCAACAAGGGTGTGAAGCAAGGCTGTCCGCTTGCAGCCACATTATTCAAACTGTTTCTAGCGGACATACCAGAAATAACAACAGGCACAAGACACTTCAGCCCGAAAATAAACAACCAGGAAGTGTCGATAATATGCTATGCAGACGACATAGTAATACTAGACGAAACCAGAATCGGGCTGCAACGACTTATAAATAACCTACAGACTTACATGCAAAAAAATGACCTGACGATCAACGTGGGAAAATCAAAGATTCTGACGATAAATGGAAAGAACAACGCCATAATGAAAAAATTTAAATGGCATATAGAAGGAGAACCTCTCGAACAAATAGAGATGATAAAATACTTAGGTGTCGGACTCAATGCCTCAACTGTGGAAAAGAGCTGGGAAGATAATCTGCTGGCAAAAGTTAGAAATCTAAGCGCACAAGGAAGGGTCTTAGATGGTAAATATGGAAAATTTTCATTAGCACCAGTAAGAATGTTCTATGTTCAAAAAGTTCTGCCCTCCTTAGCATATGGGAGCGAAGCTGGATTTAATCTATCATATAAAATATGGTCTAAATTGGAAAGTGGATTTTGGAAACCAGTGTTGAAGCTTCCAAGGAGCACTCCGATAGTGGCAATAAGAGCGGAATTGGGGCTCGAGTCTCTTGAAGCCATAATGAAATGGAAATCATTATGCATGCTGAGGAAAATCTGTGAAGCCAGTCCAGCCGAGAGCTACAAACTACTGGCAACCAAAGGACTAGATAAAAGCTCAACTTACCTCAACCATTGGAAAAGAGAATGGTTGCAGGTTCTATCAAAAATGGACTCATCTAAAGAAGAACTGGTCACAAACCCCAAGAAAGTAAAAGAAAAGCTCATGAGACAGGACTGGATTGCAACAAGAGAGGCCAAGATGAAGCTAAAGAACATAAAAAACATGGCAGTTGAACATAGAAAAAGAAACGTGCTTCCAGAGTATCTAGCAAAATTTCCATCTTACACACATAGAGCAACACTTTTAAAAATTCGGTTGGGAGTCTACCCAACTAATGACTATAAAAACAGAACTGGAGGAAGAGGCACAAATGAAGGGCGCTGCAGATTCTGTCAAAACAAGGGGCAACTAGAGACACCGATGCATCTCATAACGAACTGCACTGCCGTTTCAAAGGAAAGAAAGCGAATGCTATCAAGGTATATGTTAAAAATTACCCAATGCAACGACGAGGAACGATGGGACTATTTTATTCAAGGACACAATCCCAGATTCTCATGCGCGGGTATAAACTTTTTGGACAAAATACTCAAAGAAAAAGACGATGAATTAGTCGAGGAAAACACGCCAAAGACTGGATAAATTAAGTGAATAAACAAACATATACCTTTGGAGGTGAAGGACTCACAGATAGACATGATATTAAAGTGAAATGAAATGAAAAGAAACTAAATGAAACGAAATGGAAAGTGTGATAAAAGTTTAAATGTAAACTAAAACAATTACACTATAAAAAATAAAAAAATAAAAATTAAAAAAAAAATTGAAGGAATGGACATCGAATATCCTAGAAAAATGTTGAATAGCTGAACAAATATGCGAACTGGTTCTTTTGCTTACATTTGCCCCTCGTGTTTTACGTAACACTGACAGGACAATCTGGCGATGCTTCTATTCATTTAATCATGTATTTAAGTGTTTCCGTAAGTATACACGTGTGGGAGCTTGTGCCCTCGGCTGTCGTTCACCGAGTGCCGCAATTGGGAGTAGCCTCTTTCGATGAAATGAAGGCTAGGTTGCGCGACACCCAGCTGGCAACTTCTGTTTTGTTGCACTGGATGTTTGTTTTTTTTAAAGACAAACTGGCATTGATAGTGCGTGTGATAATATAGCGCTTTATGCTGAATTCCTCTCACCTGTAATGAACTGGAGTAAGTATCACCCAGTGTAATGGTATTGCACATTTTCACCGTGGAAGGATCACGTGCTGCGTCGATAAATTGCAACTTGGTAAACGGAGGCTGGCGCCATGTGCCCCTCGCACGTGAGCTGCACACCCCGGCCCCTGAAAGTGGACTTCCACCCTTGCCTGTGCAGTAAAAAGGGGACACCATCGATACATCAGTATGCCTTCTATATGACAGGATATAAAATACTCAGCTTCCGTGTCATGCTTGCTTGCCTAATGGCTGTTTCACAATATAGTAAAGGGTTGTGCATAGGAGACGCTTCTGGGCACCCAGAGGTGAAAATCTTGCTGAATAAAGCACGTTTGTGTCTGTTTGCAAAAAAAAAAATACAGGGTTTGAAATGTTATATGTTATATAATTTAAAGCGCGGGACTGCATATGATGTCATATTTGGAGTTTAGAGGTCCTCATCATCGGAATTTAGCGCGAAGCGTCTTCGAATATGCTTTTATCCTTTGCTCGTTTTCCCAGGTAATAATAATATTTTTTATAATAGCATTATGTTGCTAATTTGTCTTTCGGGTGTTCTGTTTCCTTTGGACAAAATGAAAGTGGCGCATGACGCGGAATGAGAAAGGCAACGCACAGGCTGAGGTAACGGTGTCTGCGTGCGTCTCACGGTTTGACTATGAAAGCCAAAATGGTTGACTGCGGCAGTGAGTATTTGCCGAGACGGTCCGAGGGCATTGCGTGGCTTAGCCTTGCGATTCATCCTGAACTCTATGCATTGTAAGGCCGAGGCATAACAATGCGGCTTGGCTGGGACTGGCACAATAGCTCTCTTCCCACTGCCTTGAGGAACTTCGTAAAAGGTTCAGAAAAGCGGTTCAGAAGAGCTTCCCTTTGTGCCTTCCCAATGGGCACGGCTGGGGAGAGAGTGCAAAGGAGTGGACACGCTATTAATCTCATTCGGTTGGAGTGCATTTGCCTGCATGCATCACAGAGCATTATCGGATGCTGCAAGGCGGGTTTGGGGGTGAGGGGTGCGCTGTCCCCAGCTGAGCACAGGGTAAGGGGCGCAAGGAGAACGGGAAAAGAGGGATACACAATAACGAGCGAAGCGCAGAAAGAGTTAGAGAAAGTGGGAGATAGTTAAAAAGAGATAACAGGAGGTGCCCCAAAAGTGAGGCGACAGCACAGAGTGGAAGGGGCACAGCGAGGCACTTATGGGGAAGAACTAGACGTGTGATGACATAAATAAGTTTATCAACAAGGGTGAAAGAGCTCTTTCGGAAAGAAGTGATTGGAGGGGACGTGTGTGTGAGCGAGAGAGGAGTGAGAAAAACAGAGCGAGGGAGGGGACGTGGCGGAGAGAATTAGAGGAAAGAGTTGAGGGGAGAGAAAGAAAGAGAGAAAGAAGAAGTGAGAGGAGACGCACTGGAAGCAGCAGCGATAACGATAAAGAAATAAGGACGAACAGAGGTGCAGGGCGCCTTATAACGGATTACACCGCGAGCGGAAGGCTGACCCGTCAGCAAATGTTAATCATTTTTACACCAACGTAAGGATAACGTGTCTATGGGGAAATGACTTCAGTGGTCGGTGCAAGGAGCCGTCTGTATAATCGGATTGCAAATAAGGTTTGATCGCGCTCCAGCTTAATCTACTCTCTAGGCGCCATTTACGGCACTAAATCAAGCCCCGGGAAGCTGCAGGTGTCGCTCCGCACGCACGACGCCCCGGACTGCGTGATGAATAACAGGCACATCCGAGCAGCCGGCTCGCCTGCTGCAGGGCAAATCTAATTTAACACCGGCCCGGGGAGTGTCGTTCCACTTTCTCCACTTTAAATATTGACTGGACATAAGTGTGTTTTTTTTTGCACTTGTTTTCAAAGAACCCACAGTGGTGTGACTGAAAATCCCTGAGCACAGCTGCATCGTTCACTTATCAGCACTGCGCGAAAGAGCCGTAAACGTGACAGCGCCTATTGCCGTGCACATCCCGGGATGATCCGAAGTTGTTTATTTAAGACATAAATGACAAGCGGGTCGTTGCATTTCATCTGTTCTCCCAATCACCCTCTTGGGGGAGTCTAGAGTGTGACAACTGAATGGCTCATTTATTTCAATTATAGCCTGAGAAACTGACAGCGTCAATAAAAGATGGCCTGGGCAGGGAAAGCTGACATATGGGCTGCTCAGGCAGGCCCAGTCTGCCACCCTGCATTTCGCCTCAACGGCTATTGGCGATGTTTGTCTGGTGTGACCAATGGCAGACAACAAGTAAACGCGCAGAGGGCTTTAGAGTGGGTCTGGTTCACATAGATTTGCAATGGAGCAAACCACACCTCAATCGACTACTGTATACCTTATCCACAAAGCTATGCACTGAATAAACTATTGAGACACTCGGGGCCGATTCGCAAAGATTTACACTGGAGCAAATCAGGAGGTTCCCTCGATGCTAGCATGTCTGCACCTACCACTTGTTGTGAGTTATATCAATGCGTCATCCATAGCTTCTGCACCTCTCCCGCACCAATGCCGCAAAGGCCACAGACGTTACACACTGAGACAGCCGTTCTGTCCTTATCCCCCACGAGTACAGCAGGGTTTGGAGACAATGTAAGCTGAAGATGGTAAAAGCATTCAAACTAACTTTGTAACCAGGGGTGTTGCTAGGCCTGGAAAAGATCGTCTCTGGTTGTAACAGTAAAAGCGCATGCATTAAACACTAAACATGCACTCCACATGAAGAACACGTACAATAGGTAACATATACATTTAGACATGAAGAATACTAATAGACCATCCACAGACATGAAGAACACTAACAGGGCCAGTGTATAAGGTGAATGCAATGTGAACGACACACGAATATAGCTCGCCAAACACAAAAGCAAGAGAGTAAATTGATATGATATGATATGATATGGCATTTGTAACGCGCCTATACACAGGTGTTTCAAGGCGCGACGAGGCAGGGAGGGGAGGAACAAGGGGAGACAGACAACGATCCTACTAGGCCAGGTGTCATTCAGATCGCGCAAGTGCAGGGGTGGGGGAGGGGGAAAAGTGCAAGGGGAAGGGGAGGGGGGAAGTGCAGTACAAGGTAAGTGGCGTAAAGTAATAAATAAATAGGGCCAGCGGGTGGCAAGTGCAATGTAAGTGCAGAACAAGTGCTGGAAAAGGGGGGGGGGGCTGTAGGGATACAGAGACAGTCCTGCAGTGCAGAGGGGTTCCAGGGCATCAGTGCAAGTGGAGAGTGGCTGGGCCCAGGACCGAGGCCGTTAAGAGTGGTCCAGTTGCAGAATCAGTGCAGTTTCAGTGAAGAATATTAGCTGTTCAGCAGGGGAGAGGGAGAGAGAAAGCAGAAGCAAAGAGGAAGGTTTTGAGGTGCTTCCGGAACCGGAGATGGTTCTCCTCAAGTTTCAGGGAGGCAGGAAGGCTGTTCCAGAGGGAGGCCCCTGCCGCGGAGAGAGAGATCTACCCCCAGCTCGTTGCTTCGAGAAGCGGCTGACCCTGAGGGAGTTGGAGGCGGATGAGCGAAGGGCTCGGGAAGGAAGATATTTGGGAAGAGAGAGTTGAAGGTATTTAGGACCCAGGCCCCAGAAGGCCTTGTGGACAATGCAGAGGGTTTTGACAGCCATCTTCTTAAAAATGGAAGCCACAGCATGTCATTGAATGAACACAAGCCTCAAGAACTTGAGCAAACTCAAAAGGCTGAATTCACAGAAACACAAATCCGGGCAGAGCTCAGACAGTGGCTGGCAACTACTGCCAAGGTTAAAGTGAAATAAGGGAGAATCGGAACAAGGGAACACAGGCATGAGATAGCAATCCCCAAGATACAAGCAGTATACTCCAGAATAATTAAGGTTTTATAAGAGCACCACCAGCCTTTGTTAGGCAGGTGCAGTACAACAGTAAGCCAACAGACTCCTTGAGGAATAACTCAAGAGTGTCCCTGGTGGCAACAGAAAACATGAAACACACATTAATGTTAGCTAAAATCTAAATAAAGAGGAGGTAAATCTATTCCAAACACGGTCCCATCGCATCTGACCTGTAATTGGAAAAAACGGACTAATCATTAGAACAATAGATAGGACACCTGCAATACACCCTACACGCAACCGTAGATGCGAGACACCATACCAAGCCAAGTACAAAGGGATTTCCCTGTCTCATGGCCTGAGAAGGAGAGACGGTAATTTTGAATTGAAGGAAGAACGTTCCATGGGCCTCTCTTCCCCTATCCTACATCTGGCTCATATCTTGACGGCCTGTCAAGTATCCAAGGTTGGTTAGTAATGTGCCAACCAATCAACATCCTTAATGTCATGCCACCCATCAAGTACTAAGCCAACCAACTACTTGTCGCAGAGATGATGGGCCTCAATATGAGAATGGAGGTAGCCATCGAGCTATTAGCTCCATGGTTGCCTCCGTTCCGGGATCCATTACCGGGTTCCTGCAGTGGGGACTTACCGGGTTACTCCAAGATAGGAGGACCCGGTAAATCCTCCTTGCAGGAACCCATTCCCATTCCCATTTGAGCCCCCATAGGGCTCAATGGGAATGGGGAGGGAGGTATTAACGGGCAGAGTACAACTTGCCCGTTATTGCCTCCCTCTTCCCCTCGCGGGACCCGGAAAGCACGCCTGGTTTTACCAGGCGTGCGATCCGGGTCCCGCGATGGGAAGCTTATAATCAGCTCTCCCGGATTGAAAGGGGCCGGTCTCGTACCGGCCCCCTTCAATCCGGGAGCGCTAGGGTTATAACAAGGCCCGATGTGTTTTAACCTTTATCAATATAGGGGGGGTTCTAGATGGAGCAATCAGATACTTGTAACCCAATAAAATGTTTAACCCATATAGAATCTATATATAGGCAAACACACTAACCTGTCCCCAATCCCCCTAAGTTTTGTATGCTGAGATCATTTTATGATGTCATTAATGACACATTTGTAATACTTAAGCAATTGTTTTTGATTAACATGTCGAGAGCAACAAGATTTCAATTCAATGCTTGTATGCTGCCCCAGCTTTGTCTTGATATGAATAAAGTTGGATTTTGCCGTGCACTTTGTCTACTCCATCATTGAGTCTGGTTTGGACTGATTCCAATTCCTCTGGGTCTATTTGGGATTTTGAGACCACCTTAACACACTTAACCTTATCCACAAAGCCAAACACTGAAGTATATATGGAGACACCTAGGACCTAATTGTGGCAAAATCATTACTGCTCTGCAGAAGAACAAGGGAAGACTCGCAGCTGCCCCACACTACTACTCAAGCAGCAGTGATCAGAATTATGAAGATGAAACAGGCAAGTATACCTCTTTCCCTCTTTTGGTAGCGCAGGCTATATCTTCAGTAGTGGTGTGAGCTGATACAGTTGAAACACAAACACCAATAGTACACTTGCACCAAAATAAAAGAATGTCTAACCAAGGCTCTATAAACAAATTTACTTTAACAAAAACAATCAGTGCACACAACTAGCTGAAAACACTAATGTATTTCATTACATGTTTGTGGTGCTAGAATAATGCTAGAAATGGAAAGTCGGTAGGGATGTCAGACAAAGGCGCCATGCATGTCATTTTCTTTTGGTTCAACAGAGGGGCGTTACATTTTATTTAAGTGGGCCACATACAAATTAAACAAAACATTTTGCTGTCATGCTTCAGGGTTGTGCATTAATTCTCTTCACAATGGGGGTATTCTTGTGAGTGACCCAATTATCTGAAGCATTCACCGAACCTCTGTTCTCTGTATATGTGACCAAGGGGGAATAGAGAGCAGAAATGCAAAACTGTACATGTGGTTGTTTCTTATATGTAAGTGACTTGTGATTTAAAAAACGAACTGTGTTTTCAACTTGCTGGTAGTTAGAAGTCTTAGCTAAGGAGGGAGAAGTTTCGTGCCACAGAGTGAAGTGGTGAACCGCTTGATAATCATTGTTTTTTTAACATTTTTATTTGTTATTATGTTTTGGTTTCCACTGTCGAAATAGAAAGTATATCGTGCCTCCTATTGTAATAAATATATTTAATATTGGCCTACGCCAAGCTGCTCGAAAGTCGCTTGCAAAAGAAATCTGTGTTGCAAGGTCCTGACCTTAAATCCGTTAAGGCTGCCATTTTAGGTCAAACCGCCATTTTAGGATTCGTTGTGTAAAAGTCGCCCTGTGAGTTAAAATGGTGGACGATGTCATTGCAGAATACAACATTGCCGTCTTGTCCTCTGTACATAGCTAATGTGTAATCTGCCTGCAGGCCACTTGTTGAGGTCATGAACTGAGACCTTGTCCTTCACTGACCTATGTGTAGAAGGATTACTCGTGCAATGAAAAACTAATCCACGAGCATATGTTGAGACAATGTATTCAAATACTGAACAAAGAACATGGCCCTCATTAGGACCCTGGCGGAGTGGGTTTCCGCCAGCGGTATTCGCGGCGGACCCGTCCGCCCCACTACGAGTTCCCGTAGCGCCATGGCGCCGTTTTCCGCCTGGTTTTACCAGGCGGAGAAAACCATGGCGCTACGGGACCTCGTTGTTAATTACGCCACCGTATTTTACGGTGGCGTAATTAACTCCTTCCCCACTCCCATTATACCCTATGGGGCAAGAATGGGAATGGGGAAGGGCAGAATGGGGATTGGGGATTTACCGCTCCGCCAAGGTCGGCATGGGGTGGTAAATCCGCCAACCCCCATGGCGCTATCGACGGCTTTCCGCCGTGCTTCGCGGTGCATTTAGCACCGCGAAATCCGCCAGGGTCGTAATGAGGGCCCATCTGTTTAACTACATTGTATTAATGTTTAATATGGCCTGCATGAAAAACCTTAGAATACACAGCTATTGCATACGCTTGTTGATACATGTATTAAAGGCAAACCAGTTATATGCGGTTATTTGAGACTTGGCATGAACCCTAGATCGGTGATATATTAAAAGGAATATTAACCCGAAGTGGAGCTGGGCATCGTGGCCACAAAATGTATAAAAAGCAAATGCATTCTAATGTACAGCGTCTCTCACTGAACACACTGAACCACGCTGGAGTTTGTTGTGTTGTACTGAGGGCCGATAGCTATCTGATTTTGCTCTGTTTTTGTAATTGGATTCAGTATAGAATAAAAGTACTTTGTATGTTCCTTGGTAACCCGTGTTCGGTGTATTTCCTTTTTGGGTACTCAGCCTCGATATTCTTTTTCTGTTTTCACAGTTGGCGCCCGAATAGAGACCCTCAAGATTGATGTCGGATTGTTGAAGGTTGACACATGCTATCGGACCAGGATCGGACGGTGTGACATAAAGGGGCCCCTGGATGAGCCGCGACACCTCAGCAGCGCTGCACACCCCGATCCCTGGACGATTAGCTTGTGGTCTGAGACGGCATCTTGACGAGGGTCCACTTATCGAGGCGGGCATATTTGCCAAAATCACCATACACGAGGTAAGATTAGTTAGGTAAGATTCTTAGAAGTACCGATCGGTCCTCCTTAGGTTTGGTCAGGTGAGTCGTGACCCGATTCTTAATTTAACCCTGACAATTTGAATTTTGGTGCATTGTATCTGCAGACACAATTATTGACCAGGTAACACCAAGAATTTGAGATATGCCTGGGAAATTGTCTACTTGCTTTAGGGCATTATTCCACAGTGATAGACAATCATTGGAATTTAGCCGTCCCGCACCACAGAAGGGGTCGCCGGCATGTACTATGTACTGTAAGTACGGCATTGGAAGTATAGTATTTAATGATATTTGGCACAGACAAACCAGACATGCCTCCGAACTTCAGTGGCCAATCAATGGTACTTTTGAGATCCCTCGCATTGAATATTTGGAGTCAGTCTTGTTAAAGAAAAAGGCTAGACCTGCAGCATTTGATGTTTTGCAGAATTGGAAAAAAGAAGCGTTGTAACAACTTAAAGGTAGAGTGAAACATGCACATCGTCATAAAATGAACGCTGAAAAAGCATTGTTATATGACCAAAACAAACAGTCTGAGGCGACTAAAAATATGGATAGGGTTTTCTCACTTGGAATTCAGAAAATCTATCCTTCTAAAGATCTTCATATTTCTGATGAGTTTATTGACAAAATATTAAATGAACGAAGGCCTGGTGCCTCTGCGCCACCTCCGTATGTTCCTCTTCCCACTGCTGTTCCTCTTCCTGCTGTTATTCCTGCTCTTCCTACTCAACCTGTTGTTCCTACTCCTCCGGTTTTTGTCCCTCCACCTGCTCCTCTGCCTCTTTTTATCGCACCAGTTATAGTACCTCCATCGAATTTGCCTGCTCCCTCTCTTTCAAGTGGTCCTGAGCCGCTTGTAATAGATCGAGGTACGGGAACAAAAGCTGTCACTCGCAATACTGTACCGCCTCAGAAGAAATGTGAGTTAATTGCATGGGCTAAGCATTGTATGGAGAAGGATGATCAAGCTAGTGTTTTTGCCACACTTTGTAATACGGATCATTTTTTATTGAAGGTTTAGGGATTCAGTTATGTATATTGCAGGGAAGATTAAATAATGCGGATGTTTCGCAAGGGTTGAGGGATCTAAATACAATAGCACTTTCCAGAGACACTGTGGAGAAGGTAAATGAGCATGTTGAGAGGTTATTTGGGTATAGAAAGGAGTTAGAAAAGATACGGAATGAGGATGATGAAGATGAGAATATGTATGTACAGAAACGGTTCCTTCCGTGTCGTAAACCGATATCGGAGGAAATGCGAATTTTGTAAGAAAGACGCGATTAGATGGATTTCAGACATATCGATAGCTCCAGTTGAGGTATGACACATATAGTCAATATACGTTGGAAATGCAGAGGAAAGTGATACAGGTAATGGTAGAGTACCTGCAGGATGAGTGTGTAAAGAGGAAGATTACTTGTCCCACAGAGTTATTGAGCATTTATAAGAGAGCTTTTTCACTTGACACTTCTTCGACTGCTGTAGCGCTCGACTTGGCTCTGTTGCTTAGTAAGCGTTCAGAGTTGCCTACATCTCAGTTGCCTATGAGAGAGGTTCCTCCGACATTTGTCCCGAAGGTTGAGGTTGCGGCCGATGCTGCACAGGGTATAGTCGCTGTGAACATTCCTGCACATTATGTATCACAGTTTGTTCACATCCGTTTTCATGGCAGGAAGTGAACACCATTAGACAGTCTATTCCTGACATTAGGAAAAATCCGACAGGGTTCGATAAAGAGATGGAATCTGTTTTGCAATCCTCAGTGTTCACCGTAGGTGATATTGATTTGTTGTTTCCTGTACTCCTGCCCGTAGATTTATGGAAACAAGTTAGAACTATTGACGATGTACCCGGGTTGGGAGATACATGGGCGAATATAACTAGACTCGATGGGGAAAGGCCAGCTGGCGAAAGTCCAGAACAGGTGATATTAACTCTGCCTGATAGAATCATTGCTAAATTAAAAACCATAATTCCCGAAAAGAGAATTATTTGGGACAAGCTTACGGCCTGTGTCCAAGGAAAGACTGAAGGTGCTACCGAGTTCTTTAATCGGTTCGAACAGGTATTCGCAGATTTCAGTGGACAAGACTTAGGCACAGAGCCTGGGAAAAGATTATTTGTGGACAAATTTGTACGTGGATTACTGCCTGACATGCAGTCACAGATTATGTCTTCTGAGAGCGCTTGGCAGGCGAAATCACAATCAGAAGTACTGCACATGGCTCAGTACTATGAGAACCGTGTCAGTAATGAAAAAGATAGGATTGAAAAACGGAAAGGCGATTTAAAAACTAAAGTGCTATTGCAGCAAATTGTTAGGGGCCCCAGAGGGGGTAATTCTCAGGTTAGAGGTCAGAATGTCCCGCAGTGGAATGTGCCCTTGGGTCCTGTGAATATTAATCAGTGTGCTTATTGTCGTCAAGAGGGTCATTGGCGAGCACAATGCCCCGTCCTTCAACAAAGGTCGAATAATACATTTGGTAATGTGGGTAGGCGATCCAGAGGTCGCCCAGGCGTAGGGGGCCCTGGTAGAGGTCAGTTTACACAGGACCCTCAACAACCTTTTTCGCAGGACAATCAGACTCCGAGTGCGGACACTAGGAATATATTTGATCATCCTTCCGCTGCATATTTATCTGAAGAGCTTCCTTTTGATGATATTCTGTTTCGATAGGATTGCACGAAGCAGGGTTTGGAACCTACACCTATTCCCGTCAATCAGAAAGGGCCCTACGTTGAAATAGTGGTGGGAAATAGCACAGAAGTGTTCCATTGATCATTCGCGGGTTCCAAACATTCCACTGTAAGGGCAAACCAATGTTTCTGTAGGGTTTTCCGGTACACCAGTTGTTTGTCTGGTTTCTATGCCGGTACCTGTTTCTTTGGGTCCCTTTACGGACCAGTGTCCTTTTCTGTTGTCTTCGGATTGCGTAGAGAACTTGCTGGGGTTGAATTTGTTAAAAGAATTAAATGCAGTGATTTATTGTTCTTCTGATGGAGTGTGCTCGATGATTTCACCACAGCAATTTTCTGCCTCGCAATTTTTGACTAGACCTTTGCCTCCAGAATTCATTGATGTACCAGAGAGCTTGTGGGCTGTCGACGACAATGATGTTGGTGTTTTACAGATCGAGCCTGTTAAGATAGTTTTCAAACATGGAATTGACCTGCCACGCATTCCCGAGCTTTGAAATGTATTGTTTCCGATTTTGTGCATCGCGGTGTGATTGAAGAAATTTCAGGAAGTTTGTGTAATAGTCTGATTTTACCCGTGTACAAGAAAGGCGATAATGTAACTCCATTCCGTTTTATAATTGATTTACGTGCCATTAATAAAGTTGTGGCACCACAATTTCCAATTGTGCCTGATGTAACGACGATCCTAACCATGATTCCAGCTACAGCTACTTACTTTAGTGTTGTGGACTTAAAGAATGCGTTCTTTAGTATTCCTATACACAAGGATAGTAGATATTTGTTCGCGTTCACCTTGGGGGGACGCTCGTTTACATTTACTTGTGCACCTCAAGGGTACATAGAGAGTCCTAGTATTTATAGTAGGGCTTTGAAAGAACAACTTGATACCCCTGAATTGCCCTCTACCTGTACTTTGCTTCAGTACGTTGATGATTTGCTTCTAGCTGCTGACTCTGAGAGTGCCTGTAAGGAGGGCACTGTGTTATTACTTATTCATCTAGCTAAGCATGGCCACAAAGCTTTGCTTAAAAAATGTCAATATTGTTGTCTGGAGGTCGTCTTTTTAGGCTATCTCCTGTAAAGGAGGGAAGAAGATTGACACCTGAAAGAATAAAACACATTTCTGGCATGTCTGTCCCAAATACACAGAAGGAAGTTAGGGCCTTGATAGGTATGGCTTCTTACTGTAGGTTGTGGATCCCGAATTTCTCACTAGTGATCAAACCGATGGTGGCTTTGACAAAGAAGGGCATTTCTTCGCCATTGCCATGGATCTCGGTACACCAGCAGTCGTTTGACTTGCTTAAGACTGCATTATGCTCTGCACCAGTTTTGGGCACACCAAACGATGAAAAGGCCTTTGTATTGTTTGTGCATGAATGTGATGGATGTGCTTTGGCTGTATAAAAGCAGGAACATGGAGGGAAGAATAGGCCGTGCGGTTACTATTCTTCCGCCCTTGATCCTGTAGCATGCGCTTTGCCAGGATGTTTGCGCGCTGTTGATGCTGCTGCCGCGTCTGTAAAACAGAGTGAGGGAATGGTTTTAGGCCATGATCTAACCCTGATGGTGCCTCACTCTGTAGATGTTCTATTGAACCGAACTCAAACGCAACACCTCACTTCTGCACGGTTGACAACATATGAATTGATCTTGTTTGCCCCTCACATTCAAATTAAGAGGTGTTGTGTCCTTAATCCAGTTGAACTCCTACCATTTCCGCAAGATACTACTTGCGGCGATGAAGAGTCACATGATTGTTTGTATACGACCGAACAAGAAACAAAGGGCAGAATTGATTTGAAAGATACTCCTTTGGATAATCCGCAAGGAGAGCTGTTTTGTGACGGCTCCTGCTTTAAACTTCCGGATGGTACATCCACAGCCGCTTATGCAATCACTACATTGAGCACGGTTGTGGAAACTAAGAGAATTACGCATAATTCTGCGCAGGCCGCAGAGATTATAACATTGACCCGAGCTTGTGAACTCTCCGAAGGGCTTGCAGTAAATATATATACTGATAGTCAGTACGCCTTTGGGGTGGTTCACAATTTTGGGAGAATTTGGTCAGAAAGAGGGTTCCTAACTTCGCATGGCAACAAGATTCAACATGGCTCCCTAATAGTGCAACTACTTTCAGCGCTTGCGCTCCCTACTCAGTTAGCAGTTATGAAATGTGCAGCACATCGAAAGATTGTGGATGATATTGGAAAAGGGAATGCTTTCGTTGATCAGATAGCTAGACAAACTGCCACAGATCCTTTCACGGAGATGTATGTTTCAAGGGAGACTGTAGATGCCTATGTAATGGATGAGGGTGTTGGGTCTGTACGGGATATCCAAGCTGATGCCACGATGGAAGAGTCTAAGAGGTGGGCTGAAGGCTTGGGAAAACTTGATGATGATGGGTGTTGGGTGGACATGGTCCAAGTAAAATGGCTGTTACCTGACGCCTATGTCATGATGATGGTTGTAATGGCACACGGCCCTACACATGTTTGTGCCCAGCAGGTTACGAAAATGTTAGAAAAAGTTTGGGCAAATGACAAGATTTCGAAAATTGCCCAGCACTACGTCCAGAAATGCATGATTTGCCTACAACACAATGTGGGAAAGGGGACATCAACTCCAAGGGGAAGTTTTGGCCCACCTTATGTTCCCTTCAAAGTTATTCACTTTGATTTCATTGAAATGGAACGATGCAACAATTTAAAGTATGTCCTTGTGGTCATTTGTGCCTTTAGTAAATGGGTTGAGGCTTTCCCTGTTAAAGATGCTACAGCCATGACCACTGCGAAAACTATGTTAAAGGAGTACTTCCCCCAGTTCGGTTTGCCGAGAGTTATCTGGTCGGACAATGGTCCACATTTTGTCACCGCTGTAATCCTACAGATATGTACAGCGTTACGAATTGACAAACTGTTCCATTCAGCCAGACATCCTCAGAGTGCCGGACTAATAGAAAGACACAATGGTATCATCAAGAACAAGCTCGCTAAGACGTGTGCCGGCACCAAACTAAAATGGCCGGACGCCTTACCGATCGTGTTACTAGCCATGCATACAACCCTTCAAACTAAGATTGGGCTCTCTCCATTTGAGGTGGTAACGGGGAGATCTGCCAATATCTTTAATCTTCCAAAATGCCGAAATTTAAAGAATGTTGAAAATGTACTACTTTCAGACTATTGTAGCCAATTGACTAAAAACCTGTATTTGATTTACCACCAGGTACGAGAAGCTTTACCTGTACGATACGAGGGCGCGGGCCATGGCATACGACCTGGGAGTTGAGTGCTCGCCAAATCATTTGAGCGCACCTCCTGCCTCGCGCCTCGCTGGCGTGGGCCATTCAAGGTCCTGTTGGTCACCCAGACAGCAGTGCCGGTAGCTGGTCGAAAGAACTGGATCCACGCGTCACCCATCAAGAAACTTCCTCGCCCTGTGCCACATGCTACAGAAGAAACAGAACCCCTCGCTGATACTGCAACCAATGATCCCAAAGCAGTAAGCAGCACTGAGAGTGTGTCGGAGAATATCTCTGAGCCCAGGAGGCTTGGGGAAGCTGCCATTTTGTTTCAACACTCTCCACAAATTTTGCACCCGGAAACAGCTGTTTCAAATTCAGCCTCTTCACTTGCCTCCGACATGTTGCTTCCAGCAGGAAGTGATGACATATTGTTTCCGGATCAATCAGTACCAGAAAGAGTACGATACAACTTGCGACCACGAAGATAGACTTACGGCAAGGTTCGGCTGTGCATTCGGAGAAGAAAAAGAGTCATCGACGGCTTGCTTTTGCCCAAATTTGAGAAAGGGGATTCTGTTGGCTAGGGTTGTGGAAGGACGAAGAAATCGCGTGACCGGGGGGTCACCAGCAATGAACATTGGGGTTTCCATCTGATGACTACAATGCCTGTTACTCCCGCCACTCGTATTGGACTCGTAAATAAGGGGGTGACCAACCGGGACAATGGACAAAATGCCTGGGCCCCGAAAACGTATTGCTGTATTCTTGTAATGATATTTGGGTTTTTTATAGTCGCTGCCTTAGGTTTATGGTACCTTGAGGAAACTCACTCTTTAGAACTTTTATTGCCTACCGAAAGTGCACCCATTGTTCCTACTCCCTTTGTACATTTGCACACTTTATCCCCTCGGGATTCCCAGCACAGACACAGGTACCATAATAACACTCTACTACTTATCGTGAATTCTACACATGCGATTTTTAATAAATCCAACTGCTGGGTCTGCTCATATTTACCACAAGACAGGGATAAGGGGCTAGGTTGGTATATTCATCCCTTACCGTTGACAACTGCCTGCTATGCTTCTCTTAGAGCACTGTTCTTTGGCCGATGGAATGATAGCATCTCAGGGAACTTTGATGGCACCAATTTGAATAGTTTTGAGAAACATGTTTTGACTCCCCTGGGATGCTCGCTTTTTGCAAATAGGAGTAAACCGAATGTTGCTTCTAGTACGCCTTCTGACAAACTGTCTCGTCCTTTCCAATCTTTGAATTCTTTTAAAATGGCTCCGATAGGCAATAAGGATGCCATGACCCCTTCTTACACTGTTAACCATAGCCCCGATTCAGTTTCTTTTTGCATACAGAGGAATGGAACTCAGTCAATGGGAACATTTTTAGGTTGTGCCAACGTTGCAAATTTGACTGGAGAGAACAGACCTTTGTATGTAGGCAAACCTACTTTGTCTGCGGTAATGTAGCATTCCCATGGTTGCCCAGGGATTGACAGGGAACCTGTTATTTAGGGATCCTGTTACCTGGGGTGTTTATAGCCAGTACAAAAGAAGTTTCGAAGGCTCGTCCACGGCGGGATGAGAATGGTGACATCCCGGCACAAGTATTGGGAGATATAGCAAAATCAGTTGTGCCATTTTGGGGGCAGATAGCGAATTCAGAAGATATCAGAAAACTAGCGAGAGTACTGGAGAGAACCATCAACCGGACCATGGACATACTCTATAATATGACGTTAGAACAAAAGGCGATAAGATAAGTAGCACTTCAAAATCGAATGGCATTAGATGTCATTCTAGCTGAGTGTGGTGGAGTATGCAAATTAGTGGGGTCCGCTTGCTGTGTTTCCGTACCAGATTCCTGCCCAACTATCTTCAAGGCAATGCACAATCTGCACGTCCTTAGTTTTGAAGTGCATGTTCCCGAGGGAAACTAGGATCTAAGCGCTTGGTTTGGGACTTCTTGCGGTCTTGGGGTTGGAAGGTGCTTTCGGTCTTATTGATTATTTTGGGAATACTGTTGTTTCTTTTTTGTTGTATTCAGTGTCTGCATGGTATGTGTTCGATACTAGGGGATGTTGCGCACAAGCGATAGGTTCGATAGGACATAAAGTATATGCCCCAGATAAGAGTGCCAAAGAATACGTATTGAAGGGTATTTTAGCAAAAGACCTAATGGCAATAGATATTTCTGATAGTGATTCAGGGTGCATGGACAATGATGCATGGAGATCTTTGCAAGGAGATCCAAAGTAGTTTTTAGCCTTGGCATAGGCCAAAAGGAGGGTTTGTCGAAATAGAAAGTTTATCGTGCCTCCTATTGTAATAAATATATTTAATATTGGCCGTAGGCCGCCAATCCGTGTAGGCCTCCATTTTAGGTCAAACCGTCATTTTAGGATTCGTTGTGTAAAAGTCACCCTGTGAGCTAAAATGGTGGACAATGTCATTGCAGAATACAACATGGCCGTCTTGACCTCTGTACATAGCTAATGTGTAATCTGCCTGCAGGCCACTTGTTGAGGTCATGAACTGAGACCTTGTCCTTCACTGACCTATTTGTAGAAGGATTACTCGTGCAATGAAAAACTAATCCACAAGCATATGTTGAGACAATATATTCAAATACTGAACAAAGAACATCTGTTTAACTACATTGTGTTAATGTTTAAGAAGGCCTGCATGGAATACTTTAGAAAACACAGCTATTTCATACACTTGTTGATACATGTATTAAAGGCAAACCAGTTATATGAGGTTATTTGAGACTTTGCACGAACCCTAGATTGGTGATATATTAAAAGGAATATTAACCCGAAGTGGGGCTGCGCATCGCGCCCACAAAATGTATAAAAAGCAAATGCATTCTAATGTACAGCGTCTCTCACTGAACACACTGAACCACGCTGGAGTTCGTTGTGTTGTACTGAGGGCTGATAGCTATCTGATTTTGCTCTGTTTTTGTAATTGGATTCAGTATAGAATAAAAGTACTTTGTATGTTCCTTTGTAACCCGTGTTCGGTGTATTTCCTTTTGGGGTGCTCAGCCTCGATATTCTTTTTCTGTTTTCATACCACTTGCAAACAACTGAAGACCTTTCACAAATGATAAAAAATAAAAAAAACATAAAATGCATGTGGCATAATACCAAAATATAAAATATTCCTAAAGTGGAAGGAAAAATACAAAATAAAAAGAAAAGGAATAATAAAAATACTTAATGGAGAGATACTATGCAACACAATACTTCCTAAGGTGCGTAGTGAGTTCATATAACACTTTTAAACATCAGAGACAAGTTCCATAAAACCAACAACACTACAATTGTGCTCCATCTATTGCAACTAGAGTTTATCGTCTCCAATTTTTTTAATATAATACTCAACAGCCCACATAATGCCAATATCAGGCTTTGCAGATCTCCCCCCATCAAACTACTCCAGAAAGCTTCATTCTCTGTGGCAATTCCCATATGTTTAACTCTATCTTCATTCAGGGCAGTGCATCCCATTACCAGATGTTTCATAGTTTCTCTCATATCTAACAAGGCACAAAACCGGCAGTTCTTATTGCCTGTGCCAACCAGACCGCCACTGACCCTCTCGAAGGTCAGGAACTGACTTAAGGGAAAATGCAGGTACAGCTTCCTCTTTTTAGGGCAGGGAAAAATTTGTAAATATTTTGAGAGATATTCCCTTTTGTAATTCAGTTTTGCACATTCTTTATAAAGGGTGTACGAGGCCAGCTGCTCGTTTGTTGTGGCCCAGTCAAACAAAATTAATGTCTTTTTTACACCATCAGGATTTATGCGTATTTGTTCTAACCCCCATCCTTCATAGAGTGATTGTGGAGGCGGATTTAGCAACTCTGTGAGTTTGCTCCATTTGGCTCTAGTAGCCAAGGAGACAAGCCCTAGCTCATGTCTCATTACTGCGTTGGGGACAGAGTTTGCCAGACCTAATTTCTTTTTCCAAAGCATTCCCTGTGTTGTGTTTAATTTTTCTCCCAAATCGTTTAAGATGATATACAATCTATATAGTATGGTTGGTTCTACTTGCATTGAGTAGAACTGGATTAGAGGTTTCAATGAGAAACCCTTTTCATTTTTGCCATTTTTGCCAAGAGCGAGCTATATTTTGCATTTATTAGTTGGATTCCAGATTCCTTAGAGATTGCATTTGCGACTTAATAACGCAAGTAAGAGAACTGACACTCTCGAGTAGTTGATCTCCCACCTGCCAAGTCAGGGTTTTTGGACAACATTTTGTGGAGAAAATTAAACTCTTGATTTTGTGCCATTCCACTTTAAAAAGTTAGCCACTGCATATTGATGAAACAATGCGAGTTTCATCTGAAGGCCTACTGGAGTGAGGTCAAAGAGGACAATATCATCCGCAAACGCTGTCCAGTCCAATGTTACGTTCCCAGCCTAACTGACTTTGTAAGCCCCCATCCCATATCCTCCACATATCAGCAGTATAAAGATTATATAGAGTAGGGGCTACAACACAGCCCTGCCTCAGCCTGCGGTATGTATGAACAGGTGTCGTCATTGAACCCTCCCTGTCCAATTTTACTCTTATTGTTGTATCGCTATGTAGCAATTTAAGCAGCTGTATCATGTTAGATGGAACACCTCCGGCCAGCAATTTGCGCCATAGCCTGCCCCTACTGACCCTGTTAAATGCACTTGTCATGTGAATAGAGGCCATGCAAACAGTACCCATTGCTTTCCCTTTTACAGCTGCCCGCAAGTGCGCCAGAGCAAAGGTGTTCAGTGGGGTACCCATTCCTGCACAGAATCCTACTTGGGAGACAGATATTAACTTTAAATCATTTGTCTGAGTTTTTAGCTCTTTAAGCAGCAATGTAGCAAAGGATTTACTAGATGAATCCAGTAGGGCAATTGGTCTAAAATTTGCTGCATTAGTTTTGTCCCCTTTCTTATAAATCAGGATTATATACGATTGCCTCCATGTGTCAGGAACCTTAAGGGTAAGGCATACGTTTTTAAATAATTCCCCAAGAGGGTGGGCCGAGAGCTC
The DNA here is from genome assembly GCF_040938575.1 of Ambystoma mexicanum. Taxonomy (NCBI): domain Eukaryota; kingdom Metazoa; phylum Chordata; class Amphibia; order Caudata; family Ambystomatidae; genus Ambystoma; species Ambystoma mexicanum. The sequence goes on along the minus strand of NC_090941.1, from coordinate 136,709,466 downwards.
CAAGTTATGTTTGATGAGTATCGGAGGAATATTATCTGGATCTGGAGCTCTAGAAGATTTTACTTTTTTAATGGCCCAACATACGTCATCATAGTCCCAGTGACATACTTTAGTGATCTGTATACATTGATCCTCGAAAATGAAGTCTTCTTCCTTGTCTGGCAATGCATATTTTTCCATTAAGTATGACGCCCACACCTGTGCCTCAATATGGCAGTCGTCTACTTTACGAGGTTTTTTGTTGATGGCTTCTCCCAATTTTGCCCAAAAGTGGGACACATCATTACCAATTAGGGTCACAATCAATTCCTGATTTCTCTTAATATGAGTTTCTCGTCTAATCAGTTTGATGGCCCTCATATATTCATCTATGATTTTACTCCTAGCAACAAGGAAGGAGGACTCTGTTGTTGAGCCTCTACTACAAGCTCTAATAGCCAATCCCTTAGCTGCTTTTGCCTTCTGGATTCCAACATCATAACTGCCAGGCTATTATGCAAGTCTATGCAAAACGGATGAGCATACTCGTCCTTGACAGTTAAGGGGTTAAATACATAGCCTGCCCCAATAATTGACCCTTCTCAAGCAGTATGTCCAAACAGGTTTGCAACCTGTTGTTGTAGTTATGAACATTTAGGGTTACACCTGCTCTCAACATGGTCTCCAACTCCCTTTCCCACCTGTTGGTGAAGATTGTACATGCCTTTGCATTCCTCTTTATGGCAAACCCACCCCTCTCCATTGTGGTGAAGGCTATGGATGGCACAAGATCGTAGAAACGTAGGGAAAGATGTATTGTGAGATTTATAGGGAAATGGTCATCCCCCCCAAGGGTGGACCCCTAATCAAGGGGTCTGCTATTTTACTCAAGTTTGTGGAAAGAAAGACATGGTCTATTCTTGATACCTTATCACCCCTCTCCCAGGTATAGAACCCCTCAGATTCTCCTTCAACAGGGGTTGAAGCACTTAAATCCCAGTTCCCCAGAAAGTTATTCCATAGCCTGCCAAGTTGTTCGGACATGGATTTCATTTTAGCCCTTTTAGTCACATTGATGCTTTTTTCCATGTTGACGTAGGCTGCATTAAAGTCTCCTGTTATGATGATATGTTGATTGCCATAACGACTTAACCAATCAGTTAGTAAACTGTCCAGGAGACTATGCATAACCCTGATGGATGTATTATCATGTTTTCCATATTCATTTATGATAAGCAATTTTGTTTTCCTCTGTGGTATGTGAATATTGATTGCCATAATATCATCCGAGTTGATTATGATCTCCTGGGATGCACATACCCACCTTGATTCCACTGCTATGGCCATCCCTCCCTCAGGTCGTCCTTTATCACCTCTCATTGCTGGTGTACAATAGGTTTGATAGCCTGCTATTTCAAAGCAGTCCGTGGCCATGGTTTCCTGTAGCAGTAAAACAGTAGTTATTCCTGAGGAAATCATGTTGTTTCCTATTAATGTATGATAGCCACTGATGTTCCAGGACTTTATGATGAGAAACGGCAGCTCAAAGTTGCTGCTGTTTGGACTTTACCCTCTTAAACATTTCAATTGCCCCCTCCAACAAGCCCATTCATCTCGGGCAATCATTGATTCTCCTGTCTCTCCTACTGACTCCTTTACACTTTGAAGTTTACTTCCCGTCAGTTTGACAGGGTTCAGGACATTTTCTATTTCCTCTTATTCGGTAAGTTCCTTCAGTTGATAGCCCAAGGTCTTTAGGGCATCCCGATTGTTGGAAACCGTTTGGGCAATCAAGTTGGAGGTGAAGAAGCAGACCGACCTCCCTGCACCCTTTTTGGGGAAGGCCACTCGTATGATGTCATCTGATCGCAGTGCTCTAAGCTGTGGAACTGCCTGGAAACCATTGATAATTAGCCCCCGGTTCATGTGCATATTACCATTTGTATTTTTTCAGCCCATCTCGGTGCCCTGAAACATTAGTTTATCCTCTATGCCTTGTTCTTGCATTGAGGTGGAGCAACCCTCCCCTGGGATTACCCCTCTACTAATATTCATTGGGTGATTTACAGGAACAAGCTTTGTTTCGCTTGCCAAATTTGATGTAATTTACAAGTGTAATTCCGATAATACCAAAGTGCTTTTTGCGATAGTTGGTGTTTCAACGGCGGCTCCACCACTATAGAGTCATTTTGCTGACTACCCATAATCGGCTGTTCTGTCAGGGTTAAATCAGAATGGCTTGTTTCTTTTTTGAAGTCCCGTTGTTAGCATTTCCTTCTCCTCTTTCTTTGTTCTTTTGCACCTTTTATTTTTTAGGATCCCTAAGTACCTGTTCCTCTAATGTTAAGACCCTCAGGCATTTTCTTGAGCTATTCCGCTTATTATGATTTGGGCTGGTAGATTTGTTTGTTTTCGTATTTTGCACTTTAGTTTTCCTTTTCTTGCTGGAAACTTTTACCCACCCCTCTCGTTCCTGATTCTGATCCGTTGAGTCTATTTTCTCCTGGGTTGTGGTTTCCAGCAGCTCTTCTCCTTCCCCTTCCTCTTCTAGGAATGATGTGTTTTGCTGTTCGCAGATGTTCACCAAAGGAGAGGGTGAATCCAGCAAAACATATGCTTCTGAGCATGCCAGTATCTCAAGCACTGAATCACAGTGCCCAATGCTGGTTCGTACGCTCGTGTTAGCCAGCATACATTTTTGTTTAGGCTCTGGCAGTTTCAGTTGTTTAGCATCAGTTGGCCTTGACTGAACCTCAGGATGGGTCACCTCGAGAGGTGTACATTTTGCCTGGTTTAACAGGCTGGTTCATTCTTTGTTCTAAGGAATTAAGTTTGTGGGCATTTACATGTACAATGTCTTTGACATTGTCATATAGATGCAGTAGTGATTCTAGGACCAAATGCAATGCTGAAATTGATGCAGGTCCCAGAGTATCAATTTGCTGTAGGATGTTTGACTACCTTCTTAATGAGATGTTTTTCGGTGTGAATAGTTTTTCATTTAAGCCCTGCCTATTGTATTCTGGCATGGTGCATGAAATATTATGTACCAAGGACTCACAAATTGGTGGACTCCAGTCTGGATTATTTGTGGATCTTTCTGGAGATAAGCCATTGAGTTCTTCCCTATGTGACTTCCACAGAGGGAACGTTCTATTATGCTCTTCATATCAAAGCATCCTTTTTCAAATGATTGGTCCAATACGCTATGATCAGCTGTTCCTTGGTGTATCACAGCCATATCATTTTTAATCGAAGGGCTCACTCCCATTTCTGCTCTCATGTCTGGGAGGCCCCTCATTTGTATACCAGAACAGGAGGTAAGTCATTACTTGCTGGTGGTAGTAATGGACTTGAGAATGTAACGTGTGGCCTTTCAGCGCTGTTATTTGAAAATATTGCGATCACTGGTTGCAAGAGTGCAGTGCCACCCGCTACCTCTTGTCCATTACTGTTGTTATTAGCAGGGGGCACATCTCCCCTCTTAACATATGGAAGCGGCTGTTTTTCATGAATGTATTTATGGATGGTAATGGTGTCGTCTGGCGTGCCCAGGTTCCCATTTATGGGAAGGCCTTCCCCAAACATGGGTGACACAGTCTCATCACACTTCCCACTCAGGTCATGGTGAATCCTTAACGCGGCCCTCCCCTTATCCGTAATAAACATTTTGCTGCTTCGTAATTTCGGGGCCATGGTGGCACGTTCCTAGCCTAGCTCTTTAGTACATGAAAGCACTAAGCAGTTTACACTGCACTATCCCCCACACAGCATTAACAACAACGCCATGATCGCCTCATGTTGCTGCTTGCCGTTTGCTGTTTACACACAGCTGACACTCACCAGTAAGGGGAGAGGCACCACGCTTCACACACCAAACCAATTGGGGGTCAGATATGACTTCAGTGCAGGCCCCCGTCCTGTACAGACCGCCAAGACTGTGTTTCACTCAGGTCACAGTCCGCGTCCCGCTTCGTGTTGTGACTGAGGGTTTGGAGTCTCTCACTGCTGGGCTTCACCTCCAAAGAAACAAAATGGCAAACAGACTGCCAAAGCCGGCAAGACTGCGTTTCACTCAGGTCACACTCTGCGTCCCGCTTCGCATTGTGACTGAGGTTTTGGAGTCTCACACTGCTGAGCTCCACCTCCACAGAAACAAAATGGCAAACAGACGGCCAACGCTTCCAAGACTGTGTTTCCCTCAGGTCACACTCCAATCATTGTATGGATAAGGATATATTCATTCTCACCACCTACCCGTTTCTTGGCTGACATATTGCAGAAGGGGTTAGGGATTAGGGATCACAGTGGTCTTATATGAATCAAAAGCAGGGTTAGTCAAGAACTTGATTACATTATCAATTGATGTGGTGCTTTATTGGGGGGAATTAAACTCCCTGAATTAGTGGTCGCCCCATAAAAATATTTTACAGAAATGGTGGCTCGTTCACGATTCTAGCTTTCAGATTTTGATTCATGGCAATTTGCATTCTGAACAGGATATTCATGAAGGAGCAATGTCAGAGAAGTGCATGGCAGGTTTCAAATCTCGGTTGTTAAAAGCGCCACTGTTTCCTTTACCCCTGAGATATGAGGGGGGGTGTCCAGAAGATCAAGATTGTGCAGAGTTAATGCAAAGATAATTGTAGCTGGTATTAATTGTTGTGAAATATAGCAGGAGTAAAACGCAAGGTTTTTATTCTGATGTAGCGAGAATTTCTAGGGAGGTTGTGTAAAAACCACACTCAAAATTAGTGACATAGAAAGTTGAAAATGCCAGGAAACACCTCATAGGCAAACTCTTTGTTTATGGAGATTGGCCTGAGCAGGAGACAGAGTGTTGGAAAGCTTGAATGGTATAAGAAGTCGCATTAGTAGGCCCTGCAATTTGTTGTGATGGTGGAATTTTACACAGAGCCCTATAGCAATATTATGTGACCCAAAATACCTGTGAGGAACAAATTAAAATGTCCCAGCTCATGGCTCAGTTGTATTTTCATTTGCAATTGATAATAGAGGGATTGCAAAATAACGGTGCCAGTATGCTGAAACAGACTGAAGACCTGAAACAAGCAAATCAGTTGGCTGAACAGACCCAGCCATCATTTTGGCAGTTAAAGGACAAGCTACAGCAAAGCCATTCTTGAGCTAAAATATGAAAACTTCATTGAATATCTTAAACATGAGGTACACACTTAACAAAAGGCCAGTGCAGAGCAAGATATGCAGTTCTCTGCACTCCAGGATACACATAAAGAGAGTATATAAACCTTAAAATGAGTTCACCATAAATTGTATGAACAGGCTACATATAATAGTGTCAAGGAGTTCCCGCCTTCTCACCTGAGTTCGATCTTTGCTGGATTTCTTGATCGATGCCTTCTTGCAGACGGATCGAGTCTTGAATAAGGCTGCACGTGTCTCTTCCGACTCCAGCGTGCGTTCAAAGTTCTGGGATCCAAAGATCCAGGAATCCGGGAAATTTACAGAGTGCGCTACTAGCACATGAGTCCAGGAATCAAGCAAGGAAGGAAAGGGACTATAAATGGGGTTGGCTGGAAAGAAGCAAGGAAAACAATACCGCGAGCTACGGAGCACACGTCTTGTCGCTACTTCGCAATAGCATTGAGACGTGCAGAGCCGCGGGAGGCGTGGTCTATTAATAGAACACGCTACGTCCAAGGTGTAGAGCGAGGAAGGTGTTTCACAGTGGACGGCCATGTTGGGAGTACAAGGGAGTGTAAGCCCCGTTGAGACAAGGAGCAGGAAGTCCAAAAGGGGCGTGTTCTGTAGTTCATGAGAAATAGTACATTATTGGATGAAATTGTGGCCTTCAAACACTCCATGAATGAGCTGAAATGTGAAAACAGTCAGTTAATGATAAAAGAGATTGACTCACAACATGATTTTGATCAGATGCACCAGGATTTAAATATTCTGAAGCAACAGAAAATGCAGTTGATCAAGGAAAAATACATTTTAAATCAGGACAACAGTGTCCTGCTATAAAAAGTGAATCAGTTAAAAATGGATGTAGATAAGGGTCATCCTGTTTCTCAGGAATTGGCCAGAATCAGAGAGGAAAATCTGGATGTCATGGAGGGCTTGAGGCAAGCAGCGGCTGACCCGTTGGAGGCAGTGCTTAGTAGAGACGCTCAGGAGAGAGAGCATGTCATTTTAAATGAAAGATGTTGTGAAAATGCACGCATAATTCATGGCTCTCAGAGGGAATACGAAGACTACCAAGAAGAAGTACAGAATGCGAGTGACCAACTGGCTACTCAGAGCAGAGCGCTTGAAGCTAGTCAAGCATCAGCATGAGATCTAAAAGCTCAACTCTCTGAATGCAGGCAGGAAATCCTGGCAGAGAGAAACAAGAGTTTGAAATTAAATAATGAGATGGAAAGAATACAAACTGGGGCTGAGACAACCAGTGCATTGAATAGGGTCCTACAATGTATGGGAGTGACCCCTAGCATCAAGGCTCTCATATAATTCACTTACAACTTCCCAGGTACAGACTGGAACCAACCTCATGTATGAGAGCAGGGGCACATGAGGCAAGTGGACTCGCCCATCACTAGTCAGTCTGATCAGGAAGGCTGGAACCATACTAAAATGATGCCCTCTTTTGTGTGCCCACAGTCACTGTGACTTTGGGGGTGCACACAATACTGACTCCCATTACTGTGCTCAAGCAGAGTGGGGTTGCAGGGGTGCCCCCTGCTCTCCTTGAGCAGAGTAACGGGAGTCAGGGGTTGCAGGGTGAAAAAAGTTTTAGAAAAAAGAAAAAAAGAAAAGCACCCTGCAGGGTCACCTCTGACCCACGTTAGTGGGAGGAACTGACACCGCAAGGATAGCAGAGTGTGCCGCTGTAAAGGTAAGTGAGGTGGGGTGGTGGGGGGCCAGGAAGGGGAATACAGGCTGGGGGATGCGGGAGAAGTGATCTATCTGATCACTGCGCCGTACCGTAATTGGCATCGCCATTTTTGTCAGCGCCATTACGGGCGGTGCAGTGATCACATAGATTCTAAATATTCAACACTATCAATATGGTTTACCCAGGACATTGCAGGGATTACTGAATCCTTCCTACTACCTGAGGCACAATTACCATGACATCATATTAAAGGAAAGATACATCCCAAGTCTCTAGACTAGCAGATTCCCTCTGTTATGAATCGTGGATCACTGTACTGAAAAAATAGACGTGTTCAACGCATAACAAACTCATATACAAAATTGCATTAATGTGTCGAATGTACAAAATTAAAATCTAGTACATGATAACACAAATCTGTACATAAAAAACACAGGCACTTTCATGTGAATACAATAATCACATGTAGCCCAAGACAAAAAATTCATTCAAATATTCTTGGGTCAGCACACACAGTTAAGTATTAATACACCAATCTGAGTTCAATTGATTCCTGTTGAACTCGTACATTTTTCAGGACAGTGATCCACGATTCGTAACAGAGGGAATCTGCTAGTCTAGAGATTTGGGACGTATCTTTCCTTTAATATGATGTCTTTGATGAATATTCACCATTGCCAAAAAGAAGGGAAGGTGGCCGGTCCATTGTGTCGGCGGAAACCAAAAATAGTCCTGTGAGTACTTCTGACCCTGAAAATGCTTATGATGAGAAGATTACAGAATTAGATTTGCAAAATGATCTTGCATAGAGAACATTTAGCCTGCTTAGCTGAAAGGGAAAAGTAGAAGCTTCAGCCTAAGAAGGGCATTTTAAAAACCACCAGAGATTCAGGTGAAGGGGTGGATTCACTCAGGCCACCAGAAAGGATTTATAGTGCATATTTTTAACAGTCTGACGAAGAGGCTGTGTTTTATCCTGTGCCAAAAAGTGACTACAGGCAAAGTGACCCTGGTAGCTCAAGGGATGCAGGTGAAAGGAGGAATCAAGATCCCATGCTCATGGCAGGCATTACAAATATCATAGAGATGGGGAGTGCCTAGAAGACAGGTACTGATGTTCCAACAGCCGTACTTATTTTGAAGGAGAATGGACTCATGTTCAGAGGCACAGAAGCAATACAAAAATGAAAAAGAGTTATTTTAAGGACCCCATCAGGCAAATTAAAGCCATAAAAAGCTTTATGACCCATACCACAAGAATGCTAAATATTCGGTGTGAGAACCATTGGAATTATATGAACAAATGATGCCATCATTTTAAATAAAAAATCATGCCAATTGTTTTGAATTTGTAAAATTGATGTTTTTCCCTGAGTGCTCCAGTCTCTTTGCAGGAATGGAAGACCTAGGTCATTACAAATGGTCCACCTACAAGGCGGCCATTGTGAAACATTTTTTGACACACAGAAAGCCACAAGAGGCCCGCAAGGCTGGCTATAACTTATAATGTGGGGACGATCAGACGCCTAGGGAGTTTGCACAAGAATTGAAATGTACATTTGCCAGATTTCAAGGTGGGTGACCTCCAATAGTAGAGAATTTATCACATACTTCCACGCATTACCCGAATACATTATTACTCAGTTAGTTCAAGATTTCCATGAGCGTAGGACACTGGATTTGGTAATAGAGCAACTTTCTAGGATTTATGAGGTGCAAAAACCCATCAAAAATAAGGGTAACCTCAAACCAGCAAAACCAAATACCACTGTCATGACCTACGGAACGCGCCCCTTTTGGACTTCCTGGTCCTTGTCTCAACAGGGCTTGCACTCCCTGGTACTCCCAACATGGCCGTCCAGCGTGAAACACCTTCCTCGCTCTACACGTTGGACGCAGCGTGTTCTATTAATAGACCACGCCCCCCACGGCTCCGCGTGCCTCAATGCTATTGCGAAGTAGCGACCAGACGTGTGCTCCGTAGCTCGCGGTATTGTTATCCTTGGTTCTATCCCAACCAACCCCATTCCTAGACCTTTCCCTTCTTTCTTGCTTCCTGGACTTGTGTGCTGTGTAGCGCACTCTCTTAATTTCCCGGATTCCTGGATCGTTGCATCCCGGAACTTTGAACGCACGCTGGAGTTGGAAAAGACTCGTGCAGCCTTATTCAAGACCCGATCCGTCCGCAAGAAGGCATCGACCAAGAAATCCAGCAAAGATCGGACTCAGGTGAGAAGGGGGGAACTCCTTGACAGTTTGAGATGCCGCCCGACCGAACTCAATATGGACATGGAAGCGGCCGTCCAGGACCTGATGCGTGGCATGCAAGAGCTATCAACCGAGGTACAGAATCTAAAGGCGGAAAACGCTGCTCTCAAACAATTAGTGCAATCTTGTGATTCTGCCACAAAAGAAAGTGTCTTGCTGGGCGGCATAGTGGACAAATACGATGGGTCGACAAAAACCCTTTGTGGATTCCAGGATTCATGTTTGGTCCACTTTACTTTTAAGCCCTACTACTTTTCGACTCCCAGGGCTAAGGTGGGTTTCATAATTTCCCACCTTTCAGGAAATGCCTTAACCTGGACTACGCCCCACGTTAATTCCGGCGATGCTCTCCTAGATGACTATGATGGGTTCATACATGCCCTTAAAACCATGTTTGACCGCCCAGAGCAGGTCTATAGTGCCCAGGAATGCCTGTTAGACTTTCAGCAGGGATCCCAGGATATGCTCACCTATGTAACCCGATTCAAGCAATTAGTCAAGGAAGCTGACTGGTCCCCTGAGGCGAGTTTTGCCCTTTTCAGGAGAGGACTGAATGAGGAGATTAAGGATGAGTTGGCCAGAGTGGCTCGCCCAAACTCATTCCAGGCACTAATGGACCTCGCCATGCAAATAGACTTTCATATCCAGGAAAGGAAGGCAGAGAAGAAGAAGTCCAGAGGAAATCCTCCGAAAGTGTCCTTTGAGAGCACCACCAAGGCGGACACAAACCCAGGCTCAGTCACTGAACCAGAACCCATGCAGATAGGAGCCTTCCGTGGACCTATATCCCCGCAAGAAAGGATGAGAAGGATTCATACGGGGTTGTGCATGTACTGTGCCTCAGACAAACACTTGGTTAGGGAGTGTCCTCTAGCCCCTCCTCAGCGTTTGGGAAACGCCAGCTCCCGATCCTAGATGGAGCAGAGCTTCGGGAGAGAGATGTTTGCTCCACATCAATTCCATCCTTGAACTTTCCTGGACAAAACAATTTGGTGATACTACAGGCCTTCTTATCGCACTCCAAGAATAAGACCTATTCCATTCTGGTCTTGGTAGACTGCAGAGCTATGGGAATTTTCATTGATCAAGACTGGGTTGTTAGTCATCATATTCCATACGAAACATGAAGCACCATGCAGCCGGTGGAAGCAATCGACGGAAGACCCCTCACTTCAGGATCCATAAACCTGCAGACAAAAGAGATCCAGCTTTCTATAAACCATCACCAAGAGTGGATTAGATTCGACATTATTAAGTCAGCTCATTACCCCCATGGTATTGGGTATGCCCTGGTTACAGAGAAGCGCAATCCGTATATCAATTGGACAGCAGGATCACTATTCCTAGGCTCAGAGTTTTGTATGTCTCACTGTCTATTCCTGGATCCCTCCTTGACACCCCCTAAAGAACCACCAAGAAACCAGCAAACACCACTGATGGTTTCCAATATCATACAGGTCCCTGAGGTCTATCAGGGATATGCTGATGTATTTTCAACTGCCATAGTCCAGGCCTTACCCCCTCACAGACCTGAAGACTGTGCCATAGATACAGATCCCTCAGCAGTGATTCCCTTCGGCAGAATGTTCATCCTTTCTGAACATGAGAAAAAGGCCCTCCAGGAATACCTAGATACCAACCTTGAAAATGGCACCATAAGACCTTCAAAATCTCCAGCGGGTGCTTCATTGTTCTTTGTTCCCAAGAAGGACACCAAGGAACTCAGACCTTGCCTCGACTATCGTGGCTTAAATCAATGCACCCTCAAATTTCGGTACCCACTGCCCTTGATCTCGGATATCCTGGAAGCTGGGAGAGGTGCCGTAATATTCACGAAGTTGGATCTCCGGGGTGTCTATCATTTGATCCGTGTCTGGGAAGGATACGAAAGGAAAACAGCCTTTAGAACACCCTTTGTTCACTATGAATATCTAGTCATGCCCTTTGGACTAGCTAATGCCCCCGCAGTTTTTCAACGTTTCATGATAGGGTGTTTTCTGACATGTTATTCCTCTTCGTAATTGTCTATCTGGACGACATATTGATCTTTTCCAAGGATCTTCTAAAGCATGAAGAACATGTAAAGGCAGTATTACAACGACTCAGTGAACACAAACTTTTAGCCAAACCCGAAAAATGCTTGTTTCACGTTACTTCTGTTCACTACCTAGGATTCATCCTTAGTCCAGAAGGAATTGGTATGGACCCTTCAAAGGTAAAGGCCATACTGGCATGGCCCGCTCCCACGTCCGTGAAACAAGTTCAATCCTTCCTGGGGCTTGCCAACTTCTACCGGAAGTTCATATCCACCTTTTCCGAGATCGTTCAGCCAATCGTTGCTCTCTTGAAGAAAGACACCCCCTTTATCTGGTCTACACCACAAGATAAGGCATTCCAACATTTAAAGGCAGAGTTCACGCAAGCCCCCATCTTGGCCCAACCCGACATAAATCGACCATTCCTAGTGGAAACGGATGCCTCTAACTATGCCATAGGAGCGGTGTTGAAGCAGGAATTTGAGAATAAACTGGAACACCCCATTGCTTACCTTTCACGAACCCTGACTCCCATTGAGACACACTACTCCGTCCTGGAAAAGGAACTGTTAGCCATCCGCCAAGCCTTCACTGAATGGCGACATCTACTTCTTGGTGCTAGATATCCTTTTCAGGTCCGCACGGACCATCGGAATCTTCAAATTCTACAGTCACTGCAGTGTAGGAACAGTTGTCAGGCGCGTTGGGCCTACTTCTTTGCCCAGTACCAGTTCCACATCACTCATGTTCCCGGATCACAAAACCTGATTGCTGACGCCTTATCTCGACGTCCTGACTATGTAGCCACTGAAGATAGGGCCTATCATAAGATGTTTCCCCACACGATCTTTGTAGCTCAAGCAGTCAATCTCCTGGAAGAAATTTGAGTGCAAATCCAATCCTCTGATCTCTGGAAGGATATTTCAAGGAAGAATCAATGGAACCTAAGAGTCAAGGAAGGATATGTATTCAAGAACAATGCACTGGTCATTCCTACACTGAAATTACAACAAAGGGGGGCGCTGTTGAGCAGCCAAGCAAGATGGCCACTTAGCTTTGGAGCTCCGTCGAGACCCACCTGAATCCTCGCCATATCAGCGCTAATCCTATCTGCCTGCTGCAGCCACGGCAACGATTTTTCTGACGGCATCGTCCCCTACACCCTCCTGTAATTTTGGGCCGAATCAGTGCCCGGGACCCGCACTTCTGACATCCGAGGCCTCCCGGAATCACTTGAGGCTGCTGGCCCCGCCGCCGCCGTGAGGTGCTGCGGTTCCGAGGGCCTCCTGCGCTTCTGCCGGCGGCCGCCCGCGGTGCCTCCTCGCGCTGCTGCCCGCGGAGTCTGCACCCCGGGACTTCCTGTCACCTGCATCTCCATGGTCGGGAGGAGCTGTGGCTCCCGCTCCTCCCGCGCTGCTGCCTGCGACTGACGGCAGCGCTTCCCCGCTGCTGCACCTGTCCTCCTTGTTGCGGCCCTGCGGGTTGCCCGGCTGCAGGGGGCTCGCGGCGCCTGGTGAGCCCCGTACGCCGGGGCTGGGCGGTGACCCGCTACCTCAGCGGGAGTGGGACGGACCTCTCGCCCGCTCCTGAACTGAGGGGGCCCTGCCGGCTGTGGTGCCGTCTGTTGAGCGGGCGTTTGCTCCCCTGTGGAGGGGGGAAGCCAACGAACACATCCTGTGGGCGCCGCCGCTGGGACCCCCATCACTCACCTTCTCCAATCTGCCCCGGGGATCACCCCGACAAACTGCTGCCAGCTGTGGGCCTGTACCCATTATTCTTCAGACGACGAGCGGGCCTAGCCACCCCAGAGGCCGCAAGGTGGGTGCTGGGGGCTACGTCTCATTCTCCCTGCTGCCTGCTTGTGCGGGCCCCTGCTTCCTCCGGCCACCTCTACCCTTGCCTGGGTGTCTTCTTCGCTCGCTGCTGGGCTGCCTGCATAGGGGCTTGGCCCCCACCTGTCTTTTTCTACTCTGTGAAGTGGGGCTCTGCATCCTGCCTCCCCTCCGGCGCTGCGGCCCACCTAGGGGTGGTGATCGCGCGCCCATTTCCTTGCATCTCACCGCATCTCACTCTGGATCTCTTGGGGCCGGGGCCGCTACAGAGGACCGACACACCGCAGGGTGCCATTGCAGGCGGAGTTGCCCCCGCTCACTCTACTGTCCGACAGCTGGTGGTGTCACTCCCTGGGCGGTGTGGGGTCTCCTCTCCAACTGTTTGTCACCTGGTTGCCGCCTCGGCGCTCTGGGCCCAGCCCGGTGTGGGTGATCCTACGCCCGCACAAGATACGTAAGGCCCCTAAGCTCCCTTGACCGGCGAGGCCTCCACCTCCCACGAGACCCGCACTGTCCTGGACCACGCATACCCCCTGCTGGCCTACATCATCTCTGCGGCCACGCTGTGATCCGCCTTCCCCACCCTGCTGGCACACTATCAGCACCCCTGGGCCTACAATACTAAGGATTGGCGGCTACAGCCCTGTCTCCGTCTCCTCCGGCGACTCCTCAGCCATTGCCCATCTCTGACTCTGCCAGATTTGCTGGAGACCCCCCACCACTATAATGTCCAACAGAGCGCGGGGGGCTAACAAAGTGGGCGCCATGGACAAATTTGCCAAGGCGGCCCCTCGGGCGGATCCTGCGTCCTCCTCTGCGACACAAGAAGACTGCAAGACATTGCCGGATCCCCCGCAACCAGACCTCACCACCATGATGGAGTCCATGGCCAAAAACTTTGCATCCTTCCATGAAAAGCTGGACGACATCAATGCCAATGTCGCCTCCCTACGCGCTCAAATCGACCAGCACGGGTCCAGGCTCACGGAGACGGAGCAACGGATAGGGACCAACGAAGATCACATTCATACCCTCCAGACCACAGTTATAGAGCTCGTCCGCGACATGAAACAGGTCAAGGCCAAGAACGATAACCTCGAATCGAGGTCACGGCGGAATAACATTCGAATAATGCGGGTTCCCGAATCAGCACTCAAGGGCCGAATGGAGCTCGCTGTTGAGCAGCTCATCAAAGATCTCCTGGGTAACCCTGAGCTCTCACCATTCTTCACGGTTGAAAGAGCGCACCGCTCTCTGGCGCCCCGCCCTAAACCTGGAGACTTCCCCAGGCCAATCATCGCAAAATTACTCAGCTACAAAGATAGGGATCACATTCTCCGTTTGGCCAGAGAGAGAGGGGAACTGAGGCTTGAGTCCCAAATCATCAGAATTTTCCCTGACTTTTCGGTGGGGGTCCAGATGGAGCGACGCCGATTTAGCGGGGTTAAGAAGATGCTGAGAGATAGGAAAATTGAGTACTCTATGCTTTTCCCTGCTCGCCTGAAATTTATTCATCGCAACAAAAGCTATTTCTTTACGGTCCCGGATGAGGCCGTTAAGTTTATTGAAGCACAGGTCCCCCTGTTGAATCCTCCGGAGGAACAAATGGACGACGATTGACCTTGCACTCTCTAGGTTCCTCCGCTGACCTCGGGCGGATGACGAGGCCGTGACACTGTTCACCTGGCGCAATGCCGCCCCCCCCCTGTCATCCCACTTGCTGGCCGGCCGATGGGCCCTGGCACCTTAGCTAGTACTTCTCATCCTGTGGGTGCCGCCTCTCTGTGTTTCGTGATTCAATTGCCAAAACCCAGGCCACTACTCCAGAAACCGGGCCGCACCATCTTCCACTGAGCTGCGGTAGACACAATTTCGTCCTTGCTATTCTGAAAACCATGGTTATCCTTTATTCGTAACCTCTACTCTAATAGTCGAACAACGCTGGAAAATGTGTATGTTGTTATTCATCCAAAGTTTTAATATTGGTGGGCTAGACGGCAGCAGCAGCCCCCACTGCAGCTGCAATGCCGTTTATGGCGGTAAGTTTGTGTTCGAGCCCCTTTTGGGCTACTTGTCAGGCGTTGCCGAGTTGGGGTTGGCACGCAGTTTCGCTTCAGGGTGGTTGCTTATACACTGCTAGTTATTACTGAGCAGTGAGGGTGGGGGGTGGGACAGTTGGGGTTTGTTTTTCACAAAATGGCGGGTTGGTCTTGACCGGTGCGGCAGGGTGGCAGGCCTGCCTCATCACAGCGCTCCAATTAATGTTCAAAGTGAGAATCCACATCTGGGATGTCCCTTAACACTTTAATATGGCTATTAGGATATTGACATGGAATGTACGGGGGTTGACCAATTTTACCAAATCTCGTAGAATTACTGCGTATGCACAGAGGCATGGGGTCAAGATTCTCATGTTGCAGGAGACACACGCTAAGAAACTCTTGGCTTCAAACCTCGCACAGTCCTGGGGCCCCAACAGGTACTATACTCAGTACTCCACTCAGTCCAGGGGAGTCCTCACTCTCATCCACAAATCAATCAGATTCACACTTCACACATCCCACATTGATCCTGAAGGCAGATTTGTGATCCTACACTGCACCTTAGCCAGCGAAGAATGCCTGCTTGTGAATTCGTATGCTCCCAATATTGATTCTCCCGACTTCATGGATACGGTGTCTTCCATTCTCATGAAATATGTTGATGTCCCCATTGTATGGGGCGGCGACATGAATCTCATACTTGATATAGCCCTAGACAGGACAACTACGGCCCGGAGGCCTGTAACCCGAGCGGCCAAGCGGCTGCTAACCCACATGAGCTCCTTGAATCTACATGATGCTTGGAGAACACTCCACCCCCAGGAGAGGGACTACACCTTTTACTCCACGGTACACGATAGTTCCTCGAGAATAGATCTATTCCTCCTGTCAGGTAGCCGGATGGGCAAGGTTTCTGATGTTAAGATTCTGGCGCGCACACTCTCCGACCACTCCCCCATGCTACTTCAGATCCAGCTGGGTTTCGTCTCGGGGGCTCGCCCTGCCTGGCGTTTCAAATCCGACGCCCTATCAGATATCGTTTTTAGGGCGGAGATACTGGCTGACATAAACCTGTTCTACGAAAACAACAAGGTCTCCGACACGTCCGAGGGGCCCCGCTGGGAGGCATTCAAAGTTTACATCAGAGGAATGTGCATCTCTAGAGAAGCAGGGGTCCTCAAATCCATAAAACAGGCCTTAAACCTCTCAGAATCCAAACTTAAAACTTTAGAACAAGAGTATACCTCCAAGCCAGCACCTGCCACCCTAGCGAAAATTAGGACGGAACTGGAACTATTTGAAGCACATGCCCTTAGCGAAGTGAGATACTATACCCGCCCTGTGGCCGCCCGAAGATATGGCGAGGGGGACAGGCCGGGTAGAACCCTGGCCAGGCTGGTCCTGTCTGAGGGAGGTGGGACTCGTATAGATAGTATTATCAATGATAATGGGTCGAGACACTGGTCAGACCATGCTATTCTTGACACTTTTGCCAATTTTTATGCCACCCTATACGGCTCCCAACCAGAGCACATGGCCCGTGACCTTGACGACCTGCTAGAGTCCATCCCTATGACCTTGATCTCTCAAGGCACCAGGGAACTTCTCGATGCCCCGTTTTCATTAGACGAGATAGTCCGGGTGATCTCGGATCTCCCCAAGGGCAGAGCCCCGGGACCCGACGGACTCACATCTGAGTTTTATCAAGAGCATGTTGCCATATTAGCGCCGATACTGCATGGGGTCTGGACCGAATAACTCCGCTCACACATCCTCCCCCCCCTCTTTAAGAGAAGCATTAATCACAGCCCTCCCCAAACCAGGGAAACCTCCAGACGAATGTGGTTCCTACAGGCCCCTGTCCCTCATCAATACTGATATGAAGATCTTTGCTAAAGTAATTGCCAATAGATTCCTCCCAGTCATGCCTCACTTAGTCCATGCCGACCAGAGCGGATTTGTCCCTGGCCGCTCTACGGCACTTAACGTCCGGCGCCTATTCAACGTACTGTCTAGAATCGACCCAAACGCGGACGCAGTGGCAGTCACACTAGACGCCCAAAAGGCGTTCGACATGGTCTCGTGGCAATACTTGTGGGCTGTCTTGGAGAAAATGGGAATTGGGCCAAACATGATTGCCTACATAAAACTGTTGTACACGGGACCGTAGACAAGGGTGCTAGTTAACTCCGTCCCCTCTTCCCCCTTCGAGTTACACAGGGGTACCCGACAAGGCTGCCCATTCTCTCCCATCCTCTTTGCGCTTGCCATTGAACCCATGGCCGATCATGTAAGAAATCGACATACTCATAAGGGCGTCCGGTTGCAGGGCACACCGGAAATCATCTCGCTGTACGCGGATGATGTACTCCTCTACGTCAGACAACCCTCCATATACTTGGACCCTATCATTCGAGATATAACAAAAATAGACACCTATTCGGGCTTCACCATAAACTACTCAAAATCCGAAATCTTCCCCCTCACTAAAACAACTCAGCAACCGTCTTGCGAGTTCCCCCTACGCTGGTCCCCGGCTGGGATCAAGTATCTCGGGGTTCAGGTGTCACGGGATAAAGTTTCCCTGCTGGCAGACAATTATGAAGCAACAGCGCAGCTCATTGAATCCAAGATGCTTAGGTGGCGCAATCTCCCTCTATCCCTCGCTGGTAGACTCTCCCTAATAAAAATGATCGCGGTACCTAAGCTACTCTATATATTTGTAAATGTGCCGGTGTGGCCAGGCAAGCAGTATTTCAAGAGGCTCCACGCGTCGTTTGCTCAATTTCTCTGGCATTCGGGGGCGGTCCGCAAGAAGTGGCAACATATGACCCTGCCCTATGAGAAGGGGGGCTTTACTGCCCCCGATTTAACTTTCTACTGGAACGCTACACAGGCCCAACATGCTACCCATTGGTACACACACCCCAACCCGCCCCCACATGTTAAATTGGAAAAAATAGCGGGTGACGGTACCCACAGCATGACCCTCCTATTACACCATGGCTTCCACGCGGATGCCCCATGGGACCCGGTAGCTTCCACGATTAGGGCATGGAACAATATCCTTTCCCCCAGTCCAGTACAGCGCCCATACTATAAGTGGCTCCCCTCATGGCAATTTCCTGGCCTCACCCCCACACATGACCAACACCTCTCTCAACGCTGGGAGAGCCTGGGATATCGTGCCCTGACTGACCTGTACCCTGATGGCTCATTCATTACCCCCCGAACATTGCGCCCCGGGCACTCCAGCTCCGCGCTTGACTTGTTACAGTACTACAGATTGAGAGCAACAGTACGGACAATGTGGCCCTCCTTCCCAGAGGAGCCTCCTGACTCACCTGAACTCCAGTACATAGCGAACTCCACAGGCTGTAGGGGCATAATATCCTCCCTGTATAAAATGCAGATGGGCAAAATAGAGAATACCTCCCCGGCACCACGGGAGGCATGGGCCAGTGAGCTCGGAACAGAGATCACTGACGAAATGTGGGGCAAAATGTGTGCACACACGCGCAAAGTATCACTCAGTGCCAGGTTCCGCTGCATCCAATACAAATTACTCAACAGGCTCTACTACATGCCGTACAGAGTGGCAAAATTCACGCTTACTTCGACACATAAATGCCCAAAATGCGAATCAAATGAAGCAGATCATGCTCATATGTTTTGGTCCTGTGCTGCGCTGCGCAGGTTTTGGGGGGAGGTGACAGAGGCGCTCTCTGAGATAATTGACGCCCCGGTAGAGATGGACCCATTGGCCTTGCTGTTTGGCATTTGGACGGGAGAAAATGTGAGGAAACTGTCAAAATTCTTGAATGTTAGTGCTATTGTTGCCAAAAGATGCATATTACAATGCTGGAAGTGCCACACTCCCCCCACCCTCAACATGTGGTTGAAGGCCCTCACATGGGTACAAACATGCGAGGAGGAGTACATCGGCACCTTGCCCGCTCCATCCCGCCCTGCAAATGTGTGGAGTGAATTCTGAAGTTACCTAAACAGCAAGGATGGGGCCGAGTGGACCTCCGCCCCTTCACCGGCACCACCGGACTCATCTTGACACTCGCCGCATGAGTACTATTCTACTGTTCCACTATGTTCTCCCCTCTAAAATGTGAAGTTGACATTATTTGTGAGGCAATGTATATTGATGCTGCAATGCTGTTTTTTCTCGCTTACATGCTAACTGTACTGTACCTGTCTTAACCACCTGCCAATAAACAGAAGTTTAAAAAAAAAAAATTACAACAAAGAATAATAAACCTCTGTCATGATACCCTTCACTCTAGACATCGTGGCATAACCAACACCCTCCGCCTCATACAAAGACAGTTTTGGTGCCCCGGAAAGAAGAGCAACGTACAGCAGTACATCAAACTTGTACTATCTGTAGTCAAAATAAACATGATAACAAGAGACCGGAGGGTCTTCTACTGCAACCTACACTGCCAACAAGGGCATGGGAATTCATTGCTACGGACTTCAATGTGGAATTACCACCTTCCCGAGGATACACGACCATCATGGTTACCATTGACTTGGTCTCTCATATGGCTCATTTTATACCCCTATGTAAGCTACCATCCTCGTCCGAACTTGCTGGAATCTTCCTGGAACACATATTCCGTCTGCATGGACTTTCTTCCAAGATCATATCTGATCGAGGACCTCAATACGTTTCACAATTCTGGAAACATCTCTGTCGCATTTTGGGAATCCAACGCGCCCTCTCATCAGGTTATCATCCCCAAACCAACGGGGCCACAGTATGTGCTAATCAGACCCTGGAACAGCATCTTCGATGTTTCACCACCAAGGTTCAGGATGACTGGTCGCTCCTGATACCCGGTGCTGAATTTGCTTACAACAATTCCGATCATTCAGCACTTAAGACCAGTCCCTTTCATTGTAGCCAAGGTTTCCATCCATCGGTTCTACCCTCTGTTCTCCCTCATCCTACACTGGTACCTACTGTCGACTCCTGGATCGAAACCCTCATCAACATTTATCAGGAGGCCAAAGAAAACTTAGAGAAGGCCAGAACACAGACTAAGAGGTATGCAGATTCCAAAAGAAGACCAGAGCCTTCTTATTCAATTGGTGATCAAGTCTGGTTGTCCTCGAAATTATTACCCCGACATCTACGGCCAAACAAATTGGCCCCTTGGTACTATGGTCCATTTCCCATCAAGGAAATTATAAATCCAGTCTCATACTGGATCAAACTACCGGACTCCTGGAATAAAATTCACCCAGTTTTTCACACATCCTTATTAAAACCCTACATCCAATCCTCCCGGAAATCCTATAGACCCCCTCATCTGCTGGTCGACAACCAACTGGAATATGAAGTGTCCCGAATTTGCGACTCCAGGTATAAATCGGGTCAGCTTCAATACCTGGTTGAATGGAAGGGATATCCTCCTAGTGAAAGAACCTGGGAACCACTTTCTAATCTCAAGACCCCTCGACTTCTCAGAAGATTTCACCTCATACACCCGGGCAAACCTGGAGGAACGGGTCTTCGGAGGAGGCATGCTGTCATGACCTACAGAACGCGCCCCTTTTGGATTTCCTGGTCCTTGCCTCAATGGGGCCTGCACTCCCTGGTACTCCCAACATGGCCGTCCCAGCGTGAAACACCTTCCTTGCTCTACACGTTGGACGTAGCGTGTTCTATTAATAGACCACGCCCCCCGCGGCTCCGCGCGTCTCAATGCTATTACGAAGTAGCGACCAGACGTGTGCTCTGTAGCTCGCGGTATTCTTTTCCTTGGTTCTATCCCAACCAACCCCATTCCTAGACCCTTTCCCTTCTGTCTTGCTTCCTGGACTCGTGTTCTGAGTAGAAAACTCTCTTAATTTCCCGGATTCCTGGATCGTTGCATCGCGGAACTTTGAACGCACGCTGGAGTCGGAAAAGACTTGTGCAGCCTTATTCAAGACCCGATCTATCCGCAAGAAGTTATCGACCAAGAAATCCAGCAAAGATCGGACTCAGGTGAGAAGGGGGGAACTCCTTGACACTGGGGAAATATGGGTGTAGAGGAGCACTCCTGTTTCAATCTAGTTTGCGTTTAATGTTCAAGAAGGTTATACAGTTTCTAAATACAAACTTAGGTGCTAACAGAGACAGATTCTGGGCTACAGAATCCAATCTAAACAGGCAAAATAAACACGGTCACTCTACACCAGAGTGACCTATTCTCCGTGCACACTCTCGTGCATGTACCATGCAAATTAAACTTACTTTACAACTATGATAGACTTTTGGTATTAGTTTTTTTAATATTTCAAAATAAAGTGAATTACCAAAACCGGAATTTATATCTTACTCACAATTAATTTAGCATTGCAGGTTGATGTGTACATAACTTCATTGCTTACATAAACAAACTATTCTTTCAAGGGATTACATTTTCCCAGTGTGATTCTTTACATATGCATACAAAATCTGACGGTAGGATTAGCCACTCAAATTTACATAATTAGTCCACAATTTCCTATTCCCTGTCTTTTACACATGGGGTAGTCCAAATGTGTGGCTTCGTTTCTTTCAATTTGATTGCCTTTGTGTTGATTTTTTAATGCACAACGCGTTTCGGGCTCTTCTAGCCCTTCATCAGGTGCGACTTATTCACAAGTTCCATTAAATCAATTTCTGTCATTTAAGTAGAAAAGGTTCTAGTAAGTGTCATTGTTCACTCAGTGTTCCAGAATACTAATTATGTGTTTCTCAAAGATATTAATTGAAAATACCTCTGACCTTCAGTTTCACTGTTACAAACATCCAGTGTTCTTCCAAACACCTTCCCCACTTAGCCGGTAGATTTTCAATGATTTGTTTTTCTTTAGCGTGCAACGAACAGTCTCTTTATTGGATCTGTTGAGAAAACAATAGGGGATTGTTTTCACTCCATACAGTCTTTTTTCTGGGGCGTTTTGATGCGGGTTATGCACCGGGATCAGTCGCTTGAGAAAAAGCGCTGGGGCCCAGTGTCATAACCCCAATTGATAACATTTTCTGGAAGAGTAGATGTTAATGCGCATTTAAATCATGTGCTCACCTTCGTCCTAGAGTTCCAGTGCCGTGCGTGAACTCCTTGACAACCACACCTATTGTTGCAAAAGTGGGAGAGGTGTAATCTACTCCTCCTTTGGACCTGAAGAAGGCTGGGTAAAAATATACCGTCAGC
Organism: Ambystoma mexicanum; assembly: GCF_040938575.1. NCBI lineage: Eukaryota > Metazoa > Chordata > Amphibia > Caudata > Ambystomatidae > Ambystoma > Ambystoma mexicanum. The sequence goes on along the minus strand of NC_090941.1, from coordinate 136,687,227 downwards.
TGAAAAGCAGAGTGAAAGGCTGAGGAGACACTCTGCCCATGTCCAATCGAGCGGTAGTCAATCAGAGTATCAAAACACTGACCCTTCTCACCCTAGCACCTACATAATTCCTAGATAAAAAGGTACAAGACCCATTCCAGTTTTCATTTACACTCCCTGAGCACAAAGGGGGGTTTCAAACCAAAAGAGTATTTCCACTTGGAATTTCTCTCCAAATTTCCCACAGGAATCAAGGAACATTCCACCTCCAAACATGACTTTTTCCAACAGGTACCCTCCAAACACTAATTTTCAAAACAATCATCCTCATTCTCCCTGGTTCCAGGACAGTAGATCCGAGAACCAAGGAAAAGGGAGAACTAGGACTGAAATGTATGGGGGAAATTTCCAACAACACCCGAGTTACTTCACTAAAAGGGAAAGTTACAATTTTGGGGAGAAACCGAGGTATAAGCAAAGACCTCCCTAAAGCCTAGAGGGAAGAGAGAAAGTTACACTATTTGAGCGACAAGTCCAACAATTGGCCGAAGACATGGGGAGCACGCTGAGGGCTCAGTCAACCCCTCAGACTAACAATGTTCCTCAGAATGCCCCAATGCCTGATGCCCTGGGGAGAAATGACTGGAGGTAAGTCCAGACAACCAACAGATTCCTGAGGATGGGGGCCTGGTTGAAGGGAGATGCCAAGCACTTGAGCAAGCTTCCTTTCTTAGCCTGGAAAACTCCCTGGAAACCTCACATCCTATGATGACTCTTCCAACCCCTGGAAGTTGGAACCCGACTCTTCCAACCCCTGGAAGTTGGAACCCAAAGAACAGAGAATAGGTAGAAAAGGCCAAAGAAAAATTCACTTTGAAGAGTGAGAAAACAAAATCGTCCCCATTTGAGAAAGAAGAATCCCCAAAGGATTCAGGTAAAGAAATCTTCTTTTTCAGGAATGGTGAATCCCTCTCAAAGAAAAATGGGTCAAAAGAGACCCTGAGTCTGACAGTGTATATATTAAAACCAACACAGATGGAGATACCCTTAGACCTCAACCCTGCATGCCAGATAATCCCAAGACCATAGAGGTGTCCTCCCTGTAAACAGGTTCCGAGGCCTGTATTCAGATATAAAGGGACTGCAAAGAGTCTGGGGGAAAGAGGATACCCCGACTACAAATATCATTTTCAAGTGAAAATTTATTTCCACACATTGCCACTCTCAGACACTGGAACACAGTCTTAAACAGGGCGAGGTGTCCACGGAAGCCGCCCAAGATCACACAGTGCCGAAATACAATATTAAGAAGATGACTGCCAAGCTGGCAACTAACTCACACTTTCTCTGTAGGCTTGAGACAAAAGAAGGCACATTTTATTACCCGGTCAAGGTTAGGGTCAGTGTGGATTATCAGCTCTGGTGGATACTGGATCCCAAGCAACTCTGCTGTCAAAAGAAGCTTTTGACCGACTGAATCTAGGAACGGGATGAGTGACCAGATTTCTTCTTAACCTCTTTCTGGACAACTCCAAAACTTTGATGGGAATGATATTTCCGTCGATGGGACTTCAAATCTAGAAATAGAAATTGGACCACATTGTTTAAAACACTGGGCGACAGTCGTGACTCCAGGGAGTACTCCCTGTTTACTGGGAAACAATTTCCTTTGGAGGTTATCACCTCTGATTGATTTTGTGAACCAGGTCCTCTGGACCCAGACTAACTGGCCTATCAAACTCAAGATGAGTAAAGATTATGTTAGGATGAATGGCACCTGTCATTTGAACGAGCAGCGTACAAATCAATTGGAATTTCACTTACAGAACAACCAAGTCCAAGAAATCAATATCATCTATTTAGCAGAACAAACTGGCAATAGGAACTCTTCCCAATTAGTGAAGATCAACCTTCTCCCAGCTACAAGTGGCACTCCTCCACACTGCAAGTGAACACTTTGAGATTTTATAAAAATCAAAATTTAGAAGAAACAACAAGTCCTTTGAAAGAGAATGATGAAAAGCTAACTCAAAGTCTGCTCAATATTCAGAAAAAGGGTCAGCACTGGTTCTTCTCTATTTAGATAAATGAGCGGGAGGAGCCAGTGCTCACCAGAGGATGTCTGAATAATGGAAAAGGCTTCATCAGCGAAGGATTATTCAGGAAACTCCAAGAGATCAGATCATTCCCACATTTATATTGATTAATAAATGGGAAGTGGGTTTGGCAACACCAGATTCTAAGCATGTTGTGCCAAGTAGGTGTTTGCTAAAAATGTCATTTGGCAACAAAACTATAGAACATAATTGTTGGGTCACGAGAGACATCCCTTGTGACTTTTATTTGGGGTAGTGATATGCTTCATCGATTAGCAATTAGTCTAGATTTGATTAATAACAAAGTATGGTCATGGCTGGGGGTAACCCTCTGGGCTTTGAAAATATCAAGAGGGCATTTCTGTCAGTTCAGTTGTTGCTGTATGCAGTTGAAGTCCAAGTGGGAGAAGAGGTTACCATCCCAGGACAAATGCAAAAGTTCAGAATTCCCATCAAAATGAAGTGAGTGCAAAACCTTGAAAATAAGGATGCTTACATAACTTTGAACTCTCACCTCCAACAACACGGTTTCTGTGTATATTCAACACCTCTAGTGGATTTAGAACATGACACCATTTGAATATTGCTGGATAACAGTGACCCTCAAAGTATTACTTTGGGCACGAACGCCTCTATTGGAATAGCGGTTGATGCCCTCTCATATTCTATTAATTTAGGGAATTAAATTATAGGAAAAATTCTTAACCATTGCTATGACATCATGGACAGTATCCCTCTAGATAAGATTTTTACCTGTCATGGGGGAAATTACTTGGTGTACTCTTCATGGCCTTATGGGGTGGAAGAGCTAACCAGTGACATCAGGAAGGATGAGGTGGTAGTTAGAGTCAACAACAACTACCTCGAATCAATGGAACCTCATGTTCAAGTAAACACCATTAACATATATATTTCCACACAACTGGAGGATACTGATGAGATTTCAAAGCTCAAAGGGCTTCCTTCCAGGTTTTGGTTAATGTCCGGTGGCACTATTTCCGGCAGCCGTAACCACAGAATCACTGGCACATCACAACATTGCAGGCACTCGCATTCCAACATGCCTGAAACAGTGCCACCGGCATGGCGGAAACACCATAAAAAAACACTACTTTCGCTCCTTCTATAATCAAAAATGCTGGTGGCACCATTTACGGCATGCATCACACATAAACACCGGTGACGGAAACAACAGGACCGGAAACGTCATCGCAGGAACTGGAAGCTCCTCTTGGCCATTTTGAAAAACACAATCGACATAAAATCACCCACTTCCTGTTGCCATCCGGTCCCTGTAACTCCGGCATCATGTCTGCCACATCAAAGTCTCGTGTACCTGAAGTTCGCCAGAGAAAACCACTCTTTATGGAGCAAGAACTTACAGTGCTAACAGACAACATTGTGGACAATGCTGGGGAGCTGTTTGCGACAGACCACAGGTGCACAAACCAAATGCGGAAGAATGCAATATGGGAGGAGGTGGCACAGAAAAGTTCAGTTGTGGGCCTTGTCTGCCGCACCTCCAAAGATTGTCACAAGCAGCGGGGCGACCTCATTCTGAGAGTCTGCAACCTGCTCTTGGCACAAAGAAGTGAATGCATGGCAACTGGAGGCAGGACAGCCTCCCCAATGAGGTTGATGTCCTGGGAGGAGATATGCAGTACTGTGCTGCATCTTGAAGGCATCAAAGGTGTTGGAGCTGTGGAGGCCAGTGCAGGGACGCATGCAGAGGGTGGTGATTACAACATGCAACACCAAAAATATGGCTGAGGGCATGAAAATGTAGCACACACAACACAGAAACATGTCCAACTGCATAACAACAGACCACATCCAACCCATACAGTGGCCCACCAACCATAGTCATCGGTCAAGTGTGCACAAACATTGTCCGGCGAACACAGAAACACACAAATGCCCGCAAGAGTGCTGGTCATGTACCAACAATGAAGACATGAGGAGCAACACATGCACGAGGCACATACCCTCCAAGCCAGCATGCATTCACCACAAGCAATATTCCCCCATGGCACACTCACATGCATGCATGCATGCAAAGCGCCCTGACACACCTGGCACTGGCATGTTTCACTGTCTACTTGTCAGACCGGCAACAACAAGTGTTATAATGCCCTTAACACCCCTCCACCTCACTACCCACCTGTGGTGTCCATCAGGACACCATCCAATCTCCATGGCTCCACCACACCTACCTTGCACCTCTGGCCAATGTGACCACCACCATTGCACCCTACTACCAGTGTCCTGCTGATGACACAATGCCCACCCTCAGACCCACATCCTGTACTGCTACTTCATCCCCTCCAAACATGAGTGCTTGACTGCTTATCATGCAACATGTACTCCTGACGATCCCAGCCTCAATCCCTCCAAGACAGAGAAGGCCCTCGTCATGATGGCTGTGCCCTGTCACACACCCATTCCCTAGCCAACCTCCATAAACTGGGTATGCTCAGATATTTACAGGATGTGTCACATGCCCCGTGGGAGAACCGACTCCCGTTCATGTAGTCAGAAATCACAACCACACGGACCCAAGCGGGTCCTGTGCATGCAGCCTGGAGCCCTGGCCATCTTGGCATACATCCAAGTTAGTTTGCACAGGGGCGGGGCACCAGGTTGTTTCTTGCAGCCATGATGCCCCATTCCCCATGTAGTTGAGACAAATAAGTGGGAGAGAGCCCTGTTTGAGCTAGTTACCATGACAAATGAAGTAAGTCCCCTATCAAGATGGCAGGGGCTACGGACCGCATGCTTCCACGCATGCGTGATGTTGCCTAGAAACGATTGTTGTATACATACGAGTGAGGCGAATGGCCGTCATCACGGTCGCCGCCTCACGTCAGTGATACTTCATGCTGAATAAGTTAAGAATTCTGCACATTTTTCGTCCACTGCGTTTGATAATATACTTTAAAAACAAATACAGGGAAGTTGAATTGCTGCGGGTGAGCAGCTTGGGGATATGATTGAAGCTCCTGCATGGGACACGTTTTAGTCCGTGTGGTTGTGATTTCTGACTACATGGACGGGAGTCAGGTCTCGGCACGGCGCATGTGACACATCCTGTAAATATTAGAGCATACCCAGTTTATATAAAAAAAGAATCCTTTGAGACCCAATAGTCTTATGGTTGATTTACATGGTTTTTCCATGTACATTCCCCTTTAGGTTCTCACAGAGAGTGTTAGCAGTTTTCTTCCTGCTGTATTCAACTCTCACAGGTGGAGAACATGCCACGTGAGTATGAGGCTAATGGAATTTTCTTTCTCCATATTATACCTTATGAATCATCTGCAAGGAGAAACTGTGATAGGTGGGTTAATGGAGTGTTTATCAAAACTGTTATTACAGGTTGGAGTGATTTCGAGGCTACTGTAAACATGGGAGGTTAGTGTCAAACATGTTTTTGCAACTTTAAAACCAATTTTATAGAAAAATCCAATCACTAGAGTATTAAGCCTGAATTTGTTACGTGTTATAGGTACAGAGATGAAAATGTAATGTTACCTCACCAAATTGAAATAAGAACAGAAGCCCTGATAATGGATTTTTAATCCAAAATGCATCAGTGTTAAACGGAAATCATATTGAGCCTCCTTTTGATTTATATTGGCCTAGGCCTAGTCGCTCTATGGGGCAAACCGCGTTGCAAAGTTCCAATTTTGGATCGACTTCGCCGCCATTTTAGAATCATCCGCCATTTTTATTTCTGTTCGTACATATTCTGTTCTAAAATGGTGGACTGTGTTTTCAACTTGCAGCCAAGCTCCCGACCTTTGAGTTCTGTTAATGGTTAGGCTGTCCAAGGGCCAACTGTTTAGACTTGGTAATGAGGCGTTGCACTATACATGAACTCTTGTCCCAGCATTGTCTACGCTAACAAGCCTCATCCACGAATACACATCTGAAACAATGAAATGTAAACGCCAAGTGTGGACATAGGCTGAACTAGATTGAATGCAACTTGTAAAAGGAGCTTGCTGTAGGATTTGGGAACATACGTTGTCATTGTATCACTGTGGAAATACAAACATGTATAATCCTTTGTAAAATATTATGTGAACCGAATGTGAAGTAGGCACGAACTCTAGACCGCAGATTATTAATGCAAAGAGGGGTTGGACAATATTACTCAAAACTGTATAAAAGGATGAATGTCTAGATGTCCAGCACTCTCTCTCCTATCTTTGACGGGCTGGTACTCATTGCAGGGTGTTGAGAACCAGATAGCTATCTGTGTTTCTTTGTAACTGTACAGAATAAAGATCTGTGAATCTTTTTAGCCCGTGATTGGTGTATTTCCTTTTGTGGTACTCAGCCTCGATATTTCCTTGTTTTTACAGATGGCGCCCGAATAGGGACCCTCAAGATTGATGCCATCTCGTTGAAGTGTTGACGCGGCCATTGGACCTGGATCGGACAGTGAGAAAGGGGACCCCTTCTTGGATGAGATGCAACACCTCAACAGTACTGCACGACCCGATCCCTGGACGGTGAGCACACGGTCCGAGACGGCATCTTGACGAGGGTTCATATATCGAGGCGGGCAGTTTTGCCGAAATCACCAACCACGAGGGTCCTTTTTTGTCCTTAGTAATCTGATCGGACCTCCCTTAGTCCTTTGATCAGGTGAGTCGTGCCCCAATTCCTAAGTATCCTGATATTATATTTGGCGCATTGTTCTTGCGAGTACAATTACTACCAGGTAACACCAGAAATCTGATATGCCTGAGAAATTGTCTGGCTGTTTCAGGGCATTATTCTGCAGAGACAGACAATCTTTGGAATTTAGCCGTCCGGCACCACAGGAGGGGTCGCCGGCATGTACTATGTACTGTAAGTACGGCATTGGTAGTATAGTGTTGATTGATATTTGGCACAGACAAACTAGACATGCTTTCGAACTTCAGTGGCCAATCAATGGTAGCTTTGAGATTTCTTGTATAGAATATTTAGAGTCTATATTGTTAAAGAAAAAAGCTAGACCTGCAGCATTTGATATATTACAAAATTGGAAAAAAGAAGCTGTGCAGCAGCTTAAAAGTAGAGAGAAACATGCGCACCGACATATGTCGAACGCTGAGAAAGCGTTATTGTATGATCAACAAAAACAGTCAGAGTCAGTTAGAAACATGGATAGGGCTTTTCAACTTGGTATCCAGAAAATATACCCGTCTAAAGATTTTCATGCATCAGATGAATTGATTGACAAGCTTTTAAATGAACGAAGGCCTGGTGCCACTGCGCCACTTCCTTATGTACCTATTCCTGTTGCTTTACCTCTTCCTGCTGTTGCTCCTCCTCCCGTAGTGATTCCTGCACATCTTATTACTTCTCCACTACTAACTATTGCTCCTCTTCCTATTGTTGCTCCCCCACCTGTACCTCCACCTTTGCCTTCTGCCATGCGTCCGGTAGATTTGTCATTTTCACCAGTGATAGTACCTTCGTTACCTATTGTACAAGATGTGTCTACTCTTTCTCTTCCAAGTAGTTCTGCTCCGCTTGTAGTTGATAAAGGAGCGGAATTGAAAATTGTAACTCGCAATACAGTTTCTAAAGAAAGAAAGCGAGATCTGAATGCATGGGCTATACAGTGCATGGAGAAAGGTGAACAATCTGATGTTTTTGCTACACTCTCTAATCTAGAAGGTTTTCCTGAGAAAACTGTTTTTATTGAAGGGCTGGGAATTCATTTATCTGTAATGTGGAACAAACTGAATGATGAAGATATCCCACAAGGGTTGAGGGATCTGAATGTTTTAACATATTCAAGAGATACTGCGGAGAAAGTATATTATCATGTTGAGAGGGTTTTTGAGTATAGAAGGGAGTTGGAAAGGTTACGGTATGATGAAATAGATGGTGATAGTTTGGGCGCTATGTTTGTACAGAAACGGTTCCTTCCTCTTTGTAAATCGATGAGTGAAGAAACGTGAATTGGCACAATAGATGCACTTAGATGGATTTCAGACTTGTTGATATCTCCCATAGAATTATATGACACATATAGTCAGTATACGCCAGAAATGCAGAGGAAAGTGATACAGGTAATGGTAGAACACCTGCAGGATGAATGTATAAAAAGAAAGATTTGTTGTCCCGCAGAATTATTGAATATCTACAAGAGAGCTTTTTCATCTCACACTCCTTCAGCTGCCTTAGCGCTCGATTTAGCTCTGTTGCTCAGTAAGCGTTCAGAGGTGCCTACTTCTCAGTTGCTTATAAGAGCAGTTCCTCCGACATTTGTTCCTAAAGTTGAGGTCCCGGCTAATGCCGCAACGGGTGTAGCCGCCTATGACATTGATGCACATTTTGTATCACAGTTCGTTCACGTCCCATTCTCAAGACAGGAGGTGAATACCATTAGACAAACTATCCCAGATATTAGGAAGAATCCGAAAGGGTTTTATAAAGAAATTGAATCTGTCTTGCAGTCGTCAGTATTCACTTTGGGTGATATAGACTTGTTATTTCCTGTGCTCCTACCTGCCGATTTGTGGAAACAGATTAGGACTGTAGACAATGTACCAGGGTTAGGGGACACATGGGATAATTTGGCTAGGCAAGATAGTGAAAGGAAAGCTGGTGAGAGACCACCACAGTTGATACTGACTTTGCCTGATAGAATAGTGACAAAACTGAAAGCCTCAATTCCTGAGAGAAGGATTGTTTGGGACAAACTTACTGCTTGTATCCAAGGAAAATCTGAGGGTGCTACCGAATTCTTTAATGGGTTTGAACAAGTATTTTCAGATTTTAGTATACAAGATTTAAGCACAGAGTCTGGAAAACGATTATTTGTAGACAAATTTGTGCGTGGATTGTTACCTGATATCCAGTCGCAAATTATGCCTTCTGAGAGTGCTTGCTAAGCTAAGTCTCATTCTGAAGTGTTGCATATGGCTCAGTATTATGAAAACCGAGTCAATAATGAGAAGGAAAGGATTGAAAAGAAAAAGGGAGACTTGAAAACTAAGGTGTTGTTGCAACAGATTGTTAGAGGTCCTAGAGGGGGTAGTACACAGTTTAGGGGACAGTATGTTCCACAAGGTAGCGTGCCGTTGGCTCCTGTACACGTGAACCAATGTGCTTACTGCAGACAAGAGGGTCATTGGCGAGCACAATGCCCGATCCTCCAGCAGAGGTCGAATAACACATATGGTATCATGGGTAGATGATCCAGAGGCCACCTTGGGGCAGGGAGTTCTGGTAGAAGCCAGTTTTCTCCGAATTTTCAGTCTTTTTCGCAAAACAATCAGTCACCGAGTATGGATAATAGAAACATTTTTGATCATCCTTCTACTGCTTATCTCTCTGAAGACCTTCCCTTCGATGATATATTGTTTTGCTAGGATTGCCCGAAGCAGGGTTTGGAACCGACATCTATTCCCGTTAATCAGAAAGATCCCTACGTTGAAATGATAGTGGGAAATAGGAAACCTCTATTTTTGACAGATACAGGAGCACAGAAGTGTTCAATTGACCATTCACGGGTTCCAGACATTCCACTCTCAGGGCAAAGTAATGTTTCTGTAGGGTTTTCTGGTACGCCAGTGGTAAATCTGGTTTCTCTGCCGGTACTGATTTCACTGGGTCCATTCACGGATCACTGTCTGTTTCTTTTGACATCAAACTGTGGTGAGAATTTGCTGGGGTTGAATCTGTTGAAGGAATTAAATGCGGTAATTCATTGTTCTTCGGATGGAGTGCGTTTGATGATTTCACCACAGCAATTTTCTGCCTCACAGTTTCTGACTAGACCTTTGCCGCCAGAATTTAGTGACGTTCCGGAGTGTTAATGGCTGAATGATGACAATGATGTTGGTGTTTTACAGATTGAGCCTGTTAAAATCATTTTGAAACTAGGAGTGAAGTTGCCACATATTCCACAGTATAAGATTTCGGTTGATGGTGAGCAAGCTTTGAAGTGTATAGTTTCCGAATTTGTACGTACACAGGTGCGGGTAATTGAAGAAATTGCAGGTAGTTTGTGTAATAGTCCGATTTTACCGGTGTATAAGAAAGGAGATAATGCAATTCCTTTTCGTTTTATTATTGATTTACGCGCTATCAACAAGATTGTTGCTCCACAATTTCCTATTGTGCCTGATGTGACGATGATATTAACGATGATCCCAGATTCTACTACTCATTTTAGTGTTGTATACCTTAAGAATGCTTTCTTTAGCATTTCTATACACAAGGATAGCAGATACTTGTTCGCATTCACCCTAGGGGGTTCCTCGTTTACATTCACCCGTGCGCCACAAGGGTACACGGAAAGTCCGAGCATTTATAGTAGGGCTTTGAAAGAGCAGCTTGATACACTTGAGTTGCCTGCTACTTGTACATTGCTTCAATATGTCGACAACCTTCTTTTAGCTGCAGACTCAGAAAGTGCTTGCAAGGAGGGCATTGTGTTATTGCTTATTCATTTAGCAAAGCATGGACATAAAGACATAAAGCTTCACTGAAAAAGTTTCATATTGTCGACAGGGGGTCGCCTATTTAGGCTATCTCCTGTCAAAGGAGGGAAGAAGATTGACACCTGAACAGATTAAAATCATTTCTAGCATGTCTGTCCCAAATACACAGAAGAAAGTCATGATAGGAATGGCTTCTTACTGTAGGCAGTGGATCCCAAACTTTTCACTTGTGATCAAACCAATGTTGGCTTTGACAAAGAAGGGCATTTCTTTGTCATTGCCGTGGAACTTGGAACACCAGAAAGCTTTTGATTTGCTCAAGACCGCATTGTGTTCAGCACCGGGTTTGGGCACACCAAATTACGAAAAGGCCTTTGAGTTGTATGTGAACCTGATGGATGTGCTTTGGCTGTGTTAACGCAGGAACATGGGGGGAAGAATAGGCCGTGCGGTTACTTTTCTTTCACCCTTGATCCTGTTGCATGCACTTTACCGAGATGTCTGAGAGCTGTCGCTGCTGCTGCTGCGTCTGTAAAACAGAGTGAGGGTATGGTCCTAGGCCATGCTTTAACCTTGTTGGTACCTCGCTCTGTAGACGTTCTATTAAACAGAACGCAAACACAACATCTCACTTCTGCATGATTAACGAGATACAAATTGATCTTGTTTGCACCTCATATCAAAATTAAGAGATGTTGTGTACTGAATCTGGCTGAATTATTACTTCTTCCGCAAGATATTGCTTGCAATGACGAAATGTCACATGACTGCCTTTATACCACAGAGCAAGAAACTAAAGGCAGGATTGATTTGAAAGATACACCTTTGAATGATCCACAAGGGGAGCTATTTTGCAATGGCTCCTGTTTCAAACTTCCGGATGGTACATCCACTGCTGTTATGCCATCACTACGCTAAGCACGATTGTGGAAACCAAAAGAATTTCGCATAACTCTGCGCAGGCCGCAGAGATTATTGCATTGACTCGAGCTTGTGAACTTTCCGAAGGGATTAGAGTAAACATATATACTGTTAGTCAGTATGCTTTTGGGGTAGTTCACAACTTCGGTAGACTTTGGGCAGAACAAGGTTTCTTGACCTCACATGGAACAAAGATCCAATATGGCACCTTGATAGTTCAGCTACTCTCAGCACTTGCACTTCCCACTCAGCTAGCAATTATGAAGTGCGCGGCACATCAGAAAATCATAAATGATGTAGGAAAAGGGAACGCTTTTGCTGACCAGATAGCCAAACAGACTGCTACTGATCTCTATTCAGATATGTACACTACACGGGAAGCCACAAATGTCTGTACTATTGACGAAGGAATTGATTCCATAAAGAATATCCAAGCAGATGCCACTCTAGAGGAAACTAAGCAATGGGCTGAGGGCTTGGCGAGGTTGGATGATGATGGGTGCTGGGTGGATAACTTGGAGGGAAAATGGATGCTGCCAGACGCGTACATCACTATGATGGTTTCATTTGGTCATGGTCCCACTCACATATGCACTAGGAAAATTTGCAAAATGTTAAAAACTGTCTGGGTAAATGTTAACATCCCGAAAACTGCTGAGCGTTTTGTCCAGAGTTGTATGGTCTGTCTACAGCACAATGTGGGGAAGGGTACATCAACACCAAGGGGTAGTTTTGGTTCACCTTCTGTCCCTTTAGAGGTAATTCACTTTGACTTTATTGAAATGGAGTGTTGTAATAATCTAAGATACATTCTGGTTGTCATTTGTGCTTTTAGTAAATGGATTGAAGCCTTTCCTGTAAAAGATGCCACAGCAATGACAACGGCGAAAACCATGCTTAAGGAATATTTTCCTAGGTTTGGTTTGCCGAGGGTCATCTGGTCAGACTATGGTCAACATTTTATCGCTGCTGTAATTCTGCAAATATGTGCAGGATTACAGATCGATAAACGATTCCATTCGGCCAGACATGCTCAGAGTGCTGGATTGGTAGAGCGGCACAAGGGAATCTTGAAGAACAAACTCGCTAAGACGTGTGCCGGCACCAATTTGAAATGGCCGGACGCCTTACTGATAGTGTTACTCTCTTTGCGCATGACCCCACAGACTAGGACTGGGCTCTCCCCGTATGAGGAGGCAATGGGGAGGCCAGCTAACATTTGGAATCTTCCTAAACCTAGGGCTTTGAGGGATATAGAGCACATACTTCTTTCTGAATATTGTGAACAGTTAACTCAAAATCTGTATGTGATTCATCAACAGGTGCGAGAAGCCCTCCCAGCCAAATACGAGGGGCCAGGTCACAGCATCTGACCTGGTGACTGGGTGCTGATTAAATCATTTGAGAGAGCATCCTGTCTCGCACCGCAGTGGAGAGGGCCCCATCAGGTCCTATTGGCCACACAGACTGCTGTATGAGTAGCGGGGAAACGCCACTGGATCCATGCTTCGCATGTCAAGAGGATACCTTTCCCTTTGCCACACGACAAAGAAGATAAGGAGAAACTTACTTGCTCTGTTCCCAGCGATCATTCAGCATTGAGCAGCATTGAGGGTGTTTCGGAGACACTCCCTGAGCCCGTAGGGCCTGGGGAAACGGCTGCTCCATCTCCACACTCTTCTACAGATCCTTTTGCACATTTGTTTGGTTCTGCTGCAAATTCATCACTTCCATCAGGAAGCAACGACACACTGTTCACCGATCACACGGTACCAGGAGTCACAATGTACAATCTGCGTCCACGGCACTAGTCACACTGCATGAATACGACTGTGCCCACAGGGAAACAACTACAGAGCTCGTCCTTTGCCACTTTCTGCACTGAAGGAAAGTAGGTAGCTGGGGACTGGGAAAGACTAAGAAAACATGTGATCAGGAGATCACCAGCAAACAGATGATGGAGATTTTCGCAGGAACTTATCGGTGAAGAGCTTCCAGGAACAATGCCTGTTATCGACCCTACTTGTGTGGTACAGACAATCGCGTGTGTGGCCAACAATGACAATGGACCATCAAATACATGGGGCCTCATTAGGACCCAGGCGGATTTCGCGGTGCTAAATGCACCGCGAAGCACGGCGGAAAGCCGTCGATAGCGCCATGGGGGTTGGCGGATTTACCGCCCCATTCCGACCTCGGCGGAGCGGTAAATCCCCAATCCCCATTCTGCCCTTCCCCATTCCCATTCTTGCCCCATAGGGTATAATGGGAGTGGGGAAGGAGTTAATTACGCCACCGTAAAATACGGTGGCGTAATTAACAACGAGGTCCCGTAGCGCCATGGTTTTCTCCGCCTGGTAAAACCAGACGGAGAAAACCTCCATGGCGCTAAGGGAACTCGTAGTACGGCGGACGGGTCCGCCGCGATTAGCGCTGGCGGAAACCCACTCCGCCTGGGTCCTAATGAGGCCCATGGTCTTTCAAAACGTGTTGTCTTCTTGTAATTGTGTTAACCAGTTTCATAGTATTAGTTGCCTTAGGATTTTGGTATATGGAAGAAGTACTCCCACTTGAAACATTCTTGCCTACTGAGGATGTTCCTACTGTATCTACACCTTTCGTGCACCTGCACACTCTATCTCCTAGAGATTCTCAACATAGATAGAGTTATCATAATAATACATTACTGCTACTAATGAATGCAACTCATGCCATTATGAACAGAACAAACTGCTGGATTTGCTCCCATTTGCCGCAACATGGGGAAAAAGGGTTGGTCTGGTATATTCATCCTTTGCCTTTAACTACTGCATGTCATGCTTCTTTATGGGCACTATTCTTTGGCCGATGGAATGATAGCATCTCAGGGAACTTTGATGAGACAAATTTGAACGAATTTGAAAGGCGGGTCCTAACGCCCCTGGGATGCTCACTCTTCGTAAATAGGAGCAAGCTTAATGTCGCTTCTATTAGGCCTTCAGATAGACTGTCCCAAGCTTTTCAATCTCTGATTTCTTTTAAGATGGCTCCTATAGGTAATAGGGATGCCACACCACCTTCCTACACAGTTAACGATAGCCCCAACTCAGTTTCTTTCTGCATACAGAGGAATGGTACTCAGTCATTGGGCGATTTCAAGGGTTGCACTCGTGTTGCAAACCTGACCAGTTAGGACAGACCTTTGTATGTAGGCGAACCTGTCTACTTCGCTTGCGGTAATGAAGCTTATCCATGGCTACCTAGGGATTGGCAGGGAACTTGTTATTTGGGAATTCTGCTACCTGGGGTATATGTAGCCAGTACCACTGAAATCACTAGGGCTCGTCCTAGGCGGGACGAGAATAGCGATACTCCGTCACATGTTTTTGGTGATGTAGCAAAATCCTTTGTACCTTTTTGGGGGCAGATCATGAATTCCGAGGACATCAGGACACTAGCAAGAGTACTGGAGAAAACTATCAACCGGACCACTGACATACTCTATAACATGACTCTAGAGCAAAAGGCAATCAGATTAGTGGCGCTACAAAACCAGATGGTATTAGACGTCATCTTGGCTGAGGGTTGTGGAGTATGCAAATTGGTAGGGTCCGCATGCTGTGTTTTTGTACCAGATTCCTCCCCAACCATCTTTAAGGCAATACAAAATCTGCACGTCCTGAGTTCAGAAGTACATGTTCCCGAGGGAAACTGGGATCTTAGTACTTGGTTTTGGGACTTCTTACGATCCTGGGGATGGAAGCGTCTCTCAGTCTTATTGATAATTCTGGGTATTCTGTTATTCTGTTGTTGTATACAATGTCTTCCTGCCATATGTTCAATGTTAGGGGGATGTTGTGCACAGAATATGGGAACATTAGGACCAAAGCTACACGCACCGGAAAGAATGACCAATGAATATGTGATGAAGGAAATTTCCGCCGCAGATCTTATGGCGATGGATATATCTGATGAATCTGAGTCAGGATGTATGGACATTGAAACGTGGAGTTACTCGTGAAGCGACTAAATTTTAGCTTAGCACTTGGTTAGGCCAAAAGGAGGGTTTGTTAAACGGAAATCATATTGTGTCTCCTTTTGATTTATATTGACCTAAGCGTAGTCGCTCTATGGGGAAAACCGCGTTGCAAAGTTCCGATTTTGGATCGACTTAGCCGCCATTTTAGAATCATCCGCCATTTTGATTTCTGTTTGTACATTCTCTGTTCTAAAATGGTGGACTGTGTTTTCAACTTGCATCCAAGACTGTTTAGACTAGGTAATGAGGCCTTGCACTATACATGTACTGTTGTCCCAGAATTGTCTACGCTAACAAGCCACATCCACAAATACACATCTGAAACAATGAAATGTAAACGCCAACCATGGACATAGGCTGAACTCGATTGAATGCAACTTGTAAAAGGAGCTTGCTGTAGGATTTTGGAACATACGTTGTCATTGTATCACTGTTGAAATACAAACATGTATAATCCTTTGTAAAATATTATGTGAACTGAATGTGAACTAGGCACAAACTCTAGACCGCAGATTATTAACGCAAAGAGGGGCTGGACAATATTACTCAAAACTGTATAAAAGCATGAATGTCTAGATGTCCAGCACTCTCTCTCCTCTCTTTGACGGGCTGGTAATCATTGCGGGGTGTTGAGAGCCAGATAGCTATCTGTGTTTCTTTGTAACTGTACAAAATAAAGATTTGTCAATCTTTTTAGCCTGTGATTGGTGTATTTCCTTTTGTGGTACTCAGCCTCGATATTTCCTTGTTTTTACATCAGCAATATTTAAAGTGTTAAAATTTGTTTATGTATGGTCAACAATGTTAATATAATTGTATACCTGTTTTTGAATCACCCATTTGGGAATTTGGCTGAGAAAGTATCCTGGTTTGTTGGTAAATCCCAGGAGTTTTACTTTGTATGAATTTACCCAACTCGAATGCTAAGTTGGAAGTTATTAGGTGGAGATTCACCTAAATATGAATAAACTCAGGCTCTTTAGGAGTCATTTAGAATACAAAGTCTTCTTCACTTGTTGAAGTTTTTCTTTGGTTAATGAACAGATATGTTTATGTAACACCAAATGCAAAGCTGTTTAATAACATATATAAGAAGGAATAATACCTATGAGGTTGATTGTCCTCCAAGAGTGCAAAGGGGTTACCTGTTGGCGTCAACAGAGTGGTGGTAGATGTCCTCCTTGCAGCCAGGCTCTTAACCCAATCTTCAGGCAAATGTATGGACATAGTTGTTATGAATGTATACTGGAACCCCACAAGTTCAAACCTGATTGATTTCCTTGAATCATTATCCACTCTGCTGTCTAAAGTAAATGATCAGTACAGTGGCATGGGTATTTTGATTCTGGGAGACTTAAATGAACAATGTACAACCTTACATTGCGAAGTTTCCCTCATTGTTGCCAGATAACCTGCATTAAATGGAAAACAGTGTACTAAGTTCCTGCAAAGCTGGGAATTGAAAATGGTTAACGTAAATGTTAGGGGTGATGGGCCGTCAGCGCCAACTTGGTCACGCAGGAAAAATCACTCCATCCTCGATTATCTCTTTCTATCGGCTGACTTATTTGAGCGCTGTGTACATTTTAACATTCTAAGTGGTGGTGCTAGTGACCACAAAAGATTATCCGCAGCCTTGAATTTAGAAATTCAATTCAACAACATGACTTATAAGACAGATCTGTTGGTGAATAAAAATAAAATACAGTCAAGAAATTCAAACAAAATGGTAAGATTTGGAATAGCAAACGGGGAAAAGTATTGACAGAAAGCCCGGAGGAGTTGATAAATAAAATCGGCAACCCAGACAGTTTCATACATTTTTAATGGGAAATAGATCAGCTAAGTACCATTAACCCTGGAGTGTCGAAAAAACGCACCCATATGTTTGACAAAGTGTTTTGGCTGAAGATAAAAGAACTGAGAAAAGCCATTTCTAATCTCAAACACTCTGAAATGTCCCAAATAGTTGGATGGCAGAGGAGAAAACTCTTAGAAATGACTACAAATCCTGGTCTAGGACCCACAGACAGATGCATCTTCAAAAAGATGGGGAATCAATGTTATGTACTCTAGTGTCGAAAAAATTATCCTGCAATTTCTGGAAAATATTGAATAACCTGAATCAAACACAATCCAATGAACAAAGTAATGTTATCACTAACAATATTTGGTGTAAGTTTCTTAAGGATATCTTTAAGTGTCAGCGGGGAAACCTTAGTTTCATAAAAACTACAGTCAAATGACACTTGGTCATGGATAGAGATTTGGTTGTAGAGCTGATCAAAAAATCATCCACCTCAAGAGCTCCAGGCCCAAATGGCCATACGAATGTAATTCTAAAAGCAAATATCAACTTATGGGCAACCATTCTGACGGTGGTGTTCAACTCTGAAATGTAAGAAGCTACCTGACTCTTGGAAGCGTGCATTTATCATTCCTATAGACAAGAGGGTTGATTCGGGAAGATCCAGCAAACTATCGCCCAATCGCCCTCCTAGACGTAGATAGAAAGATATTTTGCTGAAAAATTTGGAGGAGTGGATTAGCAGTGAAAAGATACTGATTACATTTCATACCGGGTGTTGCAGGGGGCTCTCTACCTCCCTCAATGGGCTAGTTATGTCAGTGATTTCTAGCTCAACATCTCAACATATAAAAAAGAGGCACATCCACGCTATGGAGCATGGCTGGATTTGTCCAGAGCATTCGACATAATCAACAGAGAACGTCTCTGGACTAAACCTGACACTTAGGGAATCCCCAAAAGTCTGTTAGCAATTGTAATGAGCCTACATGAGGGCACCACTGTTTGTGTTAGATTCAATGTTCAGGGCCCCTCTGACTGATGAGATACCCAAGGGAAAGGCATGAGGCAAGGATGTATCCTGGCTGCTTGCCTCTTTAACCTCTACCTAGCCGATCTTAATGATGCCTTGGCTCAACACTCTCTGGGAAGCCCGAAGGTCGGCTCTCAGCCCCTTCAGTGGATCGCATATGCAGATGACATTGTCCTGCTGGACTACACCCCCATAGGACTGCAGCGACTACTGAATGCATTTGGAACCTACCCGGAGGCTAATGATTTATTGGTTAGTCCGGTTAAATCCCAACTCTTGATATTCAAGAATCACGGAGTACAGAAAAGTAACTATAAATGGGTGCTGCAGAACCAGTCAATTCTGCAGGTGAAAGAACAAATATTTCTAGGTATCAAGTTGAAGTCAGCTCAGTCGAAGGGTGCACGAGAAAAAGATATAGAGCATAAGCTCATCCCCCTAACAGTCCTGATGAAAATAAATCTGCTGCTGAATTTTTATAAAGCAAATGTTGTTCCATCCTTGCTCTTTGCTTTCAACATGGTCCCAAATTAGCAGTTGATCAACTGGGAGGGTATTGAGGGGAAAAAAGGATTTGTTTTTCCATCTACCCGCAAGTTATCTCATGGCTAGCCTTAGATATGAACTGGAGTTAGTGTCCCTAAAAATGAGCTTAGATTGGAAATGTTTTACTTCATTTAGAAATATACAATCTCCTATAGAGGTTGACATTTCTAAGTGTATGATGAAATCTGGTAAAAACGGGCAAGGTCCAATCTGCTCGAGAGGGTAATTCTGCACTTGTTGAAAAGTGTAATTTCTGTAATGAATGTGGGATGCAATCTCTACATCATATTTTAATATCATGCAAAAGTACAAGGGATCTTCGTAAAACACGATTGGGGATCTTTGTGGACCACATTGAGTGGTTAGCCACAGATTCCTTTTGGGAACGGCTGATAGCAGGTCACAAAAAATACCTCATGATTGAAGTTTTAAAAATCCTAAACGAATTGGGACTTATTGCACTATAATGAATTCATACCTTATGACCTCTTGTTAAAACTTAACAAGTATATGTTGAATTATAATTGTTTATGAAGGTTTAAAGAGTTTTGTATGTTGAAAATTATGATCATGTGTGAAAAGTCCTTCAGTCGGCTGATGCACAATAAATAATAAAGCATAAAAAAAAGAATGTACATTTTATATACAAGTATTGCCTTAATGTCTCTAGCACATGCGGTGCAGTGCACAAGAATTTCTTTACCTCCCCGTCAATTATGATGCATATGTGCACCTAGTGGTAAACCAAGAGCAATGTTTTAGGATTCATATACACACACATCCTACATAGCACCAGAACTGCTTCTCATGGTAGTTGGCAAAGTGGTCAGTTCTAGGCTTGAGGCTGCCACTGTATGCTGGCCCATGAAATATCAGTTAAGCACATTTCAGAATAGCAAGCAAACATCCTGAAGAATGGAGACCCATTGACCTATCCTTCAAAGATTGGGCTGCTTTTCAATAATAATAGCAGACCCCTTATCAACTCCTATCTCATAAGCCAACATGAAAACCACAAACAAAATTGTGCGGCACACGCTGGCACAATTAGTTATATAATGAAATGTTAGTATTGTCACAGTAAAATTATATTGTATAATATTAAATTACCTAAAACAAGGAATACATGATCACAATGCGCTGATGGGTTGTATTAACAAGGATCCAATACAAAAGAGCTGACGCATGTTTCGACCTTCAGAGTCTTTTTCCAGGCTGAATATATGAATAGTGACACATCAATAATGCAATGTCCAATCCATCACCCCAATATGGATATCAAAAAGTGTTTAGAACAGAAACACAACATATGCCAACCAGAAACAATAGAATTATCAACGTTACAGATTTGTCAAACAGGGCATACAATTCAGGTGTAAGTTGAGGTCCAAAATAATAACAGTACATGGTGTATGAGCAAATATTCCAAAATCACAAAGGGAGAAAAACAGATAAGAAAAACCTGCTTACATTTATGCTAAACTGTGCAAAACAATATAATGCCTGTTAGCCAGGGATAGTTGCACATATGTGCCATTGCCACGCCCAAAAGTGTCCATGCATAAACATGCCTGATAAAGTGGCCCTGCACCAGCACCAAACCTTGTGTACCTGGGTTCGACGTCCCATGTCTCTTTGCTCGAAAGCTAAACTATACAGGGAATGGCATGTAACCTGATTTCTTGCATGCAAAGACAAGGAATGCGAAGTTTACATAACTTCCCACTGGGTGTGCATGCCCACCTGCCTGCCAGTGTTGCTCTCAATCAATAAAGCTGTGGTGCCTATCGTTATGTCTCTATAACTGGGTATGTGCAGCAACTGCACAATTAATTAAACCTGTCCAATAAACTGAAGGTTACTAACTCCTACTGTAGCCTTGAAAATGCTTTATTAGTCAACCAATTGGATCCTTGTTAATACAATCAGCGTATTGTGATCGTGGATTATTTGTTTTCGTGTGAACGGCTCTGTGGGCAGTGGGACCCTTTTGCACGATGACTTGCAGCAGATGCTCACTAATGTATTCATTTTTATAATTCAGTGACTAGCGCATCAGGTTCACGTCTAATTGACCTAGAGCTGTTTAAACTAATATTAAATTGATACATTTATTATTCCGTGGTAAACTGAAATAAAAAGAATTCAGACATTTGGCAGACAATTAAGAACTCACATATACAATTTCAAGATTACAGTCCTGATCCCCTCTTCAGAGTAAGAACCAAAGGAGAGTAAGGTGGGCACCAGTGTTGTAGAGTTAAATACTAAATAAGATCGCTGAATTAATCGGAGCATGCCTTCAAGCCTTTGCACAAGGTTACGAAATTCACAGAAAAATGAGAACTAGAGCGAATTCTAGTTCAAGGTATGCTCGCACTGTGCTCTTCAGAGAAAACATAATTCCTCAATTAATCCTTAAGGGATATATTCTTCTACTAGACGCTAGCCCCCACATCCTACAAAACAATTAGGATGGGTGCATGGCATCGTGAATCACCTGCTATAGGTCAGAAATCTGCTCTCACTTATACTCTAGTGAAATTGTCACTGGATAAACCAGAAGCCCAATAGAAACCTCTGTAGGTGTTAACATCTCCATGGTGATGTTGGCTGTAATAGAAATATGTTAAAATGGCAATAATATTTGTATTTGTATTTATTGTGTTTATATAGCGCTTTAATCCAAAGCGCTTTACGTTATAACAACAGAATACATAGAAGATTATAGCAGTAGAAGCAATTTACAATCATGAATCAAACCAATAAAACAGTAAGTAGAGCAATTAATCTGTGAGGGAAGAAGGAAGGGGTGAGGAAGGGAAGGAGGAGGGGAACAGAAGGGGTATAAGGGTGAAAATGAGGGAGCGGAAGGGGAAGGAGCGGGTAGAGAGAGGTTCATAGGGAAGGAGAGTGAATGAGAGGTGGGGAAGGTTTCATGGCGGGCAATGGAGAAGGAAAGATTTCAGGGAAGTGCGGAAGGAGGAAAAGGTAGGTATAGAGCAGATAGAGAGAGGTAAGGAGTTCCAGTGCAGGGGGGTTAGGAGCTGAAAGGAGCGGAAACGGGAGGAGGCACATGGGGAAGGAGGGACGGTGAGAAGGAAGTGGTCAGCAAAACGAAGGGAGCAGGAAGGAGTGTAGAAAGAAAGGAGAGAGGAGGGATAAGGGGGAGCAAGATCGTGGAGAGATTTAAAGACCAGACAGAGGAAATTAAATTTAAGTTGGGAGTGAAAGGGAAGCCAGCCAAGGGAGGAAAGGGAAGAAGAAATTGAGTCATGAGGGGCAAGGAGACAGAGGGTACGGACGGCTCAGTGGTAGATGGATTTGAGGGGGGCAAGATGAGAAGCAGATAGTCCAAAGAGTAAAGAGAAGCAACAGAAGAGGCGAGAGAAGATAAGGGAGGAAATTAAAAGTTTAGTAGCATGGAAGGTGAGAGAGGAGCGGACTTTGCGAATATTGAAAAGGTGGTAGCGACAGGCACGAAAGGTAAGAGAAATATGGTGGGAAAAGGAGAGGGAGGAGTCAAAGTGAATGCCTAGATTGCGAGCGTGGGCAGAGATAGGACGGAAAAAGTATTCTTACCGAAACAGTTGGAACAATAAAACAAGCAAATTTGGGTTCCTGTGACACTGAACTGAAAAAGCCATCGAAAATAATATAGGAACAATTTCTGATCCCAAAAAACATATCTGAAAGTATCAGATGCTGGGAGAAAAACTGAAGGCAGGTGTAGAGACAGCTCTGAGGCTCAGGCAATGTGGCAAATTAAGAGGCTGGGAAACTATGAGACTGTCCTCTTTAAAATGAACTCTTTAAACTCTGCAAGGAGCTGGCCAACCCTGCTGCATTCTCCACCCCAACTATCGCCCTCCCAGGCTCTTTGCAATGCCCTTGACTCACACTTTCGTGCTCTAAAACCCAGGACATCTTGTCCACACTCTCCTCCACTCTCCCTCCTCTCCCCTCTCCCTCTCTGCTTGCTGAACCACCTTCAGCTACGCCCCTCACTCATTAGCCTCCTTTCCTCTTTTCTCCCCTGATGAGGTCGCTAGACAAGTCTGATCTATCTGCAACCTCTCCTTTGCCTCTGGATCTTTCCCCACCCCTCTGAAGCACTCCCTTGTGCATCCTCTCCTCAAGAAACCCAAATCTGATCCTTCCTGTCCTGCTAACTATCGCCCAATTTCCATTCCTCCCTTTTTGAGTAAGCTCCTGGAAAAGCTTGCCATCTCTCAGCTTAACCTTCATTCTGACTCTGTTGGCTCTGTCTATGACCACCAATCTGGCTTCAGAGCTGCCAGAAGCACGGAAACTGCTCTCCTGAACATCTGTGAAGACCTGCTCTCCAACCTTGACTTTAACATTCCCTCTGTCCTCATCCTACTTGATCTCCCCTCTGTTTTTGACACGGTCAACCATACCACCCTGCCCAATCGTCTCTGTTACAACCTGGGTATCACCTATCAGGCTCTGGCCTGGCTGATCGACCCTCCCAGGTACAACGTGGGTCCTTCCTATCTTCTATCTTCCTCTCTGCCTGTGGTGTTCCCCAGGGGTCTAACCTCTCGCCCAGGCTTTTCAAACAATACCTGGGAACTCTCGCCTACTGCATTTCCATTTTCTGAAAACATTTCCAGTGATATGCTGATGACACCCAACTCATTTTCAGGCTTCCTTCAGCCACCTCCTCTCCTTCCCTCATCTCTGACTGCCTAATTGCCATTCAAAATTGGTGTACTTCCAATGATCTTTGTTTAAATGCCAACAAGACTGAGATCATCCTCATTGGTACACCTTCTCCAGCCTTTCCCCTCACTGTCTGGCTGGCCTCCCTTGGCCCTCTTCCTGCCCCTACCTACAAGGCTAAGAACCTCAGGGTCATCTTTGACTCTACACTTTCCTTCTCAGCACACATCTCTGACGTCTCTAAAATGTCAAACTTCTTACTGAACCTCTTTAGAGGTTCTTTTCCTTTCCTCTCCTTCCCTCAGAAGCTCATTGTCTCCCAAACTCTGATTCTCTCTAGGTTGGACTACTGTAACAGCCTCTTTCTAAATCTATCTGCCTCCACTCTGCGCCCTTTACAACTAATTCAGAACAGGACTGAAAGACTTGTCTTTGGCCTCAAGTCCTGGGATCGTATCTTTCCAGCTCTGAAATCCCTTCATTGGCTCCCAGTGGATGCAAGGATTACATTTAAAACCGTCTGCATCGTTCACAAGGCTTTCTGGGGCCTGGGTCCAAAATACCTTCAACTATCCCTCCGTAAATACCTCCCCTCTTGTGCCCTTCACTCTTATAACTCTAACTCCCTCAGATTCAGTCGTTTTTCAAAGAAATGAGCTGGGGGTAGATCTCTGTCTTCTGCTGGGGCCTCCCTTTGGAACTGCCTCCCTGCCACCTTGAAACTTGAGGAGAACCATCTACGGATCTGGAAGCTCCTCAAGACCTTCCTCTTCGCTTCTGCCTTTACCCCTCCTCTCCCCTGCTGATCTGCTTTCTCTCTTGGCATTATGCACCTGGCTACCCTCTGCCCTCTGGGCCCAGGTACCTGCTCACCATGTCACCCTCCTGCACTGCCTGCGGGCCACTCCTTGCACTGGGGCCTGTATCTGTACCCATACAGTCCCCCACCCACTCTTCTTCTGCACTTATCAGATACACCCTATCTGACTAACCTAGCACTTTGCCACTTACCGGCTGCACTACCATTGTTTATCACCTTTATTTTATTTACTTATTATTTATTTTGTTCTCTCCTATGCTCCGCACTTTTCAATTTCTCCCCCCTTCCTTGCACTTTCCCCTTCCCCGTGCACTTGCGCGTTCCCAATGTCACTGGGCCTAGTAAGATCACTGTTTTTGTTTGTCCCCTGTTCCCCTCCCTTCACCTGGTCACGCTCTGAAACACCTGTGTACGAGCGCGATATAAATAAAATATCACATCATATCATCATAAAATGGATGAGGTCTGCTGCAGGTCCTGCAATGCACAGAAATAGAAGTGTAATTAAAGTCGGGCCCCCGTTTCTGACAGCCCCCACTGACAGAAGTCATAAGCATAAGGTATCTGCAGCTCAGTATCTGGACATCGCATGCTTCTAGTCCTGCTCATTAAGAGACACAATATAACAAACATAGTTGATGTATCACACAGACAACACCCCTTTAGATGATAGCACTCATAGTGCCTGCTCTTAATGAAACACACATATTAAAAACAATAACCCTGAATCCCAAACCAGACATGAACATGTAGTCCTCTTGGCTAAACAGGAGCTCAATAATAGTACATTCTCGCTATTGTGGGGATGGGGGGTGTTTGTTGTAGTTATTACACAATTGTACCCCACATGAATAGTGAAGGATGGATCCTGGTGCAATGCGATCCAATCTGCAATGCTTAATAAACTTGAAACCCTACAAACCAAAATACTCAACCACCAAAAGGAGATATCCAAGCTAATAACCAACAGTCATTCCACTCCACCGACCAAGCCTCCTAACCCCTCCCCCCAGTTCGATTTCAGAGACATAAGTGTCTCAGAGGTCATCTCTCTCCTCCAAATCATCAAACCATCCAACTGCAAGGGGGATGTATGCCCAGCGCAAGTAATTAAAGACTGTGCCCCCTCATTAGCCCCTATCATAGCCGCTTTCATCAATGCCTCCTTTCACTCTGGCGAAGTCCCACTAAATCTAAAGGAAGCCTGGGTTCGCCCGCTCCTCAAAAAACCCTCACTTGATCCAGCCATCCCAACAAACTACAGGCCAATCACCACTGTCCCCTTCCTACTGAAAATTCTGGATAAAGCAGCCTACCTGCAAATACAGAAATTTCTAGAGGACAACCATCTCCTTGGCCTTAGGCAATCAGGGTTCCGGCCATGGCATGGAACCGAAACAGCTCTCCTTGACCTGAAGAATCAAATTGATGACCTTAGAGACTCAGGAAAGCCTGCTCTCCTCTTGCTCCTCGACCTGTCGGCAGCATTTGACCTAGTCAACCACAAAACTCTCTGCCAGCATCTATCGTCAATAGCGAACTTCTCAGACAATGCCTGCAAATGGATAGAATCATTCTTGAAAGACAGATCTATGAAGGTCTTCTCAGACTCCTCTTCTGCCGACCCCAGCACCATCAAGTGTGGCGTCCCGCAAGGCTCATGCACGGCCCCCACCCTCTACAACCTCTTTACAAGGCCCCTGTTCAAAATCCTCGACTCCATGGGCATCTCGTATACTAACTATGCGGATGACACCCAGGTACTTATCCCCCTCTCAGGTGACTACACATCTGACCAAAATACATTGAACGCAATCTACTCAACAATTCAAACCTGGATGGCAGAAAACTGGCTCTGCCTTAACAGTGACAAAACTGAGCTCCTGCTGGTTGGCTCACCGTCCACCCTAAATAAACTAAACAAACAGTACTCCTCCTTCGTCATAGACAGTATCCCCATCACCGTCTCCCAGTCCATCAAAACCCTTGGAGTGTACCTTGAACCTGACATGTCCATGAATAAACAGGTCAACGCCATAACCTCCACATCCGCCTACTACTCCAAACTCATCAATGCGACCAGACCATTCCTGACCCAACAAAACTGTCTCACCATCGCTAGAGCCATCATTGGCTCGAGACTCGACTACTGTAATGCCCTATTCATTGGTACCACTGCCAAGAATATAGCCAAACTCCAAACTGTTCAGAATAACGCGCTCAGAGCTGCCACAGGCCTCTCACGCAAAGACCATATCTCTGAACTCAGAAGACAAGTCCACTGGCTTCCTGTCAAGCAAAGAATTATCTTCAAAGCCTTGGCCTTAACTCACAAATGTCTCCATGACCTTGCTCCTCCTTACCTAAGCCGCAGGATTACCAAACCCATCTCTCAAAAACCATCTAGACTACAATACTCTAACCTCCTGTCTATCCCTAGGACTCACAAAGCGCGTGCGGGCGGCTCCAGCTTCCCATCAGTTGCCCCCACCCTCTGGAATGCGCTCCCTCCGCACCTCAGAGCCATTGAATCCCACACTGCATTCCGCAAAGCCATCAAAACTAACCTCTTTGTCTGAACTCTCAAAACCTACCTGCAACGCACTGTAACCTGTAACTACCCAAATGTTTTCAAGTATTTTTTTCTAGGGCGGCTTCAATGTAACCCTCAAGTAAGCACGCTTAACCACTGTTCCAGCGCCTCGATGTCTGCGGGCTGTTTGTGCGCTTTACAAATTCAAATAAATAAATAAATAAATAAATGTGTTTATTGTAGTGTATAACTCTCTTGTCCTGTTCTTACCAGTGCACCACTGGCAGAAGTTCACTTCCCTGCGGATCAGATTTCCCTGTGCCTCTCCCTTGACAACAGAGTATTGGTCATCTCTTGCCATTCTACCTTTAAAGCCCCACTACCTACTCTACAACCCTGCTCCGGTTACTTCCTGGTGTCTGCATCACCTACCATGTGCATGTTAGTATCAACTTTCCAAATCCAATCAAATTGCATGGCCGTGAATGCAATTCTCCTGCCCCACAGTCCCACAGTCCAATCCCCATACAGAACTTGTTGAAACTGCGTTGACTGGTAAGCTTGCCAGTCCCAAATTTGGAAATAATTGTATTCTAACAGATGTTCTTCACAGTGGCAGTATGGAGACCACCTCTACAAAATGGATTTGGTTGCTACTTTGGACGTGGTAGCGCATCACAATCGGCCTGCAGTCCACGTAGTTCCATAAGCTGTCATTGACCAAAAATGTTTTGTTTCCCCCGCCTGATAACTAATATTTTGTTTGGAATAATATGTGAGCGGTATCCATAAGGATTCATTTATCTGAAAAGATAAGATTGTGTCCTGAAGAAGGCCCGGTAGAACCAAAGAGAACGGCAAGGGATGGGTGTATTTTGATATGTAGGCTGAAACACATATTTTTGACAAGTCTCTTAAGAACAACTCCTTTGTAGAGCGGGTTTGAAATCTAGACATTGTACCCATGAGGAGAAGTAGTATACACCATTGCAGTGTAACTGTTTCAACTGGGATGTGAATTTAGTAATGAATTCAGTAAGAGGGTTTTCATGAACATCTAAATGATGAGTGTGCAATGTTGGAATGTCTCCTCGAAGTGAAGTGGTGAAGTAAGACTGGTATGTCTTCAATGAACTCTGTTGCACAATTGGCACTTTATATGCTAATCCTTTTTGCACATGTTGAGCACATTTTGCACATTATATTGCTTTATATGAACATTAATTTTTTGTCATACTCGGAATTGTTTTGGAATTGTTTCTAATGATGCTGTTTATGAAAATGTTTTTGTAAGAATAATAAGTGTTTTTTAATTGTCTTTTGACAGTGAAGATATTTTGTGGTGGTTATGACCAGCATTTATGCCTCAGGTCTATTGCTGGTGCATCAAGAGGGAGGGGTAGCCTGTCACAAGTACGTTGTATAATTATGTTTAGTATCCTCTGATTGGGGCAGGCCCCCATTAACAAAAAATACAGGGGAGACCCAAATGTTTAGAGGCGCATCTCAAGCGGCCTGCAGTGCACGTAGATCCATACACTGTCATTCCAGCCCATGTTTCCTCCCATGCATGAGATTTTTAGTAACATTATCATTATTATTCAGGTTTTTTTACTGGCCATTTTACCACCATAGTAGTCTAGTAGTCTCAAAACATGTAAACTTTAGTGGCAGGTGACATTTTAACACATACACACCACAAAAAAATAATAAAACTGTCAGATCATTCTGCATGCAGATCACTGACCTGTTAGCGTTCCAGGCCCTGTGGGGCAAAAGACATAAAAATGTATTGTAATGTAAGTGGTTTTGTATGGCACCTGCCTGCGACAACTGATGGCTACACTGCGCTTGACTCTGTAGGAGAAAATGGGTCTGGGGTTCATTAGTGGGACAGTGGAAAAATCTGATGCGAAACCTGTGGTGTTAATGGGTACCGGTTGGAAGTCCCTGTTTCCTGAGTGCCAATCTTCTTTCAATTGGCTTGGGGAAAGAGCCCAAGATCTGATAGACTACAGTGCTTTGGGTCTGGGTAGCCGTTGATGTGGGAGAGGGCAACATAGCTAAATAGGAGAGCTTAGTTAGTGTGCTAATGGCTAGCCCTTTGGTGAGCTTCTGTGGGGAGTTTGTGTGAGTAGTGTAAGGTGGTACGAGATCTAAGAGGGGAGTCAGTTAGTCGAGGGAAGGCGGTGTAGGCCTTACAAGGCAAAACAATCTGAACCCTGCAATCCTATCACTAGCAATTTGCAGTCAGGTCCCATGCCTCTAGATCCCATTGTGACCCCCTTCTCTCTCTCTCTCTCTCTCTCTCTCTCTCTGTCTGAAATAGATACATTGCACCCCACGAGGAACAAAAAAGTGTCTATGATTTGGCCGATGAGGGAAAGGGTCGCTGGGGAAACTCAGACATTACTATAACCTACTAAGGCTTATGGGAGACAAGAACCTAGGTTCAGTGTCAGTGCAGCTTAACATTTGAGGACTGCAGTCTCCCATTTCACCTTCCATAGTAAACTGGTTAGCAGACTGTGAGTTGACTCAAACCTTACTCTAACATGCTTCGGTGCTATGCTCAGTGCCCTGCTGGGATGTTTAACCGTTGAGGCCAGGGCAAGGCATTTGTCAAGTGTTTGTCAGTGGATTGGTCAGGGCAGGAGCCAGAATCCCTGCTTCATTCACCAGAGGCAACCCTGCTGTTGCCCATAAGCCTCCAACTCTTCTCACACATTCCAAAATGTAACACTTGCCCTGCTACCAACAGCCACAACTCACCAGGTTTTGACACAGCACCAGGCCTTCGGTATCAGAGAGATGCTGCAACCATGCACAGGATTCTTTATGATGAAATGATGAGCAGGAAAAAATGGAAGGTGGAGTGTATATTCTTGGAGAAAGAAAAATGTGCAGCACATTGGCCTAAAAAAAGGCGCAGGGAGGTAAGACGGCTGCCAGATGGTGACAAGCAGTCTGTTGGCAGTGACAAACATGGGATTGGGGGGTTGAAGATATGATGGACTAGGCTGCAATCTCCAGTTTGCAGTCTCTCTGGGCCCCTTGCTAGCTAAGGGTCTCAGGGGAATAGCTTTTCTTCTTCCACAGCTAAATGACAGGGCTAGGCCAAAAAATAGCCTTGCTTTATTCATCCAGATTTGAAGGGCAGTCCTACAAAGGATAGGTACTGGCTGTCAATAGATTAGAATATGCAGAAGGTGTGAACTGTTCCTCACATCGGGTCTTCTGGAGCCAGGGAAGATACATCCTCACCCATTAAAATCCATTTACACTACAGAAGAAAGGAAAAGAGGAGAGATGCTCTTGGGCTCTCTTTCTGAAGTATGTGGGGTGTTGACTGAAATTGTGCTCTTACATTTTACAACTTTTACATAACTCCGTAAAATGTCTTAGGGAGATGTTGGAAAAGGGAGCAGAAAGTACTCCCCACTTACTCCTAAACTGGGCAGCTGCTATGTGTGCCTTCTGTGACCAGAAACACAATAGTACATTGCCCTCCTTCTGTCCCATGCTAAACCAGCTGATAAATATAAACATGGGATGTGCAACACAAATAAGAAGGTTGCAGCCTCCTGCAAAGTGAGCAAAACAACATGGGTGTGGATAGGATCAGCCCATTTGTAAAAGCCTGGGCTACTCTGTAAATTATGTCTTGGGTTTTAGAAGGCTGCATGTAAGAGCACCTTTTGCTTACCTGTATGGATATATATAAATATATTAATATATCACACGGCCTGCGGTAGCGGGCATGTAGTTATGGTTAATTTGCTCAACCCATAGGAAGAGCACATTTTGGGCGGCTTATAACTTTGCCCCCCGGTACAAATCCTCACCAAACTTTGCAAAAATGATATATGGCCGACTCAGATTGATTTTGCAAAGTTTGGTGAAGTTTTGTCCAGGGGGGCAAAGTTATATGGGGGTCCAAAACGTGTGTTTTTCCTCATAGATGTAATGGAAAAAAAGATTTGCTCACGCCTACAGCCCGAACTGCTGGACTGATTTTCACCAAATTTGCGCCAGGAGCAGCGGCTTGGTCCCAAAAGCGTGCTTTTGTATAGTTGGTGTACATCTGTCCAGTAGTTTTTTAAAAAATGGGCAGAAGGTAGGTCAAACAAAATTAGTGATATCTGTATACTGTCCACGGACTCACTTCCCTATTCGCGGTGCGGACAGGCCTCTGGGCTAATCAGCGGGTGACTTGATGTCCGCGAACATCATACGCACCTACTGATTGGATAGTGGAAAGTGTGAGTGTGTAATATTTTTTTTCATGCCCGCCATGTTGGATTTGCAGAAAACACATTTGGGGCTATTTGGTGGTCGAAAGAGGGGCTGGAAAAGGTGGAGGGGGTGGAATAAAGATGATATAGAGCTGTTTTTTTATGTGAAAAAATTGGGCACGGATGCCGTATGCCATGGCCCCAAAATGTTTCCCACTGGCCACAACCACCACAGTAGTAATATGTGTATAGTAATTCTAGCTAGTGTGGTGGGAGAATAAAGTGTTTGTAGTATGACGGAATGATTTCATTGAACTGTATATGGTATTTAGGATTGTAGTAGAATTGAGTATAGTGCTTATGAAATATTTATTTGTTTATGCTTGATATGGTTACTTAATTGCATGCAGTAATGAAGCAGGAATCTCTTTTTCGTTTTCTGTGGAAAAAACAGTATAATTTGTTTAAAAGCTTTAATTCTATACAATTTTACATATACATTTACTTTTTCTGGACCTCATAAAGGGTACATTCTATGTACTATGTTAGGTACAACATTAGTGTACATTACACTGTTTATTGTACTGACATTAAATAATCATTGGGCCATTAGGAAAGAAAATCCATACAGGATTTTAAAAAAAATGATTACAGTTATGTGAGTGTAAGTGTGATATTAGGGTTGTTTGAAGTGTGTTCTCATTAAGGGAATTCTTGAAGTAGTTAGATACCTGTTGGTGTATTCTAAATACATTAGCCTTTAGAAGACATTTTGTAGTAACAAGAATTGTGATGCCTTTTTTTAAGTGTATTTCAATTAATTGTATTTTTGAAGTAGTTAGATACGTGTTGGTGTATTCTAACTAGATTTACTTTTAAAATTACTATTGTAGTATTATGGATGTAGTTAGGTACCTGTTGGCGTTTGTTGATTGTCCTACAGTTAAGTGGGTATATTTGGGTTGAAGGAATATTAAGTAGGCATTTGTTAGATTTGTTGTTAACCTATGTTTTGGAGTAACAGAGGTGTTGTTACATTCAAACCAACCACTTCTTTTATTGGCATATGCAGTATAGTGCACTGAAGCGGTTGTGGCACCAATGTGGTATATTATGCCTACTGTTGTGAAGGTTTTCTTGCCAAGAGATACTTAGGCATGTGTAAAGCTATTGATTTTACAGTTATTTTTATTATCATCTGCATTGTACCTTAGAAGCATTAGTATGACATATTGGCCATGTGAGTGTATTTGTATGCTGGAATGATTGTCTGAATTGCACAAAAGGCATACTATGCCATGATTTGCATTCTGCAGAAGCAGGTGAAATGGAGGGGATTCACAATTTGGTATGGATACATAAACAAATAGTTCATATGGGATGAGCTCGTATGAAAACATGGTTTCAGAGAATGCATGTACATTTTTGGTTTGCAGTACTCGTAGTAAGTACATTAGGAATTCTTGAGGATCTTCTTGTGTGTTTATGGTAAATTATACCATTCCTGCACAGTAGTCCAATTCTCGCCTTATACCTGAGACACTGTAAGTGCTGTCAGGATTATTTGTGGCATTTCTATGAAGAATGGGCATTTGTAAAGACAACTGCTCTGAGCTGTTTAAGTAAATGTTGTGAACAATTGGTGGCAATTGGAAGAGAATGTTGATTGTTAAATTGTTAAATTAGCATATCAATTTACTCCAGTTGTGTTGCTAAATTTAAATGGACCAGAGAGTTGTTTTTTGAAAAGAGATATGTGTCTCGTTGTCTTCTGATGGACTTGCAGGTGAGATTGTACGAGACAGTTTTGTGGTTGTATTATCTTATGGAGAAGCAGTCGGGGCATTGTTTCTTTAGCAGTATTGTTGGGAGAAGTGTTATAGGTTCTGTTTTTATTAGTTTTCTTTTTAAAGGTTTTGCTTTTTTGAGGTACAGGGTACATATCTAGATGGGGGTGTACAGTGCACTTAGCCTGTTGTATTATAGGATGCAAGGAATGTTAGCATTGACTTTGTATCAAATGTAACCAGGAATAGACCATTGAGTATACACAGACATGAAAGTGCTATGCAACTCATTAAACACTGTGCTGCCAATGTCAAACAATGCATGATATAGGGGTAGACCTTGCAATTTGTGAATAGTGACAGCATATGCAAGAGACAGAGAGAATTGTTCGCTGCATACATACATCTCTTTGAAAAGAAGGAAAATTCTTTTAACTTCTGCAAGTTTGTCAAAGTGGATGTTGACAAACTGAATGTTGTTGTTATTTGCATATGTTTGGAAGCCAACAACTGTACCAATTGCTTCATTGACTAAACCTTGTTCTATGTCAAGGTTACATTTTAGAATTATCCTGCAGTTTAGACACAAAGTTAACATTTTCCTCAATCCAGTTGTGTTGGAGATACATTTTTCTAAGCTATTTAGTCGTGCTGTTGCTTGTTGACACTTAGAGAGTGTACATCTAGTTTGTCTGTGGAGCTGATATGCAGTATGGGTTGCATTTATCTTTTTAACATTGTCTTGTTGAATTGACTACAGCTTGCAAGGGTTGGTATTAAGGACATGCATTTTATAGTTTGCTGAGTTAATTGTTGCATGACAGCAGGGGCAGATGTGTTTCGCCCATATAGCTCATGGATTAGTCTACTATTTTTGTTGATAGTCTACTATTTAGAATGGATTTTGCATCTTTAATAAGCAGACCAGTTCTGATGCTTTTTAAAATGTTATCATAGGTGAGGTCTGCAGACTGGCACATGTTTTGGGTTAAGTCTCTGTACTGAAAATGTTGCCAGCGATTTACATTTCCAATGCTGCAGAGTTTGTTGCAGCATTGTTTGTGTCCTAATGTTTTGAAAATGCGTTGACCTAAAACTGGTGTTAACTGTAGGATGTCTCTGAAAATAATAATGTGCTTTCCTCCAAACAGTTCTTCATAGTTGGTTTTTAGAATGTCTTGCATTCTGAGGTGAATTAAAGACAACATGAGGTTTGAAACCATGCTTACTTCATCTATTAGGAGTACTTTCATTTGTTTCAGAATTATGCGTACTTAGCAGCTTCTGCTGATCATTAGTAGTATTCTAATTTGTTTTGGAGTTCTACTGGAAGGAGCAGTAGTCGGTGTAAAGTGACACCAACTATGTTGTAAGCAGCTAAATCTGTGGGGCTGGTTCAACAGCTGAAAGTTTGTTGTTTGTTAGGTTTACTAGAAATATGCCTATTATTATAATTAAGAATGTTTTCCCAGGACCAGCTTCACCACTTACATATAGGAGCAGAGGTTTATAATTTTTACAACTACAAGTTTTAGTTTCATGTTTAAAACCATGGTCAATTACTTCAGTGACGTCTCAATAAATGGTGAGTTGTTCATCATTTATTGTGATTTGAGCACTGATTGTTTATATTGATACATGGTATTTTCTACCTCAGTCATTTAGAAGGAGTGGTTCTCCAAGTGGTTCTTGGCTTCCTGTAAGGGGAGGTTGACTACCCTCAGAAGTGTATTTATCTAGTGTAGCTTCAATTTCTTCCTCTTGTTGGCGTTCATTGACCAACATTGTTTTTATTGTTTGAAATTGACATTTGGTATGCTGCTTTTATTTGTTTTGACTGCAGCTTCAAGTGAGTCAAAATCACATAATAATTTTTCTTCTTCTTTTCTACAAGGTTTAGAAAGTTGCAGCAGGGCCATGTAATACAGTTCTCTATGTTGCAGAGATTTAAATGATAACTTTATATGATTAATTAGGCTGGGTTTGTTACATTTTACTAGGCTTCCTTCACAAGTTGAGACTGAATATTTGCCAATTGTCTCATCTAGTGTGACATTTCTTTTGTAGGAATAGTTTTGGGCTATGTTGTACAGGCACATGTTTTCCAAAGCAGTACTTCTGTTTGGGTAGTATGTGTTAATTAGATAGTTTTTTTTAAATATCCAGGACCAGGATTTAGCCACATAAGGCTGTACCTGTTAAATGGTCTGCAGCTTCGTAGCACTCACATTCTCTATGGGAGAGCATTTTTGTACCTAAGCTGTACAATTTGTGTGACAGTGTTTTATCAGGTGATATGTCATCCCAGAGGTCTTTTAGCTCTGTTTCCTCATCTTTGGTGAGACAAATCTTGCAACTGCAGTGGCTGCAATGTATTGTATGTCTATGTTTGCATTCCACAAGAGGGCAATGATTGCATTGTAATCATTTATGTACTTGGATGTTTCGTCCTGTTTAATGTTGTATTTTATTAGGGATTTCCCTTTTACACTGTGTCTAACAGAAGACATAAAGCTATTTACTTGTCCTTTTTTGCAAACTGTTCTAGGGAAGCCACAGCAGCATTTGATATAGTATTTACCTTTGATTTATATCTACTTCAGCAGTATTTGCCACACTTATGTTTTTGGAAGCGTACAATTTGTGCACATGGTTCACTATCTGTGATTTCTGAAGGGATTTCGCAGGTTATGTATTTTTCAATAAACTGTAAAACAGTGGCATCACTTTAATGGCTAGATTTAGAAGCATTGTTTATCCACAAAAGCATGTGGCTGTGTGGTGTTCCTCTGGATTGATATTCTTAACTCCAAAAGAAGTGTTGCACTTCTCCGAGCAGTTTTGTTGCAGATGAAGTGCAGCATGACAGTGAGGTGATGGTTAAAGTACCTTGACACATTGACAGGGTCAAGAGAACAGAGTTCTCTTGGTGTTTCTATATCTATTTTATCTTTATTTTGGTTTACAGTGCATACGAAGTTGTGCAAGTCATCCCATGCATACTCTGCACAGCTTAAAGTAACAAACTGTGTGGGTGGCCTCAGTTCCTTAGCCTACAACGTACCTCAGCGTGACATCAGCACCAGTATTCATTTGTGCCACGTATGTTTGCCAACAGATTTGTGATACTTGACTGCAAAACTTCATTGTTATCTTTTATTTTTTTAAGTATTTGGGTAGCAGAGATGTTTCAAAAATGACAGCCTGTTTTTAATGTGTGTGCCACTCCATAACGTAGAGTTGCTAGCTCACTTTCGAACTGGAGGTGGAAAAATAATTCTAAATTTTGTCTGAATCTCGGGTCTTCACAATACATTCGTAAAGAGCGATATTCTGATGCACTAATTTGTGTGGACCTTTCATAATTTCTTCCTCCTTTTCCTGCAGGAAAGAGTAGAGGAAATGGATGTGCTGCTATACTATGTTTCCATATGCTCATTGTAATCCTTTGGTTTGATGCATATGATATGTTTCTAATGCATCTTCAATGGTGTCCTTGGAATGTAGTGGGTGAATTGTATACTGGTCTAAAATGTTGGCTTCAGTAACAGGATCCGCACGTTCAAATTGTCAGTTGCTGGTGAATCTTGAAATATTTGGGTGGTTTCTTTCAGGTTTTCCTTTACGTTTATATCTTTGTGTTATTAATTTTCTTTTAGCTATTGTAGGGCTTGTCTAACTTGGTTCAAGTCAGCTAGTTGTTGCCAAATTATTGTGTCTTTTGGTGGTACTTCATTAACTAGTACAATCAAAGTTTGGTCTATTGGTCGTTGTACTCCTAAAGTGCCACCAATTTCTTTAAGATTTAATGTCAAATATACTATTTTGCCACGAAGGCCCTTTAGTAACTCAGATGAAGGTAATTTGGCTGTTTTCGGCTGAAGGCGTATTATAGCTTGAAATGGGTGTACTGTTTGGATATGATGCTCTCCTACAAGTTATGTTCTTGCAGAGCCTTTGGAAGTGGGAATAGTTCTAAGTTATTAGTGATAGCACGTGATGACATTTGGTTATTGTCAACATTTGTGTTACAGTACATGAAAATTATTGAGGGGTCAGTTATTTTGTATTTATATTCTGCTGTTAGATATAAAGCTAATTGCATCCATTGGGATTCTTTATTGTCCTTTATTTTGTAGGCCATATCAACTGTTTTTGTGCTCTTTTTATAAAAAAGTTATCCGACAACAGACACATACTTGGTCTGGTATTTCAGCAGATGTGTTTTGAAACTTAACTATTTCTTTTTTGTATGTGTTTGTTATGAGGTTGGTGTGTGTGAGGTTTTCAATAATGTTTTTTGAAATTACTAAATTGCCTATGTCAACGTCTGTTCCAAAATACTTATTTTGATCTGCTCTATTTTTTGAAGGAATTATTTGGCTGTTCCATGTAGGAGAATGTTATTTTAATTTTGCAGTTCTGGAGCAGGACTTTTTGCACAGTGTAGTCTATGCACAAGATTCCGTATAGCAGAATGGTGTGTTGCTAACATTTTGATGTGGTGCAACAGGATTTTGCAAGCAGTTCCCGAAATGCAGGCTAATGAATGTCGTTGCAGACCAGTATGGCTGCACACTGGACAGGAATCCACAGTTTGTAAAGTTTTTATTCTTCTTTTGTCTTTTAGTTTGACATAGTGATTGAGGAATTTTTGTAAACATTTAAAGGATTGTGGCCTTACATTACACATTGAGCTGCATGTCCATTTGTACACTGGACGGTTGTTGGAGTGAAAGGAACATTTGGTTGAATGTTTGTTGGAGAGATTTTTCTA
Source organism: Ambystoma mexicanum (assembly GCF_040938575.1). Lineage (NCBI taxonomy): Eukaryota > Metazoa > Chordata > Amphibia > Caudata > Ambystomatidae > Ambystoma > Ambystoma mexicanum. Next base: position 136,649,536 of record NC_090941.1, on the reverse strand, counting down.
CAAGGGTTTCTTTTGCCATAATGGTGTCTCCTACCATTTCATACCCTCAGTCATCACTGTCTATGGCAATTGTATTTTTTTGTTCTTGTTCATAAGCCTCTTCATTGAAATTGGTTCTGTGCTACTTGCGTGAATCCATTCACCTTCAGAGAAATTTGAAAAGGTATCTATATTGACATTGTTCATGTTTAGAAGTACTTTTTGTAATGTATTATTTAATTTAGTTAGTGGTTTCATTCTGTTTAAAATCAATGTAAACAAGTTTCTCTTTAGTAGAAATGGGCTGTCAATTAGAGTTTCAAGGATTAGTCTCCTGCAGTAGTTTTAAGGGTAGATCATGACTTTTCAGATTTTGTTATAAGATTGTTAATACGGTGGAACATTTTTTGTAGCATTCATTTTTTTGATTGCTTTATGGTGGTTATGTTAACACTGGTACATATAGTGTTAGGTTCATTAGTAGGTTTGCATTTCTTTGTATATCTTGCTTTACTTTTAGTTTTTGCAAGAAGTACTTTATCTTTTTTAGTTGTGTCTGGTTTCGTTTTTTTGACTGAAGTTACAAGCTCTTTTGTTTTAATGTTTTCTATATATTGTTTCAGAGGTGTATATGTATATGGCTTTCCTATATTTCAATCTGCTCTATTTTTAGTTGCTTTTTAGTAGGCATTGTGTTGCGTCTGTTTGAAAAAAGAAAGTTTGGGTTTGAAAGTTGTGGAATGTATATGGATGTATTGTGAATGGGTGTGTAGGTGTGATTGTAGAGATGAATAGCATGTTATGTGATTGTGTAGTGGGATGATAGTTGTGGTTGGGAAAGTTGTAAGAATAAGAGTGTGTACAGCTGTGATGGGTTTGGGTAAGTGAGTAAGAGAGTGCTGGTGCAAATGAATAATTAGGGCCATTGTGATGTTTTGAGGAAAACAGTGGTTGTTACACCAATGGTGATGAGATAGGAATAGAAAGGGTGCGCATGTTACAATATAATTAGTAAGAATGAAATAAATGTTGTTGATTTGAAATGAATTTCTCTAGGTTAATATATAGTGACACTACATTGCTACAATAATAGAGATATGAACACCATATTAATGTACTTTCTTTGTAGGATGTGAAGTTTTCTTTTGTCGGTAGTTGTTTTCGGGAATTGTCTTCTTTCCTGTAATTGTAAAAGCAAGTTAGTAGGTACATATGGTAATGATCAAGAACATTTTGTAAGAGAGGTTGTTGTTTATGAAGGTAGGAGAAGTTGCTGCAAAAAAGAGTTAATAAAGTTTTGTTATGGATGGTGTACTAAAGTATGTAATGTATATTGTTAGAACAATTGGAGTATGAGTAGTGGTGATTGGTGGATTAGAAAGAACAGAGCAGAAATGGGTGCAAGAAAAAAGGTGTATCTGTAGTTTATTTTAGTGCTGCTGGTTTTAATGAAGTAAGTGCTGTGTTTGTGGGGCAATGTATTTGTAATGTGTTGCAATGTTTTTTAAGAATAGAGAAAGTGTGGCTTAGCGGTAATGCAATGGCAGATTGTTGTTGCAGCAGTGTTTGGTGGCTTATAGTAGTGGTTGGAAAAGAAGAGTACTTAATATGTAAGGTGAATTTTTGTATATAGATACTTTGGCAGTATACACATATGTGTGAGAAGGCGGACAATGATGGCAGTGTGAGGGATGTAATGAGTGAGGTTGGAAAGTGTGATATGTTTCTGGAATGGAAAATGCTGAGCATTTATAAGTGTTTCTTTTTAGGACCATTTTCATGAAAGTAAAAAAATGCATATGCGCATTGATAGGAGCCCTGTCTGCAAATTATTTGTAAAAGAAAACAAAAGCAGATGGAAAAGATTTTTAGCACTTGGTGTGTGTAAGTTTAATGTGTTGGCAGTACATGCATACTTGCCAACATAATCCATTCCAATCTGTAGGAGCTTATGTAGTCCTAGTATTTTTGTTTGCGCTCTGAGACTTGTAGTTCCACTTTTCCCATTATAAACCATGGACTACACGTTCCATGTAAAGAAAAAAACAGGACTGGATAAGCACCTACAGATTGGAATGGATTATGTTAGCAAGTATGCATGTACTGCCAAAATATTATACCTCACAAACCAAGTGCCACTTAAAAATGTTGAAGAAATGTTTTGCATCTGCTGTTTCTTTCTTTTGGGAAAATAAAGTAACACACAGTGCTGCTATAAATGCATATATGCTTTTTTAACTTTGATGAAAATGCTTCTAAAAAGAAACATTTTTAAATGCACAGAATTTTATATTTTTCATTTGATATAAATGTAACCCTTTCGAATAATCCATTCCAGTCCTGTTTCTTTCTTTGCATTGTGGGACTTGTAGTCTTAGTTGTATAATGGGAGATGTGGAATTACAAGTCACAGAATGCAAAGAAATAAATGAAGACACAAACCTACATATTGGAATGGGTCATGTTGGCAGGTATGCATGTACTGCCAACATATTAAACCTTCACACACCTAGTGCCACTTAGAAATGTTCTACACATGTTTTGCATCTGCTTTTTCTTTCTGCTATAAATTGACATATTCATTTTTTACTTTAAGTGCTCCTAAAAATAAACATTTTTTAAATGCACAACATTGTAACTATTTGGTGCTCGATGTGAGCATGTGCTGAATGCTGCAATGCATGGATATTGATGCAGTAGTTAAAAAAGAGAATATACTTATTGGGAAGCTTATTACAGGGTAAGTAGCAGGAACCATATATATACATATATATATATATATATATATATATATATATATATATATATATATATATATACATATATTTGTAAAAGAGTTACAGAAAAAACTTTAAAAAACATAAGCATCCCTATACTATGCATTGTTAAATGCAGATGTTGTTGAATCTAGAAATAGAAATGTTGGACAGTTTCACAGTGGTTTTTGATGCAGAGGGCTGTGATTAACAGGAGATATGTACTCTCAGATTTCAAGTGTACATCTGAAGTGTTGAACTGAGATGACAGGGTTAGGTGTAGAGTTTTAGGATGTGAATGGTGAATGGATTTGTGACTGTTTGAAAGCAGCCCATTAGGGAGTTTTACAATCATGAAAGTGGAAAGGGTAGAAGGGATTCCCCTGTGTTTCATGTCTGTGGACACCGCGATAGTACACGGATGGCACGTGCCACATCTGGGTCTTTGAAGGATGCCTGGCATGGAAACGAGACTCTGGAGATTAGCCAATGAGGTGTTCTGGCTGTGGTTTACTGGAAGAGAGGATAGCAGGTATTGTGATTGTTTTGTGTAGGGAAGATGGATGCGGCTATTGCTAGGAAAAAACTCACTGTGTGATATGATACGATATGACATGATATGGTATTTATATCACGCCCATACACAAGTGTTTCAGGGCACGACAAGCCAAGGAAGGGGTACATGAGAGGACAAAAACAACAATCTTAGTAGGCCCAGTGACATTGAGAACACGCAAGTGCAGGGGAGAGGGAAGGGGGGGAAGTGTCAGGGGCAGAGGTGGTGAGCGACGTGCTGTACACAAGATCAAACAACCACAGGTAGTGCGGACAGCAGGAGGCAAGTGCATAATTAAGCACAGATAATGGGTGTCAAATAAGTGCAGGTGACGGGTCTGTAGGGTTACAGATACAGACCCAAGTGCAGAGGGTTGCCAGGAGGCAGTGTGGGTATGTGGCTGGGTGGGCAGGGATCTGGGCCCAAATTCAGAGGGTAGACCAGGTGCCCAGTGCAGAAAAAGAAGAGAACAGTAGGTGAGAGAAAGGGAGAAGGCAGAGGCAAAGAGGAAGGTCTTGAGGCGCTTCCAGGAACAGAAATTGGTTCTACTCAATTTTCAGAGAGGCAGTGAGGCTGTTCCAGAGGCAGGCCCCTGCCAAAGAGAGAGATCTACCACCAACTCGTTGCTTGGAGAAGCGACTGACCCTGATGGAGTTGGTGGTATAGGAGCGAAGAGCTTGAGTAGGAAGGTATTTCCGAAAAGAGAGTTGAAGGTATTTTGGCCCCAGGCCTCAGAAGGCCTTGAGGACAATGCATAGGGTCTTGAACTTAATCCTTGCATCCACTGGGAGCCAGTGAAGAGGTTTCAGGACTGGAGAGATACGATCCCAGGGCTTGAGTCCAAGGACAAGTCTCACATTCCTGTTATGGGTGAGTTGCAGAGGGCGGAGAGTGGCAGCAGGCAGATTTAGAAAGAGGCTGCTGCAGTAGTCCAGCCTAGAGAGAACCAGAGCTTGAGAGACAGTGAGCTCCTGGGGGAAGGAGAGGAAAGGGAGAATATCCCCTTGAGAAGGTGCAATTGGTAGTGAGGCTTCTTAGAGATGTCTGAGATTTGAGGAGAGAAGGAGAGTGTGGAGCCAAAGATGACCCAGAGGTTCTTAGCCTCACAGGTGGGAGCAGGAAGAGGGCTGAGGGAGGCTGGCCAGAGAGTGACAGGAAAGGAAGGTGCAGGAGTGCCGATGAGCCTGGGGAACACCACAAGTTGAGAGTGAAATAGAGGAAAGGAAGGATGTAAGTTGGACCTGGGAGGGTCGATCGGAGTGGAAAGAAGTCAGCCATTGTGTATGTTGGGAGATGTTGGATGAATAATTTGAAAAGGCACACTGAGTTGTGTGGCATCTCTTGTACTATTGGATCAGATGGAGTGGAGGTTTGGTGGTATACAGTGTCTGAGCTAACCTGAATGAGTTTACTATAATTTTGTAAGACAATGGCTCACTTTCGATGTACAGATAATATTGTTGTGCATTGTGGAGGAAATAGTTTGGGCTACGTTACTCCACTATCTTTGCAGGTTGTATTAAGGGATATGTTGCAAAGCTTAAAGAAACTGTTTCCACATGGAAAGAATGTTTTTTCACACATACATCGAAGGGAAGTATGGAGATGCTCAAATGTGTTTTGTGCTCAACTAGAAGCAGGTAGACACCATCTAAATAAAGGTGTATGTGCTTTTTTTAATGGTGTAGGCATGCCACATTTGGATAATGAAAATATCAAGTTGGATGGTGTAAGCAATTTTCCGAGTGATTGAGTGAATTTGACCGATTTTGGCAATCAGATGTTTCTTGTAAATATTCAAAATGCACTGAGAAAGTTCATGTGAAAAAGATGTACAGTGTATATGAAAACATTTGTAAGTAGTTTTAGGAAATAAAAAATCAGAAAATAAAAATAAAATTCAAATCTGAAAAAAATGGCTCTTTTAACCGCCACCATTGTACAATAGATTGTTTCAATTAAGCGTAAACCTCCCCACCGTCTTCAATTGGACGATCTGTCTGCGGATCTGTGTCACATCCGGGTCTTTTGAGGATGCCTGGGATGGAAAGGCGACTGAGGAGACCGCGGACAGTCGCGGATGTCTGCAAACATCGGGGGATCAGCCAATCAGGTTTCCTGGGTTTGGTGTACAGGAAGAGAGGGAGGTTTGTTTTGTGAGAGCAATGAAGATTTGTATGGCTATGTCTTCAACGAGGCAGAGTGCATGTATTTGGGGGACTCTTGGATCCATTGGCTGAAGGTCTATTCTGAGTACTGTGGACTGGCTGAAATGGTGGATTCCATGAATTTGAAGTGTCATGGTATGAAGTGGGAGAAGTGAAGTGGACTGACTTACTCCTGTTTTGTAAGAATATGGTTCACTTAAAACATCCGGACATCGTTGTTGTTCATTGTGGAAGGAACAGTTTGGGGTACTTTACCAGAATTTCTTTGCAGTTTGCAATGAAGCATACATTTGGAAAGTTGATGGACATTTTTCCAAATAAAATAATTATGTTTTCTGGCATTGCACAGAGACAAATGTGGATGCGTTCAAATTTATTTTGTTCGCAAATGGAAAAGCAAAGCACAATGTGAATAAAGCTGTATGTGCTTTTTTTGATGATATCTTTTCATAATGAGAACGCTAAATTTGATATTGTCAACATTATTCAGAGAGATGGAGTCCATATAACTGATTTGGGCAATAAGATTTTTCTAGAAAATGTTCAAAATGCATTGAAACAGTTTTTGCGAACATATAAAGCATGGATTCAACTATTTGTTAAAAGTAGCATTAAATAAAAATAAAAAATACAAACAAAAAATACAAAGCACTTTTTGTGAAACTTACAAAAATAATTACGTTGTGTAGTATCTTTGGTGGTTTAATATATAAAAAATAATAATTAAAAGAAAATATGAAAATTAAAAAGAGAAAAAAGGTTATTTTAAGAGCCACAATTTGTCTGCAATTTATTAAAAATGATTTTCATTCCCACACACCTTACCTGGAATTTTCCAGATGTTCGCGGACTACCATGCAGTCTAGACTATGCAGGCTGCAAAGGGGCCTGTGACTTTTTTTATCACGTCTATTTTTTAACTGTGAAAGGTGGCTCCTAAAGGAACTGTTTTTTTGTCTTTTTTTGGTTTTGTTTGTGTTTTTTCCAAGAGAGGCAAGGCAAGGTGGGGGAGGGAATGAAGGGAAGGGGCAGCAACCAGAGACAGAGTGGCAGGTGGACAGAGGAAGATGTTGGACAGGCCTTCAATTTAAGGTATGGGGCTGTGTTTCTCATGCTCCTTGATGGCGGCCTCGAAAGCACTCCAAAACTTCTCCCCCCTTACAGACCAGTGCATTGCTGTACATACATAGTACTGTGACCGTTGGGATCCTCTTCCTCAAAGGAGTATCCTTTGTGGTAACAGGAGCAGTTGAAGAAGATGGGGTAGATGGTGTCAACCTACTTTTCCCTGAGAAAGGTACTGTTTTCCTCAGAGCACCTGGTTGGTTAGAATTGCTGTGGCACCTCATGGAGTTTGTCCCATAGGAATACAGGCCAGGTTTTCCATGACTGAGTACAACTTTGCACTCAGTGCATCTCACCTTGGCTGAACAAACCTTCGGGACGTCCCCAACGGTAGTGAAAAATTACCAAAACCCAGGACTCACTCTGGATGCTGGAAAAATTACCACACCCAGGACTCACTCCGTGTGCTGGAAATAGGGACTTCCTTCACCTCATCTTCATCTTCCTCTTCATCCTGATCTGTATCACCACGCCTGTTCCCCTGTCCTGGCCCTCCAGATGGTGATGGTGATGGGGGTGGCTGAGGAGGAGGAATGGCCATAGCAGATGCCATTTTCATCAAGATTGGAGTTCGCCCTAATAGCTTTCCAAAGCAGGTGCTCTCTCCTGGATAGCGCAATTGAGAATGAGGACAAGTAATGGGTGGTCCATGTCAGAGGAGCTGTCCCCGGACTGCGCGACTGTCCGCGGACTACCGAGACGGAAATAGGCCTTGGAAAGTTGTAACAAGTTTCCAGATCAACTAAAATATGGTCTAGGAGCTCTGGAAGGGTAAACTTTCAACTTGAAACACCCTAGGTTGGCAGAAAATAAAGTTTTAAACTGTCCGCAGAGCATGAACACTGTTCGCAGTTAGGTCATCATGGCGCACTGGTGCGGTCACATAATGATGTCTGGGGACGTCCATGGCCAAGACGGATGTCCTGTGGACACCCATGGACTAATCAAAAGTGCGTCATGCGAGAACGGACATGTCTGGACACTTACCATAAAAATTAATTTCAAATGTGCTGTCATCAGTGATGTCATCAATGGCATTTGCGATGTCATCTTTGATGTCCTGCGTGTTAGTCTGAGCAGTGCACAGTGGTGATGCAAGTTATGGTTGCTTAGCTTACCATAACTGGTGAATTCCTGGGGTTTTCCGATTTTACCTGTGACCATAATGTCCCTTTAACAACGTTTTTTCACTGAATTTCATAGGTTTATATTAGTGCAACTTAATCATAACGTCCTATATATTTATAGGAGGACACTTACTGAAGTTTAAAATGTGGTGTTTACATGTTGAGAAAAGCGAAATATCGGCAGCCAATTGAATCTGCCTAACAAATGTATTGCATGCAATTCAATGTTTTTTAAGGTAACCCACTGTGGGTTTAAACACTTTTAAACATGGCGGATTTTGTGGGAAAAAAATGGCTACCATTGTTCTGGACAATCTATCCATGTATACCATAGAGAATATACAGGTTTAAATGAACTTCTTTTGTTTCTGCACCCTCATCGTGATCAAGCTGCTAGCTTTGCCGCGAAACACGTCGTTGTCCGCATTTTTCTCTTGTCCATGGCATTTCATTAAAGAACAGGCTATTCTATATATATATATATATATATATATATATATATATCTTTTTGTGTGTTTCACGCATTTTTGAGAAAATAAAGACACTTTTTCTATGAAAGGTGGCATGGTCTTGTGTGCAAGGGAATCTTTGTTACATGGTTTTCAACGGGTTTTTCGCAGTTCTACAACCCGTAGATAGCATGTGTTTTTTTGTTATTTTAGAAATCTAGTCAATGTTTCTTCCCCTAGCACCAACTACAAGTTAGGCAGAGCACTAGATTTGGCTACCTTGTTTTTTTCAAATAGTCATCAGCTGCCGCCTTCGATGACTATGGACATTAGTCCCTGTGTGACTATGTGTATTAAAATAACATTGATACTAGTCATGGTGTAGCCCCCCTGCTTTTGCAATTTCCAGATTCATGTGAGAAATGTTTCCTTAATAACTACTGGAATTGGGGAGACCGACTGAGCGCACCTTAGCGACTGTGTGTGGAATGAGAGTGTACCAAAAAGGGAAGCCTATTTTATATAGCTGTCCCTTGCTCAGTAGTTTTGCCACCTTTGAGTGCAACACACACATATCATTTCCTGACCGCTATTAAGTAGGTCGGATCTATGGCAGAACAAGTAGACGTGAAGAGACGGGCAGCGGCACAAATCCTTTTCAATCAGGATAAAACAGATACAGAGAACATTGCAGAAAGGAGTTTGCCAGCAAGCCTTACTGTGCAACAAAAATTGAACAAGCTAGAGAAAATGAAGAAAAAGGAAATTTCCAAATGGTGGGAGACGATGACCCTACAAACGTATTTGGAAGTCCAACGGATCCCGAGAGGTCTCAGAATTCTAACAATCTCCACATTCGAAGACATAGGGCCTCATCACGAGTAACTGAGGCGGTAAAACTGCCTGGTTACCACTGGACTCGTATTACCTTTCCGCCTCCATGATTCCCGGAATTACTGGGGCATTACAACCCCGGTGACCCGGGAATTCTGGAGGCGGAATGGTGTAAATCCCCATTCCCATTGAGTCCCAGAGGACTCAATGGGAATGGGGATCATGGAAACACCGGCACCATCTTGTGATGGTACCAGTGTTTCCTCATCCGCCTGCAAGCGGGCGGTGTTAAACCCGCCAGGTCAGACCTGGCGGGATTGAAGCCTCCGCCTGCAGGAGCTGTGATCACCCGCTATGGAAACAATGGTGGCGGAGGGTTTACCGCCACCGATGTTTCCATGCCTGATGAGTTGTAATGAGGCCCATAGACTCCAAACTTATAGAGGAGTGGACCAATCATACGAATAAATGTTCTTTTAAGATTATGGAAAGTTTAATCAAATTTGCCAAATCAGATAGAGCAAAACTTCTCAAAGACATTGAAGAGATGGAAGAACAACTTTTTGCCTCTGAAGATGGGGATGAGTGTAAGAAACGAATGTCCAGAGTGGAGGAAAATCTGGAAAGACATGAAGGGGAGATTAGAATCAGGAAAGAACAGATATTTAAATGGGACCATTTGGATTATGAACAGGGCAGAATGTATACATTTGCTAAATGATTTGATTACCCCATCAAACAAAGATTTGAACAAATAGCCATGAATCAACAACTACTTGTCGTGACTCTGGAAGAATTAAGTAGTTCAGAAGTGGACACGTCAGATGGAGATGGGCCCACATCAAAAAAGCTCAAATTTTTAGAGGAATTCAAACTGCTGCATTTAGACAGCAAGATGGAAAAGAGGGGAAGAGGCCAATTTGCCGGACAAGGAAGAGGAATAGCAGGAAAGGTCGGAAAATCAAAACGAGGCGGGGACGCCAGCATAAGCAACCCGTACAACATATCCACATGATCTGGCAGCAACCCAAGGGGGAGGCTGAGGGGAAGGAAGACCTTCAACTAAACATTTTCAATATTTCTACTAAAGATTTACTAAAAATGAAACATCAGTGTTTTCATTAGGTTTATCCTTTAGCCCTACATATCTCTATGACTATACATCTACTAGAGTGGATTTATTTAAGTTCACCAGAAAATATGACCAAATTCCATGCAACTGAGGTCAATGAGGGACCTTGGAAGAAGGACAAAAGTTATAAAGAAATATCTCCCCTTACGGAAAAGGACATGACTAGCCTCATGTATCTTGCTAGTATGTAACAACAGACAGAATTACATTCAGAGATGTTTCTGATTTGGACAACTGTGTATTGGAAGAACATTTTGGAATACAAACAGACATTGCTTGTCCTAGTAACTTTACACCTAAATCTATTTTCTGTCCCAACATTATGTGTGGTTCCATTGATACATTTGAAAATTTAGTTATGCAAGACTTGAAGAAATTACCTGCCAATATACAACCATCTTTAAGAAACTTGAGCTTTCCTCAATTCAAGGCTTTAGGGAATTTGAGAAATGATCGTTCCATAGTCATACATCCATCAGTTAAAGGTGGTGGAATAGTGATAACGAACAGTGAAATATATGACATGGAAGCGAGTAGACAAATTTGATATTGTCAACATTATTCAGAGAGATGGAGTCCATCTAACTGATGTGGGGAATCAGATTTTTCTGGAAAACGTTCAAAATGTATTGAAGCAGTTTTTGTGAACACATACAGTATGGATTCAACTATTTGTTAAAAGTAGCATTAAATAACAATAAAAAATACACACAAAAAATACAAAGCACTTTGTGTGAAAGTTACACAAATAATTACGTTGTGTAGTATCTTTGGTGGTTTAATATATAAAAATAATAATAAAAAAATATGAAAATTAAAAAGAAAAAAAAGGTTATTTTAAGAGCCACAATTTTTGTGCATTTTTTAAAAAAATGATTTTCATTCTCAATCACCTGACCTGGAATTTTCCAGATGTCTGCGGACTACCATGCTGTCTAGACTATGCAGGCTGCAAAGGGGCCTGTGCCTTTTTTTCTCATGTCTATTTTTTAACTGTGAAAGGTGGCTCCTAAAGGAACTGTTTTTGTCTTTTTTTTTTTCCAAGAGAGGCAAGATAAGGTGGGGGAGGGAATGAAGGGAAGGGGCACCAACCACAGAGATGGAGTGGCAGGTGGACAGAGTAAGATGTTGGACGGGCCTTCAATTTAAGGTATGGGGCTGTGTTTCTCATGCTCCTTGATGGTGGCCTCGAAAGCACTCCAAAACTTGAGCGATTCAAATAATTATATGCTAGTGGACAAGAAAGAATTAAGTGATACTAATGCACTTTATTATTCAATGCTTCAAAATTGGTGTTGTCATGAAACTAATTAATGATGAAGAACATTGGTTTCTCAAAAATCCACACCCAGTAACACCTTTAATATATTTTAATCCCAAAATTTACAAAAGCCTCACAGACCCTCCGGGTCGCCCCATTGTTTCCTCGATGGGCAGTGTTCTTGAAAATACATCAAAATATTTAGACTTTTTTCTTCAACCCTTTGCCTCTAGTCTTAGTTTGTATATACGAGACACATCTGACTTACTCACCAAACTAAACAACATCAATTGGAAACCTGAATTCATCTTGGTTTCCCTTGATGTTGTTTCGTTAGACACATGGATCAAACATGCAGCTGGCATTAAAGCCTGCAAGTCTTTTCTGGAAACCAGATCTATCAGTCATCAACAACATAACAGCATGCTTTTAGTTATGTGACAGTTCTGTTTAGAACACAACCGCTTTCTTCATGCGGCTTCTATATATAGGCAAACCCAGGGAACAGCCATGGGGTCATGTATGGCACCACATACGCCAATCTCTATATGGGGTGGTGGGAGACTCAAGTAGCATGGACAGAAGAAAGGGAAGAGTTTACCAAACACATAGTTGTGTGGTATCATTTCATAGACAACCTTTTTAGCATTTGGGTTGGAACTGAGATAGAGCTACACAACTATGTGAATATTTTAAACATCAAAAAATTGAATTTGGAATTAACATCTGTTCATAGTATGTAAACTTTGTAATTGAAGATAACTAATTAACATCTAAATTATACAGGAAAAAGACCAGCTCCAACTCTACCCTTCATGCTAAGAGCATTCACCCCACAGCTCTGAAGAACTCCATTCCTTTTGGAGAGTTCTTAAGAGCTAAAAGAGCCTGTAGTAAAGATTCTGATTACCAGGTTGAAGCTAAGCATATTGGCCAAAGGTTTTTCTAAAGAGGCTACACTAAGAACATAGTAACAAAGCTGAAACAATTAAGAGGCCAGATCTGTTTAAAATTCACAAGACCAACAAAAAAGAAAAAATCATATTCATCACTGGCTTTAACCATCAGGCCAAAGAGATAAAACACATAATGAGAAAACACTGGAATGAACTGTTAACTGACCCAGATCTTAAGGAAGTGCTGGAGGAAGCACAGAGTGTAACATATCGAAAAGCTCCCACTTTGAAAACCATATTTTCTCCTAGTATGGTGGTTGCAGATAAAGACATAGCTCAAAATTCCTTTATGAGACAAGAACTAACAGATTTTCGAAAGTGTGTCAGTTGCAAAATGTGTGACTTTGTATCTAAAAAATCTTTTATTAGCTCCAATGGGTTAAAATGGAAATGCAAACACAAAATCACATGCTTGACCAAATTTGTGATGTATGTAATCACTTGCACATGTGGTCTACACTACATTGGGTCCACCATAGGAGCTTTAAAGTGATGTATATTACAGCATTACAGAGCTATAAAAAATGGAGACGTCACATATCCTCTCACAGGACTTTTTTTGAAAAACATGGTGGCAATGTAAAAGAGATGTCATTTTTAGGCTTAGCCCATGTACCTCAGCACAAAAGATTAGGAAATAGAGAACTGAAATTGCGGCAATTAGAGGCCTCGTTAATTTGTAAATTTGATACACTGAGACCCCAGGGTCTCAATATTGACTCTGAGATGTTTGTGTTTCTGCAATGAATATAATGGACTTCATGATGAAATCAAGATAGACTCTTTTTGACAGATATGTATCTGAGAGTGGCACATATTCACAGTTTATTATGTTATGATGGCCATTGTGGACAGCAATTTACAGTTTTCAGTTACCATCATGTGAACATTAGTCCATTACATTAGATGTTTTGTGTCAATATCATGTGCTGCTTATTCAATATGCACTTGTACTGAATAGGCTTTTCTGGTATTTAGTACCTTTTGAGTTTATTTGACTATGCACTGAATTTTTCATACTATATATCAGAAGATGTCTAGGTGACTGCTGCCTATGGTTGTCTTTTAAATCGACATTTGGTGTCTATATTTCTAGACTGAATTGAATATCACAATATGTTAAAGACGATTTTTAGTGAATTTGCACTTGCACTTTCAAACTATGCTGCTATTTTATATCATGTTGTAATATTCTATTGCACTAGCACTTTATCATACACATGTGGGCATTTTCCATTCTGCTGCTCTGTATTGACCTGTGAAGATGCATTTGCACTTTTCTTCTGGAAAAAATGGTTTTATTGTGAATATGATTATGGGCTTCTTGCTTTAAGAATCTGCATTTGCATGTGTCTTCCTTGCAAGACTAAAATATTAAGTCCTGCTAAATGTTAATGTCCATATAGTGGACAGAAGCAGAATTGCACTATTTGCATGTAAATACAGGCCGATTTAGGAAAATAGTGATGGTTGCCGTTGCCCACTCGTGGCTTCTTACAACGCTCCCCTTTGGGGCGTGTGGTTTAGTCCTGTTATTTTTAACAGGCAATAACCACATTTTAATATATAGCGCACAGGCGCACTTTGCCACATATTTTTTACAAATTATAACAAGTTGGTGGGAAATTTTATTTGGGGGGTTCCCCCATCCAATTCCCTTTCCCAGTGTTTTACTACCTATTCCCGCCAACCCTTATATCCCTTTACCCACACCCTATATTTTCCTATGAATTTTTTTGGGCAACTATCGGCAGCAAAAAACTCAGCAAAAGAACTTGATGAATGAATGTCGTACCATAGGATATATTTATGGGGCAACACATAATGCAGGGAGTTCATTCCCCCAATTAAGAGACTCGCACTAATTGAGCAATGAATTAGATCCTTAACTAAGTCTGCCTTAGAAACATATAACACCACAGTACTCCCTAACCCCTTTTCCAATAGGTAAACCAAGAACCAGGCCGGTGTGCAGAAAGAATAGAATATATTTTCTTTTCATTAATGGATAATATTCATATTTATCAATCAATCAAACTTTATTTTGGTTAGCTGCCATAATAGCAATTACAAACACACAAAATACAATAATAAAATACTAAAATCATCAGATACAAATTCATCAATGTAAACAATTCTTAATTATATACACAGCTTATCACTCCTTTTGTCCAGGCTCTCCATAGATGGTTTGTATCAGAGTTTTATTGGTTTGTGTGTTTGGGTGTCCATTGACCAAAAACATTTCTTTCTTCTTTATGTGTTACACTAATGTTTAGAGAGGAGAGTTTCCCTAGTTCATTGAGAGACTAGGAATTAATTGTTACAATTTAATTGTGAGCATTTTGCTTGGTATCACTTGCACTTTATTCTTAGTTATGTTTTAGTATATATTTGCATTTTATGATGTTTTTAATGATTATTAATAATATTTATATGTTGTGATCAGAATCCCATGATTGTGGTGCTGCTGAAAGTTTCTCTCTACCTTGTATCTTTATATTTTGTCTCTTTAAACACTTTACTTTGAAGGTAGAGACTTTACGACCCTTAGGAGTAGTTTTTTGAAGGGATTCCTCCTTTAGTATTTTTCTCTTGGAACAGAGTATGCCACATCGGGGGAGAGTCCCTGCACAGAGCTTCTTCAGTATGTAAACGGACGCCATGATTTTTCAAGCATGTCCTAACGTTCCTGACTACTTATTAGAGAATAAACTGGACAAATAAACTAGAAACGCTGAACAGATTCAATTATATCAGGGCAAAACAGGAACCAAATGTTATCCTCTTTGTACCAAACATCTGATAAGGGAGCTAGCAGGAGCATATTCAATTTTGGCTTCATATAGGGAGAGCGTGCAAGCAGATGTTCTATGTCAGCTAAATAGTTTTCATGATCCCAAAGGGTTTTATGCAGCAAGAAACTCCAGCCCGACACTAACTTTAGACAATCAATCAGTCGTGAAAAGGACACTTGGTCCCAGTATGGTCTTTTGATAAGATATTGGGTATTTCCATGTATATTCCATGGTTCACACGATATGTCACCTAAATTCAAAGTATATAGTGAAGAGCTAATGTAAGTGAGCCAAGGCAATGAAGAGGCTTCTTCACAGTTCATTTTCATATTTACCCAATGGTTATCAATGGCACGCCACCCTGTGGCACAAAGTTTTTCCTTCCTGATAATGCTATAACTACCAACAAGTTGAAAACACCAGTTTGTTTTTCAAAATTAAAAACCACAGAATCTCTAAAACACAACAACATGTACAGTTTTCATTTCTGGCCCCTACTCCCCTCTGGTCACATGTAAAGAGAAACACGGGTTTAGAAATGACTTCAGATAGGTGGGTCACTCACAAGAATATTCCTAATGTAAAGATCATCAATGCAGAACCCTAAACCATGACATAACAATTGTACATTACCATGTAATTGGTATGCGGTCTGCTTCAATAAAAGGTAGCGCTTTTCTAGTGGGAAAAAGAATCGAGATGCCCAGCGCTCTTTATTTCTGGCATTCCTGCACACTTTCAATCTCTAAAAACATTCTAGCATAATAAACATTGATTAAAACACTATTTCCAGCATATAATGAGCATCTTTCCTTTGCCACTAAATATTGAGAATGTTCCCCTTCAATATGGAGTTCCCAGTGCCCTCTATATCTAAAGTATGCTTCTAAAGCAGCTATGTTTTTTTTCTTAACCATGAAGACACTTTTCTGCACAGCACAGAGCCAGAGATTTAGTTGCCATTTGGAACCCCTCTGCTTTAAGGTAGGGTCCATGTAATGATGAGTAGTTCAGAATTTCGTTTTTAAATGACCCCACCGCTTTTTTTGTTTTGTTTTTGCTTTATTTAAGTGCATATGGTTGAATTTCAACCTTTTACACCAATCAAATGAACATAATACATTTAGATATCTTTTAGGGGATAGTTGGGGTTGCCAACAATAATGTAGGTGACACCCAATTACTTTAAAAGACTACGGGCCTAATTCACAGAGCCTTTTCCAATGGGATTGCGCCATTATAAAACGCTTCTGCGAATCAGGCCCTACATCTTTATTAGCACTTTGGATAGATGTTGGAGATTTTGAATTTTCCCCAAATCACTCCAGTGTTCATTGACTATGTGACAAGTAATTACATTAATAATTAATAAGAAAATGCTAGGGATTTACTCTTGGATGGCAACCCCACGAATGTCTATGTAGAGGGAGAAATTCATTCAAATAGAACACCACCAATAGTTGGTTCTGTTGGACAAATGTACTCACTTTGGATCTCTCTGGGTTTGTGCACAGGTGCCCTTCATCAGGGAGACAGCTCCTTGGAAGCAATCTGGCCCGGGTGGACTGCCTTTTGCTGTGGCCTCAGTTAGCGAGGGCACTCCAGACTCAATCCTGATGTCCGCCTCTCCTGGTTTGTGTTATGGAGCCAACCCATCCTCAGCCCTTTTCAAGATCTCCAGCTCCCAGCTCTGCTGCTTCTCTCCCGAATGTATTTCCTCCTTTCTTCCTGTAAAAGTTTAGTCCCCTGTTTATTGGGTGTCCAGTGTTTTAAAAATTCCTAACCACACCCCATACATTTCTAAATTAAAATGTACTGACTCAGTGGTCAATACTCCTGATGGGCATCTCTTGTTCTACCCCAATAAACAAGTCCTAGCCTTTTGCCTGTGATTGGTTCTCAGGTCCCCATGCCCCATTTATGGGGGTTCTTGCTCCACCCATCTGAAATAGCATTTCTGAACAACTCAGATATGAATATAAAAATCTTCAACATGACACTTTTTTCCAATTTGCAAATAAGGGTCACACCCCATATAATTCTAGCTTGGTCTAATTGTGCCGATCGCAATGAACCGTGTCTGGTGTCGGTAGGTGACTGCCTGCATGAATGACAGATTTTTGTGATTTTCCCCAGAAAGGACTTCTGTTAAAATCTTGACATTTTACAGACAGGTATCTGATTCAATAAGCTACCATATTCCATACTCTCCGATCCGTAACCTGGGAATATGACACTCTATGGGAATAGGGTTCAACATTTTACCGGCGCCTAACTTAACTACTACAAAAACAATGTCACACCAGATGAGACAACTAGCAAATATTCAGTCTCAACTTGTGAAGGAAACCAAGTAGAAATGACCAAACTGAATTACATGGCCCTACTGCAACTTTTTAAACCTTGTAGAAAAAAGAGCAGCAGCTGCTTGCAGACTTTCACAGAAGCACTGGTGCTTCTGTGGTCCCCACTCCCATAGAGTCCTATTTGAGTCTATGGGAATAGGGATCAACATTTTACCGGCGCCTGATTTACGAGGCCGCCGGGTTTGTAATGCCCTGGTGTTTCCGGCAATTCTAGCCCGGTAATTCAGTACAGTCCAGTGGATAATGCCGGTTTTACCGACAAGGTCACCACCAGACCCATAATGAGGGCCATTGTCTGGTTTAACCTTGGTCCTACTTCATCCCGAAAAAGAGTACTAAAATCCTGACAAGAGATAGAAACAAACAGCCAGGACATTTTAAATAGTAATGTAATAGACACATACTACCCAAACAGGAGTACTGCTTTGGAAACATGTGCTTGTATGACATAGACCTAAACTACTACAAAAACAATGTCACACGAGATGAGACAACTAGCAAATATTCAGACTTAACTTGTGAAGGAATCCTAGTAGAAATGACCAAACCCAGCCTAATTAATCATATAAAATTATAATTTAAATCGCTGCAACATAGAGAACTGAATTACATGGCCCTACCTCAACTTTTTAAACCTTGGAGAAAAGAAGAAGAATTATTAGGTGACTATGACTCATTTGAAACTGCATTCAAAGCATATGAAAGCAGTATAACAAATGCCAATTTCAAACAATACAAAGAAATGTTGGAAAATGAATGCCATAAAGAGGAAGAAATTGAAGCTCAATTAGATAAAGACACTCCTGGGGCAGTCAACCTTCCCTTACAAGAAGCCAAGAACCACTTGGAGAACCACTCATTCTAAATGAAGCAGAAATAGCCATGACAATGGTAGAAAATACGATGTGTCAATATAAACATTCCGAAGAAGACTTGTCCGTGCTCAAATCACAGCTAAATGATGAACAACTCACCATTTATCTAGAAGTCAATAAAGAAATTGAACATGGTTTTAAACATAAAACTAAAACGTGTAGCTGAAAAAATGATAAACCTCTGCTCCTGAATGTAATTGCTGAAGCTGTTTCTACAACCCTAACCCTAACAAACAGCAACCTTACAGCTGTCCAAACAGCCCCCACAGGTTTAGCGGCCTACAACATAGGAGGTGTAGCTTTACACTTGTAAGTGATTTAAATCCGGCACACACCCAAGTCAATGCCTAGCGTGTAATGCACAACTGAAATCCTTATTTATTTTTGTCTAAAAGTTCTTTTATTCTGAATGATACAACACTCATATCACGCCCCTCTCCTGGAACACCCCCCCCCCAGTCACACTGAACCAGGAATCAGGCTGGTTTGCAAAGTTAAAATATTTATTTATGTATTCACAATTTAATCACACTATGTTTTAATGGGTATACAATAATCACCAATGGGGTGATGTAACACTCAATAACCTCTTTAATACACAAGGAGTATCAATGAGTTAAACAATTCAACACAGAAATAATACTTTTGTGTGTGTCTGTGCAGATCAGATAGCACTGTGGTTAAAGGTTCTTCCTGCAAACCCATCAACCCCCAATAGGCAATGTAAAGAGATAGGAGGGGAGAACAGGTTTTCAGGAATGGCAGAATTGAAACAAATAACAAACCCACTTTCCCCGAGCAAACACAAGAGAAAACAGAATTGAATGTCAAGCTGTATGAATGGCTTATAAAGTTATCTTGAAAATGGATTGGGCAAAAACACTAAATATGGTTTAAATTGCTGAAATTGCTATCAATTCTTATGGGAGCTGCTTTGTATGGTTGCACACAAACACAAGCAATGATTCAATACCAAGAAACTATTTGAAATCCTAAAATTCAAGTCGGGAGCAATCAAAAGCTGTTTTACACGTGTCAGAATTTCCCAAAAACGAAATTCGCGGCACACTTTTCACTGCGCGATAATCGCGATAATGGGAAAACTGTATGATATGATATGATATGGCATTTGTAACGCGCCTATACACAAGTGTTTCAAGGCGCGACGAGGCGGGGGGGAGAAGGGGAGACAGACAACGATCCTACTAGGCCAGGTGTCATTCAGATCGTGCAAGTGCAAGGGTAGAGGGGAAGGGAAAGTGCAAGGGGGAAGTGGAGAGGGGAGAGTGCAGTACATGGTTAATAGCATACAGGATAAATAACAAGGGCCAGCTAGTGGCAAGTGCGAGATAAGTGCAGACAAGTGCTGGGAAGGGGGGCTGTAGGGATACAGACACAGTCCCGCAGTGCAGGGGGTAGCCAGGGAGGCAGTGCAGGGGAGAGTGGCTGGGCCAAGGACCGAGAACGGTGAGTGGCCCAGTTGCAGATTCAGTGCAGTTTCAGAGGTTTAGCAGGGGAGAGGGGGAGAGAAAGCGGAGGCAAAGAGGAAGGTTTTGAGGTGCTTCCGGAACCGGAGATGGTTCTCCTCAAGTTTCAGGGAGGCAGAAAGGCTGTTCCAGAGGGAGGCTCCTGCAGCGGAGAGAGATCTGCCCCCAACTCGTTGTTTGGAGAAGCAGCTGACCCTGAGGGAGTTGGAGGCGGATGACCGAAGAGCTCGAGAAGGAAGATATTTAGGAAGAGAGTTGAAGGTATTTTGGCCCAAGGCCCCAGAAGGCCTTGTGGACAATGCAGAGGGTTTTGAACTTGATCCTCGCAGTCACTGGGAGCTAGTGTAGTGATTTCAGTCCTGGAGAGATACGGTCCCTGGGCTTGAGGCCAAGGACAAGTCTCGCAGTCTTGTTCTGGATGAGTTGCAAATGGCGGAGAGTAGAGGCAGGCAGATTTAGATAGAGGCTGTTACAGTAGTCCAGCTTCGAGAGAACCAGGGCTCTAGAGACAGTGAGCTTCTGGGGGAAGGAGAGGAAAGGAAGGATACCTCGGAGGAGGTGGAGCTGGTAGTGTGACTTCTTAGAGACGTCGGATATGTGAGGAGAGAAGGAGAGTGTGGAGTCGAAGATGACCGCGAGGTTTTTTGCCTTGCAGGTAGGAGCAGGAAGAGGGCCAAGAGAGGCCAGCCAGAGAGCCGCAGGGAAGGAGGGAGTGGGTGTGCCGATGAGTAGAATCTCAGTCTTACTGGCATTAAGGCAGAGGTTGTTGGCGACATACCATTCCTGGATAGCAGAAAGACAGTCAGAGATGAGGGAAGGAGAAGAGGAGGCCGAGGGTAGCCTGAAAATGAGCTGGGTATCATCCGCATAGCACTGAAGGTTGGGGCAGAGAGCAGCGATCCGGTGGGTGAGGAGTGCCAGATACTGGTTAAACAGCTAAGGAGAGAGGTTAGATCCCTGGGGGACACCACAGGTAGAGAAAAAGATGTCAGAGAGGAAAGACCCCAGTTGGACCTGGGAGGGTCAATTTGAGAGGAAAGAGGACAGCCACGCCAGAGCCTGACCAGTGATACCCAGGTTATCACAGAGACGGTTGAGCAGGATGGTATGGTTGGCGATGTCAAAGGCAGAAGAGAGATCAAGCAAAATGAGAACACATGGAGTGTTAGAGTCAAGATTCAAGAGCAGGTCCTCACGGATGTTCAGGAGAGCAGTTTCCGTGCTTCTGGCAGCTCTGAAGCCAGACTGATGGTCATGAAGACTACCAACAGATTCAGCATGGAGATTAAGCTGGGAGATGGCCAGTTTCTCCAGGAGTTTGCCCGGGAAGGGAGTGATAGAGATTGGGTGATAGTTAGCAGGGCAGGAGGGGTCAGAAGAGGGTTTCTTAAGAAGGGGGTGCACGAGGGAGTGCTTGAGAGGGGATGGGAAGACTCCAGAGGCGAAGGAGTGATTGCAGAAGTCAGCAAGGGCAGGAGCCAAGGAGTCGATGTGGTCCTTGATAGTTTTGGAGGAACAGGGGTGGACCTGTTTTGACGAGACTTTCATAGATTGGACTTGTCTCAAAACCTCGTCAGCAGAAAACAGGGGAAAGGCAGAGAAGGAAAGAGGAGGGGTGGCTGCAGAAGGGCCAGAGGTAGAGCAGGGAATAGAGGGGGGGAGGTGATAGGAGGAGAGTGAGGACAGGATGTTCTGAGTTTTTGAGATGAAGTGAGATGCCAGTGCGGTGCAGAGGGCCTGGGAGGGGACAGGAGAGGTAGAGACTGCAGCAGGGTTGGACAGCTCCTTGCAGATTTTAAAGAGTTCAGCCGAATTATTAGATGCCGCAGAGATGCGGGATTGGATAAGGGCTCTCTTCTTGGTGAGAACGGAGAGCCGGTATTGCCTTTGGAGCAGGCAACAGGCCAGTTTGTCAGAGGATGAACATGAGGCATGCCATTTCCTCTCTGCCACCCTGCACTTGGGTTTTCAGGGTGACGAGATCCGAGTCATACCAGGAGTTACATTTGGCTTTGGGCTTCAGGCGGATTCTCATGACAGGGGCAAGGATATCAAGAGTATCAGATATAGCAGAGTGGAGAGTAGAGAGGGCTGTATCAGGGTGGGAGTCAGCCGAAGGAGGAGGAGGGGGCGAGAAGGTGGCAGCGAAAACCTCAACTGACACGCGCTTCATGGGTCGGATGACCAAGAAGGAAGGTGGCAGTGATGAGGGTGGCTTTGCCTGTGGGGTAGGGAGGGTGAGGTGGGAGGAGAGGAGAAAGTAATCACTCCAGGAGAGAGGAGTGGAGAGAGGGACAGAGAGGGAAAGGTCAGAAGAGATCAGAGCATCGAGAGTGTGCCCTGCAGAATGGGTCGGCGCAGACGAGAGAATAGAGAGTGAGAGAGAGTCGCAGAGGTCGCGAAAGAGTCCAGAGGGTCCACAGGAGACATCCAGGTGGATGTTGAAGTCTCCAAGAAGGAGGAGTTGAGTGGTTGAGGACAGGAGTGAGGAGGAGAGGTCCGCCCACTCGGAGAGGAAGGAGGAAATTTGACCAGGTGGCCGATAGATAGTGGCCACGGTAAGGGAATCGCTAGGAGAGAGAGAGAGTCGTGAGACAAGACATTCAAAATAGGAGTGGGTCTGCGTGGGAGTAACAGTGGCAGGAATCCACTCAGGAAAGATAAGGGCCACACCCCCTCCAGCACGGTTGGGCCTGGGCACGGAGAGGATCTTGTAGCCATCAGGTAGGAGTGTGTCAAAGCTGGTGACAGAGCTGGCCGTGAACCATGTCTCAGTGAGACCGAGGACATCAAGGTCCAGTTCCTCAAGAAGGCGGCAGATATCAGAGGAATGTTTGACGGCAGTGCGAGAGTTAAGAGTAGCAATGTGGAGAAGGTTGCCATCTTTGCAGGACTTCCGGGGAGGGGTACAGATCAGAGGTACGCCCTGCGGAGGTGAAGAAGGAGCATGTGAGGGGGCAGGATTTGGGATGCGGTTTTAGAAAGCTGTGGATGTTAGCTACAAGCAGAAGTTGAAATGAATGGAAAACAGGAATACACTTTTAAAATGACAAAAGGATTTCTTACACTAGAGGATGACTATGAATAAGCGAATACCACACAGGAACACAGCCACTTGATCAGGGTGACTACCTGCAGAGGAGCTCGCCTTCTTCAGATGAAAAATTATCAGTGCAAAAATAGTTTTAACAATACTAGCACAGGAGGAAGATAGGAGGGATAGGATAGAGAGTTCAGACAATTCAAAAGTACTCGTAACAATACAGGTTCTGAATACAAGATAGGATGGGTTTAAGATAGGGATTAACTAGACCAGGTACATATGCTAGTGACACAGTTCTATCTATAGATACTCACTAGATATGTTTTTAAACAGAACCGTCAGGGTTCTGGTCCGTCAAGATTCTGGTCAGGGAAGGGAATCTGGTTCTGGGACAGACAGCTGGGCACATCGGATTGGATCAGCAAGGCGCTCTGGTCATGGCACAGGACTGGATCGAATCTGCAAGGCACTCTGGCCGCAGCACGGCACAGGACTGGATTGGATCAGCCCTTTTTGTTTCTGATGATAATTATTTCAGCAGGCAAGCAGTACAGCGCAGCCCGGCTGTATTTTGATGCTTCCCCTTGGGTCTGTGGGGATCTGGTTCTGGAGTTTGAGGCCTAGCTTAAAATGGTTCGGCTATGCAATGGGTTCTGCTTTGCCAAGTTTCTGGAGTCTGGAGCAAGGAAGATGGAAAGTTCTGCAGCAGGGTGCTCTGCCAGCATTCAGATAGTGGGTGAATCTGTCTGTCTTTTTCTGCCCTCTGCTGTCTCTATTTATGCTATGAGGGGTGTGTGTACTGGTTTATCCTAAACTCACCCCTTAGACAGGGATTGGTCAGGGTCTCCTCTCTGCCTTGATAGGAGGAGAAAAACAGTATGTCACCTTTATAGTGTGGTTTTATGAGGCTTAGAGTCCACCGCTAGCCTCTTGAACACAAAATCTACTTTTGACACAATACATATTTACACATGTGCAACCTCTATAACAACCACATATACAGATTACATATTTTGTACAGCAGCTACTCCTCCAAACCCCGTAGCTGTGGGATCTTGTGTCTGCTTTTCACAGAATTCTGCCCTTTTCATCCTGAACAGAATGTCCATTTTATCAGCAAATTTCGACAAGTGCGCGCATATAACAGGGGCCTACGTGTATAAAGTTTCATACTTCTAGCAGAACTACATTTGGTGTAAAATAACCTTTTCTGCTGTTTCTTTCCAAAATTTGTCACACGATCTTGCCACCTCTTGAAATGTGCAGCCAAAATTTAGATTTAAAATGTTGTTACTTTTGTATTTTTGACAATATTAAGTGGCAAGTTATATATCTTTAAACAAAATGTTCTTTGTGAATGTTCAGCCACAGATGGCTGTTTGGGTCTGCCTCTTTTTCTCTCCCTTCAGTTCAGAAGCAGTCTCCTCCCTGTTCTCTTGGCAGAGGCCATTTTACGACTGTCCTCACACCTAGCATTTCTTGCTTTGCAGCTGTTCATTGTTTCCTTCCCCACTGCAGACCAGGTTCTTCCCAAACCCTATAATTATCGCTTTGGTGTGATTTCCTGGTGTAGGGAGCTGGAGGGAGAGGCCTTGCCTCTGTGAGGAAAGCTGTTATTCCGGTTTGGTAGCTTTAGCCATGCTTTATTTTAATTGTTAATTCTGTTGCATTTTTTCTTAGCTTAAAACAAACTTGTGATTTCAAAACAGCCGCTAGAATTCTGATTCAAGATTTTAAACCATGGGATCAAAACAATTACAACATAGGTTACCATCAGTACAGGCCTCTTAGATTGCAAACATTTGATTTCAGTTTACACATGTTTAAAGTTTACTCAGGCAGGCCCCTGACAGCTGTCATTCAGGTGGCCGAGGGTACTGTGCCCAGATTTTGACAGATCCACAGACAGGCCACTTTTGCTGTGGAAATCCCTTGATGCTTTCAGCGATTCAGGACATTGTATGTTCACAATGATTTCTTATACTAAGTGAATTGTAGCACCCAGCAAGAATTTTAGATGTTTAAGGGTGTTTTGTACCGGCATTCTGCAGTTTCAGCCACAAAGAAACAGGGTTTAAAGCAAGATTTTGGGTTTCAGTTAGCAAAGCACTGCCTTTTCCTTCTGTACTCCATTTTCAATTGTTGTGGAGCCCAGTAACATATTTCAGGAGTGAGATATCTGTTCCACCACTGACAACATGCATGGCAGATTGGGCAGCCACCTTTTTCTGCTTTGAAAAACGCAATTTTCAGAAGTTTTGGCATGCACAAGGGTTTTGCAGCCATTTTGATGTTTCTGGCACCATCAGAACACAGTGATGCTGCATGGCAGAGCAGAAGTGGGTTAAGACATCCCACAGAGCACCCCTCACGACTTGAGTTTAACCGCCGTCAAGGGGAAGTGGGGAGATTGGGATGTTCTTTCTTTCTTTAGTCCAGTTGGAGAAAGTGGTGTGCTTCTCCCATCAGTGCTGGATCGACATGCTCTCCTCGCCGGTTCTGGATGGGAGTATGGCGCGATACTCTGGGCTCCTTGGGTCTTTCCTCCCAGTCCCCGAGTGGTCCTCCTTGGTACTTAGAATTCTTGGTTCCAATGCTATGAGACAGAACAGAGCATGGTTATGGAAATTTCCCCACTACTATTCATGTAGTGGGGCAGATGCATACCTAAAATACAATTTACAATATTCCCCACCTGTATTTACTAATGATTTGAAAAGGTGGATTCTTCTAAGCATCCGGAATGTCCCCCTCTGGTTCTCCGGTTGGCTCCTCTATTTGCTGCAAAGCCTGCCTGTGATGGCAACTCTTCAGCTGGTTTATGTGGACCCACTTGTCTTCACCTTCTGCCAAACTGCCTTTGGGGATGCGGATTTTGCAGGCGACTGGTGAGATTCGGTCTACAATTTCAAAAGGACCCCACCAACTTGGGAGACATTTGCGCTGTTTGACTTGGTTCCTTTGGAAATTGTACAAGTAGACCCTTTCTCCTACTTGGTATTCTTTTTTAGTTGTCTTAAGGTCATAGTGGGACTTCATACTGTTTGCAGATCTTTCTAGATTCCGATGAGCATAGGCAAAAGCATGTTGAAGGTGTTTACTCAGATTCTCAACATACTCATCAGTTGTGGAGGCATTAATCAAGGTCTGCTCTTGGGTTCTGTAGAGCAGATGCTGAGGAAGCACCGTCCTTCGTCCAGTCATCAGCTCAAATGGAGACATTTTTGTTGCAGAAGAAGGGGTAGATCTGATGGCCATCAGGACAAGAGGTAATCGAATGTCCCAACTTGGCCCGGAATCTGCCACAAACTTTTTTAATATGCTCACAATGGTCTTGTTGTATCTCCCAACTCCACCACTAGAGGCTAGCCAGTAGGCAATGTGTAGTTTCCTTTTGACCCCTAGTATCTCCTGCATCTTTGTCATCACTCCGCAAGTGAAGTGGCTACCTCGGTCTGACTCAATCCTTTGGGGTAGTCCAAAACGCGAGAAGATGTGAGAGATCATCAGGGCAGCTGCTGTTTCTGCCTTGCAATTTGGGGCCGGGAGACATTCCACCCATTTAGCGAACAAGCATGTTACGGTCAGCATGTACTTGTTCTCCCTAGAGGAGAGAATCATAGGCCCGAGGAAATTGACTTGTAAATCTGACCAAGGCAGTGTCATCCCCCTCTTTTGGAGGGGAGCACGTTGTGTGAGTGATGTTGGCTGAAATTGTGCACACACAAGACACCCCTTCAAGTATTGGTCGAGGTCCTGCCCCATGTGTGGCCAGCATGCAACCTCTCGCAAAATTTCTAGTGTCATATGAAACCCCCGATGACCGGCTGTGGCCGCATCATGGGCGTGACTTAGCATCAGGCTTCGGAGTGAGGTAGGGACCACCCACTGGTCATGGCCAGCTATGGATCTCCTTACCAGCAAATCGTCTTGGATTCAGAAAATATTTGGACATTTCATCAACACTCTGAGGTCCTCTTTCCCTATGTAATCGGTATCCATCAGGGGAACGTTCTCAGGGTCCTCAATGTGTTGATAAAACTTACCAATTATTGGATCCCCTTTTTGAGCCGTAATCAAATCAGCATCTGGGGTCTCCTTACTCCATTGTGCAGTTGAGAGTTCATTGTGAGCATTTGTCTGGGACCTAGTGATGGCAGTGACCTGGATTTCCCCCAAAAGGGACTCGATCTCCAGTAGATCCCCTTGGATGGCTCCGGTTTTGGCCAGCTGATCAGCTAGGTCATTTCCAGTTTTGTCTGGTCCCTCTACTTTAAAATGACCCTTGATTTGTTTCCAGTAGATGGTCATCCCATTCGAGGTGACCAGATCATCAACATTTTGTATTAATTTTCCATTTTTCAATGGTTTGTTATTAGCAGATAGCATGCCTCTGGTTTGCCAGTTAACCAGGTGCTCGACAAACCCGTTCCGTACATAATCTGAATCAGTGATTATGACCAGTTCGTGGAGTAGGTGTTGGACAGCAGTGAGGATGGCTTGATGCACAGCCATCAACTCTGCCACTTGACTACTTCGGGGACCGATTTTGTACCCAGTGGAGGGTCTGGGGCATCATTCACCCATGCTTTCCCTACGCCGGCCACAAGTTCTTTTCCCCGTTGTTGTCAACATGGTAGGAACACCCATCCACATAGACAGTGGGCATTCCCTCACACTGGTCTTCTTCATAGACTTTGTGTGGGGAATTAAGGTATGCCTCCATGTTGTCCTTGATTTTAAGACTTTCATCCTCGAGACAGTTTTCTCTGGCACAATCATGCAAGTCAGCCAGACCTTGCACGAGGGAACTTTTCTTGTTTTGGCCATATCTGACCTCCACAGGAAAGCCTTGCATTGACAGAATCCAGGAAGTAATTTGGGAATTACTCACATTTCCGACCCAGATCCTGTCGCTCTGAGGATATTGTAAAGGTTGTTGTGGAGTCTCCACTATGATGTGTTCCCCCTGGATAAACGGGCGGTAATTCTTCAATGCCCACACCGTTGCCAGTAGTGCCTTCTCACAATCGTTGAATTTTTCCTCCACAGAGGATAAAGTCTTACTCGCATAGGAGATTACTTTATTGACCTTGTCATGCTTTTGATATAATACTGCAGTCAAGCATGTATTTGAGAACCCTGTCTCCAAGAAGAACTCCTTGTTTTTCACACGGTAAGCTAGGCAAAGCGCTTGTGAGAGGCTTCTTTTGAGTTGTCTTACTGCCTTTGCTTGTTCTGGACCCCACTCCCACTTGACTCCCCCCTTCAAAAGATGGATCAGGGGTCTTGTGATCTCTGCGTAGTCCTCAATGAACTTTCTACTGTAAATAGTTAGTCCAAGGAGGCTCCTTAGTTCCTGCAGAGTTGTGGGGTATTTTATTTTCTGGAGGGCTTCTACTTTCTTTTCCTGCGGACAGAGACCCAGAGGAGATATCTCATGCCCCAAGAAATTGACACGGGTTCTGCACCACTGCGTCTTTTGAAAGGAGAGTTTTGCTCCGGCAGCCCTCAACTGTGTCAGGACATAACAGATCTCTGCTATGTGTTCCTCCACAGTTGAGCTTTTGACTAGAACATCGTCTACATAGGCCAGGTTACCCCTCTCACCCAGGTCGGGCATGGCCTTATGTAGAAAGATGTTAAATTCATTGCCGGAGTTTGTGTATCCGAAGGGAGTCTGGGTCCAAGTGTAATGCTGCCCCCTGAAGGCAAAGGCCAGCTTGTATTGGTCCTCCCTACTGACAGGTACAGTCCAGTACCCATTGGTCAGGTCAATTGCAGTGAATACCTGTGACCCCTGGATCTGGGCCAGCCCTTGGTCAATGTAGGGAAGAGGCCATCAGGAAGTATGGACCCATTTGTTGAGCTCCTTTAGGTCAGCACAGAGTCTCCACTGGCTGTTAGGTTTCAAAATCCCCAGCACCAGATTATTGAAGGTGCTGTGGACTGGACGAATTATCCCACGGGACTCAAGGTTCTTAATTATGTCAGTAAGGGACTCCATTGATGCGAGAGGCAAGTGATATTGCTTCACAAACCCTGGAGTCATGCCAGAGTCCGTGGGAATTGTTGTGTGGATGTCAGTGCGACCACAGTCATATGAGTCCACCGCAAAGAGATCTTGAAAATCTAAGAAAACTTGTTTCATTTTTTTGCTTTTGCTCTGGAGTCTTGCAGGCATCAGCTAGGTTGACTCTCTCTTCAACCATCTGCCTGAAGCCTGGAAAGACTTCCGGTTTGGCTATCTCAGATGCCTCCTCCAGCTGGGTGGAGAAGTCCCTGGTCAGAGTGCTGAATTGGACAAATGGCTTCAAGTGGGGAAGGCAGTCCACGTGGACTTGAAAGATCACCTCATCCCTCCTGAAGTCACAGGTCACATCTTCTTTACCATAAGGGCAGGAAGAGTACACCAGGAAATTCCCCCCATGCCAGGTGAAGATCCTGTTTGGTGTTGTGTCATCGTCGCTATCACTGTCAAAACAGTCTTTGGGGAGTGGTCCTAACATTTAATTACCTAAATCTATGGAAAAATGTTGGTCATCAACCACCATTCCAATAATGGTGCCTGCGCCCAGAGTGATACTCTTTAGGTCACTGTTATCCATCTCTATTGGAATCGTGTTGTGTTCTATGTTGACTAGTGGTGTTGGGTTTACCCCCAACCCTTGCTGTTGGAAATGAGCATTAAGATGGATATAGGCATCAGAGTTTTTCAGTTTCTGTCCTCTTTTAACTTTTACTTCCAGTGAGAATTGTCGGCTCCGTTCTGGGATGGTGACTTCCTCTCCAATCTGAATTTCAACTGCATATGGCAGCAGTTGAGCTGACCGAAATTCTTTCTCTGGGTCATCAAAGTCTATGGGATTACCCGCTAATCGGGACCAAGCTTTGAAGTTTATTAGGTCCAAACTAATGGCAAAGCGATTGAGAATGTCACTCCCTACATAAAATGCAGCAGGGACATCTCGCACGACCCAACAATTATGGACTACGCTCTTGTTGCCTATGGACATTTTGAGCATACACCTGCAAGGCAGGAGATGTTTGAAATTGGGTGTTTCCAGGTCCATTTCCCATTTGTCTACCAGTTTGTATGTGGGAATGGCTGGATCTTTTGGGAGTGTGTGGAACATGGCCTTGCTGATGAAGTTCTTATCATTGTTCACACACACTCGGGCGAGAACAGAGTTCTTCACCTCATTTAACTGAATAGGGATGAACAACTCCTCTCTAGTTTTCTGAATATCAGCCAAGCTTTGAGCTGATTTCTCATCTTTTTGGACTATAGGAATGGGATTTTCTGATTGTGAATTTGTATAGAATTTCAGAGTGTTTCCTTCCAGTGTGGAATGCCACCTTAGACTGGAAGGAAGGTTGATTTTCAGAAATAGAGAGGACTCCCCATCACCAGTTTGTTGTCCTACTGCAATTATTGTCACGTATGGGATTTGATTATTCTGGAAGTGAAATTCTATTTGGTCAGGTTTTTGTTCAACCATGTGGCATGTGCCATTTAAACTAACATGGTTGATACTATGTTTCAATTTTATTGGTCGGCTAGTCTAGGTCCAGAGGACCTTATTTACACAATCTATGAGGGGAGACAACCTAGGCAGGATGTAATTCCCTAGTTAACAAGGTGTGCCCTCTGGAGTCACAACTATGACCGGGTGCTTCACCTTGTGTCGCCCAGTTTTAATGTCCAAATCCGCAGTCCCCTCGATGGGAATTTTTTTACCGTTGAAGTTCTGAAGTTGTCCAGGAAGAGGGGAGAGAGGAATTTGGTATTTCTCCCCCCTTCCAGAATTCATCTGATCAAAGGCCCATTTTGATAGAAGGGTAGCTTGCGATCCAGTGTCCACCAGTGCCAAAATTGTACATTGCCCCTGTATTTGGACCGGGGCATAAAATCTTCCCTCCTTTTCCTCAAGGGGGCAAAGATAATGGACATTTTTGGCCAACTGGTGGGTTAATTTCCTTGCTTTGGATACTGACAGAGAGGTGATTTGGGCTGGGTTTTGCTTGGGATCTTGGGAACCTGTAAGAAAAAGGTGACACTAGATATGGGGGAAGTTTTGGGTGCCCCTGGTTCTGATTCTGGGCTGCCCCCCCCTTTTTGGAGACAGTCACCAGGATGGGCTTGAACCAGGGGATTTTCATTCTGGTCATTCTGGGGTTTGATGATGGGCGGTTCTAACTCAGTCCACACATCTACCCATTCTGGATTCGGATCCTTTGGGACCCATTTTTCTTTGGGAGGAGTTCCCCCATCCCTGAAGGAGAAGATCCTTTTCCCAGAATCTTCTGAGGACCCCTCTCCTTCAAACTGGTAGATTTGCACCTCCTCCTCAAAATGGGCCTTCTTAGGCTCTTTATTTCTCCTACCCTCTGTTCTGATCTTGATGGTCGCGCAGATTATTGAACCTCCGTCCCCAAGTACCGCACAGACAGAAAGGATACACTGTCTGTGCAATCTTTGAGGCCACAGGTGTGTTGAGCCGTCAATCAGGTAGCAGGAACGCCAGAAGGACCCCTGACCACTGCAAGGCAATAGTTAATGGTTAAACAGGAGCAGTGCAATTGATACGGGTAACGGGTAACAATCAATATTAACAAGGCTTACCCAGGAGTGTTGCAAGTAGGGTCCTAAATGTGGTAAGAGCCACAGATTGTTGGTGGTGGTGAAATAGGCATTCTGCATGGCTCGAAGGTGGGACACACCTGGGTCTGATGTAGATGGACCAGCAAGGCAAGAAGTTCAAAACCAAGTTCCAAGATTCTAGATTCAGAGAAGATAATCCAAAGGCAGTCCAAGAGAGTTCCAAGGTCAAGGTGCCGGGGAAACAAGGTGGAATCCAAGAAACAGAAATCCGAGGGGCAGGCAAGACAAATCCGAAGAACAGTCCGAGGTCGCAAAATCAGTGATCAGAAACTGGTTAACCAAAGCGCTACACAATCCTTAAGAGATCAGCTGTGAAGCGCTGTACCCACGTTGCCAAGATGCTTTTAAACTGATTAAGTAACCACGTGATGTGTCTCACGGATGTGTGAGACGTGACGTGATCACGTGGTCACGGGACGCTGGATGTTCGTTGCCGTAGGAGTCTCTGTGGGCGTGACCAGCCGTGAGCGCGCCTCCATGGTAACTGCCAGCGAAACAAAGGACGGTAGGCGCCGGGGCTACAGGCTGGTGTCCTCCTACGCCAGGCAAACTGCTGGTTCTTTCTATGTGCAGGGACTGCTCTTGTTGTTAGGTGTGGTGTGGGGCTTGTGGTTGTGTGATTCTTAGTGGGGCGAGCAACGGGAGACGTGACAGAGCCCCCCCTCAAAGGCCCACGACCCCGTGGGCTGGACGGGTTATCCCGATGAAAGCGAGCAACCAGACATGGGGCATGGACGTCCCGGTAGGGAACCCAGGAGCGTTCTTCAGGGCCATACCCCAACCAGTCAACCAGATACTGGAGGCGACCCCTGCAGAGACGAGAACCCAGAATAGCACTGATCTCATACGTATCCGGGGAGGACACAGAAACAGGGGAAGGAGATTGGACCTACCGGGTGGCAGAAAGACAGGGCTTGAGTAGGGAAGTGTGGAACACCGGGTGGATATGCCAGGAAGAGGGAATAGAGAGTCGTAGGGCTACCGGGTTCGGAACATGTGAAATCTTGTAGGGACCGACAAACCGGGGAAACAGTTTCCGGCAACCAGGGATCCGCAAATGGCGAGTTGACAGCCAAACACGGTCCCCAACCTGATAAACAGGAGCCGCCACCCGTTTCTTGTCGGCCTTGGTTTTCATAGAGGCTTGGGCTTCCCGCAAATGAACCAGTGTCTGGGCATGGATAGATTGCAGATCCCGAGCACAGAGATTGGCGGCGGGAGTGGAGGAGGAAGAAATATTGGGAAGAGGGAGAGAACGAGGATGCTGCCCATAGAGCGAATAGAAGGGGGAGAACCCGGTGGACGAATGCCAGGCATTGTTGTATGCGAATTCGGCCAAATGGAGTAGGTTCAACCATGTATCCTGGTACTGAAGGGTCAGGCATTGCAGGTACTGTTCGAGAGCCTGGTTTACCCTCTCGGTCTGGCCATCGCTCTCCGGGTGGTAGGCTGAGGAGAAGCATGCATCAATGCCAAGGATCTTGGTAAGGGCCTGCCAAAAACGGGATGTGAACTGCGTACCGCGATCGGATACAATGACTTGTGGAAGACCAAAGAGACATAATATCGACTTGAAGAATAGTTGGGCCAGTACAGGGGCTGAGGGAATCCCGTGACAAGGAATGAAATGGGCCATCTTAGTATAGGAATCGACTACCACCCATATGGAGTCGTACCCTTGTCTGCGAGGCAAATCTGTAATGAGGTCCATAGAGACTGTATGCCATGGTCTGGGAGGAATAGGTAGGGGCTGAGGGAGACCCACGGGACGACCCCTACGTGTCTTGCACTGTGCACAGATGGAGCAAGTGTTTACATAATGTTGCACGTCGCGTCTCATAGATGGCCACCAACACCATCGCTTTAGTAACTCCAAGGTGCGATGCTGTCCAGGGTGCCCATTGATGGCCGCGTCGTGAGACCAAGCAAGTGCCTGGTTACGTACATCGCTAGTGGGGAGGAATAACTTATCCTGTATGAAGGGCAACCCTTCCTGAAGTACCAAATCCCATTCTGTTAGTACTTGTGGATTATGTGAAACCCACTGTCGGATGAGAGTTAGCATGGAGGGAGGAGGAGTGCAAATGCATATGACATGACCTTCGTTCAGAAGAGTATCTGGGTATAGGGGCAAAGAATCCCCTCCGGGCGAGCAAGATAAAGCATCGGCCTTACCATGTGAAAGCCCTGGTCTATGTTTTACCACAAAGTCGTAGGCGGCAAAAAACAGGTGCCAACGCACTTGTCTGCTGTTCAAACATTTAAGGGAGGCCAGGTCCTGCAGGTTTTTGTGATCTGTGTAAACCATGGTTTGATGTTTAGCCCCAATGAGATGGTGTTGCCAGGTCAGTAATGCATCCTTAATGGCCAGTAACTCCTTCTCGGTAACTGTGTAATGGGACTCGGAAGGTGTAAATTTCCTTGAGTGGAATGCTACGGGATGCAACTGACCCGTGGAGGGACAGGGTTGGGAGAGCACTGCGCCTAATGCAAAGGAAGAGGCATCGGCCTCCACAACAAACGGGAGTTCGGGATCAGGATGCTGTAGTACAGGAGCTGTGGTGAATCTAGCTTTGAGTGTCTCAAAAGAACGCTGATGTTCTGAGGTCCAACAAAACTGGACCAGAGGACTGGTTAAGGCAGTCAGTGGTGAAACAATGGATGAAAAACCGGCAATAAAACGCCGATAAAAGTTGGCAAAGCCCAAAAACGACTGGAGCTGTTTGAGACAGGTTGGAGCGGGCCAGTCGATGATGGCACGGACTTTGGACATGTTCCTGGATAGACCTCCAGGTGTAATAAGAAAGCCTAGGAACTCTACTTCCCTAGTATGAAATACACATTTCTCGGGTTTGGCGTACAAGGAATGTCTTTTTAGCCGAGTCAGGACTTCTGTGACATGGCCTATGTGTTCCTCCAGTGAGGACGAAAATATCAATATATCGTCTAGGTAGGCCACAACAAAAATGTCTAAGACGTCAGAGAATACCTCGTTAACAAAACGTTGAAACGTAGCAGGGGCATTGCAGAGACCGAAAGGCATTAAAGTATACTCGAACAGCCCTTGTCGAGTACAAAATGCCGTCTTCCACTCGTCTCCGCTACGCATGCGAACCAAGTTGTACGCCCCCCATAGATCCAACTTAGTAAAGATGGATGCCTTGGTCAATCGGTCTAATAGCGTGGAGATGAGGGGTAAGGGATACCGATTCTTGATGGTAACGGCGTTCAATCGTCTGTAATCAACACAGGGATGTAAGTCAACCTCTTTCTTGGGCACAAAAAAAAATCGGACTAGCAGCTGGAGAGCTAGAGGGTCGTATGTGACCTAAGCGTAGGGCTTGTTGGATGTATTCCTTGAGTACTAACTCTTCCGATGTTGATAGGGAGTATATTCTGCCCTTTGGTATAGTTGCCCCAGGAACCAAATCAATGGGGCAATCATAGGGTCGATGTGGTGGTAGGCCTTCTGCCGTGACTTTGTCAAAGACCTCTCGGAATTCATGATAGACATCGGGAATCCCAGCTGTAATGGCCCCCACAGTCTGTGGGACGTTCATAGATGGATCTGTCTCCTCAAGGCTGGCAGAGGCCATAGCCCCAAGGACAGTGGCCGGGGATGAAATCGTAGCGGACTCGATCAAACAGAAGTGATGGCAAACTTCAGATTCAAAGGTGACCTGTCCACTGCCCCAGTTAATCA
This sequence comes from Ambystoma mexicanum, assembly GCF_040938575.1. Taxonomy (NCBI): domain Eukaryota; kingdom Metazoa; phylum Chordata; class Amphibia; order Caudata; family Ambystomatidae; genus Ambystoma; species Ambystoma mexicanum. The sequence continues at coordinate 136,614,256 of NC_090941.1, read as the reverse complement.
AGGGATTGTGTTGTTTGAGCCATAGAATGCCTAAAATGATACTGAACTGCGGCGTGGAAATGAGGTCAAACGCTAGCGTCTCTTGGTGCGTGCCCTGAATCAGCACTAACATGGGAGCGGTCTGGTACTCAATGGGACCAGAGCAAGTGAGGTACCATCGACCGCTTGTACCGGCTCTGGATACTTTTTCTTGATCAAGGGTAGATTAAGGTCATGAGCCAGCGAAATATCAATAAAGCAGCCAGTGGCCCCGGAGTCAATCACAATCTGTACTGAGTGTACTAAATCTCCGGCTGGTTTCACCTGGGCCTGGACCGTAATCGGTCTGATGGGACCGAATACAGGTTCATTGGGGGTCAGAGAAGGACTCGCCCGTACCCCCATGTCTAGGGGCGAGCCTTCTGAAAACCCGATGTTTTATTTTTAGGGCGGCGAGGACATTCTTTAACATAGTGCCCGAAAGTACCACAGTAGAAACAGGCGTTGTCGGTTCTCTGACGTTCCAGTTCGGCCTGAGTGATGGGACTCCGGATCCCGCCGATTTGCATGGGTTCCGGAACAGAGACGGGTGGGGCTGGGAGTGTCTGACTGGAAAAAGCCGTCTCTGTTTTCCTCTCAGACCTGCGAGCGTCCACCTGTAGGGCCAGATCCACTAACTCAGGGAAGACTACTACGTTTACACCATGGTGGGTGGCGGATTTACCGCCCCATTCCAAGGTGAGTGGGGCAGTAAATCCCCATTTCCCATTTTCCCTTCCCCATTCCCATTTTTGCCCCATAGGGCATAATGGGAGTGGGGAAGGCGCTAATTACGCCGCCGTAAATTACGGCGGCGTAATTAGCACCATGGCGGGTTAGCGCCATGGATTTTAACGCCTGCTAAAAGCAGGCGTTAAAATCGGAATCAGGCGTTAAGGGTTAACGGTGGCGTTAACCCTTAACGCCTGAGTTGTAATGAGGCCCAACATGTTTTAATGGGTATACAATAATCACCAATGGGGTGATGCAACACTGAATAACCTCTTTAATACACAAGGAGTAATAATGAGCAAAACAATTCAGAACAGAAATAATACTTTTGTGTGTGTCTGTGCAGATCAGATAGCACTGTGGTTAAAGGTTCCTCCTGCAAACCCATCAACCCCCAATAGGCAATGTAAAGAGATAGGAGGGGAGAACAGGTTTTCAGGAATGGCAGAATTGAAACAAATAACAAACCCACTTTCCCCCAGCAAACACAAGAGAAAACAGAATTGACTGTCAAGCTGTATGAATGGCTTTTAAAGTTATCTTGAAAATGGATTGGGCAAAAACACTAAATATGGTTTAAATTGCTGAAATTGCTATCAATTCTTATGGGAGCTGCTTTGTCTGGTTGCACACAAACACAAGCAATGATTCAATACCAAGAAACTATTTGAAATCCTAAAATTCAAGTCGGGAGCAATCAAAAGCTGTTTTACACGTGTCAGAATTTCCCAAAAACGAAATTCGCGGCACACTTTTCACTGCGCGATAATCGCGATAACGGGAAAACTGTATGATATGATATGATATGGCATTTGTAACGCGCCTATACACAAGTGTTTTAAGGCGCGACGAGGCGGGGGGGAAGAAGGGGAGACAGACAACGATCCTACTAGGCCAGGTGTCATTCAGATCGTGCAAGTGCAAGGGTAGAGGGGAAGGGAAAGTGCAAGGGGGAAGTGGAGAGGGGAGAGTGCAGTACATGGTTAATAGCATACAGGATAAATAACAAGGGCCAGCTAGTGGCAAGTGCGAGATAAGTGCAGACAAGTGCTGGGAAGGGGGGCTGTAGGGATACAGACACAGTCCCGCAGTGCAGAGGGTAGCCAGGGAGGCAGTGCAGGGGAGAGTGGCTGGGCCAAGGACCGAGAACGGTGAGTGGCCCAGTTGCAGATTCAGTGCAGTTTCAGAAGTTTAGCAGGGGAGAGGGGGAGAGAAAGCGGAGGCAAAGAGGAAGGTTTTGAGGTGCTTCCGGAACCGGAGATGGTTCTCCTCAAGTTTCAGGGAAGCAGGAAGGCTGTTCCAGAGGGAGGCCCCTGCAGCGGAGAGAGATCTGCCCCCAACTCGTTGTTTGGAGAAGCAGCTGACCCTGAGGGAGTTGGAGGCGGATGACCGAAGAGCTCGAGAAGGAAGATATTTAGGAAGAGAGTTGAAGGTATTTTGGCCCAAGGCCCCAGACGGCCTTGTGGACAATGCAGAGGGTTTTGAACTTGATCCTCGCAGTCACTGGGAGCTAGTGTAGTGATTTCAGTCCTGGAGAGATACGGTCCCTGGGCTTGAGGCCAAGGACAAGTCTCGCAGTCTTGTTCTGGATGAGTTGCAAATGGCGGAGAGTAGAGGCAGGCAGATTTAGATAGAGGCTGTTACAGTAGTCCAGCTTCGAGAGAACCAGGGCTCTAGAGACAATGAGCTTCTGGGGGAAGGAGAGGAAAGGAAGGATACCTCGGAGGAGGTGGAGCTGGTAGTGTGACTTCTTAGAGACGTCGGATATGTGAGGAGAGAAGGAGAGTGTGGAGTCGAAGATGACCGCGAGGTTTTTTGCCTTGCAGGTAGGAGCAGGAAGAGGGCCAAGAGAGGCCAGCCAGAGAGCAGCAGGGAAGGAGGGAGTGGGTGTGCCGATGAGTAGAATCTCAGTCTTACTGGCATTAAGGCAGAGGTTGTTGGCGACATACCATTCCTGGATAGCAGAAAGACAGTCAGAGATGAGGGAAGGAGAAGAGGAGGCCGAGGGTAGCCTGAAAATGAGCTGGGTATCATCCGCATAGCACTGAAGGTTGGGGCAGAGAGCAGCGATCCGGTGGGTGAGGAGTGCCAGATACTGGTTAAACAGCTAAGGAGAGAGGTTAGATCCCTGGGGGACACCACAGGTAGAGAAAAAGATGTCAGAGAGGAAAGACCCCAGTTGGACCTGGGAGGGTCGATTGGAGAGGAAAGAGGACAGCCACGCCAGAGCCTGACCAGTGATACCCAGGTTATCACGGAGACGGTTGAGCAGGATGGTATGGTTGGCGATGTCAAAGGCAGAAGAGAGATCAAGCAAAATGAGAACACATGGAGTGTTAGAGTCAAGATTCAAGAGCAGGTCCTCACGGATGTTCAGGAGAGCAGTTTCCGTGCTTCTGGCAGCTCTGAAGCCAGACTGATGGTCATGAAGACTACCAACAGATTCAGCATGGAGATTAAGCTGGGAGATGGCCAGTTTCTCCAGGAGTTTGCCCGGGAAGGGAGTGATAGAGATTGGGTGATAGTTAGCAGGGCAGGAGGGGTCGGAAGAGGGTTTCTTAAGAAGGGGGTGCACGAGGGAGTGCTTGAGAGGGGATGGGAAGACTCCAGAGGCGAAGGAGTGATTGCAGAAGTCAGCAAGGGCAGGAGCCAAGGAGTCGATGTGGTCCTTGATAGTTTTGGAGGAACAGGGGTGGACCTGTTTTGACGAGACTTTCATAGATTGGACTTGTCTCGAAACCTCATCAGCAGAAAACAGGGGAAAGGCAGAGAAGGAGAGAGGAGGGGTGGCTGCAGAAGGGCCAGAGGTAGAGCAGGGAATAGAGTGGGGGAGGTGATAGGAGGAGAGTGAGGACAGGATGTTCTGAGTTTTTGAGATGAAGTGAGATGCCAGTGCGGTGCAGAGGGCCTGGGAGGGGACAGGAGAGGTAGAGACTGCAGCAGGGTTGGACAGCTCCTTGCAGATTTTAAAGAGTTCAGCCGAATTATTAGATGCCGCAGAGATGCGGGATTGGATAAGGGCTCTCTTCTTGGTGAGAACGGAGAGCCGGTATTGCCTTTGGAGCAGGCAACAGACCAGTTTGTCAGAGGATGAACATGAGGCATGCCATTTCCTCTCTGCCACCCTGCACTTGGGTTTTCAGGGTGACGAGATCCGAGTCATACCAGGAGTTACATTTGGCTTTGGGCTTCAGGCGGATTCTCATGACAGTGGCAAGGATATCAAGAGTATCAGATATAGCAGAGTGGAGAGTAGAGAGGGCTGTGTCAGGGTGGGAGTCAGCCGAAGGGGGAGGAGGGGGCGAGAAGGTGGCAGCGAAAACCTCAACTGACACGCGCTTCATGGGTCGGATGACCAAGAAGGAAGGTGGCAGTGATGAGGGTGGCTTTGCCTGTGGGGTAGGGAGGGTGAGGTGGGAGGAGAGGAGAAAGTGATCACTCCAGGAGAGAGGAGTGGAGAGAGGGACAGAGAGGGAAAGGTCAGAAGAGATCAGAGCATCGAGAGTGTGCCCTGCAGAATGGGTCGGCGCAGACGAGAGAATAGAGAGTGAGAGAGAGTCGCAGAGGTCGCGAAAGAGTCCAGAGGGTCCACAGGAGACATCCAGGTGGATGTTGAAGTCTCCAAGAAGGAGGAGTTGAGTGGTTGAGGACAGGAGTGAGGAGGAGAGGTCCGCCCACTCGGAGAGGAAGGAGGAAATTTGACCAGGTGGCCGATAGATAGTGGCCACGGTAAGGGAATGGCTAGGAGAGAGAGAGAGTCGTGAGACAAGACATTCAAAATAGGAGTGGGTCTGCGTGGGAGTAACAGTGGCAGGAATCCACTCAGGGAAGATAAGGGCCACACCCCCTCCAGCACGGTTGGGCCTGGGCACGGAGAGGATCTTGTAGCCGTCAGGTAGGAGTGTGTCAAAGCTGGTGACAGAGCTGGCTGTGAACCATGTCTCAGTGAGACCGAGGACATCAAGGTCCAGTTCCTCAAGAAGGCGGCAGATATCAGAGGAATGTTTGACGGCAGTGCGAGAGTTAAGAGTAGCAATGTGGAGAAGGTTGCCATCTTTGCAGGACTTCCGGGGAGGGGTACAGATCAGAGGTACGCCCTGCGGAGGTGAAGAAGGAGCATGTGAGGGGGCAGGATTTGGGATGCGGTTTTAGAAAGCTGTGGATGTTAGCTACAAGCAGAAGTTGAAATGAATGGAAAACAGGAATACACTTTTAAAATGACAAAAGGATTTCTTACACTAGAGGATGACTATGAATAAGCGAATACCACACAGGAACACAGCCACTTGATCAGGGTGACTACCTGCAGAGGAGGTCGCCTTCTTCAGATGAAAAATTATCAGTGCAAAAATAGTTTTAACAATACTAGCACAGGAGGAAGATAGGAGGGATAGGATAGAGAGTTCAGACAATTCAAAAGTACTCCTAACAATACAGGTTCTGAATACAACATACGATGGGTTTAAGATAGGGATTAACTAGACAAGGTACATATGCTAGTGACACAGTTCTATCTATAGATACTCACTAGATATGTTTTTAAACGGAACCATCAGGATTCTGGTCCGACAAGATTCTGGTCAGGGAAGGGAATCTGGTTCTGGGAAAGACAGCTGGGCACATCGGATTGGATCTGCAAGCAACAAGGCGCTCCGGTCACAGCACGGCACATGACTGGATCGGATCTGCAAGGCACTCTGGTCACAGCACGGCACAGGACTGGATTGGATCAGCCCTTTTTGGTTCTGATGATAATTATTTCAGCAGACAAGCAGTACAGTGCAGCCCGGCTGTATTTTGATGCTTCCCCTTCGGTCTGTGGGGATCTGGTTCTGGAGTTTGAGGCCTAGCTGAAAATGGTTCAGCTATGCAATGGGTTCTGCTTTGCCAAGTTTCTGGAGTCTGGAGCAAGTAAGATGGAAAGTTCTGCAGCAGGGTGCTCTGCCAGCATTCGCATAGTGGGTGAACCTGTCTGTCTTTTTCTGAGCTCTGCTCTCTGTTTACGCTATGATAAAGGATGTGTGTGTGCTGGTTTAGCCTAAGCTCGCCCCTTAGACAGGGCTTGGTCAGGGTCTCCTCTCTGCCTTCATAGGAGGAGAAAAACAGTATGTTACCTTTATGGTGTGGGTTTATGAGGCTTAGAGTCCACCCCAAGCCTCTTGAACACAAAATCTACTTTTTGACACAATACATATGTACACATGTGCAACCTCTATAACAACCACATGTACAGATTACATATTTTGTACAGCAGCTACTCCTCCAAACCCCATAGCTGTGGGATCTTGTGTCTGCTTTTCACAGAATTGTGCCCTCTTCATCCAGAACACAATATCCAATTTATCAGCAAATTTCTACAAGGGTGCGCGTATAACAGCGGCATACGTGTACAAAGTTTCATACATCTAGCAGAAAAACATTTGGTGTAAAATCACATTTTCCTCTGTTTATTTCCAAAATATGTCACACGGTCTTGGCACCTCTTGAAATGTGCAGCCAAAATTTAGATTTACAATTCTGTTACTTTTGTGTTTTTGACAATTTTAAGTGGCACGTTATATATCTTTAAACAAAATGTTCTTTGTGAATGTTCAGCCACAGATGGCTGTTTGGGTCCGCCTCTGTTTCTCTCCCCTCAGTTCAGAAGCAGTCTCCTCCCTGTTCTCTTGGCAGAGGCCATTTTACGACTGTCCTCACACCTAGCATTTCCTGCTTTGCAGCTGTTCATTGTTTTCTTCCCCACTGCAGACCAGGTTCTTCTCAAACCCTATAATTATCACTTTGGTGTGATTTCCTGGTGGAGGGAGCTGGAGGGAGAGGCCTTGCCTCTGTGAGGAAAGCTGTTATTCCAGTTTGGTAGCTTTAGCCAAGCTTTATTTTAATTGTTAATTCTGTTGCATTTTTTCTTAGCTTAAAACAAACTTGTGATTTCAAAATAGCAGCTAGAATTCTGATTCAAGATTTTAAACCATGGGATCAAAACAATTACAACATAGGTTACCATCAGTACAGGCCTCTTAGATTGCAAACATTTGATTTCAGTTTATACATGTTTAAAGTTTACTCAGGCAGGCCCCTGACAGCTGTCATTCAGGCGGCCGAGGGTACTGCGCCCAGATTTTGACAGATCCACAGACAGGCCACTTTTGCTGTGGAAATCCCTTAATGCTTTTCAGGACATTGTATGTTCACAATGATTTCTTATACGTAGCACTCAGCAAGAATTTTGGATGTTTGAGGGTGTTTTGTACCGCCATTCTGCAGTTTCAGCCACAAAGAAACAGGGTTTAAAGCAAGATTTTGGGTTTCAGTTAGCAAAGCACTGCCTTTTCCTTTTGTACTCCATTTTCAATTGTTGTGGAGCCAGTGACATATTTCAGGAGTGAGATCTCTGTTCCACCATTGACAACATGCATGGCAGATTGGGCAGCCATCTTTTTCTGCTTGGCAAAACGTGATTTTCAGAGGTTTTGGCACGCACAAGGGTTTTGTGGCCAATTTGATGTTTCTGGCACCATCAGAACACAGTGATGCCGCATGGCAGAGCAGAAGTGGGTTAAGACATCCCGCACACTGACTACTCCTCCTTCCAGTAGAATACCAAAATAAATGAGAATACTGGAAATGATCAGCAGAGGCTGCTACTGAAGTATAAAGATTTCTGAAGCAAATGAAAGTTTTCCTAATAGATGAGATAAGCATGGTTATCTCATGTTTGCTTTGATTCACCTCAGAATGCAAGACATCTGAAAAACCGACTACGAAGAACTGTTTGCAGGAAAACATGTTATTGTTTTTGGAGACATCCTACAGTTAACACCAGTGAAAGGTCAATCTATTTTGAAAACATTCGGACACAAACAATGCTGCAACACACCTGGCAGCATTGGAAATGTAAATCTCTAGCAACATTTTAAGTACAGAGAATAACTCAAAACATCCATCAGTCTGCAGACCTCACCTATGCTAACATTTTAAAAAGCATTAGAACTGGTCTGCTTACAAAAGATGCAAAATCCATCTTAAATACTAGACTAATCCATGAGATATATGAGCTAAACACGCCTGCTCCTGATGTCATGGAAAAATTAATTCAACAAAATCTAAAATGCATGTCCTTAATGCCAACACTTGCAATCGGTACTCAATTCCATGAGACAATGTTAAAAAAAGAAATGCACCCCATGCTGCATATCAGTCCCACAGATGAACTATAAGCGCACAGCATGAAACTCCCTATTTGTCAACAAGCAACTGCATGACTAAACGGCTTCAAAAAAGCTATCTCCAACACAGCTGGATTGAAGAAAATATTAACTTTGTGCCTAAATAGCAGATTAATTCTAAAACGTACCTTGATGTAGAACAAGGTTTAGTTAATGGAGCAATTGGAACAGTTGTTGGCTTCCAAACATATTTGCATGACAACAACATTCAGTTTGTCAACATTCACTTTGACAAACTTGCAGAAGGCAGCATGTTTCCTTCTTTTCCAAGACATGTACATACAAACAGAACAATATTCTCCATCTCTTGCATATGCTGTCACTATTCACAAATTGCAAGGTCCAACCCTAAATCATGCATTGATTGATATTGTCAGCACAGTCTTTAAGAAAGGTATGAGTTATGTAGCACTTTCACATCTACGTACACTCAATGGTCTATTTGTAGTTAACTTTGATGCAAACAAAGTCAATGCTGACATTCCTTTCATCCTATAATACAATAGGCTATGTGTACTGTACACCCCTTATCTAGGTATGTACCCTGTACCTCAAAAAATGAAACCTTTATAAAGAAAAGTAATGCAAACAGAATTTAAAACAGATCTCCCAACAATACTGCTAAAAACCATCAAATCTAACAAATGCCTACTTAATATTCCTTCAAGCCAAATTTACTCACTAAACTGTAGCACAATAAACAGTTAGAATACGCCAACAGGTATCTAACTACATCTATAATGATACAATAGTCCTTTTAAAAGTCAAGATAGTTAGAATACGCGAGCAGGTATCTAACTACTTCAAATATACCCATCATTGCAATACACTTCAAACATGCCATCATAATTCTTGTTACTACAAAACCTTTTCTAAAGTCTAATGTAGTTAGAAAACGCCAACAGGTATCTAACTACATTTCCTTAATAACAACACACTTCACACAAACATACTATTACACTTACACTGACATATTTGTAGTAGTTTTTATTTTAATCCTCTATGGATATTTTCTTCCAATGACCCAATGATAATTGAAGTCCATACAACAACAGTTTAGCACGCACTAATGTTTTAACAAACGTAGTACATAGAATGTACTGTTTATGAGGGTCAGAAAAAGTAAATGTATATGTAAAATTGTATGCTATTAAACCCTTTCAACTATCCTGCTTAACAAATTATACTGTTCTTTTCTCACAGAAAACGAACCAGAGATTCCAGGTTGCCTACTTTATACAACTAAGTAACTGTACAAACTGTAAACAAATACATATTGCATAACCACTATCCTCAATTCTACTACAATCATAAATACCACATACTTTCTACTCCCCCTACAGTACCTATAATTACTATACACATATTACTATAATGGTTGTGGCCAATGGCCACAAGCACCACAATATAAACCATATAACAAGTACATACAATACACCTGCAAATAACAAAACTCGCCCTTAACCCCCAGCCATTGAGTTGGTGTATGCGGACTCTGAAATTGACCGTACACTCGGCAGCATCTACAAACCCTATTTTCACCTATAAAAACAGCTCCATATCATCTTCATTCTATTCTCCTAGCCTCACTATGCCCTCTTTCAGTCATCAAATAACCTCAAATGTGTTTTCCAAGCTGTACATTCACAACGCTGTCTGCGGGCTACTGCGGTGTCCGCAGAGCAGGCGTCACATGCACCCACTTTTTCACTTAGCAAAACAGCCCTGTATCATCTCTATTCCACTCCACCATCCTTTCCAGGCCCTATTCCGGCCATCAAATGACTGAAAAAAAATTCCAGACTTTTCCCCCAGCGTGCTGTCTGCGGATCCAACATGGCGGCTGTTTCCAAAAATATGATGCTCCTCACGCTTTTCACCATCCAACCAGCGGGCACGTCTGTTGTCAATGGACATCATAACAACCCCTACACCAATCGGAGGCCTGTCCCTGGACCGAACAGGGAAGTGAGTCCACGGACCAAATCCAGATATCACTCATTTATTTCTACCTACTTTTTAGCCGTTTTCAAAAAAACTACTGGACGGATTTACACCAAATTTACAAAAGCACACTTTCGGGACCAAGCCACTGCTCCTACCTCAAATTTGGTGAAAGTCAGTACAGCGGTTTGGCTGAACGCAGGAGCACATTTTATTTCCATTACATCTATGTGGAAAACCACACATTTTTGGACTCCCCCTATAACTTTGCCCCCCCTTAACAAAACCTCACTAAACTTCGCAGAATCAATCCGAGTGGGCCATATATCTTTGTAGTGAGGGTTCTGTTGGGTATTTTGTATAGATTTGGGGCCTAGCAGTATTTTCTTACCGCCAAAATGAAAATAATTCAGTAATAATCACTCTTTGCATTCAGATTAGATTTGGTATATAGTACTACAGTAAAGCTACATTATTTCAGCACACAGATACATTTAGTGGTATACATTATGTTGGTATGCGTCATTGGTGGTATTTCTGGTGAGCATAATTCCTTTGTTTTATATGTGGCCCCAATATCCAGAACCCCTTATTTTGCTTAGTTTGTTTGTGTGATCACTAGGGAGGCCTCAGGCTTACATTTCAGGAACACCACATTTTCAATTGGAGTGCCACCATGGGCTGTCCTCACTGACTTATCTATGGCAGCGAGCTAACATGTGGTATTCATCACCAACTTATCTACATTGGTGAACTATGTCCAGGGCCTCTCTTTCTGCTGACTCATGTACCTCCAGCAGCAGTCTATTTCATTATGTTATTATTATGTTCCGTTCAGAAAACACACACTTATATACTGAATGGAATCATGCACACAGCTACCGCTAAATCTTATTTTTAGCTACCTTACAAATGACAATTGCACTGTCTAAACCTCTCCCCATATTATCAGTACTGTAATGGTAGATGCACAAATAGAAGAGAAAAAATAAAACACACTATCCATTTGCTTTCAGATATTTTTGTGTATTATAAAAAATTGCATTTCAACACGATCTTACTCTTTTTACAGAAATAAATGGAAATTGCACAGTAACAACATTATCTGTAACAAAATGAGAAGAGAGCGGCGAGAACATATTCATTTTGCAACATTAAACATGTTGATAAAACACTGGAATTCCCTCTTCTACTCTGACTGAATAGTTTCGCACACATACACACTGCCCCCGCACTCGGCAATATAATTACCAAGCCTGTCCAGCATGTGAAATTCTTCGGCTGGTCGCCTTCTGGAAGTCCCTCTTAAATCACCCCAGCAAGGACGAGCATCTACCGTCACTCAAACCGGGCTTATTGACTGGAATTCCCACTCTCTGCAGCAGTGCACTGGGATCTGCTTTTTCAATCAGGAAACTCCCCAGCCACCAGCCAGGTCTTTCTCCCAGCTGTGTAAAATGTCTTATCCTCTCTTCTTCCCCGAGATTCATTAGCAAAGCTCTGTTACAGCCTACCAAATGTGTTCAACCAATGAAATTCTATCATGTCCTACCCTCCTTCTCTTGAACAATGGCTTGGCTTATACAGTTGCAACTGTAACACAACTGATTTCCTGCTTATTCGAGTCTTTGCTTCCTGCAAATACTGTGGACAGAGCACAGATAGAAGCAAAGAGAAAAAAAATCTGGATGCGCGTTTAAAATGACTTTCAGAGCCTGTCATTTTCCATCTCATTTTGCACTGGAGAACACATTATATTATTAATGAGTTAGAATCGTTAGTATTGTGAATGAGGTTAGTTCATTAATCCTCAAATGTGTCTCCTGCAACAGAGGAATTTCAGGTGAGAAAAAAAAATATATGCTTTTAACTGTAAACAAATTATTTGCATTTTAGATGTAGAAATCGTTTTTGACTGAATAGCCTGTTTTCATTTACATGTCCATGTCACACTGGCAACACATGCCTTGCTGTACCGCATTATAGCAATGCACCAACCCATGCAGTGGTGCTGCATGAAAAAAATGCTAAATAATCTTACATATTCCCTCCTTTTTTTTTTTTTAATTTGGCTACGATCCAAGCCAATTGGAAAAAAAAAAAAACTTGCTCCCCGTTCTCCTTTTAAAATGTATGCGTATTGGGATATCTTTCTCTTCCTGACGTAGTTACTAAGATTAGCAACATTTTCATTTTTACTGATAGCACAATCAACCATCCACCCATGATTAGCACCAGGAGACAGCTAAACCCACTATTGAACGTTCCCCCCATGTTCCCCAATTAAATCTTTCCACCTCCATTATACCCAGGTTACTAACTGTAATATTGTTTTTTTTCAGATTCATTTTCATTACATGTCTTTCTTTATGATTCAATAAAAACTCCACATCCGGATCTATTGGAAATGTGTCCCTTTGAAAAAAATCAATATTTTCTACTTGGCTTTCCCAAATATCATTTGTTACGTGAAACAATGTTAACCCTCCAATTGATACAATTGTATCCTTCGGAACCTGTAAGTAAAAAACATTATATTTCACCTGTTTAACCACATATGTTCCATGATTCAAATGTACTATTGTCATGTTCTTTAAATAGGTGCTGACCAACCATTTACCTCTAACCATCTTAGCCTGTGCCAGTTCTTCACTCCCCATATTGCTAATGATCACTTCACATCCTTCTGATATACTTGGGTCAGATTTCAAACCACAAATAGCATTTGTGGCATCAGGAACAAACGGTTTACCTGGACACATATAATTTTGTTCTTTAAATTTGACACACGTTTCCAAGTTTGGTATTAAGTAAATTTCAGGCTCCCATGACTGAAATGCCACCACTTCTGGAGTCTTAATCTTAATAAACTTGTCCTCTTGCCAAAACCCCACATTGTGTACCCACTTGGTTTGATAAATAAGTTCAGGAGCTACATATGGGATGCATAATAACAAACCAATCTCAAACCTTTCCAGGTCCACATATAATGGCATTGCATTACCCATTTCAAATGCAATTTTTACCTGTACCACATCAATTTCCCTCCTGGTCAATCTTTCTATCATTTGATGAATACTATCCTGCAAAACAAAATACAAAGGAATATGTCCTTGAATCAATTGTGAAACTGCAGTTTGAACTTCATCTCATATAATTTGTTAATAGTCTATCAACAGGACTCATTATATTCAATATTTCATTTAAAGTTCTGTCATGCTTAATAATTAGCTTAGTCGCCCGTTGCATCACATCCGCTTGTTCATTTAGAATGATTGCAGTTTCATTTATGAATCTTACTTGTTCATCCAATCCCCCTCTAATCCCATCTAATATTTTTTGTATTATTTCTAGGTCAACACTCAGTTGTTGCGCTTTAGTACTCAGCGTTCCTACCGAAATGGCATTGGCTGTTGATATTGTGGTACCTATTATGGCTCCAACTATAGACATTACCAATGATATCGCGAGCATCAGCGCTCCTCTTTTTCCTCTCCTCTTCTTAATGTCTGCAGAATTCGCAAATGTTTTTTCCAATTGCATCAATATATCTCTTATTGACTGCTTACAGTCCTCTTTCCTTGTTTCCAACCACTCTTTAGTCTGTTCAATCTTAATTCCGGTATGGTTCAAATGCTTTTCAATCAAAATCTCAGGATTCAATGGTATGTAGATATTCTGGAAAATCATCCTTCTATCACTCATGATGAATCCTGGTGCCTCTTCTACCGCGATACCAGATGCTGGTCCAGGTTCAATGACAACCTGTGCTTCTGAATTTTTGAAGATTCCTCCGAATATCATCATCATTAACCATATTGTTGGTGTCATCTTCAATGCTGATCGCTTTGCAGCCTTGGTCTTCGCCCCCCCTTCGGGGCTTTTCTGGAATCCGTCCACGTGGGCTCCAGGACTCCATCGTCTCCCATGACCTCCGGTACAAATATGTTAATATTCTAAATCAAACAGAAAAGAAACAGATTAACAGGCTGATTCATGGAATTCCTCAGAAAAGTGTCGCACGCGGCACAGCGTATTCATGGATTCTCGCCTCCAAAAGCAGACGTGGCGCAGAGTGGCGCAGCGACCCTGCAGCAGCGCCAGTTACGCCCCCAAGAACGCCCTCGCGCAAGGAAAAGCCATCAAGATCGCAAAACCATCGCAAAGGGCTGTGCCAACCCTGTACCAGTTTAAAGGACTGGCAAACAGCAAACGCAAAGCGGGGAACGCGTATTACGGGTTTCGGGAACACGTGAGATGTTTCACACGCGATCTGGCATGGGGGAGCGTGTGCGTGTATTTCAGGGGTGCGCGAGACGTTTCACACGCGATTGGGCTGCGTGCGGGTATTTCAGGGGTGCGCATGAAGTTTTACATGCGATCTGGCCTGGGGGAGCGTGTGCGTGTATTTCAGGGGTGCGCGTGAAGTTCCACACGCGATTGGCCTGGGCGCGTGTATTTCAGGGGTGCGCGAGAAGTTCCACACGCGATTGGCCTGGGCGCGTGTATTTCAGGGGTGCGCGAGAAGTTTTACACGCGATCTGGCCTGGGGGAGCGTGTGCGTGTATTTCAGGGGTGCGCGAGAAGTTCCACATGCCATTGGCCTGGGCGCGTGTATTTCAGGGGTGCGCGGAAAGTTTTACACGCGATTTCAGCAGGGTGCGTGTGTTTCAGGGGTGCCGGGGAGTCCTACATGTGATTTGGCAGTGTGGGTCCTCCCAGGTACTCCCTGTACACCCTCCACGGCCCCTGCAGGCAGCCCACACCACAGGGGACTACCGTGCATCCCTGGTCATGTCCCGCAGGCAGCCCACCCAACATGGGCATGCCCCCAGCAAAGGCACATGTCTCCTTGCACTAATGATCACCAACTCATGTCCCCTTGCACCCCCACCCCCAGAATTGTGGGGCACCTGCCAGCAGGCCCCCACCCATGTCCAACTCATGTTCCCCACCACCCCCACCCCCAGCACTGTGGGGCACCTGCCAGCAGGCCCCCACCCATGTCCAACTCATGTTCCCCACCACCCCCACCTCCCAGCACTGTGGGGCACCTGCCAGCAGGCCCCCACCCATGTCCAACTCATGTTCCCCACCACCCCCACCCCCCAGGAGTGCAGGGGCACCCTCCACCAGGCCCCCACCCATGTCTCCCACCACCCCCACCCCCCCAGCAGTGCAGGGGCACCCTCCACCAGGCCCCCACCCATGTCTCCCACCACCCCCACCCCCCAGCAGTGCAGGGGCACCCTCCACCAGGCCCCCACCCATGTCTCCCACCACCCCCAACCCCCAGCACCATGGGGCACCTGCCAGCAGGCCCCAACTCATGTTCCCCAGCCAACATGTCATCACAATCTAGATCCCTGGTCCTTATGGTCAGCCTCCAAATGCAAAACAACCACCCGAGTATTGCATCCACCCACTCAGAAATGGCAATTACATGACAGAACACCAATTGCAAGTTTCGAAACAAACACATGTCCCTCACATACACCTAATGGGTGTCAGTGAATCTCAAAACCCATATCATGATATGCATGAAACCAATGAGATGATACTACACATTGAAGTTCGATAAAAAAGATGTATTAAAGGAAACATAAATAGATTCAAAAATAAATAAACTGAAATGGGAATGTACAAAAATGAAAAGAAGCATGTCTGTGAAAAAAAGCAAAACCAAAAATCATAATCCAAAGTAATGGTGTCCAAAGTCACTGTCCACAAAAGTAAATCCAATGGGAAATAATAATTGAAAGCCATTGCTCCATGGGTAAATTGTGAAAGAAAAATTAAATCCAACAGTGAACTATGTACAGACGAACAAGCCAGGGTCCATTATCCCAACAAAAGAAATGAAACCTATCTAACAACACTAACTAATAAAATAAACTATATACAAAAATGTGGCCAATGTCCAAAAGGTCCAAAATAAATTTAAAAAAAAGGAAACCAAACACTACCTACATAACTATGTACAAGGGCAGCGGGCTAGTCTGACGGCTCACTTTTGGATGTCCCGGGACAGGGCATCATCGAACTCCTGCTCAATGTCCCGGAGGCAGTCCTCCTCCATGGCCCCGAGGGTCCGCAGGGCCGTCGACGTGTTCACCTCCAACCCCCTGCGGAATGCCTCGAGGCACTCGGCCCGCCTCAGGGCCCTCCGCATGGAGTTCTCCGCCCTGACCATTGTGAGCCGTTCCTCCTCTGCCCGCTGCCGCTCCGCACCTATCTGCTGGCCCAACCGCTCCCACACGGAAGCCACTCCCATTCCAGGGTTCTCCTGCCCTCCGGCCGATGCCTGCACCCCTGATGTTGATGGCCCCGAGCCATGATGCCTCCCACGTCGAGCCTGCCGCTGCCTCCGACGCAACACGACGGCATCCAGGCTGATGGAAACCACCGACGCCGTCGTGCACGTGCCCTGCCCGATGATGCCGTCACATCCTCCATCTGCTGGGGTCCAGTTGATGGTGTGTCCACCCCTGCTGGACCTCCGACTCCCGACTGTGGCAGGGATGGGATCCCCCCCGAGGTGGCTGCATTGGTCAGGGCAGGTCCACAGGGGGCCCTGATGGCATCTGGGCCGGAAGACGGCATGGAGTATGACTGGCGCATAGCCTCCACAGAGGAAGAGAGGGTCGCCAGAGTGCCCGACACATGTACGAGACCCCCGACCATGACCGCTCCCAACTTGGCCATGTTGGCACGGTGCTCTTCGTGATGACGTGCGTGCTCCCCCCGGGAAGCACGCACCTCATTACGAATGACAGCCGTGCGCAACGGGACACCAATCAGGACCTTCTCCATATGGCCAGGGGTCCCCTCGTCCGCAGGTAGAGGAGAGTCAGATGACATGGACATCCCCCCTACCTGCGGACGGGCCTGGGATGGGGCATCCCTGCTGGTGCATGGTGGTGCAGTCACAGTGTCAGGCACAGTGACATGCACAGGCACCTCCACGGCGACCTATGCTGCCTCCTGCCCCTGGACTGCACCACTTGCACCAGCAGGGATGCCCCCACCAGGCCCCATGTGCGGCTCAGTAGCGGCCTCCTCCTCCTCTGTGGAAACCACCAACCTGGATGGCTCCACACCGTCTTCCGCCGTTGCAAGCCCCTGTGGGGGCTCACCCACCCCTTCCGCTGCAGCCGTGGGGGCATCCCCGCCGCTTAGCTCCACAGCGCTGTCTCCGCCCTCTTCTTCACTTTGCGCTGTGTAGCGGGAGACATAGAACACAAGCATCAGGGTACTGTACAATGGTCCCCTAGACAGGAAGCAATAGCAGATGAGTGGCACTGTCAAAGATCACTTCCATCATGTCCCTCCACAACACATGGGTCAGTGCAGGCAAAACACATGCAGTAACAGGCATGGCGCATGCTATGGACATAAGCAAACATGTCCAAGGGACTCTTTAAGCATACAATGTTGTTTTTGGACTCACATGCATCATGGGTCATGCCTATCACATGCACACACTTCAACGTACTTTCATCCATCTGGACTCGTACACCCCAGACACAGTGGATGCAAGGATAACTAGGCTGCATCAGTGAATCTGAACATTGTCACAGACATGTGTCATGCATCCATGGCATCCACAAGTCACAGACACGCAGGTCAGAAACACAGACATGGACACCATACATGTACATGGCATCAGCACCCATCCCTCACCCACACCCATGTCCAGGAACAGAGACTGGCATGCTCTCATGTGTCCATTCCGCATGGGGCTCCCCATGTTACATTTCAACACACACACCAACCGTGTGCTTCACACATTACTGGTCTCACATGCATGACCATGATGTCCCTGCACACACACACGCGTACATGGCCTATGTCACACATACAGGCAAGTATCAGACAACCAGCACGCTGCAACATGCCCTGTCTCACACAGCAATGCTTGGCCACTTACCGCTCGACTCCAGACGGGTCTGCCTCTCAAGGATCTGGGCATGGAGTGCTGGGCGTACGCGTTCCAGGACCCTCAGCTGGATGGTACTCATGCTGCCCCGGCCCCCCTCCACGAGGCGCCGGGCCTTTATGAGGGTCCTGGACCTGAAGTCCTCCCAGCGCTTCTTGACTTGCTTGATGTTGCGGGTTGCCACCCCCTCCGCGTTGATGGCAACCACAAAGTCGTCCCAGATCCTGTCCCGTCCTTCCTTGTCGGCGCGTGGTGATCCGAAGAGGGCATCATAATGCCCCAGGACAAGCTCCACCAGGACACCAACTTCCTTCTGACTGAAGCTGGTGGCCCTCTGCCCCTCTGGCTGGGGGTCGCCAGTGGTCTCGGATGGTGTTTGCCCCGACATGGCGACCCCCGAGGCAGGCGTGGGTGGGCAACTGGGTTCTGGGGCTGGGCTGTGGAGCGATGGTATCCCAGTCGGGAGTGTTCTGTTCCAGCAGGGGTGGACACAGCAACTGGACCCCTGCAGATGGCTGATGTTCAGGCACCAAATGGCAGGGCACGGTGGCAGCAGGCAGGCAGCAGCAGATGGCTTGTGGGAGGCTGCTCGGGGTTCTGGGGGGCAGTAATTCGGCCTTTTGGGCAGGAGCGTGGTCTTCCGTGTGCTTACGCGTGGCCAGCTTGATACGGAGTGATTTGGCACGTGAAAATTCTGCACGTCAGCGTGTGAATTGAGGAAAGGCCCTTAGCGCGTAAGCGCGTCAGCACGCATACGCGATTCCATTGGACCAAAGGCCCTGAGCATGTATGCGTGTCTGTGACGTATCGCGCACAGGCGTTGCTTTTCGTGGGGTGCGGTGCGTGTGTCTTGCAGGCGTTGGGGTTCTCACGCTATTACTTCACAGCGGGTGGGTGTTGGCTACGCGTTCTTCTACACGCAAGGCAGACGGTGAGTGGTACCCTGCTCCCCCAGGCCCGATCGCGTGTAAAAACACCTGCGAGCCCCTGAAATACACGTACCCCGCTCCCCCAGGCCCGATCGCGTGTAAAAACACCCGCGAGCCCCTGAAATACACGTACCCCGCTCCCCCAGGCCCGATCGCGTGTGAAAACACCCGCGAGCCCCTGAAATACACGCACCCCGCTCCCCCAGGCCCGATCGCGTGTAAAAACACCCGCGAGCCCCCCTGAAATACACGTACCCCGCTCCCCCAGGCCCGATCGCGTGTAAAAACACCTGCGAGCCCCTAAAAAATACGTACCCCGCTCCCCCAGGCCCGATCGCGTGTGAAAACACTTGCGAGCACCTGAAATACACGCACCCCGCTCCCCCAGGCCCGATCGCGTGTACAAACACCCGCAAGCCCCTGAAATACATGTACCCCACTCCCCCAGGCCCGATCGCGTGTAAAAACACCTGCGAGCCCCTGAAATACACGTACCCCGCACCCCCAGGCCCGATCGCGTGTGAAAACACCCACAAGCCACTGAAATACACGTACCCCGCTCCCCCAGGCCAGATCGCGTGTAGAAACACCCGCGAGCCCCTGAAATACACGTACCCCGCTCCCCCAGGCCCGATCGCGTGTGAAAACACCCGCAAGCCCCTGAAATACACGCGCCCAGGCCAATCGCGTGTGAGAAACTTCTCGCGCACCCCTGAAAGACACGCGCCAAGGCCAATCGCGTGTGGAACTTCTCGCGCACCTCTGAAATACACGCGCCCAGGCCAATCGCGTGTGGAACTTCTCGCGCACCTCTGAAATACACGCGCCCAGGCCAATCGCGTGTGGAACTTCTCGCGCACCTCTGAAATACACGCACACGCTCCCCCAGGCCCGATCGTGTGTGGAACTTCTCGCGCACACCTGAAATACACGCGCACAGGCCAATCGCGTGTGAAACTTCTCGCGCACCTCTGGAATACACGCGCCCAGGCCAATCGCGTGTGGAACTTCTTGCGCACCTCTGAAATACACGCACACGCTCCCCCAGGCCCGATTGCGTGTGAAACTTCTCGCGCACCTCTGAAATACACACACACGCTCCCCCAGGCCCGATCGCATGTGAAACTTCTTCCGCACCTCTGGAATACACGCACACGCTCCCCCAGGCCTGATCGCGTGTGAAACTTCTCGCGCACCTCTGTAATACACGCTCCCCCAGGCCCGATCGCGTGTGGGCCTTCTCGCGCGTGCAGGACTTTGGCGCACATTTTTTTCCTGAGCAGGGACGCTACCGCCTGCTTTCGTGTGGCGGACATGTATGGGCCTGTGCGCGTCTTTGGCCGTGCGCTGTTTTTCCCTATACGATTCCATGAATATGTGTTGTAGGCGAGGGTGTGGGCGTTCTGCGCACTTGCCTCCTGTACTTCCCCCGTGACGCCCACATTTTCACGAGTCGTTCCCCATTCTGCGTGTGACGCCCCGTGTTACGCCTACTTTTGTTATGTGCGCCACGCTATGTGCGAATTCGCTGTGGCCTTATCGCACGGCGTTCAATGACCTGTGCGCCAGCGTGCGCCAGCGTGCGGCGCGCACTTTTTCAGCGCACATCCCACATTTTGCGAGTGCACAGACTTCCATGAATTGATGTGCGATGTTTTCTGTGCGATAATCGCACTTGCACTGCGATTTTCGCTATTTCACTGCGAATCGCACGTTTTCGCACGCGTGCACCATTTTTTCGGCGCACATTAATTCCATGAATCGGCCTGTTATTATATAGCACAATACTAACTTCACCCTTTTGCCAAAAATAAAACATGCTTTGTAAAACATTTCAAACTTTTTCTTTCGCCTTCTGAAATTAAGCACAGGTTATAGAGAACAAGCATACATACAACAACATTCCATATTTAATGCATTTTCATTCTGCACACCAACTCCATAAACTTCAGCTTCTTTTGTATATTATATATATATTTACATATATTACAGTGTTTATGTGCCAATATAATCAACCATTTTTATTTAACTTCTCTCTCACTGCCTCCTGACTGTATCCATTTATTTTACCTTTTTGTGTTCAAGGGACTTTATCTGTTTCTACACGCTCCAGATTTTTTATCTCATGTTTTGGATGACATGGCTTGATTTGGTTTACATGCACAAACTGTTCTGTTGATGTTTCACCTTCAGTCTTTAAAATTTTGTAAACTACAGAAGAGACTTTATCTATAATTCAGAATGGCCCCTGACAGGCTGCTAGGAATTTGGAATTTTTCTGTTTACTTTTTCCAAAATGAAATGTATACACCTGATCCCCTACACAATATTCCTTTACTGTTGACTTTTTATCATAATATGTTTTAGCACTGTCATCAGCCCTTTCCAGATTTCTCTGTACAAAAGCAAATGCATGTTGTAAATGCTTTCTCAGCTCATCAATGTATTCATAAACTGTAGATGCGCTTACAAGTGTTTGCTCATGTGTTCTGTATAGCAGGTGTTGCGGCAACACCATTTTCCTACCTGTCAAGACCTCATGTGGGCTAATACCTGTTGCTTTGGCAGGAGTTGATTTGATTGCCATCAAAACTAACGGTAAACGTAAATCCCAGCTGGAACCTGCTTCAGCTACAAATTTCTTTAAAATGTCCACAACAGACCTATTACCCCGTTCAACTCCACCTGAAGAAGCCGCCCCATATGCGATATGTAGTTTCCTTTTCACACCCAGTATTTGCCATACCTTGCTCATTAGAGCACTTGTGAAATGACTTCCTCTGTCTGACTCAATTCTTTGTGGCAACCCAAACCTTGAGAACACATGATTCACTAGCAATATGGCTGCTGTTTGCACACTACAATCTGGTGCAGGAATACATTCAATCCACTTCGACATCAAACATACCACACTCAAAATATAACGGTTTCCTCTTCTCGACCTTTTTAAAGGCCCTACATAGTCTATTTGCAAATCTGACCATGGAAGGGTTAGGCCTCTTTTCATTAGTGGAGCTCTGTGCATTGGTGAAGCAGGTTTAAATAGGGCACATACTAGACATTCTCTAGTATACAATTCCACATCTTGGGACATATGTGGCCAATAAGCATAATCTTTTAGTATTTCCAATGTTTTTTGTGAACCTCTGTGGCCTGCAGTTATGGCATCATGTGCACGGTGTAGCATTAGCCCTCTAAATGAGAGGGGTACCACCCATTGTATCTGTCCTATTATGGACTCTCTAACCATGAGTCCATCCTGTAGTCTAATTCGTTTTTTTAATTCTTTAATAGCACCCTTAATTCCTCTTTTCCCACACAATCATCTTCTGTTAAAGGGTTTTGTCTAGGATCTATCAAATGGTTATAATAGATTCCCAAAATTCGATCATTCTTTTGTGCCTCAATCAAATCTTGGTCTGGGGTGTTGTAACTCCATTTTACCACTGATTGTTCTGTCTCCTTTGGTGCTTTAGAACGTGTTACTGCTTCAATCTGTATTTCACCCAGTAAATGTTCAATAGGTAGCAATTCTCCCATCACAGCCCCAATTTTAGCCAGGTGGTCTGCCTTATCATTCCCCTCCTTATCCTCTCTTGGAGTTTTTAAATGCCCACAAATTTTTCTCCAGTATATTGTGAAATTATTTTCTGACACCAATCTGTCTATGGCTTGTATCATTTTTCCATGCTTAAGTGGCTTTTTGTTGTATGTAATCATGCCTCTCGTTTTCCAGCCAGGTAGATATTCCACAAAGCTATTTCGTGCATAGTCAGAATCAGTCACCAGGACAATTTCACTGAATTTATTATCAATTGCAGTAGCAACTGCTTTATAAATGGCTGCCAATTCCGCTACTTGACTGCTCCTAGCTCCAATTCTCATCCCTGTGCTGGGGATACCTTCACATTTCAACCAGACATTTCCTATTCCTGACACTAATTGTTTATTACTGTCATTTTCAATGTGAAAAGCACAACCATCAACATATACAGTTGGCAAGTCCTTGCATGTTTTTTCATCAAAAGCTTTGTGTGGTGATTGTTCAAACTCCTGTAAATTAGGTTCTATTTCCATTTCGTTTGATGCTTGTTCAGCTGCACCGTCGTGTAAATCTGCTTAACCTTGAGCAATTGGGCTCTTTTTATTTTGGCCATATCCCACTTCTACAGGAAAACCTTGTAATGCTAGCGTCCATGAAGTGATTCTGGACTGCGCTAGATTACCTGACCTAATTCTTTTACTCTCTAAGAATTGTAAAGGTTGATGATTTGTTTCAATAATCACCTTTTCTCCCTGAACAATGGGGCGGAAATGTTGTAGCGCCCACACAGTGGTTAATAGGGCCTTTTCACATTCATTGAATTTCATTTCAACTTGGGAAAATGCTTTACTTGCATAGGCAATGGTTTTGTGATTCACATCATGTTTTTGTGATAACACTGCTGATATACAATGTTCAGAGAAACCTATTTCTATAAAGAAATCCCTATCCTTTATGGGGTATGCTAAACATGGTGCCTTTACAAGACATTCCTTCAATTTGGCTACTGCCTCAGACTGCTCTTTCTCCCATTTCCAGGGTGTATGTAGTTTTAGCAGTTTAGTCAATGGTTGAGTGATTTCAGCATAATTTTCAATGAACTTTCTGTTATAGCCTGTCATTCCTAATAAACTTTTCACCCCTTTCACATTTTCAGGGTCTTTTAGTTTTTGTATGGCCTCTATTTTCTTCTTTTGTGGATTTAGTCCATGTTCAGTTACTTCATGGCCTAGAAAATTCACTTTTTTCTTGCACCATTGTGCTTTTTGTAAAGACACTTTGGCGCCTGCTTTCTGCAATTGGCCAAGCACATGCCTTATTTCATCAAAATTGTTTTTTAAGCTTTCATTTTTTATCAGGACATCATCCACATAAACTATGGTTCCTCTTTCCGCTGCATCAGGCATGGCCTTCCTCAAAAATATTCCAAATTCACTCCCACTATTAACGTACCCGAACGGAGTTCTAACCCATGCGTATTGAGTCCTGTCAAATGTAAAGGAAAATAAATTCTGTATCTCCTCTGCCAATGGCACGCACCAATATCCAGAGGTGAGATCTAATGTGGTAAATACTTTTGAACCATATACCTGAGCTAGGCCCTGATCAATGAATGGCAGTGGCCATCTGGACACTGGCACTTAGTTAACTCCCTCAAATCTGCACATAGCCGCCATTGACCATTTGGCTTTAACACACCTAAAATGGGCGTGTTGGATGTGCTATGGATAGGCCTGATGATTCCTTGCGATTCTAAATTTTTAATAATCTCTGCCAATGATTCTAAACATGCCAGCGGTAGTCTATACTGGCGTACAAATACTGGACTTCTGCTACACCCTTCCGGAAGTGTGGCCACATGTAAATTAGTTAACCCGCAATCATAGGCATCTTTTGCAAATACATCTTTAAATTCCATTAATATCTTCCTCAATTCGTTTCTATCCTCATCGTTGTCACACGCATCCGCTAAGGAGATCTGCTCTTCTACCATTTTGGAAAATTCTGGAAAATGTTCTGGTAGTGGAATATCGGCGCTTTCCTCTAGCTGTGTGGCTGTGTCTCTTTGTAAAGCTGCCACTTTTAAATGTTTTGTCATGTCAGCTTCCATTTCAATGGGCTGATTTTCCATTTCATTTTCACTTAAATCAAATGTTATACAACTCTCTTGATCACAGCACAGTGTCTCACTTGAATCATAAGGGTACACAGAATTAATTTTAAATATTCCTTTGGGCTGAGAGTCCATGTATTCTGGCAACTCACCCTTGGCATCTACATACTTTTCAGGGATATTTCCAATCACCATGTTATTTAGATCTGCAGTATAAAGTATAATGTGATTTTTGTATGGCCATTCCTAATGGGGAGTTTTCCTCTAAGTGAATATCTTGACAACCCTTATTATTTACCATAATTCTTACAGGCCCGTCACCAATATCTACCAATGGATTGTATTCATAATCCAGGCCTTGCTGTTTTATGGATTCATTAAGGCACACAAATGCATCAGAGTCTTTCATCTGCTGTCCATTTTTGCATTTCAGTGTTATTGCAAAGTGTTTTGTAAATGCAGGAATAATAGTATCTTTCCTCATTTGTAGTTCGATTGCATAAGGAAACAGTTGTGCACAATGATAAGCCGTTCTTTTGTCTTCAAATTCAGGTGCTGTCCCACCTAGGCGTGACCATATTTTTTGATTAAGAAAATCTAACACCATACACATTCTGTGCATGATGTCATTGCCCATGTAAAAATCATTTTGTGCTCCACTCACTATCCAAACATTATGGTAAATTGTTTTCTGCCCGATGCTAATTTTCAGCATGCATCTGCCTGCAATTTGGTTTTCAAAGTCTGGACTGTCCAACCCAGAAACATATTGTTTTTTAATCCTAAATTTCGGGATTTCCTCCTTCTCCATTATTTTTTGCAACAATTTCTCATTAATGAAGCTCCTCTCCTGTTCAAGCTCTAAAGTGGTTTTTATTATTTTAAAACAGTCATTTATACCAACGTGAACCCATGGTTGCTCATCTTCCATGTGTATTTCAGCAAGAGTGGTAATGTGTTTTTCTGAATCTGCTTTAGGAGTAATATTTTGTTTGCATGTCTTTTCTTTTAAATAAAAACTTAATGTGTGCTCATCTATGGCGGTCTGTCAATTTTTCCTTGGGTCCAAGTATATTTGTACAAGTAGTTTTTCATTGTCGCTCTGCATTTTGTCTTGACACATTAATATAACAGTGACACTAGGTATGCAACTATTCTGGAGATATACCTCCACAGCATCATTTGTTTTGGCAACGGTGTGACATTCATTTATGTTGCTGTTTTGTGATTTTAGTTTCTTAGGTCTCAATGGTTTTTTGGTTAAGGACCACAGCACTCCATTCACCCCATCTATGAGAGGAGACAATCTTTTCAGGCAATCTGTCCCCATCAGAAATGGAATTTCACAAATAGATGTAATCAATACCTCTTGTTTCATTCTGTGTTTTCCTATTTTTATATCAACCTCAGTTATACCTATAATAGGCACCTCCTCCCCATTAAAGTTATGCACTGGACCTTGGTTTTCCTTCACGGTGATTTGATTCTCTGGGGATCTCCCTTCATTGATACTCTTTACCAGCTCCTTGGACATAATTGTGGCGTGTGCGCCAGTGTCAATCATTGCAAACGTTTGGCATTTTTCTTCTACAGTGATGGGAGCATAATACCTGTCCTCAACTTCCTCTAATACACATAAGAAGTGTGAATTCTTACTGATTTCAGGACTCACCTTTCTCAGGCCTTTTTCACTTTTGGTTAAGCACATTGGTAAAAGGAAAGACATTTTTCCCTCCTTTTGTACCCATTTCTGCGCGAGAGACTTTATTCATTTCTCCATGTTCATAGGTTTTTTGTAGTGTGGCCACTGTTCGCCTATCCATCCAGGTATCATCAGGGGCCACATTACAACCCTCCAACTGAACATGTGTAACAACATCATTCAGCAATCTGTCATTGTTTAATTCTCTGCATTTGTGATCATTTATTGTGGTAACAGCCATTTCAGCCTCTTCAAAGGTACGTGGCTCAAGGAATTCTTCAGGTGATTGGCATGTTCCCTCCTTTGGAGTATTTCCTTTTTCTGCCTGTGTTTGGTCATTGTTCTGACTGCCCAGGGAAGGAATTATAGCATCCCCACTTACTCCCTGTTTACTGGTATTCCCCATGCATGAGTCATTTTTCTTAAATCTGTCTCTTTGTTCTCTTGGAGTTTCAGGTTTTCTTATTTCATTTGTACAAATCTTCAATGTTTGATTTAGCTCTAGGTTAAACCGTACCTCTCTTTTAGAAGTATTTGCACTTTCTGTTACATGTTCATTTACTGGCATTTTCACATTTAAATCATTAGACATCTCAGAGTCATTATGCGAAATTACATCCGAGCAATCTGTCTTTTCGGCGCTGTATGTATCCTGAGTACTTAGTCACTTTTCAGAAGAAGCCCCCCGATCATTGCTATGGCCATCTGCCCCCTCCTTTGATGACTGTTTTTGTGCTGTACAAAGCTTCCCTATTTGTTCAGACAACATTTTCACTTGGGCCTCAAGGCACTGGAACCTTTCCATCGCTCTAGAATCCTCCCTCTGTGGCCTAGATCGATATTGGTTGCTTTCTCCCTGATTGGATCTATTCTGATACCTCTCAGGTGAGTGATTTCTATTGGGATAGTTTCTGAACTCTTGATTCATTTGTGGAGGGGAGCGGGGTGCACCCATCCTTTGGTTGTAGTCCCCTGGTGAGGAATCATTGTACTGACGTGGAGTATAATTTATGTTCTGTCTCATGTCCTGTCTCTCATGTTGTGGGTACTGGCCCCTATGTTGATTCCCATTATCAGCAAATCGATCCACATATCGGGGTCTATCCTGATTACCATATATCATGGTGTTGGGATCAAATTTGCTCTGTGTCCCCAATGTCTGGTAGGGACCATCATTTCTTTGATCTTGATTTTGTCTCTGATTATGGTTCATACCTGACATATCAGGCCGATAGCCTGCCCGGGGCCTATCTCCTAAATACCTAGGACTGATGTAGCTCTCCCTATTACTAGGATCATGTGATTGAAACATTGGTGCAGAGTGTGATGACCTTTGTTGATTAACCCTTTGTTCAGGTGCCGAATTATTTTTGCCTGGACTTTGAGCAGATTCAAGGGACATCTTGGCTGACCTGATTTCCATCACTGTTGCTGAGGGTTCTTTAGATTTAGGTCTAGTATCTTTCATTTGATCACTTTCTCTACCCTGACCATAGAGTACATCATACAGTTTTGTGCTTTGATGCACAATCCACTCAAGGGACTTGTCACGATCAAATTCACGAACCAATTGGGATATGATGTCTTTCTGTAGCCCATATCAGTAGGCGGTTTTAAATTCATTAGAATTGGGGTCAAAAGATACATCAAAGCGAGAAAATGCTCTTTTTAAGTCTTGTAAAAACTGGCGAGGGGATGTACTAGGCCCACCAGTAAGTGTGTAAGCAACTTTCTTTGCCTCCTTTAATGACTGGAAAGGAGAAAAATGACGCCTAATTTCTTTTTCAAACTCCACCCATGTCATATTCTGCTGTTCATTTAATCCCCTTATGATGCTGGCCGTCGGAGCATCTAAAGTTAAATGAAAATATTGTCTGTACTGTTTCTTAGGTATCTGGATTGCTTTAAAAATGTCATGAACCACTTCTAAGTGATCCTCAATGCAGCATTCCCCTCCTTTTTTAAATGGTTTGATCAGAGCTTTAATAGATTTCATTATTTTTATGGGGCTACTTGTTGCAATGCATGGAATTGCACTACTTGGTGACTCAATCCTGGTTCCAGGTGTATGGGATTGGTGGCGGCCCCCAATGGGAGTATCAAATCGCCCAAGGGCACTGCAACCAAGTTCAGTCACTGGCCCAGTCACTGGAGCACTAGCTCTTTGGGCAGAACTAGAATTCACCTCCACTCCATTGAATGTAGTACCCTGCTGCCTCTCCTGGGACCTGGGAATGCACATTTGCTGTTCTAAGTCCTTGCACTTTTTAAGGAGCCTGTCTGCTTCATTTTGCAGATAGTTGTTTTCATCACTCATTTTATTTATTACCTCCTGCATGTCGCACATTTGCATTTGGCATTCATTGAATTCTTTGTTTCTCTTGTCTCTTTCTTGAATCATTTTAACCGTTTCTTGTTCTGCACCTTGGAGATCACTTTCTTTTTCAAAATTTTCTTTTTGTAAAATCTCCATTTCTGAAACAATCTCATCTTTATCCTGTCTAATGTGATCCACTAAGGCTTTTAAGTGTACCAATTCTTGCTCACTGTCTTCAAACTGTTTCTTGCTTTTGGACAACTGAATATCAAAATCTCTGCATTTTAATTGCATGTCTTTCTGACATCCTTTTAATTCTGTTCTTAACATCTCCTCTTTTTTACTTGCCCCATCTAAGTCAGTCTTTAACCTGTTAATTAGCTGGGTATCATTTTCTTGCATTCGCAGGGACCTATTCAAAATAAACCATATTTTGGCGCATAGCCGTATTAAACAGTCTTTCTCTGCACTTTTATCGGCTGCATTCAATAATCTTGTAAGGCAGACATGAATTATGCTGCCTTCTTCAAAAATAGTGTCTAGATTTTCTTTCTGCACCTCACCCTGAATGCGGTCATGCCATTTTGAGGTACTGTTTGATGACCACGTCCCATGTGCAAACAACTTTGCCTCTAAATATTGCACTAGGTCTGAGAATGTGGTTTCCCTTTGTGACATTCTGAAATTCGTTTTTGGTGACACCCTGTTATTATGAAATGGGTTCCCTTTAATGTACAGATGGCAGTGTGAAACACACTTGCCACGTCCAGTAGGTGCTCTATGATCACTTTCCCAGCCAACGCACCATAAATATGTTGGGTATTTTGTATAGATTTGGGGCCTAGCGGTATTTTCTTACCGCCAAATTGAAAATAATTCAGTAATAATCACTCTTTGCATTCAGATTAGATTTGGTATATAGTACTACAGTATGCATACATTATTTCAGCACACAGATACATTTAGTGGTATACATTATGTTGGTATGCGTCATTGGTGGTATTTCTGGTGAGCATAATTCCTTTGTTTTATATGTGGTCTCAATATCCAGAACCCCTTATTTTTGCTTAATTTGTTTGTGTGATCTCTAGAGAGGCCTCAGGCTTACATTTCAGGAACACCACATTTTCAATTGGAGTGCCACCATGGGCTGTCCTCACTGACTTATCTACGGCAGCGAGCTAAATGTGGTATTCATCACCAACTTATCTACATTGGTGAACTATGTCCAGGGCCTCTCTTTCTGCTGACTCATGTACCTCCAGCAGCAGTCTATTTCATTATGTTATTATTATGTTCCGTTCAGAAAACACACACTTATATACTGAATGGAATCATGCACACAGCTACCGCTAAGTCTTATTTTTAGCTACCTTAAAAATGACAATTGCACTGTCTAAACCTCTCCCCATATTATCAGTACTGTAATGGTAGATGCACAAATAAAAGAGAAAAAATAAAACACACTATCTGTCTGCTTTCAGATATTTTTGTGTATCATAAAAAATTGCATTTCAACACGATATTACTCTTTTTACAGAAATAAATGGAAGTTGCACAGTAACAACATTATCTGTAACAAAATGAGAAGAGAGCGGCGAGAACATATTCAATTTGCAACATTAAACATGTTGATAAAACACTAGAATTCCCTCTTCTACTCTGACTGAATAGTTTCGCACACATACACACTGCCCCCGCACTCTGCAATATAATTACCAAGCCTGTCCAGCATGTGAAATTCTTCGGGTGGTTGCCTTCTGGAAGTCCCTCTTAAATCACCCCAGCAAGGACGAGCATCTGCCGTCACTCAAACCGGGCTTATTGACTGGAATTCCCAGTCTCTGCAGCAGTGCACTGGGATCTGCTTTTTCAATCAGGAAACTCCCCAGCCACCAGCCAGGTCTTTCTCCCAGCTGTGTAAAATGTCTTCTCCTCTCTTCTTCCCCGAGATTCATTAGCAAAGCTCTGTTACAGCCTACCAAATGAGTTCAACCAATGAAATTCTATCATGTCCTACCCTCCTTCTCTTGAACAATGGCTTGGCTTATACAGTTGCAACTGTAACCAAACTGATTTCCTGCTTATTCGAGTCTTTGCTTCCTGCACTGTGGACAGAGCACAGATAGAAGCAAAGAGAAAAAAAATCTGGATGCGCTTTTAAAATGACTTTCAGAGCCTGTCATTTTCCATCTCATTTTGCACTGGAGAACACATTATATTATTAATGAGTTAGAATCGTTAGTATTGTTAATGAGGTTAGTTCATTAATCCTCAAATGTGTCTCCTGCAACAGAGGAATTTCAGGTGAGAAAAAAAATATATGCTTGTAACTGTAAAAAAATGATTTGCATTTTAGATGTAGAAATCGTTTTTTGACTAAATAGCCTGTTTTCATTTACATGTCCATGTCACACTGGCAACACATGCCTTGCTGTACCGCATTATAGCAATGCACCAACCCATGCAGTGGTGCTGCATGAAAAGAATTGCTAAATAATCATACAGTTCGTCCAGGGAGGGCGAAGTTATAAGCCACCCAAAATGTGCTCTTTCTATAGGTTTAGCAAATTTACCATAACTACAGGGCCACTACTGCAGGCCATGTAATAATATATGTGCACACACACACAATAAATGCACCCAAAATAAATGTGATGGGTCATCTGAAAAATGTTTATGTTTCCATATTAAATGTGGATGCGCTAAATGGAAGATGTTAGCTGGGATTCTTCCTTTTATTCTAAAGTCCACTTCCTATAAAGACAATGTATATTCATCTTTTTACACAGTGCCTTTTTCCAATATTGTAAGTAAATTGTTTCCCCTTCGCTCGCTAAATTGTGATTAGATGCTATTAAATCATTAGGCTATATTTCACTGCCCCCCTTTGGCTATTGACTTTCACTTGCCATTATCACTTCAAGCAGTATATTTGTGCACTGCAATTGTTTTCTCCAAGTGTAGTAGATCAGCATTTTAGTACACTATTTACTGCAAACACGATCCTCACGATCCTATTTTATGCCTTTGTGGCAATAATAATCTACACTGAATCAGTACATGAAAGCAGGAGCAGCAGTTCATCAAAATATACTTCCATAACTCAATGTTGACCAGTCTTCGGAGTGCAAAGTACTTTGGGTTTATTTCTTCAATTTGCTATTTTTGCCTACTGGGGTAGAGACCAGAAATATATAGTAAGCCTGACCACAAAATATTTGCCAAGGAAATCTCTAAAGGCCTGACTGACAATAGAGGTTTCAAATGTGAACATAACATTTCAAAATTATGTGTTCAATTGTGAGGTTTTTTAATGTCATTGAATGTACTACTTGTTACATGCCACATGCCCAGAGGCCTCGGTGCACACATAGAATACATAAAACTAAAAACAAATAGAATCCAAAAAACAAGGCCAAGTTCATAGCAAGATTAAGACCAAGTTCCCAGGTTCACACGGTAAAAGAGAGAAAGGTCATGAAGCATGAGCTCACTCAATCATCTGAGGACAGTCATTTCACCCCTCCCCCCTACCTGTCTCTTCTTTGAGCAGTCATTCTGCTCAGGACAGTCAGTTTTCCCCGCCAGTCTCTTCTTTGAGCAGTCAATCTGCTCAGTACAGTCTGTTTCCCCCCACCGGTCTCTTCTTTGAGCAGACAAACTGCTCAGGCCAGTCAGTTTCCCCCACCTGTCTCTTCTTTGAGCAGACAAACTGCTCAGGCCAGTCAGTTTCCCCCACCTGTCTCTTCTTTGAGCAGTCCACCTTTATGTTATGACCCCTTCCCCTCCTCACTTTTCCCATCGCTCATTTCTTCACTCTTCTCTTTAAAGTGTTTTTGCACTTAACTGCTTTGCTTATATCGTTTTATTATTTTACCCTTCTAGTACTATTTACCTCTTCCATTTTACACTGCCTATTGCTTTCGGAACTAGGAAATTTACATGACATCATGTTAGCATCATATGCCGCCTACTACAAAACGATTGATCAATGTTATCCTACCAATGTCTTCGTTATGAAGGATTTTTTAAAATCAATGAATTCCATGATACCCACTGGCAAAGTTCATCCATACCAGAAACTATGGGCAAAGGGTTTAAGTGTGATGGATTACTGTAATCCTCTAGCAGGGGGTCTTTTGATTGGCTCATGCTAAGCTAAAGATTCTGCTCCAGTGATACCAATGTATGCAGACTTGGTGAGGTGGCCATAACGGATTTGTCATTTGTGTATTGTTCATGTGTGTTTTTGTTTTGCATCGTTTTAGCTAGTGGTGGAAGGAAGCAGCCTCTGAAATGCACATTTTACTACTCAAAAAGCAAACTCCAAATTCTCACCAAATCTATCATGTACATATACAAGTATGAAACACTAATTTGCTCCTTAGATTGTTGGCTTGGCTCATTCAAGACCTGTGATTTGTATCTCCTTCGGAGAGCCGTGTTTCCATATTTCAGTTAGAAGCACGTGGACCTAATCTTTCCTTTTCTTGTCGTTAAGATGCCAGTAACATCTCAAGTGCACAGCTCATGCGTGAGTGTACTTTGGTATCTATATTTGTTGTTTTAGGGTGTAGTGTGTGGCATGGTGTTATGGTGACAAGCCCAATCGTCCCATAGCGATTTCTGCCCTTTCTCAAACTTCTTCTGTAAATGTATGTTATGTTTGTTAATACTTGTCATGCCTTTTTATTGGCTCCCATTGCCAGACACCTTTGCGAACATACATCAATCAACAGAAGCCATACAACTAAGCCATACAACTTTGCAACTCTACATAATCTGAGGTGTAGTAACCTGCTCTTCAAAATAAAATAGAAAATCACAAAAATATGTTTAATCTGCGATGCATTGAAACCCTTCTACCACTGTAAAACATTCTAAAGGTCATAGCTCCCTGCTATGACATCACTGCAATGAAATATGAGAGTCATATTACACGGCGGTGACGTCACACAACTGCACACCTTCAATGCACCATTAACCCCGGCAGAAGCACTTGGCAGGTTCCTCTTAAGGACGCTCACTGTGACTGCTCACAGCAACCCAGAGTCCCCCTTCTGCCTGCCTGCAAGCAGACTGTGCTGAAACAGGAAGTGAGAGATTACTGTAAGGAAAGGACCCTACATTTCCTCCGAAATGCTGAATGGTCTGATACAATTTTACATGGGTTACTGCCAACTAAGGGGACATATTCCAACTAAGGGCTCAGCCTCATATCATAGACAACTCGACCATCGCTTCCTTGTCTATCAGATGTGACTTTGAACCCCTCAGTGAAGTCTTTCCCCGTAGTTGATAGTTACCCATGTACAATTCTATGCATCTTTTTTTTTAAACTCTTTTAGGCAGGCTTATGCCCAAGATTTTATTAGAAGCAAGGATGTTATTTTGAACAGAAAGTACATACAGAGCAGAAGGTGGAGGAAGTCTTTTGGTAAGTTGGCTTTTCAAGAAGCAAGGGTTGAATAGATGAAGTAGGCCAGGTTGTGAAGGGGCAATGCCATGGAACATGCATTCAAGGCAGAGACAATTGGGCAAGACATAAATAATAAAGACATTAAGGGTGTGGAGCCAGTATTTACAGAGATCCAAATTTACATTGCAGGAATCCTGTGGGACTTTGCCAAGAGTGGCAGGCTGGGCAGTCAGTTGAGAAGGGCTGGTGTGGAGGTTGGGGATACTACTTCACATTCTAACAGGTGGAGTTTGAGCCTGGTCTTCACCAGTTCCGCTGCTGGAATGGCTTTGATGGCTTGTGGGGTTGCAGTTAGTGTTCTGGAGTGGAAGCGGCAAGTGGCACACAGGGGATGGGGAACTGACGGAGAAGAGGAGCTCACAGACGGTGGGAGTACAGATAGTGTCAGTTAACAAGGTAATGGGGAGGGGCAAGACCGTGGATACATTTAAAGATGAGGTGTAAGAACTTAAAGATGGGCCGATTTTGCCTGGTGAGCCATTCAGTGTGAAGCCAGTAGGTTAAAATAGGGGAGAACCTGGGTTGGTTGAAGAGGATGCAGGTAGAAAACATGAAGGTGTTTTCATTGGGAATAAAGGATTAGAGATGGACACGGAGGGGTAGGCTCACGAGTGATGTCTGAGTGACAGGTTAGATATTTTCATTTTTGAGGAGTAAAGAGCGAGATGTAGGTGCATTTTGCTGATATTAAAGAGGTTGAGGATAGCTGTGGTGTCAGTGACCATGATGAATTGAGAGAGATTTAAGGTCACAATCAAAGAGGTAACTTAGGTTGTGAGCCATGGTTGATAGAGTGAGGTTAGCGGGGGAGGGGATGGAGTGGGGGTATGGGGGTGGCGCTGGTGGCTGGGAGATAGATGATTTCCATCTTGGGAGGATTTGAGCATAATACAGAGTTTAGGCATCCAGTGGTGAATGGGAGTGTGGCAGTTGGTGATGAATTCAGAGAAGGTCGGAGGGAAGGAGGGGAAGGAGCAAAGGATCAGTGTATCTTCAACAAAGAGGAAGTAGTTGAAGCCGAAGGAAGAAATACGTTGTGGAGAGTCAGAGTAGTGAGTCTGGACTAATACTTCAGGGATTATACTAGGCGGGTGCGGGGAGCAGATGGTAAAGTTTCTTCATATGAGAGGAAGGCGGGGGTCAGAGAGATACAGTGTCTTTGAAGGCAAGGAAGAGAAGAGTTTGAAGGAGGTAGGGATGGTCCAAAGTTTGAAAGGCTGCAGAGGGATGAAGTAGAATAAGGAGGGGGAGGTGAGGAGATTGGAGGGCAGTGGTTTAAACGTTTGAGAGGTGGGTGAGAGCAGACTCATTCAGAGTTTAATATGACATCCACATTGGAAGGGTTGGCAGAGTGGGTGTATCCTATGATTATTTCTGCTTTCCTGTTTTCAAAAATCTCTCTCAACCTCTTAGCTACTTACGAAAGCTGTTCACATAAGTAAGGCAAGAGATGCCATTTTCATGTGGAATGATTCTTTAATGGCATTTGAATATACACAGTTCATGCCCAGTGTTTGCAAATTATATTCGTCTTCTCAGCACTTCAGGTGCAAAATGGTGGCGAGGGGGTGAAACCAGAGTGTTTGCCAAGCACATTCATGAGCTCATGATTCAGAGAGGGGAAAGCCCACACATACACACCTCCTATTATCGCCTTTCCTTGCTCCTAGTGATCAGGCACAGTCCAGGAAATCAGACTAGTGTGTTTAAGACCCTGCCTGTCAGGCAATGCCCTAAAAGGAGACACTCAAGCGAAGCATGTGCGTCTGTGCACAATTTCACATTTCAGCCCTAAAATATATGTTGAGACTCAAATAACGCATTTCATATTTTGGCCCTGTCACGGGACATTATTTTCACCCACAGATATGGGTCAAAGGCCACTGTGGACATCAGTGGACACATAGTCCACCACCCACAGCCTTACCAACAACCAATACATATGTGTGAAACTCATGCCTGACACATAAGCAGGGGGGATCGAACAGAGTGACAACTGCCCTCAAAATTCAGCCCACCCACCAACATAGGGACTCTCTTTGTGAGTTCGAGGCCCTGTATGTTGAATTGGCTATTCAGAGAATAGTGCCTTAATCTTCCAATTGTCCGCTGAGTGTATTGGTTATTGTTAGCCATGTTTAGTTGGAACTCTGGAATACCCATTTTTTCCTCTTGATTTTCTGTCAGTTTCCGGGTCATTTCTTCACTAATCCCCTTCCTAGTTTTCAGGCGTTTCCACCTCCACCCCCCAACATTACCATAGCTAAATGCTGTGTTGCTATTAATGAGGAATTCCTTTCCCACACAGGGTTCCTCAGTGTAATCATGTCAACTCTGTTCTTCTGTATTATACTGTGTTGCTTCTCCTGGACACATGTCGCAATTTCCTCAGCAGGCAACATTATCCAGCTTTTCATCTTATCTTTCTGTTATATCAGTGTTAATTCTGCACCTCTATCAGGGGTTTGTGAAATGTAAAATCTGGAGACACAATTGGCAGGAATTCATGATGTATCACTTTTCAAAACTCAGTTACAGCTCTGGAGACATATTTAGCAGAAACGTGTTTGCAGGAAAAAATCCCCAGCAAGCAGTTCGTTCCTTTTAGGGATTTTATATCAGCATTATTTACCAGCAAAACATTTAAAATTCAAACTTATTTTAACAGTTCTAAAAATGTTATGACATTTTTTTTATAATCAAAACATTATTCCACGCAATTCATGTAGTATTTGTTTTCCTTCAGTGGCAAACACATTCCAACTTGACACTTTAAATAAATCTGGGTTTACATCAAGAGTTGATTGTAACAGTCGTACTATCTAGGCAATTCTTGTGTTGCAAATTATTGGAATCCGGAGTGCAGTGAAAAATACGTTAATCTAATAATATCGGCAACAGACAAAGGGCCTGTTATGTGGTGGGTAGTGCATGTCACACAAGGAAGAGATGATGCAATGAGATGTGCAAACAGCTGTCTTGTAGGGGCCTAACCTTTGCAGTGGAGCAGTAATTGCATTTGATTCGGCCTAAGCATGTGATTAGGGGGAGCACACCTCTCCTTTTAGCTGGTGTTCAGGCTGCGTTGGAAACACCCATCTACATAAATGGAGGCTTCCACACTAAAGCAGTGCATACCTTTTACAATGGAGAATTGGAGCAGTGATTCCATTTAAATGACCTGGTCTTTAACCGATGACTGCAGGGGAGAACATCTCTCCTTTCAGCCGGTGTTCGGACTAGCTTGGAAACAACCCCCTTGCCCACAGACATAAATGGAGGCTTTGCACTGAAGTGGCACGCAAGTTCTCAAAGTGCATCGCGGTCACACTGTCATCCAGCGACCCGGCATCCGGTGAGGGACCAGAACCTGACATGATTCTTTTGGCAGGTATGTCTGCAGAGTCGTCGTAGATAGCCGAACAGAGCAGTGGTCTGGAAACATACTACAGTGATTCCTGATACTGTCAATACTGGAAAAGCTGTGGACCACGATCTTAGGCTTTCCAGGCCCTTCACTACTTCAGGTCCAAAAGAGAGACTCTCTCCGAACGGTGCACCTGTCAGCAAAATCACAAATTATTTTACTGTTATGATGTCTCCTCCGACACGGATGGAAGAACAGGTATTGAGCTGGATGACATGCCCAGGAACAACATTGGCTGAATCTAAACGGCATTCATTTACTGAGGAAAAATTGTCATCTCCTTCTGTAGATCACACCATTACTAAGCAAATAATGCCTCTACTGTTAATCCTTGCTGCTCTGAAGATAGTCACTTGGCTTTGGATCTTGAAAACAGCACAGGACCTGTGATGGATGCTGCTCCAGTGTGTGAAATAATTGGCCCTTTTGCGCTTGTGAACAATTTGGAGACAATTCCATTTGATATTCACCATTCCAGCTGTGAACTCTTAGATACACATTTGCTAGATACACCGGAGCTTCCCTATATGAATTCCACACTTTCAGGATCTGAAGCAGCAGGCGACTTATGTGATTCTGTGACAAACTTCCAGGCTGATGTAGGCTCTTGTCACAGCCCAATGATAACAGTGATGCTCTTAGCTCTATTACTGATCTCATAGTGAATAGGGGCGCGTTTGACAGCAGTCTGCTTGGTTCACAGTTGGTTTCTAGTACACATTTACAAACTTTGGAGGATGATTTGTTGTCTTTTCTAGTCAAATTATGTCAAGAAATGAATAATGAGTCTACTAGACATATTACCCTTCTGAACCACATTGTGGGCTATTGTGGGACAATGTCTACACTGTTTAATGTTGTTTCCGATAAATCAGATATGATCTTGGAGGCATCAGTACTGGAACATTGTATCCCACCTGCTGCAAAGGTGGCTAGCAGGAATGTGGGAGTTGGTACCCCAATAGTAATTAATGATGGCTCTGCCCCTAACGATGATTCACTAGGTGACTGAACCGGCCCACATGATATGGGAAGTATTGACCTCATGCCAAATATGAGTCAAGTCACAAATGCGCTAAGCCCTACTACTACTAGCAAAGGACACACATTGCTGAATATAAAAGCAGAATACATGAATGCCACCAATAAAAAGAAGAAAAAGAAAAAAAGAAGTACATGAAGTACTTCTTTGCCTCTCATGCTGCTCTGGACATCTTGGATTCCGTGTTGACTTTGCCACATTTATTGTGTTGAAATAGCCGTTATACGGCTTTATTCACAGTGGCCCCGCCCCTTTTGGCAGGATGTGGATAAATCAGCTGTTCGCGCGCACCAGCGCACGCGCACCAGGCGAAGTACCTGAAGTACCTCTTTGCCTCTTCGCTGCTGAGCTGCAGCGGCGCGGCGCAGAGGTGCTTCGGATGCTGGCGCCTCGTGATTAGATCGTGTGATGCAATTACGCTCGTCGAAACATAATTTGGTGCAGCCCCCGCAGGTCTTTATTCACCTCGAGGGGGAGGCATGTCAGCGCCGAATGGGCGCTGGCGTGTAGCCTCTCTGCTGCCTTCCACGCCGGTCGCGTGCACTAACAACAAAGACTTGCATTCCACTGATAATGTTTTGAGGGACCCAGACATTCGTGCGTTCTACAAGAACATCACAAGATCTCGTGCATTCATTAAACCATCGACACCAATGTAATCTGCAAAGTTGATGGCGAACATTTCCAACTCTTCAACTGCAGTCACAATGGAGGCAAAGACGCCCAAGGACATAAAATGCGACCATTTACATGAGGCTTAGAGGTGTAGGTTGCCAGCTTCTTCCATTTCTGTGGTGAATAATATGAGTGACTCTAATGTGTCTAATGATGCTAAAATGCCATCCAACATCCCGCCTGTAAGCGATAGCGTTATGTTAAAAGCGCTTCCTCCTACTGCAAAATTAAATAACACAAAGAAATTGGTTGGGAAAAGCTTACAGGATGTACCGGTAATTGACCTTGAGGATGAGGGGTCTGGGTTCTCTGGGCATACTTTACCTGATAATTTGTCAGCGTCACCAGTTCTGTTTGAAACACCGGAACCTAATTACAAAAGCTCCGCCATAAGTGTGTCCTTTATGCGCCCCACTCCAAGAAGACCTACATCTCCTCCAAGTAAAAGGAGTATGGCACAATCAGGTTCGCAAAATGAGCGGATGTTGGAAGCCACTTTGCAAGCCATGAATTTTGCCATACAGACATTAGGGAAATTATTTGAGACATTTGACACTAAACTAATGAAGCAGGCTGTTTTGTTGGAACACATGCATAATTGGCAAAATACCACTGGGAAGGCAATCAGTGCTGAAATACACAGGCCAAGTATATCCAAACACAAAAAGACAGCAATGTCGTCAGTAGCTGCCCAAACCTCCACAATAATACAAAAACCAGATTTTGTTATTCCTCTTATTGAAGGGATTATTCTTGAGACTCCCTCAAATGGAAACCCTCTGCCTGTCAGCAACCCTGAGAGCGTTTCTGAAGTCATTCTGGCAGCTCCCACAATTACATCGACAAAAAAAAGGTTTATACCATCTTTACCCCCGCTAATGGGAAAACAAATAAAATTATAGCCAATGGTAAGTTATCTAAACATCAGAGTGCTCCCAAAATGGTACCAAACTCACGTTCTAAACAATTTTTTAAGGCGCTCACACTTCCCAAGAAAAGCATGATTGTGGCATCACAAGCTATAAGGAAAACATCTAAACATCAGATGTATGTAAAAGCTATTCAGTCTGATACTTTATCTCAGATCGCAGACTATGCACCTTTGAATGCATTGATGAAGGAAGTGAACCTGCACAGCGCTCCACTCCAACAGAAAGTAAGCAGGGGGTGCCATTGGAGCCCTCTAATAGATCCATGGCCAATTTGACAGAAATGAGAAACGAAGAAGCCATTCAGGCATACGGACATGAGATCAGAACGGCAGTTGATGCATACATGTCTGATCATTATTTGCCAATTCCTTCAAGGCCTGGTAATGAATCTTCAATAAGACTCCTTGCATCTAGTAGAGTGGGTGAGCAGAATGTAAGGTCTGAGTCAGATAAAAATGTCTCAAAATGAATGGACCCTCCGCAAGCTAGAAAGGGTGGTATACAATTGAATATGCCTTCAGCGCAACCGCCTGTGACATCCATTGCCATGTTAACAGGTGATGTCCTAGACTTAAGGGATAGTCGGCATCAGAAATCACCAATGCGAGCCCGACATCTACAGGGGCGCAATATGACATTGGAAATGATAGGTTTAGTAGAGATTGCCCTAAAACAAATTCAGGTGAAAACAAAGAATGAACCACTGAGAGATAACCACAGTAACAACCAGACCTCTCCGCCCCCTATGACAAAGTTGCAGGGGAAAAAAAAGATTGGCTCCATATTCACTAATTTTGGCTTGCAGATCAGCACCCTGTAAGCAATATGACCTTAACAGAAGATCTGTCATGGCCATAGTTTCTGAAGTAGTGCAGCTGGAGGATATCAATTCAGCTGACATTGAGTTTGTGGAGTTCATGAGCGATGAGAATCTCAACATCGTGGTGATTGTGGTTGAACTCTCGGGTGGTGAAAAATCTAATTTGGTCAACAAAAGCCCATTTGTTTAAATTGGGATTTGAACTTATAGCAGAAAACAACATAATAAGTCCAGCCTCCACTAACCACTACGTTCCTCCAGCGATACAAACAGGGGGAATACTGAAGCGGGGAGAAAAGGGAGAAACTGCAAAAATTAACACATGTCACTGTAAATGCTCCCAGGAACAACTGTAACTAGATTTTACCCATTCAGAGGAACAGATTTCCTTGCTGAGTTGGAACACCAGAGGGTATACTCACCTTCTTAATAATGATCCAAACCAGCTTGGAATGCATGACTTAATTCTTTTACAAGAGACCTGGCTCATAGATCGTCCAGTTTGGAATGGCTTTGATATTCACATCAACCCCGCTTACAGACCCTCCTCTGGTAGACCATGTTCTGGTCTACTTACAGCCATAAAAATCCGAAAGGGAGTGTCGTCGGAATTATGGGCCTGTCCAAATAAACACATGCTTCTGGTAAAGGTTAGGGTTGAGGGAATAGAGTATGCTGTCCTCAATGTATATTGAAATGCTGCTGCTATAGGTGACAATGTATTTTTTGATGATGTCATAATGTTACTTGATTTGATTGCCCTAGATAAGTCAGTCTCTCACCTGATACTCGCTGGAGACCTAAACATCAATCTCTTTAGTAATAAAAACGTATCAGGTGGAGGTAGAACATATAGATGGCGTATGTTCACCAAATCTCGTGACCTGCACATGCTTAATGGTATGTTCAAAGAAGACACACCCCCAAGGGCAACATGGCATAATGGTCAAATGGAATCAGCCATTGATTATATCTTTGTGAGTGATTCCTTGCTCCCGATGATTAAGATTTTTGAGATTGTTGATGCTAAACAAAGTGATCAAAACATCTTAGCAATGAAAGGGTGGCAGAAAGATCTTAGAAAAATCGATCACATTGGTCAATCTCAAGGCTCGTTAATTGTGAATTCGGGGTTTAATAGACTCTGATGGTCGGAGGATGCTTTATACCAATTTAACCAATACTTGGTAAAATCAATCTATCAAAATCCCACTGACGTGAATAATATGGGCATGCAGTATAGCAATACAATGCAACTCTTTCAGAACCCAAGATTGAATACACAACTAAAATCTAAACATCGGTACACTTTTGACTTGGCCATGAAATTAAGGAAAACCGAAAACGCGCTGAATTGAGGCAAGCTTATAGGCATCCCCCGGACATCAGAGCCCTACTTGTAAGGAAAATCAAGTTGAAGTATAAAAGTAACTGTGCAAAGATATATCAACAAGATGGCACAGTTATGCTGAGTACGGTTTATAGTCATAATGTCGAAAAAAAATGTCGACAAACAAAAATGTCGAAAAAAAATGTAGAAAAAAATGTCGACATCCTATACAT
The DNA here is from genome assembly GCF_040938575.1 of Ambystoma mexicanum. Lineage (NCBI taxonomy): Eukaryota > Metazoa > Chordata > Amphibia > Caudata > Ambystomatidae > Ambystoma > Ambystoma mexicanum. The sequence goes on along the minus strand of NC_090941.1, from coordinate 136,571,851 downwards.
ATAATGTAAAAAGTCATTTTTTAGAAAAAAAAATGTCGACAAAAAAAGTCAATTAGAACTATCAACACCTCACCCAACACCCCCTGCCACCCCCCCACCACCCTCTCACCCCTCATACTCAACACATTCTAATTCTATATTTATTTATTTATTTATTTTTTCAATAAATAAATAAACAAAAAGAGTATCATTTACTATGGGGGGTCCCCCCCAACCCCCCTCACCCAACACCCCCCTGTCACCCCCCCACCACCCTCTCACCCCTCATTCTCAACACATAGTAATTATTTATTTATTTATTTATTCAATAATTAAATAAATAAAAAGAGTATCATTTACTATGGGGGTGTCCCCCCCAACCAGCCTCACACAACACCCCCTGCCACCCCCCCACACCCCCCACCACCCTCTCACCCCTCATACCCAACACATTTTAGTTATATATATATTTATTTATTTATTTCTACAATAAAATAGAAAATTTCGAAAAAATGTTGAAAAAATGTCGACATTATTGTTTGTCGACATTATTTTTTCGACATTTATTTTTCGAAATTTTGACTGTCGACATTTTTAGTGTCGAAAATATGACTGACCACCGCTGAGTACATTAGCAACTAAGAATACCGCAAAAATGTGGTCTATAATTAATTGTGCTACGAGGTCTTCACAAATTGCGGTTCAATCAAATGCAGTGTCTGAACAAACTTGGGTACAGCATTTTTCTGACCTATACTCAGTCCCACAAGGTGCTACACCATTTGATGCTTCTACTTTGAATGGCCAATTTAACCTTGAGTTTGATCATGAAGAAATACTGTCATTAATTAAAACAACATCCAATTCTAAAGCAGCTGGACCTGATGGTCTCTCAAATTATGCCCTAAAACTGCACCCTGAGTTGTGGGCATCGATATTGCATTCTATTTTTTCAGCAATTAACGCAGCCCAAGCAATCCCAAAAACATGGACGCATTCCATCACTGTTCCGATATTCAGGAAGGGTGATTGGCAAGTGCCTAGTAGCTATCGTCCGATCTCCCTTCTTGATGTTCCAGGAAAAAATGTTGGTAGATTGCTTTTAAAGAAATGTAATGCATGGACCATTCAGGAACAAGTAAGAGACAGTTACCAATCTGGCTTTGTCTCTGGTTTGGGCACAATCCCAAACATAATGTGCCTAAATTTGATTAAAATGCATTATGCTGCTAGAGGGCAGTCACTTTACCTGGCATTTATCGACTTTCGGCAGCGTTCGATTCTATAGATCAGGCTCTGGTCCATAAGAAACTTAATAGGTATAACTGTCCAAATTCCCTACTAATTTTGTTGATGCTATAACATTCAAACACCACAATGCAGGTACGCCTAACGTTTGAAGGTATATTATCTGGAGCTATCGCGACTATGAGAGGATTGAAACAGAGGTGCCCGCTGGCCTCAAGTTTATTCAATTTTTTCATTTTTGACATGGGAGACATCATTACCACCATCTGTTGTGATCCTCCAAAACTGGGTAATGACAAAGTCAGCTATCTTCTTTATGCGGATGATGTAATACTGTTGTCCCAAACACCATATGGCCTACAGCAAATGCTAAACAGGCTGAATCAGTACACCATAGTCAACCATTTACAAATAAACCCAACCAAATCACAAGTATTAGTTTGTCATAACACTCTCAAGCGTAAGAACAAGAGCTACGCTTGGACAATTCAGGGCAAGCCACTTGTAGTGGTGGAACAATACAAATATTTAGGTTTCACCTTCGCTAACTCTATTACACCAAAGATTGAGACTTGGGAATTATGAAACAAATTACAAACTTTGACCTCTCAGACTAGGATTCTTGCTGCTGGATTTGGTAAATTTTCATTTAAGCATATAATATCCTTTTATTAAATGAAGGTAGTCCCAATACTACTATATGGAGTTGAAGCAGGAAATCCACTAAATTGATTATATTGGGACAGAATAGAGGCCAAATATTGGAGACAAGTGCTACAACTACCTAACTGCACTCCACTCCCTATGATACGTTTTGAGATAGGCTCACTATCTCTGTATTCGCAGGTCTTGTGGAAAATGTGTGCCCTACTGCGGAAGTGTCTGTTAGGCCTGAATGCAGCGAACATATTGGGTATAGTAGCACAGTAGCTGCTTCTAAATGCAACTGGTCTTCCCAGTAAGTGGTGTACACTACTATATAATGAAATGGCTGAGGCGGCGGTAAGTATTGAGATATTGGTGTCCAATCCAATTCTAGCAAAAAAGAAAATCTTTGAATGTGACTGGACTAAGAATTTAGCAGCTTGTCAGACATATAAGGAATTTGACAGCGCAGTCTTTGGGTCAAAATGAGTCTTGGCTGAATATTTAAATAAATGCCCCTCACCTCATATACGACGGCAATATATGAAATTCAGATTCAACTTGTGGCACACTCGCAAAGTGTTACAGAGGAGAAATCTAATTGCCTCAAATGAAAATTACTGCCGATATTGTCTAGACCAACAACAAATAGAAATTCTCCAACACCTGATTGTTGCATGCCCTTGTTTAAAGTGGCTCTGTATGAAATTATTTCAAAATGTTCTGGCACTATTCTCTGAGTTGGATGAGAGCATGCTTTGAAAACTAGTTTTTACAAGCCCAAGACTGGCTGTAAAGGCTGCGATTGTGCACTTTCTGGAAGTCACCGTCCCTGAATTTGTATGTACATAAAAGAATATATTGCGTAGGAGAGAAAATATGTTCAGGAAAGAGAGATGCAATTGCAGTAGATGGTACTTATCCATTTTCATAATAATGTTTTATTTCAGTTATTTTAATAGTCACCAACAGATGTTGAGGTCACATGATTAATTGATGATTTAGTGATGTCACTACTTGTGTTGTTCTCTATGTCTTGTTTCTGTCAAAGGAAAAATGTAATTACAGTGTAAGTTCATAATTTTTGTATAATGTCACATGTTGTTTTTGGTTGTGTAAAACATGTCAAAGATTTGAAAGTTGTTTTTAGCAACTAACCAAATAATACATTTAAAAAAAGAGATATTGGTTAGAAGAAAACATATTTTAAACTGATCATCAATTCTAGTTCGGCACAAACCGAGTTTGTTGTGGATAATGCGGACACTTATGACATTGTGGGGCATCACATATCTCTGGTGGTGGAACAAACAATGTTAAAAAAAGATTGTTAGGAACAAGAATATTCACACTTTCCTTCCTGCCCCTGTCGTGAGGGCTGTTTAGAATGATAATCATTTTGACACCAAAACTGACAGTCATTAGTGCAATGCATGTATTTTTGATGAATTCTCTTTTTGCTCTAATGGGAGATGCATCAGGTCCCTTAATAAATTCTCCCCACAAAGCTAGGAAAAACAAATGTAATCACAGAAACAATGTGATGTGGGGCCTGCATCTATCAACACCATCAACAGGAATACATCTGTCTGCTTGAGGGGCATGGCTACCTTGAGCCAAAATCTAGGAAGATTATGAGAATGCAGTCTATTTTGTCCAACTAGCCAATATTGTCTACATAGATCGTACAATCATACATCTACGTCCTTTGATGTTTCAATAGCACACTATTAAGTCTGATGACATACTTACTCATTGTACGCCCAGTGTCTTCTTTCCTCAGACTCTATGCTGAAATATGCATACAGATCTTTGTAAGTTGGGGTATGATTGTTACGAAATGAATGTGCCCTTGCATTTGGGAATGTCTTGTAGACCTTCTAAATCAACATTACTCTAAGGCCCTTACCTATTCACCAAAGACCACATTTTTATAGAGATTAAGGAGGATGGTATCAGAGCTGCATGGTTAGAGTCACATTGGGGAAGGGGGTTGTAACAAACTTAATAATGGTCACTCAGGCCGGTAATGGTTACCTTCTATATTGCAACTGAAAGCTATCAATAGATCCTGACACGCGGATCTCTCTTTTGTCATGGAACACTTGTAGATACACCCCTTATAGGCAGGAGGGAGACCAATGGGATCAAATTGAAGAGTTTAGTGTTATTAGATTCCGGAAACCTGGTCAGTTGACCCTAACCACTTCAATGGGTTGAACACTATTCAGAGAGCAGCCACTAAGGGAAGGATTGGGTTACCTAAGGGTGGCTTACTTATTAGCTTAATACATGTCTATTCCATTGATGAAGTGAAGGCTATTTCTGAAAATGTAGTAGCTGGGATATTTAGTGGTGGTAATCTGCTAGTCCTTTACAAGGCAATTGTGATCATCAACATATATTATCCTCGAGGTTACAAAGAACCCTTGGAGATCAGAAAGATGGCTGACAGACTTATAAAAGAGTATCTTATACATGTATCCATCCCCTGTATAATTACAATTAAAGCCAGATTATCTGCCGAAGTTCCACAAATGGGCTCTGATATAAGAGACAACATGAAATACATCAAAAGCTATGCTAAAACAGAAGATCTCAGACACTACGAGACATGACTGGAATGAACTACTGAATCCATTCAGCCTGTTGTTTTTAAATGACCGTTGTCTAGACAATATCGCTGGTGAATAGTCAAGCGTTACTGGCAAGGCTGCTTCCCTGTTAGACTACATCTTTGTGCATTATAACTTAATACAGTACTTTACCAAAATGGTTATTGAACCAAGGGATGAAAGTGACCATTACCCACTTATTGAGAGATGGAAGGCTGCAGAGCTACTCCTAGACTGTGACAGCACTGGAGTTGTTAATATCAAAACTAGGACCGATGGGATTTGGAAAAGGCCAATTTGAAGGTACTAACTCTGGGATATGTATTGGTCACTGGCTATTGCCTGGGAAGGCCACCAGTATTCTCTGGGGATATGATCAGAGGATGCTAGCAGATGAGGTTAATCGGCTAATGCACCTCTTAAACAAATATGAAACATGTATCTGCCTTGTGTCTAAAAGTATTGTATGGGATAGACTCTGTGACAAAAAAAAGATTATGAATAAACATAACCAACATCCTTTCACCTTGGAGATGAGCCTAGCTAATCGAAATCTAATGAAGGATTTTCAAGTGATTATAAATATTAACATATCTACTCAAATGCAAGTAGCAGCTTGCAAGAGAAGCCTTATATCAGAAATTAATTGAGCAGTGGCAAACATTAATGGAGACTTTTAAGATAAATAACCCTCAAACATTTTAGAAGTTTGTCAATGGACAAAACACAGGCACCAGAACCAATTGTGGTGTTTCTAAAAAAAATGAGATCATTACATTATTGGTACGATTGGAGTAAAACCCCTCGACCACTACTTTCCAAAAGACATACAAGGCTGTAGGTGGGCCTATGATTATGAAGCTGATGTTGTAATTACCACTATTAACAACCTCAAAGATGCCAAGGCCACAGAACTGACAGAATCTGCAATTCTCTATGAAATCCATTGCAGTGGGTAACACTCTTCATAATTTATTTAAAATCAGCTTTATTGATGCCATACCTACTGGTTGAGGCAAAATCATTATTGTCCCTGTCTACAAGCCTGGGCCTCAATTGAAACTTAAATTGCGTAGATTTCTAGCTATGTAAGATGCTCTGGCCAAGATGTGTGCCTGTTTCCTACTGAAAGAGCTCCTTGAAAGGCTAGAGCACAATAACATCTTGCTATAAATTTGGACTGGGTTCAGGAAAGGCTCCTCTACGTTAACCAATATCACAGCACTTCTCACTATGATAGAGGTAGCCTAGCGCACATACAAAAATGCTGTGTACATTCTGTTCACTGACTTCAGCGCAGCCTTTGTAACTGTTTTCCATAATCTATTATAGCAGATACTGCATAGATGTGGCTTCCCCGGTGGCCTACTGAAAATGCTTATGGTCCTCTATAAAAATACCTTGGCGACAGTGAGAATTTGGCAACCTGGTAAGCTGAATAACTTCATACCAACTTATTTGGGCCTGAGGTAGGGCTCTGCTTTGGCCCCTACATTGTTCAACCTATACTTGGCAGACTTTTCTTCTGAATTTTATTCAGATGAAGTATTACCAAACATGGACAACATACATTTTAAACGACTGGTGTATGTCGATTATTTGATCCTGCTAGATTATGGTCCTAGGGAAATACAATAGCCCTCACTTGGTCTACATGCTCAGAAGAATTGACTTAATATTAACACAAATAAGGCTAAGAAAATGTCCCTTCTTCCCAAACATAGTCAGATTGGCTGCAAATAGACCTGGAGGTTGAATGAACAGGTAGCTGAGGTTGTTGCGGATTACAATTACCCAGGGGTTGTTGTCTATCATAGACATAACTGGTTCCACCAAATGGAGAATGTTCCGTCGACTGTGCAACAACATGTTGGGGGAATTAGAAATTTTGCTGCTCAACATAGTGGTTACTTGGTTGACACCTTAAAAGGCATCAATAGGACAAACGTTATATCAGTAAAGTATAATGGTTTTGAATTATGGGAAGCCTGGCTTAATGATGAAATCGAACAAACTATAAAGTTATTGTTTAAGGTCGATAACTGGCCTTCTGACTAACTTACATGTGGAACATTTGCGGGGCTGAGATAGCAATCTTTTCAGCAAAATATGTCAATGCTCCCCCATAGATTGATGTACCATATTGCGAAGGGATATTAAACTAAGAGTATTTCCTATAAGGGGATAACTGTTGTCTAGTTGAAGATGGATAAATTGGCATGATGCATGCACATCAGTGTTGATCCGTTTTGGATATCAGCCTCCAATTTTAAGACACATAGAAAAAATGTATTAGAGAACTTGACTGGGAACAAAATATGTCTGATTTAGCCACTAATAGTAACTATTTACCTTAAGTATCAAAGATGGATCAGGTAACCAGAAATCTAGCTAATTTCCTAATAACAAAATCCAGCAAGATTACATGCAGTTTAAGTTTAATATTGTACAAACTCAGGAGATTATGGGGGCTTAGGCAAAAAACAACAGAACAACTAGGATATGACGTGTTTTCCATACTCATTATTTTGAAAGTACAATATTTTCTAGCCTATGGCAAACAGGAAATTTGGTTAAGTTTTAAAGACCATATCTGATCTCTATATGGAGAGAAATCATATTTCCCTAATTTATCATGTTACACATTTTTGGTATGAAATTAAGTCATTGGTGGATGATCTGTACTTCTGATTTTGGGCACAATATATAGCTCCTTCTTTGTGATTATGCTTATGTCTCAAACTCTTTGCTTCTTTGTTTTTTCTTATGAAATTTGCGAACAGTATTTATGATTACTTTTTTATTTGTTTTAACTTTTATCATATTCTTGATTGTATGAAAAGTCAGGGATGCTTATCTGTCTTATGCTAAAAGAAAATATCAGTTGTCATGCATCTCATAGGGGAACTCACCCCCGGAAGTAATTACTGCAGTTTCTGGCTTTGAGGAAGACACATGTAGAGGAGCAGCTGCAAGCCTCTGCAGGAAACCCTGCCCCCCTTCCTCCCATATTTGGAGACCTGAGATTGTGGTTGTTTGACACCAGCAGTTGTGCCAATACCGCAGCGTCTGTTTGAAAGAAGGTACCCATTGAGACAACCCTACTGAATGTATCCCCGACGTGATGACAACCTAAGGGAGGAACTCCCAGAAGTAATATGAGAAAGAGCAAAGAAAAGAAGTTAGGGACGTCACAAAAGAGTATGTACAACATGCTAAAATAGTGGCTGAAGAAGATCTATAGATCCTGGAGAGACTAATGACGAAGTAAAGAATTAAGTGAATTTTTAAATACGAAAAAGAAGATTACATGTGCACAAAGTGCTGCACAAAATCAACCATTCATTAATTGTACAGATGCTGAAACGCAAGGTAGACTAAGTCATCATAGAAGCTGGCTATATGTAGTGAATAGAGTGGAGGTCGAAGCTGCCATTGTATAGAAGCTGGACATTTATATCATGAATTTAGTAAACCATGACCCATGAAGCGGGAATGGAAAACTATGTCGCAGCAAGAATAAGCAGAATCGTGGAGCTGCATGGCGAGGTTGTCTGGCCTGGAGTCAAGACTGAAGCAGCCATGGTCAGCCATCTATCCTGGAAAGTAGCAAATGTGCAAAGGATGCATCATCCCCTGTTAAGGTGCAAAGAAAGAACACCAAGTGTGCCAAGTTTAATTCATTTAGAACATTTAAAACCTGCAAAAGGGACCAAATCATGGCCTCCTGTCATGTGAGCCAAGGATGAAAATAGAGTTCAAACTTGGAGTCCCAGAACACAATAATGAGTACTCTCACGTATTCTAAAGACAACAATACTTTGCAAGGCCAAGTTCAAAGACAATTTTCATGGCAGAAGGTATGGGCGATGAGAGAGGCTGGGCTAATTGGGTCCTTGCAACTGGGTCTGAGCTTACGTGCTAATAAGTGAACTGAATGTTCCAGACATGGCACAAGCGTACCAACTAATTATATATACTATGCTATATAATGAAGGGCCTTATAGTTTGAAACCCAATGAGAAACTGTGTATCTAATGTTTCTGAAGATGACATGTTTTAGAGGTAGGCACATGTTGTTCACCTGATAGTGGACAGCCAATCACAATCCTAGTTCCTATAGAAAGTATACTTAGATGTTCCCCTTAAGCCAATCCCGAACCTTGGTAAGTTTTTCATTATTGCACATAGTATGATGGCCTCTCTGATGTATTTTTTATATATAAACTATGTTTTGTGAAAAGATCGCTGAGAGAACCTGAGCGTATGCCCGTTGATGTTCGTTGTAAACTGCCTGTTTTAGATCATTGCTAATAAAACAGTACTTTGCCATCTTCCTGTGTTGGTTTGGTTATTTGGTCTTGGAGTTATTCTGTGTGATCCCATCCATTATATATGCAATTCCTAAAGGGCCCTAAGCTCACGTGGTAGCTGTGCGGATGCTTTAAAGACAAAACTAGTTCTGCTCCAGATTTTTGGACATTCTGGCATCCTCCGCCATTAGCTGGAAAATCGCAGTTTCCTGTGGAGAACAGCCGAATAGAAATAAACTTGCAAGAAGAACCAAGACAGTGGGCAGATCTCCCTTTGAAGAAATCCCTGCTCGGTTTCCACGGGTGCTCTGTGGACGGAAGGCAAAGTGGTCGGATAGGAGGAAGAGTCGATACCAAAGGCCTCAAGTCGATTAACGAATGGTGAGTAGACTAAAATGGCAAATAAAGGGATGTGATTGTGTTACTTTTGAGTAATGGGAAATAATTGTAGAGATAAGAGAGACCGCCTAAGAGTCCTAATTCAAGGGAATTAGGAGACATTTCAAACTCCAACGGGAGTAGAGAGATATAACAAATGCACAGGTCAGGACCATGTAAGTTGATGTCTCAAACCCTGTACAGGGTAAAAAGTAAAGGCGAGAGAAGAAGTACCCTGTATTTATAAATAAGAAATAAATAAGTGGGAAGGTGATCACAGTGTTTATAATGTGTAAATGTCTGACTAGTCTAAATGTTTTTTGTTAAATAAAGTATCAAGGAGCGATAGAAATTGTGAAGAGTTGAAAAAGTAACAGTGATTAAAGATAAAAGGTATTAATATCGCCACATATATGGTCGCCGTAAATAATATTGCCGCAAAAATGTCGTGGTGATATTATTTGGGTGACCATATATGTGGCGATAGGGGCAAAAAAATAAAATATTTTTTAAAAAATAAAAAAAATAAAATAAAAAAATGTGGGGGGTGCGGGGGTGTCCCCCGCATGTTCCATGCAATATTGTCGCCACAAAAACGACCACTTTTCGGCGATATTTTTGTATGGTGATATTTTTGTGGCAACATTATTACATGGAACCATAAAATGTAGTTAAACGATTGGCGCCAATTAAAAGAATAGATAGGGCATTGAAATAAGAGGATTGAGCAGCGACTGATGGTGCTTATGTTTTGATGGTTTATTTAACGATCTGGTAAGTATTGACAGTCATTTGAGAATTGTCATTATGGGGGATACTCCTCTCATGCACATATGCAAGACACTGCCATAACATGTGTCCAAGCTCAAACAGTACAGTGCAGAATGGGTAAAGGGCACCGCAGATAAAATGTTCATGCCATGGCCACAAGGGGGATCATTGTTAAAAGTGGCATTGCAACATATGACCACATACTTGCATGCCACATACACAGTGAATAAATTAGAGAAAAGATTTGCAATTTTAGAACTTTGGAAGATGTATCAAGAGGAAAGAGAAGACCCGCCACCTGAGGAGTGGATTGGATGCTTAATCAGCATAAGGAGGAAGGCGTGGAGCCCTCAGCTCCCCTTACCTTGCCTGAAGCAAAGAGTGTTGCTACGGAAGAGATAGGAGTATATCCTTTAAAGGAATTACGAGCAGTGACGGGGTATAGTAATCCAATATATGAACCCTCTGCTTAGAGTAGTGACAATAGTACGGAAGAGAATAAAAGAAAGGAAGATATTTATAAGTTCATATAAGACAAGGAAGAAAAAAGTGAGCGGTCAAATTTGTCGACAAAAATAGACAGGGAGATTAAGAGACAGAAAGGAGAAAAGGATAAGGCTGATGAGGTAGCACTCTTCTCATATAAAACAAATGGATGGGAGGACAGATATTACTCAAGATAGATGGGAAAAGTATCGGGGAAGTTAGGCAAAGAAAAGATAAGGATGAACAAGAAAGGAAGGATAATTAACGAGAGAAGAGATTGAAAGAGGATAAGCAGAGATGGAAAAGTAGGGAGCGACAAGAACAGATATATCAGGAGGAGCAAGAGAAAATTAAAGCATGGGCAGAAGAACAGAGATAGTACGACAATAGACAAAGAGTGATAGAAGAAAGGGACAGAAAGGAAAGAAAGATAGAAGAGGAAGAAACACAAATATTAAGGAACAGAAGATTACATAGATGAAGGGAAGAAGAGGAAAGAAGGGAAGGAGTAAGGAGTGAAGAACGAAGACAAGAGGAAGAAAGAGTTAGTAGGGATGCAAGAAAGCAAAGGAAAGTAGATGAAGACATAGAGTGAAAGAGGAGACAGCGAAGTTCAGATACTAGTCTTACTCATAAATAACAAATGAGGCTGAGCTGAGAAATATGATGTGATAGAGTAGAAGAGATTCTCCTGATAAAGGAAGCAATGCCAGCAGCATCTAGAGTAGTGCTAGAAGAAGAAAGATATGATGCGGAACACATTGGAGAAAGGATTGATAAGGTCTTTCAACAGTTCAGACGAGGTAGTGATTATGGAACTCGAGTGAATGATGATCGATCCCCAATGCCTCAATCACAAAGTGAGGAGAGAAACCTGTTCAGTGATGAACATCGGGCATTGTCTTTGAGCAGACTGAACTTAGACAAGGGTGAGGGGATGAAAGTCACACTAGTTGGGCCCTAGACATGTCATAGGCTAATAGTGGGATCCGATTATGGGATGGGGTTCACGCAGTTTCCCTTGTTATAAAAAAGGGCGAGCAAGACCACAATTCATTCCATGGCCACAGATGGATAAGATAACTTAAAATGCAAACTCCCTAGTTTGACTTTGGGGGCTGGGAAATGGATATACGAATTAGAGAAAATAACAGGAGGAAATACGCTGGCCATAGGGGACATAAAAGGTCTCCTGGCAGCCATTCTTGGAGAGAGGGCTGATGACATATGGAGGTGAGCGGGATATTCAAGTGTGACTACACAAAACACAGTGCATGATGGAGCATGGTTTAATACTTGTAGAGCAGACGTTTGGGGGGCTCTCATGGTACAATATCCTGACACATCGGATATGGGTGCAAATATGACACGCAAAATGAAAGAAGATGAAGACCCTATTGCTTATATTCAGGATATTCAGGAGCAATGGCAACTTGAAACTCTCGAGCCGTGGGAAAAGACAGTGGCATTATTTTATCATATTTAATGTCAGGGGTTGCCTGAGCCAGTACAGGGGAAGATTAAAAAAACAAGTGGGGGTGGTAGCAAAGCCATGGGCTGTGATGCAGTTGACAATAGTATACCATTGATGGTTATTACAAGAAAGGAACAAGAAGAAAGATGAGAATAGAAAGCTTGAGGTAGCCAAGTTAGTTCAGAAAATGTTGTCAAAATTTGCCATAGAATGGCCGGTATTGACAAGCGGTGAAGGAATGGGAATGCAGGAAACAATGGGTACATCACAGGCAAATAATCTGCACCCGATGGACCAATGTGGGTATGGGTTTACGCCACAAGGCAGAGGTATGGGTTATAGGGGAACAGGAAGCGGATTTCAAAATATCCAAGGTGGGTTTCGAAACACAAAGAATGAGAACTAGAGTGCTCAGGCAGGCAGGATATAACCAAGGAGGGATTAACAGAGGGGTTCCTCCAGTATGTTGGAATTGTGGAATGACAGGGCATACTGCGTGCGTATGTGAGAGTCGAGGGAATGTACAAAATGTCCAGTTTTCCAGAGGGGGGGGGAACATTTCATCCGCCATACAGCACACAACTTAGAGAAGGCTTTGCCCAAGATCAGACATCTTATCAGGCCAAGCACCGAAAATGCAACAGGTGCCATGGCAGAGACAAGTACAAATGAATCCACCTCAGGGGCAGTCACAACAAGCCCCTATGCAGACACAGCAGTATGTGAATACAGGACAAATATTAACACCTAGAATAGGAGGTGTCACTGTGATAGGAGGAAATCCTTTCACAGGGACAGGAATGAGCTTGTAATCACAATAGGACAGCTCACAGGGTGCCATGATGTATTCACTACTATCTGTGACAGCAGACCCCAAGAGGAACAACGGGTCGATGTGACTATAGGAGGCAAATCTTTATCTTTTCTTGTAGACACTGGAGCAACTTGCTCATGCATACAGGAGGGAAAGTACCCAATGTCAGGTATTGCCATGAATGCTCAGTGGTTTTCTGGAGCTACAAGTCGAGTTCCTTTTACTGATGAATTACCGGTCGCCATAGGGGAATGTGACATATCTGTTCCTTTGTTATATTCATGACAGACACCAGTTTACATTTAGGAAGAGATTTAATGACGAAACTAAATATGATAATTCCATTTACTGATCAAGGAATAGTGTGCTCCACACCAGAAATACATTATTTTAACGTGGGAGGGTTCATACTGGCATTTGAGGATACCTGATAAGTTTTTATTTAGACCACAGATACCTATGGATGAGGAAGGTGGAGAAACTATTTCTATAGAGTTGGAAGCAGCTAAAGTACGAAAAGAAAAGGGGTAGATGAAGAGGGTAGACCATGGAGAAAAGCAATAGCTCTTAAGGAGGGGTACAGACTGACTGACATAACTGATGACAACATGTTCAGGGAAGACCAAAGCGATGATCAAGTGGTGTTTTTCATGAGCATTACATACTGGATAAGGATAGAGAAAAGGGAAGTCCCACAAAGAATGTGATAATGCAACAGCGACCAGCATTTTTTCAGGAGGATCTTGAAAAGGTGCCAAGTGCCCTATGGACCACAGGCCCCTATGATGCAGGTTCATTGAAGGGGATAAGAGAGGTTAAACTAAAGCTTAAGCCAGGAGCAATTTTGCCACAAGCAAAACAGTCCCCTGTGTCTCAAGAAGCTGATGAAGGTATATTTCATACTATTTCAGCACTGACGAATCAGGGGATTCTGGCGCCATCAGAATCATCATGCAATACCGTGGATGGTCGTGGAGATTTATCCAGAATGTGATACCTCTTAACCAGATTTTAGATGCTGAGTTTTCTTTAGTTCCTAATCCTGTGACAATATTGTGACTGTCTCTCAAACACGTTGTTGGAATCTGCTATTTCATAGTCATCTAAAAATTGTCAGATATGTCATATTGAATTTTCTGTATAATTTGGGGCTTAAAGGCAAAGTGAGTACATTAAGTCGCATCTAAGGAGTTCGCCAGAAAGGTTTTAGGTTATACATCTGTTACTTGTATTGTATTTTATATAACTGTTTTTTCTTTTCTCTCTTTTTTTTTAAATTATGAATATGTATGTTTTAATTCACAGCTGATCATGTAATATTCTGTATATGTATATGTATATGATTTGTATTTTCATTTTCTTATCCTTAAACATGTTATGTAGATTTTATGTTGAAAAAAATCAAGTTTTACTTGATTATATCAACCTTCAATAAAACATTTCTTTTTAAAGTAGTATCCTAGTAGAAGCTTCATACTTCACAGTGATCAATTTGAAACATGCGTTTTTTTCAATCCTGTTGCACAAGGACTCCCAAGACTTGACTTAATTTACGTTTCACCAAAAAAGACTAAAACACACTCGGCTGCTTCAAGGGTACTGTGATTCTCCATTGTTCTTTAACAGCTTCCTACAGATGGATGTAGGCAATATCAATCTCAAAAGTGCAGTGATATAGTCTGTAGATGACCTATTGATTTGAAGTAAAAAAGAGGATGGGTGTAGACGGGACTCTATCCAACTAATGACTATTTCAGCAGACAAAGGATATAAGGTGAACAAGGAGAAGTTACAGAACTGATAAGAATAGGTGTCCTACGTAGATCAGTTAATTTCGCATGAAGGAAAGAAAGTGACACCTGCGAGAGCTGAAGCAATCATGAAAACACCAAAACCAAACACAGTAAGACAGATGCAACGGTTTCTGGGTTTGTACAGTTATATTAGAGCATGGGTGATTGATTATAGCACATACACAATGCCGATTTTTCTAGCATTAAAGATAGCACAAGTTGGTAAAACATAACTAGAATGGACTGAAGAAATGGAAGAAGGGTTTGTAAGAAGCAATTCGTACAGCCCCAGTTTTAGGGATTCCCAATTATGCTGAGGAATTTTATGACTGTCATGACAGTCATAAAAGCAGTACTTACACAAAGAACCACATTAGGGTATACACCTTTGGAATATTACAGTGGGATTCTAGACCCAGTTATGAGAGGACACTTCCCTTGCGAACAATCTTTGGCAGCTGCCACATTTGCAATTGAGAAGTCCACAAGTATTGTCATGGGCTGCTCTATGACCCTTTACATGGAACATGCATTGTTTGCCATTTTAGAGAAACCCAAGGGCGTATTTACATCCCAAAGAGCTTTAGCTTATGTAGTAATGATTTCTAACCCAGCTATTAAGATTGTAAGATGTAAAATAGGGAATCCAGCCATGTTCATAGCTGAACCAGTAGAAGAAGGTGATCATGTGCATGACTGTGCTAATTATGTTGAGTTTTATTATGATATACCCCATGTGAAGGAGAATGCTTTAGTGGGAGGGGAGATTCTTTTTATTGATGGTTCTTTGAAAATTGATCAGACTAGTGGGGAAAGGCATTCCAGTGCTGCAGTAGTAAGAGACAGATTACATGGGGAATTCGAGGTAGTGGCGACTGCCAGGCTACCATCTCATTTTTCAGCGCAAGCAGCAGAATTAGTCGAACTTATTGTTGCGCTCGAGAAACATGAAGGGCAGGAAGTGACGCTGTACAGTGACTCCGCCTATGTGCTGTCATGTTGGAAAAAGAGGGGCTATCTCCGCACAGACAGCTCTCCAGAACAAAATGTGTCTTTATTGGATAGACTCATTAAGGCACTACAACTCCCAGTAGAGACAGAGGTTGTGAAATGCGCAGCGCATACTAAACAAACAGATTGTATCTCTTGCAGGAATGAAGCCACAGACGTAGAAGCCAAAAGGGTTGCATAGTTACCAGAAATTTCGAGTTTTGATATTGAGGATTTTAAAGAGAATTCGGCTACAGCCATGTTAGTACAGGAGGGGTTTAATATGCTGTCGATAACCCAATTAATAGAGATTCATGGAAGCGCACCACAGGAAGAGCAAGAACTATGGAAACGAAGGGGGTGTTCTTTACCCCCGATGGAAGCATTATGGCGACAGGACAGCAGTGGAAAGCCAGTGATACCAGTAACTTTATTGAAGGTCGCTCTTGAACAGCTGAATTACTCTGTGCATGTAACTAGAGAACATCTTGCTGCCAATATAGACTGGTTCATTCCTAATTTATTGGAACACATTGCACTATTTATGGTGAATAGCATCATGTGTCAAAGGTTTACTGATCGGAATACACGGAGAACGATTATAGGAGTAATACCTAAACCGAATAATCAGTTTCAGCATTTACATATTGACTATGTCGATATGCTGCAGACTTGTAATGGATATAGATATCTATTAGTGGTGGTGTGTCCCTTCTCTAGGTGGAAAGAGGTGGGTCCGTCTACACACCCTGATGCCACTTGCGTAGTGAAGAATTTAGTGCGCAAACTATTCCCGAGGTGGGGTGTGTGCAAAATACTAAGATCCAATAATGGGCCACATTTTATCAATGAGCTATTTGGACAAATAGGGCTTTTATTAAGTATAAAGCACAAGTTTTCTTCTGCGATCACCCACAAGCAAACTGAATATGTGAGAGACTCAACGGCCTCCTCAAAGAGAGGATTGCCAAGATTAAATTGACTTTGAAAAAGAGATGGCTGTATTGCCTACCCCAGGCCTTATATGCCCTTCGGAATTAGGCAGGGTTGGACCACTACCTCACCCCGCATGAGCTCGTAACAAGGTGTCGAATGAGAATGCCCCTTACACCTCTGTCTAGGATTAGGAGTGATGCCCAGAGTGTAGCTAAAACTTTAGGTGATGTGATACACGATTATTTGACATATATGACTACCAGTATTTCTTTCATTTCTGATGAAGTCAAGCAATGGTAGGGATGGTCTAGGAACACGGATGAAGATAAAATGGCAACCAATCCAAGTTAACTATTACCACCATCTATGTTATATGTTAAGGACTTGATCCTGGTTACAAATTTCACCCAGAAGTGGCATGATCCTCACTTTCAGGGCCCATTCTGTTTTGAGGAAGTGTCCCCTTCGGGTGTTAAAATTTCAGGAAGACAAGCTTGGTTGCATCTGAACAACGTGAAGGTTTATGAAGGTGAGACCACCCCTCCCACCGTTGCTGATCCAGAAGCAAGACAAGAAGAAGAATTTCCACATGTGCAGACCCGATCGATACCTAGGAAGAAGGACGATAAAGCAACGAGTAACTAACCTGTACTTTATTTGGACTGGAATTCAATAGACAATCCATATATATATATATATATATATATATATATATATATATATATATATATATATATATATATATATATATATATATTTTAGCAGGATGTGCAAGGACTAACAGAGAAATTCCAGAGATTGAAAATGAACTTTTAAAAATATTGAAGCAGTTAATGAATGCATTAGAAGTATGTCTAAATGTCAGTTCTTGATCAAAAATTGGAAAAGAGATCAATATCCGGATTCATTTCATGGACAGTATCTATTTTAAAGTGATAAAAATACATGATACATGTCAATAGTGACGTTCTTCGGCTGGTGGTTGCTGTCTTTGTATTCATGCTTTAATCTTACTCTGCTCGTCTTAGAAGAGACATTAACATTCAGACTTTCTTACAAATGTAAAAGAACCCGATGATTGTATTATAAATGATCAATGAAGAAGATGGCATGATCATAGAGAGTGAACAGGTTCAGCAAGCGGAAGCATGGCGCGAGAAATGGTTGCCCAGATTTCTTTGCATAATATATATTTGCATGATTGTTCTAGTTGTCTTTTTGTTCCTTTTTTCACAGTCTCTATCATCTTAATGCTTCTACTGGAGAAAGAGTGCCTATGATTCACCCCACTATGAGTATGAATGATGACACGTTCCTTGATCTCTATGAGTATGTTAGAAGACATAATAGAGATGCCGAGGAAGACAATCAAGGGATAAATACATACCTAGATAATTCAGCTCACCTGGGGAATAACATGTGGGGAAAGAGCATCTGATGAGAGTTGCTATGTCTGCTCTGTCATCCCCTATGCAATGAATACATTAAGGACTTTCGTTTTGAACGAAATTTCAGCACACAATGCGAAACGCCTCAGCCATCTTGCAGCATATACTACTCGAGGACAGTTCCAAGGAAGTTGGGTGACCTTGCAATGGAGATCAAAATGGTTGTTTCCATACCAGGATGACTATGTCAATACCCTACAAATGGAGAAGGAGCCTGGATGGGAAAGTAAATTGCTTGTGTATCCTGCTGTAGGACAGGATGAGGTGATCATTGAAGAAATGAAGAGAATTCATTGTCCTGATGTGACAGAAATAGCAGGATCGCCTGGATGTTGGTAACAAATTCAACTATTGATCTATGGACGAGTGCATACTAAGAAGGGATGGGAAGAAGGAATGATGTCCTGTGCTGCTCATCTGCTGAAACCAGATTATGTACAAGAAGTGCAGCAAGTATATGATGGATGCTTAAAGCCATGGGCCAAGCACTCCAATCTGCTGACATGGGTAGAAGACGAATCAATCCGAGTAGTTGTAATCCTGTTGGTTAATGCATGGAAAGAACCACATAGGATATAACCAAGAATGCAAGACCACAATTGAAGTTCCCAGAATGAGAGAAGGGACAGCTGTCCTTATTGATCGATATTGGGCGTGTGGATCTATATCCGATATGAAGTTGCCCAAGGATTGGGGTGGAGTGTGTTCCCTGGTGCTCATCCATGTTCCAGCATTAGTGATTCCTCAGAGCAACCCAAACATTGGTGAATTTCCGAAGGTGGATGACCGTTTGAGAAAAAGAAGATCACTTGAACTCATACAGATGAAAAGAAAACATTATTTCTCAGCTAAATCAATAACAGCGTATGAAACTATTTGTGAAGAGCAGACGTTGTTCAGTAACACTGCTATGATAATGACTGTTACATTCATGCCTGGAGTTCAGAACGTGATGAACGCCAAATGGTTGCAAATCACCAGATGGGAGCTTCTGCAGACAATCAATGCTACCATAAAGGGATTCAATGCCATGAAAGAAGAGCTGAGGGCCATACACACTACATCTCACACTTCAGAAGGAATTTCATCAAACATATCAACTCTAACAACTTGCAATTCACCGCTAGATACCTATATCTGTTGCGTTAGCATATCTGGACTGTATATATGTATTATTAGAATTATACCACAAATGTAGATAACTATATTAACAATGTATATAACTTATCATATCGTTTTGATATTAGTGCCATAAACCACTTGTTATATCTGCACTAGTGGAAAGTATGTATAACGTGTATCTCTGCATTATTGTAAACTATGGAACTTTGTAAATTCTGTAACATTGTAAGCTTTGCATATTCTTTCTGTTGCGCTCAGTTACCCTTGGGTCTGGCGCGCATTACAAATAAATAAACAAACAAACAAACATACAATTGATGATCCTCCAGAATAGGTATGTCCTTGATATGATCACAGCGATGGAAGGAGGAGTTTGCACCAAAATCGGGCCATCATGTTTCACATTCATACCTTCTCACGACGGCCAGAATGGGACCTTGACAGAGCCCATAATGATGATGACAGACCTGCATACCAAGATGGAAGACGAGACAGATGACATTGAAGAAGACAGTTGGTATACCTCCTTGCTTTCATGGATTCCTCAGTGGTTGGCAAATTTATTTGAGGTTCTTGGAGTAATACTGGTGCTAGTCATGTTTGGATTCTGTTTAGTCAGGGTGGTGATTGCCCAAAGCAAGGAAACTGCAAAGAAGGTGGTAGGAATGAAGATCATGATTGATGTAAAAAATGAACCAAATGCCAAGGAGCTGACTGATGACGCTGTCAGAAAATACATAGAGGCCAGCATCATGGTACCTGAGGGAATGAAGTGTCTATATCCAAAGAAACATAAGAACTATTTGGGACGATGGGTATATTGTACCCTGAATGGAAAATGTAACTTGTTTAGAGTAGATTAACATATCAAAACAACAGGCACCCTGAGGGGGGTGATGAAGATATGGACACTGAAGAAACACCTCTTCAAGAAAAAATACCAAGATGTACAAAAACTTGAGGAGGTGGTTGAGGACTCGACAAGAGGGGGGAATGTACAGGAGCAGCTGAATGCCTTTGAAGGAAACACTGCCCCTCTTCCTCCCATATGTTGGAGAATTGAGATTGTGCCATGTCTGACACCAGCAATTGTGCCAATACTGCAGTGTGTGTTCCAAGAAGATATCCATTGAGGCAACCCTACCAAATGCATCCCCGAAGTGATGACAACGTAAGGGAGGAACTCCCTGAAGGAATATGAGAAGGTGCAAAGAAAAGAAGTTAGTAACATCACAAAAGAGTATGTACGACGTCCAGAGATACTGGCTGAAGAAGATGTGTAGATCCTGAAGAGACTAATGGCTAAGTAAAGAATCAAGTGAACTTTTAAATACTAACAAATGAGATGAAACGTACACGAATTGCTGCAGAAAATCAACCATTCAATAAATATACAGATGCTGAAACGCAAGTTAGACTAAGTCATCATAGAAGCTGGTTATACATAGTGAATAGAATGCAGGCAAAGCCGACATTTTATAGAAGCTGGACATCGGTATCATGAATTTAGTAAACCAGGACCCATGAAGTGAGAATTGAAAACAGTTGCAGCAAGAATAAGCAGAATCGTGGAGTTGCATGGCGAGGTTGTCTGGCCTGGAGTCAAGACTGAAGCAGCCATGGTCAGCTATCTATTCTGGAAAGGAGTGAACATGCAAAGGATGAATCATCCCTTGTTAAGGAGCATTGAAAGAACACCAAGAGTGCCAATTTTAATTCTTTTAGAGCATTTAAAACCTGCAAAATGGACCAAATCGTGGTCTCCTGTCACGTGTGACAAGGATGAAAATAGAGTTCGGACTTGAAGTTCCAGAACACGATAGTGAGTGCTCTCATTCCCATGTATTCTACAGACAAGGATACTTTGCAAGGTCAAGTTCAAAGACAATCTCCATGGCAGAAGGCATGGGCGATGAGAGATGATGGGCTAATTGGGTGGGGGGGTGTTGTTATGCCCCATCTCCTTGTACTTGGGTCTGAGTTTACATGCTGCTAAGTGAACCGAATGTTGCAGACATGGCACAAGCGTGCCAACCAATTATAGTACACCATATATTGAAGGACCAATGAGAAACTGTGTATCTAATGTTTCTGAAGATTACATGTTTTAGAGGTAGGCATATGTTGTTCACCTGATAGTGGACAGCCAATCACAATCCTAATTCCTATAGAAAGTATACTTAGATGTTCCCTTTAAGTACATCCCGAACCTTGATAGGTAGGTTTTTCATTAGTGCCAGGTAGTATGACGTCATCTCTGATGTATTTTTGATATATAAACTCTGTTTTGTGTACAATGACTGAGAGAACCTGAGCGTATGTACGTTGATGTTCGTTGTAAAATCCTTTTTTTAGATAATTGCTAATAAAACAGTACTTTTCCATCTTCCTGTGTTGGTTCGGTTATTTAGACTTGGAGTTATTCTGTGTGATCCAATCCATTACATATGCACTTCCCTGAAGTGTCCTTAGCTCACACAGAAGTCATCTTGGATTGTGTGGCCATCGTTAGACCTCACAATATAGTGTCCATCTTAGTCTGGGCAGCGACTGTCAGGTGTCTTGACCCACGTTCAAGATATTATGCTACAACATTTGGTGCTGTGGGCTTAGAAAATCCAAGATGGCCGAAAAGCCCACATTTGCACCAGAATCCAGGAAAACCGCGCAGTTTTGCGCACACCAAAATGGTCGCCTGACCTGCCACCCACCAGTGCGAGCGTGATGGGCCAGAAGCGCCATGAGTGAAACGTGGAGCCAAAGGAAGAACAGCAGTGCCTGTTAGCTCAAAAAGCGCTTTGAAATCACATTTGTTTCTCTGAAATGCAAGCTAAAAATGCCTATTCTAAATATTGCAAGATATTCAAAAATCTCACTGAACACCAGCAGACATTTGACAGAATGTAGTCTTGTGTGCATACAAAATCTGGAAAGATGAAGAGCCTAAATCAATGTTTATAGCAAAACTGGCTGAGCCGTGGATGTCAGCAGCTTAAGTGAAATGGGATGTAAAACCACTAAAATTGAAATGTTTAAAATAAATGAGTGACCTACTTTTGAATGGCACATAGGTTGCAACTGTTTAAATGTCATAGTTTTGAACTTAGAATCAGCGTTCTAGCTGCATGTGTAAAAATTGCAAGTTTGATTTGAATGAAGAAAAACTGGGAACAAAAGTGACATTTAGCTGAAGCCTGGTTTAAGGAGATTGAATTCTGCCTGACAACTACCCCCGACAGCAGTGGAAACTTGCCCAGCAACTGCATTCCCCAGACCTGGCCTCCCTTCTGCTGCACCACCAAAAGGAGATCACACCTCTCTGATTGAATCAGAGGAGGGGCACCTGGGACTGCAAAGGAAACAGAACAATGAGCTTTCCTTGGCTCAGGCAAATGTTAAATTAAGGGGGTCGTAAATGGCTTCCTCTTGGAAGAAACTGTGAGGAGCAGTGCATCTGAGAGCCACCTGAGCTGGAGGCGGGGACAGACAGAAATCCCCCCATGTGCTTTGGAACCTAAACCACACCCATTTGGGCCAGAGCATAATTTTAAAAAGATGGATAATTCATAATACGGAAGTGTCAAAATTATATCAATAATATCATTATTCCTGTGATTTTTCTGTGCACATTTTAAGAGGTGTTAGGACTCCGTACGATGTTCTGAGGCCAAACCCCACAATTTATTAATATTGCAGACACTGTGCTTACACTAGAGAATTGAAAACTTATTGTAATGTGCTCAGGGAGGGGGTGTACCTCTGTGTAAATTTTGAGGAAAAACCAATGTTGCACAAGCTACTAAAAAGCGCAAAATGTTGTCATTTCTGAACCCAAACTCGCAGGAACATGGGGCTTGATCAGAGACCTGTCTTAATTCATCCATCATGTGTACATGTATTTTCAACAACTTTTGTATCTGAGAAATATGTATTTGGATCAAAAATAGATTTGTGTGCAAATTGACAAGGGGAGGATCCTCTGACCCATAAACTTACCTCATCACAATGACACTCCATTTCCTTCGCCCAATCAAGGGAGAGAGGAGAACTTGGCCAATGATAAGTTGTGAGGGGCGGGCTTAGTTATGCCCACGCACCCACCTACTTTCTAAAGACATAAAAGGACCCACTGAAATCCAGGCAGGACACATTCACTTTTCACATTCAAACTGATTTCTTGCGAAGCATTTTGCCGGACCAGACAATATCCAGAAGACTCCAGAAACAGAACTTAGAATCCAGACTTCAGAACTTGCAGCAGAGAGGCCTAGTCCAAAAGCTGAATCCTTCTCAGCAGGCCTCAGAATCCAGCCATCTAACCAAACTATTCAACAGCCGGCTGTGCTGTTTGATTCTGGCTAGGACCCTATGCCAGAACCCAGAAAACATTGCTGTATCCAGACCAGACCGCTGTGCAGTGCCAAGAACTTTTGCCAGAACCAGAGATCCAGACCAGCAGAGCAGAGCTGACCCAGATCGCTGTCAGCAGAACCAGTACCAGAGACCGTCCGTGGCGAGAGAACCGCAGCTAAACCTGTTGACCAGATCCGTGACGGAGGCCCATTCCTTCCAAGACTAGGTGTGAGTATCCTGAGAACTGTGCCAGAACCAATCTCTTAGTCTAAAATAATCTGATTCAAACCATTTTAACCTGTCCAGAACTGTATCATAGAAATCGTGTCCATTCTCTGACTTTAAACCTGTAAAAGTGTCATTTTGTCATTCTGAAGTTTACTTTAATTTCGAGAAACTACCTTCACAAAAACGTCTGTATCTTTTGATCCGTATGTGGGAACGAGATTTAACTTTCATTTTAAAGCTAAGAATCTCAAATTTCCAACAAGCCCTATACCGACTTTCTACTCCTTACAGTTTTTCCATAATTGTGCTCGACGCATTCGGAACAAGTGCTGCGAATTGAAAACTAGCTCAAACTTCTTATCCTGTCAAAAATACCTGTCTTTTGCTTTGCATTGCTGAAATCCGTTTTCAACCTAATAATCCCTCATGAATCACTGATAGTGTTGACCTGAACCAATCTTAAGTAGCTGTCACCTACCCTGAATCTCCTATAGGGAATTAAAATCATTTTAGCATATTTTCACTTCTTTGCAAATCACATCTAAAGTATTTTTGCCTGTGTTTTAATATCATCCCTGTCTTCTAAGCTTGCTAGGGGGGAACTGAATTGGTACTGCATTTGATGGTATCCCTGAAAATTGTGTGCTCTTCTTCCATCTCTTTATACTGCATAGGGGGGGAGTGAATTGCCACAAGGGGAAAAGTGACCATATTCTCTCTTGTTGAAACCATATCAGTTTATTATTGCGCTGCATTCATTCCATCACTGTTTTTCCTTGAAACCATAAAAGCATTCTCAGCTACCTTATCCTTTCTATACCAACTCCTAAGTGATTACAAAAGTGTTCTAGTGTAATATTATCCATTGTTGATCACTGTCATATTCATAAGTGTGCGATCAACTATTAATTTATTATAAAAGTGTGATATATATATATCTTGTTTAATTTTCAAATAAATCTTTTAAATTGCAAAACAAACCTACTTCTTGGCTCAGTGAGGTCAGGGGGATTCAAAGAGAGGGGCGTTATACAAGGGTTTATCATCCAGATTATAACTTGTCATAAAAATATATAAATAAGGGCTTCCCTTGGGCATCACAGACCAGGCATTGACTTAGTTGGAGTGCTGAATTGAAGTCCCTTAACACTACTCATTGTTCCACAGTGGTGGTCATCCGGAGGAGGTAAAATGTGCCTTCCACCCACACAAGACCCACAAGAGAACCTGCACAGTTTGTCACCTTGTAAGATCCCACTTCCAAAGACTCACAGCAGTATGCCACTCTTTGAGTTGCATCAGAAGCAATGGCAAAATGCCTGAATATGGTAAGGGAAGTGCACAAATAAGCCTGGTTCCCAAGAATGGCGATAAACCGGTAAATACTGCAAGCATCACCAAAATAAGTCCGTTTTCTCAGGTTCCCCCCTGCCGCTTGGGCAGAAAAAGCTGCCTCTACCACTGGCAGGGAATGGGTTTGACAGTGCTCTTACTTTTTTCCCACTCTGCTCTTCCCTATGAAATGAGGTTATCATGTTTTGGGTGCTTTCGTAGTTGTTTAGGTATTGCTTCAGGTGTCTTTCTGTTGTTTCTCTTGCTGCCAGCAAATTAGATCATGAGAGGCAGTTTGTCCAATATTCTCTTGGGAAAATTCACCAATGATAATTAGTAACCAATTAAAGCATCCTAAAGAATGGTACCTTTGAAGCAGGAGTAGTAAGAATGTATATAAGCAAATGTCAGGAATACAGCCATTGAGATTTGATAACAAAAGAAGACACAGAAAAGAACCCGACATTGAGCATGGAAGCATAGGCAATTTATGAAGGCTCAGTCCAGATCAGAATAGACCAGGGGGAATCCAGTGTCTGAAAACAGAACCACAGCCTAGAAGGCAAGGGAATTGTTTCCTATTTCAAGATAGAGGGGAGAGGTTGTCTAGGGTTGTCTAGGGGAATTTCACTCACAGACAGGTTTTCGCAGAATCCTGCTGTCCTGAGTCCGACTAAAGCAAGTAATAAAATAAGTGCACTGAAGCCCTTAAAGACCGCTCAAAATCTGGAGGTTCAGAAATATGCTGTATGGTACATTTATCTCTGCAGATTACAATGAATACATCAAATTCCTTGGATGATTGCTGAAGCACAGTTCAAAGAGAATTAGCGAGCTGAAGTGTGCAACGGGTTTGTCAGATTAGCAGTGTGGTTACCAGATCCTGTGAAAACCTTAGGCTAATAACAAATGTTTAATGAACACATGTGTGCATAATCTAGAAAATAGCTGAAGGGGGCATACCGTTAGGCAACAAGGATCCCAGTAACCTTTGGGTTGAGACAGAATCCCTTTTTCATTAGTCTCAGAGAACTGCATGCATCCTTTTAAATCCACCCATTTTAACTATCCTGGCTCAAAGCATCAATAGAAGTATGTGTTTACCATACGTCATCACCCCATGCAAAAGTTATTGATGTGGGCTCTCTTTTCTTTTCACCATTTCATAAGCACATGATTTTAGCAATATCCAAAAACCAACTTGCCTTTTCTGTTTAGACATTTTATTGTAAACATATTTTGAATGCTAATCCCTGTACTTGTCTTTTAAAATGAATGAAAATATTTTATGAATATATTAGTCAGAACAATCATTCACAGGTTGACTTAAACCTGGGTGTTTGTTTTCAATAAAGTATGTTAGTTCTATTCTAAATTGTTCATTCATTTTGATTATTGAGACAAGCCGGGCAGACTCTGTTGTTTTTTTTTTTGCATTTATTGTTAGCTTTGATTTGACAATAATGCTTCAGGTGCACTTTCCTTCTATTGTGAATTTACATGAGTCTATATTTGAAATAAAATAAATATCATTACAAAACAGTTTAGTTCTTATTCTAGAGGATGGGAGTGAGATTGCTGTATGTTGTGAAGGCAAGCGTCCCCAGATAGCACGACCCTCCCCGAAATGAGAGGCAAGAATGGATTCTCCCACGAATGGGAATAAGGACCAAGTGCGGGTGAGCTTAAGGGAAGCTTTATCTAATTCAAAATAGGGCATGCAAAGAGCTCTGCAAACTCCGAGAGCGCCCTGTCTGACAATCGCAAAGACAGGCGTTTATATTTACAAAAAAGTGTCATATGCACCTACACACTATAGGGGGCACATGTACATGGGGATTGGGTGGCGTCGGCTAACTATACGTGCAGCTGTGATGCGTCGCTTCGTGGTTGGTGGACACCGCCGGGTGCCAACGTGGGGTGGGCAGGTCAGCTGGGCTCATTCGGGAGGCGCTGTCCGGTCAGGCGTGATCAATGTCATTGATGGACGTCTTCCTTGGCTTTCTGCCCTAAGGGCCAGGCACACCCCATTCATTCAATGCTGCAATGTCAGTTGCCCTGTAAATCCTACAATAGGTTATCCTACAGGTTAATACAACACAGGAGGAATGATCTTTAGGTGGGGTGCTGTGGCGATACATCGGTACAGGGTTGCTGATATCCTGTTGACTAGGTATCATAGGCCATGGGGTCGGGTCTCAGGGCACGGGGGGGTAAACTGTACGAGCTTTGGGTCTCGTTAGAAGTCATGATGGATGCTTTTACACAATGTTAGTGCAATATTAGGTGTCTTCTTTTACAAGCGTCATTAACCTGGGGTGAACTGGTGGGTCGTGGGACCTATGAGGAGACACCTCTGGCCTCTGGTTATGGCCGGATTTTTGCTGCTGGGCTGTAAATAATTCAGGTGGCTGTTCGTGGCTATGTGAGCTGCGGGGGAACCATGAATGCTTGAAGCGGCTCCAGCCGAATTGGGGGAGGTGAGGCGGTGTAGCTCGGGCCTTGCTTTCTCTGGCAGGCTTCAATAGGAAGGGAGGGGAGGCGGCCTTGGATATGCCCGCGATGATAGCATACTCGCAAGCTGCAAATCGTATTGGATTGCATTGACGATGAAGGGATTCGTATAATGTAATAATCTATAATGTATAATGTAAAAATGGCTAAGGGGTTACGCATCTATAGTATTTACATCAGTACATATTCATTTCAGAATTCGTTAACTATATCTACAGTTCCATTAGTCACTATAGGGTAAGTATTTGCAATATTAGCAGTTTTAGCATCACATTGTAAACACGATACGTGAGGTAGCATTAGGGTTGGTGGAGCACGCAGTAGCAACAGACCAATATGGTTGACAGCAGTAATATACATTAAACCTGTACATTTGCACTTGATGGCATTCTATGTATCTCATTTAAGCAATTTACATGAGCTCACAATACTGTTGCGCTTGTGTTCCTTTGCACTCTAGCAGCATCAGGGTAGTCATGGCATAAGGACTTGGTATCACTCACTTTACATTACCCCTAGAGAAGCACATAGTAGGAGGCCAGGGGCCCTGAGTGTGTGCGCATAGTGAGAGGGTTTGAGTGTCGTGACCATGTGGTCATACAATGACACATTCTTTTGTTCGTACAGTGTTCGTAGATTTTTGACACGGAGGTCGTGCAGAAGGGATATCATTGTAATGCAATATATGTATATATGTATATATGTATGAGCAGTTTCTTGGTGTGGGATTAAGACTTTTGTTTCATCGAGGATGGTTTAAAGTTATTTTACAGGCCAGCCCCGCTGCCCGGGTCACGCTGAGGATAATGATGCACTGCGGAACGTGAAAGATACAGTGTTTGCTCTAACACTAGCTCATGTCTGACTGCTCGTGGGAACGGGCTTTTAGTGGATCTGCCAGGGAGCGGAGGCAACAGGGTAGATGAGGACTCTCTGAAGGTGGGGGCCGTGCTGCAGCGCACATGGAGTCATGTCTTAAGATGGCGTTCTGGTTTTCAAAATGGTTCCCAGGGTCTAGCCTAATAAAGTACGTTTGGTCTATGTGTCGGCCAGTGGTCCACCCACCACATGGGCCCTGGTGGCAGGGGGTCCCCTGACGAGTCATAGACATCACAAAGAGGGGACTGCAAGGGAGGGGGATCTCTTTGACCTGTCCTCCCATACATTTCCCCCCTTTCGTTACTTAAGTAACGAATACTGTAACTCTCCCAACCGCTCACATTCTTTTTCATCAGCCACAGCCTCATCCCACACCGGGGTGCCCTTTATGGGCATCCAAGCCCTGCACACCCCCTCAGACTTTTCCCCCTTCTAGCACATTCATCTGGGGTACAAGTTTGATATATACAATCCCTAGTTCCCTCCAAGTCTACCCACACCTCCTCCCATTCCAGTTCCCGGGGCTCTCTAATTGTTGTGTGCCATAATCTATCTACTATATCCCCATTGCGGTATACCGGCACTACCTGGTATTTAGGCCCCGGCTCTTCATCTGTTTGCACTTGAGCTTTCTGCATAACTTGCACTGTTGTGCCTCGAGCATTGCCCATTGTCACCATCATCAATGTACCATTTGGTACCGCGCCTGCACAGCATTGAAGGCCCATCTGGCACACACAAAAAACTAGAAGTAAAAACACTACTGTTGGCATTGGTAGTTTAACAGTCATTCCCAGCCATGATGGGACCCAGGAAAAGAGATTATCGAACCATGTGCTTGCTTCTGCCACCTTCTGTTTTCATTCTTTCTCCTAGGTTGTGCACTGCTGCGATCACGTGGGACAATGTACCATTATCTGCGTCTTCAGAAGGTACGAAAGTGCAGCATGCACTTGCAATTTTTCGGCAAACACCTCCGTCCATTGCTGTTAATAGATCTAGGACATACCTATTTTGCATTGTCATTAGCCGCAGGGCTCTCAACTCTACCTTGATCACGTTGAACCCTTCCTCTGTATCGTTTGCTAACTGGATCAGCTCCCAACGTGTTATTTGGAGCCACTTAGCATTTGCCCGTGCCTGGATGCTTGGAATGCGTGAGCCAAAGAAAGTCTCTGCAGGGCTAAACAATCGATATCTTTCTGTGATCTTTGCCAATAGCTCTGAAGATGCCTTGGATATGTAGTTTGATGATCGCCTGTTTCGGGACAGCATTTCCTCCTTGTTGCCAGAGGACAAAACATACATCTGCGGTTCTTCTGTCGGTTGGGCCTTGTTTTCACGGGGGGGCGTCTTGCCCTTTCCTACCCCCACCGATGTGGCTCTCTGGTATCACCATTAGTGCTGAATGTAGTGTGGCCAATGAGCAATGAGCAACTGCCACCAGTAGGTGTCCATGAGTGCTGCTGTTCCCTTCCTCATGTCTGGGATGGTGAGAGTCCTGTTGCAGTCTTTGTTTACTCCCATTGCGGTCTTTCCTTCCCACTGGAAGCATAGTTCATATGTTATTTCTTTCTGCAGTTTGAACAGTTTTTCAATGGCAGTCACCCACGTTAACTTTGTGATGTGCTCTTTCCATATGGGTGTACATGTTCTTTCGATCCACTGCATTTTTTCAGGTGACACTCCCCGCAGCGCCTCCGCTTTGTATGTAACTTCTTCATCTTTCCAACTGTTGTCTGTGAATAATGTCCCCTTTATTACAAAAAATGGTTATTTCAGGCATATTACGCCTTCCACTTTCGGGTAGCATGCTTTCTCGTTCTGCAGCATGCTAAAAGTTATTTTGTGTGCCTGAAAGGTGTTCTTATTTCTGCGCAGCGTAAGATGAAGGAGACATTGGACATTTATCAGAGACAATTCTTTTGGTAACAACACCTTGGGTGTTCCTGAGGCATGGGGGATAAGAGAGGAGACATAGCAGCTTTCATTTGTTGTTTGTTTAGCAGTTGCACTCATGTCTGCATACCATTTATTAGTCTGGTGAGGGTGTCTTGGATCTTCAATTTGATCTAAACCCAGGCCATGATATTCGTCATACTTCCTACTTCCCACCTCCCTTTTCCTCCTATTATTTCTAAGATATCTCACAGCTTCATGGGCGATGTGTGCTCTATAACCCCCCTTTTCCACATTCCCCTTTGTCCATTCATCATATAGCAATTCAAACGTTTCTTCTATCTTTTTGTTCTCTTCAGTTATTCTATGATGTAATGTACCGGCTGCTGTAGGGGTGGTTACTCGTGTAGGCGGGGCAGTGGGGGTATTGTAAAGCCACAATATGATAGAAGGGTTGCGGTCATTTAGACTGAGGGCATTGTAGTTAGAGACATTTGACAGGGGACTTATGCTAGCATTCATTTCAGCACTGCTTTTCTTGGAATGGTTGGTTGTTTTGGTCGGTTTCGTGCTATACCCTCACACAAGCTGGTATCCGTTCCATACCAAAAAATCACCTTCTTTTGCCTTTTCAGTTGTTATATTTTCATTTGCAATATTACTTCTGTTCCCCTCTCCCCTCTCATTCATCTCGACAGAGATGAATGCTATGAACCAACATGTGCTTATGCCAAACAGTATCACAAAAAATAACACGATACAGACAGACAATCCACATTCATACGAATATCTACAACTTTCTACTATAGCATTTCTATATCTCGATATTCTATTGCTCTCCGTCGTGGGCTGCCCATTCGTTGCCATGGTTGTTCCTATTCAAAACATAAAAGTGCATTAAGTATATACATGTAAACATTTACTTTTTGTACTGTAGCCACCATACAATTATAGTGTAAAATAGACGGAGAGAGAGAGAGAGGATGGGTGCAGAGAGAACGAGAGAGAGAGAGAGAAACATATTCTCATTTATATTGGATCACTTTTTCCATTTTTCATTTCAACCATTAATGTTATTTCTTTCTTTCTTTCTCGTACCTGTAAATCAATTTCTTTATTAGCATATTAATATACCTGATACACTTCTTTTTAGCTGCACCTTTTTCATTCAATGTTTCATTTGTTATTGTTTGCTGTTGTCTGCGCCTCCGCATTCACTTCCTCCTGAACATTATTGTAGGCCCTCCGTAAGTCTGTTAAATGTATCCAGTACCTCAGCCCTTTAACTTTGACTGCTGTGGGAGTACAAAAAACTACCTTGTATGGGCCATGGAATCTTGGGGCACTCCATCTGCGCACAAAGCTTCTAACATAAATACAATCCCCTGGCATTAGTTGTTCTTGGGGGCTCTGTTCCACAAATGACACAGTTTGGTTTCCCTCTTCTCTTGTAAATGGCGGTGACAGTTGTCTTGAGATTGCACGCGCTACTCTAGTCAATTTTTTCAGATAATCAGTAAACTCATCTCCTAATATTGTGGCGCTTCTATGTGCATCTGAGTGTCTACACAGCAGAGAATGTGCTGTGTGCATTCTTCTCCCCATCACAATCTCGTGAGGGGACAAGTGGTGGTTCTTACTTGGCTGGTTTCTCAACTCAAATAGTGCTAGGGGTAAGCAATACACCCAGTTCTTTTTGAGTGAGAAGCATAGTTTAGACAATCTTCCTTTCAACAGGCCATTGATCTTCTCGACAATGCCATTACTTTGAGGGTGATAACTCGAGCAAAGCTTGTGTTTGATCCCCAATAATGCAGTAACTTCCTTGAACAGTTTGTTCACAAAATGAGTGCCGTTGTCTGAGCGAATCACGTCGCAAATTCCCCAGCGCAGGAATACTTCCCTCACTATGAACTTTGCTGCGCACTTAGCATCAGGACGTACACATGGAGCAGCCTCAACCCACCTTGAAAAGGGACATACAACTACTATCATGTAGCGTGCCCCATTACACCTTTCCCCCCATGTGTGTGTAATCAATATGTAGTTCCCGGAAGGGCCCTGTTGGTTTTGGAATTGTCCCTCTGAGTGTCCGTAATGTCATTCCAGAATTGTATATCTGACACGTTGTGCACTCCATTGCTAACCTTGATATATGTTCCTGGAGCCCTGGCACAAACCAATCTTCCTGTATCTCTGCTGCTATGTGTTGTTTGGCATTGTGTGCTGGAAAGTGTAATTGCTGGAACGCTATCTCCATTAATTTAATGGGCATCACCACTTTACCTGTGTTATTTTGGCGCCATAGTAAATCTGTTGCCGACTGGCTGCAACCCCTTTTTTCCCACAATGCTTTTTCTTTTTACTTGCTCCTTCCTGTAACTCTAGTACTTGTGATATGGGCAGGGCATTGTACCCTTATGGTAGTTCCTCACTCGCTTGTGGCTGCAATATGTACTCACCTGCAGTTTCCTTTTGGAAATATGACGCCTCCTTGGCGGCAGCGTCCGCTGCCGCGTTTCCCAAAGATACAATATCTGTATTGGACGTATGTGCTTGACACTTGACGATTGCCACCATTGTAGGTTCTTTAAGTGCCTCAATTAATTCCTGTAGCAACTCGGCATGTTGCACTTGGGTCCCATCCGCCCTGCGAAACCCTCTCCGCCCCCACTGGGCCAGACCACCGTGTACCGTTGTAGTCATGTATGCTGAATCTGTGTATATGGTGACTGTGCATCCTTTGGCTGCACGTAAGGCTTCAATTAGGGCAACAAGTTCTGCTGCTTGTGCGGAAAAGTGTGATGGTAGGTGATATTGCACTAACACTTCGTATTCACCTTCTTCAAATCTCACTACCGCCATCCCTACATGTTTTTCACCTGTATCCATGTCAATTGATGCTGATTCATCTACAAAGTACACTTCTCCTTCTGTCAGGGCATTTTCACTTACCACCGGGCCCTCACCCTGTTCTCCTGTGTATGTTGCACAATCGTGCTTTTGCATGTCTTCTACTGTACATGGCTCTGTGATGAATGTCGCTGGATTTACTGTTCTGCACCTTACTATGTGGATGTTAGCGCTGGATAATATTATCTCGTATGCTGTTGCTCGCTGTGTTGTTAGTGTACTTTTAGATCTTTCCAGTATCGCGAAAAGGGAGCGTTCCACATATAATGTAACGGAGCATCCCATTACTATGGTGGCACTTTTATCAATGGCAAAGTGTCCTTGCATAACTGCGTCTAGTGTGCCACTGTAGTAAGCCAATGGCTAGTGTCCCATGGATGTCTTTTGTGTCAGAACAGCTGTCATTAGTGTTCCCTTGCAGTGAGAAAACAGGTAAATTTGCGCTCATAGTCCGGGTTGGCGAGTACTGGAGCACTTGAAATTAGCTCTTTCAGTGATGCAAATGAGTCGCTCATCTCTTTTGACCATTTTATTTCTTTATTCTCCTGCTGAGCCTCTTTGAGTGCTTGTAGTAAGGGTCTTGTGTATTCTGCGTAATCAAGTATCCATTCCCTACAATAATTGCACATTCCTAAAAACTTCTGCATTTCTTTTACCGTTTCTGGCTCTTTCACTGCTGTGATCGTTTCTACTCTGTCAGGTATTATCTTTTTGCCATCCTTTGATATCAGCTGTCCCAGGTATAATACTTGGCAGTATTGTAGTTTCCCTCTGTCCACTTTGTACCCTTTGTGGGCTAGCAGTGTTAGGAGTGTAACTGAGTCTTTCCTGCACTCTTCTTCATTCTGTGCGCATATGAGCAAGTCATCTATGCACTGAATGATTGTACCCTCAGCTGTCAAATTCCCAAGTCTTCGTGGAGGATACGATTGAATATACTGGGGCTCTCACAGTAACCCTGTAGTAACCTGCAATGCTCATATCTTTTCCCCCCTAGTGTAAATGCTGTCAAGTATCTGCTCTCTTCTGCCAGGGGAATAGAGAAAAATGCATTTTTCAAATCAACTACTGTGAAATGTGATGTGTTTTTTGGGATACTGCAAAGTATCGATGCAGGGTTCGGGACTAGAGGAAACTCTTTTTGTATGATGTCATTTAGTGGGCGTAGGTCCTGGATCATCCTCCATGCCCCTCCCTTTGCTTTTTTGATCGGGTAAATGCAAGTATTACATGGGGAATTTGAGGGTACTATTATTCCCTGGGCCAATAAGGCACTTATTGTCTCTTTTATCCCTTCCTCAGCTTCACGGGACAATGGGTACTGTTTGACTCGGGGCAGGATTGCTCCTTAATTTAATTTTATCGTGAGTGGGGTAACTCCGTGCAACAACCCTACATCATGGGGGCCTGTAGTCCACAAGTTGCTTGGCACTAATTTCATGTCATCATCAAAAAAGGAAGGTGGTGCTCCCACCACAGCCATTAACTGTACAGGCACTTGTCTCGTTTGTATCAAGATATCACATGGTATCGCTACTTCCATTATTATTTCTCCATCACTTTCTGAGTCAGAAAAGAGATCCTCATCTGATAGATTACGTAAGGCTATGTCAGCATTGATGCACAGCACAGTGCGCCATTCACACCCATCTATGTCCATACCAATTACTGCAATTCTTTTGGCTGATATCTGTACTGCATGTAAATCTAAAGATATCACGGACCCTGGTGTAATGTCTGTGCGTACTATTGGGCGGAAGACGAATTCTGTTGGTACCCTCCATTCTAACCTTTTTAGCTCAGGTACTACTCGGGCTAGAGTTTTCAACCCTTCAATGAACACACTTTCGTCTATGTAACGCTCACCTGGTTCCCTCGGAGGCGCGGGTCTTGACTGGGCGGTGAAACCGTCTTCAACGTTAGGCGTAGGATTCGTTTGGCTCCCGGATTTGGCCCCTTTCTCACCGAAAGTTTGACCTGAAGGGTGAGGTGTCTGCAAGTGGAAAATCAAGGTATTAGTGGCTGGAAGGTTGGGAGAAGTTCCAAGCCCCTCTCTCCCTCTCTCCCCGTGGTACTTGGTCGATTGTTGTGCTCACCTTAAATAGGTGAATGCTGGGCTCTCCATCCTGCGTCTTGTGCAGGGACGCTGGGTCCAGTTACTTCACTGGATATGAGTTCAGCCTCTTGATTGCAGAGGGTAAGTTGAGAGCGATGCCGCCGTGTGCTGCACGAGCGTGACTTGTAAGTATTAAAGTTCCCTTTAGATTGCTCTCTTCAAATGTCTTATCTCCTTAATGTCTATGTCTTTTCCTTTTCAGATGCTGTCGGTGCCGAAGAAGATGCTCCCCCAGGTTCGTGGCAGAGAGCGTAACAAGAAGATGGTGAATACAAAGGCACGTAAGTAGAAAGGCTGCTCTAGGGCTGTAGAATGCACCTTAATGTCTCTTTTGTCTTTACAGGTGCCGGAATGCAGCGCGAGCAGAGTTGGAGCGAGCGTAACACAGGTAAGCAGTTTTGTAACTAAGCGTTACTAACCAATGTTCTTTGTCTTTGCAGGCCCGATGCCGGACGAGAAATGCAGAAAAAACACCTTGAATGCTGCCGATGGATCGGGTAAGTTGAAGCGCTAACTTTGCCTTTGCCTAACCTGTGCCTTTTGTTTTGCAGGAGCTGCTGAAGACTGAAGATTGGTTCCCAGCAGGTAATTTTCGTATTCACAGGATCCGGAACTGAAGATTCGCTGGAGCTGACACGGTGAGCGTCCTGCTGCAGATGCAGAATAACGCGAAGCACGTTGCACCAATCGGGTGTGGTTTAAATAGTCCATAGGAGTGCTTAGGTGTCTTCTTCCACAGCCTCGCCCAGGCAAAAGAGTTCCTGCTTCCAGAAGGGGTCCAGCATCAATGATCCAGGGAGTGGTGCCTGCCCCACCCAGAAGGAAAAGTAGTCCCTGCCAGAAGAGAGTGAAACATCATCTTGCTGGTAAGTAAGCAGCATGGTCTGCTGCAGGTAGGTCCACCCAAGCACTTTCACACTTGTTATGAGCCCGGCGCTTCCTGTGCCGGGAGGGGTCCATGCTATGAGCCTGGCACCACCGGTGCCAGGACAAGGTCCAAAAGGTCCCTATTGGGACTTGCTGGTGCCGATAGTATATGTTATGAGCCTGCTTCCAAGGATGTTGGGTAGGTCCTGACTCTTTGGAAGCAGTGGTCATGACAGCACCCCCCCTCAAGGCCCCTCCCAAATTCGTCTTCTCCGGGGGTTTCGGTTTATCAGGAAAAGTTCAATGAAACTTCTTAACCAGACGGGGTGCATGAACATGTTCCGACGGTTCCCAAGATCGTTCCTGGGGGCCATAACCTTTCCAGTCAATCAGATAGCATAATTTTGATTTGGAAATCTTGGAGTCTAAGATGTCTTGTATTTCGAATTCCAGTTCTCCGTCCACAAGAATAGGGTCTGGAGATTTCGTCAAACGGGTTCCAGGTTGCATGGGTTTCAGTAGAGAAACGTGGAAAACTGGATGTATTTTCATATGGACAGGTAGGCCCAATTTAACTGCCACTGGATTAATTATGGCAGTGATTGGGTAAGGTCCCAGGTATCGTGGATTGAAAGTACGCGGTCCTTTTAGAGGTAAATGTTTGGTGGATAGCCAGACTTGATCTCCCACAAGATATTGAGGAGCCTCCTTTCGATGTATGTCCGCACACTTCTTGTATTGTTCCTTGGCCCGCTTAAGGTGAGACGTGGCCTCTTTAAAGGCTTGAGTGATTGTAGAATGTAGATGATCTACACCGGGTGTCCCAAGAGTCTGAGGTGGATCAAGATTTGAGGTGCGAGGGTGGATTCCATATAAAAGAAAAAAAGGAGTTTTTCCGGTTCCGGCATGGACTGAATTATTATAAGCGTACTCCGCAATCCAGAGAATGTCTTTCCAAGTGCCCTCCGACTGTTGTAACATGCAGCGCAGATACTGTTCCATGTTTTGGTTGGTCCTCTCGGTCTGCCCGTTGGTCTGGGGATGATGGCTGGTTGAAAGCCTTACGTCAATTTGGGCTAGGCGACAACAGCTCCGCCAGAAGTGGGAAATAAATTGACTTCCTCTATCTGAGATTAAAACTGAAGGAAAGCCGTGCAACCGAACGATGTTTTCGAGGAACTCTCGGGCCAGAATTGAAGCTGTAGGTAACCCTTTCAATGGGATAAAATGAGCCATCTTCGAGAATAGGTCCACAATCACTAAGATTGTATTAAATCCGGAGCATGGTGGTAAATCCGTGATGAAGTCCATGGAGAGAGTATGCCACGGGTGTGGAGGAATGTCTATTGGATGTAAGAGGCCTGCTGGCTTCTCCTTCTGGCTTTTGCTTTGAGCGCACACACTACAGGAATTTATGAAATCCTTAATGTCCTTTCTCCAAGACGGCCACCAGAAATGTCTTTTTATCTTTTCCGACGTTTTGGCAATGCCGGGATGTCCTTCCATTAAGGAGTCATGGTAACAAGAGATCACCTGTCTTTGTAAATCGGTACATGGTAGATATAATCTTCCTCGAAAGTATAGTAAATTCTTATCCATTGTGAAATCTTTTCCCTTGAGTTGCCAGTCTTGCACTTCTGCTGGAGTCAGAAGTTCTTTAACTTTAGCTTCAATGTCTTCAATGGATTGTGCATTTATCAAACCCAGGATTCTCTGTTCCGGAATTATGGGTACGGGTTCAGGATTGGTCGTGAGTTCATCTACTCCAATTCGGGAGAGAGCATCTGCTTTACCATTCTTGTTGCCTGGTCGGTAAGTTATCACAAAGTCGAATTCGGCAAAAAATAATGCCCAGCGAAGTTGTCTAGAGGATTGAGCTTTGGCTGATTTAAGGTACTGTAAATTACGATGATCCGTGATGACGGTGACTGTGTGTCGGGCTCCCAGGAGATAATGCCGCCAGGCTTTAAAGGCGGACTTAATAGCCAAA
Organism: Ambystoma mexicanum; assembly: GCF_040938575.1. Lineage (NCBI taxonomy): Eukaryota > Metazoa > Chordata > Amphibia > Caudata > Ambystomatidae > Ambystoma > Ambystoma mexicanum. The sequence continues at coordinate 136,533,748 of NC_090941.1, read as the reverse complement.
AGTTCCTTGTCTGTAATGGTATAGTTGATTTTGGGAGCCGAAAATTTGCGGGACCAAAATGCCACTGGGTGTAACTGGTTTGTTTCTGGGTCTCTTTGCGAAAGCACTGCTCCCATTGCGAGACTGGAAGCATCAGTCTCCACGATATAGGGAAGTTCCGGGCGAGGATGTTTTAAAACTGGAGCCGAGGTGAATTTTGTTTTTAGTTCCTGAAAAGCTTGTTCAGCCTCCGTAGACCACTCGAAACGTTTATTCTTTCTGAGAAGGGCTGTAATGGGTTGGACTACTCGAGAAAAATCAGGAATAAATCTACGATAAAAGTTGGCGAAGCCCAACATGCTTTGAACTCCTTTCACAGACGTTGGTGAGGGCCACTTAATGATAGCGTCCACTTTTCTTCAGTCCATGTGGACTCCATTAGGTGACAAAATAAATCCCAAAAATTCGACCTCAGTGACATGAAAAACGCATTTCTCCAGCTTTGCAAAAAGTCTGTGTTTTCGGAGCCTCTCCAGTACTGCTGTGACGTGTTTTCGATGATCCGCCTCAGAGGACGAGTAGACCAGAATGTCATCAATATAGACAACTACACATACGTCAATGAGCTCTCTGAGGACGTCATTCATAAAATACTGAAAGGCAGCCGGTGCGTTGCATAATCCAAAGGGCATTACTTGATACTCGAACAGTCCATATTTAGTACGAAAGGCCGTCTTCCATTCGTCGCCCTCTTTTATTCGTACTAAATGGTAAGCTCCTCTGAGGTCCAGCTTTGTGTAGATACAGGCACTTTTAACAGGTATCAATCAGGGATCAATGGTAACGGATATCTGTTCTTAATCGTAATCTGGTTCAGGGCACGGTAATCTATACATGTTCTTAGGTCTCCTTCTTTTTTTGGAACGAAGAACAAAGCTGAAGAGGCTGGGGACTTCGAAGGACGGATAAATCCATTAGCCAGGTACTGGTCCAAATACTGCCTCAGGTGAAGATTTTCAGGTTCTGTGAGGGCATAAATTCGACTGCACGGAGGAGTGGATCCCGGAATCAAGTCTATCTGGCAGTCGTATGATCTGTGAGGAGGCAGCGAATTAGCTTGATCTTTCCGAAAGACATCTTGAAATTCCCGGTATTCAGGAGGCAGGTGAGGACTCTCAGAAGTAGTTGCTACTAGCTTAGTGGGAGGCTGAGGATAACAGGTAGGAGCGCATTCTGGAAACCGGATTGTCTTTGCTCGCCAATCGATTTGGGGATTGTGTTTCTCCAACCAAGGGATTCCCAGGATAACTTGAAACTGCGGAGCCTTGATCACATCAAACACGATCTTCTCTTGATGTCCATCTTGGCTTACCAACGTCACTTCCATGGTGGTGTGAGTTACTGGTCCGGAAGCTATTTCCGTACCATCCACGGTGGTGATGACGTCTTTCACCGTCTTAGGACAAAGAGATAGATTCATCCTGGCGGCCAATTCACAGTCCACGTAATTGCCGATTGCGCCACTATCAAAGTATGCTTTAATGGCATGCATACGATTGGGTTGTTCTGGACTCACGAGGACCATGGGCATGATGAAATGCGAGGTCAAAGAACTGGTTTTAACGCTCGGCAAGCGGACCTCTACACTTGTCGGGCGAGGTCGTTTTCCGACTCTGAACCTTTGGCACCTTTATCGGAAGCTCCTACTGTCTTCTTCCTTGGTTTCACTGGGCAATCTTGAAGGAAGTGCCCTGAGTTTCCGCAATAGAGGCACAATTGCAGTTGTCTTCTCCTTTCCCTTTCCTTTTGGGTTAGAGGTCCTTTCACAACCCCAATCTGCATGGGTTCCACGGTATCATTTCCTTTAGCGGAACTCTGTGGTCTTGAAAAAGCTCGAGTCTCAATTCTGGAACGATCGGCTTTTCGATTTTGTATTCTATGATCCAATTGAACCACCAGATCGATGTATTCGGAACAGTCTTGTGGAGGATTCACCACCTGAGCCAGAACGTCTTTAAGTTCTCCACGCAGGCCTCTGTAGAAAAGGGTGATTCTCTTATCCTCAGGCCATCCGGTTTCAACCACTAGTCTGTTAAATGATGCAATGTAGGCCAGAAGATCTTGATTGCCCTTTCGTAGTGAAAGAAGTTCATTGTCCAGGGCCTGTCCCTGAGAATGTCTTGCAAACAATCTTTCCATACTAGCTTGGAAGTCCTGGAAATTATGAAGAATAGGGTTATCCTGAGTCACTAAAGGAATAGACCAATCTGCGGCACTGCCACTAAGATATGAGAGCACGAAGGCCACCTTAGCCTGGTCCGTTGGAAAAGCGGCAGGTCTACACAAAAAGTGCAAACGACACTGATTGATGAACACAGCATATCTTTTCGGATCACCTGAAAAGCGTTCGGGCGGGGCCAAAGGTACATTTCCTGGTAGATTAATTTGCACCGGATTAGAGGAAGTCGTTGGAGCATGGCTCCCCCCAGGGGTAGGCAGAGGAGTTTGTCCCGCTTGGGCTTGCAACAATTGTCTAGCCAAATCGTCTGTTCGCTCCTTAGAAACCACTAACTCCCTCCTTAGGGCATTTGTTTCCTGGCGCGCTGCGTGTACTTTTGCGCTCAACTCCCCGAGCAACTGGGCCAATTGGTCTGTGTCTGAAGTTTCCATTGCGCCTGGGCGGGAAATATGTGGTAAGGCTTCGCGTTCTGTAACGCTCACCTGGTTCCCTCGGAGGCGCGGGTCTTGACTGGGCGGTGAAACCGTCTTCAACGTTAGGCGTAGGATTCGTTTGGCTCCCGGATTTGGCCCCTTTCTCACCGAAAGTTTGACCTGAAGGGTGAGGTGTCTGCAAGTGGAAAATCAAGGTATTAGTGGCTGGAAGGTTGGGAGAAGTTCCAAGCCCCATTTCTCCCTCTCTCCCCGTGGTACTTGGTCGATTGTTGTGCTCACCTTAAATAGGTGAATGCTGGGCTCTCCATCCTGCGTCTTGTGCAGGGGCGCTGGGTCCAGTTACTTCACTGGATATGAGTTCAGCCTCTTGATTGCAGAGGGTAAGTTGAGAGCGATGCCGCCGTGTGCTGCACGAGCGTGACTTGTAAGTATTAAAGTTCCCTTTAGATTGCTCTCTTCAAATGTCTTATCTCCTTAATGTCTATGTCTTTTCCTTTTCAGATGCTGTCGGTGCCGAAGAAGATGCTCCCCCAGGTTCATGGCAGAGAGCGTAACAAGAAGATGGTGAATACGAAGGCACGTAAGTAGAAAGGCTGCTCTAGGGCTGTAGAATGCACCTTAATGTCTCTTTTGTCTTTACAGGTGCCGGAATGCAGCGCGAGCAGAGTTGGAGCGAGCGTAACACAGGTAAGCAGTTTTGTAACTAAGCGTTACTAACCAATGTTCTTTGTCTTTGCAGGCCCGATGCCGGAAAGAGAAATGCAGAAAAAACGCCTTGAATGCTGCCGATGGATCGGGTAAGTTGAAGCGCTAACTTTGCCTTTGCCTAACCTGTGCCTTTTGTTTTGCAGGAGCTGCTGAAGACTGAAGATTGGTTCCCAGCAGGTAATTTTCGTATTCACAGGATCCGGAACTGAAGATTCGCTGGAGCTGACACGGTGAGCGTCCTGCTGCAGATGCAGAATAACGTGAAGCACGTTGCACCAATCGGGTGTGGTTTAAATAGTCCATAGGAGTGCTTAGGTGTCTTCTTCCACAGCCTCGCCCAGGCAAAAGGGTTCCTGCTTCCAGAAGGGGTCCAGCATCAATGATCCAGGGAGTGGTGCCTGCCCCACCCAGAAGGAAACGTAGTCCCTGCCAGAAGAGAGTGAAACATCATCTTGCTGGTAAGTAAGCAGCATGGTCTGCTGCAGGTAGGTCCACCCAAGCACTTTCACACTTGTTATGAGCCCGGCGCTTCCTGTGCCGGGACGGGTCCATGCTATGAGCCTGGCACCACCGGTGCCAGGACAAGGTCCAAAAGGTCCCTATTGGGCTTGCTGGTGCCGATAGTATATGTTATGAGCCTGCTTCCAAGGATGTTGGGTAGGTCCTGACTCTTTGGACGCAGTGGTCATGACAGTCTACTGGTATGCCACGTATCTCTGGTGCTGTTGCTCGCGCGTGTACTACTAGCATTACACGCAGCGGGCATATTCCTGGGGTGGAGCAAACTATCCCTCTTTCTGTGAAGGATATAGTCATATTGAGCTTGCTGAGAAGGTCCCTTCTGAGCAAGTTTATTGGGGAATGTTCGTAATAAAGTAGGGGCGTCCTTACTGTCTTACCCCCCACTGTCACATCCAACTCTTCTGTGTAAGGAACTCTTCTGTGTAAGGAACTTCGATGACAGCCCCAGAGAACCCCTGCGTCTCCAACCTACGGTTAGAAAGCGGAAACCGACCCTCATGTATGCATGATTTTTCGGCTCCCGAATCCACCATAAATATGAACTGCTTGTCTCCTATCTGCGCCCCCACTAATGGTTCCTCCGCTGAATTGTAGGTGGTAGATAGGATGGGACACGCAAGTGTTCCCTGTGGGCTGTCCTATGCTGGCTGCCTCATTGCTCCCCCCTGGCTAAAAACATTGCCTGACACAACCGCTACACCGCTATAGGGGGCTGGGGCAGGTGCCCCTTGCGCAACTGTGGCGAAAGGGTTTCCTGGTGTGTGGTGCATAGGTTTGTCGTTCTGTGGGTGACCCTGTGTTCTGCTGTGTGAACGTGTCTTTGGTCTACATACCCTTGCTCCTCTGACCTCTGTTGTCTTCCCATTGGGAGGCTATATGGGCTCCCTGGGTGGGGGTTACCGTATTGCTCCATATCCTGAACTTCGTTGTTTGGTCTGTTTCTGTTGCGACCCCGGTACCCACCCCGTCCCCCTCGAGGGGCCCAATCTTGCCACTGCGGACCTCCGTACTGCTCCTGTCCGCTCCACTGCGGTTGTCCCGCTCCTGCCCAATTCGCTGCCATCCTCCCCTGTATTGCTACCAGCCCATCCTCCTCCTGGTCTCCCTCCCTACTATGTGGGAGCGCCACAACTGCTGCAGCGACCTTCAGCAGTTTCGTTTGTACTAACTTGGCCTCATCTGCCAATCTTTTTTGTGCTATTTCCTTTTCTCATTCCTTTATCCGTTTGCAGTGGTGTACTATTATACTCTGTATTTCGGGCCACCCCTTCGCCTCGATCCCTGCAATTTTATCAAGTGCTTTCTGTACCTCTTTAGGCAGGCCTCTCTTGATTATGAAATAAAATAATGATGTTGACTGGTACCAGGGCGTGCCCGTTTCCGCTCTCCACATCTCCTGTACCCGAAAAATGTAATGCATAGCATCCTCCCCCTTGTTCATTGTGCATTGCATAACCGACTGTAAGTCTGATGTATCTGGAAATGTTTCTCTTAATGCGTCCCACACTCGTGCTCGCACTGTGTTAAATGAACCACCATCATGACGGTCACAATCTAATGTCACCCCCGGAAAACCTGCTTTTATTCACACTCTATCTGCTTGGTCCCCAACCGCTGATACTAGTAGGCTTTTTACATCCCCTACCGCCAGTGGGACCCCCGCTGTGTGTTTCTCGAATGCATACATCCACTTACTTGCCCCTCCGGACAGTGGTGGTAACAATTTTAACAGATTGGCCTTATCCATTTGAGCCCAGGGTATGTAGTTTGGTCTCCCTCCTCCCCTGTGTATCAATGGGAGTTGTAACTTCCCCTTCATTGCTTTGCTTGTACTCACCTTCATTCCCTTCCTTCCTAGTGGGGCCATTCTCCCTAGCCTATTTCTTAGTCACCCTGTCCATTCCTCATCCATTGTTCTCCCCAGATGTGCACTATCCATTCTCCCACTCTCTCCTCCCATTGCCACACTTAATCTCCCACCTTCCACACTTAATCTCCCACCTTCTTCATCGTCCTCCACTTCACACCACAAGTCTTCTCTTCATCCTGTGACCAAAATCTCATCATCTGCATGCTCACTTATCCCGTCTATTTCTATTATTTGCGTGGGCTCTTCTTGTATTCTGAACAATATTTCCCCCTTCTTCCAACCCTCCTCAATCGTCCTGTCATTGTTTTGTGCCCTTGGTGTTTGCTCTAATCTGGCAGCATTAGTCCCACTTTGCTCACAAATATTTTTAATTCTAGATAATTCCTCTCTTGCTAATGAGAGTCTTGAATCTAAAACCTCTGTTAACTTCTCTATATCTACTGTGGGTGTACATATCTGTCTATGCTGTCTAAGACCCTCATATGGCGGGGGTGCAGTCGGGCCATGTGTTGTTGTAGCTTGAGTTGGGGGCACATATGTGTGGTCACTATACCCTTCTGCAGGCACCGGTGCATAGGGTACAACCGTGTCACTTCACCTGGTTTTTCTTCCTCAGTCACTTCTTTATCACCTTTGGGTATCAGTAACGCGTTGTCTGTGGTGGATGGCAAATTGGTCGTCGGCCCTATCTTTTTGATAGGAGGCACCTCTTCAAACAATCGCCAGAGATCTAATATCTCCCTCCTATTGTGGAACTGTTTCCCCTTATATTTCATAAAGATGCATGTAGCCACCATGTCTACAACATTTTTATCAAAAGATCCTCCTTCGGGCCATATTTGGGGCAGACCCTCTCCCTATAACTCTGTGACCCACTGATCGTGGTACTTTCTAATGCGTTCAGCATATCCAGGTAAACTCTTACAGATATGGGCCAGGGGTGTCTCTGTCCCCATTGTATGTGATTGGCTTGTATAACAATATATGTATATAGATATGTATCTCTAAAACTTTATACTTTTCTGACACCTTGGCAATAACGGAGTGTGCAGTTGTGTAGTTTATACTAAAAATTACTGAGGGGGCACATACAAGAGCAAACCACCTTCTGCACACTACCAATATTTCCAGCACAAACATTCAAAAGAAACAGCTTGATTCATTGGGTTTACCATCTTATAATGTCCGTAGGTCACACTTACCATGACCACACCATGATCATGCACATTTTACAATTCACTAAAATCATCATAACATGGCTTTGTTTCAACACATATAATGCATATACAATGATAGTCGATACCCTATTGGAAGTTAACCTTTAATCTCTTTCTTCCCTCCCTTGTTTCACCTAACCTTTCTTTATTTGTTATGAGGTCCCCCTTTTTCACGCGAATCTCTTTTTGTCTTTACTAAGTATTTCACCTATTTTCATTTATAGACCCAGAAAGAATGAAAGAAAAGCATTTACTAATATATTCACTGTGTCTCCTTTTTCTACCAGACACCTTTATCTTATTCTCCACTTGTTCATATATTCCCAGTACTAGTCAAGATAGCACTATGCGGCGCCACCTTCTACCCCCTTGCAGAGCTAGGTTCCTGTCTCTTTATCTCTTTTCACCTTTTGATCCTAATGGCCATATGCAAAGAAAAAGGAAAGAAAGTATAGTATTGATTCTAGTGATCCCCACCGTGTCCCCTTTTTAAATGACCTTGTTTTTTTTGTTTTTTTTTTAACTCCTGCTCCCTTCCCCTACTCCCTTATGATCACTCGCACTTAATACTCACGTGCCCGTTGTGAACCGAGAGTCTCTGAACTGGGTTCGTCCAGGCGGAGCTGCCACATGCTCAACATCCAGCCCCAGCTCCGGCGAGCGGTACTCAAAGGGGATTTTTTGAAACGGGATCCCTTACCCTTTCTCCAATACGTGCGCACTTCTGAGCGTACCAGTCGCCATAGGCGGGTAGCTTTCTGGAGCAGGCGTACCGTGCGTCTCCCCTTTCGACCGGAGATTTTCATGCCAGAGGGGACGGAAAGGATGTACCAGGAGATGTAATCACGCAATCGGGGTCACCACTGAAGGCAAGCGTCTCCAGATAGCACGACCCTCCCCGCAATGAGAGGCAACAATGGATTCTCCCACGAATGGGAATAAGGCTAGGACCAAGTGCAGGTGAGCTTAAGGGAAGCGTTATCTAATTCAAAATAGGGCATGCAAAGAACTCTGCAAACTCTGAGAGCGCCCTGTCTGACAATCGCACAGGCGTTTATATTTACAAAAAAGTGTCATAGGCACCTACACACCATAGGGGGCACATGTACATGGGGATTGGGTGGCGTTGGCTAACTATATGTGCAGCTGTGATGCGTCGCTTCGTGGTTGGTGGACACCGCCAGGTGCTAACGTGTGGTGGGCAGGTCAGCTGGGCTCATTCGGGAGGCGGTGTCTGGTCAGGTGTGATCAGTGTCATTGGTGGACGTCTTCCTTGGCTTTCTGCCCTAAGGGCCAGGCACACCCCATTCATTCAATGCTGCAATGTCAGTTGCCCTGTAAATCCTACAATAGGTTATTCTTCAGGTTAATACAACACATGAGGAATGCACATTAGGTGGGGTGCTGTGGCGATACATCAGTACACGGTTGCTGATATCCTGTTGACTAGGTATCATAGGCCATGGGGTCGGGTCTCAGGGCACGGGGTAAGCTGTCAGAGCTTTGGGTCTCGTTAGAAGTCATGATGGATGCTTTTACACAATGTCAGTGCAATATTAGGTGTCTTCTTTTACAAGCGTCATTAACCTGGGGTGAACTGGTGGGTTGTGGGACCTATGAGGGGACACCTCTGGCCTCTGGTTATGGCCGGATTTTTGCTGCTGGGCTGCAAATAATTCAGGTGGCTGTTCGTGGCCATGTGAGCTGCGGGGGAACCATGAATGCTTGAAGCGGCTCCAGCCGAATTGGGGGAAGTGAGGCGGTGTAGCTCGGGCCTTGCTTTCTCTGGCAGGCTTCAATAGGAAGGGAGGGGAGGCGGCCTTATGATATGCCCGCGATGATAGCATTCTCGCAAGCTGCAAATCGTATTGGATTGCATTGATGATGAAGGGATTCGTATAATGTAATAATGTATAATGTATAATGTAAAAATGGCTAAGGGGTTACGCATCTATAGTATTTACTTCAGTACATATTCATTTCAGAATTCGTTAACTATATCTACAGTTCCATTAGTCACTATAGGGTAAGTATTTGCAATATTAGCAGTTTTAGCATCACATTGTAAACACGGTACGTGAGGTAGCATTAGGGTTGGTGGAGCACGCAGGAGCAACAGACCAATACGGTTGACAGCAGTGATACACATTAAACCTGTACATTTGCACTTGATGGCATTCTATGTATCTCATTTAAGCAATTTACATGAGCTCACAATACTGTCGCGCTTGTGTTCCTTTGCACTCTAGCAGCATCAGGGTAGTCTTGGCATAAGGACTTGGTATCACTCACTTTACATTACCCCTAGAGAAGCACATCGTAGGAGGCCAGGGGCCCTGAGTGTGTGCGCATACTGAGAGGGTTTGAGTGTCGTGACCATGTGGTCACACAATGACACATTCTTTTGTTCGTACAGTGTTCGTAGATTTTTGACACGGAGGTCGTGCAGAAGGGATATCATTGTAATGCAATATATGTATATATGTATATATGTATGAGCAGTTTCTTGGTGTGGGATTAAGACTTTTGTTTCATCGAGGACGGTTTACAGTTATTTTCCAGGCCAGCCCCGCTGCCCGGGTCACGCTGAGGATAATGATGCACTGTGGAAGGTGAAAGATACAGTCTTTGCTCTAACACTAGCTCATGTCCGACTGGTCGTGGGAACGGGCTTTCAGCAGATCTGCCAGGGAGTGGAGGCAACAGGGTAGACGAGGACTCTCTGAAGGTGGGGGCCGTGCTGCAGCGCACATGGAGTCATGTTTTAAGATGGCGTTCTGGTTTTCAAAATGGTTCCCAGGGTCTAGCCTAATACAGTACTTTTGGTCCATGTGTCGGCCAGTGGTCCACCCACCACCTGGACCCTGGTGGCAGGGGGTCCCCTGACGAGTCATAGACATCACAAGGAGGAGACTGCAGGGGAGGGGTGGTCTCTTTGACCTGTCCTCCCATACAGTTGACACTGTTATACTTGGGCTACACAGGTCACACCCAATTAAAATGCTGCTACATGCAATTCGCATCACAGATACTTACCTAGATCTTTAACATCACACTGGCCCTCATTCTGACGTTGGTGCTAGTCATGCGCTATTAGCGCTATTTGCGCTATTAGCGCCATGACTAGCACCAATGCCAGTACCGCCACCGACTTGGTGGTATGGGGACTTACCGGTCTATTCCGACCTTTGCGGGACCGGTAAATTCCCATTTGAAAAGCTATTCCCCATTCCCATTTGAGCCCCCATAGGGTTCAATGGGAAGGCATCAATAACGGTACCGCAAATTGCGGTACCGTTATTAACCCCGGTTAATAACCCCGGTATCCCTTTGCGGGTCCCGTCCATAACGCCTGGTAAAACCAGGGACCTCGGAATAGGGCGCAAAGGGATTACAGGCACCGGTGTCATTACCGGTGCCCGGTACCCCTTTGCGCCCAGGTCGTAATGACCCCCACTGACTTTCTTCTACATTCTTCTACATTTGGGCTCTTTTAGTAAACAACGTTTGCCACACATGGCTCTTTGTCACTTGTAGGTGATTTCAACGTTCACCTAAAGGACAGCTCTGATAACAGTGCTGGCATTTCTAAACTACTACTTTACTTTGGGTTTAGCTCATTATGAAAAATGCTTGACTTGTCGTGGAGGCCACAACATTAACATCATTCTGGAGCGTTATCTTTAATACCAGAGCTGGTCTGACAACTCAGCTTGTAAATTCAAAATGTTACACTTGGTTTCTTGCAAATCTTCCTGGCAATATAAAAAAAAAACATTGACTACATTTGATTTCATGTTGAATTTTCTAAACTCCGCTATGCCCTGAAGTCAAAGTGCTTAATTAACTTCCATTAAGGCAGCCTCTTGGAGGGATTGTAGAGAGATTAGCCAACCCAGCTAATCATTAGGGAATTGAAAAGAGAGATAAGTACATTAGCAGCTGCTATAGTTCCAATATTGTTGCATAGGGATTGGCTACCGCCTTGTAGAATAATTTGCGGTACTGATTCGTAAACACATATGCATTAAGAACAAGATAGTTTGCAAGACCCATGTTTTGCAAGCTAAGAAAAGCAATTATTCTAACAGCACCCAATAGATAAATGTGGTTATGTAAAGAGTTAACCTCATCCCAACTATTGGTTACTATCTCTATATTCGCAAGGCTCTGTGATCTGAGGTGGAAAATGTTCAATTTCTAAGACAATGTGCTCTAAATTGACATGCTCTCCGATTTCCACTGTTTGTCTTCATTTTCTGAGACTTTCATCCACAGTCTCGCATTTTAAGATTTTGCATTCCATGTATCTTTGCAAAAGGACTAGCAGACTTAGAGCTGAATTTGACCAAACTCCAACTAACATCGTCTGTTTTGTCGCGTTTGTTGTTTGTGATAAGTAGATCCTTGCATATCGTGAATGGTACCCAAGCAAATTAATAAGGGTATGATTGTTCCACCGATCTGTATCCAAGTATCCCACCTTGGTGGATAACTACAGAGATATTTCCCAGCTCCTTGAAGTAAGTTGTATCTTCAGCACTACTCTATTGGACAGCGGGATTTGAACATACCCCTAGCTTTAATCTCCCAAAACAACCATTTCATCAATGACATCTCAACACTGTTTTGGCATCAGAATATCCAGAAAGCTTGGCTGATACAGCTGTGTGCGTTGTTATCTAAAGTCTAGGCACTAGGTGTCTCCTTGCCATTCAGTAGTGGTACATTAGGGTGCACATGGGCACACTGTTCTCAGGGATATACACATTGTGGCCTGTGTGATAAGCAGAGCATTGATGGTTTAAGGGTTCGCACACTCACCCGGACAACAGCGGGTTGCATGACTGCAGCTAAAAGTGCTAAATTTGAGCCTCATCATCAAAGCTCTTCTTTAATATTTTTTATTTTATTCCGTTTATAATAACTACACCAACTTGTTGTTAACAGGTGTAGGTTTTCCCTCATGATGTAACTCTAGATCACTTTAAAGTCACAGAATCGTCAATAAACAGCATTTTGACAATGGTCAGTTGATACTTTTTTCACACCACTTCCAGCAGACGTTGACTTTATTTATGGTTGTAATGTAGTGTAATATAATGTAATGTATATGGTCTTGTATAGTGCCCTTGTGCTATTATTGGTGGCCTTGCCGCTCATGGCTCTGTAAGAGAAGTGGGGGATGGGAGTTCATTAGTGGGACAGTGTTATATGCTGAAACGAAACGTGTGTTGTTGATGGGAGCAGGCCAGAAGTACCCAGTTCCTCTGTGCCAATCTAATTTCTATGGGTTTGGCGAAGAAGCTTGGGGATATGTTATCCATCGAGAAGATCGATTCGGATCTGGTTAGCCACTGATGGTGAAGCGTGTGATAGGGCTGAAGAGGAGATCTTAGTCGGAGTTCGGTTAGTGTTGATGAGTTAATGGCTGAACTCTTAGGTGATGCCCAAACTATGTTTCTTGCTTGAGCATTTCTAGTGCAGGCAAGAGTTAATCAGCAGTCTCAAAAGATTCAATGAATACCAAGATGTCCTATTTGCATTTCCAGGTGGGGTTAGGGCTAAGTATGTCTATTTATTTTTTTTATTTGCATTTCGTGCATTTTTTAGATTTTCCTAATATTAATTCTCAGGCATGTGTGCCAATGCGCAAGTCTGGGGAGCTATCTCTCTAAAGCAATATAGAGTGTTTGGTAATGCCTCTGGTTCACATTGCCCTCTTCATTATACACATGGGTATGCCATTCTCAGGCACAGGCGTTTCTTGGCACGGGTCATAGCCAACAGAATTGGTAGGCGAAAGGTAAGCACTCACTTGTGGTTAGCTTGCCACCATGATTGCTGTTTTCAAGCTTAATCACTGATGCTCTGCTGTTATTCTTTTTTTCAGCCATTTAACAAAGGCACTAGGTAAATGACCAACCTAAAAAAAAAACTTAAGACGCTCCTCAGCAATGTAGAGTTTGATCATGGCACCATTTTGAATACCTCCTTGTTAAAATGTATTATTATTAACCAGCTTGATATTTTGCACTCTGCCTGTTTATTATGAATAATCAATCCTAACATGGGAGCATAAGAAATATTCTTTCCCAGAATCTTTAACAAGATCAAAGTCTACATCCTTGCCAGCGTTCTCCTTTTATTATGTTTCTTTTCAGTCTGGTCAATTAAAGGGGTAGTCCAGCTAAAAAATGTATTTAAAAAATAGATAGGCAACATTAAAAAAAAAATACTAGCACTTTTTTTTTTAAACTTCCTATGTAAAATTTTTAGATCTGTCAGCTGCCATTTATACGTTAGGACAAAATGTTCCACTTGATTGTTTTGAATCACTGTTTAGAATCCCTGACCCTGCTCTGTTTTGGCTCCAGGACTTGCCCTCGGACATGGTGCAGCATGTATGGCTGGGGGTACTTGTCCCAGATTACAGAGATGTCTTCTAGGGTTCCTAAGGACTTTTCTCTGTCCCCTTCCTCTTTAGTGTCTACATGTAACCTTTGGCTCTATTCATCACAATTCTGGTTCAAGAGTATTCTGCTCGCACTCAACTATAACACGACATTAGCAGTATAGCAGGAAATACTGTTGGATATATAGGTATGCTTTTTTCCTTTCTGCACTCATCGTATTAGGAGGTGTGTTGGCTATTGTCATTTTGTGAAAGTTGAACCACATACCTCCAACTTGTAAATCACAGCTCATACAAATCAGTAGCCTACCTTTGTCTCATTTGTTAAACATGAGATATCGGTAAAGTCAAGCTCCTCATCAGTATATGTGCAAAGTCCTATGTAATCCATTTGGACAAATAGATTGTTAAAGAAGTACGTCTTATGTAGCACTGCCTTTACTGTTCTCTCATTTGTATTTGTCAAGGCTACCCTGTGCTCACTCTCAGTGTAGTCACAATGGTAGCTCAGACAAATATTAATGGGAGAATAGTAAAGACAGTGCTACATAAGACTTATTTCTTTAACAATGTATTTGGTCTAATGTCAGTTTCAGACCCACCCAGTACCTCAAATACAGCAATCATTTTGAATTAGAACATCTTCAGATGAACACCAAACATAATGAATGCCAGTTTTTGGGAGTTCATAGTTCTAACAGGAATATTTTCCCCTCAATGTTCCTTTATGATTTCAGCATGATTGCCATTAATCTAGCTAGTGATGTGGACCTCCTGTCTGGGTAGGAATTTCATTTGCAACATGTATTTATGCACTAAGCATAGCACCCTACACTACTGGTAGAGCTCAGTCCTTGCTCTGTGAAGACTGATGCAGAGGGATCGCCAGCAGCATGTTAGGGCCCTTCCAGCAACCTGAACTGCCCATGAAGAAGGTAGCCCCTGGTTCCCATTATAATACCAACTGGGATGAAATAGGATTATTGAGCAGCAAGACTGGTGCAGTATGCAAGAGGTTGGGGCATATTTTGAGCCTCTGTGTTTAACCCCCACTAAGGGTCGTTGTACCTGTGTTTAACTCTTTGGCAGTCTGTCACATATGGCCACAGTGTCAGACCCTTTCAGCCACTGTTGGGGTGGTTTTATGAAGACCATCTATGACGTTGAAGAGTTGGTTTATTTGTTTAGCTTGACTCTGAGCCCCAAATAAATCCAAGATCCACCTGGCCTTGTGCAGTGGACCCCAATCCAACCCCTCACTGCTGTTTCTGACACCATAATCTAAGTGTGGCCGATCTTTGGCAGCAACAATAAAATACAAGACAAGCAGCATGACCGTGCAAAATAACATTAACATCATCTTTTCAACAGCATGGAAAGGGCAGGGGAAAGATGCATGGCTGCTGCAGGTCCTCCTCTGCCAGCATTCAATTTCTGCTTCCCATGATGTCCGACATGTCTACTGTGTATCTGTTGTCTTTTATGACCTTGGCCCTGGGGTGCTCATGAGAGGACACTGACACTGATTCCAGTGGCACTGGTGGGGGAAGCTTTCCTGCAGCAGGCAGAGAATGGACGTCCGTTGGGTGAACACACCAGCTGGCAACCATCAGGCAGGAGGTGGGAAGTAAACAGGAGTCAAAGCTGGAAGGGGGTCTTTGGCTGCCCACATCAGGGGTAAAGAAATACCCAAACCTAACAAAGAGGATAGGAGAGGGCAGCAGCCTTGAACATTGCTAGCCAGGACTGAGTAGAACCAAGCAGGGTTGAAGTGAGATACACTATTGAGGTGAGCTACAAGCTGCACCCTTCTATTTGAAAGTCAGAGAGAGAGTGGCAAGCAGAGGGTCATACTGGGAGCCTCTATGGCTCCTACAATAAAATCTGTCAAGCCCTAGAACCAAAGGGCAAAGAGAAGGAAGGAGAGAAGGATGGGTCCCTACCTGACCTTGAGTCGGAGAAGATCACCGAGACTATCCTCTCTATGTTCAGTTAATCAGTACCCTGCCACGCTCAACTAGTCCCTGGAGGAACGTCTAAGAGGACCAGAGATTTCGAATCATTATTTGAAAGCTGGGGGTGGGTCCTAATGGAGCAGCAGCCAAATCAACACCTCCTTCATAAATTGCTGAAGAAGTAGCAGAATCCCGAGAGAGATTAGGAGGAGAAGTGGAGAACATCAACCCTGATTTCACCCATAATGACAACACATTGAAACTTGCAGACCTTACCACTTATTTGCAATTTGTGCAAAAGATTCAAATAGTTACCAGTAAAATGGATAATCTCCGAAAACCAATAGAGAAAGCTGGGGTTGTCAGTTCCCACCTCAGGAAACATCACATGGAGATCACCTGTCTTAAAATGAAGATTCAGGAGTAGAGGCAGAAAACTCAAACCTCGAACATATAACTACAAAATACTGCAGGATGCAGTTTCCAAATTCGAATATAAAACGTTCCATGTGAATTACCATGAGCACATTGAATTCCATTCTGAAACAATTCCAAGACCAAATAGCCAATACCAATAACGATCTTCCTGGGGAACTTCAATCTCAGGAAAATGTTAACCTAAAACGCCAAACCAACCTCTCATCATCTCAGGATGGAACATCTCTAGAGCAGATATCCTCAGGGAGACAGAGGGCAGGAGTTTGCAACTCTGAAACGGTATTCCTAAATTCCAACAAGTTTATTATTGGAGCCTTCACTCATTATTTTTCAATGCATGATAAATGGACGCAGTCCAACACAAGCGACTGCAAGAGATCAGGGAAGACCAAGAGGTGCTCAGAGAATTCATAGAATCTGAACAGAATCTGAAATAGCTTAGTAGTCATGTGAAATAGTAGATAAAGCACACACAGCACACCACGTTGAAAGGTCTCCTTAGTGAATATTGAGAAGATGAATCAGCAATCAAACACAGCAAGGATAGCAGGAAGGGATGGAAAGTATAAGCACTAGGTTTAGGATCAGCTAAAAGAGAAGTCAGAAGCAGGGGTAAGGAATGCAAGAGGAGGGCGGCTAAAACAGGTTTTAAATAGGCTCTTTAAAAACAAATGCATCAATTATCCAAGCCAGGTCATATAGGAAATAAGGAAATCAAACATACAATTAACCACAGAGTTATGGATATGTAGCCTAAGAGCCTTTGCCTATTTATTAAGGAACAACATCTAGAATTCAGTTACATTGGTGTGCTTCCAACTAAGCATAGAATACTATGAAAGCATACAGCGAAATTAGCCAGACCTTAAATTACAAATCTAAATCGCTCATACCAAATCAACAAAAGTCATTCAGTCGATTTTGGTTGTGAAAGATCTCTGCTTCAGTCTAACAGGTATTCAAATATTTCCAAAGCATGTCTCGGCCCTTTCAGTGGATTGATATTACCTTTTCCAAGCTATTGCAATTCTGGCTGCCACCCTAGAGAAAGCTGTCAGAGAGGGAAATTGGCAATCCCTTATGTTCTTAGTTATTCCAAACAAATTTCCATCTTTACCCACAGCCTTCTTAACCCAGTGAATCTTGTTGATCATTTTTAACACTGAACAACAACATTGATGCATCCCCTTACTTGTTGCAAACATTTGAATAATATCAGCATCATAACATTTCTATTTAGAACATCGAGATGTGCCATTTACAATTTTTATTTTATTGGCGTTTCTGAACAGGATAACTTTACTAAACCTGTATGAATGAGAGAGATCATTTTAATGCAACGTTTATTGAGAAGGAATGTCAGCTATCCTTATGTCGAGACAACCTGTTCAAAAAGAACACCCAAGACAGCAGGTCAACATGATGGGAACTGACAGAAAGAAAACAAAAAAAGGAATTGCAGGAGGTTTCAAAGCTGTCCACATAGCATCCACGCAGGCATGATATCCACATTTCATTTTATCTTCACATAGAACAACACATTTTCATGCCACTGTCTCATTCTCCCACCAACTTTCAAAGTCTCCCCAGTTTTTTCAAATGTAAGGGTTGCTTTCCTTCCTTAAAACATCACTCTCTCATGAGATCACAGTTGATTAATTTCTACTATCCAGTCTCAAAATTCTGGTGGTTTCCAGATCCTCGTGGCAATGCATGAAGCAAAAGCTCTTTACGACCCAAGATTAGTGCCTCAATGTTTCCTCCATTAAACAACATTCGGGCAGTTAAGATTATATTCCTTTCAAAGATGGCATCAAATATATTTAACAATTCCCACCAAAAATTCTGGACTATGCAGCATCTCCAAACATCATGTGTCAAATTCCCATTTTCCCAGAAGCCCAGCATGTGCTACTATCTCATGACCCATGTCTAAACATATGTTTGGGAGTCAGGAACTTATGAAACTTTGTACTGTACTATATGTAAACCGGACCCTGGTCTAAACATGATCAAACCAGTATAATGGCAATCTCCAATGCAATCTCTTCCTCTAGTTCTACTCACCATTCCAAAGTCCACCATTGAGCCTTGCTCTCAACAGTCCCTTCTTCCCATCCACCTGCAGCAAGTTATAGCGCTTTCCAGTATACACTGGCGAGTTGCTGATAGTAGCAAACATGACGGGAGAGCCAGCCCTAGGTTCCCCACATTCAGCTGTGACTGCAATCAGTGTAATCCTATGCAATCTGTAGCAGCTTTCTTCTGCCAAATCAGACCTATATTTGAAGCATAGAAATCAATGCCCTGCACTGTTTTTTCTTGTCAAAGGTGTTCTACTGACCTAATAGATCCACAGAGTCCAAAACGTCTCCTTCCCCTCTTACCAGGAACACACATTTCCCCCCAAATAATAGAGGATGCCCAGAATCTCCCATCTTCACATAGTAGTTTCAATGCCTCTCTCCAAATTCCCATGCCGAGTTTGAGGCTGCTGAGCATCTGTCTACCAGACTGTGGTTCCACCCTTACAATCATCTATCGTCTATCTGAATGGGAGGGTTAATGATCCCTCCTTCTATAGCTTTCCACTTTGGCCCTTCTTCATCACTTCAGGGCTTCTGAGAATTGGTTCAGAAAAAAGGTTTCATTTATCCAATCAAGTCTGGGAATCCAACCCCTCTTGATCCCTTCATTTTATTTTTTTGTTTGCCATTTTATGTTTATTTAGTTTTCCTTTAAAACTTTGTTAAAACATAATTAAAAACATTGGTTAAAACCAAACAAACAATTACAACAACAGCATGTTCCAGCTGATGATTAGTATATAAAATAATGCATAAACATACAGGACAGTTGATCATAGTTCATGTAATTATTGAATCAAGTACCTCTAGGTTCTAAGATTATTCTGTCTAGTGCATAGTGCTCCCAAAATGTGTCCATGCGCTGGTTTAGCCATCGGGATCCATACCCTTGTTCGGGTCTTTGATTGTTAGAATAAAGATACTGTGCCAACAATAGACCCAGGCAGGCATCCTCTATATTATTCTTCAATCATTAAAACTGCTGAAAACATACAAATCATTAAGTCAATAATTCATTGCTTCTGCTAGTGGAACATGAATCCAAAATCCCAACACATAACATGGAACACATAACTACTAACTAACAATGCATGGTGTGGGCATAATCCATACTTTGTCCTTCAAGAGTCTGCATTATTACCTCTCTACTAGCTGGCTGTCATTGGCATACTCCTGCCCTAGTGTGCCCGACCCATGTATATTGTCTCCGTGGACTGGGAGGCCAGAACCGGAGATAATCTTTCTATTGTGTGCTCTGGACTCTGTAAGGGTGCAGAAGTGAGCCTCTGATGCAGAGGGGTCATGATCATTATAAGAAACTTTAATTCTAGTAAACAAATTAAAAGAAAACCCTATCTTGCCCCAACTCTAAGAGGGGTTTCCCTGACTCAACTAAAATAACTGGTGTCAGAATGTTCAAAGCAAAATTCCCAGTGTCCAATGTCAGAATCCTAACTCTGTCCCTTACACTCTGTTTTAAACTAAATACAAATAGGGTCTTTCTAGCCCAAAGGCAGTGACTTGCTTCACCTCGACAGAAGACCGTGCTGGAATATTCAGATCCTAAAGTATTGGGGAATATCACACTTTCCCGTCCTTGTTCATGCTTGAAATTCAATTCAGCAATTTTTGGGATAAACTCTGCTACCTAGGTGGCCCTTCTCAGGTTTCTTTTCTGTCTCTGGGTCCCTGACCCTGATGCACAGACTGGTTCTTTTTCACAAGGCACAATTGTAAGGAAAAGGAGCTTGGATATGTTTTCAAACTGGGGTGGGTCCCTGGCCCTGGTTGGCAGACCTGGTTTCCTCCTACCAGGCTCTGCAACGAAAAAGAATAGCTTGGATGCACTCCCAAGCTGTGGTGGGGCACTGACCCTGGTTGGTATACCTGGTTTCCACCTACCAGGCATTGCGATGAAAAATAATAGCTTGGATGCACTCCCAAGCTGTGGCGTCACATACAGACTAGGTTTACTCGCCTGCTAAGTACTGCATTTATTGTACTCACAGTTCTGCCAGTACCCTGTTAAACTTGCTTCATTGTTCTACCAAGTATTATTCTTGTGTTTAGGTTTCTGAATGTCTTTTGACTTTTAACAGGGTCCCAGACGCAATCATGTGGCTTTTTTTGGCTTACTTGCCTCCTCGGATTGTCTCTGCCACTCTACAGGGCCTCTGGCGCTTCCCCGTTCATCAGCAAACCTTATTTCATGGTCTACGATGTTCTCGGGATGTCCCGTGCGCCTGCCCTCTGCGGTGGGGCTTCCCTTGCTTACTTCTCTCATCTCCAGGTGCCGGTAGCTCCGCCATGCCTGCCTCTTCCTTGTTGGCGTGGGCCCATTCCTCCATAGGTGCTGACCTTTGGGGATGCGAGGAGGATCTTCCTTGCTGCTCACTGTGATGGCCCTTGCTGCCAAGCAAGAAGGAGGTTGCTGGACAGCGACCTCCTTCTTGCTTGGCTCCCCGGTCTGCCTCTCTCCTTCTCTGAGCATACTCTGTCTTGCGGCTCCTCCAAGGCAGGCTCGACACTTCGTCAAGTGCTTCTTTGCTTTCAACCCAGCTTCTTCCAATCGGCTGTCGAGGACCACTAGAATGGGCAAAGTGGTTCTGGTAAGTACTGCTCTGTGTCTTCTCCTCTTCTCAGTACTGAGGGAGTTATGATGTTGTAACTCACTAGAGAGCTTCCACACCTCAGCATTCTCTACTTGTGTGTTGCTACAGAAATACATGGCATATGAGTGTAGGGGTGGAGAGGGAGGAGGTGAAGGAGAGGTGGGTGTGTTGTAGGGATACTGCGTTCTCCTGATATGGTCGTCACTGTTCCCAAAGGGGCTTTGCCCTCCCATGAGATCCTCCTGCTGAGTACCACCCCCAGGGGGATTATCAGGTAGGGTCCTCAGCTTCCTTCTGAGCTTCTTGAGGAGATTAAGTTATACCAAACATCCCAGGATTGGGCTTTGTGATCCCTTGCCCTATATATAACCTTGAGCAGTCACTGATCTTGGGTATTTCTACCTATCTCCAAAGATTTAAAATGGCTCCCTTAGCCGTCATGAGCGCAGCAGTGAGCCATCGGAGCGTGTGATGGTGTTTAGGGTCTGTCTCTGAGAAGACATGTAGTAATGCAACTCTTCCATGGTATTGGATATTCAGGCCTCCATTTCTCTCAATACATGAGACCAGTAGAGGGATATCCTGGAACATCCCCATAGTATGTGTACTGGGTCCTCTGAGGCTTTATTACATCTCCAGCAAATGTCAGTATCTGTAAGTTTAGCAATTAATAATTTAGGTGGGGTCCAATACCAATCATGCACATTTTAAATTAAATTGTGTGAGCTTGAGTCTGGCTTCTTTTATCCTTTGGTTTTGTGAGTTCAATGCATAGCTCCATTGCGCTTCTGTGAATGTGCAATGTAATTATCTCTCCTATTTGATCTGAAAGTCTGCTTGATACTTACCATGTAGGTATTCCTGTGCTAGCATTATGTAGCATGTTTACAGCTTTTGGGGCCTTTTCTGTATTTCGATAAAAACAAGGCCAGTGATGATGATGCCAGGGAGGTTATCACGCACCCTGCTTTCGCCCTATTAATGCTACTTCTTAGCTGAATGTATTTGCAGTGTTGGTTTCTAGGGAGGTTGTATCTCAATATTAAATTTTCCATGGGCATCATCTTTACGTCTTCATGCAGAATGTATTTTAGTCATTTTACACCTAGTTCCGCCCATGTGGCCCAGTAGATAGGACAGCCTATTACCCTTATTGCGTCATTATGCTATACATTGGCCTCTTGGTGTATGAGCGGGTCAGTTTGAATTATTTTGTGTAGTCTCTCGCAGGCGTGAGCATTACTTGAAGAATTTGGTGCTGTATTCTACTGGAAGGCTTAAGGTAAATACTGTACATGTTTACCCGGAGCGTCGTTAATACCTTTCCCATTCAGCCCAGAGTGGGGAGTGTGGTTTGGTGCTCATCCTCGAAATGTGCATGATATATGCATCATAGAAGTAATAGAAGTAATAGAAGTAATAGAAGTATAGCTCCATATTTGGTAGTCTTAAGCCCTCAACCCTTCCTTCTGCCTGAAGCTTAATTCTGGTGATTCTGGGTTGGGGTTACCTCAGATTAATTGAGAAATCTCGCCACTAATTGTAGACCACCAGGTCTTCTTTGGGGTAAGAGGCAGTATTGTAATACAAATATACAGTAGTTTGGGGGTAATGATCACCTCGGTGCACTGTACTTTTAGAACTCCACACTCCCTGTCATGTTTTTTCTCGGGTTTGCCCGTCTTATCCATGAAGGGGTCCATAAAGATGTTCCGGTCTCCTCCAATTGCAATGGGACTGTGCCTAATCCTGCATAATTCCCTTGTCAGATATGAAAAAAAGGATGCTTGCCCCCATTTGAGGCGTATACCGATCTCATTCCCACTTCTGTGTTCTTCATTTTTAGTTTGATTACTATCACTCTGCCTTCCGCATCTCTTCAGATCTTCCCTGCACTGCAGTGTACATATTTGCTTATTAATATTAGTACTCCATTCCCTTTTCCCCTTCTGTTGAGAGATGTAATGGACCTTTGCGATTCAATCTCTTTTAAGTGTTTTTGATTGCTTCGGGGACATGTGTGTTTCCTGTATTAGTGCAATGTCTGGGATATGTCATTTAAGAAAGTTGAAAACGATTTTGTGCTTGACATAGTGTTTGAGGCCATTCACATAGAGTGAAATCATTTTTAAATTTGCCATATGGACGCCATTATCTGTGGTCTCGCTTCTCTGACGTATATGCTTCAGCAGAGTATGTTGCCCTGTGATGTATGCAGGCTTGTATTCCGTGGATCATATAGCCGACTAGCGACTTCAACAACTCTCCTCTTCTCGTCCTTTGGTGTTTCATAGCTGATGGTATTTTGAAGCAATGCGTAGGTGCCCTGCATTAGTGTTAGCATACACAAACCTAACTGCCCAACTGGGGCTCTAACTTTTTCTAGTACATTTAGCCTTGTTTGGTGTTGTTCCTACCCACTAGTCGGGAACCTAGGGACTGCCAGCCAAACTAACAGCAGCGCTTGAGTACATTGCATAGGGGAGAAGGTTGTTGAGGTAGCTACCTCTCGAGTACCATGCTGTCACATCCCCTTAATGGAATGGTATAGACTAGTGACTTGCATAACTCTCCCCTTCTCGCCCTTTGGTGTTTCATAGGTGACCGTATTTTCAGGCAATGCATAGGTGCCCTGCATTAATATTAATACATTCCAACCCAACGGCCCAAGTGGGACTCTAACGTTGTCTAGTACATTTAGCCTTGTTTGGTGTTGTTACTACCCACTAGTCAGGAACTTACAGACTCCCACTCTAACAAGCAGCAGTGCTTGAACAACTCTGCTTGTACGTCTGTTTTCGGTTCCTGGTGTGCTCTGTGATTGTTGAGTGATTACCTTTATTCTCAGTTTACTATTGTTACTACATACCAGTTAACTTGTACAAACTGTAGGCATCTTTACTAAAATTGCCTGTACGTAAGAACTTAAGTACCTGCTTTAATACCATCCGCTAAGTGCAACTTTTGCATAGCTTCAGTGCTTGAGGATTTTCTCCTTCCTTTGGTCACTGTAGTCGACGGCGACCGTGAACTGCCAATTGCATTTGTTTGTCCAATGGGTAGCATTTTGTAGTTCTTTCGAATTACACGTCCCAGACTCATCTGCTTCTTAAGTCCTTCCACTAGCGCCAGGTCAGTGTCTTTTCTTCTGTCTGCTCAGTTGCCCCTGTCGGTTTTTGGGAGAAATGCTCCTTTTTTGCATGAGGTTTGTTGGTGGGCATCTTGAACATCAAGTGGATGGATATCTTGAGGAGAGATAATCCACTTTAAGTAGTATTGGCACTGCCCTTACATGCTTTGAGCTTTTAGAGGATGGCACATTCCAACCCATGATCTCGTTATTGTTACCTTCTACACACTTTTACTGGGAGTCCTCCCAACATGGATGCTGCAATGGAACATCTCAGTATTTTTATTATGAGCAGTCTAGTCTTATGTTAATGCTTACCGGCTCTCTTCTATTGATCTTCTTTCAAACCTCTGAAGGCGTACCGGCCACCGCTGGCACTCTCAGGTGCTCTACAGGAACTTCCCCCGGCAACGCTGCTGAGCTAGTTAAGTTTTCGCCTCCACTCAGGCTTGTCTCACTCGTCCGTCCCCACCGCTCTTGCCCGGCT
Source organism: Ambystoma mexicanum (assembly GCF_040938575.1). Classification (NCBI taxonomy): domain Eukaryota; kingdom Metazoa; phylum Chordata; class Amphibia; order Caudata; family Ambystomatidae; genus Ambystoma; species Ambystoma mexicanum. Next base: position 136,509,655 of record NC_090941.1, on the reverse strand, counting down.
GCATAATTAGCCCGTCAGGTAGATCTCTTCTACCTCCGTTTTAGATCGTGTACCCGCACCCTTTGAGGCTGGTTCCTATTGGCCTACTGCCCAAAAACCCAGACACATTTAAAAGTGGAAAAGGTCACTTTAATGTGACAGGCCAAAGCTTACAATGAAACGCTTACATGGCTCCATGGCCTTACAGACTAAAGAAATATTTTAAACAGCCAATTAAATAATTAAACATTTTCATTTTCCCCCAACAATCAAATAATTAAATAAAGCCAGTTCCTCCCTAACTATCCCTTGGACCCTACCGTCTCCTTATCCCTTTTCCAGGCATCCCGCTTTCTCCCCGGGGCCATGCCCCTCCAGGCTCAATACCTGTTCCCCCGGGGTGGCCCGCTCGTGCAAACAGCACCACCCCATCCTTTCCCGTGCCATTCCCCCATTGTGCTTCCCTCCTCCCTCATCTAAAGGGGCATGCCCTCGGAGCCGAGAACAACTTCAAGACCCCTCAGACTACCCTCTACACCAATCTCCCCCTTCCTATGACCTGCAGCCATTCTGACCTGCCACATCAGCAACAGAAATTTTACATTACAACCTCACTAATGCCCAGACCTGTCACACAAAACTACCAGACAATAGCTCCTTAACAGACCCCCAAAAAACCCCGTAACAACTTGACATGGGAAGTAAAAAACCCTGCAGAACCCAAGTACAATGGTCCCCCCCCTTTAATAAAAACCAGATACCAGACGTAACCCAAAAGAAAGGGGTGGGAGGGCGGGACAATCACCAAGTCCAACCGTCTCCTGCCTCCCGAACCTTCCCTGGAACCTTAAATACCTTGAGGAGGCGCTTTGTCCCCCACGGCCACTCGCTGGCCGCGTGCAGCACCAAAACATCCCCGGGGGGAAACGCTTTGCGTTCCCCCCGGTACCCCCTCTTTTGGCTTACTGCCCAAAAACCCAGACTCATTTAAAAGTGGAAAAGGTTGCTTTAATGTGACAGGCCAAAGCTTACAATTAAACGCTTACATGGCTCCATGGCCTTACAGACTAAAGAAATATTTTAAACAACTAACTAAATAATTAAATATTTTCATTTTCCCCCAACAATTAAATAATTAAATAAAGCCACTTCCTCCCTAACTATCCCTTGGACCCTACCGTCTCCTTACCCCTTTTCCAGGCGTCCCGCTTTCTCCCCGGGGCCATGCCCCTCCAGGCTCAATACCTGTTCCCCCGGGGTGGGCCGCTCATGCAAACAGCACCACCCCATCCTTTCCTGTGCCATTCCGCCATTGTGCTTCCCTCCCCCACATCTAAAGGGGCCATGCCCCCGGCACCAGAAAAACCCTCCGCCGAGTTGTTCTTTCTGCCCCACCCCCCACCCCACCAGTTTTCTTTACCTCCAACTCCTTAACCAATCTCCCAGACAAAAGCCCAATTCCGCCAGATAATGATTATTCCCATAAAGCAACAAGTGTACACCATTCTCTAAATATCATGAATCCCTCATAGATTATTTCCTTATGGTCCATAACCTGTACCGCCACCGAGGCACAAAACTTAACCATCTGTCTGTTTATCCCCTTCCTAGCCCGCTCTATCGCTCCCTCACTTCTCGCTCCCCTCCAAACTCTCCGCGGCAACAACTTAGTCCACACTACAGCTGCTTGAGGCCACATTTCACGAACCCAGACTAAATCCCCTTCCATTTTTCTCAGAAGAACCACCCCATATCCCTTACCAGGTAATTCTCCCCAGCATGAATAATCAACGCCTCTGGCGCCTCATAGCATTCCCTCAACCCAGCCAGCATAGGAAGCAACTGGTCCCAGCGCAGACCCCCTAGCCCATGCCATCTTACCACCACCTCCTTATAGCTACCCCCCAGTTGCCTACCGACAACCCTTTTCTCCGCTTCTTTCCCAGCCCACTTAACAATTGAATGACCGACGATCCATATTTGAGCCAACTCCCCCTCCTTTCGCACAGCATCTGAAAAAGAAATTACAAAATCACTTACAAATTAAAATATCCTACCCAAACGCTATTGTCAAAAAGGTGGTCACTGCCACCTTCCTTCAAAAATCCCCTTTTCCAAAATCCCTGACATACCCCTTGTATCTCCCGGACCTCCAACGCCCCAAACTTTTCACCTTATCCTTCTGAAAAACCCAGCCTATTACCCTCAGATGCTGCTCCCATCCTAAAGGAATGTGTCCCAAAATCCTCTGACTTTTCTCCTACCGCTACCAGAGCCTTCCGCAATACCCCCAGAACTTGAGCCGCTGAAACCGTCGCCCCATCCTCATGCTGAAAAACTAAACCTGTCTCTCCCCCACAACGCTCCTTCCATACCCCGCCTGTCTGAACTGGGCATAAATCCTTGCTCCCTCGACCCAGAAAAACCCAAGAGCCCTTTCCCCTTTTGATCCGTCTTAGACCTTTTAATCTTGATGTCCAAACCTGATTCTGTAATTTGAACCTCTTCCCATTGCAGTCCCCCTAACTCATCTTTTCCCCCCGCCAACTCAGAAACCCGAAAAGCCCCCAAAGAATAACCAAGTAAAACAAGTCACAAACAGCTCCCCTTCCCATACCGACCAGCAAACTCCCCCCCACCACCTTAATCAACCTCTTTAGCAATTCCGCCAATACCGTTCTCCTCTTATCCTTATCCCTCTTACTCTCCCTTGCCCATCCTTCCAACATCCTGCTCGCCATTTCCCCACCACTCGGCTGAAAACCCCGTAACCATTTCCCATAGAAAGCAATCCCGGCCAACTTCCCCGCTATAGTTGCCCTAGACCAGCCCCTGTCCATGCACATCAAGAGGAAGTTCATGACAACATCCCTCCTCCGCTCTTCCGCATCCCATCTACCCTTCCAACTACAAGCCCCCCCTATAAAATCCTCCCAAGCCCTCCTTTATGACTCCTTCTATGCCGAGGCCAATGAACCCACCACCAAAGCAAGCGCTCTCAGCTTCCTATCTTCCCCAGCTCCTCCAGCATCTGCTGCCCCTCCTGATCCGCATCTGGAGCCAACCCACGGAATCTCTGTCATTGAAAATGAGATAATGCATCAGCGATGCCCTTATCCTTTCCTGGCACATGTGTTGCCTTAAACACCACATTCCATTCCCTGCAACGCAGGACAAATTCTCTCATCAGTCTTGCCACCCTCCGATCCCTTGCTGACTGCCTGCTCACTACATGGACCACGCATTCATTGCCAACATTGAAATTCACTTTCCTATTCTGCAAATCCGTCACCCACAACTCCAATGCCACCTGCAAAGGGAAAAATTAAAGAAATGCTATACTCCTTCCCTCTTTCAACCACAGAGATGGCCACTTCTCTGCACGCCACTTTCCTCCCCAAAAAACTCCAAAACCTCCCGCTCCTGCTGCGTCAGAAAATATCTGTGCCTCCCATGTCACCGGGTCTCCCTGCAACCACATAGACACTCCGTTAAAGCTCTCCAAGAAACGCAGCCAAATTCTACAATCTTCCCTCACTGCACCCGATACTCTTATCCGATGATGTGGGCACTTCGCTCCCGCCATAGCCCTCGCCATGTTCCTACAAAAAGTCCGCCCTGGGCCCACAACCTTGCATGAAACATTCAGATGCCCCACCCATCTCTGCATTTCAACCAGCATCATTTTCTTAGCCCCTACTGCTTTCCCCAGCAGTCCTACCAATTTGCTCACCTTGTCGTGCGGCAAGCGTGAGGTCATGGCCACGGAATCCAGCTCAATTCCTAGAAATGTCAACACCACTGCTGGCCCTTCTGTTTTGTCTTCCGCTAAAGGCACCCCAAACTCTTCCATCAGCTCTTGAAACAACTTTAGCATTTCCTTGCACTCCCCCTCTCTTTCTGCCCCGCTAATGAACAGAAAATCATCCAGATAATGCAGCACACTCTCCCAACCCGAGCTAAATGAGAAAACCCACTGTGAGAAAGAACTGAACCGTTCAAACAAAGCGCAGGAAATTGCGCACCCCAATGGCAAGACTTTGTCTATGTATATGCTTTCCCAAATTGCAAACCTAGCAACCAAAAATCCTCCGGGTGCACCAGCCACAACCTGAACGCCGCCTTAATGTCACACTTGGCCATGAAGACCCCTCTCCCTTCTTTCCTCACCAACTCCACCGCCTGGTCCACACTTGCATATACAACCCCACATTCCTCCGAGGCAATGAAATCACTGACCGACATGCCCTCCGGTCATGACAGATGGTGTATCAATCTGAACTCCCCGGGGCTTTCTTGGGCACCACCCCCAGTGGGGATATCACTAAGTCACCCGGCAGGTCATCAAATGGCCCTACTATCCTTCCTGACGCTATTTCCTTACTCAATTTTGTCTTACCACCTCAACATTTTCTTTGGTTGACTTCAAATTTTCCACCCACCGATGCACCCTGGAGCCCTGGTACCCCAGTTTGAAACCCTGACAAAACCCTTCACTCAAAATCTTAGCCCCTTCCCTGTCCGGATAAAATTGCCACAATTTCTGCAGCTCTCCCCCTTTAATTGGAGTAAAAGGTTTTCCCCACAACCCCTCTACCGGAACCTCTCCCCCTTCCCCTGTCTCCCTGTTGGAAACACTGCGTGAGAGGGTGTTTTCCTCCACCCTTGCTACACTCGTGCCTGAACCTACATAAGTTCCTTGTGCGGCCGTCCTCATAAAATCCCCAGCACGCTGCTGAGGACTGTCCTCTGCCTCTTCCCCTCACCCCCTCATGGGCGGGGCGACCAAGAAAGGGCCAGTAAGGCACAGGCAGCCCACTTGCTGTGTGCAATGTCGGGGCAGGCCTCGTTGGAGCCATCCATTGCAGCCAAAGATCCATGTCTATCTCCCCCCAGACAGCCAGACTGTCCTCCGCCATTCTTGCTCTGAATTCCTCATCATGGCATACCCAGGCAAAACCCCAAAACTCGTGAAAGCCTTCCTGATTACGTCCATATATTTAAGCAGAACCACTCATCGCTCTGGGAATTTTTCACAATATACACTGGCATAAATGATAAATGCTGACGTCCAATTCTCAATAGTCCGAGGACCCTTGGGCGCGAAGCCAATTCCCTCTCTTCTTCTTTAGACCCCTCTTTTGCTCTCACTTCCCTATGGAGCAACTTAAAAACGTCTACAAATTCCCCCGCCTCAATCTTCTCTCTGGTCGCTGCCATCAAGTGCGCCCCCAAAGGTTTTGTGATACCCATATACTGCAGTTTTTTCTCCTTTCCTTTCACTTCAACCTCCTTTTCTTTTCCAACTTGCACCTTGAGCACCAATGGCTCCACCACCTTGTCCGTTTGAACCTCCCTTGCACACCCGACCCTTCATTTCCCATCCCCCTTCTCATGTCCCCTCTCTGCCATGTGGATGACCATTCCCTTTCCTGCTCACCTCTTTCCACACAGCCCGTCTGTGGTTTGGCGTCCACACCGCTGCTCCACATCTCTTTTCTTAGAGGGCTCCTACTGCGGGGACAAAACATATCAGCAGACTCACCCAGCCAATAGTTGCCCCGACCTCTTGCCCCCGACCACCCTGCCTTTCCCGATCCCACCTCAAACTTCTACTCTCCTCCCCCCTTTCCCTTACCGCCCTATAACCTTCTACCTCCCACTGCCCCACATAATCCTCCAATCCAACTTCATCACCCCTTAAATACCATTGTGGATGCGATTCATGCCTGAGTTGAGTTGCTCTTCTTCCTGCGAGCCCGGGGTGTGCGCCCCGCCACTCCTTTGACGTCTTCTCTGCTGGGCCGCAGAAACCCCTGCCTGGTCCTCTTCTCTCGGGCGAGGTGTGCCGTCCACCACCCTGGAATCCTCATCGCTAGGGGCTGTGCTGCACCCTCTAGGCTCTCCTTGCGCTGACCGAGGAGGGGCCGTTCTAAAACCCTCTACCTCCACCTGAACAGCGGGGGCTGCGCAGCGCCCTCCGCCCTCACACCTCCTACCCAGGGGGGCCGTTCCGCACAACACTCTAACCTCCTCAATTGATGGGGACATCTCCCTCCTCCCACCTGCACTCTTCTGCAGGTATTTACCCCTTTCCCCCTCTGCCCTGTCACCCCCCTCTGTGCCCATCACCGCCCCCACCATTGTTCCTTTGACCCCCTCTCTTTGAGCACTCCTAGCTTCCCCTCGGCTATCATTGATTCCCTCCCTCGTTGGCTCCCCACCCCAAATCATTTCTCCCCCGGATGCCCTCCTATCTATCTCCCTCCTCATCTTCCTGCCCCTGGCTTCCCAAACCTCCCCTCTACCCACCACGGGGGTGCAAGCCACCACTGCTGCGAGAGCCCCATCAGCCGCAGCTCTCCGCTGCGGCCTGCCCCCACCTACCTCCACTTCTCCCGTTACTACCCCTACCGCCCCTTCCAATTGGGCCTTAGATGCCCTGCTAATGATTTCCAGGGCCTCCCTCAGCACCCTAGCATCGACCAAACCCTTCTTCCTGGCTCCCTGGGCCATCATTGTGCACCAATAATCTGGTTGCGCACTAAAAATATGCCCCTTGAAAGTTAAGCTAGCTAAACTAAACCCCCGAGCCAAAACCTACCGGTGGACCATCACCCCTTAGGCTAGGAAAATCAGAAAAGAAAATCAGGCTATCAAATTTTAATAACGCCTTAAAGTGTTAATCAAACTCTATACCCCCAAGGCAGGGAATATAGAAAATTATTATTCTAGGAGCAAAGAAAATTATAAATATATATATTTTTTTATTTTATTTTATTTTATTTTTTATTTACCCCCCTAATTACTGCCCCCTCTTAATGCCCTCGCCCTCAGAGATCCCCCCAATCCTGATCTACAGTGCCCAGCAAAAACCCTACACCCACCAGAAACAAGATCCACTTGAAACAAAGATCCACTTGTACACTGTACCTCCCACACCGCCCCCTGGTGGATCGCGAGACACACCGCACTGAAAGAAATCACCAGGAAAAATAGAGCTGTCCCTTTAAGGAACCGCACTGCCACCTCTGACACTAGCCTGCTACCGCATATACAGATGCGTAAACACTAATCCCCGCGGCCCTCTAATTAACGGCCGGCCAACCCACACGGCATGAGGACACAGGGAGGGAGGAACCAGCGCTGTATTAATGGGGAAAATGCGCTGTCCTCCACCCTCTCCGACGCAGTTGTGCTTCGTGGCAGCACACTGCTTCACCCCAAACCAATACACCCCGCCGGCTAGCGAACGGAGGCAGGATGTGCCCCACAAACTCCCCCACTCACCTACTCACCCACGGCACCCCAGAGCCCTCGAGCCCCCAACTTCCTGCACTTTCCTAAACGCTGCGCACCAGCGAGGGGTGTCTTATCTACGGCACCCCTCATACAAGTTCAAACAAAATATGTATATATTTTTTTTTTAATTATACTAACGAAAATACCTACCCACCCACTCTCCTAATACTCCCCTACCTCACCTGATCTACCTCGCACACCTAGGCCCAGCTACTACAGGGAAGGCTCGGGAGCGGGCAACAGGACTTGACAATCACCAAGTCCAACCGTCGCCTGCCTCCCGAACCTTCCCTGCAACCTTAACAACCCTGAGGAGGTGCTCTGCCCCCCACGGCCACTCGCTGGCCGTGTGCAGTGCCAAAAACATCCCCGGGGGGAAACGCTTCACGTTCCCCCAGGGCCCCCCTTCTCCATGGCTTGGTGCACCTCTCATGCCACGGGGTGGCCCATCTCAAATGCTGCTTTATTCACTGCACTGGTCATTTTGTCTGCCGGGCTATACCTTTGCTGATCTGCGTCCGCAGCAAATGACAGCCTAGCTGGGGTTTCAGGGTCACATTTCTCGCACTTTTGTATTGTCTTGACAGTCGACTTCATAAATCCATTATTTTGCAGCTTTTCATGTCTTCTGATATCCATTTTCCATATTTGTGAGGAGATTCGAGAGAGGAGTTTCTCTATGTGGCCATCCTGTTGCCAACTGGCCACGCCCCTTATTCCCTTTCATTTTTTAACTGTCCCCTATGAAAACATGGCTACCAGGCCTCCCCCTACATAAAATAACCTATCATTTTCTGAAGTGGGTTCAACATTTGTTTTGTGGCTCTCTGGAGTATGCACATGAATATGTAGAGAATTCTAGGGAGTTAATTTTTTGTAATGATATTTACCTTTCCCCACTGACTTAAGTTCATCCCTGATCATCTAGAAAAGTCTGAGAAACTTTAAGCTAGTTATAATTCAGCATGTCTTTAAGAATCTTACATTTCTCAACCCCAAGATACCTGAACTCTTCCTTACACAACCAACTCAAACCTTGTTACGCTCACCTGGCTCCCACAGAGGCGTCGATCTGAACTGGACAGCTGCGGTCTCCACCAATGTGACCCGTAGGGCCGAGATGACGGACTTGACTGGCCCACCTAGCTTCGTTTGCTTGGCCTGTAGGAATATTCTTCTGCAAATGAAGAAAGGGAATTAACCACCCGTAGAGTTGAGTGTAAATCCCCCGTGCCCCCGCTGTTCTCCCCGCGGATCACCTTTGATGTCCCCTCTTATAGTCTCACCTGATGGTTTGAAAAGATGAGCTCTCCATCCTGCATTGAGCGCAGGGGCGCGTTGATTACCAGTTGCTTCACTGGCTCGAAGGAATTGGTGAGTTCCAGAACAATATTGACTCCGAAAAGTATGTAGTTTGTAAGAGTTGAAATGCCTGACTTTCACTCTTGTCCGATTCCTTGCAGATTGCAGCTTGACCCTAGTGAAGAGTTCCTCGTGGCAACGGGTAATATTCTGGTAAGGATTTGTATTTCCAACACAGTTCGATAAATTATGTCAATATGTAACCTGTTGCTTTCTCCCTTATTCAGGCATTGAGAGAAAGTATGAAGTCTCGGGGAATAATACCTCCGACGGTAAAATCAGATAAGCCTAATGTGGTGAGGAGGGTTCCCGTTGATAGTCCCTTTGTTTCACCTTGCTGTCCTTTTGTTTCCCCTTAGGGGCGGGGATTCGGCAAAGATGCAGTGGAAGCTGTGCCGACCCGTGAAGAGGAATAGTACCCCCGGTGGTAAAATCAGGTAAGTCTATGGGGGGGTTACTAATATTCCTCTGTGTATTCCCTTGGCTCACCTTGCTGTTCTTGTCTACTCTTTAGGTGCCGGAATGCGGCGGGAACATGCAGGAGGATGCGGTGGAATGTGAAGATGCTGCGAAGGCCGGTGAGGTCAGCGGGGAGCAGGCGAGGCGACGCGCCTAAAATAACTTCTTTCTTCCAGTGCGAAGGCGCGATGGATCGGGAATTCAGGTAAGGATCAAAGGTATTGCTCTTGTTCTAACCTTTTCTCCTTCTTTCTCCCTTTTTCTAGGAGCTCCAAACTCGAGGCGGGCGTGGCAGAAGGCTGGATGCAGGCTTGCAGGCACGGTGAGCGTTACGCTGCTGGATGCAGAATAACACGAAGCATGTGCTGCTCTTTGGGCGTGGTTTAAATAGCCTCCAAAGTAGTCCCAGGTAATTATTCCTCCCCAGCCCCACCCGAGTAAAAAATAGTCCCTAGGTAAAATAGTCCCTTCCAAGCCTCATTTGGCTTGGAGCTCTTGCAGCATGGTCTGCATCAGGTAAGCTTGCAGCATGGTCTGCATCAGGTAAGTTCTACTCTATGAGCCTGGCGCCATAGGCACCAGGACTGACTCTCCATATGAGCCTGGTGCCATAGGCGCCAGGACCGCACCCAAACAGCCCCTAGCAGGGGTTTTTGGGCTTGCCCAAAATAACTTGATGCCTGCTTCCGGGGTTGCTGGACCTGGTCTGGATCCCCGGGGGTAGGCATCATGACAAACCTGAAGTCTTACAGATAATCGCTGTGTCAGGCCCGAGTAAGAAACATAGCCTCTGTCTTGCTGATGTTAGGTTTGTAACCCGATGACCTGCTGAATTCACTGATCTCATGTACATGCTCAGGTACGGAATTACCAGGATCTGAATATAGAGCTAAAACCTCATTGGTTTAAGTTAGTAGCTTAGGATTGTCACACGTAAACGGAATACCGTTTACATCAGGATCCCTGCAAATTGAGGTCAGAAGTAATTCCAGGGATAGATCGTAAAGTAGCGGGGCAATGGGCACCCTTGTTTTGCCCCCCTCTGCAAATAAAATCTGCAGATAACATTCAATTGGTGACAATCTGTGCTTTTATGTTGGAAAATATTGTGATCGCAAAAAACGACAAAGGATATCAGAAAGTTTAATTTGACAGGACCTTTTTCCAGACATTTCCAGCCAAGTACCTTCTCACCGTTCAGACTTAGTTATCATTGGTTCATTGGAGTTTTTGTGCAGCTCTATTAGGTTCTATAGCATCCTAATGTTGGAAGTTCTCGTTCTCCCTTTAATGAACCCTGACTGAGTATGATGCACTAATTTAGGCATGAAGTATGCAATATTAGTGGCCGTATTGTTAGTAAACAATCTGAAGGTCCCAATTCAGTAGACATCAGTTGAAAATCTTTGCAATTTATTGTTTCTTTGCCACTTTTGTGGATTACTGCAATCAAGGCCTGTTCCATCAAAGGTGGTTTCACCCCGCCTCTTAAGATCTAATTATATAGTGAACAAAGAATTGGTATCATATGAGACTACATTTTTGCATAGAATTCTGCAGTGAAACAGGTTGGTCCCAGGCCCGAGCTATCATCGAATTTCTTCATCATTCTGTATCTCTAGCGCAGTTACCGGCCTCTCTAAGTTGCTGGCCTCTTCCACTGAGAGACCCTCTATTTCAACCCCACTCAGACAGTCACTTATTAGGTCATCTGATCCAAAGTCCTCATCCTCAAAAAGAGTTTTCCAGAGTTATCTTCGAGACTTATGATCATTTTTGAGTCGTCAATCGTATTCAGTCTCCAAACTTGTCCTTTACTGGCTTTTTCACCATATTCTCAGAAATACTGGCTGGTGTGGAATAGTAGGTGTTCCAACCGTTTCACCAAGTGCTCATTCAGCAGGTCGCTGGCTCACTTCAGCTCCCTTAGGTCCCTTTCAACCCCTGATTCTGTATATGCAGAACCTTCGCGTGTTCCTTTCCCTAACATTGTGTATTTCTTTTCACTTCTGACCCTTTGTTAATTAGTCTTCCCTTTAAGAATGTTTTTAAGCCAGGAAATGTAGACGTATGGCGGATGGCACTGCCTAAATATTAGGCATTCATTCCGTCTCCTTAAATGAGCAGACATTACTTGCATGTACATTTTGGTTTTGGATAGGGAGACATCTGCTTACACTTGTTGATATACACTTCTGTTACCCTATACGCTTGAGTTGTTCCAATATGACATTTGATTTGATCTAATAAAGTTTGGTATAAGTAACAATTTCAAGCTGGTTACTTCCCAGAAAATTCTTTATTGTGCCTTTAAGTGGTCTTAAACTGCTTCATGTGGGTTTATGTGTGTTCATGTTTATTAAATGTGCTTACAGTCACATACTAGTGCATTCAATTCCATTCATGTGAACTGTGCCCTATGAATCTGTTGATGGGCACTCTCTTCTGTTGTGTAGGCTGCATCTGGATTATAGTATGTTAAAGTCCAAACACAGGTACAATAGCACTTAAGAGATCGATTGCTAAAAGGTTGGCTCTACTTTTTCAAGGTCTTACGCTCATATCGGCAGCAATGCCACTCTCAATGAATAAGCTTCAGGGACTTTTTCTGATGGTCATTTAACAAGAGTAGGAAAGTGCGGAACATTGACTCATCGAGTACTTAACTCCTTCATCTCCCTAACCTTCTCCACTGTGATCCATGGAACATCTGTCTGCTGCTGCTGCTGATTCCATGTTTGGCACTTTTCTCTCACTGTACCATAGCTCACAAGTTCAAAATTAGTATTTCGATCTCTTTATTAACGGTGTACAAGAATAAACATATTGCATACATCTCTGTTACAGCTTATTACTGATCGATTGACAGCTGATTCTGGAGCCAAATAGTACATAAGATATTAACTGGAAGAACAATACAACATGGAGGCCAATCTCCATAGGTTCAGCATATCAGGAGGTGGGCATGGTTGACCTCACCTCTGGCTTCCAAAATCTCCACTTAATAATTGGCCTAACTGGTCCGGTTTATTGACTTATCCCGGTTCCCCTCACTCCTCCCTCATCTGCCTGCTCTTGCTTGGCTGCCATTTTTCAGCAAGAGCTAGCGTCATGACCAATGTTGTCAAAGGGTCTAGTGAGGCCCATTGGGTCCTACACTGCAGCCACGAGGGGCTAAATGCTGAGCCCAGAGCCGGGAACTGCATGCTATGGCCAAAGAAATTGAAGCAAGCCTCAATGAATTAAACAAGGGGCGCACCATAGGAGTGGCCTGCGTTGCAATCTCTCCTCTACATGACTAAAAAATATGCTAAATGGCCCTCGTGCAACATGTCCTTTCTGGGATCTCCAACCACCTTTCAATAGCTGGACCCCTTCAGCTGGATGAGTTCAACTGTGCCACGATATGCAGTGATTATTTGCCAAGAACTAGTTATGTCCAACTGGTGTTGGGCAAACGGACTAGTCACCGCGTCAGCGTGTTGCCCTGCCATCACTATTAATCAGATATCTGGCCAGTAGTTCTATGTTTACAGTATAAACCAATTTATTAAATATTAACAGAAGAAATGAGTGTGACAAAGAGATACAATAGACAATTATCCATACAATAATAATGAAAAATATATTATGTAACCCAGAGGCATTGGTAAAGGGCGCTGAGGGGCTATAGCCCCGGGTCTTTTGGTTGTAGTCCCGGTAGAAGATCAGAGGCTACAAATAAAAAAGGCTTGCTAGCCCCTGAGACCCGGCAGTCCCGACATTAGCATAGCCCCAGATCTTTTCGAGACCTAGCAACACCCCTTATGTAGCCCCCGGCAAGGTGGTCTGTGGGTTAACAAGCGCACTGGAGAGATGTTTGTGTAGCCTTCAAATTACACATTTGTGGTCAACACATTTGCGGGTAAGATAGCTCAGCGGGTTGAGCACTCGCTGCTGCGATCTGAGCGTGCAGGTCGCAAGTTCGAATCCGGTAAGGCCAACTCAGCCCTTCATCCTTCCGAGATCGATAAATGAGTACCAATTTCGGTAGGGTGATATTGTATGTAAATATGTGCTCTGTAAAGCGCGTTGGATTGAGGCGCTATATAAATAAACATCATTATCATCATTATCGTAACACATGAACATCATTGGTTTGGGTAACAGCCACACATCTGTTATTTCAGTGCTTTGAAACATAAGACATAGTGCTATACAAAATGTCAATTATGATTATTTTCATACAAAGTCATCAGTTTCGCACAGTTTGAACCCATTTTAATCGTATTATCCTTTGATGTACCAAATTTAAAGATGCTTTCATTCACTTTGACATCAACATAAACAAAACAACGTATTGATTGTATTCATACTGGTCGCCTAATGAAGGCCTGTTTCAAATTTAAAGAGAGTAAGGGCACCCAATAGTGCAATGTTCATATTTTTGCTTGTACCATTTTAGGACCACTCCAAAAAGGGAGCGGGGTGGGGGTAAAAAACCTCCCTTTAACAATATCTGAATCTCATTGTACAGGACTCTGCCAAAGGCTCCCAGTACATATGTATCACTCATCTATGCAAGGCTTTTATGCCATATTTACAGTCGCCATTTATAGATAATGAGTTTTTTTTCTTGAAAAACATTCATTTGAAATCGCACAATGTCTCCGGTAACCTTCCTGCAGACTGTGCTCAGTGAACTAAAGCCTTCTATTTGCGCGCTGAATGGGAGGCACTCCTGCGCCGATATTGTGCGGCGAGGGATTCGAGAGCCGCAGACAATTTTCAAAGACGGCTCTTTCTTTTTAACAATCAGTGCATTAGGCTAAAATATTCACACAAATGCAATGCCGATTGAAAGGGCTTTGCTGTATAACGACAAAAGCCCGCGTTTTCTTTTACCTGGTTCGGCCTTATGACAAATGAGTATTAGCGGAATGGTCTTTCGGGCCTTTTCTGTTTACCTTTAGCATTTGGCAGAATGCAAATCGACATTATACCCGCGTTTCTATAGCATGCATTGCCATGGTCATGATGTGAGGGCCTTTTTTCAATATGAATAGTGTAAACGGGAAAACATATTGCTGCAAAGAGGCATTATTGTGCTGGCAATGTATAAACAGCTGAGAAGAAAGGGGCGACATGCTCATAATGGGAACTGAAAGCTCGTCGTTTTGTCGCCATTGTCTACCCTTCCTTCCCAAACAACGCTCCTTTCTTCCTCCTTATCAATACAAAGTTCTTTTTGGTAAAATGAAGTGCATTCAGGCTGCCTGAAAGAAGCTTTTAAAGTTGAGCCGTGCCCACACAAAAGAGTGGCGGGGGAGAGGGTGGGGGGCGAGGCTGGGGGAGGCAGTGGCATAGTAGCACATCGAGCAGAGGAAGCACACAACTTGGTCGATGTTCATTACTCATGGTTGGACGTGCGGTGGCTCTGCAGCAGTTTGTAGGAAGGATCAGATAAACTTTCCACGACCGCCATGATAACCAACTGCCATAATTTTTCTTGGCTGTCAGGTCCTTTTCTCATATTGCCGCGCGGTTCTCACACTCGGCCAGGGCGCGCCGAGGCAGCGGTGCATGGCCCTTTGGTCTGATAAATGGGCTTCTTTCAATTGGTGGCAGGCTTCAGGAAAAAGAGATAATCCGGGATAATGTGGACACAGTTTTCATTTCTTGTCGCCCAATTAAAACGCAATTATCCGGAGTGCAATAGCAGAAGAACTGGAAAGAATGCCCGAAGAATGAGGAGCTGCGGCTCCCGGGGATCCTTTATGCAGCAAACATTAGCCGAGATTTGTCCTTTTCTGATAATAAAGTGACAGGCTAAGCAACTTGCTGTACACAGCCAGGGACAGGCCAGCTGCAACCTGTAACTATGAATGACATGCCTCAGCAACATTTTCAGAACGTGGACCATGGCAACTTTCCTTCTGAGGAGCTGACCTCAGTCTCTGGAATTCTCTTCATTTTCACACAGGAGATTTGCCATCAGGAATAATTGCAATGACTGATCATACAGAATTGTAGATGAGTAACTATCAAGAAGTGATTTCTAGTGACACCAGAGAGAGCTTTCCTCTCATTGTCTATCAGATGTTGTTTTATAACCCTAAGTTGAAATGATCCCTGTTGTTGATAGGCACCCTTCACACATGTATAGCATCTCTTTTCCACCCCTGACCTGTCCCATAGACCATAAGTAGAGGATGGTGTATAGGAGGAGAGGCATGAGGGAACAGAAGAAACCTGGGCCAGAACTAAAACACATAATGTCCTTCGAACATCCCGGCCACCCTTTGTTGTCATCCCTCTTCCTTAGTCTCCACACCAGCAAAAGCCTAAGGAGGCAGAAAAATGGGGTATTCCCTTTATGAAACACCTTTATGCGCTTAGACACAAGAATGTATTTTGGTTTCTAGTTTGATAGTGAGTCGCCAGCTATTGGAATGCAGGAGCCAAACGTTAATCTGGTTGTTCCTGAAAGTCACCTGATTGATGGTTCTCCCAACAACTCATGCTCGGTGCTTACAGATACTTTAATGTGCTTTCCCTTGATGCTGGCTGCTTCGTCCCCACTCATACCATTTGCTCCAAGTTCCTGCCTTTTGTTTTCTGTGTTTTCCTTCCTGAAAACAGACATTGGAGGCCTTTCTTGTTTATGCCAGCCTAAATGTCAAACTCCTTTTCCATTCAAAGTTGGCTTTGGACCAACGAAATGTCAAACTCCTTTTCCATTCAAAGTTGGCTTTGGACCAACGACGACTTACAATAGCGTTAGGCCAGGACCTATCAAAATTTTTACCAAACTAGGAACTTGTACTTCACTTATCCGGCACCGAATGCACTCTGTATACCTGCTCTGTAATTTCTTCATGAACTGCACTCCCTGTATATATTCCATGTATGTAACCTAAGCTCAAGTATTTTTATGACTGCTGCGCCCGGCAACCCCTGGGTTTTGTGCGCATTATCAAATAAATAATACAATACAATAATACAAAGCTTGTAGCTGTTTATTGAGAAGCCACCCTCAACACGGGGAGTCCCTTCCCTCCCCACTCACGTGGCTATGCAACAAACTGTTTAACAGATTCATTTTTTAGCCCTATCTCAGACACATACCATGCCCCTTGGATCCCTCTCCCGGAGCTAACAATGAGCCAAGAACCAGGTCGGTGTACAGGAAATATATTGGTATTTATTTAAAATAAAGTAATAGAAATTATCACAAAAAGGTCAAAACACCACTTTATCCGAAGCACAATACAATCAACTTCTCTCGGCATAAACAAATCACAAAAGTGAGTTAAAAAGAACACCATCACAATTTTTCACTTTCTGTAAATTTCACTGCACAAAATAATTACATTGATCAATAAAGAAGGCATTTTTCTGCATGCTTAGAAGGCTAGCAGTAGGATTTCAAGATTGGTAATGATGATTTTGTCCACAATTTTGTTTTAAAATAAACACAGGGCGATTTATCGGTTTGTTTTTCAGGCCCTCCCACCCCCCTTGCTTTGGTCTATGTTGGGAAGTCAGAAAGAAAAACTAGAATGCTTTGGGGATTTGGGATTTCAGACCCCCCTCACTGAAAGGCCTGTGTTGGGGAAGCTGGATAAAATGGTTGGATTGATTTAAGAACACAGATACCCCTCTTCCTTAAAGAGGTTGGGGTCAGCTGGACAATAAGGATTACCCAATTAATCTATAGGCTATAGTTTTCAGCGCACACTGGGAAGGAAGCTTTGCTAATTTCGAATTTTAACAAAATTCACCCTGTAGTGTTCTGCCAAATGGGGAATTAATTAAATTAATATTTTTGGTTAACTAGGCTAAGGATCTATACCATTTTTGCCCCCCCCCACTCACCCACTATAAAGGAAAAGGATTCAAGGCAAGCAGTCACCCCCACTTTTTGGTTTCCCAAGGCTCAGGTCTAATTACATTGCAAGCCTTTGTTGAAGGTTCAGGAAATCCAGCTGCATCTCAGGACCCTCTGGAAAGATAGGGCAGGGGTCTGATCACTCCACTCTCAAAGATGGCTCCCCACTCTCCACCATAGGACCCAGTCAGCTTTGAGGCCTTCGTAGAAATAGACAGCTCCACCCAGTTGCACTCTCAGCAATCTCCTCTGGTGTCTCCTTACAGCTGTCAGATGGTAAGTTTCACCAGCCTTCCAGATCTCTCTGTCCTCCTGTCTTTCTCCTTTTTCTGTGTTCCCTGTTCTAGTGTAATCCCCCTCATATAGCAGCAATGACACCACCAATGTTATAATCTTGGGGAAGCACCTTGCAATAATTCCTGCCACTAGGATTGGACAGTTACCCTTCTCTCTCCTCCCAAACCCAGCCTCCAAGTCAGGATTGGTTTAGGGGTCTGGAGAAACATCTTGCCATTCCCATTTGTCATCATCCTTTGTTCTCCTTTCAACTTTTTGGCAAAAACTAGTTATGTATCACAACTTCATAATGTTACTAGCAACTGCCAGACCAGACGTATTTTCTTCTTCTGCTAATCATGAGGAATTACATAAACCGACCACCAAATCGGTATCTTGTAGCACAGCCATGTGGCACCATCACAATTCTTCACTTTCTGTTAATTTAACTTCATAAAATAATTACACTGATCAATAAAGAAGGCACTTATGTAATGTTGTGCGAATTTGATTTTCCTGCTAGTTTTAAAGGCTTGCAGTAGGATTTCAAGATTGATAATGATGATTTCACCCACACTTTTGGTTTAAAATAAGCACAGGGTGATTTATCGGTTTGTTTTTCTGACCCCTTCCCCTTGCTTTGGTCTATGTTGGGATGTCAGTCGGAACATTTTTAATGCTTTGGGGAAATTTGGATTTCAGACCCCACTCACTGAAAGGCCTGTGTTGGGGAACCTGGATAAAAAGGTTGGATTGATTTAGGAACACTGACACCCCTCTTCCTTAAAGAATTCAGGGTCAGCTGGACAACAAGAATTACCCAAATAATGTATAGGCTATAGTTTTCAGCGCACGCTGAGAAGGGAGCTTTGTTAATTTCGATTTTTAACCAAATTCAACCCGTATTGTTCTGCCAAATGGGGAATTTATTAAATTAATATTTTTGGTTAAATAGGCTAAGGATCTACAAAGTTTTGCCTCCACCCACCCACTATAAAGGGAAAGAAGTCAAGGCAAGCAGACTCCCCCGCCTTTTGGTTTCTCAGGGCTCAGGTCTACTTACATAGCAAGCCTCTGTTTAAGGTTCAGGAAAGCCAGCTGCATCTCAGGATCCTTTGGAAAGATAAGGCAGGGATCTGATCACTCCACTCTCAAAGATGGCCTCCCGCTCCCCACCACAGGACCCAGTCAGATTTGAGGCCTTCCTAGAAATGGACAGATCCACCCAGATGCACTCTCAGCAATCTCCTCTGGTGTCTCCTTAAAGCTAGCAGGTGGTATGTTTTACCAGCCTTCCTGAACTCTATGTCCTCCTGTCTTTCTCCTTTTTCTGTCTCCCCTGTCCTAGTGCAATCCCCCTCATACATCAGCGATGACGCCACCAATTGTACAATCTTGGGGAAGTACCCTGCAATAATCCCTGCCACTAGGATTGGACAGTTACCCTTCTCTCTCCTCCCAAACTCAGCCTCCAAGTCAGGATTCATTTAGGGGTCTAGAGCAACATCGGGAAATTCCCATTTGTCATCATCCTTTATTCTCCTTTCAACTTTTTGGCAAAAACTAGTTATGTATCCCAACCTCATAATTTTATTAGCAACTGCCAGACCAAACATATTTTCTGTTTCCACTAATCATGGGGAATTAGATAAGCCGACCACCAAATCTGTATCATGTGGCACGGCCATGTCACACCTTTCTGCCATAAAAAGCACAGTTATAAATATTGAAGTTGTTAAGCATATCCGTAATGTCATTTTCCACCCGCTCACCAACTTTCACATTTGGAACATGTTCAGATCAGCCAGAAACCTAGTTCAACTAGCCATTACAGTTCCCGGAGTTACGGGAAGATGCATTTTATATCCCCAAAATTGCCCGGAAATTATATGAAAATGGTACATAGATGAAATCCATCCTCCTTATGATGGCTGTGGAAAAGGCCTAAATAATAATAGTCCTTTAAAATCAATTGTAAATCTTCCTGTGGTACACATGGCCCTGACTGCTGCTTTCCTGGCCTTTTGTTTTCACTGGGTCAGCCTGTGGCCACAGTTTTTTGATCAATCTCCTTTGTGTTGGAAGCTTGCTCCTTGAAGTGGATGCCCCCATTTTCACACATATTAGTCATGCTCCAGCCAAGGGTAACTTTTGCTTTCAGAGCCAGCATGTCTGGAGAACACTGAATTTCGATGCCTTTAGCAGGACATTTTTATTGCGGTTGGTCATTAGATGGGAGATGTGACATCCCGGCTGGGAGTGGGAGTTTTCCTTGTAAAGTTTTGCACACAGCCAGCAAAAGGGTATGCCTTGGGCTGACATTTTATTCATGAAGACAAAGTGGCTCTTCAAATGTCACTGGAGGTTTGTGGGTGAAACATAATATACATTGCTCTTTTTCAACCAATACATCATGTTTTGTTTTCCTGACATTTTTCTGTGAGCAATGATATTTTTTTCACTTTCACATTTTTTTCAAACGGTTTTTATATGCACACACATGGGCAGGCCGTTTTTGTTTTCAATGTTTAAAAATCCTGTTTTACATGTGACAGGGACTTCTGTTTCCTCCTTCCTTTGTAAATTAAAATGCTGCTTATCAATTGGTAATGACAGGCAGGCCCCATTCCACACGGTTGTTTAAATTTACTTGAAAAATAAAAACAAAGGCCAGGCCGGTTTTGTTTCAGTGTTTAAAATCCTGCCATTCATGTGAAAGGGACTTCTGTTTGAGGCCTTTAAAAGCAGTCCACAAACTGTAGGGAAGCCAACGAACCTACATTTAATAGGGGAAATCAACATCTGCTTTTCTATAGTAACTAAGCTGCGTCCTTTACAGCCTATTGCCAATGCCTCTAAGGTATCACTATCAATGCATGCCAGCAATTACACGTTTAACCTAACAAGTTGTCTCTGCTCTGAAATTACTGACCTAGCCATGTAAGGCCTCTGATCAGCAGTCTTTTGTTTGATTATGAGGCCTGTTACATACACTTCTACAGTGACAAAGTAGTCAGAGGTGTAGCTGTGTGCTCTTCTTTGCACTGGGCACCCATTTATTGCTCCAGAAATTGCCTCCTTCAAATAAACTGCTTCTTTCTGCCTCTGGCAACTTTTGTATCACACAAATTGGGATGGTCATTTCAGAGCAGGCTTAATGACACAATGGGCCTAATTACGGGTCCGGCGGTCACCCTGCCGGTGCTACCGATGGGTTGGCACCAGACCGATAAAAAATTACTGTTGCCTGACTGCCCCGTGCCACTGGGCTATTCCAAGTCCGGTGGCTGGGAAGTCAGGCGCAGACAATTTTGTTAGTCCCCATTTCATGGGAATGGGGACACAGGAGCACTAGCACCATTAACAACGGTGCTGGTGCTCCCATGAAAACTCTGCAGGCAAGTGCCATCCCGCCTGGCCGGTCTGACCCTGACGGGCAGGATGGCACCCGCCCGCAGAGTTGGAGTGTGCTGGTCCGGAAACAAAGGTGCCAGTAGGCTTACCGGGACTGTTGTCTCTGGACCAGCACACTTGTAATGAGGCCCAATGTGTCTAAATCCCTTCATGGGTGAGCGGTTCTAAAGGGATTCAGTTTCAGATTGGTTGTGGATGTGCTTTATCAGTGGGTCAGAGGGATTAATCTGTGGGCACAATTAAAGAAGGAGGAGCTGCCCTAAAATGTGCATTACACAGCTTCTTGTGGGGAACACCACTTGAGCTGGTCCGGCATGAAATTGACTTGTGCCCCATGGGCCATACTAGTAAAACTGCATACTACACTAAAAATGCAGGTGAATGCAGGAGGAATTCCTCTATGCACACTGTGACAGAGCAGAGCCCTTTAAAGAACATTACAGAACAGCAGTGTCACCAGGACTTTTAGTGGGCTGGGACTTGCCAGGGCAGAGTCCTGATGGTTTCCAAAGAGGGTTCCCGAGCCGGGACGCTGCCAGGGCTCCTCCCCCAACTAGCCCCAGATACACTGACCTTCTGAGGCAGTCCATCCACTCAAGGTTCCACATGGTTAAAGGACTGCTGCAATGGTGTTGGTGCTTCTAATTAGAAAAAAAGGAGAAGCATTGGCTGATGACTCTCCTTTTTTCTACTGAGAAGTGCTGACACCTGAAGGCAGCCTTTTAACCATGTGACACCTTGAGTGAACGGGCTGCCTGCTGGGGATTCGCTCCTCACTCTAAGAAACAAAAACAGAGACTGGGTGCCCAATCTCTCCTTATGTTTCTTAGTGAGAGGAGCTAACCCACAGCAGGCAGCCTTTTCACTCACAGAGCTGCATGATTAGAGGGATGCCTGCATTGGTTAGCAAGACCCCCACAAGCAGCCCTTCAACCACACATCTCCTTGAATGAAAGGGCTGCCTGCTGGGGTTAGTTCCTCTCATTAGGAAACAAAAGGAGAGGAGGAGCGCACTGCTTTGATATTTTTGGTGTGCCCGGCCTCTCCTTTTGTTTCTTAATTATAAGCTCCGAACCCCCACAGGCAGCCTGTCAGCAGGTCTCAGAGCCTGTGATTTAGGAATAAAAAGGAGAGGCTAGGTGCAAAAAAGTTATACCAGTAAGCCTCAGTTCTCCTTCTTGGCTCCCACTGCCTGGGAGCCAAACAGTTGCCAGTCCCCCCCACCCCATAGGTGAAGGGGGCTCTTATTATGGGGAATGCTCTAAGTACAGGTGGGGCACCCACCCGTTCTGAGGCCACGCGCCCTAACGAGAGCCCCCCTAGATTCTCCCTCCACCTTAAAGCACTGAGTGTCACTGCCACTATTTAGGTGTGTGCAGCACAGCCCCTTGACCTCTGAAGGAGGCTTGTGGAACCTTTAAGAGTTAAGATGCATATCTTGGTGCCATTCATCTTCAAAGGGCCTTTAGACCAAAAAATGACAGAGGTAGTAATGGCAAGCACAAATTCCATTGTACGGCCCTGGCCTTTTGAGCATGATATGCGCATGGGCAGCCAGGCCAGGCTTTTCAAGGAGCAATGATGCTCACACAAGTTGTACAGTCCTTGGCTGCCTGCCAACCCTATGAGTTGCGGGGTCATGGTCCACTCATGGATCTCTCCCAGAATTCCCACATCAGAAAGCCAATCATTGTGTTTTTTTTTTCACAGCGTCTAGAAATGCACTCTTACTTAACCTAATATTAAATACATTCCTATTTCCTTCACAGCTGATATAATTTGCCCTGATTTTAATACAACTCTCTCCTCAAATCAGATTAAAACACATGGCAACTACTGAATTAATGAGACGGTCAAGGGACATTGTGGGTCTGGAAAACAAAAATGAGTTTTTAGACACGTGGCCAAAGCAGGCAAGAATTTCATAAGAATTTAAAAACATTTTTGGTGAATATTTATTAATAGCATCAAATAAACGTTATAGGGGGTCATTCCGAGTGTGGCGGTAGGGGGTTAACGGCACTGGTAAGGATGCCTGTGCCGTTAACCCCCTACTGCCACATTCCGAGGTCCCTTAGCGGGTCGCACCAGGAACGGCTGGTCCAACCAGCTGCCCTTAGCGGGACCCGTTAAGGGACCATGGAGCTAATAACGGGCCCGCAATTTGCGGGCCCGTTATTAGCTCCTTCCCCATTCCTATTGAGCCCTATGTGGGCTCAAATGGGAATGGGGAATGGTTTTCGGAATGGGGACTTACCGGGTCTCTATAGGTCGGAATGTCCCGGTAAGTCCCCATTCCGACTACCCAGACCCGGACCCGAGTTTGAAGGCAGCCATGGTGCTAACAGCTCCATGGCTGTCTCCAAACTCGGAATGACCCCCATAGTCTCCGAACTGTGATTGTCATTTATGAGATCATCCTCTAGCATATATGTGTGGCCGTAGCTTGATTCATCACTTCACATCAGAGCTGAATCATTCTGTAATAACAACCAGTTGGATGATAATGGCAGTGTTTGGGAGAGTTATTGTAATGTTTGTTTTGCTTTGCTCTTCTTCATTCCAGTCATCAACGTTTGAGGATATCCTTAGGCCCTCACCTACCATATAGCTTAGTGTACTGCAGACATTTTATTTGAGTCACTTTCAAACGCAGGGCTTTAAGTAGGCCGGGGCAAGCTGAGGCAGAGCCCTGGCATTCTCCAAAAAGTACTCCTGAGGCAGGTGTCTGCAAGGCTCACCCATACTATGCCTAGACATACCAGCCCCCTCCATAAGCCCTTTGACTCGACAGAGCCACATAGATAAAAGGTTGACTACAGGGAATGGCACTTCTGAAAAAAAAGAAGAGACAGGAGCACCAAAAGTATGATAAAAGGGTATTGCAGCTTGTTTAGTTTCTTAACCAGAGGCAATGACCCCGCAGACAAACCTTCAACCATGCGTCTATGTGAAATAAAATGGCTGCTTGAGGGGATTGGTGCTTCTGAAGAAACAAAAGGAGGGGCAGGGTGCTCTGTTATTATTACTTTTGCTGCACGCTCCTCTCCTTTAATTTCTAAATCACATGCTCTGAACCCAACAGGGAGCTTGCTGGCAAGGGTCGTAGCCTGTGGTTATGAAACAAAAGGGGGGGGCACAAAAAGGAATGATAGCAGTGCACCCCAGCTCTCCTGCTTGGCTCCCACTGCATGGCAAGTTTGCCCCCCTGCAATTAAGCAGTGCACCTTTAGTTGTGTAACGGTTTATTGAGAAGCCAAACTCAAAACAGGGAGTTTCTTCCCTCCCCACTCAAGTGGTGACACAACAATGTATAACAGATTATTTTCTTTAGCCCTATCTCAGACACATATTATGCCCCTTGGATCCTTCTCCCCTGAGCTAGCAATGAGCCAAGAATCAAGCCGGTGTACGGGAAATATATTGGTATTTATTTAAATTTAAAATAATAGAAATTAGCATGAAAATATCAACAACCACTTTATCTGTGGCATAACGCAATCAACTTCTCTCAGCATAAATAAAACAAAAAAGTGAGTTAAAAGAGGATACAATCACAATTCTTAACTTTCTGCAAATTTCACTTCACAAAATATTCACACTGATCAATTACAAAGGCTCTTATGTAATGTTGTGCGATTTTAATTTTCCTGCAAGCTTAAAAGAGTAGCAGTAGGATTTCAAGATTGATAAAAAATACATATGGCAATTATAATTTCGCCTACACTTTTGGTTTAAAATAAAGACAGGGTGATTTATTGCTTTGTTTTCCAGACCCGCCCCTTGCTTTGGTCTAAGTTCGCAAGTCTGACAGACCCCCCTTACTGAAAGGCCTGTGTTAGGGAAGCTGGATAAAAAGGTTCCACTGATTTAAGAACAAAGGCTCCCATCTTCCTTATAGAAGTCGGGGCGAGCTGGACAAGAAGGATTACCTAATTCATGTCTAAGCTATAGTTTTCAGCTCAGACTGGGAAGTGAGCTTTGTTCATTTCGAATTTTAACAAAATTCATCCTGTAATGTTCTGCCAAATGGTGAATTAATTAAATGAATATTTTTGGTTACATAGGCTAAGGATATATACAGTTTTGCCCCCCCCCCGCCCTACCCACTATAAAGGCAAAGGATTCAAGGCAAGCAGACTCCCACACCGTTTGGCTTCCCAGGGCTCAGTTCTACTTACATAGCAAGCCTCTGTTTAAGATTCAGGAAAGCCAGCTGCATCTCAGGATACTCTGGAAAGATAGGGCAAGGGTCGGTCACTCCACTCTCAAAGATGGCCTCCCGCTCTCCGTCATAGGACCCAGTCAGCTTTGAGGCCTTCCCAGTAATAGACAGCTCCACCCAGATACACCCTCAGCAATCTCCTCTGGTGTCTCCTTACAGTTGTCAGAAAGCACATTTCACCAGCCTTCCTGATGGTCTGTCTCTTCTATCTGTCCTCCTGTTTGTCTCCTCTTTCTCTGTCTCTCTCAGTCTGTCTTTTGTCCTAGTGCAGTTCCCATTGCATGGCAGCAATGACACCACCAATTTTACATTCTTGGGGAAGTCCCCTGATATAATCCCTGTCACTAGGATTGGACAGTTACCCTTCTCTCTCCCCCTTAACCCAGCCACAAAGTCAGGATTGTTTTAGGGGTCTGGAGCAACTTGTGGCAATTCCCATTTGTCATCATCCTTTGTTCTACTTTAAACTTTTTGGCAAAAACTTGTTATGTATCACAACTTCATAATTTGACTAGCAACTGCCAGATTAAACATATTTTCTGTTTCCACTAATCATGGGGAATTAGATAAGCTGACCACCAAATCTGTATTATGTAGCACAAACAAGTGGCACCTTTCTGCTGTTTTGGTAAAAGGCACAACAGTTATGAATATCGAAGTTATTAAGCATATCCCTAATTTCATTTTGCACCCGCTCACCAACTTTCACATTTGGAACAGGTTCATATCAGTCAGAAAATCTAGTTTAACTGGCCTTTACATTTCCCGGAGTCACAGGTAGATACATTTTATATCACTCAAATTGCCTGGAAATTACATTAAAAAATGGTATACAGATGAAATCCATCTGCCTTATGATGGCTGAGAAGAAGGCCTAAATGATAATAGTCCTTTTAAATAAATTGGGAAGCTTCATGTGGGACAAAGGCCCTCATTCCAACCCAGGCATTAAGGGTTTAACGGCGCCGTCGGCGCCGTTAACCCTTAACGCCTGATTTCCACCTTAACGCAGGCGTGAAGTACCAAGGCGCTAAGCGTCCTTGGCGCTAATTACGGCACCGTAATTTACGGTGCCGTAATTAGCGCCTTCCCCACTCCCATTATGCCCTATGGGGCAAAAATGGGGAAGGGTAAATGGGGATTGGGGATTTACCGCCCCACTCACTTTGGAATGGGGCGGTAAATCCGCCATCCACCATGGTGTAAATGGAGTTTACACCATGGTGGTAAAGTAGGGAACTTACCACCTGGGTTGGAATGAGGGCCAAATGGTCTTGCTCCTGCTTCCGGCCATTTGTTTTCACTGGGTCAGCCTGTACCTTTATCAGTCTCCTTTTTGTTGGAAACTTGCTCTTTGAGGTGGGTGTCTCCATTTTCACACATATTAGTCGTGCTCCAGCCAAGGGTGACTTTTCTTGATGTCCATGCTTTCAGAGCCAGCAGGTCTGGAGAACACTGAATTACGACACCTTTAGCAGGACATTTCTATTGCGGTTGGTCATTAGATGGGAGACGTGACATCCGGGCTGGAAGTTGGAGATGTCCTTGTAAAGTTTTGCCCACAGCCAGCAAAACAGTCTGCCTTGAGCTGAAATTTCTTTCATGAAGACAAAGTGGCTCTTCAAATGTCACTGGAGTTTCGTGGGTGAAACATAATATACATTGCTTTTTGTCAACCCACACATCATGTTTTGTTTTCCTGAAATTTTCTGTGAGCAGTGATATTCTTTCACTTTTACTTTTTCAAACCGTTTTTATCTGCACACTCATGTGCAGGTAGTTTTTGTTTTCAATGTTTAAAAATCCTGTTTTGTGACAGGGATCTTTGATTCCTCCTTCTTTTGTAAATTAAAATGCTGCTTAACCCTTGGTAATGACATGAAGGCCCCTTTCCACATGGCTCTTTAACTTTACTTGACAACAGAAACAAATATCAGGCCGTTTTTGTTTCAGTGTTTAAAATCTTGCTATTCATGTGAAAGGGACTCCTGTTTGGGGCCTTTAAATGCACCCCACAGTTGCCCCACCTCACATCCTCCTGCCACTTAAACCACTGTGCAAATGGATGCACTCATTTCAGCCAAGCAAAGATTCACCAACTGTAAAACCTAACTTTCCTGGTTATCTTATCGAACACCATGAATTCTGAAAATATGCCTGCTCACACTCTGACAAGGTTTTGATATCAAATCTGGCGCAGCAAAAGTGAAATTTCTATGCAGGAACACCTTTTTGCAAGGACAAAAACTCTTGCAGCCCAAGCTCTGACTCTGGACAGAAAATACGGCAAATTTTCACTTCTTCCAGTGATAAACTTTTTCAAATCAAAAGCCACGCCGGTGATAACATACGGAGCTGAGGCGATGCTACAACTTCCTGCCACACTGTGGGACAGACTCAAGGGCCTATTTTGGCGTAAAGTACTGAAGCTGTCTAATTCGACACCAATAGCAGTAATCAGACGAGGGCTAAGTCTGTCATCAATGAAATATGTGATCGAAAGAAACAGGGCCTCATTACACGGACGGCGGTAAGGGTTAACGGTCACCGTTAATGGTACCAGTGACCGTTAACCCTTACCGCCTTACTACGAGGTCCCTTTGCGGGTTGGAGACTTTAACGCCTACTTTTTGCAGGCGTTAAAAACCAACCCGCAAAGGGATCAGGGTGCTAATTACGGTACCGCAATTTGCGGCACCGTAATTAGCGCCTTCCCCATTCCCATAGAGCCCTATGGGGCAAGAATGGGAATGGGAAGGGCAATGGGGAAAGGTGAATTACCGCCCCGCCAACCTTGGAATAGGGTGGTAATTCCCCTTCCCACCAAGGCGCTGCCGGTATTTTACCGGCATGGACCAAGGTGCTTATAGCACCTTGGTCCTCCGCCTACCTTGAAATGAGGCCCACAGTCTCTTATTCTTGGGAAAAATACTCAGAACACCTCGTCGGCAAATCTTAGACATCATCTAAAGAGAAATGGCAAGTGAAAAGACCCAGATATCGTCCGCCTGGTATAAAAAACAACTCGACCTGGCAGATAAAAATCGGGTGTTCTGAATGGGACTTCGAAAGAATCCCTGGAAAAATCAAAGACAGACTGAAAACTCAAGATTGGATCGAAACACTTGATAAAGCGAGTGAATACACATCTTCGTCACACCTGTCATTCAACACTAAAAAAATAGACGAGGTGAGAACTATCTTTTTAAGAGCACGCCTGAACGTCCTAAAGATGAATGAAGTCTTATATTTCCGAAAGCAATCCCAAAACAACATATGTCGTTACTGCGACAGTGCGACACCTACTTCTTCTCTGTCCAGGAACAGACAAATTAAGAACAATCTATCTTCGACCACATAGACTCAAACATCAGACGACAACTGATGACGTTTGGTGGAACCAAATGATGAGCGGTGATTCTACATTGCTGACACTAGGAACAGCTACATTTTTGCATGATTTGGACTTGGATGTAAAGGCCGCAGATCAAAACCTGTACGAAGAGGACACAGCAGCTTGAGGACACATTTTTAGCAAGAAAAGGAAATGTTACAACAAAAGAAAACATGCACCAAGTTTGTAAAAATTGCATGATTAAACACAAATAAAAAAATAAAAAAGATATAAAACTACAGCATGGATTTTCAGAAAGTCTTTTGTTTTCATCGATAGAACTTACTACCATGCTTGTGTGGCAAGGAGCAGTTTTCTGCACGGCAGAGGGTGCATATGTGCATATGTGCATCCACCATGGCGTGGATGAGCATTTTTGGTCAATGGGCCACAGACTTTTTCGAAATTTGTTCTCTAGTCTAACACTGTGGGAAATCATCCATTGAGGATGAACAAAAGTAAAATAGCTTTTTCTGTGTGCAATGGCCCACTCAGGGACATCTCCATCAGGTTTTAGCTCTCGGTTCCGGTATGACCTTCATTCATCACCAGTTCTTTTTTTTTGCTGCATTTTTTGCAGAAAACCTTTTCCTGAAAAAACTCATCGAAATATATGTGTGGGGGGGGGGCATGGAGGGTTGTATAAGGGGTAAGATGGGGTGGGGAATGGGGAGTAAATAATAGGGGAGGGTTATGTTGGGGGAACCCCCAAATAAAACAGATACATTTGATGAGTTTTTTCAGGCAAACATTTTTCGGCATAAAGCGCTGCAGAAAGAAAACTGGCGATGAATGAACATAGAACCCTCTGTGCCATGCAAGAGTAGAATATCCATTGGCATATCTATCTGATCCTCTCCATAAGGGCAGTCCATTCTGAAATGCCAGGCAATTCTCTGATGAGCAGCAAGAGTACCAACAACCTCCTGGGGCTTCAACGATGAGGTTCCTCTGAGGTGCAGCTGCCTCTCTAGTCACAGACAAGGGGCACAGGTTTAGATTCCCCAACTCACTTAGGGGTAAACTCAACTTTATTCAAAATTTGTGACGTCGGTGCCTGTGGTTCTCCAATTCTAAGCAGCCCTTTCTCTTAACAAAATATTCTTGCCACCCATTAATCCTTCACTTTTAGCTTATTGTCATGAATGGAGTTTCCAGACTGCACCCTTTCCCCTCATCTGCCAACTTGGAAGATGTTTGTTTTGTTGCACATGGGAAACAATGTATCTATTTGAGAAAGCGAGAAGAGAAGCGAGAGAAAAATAGAGAAAGAGAAAGAAAAAGAGAGACAGACACAGAGCGAGAGAGAGGGACAGTGACAGTGTGAGCTAGTGAAATGCAACATGTTTTCAAGGGGCAAGTGGCAGTGGTAGGAGTGCAAGAATGCTGGTTGTTTTGCTTTGTAAGGCCTAGTCTCCTCTTTCCCCAACTACCCGACTCCCTTCTAAGATCTCCTACCACCTTACACTACACATACAAATACACCCCCACATGCTCACCACAGACCTATCCGTTTGCAAATCAACTCCAATCGAGCCGTGACTAAATTCTCCTCTATAGCCCTATCACACCCTCCTACATCAAAGGCAAACCAGCAGGAGCATGGAGTTCAAACGTGCATCGGATTTTTGTTTCACCACTTTTGGCACCCAATGCCAATTGGCTATGTTGTATTTAAACACCAATACATCGCCATGCTTATGATCCAATAACTGGACTTTTACTAGACTGTCACAATCAGCAAAAACTTGCAAAATTGGTCTATCAAATCCAGCCAGCGCCACCATCTAACAAGGGTTTGTCATCCCACCAAGCATAAAATCACCCGGGAACCCAGGAGTTGGTCCCCAGACAAGCCATGTGCCAGGCTGCAGGCAAAACTACAAACACCAACAGGAGGTGCGCAGGGGACCGGCTGTCCCGACACTAAAACTCCTCACCCCATTGAAACTTCACCTCTGTAAATATACCAACGATACAAGAAGCTATTGTATGCAATCACCTTGTTACAATTATCTTCAAGGAAATCATTTTAACTTGATATATTACATTGTAAAACTGAATGACGCGATTTTAAAGATAATTGAGGATTTGTATATATGGTAGTGAACTGGACATTATATATATTCATTGGATTTTATTGTTATTTTCTATTGTAGTAATATGATGGATATTTTTATATGTGTTTAAGCCCCTTTATAGAGGTCATATGGATGCTTACAATAAAATACAAAAAATAAAAAAAATTGGAAATAAATAGAAATCACTGAAGTGCTAGGAATGTTATTGATTTCAGTTTTTCATGTAATCCACTGGATACAATGTACTTTGGCTGACTGCAAAGGGTGGAGTGCACCACAAATGCCTGACATGCCCGCAAAATGTGCATGCCCTATACTCAAAAACGGGACATGCACATTACATTATGGTAGGAGCGAGCACTGAGAGCTAATGCTCCTTTGCCTAGCTAGCCCTTATATGTGACTATCAAACCTGCGTCCAACTCGTACATCCACTTGCTCCTCCATACCACCAGTGAAGGTTCTATCAAGCTCCTACTTTGCCTCTCTGACAGGCAAAAGCGTTTTGACACCATAAACTTTGGCAGAAGGCACTATACAAATGAAAGATAACATAAGATATGCATTGGCTACTGGCCACCATGTGGATACACGGTCCTCAATAGTCCTCTCCCTCCTGTGGAGGGAGCTCTTTCAACAAAGCGAGCCTCAATGTGCTACTTCTCTGTGATACTATTTTTTCATTTGTACCCATGAAAAAGGGGCAATGCAGTGCATATATTTAAATACTCAAATAGAGACAAAAAAATTAAAAGAGGAATTTACTTTGTGAGAGGCAAAGTACCCATAAAGGAAGGGTGGGCCTTTGGAGAGCCTTTTCATGAAGAGCCAGCAAGGACACAGGGAGATAGACATCCCATCGCGCACCGCCACATTTATTTGTTGAAAAAAAATCAAAAATCTTCTTTCTGTACATCACGTCCAAGCTTTTTGTACCGATCAGGCATTGATTTGGAAAACAAATGAATAGATTTGGGGGTGCATTACAATCTGCACACAATGTGCAATGACCGGGTGCTGTGCATAACCAAGGAATACCCAGATTAATAAACACAGAAGCATTCCCAGTTTTTGGATCAAGGTCATTTCGATTAAAAAAACCCGGCTGGCAGACTTACTTCATTCCCCCAATATCTTCTCAGCTCAATACATTTAGGCCCTATCAATGTTTCTACTTTACCAATTATTTTCAAACAACCTGGAGGCATTTACCTTTGTATTCCTAACTCAAACCCTTCGATTCTTTCTGACTAAAATAGAAAATTGCGACCAAAAGTGCAGGGGCCAGATTATCCAATATTTGCACTGGGGCTAAAAAGTAAGCAAATGTCTTGATAAATCAAAATATCCAAACAGATTTTCAGCCTGATTCATGGATTATTTGCACAAAAAAACGGGATTTGTGCGCCATTCTGCCCGCAAATCCCCATTTGTTAAACAGGGATTTGCCGGCAGCATGGCGCACAAATCCCGTTTTTTTCGGCGCAAATAATACATGAATCAGGGTTTTTGTCACAATGCTTATTATCTAAAAACCTGTCCTTTGCACCAGGGCCCTATTGAATCATATGTGCTGCATAGCATACAACAAAAGGTGTCTGCTACATTCCTTTTCATGTTTCAAGGCAGACATGCTAAATAGATCGGCCTGCTTCAATGTTCCCCCAGTGGACATTTTTTTAGATAATGCCGTTTGAGGCTGAACCTATTTGCTCCATTCTCTATCGTCAGAGTAGCAAAATTGGTGCTAAATTAATTTGCTCTGCTTTTTAGCACATGTGCAAATCTTTGATAATCTGGTCCCTGGAGGGGAGGGTGGGGGGCTTTATAGTGTCTGTGGGGACCAATGGTAAGAAAGGGAGGTTTGCATAGGGGGAAAATTGGGGTATGGAAAGTATGGCAGCTCCAGCACGAATTCCCAGCCTCGGTTTAAGGCAAACTCTGCACAGAGCAATTCAGCCCCTTTTTGACCTTGTCAGAGGAAGTGTTGGGGATTGTGGTGTCTGCCTTTTGACTGCGTTGTTTATGGAATTGTCTGGTAGACATGCAGGAGGCCCTTTTCGGAGAGGCCACAAAAAGCCATACTCTCCAAACCGTGCTTGTCTTCGTCGTTTTCCCATGACTGCTTTTGTCTGTAAAATGATTCTATTAACACATGAATGTGTTCGGTTCCCATTAGCAAATCAGAGGCACACCAGAGATTCCTTAGATGCTTACTTATACATGTTAATGGGCTAGTCCTCATGTTTTACTGCTTGTCATGCTAATGCTGAGGATTGCCGTCCCTCGCTGTTTACAAACAAGAACTCGCACAAAATGGCGTCCCTTGGAAACAGCATTTCCTCTTTCTTTGTATTCATTATTGAAAGTGAACCTGACACCCACCTCGAGGTTCGCTGAGAACACATTTCAGATTGATCTCTTTGTAGGATAGAGAATCAAAATGAAGAATGGACGTGCTCTGAGATATTGTTTATGTACCCAACATTCTATGGTTTTGCTATTTGCTTGTCCCATGGCACGCATGACTACCCGTGTTATAATATTCCACATGTTATTTTTAAAATACACATCCCTTTGACAATCTCCCAGCACTCACTGCATGCCCTGTGTCCTGGGATTACTCAGTTTACCACAAACAGCAAAGCAAAATACATTACATTTTAGTTTTGATATGTCAAAATGATGATGGGAAAAACATTACCATACGTTCACATTTTTCACCCGAATTTTGGTCTATAAGCTTGCATGTAGTGGTCCTGAATTGTAGTCTGATATTTTTTTAATCAATGTTTCAAGAGTTTCTTCTCCTGCAGATGGGTAAAAGTAAATAACCACACTGTCTATCTGTGGAAGCCACACATTACATTTCAAAATTAATGCCAGCCCTTTTTCATTGCCTAGAGAACTAAGATGGCACTCAACACAACATATAGAGAAGGGAATGTGTGAGGCTCCCAATGAGATTAGGTATCGGCCTCACGAGATCGTCTATCAATCAATTTACCCACACAATGCGGGGTCCAGTCCCTTCCCCCAGCACCCGAGCATTTTCTATGCTCCCTCACTTATCTTCGGCCATCTTCATTCTTGATTCCCATTCCATCTCTTCCCAGACCAGAGGTAGTGGTGTTCTTTTGTTGTTGCATTCACAGTGGGGATGTAATCCCACAATTTCAAACAGCAA
Organism: Ambystoma mexicanum; assembly: GCF_040938575.1. Classification (NCBI taxonomy): domain Eukaryota; kingdom Metazoa; phylum Chordata; class Amphibia; order Caudata; family Ambystomatidae; genus Ambystoma; species Ambystoma mexicanum. The sequence goes on along the minus strand of NC_090941.1, from coordinate 136,476,106 downwards.
ACTCCAAATAAAAAAGACGGAGGGAAGTCCCTTTTCACTATGTGTTAGACAAAAACCATGTCTTGGGTACAAGAAAGAGTACCACATATTTGTATTGCCTATATTTTCATGTCCTATTGAAGAATGGCTGAGCAGGAAACAGCTCGACACGAGTGCGGCTCGGAGTTTCCTTGTTCTATTTTTGGAAGTGTTGTAAATAGCATCTTGTTCTCTCTGTTTTATGTGCATTAGAGATATTTCTTTGATGCATGGAGTGTTGAATTATATACGCTCTTTTTGTTGTATCGCTCACTTATTTGTCATGGCCTTATGCCAGCAGGTTTAATGGTGGGAGTATAGGTGTGAGGGTGAGAGGGGTTCCTACTTGTGTGTCTAATGCTGCACCGCTGTCTTCAACGGTACCGTGGTCATAAAACGGTGGTGGTTCGAGTTGTTTCCAACGCCACAAATTTTACCAGCGACAGGAACTGTGGAACATGGAACAAGGTGATCAATTACAATGCCCAGATCACAGAATTTGGACGATATGAGAAGCTGGGAATACATATAGTATAGCTGCTAAATTATCAGTCTCCCAATCCAAAGACATGCAGTCTGTTAGATGGCAAATCATTGGATTGAAAGACTGATCATTTAGCCACTATACAAATGTCCTCCACTGCTGGCATTTTCTAGTGGGTCCAGTGCACCAGTATTCTATGAAATTGACAAGTGAACCCCAGATCTTTTTGTAGTTTTTCAAACCTTGACACTTTGTGTTTCCTTCAGCCTACTTTCAGCAGTGCACCAATTGTGTTTCTGGTCATATTGTACATTGATAATCTTTATCAAAAGCATAGCGTGTGCAACAATTGGCATAAACAAAAGATCTGGATGACAGTGTGTGGTACCCAAATAGCACCAAACATATTAATTTGTGTCACTGCTGTTGCTGACGTATTTCTCAAAGGATTTGTAACACTGTAAATCAAATGTTTTCTGAGTACCCAATTACGAGGTTGCCGGTCCGGAAACAACGGTACTGGTAAGCTTGCCGATACTGTTGTTTACGGACCGGAAAACTACGAGTTCTTCGAGTGGGTGCCTTTCCACCCACCAGGTCTGACCTGGCAGGTGGAAAGGCACCCGTTGGCAGACCTTGACGGATGCACCGGCACTGTTGCACACAGTGCCGTGCATCCGTCCTCCCCATTCCCATTGAGTCCGATGGGACTCGAATGGGAATGGTGATTTTCTTTTTCCAGTGCCTGGCCTAGGGAGTGGCAGGGCCGTAAGTCCCCATTGCCCGGCGCCAGAAAAAAATGACTCCAGCGGCAGCCGTGCCGTTTTTACCGGCATGGCTACCGTCAGACTCATAATGAGCATTAATGTATCCACTTGGGCAGAAAGAACAACTGTGATCGTCCCACTGACCTTTGAACCCTTGCTCCGTAGGCTGTGTACATGTCTAAACATGAGATCTTAAGCCACTGAGCAGCCAGGTACTGTCAATTAAGAAGTACCAGGAACCTTTTAACAGACTGGCAAGGCGAGACAGATGGTATACGATAAACATTTGCTAGGTGCACGAGTGCTCTGGAGCAGCCTGTTTCATTTAACACCAGGTAATTGTTTTCTGCATAGAGATTAGTTGCTGGTTGCGAATCTGTATCCCAGAATGGCAAAATCTTTTCTTCCGTGAAGTGTTGGAAGTTCTAGGTGGTTGAATCTACTTTCCTGGCCCCTAGTGCACTGAAGGTGTTTTTCCAATTTTGCCTCTCAAGCAGAGTTCAGGGTACTTCCAGTCTGCATGTATCACCACAACAGCAAAGCTATTCTGCATTTTCTCCACTTTCCCCTCTAATCTCTCACACTCCTCTCAGCCAGTCACAATCGTCAGAATGCAGTCTGTAATCCCTGCTATGGACCTACTTCCATACATGATGGTTGCACGTGTTTTAAACGGCTTGCTTTCGAAAGTCTGCAGTTTGGTCGAATACTTCTTCTTCTCTTCCATCTTTCACCCAGCTATCTTGATCATTTCACCAACTGTCTTATCTTCAGTCACTGAATCAGTTTACACAGCATGATGGTAAACTCCTCCAAGATAGACGAAGACATGTTTCTACCAACCTCTAATAACTATCTTTGGTCCCATTCCATATCACCTTTCCTCTCAATTTACACATTCCAGCACACAAGGCTCACAATCTCGGGGTCCTCTTCAACAAAAACCTTAAGCTTAATCATTTTATCATCCCTACTGCTACCACAGCCAGAATCAACCTTCAAAATATTAAGAAGATCCATTCACCCACTGCCCACCACCCAGCAAAAGGCCTTTGAAGAGAGGGTCTCCGGAATGGCGCACATGTCCCCTATGCGCATGTCAGCCAGAAGGGTAAGAAATGAGCGATGTCACTCGTGGTTTGGCCAAACACCGGTGGACCAGTGTATCCCATGTATGGGAAGAGATATTCTCTTAGACAACCATTCAAACCCTATCCAGCTGATGTTTTCGCAGAGACAAGTGCCTCATCACTGGATCATGTTGACAGATAATAATAACCAGCCGTGCTGATGTCACTAGTGACAACACAACATAGCAACATTAGTCACAAAGTAAATTTGCAGTCCTGCATGAATGTATGCAGACACACATGCACACACAAAGAAACATGCTTACACTGTTCTGTAGATAGAGGACAGATAAATATACATTATGTCAAAAGCTTTTCCTTTTCACTAGACGAACAAAGAAATGAAAGAAAGCAAAGCAAACAAGGAGCTAGCTTGCAACAGCTTCATCCCAACTAACCATGAGAAACTACAGGGACGTATAAAGAACCTTTAAATGCTTGATCATTACTAATCTCTAAAATAAATATTAGAACATATAGGGAAACAATAGAATGACTGTACTGAATCCGCAGTAACCCATAGGCCTCAAAATATGGAAGAAGAGATGCAGACTCTGCAGCGCAAATCACAGAGCTAGTGTTCACAGCCAAGGACAAGGGCAGGTGGAAAATTCCTGATGCACCAGGCAGTGAGCCACCTGTGAAATAACAGAATAAAATCCTCACTAATTGCAAATCCAAAGGCTCATTTTTGTGGTCTTCACACACGTGACCCCGCTGAGCCGATCAATGGCCATCTACTCATGGTGGGAAGAGGAGCTGTTCCCAGCATAGCAGACAAGATTGAAACATGCGTTGTCCACTGAACATTGCAACCTCAGGCTAGGTGGCCATATCAGTGGCAACAATGAGGACACAAAGGGCCTCATTACATGGTAGGCGGTAAGGGTTTACTGGTACCGGTAAGGGCACCGGTACCGGTAAACCCTTACCGCCTTACTACGAGGTCCTTTTGCGGGACCCGACCTTAACGGCTGGTTTTACCAGCCGTTAAGGAACAGGCCCGCAAAGGGACCTTGGTGCTAATTACGGTACCACAGTTTGCGGTACCGTAATTAGCTCCTTCCCCATTCCCATTGAGCCCTATGGGGGCAAAAATGGGAATGGGGAAGTGCCTTGGTGAACGAGAAATTACCGCCCCCGCTCACCTTGGAGTAGGGCAGTAATTCCGCCATCCACCAAGGCGGACACAGTAAAATACCGGCGGCAACCATGGTACCACCTACCGTGTAATGAGGCCCAAAGTCTTTCTCACTACCCTGAGAAGGTACACAGAGCACTGTGAACAGAACAGGGTCTCAGGCCTGGGGAGACCCGCTCCAGCCAATCCAGATGCTCAAACCCTGGTGTGGCGTGTAATGTTTCAAGGGTCAATGGTCATCGTGCGACCATTCAACAAAGTAATAGATCGTTTTGAGAAAGTCTCAGGCAAACCCACCTGACATGGAAAGACCATTGGAGCAGCTGATATAGGGGACTTCTATAGTTATTATCACCCGAGCTACTCAATGGATACAGCCCTTAGGTTTTGGGGGTGGGTTGGTGGTTGTGACATCACTAAGAAACAAAACCAAGTGACGCGGGCGCAGGCTCTGTGATTGCCAGAGATTGTGTTGTTTCCTGTATGATTCCTGTCATTTGGAGAATAAAACGGTTTATTTACCCCATGGCTGAGTTCTCTGTTATTGCTGGGGGGATGGGTTTGGATAGGCCCCAAATACTCTGCTGACTTGTGACATTATCGATACGAACACTCCCGTCCTCTGGTATACTATTACAAAGTGGTAGCAGGGCATGGTTGGCTGTGTTGGATCGGCACACAACTGTTTCTTCCTGTCGCAACACCTGGAATGCTGTGAGTTAACCCACGGAGACTGAGAATCCCATGGAAGGTGCACCCAATTAAGAGGCCGTCAGGTGCCGTCTTGGACAAAATCCTGCCCGCTGTGCGTGGGACACCCAGCAGAGCTGGTGGAGTGGCAGATTGGGGAGATCAGGTGGCCGCGCGACATCAGCTGATCACAAAGTGTAAGTATAGACTCAGCCATATGGCAAATAGGGGCAGTGGTGAACAGATGTTGGATGTGGGGTGGTGTTGAATACTTTGGGGTGGTAAGACCCAGATGTAGATGTTAATTGTTTGTGGTTAGGGAACATTTGGTCTTCAGGTGACCAGGTTTGGTGGTTGGCCTAGATGGTTGGCTCAAGGTTATGGATGACAGAAGCTACGTAAATATTGGATTTCCTGTGCAAGTGAAGCCAGCTCGAATTGCGGAAGGTGTTCTTCTGGTTAAGTCTTGTGGAGGCGTTTTATCTACAAGGCAATGCTGCAGGTACAGATTGAGCACATGAAGATTGGTATCCCCTGTTAAGAGGCAGGAAGACGGCCATGGATATATGTTTTTTGTATTTGTTGGGGTCTCGGTGTCATTGGGGAATGTTTTAGTCAATTTTGTGAGTGGGCAGGGATCAGTGATTCTTTTCTTGGAAAGCACAAGGGGTGTAGGAGTTTCTTATGACGATCGAGGAGTAGAGGAGTTGTTGTGTCTTGGGGCGGTGTGCGGAATGCACATGCGCAGGATTTGTGGGTGTGCCTATGAAGGCGGAGAGTTGAGGAAGGGTGGTGCATGGAGCACTCCCAGTGCATTGATCGAGAGGCGGAGAGGCTTATGATGTTTTGTGGTTTGAACTGTTATTTGAACATTTGTTTGATTACAGCGGAGGTGTCAAAAACACTGGCTGGGGTCAAGTAAATATTAAAGTAAATGTACTGTGGCAAAACAATGGGGGACGCACCCCTACAGCACATGTGCAAGTCCCTTCCGCAATATAAGGACAACATTTGTAAATATAGCGCAGAATGGACACGAAGCACAGGGGGTAAACTGCCTAAGCCATGGCCAAAAGGAGGCAGCTTCTCCAAATGTGTGCAGCAACCATTACATGTGCACATTCACAAGGCTTACACGTGGAAGACGTTGAGCAAGCGAATGGCTATATTCGAGCTGTGGAAATGTTCCAGGATGATGGAGGGGGTGGGGGGCAGCATCATTGGATGCTAAATCAACAGGGGGATGCAGGTGAAAAACCCTCAACCTATACAACAGCGGGGGTACAGGGATTACATTCACCGAGGGGATTAAGGGCAGCGGCAGGGTACACAAATCCAATATTTGTACCTCCCACATACAGCAAGAGGGATGGGCAGAACGAGACCGGACAAGTGGTCGAGGGAGCTGAACGTGCCGGAGGCAATAAGAGAGAGAGCAGGGAGATCCCGGCATGGATAAAAGAGAATGACATCGGGATAGAGGGAAGAAAGGGGGTACCGGAGAATATAATTCCGAATGAGTGGGTAGGTGGACACATATTGCTCAAAATAGAAAGGAAGGTAGCAGGAAAAATGGAAGTCCCTACCGGAGAAGTAACGGGGTGCAAGGACATGAGTGAAGCAAGAGAATGGGCAGCGATAATGGAAGAAATAGAGAGGCAAGAGAAAGAGGAAAAGGAGGAGTGCGAAAAAGCACAAAGGGAGAAACAAAAGGCAGAAGCATGGGAGCGCAATGAGCGAGAGTCACAGAGATGGAGCGAGCTCGAGCATATGGCAAGAGGGAGGGGAGAAGAAGTGAAAATAAAGAAGGACAAGAGGAAGTTGGAAGTGGACCAGCACCTTAGAAAGCGACAACGAAAGGAAGAAGATAAGCATGTCGTAAGGGAAGTGCAAGTAAAGTTGGGTTTAGCATGCTTTAGTGACAACAAAGAAAAAAGGAGAGTAGGAGAGGCGAGAGCGAAACCGAGGCGGGAGATATAGCAGGGCAGCCCCGCTACTAGACAGAGATGACATTGCATCCTCAGTGAGGGGAGAATGCAGAAGCATAAATAACATAGAAGACAGGCGGCGGCAGGAAGGCACAGTGTTAAGGAGCCTTAGCTTCCAAGACAACTTTGACAGCAAAGGTGGAGGTACAGCGTCTGATGATGACTTTGTACGGAGTGAGGATGAGGGAGTAGAGCGATCTTTCCACCATCCCCAAGGGAAGAGACCGGACCAAGATACAGTGTGGGGGAGGATAAGGGCACGGGCAGACTAAGGGAGGACAGGGGTGAAGGATCACAGCACTCTAGGGATATATATCGCACAGTGCAGACAGTTTTACCCCCATGCATGCAAAGCCCCAGGGACCTCCCAGCATGAAGGAAGGGAGAATTGGCGAGGATGTTCACTGCCACCAAAGACACAGTGAAACAGGGTGGGAAGACTGGACTGACTCAATGTCCACTGTTAGAAAAACTAGGAGGGCGACTTCAATACATACCATGGCAACAGATTGACAAAGATAACTTGAGGTTTAAGTTACCCTCGTTGACTGTGTGAGCTGGAAAATGGATATATGAGGTGGAAAGATTAACAGCAGGCATGACATTAGCGGTGGGTGACATGAAAAGCTTACTTTCTGACATTCTTGGGGAGGTTGATGATGATGTATGGAAAAGAGCTAGCTATCAAGGAGTAACAGTGCAGAATACAGCGCACAATGGTTCATTGATTAACAACTGTCAAGCAACCGTGTGGTGTGCACTACGGGTGCAGTACCCAGACACCTTGGACATTGGCACAATTATGGCATGCAAAATGGGGGAAGACGAAGACCCTTTGCAGTATATCTAGGCTATTCAAGAGAAATGGAGACTTGAAACACAAGAACCGTGAGACAAAACAGTGGGGTTGTTTTATCATATACTATGTCAAGGGTTGCCAGACCAGGTACAAAAGCACGTTAAGAAGTTGGTGGGGATGGAGGATAAACTGTGGTCCAAAATCCAACTCACTATAGTGCACTATTGCAGACTATTGCAAGATAACGTGAGGAAAGAAAGCAGGAGGAAGCAAAGTTAGTTCAGAAAAAATGGTCAAAGTATACAATGGAAGGGGCGATGTTAACAAGCAGAGAAGGACCAGGTACCCTGCATGCACAGTACAGACCACCACCCGTGGGAGGAAGTTTCATGGGGTGGGGCGACATGTACCACAGGTTTAGAGGAAGAGGGGGCCACCAAGGGAAAGAGAGCATGGGTATGGTATGGGTATCATATGCACCAAAACCAAGAGGGGTTCTTGGGGGGCTATCAGAGATCAAAGGGATCAACGGGAGGACCACCTCAGTTTTGGGTGTGTGGACAAATGGGTCACATCTCATGAGTGTGTAAAAGTAGGGGAGGGATGCAACACATGGGGGGATGCAATATCAGCCCACATATCAGGGAGAACAGACTGATTACTATGCTCCGTACCAAACACAGAAACAGGTGCAGACATCGGACAAACACACGCAAGCATACTAGCATATGAAACAGACAGCCCAGTTACAGGAGCCCACACAGCCATACTCACAGGTACCACCTGCACTGCAGATGCAGAATAATACACAGTTACCATGCACGACACAGCAATACAATGGGACACTGACACACAAAGACTCAATGGGAATGACTTCCATTTGGAAATTGAGAAGGGTGACTACCCATTCACAGGGAATGGAATGTCATTGTATCCACAATAGGATAGCCCACAGACAGACTTGATGTGCTCCATCCTATCGATTTAACCCAACCCGGCAGAGGAACCACGTATAGGGGTGACAATAGGTGACAAGACCATCTCCTTTCTTTTAGACATGGGGGTAACTAGATCCTGTATCAGGGAGGGAAGGTATCCAATGTCAGGCAATGCCATGAATTTGCAGGGATTTTCTGGGGTGATGGTTTTTGGTTCCTTTTACAGATGATTTTTACACTTTCTATAGGGGAGCATGACTTAGCTCTACCATTGTTGTATTCCCGATAGATACTAGTAAACATAATGGGAAGAGACATTATGAGCAAACTTAATATAACCCTGACAGAGCCCTATCTAACCTTCATCTTTCTATCTCTAACACTCTTGATGTACTTGCCCCTGTCATGAGGATCCGCTTGAAGCCCAAATTCAAGTGCAACTGTTGGTACTACTCCAACCTCGTCACCCTCAAACACAAGTGCAGGGTGGCTGAGAAGAAGTTGAGGGCTTCAGGTACACCCTCTGACAAACTGGCCTGCCGCCTGCCCCAAAGGCAATACAGACTCTCTTTCCTTGCCAAGAAGAGAGCCCACATCCAAGCCTGCATCTCTGTGGCATCTAACAACTCATCCAAACTCTTCAAAATCTGCAAGGAGCTGGCCAATCCTGCTGCAGTCTCTACCTCCCCTGTTACCTCCCAGGCCCTCTGTATGGCGTTGGCTTCCCATTTCATAACTAAAACTCAGGACATCCTGTCCCCACTCTCTGCTTCCTCTTCCTCCTCCTCCTCCTCCACTCCTGTTGCCGTCCAACCTCCTCCCTTCTCCTCCTTTCCCTTGTTCAACCCAGACGATGTTTCTAGACAAGTCCGATCTATGAAAGTCTCATCAAAATAGGTTCTCTCCTGTTCATCCGGAAACATCAAGGACCACATGGACACTCTTGTTCCAGCCTTTGTCGATTTCTGCAATCTCTCCTTTGCCACTGGAGCCCTCCCCTCCCCCTTAAGCATTCCGTTGTGCACCCCCTCCTTAAGAAGCCCTCTGCCAATCCTTCCTCTCTGGCTAACTATCGCCCGATCTCATCACTCCTTTCCTGGGCAAACTCTTGGAACAACTGGCAATCTCCCAGATTCATCTGCACACTGAATCTGTTGGTTGTCTCCACGACCACCAGTCTGGATTCAGAGCTGCCAGAATCACGGAAACTGCTCTCCTGAACAACTGTGAAGACCTACTCTCTAACCTTCCCTCTGTCCTCATCCTTCTCGATCTTCTGCTTTTGATATGGTCAACCATGCCATCCTGCTCAAACACCTCAGTGATAACATGGGTATCATTGATCAGGCCCTGGCCTGGCTGACCTCCTTTCTCACTGACCACCCCCTCCTTGGGGACATCTGTCATGCACCTCGCCCCGTGGCGTCTGTGGCCTCGGGTTAGATTAGGCGTCCATTAATGCTCCGCCACATCTTGCACATTCAGGGAGCATTGGTCAAGTGTTTCACTGCTTTCTGTGGTCAGACTTTTTAAGCCATGCCTTGTTTTGGTTCATAACCCTTAGTGTGTCTTTCGGTTCCTCCCTTGGGACCGTTGCTCTTTCTTTCTCTCCGTTACTCTCGGCACCTTCCCTCCTGGAGCCTCTGTGCTTTCTATACCTCTCTGTCTCTCACCGCATTCCCTCTCGGAAGCTTCTGTGCTCTGCCTCGCACGGTGCCACCTCCCCGGGCTCTTCCGTGCTGCCTCTCTTCTCATTCCGCCTCTCTCCCTTTTCCTTCCACTTCGGTCTCTGTTGCGTGCTTCCTCTCCGCTGTCTTACACTACCCTTCTGGGTACTGTGTCTCTGTCTTTTGTGCCCATAGTTTACGCACTGCACACTCCACTACTCTGGACTCCCTCACCTTGGCACTCCGTTCTACTCCTGTGTAGGGCTTCATTTACTGGGAATTCTTTTGTCCTTATGCCATTGAAGGCCACCTGCCATCAGTTCCTGTGGAGGAGTCGTGTCTAGTGCTATTGTCTGCGGCTGGGGTTTTTTGTCCTACACAAGGCTTTTTCCCCAATTGGTCCCTCACCGGAGAGGAGCCCTAGGTTGTACTGTTGAGTCAGACCTCACTGTGGCTTCTTCTCGGGTCCGACAAGTTCTACACAAAAAAAAGAAGGATTACAGAGCTTGTTGACCTCAAATACCAACCAGCTCCGGATCCAGTCTCTCAGGTGAGGAGGAGGAGGAGGAGAGTCAGGGTTTAGGAGCAGATCAGCCCAAGGGGGCTGACTGATTCCAACGCCTGAATCCAAAGATGGCTACTGCAGGGCAAGTAAAAGAACTGGTAGCTGCAGTTCAGAACGTATCCGTGGTGGTACAGAATTTGAAAACAGAAACAAAAATGTGTTGAGACAGATGGTAACCACTTGGGATCCCAGACATGCAGACCTACCACCCATGGCTCTTCACTCTGGCAAGTATGACAGGACCCCAAAACGATTAAAAGAGTTCCTGGACGCATGCAGGATTCATTTTGCCTTTCGGGCAAACACATACACCACAGATCATGCCAGAGTTGGTTTTGTCATTTCTAACATGACTGGAAATGCTCTGGCGTGGGCTACCCTTCTGGTCACCGGTCCCAGGCCAGTGTTACAGGATTATGGGGCTTTTGTGGCCCAACTGAAGCACACCTTTGAGAGACCGGAAATATCATTTACAGCCTGTGAAGACCTTTTGGACGTTCAACAAGGGCAGTCGGATGTTCGCACCTACATCTCAGGCGGTTGGCCACGGCGACTGGATGGCCAGGGCAATCCCAGTTTGTCATATTTCGACAGGGACTTAGGGAGGAGATCAAGGACGAGTTGGCTAGGTCTCCACAACCAGCTTCTTTCGCCGAGTTACTATCATCAGCATTCCAGCTAGAATTCAGACTTCAAGAAAGGCGATATGAGAGGCAACGTCTGCGAAATTCTGCTTTGTCAACAAAATCTCCTCCTCCTATGTTCTCTCCCTCACCTCGAACAGACTGGCCTAAGCAGATAGGCACAGCCCGACCCTCTCTGACTCTTGAAAAGGGAAGAAGGCACAGAGAGAAGCGATTGTGTGCTTATTGTGGTTCGGTCCAACACCAAATAAAGAACTGCACAGAAATCCCTCAGAAACGCTCAGGAAATGAGAGCCCTCAGTCCTAGGAGGGACAGGTCAGTGAGGGGTCACATCCAGCCCCTATGTTTCTCTCGCAATCAACCCTGCTAACACCCCAGAAGATTCCCGACTTATGGTACTCCAGGTGCTGCTCTCTGTGGATCAATGTCAGATTGAAGCTTTGGCCCTGTTGGACTGCGGTGCGGCAGGAAACTTTGTGGTCACCATCTGGGCAGAAAAGGTGGGCCTGCACAGAGTAGACCGCAAGGAGGAGCAAAAAGTCAAAGGAGTTGATGGTAGCCCCCTAAGTTCCGGACCAATCACGCAAACCACTGAGGCACTGGAAATAACCATTCAACAACATATGGAAGTAATCAGATTTGATATCATCCACGCAGTACATTTTCCGGTGATCTTAGGAATTACATGGCTACGGAAAGACAACCCCCGGATCGACTGGTCCACTAACCAGTTGGGGTTTGATTCTCTCTTCTGTCAAAAGCATTGTCTTTAGGGTGCTTCCTATCAGGAGGTACACACTCTTCCGTCTAGCATCACATGACGGTCGGGGTGCATTCCAATCCGTTCGATCTTTCAGCCTTTGATGCAGTCTTTGCAGACAAAACACCATTGGAGCTTCCACCCAACAGACCGGAAGACTGTTCAATCGACCTGGTACCCAATGCTTTGGTACCCTTTGGAAGGATGTTCTCGTTGTCTCAGGTCAAAAAGAAAGCCATCCGAGCATACCTTGACGAGAATATGCACAACGGACTCATCCAGCCCTCGAAGTCTCCGCCGGTCCCCTGCTCTTCTTCATACCAAAGAGGGATTTGCTCGATCTCCGACCCTGCATCGATTTCCGGGGCTTAAACAAACTTACCATCAGGGACGGTACCCGATGCCTCTTATCATGGACTTCCTTGAGGCGGTGCAGGGAGCTAAAATATTCTCCAAACTGGACCTGCGCAGTGCCTACCATTTGTTAAGAATCCGCTCGGGCGATGAGTGGAAGACGGCATTTAGAACAGCCTTTGGCCTATTTGAATACCGTGTGATGCCGTTTGGGTTAGTCAACGCCCCAGTCGTGTTCCAACGGTTTATGGACTGCATCTTTTTGAACCTTATGTTTATCTTCGTCATAAGCTATCTGGATGACATTCTGGTGTTCTCAAGGAATCTATAAGAGCACAAACACCACCCGTGGTTCTTTGTCGTCTGAAGTCACATCATCTCCTCGCAAAGAAGGAGAAGTGTATTTTCAGAGTAAATCCAGTGCCTTACTTTGGGTTCATCCTGTCACAAGATGGAGTCCAAATGGATACCAAGAAGACCGAGGCAATCCTCAATTAGCCCACTCCCACCTCAGTAAAGGAGGTGCAGAGGTTCTTGGAGCTAGCCAATTTTTACAGGCGCTTCATCCCTGATTTCTCTGAGGTGGTCTTGCCCATCACACAACTGCTGAAGAAATCTTCTATGCCCTTTCAATGGAGCCCCAGGCTGATGACAGCTTAAACCATCTTAACGGATTGTTCTGCAGCGCTGCTATTCTTCAGCATCCAGACCAAGGGAAACCTTTTTTCCTTGAAACTCATGCCTCTGCCGTGGCTATAGGTGCTGTACTGCTACAAGAACAGCACCAGGAGGAGCACCCTATTGCCTATCTTTCACGCACCTTCACAGAAAGTAAATGGAACTACTTTGTGATAGAAAGGGAACTCCTTGCTATGAAACGTGCCTGCGAAGAGTGGAGTCATCATTTACAAGGGGGTCAACATCCATTTACCATAAGAACCGACCATAAAAACCTTCAGGTGTTACAGACCATGGGCTGCACAAACTCCCGCCAGGCCCAATGGGCTCACTTTTTTGCCCAATATGATTTTAGAATAACTTACATCCCGGGCAGTCAAAACACCTTGGCAGACGCCCTGTCTCGCAAGACGGTTTCCCAGTCCTCGCACTCACCTAAACCAGAAAGGTTCTTTCCAAGAAACAGAATCATTGCACATGTCTCGTCTTTTCTGCAGCAAGCCAAAGAGGCCTTGATCTCCTAGGGCCCACCGAAGGTCGAAAGAACACAAGTCGATCGAGAGGGCCTATTGTTCCATGAACATCGGCTTTATGTACCTACGGACTTCCTCTGACAATGAGTACTCGCATGGTGTCACAATCACAATACTGCCGGTCACAGAGGTTGAGCCGGTACCTTGGACCTGCTCAGACAATCTTTCTACTGGCCTGGGCTCAAAACCATTGTCAAAAGATATGTGCGGCCCTGCAAGGTGTGCGCAAGAAGCAAACACGACACAACAAGACCAATCAGTCTCCTACAACAAGGACCAGGGATTATGCACCCATGGAGTCATATATCAACAGACTTCATCGTCGACCTCCCTAAAGCACAAAATTGTACCTGCATCATGGTAACACTGGACACCTTATCCAAGCTAGCCCATTTATCTCCCCTGCCGGGTCTCCCAACAGTCTCGGCATGGCAGAAGTATTCATTAGAGACATATTCCGTCTCCACGGCATGCTGGATAAAATCACCTCCGACCGGGGTAGCCAATACATCTCAAGATTTTGAAAGCCTCTGTGCAGTAACCTGGGAATTGAACGAGCCATGTCCTCGGGGCTCCACCCCCAGACGAATGGACAGATGGAGCGATTGAACAGTACCCTGGAACAGTGTCTCCGAAGCTACATAAATCAGGAACAAGACAACTGGGTGGCACTGTTACCCACAGCAGAGTTTGCATACAACAACTGCCGCCGTCACACTGCCACCGGTCTCACACCATTTTATTGTATGTAAGGACATCATCCTAGCACAGTATTACCTCTGACCTCGGTACAGTCCAATCTACCTGCATTGAAGAAACCCTATCACGACTGTCAGAAGCTCATAAGACTACCAAGCAGTGCCTAGCACACAGCCATAGGGCCTACAAGATCCAAGCCGGCCAACACTGCCTGAAGGTACCTGATTGGAAGGTGGGCACAGGAGAATGGCTTTCAACCAAATACTTGCCACGCTGCCTCGCCCCGTGGCGCCTGTGGCATTGGGTTAGATTAGGCAGCCATTAATGCTCCACCACATCTTGCACGTTCCCGGGAGCTGAGGTCTAGTGTTTCACTGCTTTCTGTGGTCGGAACTTATAAGCCACGCCTCCGCCACAGTCCGGCGCATTGCAACCATTGCAGTCAGCTTCCTCGCAGCTTGTTTTGGTTCATAACGCTTAATGTGTCTTTTGGTTCCTCCCTTGGGACTGTTGCTCTTTCTTTCTCTCCGTTGCTCTCTGCGCCTTTTCTCCTGGCACCTCTGTGCTTTCTATACCTCTCTGTCTCTCACAGCGTTTCTTCTCGGGAGCTTCCATGCTCTGCCTCGTATGGCGCCCCCTCCCTGGGCTCTACCGGGCTTCCTCTCTTCGGTCTCCATTGCATCCTCCCTCTCCTCCGTCTTACACTACCCTTCTGGGTACCGTGTCTCTATCTTTTGTGCCCATTGTTTACGCTCTGCACACTCTGTGACTCTGGACCTCCTCATCTTGGCACTCCATTCTTATCCTGTGTAGGGCTTCATTTACTGGGAATTCTTTTGTCCTTATGCCATTGGAGCCCACCTGCCATCAGTTCCTGTGGAGGAGTCGTGTCCAGTGCTATTGTCTGCGGCTGGGGTTTTTGTGTGCCTATACAAGGCTTTTTCCCCAATTGGTCCCTCCTGGGAGACGAGGCGCAGGTTGTACACAAAAAAAAGAAGGATTACAGAGCTCGTCGACCTCAAATACCAACCAGCTCTGGATCCAGTCTCTCAGGTGAAGAGTAGGAGGAGAGTTGGGGTTTAGAAGCAGATCAGCCCAAGGAGGATGACATCATCCTCAACTTCACCATCTCCTTCTCTCCTCACATCTCTGATATCTCTAAGAACTATCAGCTGCACCTCCTCAGAGGTATTCTTCCTTTCCCCACTTTTCCCCAGAAGCACACTGTCTCCAGAACTCTGGTCCTCTCTAGGCTGGACTACTGCAACAGCCTCTTTCTAAATCGTCCTGCCTCTACTCTCCAACCTCTACAACTTATCCAGAACAGGTTTTCGAGACTTGTGCTTGGCCTCAAGCACAGAGATCGTATCTCTCCAGCTTGGAAATCTCTTCATTGGCTCCCAGTGGTGGCAAGGATCAAGTTCAAGACCCCTGCATAGTCCACAAAGCTTTCTGGGGCCTGGGACTGCACTACCTCCAACTCTCTCTTCCTAAACATCTCCCTTCTCAAGCTCTCTGCTATCCACCTCCAACTCTCTGAGGGACAGTTGCTTTTCCAAGCAGAGAGTTGGGGAAGAGCACTATCTTTGGCTGGGGCCTCCTTCTGGAACAGCCTCCATGCTTCTCTCAAACTTGAGCAGAACCACCTCTGGTTCTGGAAGCAACTCAAGACCTTCCTCTTTGCTTCCATTTGCTCTCTTGCTCCCCCTGCTCATGTCCCGACTGCTCCATGCACTGGTTACCTGGGTACCCTCTGAACTTGGGCCGAAGCTCCTTCATGGCCAGTTGCACCTAGCACTGACTCCCAGCTCCCCCAGCACTTGTGGTCTGTGTCTGCAACCTTACAGTCCCTTCTCTCTGCACTTATGAGCCACCCGTTTGCTGCACTTCTTAAGTTACCGCTGCACAGATCCACCCACTGGCTGCACTTTGTGTTGTATGCACTCCCTCCCCCCTGGCACTTCTCCCCTTCCACTTCCCTGCACTTACGTGATCTGAATGGCACAAGGCCTAGTAAGATTGTTGTTTTGTCCTCACCCTGTTTAGCCCCTCCTTGGCATGTCACGCCTAGAAACACTTGTGTACAGGTGCGTTATAAATGCCATATCATATGGTAGATAACGCCAAACAGGCACATCGAGCAATGTGAGCCAGGGTGTACTAAACTGGTGACAAGGCAGGTAAGATGTGGGCATGGTTGGAACGCAGAGATGAGGGACATATCCAGGTCAGGATGATTAAACTAGAAGACTCTGAGCCACTAGTGGCAGACCGAGACATAGGAGAGGGCTTTGCAGCCTATTACGCCAAGCTATATAAAGCACCAACCTCCCCCATTGACAACTCAATATTGGCAGAACTCACCCTTCCTACCCTCGAGACAGACCAGTTAAACCTGCTAGAAAAGAACATCACAGAGGATGAGCTAACCTCAGCCATGTCGGAACTCCAATCCGGAAAGACTCCGGGACCAAACGGTTTTCGCAGGTGAGATAGCCCCACATTTGTTAAGAATGTACCAAAACTCACGTACACTGGGCTAACTGCCCCGAGACCTCAGGAAAGCAACTATAATAGTAAAATCAAAACCAGACAAGCTTCCAGATAAGTGCAGCTCGTATAGGCCCAGCTCTCTCAAAAATAGTGAGACCAAACTACTTGCAAAGGTGCTGGCCATCCGTCTACAACAGGTTATACCTTCACGGATTCATCCAGATCAACAAGGCTTTATGCCACAGAGATCGACCCGCATGAATATACATAGACTACACTCAGCGTTAAAAAGAACAGCTGCGCTTCAAAGTCCCCTAACCCTGCTTGCAATAGACTTTGAAAAAGCCTTTGATTCGGTCTATTGGGAGGCAATCCGGGAAATAATGCACCACATGAGCTTTGGCCCCCAATTCATGAGCTGGGTAAAGATCCTTGACAGATCCCTGGAAGCTATGACAAGAGTGAACGGATATGTATCATCTCCCTTTGAACTAGGGAAGGGAACGAGACAGGGTTGTCCCCTATCGGCCATGATCTTTGTGTTGTCAATCGCACCTCTTGCTGAATTATTGAGAAACACAGGGGCATTGAAAGGCTTTTGTTAGTTGGACAGCTGGGAGGATAATGTGTCATTGTACGCAGATGACCTGCTGATATATTTAAAAGATCCAATCAGATCCTGCCCCATTGTGACGTGCCTGCTAGAGAGACATGGTGCTTTCAGCAGTGTGCGTGTCAACTGGTCCAAGTCCAAACTATTTCCAATAGGAAAAGCATAGGACATAGTGCTGGCTGACTGCCCCTACCGAATAGAAAAGGAACAATTTAGGTACCTGGGAATACAAATTATGAATGATCGCAATGACTATGTGCCCAAGAATTTACATCCTGTGATGACTGTGGGATATGTTGACCCACTCATTGGCATTCACTGCATCACCAAGCTGCATTCGTGCAAGGAACAGCAATCAGGCTGCGCTGGCTCCTGTGTATACCAGGACCTCAAAACTGTGTTTTGGCAGCAACAAAAAGATGGTTGCACCATCCTGCCTAGCACACTTCAGGCAAGATGGAAAAAGGGGACACACTGAAAAAGTATGCCAGTGTGTTCTGAAACCTATCAATGGAATCAAGTAAAAAAGCAGCATTGATGTGCTGCAAAAGCCAAAATCCCCTTCAAAATGAAACATTTTCACCCTTTAAAAATGTTGCTTTGACTCTAATTCCATCAGTTCATTCTGAAACCACTGTGATTCAAAATGCCCAGTCATGCCCAGGATATTTCACTGTGCTTCAGCAAAACCAGGCATAATTCCTGAGTGACAGGCCCAGCCAAACCAACTATGAGAGAAATCAATAAGCAACTCTACTTTCTCGCGCATGGGAACAAGCGTTTATTTCTTTCCAAAAAGTCAAAGACACTTTAACTCTCTGAGCCAGGTTAGTGTCAAATGTATCTATGCTTTAGATAAAACTCCTGCACTCAAGGCAATGACTGCAGCTGCAAAGACAGTGTGGGCATCTCAGTGAGCTGCCGAACCGAATTAAAGAAAGAAATGCTAGCAGTGTTTAACACATGTGGAAAAATGGGCTTTGCTGACAGAAGAGAAAAAAATTGCCTGTTTAAAAATAAATTGTTGAATGAAAGCCTGCTTACTTAGCAATGTAAAGGGATTATGTTAGTGGTGATAATACACACATAGGGTATCTTCTTTCACAGGTTTGTTTGAATTCAGGACTCAAAATAAGAAATTAAAGAGTTTAAAACACATGGGCTGGAGTTGCAAGCTCTAAAAAAAACAATTCTTCCAGTTGCCAGCCATGAAACTTCCCCAAGGAAGGGAGACACATCATAAACTTCCAGGACACGAAACTGATAATTTCCAGCTTAAAAAACTTTGAATGGACCAGGACAAAGAAAGTTCAAACGCTCGCCAGACATTCGTCTGTGCTCCAGGCTGGGACAATAGTAGTCCTGGGACACTAACCTGTCAAGTGTGAAGGGGCAATAAAACCTTCAATTAAGATGAGAAACCCCCACTTTGCCTTGAAGGAAATGACAGTTGGTTGCAGTTGGAGGAAATCATCTGGTGACAATAGACTGCCTTTTGGTTCCAAAGACTTTTATAAAGAAACTTTAAAGACTTGTTATCTCTGCAGCAAGAATTAGTACAAATGTAAAAAGTTCACAGTTTAAAATCTAATTTATGGGCTTTCTTTTAAAACTTGGTAGAACTCATTGCCGCATGGGGAACAGAAGTTACAAAATATGACAGATTACAAGGAAAGTATTAATGTTGCAAACATAACATTTTGTACATATATCCCTGGGGATAATTTGCATTTGTGTACAAAGGTATGGAATTTTAGGCCAAATCTTTCATGTTTAAAATTACAACAATGTATCAGAAAGGCGAAACATGGTCGCACAGACTAGGGGATTGGACTGATATGTGCTGCACATAATATGCACATAATATGAAACCTGTGTGTATAATTTGCCAAGAGATTGCCATTGTAGAAATGTATGTTTTTGGCAAAATCAGATTTCAAGTAAAGTAAATGGGAAGTTTTTGGCCATTGTAAAACTCGCCTCATAAACCTGACATCATTCCCTTGGAAATACAACCAGCTGAGAGCAAGGCAGAGATTAGCACCCCTGCCCAATCCAAGTAGTTTAGGGGCATGCATAGCTAACCCTGCTCAGCCTATTCTTTGATGATGTCATTTTTCACTATAAATAATGGTCCCTGACAACACACACTGTTCATGATTTCCTGCGCTGTGTTCCTGCACCCGTCATCTTCCAGATCCAGACTCCAACTACAAGGCCAAGCATTGCTGAACCTACTCCAGGGCCCATTGCAAAACCCAAGCACTGCTGATCCCATTCCCAGCAAGGCCTCCAATATAATAACCCACTAAATCTCCCATTAACAAGGAGAAAACTGTGGTACTTTGGCATTCTGATCCAACTTGGCTTGCTGCCACTCACTGCATGCTGCTGCCATCCTGCTACCCTGGTGACCTATATTATCCAGTGACCAGAATTGCCAGTCCAGAAGTGCTACCTGGTAACCAGTCCCTTCCCATATGTTCCTGTCCCGCTGAATTTGTCCGCCTGTTATTTGTTAGACCAGTTCTGTGTGGTGACCAGTGCACTGACTGTCCAAAATCCAAAAACTAAAAAGTAGACTGTCAGTATCAATTGCCACCCCACCTAAACCCATAGCCTATCTTATCTTTGTTCTCATCCCACTCTCTATGTCATCCTATCCTTATCCTGATACCTTGTTCAAACTGTCACAATCACTCTTGCCACCCTTCCATTGATTTCTAGTGCTAGCGCCATCTGTGGAGTAATTCTGCCTTGTGTAAATCCTAAGCTATTAATCCTATTTCGAGCGATCAGACTGGTTCTGCCAGTGTGGGTGCTGGGGAGCTAGGGTTGAATTCGCGAATCAACCCTGGAGCTTACTGTGTCCCTCTTTGATGGCCTAGCCTGAATGCACTAGTGTAGAGAAAAACTGTTCTTGTCAAAACTGATTTCCTTTCCTTTTTCACCACTTCATTTTACTCAAAACGCACCTTTCTAGATCTTGCATAACTCATTCAATAGCTAGAGACCTAATCTCACTTGCATATTGTACCTATGATCTATAGCTACACCACAACACAAAAACCACACTCTAAATCAATGTATTTCACCCGTTTTTATTAAAAACCGTTTGGGAAATTTCGGGCGGGAATTGCAAAATTTGCAAAGTTTCCAACGTGTTCATTTGCTGCAACATGTTTAAAACCTGCCACTAATTTTCAAACTGTATGCTCATGCTAACCCATTGCTTGTGATTGTTTGTACCTTTACATTGTTGCTTTAGTGAAGAATTGTATTTGTTTCAAGGTTTGTCACACACATTCATTATTTAATTGTCCATTTCCGAGTGTCATTTTTAGCATTACCAGGGGTTTCAAATCCGTTTTTCTCTCTTGTTTTCGGGAAGGAAGGTTGGATTTTAATTCTGTTTCTTGATGGTCATTCCTGATTACCTGCTGATTCTGTTTATCCACTCAAAATTGATTATTTGTGGGTTGAGGGAACATTGCAGGGGGAAATTCTGACTCAAGTGCTATCTTTCCTAAAATCAAAAAGTGCGCCTATTTCCTTGTGTTTTGTAGATGTGTCAATAGAAGGTTAAACTAAGTGCTTTGCTTACATTCCTATTGATATTATCACCCCATTGGTGATTGCTGCCCCGTATTAAAATTGTATGATTTCTTTTGAATTTAAAATAAATTAATACATATTAAATGTTACCAACCAGCCTGGTTCATGGTTCAGAGTGACTTGCGGTATTTGAAAAGGGGGTGTGATATGAGTGGTGTACCATCTCAATATTGAATCTAACATAAAAACATAAGCATTTTAATTGCGCTACATACTAGGCCGAGACTAAGGTGTGCATCGCCTGATAGAAATCCTTAACATGACAAGATTCTCAGAGGATGTACGACACTGGACATCCCTGCCACTGACACAGCTAGGCAGGGCATTGCTTTTTAAAATGATGGCCCTCCCCCGATTCCTGTATATACTGCAAAATGCTCTGCTATATTTTCTGCAAAGCAAATTTCCCAAAATAGATCAAACGCTTAGGAAACTGCCATGGTGCGGGGGCCATCCACGTTTGGCACTCACTACCCTTCAAAGATCCATATGGGAAGGTGGGATTGGGCTTCCCCGTTTGCAGACATGTTATTGGGCCAGCTAGATGGCAGCTGTGTATGACAAACTGCACGGAGATAACTTACTACCGAATAATAGGATGTCAGAACCCGACAACTGGAGAAACCCATTTTGAAATATATCTACCGTGATAAGAACCAGATGTCCGCCCCAACCATTGTATCACACATGACGCGAATATGGGCTGAAACACACAAATACTTCAGATGGGACAAGAGGCTAACCCCCGTACAACCGCTATGGGATAATGGGAATCTACCGGGAGTGAACAAACTCCCTAAATGGCCCAACTGGACAAAGCAAGGGATACTAAAAATTGGGGATGTCATGAAGGAAGGTAATATAATCCTGTTTGTAGATCTGGCATCCCGTTTCTGTCTTCCTCCAACCGAACTGTACGACTACACTCAGCTGAAGCATGCATTGCAGGCCCACCTCCCCGCCCTGACCAACATGCCGGAATATACTCCAATGGAACGCAATTTATTTCCAAAGCAAATCAGACACAAGATAACATCAGTTGTATACAGTGCCATAACCTTTTTCACCACAACTGAGCTGTCAAGTCTAAAGACTAAATGGGAAAGGGATGGGGGCGTTATACTTCCGGAAGAATGGATCTACTCCCTGATGCACCCCCGAGAGATAGCCATCTCATCCAGACTTAGGATGATCCAATTAAAAGTACTGCATCGAATATATTACTCAAGAGTGGCGCTCTTTAAATGGGGCAAGATCACGGACCCAAACTGTTTGCGTTGTAAAAGTGAATACGGCACCTTCTTCCATATCCTGTGGGAGTGTACTCACATTCAACTATACCGGCAAACATGCTGAGATGAATTGTCGAAAGTCATGGGTAGGACAAGCCCTAGGGATCCGAAACTGCTACTGTTAGGGGTGGAAGATGATGGTGAAATGTCACGATATGAGAAACTGTTTTTATCTACACCACTGCGCTGATAAAAAGAAACATAGTGCAATTATGGGGCTCTGATGTGACACCAAGTATGAACAATGGACTACAGATGTAGATATATGTGTCGCAATGGAGTACAGAGTGTATACTGCTAGAGGTTGTCCTGGGAAGGCACAAAAAATCTGGCAGAGATGGGAGAATGCTCGTTGATTTGTTAACTATTATGGAAAGCCCATTTATCTTGCAGAGATGTGCTATGATAATACATATACATTATGTTGTGGAACACAGTTGTAACTTTATGCCTTAAAAGACCCCTATTTACTGTTTGATTTCAGTGATTAGCACTGCAGGGCTGAGTTTGAAGCCCCCCTATTTGTTGCTTTTGTTTGTATGTCTTGTTATAAAACAATAAAGTGTTTATCAAAAAAATAAATGCCATATCATATCATAACCATCTCATTCACTGACCAAGGGATAGTGTGTTGCACACCTGGAATTCACCTTCAAAACGTGATGGAAATTATTCAAGCCTTCTGTTGACGCACAATACAGAGAGGGGTGCAAGTAGATGAGGAGCTGTTCCAATATGGAGTTGAGGTAATAATAGCATGGCTCTTTGGAATTCAGGGAAAATTGTGGTGTCTTCCAAATGAATAGATATTCAGACCAGAGCTACCATTGGATGAGCCAGAGGGGACGGTGATCCCGCTAGATCTAGAGGCAGTAATAGTGGGAGAAAACAGGAGAACATTGCATGGAACAGGTGACACTAGACGACCATGGAGGACAGTGATTGCAGTGGGAGAAGGGTACAGGTTGACTACCGTGACTGACGAAGAATTGTTCAAAGACAACCCCTCTGATCACAAGATGGTGTTCGACATTAGCATTACATCCTGTGTGAAAATACACTACAGAGAGGTACCGCAGAGAACGGCGATTGTGCTACAAGCCCCATTGTCATTTCTCGAGGAAGACTTGGCCAAGGTCCCCATTGTCTTATGGACCACAAGACCCTATGATGTGGGTCTTTTGAAAAGGAGTAGGAGCAGTGAAGATAAAGATTAAGCCAGGAGCTATTTTACCGAGAGTAAAGCAATACCCTCTGTCAAGGGAGGCAGATGAGGGCCTTTATGAGACCATTGCAACCCTAGTTAAGCAAGGCATTTTAATTCCATAAGAATCACTGTGCAGCATGGCAGTGTACGATGTAAAAAAGGCAGCAGGGGGGTTGTGATATTTTTTACAGGATTTACCCCTGTTGAACCACATTGTCGGGGCAGAATTTCCTTTAGGTTCGAATCCAGCAACAATTTTGTGTAGCATTCCTATGGAAGCTACGCACTTCAGGGTTATAGACTTGAAGAATGCCTTCTTCTCTAGACCACTCCATCCAGAATCACAAGATTTGACTTCATTCCTATATATATAAAAAAAGTAGAGACACATTCAGCTTCCACAAGGGTACTGCAAGTCCCCTTCCAGATGGACTTAAGAAATGTACAATTGGACAGCACCATTATACAGTACGTAGACGATATCTTGATCTGTAGTAAAACAGAAATGCAATTCAGAAATGACTCAGTACACATATTGACTGTGCTCGCAGAAAAGGAGTACAAGACACACAAAGCCAAATTACAATATTGCCAAAAAGAGATATTATATATATTGGGCAACTAATATCACAAGAGGGGTAAAAGTGACACCAGAAAGAGCAGAGGCAATTCGTAAGATCCCAAAACCCATGACTATAACACAAATGCACAGTTTTTAGGCCTCTGACATTATTGTACAGCATGGGTATTCGACTACAGTTCATATACAAGACCTTTGTTACGCGCACTAAAAGAAGCACAAAGAGAGGATGGCACATTGCAATGGACAGAAGAAATGACCGGGGCATTTGACGAGCTGAAGATAGCAATATGCACAGCTCCAGTGTATGGTATCTCAGACTATCAGGACGAATTTTACTTATTCTCACATTCCAACCGAGTAGTAATGATTGCAGTACTGACACCGAAAACAACCATGGGTCACAAACCATTAGCTTACTATAGCAGGAAACTAGAACCAGTGATGAGAGGACACTATTCTTGCGAGCACGCATTGACTGCTGCCACCTTTGCAGTGAAGAATTCAGTGAGTATAACCATAGGAGGCATCACCACTCTTTTTGTGGAGCATGCACCATGCCCAGTACTAGAATGACCCAAATGTACACTGAGTACACAAAGGGCTTCAGGGCATGTTGTGATACTATCAAATCAAGCCATCAAAGTAGTAAGATGCTCAGTGGTGAACCCGGCGACATTTGTTGCTGAGCCCATAGAGGAGGGAGATTATGTATACGACTGCACCACAACCATAGAAAGCTATGATGACATACCGAGAGTAAGGGAGAACCCACTTGAGGGGGGAAAGCACTTTACATTGATTGGTTATTGACAATAGACCAAATCACAGGAGAAAGACATACTGGTATGGCAGTAGTGGGAGTAAAGGAGGATGGGACAAGCAAGGTGGTAGTAAGCCCACATTCACCGTCACATTTTTCAGCACAAGCTGCAGAGCTAGTAGCTCTAACACTGCCACTGGAATGAAGCAAGAACCAAGAATAGACAGTATATTCAGACCTATGTGATGTCCACAGTTCATTCTGAACTGCACGCTGGCTAAGGAGGGGTTTCCGATGTGCTGGCGGTTCGCTGGTGCAGCACACGATCTTATTGGGCAGATTGATAGAAGTGCTCCAATTCCCAATAAGCATAGTGGTTGCAAAATGCCAGGCCCACATGATGGGGGAGGATCCCGTCTCCAGAGGCAACGAGGCAGCAGATGTGGAAGCAAAATGCACAGCATATTTTGACAACATCTTAGATATGGACACCCCATCTCAGGTGCATAATTATGTACGAACAATGGTATTGAAGGAAGGGTACAATGCATTACCAGTGACGCAAATAATGGAATTGCAGGGAAATGCGCCAAAAGAGGGAAAGGAATTATGTTTGAGAAGGGGTTGCTCTATATCTCCTACAGATGCCGTATGGAAAGAGGGTAGTAATGCCATTATCGTTATTACACACAGCACTTGCACAACTACACCATCCTACCCATATGGGAAAGGATGTACTTGCTTTTCACATTGGAGAAGATTGGTTCTGCCCCAACCTGATGGAGCATGTGGCAGAATTTATTTATATATTTATTTATTTATTTTATTATATTTATATAGCACGAGTGTGGCAGGAGTGTGTTG
This sequence comes from Ambystoma mexicanum, assembly GCF_040938575.1. NCBI lineage: Eukaryota > Metazoa > Chordata > Amphibia > Caudata > Ambystomatidae > Ambystoma > Ambystoma mexicanum. The sequence goes on along the minus strand of NC_090941.1, from coordinate 136,450,823 downwards.
CCTGTGTTGCCTGTGTGGAGCTCCTGTTACCTTGGACACATTTATTTCAGTGTTTTTTTCATTTCCACTGCACGGGAGGAGTCACCCCTTCCAAACGCCCTGCTGGACATGGAGTCTAATGGAGTGTGGCAGGAGTGTGTTGCCTGTTTTTCCTGGGAGTCGTGGAAGTTGCCAGAGTGAAGAGCATGGACATGAGCTCAAGAATAGGACTCCCATTTACCTGCACTCAGGTGAAACGCGCAACAAGCATAGCTGTGCCTGCATCAAGGTCGGCTCCACCAAGCGGAGCAAAAGCTGCAAACGTTGCAGGTAAGACAGCAGACACTGCTGGGGTCATGGAACCCAACCGACGGGCATTGGAAGTAAGTGAAGCAGGAGAAGGAGGCGGGGAGGAGGTGGGAATGGAGGGGGGAGAGATCTGTATTTTCTAGCGAGGACCATATGCCCGCCCACGTAGAGCCCGATTACAGCAACTCTCTTCCCCCAGCCCTGCCCATGCTCTCCATGCTCTCCATGCTACCCGTTGGACAAACATCAATGAGCGTACTGCACCTCACGGGCCTGACAGTACTCAATCACCAGCACCCCAGTCGGCACCACACACAAATTAACAGAACGCGTGCCAGCTCCAAGATCCCCATAATCACAATGTTTGCCGTGCTTATATCATACAGAGAGCGATAATGTGACCAACGAGGCAGACAAAACCAAAAAGCATAATCTAGGGCGCGAAGCTCAACTCACACAGCTACTTAAACCACCAGCCAAGCGTAATACGATCATTCCACCCTGAAGATTATGGCGTGGAAGATCGAAGAAAAACAGGCAAAAGCAGCCGCGGATGCAAAAACAGTTTATAGCTGTTCAAAAGATAGCACCCAAGAAAACCGCATCATAGAAGCAGTTCAGGAACCAGCCGAGTGTGAGGAAACCATACAGACTAACGTCTACCAGCAGACTCACGGTATCGGTGGAAGGTCCCCCACCAGGATTTTCCTCAGCCTAGGCCATTATCCCAATACGAGTGTAGTCATCTCTACAAACTTACCGTGCATAAAACGCAGGGACCTGGGAGTGCAAAATCTGATCGAGGATAAAATCCAAAGTGAGCAACGAAGAATCACAGCAGGGCGGCGAGATGCGAGATCAAGCCACTCATTGATTTTAGCAGGTGTAGCGGGGTCAAATGTGAAAATGGGCTACATGCCCAGCCCTCAAGACGAAGGGACAAGTGAAGAGAGGTGGGAACCCATAGAGGATTACAATTTTATATGTGAAAACACAATCTGAACACTTACATCGAGGACATTGGATTGGAGATAAACGTGGGCAAGTTGGAAATATTGGTACTAGAAAATCAAAAAGGACTGCGAGGAAAACATCTAAACTACAAATGGTCACTCGGAGGGGACCAACAGAAACAGGTCCCATGCAGTCAATACCTCAGAACCATGATAAACTCAAGTATAAATGACGATCCGATGGCAAAAAGAATTGCAAGTAAATGCAAACAACTGACTGCTCAAGGGACCATTATACAAAGAAAGTATGGGAAATGTTCATACAAACCCATCATAAACTTTTAAAAGAGCAAGGTGGTGCCATCTTTAGTCTTCGGAGCTGAGAACATGTTCGGATGTTCAAGCCAGATTTGGTCCAGGTGCGAAAGCACCTTTTGGAAAAGGATTCTACAGATACCGCAAAGTTTTCCTACTGCATGTGAACTGTACGAAATGGGTCTGACCACGCTGAATGCCAAAATAACATGGAATATGCTGACTCTATATAGTAAGACTATGGAAGATGCCAACCTGCCCCAATTCAAAGTAATGATTGAGCACAGAAAGCAGGAGAATGAGACACTACTTGAAAATTGGAGACAAAAATGCAAAGACACCTTGAAACAACTTGACACGGATGAAAAAATCTTGAGAAATAATCCTAATGCTGTAAAAAAAAAACTGTTCCAACTAGATTGGGTCGAAACAATAGAGAAGACTCCCCTAGAGAAGCCAAGCGCCTTAATTGCATACAAAACTACATGGAAATATTCCTGTGTGAACGTCTAAGGAAGATCTTTTGAAATTCAGACTGAACTTGTTCGAAACTAAAGAAATCCAAAAGCAAAGACAGAAAATAGGTGTCGATGATTTGAAATGCCGATTTTGTCACGAGGAAGAGGAAACCTTAAAACATCTGGTCCTCTTCTGCCCACTCCTAAGACCTCTAAGAACACACTATCTAGGAAAGGAGCTGAGCTACAGCACGTCCTACAGTGCAGAAGACTGGTGGAGGAGAATGAATAGCAGTGATCGAAAAAGATTGACACTGGCACTCACCTTGTTTCGTGAACAGATGCAAAAGGAGATGAAAGAAGCTAAGTGGACAACACTGGAAAACAAAAATGACTGAATTGAAATAGCAGGACTCATCACAGTAATAGGAAATCAAGCCTCGATTCCTGCGATTCAGTAGACTTGTAAATAATATTGATTCGTAATAGTATGGTGTTTCTGTTTTCAAAAGTTTGTAATAAACTGAATGGAAAAAAAAATAGCACGCCTAACCCTCAGGCATCTGGGCACATCTGGACTAACTGCCTTGTCTGCAGGCAATTTACAGCAGGCCATACATTAAGGGTAGTGAGAGGAGTCATACCTCATCCACTGGGTTCATTCCAACACTCATTCAACTAAATGGGGAAAAACAACTGTTTGCCCTTTTTCTGAATGTCCATCAGACTTTGAGTGGATTCTTCTTTGTCTAGTTTCACGGAACTCAAGGTTTCTTCTGATTTTGGGCTAGTGTCAAATTTTAGGGTGTTCCCTTCCAGAGTGGATTGCCACTTAAAACTGGGAGGAAGGTTGATTTTCAAGAATGCAGAAGGGTTCCCATCACCAGGTTGTTCTCCTACAGAGACGACTGTGATGTCTGGGACTTGGATATTTTTTAAATGAAACTCTACATTTTCATAACGTTGATCAATTGCGTGACAGGTACCCTTCAGGCTTACATAATTGGTACTCATGTTTAAATTGATAGGGTAGTTAGTCTGAATCCAGAGGACCTTCTTTACACATTCGATCAGGGTTGATAAACTCCTCAGGAGACCCTTCCCAGAAAACAAGGTGTGCCCTCTGGACTCACAACAATCACTGGATGTTTCAGCCAGTGCTGCCCAATTTTTATGTCCAGATCCGCAGTCCCTCCGATGGAAATATCATTCCCGTTGAAATTTTGGAGTTGTCCGGCAAGTGGTATGAGTGGAATTTGGTGGCCCTGCCCTGTCCTGAGTGTAGCTGGTCAAAGGCCCTTTTTGACAGGAGGGTGGGTTGGGATACAGTATCCACCAGAGCCGATAATTCACACTGACCCTGCACATTGACCGGTGCATAAAATTAGCCTTCTTTAGCTTCCAAGGTGCAAAGAAAGTGTGTTATTTGACAGCCCAGTGGTAATTTTCTTAATATTTCACTACAACACTGTGTGATCTTGGGCAGTTTTCTGGGTCAGAGTTTGTGAATCTGTAAAATAAAAATTGCAACTCGCAATGGGTGTTGTTGGGGAATCCTCTTTTTCACCGGATCCTTGGTTGTCCCCCATTCCCGAGCAACAGTTCTCAGAACCTGTCTGCAGAAAGGACGCCTCCTCTGTTTCACTTCTGTGTGGCTCACATGTTTGTGGTTAAATAGTTTCTGGTTCTGGATCAGTCTACATACTTTACCCTGTCCCACCCAGGGTCTTTTGGGACCCATTTTTCTTTGAGAAGCATCCCCCCCTTTTTGAAAGAGAAGGTCTGGTTACCTGAATCCTCCAGGGATTCTTCTCTTTCAAAGGGGATAATTCGAGAGTTCCTCTGCAAAGTGGGTTCTTCTTTGGCCGCTCCTACTTACCCTTTGCTCTTTGGGTTCTAACATTTTGGGGGTAGAAGAGAGTCTTTCAGGTTGAGAGGTTTTTAGGGGATCAGTTTGGGTGAGAAAGGAAGCTTCCTCGAGGGCTTCACATCTCCCCTCCGCCCAGGCCCCCTCCTCTACAACTTGTGGTTTGTTGGAGGTTTCCTCCCGTCATTACCCCCTGCGGCATCCGACCTGGGTGTTGGGGAATTCTGGGAAGCAGGGTTAGTTTGAGAGTTGGACTGAGCCCTCAGCATGTGCCCCAGATCATTGGTCAGTTGCTGGACCTGTCGCTCCAGTTGCAAGACCTTCTCTGGGTGGTAGGGAGGTCTTAAGTTATACCTCTGCTGCTCCTGAAAGCGGTAACTGTCCCCTATCCTGGAGTAGCTCGGGTACTGAAAATTCCCCCCATCATTTTCCATCCTGAATCTCCCTCCTCCCAAGTTTAGGGATCTATTGTCCTGTAACCAGAGAGAGAGAGGAGGACTGTTTTGGAAGTTATGGTTTGGGGGATATCTGGGGAAAAACTTCAGATTTGGAGGTGGAGGGATACTTCTCTCCTGAGGGAAGTTTGAGGGGCAATACTTACATGATTAGTTGGGCCGGGAGAGACTATACATACCCCATAATTGGTTTAGTACCCTTGTACCTAAGACTTATATAGGTGGCAGGGTTAGAGGGATCATTGTTCTGAGCCCCGGCCTGACTAACATTTGATTGGGCCGGGTTCGGGGGTCCCTTCTGCTTTACATTTTGCTTGTTGACAGGAGGGTTACTTTTAGGCTCCCCCGTCTCATTTTTACCTCTGCCATCTTTGCAGCAGCAGGGGTGTTAGATGGTTCATGGGTTTTGACAGTATTTTTACTCTCAGCAGGATTTTGGACCTCATAAATCCTGGTGGCCTGTTCATCACCCAATCCAGGGTCCTATGCTTGTGAAAGTCACACACCAACTGAGTGATTATATATTTGGGGAGAGCATGGAAATATGTAGTTATGAACTCTCTCCTATTGGTGTTCACCCACCGGGAAGTGTGAGCAAATGCTGCTTTAACTCTTACACAAATTCCCTAGGTGCCTGATCTTCCCCACACTGCAAGTTATATGCAGCCTTACGGGCCTCTTGTGGGGTCATAAGGGTGGAAAAATGTTTCAGTATGGCCGCCTTACAAGTGAACCATTTATGATGATCTTGGTCCTCCAGTCCTGCAAAGAAACTGGAGTACTCAGGTGAGAAGGTCCATTTAGCAAATGCTATACAATTCACATAATTGCTGAACTGCCATCATCTGCTCATAAAGTTTCAGGTGTTACCATACCAAATACTTGGCATTGTTGTGGTATGGGGACTCTTTATGGCCTTGATTTGTCTTATTGCATCTTTCACAAAACCCTTGCTCTGCTTCGCTGTCTTTTTCTTCCTATGCACTTGGGTCCATTCACCTTCTGAGTCAGAACTGCTACCGGTACTCCCTTCCCTGTCTTCTAGGCGCTCCCTATCTCTATGAGACTGGGAATATCTCCCAGAAGCACAAGGTCTGGACTCCTCTTGCTTGGACCAAAGTGAACTCTCAGGGTCACTCTCTCTGGAGTTCCTTTCAGACACAGGATAGAACTCAGTTTCCTCATCCCTCCTACCAGGAAGTCTGTGGAATTCCCCCCTTCCTCGGAATACACAGAGGTTTTTAGAATGCCCTTCCTAGGCTGAGGGTCTGGCTTTTCTCCTTGAGCGAAGTGGGCAAGGTGGTCTCTTCATAATTGCATCTTCAGCCAATCTAACTCCCTGACTTTCTCCTCATAAGAGGTATCATGGTCTAAAGTACTTACTGTATTATTATTTACTTCCCAGGACACACTGGTCCGGCCACTTTCCCTTCTGCGTGGTAGAGATGAATACTCACCAGTATCAGACAGGGACTGGCCTTCTTGATCAGCTGAACTAGGCCTGGGTAAGTCTAACTACCTCATGTCACTCTGCTCTTGATAGGTGGCATGCATGAGGTTGGTTTCCATTTGTGCACAAGAGGTTGTAAATGACTGGCATGATGCTCCTGTTGGGAAGGGCACCTCACCCTGATCAGTGGGCCTTGTCCCATATCCTGATTGGTCACGGTGCCTCAGGTCCTGTTTGTAATTTTTGATTTCCTTGGTGAGGCTCTCACACCTGTGCCTCTCTTTATTTATTGTTGGTAGTCAGAGAGCTGGCTTTTTAATTCTGACACTAAAGGCTGATTAATCTCATGTACCCTGCTCTGAGCTATCAACCGATCCTTTGTTTGCTGCACCTCCTGCTGGAGTGATTCATTTTCCCTCTGTGAGCCTAGTATGCTGGATGCATATTCAAGGCGCTTTTCCTTCAGGAGAAGAATCTCTTTCTCTTGTTCATCCATATATGTTGCTGCCTCTAATAGTTCCACTTCTATTTGCCTTGCTCGCTCTACAAGCTCATTCCTTTCTTCCCTCATTATGGTCAGTTCCTGAGACCCTGACTGACTCTTTTCTACCTCCATTTCCAAATGATTTATCCTCTGTAATAGGAGGCTGTTATCCTGATTCAAGTGGTCCTTTTCCTGAGCCAGCTGATTCCTCTGTTGTTTCACAGTACATACCTGCTGATGTATCTGACCAAAGTCATTTTGGGAATCAACCCCTTTCATAATTAATTGACTATTTTCAGTTTTCAATTGATTTTCTCTGATTGCAATGTGATAATTAATGTAGTCCAAAATGGCTCTATTATGAGCAGCCTGGTCATTCAGCTTTTGTTGCAGTGTGCTCAGATTGTCTACACACTCGTTATGTGCATTTCTCAGTGCACAAAATGGTGTTTCACGCTCTGCACTCACTTGTTGCAGTGTTTTCAGTTCATCATTGAGTTGTTGAACATGATCGTGGGCTTGTGACAGGTCTACAGCCTGATTTATCCTACCCTACTAACCTCACTATTTTGCCAACGCTCTTCCACTAAGAGCACATGAAAATATAACTGAGCAGTTAGCTGAGCCATTTGTATCTGTTCATCATGAGCAGTTGTGGTCATATAAAATGCTTCAAGTGCTTTGTGCAATATTCCGGCTTCAAGCCAAATATCATTGCTTACTGAGGTAACCTCCCACAAAATTATGGTTTGCTAGTTTCCTGCATCATCCTCAACCCATTCTCCTTTAAGAAATAATTGAGTTAGGAGTTGCTCCTTGGCTTCCCCAATTTGTACAGCAGTCATTTTTACAATTTGCTTTTTGCACTTTAATAAAACCTTCTTTATGCAGGGGCAAAATAACCCTGTTCCTGCTTGATTTCCTCACTCAAATAAATTCTTACACACTTTTTTACCTATACACCTCCCTGGAATGCAGGGGTCAAGTTCTAGTGACACTTTAACAAAACAAAGATATCTTTCCCTCCACCTTAATGCAATTTCATCAGAATAAATAGACTGTCACAAAGCACTTGTCATGGTTCAGGAATAGGAAGTTATATCCTGGACCGAGCCCCCAATTTGTAAAAGTTTATTGAGAAGCCACCCTCAACAGAGGGAGTTCCTTCCCTCCCAAATTAAGTGATTATGCAAAAAACTGTTTAACAGATTCATTTTTTAGCTCTATCTCAGACACATATCATGCCCCTTGGATCCCTCTCCCCTGAGCTAACATGAGCCAAGAACCAGGCCGGTGTACAGGAAATATAATGGGATTTATTTAAATTGAAAGTAATGGAAATTAGCACGAAAATGTCAAAACACCACTTTATCCGTGGCACAACACAATCAACTTCTCTCCACATAACGAATTTCCAAAAGTGAGTTAAAAAGAACACAATCACAGTCCTTCACTTTCTGTAAATTTCAATTCACAAATTAATTACACTAATCAATATCGAAGGCATTTATGTAATGTGCGATTTTGATTTTCCTGCTGGCTTAAAATGCAAGCAGTAGGATTTCCAGATTGGTAATTATGATTTTACCTACACTTCTGTTTTAAAATCAACAAAGAGGGCCTCATCACGACTTGGGCGGTAACGGTAACGCTATTAGCGCGGGCGGTATTAGCCCTACCGCTGAACTCCCCGGCGCTAATAGCGTCGGATCACGAGTTTGGCGGTAATGTAAGTCCCCATTCCCCACTGAGCCCATTCGGGAATGCCCCATTCCCCATTGGGCTCAATGGGGAATCTTCGCGCTAATACCGCCGGTGGATTTCCCGCCGGCGGTAATAGCACACATTTTTGGCGGATTTCTCCCCAGCTCAGAGCTGGGGCGAAATCTACCGAAGCCCTGATTCGGCGGACCCTTAAATCCGGCGGTAATAGCGCTACCGCCAGATTTAAGGGTTACCGCCGAAGTCGTGATGAGGCCCAGAGTGTTTGTTTTTCAGACCCCCCTTGCTTTGGTCTATGTAGGGAATTCAGACAGAAAAATTGGAATGCTTTGTGGAATTTTGGATTTCAGACCCCCTTACTAAAAGGCCTGTGTTGTGGAAGTTGGATAAAAAGGTTGGACTGATATAACAACATAGATATCCCTCTATCTTAAAGAAGTCAGGGTCCGCAGGACAACCGGGATTACCCAATTAATGTATAGACTACAGGGTCAGCACGCAATGGCATGTCAGCATTTTTAATGTTGAATTTTAACAAAATTCACCTGTAGTGTTCTTCCAAATGAGGAATTAATTAAATTAATATTTCTGGTTGAATAAGCTAAGGATCTACACAGTTTTGCGCCTTCCCCCCACCCACTATAAAGGGAAAAGATTCAGGGCCAGTAGACTCCTCCACCTTTTGGTTTCCCTGGGTACAGTTCTACTTACATCGCAAGCCCCTGTTTAAGGTTCAGGAAAGCCACTGCATCTCAGGACACTCTGTAAAGATAGGGCAGGGGTCTGGTCTCTCCACTCTCAAAGATGGCTTCCCGCTCTCCACCAAAGGCCCAAATCAGCTTTGAGGCCTTCCTAGATATAGACAGGTCCACCGAGATGCACTCTCATCAGTCTCCTCTGGTGTCTCCTTACAGTTGTCAGATGGTAAGTATCAGCAGCCTTCCTGATGGTCTGTCTCTTGTCTGTCTCTCTTTCTTTCGTTCTTTCTTTCTTTCTCTACTTTTACTGTCCCCTGTCCTACTGCATTGTGCAATCTTGGGGAAGTAGCCTGCAATAATTCCTACCACCAAGATTGAACAGTTTCCCTTCTCTCTCCTCCCAAGCCCAGCCTCAAAGTCAGGATTTTTTACAGGTCTGGAGCAACATATGGCAATTCCCATTTGTAATTGCCCTTTGTTCTCCTTTCAACGTTTTGGCAAGAACTAGTTATGTATCACAACTTCATAATTTTACTAGCAACTGCCATACTAAACATATTTTCTGTTTCAGCTAATCAAGGAGATTAAGATAAGCCAACCAGCAAATCCGTATCATATAGCATGGCCATGTGACACGTTTCTGCTGTTTACATAAAAACCACTCCAGTTATGAATATGTAAGTTATTAAGCATATTCCTAATTTCATTTTCCACCCGCTCACCAACTCTCACATTTGGAACATGTTTAGATCAGTCAGAAACTGTAACAAATATATCGAGTACTAGTGATTGGAGAAGACTAAGAGATAACCACAAGGACTCACCAGTAAATGTCTCGGGCTGTTCGTAGAGAATTTCCGAAGGGTAAGTAGAAAATAAGAGCCTCCCTCTGTCCCTTCCTCCACTTCCTATAGCAAAAGCTTAGAAGAGAAGAGGGGCCTCACGGAAACCCTCTGGGGAAGAAAACCCTGCGTCGTCATCAGCCGGGCTGAAATCTTCAGATGGGAAGTGCAGCGAAACGGTTGTGTAGTTGATTGCAGAAAGGCGTCTGATCAGAAGGTAAGAGAGAGAGGTAAGTAAATTGCAATTAAGATTGCATAGAAAAAAAAGAATGGGACGGAGGTTATAGTTACCCTTAAAAAGGACGTGGGTGATCTACTGTGTTAGAAGAGGGATATCTGGCACATTCCTAATAAGTGAAGATTTTATTAGAATAATGAAAGAAGCAGACACCAGGTAAATATAGGTAGACAGGATCTTTACCTGGATAAGTGAAACGTAATGGTAACGGGAGACCTATAGCGGGTTTGTCAACAGAGCAGAGGGATAATGCAGTAAGTAAGTCAATCCCCTTCAAAAGTATAAACAAGAAGAACTATGTCAACTGAAGGCTTTGTTTGAGGCGTCTATCAATATACAACCCACTTAACTCCTTTCCTCGTACCCGGGTCTTGAAATGGGAAAAGCAGCGATGTCCGCTCAATAATTTCCCGACTGAAACCTGTGTGTGTGTGTGTTCGGAGAAGGGACCGCGGCGCCTTCAAGGGGAAGGATTCGGTCTTCGAGGTTGAGTCTAGAGATAGCAACACATGGAATTGAGGTTAGGAGAAAGGATGTAGGTTAGGTAAGGAAAGTAACAAAGAAGCGTACTATAATCAAACTCACAAAGCGCTGTAAACATGGAGTGGCAACGCGTCCGTGAGTTGTTTTCAGGAAATGATATGCCGGAGACCAAACAAGAGGGCGTGGCCTGCTCAATACTCGAGGTAGCATCCACTAGACCAACACCTTCAGATACGGCCACCATCTTGGAAGGAAAAATGGACGATACCCGTCCATGGGACCAAGGATGCAAAAAGGACCAACGCTTTCGGACGGGCATGACAGAAACACATCTTAGATAGCCATTACAGTTCCATGAGTCGCACGTGGATGATTTTTATATTCCCAAAACCGCCTGGAAATTACATAAACAATGGTGCATACATGAAATCCATCCGCCTTATGATGGTTGAGAAAAAGGCCTAAATGATAATAGGCCTTTTAAATTAATTGTGAATCTTCATGTGGAAGAAATTGTGCCGCTCCTGCCTTCTGGCCATTTTTTTTTTCACTGGGTCAGCCTGTACCTTTATCAGTCTTCTTTGTGTTTAAAGCTTGCTCTTTGAAGTGGATCCCCTTATTTTCACACATATAAGTCATGCTCCAGCCAAGGGGTAACTTTTCTTGAAGTCAATGCTTTCGGAGCTAGCAGGTCTGGAGTACACTGAATTTTGACACCTTTAGCAGGACATTTTATTGCAATTGGTAATTAGAATGGAGATGTGACATCCAGGCTGGGAGGGGGAGATGTCCTTGTGAAGTTTTGGCCGCAGCCAGCAAAAGGGTCTGCCTGGGGATGACATTTTCCATGAATACAAAGTGGCTTTTCCAAATGTCACTGGAGTTTTGTCAACCCGCACATCATGTTTTGGTTTCCTGACATTTTTCTGAGAGCAGTGATACTTTTTTTATCTTTTTTTCAAACTGCTTTTATTTGCACACACCTGTGCAGGCCATTTTTGTTTTCAATGTTTAAAAATCCTGTTTTCCATGTGACAGGGATCTTTGTTTTCTCCTTCTTTTGTAAATTAAAATGCTGCTTATGGGAGACCACCAGGGGGCGCGGAGCATGCCTGACGTGTGAGGCACACGCTCCTCCACCCCTGCAGGGGCTAGTGTGCCTTCGCAATCCCCGGCCGGGATTTAACAGCGCTTCCCCAACAAACCCGGGCCTTGGGAGGCTAGCCCCACCGAGATCTCGGCTCAGAGGAAGCCTTCGGACACAGACCAGAGCCGAGGCGCCGGAGGAAGGCCCCCCGAAGAACGCTGGTGGCCCGGACCGGCCCACACCTGTGACCCTGAGCCTGCGGTACCACTGACCCCCCAGCTCACGGAACACCCCTGGAGGTCGGGTGCGGGAGGCCGAGGTGTGGGGGCTCCCACCCCATGAGGACAGAGATTTGTTGGAGCCCGGCGGCGCCGGGAGCTGTGGAACGGACCCCCCTACCGGGACAGTACTCCGGAGCGAGGTGGGGGGGGGCCGACATCTAGCGTGTGCGCTGGTCCCGTCTGCCGGAGAGCGGGAGGGGCCCCTCCGGCTCACCTCTTTGACTGTGCCCCTATAACGCGCACACACAAGGACCCTGGCATCATTCACCCGCCCTGGCCGTGCACCCCAGAGGGCTCTGGCGCCACACGCGCTTCCGGCCCTTCGCAAGGCCGTGTTGAAGCTGAGCTCCCACCCCGCCCCACACCCACGGAGCTCTTTGAGTAGTGGGGCGCTGGGGTTGCTGCCTCCTGGCACACCACACAGTCCTGGCCCCCCGCCCGCACAAAGCACCCCAGCAAACACAGGCCGAGGTGGGCCCCTGGAAAGAGTTGTGGAACTGCAGTCCAGAGCTGCTTAGAGACCCCTACTAGCCCACATTCAAGCGGAGAGGCCTACGGAGCGACACACGCACAGTGCCATCTACGAGAGGAGGGACCGGAGCCTGCATAACTGGCCTGCCCGGAAGATCTCGACTGTGAGGAGGTGAGGAGAGGTGGGGTGGAGGCGGATCGGGGGGAACCGCTGACGGGGCTCAGACCCCCTCCCATTCTTCCCCCTGTGGCCTCCCCGGGACCCTATTACGGTGATTAGCCAGCCTGGGGGGAGAAACCTCGCAGCCGGCGCCTTGCCCCCTTCAGTCTGCTCAGCAGTGACCGGCCCACATAGACGGACCGCGGTGCAGTGCAGTGAAGGCCCAGCGGAGCCCCCGGCGCAACCAAAGGACTGACAGCTGGGCCCATAGACAGCGGCTCCCCGCAGGGCCTCATGAGACACCCGTCGGGCGAGTGACAGGGGCCCGTCAACCCACCCCCTGAATACGGAAGCCCAGACGGAAGCCCGCATACACCGGGGCTAACAGTGGAGGAGCCCGGGCCGGTTGGGCAGACCACGTGGGCGGGACGGACACACATCGGGCCCCAGCAGGAGCCAAGAGAGGTGGGCCCCGGCCCCTAATACTGAGATTTCCAAGGAGTCCCCACCTGGGAACACACTATCCCATACACAAAGAGGGTCCGGGGACACCAAGTGGTATATCGGGACCGGGCAAGGTGTATCCATAATACACCCCCATGCCAAGGCGCAACAGGGTGACGGAACCCTGGAGCAGACCCCTGCCACTAGCACAATCACCTCCCTCCAACGATTCCCCCGGTCACACACAGCCTCGAGAGAGGAGCACAGAGCCACCATGCCCACAAGTAGCAACCCCCCCTCCGCAGCATTAACGAAGGACGATCTTAAGGACATCCTCCAGGAGATCAAAGCAATCCGAACTGATATACAAGCGTCAATAGTAGACCTCAGGGGGAGAGTAGATACACTTGAGGAAAAAATGGAGGGAATGGAAAACAACCACCTCCAGACCGATCTGTTGGACATGAAGTATGAGGCGAGGCTCACAGACTTAGAAATGAGAGAAGAGGATATAATCTTAAAGATGGACGACCTAGAAAATAGGGAACGCCGAAATAACCTATGCATTATGGGCATGGCCCAGCAAAGAGGTGAGACAGCTGCCGACGTGGGAAGGAAAGTCCAAGGCCTCATAAACCAACTCTTCACATTAGAGGGGTCAAGGAAGTCCAGCTGGAAAGAGCACATCGAGGCGGAGGGGGTGGCCCAAGGTCCATCGTTGTGCGCTTCCTCTGCTACAGGGAGAAAATGGAGGTCCTGGAGGAAGCAAAAAGGCTGGAGAGCTTCATCTTCGAAGGAGATACAATCCGGATATATCAAGACCTCTCAACCCTCACCCTCACCCACAGAAGAGAGTGTCAGCCGCTCACCCAGTGGCTCACTAGCCAGGACATAAGATATAGGTGGTCCTTCCCATTTGCGCTATCCTTTGAACGGGCTGGCATGGACTACAGAGTGACTAGTGGCAAAGAAGCCTCACAAGTGCTACAGGTGCTCAAGGGCGACACCCTGGAGGAGGGTAACGTGGTGGGCACACAGGCAACACCAGTCGCTGGGCAACAACCGGAGGGCCCCTGGTCCACAAAGAAGAAGACAAAGAGCAGAAGAACATTCAGGAAGCCAAACACCCCCACGCTGGAGGCTGGAGAGGACTAGGTGTACGTAGGGATTACCAACAGGGAACACAAGGTCCTGAGTCGAGTAACCCCGGCCAGGGACACAGAGCTCATCAAGGGATCTGCGGTGGATGGACAAGTATCCACCCTGGTGGCTTGCCCATTGGCAGGCGTCACAACTGGGAGTGGGAGGGGGAAGGGATAGGGGAGGGGGTTAGGGGTAGGGTCTCTCGGGTTCAACACCGATCCAGCTTCATATGGGAATGGAGCAGCCCTCACAGAACCGGGAAGACGATGCATTCAAGGCAAAGAACCGATGACAGACAATGAAAGGAAGGGCCGGGTCAAGTCTCTGAGGATAGGTTTGCTTAATGTTAAGGGGCTAAACTCCCCAACAAAGCGCTCCCTCCTGGGGAGGGAAATGAAGAACGCCGGATTGGATGTCCTCTTCGTCCAAGAAACCAGAACGGTTAAGGGGGAGGAGAGGGCCATCCTGGGACCGACGGTGGGCCAGACCTTCTGGGCATCCGCCCACACTAAGAGAGGCGGAGTCGGGATCATATTACACAGCAATCAGAGGCTCACTGAGGCAACCAAGTGGGGAAGGGAGGACAGGAGATCCTTGGTGGTGTCGGGTAACCTGCATAACTCCAGAGTCAACCTAGCAGTCATATATTGCCCCAATGTGGGCCAGATTGAATTCATCCAAAAGGCAATGGGAGAGGTGATGGCCAAATCTGTGGGGCTTTTACTCCTGGGTGGGGATTTCAACATATGGGCGAACTGGGAACTAGACCATAGTGGAGAGGTCATTCCGCTGGGCAGCAGAGGGGGTCGCCCACACGGGAAATTCCGGGACCTGATGTGGGATTACGGGTTGGTGGACATATGGAGGGAGCTACATCTGACCACAAAGGGATACACCTTCTTCTCTGCAGTCCATGGTACTAGGACGAGAATTGACTATCTCTTCACAGGGCACCAAAATATGAGCAGAGTGGAGTCCTGTAACATCTGCCCGGTTAGATGGTCGGACCATGACCTGGTCTGGTCTGACTTCAGCATATCAGGTCTGAAACCCAGGGAAACCCTATGGAAATGTAATGACCTCCTACTCCATGACGTGGTTTTCAAGGAGGAGATGGGAAAGGCGATTAGAGATTACTTCGAGCTGAATAACACAGGAGAGGTGAACATAGAAACAGTATGGGAGGTGGCAAAGGCAACCTGGAGAGGTATATTGATCAGCAAAGGGGCATCCAAAAAAAAGATCAGGACTCTCCTGGCCCACAGATTGCGGTCAGAGATAATAGCCCTGGAGAGGTCTGAAGGGAAGGGGGAGGAGGAGAGGGAGAGGGACCAGGGTGACGCGAGAGGGAAGAGGCAAGAACTAAGAGAACTTGAGATGGGCAAAATTGCAGCGGGCCTCCAACACCTGTGCCAAAGATATTATGAAAAAGGCGATAAGGCTGATGCCTTGCTGGCGGCCAAGCTCCGAGGCCAGCGGGCGGACAGATGGGTGGCAAGAATTGTGAGCGGGGATTAGGTGGAAAGGTCTGACCCGGAAGGCATAGCAGAGAAATTAGCTGGGTTCTATGAGACCCTCTATGGGAGGGAAGGAGAGGCAGAGACCGTAGCACTCGAGGCATACCTCGATGGGGTCACACTCCCCGTCCTTGGATCCATAGAGGCATCTGCCCTAGACTCCCCAATAACTCAAGAAGAGGTACTCAAGGCAATATCGGGACTAAAGCTGGGTAGGGCCCCAGGGGAGGACGGGTTCACTGCAGGCTTTTACAAGGCCTTTGGGGGCCAACTTGCGGGTTTCCTGGCAGGCTTATCCACTAGCATCATGTCAACAGGGAGGGCACCCCCGTCCTTCAGCAAAGCGTTAATCACGGTGATCCCTAAGGAGGGAAAGGACCCGGCAGACTGCCGGTCCTACAGGCCAATCTCCCTCCTGAATGTGGATGCAAAACTATTCACTAGGATTATTGCCACGAGATTGGACGGCCATATACCGGGACTGATCCACTCTGATCAGGTGGGCTTAATACAGGGAAGGCAGGGGGCGGACACCCTCCATAAAACTCTGCATATCATGAGGGAAGCAGCTCCGAAGGGAGATAACCCGGTCTTGGTGGCCATCGACACTGAAAAGGCGTTCGACCGGGTGGACTGGGGGTTCTTACATGGGGTCCTTGTGAAGCTGGGTTTTGGAGTGAGAATTAGGCAGGCCATCAATGCCCTATATGCGGATCCATCAGCTAGAGTCACGGTTAACGGGCGCCTGTCACGTATTTTTAGCCTCCAAAGAGGGACCAGGCAGGGCTGTCCCCTCTCCCCGCTCTTGTTCGCTATGACCATGGAAATACTTGCCGAATACCTCAGGGGTTCTCAGATGGTTCGGGGTATTGACGTGGGAGACCGAACCTTTAAGCTTGGCCTTTATGCAGACGATATCCTGTTACACCTGAGGGAACCCACTAGATCAGTCCCTGCTGCCCTACAGGTTATAGAACGCTTTGGTCGCTTCTCATGTTTCAGGGTAAATATAGGTAAGTCAATGATTTTCCCCTTCACACCAGATATGGAAAGAAACCTGGCCGAACTGTCTCCCCTGGGACTCCAAATTTGCACAGAAGGGATAAAATATCTGGGGATCAATATTGTTAGATCCCTTGAGGATCTAAGCCAGGCAAACTACCCCCCGTTGTTTGACAAACTATTCAAGGATATGGAGGGTTGGGGGAAGGGGCAAATTTCGTGGATGGGTAGAATAAATGCCATAAAGATGAACCTCCTCCCCAGGGTCCTATATGTCTTCCAGATGCTCCCGTTGGAGGCCCCGGAAGCCCACCTCAAAGAAGCTAAAATGTGTATAATGAAATTCATATGGCAGGGCCTAGAATAGGATATGAAACCCTCACTCTCCCCAAAGAAAGAGGGGAGTCACCCTCCCAGATTTGCGTACATACCACAGAGCGGCCCAACTCAGGGCCCTGGCCCCCCACCTTAGAGAGGACCCCAACAAACAATGGGTGTACCTCGAAAACTCCCTCCTGAGCCCAGTCACGGTGGGGGAATGGTTATGGGTACCAATGAAAAAGCTCCCAAGGAGAATTAGGGATCACCTGATACTAGGAACTATGGTGAAGGCACTAGAAGGGAAGGGACATGGGGAAAAGGTGACCACTTGGCCCTCCCCCCTGAGCCACATATGGTCTAGACCACTGCTGGAAGAAATCCCAGGCCACAAACACTATCAGTCCTGGTTTGACGCGGGCCTCTGTAGGGTCGGCAAGCTGGTGATGGAGGATTTTTTCATAAGTATACAGGAGCTCGAAGAGGCATTGGGAATAGGCAGACTCTCCCCGCTCCTTTACTTACGGCTCAAGGGAATCCTGATGAAACCGAAACTTAAGCCCTGCATACAAAGAAAACTCACCCCGGTAGAGAAAATCCTGGATACCCATGCGGAAATGAAAGGGCTCATCTCGCTCCTCTTTGGAGCTCTCTTGGCCCCCCGGGAGGGAACAACCAAAAACCTCAGAAGAAAATGGGAGAGGGACTTGGGCTGTGAAAACAGGGATGTTCTCTGGGGGCGACTCCGCAACAGATCATTTAAAACATCAATCTCCTGCCAATATAAGACACATGCCGTCAAAGTTCTACACAGGTGGCAGTATGACCCGATTACCCTCTCCAGGATGTTCCCGGACATAATACCCCTGTGCTGGCACATGTGGTGGTCATGCAGGAGGGTCCAAGCCTACTGGTCAGAAGTGGTAGCTGGCTCAGGGAGGCGGGAGAGGGGGGGATTCCCACAAGATCCAGTTCTGATAATATTTGGTCTGCAGCAGAAAGATGATCACTGGGAAAAGCTGCCAGACCTCACACATTCGTTACTGTTGCCATCTAGAGCAGCCAGGGCTAGAACGTGGAAGAGGCCCAACCTTCCCACGAAAAGAGAATGGGTGACAGTGGCCAGGGACATCTACTTTATGGAAAGACTTATGGCAGCAATTCACAGCTCAAATGCACAGATAGAGATCGACTTGCTGCATTTCAATGAGGTGTTTGTCAACACGGAGGACTCGGCCGGAGGTTCCCAGGGATCCTTGACCCGGCCCGAAACACGCCTTGGTATCGAACAATCTGACTCTTTATTAGAAGAGTCAGCTAACCACTGACGGCCTGTAGCCTGGTCGGAGCTGCTCCAAATGGTTTAGCATGAACAAGTGGATCGAGTGCCCCGAGACAATGGGTTTGGGGGGTGGGGGGAAGTTGGGCACATACTGCAAGGAATAGAGGCTTATAGTTTGTTTTGTTGTGGGCATGTGCCCAAAGGTTATGTTCTGGAGAACGTTGCTGTTTCCTGTAAAAATCAATAAAAATAGAATAAAAAAATAAAAAAATGCTGCTTATGCATTGGTAATGACAGGTAGGCCCCTTTCCACATGGCTCTTTAATTTTACTGAAAAACGAAAACAAAGGCCAGGCCATTTTTGTTTTAGTGTTTTAAATCTTGCTATTCGTGTGAAAGGGACTTCTGTTTGAGGCCTTCGAGTACACCCCACATGCTCCTAACCGTTCCAGTTTGTATAGTGCAAGAATAGCATAACAAATGCTAAAAGAAAGGGACGCAAGTGCAAAGCTACTAATGTGGGTAGACAATAAGGCTGGAGCAGCGTTATGTTTCCAGAATGACGGAGCAGTGAAGGTTGGAGAGAACAAGGAATGCAAGCAGACAGTGTAAGCTCCAGGCATGAAAGTTGGAACGGCAATACTAAGTGATCAGTAGTGGGCTTGAAGATCCAAAGCATATGAAAAGCTACCACCCAACTGGGGAGGAGTATCCTCATTGGTACACATCAACACACCAGCATTAGTAGTTCCACAGAAGGATATCAAAATAGATAAATTCCCTAGAATGGACTCTACCAGGAGAAAGAAGAGGTCTGTCGATTTAACTAGAGTGAAAAGGGGAAACTGCATATCATCAGCAATAAAAGACCATCTCGCCCACATACCACTCGAGCACCAACTGTTCAGCAGAACCGATATGTTCTTTGCGTCCGTCGTTCCCGCAGTACAGGACTAAACAAATGCAAAATGGCTCCAGATTACGAGATGGGAGCTGATGCGAACAATAAACATCGAAAGATGTATCATCTTGTATCCCGCAGCCATCCTGGCTACAAAGTGGCTATCCAGCATCCTTATTCAAGGACAACAAGCATTATAATTCTAAGCACAGCCCTGATAAAGACCTACGGTCAAAACACGTGTTGGCTTTCCTCATGTGAAAAATCACCACAGGTGCTCTGATAACCACTGGCAACTCCTTGCCCATTAAATCAAGACTACACGCACAATCAAGTGTCATGACTCATCATTTACCCATGCCACCAGGACGTCAGTGAATTCCTCATGGATCCAGCACTAAACAGGGTTTCATTCCGTTTTCTTACAAAAAATAAATTCAACTGTCAACGGCTTCAATGCCATCAAAGAAGAGCTCCGAGCAGTAAGGTTGATGGCCCTCCAGAACAAGTATGTTTTGGATCTCCTCACAACAAAATGGAAGGAGGAGTGTGTGCCAAGAGTGGATCTTCTTGCTGTACGTTCGTTCCAGCAAATGATGAAGCCAAAGGGACACTCACTGAGGCAGTTATCAAGTTATCGCAAATGCATGCCAAAATGGAGGAAAAACCGAATGGTGCCTGGAAAGATGAAGGACGGCTATCATACGTCTTCTCATGGATACCTACATGGATGGCTAACGGACTGAAAGTGTTGCTGGCAGCATTAGTTCTAGTGCTACTGACACTCTGGGAATCATCATGAGTTGTGCGGTAGCCCTTAAATGCGGCAGTAATGCTACTACCGCCTCATTTAAGGGCTGAACTGATCTTGAGTTGGGTGCTAAATGGGCTGTGTCACCTCCAGCTTTTTTCGGGAGGTTTTCGGAGCAATTAACACTGGCTGTATAAGCATATAGTATTTGCGCTGAATATGCCCCATTGGGTCCAATGGACCCAGTGGGGAATGGGGATTTACCGTTAACACCCAACCCGTGATCTGGTGCTAATAGCGCCGGACCGGGTGGTGCTAACGCAATTAAATTTGGCCAATATTACCACTGGGATAATGCCCAACTCGTGATGAGGCCCTCTGTGTGATCAGAATATGCATTGCACAATGGCGAAAGATGACAGAGAAAACTGTAGGGATGTAAATACTAGTAGAAACTACTTCCGAAGAAGACAATAGCAGCTCGAGATACCTAAAGGACACAAACAAGAGGGTGTCCACTGTTCCTACCGGAGTAGTGTTCAAGGACCCCAATGAATGCAAAGAATATTGGGGAAAATGGGTGTAACCCTGAAGGAGATTGCTGTTATGTGAGATGGAGTTTGGATGACCATGCAGGATTTTATAGAGACCTAGAAGGAGTAACAAAGATTTAGCTCCCGAAGGTGAAGGTGAAAAGGTTTGGAGGAGTGGTTGACAAGATGACTAGAGGGGGGACTGAAGTGGGGGTCCCCAAAATGGCCCACGTGTCCCCTATGTGCATGCCAGCCCGATGGATAAGAAATGAGAGATGCCACTCGCTATTTGGCCAACCACCGGGTGGACCAGTGTATCCCATGTATGGGAGCAGATATTCTCTTAAACAACTATTCAAACCCTATCCAGCTGATGTCTTCCCAGAGACAGGTGCCTCATCACTAGAACAGGTCGACTGATAATAATAACCAGCCATGCTGACGTCACTAGTGACAACATGACATAGTAACGTTAGTCACAAAGTAAATTCGCACTCCTGCACGAAGTTACTCAAACACACATGAACACACGAAGAACATGCTTACACCATGCTGTAGATGGAGGACAGATACATATACATACTGTCAAAAGCTTTTCCTTTTCACTAGCCGAACGCAGAAACGCAAGAAAGCAAAGCATACATGGAGCTAGCTTGCAACCGCTTGATCACAACTAACCATGAGAAACTATGGGGACGTATAAAGAACCTGTAAGGGCTCGATCATTACTAATCTCTAAAGAAAATATAGGGAAACCATAGAATGACTGTAGTGAATCCACGGTAAGCCATAGACCTCAAAATATAGAAGAAGAGATGCAGACTCTGCAGCGCGAAGCAAAGCACAGAGCCATTGTTTGCAGACAAAGACAAGGGCGGGTGGAAAATTCCTGACTCCTAAGGCTGTGAGCCACCGGCGAAATAACAGAATAAAATCCTCACTAATTTCACATCCAAAGGCTCAGTTCTGGCACGTGACACAGCCAAGCCGAACAATGGCCATCTACTCATGGTGGGAAGAGGAACTGTTCCCGGCATAGCAGACAAGATTGATACATGCATTGTCCAAAGAATATTGCAAACTGCAGGCACTCTCTCAGGCTAGGTGGCCATACCAGTGGCAAAAATGAGGACAGACAGTCTTTCTCATTACACTGAGAAAGTACACCAAGCGCTGTGAACAGAACAGGGTCTCAGGCCTGGGGAGACCCGTTCCAGCCAATCCAGATATTCAAACCCTGGGGTGACGTGTAATGTTGCAAGAGCCAATGGTCATAGTGCGTCCCTGCAACAAAGTAATAGATCGTTTTGGGCAAGTCTAAGGTGAACCCACCTGACATTGAAAGACCAATGCAGCAGCTGATATAGGGGACTTCTAAAGGTAGTAATACCTGAGCTACCCAATGGATACAGCCCTTAGGTTTTGGGGGTGGGTTGGTGGTTGTGACGTCACTAAGAAACAAAACCAAGTAGCGCAGGCTCAGGAGCTGTGATTGCTGGATATTTTGGTGTTTCCTGTATGATCCCTGTCTTCTGGAGAATAAAGACAGTTTATACGCCCTATGTCTGAGTTCTCCGCTGTTGCCAGGGGAAAGGTTTGAATGGGCCCCAAATACTCTGCTGACTTGCGACATTATCAATACGAGAAAAAAGAACATCCTCTGGTATATTATTATACCTTCTCTGCCCCTTAATGCTGACCAGACTTCACTACTGTTCTAGCCTACTTGTGCTGTAGCACTTTGAAGCGTCCTCTATGCACTAGATGGAATTATGTACGTGAAAGTGCGTAGCAGGCCTTATGATTGGTTGGCAATCCCATCCAACCTTGGACTTTCAGCATGTTTAGCAGCACGTGTGTAGAACGAAATCTTGGTTTTCCGTATTAGTCCATCATATGTCATTGACCTGATCCTTAGCCAAGGACTTCTATTTGGAGTTGACCTTGCAGTCCGCTCACTCTTCTGGAACATTGAGGGGGTATGAACAGACCACTATCTCCATCTGGGTTTTAATGAATAGCCCTTGTTTTTGACCTCTGAGTCATGTGTTAAGAGACCACAATTTTATCCATTTCAGCCTCTTATTTAGGACTATTTGATTTTATTAAACAGGGTGCCATTACCCTCTCTGGCCTTTAGAGACTTGCTCACTCTGCCTCACATAGGCTCTTGCCCTTTTGATTGTTCAGTACTTGACACTGGCCCTTGTCTTTCCTAATCTTAGCAGAAATATGTCTTACGCACGTGGTCCATTCCTTCGACTCCCTTTGTGCCTTGCACCTATCGCTCAAAATAGCCTTCTTGATCCTAGGCCAAGATACTCCCTTATTCTGCACATGAAAACAACTTCTTGACCAGTTCTTCAATTTGCAATTCTGGGCCTGTCTTTTGAGGTAACAGGGTTGATTATTATCACAGGTCGTCATCCATTTTCTTCCAATGACTGTCCTAAATATTACATGTATACCTCTTTTTTGGAACCTTCTATGTATCTTTTCTACCTTGTGTTACAGCGTATTTACAGTTATTGGTCAATACATTATTTCATCTTCTTAATTCATGATTACTTTGTCTTGAGGTACATATTTCTCTTTGTGCTTCAGTTACATTGTCCGTATTAAGTATTTTCATATTGTTTTGGCATAGTTTCATACATCTCCTTTATGACATAATTCTGTCATCTTCATTCTTTACTTAGAGTTCATCCATATTATGTATAACCGCATTCTGACATCTTGACAGTGCACACCCTTCCTGGTAGCATCCTTCTTATGCTTCTATGTGAGGGTACAATCTGAATGGCTGCCTGAGTGCATATCGTCTTTCATACTATCAATGCGGTATAGGAATGTTACATGGATTCATGCATGGGTTCGCAACTGTAGCTCTTTGTCTGCTACTCCAATAGGACGGTGATGAGGGGGTGAGGACCAGCTCAGAGGCATCCAACTGCTCTTCTACATACTCTTAGGCATTCCTCTCTCATCTTTCAATCCCCTCAATAAAGTTCTCGTCTTTAATGCATGCGTTCCCTACAACCTACCTAGATTCTAACCCACCTCAATGTACCACCATAATGCTGGATAGTTTTGTATGCAAAGCCACTCCCTCTTCAAGTTTCTACTCCTCATTTTTAGATCAGTGCCTGGCATTGTCCCCCAATGCCTTTCTGACTGCATAATATTCTACTCTCTTTCAAAAACACTGCGCTCATCATCCCTCAAACAACCTAATGCCCCTGGACACTCTGCCCCTCCTCCTACTTCCTCTATTCTCCCTATTAGCCCCTCCCATAGGCAGTTAAATGCCATCTAGATGACAGATTAATGTGTCAGCTAGGCATCAGCCGAGAGCTGGAGAGGGCTGAGTGTAGCTCAGCATCTTGATGGGTTGTCCATTGAGCTGTGTGGGTGGAAGCAGAAGGCAGGCTCTTATGTACCTCTATTTTCTATTTTTCTCGTAAGACTCCTGTATTTTAATTGTATTTATTTGGTAGCTTTGATACAGTAGACCACCACGTGCTTACGGACATATCAGCGCATAGGGATCAGCAACCTTGTTGTACGCTGGTTCAAGTCCTACCTCACCAATCACAAGCAGTTTGTTGAAATGTACTCCCCTAGATCTCCAATGCTACCCGTCACAAGGGGAGTCCCACGGGGTTCTATCCTCTCCACAGTGATCTTCAATCTATACATGGAGCCGCTGGGAGCCCTCCTAGCCACACACAACATCCACATCCACAAAATACCACAATGACACACAGTTATACCTCAAGATCGACTCCATCAAGGACATCCATAAGCACAAAACCTGCCTCTTGCTGATCCAGTGTTGGATGTCCAGTGCATACTTGAAGCTCAACCCCTTCAAGACCGAATTCTCACTCCTCACCAACAACATCGAACATCCAGCCATACAGACCTGGCTATCAACCATGAACTCTGAGAGCTGCACACCTGAGCTCACCTCCTGCACCAAGTCCCTCAGGTTCCACATCAACAAACACCTCTCCTTTAAGACACACATAGCTAACAAAACTCGGACAGCTTGGTATCGTCTCTCCCTCCTGTGAAAGGTCAAGCCCTTTCTCCCTCCAGACAGCTTTAGATCCACTGTTCAAGCACTAGTCCTATCCCACCTGAATGGGGGCAATGCACTCATAGAAGGCCTCTCTTCATCCTTCCTTGTGCCCCTGAGAAGTGTCCTACACGCAGCTTCCTTCCCTTATCATGGGTCTATGCAGATACAACCACATCACTCCGCCCTCATCAACCTTCACTGGCTGCCACTGCACGCATGAATCAACTTCATGTCTTGCTGCATCATCTTTAAGGCGGTCGCCTACAAGTCACCCATCTACCTCGTGAAGAAACTCAGCATCTCCGGTGGACAGTGCCCCACCAGAAGCCAGGACATGTACAGACTTGAAATCTGCTGTTGCAAAAAGGAAAGGACCAGAAAACAAGCCTTCTCTGTCTACGCCCCAAGACAATGGAACCTCCTCCACATCAGCATCAGGCTCGTCCCCACACTCCTACAATTCAAAAAAGAACTCAAGACCCACCTCTACCAGGAGTCTTTCCTCCTCAACAGCTAGGCCATAACGTCACCTTTCGCGCTCCCTGGCTCGCTAGATGCTGACTGCCCCTCTCCTTCCCGCAATTCGGTACAGCTGTACCCCTCCTCTGTGCCCCTCTGTAATTTACCCCCCCACTGTATATCTGTTCTGTTGTTACTGCTGAAAATAGCTCTGTTATGCATCTGTAATGCTGTAGACCTCTGTAAAAGGGCTGCTTTATATATCTGTAGTGGAGTATATATCTGTAAAGTGCTCCATTGCTTCTTGAAGCTAGGTCTGCGCCGAATAGATACCATAATAATAGTAAAATTATAATAATAATAGTAGTTTGGAAGACATTTCTACCAGAAAGCCTCTCCCATATCGGAGTAAAGGCCTTACCTGACAGGGAGTGTTAAGGTGTAAGTACTGGTACAAAGAACATACAGTAGAAGGCATGCATTTTGGGCCATTACCTCCTCATATCGCCTTCATTCCGGTCTTTGTGTATCTGAGGATAGACCCATGCAATATGTTTTACTTTGAAGTGAACACAACAATGCCTCTATCAGATTATTGCAGTAGGAATCCAAATATTTAACAAACCAATCAAAAGTATCATGCCAGTGTCATCATCAGGACCCAAAGGATAAAGCTCAAGCTTGGACCCTGTTCTTAACCGAGTGATCAATTCGACGTCTTAGAAAAAGAATATTAGTCATTGATGATTTTAACTCCACTAAAACAAGAGCTGATGGGAACTCTACCAGGACAGTCCCCACCTTCACAGAGACTTCTAACAGGGCTTCTAAAAGACTGCCCTGTGAGCACCAGAAGAAGTCTTTGCTCTGGACATGGCTCTGCCTTGGAAGATTCCTCTGAGGATACAGAATGGACGTAGAGTCAGGATACAGACAGAACAGGAGGTATTGTGGGGAAAGATGCTACTTAGAAGTTTGATGAGTGGGGTTCTTTAAAGTATGAGGCAGCAACCTTCCTGTCTAGGAGGCAAACTCACACCTCTGACATGTAAGGACTGGAACGAGAAAGATACGAGAAGCTAAAAGGCACAGACAAAAGTAACTGTTCGGAGGAGAGAGGTACGCTGGGATCTAATGCATTTGTATAAATCATAGCATAGTAAAATGCATTTTCAGCTATGCTACATTGATATGATATGATAAGTTATTTAGAGCACGCCTGTACACAATTGTTTCTAGGCATGACAAGACGAGGGAGGGAAGATAGAAGGAGGACAAGACGAACAATCTTACTGGCCCTTGTGACATTCAGATCATGCAAGTGCGACAACGCCAAGTGCAGGGGGAAGGTAGAAGGGGAAGTGTCAGGGGAGGGGAGGTTGAAGTGCAATCAGGGCAGCAATGCTCTGATGCTCTGAGTAAGAGCAGCCAGGGCAGCACACTCTGGGTAAGTGCAAGGAGGCAGGGGACTGTAGAGGTTACGGTTACAGCCCCTAGGTGTGTGGTAGGACCACAGGCAGTGCAGGGGAGACTGATCATGGAGGAGCCTGGTACCCAGTGAGACTCTGAGGGTAGCCAATCCAACCAGTCAGCACTGCAGACCGTTGATCAGCAGGGGGGAAAGAGAGAATGCAGAGTAGAAAAGGAATGTCTTCAGCTGCTTCTGGAACCTCAGGTGGTCTGGCTCAAGTTTGAGAGGGGCAGGGAGGCTATTCCCGAGGGAGGCACCTGCAGAGGAGACACATTGGCCCCATACTAAAAGCCTTGTCAGGTGTTGTGTTGGGTGTCCTGACCCACGTTTAAGCTATCATGCCACAACATTTGGTGCTGTGGGCTTAGAAAATTCAAGATGGCGGAAAACCCACATGTGCGCCGAAATCCAGGAAAGCTGCGCAGTTTGTGCGCACACCGAAATGGTTGCCTCACTTGCCACCCACCAGTGCGAGAATGAAAGGCCGGGTTGCCATGAGGGAAATGGGTTGCCAAAGGAAAAACAGTAGCGCCGGTTAGCTTCAAAGCGCTTTAAAACCACCATTGGACTACCCGCACAGTAGTCTGAAACCATTGGGAATGGCAATGCTGATTGCCAAATGCAACCTAGAATTGTGGGGAATTCATTTGTTAAATCTCAAAAATGGGTGCAGTACCAGTACTCACCACTATCCAAAAGCCGGCATTTTAAAACCACACACGATTTTACTTTTTTTGTGTAAAACTGAATGAACCCAAAGCAGGCCAAAGAAAGACTTACTGAGAGGTGGATACAATGTAAAGTGATATTCTGAAGTGACTTGAAGGTTTATAACAAGACTGGCTGCGCTGTGGATTTCAGCAGTTTAAGTAAATTTGGACTGAAAGACACTAAAAAAAATCTAAATGTTTAAATTGACTGAGTGACCTACTTTTGAGTGTCACATAGGTTGCAATTGTTTAAATGTCATAGTTTTAAACTTAGAATCAGCCTTCTAGCTGCATATGTGAAAATGTTTAGTTTTATTTGAATGCAGAAACTGGGGAACAGAAATGACAGCTTAAAGAGATTCCAATTTGCCTGGCAACTACCCCCATCAGGAGTGAAACTTGAGTCACAACTGTGTTCCCAGGCTATCTGCCTTTTGCTGGCAACACTAAGGATATGCCATCTATCTGATAATTGAATTACCTGTGCTCTACAGGAGCTCTGAACAAAGCCTGTCTTGACTCAGGCAAAGGTTTTATTACAGCGGTCGTAAAATGTAGCTTCCTCTTGGCAGAAGCTGGGAGGGGCACTGCCTGTGAGAGCAAGCTGGCTTGGCAGAACTGGATAAACCAGTATTTCTACCTTGTGCTGAGAGGAAACCACACCCCTTTGGAGCCAGAACATAACTTTAAAAAGATGGATCATTCATAGAGCGGACATGTGAAAATTTTATAAATGATACCATAATTCTTGTGATTTTTCTGCCCACAGTTTAAGAGGTTTTTAGAACCGGTGGTATGTTCAGGGGGGTTTTAGCGGAAAAGTGGATATTACTCTAAATGTATGCATGTTAAAAATCTGAAACTTCATCAGTTAATGTCCATACTCCCTGCGCACATGTATGTAAAGTTGGGTCAATGTCAGAAATTGAAAAATCTGTTAAAAAGTCAATTATGTGCCATTTCTGAATGCAAGCTCTTAGAAACAGCAGATTTGGACAGAGACATGGCTAAATTCAGCCACACCATGTATATGTAATTTCAAACAACTGTGTAACTGTGAAATATGTCTTTTATTATCAAATATAGAATGTGTGCAATCTGACAGGGGAGTGCCCTCTTGGCAAGCCATAAAATGACATCCCTCTGACTCACAGTTCATTCCCCAATCAAGTGGGGAATGGAAATTTGACCAATGACAAGTGAGAGGGGCGAGTTTAGTTATGACCAAACACACACACCCACTTGCAGAACATATAAATGGACCACTGAAACTTAGGTAGAGACCTTCAATTCCATTTGCTGCAACGCGCTCTGCCGGACCATACAACATCCAGAGATCCAGACTTCAAATTCATCAACCTCCAGAAAGCCAAACTAGAGACCAGACCAGAGAGAGAAAGCAGTGCTGTACCCAGAGAGAAAGCAGTGCTGTGCCCAGAGAGAGACCCGAGCCCAGTCCAAAACCCTGACCAGATCCGTGACGAGGCCCAATTAATTCAAGAATATAGTGTGAGTACACAGCAGGACTGTGTAGAACCAAGCTTTTAGTTTAAATTCATCTAATTCAATCTATTTAACCTAAGTAGAACTGCCTGATAGCTCCAAATCTGTCACCTGTCATTTTAGCTGCAAAATCAGCCACTTGTCATTTTGAGCTTTTAAAATTTGCAAAACCAAAAACGACCTCTATTAAATCGGTCATAACTCTGTAACCGTTTGGGCTAGAGACTTGCAGTAACTTGTATCTGAAAGCTTAGAATCGTGGCTTTCCTATGAACCTAGAAACGCATTCCTACCCCTTATAGTTTTACCGCAATCGCGGAACACGCATTCGCGAATTTTACCGCGATTTGCAAATTTCTTCACATGTAAAAACTGCTGCTGCTTGCCTTCCATTTGCCAGAAATTTGTTTAACCTGCTAACTATCCCTGCATCATTGCTAGTGTGAGCCTGGACTAATATTAACTAGATACCACTCACCCTGAACCTCTGAAAGGGAATTAAAAGCATTTCCAGCATATTTCTCATCCATTGCTAGCACATATCAAAGCATTTTGCCTGTGTTTTCAAAACTCCTATCTGTTTTCTGTAGTGTAAGCTTGCTGGGGTGAACTGATTTACATTGATTGCATTTCTGAGAACTGTGTGTTTTCCTTCCATTTCCTTGCCTTGCATCAAGGGGGGGAGGGGATTGCCAGAGAAAAGTGATTACATTGTTTGGTTGAAATCATATTGAGTATTTTCTGTACTGCATTCATTGAATATTGCATCCACCTGAGCTTACATAAAGCATCCTCTACCACATTATACTTTTGTTCCTATTTACCAGTGTGCTACCTTATCCATTTCATGTCAACTCATTAGTGATTATAAGAAGTGTGCTAGTGCCAGATTCTCCGTTGTTGATCTTTATCATATCAGATTAAGTGTGCTATTCAATTATTAATTTATTATAAAGTGTGATATATATATATTTTAAATTATCAAATAAACCTTTTAAACTTGCAAAACAGAACTACTTCCTGGCTCAGTGGGGTCAGGGGGATTCCAAGAGAGGGGTGTTATATAGGGGTAGTCATCCAGAACGCATGAACTGGACCTAAAGATATATCAATAAGGGTTTTCATTTAGTATTATAGACTAGGCGTTGACTTAGCTGTAGTGTTGAATTGAATCCTCTTACAGTTGTTAGAGAGAAAGAGGAGAAAGGAGGAGGAGAGGGAGAGGCAGCTGGAGAGGGGCCACGAGAGGTAGAGAGAGAGGAGGAGGAGAGCGAGGACAGGATGTTTTAGTGGTGATGTGAGAAGCCAGAGCCTTACACAGGGACTGGGAAGCAACAGGAGAGGTGGGGACTGCAGAAGGATTAGCCAACTCCTTGCAGATTTTAAATGGTTCAGCCGTGTTGCTAGAGGCCACAGAGACACAGGTTTGGATGTGCGCTCTCTTCTTGGACAGGACAGAAAGTCTGTATTGCCTTTGGAGCAGGCGGCAGGCCAGTTTGTCAGAAGATGCAACCGAGGCCCACCACTTCCTCTCAGCCACCCTGCACTGACATTTCAGGGTGGTGAGGTCAGAGTCATACCAAGAGTTGCACTTGGAAGTAGGCTTCAGACGGATTCCCCTGACAGGGACAAGGATGACCAGAGTGTTGGAGATAGAAAGATGCAGGTTTGAGAGGTGTGTGTCAGGGTGTGAGTCAGCTGCAGCAGTAGGAGGAGCAAAGAAGGTAGAGGCAAAGGCAATCACTAGGCCGAATGACTGAGAAGGTAGGTAACAGTGCTGGGATGGGCTTTGCCTGGGGGACAGAGAGTTTCAGGTGAGAGGAAAGAAGAAAGTGGTCAGTGCAGGAGAGAGGAGCGGTTAGAGGGTTAGAGAGGGGGATGTCTGAGGAGATGAGAACATCCAAGGTGTGTC
Organism: Ambystoma mexicanum; assembly: GCF_040938575.1. NCBI lineage: Eukaryota > Metazoa > Chordata > Amphibia > Caudata > Ambystomatidae > Ambystoma > Ambystoma mexicanum. Next base: position 136,420,541 of record NC_090941.1, on the reverse strand, counting down.
TGGCAGTGTGTGTCGGACCAGAGGGTAGAATGGAGAGAGAGAGAGAGTGTTGCAGAGGTTGTGGAAGAGCCCGGAGGAGGGATTAGAAGCATCCAGGTGGATGTTGAGGTCTCCAATGAGGAGAAGATGAGAGGCAAGGAGAGAAGAGGAGAGGTCAGCCCACTCTGAGAGGAAGAGGGCAACCTGGCCAGGTGGCCTGTAGATGGTGGCCACAATGTCACAATCGCCCCTTAACTTGTTACCAGACCGAGGAGTCTCCTGATGAGAGACAGGGCAGCCACCATGACCAGGGGAAGGAAACTGTTGAAAGATTAAAAGAATATCAAGGCCCTAGTGCCACATAATAGGAATACACCAGTCATGAGTACTAATGTACAAGTACACTTTATTTAACAGAACAGCTGTCTAGCTCTCAACACCCGGCAATGTGTGCAAGCAGACACAGTTAGATGAGAGAGTGCTGGACATTTCAAAAACATGAGTATTTATACATTTCTCTTACAATCCCGGACACATCGTCCAGCCCCTCTTCGTCTAACACATTTACCTAGGGTACATAGACTTTCCACATAACTAATATATGTTCAGACCTTCTTTGAATAGTTTGTTGTTTTCTGTTAAACACTTCAAATGTTTTTTAAACATTGGACACAAAGGTAACAGTCCTTATTTCATTTACTTATATTTGTCTACCATTTGTTCTTAAGTTTAATGTCAGCTTAGTTTCAAGGAGTGAAAACAAATATTTCTGCAAAAGCACATGTTCAGCTATTCATCATTCTGTTTCACTATTTGAACGGGGAAGACACTGTTGGAACAGATAGCATTTAAATTACTGATTAGCACGCCTCTTGTTTAGCTCCAAGGTTTCCTTAGTGAAGGACACACAATCCACTTCAGCAGCTTCAGCATGTTTATCTACATTGGCACAGTACACAGTTCATTTTGCTGTGCTGGAGCCCACTTAAAATGGCGGCATAGTCAGCCTATTTCAGGTTCATTCCAATGCGATTTACAGTGCAATGTGAATGTGCTTAGGCCAAGGTTTACTATCAGGTGGTATTCATACAAAACTTAATTTTGCACTGTGTCTTTGGTCTGCATAGGGGAAGCAGAGCCAATTGGAATGCAGGAAAAAACCCTTTTGGGTAAAAAACCCGCCAGCTGTAATTCATTAGGTCAAAAAAGTGGAATAACATCCACCGGAGCCCAGCAGGAGAGGTGAAGTGGCCACCAATGTCCAGCAGGAGGAGTGAAGCAATCTCTAAAGTCCAGCAGGGGGAGTGAAGCAATAGCCGGAGTCCAGCCGGAGGAATGGAGTGTCCACCGAAGTCCAGCAGGAAGAGGGGCAGATGGAATAGACAAGGCACAGAAGGACAGAGGGCAGGAGAGAATGAAGGCTGGAAGAGCTGAGAGGGGCAAGAAGGCAGCAAGAAAACAAGGAGGAAGAACCAAAGTGAAGTGCAACAGAGTAATGTTGCAATGCACCATTCCGGACTGCTTACCTGAAGATAAGCTTCCGGGTCAATGATGTCATGACGCGCAAGGGAGGGTTCGTAGGACACCATCCGCCATGATGGATAGGGTGGAAGCGTTTCCACCGCCTCCCGATGGACCAAGCAGGGTTTGACCCTGTGCAATGGTGAATCATTACATCATGCCCCCTCCCAAGTCGAGTGCCACCCGGTTTCCAGGGGTAGGACAGATGAAAGAGACGCAAAAGGCAAGGGGCATGAAGATGTTGAACCGGATCCCAAGTGCTTTCGCTATCTGAATGCCCTTTCTAGTTCATCAGATATTGTAATCTCCCACAATGGAAATGGGAATCACAAATAGAGTCAACTTTAAATTCCAAGGAAGAGTCCAAAAGGATCGAGGGAGGAGGGACAGCAGGTTTATGTAATTCAGGCACCGACTGGTAAGGCTTCAGAAATGACAAGGGAAATACTGGATGGATTATTTTCCAAGAGGGTGGTAGAAGGAGTCTAAAGGCCTCAGGATTGATGATCTTTATGATCTTAAATGGTCCAAAGTATTTAGGTGAAAACTCTGTAGAATGAAGATGTGAAGGCAGATGTTTGGACGACAACCAGACCTTGTTTCCGACTCTGTATGCAGGTTCTTAGGAACATTCCCTATCAGCAAAGCGCTTAGTACATTGGCGGGCCCTTTTTAGATTGTCCACCACAAGATTGTGTGTAGTGTGTAATGATTTAGCAAGTTCTTCAGCTGATGGGACATTAGTGCATGGTGGTAAAGAAAGTGGTATTCTCTGAGGATGATAACCGTACATACACAAAAAAGGACTCAGACCCAGGGACGTATGATGCATATTGTTATAGGAAAAATCAGCGATAGGAAGCAAAGCAGCTCAATTGTTTTGAGTAGCTGAAGAGAAGCAACACAGATATTGTTCAATAGTCTAATTCGTCCTTTCTGTCAGACCATCGGTTTTGGGGTGGTATCCTGAAGAAAGAGAGTGGCAAACACCCAGGGCCTTGCACAAGGCAGACCAGAATCTGGAGGTATATTGTGTACCTGTATCAGAAATTATATTGTTATGGTAGTAGTAGTAGTAGTATAACTTTATTCGGAGGACAAGCCACCTACAAAGTTCAATTTACAATACAAAGGATACAAAACACAATATTACATTGATTCCTACATTGATCTCTTTAAATAAGAACATTGTGAGTAAAATAAGCATACAATGATACGACCAGTAACCCCTAGTGAGAACCACAACCTACAGACATCCCCTCACCCATCTACTGCTTTCCCATTTTTTCACTCGTAGTACACCCCAACAGTCTCTTCCTGAGTGCGTCTCTTAAGAATTTTGAGATCAATAACACATGTTCAGGGAGGGTGCAGCATTTCAGGGCTTGTACGGCTAGGAGGGTTGGAAAGTGTGCTAGATGATTCCAAACCGGGTCAAGCCAACGCCTCCTTGCCAAAGCATGGGCTTTACAGAAAAAGAAGAGATGCGCCTCATCCACACACCCTCCTTGCGGACATGAGGGTGAGGAAAAAGGCCCACACTTCCACTTAGAGGACTCATGGGCCAGCGGGAGTATGCCTAATCGAAACTTGGCAAACCCAGATTTTAATTTTGTTGACATCCGGAGGTCCAGATATATCTCTGACCCCCAGGCGTCCTTAAGCGACAGGTAAGCACTCGCTTTTTTCCCCTTAAGGCAGTTATCAAGCATTTTACGCCAAGCCCATTCTCTAAAGTTATTTTTAAGTGGCGCCTTGTAGGCACAGCCCAGTTTTGTTGGGTCACTCCAAAGATCCCTCAATCCAATATTAGAGAGCATAGTTCTTACATGCTTAAACATGGGGAGATTCCCATCGCCTGGCATCGCAAGAACCTCCTCCAAACCCTCCCTAAATAAAGCCAGAGCTTCATTATTCCAGATGCTTAGCCAGTAAAACACTGGCTGCATCATGATGGCATATTGGATCTCAATAAGGTCAAATTCACATGCCAAGATGGGGTGGATGGCGCATTGCAGGGTAGGCCCAGCAATGCCTTCAAAAAAATGTTTTCTGCTGTCTGAATCGTGGTACAGTCATTTGCTCCCCACAATACAGTGCCATATGTTATCCCTGGGATGGTCTGGGCCTGATAAATCTTTAGGGGTACCGAAAGAGCCTCGCCCTCCAGTCTTATCACCAGGTTTCTGATAAGGCCACACTGATGCAGATGCGAAAGTGAAGACCTTGCTATCTGGTCCTGCCATTTCAAGTTGTTCGAGAAGATCACCCCCAGGTATGTGTATGAGTCAATGGACTCAAGGGGCTGACCGTTCAAGTTAAAGTTTGCCCATGCCCTGGCCTTTTTCCCAACCCCACCCACATGCATGATTTTGGTTTTAGAAAAATTGATTCTTAGGCTCTTTGCAGAGCAAAGTTTATGAAAAACATCCAATTGGTTTTGCAGGCCAACCAGAGTTTTTGAGAGCAATACTGCATCGTCCACAAACAACAGCAGGCTACATTTTCTATTAGCTAACATTGGCGCATCTCTCGCGTCTTCTAAAATGCTGGCAGCCTGTAGGTCCACAAATACCAGGTGGAGACTTTGGGAATTCAGAAGCACGTATTTCCAACATAGGAGGTCCAACCTCACAGCCTGGTCTACCGTGGAAATACTGGCTCTAAATCCCACTTGCACTTCGGAAAGGATGCCTTCACTTGCAACCCAATTCTACAAACGGTGCAAAAGCACCCTGGAGTTAAGTTTTGCCAGTGAGTCGATCAACGAAATTGGCCTATAGTTACTCGGGACATCCTGATCGCCCTTCTTGTGTATTGGGATAATGATTGTCTCCCTCCAGCTGTCCGGTAGGCAGTTACTAACAAAGATCTCATTAAAGAATTTTGTTAAGAAAGGTACCCAAATCATGGGTTCACCTTTAAAAAGATCAATAGGAATATAATCCGGACCAGAGGCCTTGCCATTTTTCGCCTCAGACAAAGCCTGTGGACCACAGCAGTTGAAAATGGAACTGCCCTGTCTTGATTGTTGGAAAAAAGGGATGGCTGGACCTGCCCAGTCAGCTCCCTGCTGCTCCGGTCAGACTGGCACACAGTATATAAAACAGCACTTTGAAGGGCCAACCACTTCCGTTTGCCTTGTTCCCTCTTTTTTCCAACAAGCAAAGTTTTATAATCGTTCCTGAGTTTTTTAATCACCCCCGGAGGACTAGCTACCCCAGACTTAAGTGCCTTAATTAGGGCATACTTGGCCTCTCGGCAATCATGGTCATACCAGCACACAGATTTATGGGTAACCAGGGAATAAGGACGTCGAGCCTTCGTGACGAAGGGAGTGAGTCTTGCCATCACTAGTCCATAAAAGACCCCGCTGATAGAGGAGGATGTGTCTCCACATACGCCACCAACACTGGTAGCAGCGCTTCGTAGATACTGCCCGGGAATACAGCAGTTGGTACTCTCGGCCATCGACGATGCGTTCGGGCCAGGGAATCAGTGTTGGTTCCTGGGTTGACAAAGCCCCTTTGGACACCAGAGGTAGAAAAGGCAAGAAAGGACATTGCCAGGGGATAATGATCGCTCTGAGCTCTCTCTATAACTTTGAAAGAAACCAATCCATCGCACCGGGAGGCAAGGGCGAGAGTATAGTCAATGCGGCTCCTCTTAGTCTGCGTACGGAAGGTTATATGTGCCGGCGAGTCTTCTGAAAACCTCCCGTTACGGGCCCTTAAACCATGAGCATATAGCATCGAATGAACCCTGCCTGCCATAGGGTAACAGCGCGTGCTCGGGGGAATCAATGGCCACGGAACACCCCATAGTTCGTCTTCAGCGGCGAAGGTCCATGTTAACTGGCATGGTTCCTCCAACTGGCAGTTGAAATATCTAGCAAAAACATTAACAGTCGGGGTAAAGGACCATATACAGAGAAAGCTTGTTCAATGCTGACTCCATGCGGTTAATAGCACTTTGGTTTTGCCTCAAGTATACATTCAAGAAAGAAACAATCGAGCCATTCCCAAAGTTACACACCACACAGAGTAAATCTGGGGAGCCCATATCTAAAGCCTTGCATGTTGCCTTGATACTCACATGAATCCAGATCGCGAAACCTCTTTTGGGCGCCCCCTCACAGATCTAACTGCTGGTAAAGAGAAAGCCTGATAATTAGGCACATGCACCTGGGAGAGGGACCAAGTGCCTCATTACAACCCAGGCGTTAAGGGGTTAACAGCGCCGTAAAAGGTGTCGGCGCCATTAAACCCTTAACGCCTGATTACGAGGTCCCTTTGCGGGTTGCACTTTAACGCCTGCTTTTATCAGGTTAAAAAACCAACCCGCAAAGGGACCTAGGAGCTAATTGCGGCACCGTAATTTACGGTGCCGTAATTAGCGCCTTCCCCATTCCCATTGAGCCCTGTGGTCCAAAAATGGGGAAGGGGCTATGGTGAATGGGGAATTACCGCCCCGCCAACCTTGGAATGGGGCGGTAAATCCGCCATTCACCATGGCGGACCCCGGCATGGACCATGGTGCTAATAGCACCATGGTTTAGCGCCGGGGTCGTAATGAGGCCCCAAGTCTCCTGTAAACATATCACCTTATAATCATTCATCAGGGCTAACCAACGGGGTCAGTCCTGTACTGTAATCTCAACAAGTCCTCTCTGGGTCCTAGGATTATTCAGAGAGAGACTGCGTGGGGGCTGCACCGTCACTGACACTGAGCCCAGAGTATATTAATACCCTTTCATGCTCAGAGTCAGTAACAGACCCCCCCCCAGCATCTCCCCAATAAATAGGGCCAGCATCAAACCACAAGAGGTGAGACGTGACCGCCATGCAACGATGAATGGAATCCAAAGCACCCCGAGCAATTACCACAGTAGGGGCATTCAAGGCAACTTCCAATGTTTCTCGTGAACAGTCCATAAGGGACCCCCTAGCCTTGAGGTTCTGAGCCCATACCCCACAGGCATGAGGTTCAGGGGATGATACATCTGAAAAGGACCCCCCCCCCCCAAGTTGATTCAAGCCATGCATCATGCAAATGACAGTTTTTAAAAATTGCATCGAAACAGACCGTAATCCCTTTCGCAGCCAGAGCTTCTTTGCAGTTCCAAAGACAAGTCCTCAGATGCGGGTTAATAAAACCAAATCTGATGCTACAGCCACCACAGAACATGCAGTCTGACAGGATACGGCAGGACGTAAAAATGCTACTCGTCATATCATTAACCCCCAAAATTTCTGATAGTGCTTTAACAAGTGAGCGTTTGTAGGCATTTTTATTCCCATGTGTTCTCCCTTTAAAAGTACAAATTAAATTCATAGGCCGCCACCCGATGAGGGCATCAGCAGTACCATCGGTAGCCTGGAGAGAGCCATGTGTCACTCCCTCCAATGCGTTTGTCACTGTGGTGGGTACTGCAGGAACCCCCCCATGCAATTTCACTCCTTGACAATCTTTACGCCCCCCCAGGCGTGTTTCCGTCGGGGGATAGGTTGTAAGCATAGTTGGACCAGAGGCCAATACTGCAAGGACACACTACAGAGACACCTCCGGCAACGTGTTAGTAGGTGGAGCAGTGTGGAGCGCCTCATGTCGAGGCAGTGCTATAGACTGATGTATGTCCCATTCAGCTGGGGTTTGTGTGGCACATCCACCCCCTGTGGCCGAGACACTGCTCCAGCCAAGTTCATCGAGCTTGCCAAGGCAGTTGCAGAGTAAAAGGTAGATAATTTACACAGAGACTCCAAGCATTTGTCCATGCGTCCGGCCCCGGCCCTTATTGGTTCACTCAGCCCCCGAACTGCTATTGTGAAGTCAGAGAGCCTCTCGTTCAGGCATGCCAAAATGGATGAAAACGGGGAGGGTGGCATAAATGAATCTTCAGAGCCCAGGGATACACGACTAATACCACTGGGACTAGAACTGGGCCCAAGGTCTAGGCCAACCCTACCCATGCCAGGGAAAGAAGAAGCAATAGGACAGCACTCATTTCGGTCCAGCATGCGTGAACCCCTCTCCTCTGTGATAATATCCACCACAGCAGGGATTGCAGTAAAGGGCTCAATCCTAGACTGTGTTAATGCCTGCGCTGGCTCACTAAAGGCTAGAAGAGCTTCTGAGGCTGGACAGCCCACGATACCATTGTCCTCTTGAGCTACTGGGCTTGCTGGCTCCACATTCTCAGCTGTACTAGGCTCGGCATACCCCGCCTCAACGGCAGAGACAGACAATTTTCCACATACAGACGGCCGAGAGAATGTTCTAGGGCTTCCAAAATAGATCGATCGGATCTGGGGAAATTATCTGTGTGAAGCGCTTGAGGGGGCCCTGCAACTAACTGACGGTGCTTCGAGCTCAACACAGGTGATCCACAGGGTGTGCTAAAATCCATGCTCCTGGGCCTCTGCACACAGTCTTGCGGCTCCTCAGAGACGAGGGGGGAAGAAACACATGAAATGGCAGAAGCAGACTCAAACTCCCTGCCCAACGTTGTAGGGACTCGGGTACCCCGACTGCCCCCCAGTGCATCCGTCGGGCAATCAAAGCCTATTCCCGGTGCTATTAGTGTTGCAGATACTGTTGCTGATGGTAGGGAATCCATGAAGTCGAAAGATTTCATTGACAAACAGATTGATCATTTCTTCAGCAGTTGGTCATTTCTTGAGTGGCACAAAATGAGCTAACCTGTTAAAGACGTCCACAGTTACCATGATGACAGTAAATCTGTTAGATGGGGGTAGGTCTACAATGAAGTCTGTAGTTATAGTATGCCATACTCTAGGAGGAGTGCGGCTTGAGTTAGTTTTCCGATGGGTTTTCCTGGGGCAATCTTAGACTGAACACAGGTGGGACAGGTTTTAACATATTGTGTAAGGTCTTTGACAAGAGTACGCCACCAGAAGTATCTTCTTGTCAATTCAATGGTGGCATGAACGCCTTAATGTCCCGCTATCTGGGTATCATGACACATTTGCATGCCTTGCAGCCGAAGGTTGGAGATGGCAGGTACAACTGTTGCTTGTGAAACAAAAGACCGGAATTGTCCTGTAACTAACAAGGTTTTGTCATCAAGGTCTGACCCTGGGCATCTTTTACTCGCTGTAAAAATGTATCTTCATGGGCAACAAAGGATTATGGAGGAATCATCCTGGGTTTACATGGAGGAGATTCAAAGACGTTCATCATGCTCCTGGATAGAGCACCAGCAATGACATTCTTAGAACCCGGGATGTAAGAAAACAACATATCATAATGTTGAAAGAAATTAGCCCAATGGGCCTGTCTGCTGTTTCTGCATTCGTATTCCTGTATGTATTAGAGGTTGCGATGGTCAGTACGGACGTAGGTGCAAAAGAACCCATAACCAAGTGTCTACACTCCTGACAAGCAAGCTTGATAGCCAAGAGTTCTTTCTCCAAAACTGAATAATGAGCTTCTGCAGGCAACAAGGTCCTGGAGTAGTATGCCGCTGGATGTTCTATGCCATCTTCATGTAATCATTTAAGAACTGCGCCTACAGCGTAGGTAGATGCGTCGGTCTCCAAAACGAAGGGTCTTTTGGGATCGGGATGTCTAAGAATGGGAGCACTGGTGAATAAGTGTTTCAGTCTCCGGAAAACACTCTCAGCTTGATCAGACCAAAGGAAGGGAACATTCTTCTTTAACAAGGCAGTTATGGGTAAGATGACATGGGAAAATGATGGGATAAACTTCCAGTACAAGTTTGCGGATGAGCCCAGAGGAGGGATTATAAGCATCCAGGTGGATATTGAGGTCTCCAAGGAGGAGAAGTTGAGAGGCTAGGAGAGAAGAGGAGACACCAGCCCACACTGAGAGGAAGAGAGCAACCTGGCCAGGTGGCCTGTAGATGGTGGCCACAATGTCACAATCGCCCCTTAACTTGTTACCAGATTGTGGAGTCTCCTGATAAGAGCGCTCTCTGTTCCCCTGGGCAGCCATTGTGACCAGGGGATGGAAACTGTGTCTTGGGTCTGCCCAGGGGAAGCAGAGCCAATTGGAATGCGGGAAAACACCATTTTGGGTAAAAAACCCACAAGCTGCAATAATGGAATTCATTAGGTCAGCAAAGTGGAATAACATTCATAGGAGCACAGCAGGAGAGGTGAAGTGTCCACTGATGTCCAGCAGGAGGAGTGAAGCAATCTCCAGATTCCAGCAGGAGGAGTGAAGCAATCTCCGGAGTCCAGCAGGAGGAATGGAGCATCCACCGAAGTTCAACAGGACGAGGAAGCAGATCGAATAGGCAAAGCATGGTAGGACAGGGGGCAGGAGAGAACGAAGGCTGGAAGGAGAAGGGCTGAGAAGGGACAAGGAGGTAGCAAGAAAACAAGGAGGAAGAAACAAAGAGAAGCGCAATGGAGTAAAGTAGCAATGCGCCGTTCCTGACTGCTTACCCGAAGATAATCTTCTGGGTGAGTGACATCATGACGCACAAGGGAGGGATCCTAGGACGCCGTCCGCCAGGATGGATAGGGCGGAAGCGTTTCTAACGCCTCCAGATGGACCAAGCGGGGCTTGGCCGTATGCAACAGCGAACTATGACACACAATCAGAGAGAGGCCAGGAGAGATAGCGAGCCTGCAGACCAGGCATTCAAAGGAGGTGTAGGCCTGCGTAGGAATGGCAGAAGCAGGGACCCACTCTGGAAAGAACAGAGCTACTTTACCTCCGGGTCGGTTGGTTCTTGGCACAGAGACGATCTTGCAGCCATCAGGGAGGAGAGTGTCAAAATTAGTGACAGAGCTGGCCGTGAACCACGTCTCAGTGAGAGCAACAAGAGCAAGGTCATGTTCTTCCAGTAGGTGACAGATGTCAGAGTAGTGTTTGACAGCAGAGCGAGAGGAGAGAGTAGCGATGTGGAACAGGTTGGCACATTTGAAAGACTTCCAGGGTGCAAAGTGTTTTCAATGAATACTGTTATTGTTTTTCCTTGCTGCCAGATTTATGATCATTTAAGGGGGTCGGCTCAGGCCTCTTTGATTCTATTACATTTAAACTGAAAATTCAGTTTTGTTTGTCTATGAGAACAAAACTGTCCAATGTGTGTTTCTTTGTTACTCATTTCAAGCCCTGAAAACTTCCTTCTTCCAGCAAAAGGAGTTGTCTGTCCCTGTGTTGTATCGTTTTGATCACGTTAAGAACTGCGCCTAAGTGTGGTTCACTCCGTTAAGTGCACTATATAAATACATCAAATAAAAATCTGATAAAGTAGTGATCTGGGACTTTGATACAAAGGTATCAACACTTGCATTTTGTCTGATATTGAAACAAGACTACCACAGCGTCAAACCTTTCTTTGCACTAGAAATCATAGAAAAGTGGTTTGAAATTGCACCCCAGTGGGCCGTTTGAAGTGCTGTAAACAAAGGTGTCAAATGAGGGGTGGCCCAGGAAAACCTGTATTGATGTGATTGGTTAATTATAACGTGCATAATACCCAAAGGTTTCTAAGTGCGACACAGGGATCTCGAACCCTTGTTACTGCATGTCGTCTTGCTTTCAAGGCGAGCACGTCACCCCTGAGCTATCCTACTGAGACAAACTCGGCAGGGTACTGCAGCTTTTGAACATTGATGATTTGCACTGAAAAAGAAAATGGCACCTCGCACTGAATGTAATCCCAACTTTCAATTAAAAACACGCTGGAAGATTACAAGTTTGACAGTGTTACCTCCGTAATATGGCCAAATGGAATTACCATTAATGCAAGCGGTAAACGTGTGGTAACTCTAAGAGCCCGCCTGATTCAGAAACAGGCGGAATCAGAGTTATTCTGCATTTCGGAGTCCCAAGGCGCCATGGAGAAATGTCCTATTACCGAATGCTGGATTACCAGATGTGGGAATATAGCACGCGTAATGCTTTTATGTGGCATAATTACCTCCTCACAGAAGCTGGCATACACGAAGAATTTCAGTAATGGAAGTTGTAGTTTGGTAGAGCGGAAAAACATGACGGTATTCAGAAATACAGCATGTCTTAAGCACTGAGGGGACACTTGTATCAACTATTCATTTTGGTACTTTTTCCATAAAAACAACCAAATATGCATTAAAGGGGGAAATGAAACAGCAGTCATGTGGCCAGTCAGCAGCGGTACTTGCTGACGTGCGCCACTAGCTTTTCGGTTTCACGAGCACTTACAGTTGCCAAGGTCGCGCTTTTATTAAGCATCATAATACCTACGCAAGAAATAATGAAGCACTTATTAAAACGAGGCAATTCATAAACAGTAATCATTTAATTGAAATACTTTCAAAAGTGCAGCCTTGCCAGGCAACTCATTTCTCAACGAGGTGGAGAGGCGTCGTTCTCCGCATTCAGTAAGTGTGGCGTGTAGCTTTGTGCTCGGTTCTGCTCTGGCATTGATTGAGTTTGTTTCTAAGCGAAAGCTACCATTAAATAGACCCTTGCCATTCTGACGGGTCTTGTATGTATTCCCTGTTCTTTATCGCGCTGAAATCTCATCTGATCAGCCCACTGCCCGAGGCCTGGAGTGAAAGAAAGCTCGTGTAACATGTAGCATTAGGCAAGGTAAACAAGAGAGCATGAATGCTCTCATCCATACCCACCAGAGCTCTCTGATGGCAGGGGCAGGTCCTGTTACAGCAGGGAAGTGTATCTTCATTAAATGAGAGGGCCTGTTTTAACCTTTAGCAGCACTGCCAGCGATACAGCACTGGGGTATTGTTAGGCAACACATCCAACAGAGGGGCTATTGTGCCACATGCTCATTTGCCCTTTCATTGGACCGCACAACCATGAACCGCATTCAGCTCTGGCAGCTGCTGTTCAATGAGGAAGTAACCTGCTCGAATCAAGTTCAGCTGAGCTCGCGAGACCATCCAGTGCCAGGAAGATCAGAAGATCAGAGAATCAGAGGTGAGTTTGATTCAAGGGGCTGGATTGACAGACAAGGGCTGCAATAGGCATGTCTATAGGGGGAATGGGAATCCATTTTACAATTCACAAGGCCTTTGTATGAGTTGAGGAGTATGGACATATGCAGCGAGTTCCAATAAATCACACATAACCTTTTCATTAGCAACATTAACCCTATTTAAACCTATTTCAACATAAGTGTATTATGAGGGGTGTATCTACAAGCCATGACACATGCAGTATGGAAAGAAAACAAACATTTCAACATTAGAAATAGAAAAGGAAAAAAAATGTCATTGAAGCACTCTAATTTGTAATTATAAACTACATCTCAGGTCTACATTGTTTGAATAATTGTTTTCAGATGTGTGGACCACAATACCATTTGTTGTGACGTGCAATGTCTTGAGTGTAGACGTCCTCGTTCATGATGCGCCACACGTTAGTAGATTAAATAAAGAGCTCCATCCTTTTGGGCATAGTAAATTACGCAGCATCCACAATTCATTGCGTTTTTTAATTTATTTGTGCAACTCTCACTTTGCAGGCTGCTCAGGGACATACTTGTAGGACCCCCAGCCAAGATATTAATTGGCAACAAGGTGGGTACCTGCACAACAAGCAGGGCAAGGTCCCGTCCCCTTGCACTTCCCCCTTTAGATTCCCCCTGCATTTGCTCGATCTCAGTGTCACTGGGCCTAGTAAGATTGTTGTCTTGTCCTCCCTTGTACCCCTCCCTTGCCTCGTCGCACCTTGAAACACTTGTGTATAGGCGCGCTATAAATAAAGTATCATATCATATCATAACTAACATACAATACAATCTGGTCGCTGTGAGTGTTCCTGAGGTGGCAATTTCAACATTGGCCCAGCACCTGGGTGGTGACTCCCCAAAATATGCCTTGCTTCCACTGACACTGTGGTGCTAGAGGCCCTGCAAAAAGGGTGCATGTCAGAAGAAAGATGCTGTATCTTCAATTGGATGGTGGAGCTACCCTATCCTTTTTAGCCGATAAGATAGCTCAGCTGGTTGCGCACTCGCTGCTGCGATCTGAGGGTAATCTGCAGGTTGCAGGTTTGAATCCTGGCATGGCCAACTCAGTCTGTCCTCCCTCCGAGGTCGATAAATGAGTACCAATTTCGGTTGGGTTATATTGTATGTAAATATAGCCTCCTTGATTCCAGGCCAAGGTACTCCCTTTTTATGCACACGTGAACAGCGTCTTCATCAGTTCTTCATTTTGCAATCCTAGGCTCATATTTTGAGATAGCAGTGTTGATACTTAACATGGGCATGCGTCCAATTTCTTCCAATGGCCGCCTTAAACGTTATGTATATACCTCTTTTTAGCAAGCTTCTATATGCCTTTTCTACATTGTTTTAGTGCATATTTACAGTTATTGGTCAGCATGTTACATCATCTTCTTATATTCACAATTACTTCATCTTTAGGTACATGTTTCTCTAAGTTCTTCAGTTACATTGTCAGTCTTAAGTATTTTCATGTCATCCGGCATAGGTTTATACATCTTCTTTATGACACCACTCTGTTGTTGTCATACTTTACTTAGAGTTCATCCATATTACCCATAGTCGCATTCTGGAATCTTGGCAGTGGACATCCTTCCTGGTAGCACCCTTCCTCTGCCTCAACGTGAGGGTATATTCTGAATGGCTACCTGAGTGCATATTGCCTTTCATACACTCAACGCGATATAGGAATCTTGCATGGATTCATGCATGGGTTACCAATTGTAGCTCTTCTTCTGCTACTCCAGTTGGATGGTGGTGAGGGGGTGGGGACCAAAAGAGAGTCATCCACCTGCTCCACTACATTCCCCCCTCTGGTCAAATATTCAAGACATTTGAAGACGAAGCAGCAGCCTTAGGTGCCAAATTAACAGCAAGAGGATACCCTAAAAAGATTGTAAAAACAGCCTGGAAACGGGCTAGGAATAATAACAGAGAAGCTCTCTTGGAATACAGGACAAAAGCTAAAACTGAAGATCAAATAGTTTTCGTGAGTACCTTTAACCCACTTTCCAACAAGGTTAATGCCATCATTAAATGTAACTGGCACATATTGAGTGGAGGCGAATGCCCTCTTCAACGCCCATTATGTGCGTTTAAAAGAGGTCCAAACATCAAAGATCTCGTGACCAGGAATGACATCTCTGCTAAACAACCCCCAAAAACGCTCACCGAATCCTGGGGTATGAGCAAACCCATAGGTCACATTCCTTGTGGCAATTGCAGTTGTTGTGCAAGTACCAAACGCACCAAAGATGTACATTTAGGTCTGAAGAGACCATGGCTACAACGCCAACTTACGAATTGCAACTCAAAAATGGTTATTTATGTCATTTGGTGCCTGTGCCGGAAAATCTATATTGGGATGACCGAAAGGAAAGTAAAACAGAGGATTACAGAACATAAAAGTTGCATACGTAATCGCAACACAACAGCCCCAATGGTAGGCCATTTTCTGGCCATGGATCACACACCTGAGTCACTCACTTGGAGTGTACTCCTACAGTTGGATTCAACAGAACCAACATTAGCCAATAAGAAAAAACGTATCAATCAGGAACAAAG
This sequence comes from Ambystoma mexicanum, assembly GCF_040938575.1. NCBI lineage: Eukaryota > Metazoa > Chordata > Amphibia > Caudata > Ambystomatidae > Ambystoma > Ambystoma mexicanum. The sequence goes on along the minus strand of NC_090941.1, from coordinate 136,405,528 downwards.
ACTTATTTACCTGTGCAATTCAGTCGACACCGGTTTAAATGAATTGATCGACTGGAAGTCTTTGTAAAGAAGGTCAACTATAGGTTCCATACACTGTGAGAAATAAGGCCAATACATGCATAGAAGGCATTTTTTGTTCAGACATTTTTTGTTCAGATATTTTCACCATATACCAATTCCTGAATCCATCCCTTATTATAAGATCAAGTATGCTACATGAAGTGGCCAAGTGCCATATTTAAGAAATTTAGATTGAGTACAGAAACACAAGTGGCTAGGCAGACTCGCCGCTTGACTAACAACAAAGGAGTTTCAGTTTATATTATATTTATTCGACAGCACATAATAAGTTTAAGGACTCACAATATATTATAGATATCCATTGCGCTAATTCTGGTGTTTTGTCGCGAGCCAGAATCGGGTCCCCACCTGCTTTTGCTACTTTCATTGCATAGCAGGTTCGCATTTTTTTCTCCAGCTTCACTAAAAAAGCTTGACACTAGAACCCACATAGCAGAATCTATTCAGCAGCTGACTCGCCATGGAACATGGCCATAGAGACTTGCAGGAAAACGTGATCAAGAAGGGACTTTTCCCTACGCCCTTTCAGGTATGCGTTTTACTTGCTTTCCTAACGAGTATTTAATTATTTGCACTAGTTGCATTTAAACAGGCACGTTTACTAGGGCCTTTGATATTACAGTAAGCATTCTTTGACATCAGCTAAGTAGTGGGAGCAAGTATATAGACTGGCTTTCTGGAGGCTTAGTAGACACTTTAATTGCCCATGTGCGCACCATCACTTACTGTTCTCTGAGAGCTAAGGTTCTTGTTTCATCCTCTGACTCTTAGTATTAATTATTGAGACTTGGTCTTGCCATATTCTGATGGCGATACAAGTCCTCTATTACGAACCCATGAGTATTTTTAAATCCCATTGTTGGCTAGATGCTGAGTTGAAGTAAGACAAGGCTTTTTGGTGCACCCTGGTAAACCTATGGAAAACTGTGTTCCAGGTTTCCGGTGCTACCTGTACCTTGTTCCACAGCGTAAGATCGCCTTGTCCAGACGCAACACTGACCTGTTGTTATTTTCTCCCCCTTTCCCTTTAGGGAATCAGCACCCTACTTAAAAGCGGTGCTCCTTACACCTCTTACTATTGTATCAATTTGCAGTATGGTAAGCCTCACCGAGTTAATTATAAACTAAGGTTGAGAAGTATGCTTGACTTTGTTCTGAGCCCAACACAACCCACTTTAATGGTGTGTACATTTCTTTTTTTCCCCCTTCCCTTTTTCCATAAGGTTATAGTCAATTATAACAAGAAGGAAACCGTCAAGGGCTGCAACTCCTGGCCAAACCAAGTTTCTCTATACGGAACCGACATTATACAACTGTGTTTAATGTTATTCTGTTAGTCTTTCTGAAGCAATACCCCTGAAGAATTTCCCTGCACAAGATTCCCAGATTTAGGGAAAGATACATGTCGGGACAATGATACCGTGTGATCAAGACACGCCTGTAATAGAGCATTGATAGCTTGTATTTATTAAAAAATTACTGAGCAATCCGAACTTACCTAAGGATCAAGTACTAGGCAGCTAAATGTTATACGTATATTGCTTTACTAGTAGCGTTGTTTGCTTTTTTCAGAATTGTCTGTAGATTCTTAATATGATTTTATGTAAATGTACTTTTTTGCCCATTGTGTATGTGTTGATGAATTGTGTTAGTGATAACATTTAGGTGGAGGTTGTTTGTGTTGAATCTAGTGTTACCAGTTAATTATTTAATATATCACTTGCTTTTCTTCTTTTTTCCTTTTTCTGATTTGTGTCAACACTTGGTGTGTTGTTTTATGTAGGTTATGTATGTTAGACAATATTTTTCTACACATTTTTTAAAAAAAGGTGAACATTGCAAGCCTATTTAGGTTGTATATGTTTTTTTAAAGAATAGACTGAAATATGGTATAATTAAAATAAATATTTATATTTTTTCAATTTTCAATGGTCCAGAACTGTATTTTGGTTTGAACTGTGGAGTTGCACACCCTCTAGGGCCATTGTGAGCATTCATCTCACTAGAAAGGGGCAAAAGTGAGGCGCAGGATCCCTTTAGTAAATATTTTTCTAGTGTGTGTAGGGCACGGTCCCGGCCTCAATCCAAAAAACACCCAGTCCTCATCTAGTTGTTAGGCAAATATTCAACCATACCCTTCTTCTCCTCTTCTTCCGCAATTCGTGCTCCATCTTCTTCTATCATCTCATCATATTTTCTTTTTCTTTGGGGCTCAAATCTTTGTGACCCCCCTCAATGCACATACATTTTTTATATGTTCATCCACACTCCAGGTCATATATCGACAATCACCGGCCGGTGAACAGAATATCGACCATCCCATACATACCTCTTCCGATCTTGGGGATAGTAAAACTTGCTCCTGGAGGTGCAAAATAACTCTGGTTGATGTTTTCTCGGGTACTTTCTTCTGTCTGCATATTTTCTCTCGTGCCACTGTTAATGTCCATCATTATCTTCATTCCAATAGATTTCTTGGCAGTCTTCTGGAAACGTCCCAAGATGATCCTTATGAGACAGAATCCTAGCATCACTAACAATAATAAGACTCCAAGTAATTTAAAAGCATTTGCCAACCAAGATGGAATCCATGAAAACAGAGATGAGAAACAAATGTCTCCTCTTGTTTCATCAGCTTCCTCTTCCCTCTTTGTATGCAGGGCGGTTAGCATAATTATTGCTTCTGTCAGGGTTCCATTTTCTCCATCATAAAATGGTATAAAACATACAGCAAGATGGCCCAACCTGGGCACAAACACCTCCTTCCATTGCTGGTTTTAGTTCCAGAACATACATATTATGAAGGGTCATCCGCCTGATGGCTCTCAATTTTTCTTTGATTGCATTAAATCCTTTCATTGTTGCATTAAACGTCTGCAGCACTTCCCACCAAGTGATCTGAAACCATTTGGCATTTACTGCTGTCGGAGTCCTGGTATAAATATAGACGTTATTAATTATCATGGCGGTCTTGCTGAATAATTTGCATTCATCAAGAATGTCTTTATAAGTCTTGATTGATTTTGATGAGAAATAGTTCTCTCTTTTTAGTCGATGAAGATGTTATGATATGATATGATGTGGCCTTTGTAACAGGTCTGTACACAAGTTTTTCTAGGCACGATAAAACAAGGAAGGGGAAACGGGGGAGGACAAAATAACAATCTTACTAGGCCTTGTGTCATTCAGATCATGCATGTGCCGGGAAGTGGGAAGGAGAGAAGTGCCAGGGGGGAAAGGAAGTGGGAAGAGCAGTTAAATCATGAGTGCAGTCAGTGGGTGGCTCATAAGTGCAGAGAAAACGGACTGTAGGGTTGCAGATACAGACCCTTAAGTGCTGGGGAGGCCTGTGTTCAAAGGGTGACCATGTGACCACTGCGCAGAGCAGTCATGTGCATCAGCAGGGGAGAGGAAGAGAGAAAGCAGAAGCAGAAAGTAAGGCCTTGAGTTGCTTCTGGAACCGGAAGTGGTTCTTCTCAAGTTTGAGAGAGGCAGGGAGGCTGTTCCAGAGGGAAGCCCCAGCAGAGGAGATGTATCTGCCCCCAACTCTCTGCTTGGAGAAGCGCCTGCCCCTCAGAGAGTTGGAGGTGGATGAGCGGAGAGCTTGAGAAGGAAGATGTTTTGGAAGAGAAAGTTGGAGGTAGAGCAGTACGAGGCACCCAAAAGCCTTGAAGTTGGAGGTAGAGCAGTACGGGGCACCCAAAAGCCTTGTTGGCAATGCGTAGGGTCTTGAAGTTGATCTCTGCAGCCAAGGGGATTCAGTGAAGAGATTTCAGAGCTGGAGAGATACGATCCGTGGGCTTGAGGACAAGGACAAGTCTTGCAGTCCTGTTCTGGATAAGTTGTAAAGGTGAAAGTGTAGAGGTAGGAAGATTTAGAAAGAGGCTGTTGCAATAGTGTAGTCTAGAGAGGACCAGAGCTCTGGAGACAGTGAGCTTCTGAGGGAAAATAAGAAAAGAACAAATACCTCTGAGAAGGTGCAGCTGATAGTTTGATTTCTTGGAGACGTTTGAGATGTGAGGAGAGAAGGAGAGGGTGGACTCGAAGATGAAACCAAGATTCTTAGCCTCACAGGAAGGTGCAGGAAGAGGGCACAGAGTGGGAAGCCTGAGAGAGAGAGAGGAAAGGAGGGAGCGGGTGTCCCAATGAGGAGGATCTCAGTCTTAATGGCATTAAGGCAGAGATTACTGGTGGTACACCATTCCTGAATTGTAGTCAGACATTCTAATATGAGAGTAGAAGCAAAGGTGGCTGAGGAGAGCCTGAAAGAGAGTGTCATCCGCATAACATTGAAATTGGAGCAGAAAATAGCGATGCAGTGGGCAAGATGTGGCAGGTAGTGGTTGAAGAGCCCGGGAGAGAGGTTAGACCCCTGGGGAACACTACAAGTAAAGAAATAGAAGAGAGGAAAGACCCTAGTTGGACCTGGAGGGTCAGTCAGTGAGAAAGGAGGTCAACCAGGCCAGGACCTGATTAGTAATACCAAGGTTGTCCCAGAGACAATTGAGCAGGATGGCATGGTTGACTGTGTCAAAAGCAGAGGATAGATCAAGGAGAATGAGGACAGGAGGGGGATTAGAGTCAAGACTGGAAAGCAAGTCTTCACAAGTGTTCAGGAGAGCAGTTTCTGTGCTTCTGACAGCTCTGAAGCCATACTGGTGGTCATGGAGGCAACCAACAGATTCAGTATGTAGATTAAGCTGGGAGATGGCCAGCTTGTCCAAGAGTTTTCCCAGGAAAGGAGTGTTTTGATGAGAGGATAGTTAGCCCAAGAGGAATTATCGCCAAGGAGCTTTTTTAAACGGAGGTGCACAAGAGAGTGCTTAATGGGGGAGGAGAAAGTTCCAGTGGCAAAGGAGTGATTGCAGAAATCAGCCAAGGCTGGAGCAAGGGTATCAATGTAGTCCTTGATTGTTCTGGATGAGCAGGAGAGAACCTGCTTTGATGAGACTTTCATAGAGTGGGCTTGTCTAGAAACATCATCAGGGGTGAACAGGGTAAACGTGGAGGAAGGAGGAGGAGAGACGGCCTCAGACGGCACAGGAGTGGTAGAGGAGGAGGAAGAGGAGGTAGAGGAAGAGAGAGTTTACAGGATGTCCTGAGTTTTAGTAGTGAAATGACAGGCCAAAGCCATGCAGAGGGCCTGGGAGGGAACAGGAGAGGTAGAGACTGCAGCAGGATTGGCCAGCTCCTTGCAGATTTTAAAAAGTTCGGCCGAGTTGTTAGATGCCGCAGAGATGCGGGCTTGGATGTAGGCTCTCTCCTTAGAAAGGACAGAGAGCCTGTACTGCAGTTGGAGCAGGCAGCATGCCAGTTTGTCAGGAGGTGCACCCGAGGCCCTCCACTTCCTCTCCACTTCCCTACATTTGCGTTTAAGGGTGGAAAGGTCAGAATCGTACCAAGAGTTGCACTTGGATTTGGGCTTCAAGCAGATTCTCATGACAGGGGAAAGGACATATAGAGTGTTAGAGATAGAGAGATGAAGGTTAGAGGGGGCTGTGTCAGGGTGTGCGTCATCCAAAGGTGCAGGAGGAGGAGAGAAAGTGGCGGCAAAAGCCTCAACTTACACACGCTTCATGGGTCGGATGACCTAGAAGGTAAGTGGCAGTGCTGGAGTCGGCTTGACCTGCGGGGAACAGAGAGAGAGTTGGGAAAAAAGGAGAAAGTGATCTCACTCCAAGGTGGTGAGAGTGTTAGAGAGGGGAAAGTCTGAGGATATCAGAACATCCAAGGTGTGCCCTGCAGAATGAGTCAGGCCTGATCTCTTCCTTCTTTGGTATTTATTCCTTTTTGGAAACTCCTGAATTTGGATGTGACTCTGGGAAATCACTAATGCTGGGACATGTACCATTACAATGGAACACACTCCTCCCCAGTATTTAGGCAACTGCATGTAGGCTCTGGCAGGGCAGGCCCAATATCGATCCATCAGCACTGCAGTTCCTTCATTAATTCCTGGCACTTTTATAATTTCTCCACAACCTTTATTCTTACCAAGACGGACCTTGCCATCATTCTTGAAGTAGGTTTTTACATTATTCAATTGTAATATATGGACTGGCCCTGCTCCATTGTCAACCCAGGTTAGTAGTTTTGCATACTTCGCCCATGATTCCAGGCATCCATCTTTCACCTTTTTCACCTAGCGGAGTGCTTCCTTCTTCAATAAGTGTCCAGGACATGTTATTAGTCTACCTTCCCACCCAGTATGGATTGCTACATGCCCATACACCAACAGCTGTGTTCTTTCCCCGTTTCTGTATAATTTACTGAATGCAATGTCACAGAAGTAAACTTTTCTGAATTCGATTCATTTGAAACATACAACATTATTGAATATTTATCTGATCTCTGCACCTCTATCTCTTCCGCCTTCAAACCCGGACGTGAAATAGAAGATGGTGATATTCCGACTCAAACTGTCATTGCGCATGTGTTAGTCCAACTTGCATGCACGAGTCCATCTCTCGATGTTCACTTGTTATTTACACGTTAGCATGGCGGATTATCCGGTGAGAATGTTTTCCAGGATATGTTCTGCATTGGCACAAATGACATGGATTGGAAAAAGTTGAAGGTGAAAGGAAAAGTTCCTGAGAGCTGCACCACTCACTCTGCTGCTGCATGTGGGAAACACATTTATATCTTTGGTGGAATGGATTCACATGGATCAGTAAGCACCATGTACAAATTCCATACGGAAAATCAGTCGTGGACTCTTTTAAGGTTTGACTCCCCCTTGCCTTCAGGTAGGTTGGATCACTCGATGTGCGTTATCCCATGGAAAGTTCACAGTGATCCAATATGATCGGGTGAAGGAGCCACACAGATGAACGTGAAAGTGTGGTTTGTGAATCAGTCAGTGATAAAGATGGCAGTGATTGCAGTAGGATGCAAGAAAACGGCTGTAAACCACAGAAATAGGTGTAATTGTGCTTAATCTTTGGGGACATGGACACTGCAGGAGAAATGTATAGTGATTGCGTTATGACTATGCTTGAGCAATACATTTAGGCTTCCTTAAAAGTGTAGCATATTTGCCGAATGTATTACTTTAGTATTTTAAAAATATGTATACAGTGATTTCAAAAATATCACTTTTCTATGGTCATTTTCGAACACTTAGTTCAGTTAAAACATCTAAATCCTTCTTTTCCATCATCCTAGCTCTCCTGATTGTTCAGTCCATTCTTTTCATTTTTACAGTTTTTATTTGTTCACCATACTGGGAAGGTTAGATACATTTTTTGCTTGTCCATCCCATTCCAGTCTCCATTCTCTTTGTTTTCACATATGTATCTTCGTGTGAGAAAGTCAGGTTTTCACCATCTTATAGTTGCCCATTTTCCTTCGAATTGTCCTCTGCTGGCGCATGGTGCCAGGTGACTGAAACATTTTGCATGACGTGAAGGCACTTCACTTGCAATACATGTTCACGTTCATGGCATACAGTATTAAGGAAAAACAAAGAGGTGATGGCTGGAAGGTTTAGACTGAATCTTGACCACTGGTCTTTCCCTTCTGTAATGGCTTGGCAGGCGAAGAACGGTGGTCTGGAGGGTTGCCCAGAGCGTTGCCAGTGGTTAAGATTAATTCTAAACCTTCCAGCCATCACCTCTTTGTTTTTGCTAGGTCACCCCGAGTGGGACGGGTATGCCCAGACGTGGGTCCCGTGCCTGCTGGGCCTAGAGACCCAAGCTACTCCTCACTGATGAGCCCCAACAAGGGCGAAACATGTTTGGGGATGCTTGTGGTCTCGTGCAGAGGGGATGTGGCCTAGCAGTTCGGGCTGGACTGCCCCTTTTGGGGTGGGGCCAAGCCTGATTTGCATATGGTCTTTCCCTTCTGTAATGGCTTGGCAGGCGAAGAACGGTGGTCTGGAGGGTTGCCCAGAGCGTTGCCAGTGGTTAAGATTAATTCTAAACCTTCCAGCCATCACCTCTTTGTTTTTGCTAGGTCACCCCGAGTGGGACGGGTATGCCCAGACGTGGGTCCCGTGCCTGCTGGGCCTAGAGACCCAAGCTACTCCTCACTGATGAGCCCCAACAAGGGCGAAACATGTTTGGGGATGCTTGTGGTCTCGTGCAGAGGGGATGTGGCCTAGCAGTTCGGGCTGGACTGCCCCTTTTGGGGTGGGGCCAAGCCTGATTTGCATATGGTCTTTCCCTTCTGTAATGGCTTGGCAGGCGAAGAACGGTGGTCTGGAGGGTTGCCCAGAGCGTTGCCAGTGGTTAAGATTAATTCTAAACCTTCCAGCCATCACCTCTTTGTTTTTGCTAGGTCACCCCGAGTGGGACGGGTATGCCCAGACGTGGGTCCCGTGCCTGCTGGGCCTAGAGACCCAAGCTACTCCTCACTGATGAGCCCCAACAAGGGCGAAACATGTTTGGGGATGCTTGTGGTCTCGTGCAGAGGGGATGTGGCCTAGCAGTTCGGGCTGGACTGCCCCTTTTGGGGTGGGGCCAAGCCTGATTTGCATATGGTCTTTCCCTTCTGTAATGGCTTGGCAGGCGAAGAACGGTGGTCTGGAGGGTTGCCCAGAGCGTTGCCAGTGGTTAAGATTAATTCTAAACCTTCCAGCCATCACCTCTTTGTTTTTGCTAGGTCACCCCGAGTGGGACGGGTATGCCCAGACGTGGGTCCCGTGCCTGCTGGGCCTAGAGACCCAAGCTACTCCTCACTGATGAGCCCCAACAAGGGCGAAACATGTTTGGGGATGCTTGTGGTCTCGTGCAGAGGGGATGTGGCCTAGCAGTTCGGGCTGGACTGCCCCTTTTGGGGTGGGGCCAAGCCTGATTTGCATATGGTCTTTCCCTTCTGTAATGGCTTGGCAGGCGAAGAACGGTGGTCTGGAGGGTTGCCCAGAGCGTTGCCAGTGGTTAAGATTAATTCTAAACCTTCCAGCCATCACCTCTTTGTTTTTGATACAGTATTAAGGAACAGACATAACAACTTTCTTCTGATGTTCTCTCTCCCAATTATTTCATGTGCAGGTACCATAGATTATTAGCTAGATGTGCTTATTCATTTAAATATGCATTTATACTTTCATTGTCTTCTTCAGCATCTCTCTTTATTTGAGAAATAATAATTTTAATATCAGAGATCAGTGGGGGTGTTGGACCAGTAATGGGGAAAATGATAGGGCTGTCGCCAACCCCAGCAAGACCAATTCAGGGAACTCATTGCACCATCCGATCAATCTGTTACAGTGAGGGGCCATGTGTACAAAGGGCAGGGACTTAAACAAAACCAGCTTATGGCCTGCACCTACTGATAGTTCGGAGTCCATGTGATATAATTGCAAACCCCAACCATATCACAAACACAGTTCAGCGGGTTACCCGCACCTGTCGGCAAAGGGTAGACACACGCTGAGCCATTCAGTGTGACACACATGCAGCCCCAGACATCTGACAGCATCACAGATGTGTTATTGGTCAATCTCATGTTGCTGAATACCACTTGTCGTTCTAAGAAGTTGAACGCCAAACACTGGGGTCACATAAGTAGTTGCCATGAAAGAGTCTCATTCATTATCAGAATTACCTAGACATATGAATCCACCAACTTGGAACTGACATGCAACTCCACCCGCAAAACCAAGAAATCGCTATATATTTGTGAATCCTTTTTGTGTGCGGACCAGGTGGGGTTTCCCATGTATGGTCAAACTGAGCTGTAGGTTCCACTCCTGCTGGTGCCCTTCCGTCTATTCCTTTTGGTTACAACTTTGAAACCAAGCTCACCCTCGGTCCCCAAACACTTTGGTTTTCCATGTGCTGCTTAGCCAGTCATTGTGCTTGCAGGTTAGAGCCACACACATTGAGAGGCCCTCCCGAGGGGGCATGCCCTTAACATGGTCCCAAGGAAGGTGGAAGGTCATTGCTTGGAACAAGAACAGCTGAGGCCAGCCAAGCAGTCCAACCCTAGACAAACAAGGTGTATCAAATCAGTCCCTTGGAGTGTGGGGAGGCACATGGGCAGGCCACTCTGACATCCACATGCAAGTCAGATGAAGTTCTTCTGTAGGCCAGGCACCCTGGAATTGTTTGCTTCTTGCAACGCCACCATAGGCTTGTTTTCCCATCAATGGAGACGGCAGGATACCCACAGCAGATCGTGCTCTGATGTGACATTGTGTGGGCTATGCCCTTGGCCAGCTTGGATGGGTGCAGTGGTTTCAACACAAAGCCACGGCACAGTGGTTTCACCACAAAGCCCATGTGGGTCAGCAAGAACCAAATGGGGCACAGACAGGTCCGTTACACATTATCTAAGTAATCCAGAGGAAGGTTACTGAGCTTTCTTGTATTATGTGTACCCTAGGTCACAGAGGGGGGGGGTTCTGGCAATAAGCATCCTGCCTCCTTATGGACCCAACTGGAAATTGAATTTTAAAATTGACAGCCATCTGGACTTCCAGAGGAGGTGTGTCTGGTAGTGCTAAGCATTACAATGGTCTTGGGCAGGAGGATCCATGTGGCCCCCTGGCAAAGGGCCAGCAGGTCCCGCTGGGCAAGTGCCACAGTGGACCCATATACGGGCCAGGCACATAAGCGTCAGGAATGAGGTGTGGCCAGCAGTGGTGCTTTGGCCAGGGTGTATTTGTGCTATTCTCTGCAGGGAGGGACAGGGACCCTGGCAGGAGTGCCCCGGTCCACTGCTGGTCAGGCAAATGGTCAACCCATGTTCGAGGAAGGTGCTCAGGGGAGGTGGCAGCACCCAAAGCCATCATGGAGCTCAGGCCAGGGTACAAGATAGCTCTTCCAATGAGCCTGCAAAGCAGGCACAGCCCCTGGCCTCCTGGCACAGAACCACTCCCTCTGCGTGGCCCCAGCAGTGACCAACACAGTAGTTTTATGGTGCAGGGGGCAGCTGTGGGTCCGTTGGTGTGGCAGGCAGATGCTAGATGCATTTAAGCTTTGCAGGGCCGGGGGCCCACCCCAGGTATACAGAGGGCACTGCTCAGCAAACCATGGTTGACAAGTTTCACAGTTCCATTCAGGATTAGTTTACCAAGTCCTTCGGGCTCATTATGAGTTTGCCAGTAACCTGCCGGTAATTCCAGTGGCATACCGGCAAACTGTTCCTACTGTTTCCAGCACCTGATATCCCGATATAAGTGGGATATTACAAGCGGCAGAAAAGGCAGTAAGTTCCCATGCCATGGAGTCGTATAGGACTCCATGGGTGGGATTTGCCGGTATTCCGGTGTTGGTGTCGATGATTCCGGTATTTATATACTGGTAGGGGCCTGATTTACTGGCAGGTAAGGCCTGTCAGTAAGTCAGCAGCCCACCAACAAAAACAGCAATTGTACTGGCATTTATTCCATACCCGGGAACTTGTAATGAGCCCTCTTGGTTTTTTCCACAATGTATGCCTATGCGAGCAGGCAAGGAGGTTTGACAAGCCCTGCCCAGACCTCTCCAGTGGAAATAGCTTAGAGTTATCCCAGCCAGTGCCCTGGCCATCCAGGGCTGCTACCCAACCCTTTGGTGACACTGGGTAGACCATAGCTGACTAGTTACCTTGTTCCATACCGGACACCTCAAGGCTGTCCATTTGTTTTTCTTTCACACACGGCATGTCTATGCAAGCTGAGAAGGTGATTTAGGGTGAAATTATGTGGAATGGAGCCAGGTGTGTACTTTGTACAGGTTGGTTTATGGTACTCAGTGGAACACTGGGGAAGGTGTCATTGGGGGTAGGGATGTGTTCACTGTGTTGGGTGTATTCATGTGTGTTGGCCTGAGGTGACAGGTCCAGCAGCATGGGTGCACAGGGAGACATGGAGATGGGAAGCTGGTGAGTCATTGATTGCAGTTGTTGCATGGCATTGAGGGGGGCACACAGTGGTGCTGTTGTGGGTGGGGATGCTGTCACTGTGTGGGGTGTTTTTCAGTGCGTTGGCCTGAGGTGAGCAGGTCCAGCAGCATGGGTGTGAAGGGAGACATGGAGATGGGAGGGTGTTGATTACAGCTGTTGCATGGCACTCAGGGGGGCACAGCATATAGTGTTATTGGGTGCAGGGATGTGTTAACTGCTCTGACCTTGTATTTTCCGTTCTTCTGAGGCATTCCACAAGGGGAGACGGTTGCTGATATGCAAGGACGCAGTGCTGTGGAAAGCCTGCACGCCACTCCTCAGCAGTTTAGGCTAGTATTGGCACCCACAGAGAAGTGCATTGCAACATGACAGAGGACAGCTGGATCCGACTCTCAAAGGAAAAAGTTGACATGAGATGGACATCTTTCTTGAACTGAGCTTGCACTTTTCTCAGTCTTTATGACTATTTATATGGAGATGTGTTTATGAGCTGTATTGTTGGCAGGGAATGGAGTAGCCATTCCACCTTTATATTAAGGTGAGACACACCTACGGTGGCCAAAGCAGTCCTCACAGGCATTTCTTCCTGCTTAAATTATATGATGCAACTTTCTACTTGTGTTCTCCTGTGTGTTGTTGGCTGTATGAGTGCACAATTATTTGTGGTGACCATGTGAAAGTGGTAACATATTTTATTGATTGTGTGTGCTTTTGTGTGAGCAATACTGTTGTTTCCACTTGCTATGACTGTGTCAGTGGTTTGTGCCCTTGATTTGATGGCTATCGACACACACAGTTTGCCTCTCCCAGACACACATTCTCAGGTTGTTGTTATGGACAAGGTGGATTAGCCCTGATTCATCTTTGAAGGGCATCAGGGATGTGGCGTCACTAGGTTTGCTCCACAGGGGTTGCTATTCAGGTGAAGTAGGTTTGCATGACAGGATTTTGTGCATCCCGTCCCTCTGCTCTTTAGCCTGCCAAGGGGATGGATATTGCCTGTGGCTGAGGTTGATGTCCCTACTGCAGCTCTACTGATATGCAACACCATGTAGCAACATTGTGCAGGACACAAGATGCCAGGATGTTCTTTCATACTGTTGGTGGGGCATATAGCAATATGCCACCAGAGTGGCCAAGGGAGCAGAAGCCTGACTTAAGCACACAAATGTGTGCTCCACTATGCCACTAGTGGCTATGTGTGCTGCAATATACCTTACCTCGCCTGGGGTGGCAGGATTCCTGAATGGCGTGAGCAGGAATTGTGAGTGTTGGGAGGCATTGTTCCCTGCAAATGTGGAAATGGTTGTTGCTAGCATTCATTGTCATGGGCTTCTATTCTGTGTGTCATGTGACCGCTTGCATGTGCATAATAGTTGATACTCACTGATGAGCCCAGTGTTGCCAAAGGTTCCAGATGCCAGGGCCTGGCATAGTGGAGAGCGGCGGTAAATGAAGCTATCATGTGTGCTTCCCGGGAAATTAGCATTCACATGCATGATAACTTCCTTCGCATCACAGATGACCTGTTCATTGTTTGAATGCCAAAGCTTCCGGTTGCAGTACATGTGCTTGCTTGTTCGGGGGGTGGGAGGGCTGTAACACAACATACATACAATCAATGGCTCCCAGTACCTGTGAGAAGTGTGCTATGGCATAAAAGTTCTGGCCCACTCTCTGTCTTGCCTGAAGTGTGCATGGCATGTACATGTGCCTATGCACACGTGATGTTATACAGTGCAATACCTGGTGTAGCCACTGGGATTGCGTGGACTGCGATATGCTCCCATCAATGGCAGAGGTGTGCTGAAATGAGCTCATAGCCAAAAAATGTAGGACTGTCAGTACCTTCTCCAGGGCTTTGAGTGCATGGGAGCAGATGATGGGTGATGCAATGTCTTCCTCCCACTCCCTGACAAGGTCTAGGATGACATAGGGAAGGAATCTCTACCTTGCATACCGCGTCATCTGACATCCCAAAAAGCATTGTGCAAGGATGGAAATTCCTGTCCCTCACCAACCTCCTCCTCCTCCTTCACTACAGAGGGATTAATCCTGGAAGTACAATTTGTATTGGTATACATTGCATGCTATTTTACATGGCCTTCACGCTTTGTACGTTGCATCGCATGTCATGTGGCAGTGAGATCACAAGGTTTGCGTATGCCTTTTCACTCTGGAAGTTGTGGTTAGTAATCCATGAATTGGGTTATGTTTGTTCTTTACTGGGCATGTCTGTTTTTTATGTGGCTAATCCCTCAACACACCCACGTTCTTCCTTGTTCTTCCCCAATTTGCGCAAAGAATGGGGAATATGCATGTTCCACCCCCTATTTGTTTCTTTGTGCTGGCCCTGCCAACACTTGGCACACAAAGCGTTCAGCACCACACAAAGTAAGTAAGGACCTGCGAAAAGTGAGTGCAGACCCACACAAAGTCTGGTCCATGGATCGGCAACATGGGATTTGTGCAGTGCAAAGTGTACTTTTTCCCTTTGCCTAGCGCAAAACTTTCTGTGAATCAGGCCCTTTGTTTTTTTAAATGGAACATACACATAAATATAGTTAACATTTTTTTCTCTTTTTTTCTAGGTTTCTTTATTGCAATTTTCAATCAGCACCCAATATGCCGGTATTCAGGGGTTCATGCTTGAACCTGGATACATGGACGAGGAAATGCTTGGGAGGTAAAGCAAGCAACAAATGATGGAGATGACTGCTAGCAGTGCCGAAGATTCACCAGATCCTGATCCGAGATGACTTAAAGATATTTCCAACTGGTATACATGCCTTTGATGCCAAGTGAAGCCAACTTTGTTGAAAAACATGTTGTGAAAACTCCAACTGCACGGCCTAAATATCAGAAGATAATCTCCTGCCACTACGTGTACCCCACCAAATGGGCCCTCTTCATTCACCTTCTTGTGAGGCAAAACACCTTGGTGTCATCTTTGACTCCACTTTCTCCTTCTCTCCTCATATCATGGACCTTGCCAAGAAGGCCCACTACCAGCTGCACCTCCTCAGAGGTATTCTTCCTTTTCTCACTTTCCACCAGAAGATCACTGTCTCCAGAGCCCTGGTTCCAACTAGGCTGGACTACTGCAACAGCCTCTTTCTCAGTCTTCCTTCCTCTACTCTCTGTCATCTGCATCAAATCCAGAACAGGGCTGCAAGACTATTCCTTGGACTCAAGCCCAGGAAACCGTATCTCTCCAGGCCCGAAATCCCTCCACTGGCTCCCATTGGCTGCAAGGATCAAGGATGCAGATGGTCTTGAACTTGATCCAAGCTGGAGCTAATTTCTCAAAAAATCAATGGATTTACCAAGCGGTGTAGCCCCAGGGGCAAATCCGCTAAAAAGTATATGTTGGCGGTGAGGAAAAAGTGGCAGTAATAGAATTACCCCACTTTTTGCCCACACAGCCAACATTATAACAAGGCCCATAATATTTAGCCATAAGTAACCACAAATAAAAAATCCTTTGTTCAAAATAGACCACCTAGAGATACGCAGAAATAACATTTTACACTTGTTTGTGAGTAAACAACATGGCATATCAGCAGTGGAAGCTTATAAATTCTGTGAGTTTCATATAATGTATTTTTAAAATAACTATTAATTCGTATAGAAGTGTGAACATTGAAATTGTTGATAGACATTTATTGGTAGACATTTATTGTTGCCAAAAAGTAGATGATTAAAATGTTTTAAATTAATACCACTTTTTTTAGTACTATCAAAATTGCAAGTATACCATACAAGGTATATTGAGAGCAGTCAATGCAATACATTTTTTATTAGGCTAGATAAACAGCCACCTAACCACGCACCCACCCACTGTGAAACAATTTTGGATATGGTAGGCCAGTGGTCCTCTAACTCAGGGGCTGGCAACCCTAGGGAGGTACCGAAGGAACTCCGGGGGGTAGCTTTGCACTTCAAAAAGCTTGAACTGTGGCTGATTTTAAAAGAAAATATAAGCAAATAGGACATTCGTGGTGGCTCGGAAACCATATTTTTATTCAGAGGTGGTTCCGCAACAATATTTTGGGCCTCATTACGACCCAGGCGGTAAGTTACCGCCTGGGTCGTACCTTTACCACCATGGCGTAAACTACGTTTACGCCATGGTGGTTGGCGGACTTACCGCCCCATTCCGAGGTTGGCGGGGCGGTAAGTCCCCAATCCCCATTTACCCTTCCCCATTCCCATTTTTGCCCCATAGGGCATAATGGGAGTGGGGAAGGCGTTAATTACGCCACCGTAAATTACGGTGGCGTAATTAACATCAAGGTCCCTTAGCGCCATGGATTTTAACACCTGCTAAAAGCAGGTGTTAAGTCCTCCATGGCGCTAAGGGACCTCGGAATCAGGCGGTAAGGGTCGGCGCTGTTTACGCCGCCGTAAACCCCTTACCGCCTGGGTCCTAATGAGGCCCTTTGACTGTTGGGCAGCACAGCAAAAATAATTTGTATACCACAGTGGCAGTGTGTCAATCCGCACATTTTTAAGATATCTGGTATAGTTAAAATATAGTAAAAGATGTGCCAAGTATCCATGATGGCATAATACTAAAATAATTATGTATCTATACGCAGGTAAGTGAGCCTAATGTGTGGGTTCCATGGAAACCATATTCCGTTGGAATTTATAATCAAAATATGAACATCTTTCTGTCCAATGGAATTATCATGACAATTATCTGGAATAACCATGCTGCAGGTGTTTACCTCTATTTGATGTACCAATAATGCGAACCAGTGTGCCTATTTAAGTATTTTAACTGCAGAGCCTTTTATTGGATGTTAACTGGAAAATGTGCAGCTAATTGGTATGCCATGTGCTTCAGAAGATCAGCCCGTCAAATCCAATGTGAACACATACGTTTGCACGATTTGGATTTGGCAGTCAGTCAATGGAAAATTAGGATTTCATAGGAACCATTTGAAATTGCTCTAGGCTTAATATCATAATAACATAAAACATATGGATTTATCCAAATTGACAATCAAATTGATACTAAATAAAGTTTAATTATATGGAAAACTACTGTTTCATATAACAACATTTTTTAACACCCAAAATATAATTGATGGGTGCTTTGTTCTTGCCATAGTGATGGCCAACCACAATTGAAATGTGTGTGATCAAAGCAGTTAAATATGTGAGTCTTAATGCAAAACATACCAATATACTAAAATCTCAACTATTTTCATTGATTCAAAGTAAAATACAATTAAATGTATTTTTCATGAAGCTACTAAAGTAAATGAATGTGTGTATGCATTGTATGAGTAAGTGTCTTCTGCGTTTTGAACAAGACCTTATGGGGCCAGGATATTTCAGTTCATTGTTAACTACAACTTGCTCTCTACCCATTCTGGCTTGCAACTGACTCTAGGAAAAGATCTGGGAAAGAAGTTAACAAAGCACTGCGATTTCAGATTTTGATTTTCTTGAAAGATGAACCCAACCTGAGTTGGGCAATCCTTTTTGCAAGACATGATGCTTTACTCGCTCAAAAGCCATCTAAGTAGAGGTGCAGGAAAAACTGCCTGAATTGCTAACGGCAAAAGACCTATCATCCTGTGCAGTAACCTGACTGTCACCACTGGAAGGTCCAGGCCATTCTTCAATTGCCTGAAGAAGGAAGTCCCTGAAATCAACCATGAACCCCAAAAGCTGATGGAATCATCTGTGACTCCTTCCAATGTATTGCAAACCTAAGGTTGTACAGGAGTCTCATCACCAGCTTCAAATGTGAATGAACCTCCCCTCTCAACATAATTAAAAAATCGTCCAAGTTTACTATTTAGCAAACATCCTTTGTTCGAAGAAAACTTTCCACAGGTTTCGAACGTTTCATGAAACACCAAAGGGCTGAGAAAAGACGAAATGGGAGGTCTTTGAAGCAATACCGATTTCCTTAAAAAGAGAATAGAAGGAACTAACTTTGATCTAAAAAATTGGGACAGTTAAGTAAGCATCTTTTAGAGCAAGCCTGACCAACCACACAGGCCTCAAAACATCTCTCATCTCGTCAAATATCTCTATTTTGAAAGGCTTTGGTCAATGAACCCATTGAGATCTCTGAGATGTATGACTAGACGGAAACCTTTTTCCTTTTTGTGGTCAGGAAAGATATTGCTTGCCACATCTCCTGGAAGAAAACTTCATCTCTCTATCACATTTATCCTGACAAGGTCCTGCACCTTCTGGAAAATTAGGTGATGACCTTGCTAAGACATTGAAGCCTCCCTCCTGATCACTGGATCTCATCCCTGTTGACCTATGCTTCCTCAGGTTTTGAATGATTTCACCCTTTAGGGAAAGAATAATTTTTCAGAGATTGGAAAATCCCATATACCTCTTTTTGTTGGCTGTGGATGAGGCATGAGGGTCTAGAGGAATGGTTAGACAAGACAAGTCTCCTCATGGATGCCTGCACCTTATCTATGAATGTGAAGGTGGTGAACTATCTTGCTTGGGTTGATTAAGCTATGTCTAAAATAGAACTGCCCTGTAACACAAAGTCTGTTTTCTGGAGCAGAAGGCTTGTATTTGAGGTAATTTGCAATGTGCTGCTCGTGTGGCTCTGAACTGGTGGTGAACTTCCAGTGATGGCTTGAGGGTGGCGCTCTGACATGTGGAATGTGGCTCTAAGGACTGCTTTTACTTTCACATTTTATGTGGAAGGGTTTTTTCCAAACCTTTTCAAGCCTACCATAACTTTGCTGGTGTTTGTTAAACAGGCTTTATTGCTCCAACCACAGGGCTGTCTGAGTATGCTGAAAGGAAGATCCCTAATAAAGGTGAAACTGGTATGAAGTTGTCTGCAGCCTTTAGAATGGTCTGTCTTGGGTTGAATAAACTATGTATAAAATAGCACTGCCTTGTACGACAAAGGCCATTTTCTGGAGCAAAAGGCTTCCATTTGGGCTAATTTATACACTCACAATACTTTGCTCATGTGTCTCTGAACTGCTGGTGAATGGTCAGTGGTTGCTACTGGGTGGTGCTGTGGCATGTGTGACTTGACTCAAATGAATTATTCTACTTTTACACATCCCCAAAGAAACCTGGGGCCTTCTACCCCTGAGTCCAAAGACTCTGCCAGCCTGCCTAGCTTTGCCTTGATCCTAAGCAGGACTCCTTCCCATCTGACCTCTGCCATGGACTCTTAGCTGTCCCACAAAAAACACAGAGCTTTTAATAACACACCTACTCATGCCAATGGGTCAAGACAGGATCCTTCTATCTTTGCCTTCTCTTCCTCCAGAATCTTAAAAATAGGGCAAGAAGCATTAAGTAAACTATCTTGGCATGTGAACCATGTATATTCCACATATTTTCATAGATCCATTCCATACTTGAAAACACATCAAATTATGTTCTTATCAAAAACCTGTGTCCTGGGTGCACTACCATGAATATTAATATGGTGACAATCCAACTTCATTTTATAACTGAACCCTGTATCCAGTTCCGTTCTGAGTGCCTAATTGTCATAATCCCCACCTTTAGGAAGGGAAGCCCTGGGAATGGGAAATGGGTTGTGACAACGTTTTTGGGTAACACATAGCACCCCCCCTTAGTATTCATGAGCCCCAAGGGTTTGTCAAGTGCATCTGGCTCAACATCAGCATCATTATCTTCCACTTCAATAGCGGTCCATTCCCCTAATGTGTCGTCACAATGCTACGCTTGTGGAAAGTGACCTAGAGCTTCAAAGGGGTCCCCAGCTGGCAACCCCAGAGTCAACTTGCCCCCCTTAGCCAGACTGCATGTCTCCTTCTGACCAGAGGGGATACCTGAGCTATAAAGAACCTCTCTGAGGGATGGAGCTGCCACCATCTCAGTCCTGGGTTTGGTGGGCAGAGGTAAAACATTGTCATGCCTTGTCATTCCCCAGGTGCTTTCTCTTCGCAGGGCTTTATTCCCCCAGAGGAAGTCAACCCCATGTGACATGTTTAGGCCTGCACCCTCTTCCAACCTAACCCCTCAGTGAACTCTCACTACTCTGTCCATTTAGGAGTTGAATGATTTGGAAAGAACCTCGCGTTTTTATCAACCACGCTGTCCATGGCTAAGGAGAGAGAAATGTCCACAAAGCCCATGAACTCCTGTCTCCAATCTTCTGGTCAGGGGCTGGAATATTGGAAGCACTTAACACAGTCAATAAACCCTATCAACACTAGGTCGCTTCAGTCAGTCAAAAGATTTATTTTGGTTTAAAACCATAAAATCGTTACAGCACAATCAGAAAACATGACATTATTCGCCACATTTCATTAAATGTCACCGCATGGACCATTTGGTCATAAAAGACTAAACAAATGAATGTACAATTTATTTAATATATAGGGGTTGTATGATTTTGGATAAATGAAAAAATAAAATATAAAAAGAAGTTGATAACATATCCTGCTCTATTGCTGACCCTCAGAATGTACCCCCAAAATCAATGTGTTAGTGCTAAGGTTATCGTCTTAAATATCTTTGCCTTACCCACCAGGCTCTTTTCAAGTATTGACCCTCAGCCCAAATAACCGACTCTTCCTAAGCATGAGAGAAGCAGTGCATGGCCTGGCCAACTTGTGTAATTGCTAAGTTTTTATAAATCAGAACTGGATACTTTTTCCTCACCCAGTGTCACGTGCCTCACGCGCCTGCCTTCCTGGAGGCTATGCAGTACATGGCAGCTTCCCTGCCATTGATGTGTGTGATCTGTGTTCTTTCTATTTCCTGTATTCCCGCTCTAATCTTTTTGTTTGTTTAATGTGTTTTCTTCTTAAGCCACGCCCATTCCACAGCTCTGCGCATTGCATTACCTCTGCTTTCGCTTCCGGGTTTACGCACTAGTTTCTCTGCTTACTTTCATGCCTTTTGTGGGTTACCAAGCCTTGTTCTTTCCATTCGTTCTCTTCCCTGATGGGTCTTGCCACGTTTCTACATGTCACTGTTTTCCATCTGTGCACATACGGGTCTTCCCGTCCTCTCTTGCTGCCGCGGCTCGCTGCGGTTCTTGCCTTTATTATCTTCCGCCCTATGGCTCTATCTACCATTCTTTTCTTTCCTTTCCTCGCGGTGGGCTTTGCCTGCCCTTTTCTACCTCTCGGGGGCTCTCCCCTTTCCTCAGCTGTTATCTTATTTTTCTACCACTCTACTGTCTTACCATCTATCCGTCCGGAGCCATGGCACCCTTCATACTTCCGCCTTGGTGCTGTATCAGCGGTATCCTTCATTCCTTTCCGGAAAAGCTTCCCACCGGACGAGGAGGTGGTAGGCCTTTACACTGCCATCCTGCTAGGAGGAGTCAGTCCCTTTCTTCAGGATTACCTGGTCGTTCCCATTGCTGGATTCCACCTGCTCCATAGATTTCAATGCTCCATCATGTTCCAGAGAATACTTACTACTCGGATTAAGGATACCACTCTACACAGACCACGAGAGGTTTTTTCTGCCATTTGGCTTTTTCCTCTCACAGGCACTCTCAGAACTTTTTACAATTCTTTATCATCCAGTTTCATCAAGTTTCCAATCATAAAAAATGAAAAACCAAGGAAAAAACAATGAGAAAAGAGGAACTACTTCGGTTCATGGCCATTGATCTACATTTTTAAAATTCAAACAAATTACTTTTAAGATCATAGATCATCAGTGTGCATAAAACATCTATGCGTCTACACAATGATAGATCATCGAGGGACGTGTCAACTGTCTCTTGCTAGTAGTCTATCAAGATAGTTTAGATAGTTTACTGTGGCACACGTCAGCATTTTGTTATGACCAACTGAAACTGACGACCACCAATCATCAATATTGCTGTTAAGAGGTGCAAACTGTCCCAGAAAGACGGTTCGTTCAGAATTGAAAGCTAAACAGTTCACCACTTGGTTTGCTATTAATACATTTTTCTGGCACTCTGGAGTCAGGAAGTTGAACAATTGAAACAGCTCATGGGTTACCCCACACCTTTTCAGGAAGGAGGGACACTTTTTGCATTGGCCCCGGTTTCATATACTCTGAAGTTGTAAAGTTAAACCAAAGAAGTATTGTATGGATTATTGTCCTGAACTTTTGCAGTAAATATTAAATGTGATTGTTTTATAGGAGACTGGCCTCTAAGAGCAGGTGTTGTCTTGTTTCCAAGACAAGTGCATTACAGCTGAGCTAGTTTCCAGGCACGAGGCACTATGTGCATTAGGAACTTTTTCTTTTACCTTTGATTGGATGTGTTTTGTGAGGTCCACAGCATGGGCCGGATAATGAATATGTCTTCTTGCTTTATGCAAGAAGACATTTTATAATCTTCTGCATTACTGCCCCTCCGACCTTTTTTACACTGTTTTCAGATTTTTCCCTTTGGCCATATTGGAAGGACAAAAGGTTTCTTAAAGGCTTTTTAATTGATTTTAGACGTTGCTGTTTGATATTTTGTCTTTTTTTAGGTGGTCCAGCAGAACAGAAAGATTCAGTGATTCTGTGGCATGGCATGGAGGCTTCTTACTATGCAGTTCTCTTTCCATTACCCATCAATAACGGGCATGGTCTTCTGTTGTATTTTTCTATGTTTACAATTTTGAATATTTAGAAATGATCAGGCAGGCGATAAAGCGCCTTAAATGGTGTTCCCTTTGTGCCCAAAGCCTGCAATTTCACCCACTAAATACCCTGAACAGAGCGGTTCTAAATACAATTCCAAGTTTAAATAATGGACCCTGGCCCCCTGCCCAGTCACGGTTTGAAAAAACAAAATTCCCTAGGGGATGGCAAGACGGCATCGTTGTATTACGTACGATACGTGGCTGTAGCAGTAGTGTTTAATACATAAGCACGTTCCAAGTCAAAAGAGAACGCTGGATCAGCCGTATTGTCAAAATTCCACAACCCTCAAGCGCCAAGAAACAGTACCAGAAAGGGGACTTACTTTACATTCCCACAGTCTGTGTGTCTCTGCTGCTTGCTACTAGCTGCTGACTGCTGGAGCTGACTGCACTTCACCTGCACTTCTCCAGCGCTTCGGTGGAGGAGTGGCTTCTGAGCCCAAACACGTCAGGAACATGACCTGGTTCATAATGCTCGGTGGATAATTGGCTGCGGGACAACCAGATAACTGCAGCTGACGCACTTCACCTGCACTTTAACTATACATGAAACCACGCTGACCGGTATCACAGACGAAGTGCGCAGTGATACTCCACGATGAACATCTTCCACTGGGCATGCTCACTGGAAGCTCTTCACCGTTGTGTGATGCACTACAATACAGATCATTGTGGTGCACTGAGGTGCCCAGCTCCAATATTGTGTAATATTTCCTTCTGTTTATGGTTTTCACCAACATAGTACACAGAAACCAGGATCCACACTAGGTTAAAATAAACTGTTGCAACTCTCCAGAAAATATTCATTAGTGTTGCCTTTGTTTCAGCACACGGATTACTCATATTTGTGAACCGGAAATGAATAACAGTTTTCTTTCCTATTGACACACAAGAAATTGTTTTGCTAACTTGTAGAAGGGGAGACACTATATGCTATCATGGCGTACAAATGTTCTATTTACTTTTCTACACAGCAACTGAAGCGATTGTTCGTGTTCTTTTCGCTCTTGTAACACGCAGTACAACATGTACTACAAAACGAATAAATATTACTTGTTAAGAACGTATAAAATTTACGGTTTATGTGCTACCGTTTAAGGCCGTACTGGGTTGCCAAGCAGCAGTGACGAACCTGCGCAGGAAGTCTTCCACTGACAAGGTCAACGGCTGCCTCATGTAATGGTGTGTAATTGTGACTTTTCCTTTAATGGTGTTCTCTTATTTGTTTTCCAAAGCAAAATGCTTCATATCTTTATTTTTTAACTTGAATAAGAGTAAGCCTTGATAAGTCTATTTAAATAAAAGGTGGGATGGCGGATACAGCACAGAGGGGGACCGGTGGGAATGGCACTTAGTGGCAAGGTGTTATCTTTGTACATGTTATGAATCACGGGCCCGCACCGAAGGCAAACGCTTTTCAATGAGTCTCATGATTCTTTCGAGTTAAATCTTCTCCCAATCTGCTGATTATAAATGAAGACCAAATATCACATTTAAAGTAAAGCTCATAAAAAATCCTGCACGTGTCTTAAGCTGGACAGGCCCAATCAAAGAACATGCAATGCACTAATGGTACTGGGAGCAGGGTGTTCAACGCCCGGCTAAATATTTGTTACTTGTGCAAGATGGGACAAGGGTCAACAGTTACATTATTTAAGAAAAGCTCACAGGTTACACTCTCTTTTCTAGTTCCTGGATAGCCACACGCATTTATGTGCCAAGACTTGAGTCCTAAGCTCGTCGTGAATTGGGTACCTGGTTACACCTGACTGTTTAGCCTAAGGGGCTGGACAATGTCTCGGGTTGCTGCAGGCTCTTACAAAAGGCAATTGGCCCAGCAGTTGAGGGTGAAATGCACTTTCTGGAATCAGAAAAATATTGATTTGTGTATGGTATTTCTCTTCCTGTAATAGGACAGCAGAATGAAAATGATGCAGTTGCCGGCTTTCCGTATTACCCAAATTGATCATTTACAAACAATTGTATGGTAAATCTTGCCGAATTCAGCCAGTACCATTCTATTGTTTGTAAGCGATCAGTGTGGGTAATCACTACCAAACATGGGGAGCAGGAGTTGCGGGTGTGTGCCCCGCTTTTGGGGGTATCAGTCAGGGGTGTTCCCCGCTGCTGGAGGTTTGGAGGCGGGGGGTTAAAAAAAAAAAAAGCAAAGCGCACCCTGTGGCATCAGATCCAACCTGCCTAGGAGGGACAGATCTGACGCCACAGGGTTAGAAGATGAGCAGATGGCGAAAAGGTAATTAGGGGGTGGGTGGGGGAGTTTATGGGGATGGGTGGGAGTTTTTAGTTTGGGCAGATTTGGCCACAGCAAAATTGGCTTCACGGCCGTATTGACCACGGTCAATTCAGCCGCAAACATTTGTGCTACGGCCAAACCGTATACATCCTGCTATCCAGAGCGCATGCCTGTGGTTAGGATTCATTCAAAGCTTTCTATCACTTGTTAGTGTTACATAGATACCCTAAGTGGCATGTTTTTACCCAGACACTGGTCCTATCTAGCTGTGCCTTGTATACCCAGATACACGTACCAATGACGCCCAGTGAGGCCTAAAACAGGTCTGTTTTTCCTCGTCCCAAGTGGGTGAAATGTGACTCGGCTACCCTTTGGGTCACAATCAACACTGAATTGCATAGGGTTTTTCCCCCTTTTAATGACACCAAAGTCAAAACAAGATGGCATGAAAGGCTACACAGAGCAAATTACAGTGCTGGGATTAATTCAAAGCTTATCTCCTAGTGTTGGACAGTCCCGGACCAATATAATCTGATTAATTGGTTTAAATACATGCAGATAAAAAAGTTTTTTGCAACAGCATTGTCCGTCTGCATATTAAAATAGGCCCCGAAGAGGAAGATGAGGACAAAGTGATTGTCACTAATTATCTAACTTTACATTTACAAATAAAACTTTACATTTCTTAGCACTATTAAAAGTGTTATTTTCAGACTGCGATATATGAATTAATTATGTTTCATTATTATCAATTCTCCCTCTCAGTTTTGCTCTTTCTCGCTCTGTTATCTCTAGCGCTCTTCCCTCCCAATGATATACAAAGCAATACAAATACTTTATAGGCATGACAAATTATCAAACAAGGTGCAATGTGTGGTTTCCCCTGGTCCAATTGGGCATTCAGCTAACTGGATGCCTTCCAAACGGTTTGGCCAGAAATGTCCCAATACTATAAAGTGCACTAAAACAGTGTTGATATATAGTTAAGGTGCCGGGAATTGCACGGAAGTGCCGTGCTGTTGTGCTGCCGATACTCTGTCCCTGAACTGCGTCCATGGACTATTATTTTCCTGGCTGGTGATGCGTGCTGCGCGGTAAGGTGCTCAGGATCTCCTATGCTCAAGAGGAAGCATACCCTCCACCTAACGTTCTGAAACGCTTGCATCCTTTCCTGAACTACATTTCCTGAACTACATATTCAACACAGTTGTGTGTCCTTGGTCCCACCCTCTGCCCGCCGTCATGCTACTTCTCCGGGGTGCACGCGCATCCACGCGCGCATCCGGGAAGTGCACGGAAGTGCCGTGTTGTTGTGCTGCCGATACTTTCTCCCTGAACTGCGTCCCTGGCCTATCATTTTCCTGGCTAGTGATGCGTGCTGCGCGGTAATGTGCTCAGGACCTCCTATGCTCAAGAGGAAGCATACCCTCCACCTAACGCGGCGAAACGCTTGCAGCCTTTTCTGAACTACATTTCCTGAACTACATATTCAAGTAATTACCTATTGCCATGTGTTTGACTCATCTGCTACGTGTTGGACCCTCTTGCCTCCTTACTAAGTGGGGAGGTATTGCTGTTTGCTTTGTGGGTCGCGATTGATGTCCTTTGTTCTCTCTTTCTTCCAGCACGACTGTGTGTCCTCTGTCCCGCCCCCTGCCCACCGTCACGCTACTTCTCCGGGGAGCACGCATATCCGTGCGCACATCCGGGAATTGCAAAGAAGTGCACCCCTTTCTAAGTTAATGTTTAATCCAGTACAATTGGCATTGTCTTCAAAGTAAGTTTCCACTAACATAGTGCTGTTGGATATCGATGTTGAAAAAGGCATATGTTTACTAATGCTTATAATCTGGACTTTTGCCGTTGACCTATTGTCACCAAGCTGTACAATTCCTCACGGAGTAGGGCTGCCACTGTGCACTTACGAAGACATTGTTTTGACTTAATCAATATGTAATATATTTGTCGCTGACTATTTTGCACGATTGAGGTAACTCAGAGGTATCATAATTGATTTGAATGGGATGGCCATAAGTTCCATCTAAGTTACACTGTCCTCCACTAGTATCCAAGAAACCTGCAGCATTTCCATTTTATTTTATTTTGTCCACATAGTTACATTTGGTGGGAAGTGCAGTGCTTCGTAGTGGCAGATGCATAGAACCTAAGACTGTGAACACTGCGAATGTGAGTGCACTCTCTCAACCATCTTGTATTGTAAATTCTTCTATGGTGACTCCCTTGATAAGTGAGGATCAGGAGAGTATGGTCAACGTGGCTGCTGATGTGATAGATTCTACTGAAACTATTCATCTTGTTGTGCCCCTGTCTGAAACGACAGCTTCTCTTGCTGTTCTCCCCAATCATTCTAACACAATTGCCATTGTGCGTGCTCCACCTAAGCCACTAATATACTCCCAGGAATTGTTGTATTCTCGTAAAGAAATAAATTCAAAGGAGAAAATGATGTTGAGCACTGGGGCCGAGCCGCTTCCTCCTGTTTATCGATCCTTTAAACGTACTAATTCAACAGACACTCACTTTAATGTCATTCAAGATTTTTCCATTTTAGGACCGGCGGTTGAGGATGAATCGGACAAGCGCATTAGGCTTTCTATAAGTTCTTGTGGTTCTCATAAGCCACATGTTAACGGGGCTGAAGAGGTATTGCTTTATTCACGCAAAAACCCTTTGTGAAAATTCCCAAACCCACTGCGGCTTCGGCTATTTTGTGTAGAAACCGTAGGGCCTTTTATTGCCAATTTCCCCCTCACCTTTGTATCCTTCTAATGATATTTCTGCCATTTCAAATGATAACAGTGCCCTGGGCAATGACGTAGGGCCTTTAAACTCATCATTCTCCACAGTACCTAATGGCGATGCAGCAGCAGCAAAGGATGATAGTCTATCTGATTCTCTTTGCTCGAGTAAAAAAGAAAACATTTCTCTGATGACCAGTGGTCAAAATGTCTCAGACATTGCTGAAGGGTTGTTCAGTTTTCCAGTAATTATTAGGATCTTGGACTTACTGGACAAAGGACACGATGTGACACACTTGGAAATTAGAGAAATCAAGTGCTCCATAGCGGACATAATGTCTAAAATCTTTCGTATCGAAGGATTCATATTAGCAAGTGAAACCTGTAGATAATTGGACAATGAAGTCTGCGAAGATCATAAACGTAATATTTCCCCTCCTCTTAATCTCTTGCCTCAACCTTCTACTTCTAATCAGCTAACTCAGACTAATCCATTTGATTTTGATCTTGAGGAGGTGCCTCCTGCTACAAAATGTGCTAGTGATTTGCAAACCGATCAAGTCGCTCACTCAAGCATATTGTCTAATATGGAATCCTTTATGGCTTCTGCTGTATGTCTCTCACAGGAAATCAGAGACACCATACAGGGCATGAAAGATATTAAAGCACACATTCATTCTCGTCTTCTGGAGAAGAGATCCCTCCATAACCATGGCAATCCTGACCAGCATTATAGAAAAAGTGTCCCAACTTGTGAAGACAGCCCCAACAGTCCATCAGCTCTGACTGATATTATTGATTTTGCTGAAATGGATGCAGAGAGAACAAATATAAAAATTCCACCATTGTCACATAGACATAAACGTCTCCAGACTAGAGAAATTAAATGTCGAGCTAAGAAGAACAAGACACAGGCTGTGAAAAAATCAATGAACAACTGTCCTTTTAAGATATCAGTGGCTGAGGATGTCCTTATTGATCCCCTAGCCCTATCTATTGAAGATGCCATTATTGATTTGACTCAGCTATCTGTGGAAAGTCAACTCCATTTGCAGCCTAAAGGATCACATATCACCTCTACTATCCCTGCTTACTCATGTCAAGATCTACCCTCTAAACCTCTTATTAATGATTCATCAAAAGCATCACAAATTAAGACTGGGTCGACCAACTTTGGTGGGGGAGTACTTTCTGGTGATCCTTTGTATCGAACCTGAAACATCACAACCTATCCTTTCTAATTTCTTTCTGACATGTAACATCTGGTTCTGGCTCTTTTGTGTCTAAACAAGCGGCTCCAATTCTGGTCTTTAATGACATCTCAAACCTGAAGCCACCCACCAGACCTTATGCTGAGATGTGTGGCACAGGTGTGGCTCTGACCTCCATACCGAAGATTCCAAATTTGCCACTTTCATCTTTCCAAATGACGGCCAAACCTATTTTGACTTTGGCCCCTTCTGTGACTATTCCAAATGTGTTACTTTCATCTTCTCAAGTAATGGGCAATCCAATTATGATTTCAAATAAAGAAAGGGTTGTACCTGTTCAGGTTGGTGCTACAGTATGCACCACCTCAGCTACATCTGTTGGCACTGAACCACATTTTGCCTTACTTAGGCAATTGAGACAAGCATTGTATGATAGTTCCATTACGGAAGACACCCTAGGTGCTATCATCTCGGGTTCGGATTTAGGGTCATACTCTGTTGAACCAGCTCCGAGTGTCATCTCTGCTTTAATACAAACTATTAGTGATGGGGTAGGAACCTCCTTAATACTGATGCCTCTCCCTAAATTAGGTCCAAAGGACACAGTCCCTTCGGCGTGCACGACTTCTGTTTCAATACATGCGGGATTAGAGCCCTTACATCTGTTAACCCCACTGGCAAATTCTAAACCAATTGACAATACAATTTCACAAAATTCTATTTCTTCTAGTGAAAATGTATGCTCTCCTGTTAATATCCTAGGTTGGGCAGGAGACCCTGCCAGGCTGGGGAATGTCCCCATGAATCGTCCATTTATTCTCGAGACTATCGGCCAAATCCCTGCACTACGAAATTTGGTTTCAAGAGATTTCATAAAAATATTTTTACCTCGTGAAAATAATCACAGGATGCTTAGTTACTTCTCATCTTCCATCATTCAGAAATCGTTATGGTCTCATAGGTCTGATTTATGTGATGTGGGCTTCGAACTGCACTCCTTTGTGACTGAAATGGATGCTGTTGAATTCCTGAATTACCAATATCCAAAGTTAGAAAAGGAGGGAATTGCTCACTTGAAAAATCAGGTGAGAACAAAGATGGTGCAGCAAATATTGCACAATTTCTTTCTATGGCAGGGTCTATAAAGGATTGGTCTTGGGTAGAGCCTTTGATGAAATCACTACTCTCTCTCAACCCAGGTTCAAAGGGCACATAGCCTAATCTGTGCCCCAAATTTACTATATTCTCATGGAAATCGTGTGGGTTTTTCAACTTGGCCAGCTATTTTGATTTACAACATTCTACAACTCGTCCAACTGTGATTATGATACAGGAGACAATGAAAATGGCTTGTTTTGCACTGAATGGATACGAAATGTTCTGTGTTAATGCTACAATGGTCTCGCTGGGTCGACCTTCAGGAGGTTTAGCAACCAGTGTTAACAGTGCAATGAGATGCTCCTGTAGGTTGCTCTCCACATCTGATCACCTAATGACGATCCTACTGGACTTGTATGGGAATCCGCCCTGGTCAATCATATTGATAAATCTCTATTGGAACCCTATACAATTTTGCAGGAAATGCTGTGTTCTGAGTTTGATTTAATTTTAGAACATGCCGTTCTGCACTATCCCTCTGCTGAGATTATTATCGGAGGAGATTTCAACTCGGTTTGCATTTATACTAAACCTTCAAAAATTGGAGGCAATACATCTGCTCTGAAATCCCTTTCAGTAGCTAAGGGGATGAAGTGGGTTTCATATTTGACTGAATGGGATATTGGGATTTTCCACTATAATGGGACAGGTCCTTTCAATACATGGTCAAGAGGTGACTCAAAATCACAGATAGACTATTTTGGACCTCGAATACAATTATCCACTTAGTTGTGGAGCTGACAATTCTGCCTACATATCTTAGTGATCACGCACCTATCCAACTTACCCTTGCATATCCGATCCCGCAGGACACGATTGACCCTCAATTGGAAATATTAGAGATCGATATATTTACACTATCCTTACGTTGGAATTCCAGTATATGTCTCCATATCTCATTCTTAGTATCACAACATATGAAGCTCTTAAAACAATTGGGATTAGATGTTTATTCACTGATATGTTCTGAAAATGCAATTTCTGCAATGGTTTCAAAAATCATAACCCATAAAATGGATACTCAAAAAAATAAAAAATGTATAATACGGAATAAACATCCATTTGATCCAAGAATCAAAATGTTAAAACGTCACAAAAATAGAGATCTCAGAAGAATATCTACACTGGATATCCCTGTGCAGATATATTTAATTCAAAAGAGGTCCATTATACAGTCTTATAAAAACTGGTTTACATTTTTTTAAAAAGAGAATTACAACCAAGAAAATCTAGAGATGGTAAAACATATTTGCTCTTATAACACCAGAGAAATCTGGAAGTTATTAAGAGGAGAAACTGTACATAAGTCTAACTATTGTTCCCAGATCTCTGCTGACACATTGGTGGAATATACTAAAACAAATTTAGTCTTCTTTCTACATTTAAGGATATTTGTCCATATTTATTAAATAGTACAAGTATCCCTATTATTTCAATGTCCACCACTGATATCATATGGGCAATAAACCACTTAAATCCGTCTAGAGCGGCTGGCCCTGATGGTGTCCCTCATTGTCTGTATAAAACTGATCCTATCTTATGGGCGACTGTATTGAAAACCAAATTTGACCTCATTTTGGCCACTGGCACAGTACCTTAATCGTGGGTCCAATCGATTATAGTCCCAATCTTTAAAAAGGGAGACACCGCTTGTCCATATAATTAACGGCCAATTGCACTTACCAATGCTGCTGCTAAAATATTTTCTATATATAACTACCCATGATCTTTACTCAAGGTTTCAAATCGGTTTCCGTAAAGGAACGAGTACCTCACTAAATGCAACAGTTATGGCTCATCTTTTGGCAAAAACTAAAACTTGTGGTGCAAATCCGGTCTAAATGGCCTTTATATTATGACTTCAACTTTTGATACTGTCATCAGGGAGGTTCTATGGCACAAAATGACAAGCTTTGGGATCCCCAATGAAATAACCGCATGGATTATGAAGCTACACATAGGCACCTCATATAAAATCAGAATCCCGCAAGAAGGTGCAACCACCGCCTGGATTCCAACACAAATTGGTTTTAAACAGGGTTGCACTTTAGCTGCAACCCTTTTTAACCTTTATTTCAGGAATCTGGACCTTTAATGGGTCTCTCCAGAGATGGATGCGGTTAGGCTAGGCTCAACTCGACTTCATTGGCTTGCTTTTGCGGATGACGTCATCCTTTTTGACGCCACTCCATATGGCCTTCAAAGGAAACTGCAGTCTTTTTCAATATCTGCCAGAGATCATAATTTAAGTCTGAATGTTTAGAAAAAAAAGATGCTTATATTTGTGGCAGGGAAAAAAAATCAAACATTTTATTTGGACAATAGAAAAGGTGCCAATTGAGATATGCACGACTATGACCCATTTAGGCTATATTGTGAGCAATCTGACATCCTTCAAACATTGGTCAGACATATTGAATGAAAATATCCGACCTCTACTCTCGCAAATGAAGTTGATCTTTAACAAGTTTTGCAGGTACTCAATATTGCTGCTTATCGAATTTTTAACAAAGAAAGTGGAAGTGGTCATCCTATACTGTACAGACCTATGTTTATCTAATATCTATGAACGCATAAACAGGTTACAAGGACGTCTCTTGAAAACTGCATTACATTTGGCATTGTCTATACCTAATGCTTTGATTCGCTATGAATTTGGTCTTCTATCCCTGGAAAGTCGTCTTAAATGGTGATCATTATGCACTTATGCTAAGATTTTGGAAACCCCTAAGAACTCCCTATATTTAGACCTTAATATAATAGCCTAACAAAATGGCCTGAAATCATTAACCACATTTATTAAACGCATGAATGATATACTCGTAGACTTGGATGTTACACAATTAGATCTAATGTGTCGTCCAGGCTATGTAAAAAAGAAATTATACAAAAAAGATTGGATCATCTCTACTGATTTGTTAAGTGCATACAAAACTTTTAAGTAATATGCTAAATACCACAAGAAACGAGTGCCCTGTAGCAATTATATTATTTCCTTCCCAAGGCGATCTACCCGAGATTTGTATATACGCTTTAAACTCAACCAATTTCATACACAAGAGCGCACGTTACACTGGCTGGACGTGAATGGTATTAGTTCCACTATGACATGCAGATTCCGTAATTGTAATGGGCCTGTTGAATCTCTTAAACATCTTATTTTGGAATGTACACACTTTACTGTGCAACAAACGTTATATTTGAACAAATTTGTGAATCCTGTATTTGTGGATTCCTATGATCACATATGGGCCAGAATGATGTTAGGAATTCACAAACCATTGACCTTGACCCTTGTTCAGTTGCTCTGAATTATTGAAACTGTGTTAACAACATAGAATAGAAATGTGTATGAATAACATCGAGTTGACAAGGAGTCAAAGAAATCATGAAGACTAATGGTTGCTTCTTTGAATGCAACAGGTATCTGAAATTGTGTGAAAAGGTAAAAATGTAGTTCCTTACTGAAAAAGTTCTGTCATTTTTATGTCTGAACCATCTTACTATCCTGCATAACAAACAGTTTTTAATTACCTCGAACGCTGCTTTGAGTATTGAGGTGAACATTTTTTGCACATTGTAGTTTGCACAGTAATACAAGAAAATGGTATCTAGCATAGGAGTGACTTACAATTGCTTATTAATTATTTTCCTTTTAATTGAATTAATTGTGTATTTTTTAAGCTACAAGGTACACTATGTAAGTTTAAACATTCTTTTCTATAGATTGAACTTGTTTATCGATTTTGTCATGATTTTAGAATTATATCCTAATGAGATTTTGCTTGATATTTTGTATGATATTGTTATGTTTTAATTAAATATTGTAAAGGTTACATAATAAAAAATAAAAATAAAAATAAATTATATATATATATAATTCAGTGAAAAAACCTCATTAAAGGGACGTTATGGTTAAGTTGCGCTGCTAAAAACCAAAGAAATTCAGTGAAAAAACTTTGTTAAAGGGACATTATGGTTAAGTTGCGCTGCTAAAAACCTTTCAAATTCAGTGAAAAAACTTCGTTAAAAGGACGTTATGGTTAAGTTGCGCTGATAAAAACCTATGAAATTCAGTGCAAAAACTTTGTTAAAGGGACGTTATGGTTAAGTTGCGCTACTAAAAACCTATGAAATTCAGTAAAAAAACTTTGTTAAAGGGACGTTATGGTTAAGTTGCGCTACTAAAAACCTATGAAATTCAGTGAAAAAACTTTGTTAAAGGGACGTTATGGTTCCAAGTAAAACCGAAACACCCTTGAAATTCGCCAGTTATGGTAAGCTAAGCAACCATAACTCGCGCCACCACCGTGCACTGCTAAGACTAACACCCAGGACATCACAGATGACATCACAAATGTCATTGATGACATCACTGATGACATCACATGTCTGGCTCACTCTTTTTTCTTTTGCTGACATATCTAGGCCACATGGTTTTCTGCAGTAACAGGGCATAGAGTCATTTGGCCATGCACCCAAGACTCTATGCCCTGGCAACAACCACCGCAGCATATCACATTCATATTTGCTTATAACTCTGGGTGAAAAACAAATGTATAAGGAACAAAGGTATTAGATACTATAGATGTGATATGCTGCTATGGTTCTCCTTATTATTGTATATCACATCCATAGAGTCAAACATTTCAACTATGGTCTATGGAAACTTTTAATGTCCGCGGACATTATGAGTGTTCTTAGAACACTTTCAACTTGCCAGCGAACAATACGGACAGCGTTTTCAGGACACCCCCTACGAACATTTCAGAACAACGCGATAGTTCTTAGAACACTTTCAACTTGACAACGAACAATACGGACAGTGTCCTCAGGACACCCCCATTTTGTTTATTTGCGAACATTTCAGGACACTGCGAGTGTTCTTAGAACACATTCAACTTGTCAGCGAACAATATGGACTACGCCTTCAGGACACCCCCTACGAACATTCCAGGACACCGCGAGTGTTCTTAGAAACGTCTTCAGAACACCCCCATTGTGTTTATTTGCGAACATTTCAGGACACCGTGAGTGTTCTTAGAACACATTCAACTTGACAGAGAACAATACGGACAGCGTCCTCAGGACACCCCCTACGAACATTCCCCGGGCACCGCGAGTGTTCTTAGAAGCGTCTTCAGAACACCACCATCTTGTTTATTTGCGAACATTTCAGGACACCGCGAGTGTTCTTAGAACACATTCAACTTGACAACGAACAATACGGACAGTGTCCTCAGAACACCCCCATTTCGTTTATTTGCAAACATTTCAGGACACCATGAGTGTTCTAAGAACACATTCAACTTGACAGAGAACAATACGAACAGCATCTTCAGGACACCCCCTACGAACATTTCAGAACAACGCGATAGTTCTTAGAACACATTCAACTTGACAGAGAACAATATGAACAGCGTTTTCAGGACACCCCCTACGAACATTTCAGAACAACGCGATAGTTCTTAGAACACTTTCAACTTGACAGAGAACAATACGGACAGCGTCCTCAGGACACCCCCATTTTGTTTATTTGCGAACATTTCAGGACACTGCGAGTGTTCTTAGAACACATTCAACTTGCCAGCGAACAATACAGACTACGCCTTCAGGACACCCCCTACGAACATTCCAGGACACCGCAGGTGTTCTTAGAAACGTCTTCAGAACACCCCATTTTGTTTATTTGCGAACATTTCAGGACACCGCGAGTGTTCTTAGAACACATTCAACTTGACAGAGAACAATACGGACAGCGTCCTCAGGACACCCCCTACGAACATTCCCCGGACAGCGCGAGTGTTCTTAGATGCGTCTTCAGATCACCACCATCTTGTTTATTTGCGAACATTTCAGGACACCGCGAGTGTTCTTAGAACACATTCAGCTTGACAGAGAACAATACGTACAGCGTCCTAAGGACACCCCCATTTTGTTTATTTGCGAACATTTCAGGACACTGCAAGTGTTCTTAGAACACATTCAACTTGTCAGCCACAACCCCCATTCATATTTGCGAACATTTCAGGACACAGCGAGTGTTCGACAACGTCTTCAGAACACCCCCATTTTGTGTATTTGCGAACATTTCAGGACACCGCGAGTGTTCTTAGAACATATTCAACTTGGCAACGATCAATACGACAGCGTCCTCAGGACACCCCCATTTTGTTTATTTGCGAACATTTCAGGACACTGCGAGTGTTCTTCGAACAGTTTCAGTTTGCTTGCGAACAAAACGGACACATATTGAGTCCTCAGAACACCCCCCATTCAGTTTATTTAGAACATTTCAGAACACCCGTGATGTCCGCAGACAAATCGAACACAAAAAGAATGTCTAACAAATAAAAAAACACAACTTTCATCCTATCTCATACACTCCCACCCTCCCCAAACACTCCTACACACAAACACACTCTACTAAATACAAATTTTGAACAATGTTTCACTGCGCTGTCCGCGGACGACCGAGAATCCAAGATGACGGGGGCTACCGAAAATCTGACGCGCTCCACGCCGTCCAATCAGCGAACACGTTGCATGTCCGCGAACATCACGCAAGCCGATTGGCCAATCAGGACACTGTCCGCAGAGCGAACAGGGAAGTGTGTCCGCGGACCGAACACAGATATCACTAATTTTTGTTGACCTACTTTTTGGTCATTTTAAAAAAAATATACTGGACGGATTTTCACCAAATTTGCAAAAGCACGCTTTCGGGACCAAGACGCTGCACCTGGTCCAAATTTGGTGAAAATCCATCCAGCGGTTTGGGCTGTAGACGCGAGCAAACATTTTTTGGGGAAAAAAATTTTTTTTGGGACCCCCCCCTATAACTTTGCCCCCCCTGGACGAATCCTCAACAAACTTTGCAAAAAAATTCAGAGTGACCCAAATACTTTTTTTTGCAAAGTTTGGTGAGGATTCATCCAGGAAGAGCGAAGTTATAAGCCACCCAAAAAGTGCTCTTCCTATGGAAACACCAACTTATATATATATAGTTAAGGTGAGTCAGAGACACCTAGGAACCCCTCAAAATTCTATTGTTAATAACTTTAGATTAGAGTAACGGATTTGGCTGAAATTGCGAAAGTGATTAAAAGTCTGTGCCTCCCCCCGTGCCCCAGACTGCAATGTTTCGTAAAGATTTGTTAAAACATAAAAAAATAATTAAGTGTCAACATTTTTCATTTTTTTATCTCCCAAAAGGGCATCCTACTTCCCATTCATTTCCCCATAGACAAAAAGGTCAATTTTTGAAAAGAGAACAGCCTAAACTGCTGGACGGATTTGGACCAAGTCTGAAACAACTTGGGCACAAAGCTTTGACTTGCGATCCATTGATGATTTGCGATTATTCCATGCCATAGTTATTTAAAAATTTGATGGACAAGGGGGTGCCCCCTTCCCCAACAATTATAGTTATATCTCCCATGGTGCATTGCAGGATCATGGTTTTCAGAAATGAAACAACCGCCATCTTGTTTTTCTCTCGATGTGAGGGATATTCGAGACTAAAGCAGAGGTTATGGGATAATGAAAAAAAGTTAAAAGCTATATGTAGGTCAAAAAACATACAAATGCCATCAGGGTAGAGGTGATGGCTAGAAAGCACTGAGTGAAATTTGGGAGTTGGAGGGGGTCCAGAGACCGAGATTGAAACACAAAGTTTTCTGTAGCCTCGGCTATAGCCGCAAATAGCCAACATCTGAAAGCAAACTGCGTCACAGAAGCAGCATGTGCTCTGGTGTGAAAGGGAGAGGACAGGGAGGTGAAGATACCGTCTGGGGAGTGGGGGATCTGTCACAGATGAGGGGGGCACTTTTTTCCAGCTGTTTTGCCAATATTCGTGGCTATAGCCCAGGTTACAAATGACTACAGATAACCGCGGATGTGTACCCGCAGTTACATTTTTAAAAAATGTTTTAGTTGAAAGATTATAACTATAATGAAATCAGGGGTGAAAAATCAATGTGCCTCAATTACCATCCAGGTCTTCCATTCATGCAGTAACCAGGACAGACTCCGCTTAGCTTCAAAGTGAGGAAGGGGCCAGCCTCCTCAGTCCATGTTGCCTGATAAATGAGCCAAACCTACAAGACAATTTAGAGGAATGGGACAGCCCTTTTCTTGATTTGAAGCTAAGCAGGGTCAGCCCCACTTTGAAGCTAAGCAGGGTTAGTCCCAGTTATTGCATGGATGGGTGACTGAATGGGCATCTGAATGATTTACTTTTTTAAAATTGTGCTAATGTCAGTCCTTGAAGGTTTTGCACTAAGAGACAATGTTTTGCCTTTTGCTGGATTACATTTTGGTATTTGTAGTCTCCCAGTCAATGATAATTAAAAAAAATAGGTATTTTTACAGCAACAGTGAGTTTCCCATTCCTGCAGTAACTGTGACCGACGCTGTTTAGCTTCAAAGTGAGGAAGGGGTCAGCCCACTAAGGTCATGTTGCCTAATATATGAGCCCCCCTTAGAACAAAACTTAGAGAAACATGGCCTAAGGGGGCTGGATCCTTCCTTGGTTTGAAACTAAGCAGGGTTGGTCCCAGTTACTGCCTGGATGGCAGACAGTCCACGGTCTGGAATGCCATGTGTTTTCTTAGTTTTAAATATCTCATAACAGAGGGCATCGCATTTTTTATAATACAGAAAAAATGTAATGTAAAAAAATCACATTTATGCTGAACACTGCTATCAGAGAACCTGGCCTTAAGGAGTTTGAGATGCAGCACTTAGCCATTATGCCACAATGATGTTATTGTTTGGATTTTCACAAGTTTAATACCTAGCCTTTTATCATTGAATTATAGGCTAAGTATGAAATGTATGCCATATGAAACCCCAATTTAACTAATATAATATAATTAAAAGAAAAGCAACGCAAGTGGGAGGTGGTGATGTTTGTTGCAGTGCAGTCCTCTGATCTTATTTAGCATGAGGGCATTTAGATGTGGCTCCAATGTCAGCCACCTATAAACATCCCTTGCATCAAAATAACAGTGCCGGAATGGCTTTTGCGCTGAAAAGGGAGTGCTGAAATGGATGCTGTGGCGGAATGCCCTTGCCAAATTGACCCACGACAAAATGATAGCGCCGAAAAGGAGTGTACCGCTTGGAGAACACTGCTTAAGCAAAGTGTTTGCCCCATGGCAAATAATTTAATCTCACTGCGAATTGCCTAAAAACATTGTGAGTTCTCAAAGTTTTAAATACCTCATTGCACACAGCATCCGCATAATTTTTTTTAAACCGTGCTACTTTGAAAGTTTTGCACCCCGGGACAATTTCTTGCCTTTTGCTGAATAGCATTCTGGTATTTGTAGTCTCACAGTCAAGATGGGGGGAATAATTCTACATTTGTACACTTTTGCCTAACATAGTTCTATAAGGATTTATATATTTGAGTGACACTATGGTATGTGTACTTTTGAAGTTAGCTTCATAAAGCAGAGTATTTTTGAAAGACAGACATGGAGGTGAGGAGCGGAAATGATGGGAGGACAAGTAAGTCATGATTATTTGCCCACGATGTGGCCAGAGAGTTTCCAATCCTGGACATTGGTGCAGGTATGTTCCCCTTATCGTGGTGGTTTTTCAGGGCACCAGTAAAGGACACATCTCGGCGGACAGCGTAACTCTTTTTCAGAGGGCGGATGCAACCCCTTGGGTTTTTTATGTTGGCAAGCTTGCTCAAGCATATGGCTACCAGGATTTTACTCAGGTTGTAATGTTCCCAGTGCAGACGCTTACTCACAAGACCAGAAGCACTTGTTTCATATTGGGATTTAGTTTTCCAGAGAATAGTTCACGACAGATTGCTGGGTTTTAAAGGTGAGCACCTTTTATACTTTGCCAGCATATTTTTTAGAACATTTCCTCTCTCAGGTTATTTTTCTGGTGTTCATTGCTTTTTTAAAAAGTCCAATGCTACTTTGTCTCGTGCACTTTCTTCAGAGGAGCATGTCTGTATTATTAATGCTAATTATTTATGGAAGAACAAAACCCTTGAAATTCAAGGAAAAAACTTTAGTTGCAGGGATGTTAACGTGAGCAATACATTGTAACAAAACATTTGAAATTCAAGAAAAAAACTTTAGTTGAAGCGACATTAAGGTGAGCACTACATTGTAACAAAACCTTTTACATTCAAGAAAAAACTTTAGTTGCCGGGACATTAAGGTGAGAACTTAATGAAACAAAACCCTGCAAATTACGCTAAAGCCACCTTAACTTCGAGCCCCTTGTTGCTCAGACTATGACCACAATGATGGCATCACATATCACATCACTGATGACATCACTAATTACATGACAACAGTAACTGGCATTAAACATGACCTTCAGCCATGGTCAGAGTGCATGGCCAACTATATTTTAACACATGAATGGGTACTAGTTGTGGCCTTCAGTTATGGACAGTGGTCACAACTTTCAC
Organism: Ambystoma mexicanum; assembly: GCF_040938575.1. Taxonomy (NCBI): domain Eukaryota; kingdom Metazoa; phylum Chordata; class Amphibia; order Caudata; family Ambystomatidae; genus Ambystoma; species Ambystoma mexicanum. Next base: position 136,365,176 of record NC_090941.1, on the reverse strand, counting down.
TCATGAGCACTGAATATTTTAAAACACTAACAAGCTACGAACCGTAGATGTTGGCCTTTACCAGTGGATGCAGCTTTTTAAAAATGTTCCCTGTATATTGTATACACTGAACAGGCACTAACCATGGACTTTAGCACAACACTGGCCAGTGGCCACAATCTTTGTCTGTGCCCACTATATATTCTTACATATAAATGGGCCACTAGCCATGGCCTTTGACCTTGATCAGTTTGTACATCTTTTCGCCATGTCCACTGTATATATTCAAGTAATAAAATGCAATAAGCATTGTCCTTCAGCTGTGACTGTGTATTATACAACAGTAACCAGCCACTATCTATGGCCTTCGGCTGTGCCCACTGTATATTATATACACTAACCAGCCACTAGCCATGGTCTTCAACACAATACTCAACAGTGGCTACGGCCTTTGGCTATGCTGACTGTGTATTCGAACATATTAAAGGGCACTATCTGTGGCCTTTAGCCATGGCCACTGATGCACTGAATATTTTAAAACAATAACAAGCTACCAACCATAGAATTTGGCCTTTACCAGTGGATGCAGCTTTCAACAGTGTTCCCTGTATATTATATACATTGAACAGACACTAACCATGGACTTTAGCACAACACTGGCCAGTGGCCACGGCCTTTGGCTGTGCTGACTGTATATTCTAACATATTAATGGGCACTAGCTGTGGCCTTTAGCCATGGCCACTGACTACAGCTTTCAACGTTGCCCACTCTATATTTTAAACATTGATGGGCTTTTAACCATGCACATTGGTATTTATTAACACTAACCAACAACCAGCTATGGCCTTTAGTGCTGGCCAGTCACCATAGCCTTTGTCATGGCCAAGTGCATGGCCTAAATTGTTATAAAGCTAATCACACTTTTCATGAACTAACTTATAAATGATGTTATGTCTAATTCTATCATTGATGTAATCAGTTATATACAATGTAATTCGTGTTGGCATCAGTAATGTGATTTGTAATGTCATCAGTGTTCTCATACAACATGTAATAAGTGATGACATCAGTGATGTGAGCTGTGATGTCATCATTGTGGTCATACTCTGCGCAACAGGGGGCGTGAAGTTAAGGTGCCTTTAGCCAGGGTTTGTTGCATTAAGTTCTCACCTTAACGTCCCTGCATATAACACTTTTTCCTTGAATTTTAAAGGTTTTGTTACAATGTACTGCTCACCTTGACGTCCCTGCATATAACGTTTTGCCGTTGAATTTCAAGGGTTTTGTTATTCCATCGATTTTTGGGCTATCAGACCACTAGCTATCGCCTTTGGCCATGGCCAGTGAGCACGGCCAATCTATATTTTAAAACACTTGCAACCCATAGCTCAGACATTCATCGATCACAAACTGATTTTGTTCTGTTTTGACAGTGGTATTGTTATGTATAAATGTTTGCAGGCTTTAAGAACTCACAATATTTTTAGGCAATACGCAGTGAGATTACATTATTGCCTGTACCACACACTGGTTAAGCAGCGTTTGCCAAGCCCCTAGTTTTATGGCCGGTCTCTTGGTGACTGTTGTGATACATTGCACAACCCCAACTAACCACATTTAAACAGTATGCAAACGGGGAAAGGTATGAACAGCTGCAAGACTAACATATGCCCTTCGACCATTGCAGATATATTTCACATGACATAAGTATAGCAGTATGACTTACATGTTTTTGCCAACACTGCTCAGCACAGCTGCTCCCAGTTGCCTTTAGGTCCCCCTATCACATGCACAGAAAGGCAACAGGATATGGGTCCAAAAGGCAGAAACAGAATAAGCCACACAATAAGCCACAGAAGGTCTGTGGGGGTTCAGAATGTTCGATGTGGAGCCATATCAGGGTTGTGTGCTGTGGATGTGCCGTGCCTTGTGTAAAATTACATTGAAAATACACTGGTAAATGCAAAGATGGTATGATGGTGGCACAGGCAAAGGGAGGCATTACAAAAAGAGGCACACTGATATACATATTGTGGAGCCGTCATCTCCTGTCTCCTCTACAGCACCATCAGTGGCACGCAGACCTAATTCCAATTACTTACCTCCCATGCCTCTCCTTGTCGCATTTCTCTCTCTAGATATGGGAGGGACATGAGTTTTGTCATAGTAATCACAACAAGGCACAGGATCTCAGCAGCAGGAAAGAGAACACCTTTGTGTTATCTCTTTCTTTCTCTTCACTGGCCAGCAGTGTTGTCAGCTTCTTTTGCTGCTCTGGGTTCCAAGCATGCATGCAGTTGAATGTGGAGGTGTAGGTGGGGGGTCCAGAAGCCACACCACCTCTTGATGATGAGGACAACAAAATGGCAGAGGTGAACTTGATGGACATGAAAATCCACCTGATGTGGCGTTCGGCCAGTTGATGAATTTCATGCCAGGTCATGTCATAGGGTTTTCTTCAACTTCATGCATACATTTGTATATTGCAGATTAATGTGTTTGGTTGTGTTAGAAGTAATACAAAATGTACCTGTGTATATCCACTTTTTGATATTATATTAAAAGTATCTCATCATTATTGAGCAATTCAAAATATGTATTTTTTTGATATTTGTGGAATCTTTGCATGTGCCCTTCACATGGACTTCGATTTAGATTGGTTGTTGTGTTACTGAGCTTATTGTAATGACATTTATCAATGGAATATATTTTGTTTTCCGAGGATTCTTTTTAGGGAAGAAAGGCACCAATGCAATACTTCCCATAAGGCAAACATCCCATTGCACAACCTGGGAAAAGAAGCAGGTTTTTGAATCATAATATTTTGTTTTATTTAAAATAATTAATCAGGGAAATAAAGTGGTACCCTAACTTTTGATGCTGGGGAAGTCACCCATACTATATGAAATAAAAACATGCAAGCTTGTCTAAAGAATGGAAAAGACAACCTGCCTCCTATTGTCTTACTTATCTTTTCATTCCATTTAACAAAAACATCCATATCTAGAGAAGCAAATAAGAATGACTGTCTTAGATAAAAAGACAATATACTCATCTATGTAGACACACAAATGAACGTTGGTTGTTTAATTCAAAAATATAATCTTCAAATAAAAGTTGAATAAAAACAATTCACTAAGGCTTCTCTGAAATCATTGACATATATTGGCAAAAGATACACATATATGGCACACTTATTATTGGGCTAACTCTAACATAAGGTTCAAATCTCAGATGTTGGACACTATCTGTGACAAACTATTGGTTCCTATCTTGGGTAAAATTATACTCTTGGATATCTTTGAGGTGTTGTAGCGGTTCCCAACAACTTCAAAGGATTGGGTTCAGGAATTCTGTTTCAAATGGTGTGGAATGTGGAGACAGCAGTGCCTAACTCACTCACTATACTTAAGGAACCAGGTTCACCCTCACAACACCCCAGCGTTATGTGTTCATTGAGAAATAGATTTCAATAACTTTATTCACTATGGAAGACACCGATCACAAGGGCCTGAGGTCCACATTTTAATTTCGGATGTCTATGGCCCTCAGAGTTCCTCAAATTGCTGGAGAATAGCCTTATTATGGTGAAGCTACCTAGGTTTCCATTTTAATTAGCAATCACAATGCACACACACCTTGTACTATTTTCCCCCTTTCAGTGTCATAGCTTGTAAACAAGAATCCCTCAAAATAGGTTTAATTGCTACCTCAGCTTTCATTAATTCATAGGACATTTCTCTAAATACTCTGGGATGATTGTACCCATGTCTGGTTTGACTTTCAAAGACCCAGGACAGGTAGAGATATCAACTGGCTTCAGGCAGCCCTGCAAGATAGGCTCTTCCTTTCAGGCTGTCCACCTCCTCCTATGATACATTTTAGGTGATCTGGTTCTGTGTTGGTAAAGCCCAATAAGCCTGAAACATGTTTGGAGATGCTTGTGGTCTCAATCAGAACAGATGTGACCAAGCAGTTTGAGCTGGACTGCCCCCTTTGGAGTGGGTTCATGTATGATTTGCATATGGTCTTTCTGATATTAGCTTGGTTGAATTTACTAGTGACCAAGATCTAACAGAAGCACGTTTATATGTACAATCAAGAGTGGGTTTAAACACGCTCTGGCTGGCTCGGACTGCCTTTTATAATTTGGGCTTTCTACTATCACAAGATGTGCTCCATAATGATCTGAAACAATCCAATAATCAACATCCTAAAAGTCGAATGTATGGTGACAACATAGCCTCCACGAGATAGGGGGCAGGAGCTGCATATAATGTATGGACCCGTGACAGTGACAATTTGAGATCGTAACCATCCCAGAAGATGGAATCTGTTAGTCTACTCTCTTGGAACACTAGAGGTCATAGACACTTTATTAATAATGGAAACAACAACCTCTTCCAGTTTGATATACTAGTGTTTCAGGAGACATGGCTTCGCGATACACCAACATGGGATCAATATAATATCTTTGTGGTACCAGCCATAGAGCCGGTGAAGGGACAACCTATGGTCGGGCTCCTCATGGCCTTCCGAAAGAATAAGAACATTGAAATTATTTGGCACAGATCACCGTCACCCTGCTTTCAGTATGTAAAGCTTCATGTTGGAGAAAGCCTTTATGCCATGATAAACATCTATTGGGGGAAAAAACATATATCCTCAAAGGTTTTCTTTGAAACTTAGATCATGATCCTTGATCAATTATTATTAGATGTTACCATTACCAACACGTTTATAATGGGGGATCTGAATCTTCACCTCTTAGCTCCTAATCTCTCGAGTCCCATGTCTGATGAACGTCGCTGGTTAACTCTAATGGCTGATCGCAATTTTGTAATGGTTAATGGATCTATACCTGGGGATGTACCTCCTAAACCTACATGGCACAATGTTAATAACCATGTAACGTTGGATTACATCTTTGTTAATACTCTTTTTTTGAATAATATAACTATGTTCTCCATTAAACCAACTATTCTGAGTGATCATAGTTTACTACATCTAAAATATGATTGGGCTGAAATGAAGAAACTCCCTCAGAATATGAATGTGACTAATCTATACATTAATAATGCTGGTAATCGATTAAAATGGACTCACAGAAAATTATGTCAGCTCAGAGATACCTTGTGGGAACAGTATACTGGTAATAATGAATGTCTTAGTGGTTGTTATGTACATGCCATACAGCGCTTTTCAATACAGAGGGCGTGTCCTAAAGGCTCCACCCAGGTTCATCGTCATGCCTTCGATTTAGAAGTAAAATATAGGAAGGATGAATTGAGAAGGCTTGTTAGGAGGCTATCAAATGGGTACACTCTTGTCCCGGGCTCTAAACAAGATCAGACCAAACGATTACAAAAGGAGTATAAAAATTGGCTTAGACATCGCCGTGCCTCCCAATACCAACTTGATGGGGAGGCGATGTTGAAACAAATAATCCTCAAATCATCGGCAGGAATATGGGCTCTGTTAAATAACACCGCGGTTAAAAACCAACATTCATTACAGGTGAATTCCATCCCCCAAGAATCTTGGAATGATTTTTATGGCAATATATACACCTCGCCTTTCCTAGATCTTGATATAACCTGGGATAACATTACAGCTAATCATACAGTTAATTTTGGCCGCGAGGATATACTGTTTTTTATATCTAAATTGAGTGTATCCAGAGCTGCCGGACCAGATGGGCTACATAATGCCATGATAAAGCAAAATAAAGATTTGTGGTCAGACATTCTATTTCATATGTTTCAACACATTATGTTAACAGGTTTAGTGCCCGCGAATTGGAAAACATCAATTATTCTCCCCATATTCAAGAAAGGAGACAGGACAAATCCAGCATCATATAGACCCATTGCTTTGCTTGACTGTCCGGGAAAAATGTTTGCCCGCTTGATCCTAGGTGAGTTTAACCATTGGTTAAATCAACTCAATTACAGAGATCCTTTTCAAACTGGGTTTGTTCCAGGGTTAGGCACTGCCATCAATTTGTCACTTTAAAGGCTATTATTCACCTGAACAACCAACGCAACCAGCCAATTTATATGGCTTTTGTTGATTTTAGGGCAGCTTTTGATTTGGTCCCAAGGGAATTGTTATTTAAAAAATGGATGGATTTAAAGTGCCCCTGGCATATCCTAAAATGGATAATTCAATTACATTCAAACACCTCAATTTCTATTCGCCTGAACAACGAGGGCCTCTTGTCCGAACCCATACAGACCACTCGGGGTCTGAAACAAGGATGCCTGTTAGCGTCCGCCTTGTTTAATTACTTTCTTTTGGATTTTGGCACTAGTATTGAGGGGCTGATTGTTGATTCTCCGAAATTAAAAGGTGTAGCAATTAAGTGGCTCTTGTACACCGATGACATGGTGTTACTGTCCAAAACGCCCATTGGCCTATGTAATCTGCTAAATGCATTAGATATATATGCTAAACGTAATTGTATTAGCATTAATACTAAAAAAACTCAAGTAATGCAATTTGGAGTTAATAGAGGTCAGAAAACATGTCGTTGGCAACTTCAAGGCACTGATTTGCTGCTTGTAAGATCATACATATATTTGGGGGTCTGTGTGGCTAGCAAATTGTCCGATAAAATGCAGGAACATCGTCTGCAACTAAAACATTCGAGTGCATTATCTCAACTACGAATAATCCGGGCAAAATATTGCAAATTTTCTATTGACCCTATGGTTATATTTTACAAGCAAAACTATGTGCCTACCATTTTGTATGGTTCTGAAGCCGAGATATGCCAAACATACACATATTGGTTTAAATATGAAAGCAAGTTTTGGAAAAGATCGCTCATGCTTCCAAATTCTGAATCTATTTCTATCATTAGATACGAACTGGGGCTTATATCCCTTTACGCTGTTTATAAATGGAAGGTTTGTTTATTATATCGAAAATGTATCATGAAAGATAGCACTAATGGGCTACTTGACATCATATCTAGCTACTTATTGTTATCAGATGAAATCTTTCCAATGAAATGGCGTACTTCTGCTAGAAAATTCTTGAAAGGAGCTGATGTCTCTGAAATCTTGCTTATCGAAAATCCCAATAAAGCCAAAACTAAGTTGTGGGAATCCGACTGCATCAAAACCCGTGATGCATGCATGAAAATAATTAAATTTGGGTCGAATCCTTTTGCCTTAAAAGCACAAGGCCATATAGAAACTTATTTAAGACAATCTCCAAATCCGAGATATTGTGCAGATTTCATGCGCTTTAGATTGAACATTTGGCCTACAAGAGAGATTCTGTTTAGATGGAAGAGGACATCTGCTCAAACTTGTCGATTCTGTCATAAACAGATAGAAACGATGAAACACTTACAGGCCGATTCATGGAATAATTAGCGCGGCGCAAGTGGGCAAAAACGTGCGAATCGCAGTGGAATAGCGAAAATCGCAGTGCGAAAATCGCACGAAAAGCAGCGCACGTCGGTTCATGGAAGTACGTGCGCGAGAAAACCAGCGGATGTGCGATAAAAAGTGCGCCGCGCACGTTGGCGCACAGGCCATCTAACAGCGTGCGCCAGGTCACAGCGAAAATCGCACAGGCCACAGCGAAATTCGCACATAGCGCGGCGCACGCAACAAAAGTAGGCGGAACACGGGCGTAACACTCGGAATGGGGAACAACTTGCAAAAACGTGGGCGTCACGGGGGAAGTACAGGGCACAAGTGCGCGGAATGCCCACACGCTCGCCTACAACACGTATTCATGGAATAGAATAGGGCAAAAAAGCGCACGCTCAAACCAGCGCACAGGCACAAACACGACCGCCACAAGAAAGCAGGCGGTAGCGTCTCTGCGGCTGTAAGAAATGTGCGCCAAAAGGTGCGCCAACAAATAGCACCCATATACTGCCATGATGAATGTCCTATACTGTGGCCCTCCAGGACAAATGACGTGCAAAGGGGTACCCACAAACACGGACACGCTGACAAAAAATACGTGTGCGTGTATACCGGGGTGCGCGGGAAGTCTCACACGTGATTTGGCCGGGTACGTGGATTTCAGGGGTGCGCGGGAAGTTCCACACGCGATTCCATCAGGGTAGGTGTATTTCAGGGGTGCGCGGGAAGTTCCACACGCGATTCCATCAGGGTACGTGTATTTCAGGGGTGCGCGGGAAGTCCCACACGCGATTACAGCAGGGTACGTGTATTTCAGGGGTGCGCGGGAAGTTCCATACGCGAATAGGCTGGGCGCGTGTATTTCAGGGGTGCGCGGGAAGTTCCACACGCGAATAGCCTGGGCGCGTGTATTTCACGGGTGCGCGGGAAGTTCCACACGCGATTCCATCAGGGTAGGTGTATTTCAGGGGTGCGCGGGAAGTTCCACACGCGATTCCATCAGGGTACGTGTATTTCAGGGGTGCGCGGGAAGTCCCACACGCGATTACAGCAGGGTACGTGTATTTCAGGGGTGCGCGGGAAGTTCCACACGCGAATAGCCTGGGCGCGTGTATTTCAGGGGTGCGCGGGAAGTTCCACACGCGAATAGCCTGGGCGCGTGTATTTCAGGGGTGCGCGGGAAGTTCCACACGCGAATAGCCTGGGCGCGTGTATTTCAGGGGTGCGCGGGAAGTCCCACACGCGATTACAGCAGGGTACGTGTATTTCAGGGGTGCGCGGGAAGTTCCACACGCGAATAGCCTGGGCGCGTGTATTTCAGGGGTGCGCAGGAAGTTCCACACGCGAATAGCCTGGGCGCGTGTATTTCAGGGGTGCGCGGGAAGTTCCACACGCGAATAGCCTGGGCGCGTGTATTTCAGGGGTGCGCGGGAAGTTTAACACGCGATTTCAGCAGGGTACGTGTATTTCAGGGGTGCGCGGGAATTTCCACACGCGAATAGCCTGGGCGCGTGTATTTCAGGGGTGCGCGGGAATTATCACACGCGATTTGGCTTGGTACGTGTATTACAGGGGTGCGTGGGAAGTTACACACGCGATTAGGCTGGGTGGGTCCTCACAGGTGTTCCCTGTACACCCTCGACGGCCCCTGCAGGCAGCCCACAAAACAGGGGACTACCCTGCACACCTGCTCATGTCTCCCACCACCCCCACCCCCCACCATCCAGGGGCACCCTCCACCAGGCCCCCACTCATGTCTCCCACCACCCCCACCCCCCCAGTCACCAGGGGCACCCTCCACCAGGCCCCCACTCATGTCTCCCACCACCCCCACCCCCCATCATCCAGGGGCAGCCTCCACCAGGCCCCCACTCATGTCTCCCACCACCCCCACCCCCCTGCCACCATGGGCACCCTCCACCAGGCCCCCACTCATGTCTCCCACCACCCCCACCCCCCCAGTCACCAGGGGCAGCCTCCACCAGGCCCCCACTCATGTCTCCCACCACCCCCACCCCCCTGCCACCATGGGCACCCTCCACCAGGCCCCCACTCATGTCTCCCACCACCCCCACCCCCCCAGTCACCAGGGGCAGCCTCCACCAGGCCCCCACTCATGTCTCCCACCACCCCCACCCCCTGCCACCATGGGCACCCTCCACCAGGCCCCCACTCATGTCTCCCACCACCCCCACCCCCCAGCAGTGCAGGGGCAGCCCCCACCAGGCCCCCACTCATGTCCCCTATCACCCCCACCCCCCCGCCACCAGGGGCACCCTCCACCAGGCCCCCACTCATGTCTCCCACCACCCCCACCCCCCACCATCCAGGAGCAGCCTCCACCAGGCCCCCACTCATGTCTCCCACCACCCCCACCCCCCAGCAGTGCAGGGGCAGCCCCCACCAGGCCCCCACTCATGTCCCCTATCACCCCCACCCCCCCGCCACCAGGGGCACCCTCCACCAGGCCCCCACTCATGTCTCCCACCACCCCCACCCCCCAGCAGTGCAGGGGCAGCCTCCACCAGGCCCCCACTCATGTCCCCTATCACCCCCACCCCCCCGCCACCAGGGGCACCCTCCACCAGGCCCCCACTCATGTCTCCCACCACCCCCACCCCCCCAGTCACCAGGGCAGCCTCCACCAGGCCCCCACTCATGTCTCCCACCACCCCCACCCCCCCAGTCACCAGGGGCAGCCTCCACCAGGCCCCCACTCATGTCTCCCACCACCACCCCCCCCAGCAGTGCAGGGGCAGCCCCCACCAGGCCCCCACTCATGTCTCCCACCACCCCCACCCCCCAGTCACCAGGGGCACCCTCCACCAGGCCCCCACTCATGTCTCCCACCACCCCCACCCCCCACCATCCAGGGGCACCCTCCACCAGGCCCCCACTCATGTCTCCCACCACCCCCACCCCCCCAGTCACCAGGGGCAGCCTCCACCAGGCCCCCACTCATGTCTCCCACCACCCCCACCCCCCCAGTCACCAGGGGCACCCTCCACCAGGCCCCCACTCATGTCTCTCACCACCCCCACCCCCCACCATCCACGGGCAGCCTCCACCAGGCCCCCACTCATGTCTCCCACCACCCCCACCCCCCTGCCACCATGGGCACCCTCCACCAGGCCCCCACTCATGTCTCCCACCACCCCCACCCCCCAGCAGTGCAGGGGCAGCCTCCACCAGGCCCCCACTCATGTCTCCCACCACCCCCACCCCCCAGCAGTGCAGGGGCAGCCCCCACCAGGCCCCCACTCATGTCCCCTATCACCCCCACCCCCCCACCACCAGGGGCACCCTCCACCAGGCCCCCACCCATGTCTCCCACCACCCCCACCCCCCAGCAGTGCAGGGGCATCCTCCACCAGGCACCCATACATGTCCCCCTGCCCCCAGGTCCTGACGATACTCAATCATGGCAGTAATGGGCAGCATACCCAGCACAAACACCCAGGCAAGGATTGCATCCACCCACATAGTGAATGCAATTACATGATACAACCCCAATGGCAAGTATGTAAATGAACACATGTACGTCACACACACATACACAACGGGTGCAAGTGAATGTCAAAACCCATATCATGACATGTATGAAACCAATGAGAAAATACCACAAGTGAAAGTTAAAAAAACATGTATTAAAGATGAAAAATAAGTAAACAAATCAAACATACAACAATGGGGATAGCAAAATAAATGGTCCATGTCCGAGAACAAATGTAAAAATAAAAAAAACAAAGTAATCCAAAAACAAATGTTGTCCAAAGCAATGTCATGTGGAAGGAAAATAATGAAAAACCATTTCCTCATGGTGAACACAATAATCAATAAAAAAAATGTTTCTTCAAAAAGCAAACTATATACACGAATATTCCAGGGTCCATGAGCCCAACACCATAAATGAAACCTACTACTACCTAATGAAAAAAATATCTACAAAAAAGTGGCCATTGTCCGAGCGGTCCAAAAAAATAAAAATGAATAAAGGAAACATAACACTAACTAACTAAATAACCATATACAAAGGCAGCGGGCAAGTCCTGCGGCTCACTCGGTGATGTTGCTGACCAGGGCATCATCGAACTCCATGTCGATGTCCTGGAGGCGGGACTCTGTCCTGGCCCCGAGGTCTCGCAGGGATAACCCCATGTCCAGCTCAAACTCCCTGCGAGCTTCCTCGAGGCACTCAGCCCGCCTCAACGCCCGACGCATGGAGAACTCCGCCCTGACCATGGTGAGCCACTCCTCTTCCGCCCGCTGCCGCTCCGCACCTATCCGCTGGACCAACTGCTCCCACACGGAAGACACCACCATCCCAGGGTTGCCCTGCCCTCCGGCCGATGCCTGCCCCTCTGATCTTGATGGCCCCGAGCCCTGATGCCTCCCACGTCGAGCCTGCTGCTGCCTCCGACGCCACTGCCTCTGCCAGCACGACGGCATCCAGGCTGATGGAAACCACCGACGCGGTCGTGCACGTGCCCTGCCCGATGATGCTGTCACATCTTCCATCTGCTGGGGTCCAGTTGCTGTGTTGTCCACCCCTGCTGGACCTCCGACTCCCAACTGTGGCAGGGATGGGATCCCCACCGAGCTGGCTGCATTGGTCAGGGCAGGTCCACAGGGGGCCCTGGTGGCATCTGGGCCGGAGGACGGCAAGGAGAACGACTGGTGTATAGCCTGCACAGAGGAGGAGAGGGCCGCCAGATTGGCCAACACATGCAGCAAACCCCCGAACATGGCCGATCCCAATTGGGCCACGTCGGCACGGTGCACTTCGTGATGACGTGCGTGCTCCTCCCGGGAAGCATGCACGGCATCACGAATCACAGCCGTGCGCATCGCGACCCCAATCAGGACCTTCTCCACACGGCCAGGGGTTCCCACGTCCGCAGGTGGAGGGGAGTCAGGTGACATGGACATCCCCTCTACCTGCAGACGGGCCTGGGACGGGGCATCCCTGCTGGTGCATGGTGGTGCACTCACAGGGTCAGGGACAGCGACATGCACAGGCCCCTCCACGGTGACCTGTGCTGCCTCCTGCCCCTGGCCCTGGACTGCACCACTTGCACCAGCAGGGATGCCCCCACCAGGCCCCATGTGTGCCCCAGTGGCGGCCTCCTCCTCCTCTGTGCAAACCACCAACCTGGATGGCTCCTCACCGTCTCCCACCGTAGCAGGCCCCTGTGGGGGCTCACCCACCCCTTCCGCTGCAGCCGTGGGGGCATCCCCGCCGCCTTGCTCCACAGCGCCGTCTCCGCCCTCTTCTTCACTAGCCGCTGCGTAGAGGGAGACAAAGAACACAAGCATCAGGGTACTGTACAATGGTCCCCTAGACAGGAAGCAATAGCAGATGAGCACCACTGTCAAAGTACACTTCCATCATGTCCCTCCACAACACATGGGTCAGTCCAGGCAAAACACACACAGTAACAGGCATGGTGCATGCCATGGACATTTCCATGCATGTCCAATGGAATCTTGAAACATTCAATGATATGTAACTCACATGCATCATGGCTCATGCCTATCACATGCACACACTTCACCTCAGTCACATCCATCTGGCCCCAAACACAGCGGATACAAGGGTAATTTGGCTGCTTCACTGAATCTGTGCATTGTCACACACATGTGTCATGCATCCATGGCATGCACAAGTCACAGACACGCAGGTCAGGCACACAGACATGGCTACCATATATGTACCTGGCATCAGCACCCATCCCTCACCCCCACCCATGTCCAGGTACAGAGACTGGCATGCTCTCATGTTCAAAATCTGCATAGGGCTCCCCATGCGGCATTTGAACACATGCAACAACCATGTGGGTCACACATCACTGGTCGCACATGCATTACTATGATGTCCCTGCACACATACATGCATACATGGCCTATGGCACACATACAGGCAAGTATCATAGAACCAGCACACCGCAACATGCCCTGTCTCACACAGTAATGCTTGGACACTTACCGCTCAACTCCAGACGGGCCTCCCTCTCAAGGATCTGGGCGTGGAGCGCTGGGCGTACGCGTTCCAGGACCCTCATCTGGATGGAACTCATGCGGCCCTGGCCCCCCTCCACGAGGCGCCGGGCCTTTACAAGGGTCCTGGACCTCAAGTCCTCCCAGCGCTTCTTGATCTTCAGGACGTTGCGGGTTGCCACCCCCTCCGCGTTGATGGCAACCACACAGTCGGCCCAGATCCTCTCCCGTCCTTCCTTGCTGGCGCGGAACGATCCAAAGAGGGCATCATACTGCCCCAGGACATGCTCCACCAGGACACCAACTTCGGTGGCAGTGAAGCTGGTGCCCCTCTGCCCCTCTGGCCTGGGGTTGCCACTGGTGCCAGATGTGGAAGTGCCCGACATGGCAACCCCAGAGGCAGGTGTGGGTGGGCAACTGGGTCCTGGGGCTGGGCTGTGGAGCGATGTAATCCCAGTCGGGAGTCTTCAGTTCCAGCAGGGGTGGACACAGCAACTGGACCCCTGCAGATGGCTGATGTGCAGGCACCAAATGGCAGGGCACGGTGGCAGCAGGCAGGCAGGGAGGCAGCAGCAGATGGCACGTGGGAGGCTGCTCGGGGCACTGGGGGGCAGTAACTCGGCCTTCTGGGCAGGAGCGTGGTCTTCCGTGTGTTTTCGCGTGGCCAGCTTGATACGGAGTGATTTGGCACGTGAAAATCCTGCACGTCAGCGTGAAATCCGAGGAAAGGCCCTTAGCGCGTAAGCGCGTCAGCACGCATACGCGATTCTATTGGACCAGAGTCCCTCAGCGCGTAAGCGCGTCTGTGACGTGACCCGCACGGGTGTTCCCCACTCAGCACGTGATGACGGAGCACACGTGGAAATACTGCACGTCAGCGTGTAATTGGACAAAAGTGCGCGTACACGCGATTGGCCTATGTACGTGTATTTCATGGTTGCGCGGGCACTTACACACGCAAGTACGTCAGCGCACCTGTATCCCGTGGTGCGTGGGAATTTCCACACGCTATTGGACTGGGAACTGGATTCCAGGGGTGCGCGGGTCACACGCTCGCCTAGAACACACGCAAAGCATAAATTTGCGCACTTTAACAATAACAAGCTCAGACGCCAGGATGAACATACCGTTCCTAGCAGCAGTGACAGTGGGCTACCAAAGGAGGAGGAGGAGGATAGTCAGGGCCAGAATATTCACACCCAGAACCAGCCTTTTCGGGATGCCTGATGACCAGGTGTATGGGAGGTACAGGTTTCCACCACACATAATACTGGACCTGGTGAGTGAGTGGGAGGATGACCTCACATCACCCACCCTGTGCTCCCAAGCACTCAGCCCCCTGGAGAAGGTCCTCAATGTACTGCACTTCTTAGCCACTGGATCATTTCAGCGGACAAGTGCCATAGTGGGTGGGGTGTCACAGGCCACCCAGTCACGCTGCCTACACCAGGTCTTGAACATCATCACTGCACGCCCATCAGTCCGCAGGCACATATACCTGCCCAGAACACCTGCAGAAAGGCATGCTGCCGCCCTGGATTTTTACGGTGTGGCACGATTCCCCAAAGTGCTAGGTGCCATCGACTGCACCCATGTGGCTCTACGTCCCCCCAGGGCATCTGAGCACATCTATAGGAACCGCAAGCACTGGCATTCCATCAACGTGCAGGTAGCATGTAATGCCAAGGGAATCATCACCTCAGTATATGCCAACTATCCCGGGTCCACCCACGACAGCTTCATTTACCGAATGTCCACCCTAAGCCGGGACCTAGAAGCTGGGCGGCATGGCGATACATGGCTGCTTGGTGAGTATGTATGCCACTGCACATGCATGCATGTTGGATACTGAGCAAGGTCACAACCCCACCAATGATACCAATCACCACCTCCACAGGGGACAGTGCCTACCCTCTCAGCCCCCACATGATGACGCCAATTCGGAACCCCACCACGCCACCCGAGGTAAGATATAACACAGCCCACATTACGACCCGGGGCATAGTGGAGCGCACATTCGGAGTGCTAAAGTCACGCTTTCGCTCCCTTGACCGTTCTGGCGGCCAGCTGTTATACGCTCCCCCAGTAGTGTGCAGGATCATTGTGGCAGCATGTGTCCTGCACAACGTTGCAACACGCCGGGGCCTGGCCGTGGACATGGTGGTGGCCCCACATCCCCAACCACATGCACAGCCGCTGCGCATGGGAGGGGAAAGGGCACGGGGGGAGGCAGCCCGTACACAGCTAGTGGCTAATTACTTCACATAGAAATCACACCCCTCTGGAGTGCACACTGCCCTGGCACATTCCATCTGACAATCAATGATGACTCAACCTGACACTGATCCTGAATGTCTGGAGAATGAACCGTGAATACCATATCAGCCTGAGATTGTTCACCTGGAAGTGTCACAATGTGTGCATCCCTACCCACACAGACACCACCAATGCAGTTTTGTGGAGTTACACATTCAAGCAGCTAAAAAGAATACCCACTTGCAAAATGCAACAAGAGGACAGTGCCATGTCAGCCAACCCAACCCCAGCACCGCCACACGACACACCGTGCCATGTCATGCTATTTGCAGGTAAACAAAGTAATCCCCACAACATGACACTAGTGTCACTATGTACAGTGTCCCTATTAGAAACCTGCAACACCTGAAATGCTCACAGCAATGCCGGACCAACAACATACTTGAGCACGTACTACCATTAACATGACATCAAAAATGTTACATATTAGTAGTCTCACCACCTGGAAATGCCTGCACTCCCACCACTACCAACTGTGCAGTGTTGGCGCCATGTAGAGTTGTAGGTGCACTGCTGCCAACATGGACCCCATCTCCAGACTAGAGGTCCTTGTGTAGACATGAGGAAGGGACCTGCAAATTGGGAGGTAGACACAGAAGATGAGTTACACATCAATGCAACATGCAGTGTACAACACAACAGCAATATGCACTAGGAATGTATACACAGTATTGACTACAGACTGCCCACACAGCTCATGGGAGTCCAACGTCACTGTGTAATTCACTGTCACTTGGGCACACCCTTTGCAAGCCCATGGAAACGGGAAGCAGGAGGGGTGTGTGTGACTCAAACCCAAGCATCTGAACCAAATACATTACAAGCCTGCATGTGCCCAGCCACAATGCAGCGTATGCCCACAGGAACCACGGAAGCCAACAAATCGTCCCAAAAAAATAGGGAATAAAATAAATAAAAATAAAAATAAAAATAAGAAACAATCAAAAATGGCCATTGATGGGCCCGGGGGGGTTAGAGAGGCCACCCAGGAGGTCCGAGGACAGGATGCACACCAGAACCCACCTGCGTGGATCCTGGGAAAATAAAACACCTCCATGGGCTCATGGCCCACACGGCTACCCTATTGTGGGAGTATCACTGCTGTCGCTATTATCACCCTGTGCAGCTGCATCCGGAGGTGGTTGCACTATGGGAGGCAGCCCACGCAAGGCCCTAGTCTGCTCCTCCATGGCTGCAAGCATGCGGGTGTGGTAGGTCTGGTTCTGGAGGATGAGTGTGCGGAGGTCCCCATGCAACAACTCACGGGATGCCCGGACCTCCACCCTCGTTGCCTGCATCTCAGCTGAGAGCGTACGGGTGAGACGCTCCATCTGCTGTTCTGTCCTTTGGTGTGTTGAAGCCTCAAGCTCAACAAGAGTCGTCCTGAGGTGAAGGAGCTCCTGCCTTAGGGCTTCCCTGTGGCCCTGGGACTCAATGGAGATGGCCTCCTGCAGAGTCGCCAGTGCCGCCCGCCTGTCCCTGTTGGACCCCAACATGTCCTCCCTGTGTGACTGGCAGATGGAGTCGGTTGCCTGCTCTAGTCGCTCCATCAGCCTTTCTGGGGGGACAATGGAAGTGGCCACCCTATCCATGGCCTGAGCCATCATCTCGGATGATGCAGCCTGTTGGGTTGCCATACCGTAAATGGATTGCTCCCATGCGGTATTGCCAGGTGGCATACGGCCACCACGTCGGCGGGCACCACACCTGTCTGGGGCAAGGCGAACTGCGCCTTGCTGTGCCGGCACTGCCTGAGGCTGCAGGACTGCATTCCCCCTCTGATCTGCTGGCCCAGGAACAGGATCAGATGTCGCGGAGTGTGACCCTGCATCCGTAACCACCAAAGGCATAGCTGCCAACACTGACATCCCCATGGAGGGTTCTGACCCTGGTGCAGGTGGGTGAGACAGAACAGAATCCCTCCCTGGAACACTCACCTGCGACGGCACGTAGGTCTCATCCGAATCAACACCTGAGTACAGCTCGGGGGAGGTGCAGCCAGAGACACCCCTTGAGAGCACGACCTGCAGCACTTGTGGGTTCTCCCCCACCACCACACCACGTCCCTCACTGGTGGTTGGTCGGCCCTCGGACCCCTCCTGGGTCTGCACCATCTCCACAACCCCAGCAGTATCAGGTGCGTCTTCCCCTGCAAAGACATGAAAACAAAGACATGGAAACAGGCATTAGCACCATGGCACACAATGAGGGCTGAGAAGCAAGAGAACCAGTACTTGATTGACACATGTCCCACATGACTAAAACCCTCCCATGCATGCACCCTCACTGCGTATGAAGTGCAGGCAAATGGCACACACTGATGACACCAAGATGGAAGATGAACACATTTTCTGCATGCTGCCTGGCAGTGGCATCACACATTGGCCTGTGATTGCCAGGTGAAACACACATGCCATCACACAGATGGCATGTACCATTGCTATTGAGTGAAGATGGAGAGGAGGGCAGCACCTATTCATTCAGTCCAGTTCCCGCATGTAATTGCTTTTCTAATTCTAACAGGTCAGATTTTTCACCTGGAGCTGCCAGTCTGAAATGGTCCAATTGCACAGGGACATGTGTGTACAAATGATATCCAGGTAACAAAGTCACTCCACTTTACCATAGCCATGTCAGACATGTGACTAGTGGACAGCGACATGGCTAGTAAAAGTGGGGGAATGCAAACAATCTGACTGAATGAACAGTGAAAAATAAGCAACTATGTTGTGGCAAGGTGACACTTCAAGGGCAACTGGCGTGCAGTTGGGCTAGATGTCTACTGTTGGCAGAAGGGATACTGCTATGGCCAAATGCAGCTGCGCAGGAAGTATTGCATGAAGCACATGGCTGACCCATACGACTCAGGCGCACACACTCTCACCTGGCACACAAACAGAAGCCCTCACACACACACCATGCACATGGATGACACACACATGCATGTGCACTCACCGGACAATGCCTCGTAATCAGCCAGATCTCCCACGCCTTGGATCTGTTCCTCCGTGACGTAGGTCCCAGCGACTGACTCATGTGGAGTGAGTTCCATGTCTACTACTGGAGACCCACCTCCAGTCACTAGAGTTGCGGCATGACTTGAGGCCAGCTTACTCTTTGCCCTGCGCTTTAGGTCATTCCAGCACTTATAGCAATCATTGGCTATGCGCCTCACGATTCCAAGGGCACTTACGATGTCCGCAACGGTCTGCCAGTGTGCCTGGCGTTGTGCAGGTGTGGTCTTGGATCCTGCAACAATGACCATCTCGTTGTCATGTCCGGACACATACTCGACAAGTGCATTCAGTTCGTCATCCGTGAAGCTGGGCTTCCTGGACGGGCCGGACTGTGTAGCCGTGTCTGGGGCATCAGCCTGTGCCGGACGAGCACTCTTCCTCTTCCGCTTGGAAGGTGGTGGTGATCCTGAGTGTCCTGCGCCGCTCTGGACACTAGGGGCAGGAGCCCTGGTGGACTCTGTATCAGGAGTGTGGGATTGCACACTCAGCATGGGAGTTGGTGCAGGCATTGGCTCTAGTGTGATGGTGTCAGGGGGAATGTCAGCAGCATGGACTAGGACCGACACTGTCCTGGCTGGGTGTGTGAGGGCTGGGGTGGATGGAGCCGCAGCTGCCCCTGCAGCCTCTCCGCCCTGCCTCCTTGGTGCAGCAGATGACCTTGCTGCCCCAGATCCACGTGGCATGATGGCATCAACGTGCACCAGTGCACGTGTCGTAGCCCTGCTGACCTGGAAGTCAGCCATGGAGTCAGCCAGGTCTGGTGCCACAATGGGCTGGTCCAACAAGGGCTGAGCATGGATGGTGTCAGCCACATCAGCTTCAATGGGAGGGGGGAGGGGGGGGATTATGGGTGCCCGTGACTGGTCCTCCACACATGGGGGGACAGGCTCACCCTGCAAGTTACGACCACGTCCCCTACCGGATCCACCACGGCCACCACTTGTGGCTCTTCCACCTTTGCCACCCTTACGGAATCCTCGCCTCCCAGCCATGGCACTGATGTTAATGTGCGTATGGGAGTGGATGTAGACTATTGTCCTGGGCAATTGGGGGTCAAAGGGGTTGGGTACCAGATGGTAATTGTACCCTAGTGCTCTAGCAAGGCTGAATGTAACCCCTGGGGAAAGATGACGGGTCACGCAACGCACAGGAGGCCCAAAAAAGGGAGATGACGTGCACGCAACCCCTCCTAGACCACGTGTGCAGAAAGAAAAACCTGCACTACGCTGTGGCACCCAATAACACAAGAATGAACGTATGCGTGTCACACGCAGCCTAGAATGACCTCTGAAGGGGTAGGCTACACACGGGGCAAGCACAGATGTTAGATACGTGCGTGACTCACCGTCTGCCAGGTAAAAGAGCGTGAAAAATGAGCGCGTTTGGTTGGCAACACCCCCGCCAAAAGAAGATATGTACGCTGTCTGAGGAGACAGGACAACAGTAGAAGGGAACACTGTTTGAGGGAACAGGCCCAGGTAAACCAGTACCAGTAGAGAAAAAATAGAAAAAGCTGTCAGAGGTAACAGGGAGTACGAACTTGAAACGCCGTGAAGTAAATCGCGTGTGAAACGACAAGAAGTACAGAATTCACCCACTCGCTCTCCACGAAAAGCAGTACAAGGAATTGGTGTTCTACACGTACCTTATATGCAGGCCCACACGTACAGCGTCACTTACGCGGCGTGTACGTGCTAGGCCCATTCCCACCAATTACACGCTTTGTCACTTCTGCGTATAGGTCCATTTGCACCAATTACACGCTTTGTCACTTCTGCGTGTATGTCCATTTGCACCAATTACACGCTTTGACACTTCTGCGTGTAGGTCCATTTGCACCAATTACACGCTTTGACACTTCTGCGTGTAGGGCTATTTCCACCAATAACACGCTTTGACACTCGGA
The DNA here is from genome assembly GCF_040938575.1 of Ambystoma mexicanum. Taxonomy (NCBI): domain Eukaryota; kingdom Metazoa; phylum Chordata; class Amphibia; order Caudata; family Ambystomatidae; genus Ambystoma; species Ambystoma mexicanum. The sequence continues at coordinate 136,344,572 of NC_090941.1, read as the reverse complement.
CGTGTCACGCAACTTTTTCCTACGCGTGCACGTGACTTCATAGACGCGCATACGCGTTTACGCGCTAAGGGCCTTTCATCGATTTACACGCAGACGTGTGGGATTTTCACGTGCAAAATCACTCACTACGTATCAAGCTGTCCACGCGTTCACACACGAAAGACCACGCTCCTGCCCAGGAGGCCAAATTACTGCCCCCCAGAGCCCTGAGCACGCTCCCACCTGCCATCTGCTGCTGCCTGACTGCCTGCTGCCCACGTGCCCTGCCATTTGCTGCCTGCACATCAGCCAGGGGTGCTGTTGCTGTGACCACCCCTGCTGGAACCAAAGGCTCCCGACTGCTTTTCCGTCGCCCCACAGCCCAGCACCAGGACCCAGTTGCCCACCCACTCCTGCCTCTGGGGTTGCCATGTCGGGCACTACAACATCTGGCACCAGTGGCAACCCCCGGCCAAGGAGGCAGAGGGGCACCAGCTTCAGTGCCAGGGAAGTTGGTGTCCTGGTGGAGGGTGCCCCTGGTGGCTGGGGTGTGGGGGTGGTGGGAGACATGAGTGGGGGCCTGGTGGAGGCTGCCCCTGCACTGCTGGGGGGTGGGGGTGGTGGGAGACATGAGTGGGGGCCTGGTGGAGGGTGCCCCTGGTGGCGGGGGGGTGGGGGTGATAGGGGACATGAGTGGGGGCCTGGTGGAGGGTGCCCCTGCACTGCTGGGGGGTGGGGGTGGTGGGAGACATGGGTGGGGGCCTGGTGGAGGCTGCCCCTGCACTGCTGGGGGGTGGGGGTGGTGGGAGACATGGGTGGGGGCCTGGTGGAGGGTGCCCCTGGTGGCGGGGGGGTGGGGGTGATAGGGGACATGAGTGGGGGCCTGGTGGAGGCTGCCCCTGCACTGCTGGGGGGTGGGGGTGGTGGGAGACATGGGTGGGGGCCTGGTGGAGGGTGCCCCTGGTGGCGGGGGGGTGGGGGTGGTGGTAGACATGAGTGGGGGCCTGGTGGAGGCTGCCCCTGCACTGCTGGGGGGTGGGGGTGGTGGGAGACATGGATGGGGGCCTGGTGGAGGGTGCCCCTGGTGGCGGGGGGGTGGGGGTGATAGTGGACATGAGTGGGGGCCTGGTGGAGGGTGCCCCTGCACTGCTGGGGGGTGGGGGTGATAGGGGACATGGGTGGGGGCCTGGTGGAGGGTGCCCCTGCACTGCTGGGGGGTGGGGGTGGTGGGAGACATGGGTGGGGGCCTGGTGGAGGGTGCCCCTGGATGCTGGGGGGTGGGGGTGGTGGGAGACATGGGTGGGGGCCTGGTGGAGGGTGCCCCTGGATGCTGGGGGGTGGGGAGGGTGGGAGACATGAGTGGGGGCCTGGTGGAGGGTGCCCCTGGTGGCGGGGGGTGGGGGTGATAGGGGACATGAGTGGGGGCCTGGTGGAGGGTGCCCCTGCACTGCTGGGGGGTGGGGGTGATAGGGGACATGAGTGGGGGCCTGGTGGAGGCTGCCCCTGCACTGCTGGGGGGTGGGGGTGGTGGTAGACATGGGTGGGGGCCTGGTGGAGGGTGCCCCTGGTGGCGGGGGGGGTGGGGGTGGTGGTAGACATGAGTGGGGGCCTGGTGGAGGCTGCCCCTGCACTGCTGGGGGGTGGGGGTGGTGGGAGACATGGATGGGGGCCTGGTGGAGGGTGTCCCTGGTGGCGGGGGGGTGGGGGTGATAGGGGACATGAGTGGGGGCCTGGTGGAGGCTGCCCCTGCACTGCTGGGGGGTGGGGGTGGTGGGAGACATGGGTGGGGGCCTGGTTGAGGGTGCCCCTGGTGGCGGGGGGGTGGGGGTGATAGGGGACATGAGTGGGGGCCTGGTGGAGGCTGCCCCTGCACTGCTGGGGGGTGGGGGTGGTGGGAGACATGGGTGGGGGCCTGGTGGAGGGTGCCCCTGGTGGCGGGGGGGTGGGGGTGGTGGTAGACATGAGTGGGGGCCTGGTGGAGGCTGCCCCTGCACTGCTGGGGGGTGGGGGTGGTGGGAGACATGGATAGGGGCCTGGTGGAGGGTGCCCCTGGTGGCGGGGGGGTGGGGGTGATAGGGGACATGAGTGGGGGCCTGGTGGAGGGTGCCCCTGCACTGCTGGGGGGTTGGGGTGATAGGGGACATGGGTGGGGGCCTGGTGGAGGGTGCCCCTGCACTGCTGGGGGGTGGGGGTGGTGGGAGACATGGGTGGGGGCCTGGTGGAGGGTGCCCCTGGATGCTGGGGGGTGGGGGTGGTGGGAGACATGGGTGGGGGCCTGGTGGAGGGTGCCCCTGGATGCTGGGGGGTGGGGGGGTGGGAGACATGAGTGGGGGCCTGGTGGAGGGTGCCCCTGGTGGCGGGGGGGTGGGGGTGATAGGGGACATGAGTGGGGGCCTGGTGGAGGGTGCCCCTGCACTGCTGGGGGGTGGGGGTGATAGGGGACATGAGTGGGGGCCTGGTGGAGGCTGCCCCTGCACTGCTGGGGGGTGGGGGTGGTGGTAGACATGGGTGGGGGCCTGGGGGAGGGTGCCCCTGGTGGCGGGGGGGTGGGGGTGGTGGTAGACATGAGTGGGGGCCTGGTGGAGGCTGCCCCTGCACTGCTGGGGGGTGGGGGTGGTGGGAGACATGGATGGGGGCCTGGTGGAGGGTGCCCCTGGTGGCGGGGGGGTGGGGGTGATAGGGGACATGGATGGGGGCCTGGTGGAGGGTGCCCCTGCACTGCTGGGGGGTGGGGGTGATAGGGGACATGGGTGGGGGCCTGGTGGAGGGTGCCTCTGCACTGCTGGGGGGTGGGGGTGGTGGGAGACATGGGTGGGGGCCTGGTGGAGGGTGCCCCTGGATGCTGGGGGGTGGGGGTGGTGGGAGACATGGGTGGGGGCCTGGTGGAAGGTGCCCCTGGATGCTGGGGGGTGGGGGGGGTGGGAGACATGAGTGGGGGCCTGGTGGAGGGTGCCCCTGGTGGCTGGGGGGTGGGGGTGATAGGGGACATGAGTGGGGGCCTGGTGGAGGGTGCCCCTGCACTGCTGGGGGGTGGGGGTGGTGGGAGACATGGATGGGGGCCTGGTAGAGGGTGCCCCTGGTGGCGGGGGGGTGGGGGTGGTGGGAGACATGGATGGGGCCTTGTGAAGGGTGCCCCTGGTGGCGGGGGGGTGGGGGTGATAGGGGACATGAGTGGGGGCCTGGTGGAGGGTGCCCCTGCACTGCTGGGGGGTGGGGGTGGTGGGAGACATGGATGGGGGCCTGGTGGAGGGTGCCCCTGGTGGCGGGGGGTGGGGGTGATAGGGGACATGAGTGGGGGCCTGGTGGAGGGTGCCCCTGCACTGCTGGGGGGTGGGGGTGGTGGGAGACATGGATGGGGGCCTGGTGGAGGGTGCCCCTGGTGGCGGGGGGGTGGGGGTGATAGGGGACATGAGTGGGGTCCTGGTGGAGGCTGCCCCTGCACTGCTGGGGGGTGGGGGTGGTGGGAGACATGGGTGGGGGCCTGGTGGAGGGTGCCCCTGGATGCTGGGGGGTGTGGGTGGTGGGAGACATGAGTGGGGGCCTGGTGGAGGGTGCCCCTGGTGGCGGGGGGCTGGGGGTGGTGGGAGACCTGGGTGGGAGCCTGGTGGAGGGTGCCCCTGAATGCTGGGGGGTGGGGGTGGTGGGAGACATGGGTGGGGGCCTGGTGGAGGGTGCCCCTGGATGCTGGGGGGTGTGGGTGGTGGGAGACATGAGTGGGGGCCTGGTGGAGGCTGCCCCTGCACTGCTGGGGGGTGGGGGTGTTGGGAGACATGGGTGGGGGCCTGGTGGAGGCTGCCCCTGCACTGCTGGGGGGTGGGGGTGCAGGGGGACATGAGCAGGTGTGCAGGGTAGTCCCCTGTTTTGTGGGCTGCCTGCAGGGGCCGTGGAGGGTGTACAGGGAACACCTGTGAGGACCCACCCAGCCTAATTGCGTGTGATTATTCCCGCACACCCCTGTAATACACGTACCTGGCCAAATCGCATGTGAGAATTCCCGCGCACCCCTGTAATACACGTACCCAGCCGAATCGCGTGTAGAACTTCCCGTGTACCCCTGTAATACACGTACCCAGCCAAATCGCGTGTGATAATTCCCACGTACCCCTGTAATACACGTACCCTGGCCAATCGCGTGTAGAACTTCCCACGCACCCCTGTAATACACGTACCAAGCCAAATCGCGTGTGATAATTCCCGCGCACCCCTGTAATACACGTACCTGGCCAAATCGCATGTGAGAATTCCCGCGCACCCCTGTAATACACGTACCCAGCCGAATCGCGTGTAGAACTTCCCGTGTACCCCTGTAATACACGTACCCAGCCAAATCGCGTGTGATAATTCCTGCGTACCCCTGTGATACACGTACCCTGGCTAATCGCGTGTATAACTTCACGCGTACCCCTGATATGCACGTTACCCGGTTTGCGTTCCTTGTTTGGCAGCCCTGTAGACTGGTCCAGGGTTAGCGCAGCACTTTGCGATGATTTAGCGATTTTGATGGCTTTTTCTTGCGCGAGGGCGTTCTTGGGGGCGTTACTGGCGCTGCTGCAGGGTCGCTGCGATACTCTGCGCCACGGCTGGTTTGGGAGCCTAAAATCCATGAATACGCTGTGCGCGGAAATCGGTTTTAGCGCACGTGCCTGGCGCAGACAATCGCACGCGAACACTCTGCGCCAGCCGCTTGCGACACTTTTCTGCGAAATTCTATGAATTACCCTGTTAGTGGTAGAATGTGTTATTCTTTTATCATCAAGAATAAATTATTTTAAGCACTTGATCAACAAGACGGTGGTTATGCATGATGAATTATGGTTAATATTATTTAGAGGACACTCAAAACAATTAAGGTATGCGCTTGTGAATTATCTAAATTCATTGAAAATTAGGTTACCAGAGATTAATGCTGTTCAAGAAGAAGAGATGTAACAACTATATGTATCTCATGTTATTGAACTCTGAGAGTGAATCAGGTCCAAATCATGTGCAAAATCTGAAGGTGAATTATTTAAAAATTAGTGAAATTTAAGTTATCAGAGATTAACGATGTTAAAGAAAGAGCGACGTGATAAATCTTTTAATTTTATGTTATAATTTCAAAAAGTGATGTATGTAATAAATGCATAAAGATTCGACGGTTGTTTATTATGAAATATTGTAAAATTGAATGTAATATATTTTTATCTTTATATATTTTTCTTTTTTCTTTTTTAAAATTTGTAATGATATGTTGAAAGGTCAGGTTTTAATGATCAAAACAACAATAAAAAAAAAATTAAAAAAAATAAATATGGTCTTTCCCCTTTTGTAATGGCTTGGCAGATGAAGAACAATGATCTGAAGGGTTCACCCAGGGCAATGCCAGAAGTTCGGGTTAATTCTAAACCTTCCAGCCATCACCTCATTTGTTTTGCTGCAGTCACCCCAAATGGTGCGAGTATGCCCAGATGTGGGTCCTGTGCCTGCTGGGCCTAGAGAACCAAGCTACTCTTCACTGATGAGGCCCAATAAGGTTGAAACATGTTTGGAGATGCTTGTAGTCTCGTGCAGAAGGGATGTGACCAAGCAGTTTGGGTTGGACTGCTCCTAATGGAGTGGGATCAAGCCTAATTTGCATATCATATTTCCCCTTTTGCAATGGCTTGGCAGGTGAAGAAAGATGGTCTGCAGGGTTGCCTAGAGCAATGCCAGAGGTTCAGATTTATTCAAAACCTTCCAGCCATTTCCTCGTGTTTTACTGTAGACACCCCAAGTGGGACGGGTATGCCCAGATGTGGGTCCCTTGCCTGCTGGGCCTAGATACCCAAGCTACTCCTGATGAGGCCCAATGAGGCGAAAACATGTTTGGTGATGCTTGTGGTCTCGTGCAGAATGGATGTGACCAAGCAGTTTGGGCTGAACTGCCCCTTTTGAAGTGGGATCAAGCCTGATTTTCATATGGTCTTTCCCCTTTTGTAATGACTTGGCAGGTCAAGAATGATGGTCCGGAGGGTTGCCCAGAGCAATGCCAGAGGTTCAGATTAATTTGACCGATGGTTTTGGTCCTCTGTTTATAGAATTTTACAGCCACCCTGGTTAGATCGCTCAGGTCCTTAGAGCATAGCTAGACAGTGTGTGCCTTGCTCAATCCGAGACCAGACCAACCAGTTCTTTCCTTTCTTCCTTTTTACCCTTCAAAATAAACCTTTAGACATTGAAAGGCAAACAGTCAGGGACCCAATATCTGGTGCCCTTACGTATTTCATTAGGATGTGCAAGTGTGCAAATGTTGATTAATTTTTGCCATACAGTGCTAACTTTTTTCTACTGTTTTCTCTTTTACATGCTTTTCTTGATGTTGTACAATGAATTCTGCATCACACAAATGTTACTAACCCACCTAACATGTGCTTTTTAGATAACCAGCATACCAGCTCTGGTCCTTTCTCCTTTGTGATTCTGGTTTGATTTTTTGTGATTTCTTCACCCTTTCAGACAAATAGTCTGAGATTGTGTATGAGTTAACAATACTGACAAAGAATAAATTGAATTAAAAATATACATATTTTCTACATAAATAAGGTATTTGTGCCTTATTTTCTACAATAGGGGATACAAGTGTGTACTCATTTAGATACTAGGTTTACTATTTGAAATCTCAATTTGTAAATAACTTTAAAACAATCATTTAGACACCAAAAAATAGTGTTTAGAAATACTTCTGTGGTTGGAACCCTCCTTTTGTTCCTTATCAGATTAATTTGAAACCTTCCCTCTATTACCTCTTTTGTTTTTCTGTCTTGGTAAAGGCCTATTCATACAGTCCAATCTGGAAAAGGCCTTCTTAAGGATAATCCCTATGAGGTGTTTTCAGTTGTAATACCAATGTGTTCCTCTCCTGCCAGACGGACTCTCTTGCTTTTCTGCTTTCCCAGTACTCTCCCTTCTTCCTGTGTGTTTGAGTTTAAATACCCAGCAAAAGCCACTCATGCAGCATCATTTGACACAGCAATTCTGGATTGGACAGACCCTGTAATAGGTTATCTTTACTTACTCAATCCCCATGATCCTCCTTTCATTAACGAAGATTGGCTTCGTTGTGGTATAACAGAGATGTCGGCTACCTCTCCCCCCAGGGATAGGGAATCAAATTGGATTGAAATATTAATTATTTTTACAATTCAGATTCACAAGAATATTCTGAATCCAAAGACATGTCTTATGATTTTGTCAATGCATGCATAAAATTGTTATTAACATATGCACGTTCATACATAATTCATCCATTTTAATATATCCTTTTGATTTGAGTTGTCCTGCAAGATTTAAATCTATCTTTTTTTTCAAATTATGCAAACAGTTCTGAAGTTATGAATTAAATCATTTCCCCACATGTTTTATGTGAAGGCACATTTATTCTTAAATAGACTTTTGTTAAATATTAATTAACTCACATGTTAATTATATTTGGCCTGTCCTTATCAATAGAAACCATCTGCTGACAACAAAGGGAACAATATAATATGCTGTTTAATGGAACAGTTACGTTCCTCTCTTGCTTCACTGCTATGTGAAATTTTGCCACAGTCAGAGGTTAGAGTATATGTAAGCATTGCTTCTTTTCAAGTTATATCAAATGGGAAACAAGACACATATCAATCTGTTCCCAGGGTGGCCTTCCAAATTAGATTACAGTTATAAAACCATGAAAACTCTGAACTTGGAGTTCCTTTTGACACGTATATTTTAGTATTTTGAAAATAGATCTATTGTCTCAATTAAACGCAGCTGGGTCCATTAGGTCTGCCGTGCCATTATCACAGTGATGGATAATGGGGACTGTCTATTCCTGTTTTGAAGAAAGTTGACACTTGCACAAACCTATAGGTTTACGTGAACTGACATTTACAGCTTAGGTTCACGGATGTCAAACCTGTAAAATAAATATCCTGTCTCATGTAACAGACATTAGAAATTTAAACAATTTTGACATATAATGAAAATCAAACAATATGGCGTTCTGATGACAATAATACTAGAACTCACATGTGTTTTGTAATTTTGTAATAACATTCTGGGAAACATTTCCTTACTGAATACTCAAATTTAAATTGCACATTTTATTATGTTCCCCATGCAACATGGCAGCAAACTTGCAGAAGCACATTGTAAATTACATTTATTTGTGTTCATTAAAGCCTACAACATTGCATAATTGTCCTGTCTGTTTAAAATTAATTATATGATATTCCAGTGTAAAGACATTCTGGGCCTGATTCATGGAAGTGTTTTATAATGGTGCAATCCCACAGGAAAATGTTCCATGAATCAGGCCCTGTGAGTTGAATGGATAGCATAACATTCAATCGATTCTATGATGTTGATTAAATATGCAGAATGCCATTTGAATTCATCTTTAATATTTTTATTGTTCTTAGATATACGCTAGAATATCATCAGCCTAAGTCCCCGACATGCAAACTGTTATCTAATTGTGCTTTCAAAGTGACTTAGGTCCTAAGCAAGGCAGTACCAAGTGACTGCAGACTGACAAAACATTTGTTGACATATACAGGAACTTTCAAGTTTGGTTAGGAAAATCATGTATTCCATTAATAGAGGTCTTAAGGGAACAACAGTCTCATGGTCCAATGATAGTGGGTTTTGCATTGACTGCATAATGTAAAGTACAGGAGGAGTTTTCATGAGCTTTCCAAATCACATTAGGAAATGATACTTCAGCATATGATTTGACATGCTCTATAGTAGTATTCAGGTATTGACTGACACCAGATATGCATGATGATGTTTCATCTTTTAGGCCAATGAAAATGTTAATCCAAATGTATTATGAATGATACTAAACATAAAAGAGCATATATTGATTTACAGAAACTGTGGAATGTTGGAGCTCATTCCAATGGTACTGTTCAAATGAAAACCTACATCCTTTTGCTGATTTGTTGAAAGTGGTAGGGTAAATACAGAGAGAACAGAGTTAATAATAGATATGAAGTATTGCAGGAACATTAGCTACACATCATTTCTTGTTCTATCCAGTTTGAGGACACTCCTAAAGCTGCATGCTCAAAGTATGGCATCCTTCAGGTGCTCAAGGACCAATAGTAGGATTATGCAGTGCTATTTGTGCACTGGTGAATTTTCCACATGTAGCACAACCCTAATAAGGCACTGTTAACATATGATTTACTCCACCATTTTATAAAACAAGCAGTGATTGATAAATTAACTATTGTAGGTATTTCTTGGTGTGTTTGTTCTGAATTCATGATTAGTTACAGAGTAATTCAGATATACTTTTATAAGAAAAGAAAAGTGAATATTTCATCCAGATGAAAATTGTCCCATATTCACCCTGAAGAAGCTGTTATGAGTGAAACATGTGTTGGCACAAATAAATAACTTTTTCACATTGGTTATAAACATTCTATGAGTGGTACAAATGTCTGCACACTGTCTGTACACTGACAACAAGATATTATTTGAAACATGATTGATAGTATAAAAACAAATAATTACTTTACATACATAGTAATGTAAAAGGTAGAGTACTCCCTTATCAGAGTCAAACGGTATACGTTGAGTCTTCTAAAAATGACATTCAGGTGTTACTAGTGGCCATCACGTACTTACTATGCTCAGTTTTTTGTTTCTGTCTTGAATCCATGAAGGGCATCATGTGTTATTCCCCAGGACGGAATGTGAGACACATAAATCACCAGTTATTGGCCAAATACAGGCGGTAAAAGCCCCTTTTCTTTAAAATGGTAGCTAGTTGAACAGTGGGGTGTCTGTACTGCTAAACATCAGCCCCTATGCCCGATGAATTTCTTCAAAAGGCAGAAGATAATAATTTGCATGGCAGATGGCATTGGTTTTGGGGATTACTCAGATCTAATTTATTTGGAGCAACTTGGAGTCACAGCCAATGAAAGAGTTAGAACCCAGGCAGATTGAATTTCCAAAGTTCATTCTATAGTCAATGTCAAGGTGAACACCAACATTCCTTTATTACTATGGTAAAGGCGCTAAGGTAATTAAGAGTGAACAGAGTTATTGGTATGGAGATGCCATAAAGTAATACAGGAACAGTAGGCATTCCTCGATTTGTGTTCTGCAGGATTTTATTCCAATACTTGTACCTGTTCAGTCTTTAAGGTAGTTCACTTTTAGTGCATCTGTAACATATGGACAAAAAATAGAGAATCCTAATGCTTCAGAAGGTCCATGTGGTGCAACATGATAATTATTTTTAGGACACAGAGCGAGAGATGCCTAATAACACTTTGCAATATTAAAGCCATAGAGGAAGTTCTCTGGTGTGTTTCAATGTTTCCTGATCAAAAGGAATTATTTAACCCATTGTTGATAGATTGGGATAAATATTAATATTGCAAATGTGGCCCAGGAGAGTAATTTTGTTGACATAGGTATGGCTGCTGGCAGGTCTAAGAGGATAAGCATAGGTTGTGGTATTGTCTAGGACATCCTTGTACATGCCAAGTAGTGTCATTTATTTGTTGTGTCTGTGACAAGTCCCTGACTTGCAGTTGGGATTCTAAAGGGCTGCAGTTGAGGGGTAGAGATACAGCATTGCTGATGTTTTACCAAGCAGCCCAAAATAAACATTAGATTGTCTGTTATAGATGTTACATTTGCGATTTCTCACATTTTACTCTTTCCCTTTCATACAACATACTGGGCCTCATTACAAGTATGGCAGTAAGGCAACAATGTTGCCGGTATTGCTAGCGGCACCGTTGCTACCTTACCGCCATACTACGAGTTCTGCTCGCAGATGCCCTTGCAGCAACCAGGTCTGACCCGGCGGCTGAACTGGCAGCCGCGAGCAGGACATGATACTAGCACCGGCACCATTATTAACGGTACCGGGGCTACCACCCTACCCTTTCCCATTGAGCCCAATGGGACTTAAATGGGGATGTACTGGGCCCGGCACCCACGAAAGGGCAATTAGCGTGTCCGGCTGGGCCAGAATAGCCCGGTAATTGCCCATTCGCGGGTGCCAGACCCGGATGCGAGTTTGGAGGTTGCCTTGCCAGTTTTACCGGCAAGGCTACCTCCAACCTCGTAATGAGGTGTCCTTTAATAATATTTTTGAGTCTTGCCTGATTCCCTTCATGTCCTCTTGATGCCATGGTGTATGTATATATGTTTGCATGAATAACTCAAGATAATATTTTACCCTGCCCACAGGAGTGCAGGGTGAGCCATGACTTGACTGACTGAAAGACTGATGGACTGACTGAGTGAGCATATAGGCACAATACTCACAATGTCTTTTGGTAGCAGCAACTGCACTATGCAGGAGATCAGGTGCAGCAAAGAGAGTCAATAGAAGAACTAGGTAGTGGCATAAACTTGATGTTTCCAGTCGAATTGCCATACACAGACATGACTATAGCTCGCTAGCTCATCAAGGAACGAGCAGCACAACTGATGACTGACCAGAGGTCATACCTTTAGGAGTCTTATCATCCTCTCTCCTGTTAGCCCCTTTTCTGCTGTACTAGTTGGTGAGCAAGGTAGGTTGATTGATAGAGCCAACTAGGAAGTGAGTGAATGATTGCAGGGAACAGAGGATTATGTGCTCTATTACTCTTGAGCCAGGACAATATATCACATTGTTCTAATCATAGTACACAGTTCATGCAAAACTTAATTGTCAGGCACTCAGGCATAATCCATTCTCTGACTCGCTATCACACAACTACATTTCGCTCTGACAACTCCCTTTCTCCTATTTCTTTCCTTTTCCTACCTTTTCCTTCCTTGTCTTTTAAAGTTATACAGATCAATCACAGCCACATTATGACCAGACTATGTTGGAATAAACATTCTCATTAGAAAGAATATGGTCAACTTTAGTGAATGCATGCTATATGTCTCCCTCCAGGATTTGCAAATCAAATGCTGAATATGGTTTCACTTTTATACATGTTTCCAGAATGTGAAGGTGCAGATACACATTTAGAATGCAGAATTGTGTCCTAACAGTTCATTTATGGAGTAGCCAGACATTTGTCGTCATCCACACCATACCATTAACCAATATGACTCTATTTAGTCCAGTCAAAATGTGCAAGTTATGGTTTAAAATGCATGTATTTTAGAATCAGAAATGAGGCTATTTTTATGTTGAAATTGTTAAGAGCCTTGTTATGGCTTTACAGCTCACACGTCTGTGCTAATATTAACTATTTTGCACTTCATTACTTGCCGATATATGCAATGCATTTTTTTGTCCTGTTCTCGTGGGGAGAAATACATGAATATCCATCCCAAAAATGCTCTTTAAATTTAATCAAAGGTGAAGTGCCCTCTTTTTAGAGTGCAAACGATCACTATGCAGATGCAAGCATGCTTCTTATTGGTACATTATAAATAAACGCCCACTTTTATTTTATAATTATGTTGGGAATTTACAATCCTATATCTAAATTAGCTAGAAAATGTCCAATACACTGAATTATGATGTGAGGTCTCCATAAAATGTAATGAATTATTACATTGTTTGCTGTTAACTTCAGATGAACATTTGAAATCAGGAATGTGAATAATGTATGCCTGTCTCTACAGAGAGTCATCCTTCCACCTCTCCCACACATCTGACATGCTAGCAGTCCAACATAAAATCCCACTGCCTTTCACTCCTGCTCTAGGGGGCAATAAGGTAAGACACATTTGTGTATGTGTATATTTTTCACCAACCATATTTCTTTCTGGTGTATGGTTGGAAGTATTTCCCCAGCATTGTAATTCACATGTTTGTACTAATTTGAATCATTCTGTGTACTTACTAACATTTATATTAAATAATAATATTTTTCATTCTGATCAGGAATTTTACCATCAATGCCAAGGTACAGAAATGGGTGCAAACTGTGCACATGTGTATGCTAACATTTTTACAGGGCCTTTTACAAATCATGGGGTTTTGACGTATTTCGACATATTTTGCGTTGCAAGAACTTAATCTCATATTATGTTGGGGTTATCCTATTAACAACACCCCTGTAATCTGGAATGGTTACATTTCACCAGATCAGTGCAGCAGGACCAAATTTGTTTTATTGATATAGAAATACACATTGGTAATAACTACTTTCCAACTAAACTCTTAAGAAACCATACAGCCAGTAAATCTATTCCTTCAGCAAAAAGTGCACATCAAAGCAAACTCATAAAAAGTCAACCTCTCAAGGCATTCAGGAACTTTAATGAGGATAAAGAGTTCAATATAAAAGCAAATACAGTCATTAGGAAATGGGATACTGTCATAAAATATAAAATATCACTTGTAATAGCCGCAGCTCCTTATCATATCTGGATTAAGGCTTGGGAAAAAATGGAATTACTTAATTGAAACCTAATAGTCTGGGTTGGATTGCTATGAATGAAACTAGGAAGAAGCACTCTGCATCTTACTGTGAATCATGGAGTATTATAACGTTTTAACTTGGCTTGAAGAAATATTTTATGAAATTATTTATTTTTAGGAGAAGAAGATGTTCTTTCTTTTAGAATGTTAATGGTTGGATTTAAGAACTGTCCTGATGATATGATTTTAAACAAATGTTGATTGGATAAATAGTAAAATGTATTTTAATGTGTAAAAGGAGAACAATGTTTTTTCCATGTGCACTTAATTAATACAAAAAATAAAAAATAAAAATATATAATAAAATAAATATAACTACGTTGCTCAGCTGTCACATTCATAATCCAATGATGAATAAAAACAACAGTTACAAACTATTGAACACATTCCTTTTTCACCCAATTCAATCAACAGAGGCACCATATTCACATGATCCGCAATGCATTTGGAAAATCCTTGTGTAGGATAAAGACATTTGTGATTTGGTGGGACCATCTCTGCAAATCATGTTAAATAATCTAAGGAGCACACTTTCTGTTTGCTTTCTACTGCCATTACTTAGAGATGAAAAGTTGACAACTTCTATTCCAATAACCTGTTATATGGCCAATCATCTACATTCAAAATAAATAAAATATTAACTGCCTCACGGCATTATTCACTGCCCCTACTTCAGACTTGGGACTCTGAAGACCCTTGGCTTGTGAAGCAAGAGGCCTCCCTCTGAAGTTGCAGCACACCAGTACTATAAGGGGCCTTGCATGAGCAGCTTCTTTGATTCCCCCATAAGGGTTGTCTTCTGACATTTTCTTCAAGTGGTCATCACTGATCTCCACCTGCATCGTGTGCTGGGGGTCTTCAGAGGTCGCTGACAATATGATAGTGCTTTCTTTGTCATGCTAGGATCATTTAGCTGTCCAGGCTTAGAAAATCATCTCAACAGAGTGGGAAACTAGCAACTAGCCAAACCCAAAAACCTGCTGCCGAAAGTGACTTCTGCATCTGCGACTCCCAGTCCTCCTTCACCAGAACCAAGACACAAAGCATTGTCGGGCCGACATTTCAGGAGCTGAAAAAGTTGTCCCTGAGTGAATTGTAGTACAGGGGGTGAGTGAATATACGTATTCCTACCCGCTACCTCCATACGGTTGAATAGGCGTTAAGTCCTTGCCCTACCTATCCCTGGTCTGACCCTGATCAGTGAGGTTTTGGTCAAGGATCTTCTCCTGTGCTTTCCCCAAGGTGGCTGGTTTGAGAGAGGGTCTACAAAGAAGAGTTCTACGATTGCTCTACTACTTTGAAACATTTGCTAACTGCCTGTTGGCTTTACCAACTCATGTTCAGTCACTAAAAAAGACTCCTAACTTTCTGAAATGTACTGCCTTGGAAACTGTGACTGTAAGGGCACTAGGCGCCTTTTGTTTTAGCTGGGGAATTACTTTTTAAAGGTGTAGTGCTTTTTTTATAATGTAGTGCATGGTGTTTCTAACACCTTTCTTTTCTATATATTAGTTCTCTAATTTGGTTCTAACTTGCCTTGTTCTTTGTTTACTGACTTTGCTACCCTACAGCAGCTTGGATTGCTTAAACTGTGTTTTAAAGTAAAATGTTAGTGCTCTTTAGCCAGAGCGCAACAAAAGTGAATATGTATATAATAGTATTGAATGTTTAATGTTTAGTGTAATATGTAACTGTGTTTTTTTTTTATTGCTAGCAGTTTGTCTTAGGCCTAAATAAATATGATTGTATTTGCATACATTCTGCCTATCTTGTGATATTAAGAGTGGTCCATATGTGCCTAACAGAACCCTTCACCACTCTCACACTCCCCTAAGTCTATGGGGGTCATTACAACTTTGGAGGCAGCCATGGTGCTATTAGCACCATGGCTGCCTCCAAAGTCATGTCCGGGTCCGGGTAGTCGGAATGGGGACTTACCGGGTCATTCCAACCTTGGATGACCCGGTAAGTCCCCATTCTGAAAACCATTCCCCATACCCATTCGAGCCCCCATTGGGATCAATGGGAATGGGGAAGGAGCTAATAATGGGCCTGCAAATACCGGGCCCGTTACTAGCTCCCTGGTCCCTTAGCGGCTCCCACTAAGGGCGGCTGGTAAAACCAGCCGGCCTTAGTGGGACCCGCTAAGGGACCTTGGAATGCAGCAGTAGGGGGTTAACGGCACTGGCATCCTTACCGGTGACATTAACCCCTTACCGCCAGCCTCGTAATGAGGCCCTATGCCTTGCTCAATCACACTACCTAGACAGAGTTTGGCTACACATTGGTGTTGTTCCTTCTTCTCCAGAAAAGGTGGCATCTCATCAATTATATTTATAGGAATTTCTACATGGGCAGCTCGATTTCATCCCTTGGAATATGTTTTTAAAGCAATTAAGGACCATAACAAATGTTGACAGATGTTACTCACTAGCAACACATGGCAAACTCGCCAGTTGGATGTTCATACAAACAAAATGTGAACCTAAATGCCAAGCGTCAACAGGACATTATTACTTAGATGGAAGCAAGATGCAGCAAACAGAAAGTGGATTGAATCAGGACACAGACAAGTGTGCATTCCTTTGACGTCGGTTGAATCATATTCTATGTGCCTCGCACAGGTTCACACTTGCTTCTTCCTTCTTGTGTGTTACCAATACAAAAGTCCTATAATGGCAGCCATAACAATTTAGGATATTGTGATTTACCTTTACTGTGCTTGTATCTCTGTATTCAGCTATTTAATCATATGTGGTTAAAATTCAAATTCTGCATAATCTGGGCATTCCAACTTGCACATATTATTGAGAATCCATCCTTTACTTGACGCTAACAAAATTTAGACGCATAACGCATTTTCGACATGCCTAGTTATTTTTGAGTTCTAACTATTGTTTTTGATATTTGAAGGCAAATTTTGATATTTAAATAACAGACACTGGCTCTCATTATGGAGGCAGGTCTCCAGCAACCCCGTAACAGATGTATCGCAGACTGATATTCTGGTGCAACCGAGATATCACAAGTGGTGGCGGCAACTGTAAATTGGACTCCATGGAAATGGGGACACTGAAGCACCAGCCCCATTGCTAACGGTGCCGGTGCTTCTGTGAGAGACATGCCAGTAGTGGCCTGAAAACCTGGCAGGTCAAGCCTGCCGGGGGATCCGTGCCCCTACCGGCATTCTCATAGTATGGCAGTCTGGAAAGGGTGCTGGTATGTTGATACCGGCACCCTTATTTCCAGTCCGCCATACTCGGAATGAGGGCCACTGTCTTTTCTCTCTTCCTCCGAGAGAAACATTTTGAGTTGTAGAGCTTCCTTTATATTCAAGTTTTGAATGTCACTTAACAGTGAGATACATTTTAAATCGTATTCTTTCATTTATGTGTGGGATTCGAACACCACTTACAAATGACTATTCTTTACTTATCAAGACTTGACATACTCTTTCTTTGACCACAACCCTTTGTGTTTATCATTGCCAGGATGGCAACGTTCCTTCATAAGAAGTATATAATACACTATGGAAGTTATGCATTTCCAGACCAGCACTGCAGGCACCATCAGGCTAAATGTTTTCACCACCTGGTAAAGAAAAACAATCAATCTTGATCTCTTCATACTTATGTTGGCTAATGGTTATGCTATTAGTGTCAGTGTGTACCCTTACTTGGATTTTCTTGCATGTCCTTTCTCTCTCCTTCTCACTCCCATCCCGCTCCCTCAACCTCCTCCTCCCCACTTTGGCTTCAGGAGCACAAATGTTCAAATTAATCAATATCAATATTTTTTGTTAACAGATAGTCCAAATTTGATTCTTTTCTGGCCATTCTGAAAAGTTGCCATGTATTTTGATACCAAAACTATAAAATCTTAAGTATTATTGAGGCATGTATGTATTCACTTTAGTTTGTCTTTTACTTTTATACTTTTTACAACTAGAAACTCACTAATAAGAAGTTACAAAACATTACATAATATAATTTCCTCAACTGTTCAGCACACTTTACGTCCACACTGAGATATTTGTGGGAATTGAGAAAAAGATGGTTTTCCTGTACCTATTTCACCTTGTGCACAAAGCTTTTCAATCTTGTGTTACATTTTGTTTTAGAACACTGATGATCACAGTGTATGTGGTTGCATGAAACACGTGTAGCCTCACAAATAAAACATTCATGGTTCCTGAAAAGAAAGAGTACATTTAAAATTGTAACACTGCGAAAGGAGGATTAAGGAATAATTTTGTGAATAGTCTTTGTCCATGTTGCATCCTGTTACTGCATATGCCTAAAAAGGTGCCACCAATCAATTGTTCAAAATAGAAAAATGGATACTTTGGTGGTCTGTTTTCTAGCTAATGGATGTGCTCGAACTATCAGTATTTTTATTTCTGGCTGGAAAGCTGTGTGTCTTCCCTCATATGTATATCATAGAGGCAACCTGGTGTCAATAATGTGCTTCATGATACCTCTGTGTCTGAAAGAATTTTTAAAAGAATGTTATTAATTGCCATGAGACTGTGACTTGCAGGGAAGGACAGGGCCAAAAAAGGCTTTAGTCATTATTTTTGCTTGTTTAATTACTAGCCTAGGCCCCATTTAAGTATCCGCCCGACCCTGTTAGAAATAATGTGTTTTTCTGCTTTTAATGAGGAGTAGGTGCATCATTAATAATAAGAAAATAATGTCTGGAGGCTTAAAGGGCCCCACTCTCTCCTGTCGGATCCTAAGTACATATTGTTAATGTTAATGACATTTTTTTAAAGATTTCTCCCAGACCCATGCAAATGGTATTTTTAAAATGTCTATGTGTCCATTCAAAATCATTGTCATCAACAGAAGAATCACATTGGTCGTGGTTGACCAATATGGTGGCAAACCAGGGGGATCTGAGTTCCTAACCTTGACTCTGTTCCTCAGTTTCTCTTGCTAAGCTGTCTCTTGCACATCTCTTGAACATCTGTGGGTCAACACACCTGTTCAGTGAAGATGACATACTGGATCATATAGACCGACTGAGCATTATAGCATTACAGGAAACTTGGCTCATCAACCCCCTTGTAGTGTATGGGTGGCAATTGATATCTTGCCCTGCGACCCAATGCACTAGAGGTCATCCTAAAGGGGGGCTGCTCTTGGGAGTGAGAAGACCCATCAGAATGGAAGAAGTTCCCTGCTCCTCATCAAACATCTTAGTAGGGATAATTACTCTTGAACTGGATGATCTCTCAAACAGCCCTTTAAGATGAGTAGCAGTACCCTCGAGATAGATGGGGATGCAGATTCATACTCATGCATCAAATAACTATGACAAATCAATAGTTTGGCAGAGGGAATCCGTTTAATGACAAGTTCATAAAACAGGGAGTACAACGAACATCAGCAACCGTTCGATCTTCTAGCTCTCTTCACTTTTAGAAAAAAATACACTATAGCAATAATTCGTCATTGCTGACATCATTCTACGTGACAATTCGTAAAAACCTAACATGCAACGTGATTGGTTATTGGAAGGTAACTTAAACATAAGTGCTGTATCTGTATGTGTTAACGGGGAAAGGGGATTGGATAATCAATGTCAGGTGGGGCAACTAAGGCCTCCCTTCAAAATGGTCACTATGAACGTCACTAAAAGTGTGATGTCCCATTGACTAATCACTATAGGACCCTAGATTACATGGTCCACTATGATTGGGTTGGCATCAACCCCACTCATACTTTTCCATCTACGTCTAGCAGCACGCAGAAAGAACATCCAGGTGCAGAGGAGCTCACCTTCACCCTAGCTCCCCACCTCAGCAGCCATGTGTCACTTACTGCTTTGTATTTTGCCCTTGAGTCTGCTCTGTAGTCTTGAGAAATTTTAAGGAGTATGGGCATGGCGGGGATCCATGAATTGGTGGGAAAGTCTCACTCTTCCAGCCTGCCTTGTCACGTGACTGGACACCATGAAATTGCCTTTTTCTCTGTGTCTTTTTGTATATTTGATTTAATTCTACCAGTCCTCCTCCATCTGTGGCTTATCTTGACATTTCTGAACAGGATCTTCTGTTCTTTTCTCATTAATTGTATCCAATGTCAGCCTTTTCCAGTCAGATAAGACCTCAGCTTCTTAGCATGATCATCCTCAGCTGAGTTTCGGGCTGCCTTGATTTTTGATTTTCTTACTGCGACTCGCTCCTTTTGAGGCCTTTAGTAACCTTTTGTTCAATTCTTTTCGTGTGCATAGTGGAATTATATTTATACATAAAGTGCTTTTGAAGTGTGTACTTGTACATGTTGGTGCTTGCCGCAGTCTATTTACTATTAAGCATAAGCAAGCTTCACAATTTCTTTACTTCTTGCGGTTATTTGCATCTGTGCATGTTTAAACTGACTGAATATCTTCATCATGTGGCATGAGTTTCTTCATTTTAACATCAACTTCTTCATTGTGGGCTCAAAATGTAATTCATTCATAGGGCCTCATTACACGGAAGGCGGTAAGGGTTAACGGTCACCGGTATTGGTACCGGTGACCTTTTACCCTTACCGCCTTACTACGAGGTCCCTTTGCGGGATCCGACATTAACGGCTGGTGTAGACCAGCCGTTAAAGTAGGGACCCGCAAAGGGACCAGGGTGCTAATTACGGTACCGCAATTTGCGGTACTGTAATTAGCACCTTCCCCATTCCCATTATGCCCTATGGGGCAAAAATGGGAATGGGGAAGGGCAATGGAGGAAGGGGGAATTACCGCCTGCCAACCTTGGAATAGGGCGGTAATTCCCCTTTCCTCCAAGGCGGTGCCGGTAATTTACCGGCATGGACCAAGGTGCTAATAGCACCTTGGTCCACCACCTACCGTGTAATGAGGCCCTCAGTCTCTTGTCTCATGTCAGCATTCTTAGGTCATTATATCTTCTGTTTGTGCGTCAGTACGATATCTTATGACGTCACCATTAATCTTCCTTCATTATCTTCTTGGCTTCTTTGGATACTCCATTCTGACAACCGTCGTATTCATCTTCAATCTTCCTTCATTATCTTCTTGGCTTCTTTGGATACTCCATTCTGACAACCGTGTAAATATGGCTTTCTCAATGGATACCTTACTGTCCATATTTTCTTAGGTGTCGGTACTTCAATAGGGAGCAAGCAACTGTAAGTTTAAGACCAACTACCCCTTTCTCAATCCGCTTGTATATATGGCAGACTTTCACAATCTTACTATTTGCCCGTTTTGGTCACAGTACATTTATCATGTCAATGCAGGAACACTACTAAATTTTCAACTAATTTTATTCAAAAATATTCATATTACAAAAATAAAACTAAAAACCAATTTAAGACCTTATGTGCACTTTCCACAAGGCACAACCACATAAAACAGATTTATGAACAACATTTTTCAAACTGATATTATTACCAGATCGTGGGGTTAGTACGTGACATAGCAATATATGTACACAATTGACAATTTTTACAATTCGGCTGGATTTTGTATATTTTGTCAAACTCTTGTTATATGTGGGTGAAATGAGAGTCAGATGTTATCTTGTCTCATGTGTTAGAATTATTATTACTATTCGTTGGATTGTCTACATATGTTTCAGCACTGAAGAGAAACATTGTCTCTTCCTTCTTGTTTTGTCCGTATTCAGGAAAGATCTTCAATTCCAAATGTTAATCAAGTATACACAAGGACCCCAAAGGTGCGTTCGAAAAAAAAATCACTACAATAAAACAAACAACGTTGATTAAAACCCAAATTGGGAAACATGATCTTGTGAGAAAAATTAACCCATATATTGTGAAAGGCTAACCTGCTTTATACCTTTAGTCGGATTAGAGGCTTCTTCTTTTTCTTGAATAAAGGAAAGGATCTCTTTATATATGTTAGAAGGGTACCAGGTTCATTATTGCATGTTGATTTCCTTCTACATTCAGAGTTTATATTATTTCTTCTTATCTGTGATACACAATAGATATATGTGTCTCTTAGATATGCATTCTGATTGGGGGGGGCGCTGTGGGACGCCGACGAACATGGCCCCCTAACCGTGTAGCTGCGCTGTATACCAAAACCCTTCCGATCCCATTGTGCTGAACGAGACCTGCTGAAAGTAAAATCTACCCGGATTCGGTTAGATGTCACTTCGGTACACCTGGGCCCGTCTCTATTGAGCTGAAACTTTGGAAATACACGGTACTGGCTGACCGTCTTCGTGAGCCCGGTGGCATGAGCATAGGCCGTGGACCCCATCCACCAGCTGTTGCGCTGCAGTTCCCAGGCGATACACTGGCTGATCATCCCTGCCTGCACACACACTTCTCATCGTAGAGGAGGCATGCTGGAGAGGAGCTGCATGGACTCGGAGTGCGAGAGGCGGCAGGCAAAAAAGACCCGGCACGCTCCACAGGTAGCTGAGTACACACAAGCCCCCCTCCCCGGTTCCTACCTTGTACGCTGTGTGCGAGCGGCATGGGCGACTGGATCGAGGGGTGCTCCGTGAGTGAGGCCGCCGCTTCACAACAAAGGTACGTGTTGCGGGCCCCCCTCTGAGCCGAGTGAAGGGCAGGAGGCGGACTTTAGCCCAGTGGACCGGCTTGTGCGCAGGGCGTGGGCGGCTGGTTGTCGGGCCAGTGATGGCATATGCGAGCCGATGAGACGGGGAAGTGAGCACGCTCAGCTGCGGTGGGTGCAGACCCGCTGCACAGTGATCATTACCTCCGATCCCCGGATACCACAGCGCACTGAACTACACTAAGCTGCTACCTGCATTCATTTTAGATATACTATTGCAGCATCGAAGTACGAGCATGCAGCTGGCGCCTGCTTATTAACGACAGACCCCATAATAACGTCCGGAGCCTGCTCCCTGACACCAATTGAAGGCCTTCACCTACAGGGCGGCAATTTATACCCTGCACAACAGGGCTCGGGTGGGTAAGTGCCACCCAAGCATTACAATTGAACACTGCTGCCATTGCCCCGAGCACAGATCCAAGACCCAAGACGAAGGGGCCTCTATACTGCTATTCCCTGGTTTAAGTGGGTTTGTCTACTCTGCGAATGCTGTGAGGGTAAAGACGCATTTGTATGTGGGGAAGGCGTACCCTCCGAGCCTCCAGGGCTTAGACTTTGACCTCAGTGGCCACCACTCTTAAGCCCACACCACTGCATGAATTCGGCCTAGAGGTCCCTCGGAACTCCCGAATTCTGAGCCCCTTGCTGGACTCGTCACTGACCTGATCCGACCAGCAGAACAGCGAAATACAGCACAAAACAAAGCCAATTGTGCCCAAATCCAATACCAACTCCGTGACAAGAGGTGCACGCCAGTTACACTGACTCATCTGCATACACATGCCCAGGGGCAATAAGAACGGCAGAAAGGGCCCCATGGATGCTTTTACGAATGCAAATATGGAGTCACGGGTGGAAGAAACATATCAACTGATGACCGCCAATGAACAACCCCCCAGTGGCAACACCTCGGATCCCTACATGACGGCTCTCCAGGCCGGATTTGTGGCTGTAAATAAGAAACTAGACAAAATAGGCAGCATCATATTCATTATTAAATCCAACCTCCAGCAAGTAAACACCAGGGTTTCGGAGGCAGAAACCAGGATTGGGGTACTAGAACATAACTCTGTTCAGCATGGTAAAGATATGGAAGACATCACGAAGAATCTGAAGGCGGTCCAGATGAAATGCGAGGACTTAGAATCAAGATCCTGCCGGAATAACATCAGGGTGGTCGGCCTGGCAGAGAAAACCCTTAATGTTACGATGGAAGTTTTTCTGGTGGAGGTGAAGTGATCCGTACCTTGCTCAATTCTCCCAACAATTCCTAATTGAAAGAGCCCACAGGTCCCTTGCTCCCTTCCCCCAAAAATCATTCCTCGTATATACCAAACCACATAAGAAGATTCTGAGAAGCCAACGTGATCTTCCTTGAGAAGGCGAGGTTAGCAATTTTTATCTAAACATATAGATGAAGCGTTATTAACCTATCAGAATGCATATGTAAGTGACACATATATCTATTGTGAATCACAGATAAGAAGAAATGATATAAACTCTGAATGTAGAAGAAATCAACATGCAATAATGAACCTGGCACCCTTCTAACATATATAAAGAGATCCTTTCCTTTATTCAAGAAAAAGAATAAGCCTCCAATCCGACTAAAGGTATAAAGCAGGTTAGCCTTTCACAATATATGGGTTAATTTTTCTCCCGAGGCCATGTCTCCCAATTTGGGTTTTAATTCACCGTTGTTTGTTTATTGCAGTGACTGTTTTCAAACGCACCTTTGGGGTCCTTGTGTAAACTTGATTAACATTAAGAATTAAAGATCTGTCCTGAAGACGGCCAAAACAAGAAGAAAGAGACACTAGGGACAGTGTCTAATGTTTCTCATCAGTGCCGAAACATATGTAGACAATCCAAAGGATAGTAACAATAATCCTAACACATGAGAGAATATAACAGCCGACTCTCATTTCACCTATGTATAACAAGAGTTTAAATTTGACAAAATATACCAAATCCAGCCGAATTGTAAAAATTGTCAATTGTGTACATACATTGTTATGTCACATACTAGCCCCACGATCTGGTAATAATATCAGTTTGAAAAAAGTTGTTGATACATCTGTTTTATGCTCTTGTGCCTTCTGGAAAGTGCACATAATGTCTTAAAATGGTTTTTAGTTTTATTTTTGTAATATGAATTATTTTGAATAAAATGTGTTGAAAATTTAGTAGTAGTAGTTCAGGAGCAGTGATATGATAAATGTACTGTGACCAAAACTGGCAAACAGTACGATTATGAAAGTCTTCCATATATACAAGCGGATTGAGAAAGGGGTAGTTGGTCTTAAACCTACTGTTGCTTGCTCTCTCTCCCTCAGAAGTCCGGCCCCTCTATAACAAAAAATTGGGACATACGCATATGATTTCACTGTACTTCAATAGGTGCTGTTATTCTGATAGGTACTGGGCAGAGCCCCTGTGGTGCTCTCTGCTGGTTTATCTGTTCATCATACGTCGCATATTTTGGTGTGAAAGTACTGGGCACTACAAGGTGGGCAACTGGAGTGGGGGCGTTACTTGACACTTCCTCTTTTCTCTTCCACACTACGACCCCAAACATACAGCCCAAGAGATCGGAATAGTCAATATCTACGTACCCCCGTACGATAAGAGCCATCTTGTGGTGATGAGGGAGTTAAAGCAAGCACTAGAGCATCTGAAGGCCATAGACCCATTATTGGTCTGTGGCGACTTCAATGCAGTTATTCCCTCTATAGTGCAATCGGAAGACAATGACATGTTGTTTTCTGCCCCACCATTCCCAAGGCCTAGACTGAATAGAGCTAAACAGGGGCTACAATGGAGCTGTTTAATGGCAGCAGCTTGACTTTCTATGGTTAATGGAGCGTTTCCCTCTGACTCTCCTGCTAATGTCACTTGGGTTAGCGGCACTGCAAGTATGATTTTGGACTACCTGTGAGTCAACACCAATGCAACGAAAATGAAGGACGTGTGTGTGTTGCATCGCCATGAAAGCAATCACTACCCCGTTAAAGCCAGGCTAAAGCTCCCAGGACTGTGTTCTGGCTACACATAATATCGCCAATCTTTTTGAAAACACTGCTCTGAATCGGATTTCGTGGAAGGACACGAACCTTGTAAAAGCACTGCCAGTAACCATACATGCTCTAAAGTTTTGTGGGGGAGTTCCAGGAAATTGATGTTACAAAAAGTGCTGACACCACAACTTTAGCCCTTGAGGCATTTGTGAGCATAGTTGAGAACATCATCATGTGTGTAACAGAAAGATGTAAGTCAGCTAGTAGGGTTGACATCATCGCTAACAATAAACATAGACATCCCTATGACAGGGCTATGCAAGATCATAAAAGAGCCCTAATGAATGACCTCTATGCTCTCGAAATGACTGAACTAGATCCCACTGATCATTGTCGAAAACATAAGGACCTAAAAAATTGATATTCCAACTGGCTGAGAAGGCACAAGTACCTGATTGAATGCAATAAGTGGAAAACTCTGGTCTTCACTTCTCAAAGGAATGACTCCCGTGAGTTCTGGTGTATCATCAGAGAAGGGCCTTCGAAGAGTACGGAAACCAGAGACTTAAATGGTGCCTCAGAAACAGCATGGAACCTGCACATTGAAAAGGCACTTTGGGTAGTACATGGAGGGACCCAGAGTGTATACGATCGACGTACCATCTGGTCATACTGCCTCATACCTAGAGATATTAGCAGCCATATCAATGCTTCGAAATCTTCTAAGGTACCGGGACCTGATGGCAATTGCAGTTCACTAATCAGATCTGCCACTAATGTCTGGTCTGAGGCCGTACACGTACTCTTCTCAACTATTGGAATCATACAGAAAATCTCTCCATTGTGGTGTGACAGTATCATTGTTCCTGTGTATAAGAAGTGAAATCCAGCTGATCCAGGTAACTATCATATCCTGGTGATGCTGGATGCCCCGGGTAATATCTTTGCCAGAGTACTTTTGCAGGAGCGAGAATCATGGGCAGGGGGCTGTGGAATAAACCCCCTCAATCAAACGGGCTGTAGGAAGGGGCACAACACTATCACTAATACCCTGGCCCTTACCACAATCATTCAGCAGGCATGGAAGGTAAGACAAACACCTGTCTACGTGGCATTTATAGACCTTAGTGCCGCATTTGATACTGTAGACCTTAACCGACTGGCTGGGGCATTCCACCTAGCCTAAAGAACAT
Organism: Ambystoma mexicanum; assembly: GCF_040938575.1. Classification (NCBI taxonomy): domain Eukaryota; kingdom Metazoa; phylum Chordata; class Amphibia; order Caudata; family Ambystomatidae; genus Ambystoma; species Ambystoma mexicanum. The sequence goes on along the minus strand of NC_090941.1, from coordinate 136,318,404 downwards.
GATCTTATCCCTACATGAGAACACCCAAGTCAAAATCACGATGGATCAACATGGAAGAACCATTGCATGGATATAAACACAAAGAGGCCTCTATCTAGCTGATATGGACAATGCCCTGACTAGTCCAGCCACCAACCCCCCTAAACTGGGCTCAGTTGCAATGAAATGGCTGGGATACGAGGACGGCATCGCTGTCCTTGATCTGACTCCACGTGGCTTGTAGGCCGAAGGAATACACTGACTGTAATTCTCTGGTGCTGAATACATCGAAGACCAAAATCATGGTATTCATCCCGTCCAGGAAAAAAATAAAACATGTGAAGTGGGAGATGGCCGTAAGACAAATCAAAGTGGTTAACAACTACAAGTACTTGGGTCTGCAACTTGACAATAAGCTACACGGGACTACGCACCTAGAGAACGTTCGGACTAGAACCTCCATCCTCATTGGCACCATTAGCACTTTGACCAACAAGGCCGGAGGGTTCTCAATCGAAGCACTGCTCAATCTTTATCATGCTAAGGTGTCTCTACCATCCTATATGGAGCAGAACTATGGGCTATGCAAAACCTTGCATCTAGCCCATCAGTGTTACTGAGCTATATTTTGCATTTAGCCTATTCTGTGTATGCTGAGCTGTATCTCACATTTAGCCAATCTGTGATAGTGAGCAGTGTAAAGACTGGAGGGGGGTGTTTGTACTTCTGCTCTCTATATGGCAGAGTGGAAGTACAGCGCACCCCAGCCATGATTCTCTATTCGGTAGCTATGGGCAAGCAATCAAGGCTTAAGCTCTCAGGAGGTGATGCAGTAAGTACAGTCCTGTCCCCAAGCACCCATAAAGGAATGTCCACACACTATGTTTGTGAAAACACAGTCTTTATATAAATAAGGCTTTTAATATGTACACATAGAAAAACACACTCCGTGCTCTGACAATTCTAAAATGGTAAATATATACAGTTCTAGGTGGTACCACAATTACTCCGATTCCATTAAAATGCATCAACTGTACTCAGTTCAAATAGCATACGAATCAACAGAGCAAAACGATATCAACCATAGATTTATGAGGAATACAAGTTGGTTAGACAATTGGCAGAATACTGGGCCCCTACCACTGGGCACAGTTCTGTATGAGGATCCCCCCACCTGGGCAACCTATAAATAAATATGTACTACAAGCCCAGTCCATTGTCTTTTAGAGTCTTAGCTCCTTCTATAAACATTCTACGGCCCCAAAGTACCTTTTTTTTTCATAGAGTTCTTTGGTGAGTCGTTGACAGGACCTTCTTGAGCGCAATCCCTCTAAGGCAGGAGCCGTGGGTCGTTGAGATTCGGTGAAGTAATGGGTGAACACTGTCACTGCGGTAGCAGATTCGGTTCTTGCGGTGCTCATTGACGATAGGCCAAAAACATCCTGCAAGCTGAGGCGTGCAGTGCCCCTCGACAACGAGTGTTCGTTGTTGCAAAGAGTCAATGAAGAACTTTGGCCCAGCAAGGACATCGGGTCGTTGGCGTCTGGCGTCGGTGAATGGGACATAACCACGGCTGGCTTCAGTAGCTTTGTCAGCGCTTCTGAGGTCTTTGGGTGGTGGAAAACCCACCGGCAATTCTCCTCAGTCTTCTGCGGCCTTGACTTTCTCCGGCAGCTGTCTGGTGCTTCCATTCGTTCTCCTCAGCGGTCTCCGTCTCTGGTCGGCAGCCTTTCGTAGGTCTACCAGGGTCTGTACCTGCGGGGCTAACCCAGGGACTCCCATGTCAACCAGATACTTGACTTTGCTCATCTTGGAGATGATCCTGAATGGTCCTGTCCACTTATCTGCCAAAGCTCGAGGCTTGATAGGCTCCATCACAAGGATCTCCTGTCCAGGAGTACAATCCACTTGTGATGCTTTAAGGTCATGCCAGTATTTGTTCAATTCCTGGCTGGCCTTAAGATTCGCTGTCGCCTGACCCATCATCCGTGTCATCCTCCGTCTGAGGCCTAACACATAGTCCCCCACTAGCTTGGCAGGACCTGGAGGGGTGGCTTCCAAAACTTCTCAGATCAAGGCAAGGGGCCCGCTAACTGGATGGCCAAAGAGTAACTCAAAGGGGCTGGACCAACTCCCTCTTGAGGTACCTCTCTGTAAGCCTACAGCAGGCATGGCAGGAGGAGATCCCATTTCCTCCTTAGGGGCTCTTCCAAAGCACCTAGCATGCCCTTGAGAGTTTTATTAAATCACTCGACCAGACAATTGGTCTGGGGATGGTAAGAGGTGGAGAACTTGTAGGTTACCCCACGCTCTTTCCACATGGTTTTCATGTAACTTGACATGAAGTTGGATACTCTGTCCGAGAAAACCTCCTTAAGGAATCCAACATGGGTGAAAATGCCCAGGAGAGCCCTGGCAACCACCTTGGCAATAACAGCTCAAAGGGGTATAGCATCAGGGTACCTGGTGGCATGATCTACTAGACCAGGATGAACCAATGTCCACCTGAAGTAGGAGGATCAAGGGGACTGACGTCGATGCCCACCCTCTCAAATGGTGTGCCAACCACTGGCAATGGCTGCAGTGGGGCAATGACACTGCCTCCAGTCTTGCCAGACAACTGACAAGTTGGGCAGGTCCTACAGTGGGACTCCACTTCTACTCCCATCTGGGGCCAGTAGAAATGGGCAGACAGCCTTTGCTTTGTCTTCTTGGTCCCAAGACGACCAGCCATGGGCACCTTATGTGCCAACTGCAGTAGGAAGGGCCTGTAAACATGGGGTACCACCAACCTCTTGAGGGCACCAGGTTCAGGCTTAATGGGTTCACCAACAAGGAGCTCACCCTCCCATTATATCGAGAATGTCCTAGGCACTTCTCCTTGTGCCTGGGATAGGGCCTGTTTCCTCACACCCTTGAGAGAGTGGCACTCTCTCTGCCCCTACAGAAGTCCGCCCAGCAGGGTCCCCCTTCAGCCAACAGGCATTGAAGGTCAGGGTGGTCCTCTGGGTTGAGCACCTCTCCCGCAGGAGGGTCTTCTGCCTCTTCTCCCTCACAAATTGAGTTTGGGTTTAACACTGGATCCAGCCCGTCTGGAGCATGAATCCCGATGGGTGCTGCAGCAGCAGCAGGAGGAGAAGGAGCCCCATCACAGAGGTGGCCTTCTTGTTCCTCCTTCTTGCCTTAGGCCTCGCCTTTGGCTTAGGTACCTGACTCTCAGTCAGACCCAGTGTCACCTCTGACCTAGTGACTGCTGCAGCAGTCATGGGTACACCATCAGAAATGAAACCCAACTCTACTAGATTGTTGCCTAACAAAATGTTAGCAGGGACATTGTCCTGAACCAGGATAGGAAGCTTTGCTGCCTTGTCTCATCATGAGTGTGACTAAGGCTACAGGCGATAATTTAGGAGGCCCACCAGCTAACCTGGTGGTTCTCAGAGGAGCACCTACATAGTCCTCTGGCTTGAGCAGGGTCCTGTCCACCACTGTCATGCTCGCCACAGTGTCTCGCAAGCCAGTAGAAGGCTGGCCATTCAAGAGGACACTTCTCAAAAACCTACAGGTGTTCTGTAGGATGGTAGCCAGTACTTCTGCATACTGGTCCCAGGCCCCAAGGGACACTAGGGAAATCTCTACAGGAACACTGAATGTGATTCCTGTAGAGCAAGGGAGGACAGTGGCCTCCACCTCAGGCATGGGTTAGGGTAGGTCAGGCGGACAGCCTGGACTCCAAGTGCCTTACCTTTACACTTGGGGTCACCCTTCTTGTGATCCAGAGCCCCACAATCCCAACAAGTGCCAGGAATGTGGGGTATGGTACTGGAACCACTGGGAGCCTGCTTTGCAGCAGGTGGACCACTACCCTTACTCCCACCCACATAGGACCTATCCCCACTAGATTTTAGGGTCTTAGGAGAGGTAGGTTTTGGTTTATCCGACTGTGACTGCTTCTGGGACTCCTCAGCCTTCTGAGAGGTACCCATTACTTTGTCCTTGTCCTTCCCACTGGAGTCCTTAGGGGACACCTGGTAGGAGACCCAGTTATCAGCCAGCCTGGCCAGCTTAAAGGGGTCCGAAATGTTCTGGTCAGCAACATACTGACACAGCTCTGGTGAACAAGCTTCAGAAAAATGCTCAAAAAACAAAAGGTGGGACAATTCAATAAACGTTTTCACCTTGTAACCATCAATCCACTCCATCATGTTCATATGTGCAGCCCTCACCCAGTCAACCCAAGACACATTCTCTCTTTTCTTAAATTCCCTGAACCTTTTAAGGTATTGGGTAGGTGTCTTGCCAAACTTGGCAATCAAAGCAGACTTCATGCACTCATACTGACCCCTTTATTCCACACTCAGTTTCAGAAAACAGTCATATCCAGGCTGAGGCACTCTGCGTAACAAACACTTAGCCCAGTCTCTTTTATCAACATCATGAATTGCACAGGCCATTTCAAACGCTTCAATCCATTGGAGGATATCAGATCCCTCCACATACACACCAATCAAATCATTCATAAACTTGGTGGCTGCGGACCTGACACTCTAAACTGGTTTCCCTGAAGTCTCCACTCTAGCTTTCAATAGCTGGATTCTCTGACATTCAGTGTCCTTGTTCTTAAGTTCAAGATCCCTATCGTTTAGTTCCAAATCCCTGGCTTTAAGGATCACTTGCTGTGCCAACTCCTCTTTCTTAAGTTCAGCTTCTGTTTCCAACTTTTTATATTCAAAGGCCAATTTCATCCTTAATAATTCAAGTTCCAAGGCATTCCCTGAAGAAACATTGCTGGAGGTCGGAACAGAGGCAGCAGCAGTGGTGGCATTCCCCGAATCAGATTCAAAAACACCCCCAGGTGCAGGGGCCTCAATGGCTGCATCCCCCCTTCATTAAGAGCTTCACAGTCAGCCTGGTAGACCACCAGGGCAGCTAACAGGTCAGCCCTAGACTTATCCTCAAAGTCTAACTCCCTGGCTTCACAAGCACTCTGAAGAGCCTCTAAGCTCATTCAAGTAAATTTACCATTTTCAATAGATTTCATTGCTTGTAATGTAGTTGTCTTGTACACAACTAAACCTCAATTTAACAAAGTGTAGATATTTTGTAAGTGGCAAGGTTACACCCTGATTCTTAAAACCATTAGCATCCCAATGCTCCCACTAGTGTAAAGACTGGAGGGGGTGTCTGTACTCCTGATCTCTATATGGCAGAGTGGAAGCACAGGGCACCCCAGCCATGATTCTCTATTTGGTAGCTATGGGCAAGCAATCAATGCTTAAGCTCTCAGGAGGTGATGCAGGCTGGTTCTTAAGTACAGTATAGTCCCCAAGCACCCACAAAGGAATGTCCACACACTATGTTAGTGAAAACTAAGTCTTTATATAAATAAGGCTTTGATTATGTACACACACAATAACACACTTTGTGCTTCAACAATTCTGAAATCGTAAATATATACAGTTCTAGGTGGTACTACGAGGCAGAAGCCGCGGGTCATCGAGATTCAGTGAAGAAATGGGTGAACACTGTCGTTGCGGTAGCAGCTTCGGTTCATGCGGTGCTCGTTGACGATCAGCTGAAACGTCCTGCAAGCTGAGGTGTGCAGTGCCCTTCGAGGACGAGTGTTCATTGCCGCAATGAGTCAATGAAGAACTTTGGCCCAGCAAGGGCGTCAAGTCATCAGCGTCTGGTGACGGCGAACGGGGTGTGACCACGGCTGCCTATAGTTACTTCGTCTGCATCTCTGAGGTATTCGGGTGGTGGGAAACCCACCGGCAGATTCTCCTCCGTTGTCGGCAGCCTTGACTTTCTCCGGCAGGACGAAAGCAGTCGATGGTGATGAACAAGGGAGTCCTTGGATCAAAATGTTCTTCGGCAAAGGGAGCACTGCGGTGGCGGTCGGCAGAGGTGGACAGCTGTCCGGTGCTTCCCTTCGTTCTCCTCGGCGGTCCCAATCTCCGGTCGGCAGCCTTTCATAGGTCTGTCTACAAGGGAGCTCTGGCAAAGATCAGCTGGTGAACAATGGTCCCTCGTAGCTCGGGAAGAGGTCTCCTAACCAGGTCATCTCTTGGATCAGTTTGTGAAGGCGCAGCAGCTTTCAGATTGCAACGAAGGGAACAGCGGTTCACCTTCTTCTTATGGCTCGGCTTCGAGAGTAAGCATCACGTATCAACTTCAGCTTCTGAACGATTTCTAGCAGTGAGAGGCCCCCAGATATACTGTTGATCTCCGATTCACTCTGCTGGGTCACACTCAGGCTACCAATCATTCAGAAGGGCATTCAGGGAGCCAGGCAGCCAATCAGGCTCACAGCACATTCAGGCCATTCTTCTCCATCCAGAGACTCACAACACAGAAAGTGGATTCGGACAAGCACTACACACTGCATTCATACCAGTTTTGGGCAGGGCTGTCTCAGGCATTGTGTCAAACACCAGATACTAGACCCCCATAACACGGAATGCATATTCATCACACACTCCATTCACGCAGGACCCACCCCATGGGCTTATTCACACCATACAGTCATTGGGGAGGCTCCAGACAGTCTGGCCTGGACTTCCCCACAACACCATATATGGAACTTCCACCCAACAGCCAGTCAGGGGGAAGGAACAGAGTCAGGGCTTCCATGGACTTCGAGAAAATAAGGTAACAGGCGATAGAAAGCAAGAGGCCACGGGGCCATCTTGTCTCCATCAGGAATCCACTGATTCCAAGGACAGGGCCTGGGCATCCCAAAATGGAGGATGTGCAGGGCAACTGTCACTTCAGCACAGAGCTGCCACCACAGGTGCCCAAAAACATACACTAGGAGTACAGGGTCGTATTCCTACCCATGGGTGCCATAAGGGTATCCCAAGGGTCTGTATACCAAACCAAAAAGAGGAAAAGCTGCACCGCCAGGAGTCCCACATAAATTCCTGTGCAGAAAACAAGACAGAACATACATGATAAGGCAATAAAGGACAAGAATACGGAGGCCTTGTCCCTCTGATGCATTTCCAGTATCACAAGCATTTTTTTTGCATGTAGCCCATTTGTGTTAATGAGCAGCATCTCACATGTAGTCCATTCTGTATTAATGAGCAGTATCTAACATTTAGCCCATCTATGTTAGTGAGCCATATCTCACATTTAGCCCATCTGTGTTAGTGAGTCATATCTTGTATTTAGCCCCCCCCCGAATGGGAGACCTAGGTGTACCCTTCCCTATAGAGGGTCAAAGGGGTCAAATGGGACACAGGGGAGATAGACGGGTCTAACTTAATTGGACCACTGGTAGAGGCCCTTAGAGAGAGATGTCCAGATCTCAGAACTGATTGACTACCCGAGGGGGTGGTAATTGCTGCTCACCAAAATATACTAAAGGGGAACACTAAGTCTGAACACTCGGGTAGAAAAGGTGCTGTTACTGAATAGCCTATTGAGGACCCACACTCGTCTGCACATAACATAGGAGTGGTAAGTGTAGTACACCAGAAATATGACAGGGGATGGGATAGAGACCACAGTCAATTAAAACAGAGGGGGTAGGGTTGGGTACCGCCACTAACCAACACTAATTTAAAAAGAAAACCTCATCCTTTTGCATACACCACTCAAACTCTGAACTGAACACAACCATACCTCTACAGCACTACAAACTCCACTCACTTCAATACACCACAACAACAAAACAAACTACACATGACCTTGCACAACAGCACATGGTGGCTACCTACACACCTAGACACAGTGAACGTTGTCAACCAAACTGAAGCTGCCAACAGCGTATCATAGGACTCTTTTCTCCCACTCAGTCTAACTAACTTACCCCCCCATTCCGCTCTTGCTTTACAGATCCGCCAGAGGGCCAAGGAACTACGCAGGTGGTGACAGTGCGTGGCATAAGAACATTTAACATAACATAACTTGTGGAATTTGTTGATAGTTAACACTGAAATATGAGCCTGCCAAGATGTGAACACACAAATAGATGTTTTTCTGAGTTGGCCCCATAATTATTTCTATTTCTAATAGTGGAGCAGGTAGGCAAATAAAACAAGAAAATAATGTCAACAGCGCTGTAGGATCCCATACCCCTAGCAGGTTTCCTAATACAATTTTCTGACTGTTAGTAGACTGATTTTTAGGATTTTGCCCAGGCCTTACGAAATTGTATTTTTTCAATTCAAGTTAACCAGGAAAATCTTACAAGTTTAATAATATGACATCCTGGTAAAGCTCAAATCCTTCTTTACTCTCTGATTTTTGCCATCACGTTGCCACCTCTGTATGGCAGCTCCTCTCATTAGACGAGCCACTTTGACAGGCCTAGCAACTGCAGGAACCCAGACTGTCTTAAAAGAAAAAGTGATTGTTAAGGGCAGCACCAAGAAAAACATCACCATGTGAAGTCTAAAAATATGGATGGGCAGGCATAAAAAAGTTGTGATTTCCACCTTGACATTCCCATTGATATCATAGACAATGCAAGCCTTGTCCCACAATCTAAAATGTCACTTTTAATAATTGAATGAAAAACATCCAATTATTGATGCCTATCAGACTACAATTCTATAAGTTTGCTTCCTCGAGTGGAATCTCATGTCATTCACTGTGTGTCAAAATGACTACTACTCTACAGGAGTACAGGGATGGCTGGTGCTTTTAGGCTCCTAATAGGCATCACCTACCACGAGAGCAGCAGTGATCTCAATCATAATGGAAAAACAGGCATAACATAAATACATACATGGTAAACCTCCTTCGTATCTTGTGCTGAGGACAGTCTATTCTCTTCATGAGGGTGTGAGTCAGCATGAAATCATCCAAAATAATGGTACGGTGAGAGGGGAAATAAGGCAAATGAAAACTGCCTGAATTCAAAGTGAGACGCGCTGAAAATTTGAACGAATAGGTGCTGCCTTATGTAATGGACAGATTCTGATATGAGACATGGAGACTGTCTCAGTTGAAAGCCAAATTCATCAAACAAATGTATCATTTTATTAATTCACATTTCAGCACTCGCTTCTTTGAGAGGCAGCACTGAAAACAGGAGGTATGTGACTGCCGCAATGGAACTGCACATCCAAGAAATGCCAAAGCTCAAGTTTGTCAGAAATGTAATTCACCTAATTGGAGAACACAGCCTGTGTTACCGAAATAAACTTTAAAATGGCAATAAAAATAAAGTGTTAGGATGTTGTCCAGTGTTCTGAATGGCACGCTTATGCAGATTCCCTACTGTGCATCACATGAAGAAAATGAATCATCGTTCATTAAGAGTCCTTCTAATGTAATGGTAAAAGCCCGGCCGCGGAGTTAAGGGCACAGCATTTCGTGAAGGCAGAGCACTGTTTTGCTGCTGGAGGATTAATTGTGCAGTACAGATTGTGCATTTTACTCGAGGTGTGGGGACTATCAGAGACTCGAGTACAAGAGGAGTACCAGCAATCAGTGTCCAGCGTGGTGTGTGCCTTTAAGGAATGGAGGGGTTGAAGCCACGCCCCCTCAGAGCAGGAGCACAAAACACAGCCTCTGTGACCCATGCAGTGTAAAGCCCGGCTGCGGAGTTAAGGGCGAAGCATTTCGTGAAAGCAGAGCACTGTTTTGCTGCTGTTTGTCTCTGTGGCGAAGCGGGCGCCGTGGACTGCAAACATTGAAACTTTATCCGTGGTCTCAGCGACCAGGAAAAAACGAGTTGCTCTACCACGGTAAGCACTCTTAGTTTATTTTAAATTTATTATATTTATCTTACAAACGTGACACAGAGACAGCTGCAGGCTTTGTATTGCTGTGGACAGTCGTGGATATTGAGCAATAACACTGAGAGCCCATTGATTGAATCTATGGTAATGATAGACTCAATCTACTTTAGTTACTGGTTAAAGGGAAAAAAGACAAAGGTGGGATAACGGGAGACTGTTGGAGATCTTACTCCTTTGATCCCGTTTTCCCCTCCTGATCACCTCACTCTCGAAAAGAAAGGGTGGAACCTCACTGGTACACTAATTCAATATACTGAATCTAAGTAAAATAAACAACATCAGACTTGCATTGAGTAACCATTTTGATACTCAATAAAGTATACCAAATACTTGGGAAATGACTTCACGTTACAATTTAAGGAGTGGTCCGTTTGCTGATGACTTAAGAGCTCTCCAATGGGATGGCTCTTATATGGAAAAATCCTTGCAGGTGAAAGTAAACAACTTATGTCTGCCGATCCCTACTACTTTGCCAAACGATATCAATTTAGTGGAGGTCCAAGTTCATCAAGAACCTCAAGTTGATAAGATATCAGCAGAAGAGATTCGGAGAGATTCAGTAAAAAATCCCCTGTCTGCATTGCTACAGGATTTTACTTTATCATCAACTAACATAAAAAGGACTATTGACCATTATTTCCAGAGACGCAGACATAACAGCTTGAATGCTCTCACTTCAACCTCCTTGAGGCTCTTAAACCAGGAGCCTAACTCAACGATTGAGAATAGACAATAAGAACTACCAGGGTCAGTAATGGATCTCTCAAGGATCCCCAATCATCTGTTAAATTCAATTCAAAATCTGCTGTATCAAGGAGAGAGACTTAATTCAACAGAGGCATTTAGAAGAGAGTCAGCTGCTTTTGATGAATAAAAAATGAGTCAATTAGCCCATTGGCCTAGGGCTGCCCTCGGAAGTGAGAACCAAGATCCTAAGGAGGGGGATCAAACCTTACCAGCTTTCAACTATGTTCTTAATTCACTGATGAAGGTTTTCAAACTTCTGAAAAGGGATGTGCAGACGCACACAGGAAAACTAATGGAAATGACTAAGGACATCAAACAATTTGAATTTACAGTTGTAGGTCAAAGCAACATAATAAATTGTTCAGTATTGCCCACACTGACAAAGATGGAAGATGGATTTGTCAAACAAAGTGAAGACCTGACCAAAATTAAAAATCAACAAATCTCCCTGTTGAAGGAAGATTCGGAGATTAAGGATTTGCTATCAAAAATCAACTCTAGACAAACAACACATTTACCAAAACATCAGGAAATTGAAACCAAAAGAGAGGACATCCCGTCGGGAGTAAGTACACAAGTTGATGATACTCCTCTATCGGAGTCTGTGATGGAGGAATTCTGCCACCTGGCACAGGTCTCGGAATTATCATTAGAACAGCCTCCCGAAAACCAAGATGAAATAATCGAGATATCAGCACAAGAAGTGATTGAAAATCTAACACCATGAAAGAGGAGTACACAGCAATCATATAAGAGACGAAGAAGGGAAAGGCGGAAAAATCAAAAATTAGAACAAATGTCATCCAAGTCTGGGTGTAGACAAGCGAAGAAAACCAAAAATATGAAGGGATCAAAAACAAAGAAATCAAATGTAAATAGTTTTGTGAAGGGGATCATGGAGCAGGGAAAGAAATTTGAAAACCACATGGAGGTGGAAATAACGGTCCGAAATCTGGAAGTTGAATCTCCCGTCCAGAAAGTCCAAGTTGAAACAGGATCCCAAAAGCAAAAAAAACAACAAAAGAAAAAAAACAAAACAGGTATTGTCTTAGAAAAAGTAGCAGCGGTACAAGTGGATAAAACAACAATGGGTACTCAGACAGAAGAAAAATCAGCAAAAGTAGATAAAAATCTACATCATCAGGACACTGTTAGATAAAAGACAACAGGGAAATTGCTTAAATTGGCGCCAATATTCTTACCCCGACAGAAAATTGATCCAAAAGCTTCAGCACAGAGAGAGATCGGCTTGAGGATTGCTCCAATATTTAACATGGCAAGACCAAAAACTGGAGGACCAACAGAAACTCCTAAAATCCAGATAGAAAACCCACAGGGTGTGGTTGAAGAGTCCCTATCTAAGCTGGAGACTAAGAAGCCAGACCAATTTGTAGGAGCGGAGAAAGAAGGATCTACGACTGCATCAGTGATAATCCAATCTTCTGAAGTTCAGACTGTGAGATCTGCGAATTGTCAAGAAGACCCAGCCCCTTATGCTGCACCAAGACTATGGTTTAATAATGAAGAAAACAGGTAGACTGGCAAACCTTTGAATAGGGGAGCGATTCTGTCATTAGTAAAAAAGATCCCAGTATTATATCTATTTTCAACAAAAGACATTGAATATGTCAGTTTCCCAGAACCGGGCCATACAAGTTTAGTGGAAGTAGGATTTGTTTCCAAAATGGGGGTCAAAGCTTTCCTAAATGTGGCAGAAAAGTTGTGTTGGTTGTGTTTGGAAGTTCATGAAAATGTGCCATTTTATGGCATAGGAGTTGAAGGGGCCGAGGAAAATGGAGTTGCCCAGGGAAAAGCCTCATTAACACAAGCCAAGAAGCAAATAATGAAAAACAGCCATTCCAAAGAGGGACTACAACCATTATACTGGCCGATGCTTCCAGAAATAATCATGCAAGTTTGCCAGAAGCTGGGAGTAGTACAGGCATCTCTTTAGTAGTGAAAACTTAAGAATTACTAGCTGGAATACAAGAGGTTCCAGTTCATTCAGAAACAACAAAATGAGAGCCTTGCTATTTGGGGAGAGTGACTTGATCCTACTACAAGAAACCTGGTTAGTTAACACACCAGAAATTGAGGGTTTTAATTTGGCAATTTAATCAGCATATAGTAAAGCCAAAGGTAGACCGATGGGGGGTCTATTGATCGCTTGTAGAAGGGTCTTATTTAATGAAATAACAGTTATACCCTGTAAACAAGAAGGAATGCTTGTGGTGAAAGCAGTCACTCTGCCCAGTGGCACATTATCTAAAGAAATAATAATTATCAATTTATACTGGAATCCCACCAGGGAAAAACTGTTGGAATTCCTTGATTCGATCTCAGTTGTCCTTCGTGATATTAGGATTACTTACCCTGGGGCCTTTATTGTTGTTGCAGGGGATCTAAATTCGCAATGTATTCAAACTAAACACAGATGGGTCGAGGGAGGAATGAAAGAAATAACAACTATTGGCAGAAAGTGGTTGGACTTTTTTGATGAATCGGACTTAAAGCTTCTAAATGGATCTGTAGATGGGGATGTTCCGCCAGCCACTACATGGGGGAGGGGGAACACAGAGTCAACATTGGATTATGTCTTCTTAACAACAAACTGGTTTGGGAAATGTACACATTTTTCAGTAAAGGATGGAGGCACAAGTGACCATAAGCAATTGGAAACACAAATAAGTTGGCACTTTAGAAATACAATAGAGGTATGGGATAATCGAGTAGTTGTAAATGCCAAGAAAAACCGTTTAGTTAAATATCAGAGAGACGGTGCTTGTCTAAATGATGGTCTGGACACAGACTCTATGATTGGGAATGCTCTGAAGTCTTAAATAAAAATTGTAATCCACTCACTTTTCATTAGTTCATATGGTCAATTGACCACCCAAAGAATATCCAGAAGGCTATTAGCATGCCTATAAGCATCATTTTGATGAAGCAATATGGGCAAGAAAATGTGAGACAAGGAGACAATTAAGAATGGCAAGGAAGATGGCAAGAAGTCAATCAGATCTTGCAATAGAGACGAAAAAAAATCAAAAACAACTTAAGGAGTTGGTCCAGACATCATAGAGAGGAGCTGTGGCAAAATGATGGAGAAGAAATGTTGCGTGCTTTGAAAAACAACTCCACGCGTAATTTCTGGTCAATTATTAACTCACTTAAAACTGACCAAGACACTGTCCAAATGAGCAATGTGCCAGAATTGAGTTGGTTGACTCATTTTAGTGATAAATATCACAAACCACAGGGAGTGCTAACATTTAAAGGGGGTGGAGGAAACAGGGTGCTGAGTTTTGATAGGGAAGACACATCAAACCTAATCAATAAATCATCTTCATCCAGATCTGCAGGCCCTAATGGTCTCACTTATCAAGTCCTCAAAGGAAATGGGGCCCTGTGGACGGAAATCCTGTACATACAAAGAAGAAGGCCACTGTACAGCGGCAGTGGTCTGCTCCAGGGGTGACATACCAGTAGGGGGCAAGAGGAAACCTGTATTCACGACAAGACAAAGGTACTTATACATCAAGGGTTGGCTCATGTGAAGTATAAATTAATTAAAATCATTCACCCGGTCCAAGCCCATATAACCACACAGGTTATGAATATTACATGCAATTGTGTATATTAAGACACTCCTTCAAAAATAAAGCATAAAGAATTGTTGCGGTTGAAATGAAACTTTATATTAAAAAGGTGGTGCACATGGAAAAATCCAACATGTAAAAACATACACAATCAATAACATGATTTAATTTACACATTCAAGAATTGAGTATATGGTTCTTCGGACAATAAAGATAAAGAACAGTACATAACGGAAGAACATAAACCAAAACTAAATGATAACAAAAATCAATTATTTGTCACTTTGGTGCTCAATTTAAACCAAAACGAAGAATAGGGTTAAGCTGAAAATCAATTACAGTAATAGTGACAGTGTTCTTGCTGAAAATTCAAAAGTTAAGCAAGTAACCAATGTTGTTTTACAATTATAATAAGTTCCCAAACTCGAAATTATTGTGTATTGGGATTGGGTCTGCCAACGCATCAGGGGGAACAGACAAACGGGTTAGAGGAGCTTCAGAAAGAAGTATCCTAGCCCATCGGTGGACGGTGCTACACAAAGAAAAAGGTCCTAATTGGCAAACTGTTTTGTGACGGACCTCGTATCCCCTCTGAGAAGCAATCCGTTTCGGCGGAACAAGGTCAGTAGAGAGAAACTCTTCACATTGAAAGAAAGTACTCCGCCTTCATCAGGGCAGTAGGTAGCAGGACCCTGTGTGTATGAAAGGGGAGAAAAGGTTAAATAGAAAGAAAAAGAGAATAAATCATCAAAGGAGATAAGAATGTGGAATCAATGAGGAAATCCTGTATATATTGTTTAGATCGATTCCCCCTTCTTGGAGGTCGGCGATTATAGTCCCAATCTTCAAGAAGGGGGATCGTAGAAATCCAATGAGCTACAGGTCAATTACGTTGCTGGATGTGGAGAGCAAATTGTTCACCAGTCTAGTGTTAAGAGAACTGGAAGCCTGGGCAAAAGAAAACAACATAATTCCCAAACAACAAAGAGGGTTTAGAAGAGGCCACTCGACATCTTTGAATGGTATAATACTTGCCTCACTAACAAACTACAAAGATAAAAACAATGGGCCTCATTACACGGTAGGCGGTAACCATGGCGCTGTTAGCACCATGGTTGCCGCCGGTATTTTACCGTGTCCTCCTTGGTGGATGGCAGAATTACCGCCCTACTCCAAGGTGAGCGGGGGCGGTAATTCCCCATTCACCAAGGCACTTCCCCATTCCCATTTTTGCCCCCATAGGGCATGGGGAAGGAGCTAATTACGGTACCGCAAATTGTGTTACCGTAATTAGCACCGAGGTCCCTTTGCGGCACCCTACTTTAACGGCTGGTAAAACCAGCCGTTAAGGTCGGGTCCTGCAAAGGGAACTCGTAGTAAGGCGGTAAGGGTTTACCGGTACCGGTGCCCTTACCGGTACCGGTAAACCCTTACCGCCTAACGTGTAATGAGGACCAATGTAGGTAGACTCTATGGTGCGTTTATTGACCTCTCGAGTGCCTTTGATATGGTGAACCGGGACAAGCTCTGCTTAAGCTGGAGCAGAAAGGGGCGCCGAAAGCTCTGACAAATATTCTAGTAAGCCTTCACGAAGGGAATTCAGCTAGAGTTAGTCTTAAGCTAGCTGGACATTTGTCAGATTATATGAGCGTAAACAAGGGAGTCAGACAAGGGTGTATGGTGGCACTATTCCTCTTTAAGTTCTATCTGGGAGACTTCAGACAGTTTATAGAGTCCTCAGCATTGGCAAGTACTAAGGTGGGATCACTAGCCATTAAATGGTTTATGTATGCAGACGACATTGCCCTGCTAGACAGGACTCCTGTCGGTCTGCAAAGACTGCTGAGGGCTCTCGATTTTTACATGAAAGCAAATGATCTGGTGGTAAACCCGGAGAAGTCGAGGGTTGTAGCCTTTGGAGGCAAGAGCAACAAAGGAGCCAGATATCCTTGGTCAATAGGTGGTCATTTAATCCCTGTGGTAAAAGAAGAGATATATCTTGGATTCACTCTGCACACAATCCCGACAGTGGGGATCCAGTATGCAGAACTATTGACCAAATGTACACAATTGACAGCACAAATGAAGAGGATCTCGAGTTTGTACTGTAAATTTTCCATCATGCCAATAATAAAGTTTTATGTGGCAAAAACTATTCCCATGCTACTATATGGAATCGAGGCCAAACCTCTCTTATGGTCAATAGATTAGCAAAAAGTGGAAAGCTATATCTGGAAGTAGGTACTGGGTTTGCCCAGAAGCCTCCAGACGGCTACACTTAGATACGAATTAGGTCTAAAATCTCTTAAGATTGTAGCAGAGTGGAAATTGCTTTCCTTATATAGGTCCATTTTGGTGCCAATGACACACACATTGTTTGAAGACCTCCTAGACAATTTGAATTTAGACACCTCCCTTTGAGAGAACTCAAGCAGGTCGCAGAAGATCTATTAAATTATTTCGAACAAGATGAACACACATTGATCACAAATCCATTGAAATAAGAAAGCGCTGACAACGAGAGATTGGATTACCACATCAGATATGGTGAGGTCATCCTCTATCCCTACATCCTTCTTTAAGTATGGGAAAAAGCAGGGCTTTCTTCCAAGGTATTTAATGAAGTTTCCAGATGCAAAAGGAAGGCAGAACTTTTTGAGAGTACGTCTGAATTTGATCAAGACGGGCTCGGTTTTGACCAAATGGGGACTTACAGAAGCGTCTAGGAGTCAGTGCATGAAATGCACGATCCAAATAAACAAACGCTTGAGCAACTATTGAGGTTCTGTAAAGGTACCTGGGACATTAGGTTTGAATACCTCAGTAGCTTAGTCAGGACACTAGATCGGCTATCATCAAGTGCCTTCTGGGAGAGAATGATTGCTGGACACGAGATTAAATTGACATTAAACGTCATAAGAGTACTGCAATACACAGGTTTCCTTTCACAAAAATATTGATAAACTACCTGCTGTTGTGGGTAGGAAATGTGTCCGTTTGTTTATTTTACTTTGTCTGATTGATATTGATCAGTTATTTTATTAATATGTGAAAACTGTATGAAGTTGGATGAATTTGTTTTAATGAATTATGAGCAAATTTTATTGAAGAAAGTGTGTGTAAAAAACCTAAATTTGGTTATATCACAATAAATTTTTTTTAAAAAGTAATGATTTATTTCTCCAATAACTGTCAGATTATTGTCCAAAGCTCATAATCCTATGGTGGACTTAAATACTATTCTACAGTGCAAATATGTTGAAACGCAGTGTTTCTTTTGTGTTGGTTTCAATAACATCGGTCTTCATTTCAGCCTGACATTGTGTTTATTTCAGGTTTCTTCAGGTTTCACCTTTGGGAAACTCCTTGGGAGAGGAGAATATAAGATAAATACACTGAGCATCTGGCATGACCAAATGGTGAGATTCACAATCAGGGTCAAAGACAAATTCATCCATTATAAATGACACTACTCTGGTTGGGAATACAATTGGCCTTTTGGAAGCTAATGTAATTAGAACAAAGGGACCTGTCATCTCATTTCAAAGCAATCTTTCACTGAACCCATGATATAGCTTTGTTAACATCAGAGATGTGCAGAAGCATGATGCTGTACCCCACATTTTAAGTGCAGGGAATGATTCAAAAATTACATTTTACACAGAGAAACTTACAAAGCTAATAACATTTGAATCATATGACCTACCAACATGTGACTGGGTGCATTTCAAAGATTAGAGTATCCTCTTAGATTTGAAACCAGGTTCACATTCCCTAATGATTTTTAAAAATAAATAAAATGATTACTATTTATACAATTATGAATACAAATGATATACTTGTGTGTCAGATACCCAGACATGCATCTATGCTAGAAGTTTCAGTGAGGTGGCAGGTTGCTACCATGAATTATGTAAAAAAATAAAATGGCGTTGATAGTGTACGAGTGAAACAAACCCTTCAATTGCTCATGTCAAAAATCTAGAAACTATTAGCATCCAATAAACATTGGAGGTGTAGTCAATAGGAGTGTCCTGCTATGAGGCAGGCCAATGGAAATATTGCACCAATCACATAATGTGACATCATTATTTATTTGTGTATTTATTTTTTACATTCTTATAGCGCACACAAACCCTGAGGCATCACGGTGTTGAGGTTACATGTAGATCAGAGGTGGAACATATATAGTGGTGACTTAGATGAATATAAGACAGTTACATACAGAATGGCAAAATGACAGGGTAAGATTCCCATAGGAACAAGCGGCTTGAGGTTGAGTTATGCGAACAGCCATGTTTTTAGGGCTATGTGGATGGCCCAGTAGGATTCTTCGGCTCTTAGGGCACGAGGGAGGGGATTTTATTGTTTTGCAGTAATGACTGGGAAGCTGGACCCTCCAGCTTTGGCACGTTTCAATTTAGCTTGAACAACTTTGTGTGTGTATGGGGTTCTGGCGGGCCTAAATTAATGTGTCTTAATGATTTTTTGTGTTAGGTAGTGAGGGGTGAAGTTGGAGATGCACCTATGAGTGATACTAATAGTCTTAAATGTGATTTATTCTCGTATGGGGAGCCAGTGCTCCCCTTTACGGGCAGCTGAGATGTGTTCAAATTTGAGGATGTTCAAAGCGGTACACAGGGCATTATTTTGGATGGTCTGTATAGATTATGCACAGAGGTGCCCATGAAGAGTACATTGCAGTAGTCCAATCTGGTGCCTATCACTTCTGGGCGATTGTTAGGCAGCTGTCAGGGGAGAGGAAGGGTCTGGCGGCATTCAGGAGTTTGATCGAGTAGGCCATAAGCATGGGAATTCTGGACACTTTAAAAAGTGTGCACACAGAGGGGCTATCATTCTGATTCTGGAAAAGTTGCTGGGATAAAGAACACTTGTCCCCTTTAAATGAGTGGCAGATCTGCATACCATCTGTAGAATTGGTCCTTTTTAATGAGAGATTCTGAACCAACTTAAACTGTAGACAGACTTCCTTTCCTGAAAAAGGGAAGAAGGGAACAGGAGAGGCCTGCTGACTGGGAGATTTCCAATCCAAGAGGGTCTCTACTGGCTCCATACCATTAAAGGTCAATTCAAATTGAGTATGAAAGCACCTGAAAGGTAACTTGATAAACCCCCTATAATCATTGCTCTATGCTCCAAATAGAAAAGTCCTAATATTGTGCGTGAAATGCAACAGGGCTTCCATTATATTTAAAGATTATAGAGATTTGACCGCATATATAAAACATTGTCGTTTTCTAGGGTTAGTTATGTCCTGATTTCATTGCATGTTAAGCTGAGGGAGATTACATTCATACAAATACAAAACTGCTTTCCCTACTCAGCGAGCATTGTATAAAATCGGGAAATGTCTCCCAGCACAGGTAGTCTAGTATATAATAAGTGTTATTTAAAAAGTACCATATGCCCTATCACAGATATAGTTGACATCGGTCCATGGTTTGAGGGCCCCTTAGCAGGGCCTAATGAAGAGATGTTTGATAATATGTATTCTGTAAATGCCAATTATATTTAATAAGCAATGGGCAATTAGAGCAAGTACAATTGTGTCATTTCTATGCTCATACAAATTGTGCACATTTGGTGGGGGAGTCAAAATAGTCTGCACTTTCTAAATTGAAAACATTGTTTTAGTAACCTAAGAGCTGCAGAGTTCGAAATCAAGGTATTGTAAGCATATTATAAACTGTGCACACATATTAGTAGCCCACAACACCATATTTACATGGAAAGTGTGAGACCTGAAACTGTTTTTCCGATTCTAGCATGTATTGGTGTCATGGAGCAAGGTTTTTGCGTCATTTGCAAATGTTACTTCCTGTTTAATTTGGAAATGAATTAGAAGAACTATAATAATTTAGAACTTAATATAGATAATTGATTGTAAATGGCTGTTTGTGTGTCAGAAATAGTGAGATTTAAGCATGAAGGATATTTTCATTTTTGTGGACAAGCTGCCTGTGATTGTGTAACCTTGTTGTGACTTGCCTTGTATATAGCTAGGACCAAGTTTGATTCCTCTATTCAAAAATATTTGACTGTTGATCGAACTGCTAGTATCTAGACCAGAATTGTGATGTGGGACTGTATAACTAGGGGTCATTAGACCAAGGTGTCCTGTTGATGAAGTAGCCACACATTAATACAAATATTTCTTACAATGGTAAGTGCCAAAATAAAAGACTTTATTTAAATTAAAAGGGCAGGCAAACTATTGAAAACTCTAACACTGCATCCCTGTAGTGAGGTAAACAGAGAATTCACACTGTGGGGTAAAAGGAACAGGGGTCTGCAGGTAAACAGTCTTGTAGAAAGACAAGCAACGTTCAACAATATGACTTTAAGACATACAAATGTGGTCTTTAATGTCATTAGAGCTCATAGAACAGGCCAATGGGCCAGGACCACTGATGGTTACCTTGTAACCTTCTTTTGCAGTCTTGGCAGCATCAAGCCGAGCGTCTGGGCGTTTTCCAGTGCATCTGTTACAGAGTCAAACTTAGTATTTTTAAAGATTTGCAAATAAATTGCACAATTTCTAAATATATTGTATAAGCATATATAAAACCACATGTTAAACCATATAACATTGTGTAGGAAACCAACTGTATCAAACAACAATGTTTTGCCAACTGTAATAAATAAACAAACACATTAACTGTAGTAAACATGTTGTTAGACAGTCGAAACACCATCCATGAACATGTTATCTATGTTGCCATGGCCCTGCATGTTTTGTATAGCCTGTTGTCAACTTTATTGGTAAATGTAAAATCAACTTGTTATGCACTTTGTAAGGCTAAATAGAATGTCATAAGATTCCAATCCTTTATGTATTCATAGCTGCTCACCTATACAAGGAGAGATTAATCTGAGACACGATGGCCTTCATTATTGGAAATAAAATCTTACCTGGATTCCTGGATGTTCTTTACTTCATAATGGAGACGAGCTGAACCCCTGGAGGCCCTCCTGCTCTCCTCCTGCTCATTCTTGATGTTAGCTGCCTCTTCTTCTGTTGCGCTCCTTCTGCCTTCTGCTTCTGCTCTGCATTACGGATTTTCTCCTGCTGCTGCCAGTTGATCCTGTGCACCGAAGGAACCTGGTGGCTATTCTTCCTACTTTTTCATTGTGGTCCTGGACAATCATTCAGGCCGATCGAGTATCCTCTGAGAATAGTAACCTCTCTCCTTCCTCTTACTTTTGACCTCCATTAGCCTTTCTGTTACTGCCTTACCAGGCTCTGCGCTGTCTTTGCCAACCACTGAGGTTTTGCCTCATAAGCTCATCATAATTCCTCTCAGAGACACCAGAGGTCTGCACTGGCACTTCTTATATGGAGCTGTCTCCCTCGTCTATGTTTTCAAGTGCCTCTTCAAACTGCAGCTCCTGTGTTAGATCTCTCTGCCCTTCCAGTCTGTTAGCTGGGAAAGAAAGCACGGCGTCGCCAGTTGCTCACCGGCGCATCCACGATCAAAGACTTCAGCGCAAAACTATAGTGTATCCTAGCAGTCGAGTGCTTCACTTACCTCGGATGCAGCGCGGTGCCTGGAAGGTAGCCTGGCAACGCTGGCGTCCTCTACACTACAGGAGCACTCGCCCTGCTGTGATGGTATCACGCAAACCAAGTCACGTGATACAGTCTTCATAAGCTCCTCCCTGTACAATCACCGGCGCTTCTGAACTTTCTTCGGTGGCGTTTTGGATTCGATTCCTGTTTCCTGATCATCGTTTTTCCTGGTCCTCCCGGTTTTGACTTCGGACTGCTTTGGTTGCTCTTTGGGATTTGCCTTTTGATCTTTTGCCTTCCTCCTCTTGAACTCGGACTGTCCCTGATTTTGCCTTGGATTCTGAATTGGTCTGCACTGCCCGCTTCCTGCTCGACATTGGCCTGACATTGGATATTGCCTTGGATACTGATTTGGTCTGCTTTGCTCGCTCCCTGCATGACATTGGATTGTTATTGGAATTTGCCTTGGATTGCTTCCACGCTGCTACCTCACCTTGAAGGATTTTGGCCTCGTTTTGGTTTTTGAACTTCTTTGCTTTCGTCCCTCACAAGTACATGGACTAGAGACTTCCGTAGGTGTACGTTGTGGGTTGTTTGCTTCTTAAGCCTTGCGACTGAGGTTTGCTACGAACTTCCTCTGCTCCTCCGGACCCTTGTTACCACTGGACAGGAGTCCAACACGGTAAGACTATGAAAGTAATTAGGGACTCCTAGTTATTCTGTTGATGCTTATTGATAAGTTACTCATTGCCGTATTCTGTGCTTAGACTGCAGGTGTCAGCATTACCAGCCGGTTAACTTCTTACCTGAGTTAGCAGGTTAGTGGTATTCCGTGTATGCTGTTTTGTATTGGCCTTATTGTTTATGCAAAGTCTGATACTTGCCTTGTTTTCAGCTGGTGGTGTGTGTGTCCTCCTGTATACCGAGTATTGTGTCCTCCTGTATACCGAGTCTACACTTCTACTCTTCTACGGCGCCTGGGTCATCGGTCTCCTGTCTTTCCAGTAATAGACCATTCTGGTTGTTATTTTTAATAGCCAGACAGGTACATTATTTGGAAGACGAGGCAAGTCGCTCCATATCAAGTGCTCCCTTGGTCTGACATCCTGTCACCTCCTCGGGTGATCTCCAGATTTGATGATAAGACTGAGCAGCGCTGGCGAGGCACCTATGGTTCTTCTCTACTTTCCAGTCACTCTGCCACAGTGGGTACCAGATATTTGCTACGGCAACGCTTAAAAGAAACATTATATGTAGGAACTAACATGGCTGCCTATGACTTTCAGACTCCCCATTTCAGCCAGCCTGACAAATCTGCTTTGTGTTTTCATATTTCATGTTGTTCAGCGACATTTTCTTTGCTGCTTCTCACAAGTTGCATATGTGAGGGTAAACAATAGGTGTCATAAGAGCCTGTTGGGCACAATATTTGTCATTAGATTGCACTAATTACTGATTACTTTTTTTCTTACTTGATTGCTGCATATTGATTGCACTAATCGCTGCTTATTCTAGTGCTTACCCTGAAATCTGATTACTTTTAGTGCATTGTTCTGCTGCATATAGCTTATCTTCTGCCTGAGGTGTGATCTTGACATGTATAATTTGCCTACTCACTTGCTCCAAGCTCCCGGTGACCCAACTGTCCCGTGGGAAACATGGAGGGATGATTCTATTGATTATGTTGTGGCCATTCACGGGCCAAAATTCCATTTGAAGAGGCACAGAGCTCTCTTGATGCATTGTGTGAGGTATGAAGGCAGGCACATCCAGAAAAACCTCCCTGACCTTGCCTTAATCTCTCATGCCTCTGCTGAGGGGATAAACCCACCATCTTCTTATTATGCAATTCTTAAAACGTTAGATAAACATTATGAAAAGTAATTTAGCATCATGCTTCAACTGTATTATTTCTCTATAATGGAGCATGCTAAAGATGAACCAGTACAATCTTTTCTCACTGCCTTACGTGAACTTGCCAACAAATGTAACTTTGTTTCCTCCTATGATGAGCGTCTTCGTGACCAGCTCATGCTAGAACCAGAGAAGAAAACTGGTCAAAGGGTGATCCTAGTTTGGAAGAAGTATTAGATACAGCAAAAAAAGTTGAAAGTTGAACACATGTTGGCATGTGTAAAATAATTGGATTCTAAAGAAAACAGAGAAACTGTTAGTGTCAACACTGTTATAGCACAAATCCATGAGAAATCAACAAAAAAGAAAAATGTGCATACTTTCACAAATAACCACACTGAGGGATATGAAGGGCTGAATCACATGAAGGGAGATCAGAAGATGTCTGCTGGTAGAACAACATCTTCAGCTTCTCACAGGAAATGTTTTAGATGTGTGAGTTTGTCACATCTGACTAACAGTCCCATCTGCCCTGCGTGTAAATGTTGTGGAAGAAAGGGGCATTTCATCAAATGTTGTGAGAGGTATGTCTGATAATGAGGCCTCAGGTGTAGCATGGTCTGCGTGTGAGTTTGGTCCCTCGGAGAGGAATGACGAAAAACCGCACTCTGTGGAGCTTATTGATGGCCTTGGGATTAAAATGCTAATTGATTCAGGTTCTGATTACGCTATTATTAACAGAGACACCTAGCAACAAAACATTTCTAAATCATTTTGAGGTCCTCACATATTAATGCCAATGCATTATGGTGGTTCCAAGATTTCAATGATAGGATGTCTTCAGGCTACACTAGCCTGTAAGGGCAAAACCACGACAGTTATATATATGCGGCTGACAAAGGAGGATGTCTTCTGGGATGGTACCAATAGAGAGACGTGGTGTTAATCAATCCCAGAAACCAGGGAAATGTGGCCTGCATTGCTACTGTCCCTGAAAATTACACCTCTGATGTTTTCTGGGAGAAACTAGGCTGCTTAAACGGAGGTGTCACAAGATTAAACTGAGGAAGGTTGCTTTCCTGATAATGCCAAATGAAGATGTGATTTGAAGAAGATATTATTGAGAAAGTTGAGGCTGCTGGATGGTGTTCTCTGGTGGCGGTGGTCTGAAAACTAAATAGTAGCGCTCACTTGTGTGTGGACCTTAGTGGATTAAACAGATGTGTGGTATTTTCCATTACGCAGCATAGGTGAATTGATTATCCTTACATCTGGTGCTAAGGTTTTCTATATGCTTGATTTGGCATCTGCAAATCATCAAATAAAGCTTCACCCCGAGTCCAGAGATCTCACTACATTTCCCATTCACAAAGGCACTTTCAGATTCATGAGGATGGCATTTGGCCTGATATCAGCAGCCACTTTTTTCAGAGAGTGGTGAGTGATAGTCTTGGTGACATCAAGGGGGTATTTTATTATCAGAAAGACACAGTAGTCATGGGATCCTCTATGGAGGATCACGACTCCAAATTAAATAAAGTATTGAACAGAATAAATGAAGCAGGGTTAACTCTACAAAAGTTCAAATGCTGCTTTAGAACTTCTGAGATTGATTATTTGGGGCACTGCTTGTCATCTGAAGGTATATCTTCCAAACAGGGGTTAGTCAAAGCAATAATGCAAGCCATGCCTCCCAAAGACAACATGAAGTGATGTCCTTCCTGGGAGTGGTAGAATGCTATTCCGAATTAATTCAAAAGAATTCTGACAAGTGTGTCAACATAAGGTCACCCTGCAAAAAGAGACGTGCATTTGCACGGTTGGATGAGTGTGAACATGAAGTTCAAGACATTAAGCAGGCAATTTTCAATGCTACAATACTGGAGCCTTTTGACATGTCCAGAGAAACTATGCTACTGACAGAAGACAGTGGCACTGTACTGGTTGCAGTCCTTATGCAAAAAGATTAGCGGGGAAATCACATTTTGGCATTTGCCTCGAGTGAAGATACCCCGTCATTGAAAAGGGGGCATTTTTGTTAGTTTGGGAAGTTGAAAAGTTTAAAACCTTTTTGTGGTGCAAAAAATGTTCTATCTTCACTGACCACAAGCCCTGTGCTGCAGTCTTCACCTCCAAAGGTCTAGAGGGTGTGTCCAGAAGAATCATCAATTGTGTAACCTCAGTGCAGGGCCAAAGCCTTAAGATCAAATACCTTGCTGGAAAGGATCAAATGATTGCAGACTATTTATCAAGGGATTCTGCTAGTACAAATGATGAAGTTGACGATTTACCCATTTCAGAATTATTTTTTGTCTGCAAGGATACCATTGCACAAGATGATTGGCACAAAGCTCTCAATGAAGAACAAGAACAGTCCAAAGTTAAATAATTGATATTGCACAATTGCTAGGGTGGACTCCTGAGATGGGTCTGAGTTAATTTCAAACAGTAAGGGATGATCTTGAGATATAAGGTCATCATATTGTAAGCACAGATCGCATTGCGCCACCTATAGGTGTAAGAACGGCATTATTAGACCTTGCACACACCAATCGTCTGGGAGTTTCTAAAACCAAAGGTTGACTTTATTCTGATTATTGGTGGCCTAGGTTAGACAGGGATGTAGAAAATATGATCAAAGAGTGTACCATATGTGCAACCACAGAATCAAATAGAACTTCCACAGTTCCCTTGGGAATATGTAGACCTTGACTTTTTGGGGCTACTGACCAGCAGTGGGTTGAAGTAAAATGTGTAAGTTAGGCAGAGTCCAGGGCTGTGGTGCAATTCATGAACAATGGGCCTCATTACGACCCTGGCGGTAAGGGGTTAGCGCCAGCGTTAGCTGCGCCGACCCCTTACCGCCAATTACGAGTTCCCTTTCCGCCATGGCGGTTTTTACACCTGCTTTTAGCGGGTGTAAAAAACCATGGCGGTAAGGGAACTTGGTGTTAATTACGCCACCGTAATTTACGGTGGCGTAATTAACGCCTTCCCCACTCCCATTATGCCCTATGGGGCAAAAATGGGAATGGGGAAGGGTAAATGGGGATTGGGGATTTACCGCCCCGCCAAGGTCGGAATGGGGCGGTAAATCCCCTTACCGCCATGGCGTTAACGTAGTTAGCACCATGGCGGTAAAGTCACGGCCCTGGCGGTAACTTACCGCCAGGGTCGTAATGAGGCCCAATCTGTTCCAGGGGGAAGGTATTCCCAAAAAGATTTTAACAGACAATGGGGTTCAATTGAGATCAAGATTGAGGAAACACCTTTTGAAGAATTTAGGTGTAGAACATTACAAAACTTTGCTTTTGCATCCAGCAACTAATGGCATTGTGGAGAGATTAAATCACACTCTTATGCAATGTGTGTGCTTGTCTCTATAGGAGGGCAAACAGTAGGAACACCACATTGAGAAAATGGTGTTAGCATATATTCTGGCTCTACATACAACCAAAGGTCTAATAACATTTGAGGTCCTTCAGAGAAGGAAGGCTGCCACCTCAGTATGTCCCCTTGGCTAGGGAGGATGAGATATGTAGCATGGGATAAGATGGAACCAAGAAAAAGGGTAAGAGCTAAAAATTGAAGCTATGAAAAGGGTGCATGATGATAAATGTAGGGCTACACTCACCAGGGTTGATATAGGCGATAAGGTCTGGGTATGCATACCAACAGGAGTCCTGAAAGGTGAGAGCAAATTCCTAGGCCCTCTAAGAGTCAATAAAGTACTTTATAGTACTGTGATTCTAAGTGAAGGCGGCACTTGGAATAAAGAAAGAATAGCTTTGAGGTTTGCAGTGAGTTAGTGTTGATTAGTGCCCTTCCCCACATTTGGGGTGGTGTGTTGTATAGTCAAACTTAGGCTGTTTAAAGATTTACAAATAAATTGCATATTTTATTATCAGTTATTGTATAAGCCTATGTTAAACCATATAAGGTCATGTGGGAAATCAACTGTAAGAAATGAACATGTTCTGTCAACTGTAATAAATAAACGCACACATCGACTGCAGTAAACATGTTATTAGACAGTTGGAACAACATCCATAAACATGTTATTTACGTTGCCATGGCGCTGCATGTTTTTTATACCCTGATACTTACTTAATTGGTAAATACAAAATCAACTTTTTATGTAGTTTCCAGAGTTACAATGTGATAGGAATGCAATCCTTTGTGTATTTATAGCTGCTCACCTATACATAGACAGTTTTATCTTAGAAAGGATGACCTTTCTTATGGAAATAAATGCTTATGAAAATCTTTCCTGGATTCCTGGATGTCCTTTACTTCTGCTTCGAATCAGGTTTGAGGTAGGAAGTTGGCTAGAGAGGACTCAACAAAGCAGTGCCATTTGACAAGCAGCAATGGCTTCAGCCTTGAAGGTACTTGGGATATGCAGGTGTAGAGGAGGAGGTAGATGCTATCCTGCCAGTTCCTTCTCCCTCACCCCTGTCATATTGGAAGATGTTGCACGGAAGAGTGCTACATGGAAGGGTGTCACCTGCCGAGATGTCGGAACACATCGATGAATATCGTGAATGGACGTTAAAATAAAATCTGACTAAGACAAAGTGATGTCACAAAGAATATATATGAACCTATGTTGAAATTTTATGAAAATATTGAGTAACAATGTAACTGAAGCACTAAGAGTAATGTGATCCTAAAGCAAAAGTAATCATGGATCTAAAAGAAGGTGGGGTAACTTACTGACCAATAACTGTAAATACGCAGTAACGCAAGGAAGAAAGACAATAGGAAGAGTAACGCATGGAAGCTTGCTATAGGGGACTATATAACGTGGCAAGGACGGCCAATGGTAAATGGAAAATGGACAATGGCTCACTTTGAATATAACCAAGCTACATCAGAAACAGGTGGAGGCTGTAAGAATTAGTAGATGTGGAAAACCAGCCATGTGTGCAGACCTGTCGAGGAGTCAAGGTTGGCCCAGACCGAAGATGCAATTACGAGGGATAGGCACAGAGCACATAGGGAGTAAACGGATAA
This sequence comes from Ambystoma mexicanum, assembly GCF_040938575.1. Lineage (NCBI taxonomy): Eukaryota > Metazoa > Chordata > Amphibia > Caudata > Ambystomatidae > Ambystoma > Ambystoma mexicanum. Next base: position 136,289,923 of record NC_090941.1, on the reverse strand, counting down.
GACTTGAATGTGGGGCATTCTTCACAGATGAAGGAATACAGAAACATCTGAGAGAGCCAAACTGCTGGTCAATTAAAAGCATACAAAGTTCATGTCAGATCGAGTGAGGAAGTCTTTAGAGGCCAAGAGGAGCAACAGCACCATGCATAATTAAATCAAATAGCAGTAAATGGAAGGTTGAAACTGACAAATGTGTGGTCTCTTCACACGTGATTCAGAAGTCTAAAATATATGCCATTCATTAGAGCCTCAAGATATGATAGTGGTGTGCTCACACTCCTTGAATGATCCAGGACAGTCAGCAGCAACAAGGTCAACTACAAACAGAAGACTTTGACTGATGGCCTACCGATGAGAGATGATGGACTAATTGGAAAAATGTGGAGTAGTCTGATGGGATTCAAACACCTAGGTTTCATTTCACATATGTGCTGCTAAGGAGCCAAAGGTCCAAGGTTGGGATAGTATGCCAACCAATCAGTGGTGTTGGGGGCAACCTAACACACAATGTTGCTGGAGCCAATCCAATGATATTTTGTCCACTATTATCACGACTGTATATATTTAGAGGTAGGTCAAGGCATGCTCCTCCTACTGTGGTGAAATAAGTAAATAGCTCTTCCCCTTGTATAATTGTCTTGTCTCTTCTCCTTTCCCTAGGCTTCTCAAGTGTAGGTGGAAAGTTCTGGCTAGACTTGAAGCTTCTGATGTGTAGGTGGACATTTCTGACTAGACTTGAAGCTTCTTATGTGTAGGTGGACATTTCTGGCTAGACTTGAAGCTTCTGATATGTAGGTGGAAAGTTCTGGCTAGACTTGAAGTTTCTGACATGTAGGTGGAAAGTTCTGGCCAGACTTGAACCAGGCAGTAACTGGTCAGTGTACTAGACTCAATATCTTGTTGTCAGTATCAGTGGCAGCTTGAAAGAGCTTGAAGACCTCAAAGCAGCTCAGAGTTAAAGAGGGTGCCAAAGGCAGCTCTGTTCCGTCTTTGCAGTGGCTCAAAGGCACTCAAAGTACTCCCAGTGGCTTGAAGTTGTAGAGAGAGCCAAACGCAGCATATTTTGATATTTGAAATGCTGGGGGACTCTCCACTAGGTCCCTAGGGAAATGGGAGTTATGTTCTGCCCTTCCTAGTCAGGAAGGTTGACAGGGACACGTATAGGGTTGACACTTCAGGATACAGAGTCCTGGGTACCAGTGACCAGCAGCAGTGAGGCTTTCCTCCAATAGGTCACTTGAAATGTTACCCAGAAGCGGTTAGGGAGAGAGTCTGTACAAACCTCTGAGGTTGGTCTTCACCCACTGTGGCCAGCCTTTACCTGTAGAAAGTTCTAGTGAAATCTTTGTCAAGTTGTTTCAAGATGATTCTTCAAAATTATTCTTCAAAATTATTCTTCAAAATGGTCTCAAAGATGATTCCCAAAAAATTACTCTTAAAGATGATCTCAAAGAGGATACAGTTAAAGGGGTGGGGGACGTGCACCCCCTTATATAGTAACTTTGCCATGGCAGATTTCTCGACTTCAAGCCTACTGTAACACATGTTATTCCTTGTGATGTCATCCCCCTGACTGCCTTGTCTGCCAAATGTTAGGGGTTCTCAAGAAAGAAGTGAGACCTGAGCATATTTAAGATGGTGGCCCCCTTCTCCAGTGATTATGTCTTCCCCCATCTACACTTCCCTTTTCCCTTGCCCCTGTCTGCCTTAGATCAAAGGAACTTCATTAATTATCTGCATGGTGTGACTTCCCAAATATGTTGCAGAAGCATCTTTGAAGCTACCAGATCCCACCCCAGCCCCTGATTATGCATGCCTTGTTCTCATGGGAAAGGTGTCAGGGCTCTCCAAAAGAGGAGAAAGGACATCATTCTATTTATTTATTTATTTGGCATTTCTAAAGCACTGCAAACCCTTGGGTATCTGGGCACCGGTCAACACATGAGAAATATAGGCAGTAACAAGGAGTGCAACAAAACCTTTCTGAGATATTTACAATATTTACAGTATGTACAGACGGATCATAGATAAATACAGTGAATGGATGGGTCCAGGAGTACTGGTTGTGGCAGTCCATGAGGGACATATCTACGGGTTGTGGGTTAGGAGCCAGATGTTTAGTTTTTTTGCAGTAAGGATATGTGAGAGTGGTCAGATCTAATGGATAGGGGGTAATGGATCATGAGCAGGCCCACCATCTGTTGAGGGTGAAACACCCGGGCCAGACACCAATACCCACATGGCAGTGCAGCTCCAGGTCACAACCAAGCAGCTAAAATAACGGCATCTTATTAGATTTGTTACGTTCAACTGTATTTCCCATATGCCACTTGCTCTAACTAGATCTAGCTTTCTATGTACATTTAAGCGAAGCGCTGCCCCCAGACAAACGGGTATTTTCGGTTACAGATAGTTTGAAAATGGTTTATGGTCATTTCATCTAAAACCATTGCATATATGTGGCTAAACACAAGTAATAAAAATAAAAAAAACATTGCATCTAATGCCATTCAATCAGAATTTTTCCATCTAAAAAAATGTCCATCTAATGCATTTATTTTTTATTTTATTTTATTTTTATTTTTTGGGGGGGTCCCCCTCCCAAACCCCTATTTTTTACCCTTTAAAATACACCTGAACAGAAATTAACCCTTTACTCCCCAAAAATATGCAGTAGATGGACATTTTTTAGATGGAAAACATTCGATAGAATGGTATTAGATGGAATGGGTTTAGATGAATTGACTAGATACCTTTGAAAATGGTTGTTGGAATTAATTTGATTCTAGCAGATTATTTTAGGATGGTATATGTTGCTCTGTATCTGCCTTGTAGCCAATACACATTGCAACTTCTGGAAGGCCAGTAGACAAGCCCGATCAGAGTACCCGTACTCACGATACTTTTCTGAATGGAGTATTCGAAAGTGAAGTGTGCTTAGCAGAGCACACTTTCTGGGAGCGAAAACCATAATTTTGCATAGCAAAAATCAAAAATGTTTGGGATTGCACAACCCTCACAGGTGGCATTCTATCACACTGTGGACACACAGAAAATCTGCTCAAAACATGATTGCGTGGATTTTCTCTATGGCCACACACGATGCCTTGCTTCATGGTGTGTTTCCGCATGAGAGCATGCTCCCAGAACTGCATGCAAGAACCCCGCGCCCATCCCAAACCACTTCATGTGGCGAGCTATAGATGAACTCTAGTGATCCTGACTCTTGCAGAATTTGCAGATGTTCACAGGCTGTGGGCGGTTTTCCTGTGCCTGCAAAAAGGCCACAATTCATCAGAATGAATGCGAGAATGGCATTCGTTCTTGCTGCAACGCTGGCAGCATTGCTGATCTTGACAGCGCACAGAGGCGTTGCTAGGGGGGGGGCTAAGTGAGCTATAGCCCCAGGTCTTTTGGTTGTAGCCCCGGATAGAATCTCAGGAGCTACAGCCAAAAGGCTGGCTAGTACCCAGTCCTGACAGCTCTGACATCAGCGTAGCCCCGGGTCTTTTCCAGACCTAGCAACACCCCTGACAGCGCACACACGTGCATGGCTGTGATCACTCCAGATCCACCCTATTCACATGGTGACGGGCCCAAAAGCCTGCAAGGATCCCACTGAACTCATGCAGTGATTGGCCGATCGCTATCTGCCACTTGTGTGGATGCATCAACATGGGCCAGCGCCTGAACAATGTCAGAAATAAGGCTCAGGCACTTCCATGGAGACTTTACAGCCAGATCAGAATGAGCCTTCTAGTGTCCTGCAGTAACAACAGTAGTTTTCAGATGAACAGAATGAAGTAGGTGGGATTGGATTCCCATACATAGCCCCCTCAACTTTGGAACGCCTTGCCCATCACGCCCAGAGCTGAGACCTCCCTCACAGCCTTCCAGAAAAGGCTAAAAACCACACTATTTAACTGATAACACACCCTCCCTCTATCCCACCTCCCCTCTCCCTTTCCCTCATCCACTTGTTCATTTCTGTTTCCTATTGTAAATATGCATTATACTTTGGAACTAAGCTTTCTGTCTGTAACAGTGCCACAATGCCTCTGGGCTGCTGCGCGCTATATAAATGTGAATAAATAAATAAATAAATAAATAAATAGCCAAATGTAAACAGAATAAAAATAACTCTTCGGGTCAAATAAACTGGCAAGTGTGCACGATAGTTGCCTGGGCTTCAGCATTTCCCTGTGATAAATACCAAGTCTGAAAATGTGTCTACGCAGGCACTGCCATGGGCAAGTTCTGTCCACTGCTGAAACAACGAGGCCCTGCGAGATACAGGTGATACCGGCGGTGCTGTCAGGTGGCAGGCTGGGTAATTACATGGCTCTATTTGGGCCCTCGGTAGCGATGCCACGCGCGATAACTGGAGGATAATGAAGAAAACGAAGCGGCGATAATGCGCCAGCGAAACGGTAGAAAATAGGCCATCACAGGCCAGAGCCTGCCAACGGCCCATGGGGGCTTTCAAGTAGCGCCTTAAGGTTTCAACCCCAAGGAGAGAAAGCACACGTACAGTCTCCCGCGCGTTCTTTCTTATTTTTGCTTTGCTAAATGTGTGTCTGGTGGGACAAAGGGAAAACTGAAAAGAAATCCAGGCGATGCGAAGAGAATATGACCTTTGTAAATTACTCAGAAGGTCACAAAGTAATTATTATAAAATAAAAATATCAGCAATCTTGCCTGTCCTCGCGAAGAGGCGCCAGTCTTTTTTTTTCTTCTTTTAAATATGATTTTGGGCAACATGTTGAGGGATCATGCTTTACAAAAGGTCAGAGGAAATATTTCTAATTATATTTTGTTTAGCGTGGAAGAAGACAAATGCCACTTGGTTCTGTTAAGAGTCAAACTCTGGTTACAGAAAGGCAACCAAATAGCACTGTCTTTTTCACATGCACGCTTATTTCATGCCCTAAAGTGTGCATTTGAACATGCAGAGACACTCACACACATACACTTTGGCGGCACAGGTGCGGTCTGTTAGGTCCCACAGTTTAAGGAAATGCTGTCCTCTGCACATTGCACAATAATCATTTTGTGATGGTGAAGATGTTGATATGAAGCTGGCACCCACGTGACATGTCTCAAATTGTTTCCTAAAAATAAAACATGGCATTCTGCTTCCTTGAGAGTCATGCGTGGGTGGCCACCTTTTTGAGTCAAAAACCAGATGCAAAAGATGGCATCCTAAATAAAGCCCGGGAAACCTATACACAACCACACACGTGCAAAAGCATCCATTGCCCCGGAGACCAACCAACCCACTGATATACACACTTCCATACGAGTGCATCAAATGCAGCTTTTTATTCCGAAATTCCATTCTCTGTTCGGAGAAGACCGGGTTTGAATGTGTTTCCTTGACAAATACTCTAAAATGCCTGGCTCACTCCTGAAAGTGTAAAGTTTCAGGAACCGTTAAGGTAGGCCTGCTTCCGCTCTACTATTGGTGGCAATGTGCATCAGCTGGTTTACACATCCTACGCTTGCTCCATCTTTCAGGTGCAGGAGCTGCAACCTCTCTCTGAAGCAGCCATTCCGAGGCACGTAGCACAGTGCATGAAAGATATAACTTAGCACAGAGCTCCCTTTGTTGGATTGTGATTCCTGGGTAGGACACAGAGCATTCATGCGGATCTGTCCTTGAGACAGTTTTGCATACTAAGATGCATCAATGACAGAGGCATCCTCCAGCAGCTGCAGCATCCTCAAACCTTGCTCTTAGATCTTGATGACATTCTTGGAGATGATGGAACTGATCTACAAGGAAGTCACCATGAGCTACACCCTGAACTAGATCTGCAGATGACTATTTGATCAACAAATTAGTTACTCTGAGTAACTGACTTACTCTTGGTGCACCTAGTAAGTCAGGAGGAATTCGGGAATAAGTTGGAGCTACTCATAGAGACTATTTTCTGGGCTGCCCCATTACGAATGTCTTCCAATCGAGTTTCAAGACTTCTCATGTGCATTTGACTTGAAAGATCATTGTGGTGATTCTAGTCTCTTTGGACATCCCAACCACTGAAGAGGTTAAATTCAAGGAAAGCAAGTTATCCAAGGTGGTTGGTAGAAAGGATACACTTAAAAGAGGTTTGAATCCTTTTGCACAATGGTATAACAGGGCTACTTTTGGCACTGTCTATAATGCCAACTATGCCAGTGCAAGTAGAGCATCGGAGCATTAGTGATGCAGTGTTCCCTCATTTGTATTTTGCAGAATCCAGGTTAAAGCAAACACTGAAACTGCTTCACCATTCTGCATCACAGACCATGTGGCCTGCTATTTTTTGACTACCCGTCGCACATAAACAAACTGACATCCAATCAATTGCCTTTGGTGGGGGCCATCACCATGCAGTAGAGTGCCTGGAAGCTCCCAAGCAAGTCGGTCATTCAGAGGGTTCTTCTTGCACAGTGAGAGCACTGACAACTCAAAGTCACACAGCTTATCCCACTGTTTTCAATCAGCTTCTTGGGTGGCACTGGTACCTGCCTCTCTGGGACAACAATGCATCTCTAGAGACAGACACAGAGTTGGTATCACGTGTTATTGCAGGTTGTTGAGTCATCAGGAATTAAAGCAAACTGGTTTACTATATTCAAGTCAACTAAAAAAGTGTGCGTTAGCAATCATACCATCACTACAAATGCATTTACAGGTAATGGGGTGTTCCTAGGGATTCTGCACTTTTGAAATTCACGTTAACATCTATATGTCACATTCTGATGCAATCTGGAGTCAAAATTCACTTTTATTAAGATTGTACTAATGCTGACAAAATTCACTTCTGCTTCCTAATTACTAGAAGCGATATTGCATCATTTACTTTAGCCATCACAATCACACTTTTATTTTACACAGTTGAGATCTTCCTGGGAAACAATTGTATGTACTTGAGTACCTCTAAGAGAGAATGTATCTTAGTGGGTTAAAGAGATACAATGATTACCTATCTCCTGAATAGATCCAACTGTATACCCAACAACAGATGAAAACACTTGGATGTTTTCAAGTTTTAAATGTGAAAATATATAATATTTAATGCTCCATTTTTACAAATTATATTTTCATCATCTCATATCTTAAGATTTCAACAGCTTAAACATCATTTTCAACCATTTGTATATTCATATTCAATAACAATTTTGGCAAGATAAACAATCAACCACTTGCCAAATGCATAGGAGAAAACATTTAAGGTTTAGCCACGTTCATCGGATTGGGTGGTAATTAATAGTCCCTACGTGTTTTGGTTACAACTATCCTTTGTCAATCCACTTCAGATTCTGCCATTATAAAATCAGTATTTAACTAATAATTAAAGTTGTCTATTTAACGTCATCCACATGATGTCTTATATATCTTATTAAACCCACCCTATGTATAGATGATCTTTATAAATAATCCCCCTTCTGTGTTCGTGTGAAAGTGAATCTTTGTGATTCTAGCAAATCTACAAACGCCATAATACTTTGGCAATATGCCCGAGACTGAGGGCCATTGCTTCATAAGGTAATGCCCCCGGGCCCCCGTAGTTACGAAGGCGCCAGGGGCATTACCTTATGCGGTAATGGCCCGAAGTCAAGGGGCATATTGCCATTAATTCCCCCAGCCCGTAAGACCTGGGCCTGGGTACTTATGTTGTTTTACCCTCCGGCTGTGAGACATGTTGCATTTTGCAGCCAGTTTAAAATGTAAAAAAAGTAAAGAAAATGAGTGCTATGGACAGAAAACGTAGTCCGTTTTATCTTTCCGTGGCAGCCATAGAAAACAAAGAAAATGCCCGCCATGGAAGGGGAGAAGGGACTACCTGTAGTCCCTTCTCCCCTTCCATGGCGGCCATTAAAGTACATTGAAAAAAAGTAAAGAAAAAATTGCCGCCATGGAACAGGGAGAAGAGACTATTCATAGTCCTCCCTTTCCATGGTGGCCAGTTGCGGGAAGAGCTCCGGGACGCACGGAGCTCCGAGCCTTCTGGAGCAGGTAAGGCCCAGGCGAGGGCAAATGAGCTTGCATTTTACAAGCTCATTGACCCTCGCCAGGTACTAATATTATATGATGCTCTATGCTTATGAAATCCCCTGAGAGTGATGGGGATCATTATTCATTATTCCTTGCCTCAATGCTATGTCCCAAAATGGCTGACTTGTCCACTCTTCTTCTGATAAAGAAAGAACCTGTTCGCCCCATCATTCTCACTTTTTCTGCCCTGAAAAAAATGCAATATTGTGGGTAAACCTGACATAACCTCATGATATATAACAACCAGTCTGTCACTTCTAATTCGTATCTATAAGTATTGTAAGCACCATCTTGAAGGAATATTATAATGTTATTTATAATTATTGGAACAAGATAATGTTGTTTATCAATGTGTTCAAATCAAGAAAAGAAAGTGGGAACATATTAACAACCATGAAAGAGCAATTAATGATCATAATTAATTATTCTCTAATCAATTCCAGATACCTCTGTCTATTGCATCACATTAACGGTCCAAATCAAGAATCTCAACCTAACTTACAAATCAATACATGAGCGTAAATAAGGAAGAAAGTTGATTGTATCACATAAAAAAACTATTGTAATCTTCACATTATACTAATTGAAATATCCAGATATTATATATATTATTGATTAGAAGTTACAGCCTAAATCATGTTTTAAAATCATGCCCCATGGGCTTAATGTGTTTAATTTAGTGATCCATAATACTTCTCTACTTGGCAAAATTTGATTCATATCCCCTCCCCATTTAGGCAATTGTATTTCTTTCCAGCACAACAAATCTCATATATGAGATAAGATGAGCTCTTTCTTAAAAATGTTCTACTAGAGCCAATTGTTTGTTTTAGTCCATCTTAATTTAACCTTTTGTGATGTCAATCTAACATAATAAAAGCCACAAGGGCATTTAATTCCATAAATTGCATTATTAGTGGCACATGTTGATGTGTAATTAAGTCTGATTAAGTCTGATCTTTTTACCCACCAACAGATATAACTGCCTTTGATATTACTATGGCAGTGTTTCCAGTTGTTACAGAGTAGTGTCCCTTATACTCAATTATACTCAATCTGTTCCTTAATGTAGCACTTATTCTATAAACTACGGTGAGTAAATCATGAAACAAAATTCCAAAGGGGAATCGTGTTAAGAAAATCAATTTTTTCTTGATTTTCTTTTTATTCGTATAGATTTTTTAATAATGTTTCTTTGTCCTGAAAAGGTGGTAACATATGAAATTGGGAGTTACTTTTTTTGCTTTCTCTTTTAGTAATTCTTCTCTCTTATTTGTTCTACATTCTGTAATGCTGAACTCAGGATCTCATTTTTGTATTCCCTTTCAAGAAATCTTCTTTTGAAGTCATCCTGCTTTTTTATTAATTCCTCAGTACATGAAATAATACATTTGGACCTGGTTAATTCACCTTATTAACAGAGTATTAAGAGTATTAGGGCCCCAGGACATTTGACTGCAAGATCAGAAGTCCTTGAGAAAGGGTCTGAGACCCGTAGCCACATTGGAAAATACACATGGGGGAAACAGTGTGGCAGAAATATGGAAGTGAAGTGAATGTTAAAAGACCTGGCGGGACAGTATAACAGGCAAAGCCAAGTGGGTGAAGTGGACTGCAGTGAATGTGTAAATACACCTGGCAGGAGAGTATACCAGGTGTTTCATGAGAATCCCCAGGAAGACCCATTACATAAGGATTCTGAATTACAGTGAATGTGGACGTAAGAAAACCTGTCAGGAGAGTAAACCAGCTATCTTCCGAGTTTGGGAGCTGGACCCAAATTAAATTGTATCAAGGAACTAAATGAAAGAACCCGACAGGGGAGTATGCCAGGTGTTGTTTTGTGAGTCAGAGAATCTCAAGGAAGATTCGTAGGATTTTTGGATTACGTTGAATGTGAAAAGGACCTGGGGAAGGGAGACATTTCCCCGGGGCTAAATTGCAACATCAAGATGAGGTGAGTTACCCTCTTGAACTACAAAGAACTTGGCTATTCTTTTAAACTATTGTTTTGGTTGAGAGAAACCTGGGGAAGGGAGTCATTCCCTGAAACTGTTAACATTATTCATTTGGAACCTTTGTTGGATTTATGTTTTTGTTGAACCTGAACATTTGCACAAATTTCAAGCAAGAGATATTACTCTTAGCACCTTAGAGTTACTTTTAGAGTGTGAGGGCTGGGATAGGATTTCAGACAGAGGACATTTTTGCTTTGGACATCTTGACACATGACCTTCCCTTAGTTTTGGTTGAGGTTGGGAAATACCTCCTATATTAGGGACAGCAAGGCATTTTCCAACCCCTTTATTATTTAATAATATTTTATGGCAATCTCAATGAGTCCTCTGTGTCTGCATCTCATTCCTGGCTCTTCACACTGATAAACACTTTGTTAGCTTGGATTTAATCTGCCTGCATCAATAACCATTACACAGCTTCAGTTCCATCAAAGTGAGGAATTGATGTACATAAACTTAAATCGAGTGCAAAAAAGATATCATGACTACTGTCATATGGCACCCTTTCCAATGATCACGAAAAGGGTCCTGTGTCTTTAACATATGCTGAACGTGTCTGTATTAGAGGTTCTACTCATACAAATATTTAGAGAGAGGTTCCAAAATATTATCTGTTTCAGAAATAATGGGATGACCTTGTGGTTTACGTAAACTATAATGATTTTTTGGCAACATGTAAAAAATGTCCGGTATTATAGGATCTTCTTTAGTTAAACATGGTTTTGTCTTCTGTGCAATCCATTCTCTTTCTAATGCGTTTTCCAAACATTCTCTAATAAGCTCCCTAACTTTATCTGTAGGATCAAACTTGATCCTCAAGTAAGTGGATTCATCATTCAATTGTCTCCATGCCTCATCCAAGTAATCATTTATATTCATAATGACTAGGCTAGTTTATTGTTCTAATTGTTCATATAATTTGATTAAAATATTAATCTAAGTGGGAATAAAACAGGTTCTTGTATATATTGTTGTAGATATTGGAGGAGAATGACCGCATATAAGAATAATGGAAACTTTGGTATGACATGAATGGTATATTTTTTTTCCCGTATTAGGATGCTGTACCTTTGCCCGCGCCCATCCTTTCTAAGGATCCCTTCATGCTTTTTATACATTGTGTGATTACCTTGCTCCACTTGATTTGTTTATTGGGTTTAGACCCCACTAGTTGTATCTCCTGCTGTTTCCGTTCCTAGTTGGACCTTAGACCTATGTGTTGCCTTTTATACTTGCTGGCTGACGGCTGCTGATAGATCTTTGAACTGTGTTTACCTCCGCACCGTGGGGGCACCCCGTAGTCCCTCTGAGCTACGGTTGCTGCCCCCACATGCGCGTTCCCTTTACGCTCTTTCCATACCTTCCTGATGACTTATTTTGCGTCCCTTTGTTTTCCTCCAATGCGATACTGCCCGGCCCACTGACCGCTCTGTCTCGGTGACATTGTCACTCCAGTTTGTTTCATTATCTCCATGGTTACGCCACACTCGTTTTTTCCCATACCAAGATGGACGTCGCCTTGGTGCCCTCACGCACATGCGCGAGGTTACCAAGGCGACGCTTCTGTTTGGATTGTGTGAACAGAGTCACTTCGCGCGCACGGCTGCGGCGAGATGATCTGTTTTCTCACGCCTCCGAAGGTAAGCTATCTGTTTCCCTCCGTTACTTGTCACACTCGGAATATCCCGGTTCACGTTACTCGCTCTGAAGAGTTGCTGACTGTGTTAGTGTGCTCGTTTCTGATGTACACTTTTCGAGTTGGTGTGCAGCTACCCCTAAACTTCACACATTTCTCCACATGTGTGGCTTACTTGATGTCTCTACGTCCGTTACTCGTTACGGTTTGCATGTATGGGCCTTCATTTGTTACTGCACTTATATCACCCCTAATTTGGTACTTTTGCCGCCCGTTTACTTTTCTACTTGATTGTTCTACTATGGACTGTTAGCCATCTGGCTTTTCTAAATGGATGGTCTTTTGATCCTACCCTTACAGATATCCCAGCAATCTGTGGCATTCGGCTACCCGTTGCTTTTTGACTGGATCTCTTTTCTGTGTCTCGGCTCTTGTATCAGCAAGGTTAGTGACTTTGACTCTTTTCACTTTGATAATGGATTTCTTACAAACTGAAGAGTTCTACTGAAAAATCTTCTTTCTTTTACTACTCCACAGAGACTGTGCTATGACTTAATGGTTATGAATATGAAAAATGAAGTCTATCCCCTGAAGATGGTTATTTGAACCGAAACGCGTCGGCCTCATTTGTTATATCTAAATATGAGACTTCATTTGTAAATTGTTGAATTGTTGAACCTATGCATTTAGAGCTTTGTAAACTGTAAACTGCTATACAGATTGTGCTGTTCTATATGAGCTGTTTTCTATCTATGCCGTTTGTTCCTACTTGTGTTATATGGAACACCCATAAGTGCTCTTTCCATATGTAAATAGAGTACACTGATCGTACTACTTTTTGTTTATTCATGTACGACTTATTGGATTAAGAGGATTAAAATCCAAAAGTTAACTCTAATGTCTTGGTTCTGATTGTTCCATTCATTTTACACCTGTGTTTACAATTTATCCTTATTAACACTGTTAAATTGTGTAATGACATTTTCTTTTGGAAACTAGAGAAACTTAGGCGGTGTACACCGTAGAATTTACACCCTGTTGGCGCCAAATGTTTAAATGAATTTTGATTTAAAATAGAGGGTACTTATTGTCCCTACTGAGTGCATCTGGGCTTGCTGGGTAGCAATACACAGCTTTGGATTTGTTTGGTTTTCTCTGTCCCAAGTGGCCTTGTGACGACAGCCCGATTGCACCAGAAGTCTTTGTATAACATTTGCACACTATTTTTTGTTGATACATTCTTATTCACAATCCTTCCACTCTCAAACCTTTATTTAACTTGTCTGTGCACCCCTATACTTCTCTCTTATGAATGGTATTGACTCTTGAAAGAGGATATTTTTATCCAAAATTAATAGGGACTTTTAACTATCACCCAATCCTATAAATATGGATAAACCTTTTATGTTTTCTCCTATATATTTGAAAAAAAGATTTTGTTAAAGAGATTTTCAATGAGATTTGTTTAAAGCTACTGTGTATTTTGCAAAAATTGTTATTGAATTTGAATATGCAAGTTGTTTATTTTATTAATTTATTGTGATACGGTTACATTAAGAAACCTTACACAAACAATTTACAATATCCAAATCTACATAGATAGACATACTAAAACAAAATAAATTAATAAAAGAACACTGTTATTTAGCAAATCAATAACAAAATACAATATTGACATGCTCAAAATTCATCAATTCCCACTGTACCCAGATCATCTTTCAGTTCACCTTAAAAGATTCTTAAGTAGAATACTGTATTCACATACTGATAGCATTCATCAATCCCCACAGTAGCCAAATTATCCATCTTTTAAACATAAAAGACTGTTAGCTAAAAGCGAAAGATCCCCCAACTGATCTAATATTTCCAAAAGGAAAGCTAAAAGGATTGCTGAATGCGAGATATAAGTGGTGCCTATAAATCTGGACCATGCATTTTCAGTGAAAACAGCCATGGTAGACGCCACCAATTGCGAAAGATAAAACAGTCTTCTTGGGGTAAAGGCCTGACATTTTAGCAACAGATGGTACAGGGATTCCCTCTCTTTAGTGTGACATAGTCTGCAAGAGAAATCCTCTAACCCAATTCTGTGACCTCGAGAGTAGGAAAGCAATTGAATCTAAATCTGAGGAGTCCATCTCTAAAAGCATTTGAAGGTGACTTAATAATGTAAGGTTGAGCGTGAAATACTGGCGGAGATGCTTCTGTCCAACCTGCCAGATGTTGAAACAGCGATTTTTAAAAAATAATGCTACAGTGACTCATTCCTATCCAGAGCTCGGAGCATGCATTTAATGGCAGGAAGTTTCATGTCAGCGGTTCACGCGATCGCCCCCAAATATTGCTTGCATTCACACAAATACATGCTCAATGCTATATTTGGTATAACCGAGGTGGACTCTCTCTCTGTTTAGAAAAGACATCCAATGAACCACATTCATGAAACCTGAAAAATAAATGGAACTTCTGCCATTTGTAAGAGAACCACCAAGATGAACGTCCTATTTCCAACCTAATAACCTCAATTGGAATGTGAGGTGGGAGGTAGAGGACCTGTTGCCTGATTTTCCCCTCATTCACACACAGCCGTCTCTTAATAGTCAGAGGCAAGAGCTTACAGCCATTTAAAATGGGTATCAAGAGATTTGCCTTAAAAAATTGCAACACAGGCAATAGGAAGTAAAAGCACAATTTATGCTGAATCACTTTCATCTGTGAAATATATTCCTCAACTTTTATATTCAACCTGTTTTTCACCCACTGCATTTGGTTGTAAGGAGCAAACAAATAACCTCAAAATATTATCAATCGTACTTGTGCAAATCTCTTTCTGGCAATCAACGACAAAAATATTTTTTATTTTAAAGGAGCATTAAAGCATAAAACATTGGATTTATTCAGCTTAATTAACAGACCATTTTCCATTAGATTGGACGCCATAAGGTCTAACCTTCTCTGCAAGCCTATCGGTGTACGGTCCAGGAGAAGGATGTAATCCGCACGTGCAAGCCATCCTAATTCCAAGGTACCCAGCCTTGGAGGGAAAAGAGATGCTAGTCCAAAAGTCAGTGGAAGATCTGAAATATATAAATATATAAATTAAATGGGCACAAGCACACACCCCTGGTGCAATTCTAAATTAACAATGACCTTATCCGAAAGGAGAGCCTCAGCATTAATTCTGACTTTTAACAAATTCTTAGAATGAAACAGGATCAACATGGTTAACAGCCCTTTAGGAATCCCCACTCACTTAATTTGGACCCCAGCTGACCTCTATCCACCTTATCAAAGGTGAATGAGAGGTCAAGGATAGCTATAAATAGGGGCACTGAAGATGCCTGCAATAAAGATATCAGAAAGCCATTCATCGAAAGTGTCTGTCTGTTTGCGAAAAACATTTTGAAAGATGGTCAATTTGTGGGGTTTTTAAGCTCAAAGGATGAGGTCCCTTAATACAAAACTGGCCAGTAGCTTAGGGGCTGAATCTACTACCTATGTTGGTCGGTAATTAGCCAGGGAAGTCCAGTCTCCTTTTTTATATATAGGGACCACGATAGCCAATGCCCAGGAAGGGGAACATTCCATTTGTGACACTATTTGGTGAAAAAGGCAGCACAAAATCTTTGACCATATCTCAGAATTATTTTTAAAAATAAAGTTTGACAGACCATCAGGGCCAAATGCTTTAGAAGGTTTCAATTTGTCAAGGGCCACCTCTAGATCCTTTTGATCAAAGTTCAATTTCCACTGAACTAAAGGAAATAGTCCACAGATTCTAAATGGGCTAAATAAAATTGCCCTGTGTGAAAAGTAGTCCAGTCCGATTCCGAATGCAGTTAATTTGGCCCCTAATTTGATGCCCATCCAGATTATTTAGGACCCACCATAAACCTCTAGGGTTCAGGGAAAAAATGTGGTCAAACATACCTGATTTTGTGTGTAGTTTTGTTGAATATTGTGGCCCTTAATTCAGTATTTATAATGTTCTTTTTCTTTTCTGGAAGCACTTGCCGCCCACACATCAACCCCATTGGTTTGAACAGCTATGGCTCACAAAGCTTGTCTCAACAGCTGTTTGCTGCCATTGGAAAACCACTGTGGCTATTTGTTGCCACTTTTAAGAGCATTTTTACCAAATTTTGGGAGCATTATAAAAGAGTTGTTTAGCTATGGACCTTTCACCCCAGTCCCAGGCCACCTCATTAGAAAACTTTACTAATGGTTATCCCCATAATCGGCAAACAGTACCTCCTTGATCTGAAATTGATTAGAGAATAATTAATTATGATGATTAATTGCACTTTCATTGTTTTTAATATGTTCCCACTTTCTTTTCTTGATTGGAACAGATTGATAAATACTGATCTTATTCTCGATAATCATGAATAGCATTCTAATATTCCTTCAAGATGGTGCTTACAAGTATTTATAGATATGAACTAGAAGTGACAGACTGGTTGTCATACATCATGAGTTTATTTCCGGTGTACCCACAATAGCGCAGGTCTTTTCTGGCAAATGCAAGTGAGAATGATGGGGAGAACAAGTTCTCTCTTTATCAGAAGAAGAGTGGACAAGTCAGCCATTTCGGGATTTAGCAGTGAGGCAAGGAATAATGAATAATTCATCTCATCCCTCTCATGGGATTTTATAAGCATAGAACATAATATAATAGTATTATGGCGTTTGCAGATTTGCTAGAATCACAAATATTCACTTTCACACGAACACAGAAGGGGGATTATTTATAAAGATCATCTATATATAGGGTGAGTTTAATAAAATATACAACACATCATCTGGATGACGTTAACTAGACACATGTTTTTATTGTATAAATATTGATTTTTATAATAGCAGAACCTGAAGTGGATTTTCACTAAGATTCACGGACTCACATGGAACAGATATAACTTGGTTACATTTGTACTGACAACTGATAAGGTTAGTTTATTGTTCTAATTGTTCTAATTGTTTATATCATTTGATTATAATATTAATCTAATGTAACTAAAACAGCTTCCTGTATATATTGTTCCAGATATTGGAGGGAAATGACCGCACATAAGAATAATGGAAACTTCAGAAGCAAGTGAATGTGATTGACTCTTGACAAAGGATACTTTTATCCAAAACGCATAGGGACATTTAATTACTACCCAATCCTATAAACGTGGATAAACCTTATATTTTGTCTCCTATGCATTTGGAAAAAGATTTTGTTGATGAGATTTTCATTGAAATTTTGTTTCAAACTATTGTGTATCTTGCAGAAATTGTTATTGAATATAGATATACAAAATTATGTTTCAACTGTTGAAATCTTAAAATATGATATGATAGAAATATAATTTGTAAAGATAGAGCATTAAATATGATATATTTTCACATTTAAAAATTGAAGAGTTCCTTCTCGTTTAGCGTATTAGCGATATGTGATTTTTCACTGAGACATTGGTATTATTATTGTTAATACTGTTCAATTGAGAGAATAGTTTTCAGCCCCATGCACCTGAAACATATTAAGTTGTTTGTAGTCTCAGGAAAGTCAAAAAAGTCAAAAGAAAAAGAGAGCAGAGAATTAAAAATCTTAAATAGATTGCACTGTATTAAATAGTTCTGAAATCTAACCTTTTCATGATGAGTCTCACAAAAAGATAACCAGAGCTCTGACTGCAATACAAAGCATGGCACAAATGCTGGTCCGAAACTATGTAATGAAAAGGGTTTGTGGTTAGCTGTCAGGTCTTGATACATTTTGAGACTAATAATGTCTAATTTGGAGTGCCTTAATAAGAAACATTGTTAATGATGCAAATTGACTCTCCTGTGCACCAGCACCAGCATAACACGTGATTCAATCATTCCATCTAGCATCTATGGTATGGTTTCTTCTTTTTTTGGCATTATTAGTGTCTATGTCTGTCCAGTCGTCAGGGTCGGCACTGTGTAGCAGTACAGTATGTTGCAAGAACTTTACACTGACAGCAAAAGAGTGTTTTGGCAGTTTCTATGTGTCACACATACGTTCTAAGCACCACTGTCTTTGTTCTGTTATACATGGCATGATTGGCCTCTCAGATGGACCTTCCAGTTGTGAGTCAGCACTGATCAGGGAATGACAATGGAACAGACTCGATAATGTTGTACTATGCACTGCTCATGTTTCCCCTTAACCAGGGAGCATTGGAATCTACTGCTATTAATGGCTGCATCAAAATGTATGAACTGTCACTGATTTTGGCTATCTATGTATTGCCTGGCGATTGCTCGCATAGAATGCTCAATAATGTGGGATTTGGCTCAGTCTGTAATGTGAACATTGAATTCACATTGCGCATAGGTTGGTGTGGTTAATAATGAATGGATAGATTTAAGGGCAGAGCATCCATTGTGGCTATTTGAGCTGTTTTATTTGTCAAATTTCATCAGCTTACACACGTGTTGGATTACGTTTCTTTACTGAGATGATTGCTAACAATTTAGGATAAGTCTCTGCATAATAAATAACGTTGATCACTTTGTATAGAACATATTATGATTCCCATTTCTTCCTGCCACACGTGTTTGCCATGCTTTTGGAGATTCTGATAGCCACCTTGCATGTTGAAGCATGGGGTGCTCTGTCCCATGGTGTTCTTCCACTTACATCACTTGTAGGCATGTTTGGAAGCTGTGCCCACCCTCTTCATGCTCTACAGTATTCACCGGTAGGTGATCGCTAGTAATTTTTCTTGAGAGGGAATAGGGGTGGTGTACGGGGGAATTCTGTGTCACTATCTATTCTCCTGTGCACAAAACACGGATGAAGATTCCAAAACTGATATTCCCCCCAGCAGCATTGACATTGTTTGGGATAAGAAAGTAGAATAGGCTACTCCAGCTAACAAGCACATGTCACAGTACCAGCAAGTAGCCACCCCTGGAAGTTCACCTCCAGTTCAGAACCACATAGCAATGCTTGGTGGTTATGCAAATGACATGGAAAGGATGCATTTTTATTTCAAGTGGGAAGAGTGCCTTTGTCTTACAGGACAGCTCTATGTTACACACTGCTTCACTAACCCAAGAAAGATAGCTCTCACGGATATGTGCATTGTTACTGTAAATGTTTGCCTTCACCCTAATTGAGGTTGGAATGCACAAATCAATGTCTCTTCTTTCAATAGGTCTTCAACGAGGAGGACTTTGAACATTGCATCTCCACCTATAGATATTTACTTTTTTAAGTGCTCTGTCTTTATGAGTCATTTTTTAATTAACATTGTAACAATAATTTTGGATGAATTAAAAAAGGTGCCATGACAAAATAAAAAGGGCAGTACTGGTAACTGGTAAATGAACAGAATGGATGGGACTAGAGGCGAAGTGAAGCAAAGAAGAAGAAAGGGTATTTAGGCAACATGAGCACAGTACTCTGAAGCTTTGTGTTTGATTTTATAGTTTTATATTTTGATTAAATAGTGCTGGTTCAGTAAAGGGCAGACAATGGCCAAAAATGGAGTGGTGCAAGAGTGAAAATGTGAAGCCTTGTTAAAAGTTTAGAATGCAGGACATAAAGCAGATTAAGATATGTGGATTTTCAGCCGCTTCTGAAACTTCATGTAATCAGGTTTGAAGTTTAAAACCACACAGGAGAAAAAGGACTCTAGAGGGTGAAGTCTTAAATGTGTAGAGACCTGCCATCAAAATATGTCTTTTCATCACGGGTTGAAGTATGAGAATGTGCTGAGAAGGGGACTCTACGCTTCTAGTCTAGCTGATCTTATTTGGGAGAAACAGTAGCTAGGGGCATGCCCACATAAGCCTTCATCAGAAGTCTGGTGATAACCCTTAAAAGTGGCGGTAACAGAATTAGTACTGACAATACTGCCGCACCAGATCAGGAGCCGGCACAAATACCGCCGACTGCATAATCAACAAGCACTATTACAGCCAGCACAATCACAGCAGGCGCTATTACAGCTGGCGCTATTACAGCCAGCCACTCGAGGCGCAAACACGGCCGTTAACAGGTGCTAATACAGCAGAAAAATTAATACAGGTGCCGGAAATGAAGCCACAGGAGATCCCAATACATCCCAGAGGGTTATCTAAGGCACCCCCTGCCCCAAGCACTGTTTCCAACACCATGCTGCCACTAACCACTTTGAGCTGGGACAGGCAGCTGCTCATGCAAGTAGAGTTGCTGGGCAACCAGACCAGGGCATAGGGAGTACAGCGGGGTGGACAGTAGGAGGAGGAGAGTAACAGCCCAAACAAGGGGTGCCCCAATACCCAGGGTCTGACTCTCACCTTGGACCCTCACTGAGAGCCAGTTGATCACCCTGTACCACCTCAAAAGAGAGTCCATACCAGAGCTGTTCACCACAATACAGGATGACCTAGGGATCAGGATCAACATCCAGACAGCTGTGCCCCCACTGCTGAAACTAGTGTCCGTCCTACAGTTCCTTAGAACTGACACCTTCCAGAACTCTGTGGCCATGATGCATGGCATGGCACAGCCCACATTCTGTGTAGTGCTGGCCCAGGTGCTTGAAGCCCTCCTCCGACAAGTGTAATGCCACATCTCACTGCCTACCACTACAGTTCTATGCCGTTGCCCAAATGCCAAAAGTGATTGCTGCCCTGGACTGTACCCATGTTGCGCTGGTGGCCCAAATATACCAACATGACCACAGGTACCACAATGCAACATGCACCCACCAAAGAAATGCAGAGAAACTGGCAAATTGCCATGCAGAAGAACATCCTGTGAGTGCCACGCCCATGCACCCATGTTCGGCCAGCCCACAATTCCCACCCATTACCACCAGGCGCACAGGGGGGTCTATGGGCAACCCAGTATGGCACATGCCCAGTGTAAATACACAGCAACATGACAGCCACCATGTCTACTGCACATGTCACCGGCAGACACCTTATATAAAACATGCTGCAAGAGAACAGGGTGCATGCGAAGCACAAACAATGCATGGCACACGTGACACTGTATGCACAGTCATGGAATTGACACATGCCATGCAATGAAGGCACATCTGCATGCACACGTAGTCCATTTACCTGATCTTGTGAAAGTCCACCCCCACACCTTACACCATGACTAATGCCTGTGCCTGCACCAATGCAGGTGATTCTAGATTCCCACAGCTGCCCTGGATAATGACCCCTGTGGGTCCCACAAACACTGCAAGATAATGCCTACAACCATGCCCACAGCAAGGACCCGTGTGTGCATTGAGCGTAACTTCGGCCTCCGGAAGACATGTTTCCGTTGCCTCAACCATATCGGTGGAGCCCTGATGTGTGCTCCAGAGAAAGTTAAAGTTGGGAATATTGTGCTTGTGTGTGCAATGTTGCACAATATCTGCCTGAGGTGAAATGTTCCGCTACCCCCTGACGTGGTCAAGCTACCCCCAGAGGATGAGGATGCAATGCTTGAGGCAGAGGCAAATGCACACATTGCCAGAGATGACGTGAGGGATGGGAGAATGGCACGCCAGGGACTGGTAGGCAATTTCTTCAGACACAATCAGGAATGTCCTTGCATTGATGAATATTAACGGTTTTTCTAGAATGAAATGCCCCAACTATCCCCCGCTCCACTCCCTCCACCAACTACCTATCATACTATCACCCATCCCCTCTCCCACCACCAACTCCACATCACACTATCCCCCTTCCTCTCCCACCACTAACTCCCAGCATGGCCACTCATGGAAATCAGTGTCCCAGAGTCTATCACTGCCGTGGCCTCTTCCCACCTCTGCTAGCCCCTGTCGATCTTGGGCACAGAAGGCGCGTGACCCCACTCTGGGTGTGGATGGCGTGAATGGGACATAGACTGTCCCCATGTTTTGCTGCCATTGCACCTCTATGCCCTCTGTCATCTCACTGACACGTTGGGTGTAGAGTATAAGGGCGGACATGTTTGTTGCTGTCTCAGCCCTGTTCTGTGCCATGTGCTGCACAACCCTGCAGGTAGCCCCCTGGCTGCAGCCCCTGATTGCCTGCAGGTGTGCAGTGTGGATGCAGCCAATATCCTCCACCTCCTGCTGTCTGCGCTCCATGACCTCGAGACGCAGCATCAGCATGTAGAAGTGTGCTGTGGTGTTGAGGGGCTCTCCACTGGCTCAGGACTGAAAGCAGGGGAGCCATATGAAGGAGTATCCATGTCCGACTCGAGGGCCCTCTGGGGAGTGCTGGGATTGGTGGCGTGTAGGGTACTCCAGGGAGTGCTGTGTGGCTGGTGTGGAGGTCTCTCTGGGGAGTCTGCCCTTCAGCAGGTGATGCCACTGGGCTGGTGTCCCCCTGGCAGAGGTGGACACCAGTGTCAGGCCCTGCGGCTGTGGGAGTGGGTGCAGTGTGCCCTGCACTGCCCCTGGTGGCCTGTGTTGTGGGCATTGCCTTGGCCCTGTACCGGCGCAGCATTACACGCCCAGACATAGGCATTGGAGTGGCCTGTGGGGGCTTTAGTGGGGTGGCAGTGGCAGACATTGAGGGCCTGGTAGTGGCTCTCCCTGATAGGCCAGCATCATCCTCCTCCTCCTCTGATGCCTTTCGCGATGCGCGAGTACCTGTAGGGGACATAACAAATGTTATCAGGTATGGTTCCCCCATGTGTGTTTGCATGCAAGACATAATTGCTATGGTAGAGAGTGTGACCCCACACATATTGGCAAATGGGCATGGTTGGTCATGAGGGCCCAGCGTCATGAGGTTTCTTGTAGTGATGGGTGTGTGATCCATGGCCTGTTGGTCATTTGCCTGTGTTTGGGTATGGCAGGGTGTCAATGCCGGGGCAGCTTATCTCTGACATGCATGCTTATGGTCCTTCATGGCCCCAAATGCCCTCACCAAGTGTCACTCACATGGTGGGTGAGTGGCTTGTCCCATGTTACTGAAATGGCTCTATGGGGCACTGCTGTGCAGCCAGCAGGGCTGCACTGTGGTGCACAGTGATTGGTAGGCTGGGCACATGTCTGTGTGTGGGGTGTGTACTTCCCTGTGGCTTGTCCGCCATGCTGTCATGGGGCAGGCTTACTGGGCCCGCAACATGCTTGTGTGAATGATACACAGTGTTGTGGTCACTCACATGCCTCACTCCGGTTGGCATGGGGTGCACCCACATACCTTTGGTGCGCATGGCATTTGTTTGGTCACTTGACTGCCCTTGTTGCTGCTGTGATGCTCAGGGGTGCCCTTGGTGCCCTGCTCCATGGCTGCTGTGGAGGGTGGCTGATGTGCCACCCCATCACTCTGCCCTGTTTGCAGGCCCAGCTTATGGGTCTGCTGACTTGCATCCCTGTTCACTGGGGCATCTTATGCTGGGCTATCATGTGTGCATGCATTTGTTGGGGGGGGTTGACCCACCTCCTGCCTCTTGGCTACTGGCACCCACCTCTGTACTGCTGATTCCCTCTATCCCCTGGAGGTCAAGCACCGTGCTACATTTCTCCTCCCAGACGGTGAGGACCAGTTGCTCGACAGTGCCTCCTCCTGTCGCCAGGGACTCCCGGCAGTGTTGAAATAGCAGTCCCCGCATCCTGACCCTCAGGTCGTTCCACCGCTTGCAGCAGTCCTCTCCATCACGGGGTACACTGGAGACTGCTGTCACCTTCTGGGCGATGGCTTTCCAGATGGCAGTCCGGTACTGCCCACTGGTCTTGCATTGGTGACTACCACACAGTTCCTCGCAGTGGGAAGTTACCTCATCTGCAAGGACCATCAGCTGGGGATACAGACGTCGGGTTTCTCCTCTTGGTAATAGCAGGCAGGGGAGCAGTCACCGGGGAAGGTTAATTTTCATGCCCGCCAGTCTATCAAAGGGTTGTGAGCAACCAACCATAACATCCCTAGCATTAGCCTGAACTGAAGTGCCTTGACGAGACCGAATGAAATAGACTCCCGATGTCTGTCCTGGCACAGCAAGGTTACCCTGGCTGTGCACTGGGTTACTGGTCCGCAAGCGATTTCTGTCCCATCTACGGTGGTTACCTTGTCCATAGTTGGCTTAGAACACAAAGGAAGCCCCATCTCTGCTGCCAGTTCTTGATCAATATAATTTCCAACTGTTCCGCTATCGAAGTATGCTTCAACGGCATGCATTCTTGATGACTGTTGGTGGTTAATTAAGTTCACTAGTATTGCAAAGTGCGAGGTCAGTAACTCTTTCTTCTCACTCGACAAAATGACCTCTACGTTTGTCGAGCTTGGTAGTTTTCCGATTCCTTAGCTTCATCCTTCTCTGTGGCCCAGACTGTTCTTCTTGGGGGTTTTACTCGACAGTCCTTCAGGAAATGTCCTGGTTTCCCACAATACAAACAAAGCTGTTGTTGTCTTCTTTTGTCCCGCTCTTGTTTTGTTAATGGAGGCCATATCCCTCCAATCTGCATGGGTTCTACAGCATTTTCAGGTACACAGGGTGTGTTTTCCCTTGGTCGAACATTTACGGTCCGAGGGTCCGTCTTAGACCAGTCTGCCTTTCAGTCCTGCAACCGGTGGTCTAGCTGCACGACCAGATTTATGAATTCTGCACAGTCTCTGGGTGGATCAACCACCTGGACTAAGACGTCCTTTAATTCGCCTCGTAAGCCTCGATGGAATAACGTGGTTGTTTTGTTTTCTGGCCACCTAGCTTCGGCAACCAGTCTGTTGAAGGTAGCAATGTACGTTAACAAGTCCTGATTCCCCTGTCGGAGGGACAAGAGTTCATTGTCTACTGCTTGTTCCTGGGTATGGCGAGCAAAACATTTTCCATTTCTCTCTGGAACCCCCCAAAGTCATGTAATAGAGGATTGTCATGCCTGTGATTGCAAGTATTACCTGCTAATCTCTTGAGTACGTTCTTTGGTCAAAATTAGGTCTCTCCAGAGGGCATTAGTCTCTTGTCGGGCAGAATGAACCTCAGCACGAAGCTCTCCTAGTATTTGGTCCAATTGGTCAATTTCTGATGTCTTCATGGCACCCAGGTGGATTTGTTATGGTAGGCTTCGCGTCCTGTTACGCTCACCTGGTATCCACAGGGATGCCACCAAGCCGGGTTACTCGCTGGTATGCTTCTCAGCTTTGCCCTGATGTGGTCTGCAGGGAAGGTTCTGCCTGAAAATACAGGAGGACTGTGTTCAAGACTGACCGACTCGGGTAAGTATCCTCCCTCCTCCCCCGTATGATTTCAGTCCCTCTGGTGCCCTCTACTCACCTTGTGGTAGAATTAGGTGTGCTCTCCGTCCTGCCTTCTTTGCAGGGGCGTGTTGTCTTTCATGGGCGAGTGCGGTCCAGTTACTTCACTGACGCCGGCCCATTTGATATTGTTCAGATAGGTTTTATTGCTGTTCTTTAGTTTTGTTGCTATCCTGCATGCCTTTCTTTGTTTAAAATGTCTCTTTTTTCTCCCTTAGGTATGCAGAACTTCAGCATGGCAAACTGGCTTGGTTGAGACCCGCTGGTAAATGATGGCGCATTAAGAGCGCTACGATGTGGTAAGTAAGCATTATGCGCAGCGCTGCAAAGTCTTGCCTTTGCTAACCTGTGTTTTCCTTCCTTGTAGGTTGCGGTGTCCTTCAGCGCGAGGGCAATGTCTGGAGTGGTGCCAGCCGAGAGGCGACCAGCCAGGTAAGCCTTTTGAGCAGTTCGTAATTTGTAAATGTCTCTATTGCTTTCTTTAATGTTGCCTCTATCTTCCTCTTTCAGGTCGTTCTGTCCGGGAGGCGTGCAGATTTAAGGAAACTGTTCTCAGTAGCTGCGAGTGTTTAAAGATGAAGACTGCAGGTAAGATGCTGCTGCTAATGATGTTCCTTTTGTCTCCTTGCAGGTTCTGCTTCTCCGAGGTTCGAGGGAATAGCTGGACACGGTGAGCGTCACGTTGCAAGCTGCAAAGTAATGCAAAGCGTGTTGTCTTGCTCGGCTGTGGTTTAAATAGCCCCAACAAAATAGTCCAGGTAAAGTAGTCCCTAGGCTACCACACCCAAAACACTAGACGCATAGTTTGGTTCTTGGGAGCCAAGCTATGTGGATGCCTCCATGTTGGCTGACAATATAATAAAGTAGTTCCCAAGCACATTGTTTTTCATGGTGTATCAGTCTGGCGCCATAGGCGTCAGGCCTGGCCCCATGAGGGCTTTTGAAGAGGATGCCAGGCTCTAGAGGCCTGAGTCCTGACTCCACCTGGCCAATGGGTTTGCGAGAGGGGGTTTTGGGGGTCGTGACAGAAGCGATGGTGAAAGCACCTTGATACATTGACAGGGTCAAGAGAACAGAGTTCTCCTGGTGTTTTTATATCTATTCCAACTTTATTTTGGTTTGCAGTTCATAAGAAGTCATGCAAGTCATCCCATGAGTACTCTGCACAACTTAAAGTAACAAACCATGTGGGTGGGCCTTGGTTCCTTAGCATACAACATACATCAGCGTGAAGTTGAAATCAGTGTTCTTTTGTACCACGCGTGTTTGGCAAGAGATTTGTGATACTTGACTGCAAAACTTCATCTGTGTCTTTTATTTTTTTAAGCAGTTGGGTAGAAAGTTAGAGCCTCTTTTTGATGTGTGTGCAACTCCATAACATAGATTTGCTAGCTCACTTTCACAGAGGTGGTGGAAAATGTATTCGACATTTTGTCTGAATCTGGGGTCTTCAGAATATATTCTTAAAGAGCGATATTCTGCTGCACTAATCTGCGCGGACCTTTCATCATATCTTCCTCCTTTTCCTCTAGGAAAGACTAAAGGAAAAGAATGTGCTTCTACACTTCTGTCCCATATGCTCATTGGGGATCCTTTCGCTTGATGCATTTGATATGTTTCTAGCGCATCGTCTATGGTGTCTTTGGAGTGTAGTGGGTGAATTGTATACTGGTCTAATATGTTGGCTGCAGTAACCGGTGCTACACATTGAAATTGGCCAGTTGCTGATCAGTCTTGAATAATTTGGGGGCTTCTCTGAAGTTTTCCTATATGTTTATATCTTTGTAGCATTCATTGTTTTCTTTTAGATATTTTAGGGCTTGTCTAACTTTTTTTAGGTCGACTAGTTGTTGCCAAATTCTTTTGTCTTTTGGTGGCACACCATTAACTAGTATAATCAAAGATTGATCTATTGGTCATTGTACTCCTAGAGTTTGTACATTATCTTTTAGATCTAATGGCAAACATACTACTTTGCCACGGATGCCCTTTAGTAACTCAGATGGAGGTAATTTGTCTGATTTCTGTTGAAAGCGTATTATAGCAAGTTAAGTTGTTGGAGAGCTTTCGGAAGTGGGAATGTTATTACTGATAGCACATGATGGCATTTGGTTATTGTCAAACTTTGTGTTGCAGTACATGCAAACTATTGTGAGGTGTCAGTTAGTTTGTATTTAGTTTCTGCTGTTTGCTATAAAGCTAATTGGAACCATTGGGATTCTTAATTTTCTTCTATTTTGTAGGCTAGATCTACTATTTTTGTGCTCTTTTTATAAAAATGTTCTACAACAACAGACACATATTTGGTCTGGTTTTTCAGCAGATGTGTTTTGAAACGTAGCTATTTCTTTTTTGTATGTCTTTATTAGGAAATTGGTGTTTATGAGGTTTCTGTAATGTTTTCTGAAGGTACAGAATTTTCTAAGTCAACTTCAGTTCCAAAGTATTTACATTGAATGTGCTCTATTTCTTGAAGCAGTTCTTTGGTTGTTCCGTGTAAGAGAATGTTATTTAAATTGTGCAGTTCTAGATCAGGACGTTTTGCATAGTATAGTCGATGCACCAGATTCCGTATAGTAGAATGGTGTGTTGCTAACATTTTGATGTGGTGGAAAGTGCGTTTGCAAACAGTTCCTAAAATGCAGGCTAATGAATGTCATTGCAGACCAGTGTGGCTGCGCACTGGACAGGAGTCTATGGTTTGTAAAGGTTTCATTCTACTTTTGCCTTTTAGTTTCACATAGTGATTGAGGAATTGTTGTAAAGATTTAAAGGATTGTTGGCGTACATTAGACATTGAGCTGCATGTCCATTTGTACACTGGACAGTTTGTTTGGCTGAAAGGAGAATTTGGTTCAAAGTTTAATGGGGACATTCTTTCGATAAGGGTTTATTTTGCCATAATAGTGTGTTCCACCATTTCATACCATCTATCATTATTGTCTATGGCAATTGTTTTTAGTTGTTCTTATTTATAAGCGTCTTCATTAAAATATGGTTCTGTGCTGTTTGTGTGAATCCATTCACCATTACAGAAGTTTGAAAAGGTTTGTATATTGACACTGCTCATGTTTAGAAGTAGTTTTAGTAAGTTATTGATTTATTTAGTTAGTGGTTTCATTCTGTTTAAAATCAATACAAATAATGTTCTCTTTAGTACAAAAGCAAGGTCAATTAAATCTTGCAGGATTAGTCTCCTGCAGTCGTTTTTAAGGGGAGATTGTGACTTTTCAGATGTTTTTATAACATTGTGAAGAACTCTATAGTGGAACATTTTCTGTAAAATAAATGTTTTCGATTGCTTTACAATGACTACGTTAGCACTGGTAGATAGAGGGTTAGGTTCGTTAGTAGGTCTGCTTTTCTTTGTACATATTTCTTTACTTTTAGTTTTTGCAAGAGGAGCTTTACTTTTTTAGTCGTGCCTGGTTTAGTTTTGTTGAGTGAGGTTACTAATTCTTTTGTTTTGATGTTTTCTATAAATTGTTTTAGAGGTGGATGACTATATAGTGTCGTTTTCTTCTTATGTGCTCTATTTTTTTCTTTCTTTTCAATGGAGTTGCTTTTTAGTAGGCATTTTGTTGGGTCTGTTGGGAAACAAGAAGGTTTGCGTTGGAAAGTTGTGCAATGTATATGCATGTATGGTGTATGGGTTTGTGGGTGTTATTGTAGAGATGAATAGAGTGCTGTTTGATTGTGAGATGGTATACTAGGTGTGGTTGGGAAGGTTTTGAGAGTAAGAGTCTGCAGAGGTGTGGTGGCGTTGGGTAAGTGAGTAGGGGAGTGTTGGTGTGATGGAATTTGTAGAGTCATTGGGGGTCATTACGACCTTGGAGGTAGCCATGCCACTATTTGTGGCATTGCTACCTCCATTCCGGGTACCGGGTCCGGGTTCCCTGAATGGGGAAGTACCGGGCCATTCCAACCTTGGATGGCCCGGTATTTCTCCATTCAGGGAACCGCGATCCGGTACATCCCCATTTCCATTTGAGCCCCCAAAGGGCTCAATGGGAATGGGAAGCATGCTAACAACGGGCCCGTTAATAATAAGCATGCTGGTCTGCTCGCGGAACCCGCAAAGGATGCCTGGTAAAACCAGGCGTCCTTACCGGGTACCGCAAGCAAACCTCGTAATGCGGCGGTAAGGGTTTAACAGGGCCAGCAGCTCTACTGCCCCCGTTAAACCCGTACCACCAACCTTGTAATGAACCCCATTGTGCTGTTTTGAGCAACAGAGTGGGGTGTTGCAATGGTGGTGTGTAGATGAGAATAGTAAGAGTGTGAATGATGGAATATAATGGGCTAGAACAAGAGAAATGCTGGTTTGAAAAGAGTAGTCTGGGGTAAGATATAGAGGAACTGTGTTTCTGTTATAACATACATATACATGGTACATTAATGTCCTTACTTTGTTGGATGCAAAGGGTATTTGTTTTTTGTTTGTTGTCTTTGGTAATGTGCTTCTTTTCTGCAATTGTAAAAGAAAGTTAGTGGGGATATGTGGTAATGGCAAAGTACCTTTAGTAAGCAAGGTGGGGAAAACAGTTAATAAAATTGGTGGCTGGTTAAAAATGGTTGCTTTTTAGGAGCATTTTCATGAAAGATAAGAAATGCATATGTGCATTTATAGAAGCTCTGTAACGTTTTGTAAAAGAGAAGAAAAGATCATGAAAAAGATTTAAAGTACACTTTTAAATAGCAGTTGGTGTGCAGAAGTTTAATATGTTAGGAGTGTATACATACTTGCCAATAGGATGCATTCTAATCGGAAGATGTTTATGTAGTCCTAGATTTTTTGTTTGCATTCTGGCACTTATAGTTCCACTTTTCCCATTCTGAAAGTTGGAGTACAAGTAACAGATTGAAGAGAGAAAATGAGGACTGCATAAGTAGCTGAAGATTGGAATGGGTTATGTTCGGAAGTATACATACACTGTCAATATATTAAACTGGCACACACTGAGTGCCAATTACAAATGGTGTACAAATCTATTTTATCTGCTTTTGCTTTCCTTTATGAAAAAGTGACACAGTGCTTATGTAAATGCAGATAAGCATTGTTTTACTTTCTTCAAAATGCTTCTCCCCCAAAAAATGTTTCAAAGTATAGCATGTTATAGGTTTATTTGGTATACATGTCACAGTTTTGAACCTTGAAGTTCAGTCATGTTTTTTCTATGCATTCTGGGACTTTGAGTTTTATAATGGGCAAAATTAACTGGAAGTGACAGAATGCTAAGGTAAAACTAAGATTGGAATGGGTGATGTTTGGGATGTATGCATGTGCTGCCAACATATTAAAATGGCAGACACTAAGTGCCACTTAAAAATGGTCTAAAGATCTATTTTATCTATTTTATCTGCTTCTCCTTTATTTTATAATACAGTAACACAGTGCTGCTATCCATGCAGATATGCATGTTTGTAACTTTCATCACAATGTTTGTAAATAGAAACATTTTGAAGTGCAGAGCATTGTAATTGGTTGCTGCTTCATGTGAGCAGGTGAGAAATGCTGCATGGTATTTGCTAAAGTGGTTAAAAAGGAGAATATTATTATTGAGACACTTATTAAAGGGCAACTAGCAGGAACCCTCTATATACATATATTTGTGAAAGAGTTAAAAAACATTTTTTTAAATATAAGCATACACGTACTATGTTTTGTTAGATGCAGATCTTGTTGTATCTGGAAATAGAAATCTTGGACAGTTGCACAGTAGTTTTTGATGCAGATGACTTTCATTAAGAGGAGATATGTACTCTGAGAGTTGAAGGGTACATCTGAAATGTTGCAGTGAGATGACAGGGTTAGGTGTAGAGGTTTTGGAGGTGATTTGTGAATGGATGTGTGACTCTTTAAAAGCAGCCAATGAGGAAGTGCTGAGAACATGGAAGTGGAAATGGTAGAAGGGCTGCCCCTGTGTTTTACAGGGACTGCAGACAACACCGTAGTCTGCGGACTGTACATGCCAAGTCCATGTCTTTTGTTGATGCCTGGCATAAAAAAGGGACTGTGGGGATTAGCCAATCAGGTTTGGTGGGTGTGGCATACAGGAATAGAGGGTAGCAGAAGTTTTGTTTGCAGAAGTTGTGAGAACACTGACAATGGCTATGGTTATGTGTTTGAGAAGGCAGACTGTGTGGATTCTGGGGGAATCTTCAATTCAGCTATTGAAGGTATATGCTGGAAATCAGGGAAATCATGGATTGGTAGAAGTGGACGTTTTGTGGCATGCAGTTTGTGACTTAAACTGGGCAAGATTGTATTCATAATGTGAGATTATGGCTCACTTTAAATGTCCAGACATTGTGATTGTGCATTGTGGAGGGGACATTTTGGGGTTTGTGACTCCAGTGTCTGTGCAGGTTATCCTGGAGGATTTCTTTAAAAGCCTAATGTAGATGTTTCCTGCTGCCAAACTAATTTTTTGTGAGCTAAATCAGGGGCAAACATGGAGATGTCCAACAAACTTTTTCGGTCCAAAAATTGAAGACTCAAAGGCAGCTTGTCAACAAAGCTGTTTCTGCTTTTTTTATATGCTGCAGGAATGTCATATTTTGAGAATGACAATATAAGTTCTGATGGTGTGAATTTTTTTCTCAAGATCGGATTCATTTCAAACATGTCGGAAATTATATTTTCCTTTACAATGTTAGTAATACATTGAAAAGTTTTGTGTAAGAAAATTATAAATGAGGATGTAGAGTGTACAGTATTACTGTACATGAAAGCAAAACAATGGAAAAAAGGTGTTTGTTAACAACCGGCCCAAAAAAAGGTTTTTTTCAGAACCACCACAGTCGTGGTGTCTGCGGACATCGGGGGATCAGCCAATCAGGTTTCCTGGGTGTGGTGCACAGGAAGAGAGGGTAGCAGGAGTTTTTATTAGTAGGAGTTGTGAGAGGAGTGAAAATGACCATTGCAATGTCTTTCAGCAGGAAGAGTGTTTGGATTTTGATGGGCTCTTGGATTCATTGGTTGAAAGTTTAAGCTGAGCATTGTGGAATATACGAAAATCTTGGATTCCCTGAATTGGAAGTGTTCTGGTATAGAGTGCGAGGCATGAAGTGGGTGAACGTTCTCCCATTTTGTGCAAATATGGTTGAATTTAAACATCCAGATAATTATTATTGTTCATTGTGGAGGGAACAGTTTGAGGAATCTGACTGGAATTTCATTGCAGTGTGCAATGAAGGAGACATTGGGAAAGTTGAAGGAAATGTTCCCTAGTTCGAAAATTATTTTTTTACGCATTGCCCAGAGACAGATGTGGATGCTCTGAAGTTCATTTGGTCCACTAATGGAAAAAGCAAGGGGCAACATCAATAAATCTGAGTGTGCTTTTGTGTGAAATGTTGGCATGACATCATTTGGTAATGAGAACATAAGAATTTTGAGAAGTGCCAACATTTTTCAGAGAGATGGAGTCCATCTGACTGATGTGGGTAATCAGATTTTTGTGGAAAACATTCAAAATGCTTTGAAGCAGTTTTTATGTAAGTGAGAAGAACGAATTAAATTCAGTAAAATGTTTTCTTAGTTCAGTTTGTAAAACCAACAATTAAAAGGAATATATAAAAGCCAAACACACAGAAAAGGTTCTTTTAAGTGCCACCTTTGTTTAATGCAAAACAATTACAATTATTTCAATTGTTCCCCCCATGTCTGGAATCTTTTAGATGGCCGCAGACGGCCACGATGTCTGCAGACTATGCAGGCTGCACAGGGGCCTGTGACTTTTTTCTCACTACTATTTTTTTACTGTGAAAAATGGCTCCTAAAGGAACCTTTTTTTGTGTTTTTCCAAATTTTGTATTATTTTGGGCTTTTTTCATGAGAGGCAAGGTAGGGGAGGGAAGAAGGGAAGGGGCATCAACCACAGGGACGAAGGGCAGGTGGAGAGAGGAAGATGTTGGGCGGGTCTTAATCAGGTGGGTGGCAGTGTTTCTCATGCTCCTTGACCAAAGACTTGAAAGCACTCTGAAACTGATCCACCCTACAGATCGGTGCTTCACGGTACATACATAGCACTGTGACCCTTGAAAGGTTAAGGCACAACATCATACTGTGTGGCCTGTGAAGTCGCCACTGGTATTCTCTGCCCCAAAGGAGTATCCTTTGTGGTGACAGGAGCAGATGTAGATGATGGTGTGGAGGAAGTGAACTTACTCTTCCCTGAGAAAGGTATCGCCAAACCCCAAACTCACTCTGGGTACTGTTGACTGGGATTTCCTCCACTCCATCCTCTTCTTCCTCTTGGTCCTCCTCTTCTGTATCACTGCACCTGTTCCTCTCTCCAGGCCCCCCAGATGATGATAGTGGTGTTGGTGGTTGGGATGGCTGGGAAGAAGCAATGGCCATAAGAGGTGCCATGATCTCCAACAACAACTTCTGCAAAGCAAATCTGCACAGAAGTGAAGCAGGAGCTTTCTCCTGATTAGCCAGATTGAGAATGAGGAAAAGTAAATGGTGGGTATCTTTAGAGGAACCATCCGCATACAGTCGTACTGTTGCCGGACTACTGAGTCACAAAAAGGACTTTAAAAGTTGTAAAATGTTGCCATATCAATGTAGAATAGGTCTGGGAGCTGTGCAAGGGTAATGTTTCTGCTTGAAACACACTATATTGGCAGGAAAAGCACTTATAAACTGTCCACGGTCTCAAACATCTTTCGTGGACACCCCGGACATGCCACATGGACATGCCCGGAGATCGCACCTGTCCGGGGGCACCTCCATTTTGAGTGCAGACACCCCAGACAGTCGGAGTGTCTGCAGACTTATAATGGGAGTCTAAAAAATAAAAAATGGAAATATCACACAACAATAAAGAAAACATTTATAGTACAAAAAATATATGTATTCAAGAAAGGGATGGGGTATAGGAATGGGAAACATAAATGGAAGAATTAGGAATTTGTGTACAATAATCATGACGAGGGGAAGGGAGTGAGGTTTCATAAAAGTGTCTTTCATTAAAATGTTCATAATTTGATGGGGATGATTGCTGGGGACAAGGGGGGCAGGTGCAAGAAGGACAGTGATAGGGAAAAATTTGAATGGCATGATTATTGACATACTGTAAAAGTTCCTTAAAAACATTACTAAGTTCATCCAATTTTTTAGAAATGTTCATGATTTGATTATCTATAGTGGGGGATCGGAATTCTGTTTGTGATTCTTGGGATTGTGTATAATTAAATTGGGGTGTGGTTTCTTCATGTAATCTATGTACTGTCAGAAAAATAGAAATAATTATTTTAGTAAGGTGTGTACAAAATATGTCATTTGTTTACATTAAAATATGTATTTTATACATTTGGAGATGTTATCGTCACTCATTTCTTCTTTTGGGGAGTTCTCCTCGAACCACTCAAGTGTGCTTACCATTTCTGTGAGAAAAGAAGTGTTTCTGTCTTATAACACATGTTTATATAATTAAGGCTAATAATAGAGAAATAAATACAATGCACTTACTGTTTAGTGAGAATTTGTTGTTCAATAAGCACCTGGTGTTTCTCAATCTGTATGCAGAGTTGTAGTGAGGAGATTATATGAAGAGTACGAAGGCCTTTCGCTCATCCAAGTGGCACTACTGGAGATAGGAGCACCACATCTGTAAACACTTAATAAAAAGTTTCCTGTCTGAACCTCTCTAGAATTTCTAATAACTCCTCAAGAAGATTGTTCCCGTGATGCAGGTGTTTCAAAACTCTAGTTCTTGCGGTATTACCCAAATTGATCGTTTACAATTGTTCGAATGAACAATTGACCGAATTTAAAGGGTCACAATTGACCTTTTCACAATTGACCGTATATATATATATATATATATATATATATATCGGTTTGGTAATATATATATATATATATATATATATATATATATATATATATATATATATATATATATATTTGAAAAAAGAAAGGGACTGGAATCCAATCCTGGGAGAAACGGCACTCAGGCTATGCTCATGAGGAAAAACATCACTCTTCTTCATAAATCCGACACCAATCAATGTTTTTCAGTGCAGCCAAAAGCGTCCTTTATTAATAAAAGTACATGGACAAAAGAAGGCAGCAGCAGTTTAAAACAAAAAAGAGAATGACGCGTTTCACCCTGCTCGGGCTTCGTCTGGTATGTGACATGGAGAGAGGACTGCAGTGTTATAGACAATCATGTGTAAGTCCATCTTCAGTGTTTTACACTTAAGTGAGTTGACTGAAAAGCACTCAGTAAATAAATAAACAGGCAGCCATATTGAAACAAAGTGAACATTGCTTCTGTTCTTTGTTAATGTCTGTGTTTGTGTAGAATAATAGCAGTTCACTATTATGACTGTGCATAGAATGAACCCAGAATATAATTATCCCAAGTGGGTTTGAGCTTGATGATGTTTAAATAATTATTCCACTGTTTGTTAAAATTATTTAATTATTTAACATTGTGAATATATTTATATATATATATATATATATATAGAGAGAGAGAGAGAGAGAGAGAGAGAGAGAGAGGGGTTTTGGGGGGTTTAGCGTTGGGTGGGGGTTGTGGGGGGTTTCCCCCCACATATATGTTACAATTAGCCATCACAATTCGGTCATTTGTGAAAAGGTCAATTGTAATTCGAACAGTTGTAAAATGAACAATTTGTATACAATCGTTCTTGCTGGCACCACCTTTAATAGGTGGAGGTTGATTACGTACAACCATTGTTCACAGCTACAGTGAAGATATAAGACCACATATAAGCCAAAAAAGACTGCAGCCCAGTATGGGCCAGACCATCTTGTGCAATCTCAAACAGGCATCATCCACATCATCACAGTAAACTCACACCAAATGATGTATCATAATCGATGTTCACAAGCTTCATATCCCATTCCATGGCGGACATATTTATTTTTTATTTTTTCAGTTGCAAAATGCTGGATTGTATTCAACCAAATAAAGACACTATTAGTACCCCAGGATGAAGTAGACAGCAGCACCTTTAATGGCTGGACGTTATTCTGCACAACCACCGCTCACAGCTACAATGAAGATATAAGACCACATGTAAACCAAAAAAGACTGCAGCTCAGTATGGTCCAAACCATCTCACACAATTTCCAATACACATCATCCATATCATTCCAAGAGACTCGCACAAAATAATTCATCATAATTGATATTCCCAAGCTTCATATCCAACATCTTTTTTCAGTTCCGAAATGCTGAAGTGTCTTCAACGGAATAAAGACACTATTAGTACCACGATATGAAGTGGATGAAAACATTGGATGAAGTGGCATTGGATCAGATTAAAACAATCCGGGGAAGGCCTCTCACTCATTCAAGTGGTACTTCTGGAGATAGGAGCACCACATCTGTAAACAATGCATGAAAAGCCTCCTCTCTGAACCTCTCTAGCATTTCTAATAATTATTCAAATAGAGTGTTTCAGTGCTGCCAATGTTTGAGGACTCTGGCTGTTGCTGGCAGCACCTTTAATCGGGGAGGTTGATTTTGCACAACCACTGCTCAGAGCTAGAGTAAAGATATAACACCACATATAAGCCAGCGAAGACTGCCCTACAGTATGGGGCAGACCATCTCGTGCAATTTCCAATATATATCATCTACATCATCCCAGGCGACTCACACCACATGATTTGTGTTCCCAAGCTTTCTGAAAAAAACATTAGAATGACCACGTCTTAGTGTTTTCATGAACAATGTTAGACATATTCAAATGCCCAACTGGTGGCAAAAATATAAAATAACAAAAATGACAACTCTAAAAATACAATACCACAAAAATGAAGCCTCATCTCTGAACTTCCCTAGCATTTCTAATGACTCTTCACAAAGAATGTTCTGGTGCTGCAGGTGTTTGAAAACTCTAGCTTTTGCTAGCAATACTTTTAATGAGTGGAGGTTGATTATGCTCAGCCACCGCTCACAGCTACAGTAAAGATATAGGACCTCAGATAAGTCAAAAAAGTCTGCAGCCCAGTATGGACCAGACCATCTTGTGAAATTTCAAATATGCATTATCCACATCATCCCAAGAGACTTTCAGCAGATGATATATCATAATTGATGTTCCCAACCTTTCTGAAGAAACATTAGAAGGGCCACATTTTAGTGCTTTCCTGCATAATGTTAGAGTTGATGAAAATATAAAATAACAGACATGCCAAACAAAATGAAGCCACCTCTCTGAACCTTTCTAGAATTTCTAATAACTCATCAAATAGAAGGTGCCAGTTCTGCAGATGTTTGAAGACTCTAGTTGTTGCTAGCAGCACCTTCAATAGATGGAGGTTGATTCAGTACAACCACCTCTCACAGCTACAGTAAAGATATAAGACCACATATAAGTCAAAAAAGACTCTAGCCCAGTATGGGCCAGACCATCTTATGCAATTCCCAATATGCATCATCCACATCATTCGAGAAAACTCACACCAAATGACTTATCATAATTGATGTCCCCAAGCTTTTAGACGGAACATTTGATGTCCCACGGTGTAGAGTTTTGTTGCAGAATGTCTAATGTACCTCCTCTGCCTCTTTTATGGAACAGTGTTCTTTAACTTTAAAGAAGCGTCAACTGTCTGCAGTGCTATTCATCTGAGTTGCCTTCTTGCTCAGTGGCAATGAATTCAAAAACCGAATTATAACATCATCACTGCTGGTACTCGCGTGATCGGACAGGTTGGAATGTCCAACCAGGGAGGAATATGTAAAATAATAAAAATTACAACATGAAAAAGACAATGCCTCAAAACATAAAAAAGGGAAAATTAGAAGGACCATGTCTTACTGTTTTCTTGCACAATGTTAGACGTATTCAAATGTACAACTAGTGATGAAAATATAAAACAACAAAAATGACAACTCTAATAAGAAAACAATGCCACAAAAAATGAAGCCACCTCGCTAAACCTCTCAAGAATTTCTAATAACTCTTCACATAGAGTGCTCCAATGCTGCATATGTTTGAAAACTGTGGCTGTTGCTAGCAGCACCTTTAATGGGTGGATGTTGATTCAGTACAACCACAACTCACAGCTACAGTAAAGATATAAGACCACATATAAGCCAAAACATGCTGCAGCCCAGTATGGTCCAGACCATCTCATGCAATTTCCAAAACACATTGGGCCTCATTACACGGTAGGCGGTGAGCCATGGCGCTATTAGCGCCATGGCTCACCGCCTTGGTGGAAAGGGGATTTACCGCCCCATTCCAAGGTTGGAGGGGCGGTAAATCCCCCTTCCACCATTGCCCTTCCCCATTCCCATTTCTGCCCCATAGGGCTCTATGGGAATGGGGAAGGCAATTTTGCGGTGCCGTAATTAGCTCCGAGGTCCCTTTGCGGGTTGGATTTTAACGCCTGCAAAAAGCAGGCGTTAAATCTCCCAACCCGCAAAGGGACCTCGTAGTAAGGCGGTAAGGATTTACCGCCATCCGTGTAATGAGGCCCATTATCATCATCATCCCAGGAAAAATGCAGCAAATAATTAATCATAATTGATGTTCCCAAACTTTCTGATTGAAAATTACAAGAGGAACAACTTACTGTCCTGGCACAATGTTACACATGTTCAAATGTCCAAATGTTGAGCAAAACATAAAATAACAAAAATGACAACTCTAACAAGACAATCCCACAAACAATGACGCCTCCTCTCTGAACTTCTCTAGCATTTCTAATCACTCTTCAACTAGAGTGTTGCAGTACTGCCAGTGTTGGAAAACTCTGGCTGTTGCTAGCAGCACCTTTAATGAGAGAAGGTTGATTATGCACAATCAGCGCTCACAGCTTCAATAAAGATATAAGATCCCATATAAGACAAAAAAGACTGCAGCACAGTATGGGCCAGGCCATCTCATGCAATTTCCAATATGCATAATCCAAATCATCACAGGAAACTCACACCTAATGATTTATCATAATTGATGTTCCCAAGCTTCATATCCCGTTCCATGGCGGACTTCTTCTTTTTTCAGTTGCGAAATGTCAGAGTGTCTTCAACTGGATAAAG
This sequence comes from Ambystoma mexicanum, assembly GCF_040938575.1. NCBI lineage: Eukaryota > Metazoa > Chordata > Amphibia > Caudata > Ambystomatidae > Ambystoma > Ambystoma mexicanum. The sequence goes on along the minus strand of NC_090941.1, from coordinate 136,250,998 downwards.
ACACTATTAGTGTTCGGGATGAAGTAGATGAATACTGCCAACAGATGCATTACATGAGAAAGAAAAGATCCTATGAATGCCTCTCGCTCATTCAAGTGCTACTACTGGAGAAAGGAGCACCACATCTGTAAACACTTCATGAAAAGCCTCCTCTTTTCACCTCCCTAGCATTTCTAATAACTCCTCAAAAAAAGATTTCTGGTGCTGCAGGTGTTTGAAAACTCTAGCCGTTGCTGGCAGCACCTTTAATGGGTGGAGGTTGATTCTGCACAACCACTGCTCAGAGATACAGTAAAGATATAACACTACATATAAACCAAAAAAGGCTGCAGCCCACTATGGCCCAGACCATCTAGCCCAATTTCCAATACACATCTTTCACATCATCCCAGGAGACTTGCACCAGATAATTTTATCATAATTCATGCTTGCAATGTTTTCTAATTCAATGTGATTTTTACTGTCCATAATTCTTCTTAGATTTTCAATATCCTTTTTAATTGATTGTACGACTTTACCAAAATTAATTAATAGTCGTTTTAATTGTTTTAATTAATTCAGGATTATTTTTCATGCGGAGTTGTTGTGGTGCTTCTTCTTTGATTCTTCGTCATACTACAATAACTATTTTGAAAAAATTGTAGATATAATACACTTTAAAAATAATTTTGTGTGTTATATAAACAATTTATAGTTGACAGAGAAACAATGTTTGTTTGGTGACTAATATTTCTTCCTCAAAATATTCTTGTTAGTCTTATTTTACATATATATTAAGAATGGACTTACAGAAAAAATAAAAAAAACATACCTGAATCACCAGCGGGGGACGAAGGCAGCCTCCAGCCATGGGGATGCTCGGAACAGGGATGGCCCCGCTTCGAGCCTCCTCATTGGCTGAGGCGCTGCCATGCACCCCGCCGGGGACAAAGGCATGGAATTCAGGGATTTACGTCCGGGTAGTGCCCCGGCGAGGGCCAATCAGAATGCTTTTTTCATTGTGATTGCGCCCTCGCTGGGTACTAATAAATGTTCCCAAGATTTAAAACAGAGCATTAAAAGGGCCACTCTTCACATATATGAAACCACTATAAAGCTCCTTTAAGAAACATATTGGGCCTCATTACAAATCGCCCGGTATGGAAACAACGGTGGCGGTAAACCCGCCGCCACCGTTGTTTCCATGCCAGGCGATCACAACTCCTGCAGACGGGAGGTGATGTTCCTGCCAGGTCTGACCTGGCTGGTTTAACACCGCCCGCCTGCAGGCGGACGAGGAAACACTGGCAGCATTACGAGATGCTGCCGGTGTTTCCATGATCCCCATTCCCATCGAGTCCCCTAGGACTCCATGGGAATGGGGATTAACACCATTCCGCCTCCGTGATTCCCGGAAAACAGGGGTTGTAATGCCCCGGTAATTCCGGGAATCATGGAGGCGGAATGGTAATACGAGTCCGGCGGTAACCAGGCGGTTTTACCGCCGTGGTTACCGCCGGACTCGTAATGAGGCCTATTGTCATGAACCATCGAACTCGCCCCTTCTGGGCCTCCTGGTCCCTGACACGTCGGGCCTCACACTCCATAATACTACCAACATGGCGGCAAGCTCAGAACGCTGCTCACAGATTTCACGTTCTACGCAGCGTACTCTATAAAGAAACCACACCCCCGCGGCCCCACGCGTCTCAACGCTGCTGCTAGCTGTGATCGGACGTGTGCTCCGTACTTTCCCTTGTGCTACTTGCTATTCCCTGGCCCCTGGATTCCCTTCTTCCGACTTTCTTCCTTTATCCAGTCTTCCCGGAATCCCCGCGCCGCTTCGGCGCGCCCCCTACTCCTTCCTGAATTTCCTCGAGTTTTCCCTTGTTCCTGGATATCGAAGCTGAACGTAATCTGGAAGCCGAGGACGGCCGTGCGGGCTTATTTAAGTCCCGAACCATATGAAAGAAGACTCCGCCTAAAGAGGTCATCAGGCAACAAAGACAGGTGAGAAGGGTGGGAAACCTGTGACAGATTGAGACGCCACCTGACCGAAGTCGATATAGACATGGAGGCGGCCATCCAGGATCTTATGCGTGGCATGCAAGAACTAACGAACAAAGTACAGAACTTGAAAGCTGAAAACGCAGCGCTAAAACAATTGGTACTTTCACGTGACTGTCAGAAAGGACAGTGTGCTATTGGGCGGCATTGTTGACAAATATGATGGCTGTGCAAAAACCCTCCAGGGATTCCTGGATTCTTGTTTGGTCCACTTTACCTTTAAACCTTATTATTTTTCCACCCCCTTGGCTAAAGTGGGCTTTATTATTTCACACCTTTCCGGGAATGCTTTAGCCTGGGCCACACCATTAGTTAACACCAGAGATCCCCTTTTGGATGATTATGATGGATTCATTCAAGCACTTAAAACCATGTTTGACTGCCCAGAACGGGTCTTTAGTGCTCAAGAACGTTTACTCGATTTCCAGCAAGGCTCTCAGGACATGCTCACCTACGTAACTCGATTCAAGCAATTGGCTAAAGAAGCGGGTTGGCCTTCTGAAGCTTGCTTCACCCTCTTTTGAAGAGGGCTAAATGAAGATATTAAGGATGAATTAGCCAGGGTAGCATGTCCTAGTTCTTACCAGGCACTTATGGATCTTGCTCTACAGATTGATTTTCGCATCCAGGAAAGAAGGGCAGAGAAAAGGATGACCAAGTCACCCTTCCAGAAAAATCCTCTTGTGGGTCCCTCAAAATCCGAAGATTCTCCTGTTCCTACAAACAAACCCGAACTCATGCAGCTGGGGGCTTTCCGTGGACCCATATCCCCCCAAGAAAGGTTGAGAAGGATCCATACTGGCTTATGCATGTACTGTGCCTCGGACAAGCATTTAGTCAGAGAATTTCCTTTAGCCCCTTCACGGCGTTCGGGAAACGCCAGCTCCCGATCCTAGATGGAGCTCAGTTTCAGGAGAGAGATGCAGGCTCCACATCTAAGGCATCCTTGAACTCTCCTGGACAAAACTCCCTGGTAATCTTACAGGCCATCCTATCGTCATCCAAGAAGGAATCCTACCCCATTCTGGCACTAGTGGACTGTGGGGCCATGGGAATATTCATAGATAAAGTATGGGTCCTTAAACATCATATTCCCTACGAATCCCAGAATGTCTTGCAACCTGTAGAAGCAATTGATGGAAGACCTCTCTCTTCTGGACCCATAACCATTCAGACTAAGGAAATTGAGCTTGCTATAAACCATCACCGAGAAAAGATAAAGTTTGACATCATAAAATCTGCCCATTACCCAATGGTATTGGGAATGCCCTGGCTACAAAAACACAACCCATACATCAATCGGACCGCAGGTTCCCTGTTCCTAGGTTCCGAATTTTGCATTCCCCATTGTCTTCTCCTGGATCCTTCTCCGACAACATCCAAAGAATGTTCAACAACTCAGCAAGGTCCTCTTATGGTCTCCAACATCATCCAGGTTCCTAAAGCCTACCAGGAATACGCCGATGTGTTCTCTTCTGCCGTTGTCCAAGCCTTACCACCCCATAGGCCTGAGGACTGTGCTATTGAAACCAAACCTTCAGCTGTGATTCCTTTTGGAAGGATGTTTATTCTGTCTGAACCCGAGAAAAAGGCCCTTCGTGAATACCTAGATACTAACCTAGAAAACGGCACCATACGCCCTTCCAAGTCTCCGGCTGGAGCCTCATTATTTTTTGTTCCTAAAAAAGACACCAAGGAGCTCAGGCTTTGTCTTGATTATCGAGGTCTTAATCAGTGCACCCTTAAGGATTGTTATCCATTACCCTTGATCTCTGATATCCTGGAAGCCGTAAGAGGAGCCGTAATATTTACCAAATTGGATCTCAGAGGTGCTTATCATTTGATTCGTATTAGAGAAGGAGACGAATGGAAGACAGCCTTCAGACCACCCTTTGGTCATTATGAATACTTGGTCATGCCCTTTGGACTCTCTAATGCTCCGGCAGTCTTCCAACGCTTTATAGATCGGGGTGTTTTCGGATATGCTATTTCTTTTCGTCATCGTCTACTTGGACGATATTTTGATATTCTCTAAGGATCCTCTCAAGCATGAAGAACATGTTAAGGCAGTATTACAACGGCTACGTGAACACAAGCTTCTAGCAAGACCCGAGAAATGCCTTTTTCATGTTTCCACTGTTCACTATCTAGGATTTGTCCTTAGCCCAGATGGCATAGGAATGGACCAATCCAAGGTTAAGGCCATACTATCCTGGCCAACTCCGACCACGGTAAAACAGATCCAATCCTTCCTGGGCTTGGCCAATTTCTATTGGAAGTTTATATCATCCTTCTCCGAGATTGTTCAACCGATTATCTCCTTGTTGAAGAAAGATACTCCCTATCATTTGACCTCAGCCCAGGAGAAGGCCTTCCAACGCCTGAAAACAGAGTTTACACAAGCCCCCATCCTGGCTCAACCTGATATAAATTGACCATTCCTAGTGGAAACAGGCGCCTCTAACTATGCCATCGGAGCAGTTCTGAAACAGGAACTCGATGACGGACTGGAACATCCTATTGCCTACCTTTCATGGACATTGACCTCCAGTGAGTCTTAGAAAAAGAACTTCTAGCCATCCGTCAAGCCTTCACCGAGTGGCGTCATTTACTTCTAGGAGCTAAACATCCTGTCCAGGTTCGAACGGACCATCGAAATCTCCAAGTATTACAGGCCCTGGAATGCAGGAACAGCCGTCAGGCCCATTGGGCCTTCTTCTTTGCCCAATACCAGTTCCAGATTGACCATGTTCCGGGAACACAAAACATAATTGCTGACGCCTTGTCTCGGCGCCCTGACTATGAACCTCCTGAAGACCGAACATTTCCTAAAATGTTTCCCCACACAATATTTGTAGCTCAGGCGACCAGCCTCCTAGATGAAGTCTGCATTCAGACTCGATCCTCAGAGCTCTGGAAAGATATCTCGGACAAGAACCAGTGGGAATTGAAGACCAAGCATGGATACCTGTTCAAAGACAATGCCCTGGTCATCCCAACACAAAAACTACAGCAAAGGATAATAAATCTCTGTCATGATACTCTTTACTCCGGACATCGTGGTATTACCAATACCCTCTGATTAATACAAAGGCAATTTTGGTGGCCTGGAATGAAAGCTGACTTACGACTGTATTTTCAGGCATGCTCTGTCTGTAATCAAAACAAACATGACAACAAGAGACCGGCTGATCTACTGCAGCAATCTCCACTTCCGACAAGGCCTTGGGAATACATAGCGACAGACTTCATTGTGGAATTACCACCTTCCAGGGGATACACAACCATCATGGTCACCATTGACTTGTTCACTCATGTGGCCCATTTTACGCCTCTGTATAAACTGCCATCCTCGTCAGAACTTGCTGGAATTTTCCTGGAACACATATTCCGACTACATATCATTTCGGACAGAGGGCCCCAATACATTTCTCAGTTCTGGAAACATCTTAGCCAAATACTAGGAATCCAATGCGCTCTTTCCTCAGGATATCATCCCCAAACCAACGGAGCCACAGAGCGCGTAAATCAAACCTTGGAACAATATCTCCGTTGCTTCACTACCAAGGTCTAGGACGATTGGTCCCTTTTAATACCAGTGGCTGAATTCGCCTATAATAATTCGGACCACTCGGCTGTTAAGACCAGTCCTTTTTTCTGTAGCCAAGGATTCCACCCTTCGGTTCTACCCTCCGTCCTTCCACATCCTACACCAGTTCCCACAGTCGACTCCTGGATTGAAACACTCATTCATGTTCAAAGAGAAGCCAAAGAACAATTAGAGAAGGCCAGGACCCAGAACAAACTGTATGCGGACTCCAAACAAAGACCAAGCCCCTCCTACACAATAGGGGATAAGGTTTGGCTATCCTCGAAGCTGCTGTCACGGCATCTGCGACCAAATAAATGGGCTCCTCTATATTATGGACCATTCCTTATAAAGGAAATCATCAACCCAGTGGCCTACCGACTCAAGTTACCAGACTCCTGGAAGAAGATCCACCCAGTCTTTCACACGTCCTTAATGAAGCCATGTGTCCAGACCACTCGAACTAACCTTCGGCCCAAACCAGTGCTCGTCAATGACCAACTGGAGTATGAGGTCTCCAGGATTTGTGATTCTAGATATAGACGTGGCAAACTCCAGTACCTGGTGGAATGGAAAGGATATCCCCCCAGTGAACGCACTTGGGAACCTATCTCAAATTTAAATACCCCCACGTTACTCAGAAGGTTCCATCTCATACACCCGGGCAAACCGGTTGGCGGCAAGCTCAGAACGCTGCTCACAGATTTCACGCTCTACGCAGCGTATTCTATAAAGAAACCACAGCCCTGTGGCCCCGCGCGTCTCAACGCTGCTGCTAGCTGTGATCGGACGTGTGCTCCGTACTTTCCTTGTGCTACTTGCAATTCCCTGGCCCCTGGATTCCCTTCTTCGGACTTTCTTCCTTTATCCAATCTTCCCGGAATCCCAGCGCCGCTTCTGCGCGCCCCCTACTCCTTCCTGAATTTCCTCGAGTTTTCCCTTGATCCTGGACATCGAAGCTGAACGTAATCTGGAAGCCGAGGACGGCCGAGCGGGCTTATTTAAGTCCCGTACCATACGAAAGAAGACTCCGCCTAAAGAGGTCATCAGGCAACAAAGACAGGTGAGAAGGGGGGAAACCTGTGACACATATTTTTTCCAACACAAACAATGTATGCTGTTATCAGCAGTGCATGCTGGGGATGGAAATCATTGTTCTATTGCCTACAGCATAAGGCTCCATCATGAGCCCAGCCAAACCAAACAACCCCTATTATTCACTGCACTTACCTTGCATACTAGTTCAGTGTCCACTATACCATAATAATGTACCCAATGGCCAGTGCACATGGTTTCCAGCCATGACAAATCTCCAAATCAATGGAGCATGGGCATCGGCCATGCCGCATTCTCCAATAGGCAAATCAGAGTACATATTTGTGTTTGCCGAGGATCAGGCTCCCTACCCAGACACCAAATGTATATCACTAGTTTTTCTTCATACAGTCTTACACTTTGGAAAAATAAAACACAAAACATATTTCCAAAAACATGCCTGCAGGTCCTTGCTAATGCTCGTTGCACATGTTTGTTGTAATCTAGTCCATCAATTCAGGCTGTAACCACAAGCAAAATATGTTTTCCTATTCAAACCTACCGCTTTGGCCATGCCGCATGCCCCAACAATCAAATTACAGTACACATTTCTCCTTGCTGATGGCAAGCCCATTGCCCAGTCACCAAAGTTATATCACTGTGTTGTGTACCTATTATTCATACTTGAAAAAAGAACACAGGTCAATTTTGCAAAACCATGCTTTCCTGTTCTTGCTGACCCTCCTAGTGCATATTTGCTGCAATCCCATTCAGCACTTCAACCTGTACCCACGAGCACATTTTTTTCCTGTTCAAACCTATCCCAATTTCAATAAATCTTACCACATAGCTGGTCCTGGGTACACATTGCCACTATAACTCCATTGGTTGTCCCTTGTGGTCATGGCCAGTAGCCAGATTGTCCTGGTCATGACCTTATGCCATGACCCGGACAATCTGACCACTGCCTATGGCAACAGTCACCAAAGCTATTTCACTATTTTTTGTACCTACATTATGACACTTGTCAAAAAATAAAACACTGACACATTTGCAAATCCATGCTTTCAGGTCCTTGCAAATGCTCCTTACACGACCTTGCTGGAAATCTGCCCATGTTTTTTTTCAAAAGTGTCAAAATGCACATACATACAATATTCATATCCCCACCTGACACAACACATTCAGACTTTGCACAAACATTCAAGGTTGGTTCTATAATCTTTCTGAAAACTTGTGTTCACGTTCGTCAAACGGCAACAAATTTATAAGCCATCTAAAAATGTTGAGACCCCTCTCTAATCTAATTTTGCCCCCTCTTGACAAAATCCTACCACACTTTGCAAATACATTTATATCTAGATCACAAATCGTTTTGCAAACTTTTCAGCAGATTCGTCAAAAAGCAGCACATTTATAAGCCTTTGCAATATTTTGACCCCCACTCTAATTTCGTTCCCTCTTGACAGAACAGCACCACACTTTGCACAACCATTCGGAATCGGGTCTAGAATGAAATTCGAAATGTCATTCAGTTTCATTGAGTGTCGCCAAAGTTATAAGCCATCCAAAAAGTGCTTGTCACCAAACCTGTAGTACACAAATAAACATAGACAGTCCGGGACTGTGTGCCCAGTAAACTGCCATTGACATCTGCCAGTATTTCTGTAGCAAATAACAGTACAGCAACAAGAACATTAAAACAAAAATAGTGTTTCCTATTTAAAATGGTTGTGCATTTAAACTTTAAATAAACCATCCCAACATTTTACAAATTCTAATTTGTGTACTAAAATAGCATTCCTTAGCATATACTACGTCTGCATTTATTGGGGCAATTTGCACCGAAAAACAAATTCCATTTCTTTTTTACATAATAGGAGCTTGCATAGCAATAAGCCCAAAGCCAAGGGGGCATTCCTGCATCAGACACTTCCCCAAAGTCTTTATTAAAGCCCTCACAGTGGTCAGAACCTATAATTATGGGCACACTAAATATCACACGACACCAGCAAAAATAAAAAATCTTTTTAAAACAAAACCCATTTTTCTATCACTTCCAAAATCACTTTAACACACACCATAAGTGATTAAAAATGCATTGCAGATAAAATCACATTTCTACTGCTCTGTGATAAATCTTTTATTTTGAAAACAGCAAGCATACATCATGCTTTTATATCATGCACCTCACTAAAATTCAATTTCTTTCCTAATAAACAACTTTCAATAATGATTCCCACCCATGTTCTACATATATAGCTGCACCAATTCATTGTTTACAAAAACAGTAAAAAACAAAAAACACAGAGCCCCATTTTCAACATATTATCAAATCAAGCTTTCAACAAAACAATGACCAACAACTTATTAATACCAATCATATTTTATCACAGGTAACATCAACTGCACAGTGTGAGTTCTGCAGTCAAAATGAGAAAAGTAGACATGGGGAGTTTTAAACTTTCCAAAATCAAAACCATAAAAAGAGGACCATATCGTAAAATGAATAAAATGGTCGACATATTCACTTCAACCTATCACAATAAAGTACACATTAACAACTTTAAATAACACTGCCCAATTAGAAACACCAAAACACATACAAAACCTGCCCAGCAACAAAAGTAGCCATGGATATTAAACACGGCTACAAAGCATACTTGTAGCTGCGGGTATGCGCAACTTTTTCAGCAAGTCCCAAATCAAACTAAATTGGTGTTGAAACCTTCAAATCAAATAAGTGAACAACCAAGTACATATAATAACACACACAAATAAAATTCTGTACTGTATCATCCATATAAAAGTATGATTATTGCACTGAACATTTATATTTATAGACGTGACTTTAAATATACCAGTGGCTCTAGCCATAACAAATAAAACGCAGAATAATATCGATGCGCCTGTGCAAGTGCTTTTCATAGACGTGGTTATACAAAAAGCCCTTGCTGGACGTTTGCTGATAACCATGGCTAATAGCAAAAAGTATGGATTGAAAATTGCATTTTCACTCCACCAAACTCCCAAAACTGTCCCCAACATGCCTGCCAGCTCCTCTCCACTCCTCATAGTCATCCTCCACTACCCTAGTCTCTTACAACCCCCCACTCACCCACTCAATTCATATAAGATGCCACCCGACCCAAAACGTTGGATAGCCGCGGCTACCACACATCCACAAACACACAAAATGTCATGTGCCTGAATTTAGCTGCGGCTTCAGAACGGGTGGGGTGTATCTACAAACGAATAGGAATGCTGCACTCTGGATGGATGCTATATAGCTGTGAATTATATCAACAGCACCATCAACCAATTAGAAACTACAACACACGCACACACACATCATACATACCCTACTCATACAAATTACTAGAAATTCAAACTGGGAATAATTTTCCTGGAAACAGAGAAGGACTGCAGATATCATGGCTGGTTTGAAAACTCTGTGGCTGATTGGAGACAGTTGGCTATTTTGTATGCTGGCTTTTTAGGAGAATTAAATATTAACATGGACCTAGGTTTGAGAGATTTTACAATTAAATGGTTTGGATTGTGGAGAATGCGTTGATTCCAAGTCTTTCCAAAATTGTTAAGTCTGAGAAGTAGAGGGCACCAGACATCATACTAATTAATTGTGGAGGCAATGATTTGGGGAATGTATGAGGGGTGTCCTTTACTTTAACGATGAAACAAAACATGAGAAAACTAATGGAACTATTTCCTCACACCATCTTTATCTTTTCCAATCTCACTAAGCAAAATGGAGATCGACCACCAGATTTAATGGTAAAATTGAGGAATCCCAGAGAAATGTTAATAAAGCAGTTCCAGCATTCATGACAGACCACAACCAATTATGGATTGCGAACGCCAACATACAGTTCTACATGGCCAATTTGTATAGACATGATGGAGTACACCTAACTGATGAAGGAAATGCAGTGTTACTTCATAACATCAAAACAGTACTCCTAATGTGCTAAAGTTCTACACTCAGTGTACACCAAAACAGTCCTTTTAAGGGCTACTAATCATATACAAATACACAAATACAATAAATAATAACAAAAAACATGTTTTATTATAACTACGGCCACAGCTCATTGACTTTTATCATAACCATGGTTACAAAATGTCAGTTGACAAGGGACTGACTTCATGTTTTAAACTGTAATCCAACTTAAATGATCAATACAGAACAACACTACCCATGTACTTATGTAAAGTAACTGAAAAATAAGAAACCATAGAAAAATACATAACAGTAAACTAGACAGGCAAACATTGCACACCCACACGACATAACACCATAAGTGAGAATATACAACCTAAAATACATTGTATGGCACATCTAAAACTAGACTACAATTGCTCCTTTTATATTAATTTTGTTAAACTATTTTCATCTATCTTTCCCCAAAGTCTCACATGCTCAAAAGTCTGAAAACACACATCCAAAATAAAAAAGACTCTCTTTTACCTACCAGTTCACTGACCATGGACTTTGGCCATGGCCAGTGATTTTTCACCCCGATGTCACTATACCTAAAAAAAGTACTTAAAAAAATATAAAACACTGACACCCCAAACTATATAGCTGATCTGATATAACCGCGAGTATCGGCAAAAGGGGCATAAAAAAATGCTTTCCTGCCCCCCACACCTCACCAAGTGCCAGCTCCCCCCACTTCCCAGATGGCCTACTCACCTCCTCTACCCTCTCCCTTTCCCCACAACACACGCTGCTTCTATGACGCAGTTTGCTATGAGATGTTGGCTATTCACAGCTATAGCGAGGCTACGGAAAGCTTTGTGTTGCAAACTCGGTCCCTTTACCCCCTCCAACTCCCAAATTTCACTCAGTGCCATCTAGCCACCCCCCACCCTGAAGGCAATTGTATATTTATTGACCTGCAAATAATGTTTTACTGTGTTTTTATTTTTCCCATAAACTCAGCTAAAGACGCAAATATCTCTTGCATCGAGAGTAAAACAAGATGGTGGTCATTTCATTTCTGAAAACCATGATCCTGCAATGCACCATGGGAGATACAACTATAATTTGTGGAGAAGGGGCACCCCATTCTCTGTCAAATTTTAAAATGACTATGGCACAGAATAACCCCAAACCATGCATGGATCGGGAGTCAACGCTTCATGCCCAAGTTGTTTCAGACCTGGTCCAAATCCATCCAGCGGTTTGAGCTGTGCGCGTTGGCAAAAATTGACCTTTTTTGTCTATGGGAAAATGAATCGGAAGTGGGCTGCACTTTTGGAAAAAAACATCTTTTTTGATGCTTAATAACTTTTTTATTTTTTACTGATCTTTATGAAACTTTGCAGTCTGGGGGGGAGGCGGCAGACTTTTAATCACTTTTTGAAATTTCGACCAAAACCTTTACTCAAATCAAAGGTTATTAACAATCGAATTTTGTGGGGTTCATATGTGTCTCTGACTCACCTTAACTATAGGGCGGCGACCACTGCCCTGCCCTGTACTATATATATATATACATATATATATATTCAGTGAAAAAACTTTGTTAAAGAGATGTTATGGTTAAGATGCGCTACTAAAAAGCTATGAAATTCAGTAAAAAAAACGTTGTTAAAGGGACGTTATGGTTAAGTTGCGCTACTAAAAACCTATGAAATTCAGTGAAAAAACTTTGTTAAAGGGACGTTATGGTTCAAAGTAAAACCGAAAAACCCCTGAAATTCGGCAGTTATGGTAAGATAAGCAACCATAACTCGCGCCGCCACCGTGCACTGCTAACACTAACACCCAGGACATCAAAGATGACATCACAAATGTCATTGATGACATCACTGATGACATCACGTGGCTGGCTCTCCCTTTTTTTCCTTTCCTGACATATCTAGGCCACATGATTTTCTTCAGTAACAGTCAGGAACTAAAAATTGTAAATTACTATATTCGTAGACTTATCCTTCAAGTATGTTCTTAGAATAATTCCCTTATGGTCCAGTCATATCATATGAAACATATACATAGGAGAAGTCACAACCTTGAAAGACAGCAATCCTTTTTGTGCATTAAAATTATCAGTAGATTTATCAGCACTTTCTGATACTTTTGATGTTTTTTTATTACTGTACTTTCCCTGTATATGCTCATATTTTTATATGTTGTACTCACACTATTTTCCTTAGGGTCCAGACACATCATGAGATATATATAGATAGGGTAAGTAACAGCTTTGAAACAGAGCAATCATTTCTCTCCATAAAGGTAATCAGTTAGGTTATGAACACTTTCTGCTACTATTACTGTTTCTTTTTCCTACTTCAATTCCCTTGTATATATTCATATTTGTATGTGGTGTTGTCTCTTTGTGATTTGTGTATAATAATGCAATTATGTAGTAAGTGGGTTTTATTACCTACTTATCACAAGTTTCACTGTACGCAAAACTCTAATATGAAAACAGTTATCATTTCAATATTCAACGGATGTATACGAATTGTTCGAACTACAATTGTTCGAATTACAATTGACCGAATTGTGAAGGTCAATTGTTACATATATGCGGGGGGAAACCCCCCGCAACCCCCCATTATATATATAAATATATATATGTACATATATATATATTACCAAACCAATATATATATATATATATATATATATATATATATATGTGCGATCAATTGTGCAAAGGTCAATTCGGACCCTCGACTTTTGGTCAATTCGGTAATTCGAACAATTTTGTTCGAACAATTTGGGTAATACCATATTCAACATGGCAAGCTTATGAATATTGCACCTCCATCATGTATGCTGCACACAATGCCTATGTTTCTACATGAGTACCTTAGTATACTGGATTGAAGTTAATAATAGAATGCTATTTATATCAATGCATAGCTTAATGCACTGATTAGCACTTGATATTTATTCCAATAATCTTTGACACTTTTTTTATTAACATTACACTAAGAATCCCTTGTACAGACTTTTCATGAAAGGTAAATGCACATGTGATGTCATCAGTGATGTCATCAATGACATTTGTGATGTCATCTTTGATGTCCTGGGTGTTAGTGTTAGCAGTGCACGGTGGCAGCGCGAGTTATGGTTGCTTATCTTACCATAACTGCCGAATTTCAGGGGTTTTTCGGTTTTACTTTGAACCATAACGTCCCTTTAACAAAGTTTTTTCACTGAATTTCATAGGTTTTTAGTAGCGCAACTTAACCATAACGTCCCTTTAACAACATTTTTTTACTGAATTTCATAGCTTTTTAGTAGCGCAACTTAACCATAACGTCCCTTTAACAAAGTTTTTTCACTGAATTTCATAGGTTTTTATTAGCACAACTTAACCATAATATCCCTGACTTCATATACATGTAACATAGAACATACTAACCCCCTCGTAGTGATTTTCATGTCCGAGGACTACCGCCATGTCGGCGGACACATCGAAAATCTGAGCGTGGTGAATGTAACTTTAAATATTGTCCCCCATTTCCCCTTCGAAGTTGGCTCTGAAAAGAGACATTTTTTTTTTTTTACAGATGCTTGACAGACACCTGGTATTTTATATTTTTTTTCTTGTTTTTTTTTCTTACTTTACTCCTAAAATCTTTACATAACCTTCTCCAAAGCAACCCTTACATTCCAAAATAGAAAGGCATTTCCCGTAAAAGATAAAGAAATGCCATCTTCTTTAAAATTAACAGCATTACTGGCATCAATATTCTCATTGTTACAGAAGAACATACCAGCTCTAAGCATGAAGGCACACATGCCTCGGTTGATGACACACCTAGCAATGTTTTGCTGAGGACAAAAAACTGAACTATTGTCCCATATTGCCCTAGGTAGTAATCCAGATAAAATTAATTTCGCATTTGGAAGGATCTTCATTACGGCTTGAACCAAGCGTTCCAAATCAGCCAACAAAGTAGGGGCACTGACGTTGCCCAAAAGGAAAGCACCATAGTGCAAAACTACCACATGCGGACTGTTCATCGTGGCCATATCCTCACAAACTTGTACAATTCCCTGTACATTGCAATCAGGCACAGTGCTCCACACCACCTCCACTCCTTTCACATCAAAGTTCTTTGCAACATGCCTGCATTCAGCGTACTGCTGTAAACCATGCACAAACATATCTCCGAGCACCAACACCCTGACTTTCTCCACTTCTGCCATCTTCACCACACACAGTCTCTTTCAACACAAATCCACAACCTCGACATCTGATTGGCTGATCCGTACAGTCTTCTTTCCATGTTGGATTTCCTGGAAAAACCCGGATGTAGCACGCCCTGTCCACGAACAGCCGCGGTGTCCGTGGACGGCGTCCACTTTACTCTCTGTGCCATTCCCTCATTGCATACAGCTAAGCAATCACACAATACGTATAACATCCTCAGAACACCCCCATTTTGTGAATTTTCGAACATTTCAGGACAATTATCATTTCATTATTCAACATATTAACATTACAAATATTATACTTTCATCTTGTACTCTGCACACAATGCTATGTTTCTCCATTAGTAGCTCAGTATACTAGATAGAATCCCATAATACAATGCTATTTATATCAATGCATCGTCCAAAGCACTAATAACGGTATGATATTTATTGCAATATCCTTGACACTTTTTTTGAAACATTATAATAAAAATCCCTAGTACACAAATTTCATGAAAAGTACATACACATGTAATGTCATCAGTGATTTCATCAAAGACTGTTGCAATGTCATCTTTGATGTCCTGGGTGTTAGTCTTAGCAGTGCACGGTGGTGGCGCGAGTTATTTTTCATAGCTTACCATAACTTGCGATTTTCAGGGGTCTTTCGGCTGTACTTAGAACCATAACGTCCCTTAAACAAACTTTTTTTAATATCACGCAAAAAATATACAAACATGGCGTGCAAAAACCAACTTCTCACAGATGGCTTTACACAGAATGTTGCAAAGTAAGAATTTATGCTCATTCACAGTGAAGGTCAGCTGCTTCCATTTTTTTCTCGGGCCCCGGAGAGGCTCACGAAGCGGACTATAAGGTTGTATTGTGTTTTGACCTTGACAGACAGAGATTGTGATGAAAGACTTCTCTTGAAGGAGTGTTGCTAAAACGTAAGAAAAGATAAGGATGAAATTTATGAAACAAAACCACTTTTATATATTATCACTATGCGAAAGATCGTTGGCACACGCGGAGTCGTATTTTGGGACTGCACCACTCGTAGACAATGGAAATTGCAATTGTACTGTAAGTAACCCTTTAGATTATTTTATACCAAATATAATTACAGTGGCGTAGCATTAAAGACCGCTCAAGTTGAACTTGTTCGTTGAAAGTGGCATAATGTTTTCTACCGCGCACTATCACCGCCAAATTGATCCCCTGTTGTTTAGAGGGCTCTGAAAAAGGCATACGACACAGGGTGGGTTAATATAAATAATTTAACCGGTCTATAGGCGGTCAAGCGCTCTACTTGCTGTGCCACTTCACTGTAGCCTGTCAAGTGGCACAGCAAGTACAACGCTCACTTTGACATCCGTGCACAGCTTGCTAACGCAACTTCGAATCCCGGCAAGGCCAAACTCAGCCTTTCATCCTTCCGTGGCCGATAAATGAGCACCACACACCGTGGTTAATAATAAGCACCGCTTAGATACCTCACGGTTCTTAGCGCTATATGAATGGGAAAATATTATTATTTTATTATTAACATACTCCGTTGCACTATCTTCGATAGCAAATAGTTTCACGCCCTAATAAATAAAATGATGATTTTTAATGAAGTTCGGCTGGTGAGACTAATTTATGTTTTTTAAAACAGGTATGTGGCCCCATTTTGCCTATGTCACGATTTACAGACTCCAGCGGATGGGGTCTTCAACTGCCAGGTGCAGCTCCAAACATGCAACTTCATGACCCTCACCATTTTATGGGACATTCGCCAAGGACCAATATGCCCTTACGCAGTACTAGCGGCTACAAACAACATACCAACCAATAGGGTGGTCTAATGGCTCGTTTTTGAAGCAACCTTCCGATTATCAGAGCGACCATTTACTGCTTTTATCATAAACCAACAGCCTATCTACCGCAAAGGAACAACGCGTGGCTCCAAATAAACTTTTTGCTGATTGACAGCAGAGACAATAGCAAATCGCTGAATATTCACTAAACATTTCATGTGAAATAAATGTACTTTACCAAATGTACAATCCTGCTGTTTACTTTTAAACCACAGTTTCATATTCCGAATTGTGGCGCACTGAGTTGTAAGCTGATCTAACTCCCTCTGTACCGCAAAGGAACATCGCGTGCCTCAACATGAACTTTTGCGGATCGACAACAAAGACAAATGCAAATTGCTCAATATTCTCTGAACATTTGATGTCAAATAAATGTACTTTACAAAATTTACAATCTTGCTGTTTGCTTTTAAATCACTGTTTCATATTCCGAATTGTGGCGCGCTGTGTTGTGACATAATATGTGTTGTCTTCCGGGTTCTGTGTAAAGTCACTTAGGACTGGAGATGACTGGGCGCGTTTGATGATGCACCCTGTAACGGCACGGAGAGAGGCGGGGAATATGAATGCTTTGATAATATCAGGCTTAGGGGCGGGAGATATGATTTAGTGTCGCAAAAGCAAGTCAGCCAGGTCAATAGCGCCAGTCATAGGATTATCACATAATGTCGGCGCACACCAGCCGGATTTATCGTTTCTTTAGTGGACAAAAAGTCGGTTGACGCCCATAGGAAATTGTACTATTAGCGGACAAAAGGAGTGGTCTTAAAACACTTTCACCCTGACAACGAACAATACAAACAACGTTCTCAGAACACCCTCATTTTGTGTAATTGCAACCATTTCGGGACACCGCGAGTGTTCTTAGAACACATTCAACTAGACAGATTACAATACGGACAGCGTCCTGAGGACACCCCCACTTTGTGTATTTATGAACAATTAAGTACACCGCGAGTGTTCATAGCTCATTTTTACCTTCCTTGCGAACAAAAATGACACATACTCCGTCCTCTAAACACCCCACCATTTAGTTTATTTACAAAATGTCAGAACTGCCGTGTTCTCCGTGGACAAATCGAACGCAACAAAAATGTCTAGCACATAAAAAAACACAAAATTTAACCTATCTCATACTCCCCCACCCTCCCCAAACACTCTTTCACACCAACACAGGGCACTAAATACAATTTTTTATCCACGTTTCACCGCGCTGTATGCGGTCGACGGCGAATACAAGATGGTGGGCGCCACAGAAAATCTGACGCGCTCCACGCCCCTCGCTGTCCAATCAGCGAACACGTCACATGTCCGCGGACATGACGCAAGGCCATGGGCCAATCGGGGTGCTGTCCGCGGAGCGAACAGGGAAGTCCGTCCGCGAAGCGAACACAGATATCACTAATTTGTTTGCCTTACATTTTGGTCATTTTTAAAAAAACTACTGGACGGATTTACACCAAATTTGCAAAAGCACGCTTTCTGGACCAGGCCGCCGCTCCTGCCGCAAATTTGGTGTAAATCCGTCCAGCGGTTCTCGGGCTGTAGCCGTGCGCAAAGTTTTTTCCCATTCAGTCTATGGGAAAAAAAAAGTTTTGGGACCCCCCCTGTAACTTTTCCCCCCCTGGACGAATCCTCACCAAACTTTGCAAAAAAAATCAGAGTGGGCCATATACTTTTTTTGCAAAGTTTGGTGAGGATTCGTCCAGGGGGAGCGAAGTTATAAGCCGGCCAAAAAGTGCTCTTCCTATGGAAACACCAACTTAAGCATAACTACATGGCCGCTACCGCCATGTAGTTATATAAATATATATATATATGAACAAAAAACAGCATTTTCTTCCGACTTGTTTGCGACGCGCTCAATCCTCAGTTTGTTTGCTCAAAAAACATTAAGCAGTGCATGGGTGCCCGTCCCATACGCGGTCGGTCGCGTTAATACAAAAAGAGAAGGAAAAAAGAAAGCGGAATATCGCTTCCTGGACGGCACTCTTCCTCAATCATTAAAAATCATCCAGACACGTCAAAAAAGGATCTCCATCAAACGTCCTTTATTTGTAAAGCATGGTGGACAAGTTGTACAGGAGAGAACAAAACAACGTTTTGTTCTCTCCTGTACAACTTGTCCACCATGCTTTACAAATAAAGGACGTTTGATGGAGATCCTTTTTTGACGTGTCTGGATGATTTTTAATGATTGAGGAAGAGTGCCGTCCAGGAAGCGATATTCCGCTTTCTTTTTTCCTTCTCTTTATATATATATATATATATATATATATATATATTACATGGCCGCGGTAGTGGCCATGTAGTTATGGTTAAGTTGCAGTTTCCATAGGAAGAGCACTTTTTGGGCGGCTTATAACTTCGCTCTCCTTGGACGAATCCTCACCAAACTTTGCAAAAAAAGGTATTTGGGTCACTCTGAATCTTTTTGCAAAGTTTGGTGAGGATTCGTCCAGGGGGGGCAAAGTTATAGGGGGGGTCCCAAAACTTTTTTTTTTCCCATAGACATAATATTTGGTGTAAATCCGTCCAGTAGTTTTTAAAAAAAATGACAAAAATGTAAGTGAAATAAATTAGTGATGTCTGTGTTCGCTTCGCAGACACACTTCCCTCTTCGCTCCACGGACAAGACGGTGATTGGGCAAGCAGCTTGCGTGATGTCCGCATCTGACATCTGACGTGCTCTCTCATTGGATGCGGTGAAAGCGTGCAGTGCGTCTGGCTTCAGAGACGCCCGCCATCTTTGTTCCTCGCATGAGAGGCTTTGTATCCCGCCTGCACAGTAAGTCCCCCACCCCCGCTCATGCCCGTGTCTGTCTCCTGTTCCTCCCACACCCCCCACTCTTGCTCTGTGTCTTCCCTTTTCCTCCAGCCCCCCGCTCACGCCATCGGCTCACGGTGGCCAGCGGAGGGCCGAGGTGCAGGATCTGCCGCCTGCACACGAACGCCATGTGTCTTTCTCCCTCCTGCCCACCCCCCGCTCATGTCCGTGTGTCTTTCTCCCTCCCGCCCACCCCTGCTCATGTCTGTGTGTCTTTCTCCCTCCTGCCCACCCCCCGCTCATGTCCGTGTGTCTTTCTCCCTCCCGCCCACCCCCCGCTCATGTCCGTGTGTCTTTCTCCCTCCCGCCCACCCCCCGCTCATGTCCGTGTGTCTTTCTCCCTCCTGCCCACCCCCCTCATGTTTGTGTGTCTTTCTCCCTCCCGCCCACCCCCCTGCTCATGCCCCGCTCGTGCTCTGCTCGTCTCTAACACCCGTCCACCCCCCGCTCATGCCCCGTGTGTCTCTCCCACCCCCGTGTGTCTCTCCCACCCCCCGCTCATGTTCGTGTGTCTCTCCCCTCCTGCCCACCCCCCCTCATGTCCGTGTGTCTCTCCCCGCCCGCCCACCTCCTGCTCATGTCCGTGTGTCTCTCCCCTCCCGCCCACCCCCCGCTCATGTCCGTGTGTCTCTCCCCACCCCCGCTCATGTCCGTGTGTCTCTCCCCACCCGCCGCCCACCCCCCGCTCATGTCCGTGTGTCTCTCCCCACCCGCCGCCCACCCCCCACTCATGCCCCATGTGTCTCTCCCCAGCCGCCGCCCACCCCCCGCTCATGCCCCGTGTGTCTCTCCCCCTCAAACCGCCCACCCCCCACTCATGCCCCGTGTGTCTCTCCCCCTCCCGCCCAGCCCCCACTCATGCCCCGTGTGTCTCTCCCCCTCCCGCTCAGCCCTGTGTGTCTCTCCCCCTCCCGCCCACCCCCTGCTCATGCCCCGTGTGTCTCTCCCCCTCCCGCCCACCCCCCGCTCATGCCCCGTGTGTCTCTCTCCCCTTCCCCCCACCCCCTGCTCATGCCCCGTGTGTGTCTCTCCCCTTCCCTCCACCCCCCGCTCATGCCCCGTGTGTCTCTCTCCCCTTCCCCCACCCCTCGCTCATGCCCTGTGTGTCTCTCTCCCCTTCCCCCCACCCCCCGCTCATGGCCCGTGTGTCTCTCTTCCTCCCCCCCACCCCCGCTCATGCCCCGTGTGTCTCGCCACCTCCCGCCCACCCCCCGCTCATGCCCTGTGTGTCTCTCCCCCTCCCCCCCACCCCCCGCTCATGCCCCGTGTGTCTCTCTACCTCCCCCCCACCCCCGCTCATGTCCGTGTGTCTTTCTCCCTCCCGCCCACCCCCAGCTCATGTCCGTGTGTCTTTCTCCCTCCCGCCCACCCCCCGCTCATGTCCGTGTGTCTTTCTCCCTCCCGCCCACCCCCCGCTCATGTCCGTGTGTCTTTCTCCCTCCCGCCCACCCCCCGCTCATGTCCGTGTGTCTTTCTCCCTCCCGCCCACCCCCCGCTCATGTCAGTGTGTCTTTCTCCCTCCTGCCCACCCCCCTCATGTTTGTGTGTCTTTCTCCCTCCCGCCCACCCCCCTGCTCATGCCCCGCTCGTCTCTAACACCCGCCCACCCCCTGCTCATGCCCCGTGTGTCTCTCCCACCCCTGTGTGTCTCTCCCACCCCCCGCTCATGTTCGTGTGTCTCTCCCCTCCCGCCCACCCCCCGCTCATGTCCGTGTGTCTCTCCCCTCCCGCCCACCTCCTGCTCATGTCCGTGTGTCTCTATCCTCCCGCCCACCCCCCGCTCATGTCCGTGTGTCTCGACCCACCAGCCGCCCACCCCCGCTCATGTCCGTGTGTCTCTCGCCACCCGCCGCCCACCCCCCGCTCATGTCCGTGTGTCTCTCCCCACCCGCCGCCCACCCCCCACTCATGCCCCATGTGTCTCTCCCCTCCCGCCGCCCACCCCCGCTCATGCCCCGTGTGTCTCTCCCCCTCCCGCCCACCCCCCGCTCATGCCCCGTGTGTCTCTCCCCCTCCCCCCACCCCCCACTCATGCCCCGTCTGTCTCTCCGCTTCCCGCCCACCCCCCACTCAGCCCTGTGTGTCTCTCCCCCTCCCGCCCACCCCCCGCTCATGCCCCGTGTGTCTCTCCCCCTCCCGCCCACCCCCCGCTCATGCCCCGTGTGTCTCTCTCCCCTTCCCCCCACCCCCTGCTCATGCCCCGTGTGTCTCTCTCCCCTTCCCCCCACCCCCCGCTCATGCCCCGTGTGTCTCTCCCCCTCCCGCCCACCCCCCGCTCATGCCCCGTGTGTCTCTCCCCCTCCCCCCACCCCCCACTCATGCCCCGTGTGTCTCTCCCCTTCCCGCCCACCCCCCACTCAGCCCTGTGTGTCTCTCCCCCTCCCGCCCACCCCCCGCTCATGCCCCGTGTGTCTCTCTCCCCTTCCCCCCACCCCCTGCTCATGCCCCGTGTGTCTCTCTCCCCTTCCCCCCACCCCCCGCTCATGCCCTGTGTGTCTCTCTCCCCTTCCCCCACCCCCCGCTCATGCCCTGTGTGTCTCTCTCCCCTTCCCCCCACCCCCCGCTCATGCCCCGTGTGTCTCTCTTCCTCCCCCCCACCCCCGCTCATGCCCCGTGTGTCTTGCCCCCTCCCGCCCACCCCCCACTCATGCCCTGTGTGTCTCTCCCCCTCCCGCCCACCCCACGCTCATGCCCCGTGTGTCTCTCTACCTCCCTCCCACCCCCGCTCATGCCCCGTGTGTCTCTCTCCCTCTCCCTCCACCCCCGCTCATGCCCCGTGTGTCTCTCTCCCTCCCCTCCACCCCCGCTCATGCCCTGTGTGTCTCTCTCCCCTTCCCCCCACCCCCGCTCTTGCCCCGTGTGTCTTTCCCCCTCCCCCCCCACTCTTGCCCCGTGTGTCTTTCCCCCTCCCCCCACCCCTGCTCTTGCCCCGTGTGTCTTTCCCCCTCCCGTCCACCCCCGCTCTTGCCCCGTGTCTCTTTCCCCCTCCCGCCCACCCCCGCTCTTGCCCCGTGTCTCTTTCCCCCTCCCGCCCACCCCCGCTCTTGCCCCGTGTGTCTCTCTCCCTCCCCCCATCCCCGCTCATGCCCCGTGTGTCTCTCTTCCTCCACCCCCGCTCATGCCCCGTGGGTCTCTCTCCCTCCCCTCCACCCCCGCTCATGCCCTGTGTGTCTCTCTCCCTTTCCCCCCACCCCCGCTCTTGCCCCGTGTGTCTTTCCCCCTCCCTCCCACCCCCGCTCTTGCCCCATGTGTCTTTCCCCCTCCCGCCCACCCCCGCTCTTGCCCGTGTCTCTTTCCCCCTCCCGCCCACCCCCGCTCTTGCCCCGTGTCTCTTTCTCCCTCCCGCCCACCCCCGCTCTTGCCCCGTGTGTCTCTCTCCCCTTCTCCCCACCCCCACTCTTGCCCCGTGTGTCTATCCCCCTCCCCCCCACCCCCGCTCTTGCCCCGTGTGTCTCTCCCCCTCCCGCCCACGCCCTCTCATGCCCCGTGTGTCTCTCCCCCTCCCGCCCACCCCCCGCTCATGTCCCGTGTGTCTCTCCCCCTCCCGCTCATGCCCCGTGTGTCTCTCTCCCTCCCCCCCCCACCCCCGCTCTTGCCCCGTGTGTCTCTCCCCCTCCCGCCCACGCCCGCTCATGCCCCGTGTGTCTCTCACCCTCCCGCCCACCCCCCGCTCATGTCCCGTGTGTCTCTCCCCCTCCCGCTCCTGCCATGTGTGTCTCTCTCCCTCCCCCCCACCCCTGCTCTTGCCCCGTGTGTCTCTCCCCCTCCCGCCCACGCCCGCTCATGCCCCGTGTGTCTCTCCCCCTCCCGCCCACCCCCGCTCATGTCCCGTGTGTCTCTCCCCCTCCCGCTCATGCCCCGTGTGTCTCTCTCCCTCCCCCCCACCTCCGCTCATGCCCCGTGTGTCTCTCTCCCTCCCGCCCACCCCCCGCTTATGCCCCGTGTGTCTCTCTCCCTCCCGCCCACCCCCGCTCATGCCCTGTGTGTCTCTCTCCCTCCCCCCACCCCCGCTCATGCACCGTGTGTCTCTCTCCCTCCCCCCACCCCCGCTCATGCCCCGTGTGTCTCTCTCCCCTTCCCCCCACCCCCCGCTCATGCCCCGTGTCTGTCTTCTGTTCCCCCGCTCATGCCCCGTATCTGCCTCCTGTTCCCCTCACGTGCCGTGTCTGTCTCCTGTTCTCCCCACCCCCGGCTCATGCCCTGTGTCTGTGTCCTGTTCCCCCCACCCTCCGCTCATGCCCCGTGTCTATTTCCTGTTGCCCCCCACCCCCCTGCTCATGCCCCGTGTCTGTCTCCTGATCCCCCACCCGCTCATGCCCCGTGTCTGTCTCCTGTTCCCCCCACCTGCTCATGCCCCGTGTCTCTCTCTTGTTGCCCCCCACTCCCCCGCTCATGCCCCGTGTCTGTCTCCTGTTCTCCCCCCAACCCCCGCTCATGCCCCGTGTCTGTCTCCTGTAGCCCCCCACCCCCCGCTCATGCCCCGTGTCTGTTCTCCCCACCCCCTGCTCATGCCCTGTGTCTGTTGATCCCCCCACTCCCCCGCTCATGCCCTGTGTCTGTGTCCTGTTCCCCCCACCCTCCGCTCATGCCCCGTGTCTATCTCCTGTTGCCCCCCACCCCCCTGCTCATGCCCCGTGTCTGTCTCCTGATCCCCCACCCGCTCATGCCCCGTGTCTGTCTCCTGTTCCCCCCACCTGCTCATGCCCCGTGTCTCTCTCTTGTTGTCCCCCACTCCCCCGCTCATGCCCCGTGTCTGTCTCCTGTTCTCCCCCCACCCCCCGCTCATGCCCCGTGTCTGTCTCCTGTAGCCTCCCGCTCATGCCCCGTGTCTGTTCTCCCCACCCCCTGCTCATGCCCTGTGTCTGTTGATCCCCCCACCCCCCCGCTCATGCCCCATGTCTGTCTCCTGTTCCACCCACCCCTCGCTCATGCCCCGTGTCGCTCCTGTTGCCCCCCACACCCCGCTCATGCCCCTTGTCTCTCCTGTTGCCCCCCACCCCCCGCTCATGCCCCGTGTCTGTCTCCTGTTGCCCCCCGCTCATGCCCTGTGTCTGTCTTCTGTTGCCCCCACCCCCTGCTCTGTGTCTGTCTCCTGTTCCCCCCACCCCCCGCTCATGCCCCGTGTCTGTCTCCTGTTGCCCCCCACCCCCTGCTCATGCCCCGTGTCAGTCTCCTGTTGCCCCCCACCCACCGCTCATGCCCCGTGTCTGTCTCCTGTTGCCCCCCGCTCATGCCCCATGTCTGTCTCTGTTGTTCCCCCCACCCCCTGCTCATGCCCGTATCCCTCTCCTGTTGCCCCCCACCCCCGCTCATGCCCCGTGTCTGTCTCCTGTACCCCCACCCCCCGCTCATGCCCCCTGTCTGTCTCCTGTACCCCCCCACACCCCCGCTCATGCCCCGTGTCTGTCTTCTGTTCCCCCACCCCCCGCACATGCCCCGTGTCTGTCTCCTGTTCCCCCCACCCCCGCTCATGCCCCGTGTCTGTCTCCTGTTGCCCCCACCCATGCCCCATGTCTGTCTCCTGTACCCCCCACTCCGCGCTCATGCCCCGTGTCTCTCTCCTGTTGCCCCCCACCCCCCACTCATGCCCCGTGTCTGTCTCCTGTTGCCCCCCACACACCCGCTCATGCCCCGTGTCTGTCTCCTGTTGCCCCCCTCTCATGTCCCATGTCTCTCTCCTGTTGCCCCCCACCCCCTGCTCATGCCCCGTGTCTGTCTCCTGTACCCCCCCAGCCCCCGCTCATGCCCCGTGTCTCTCTCCTGTTGCCCCCCACACCCCTGCTCATGCCCCGTGTCTGTCTTCTGTTCCCCCACCCCCCGCACATGCCCCGTGTCTGTCTCCTGTTCCCCCCACCCCCGCTCATGCCCCGTGTCTGTCTCCTGTTGCCCCCACCCATGCCCCATGTCTGTCTCCTGTACCCCCCACTCCGCGCTCATGCCCCGTGTCTCTCTCCTGTTGCCCCCCACCCCCCACTCATGCCCCGTGTCTGTCTCCTGTTGCCCCCCACACACCCGCTCATGCCCCGTGTCTGTCTCCTGTTCTCCCCACCCCGGCTCATGCCCTGTATCTGTCTCCTGTTCCCCCATCCCCCGCTCATGCCCCGTGTCTGTCTCCTGTTCTCCCCACCCCCCCGTTCATGCCCCGTGTCTGTCTCCTGTTCCTCCCACCCCCCGCTCATGCCCCGTGTCTCTCTCCTGTTGGCCCCACCCCCCGCTCATGCCCCGTGTCTGTCTCCTGTTGCCCCCCTGCCCCACGCTCATGCCCCTTGTCTCCCTCGTGTTCCCCCCACCGCCCCGCTCATGCCCCGTGTCTCCCTCGTGTTCCTCCCCACCCCCCGCTCATACCCCGTGTCTCCCTCATGTTCCTCCCCACCCGCTGCTCATGCCCGTGTCTCTCTCGTGTTCCCCCCACCACCGCTCATGCCCCGTGTTTCCTTCCTTTTCCCCCCACCCCCTGCTCATGCCCCGTTTGTACCCTGTTCCCTCTTACCCCCCGCTCATGCCCATGTGTCTCCCCTGTTCCCACCCACCCCCCGCTCATGCCCTGTTGTGTTCTTTATACACCCCGCCTTCCCTTTCCATGGTGGCCATCTTGGTAAAAGATTTTCCTTCCTCCTGTAGGGAGGAAAATCTTTTTGTTTTTTTTACCACCCGGCGTTCCCACTTTGAGGACATAAGATGTTAGTGGTCTTCATCTATTGAAAAGGATGTTATGGTGACGTTGCACTAATAAAAACCTTTAAAATTTTGTTTAAAAAAAATGTAACAGGGACGTTATGGTTAAGTTGCACTAATAAAAACCTATGAAATTCAATGAAAAAACTTTGTTAAAGGGACGTTATGGTTAAGTTGCGCTACTAAAAACCTATGAAATTCAGTGAAAAAACGTTGTTAAAGGGGCGTTATGGTTAAGTTGCGCTACTAAAAACCTATGAAATTCAGTGAAAAAACTCTGTCAAAGGGACGTTATGGTTCCAAGTAAAACCAAAAAACCCTTCAAATTCGCCAGTTATGGTAAGCTAAGCAACCATAACTCACGCCACCACCGTGTACTGTTAAGACTAACACCCAGGACATCAAAGATGACATCACAAATGTCATTGATGACATCACTCATGACATCACATGTCTGGCTCACTCTTTTTTCTTTTGCTGACATATCTAGGCCACATGGTTTTCTTCAGTAACAGTCAGAAACTAAAAATGTTATTTTATTTGTAGACGTATCCTTCAAGTAGGTTCTTACAGTAATTCCCTTAGAGACCAGTCACATCATATGAAACATATACATACGGGAAGACACAAGCTTGAAAGACAGCAATCCTTTTTGTGCATAAAGATAATCAATAGACTTATGAGTACTTTATGATAGTTCTGTTTTTTGTTTTTTTTTATGGCTGTACTTTCCCTGTGGGTCCAATCACATCAAGTGATACATATACACAGGGTAAATAGCAGCTTTGAAACAGAGCAATCATTTATTTGCATGAAAATAATCAGTTAAGTTATTAATTGTTTCTGCTACTACTTGTGTTTTTTTGCTAACTTCACTTTCCCTGTATATACCCATATTGGTATGTGTTCTTGTGTCTTTGTGTTTTGTCTATAGTAATGCAATTATGTAATACATGTGTTTTATTAGCTACGTATTACATATTTCACAGTACACAGAAATCTATTAAGAAAACAATTATCATTATTTGATATGATATGTTTAATGTACCCTAATTACATGTTGCAACATTGAGAAAGGTATAAAACCTATGTTTTGATTATTTCACTAATGTCCAGGTGCAATACTGTTAAACATAAGGAGCAGTTAGACCTAAGCAAATCAATTAAATCATGTGCATTAAAAAAGATAAAATATATAATGTCTGGAGCAAATACCCACTGTTTTGTATTTATATCTTTTGACCTCAAGTGCATAAATTACTTTTGGTTTTTTATGATTTAACTAGTAAATAAATTGGTTGGAACTTACATGTTGCTTTAAATCATAGGGGAGAACTTAGATGGCTCTTCCCAAGAAGCCAACTTACAATCCATGATAACAAGTGACCATACAGATCATAGATGCAGATAGACCCTTGCTCCATCAATGAATGTATTAGTATATTGTTTAGTAGCAGTTGCTCCTTGTTGCCAAGTAAGGTTTGTTGCATAGCTATTGCTATTTAATCACACTCACATATTTTACGTTCACTTACTTTGAAAGGGTCAGCAGTTGAAAACAAGACAGCTGTACTCAGCTCATGGTAGAGATTTTTGGGATACTACTGTATGGTCTAGTATCCATGTATCCCGCTGTCCTGTGGTGCTGTTCATCCGCTGGATGATATGTCTGGTCCCTGCACTGGACCAAGTTGGCCTTGTTTGGTCTGTGCCTTGAAATCTGTGATTGTTCTGTTGCTGCTGTTGGCCGCTAGATCAGCTTGTGATTTCTGGTTAATTGTATGCTCCCCATTTTTCTTGTATGCTATATTCCCATTGGGTCAGGAATTAACACATAATTGCTAGAGTGAGCGTATCCTACAATGATACTTATGGAAATTCAGGACAAACATACATGCCCACTTAAAGACACTAGTCCCACCAAATAAAAGTGTTTTGTGACATGGAAGGTTTCCTTGAATCAGATGTGATACTCTTATTTTAAGCTAGTGATTTGCCCCTATACATTTACATCAGGGAATACTTCCACACTCCTCACTGTATAGGAGCATGACAATTTAGTATGTGTTTAAATATTCATATTAAGGACAACCTTTTCACTCTATGCTATTTTCAAGTGGCCAATCTTCTCTTCTTCCTGAAAACACCACTCCTTGTAGGTCAGAGCTTAGCTTTCCACAACAGGTTTATTTTTTGCCAATAAAGGTGATTTTTCCCAGCTCACACTTTTCTAAATCAAAGCACCATTGTTGGCAGTGTGCCTTATTTCAAAAGCAATTACTTGGAAGTTTGTGATATTTACAGGCGCTAACATATCAAACCTTTTCAGACGTGTACAAATCACATTTGATTTGCATTAAAGTTGGATGGACTTTACCTTAAATATTATCTTTACCACTGCAAAATCTGTATTTGGCTCTGATGCGGGCCACTAAAAATAATGTGCATAACCACTAAAAATAATGTACATAACTGTTTTAAACACTCTAGTAGTTTATCTTTCTGGACAATCAATATGGCTTTTCCTCTTGCAATGCATCAGTGATGTCAAAATGTGCAATAAAAAGGTGCAGTAATGACATTCGACAATTTCGTCCTATACCCTCTAATACCCCCCTAATTCAGCAAATATGGCGGCGTCAGGATGCATTGACACCACCATATTTGCCAAATTAGGGCCCAATGAGAAGCCCAGCAGTCATTCTCAAGACTGACCTCCACTTCAACTCAGAACCCCACAGGGGACACTCACCCTTCGCAAGAGTCTTGATAAAGACCCACAGGTCGAAACACGTGTCGGCTGACCACTACTGGGATCATGAGCCCACGCTTCAAACCAATTGATGAATAAAATCTATTGTTGCACTTAGCACCTAATAAGTAACGGTTTGGAAAATCCATTTGTACAAATTAAACCAACAGTAAGGTATCCAGGATATTCCCCAACTATACTACAAAGGAGGTGTGGGCTTCACCTCAAAAAACACATCCTCTGACCTTGCACCAAGGAAAAGGACAACACAACAAATAACAGAGCTTAGCAAGGAAGGTTCCATACCTAGAGCCCCAATACCGAATTTCGCCAACTAAATATTACATTGCCAAGGAGAAACAGGTTGGGATGAGATGGTAGCTCTATATCTATGACGTCTAACAGTTTTTCTCCAGAAATGGAGTCATAACCGAGAGATCTATATACTATTAGGAATGAAATAGAGAGGGGAGAATGGATATTTGACTTGAAAAGCATTGACTCACTTGCAGGAAGCAACAATTTCTGGGTAAGAAACTACTGTTGGTGTTTCATTGTGTTCCTCTGCTCCTTTTCCCCCATTTTTAAAAATAATGTTTTATCAAGGGGTTATACATTTTTGCATGATGATTGGATAGTCTTTCTTAATCCAGGTTTGTGGCAAAAATAATAGATATGGTTTATTTTATGGAAATATTATTTTGCTAAGGATCACACATTTTAAATGAAACAGCTTGATCTGTTGTGGTGGAATAGAGTTGACTATAACATATGTACCAGTGCAATTAAAAGGTGTGTCTGAAGTAAAATTTCAAGCCAATGGATTATTTCTCCCAGTGTGTTCAGGGCGACTCGAATTGCCTAGAAAAGGATGAAGACAAACTCCTAGAGATTGAGTTTGTTGCCTATGAGTCTTCTGAAGCAGGCAAGAGTTTGGAGGCCTTGTTATGGCCGGGTGTATTATACTCCTGGCTGAAGCCAGGCTCACATCCTCTATTTGGTCAGGAGAGGGATATCAATATTCTGCATCAAAAGAGGGGGGATTGTGGGAAATATGAATGCTAAGATTGGTTTCTAGAGCACCTCATGGACTCTATGCGACTTGCTGAATCGATGAGCGAAGGGAGGAGACATTATGTGGACCAGAACAGGAAGACAAAATCCTCAACCCAAGGGCTAGGTAAAGGGGTTTGTCTAGTAGAAGAATAAGTGTCAAATCAAAGAGATACTAAACTCCTGATTAAATGAGTGCTCTAGGCCTACTAAATATCTATGAGAACGTATTTGTTGAGGGGGAGCAAAAAGCAGAAATTATATGTCTGTGATAAGAGGGTTAGTGCAGAGTGTAGGGGAGGCTGTGCGAGGCAATTCATGATACTGTTGTTAGTTGTTTAAATAGTCTTATCCCGGTGTATGTCAGGTATAGTTCCACTCTGTTATTAATAATTGTGGGTATGAAGGAGTTGCTAAATTAGTAGCGCCATGTTTCCATGTCCCTAACAATACTCCTACCATAACGATTTCTCTAAACACATGGAAGGTCTTGCTTGTTCGCATAACCCGGACCAGCACATAACGATATAGGGTTATTAGGCACTTAGACCTGCCACGCTTCAAGGCCCTCGCACTGGCGTGCCACCTTGTAGTCTTGGACCGGCACGTAACAATATAGAGTTACCAGGCACTTGGACCTGCAACGTCCAACACCCTTGCATTGGCGTATCACCCTGCAACCTTGAATATAACAAACCTTTATATAATCTCATGGCCCCATAGCCCTCCATGGGCTGATAGTATAGCCCTTGGCATGTTCCCTGGCAGCAAGGCGTGTTGCTATACAATTCCACTTGAACAACACCACTTATACGCCACATGCTTCCAATCAGCATCATTTCTTCTTCACAGATGAACCTAACAAGGACGTGAACTCTAGCCCGAGGCTGCACGCCGTCTTAATATTTCCTACTAGCAAGTGAACTACAGTTTGAGGCTACCCACCTCCCTCTAAAATCTCTACTCATGAGACACCATAACCCCAGGTGAGCATGCTCACCCATTACTATTCTTCCATTTGCTAATCTGCCTACAGCATGTAGCTCTTAACTCAGCTAACCTTTTCTCCTCTTCCTCTTACTTCCCATGTGTTTCACTCTCTCCTTTCATGAACATAAGTGTAAAT
This sequence comes from Ambystoma mexicanum, assembly GCF_040938575.1. Taxonomy (NCBI): domain Eukaryota; kingdom Metazoa; phylum Chordata; class Amphibia; order Caudata; family Ambystomatidae; genus Ambystoma; species Ambystoma mexicanum. Next base: position 136,219,851 of record NC_090941.1, on the reverse strand, counting down.
CTATGGACCGAATTTCTTTTGTCATTACACAACGTTGATGTGTGGTTGTTCTTTTTCCATTCCGCACCCATTGTATTTCCAATGACAACGATTGTTTTATAGCATGTGGATTTCTGTGACTTAATACTCAAACCGGGCCACCCCCCTGCTTGGATCCAAAATCACCCTTATGTTATGCAACAATATTAATATAAATGTACTTCTTTTCACACAATACACTGAATCACTAATCACACTGCACATGTCACAACAATGGTGTGTGCTCAACATATGATGATACCCTTTGAACCTGTCAACAATTGTAGCCTTGATAAAGACCTGCTTATGGTCGAAACACGTGTCAGCACTTTTTGGTGAACAACAGATTCTCAATAAATCACAAATGATGTGCAAAGCAAAACGGGTGGACCATACCTACTACGCTCGAAAGTGAATGAAGTGAATGCACATAGCGAAATGCACTAGCGCCATACGAGTAGAAACAACAACCAGATTGCATAGACCGACACTTTGGGCACCAAGAGCACGGGCCTTAGGGTTTCTACCATCCGGCTGCAAGTGCAACTAGACCTGATAGAACACAATGAGTAAGGCGCGGCAACCACTAGTTCTTAGTGCTCATATCTCTTTCTGGATCAATACAAGCACTGCCTGCAAGCTGTATCAGCCACCCTGTTGATTTTTCACATATGATGGGACAGTCAACAAGCTACCCACATGGGGTTAAGACAGCATCAAAGGCCTGTTTTTTCTCAATAGTTTTGGGGCTCTGATGGATGTATGTGACGCAGTGTCTTGTGATGTGGTGCTACATCCAGGGACATGCTAGCAACTGCTTTGTTGGCACCACTGAAGGGTGGTGCACTTGGGGGTCAGTGGAGTGCTCTTTGCTGGTGGATGATACATGCAAGTTGGCAGTTTCACAATTGCACCAGCAATGTGATTGTGCGTGGCTGTTCTGCCCAATGCAAAAACAAGTCTTCCCCCTTCTTGACTTGCTTCTTGTAGAGTGTAAGCACCACAGTCCATGCTGCCACTTGATCTGTAGACTGCTCTAACAGTTCAATGTTCTGCCACACCCAGGCCTTTGTGGGCTGTGTAAAGGGTGGGGCTTCTGTCCCTGTTAAAATTATACCAGCTTCTCCTATCCCTTTCTTTTCCCCTCTGCAATCGCAAGCACATGCTGAGGGTCTATCTACTACTTCTCCACCTCAGCAACTGCTAGCTGGAGCACTCCAGCTTGCTCCTACAGCTGAGTTTCCTCCTGAGGATTAACCACCTCCTAATCTAAACCTATCTCACCTGGAACCTCACTGTCATAGGCCACCACAATTACCTTAGAATATGTGGGAGGAGACCAGTCAGTGAAATTGACTAGAGATTCCTTTAGAATGCCTGCAGCAAGTGATGCCTCATGCACATGGAGTGCTGCAACGTCCTTATCAAACATCCACAACAAACACCCCTCTTCCACTGCATGACTCCCTCCACCAGCATGCGAATAACTAAGGGGAGTGGACACAGTGCAGTACAAGCTCATTCTAAAAAAGGAGCATGTACAAAAGTAACCCAATAAATGCACTGAACAGACAAATGGGTGCAAGAAAGAAGTACAAAACAGACATGAAAAACACTCCTAACCTAGAACATTCTCCAAACACTCTCCCAGAACTCCTTCAAACTCCTCCATGGCATTTTCAGCAGTGCTGCAACCTCAAATTGGCAGCAAAACCTGTTAAAACATCTTCCATACCCTGCAAAACCCCACATAATGAACGGGAAGTGATCAGAGCATTTTTATTTTAAACCACATGTTGAAATTTGTAGATTCAAGGCTCCTAATAGGTTACTTGTACTTCATTCACACAATTTGAGGTTCTCGATTGACGTCTCGAATTACAACAAGACTCAAACTCCTACTCAAATTTCAAGAGTGTTTATTTGATGATCTCTACTGGGCGTTGAATCACTGCAATATCCCAAATTTTGGTTCAAGAATTGAGAGTAAGTTGAAGCACTAGGAAAACATTCTGGAGTTTTCATGAGACTGCTCAAACACTCCCCAAATGATTTAAGCGGCTGCTGGCTTTTTTTTCAGGAGTTCTGTGATGATCCATTCTGGGTTCAAGTGAGGCTGGCCACTGAGACACAGTTTATCCCAGAAAGTGGTCAAAGACTTGGTTGGTCTTAAAGATTTGAAGACTGGCTTTTGGGTGTTATGATGCTCTGAAATTTGGGGAGTTTGCGAGGCAAAACCTTGACACAAATGCCACATTTTTATAAAGTTTAAAGTGAGTGTTAGGTCTCCTGCCCCCCCTCACTTCTTAGGGAGCAGAAGAATAGTAGGTGCATGCGGAAAGTACCTTATATCTTTGGTATGGAGGGGCTATCTAGCGAGGAATGCTAAAAAGACTAAATATGTTGCAATGGGGTCCAGGAAAGATCTGCACACTTAGATGTGAGGCAATCATCTAGAGTTATGGGAGGATGTCCTCATAGTCATAGGTAGCATCCAAGGGGGCAAATGCAGATTGTTGCTCCTCCTATAAATCTAAATCTACATACAAGCCTTTTCAATGAGGAGCTAAAACAATGGAAAATGGGGCTGTAAACTGCACAGTAACTGCAATATTGAACAGCAATGTACCTATTACGAACTTTTAAAGATGGGGTTTACCCAATGTCTTCAGAGGAGGAAGTCCATGGTTGCCACTTATGTCTTCAATTAGCAACTCAAGGGACAGTGAGCCAAAAACACACTTATGGCACATACCCTAGTTCAGATTCCAATTCAGCAAACAGTGGCCCCAAAGTCCATTCCTTGAGAGTTTCCAGTGGCAGGTGCAGCTTGATTTGCTAGGTAGAGATCAGGTTCTCTCACATTATTCCATCAACGCAGGTTTTCAGCATACCCACTTCTGGAAGATGTGCCTGGAGCCGAGGCTAAAACATCACTCCTAATCTAAAACTTGGCTCAAGCTTTAAAAGACAGCAGCAAAGTTTAGTAAATAAAAGACATAAGTCTTTGTGAGTGCACAGCAAATTTTAACATACTGCCCACCACCCTCTCATAAGGAAGACATGAGCTAAAAAGATATTTATACCTACAAACATCTACCCTTTCCTTTCCCTTACATATGTTATATATATTAACTTGTCTTCAGTTCATCAATAACTGAGAGAACACTTTCTCAACATAGCCACTACACCATAGTCCCTCCAAGGTAGGTACAGGACAGAATGAGCATTCAACGACCCATTGATTGTATTTCTGGAAGAGTTTGTAATTTGTTCTCCTGTTTTTAAGTCAGAGACTTTTACACATAACTTCAAATAATTTACTTTTAGAGGAAGTCATAAAATGCCATGCTTAAATTTCATTTTGGAGGTCGGTACATTTTTTTAAAGTCACAACACTTTTTAAAACTGTGAAAATCAATGGCTTCTGTGACAAAGAAGGTGGAAGTGAACATTTTGGTTAAAGGACATTTTTTCTGTTTTTCAAAATTCGAAACAGCAGTACAAGACTGGATGTCTGACAGAAAACTCTGCCCTACCCCTTTTTCACTACCATCGCCTTCAAACTTCAGATTTAAGTGTCTGGCCTTTAAGACATTGCCCATGAATGCCTTAATGACAGCAATTGTCTTGGCTACCTGATGAACACAGGCCTCTCCCTCGCCCCACAAATAAATGAAGGAACCCCAAAATCACATTTTCAACTCCTTGAGATAATCCAGTACTGACTACTGTAACAGTCTATACCTGGGTCTTAACAAGTCACCTACCCGACAATCCCAACTCATTTAAAATAGAGAATACATAATAATGTTCCTCGGTTTTAAACCTCAGGACTCTATTTCTTCAGGCCTTAAAAGCCCTGACATGGCACTGCGCAGAATCCGAAATTGCCCTCATAGCAATATGGTTAGTTCATAGAAACCTACATCTGGAAGGCCCAAAGTAACTCTCCAGTTTCCTGAAGCCCTATCTTTCCGTCAGAGCAGCGAAAATAGACTCACCACTGCCAGTTTACAAACAGTATACAGGAGGCAGGGCTTTTGCTGCCAATGTTGTTGGAACAACATTGCATGAGCCATCAAACCAGAAAGAAACTGCCCATAATTCGAAAGAAGACTGAAGACATAGCTGCTGAAGAAAGCCGTTCCAGCCCAAACCTGAAATGCAACCATTCTGGCTTCCTACCTCTGATTGACTTGGTAGGTTATGAACAGTTTAAGCTACTTGAGACCCTCATGCCATCCATTGATTTGGGCACATGATACATTACTGCTTAGTTTCTCTTTGTAGTTCTTTATTAACTTGCCTTTAGCTGTATCTTTGGAATGCACTCTGTCTGTAACATGTTTTTATACTGCACTATCCCTTTTTATTATTCTGGTCACCTAATAAACCTTGAAGAGGGGCCCCTATACTGTATCCTCTTAAATATGACTATTGTGATGATTCACAGGATCTCGTCACTTCTCCCCAGGGGGGAGCCCTTTTCTGTGAGTCTAGGGAGGGGAGCTCACTATACAACATTTCCCCTACGAGTAGAAGAAAGCGGTACCTCACAGGGAGAGACTCCCTTCTTGGGGATAGGCACTCCCATTCCATCCAGGAACTCCCTATAACCTTTCCTGAGGGGAAAACCAAGACATAAAAAAAAACCTTCCCTCCAAATCATTCACTATTTGCTACTGCAATATTATGCATAACCAACCTTCAGCTACCACTCAAACTGTGAAGAAGAAGAATAGGAGAAACATGCAGAGTAATCAGTGGTTGGCAGCCAAATACAAGGAGATGAAGGAGATAGAACGAAGCATAACAAATATACACTGGAAAGAAGCAAAGGACTCTGTGCCTACCCTGGGGAGGGCCCAATGCGTTCTCATAAAAACTAAGAAAGGACCAATGAAAGATATTCTCGTTTTCAGAGCCCAGAAGTTCAAACCAAAGCGGAGAAAGCAGTAGAAAGACGCAGAGCAGTCTGTTGCTGGACAGACGCTGTGGAGCTAGAGAGGAAAGAAGCACAGAGGAGACAGGAGCTCGACCCGGGTGCCGGAAGAAGACCTGGAGGTGGTGGTTTGACCCAGAGAGGGTGAACTATGGGGTCCTCTTACGACGCAGAGACTGTACCAGGACGGCTCTGTGGAGCCACAAGCTGAAGGAGGAAGGAATGGAAGCCCAAGCAGGTTGTGTCAGTCAGACAAGCCTCACCCTGCGAGAAAAACCGGTGATGCCAGCCCGGTACAAGAGAGTTAACGGAAGCATCGGAAGACACAGGCGGGAAAAGGGGCGAAAAGCTAATGAAGAGTACCAAGGGACCAAGCATACTCATCCAGTATAAGTGAATACTGGAAAGTAAATGAAGTGTACCAAGAGACCAATCACACTCATCCCAGTATAAGTGAATGTTGGAAAGCTAATGAAGAGTACCATAGGACCAATCATACTCGTCTCAGTATAAGTGAATGTGGAAAAGCAAATAAAGAGTACCAAGGGACCAATCATACTCGTCCCAGTATAAGGGAAGGTTGGAAAGCTAGTGAAGATAACCAACGAGCCCCTCACACTCGTCCCAGTATAAGGCAAGATTGGAAAGAGAGGGGAAAACACCACGAAAACAGTTATACTTGGTGTAAACTAAAAGAAAGCTGGAGAGAAAGAAAGGCGTGGAAAGGGGCCAATTGTCCTTGTATAACAGAAGGACTATTTGTGAAATTAAATGAACAGGCCAGGGGAGGCCCCCGGGCATACCAGAAGTTGGGAAACAACATAGAGACATTGCTAGACTTCGAGGAAAGGAAACCCCACAGAGTCATTGGTCCTCAAAACAAGGAACTGTACCAATAGTAGAAAAGGGGAAGCCACAGAGGAGACTAGAGCCGCTTTGAAGAACTAAAGGAACTTCTTCAGAATATCACCAGAAGCCATTGCAAGAGAGACTTTTTGAGGCTATAAAAGTCTGTACATCCAGGAAAAGGGAGTTATTCTCCTGGACCCATTTCTTCTTTTGATCCTTTTTGAATAGTTGTAGGTACAGAATAGGGTAGTTTGGGACAGAGAACAGAGTATTACTTTGGCCAATCTCACGGATGACGAGCACCCTAGTTAGTTTTGTGTTAGGTAGGGCAAACACCATACTATTAGGGATAGATAGGCCTTTTGATTTATTATTTAAATACATCGATTCTTCTGACCTGCTACACTGTGCAATGTACTACCCCGTTATTTGAGTTTGAATTTGTATTTATTGAGATTTTGGGTGTCATTTCAACCAAAAATGATGGACAGAGGCAGTCCTGGAATATGGTGCCTTTAAAATAGCGTGAGGGTATCTGGGAGTGAGTAGCCAGTTACAGAGCAGTCCAGGTAATTGGAAACAGAAATCTAGGGCAGTAACAAGGAGTAAATTCACATGTATACAGCTGAACATTTGAATAGGGTAGATGGGCAGGATGGGTTGGAGTCAATTAGTGGATGAAAGGAGCCCCTTTGCAGGACAGAAAGTTAAGTTTGAGTTTGATCTTGCCGCGTTCAATGGGAAAGTGTTGTAATTTGGGGTAGGGTGTTCAAAAGGTGAGCGGAGATGAGAGCAGATGCAGGGGGTGCAGTTAATGAGGCACAAGAACCCTAGACTGCAAGAGAGAGAGATTACAGAGAGATGTAGTCGGCAGGGTGCGTGGAGTCAAGAGCATTGGTGGATTTGAAGACAAGAGAAAGAATTTGAAAAGAGTGTGATTATGCAAAGTGAGCCAGCTTGCATGGTGTCAGTGTGCAGAGGTAGGGGAGAATTGGGGTAGTTTGTAATGGAGGTGAGTAACAAACTTGAGGACTTTGTTAACAGGAGAGGAGGAGTAGAGGGGGAGACTAAGGATTAAGCACAAGAGGCAATTGAGTTTACTGAGTGCAAGGGTAGATAACATCATTTTAGCTGAGCAAAGAGTGGATTGGGGACATGTTTCTTCGAAAATTTAAGAGATTGATTCCTACGGCCATGCCACTAGCTATAATGAACTGGTGGGGTTTAAGGTTGCTGCTGAAGAGGACCCTAAAGTTGCAAGCCTTGAGTGAAGGAGTGGGGAAGCCTGGAGTGAAGCAGATGAGAGAGTAGGATTAGCATTGGAGGTGAGTAGAAATATAATTTCACTTTTGGAAGAGTACAGCCTTAGGAAGTGCAATGACATCCTGTGGCTGATGGCTCTGAGTCAGTTTTGTATATTTTGAGAAATGGCAGTTGTGAGAGGTGGAAAGGGGAAAACGATTATGGTGTCATCAGCAAAGAGGTGAGAACGTGAAAGCTGAAGGAGGAGATGACTTTACCCAGGGAGGTGAAGTAGAAAGTAAAGAAGGATGGCCAAGGAGCTACCCTTTGGGAACACCCAAAGGAAAAGTTGGCGTGTAGGTGTTTGACTTGCATGAGATGGAGAATGAGCAGTCAGAGAGGTAGGAAGCAAGGCATCTAAACATGGAGCCTTTAAAGCAAAGGCAGAAGAGGGTCTGGAGAAGGGAAGGATGGTTCAAAGTGCCAAAGGCTGTGCATAGGCCCAGTAGGATTTGAATAGATGAGAGGTGGCATTGGTGGGCCGAGGCTAGAAAGTTGGAGACATGGTTAAGTGCTGTTTCAGTGGGGTCTTTACTCCAGGAAAAGGGGTTGCAAAGAGTGGTCTTCAAGGTAGCTGGTTAAGCAGTTGAATATCACTCTCTGTATGATTTTGGAGTGGTGGGGCAGAAGGGAAATAGGTCTGTAGAAGGAGAGTCAAGAGTGGGTCTCTTAGGAATGGGAATGGAAGTGGCTGTTGTATAGCTTTCAGGAAAATACCAGTGTAGAGAGAGAGAGGTTGAAAAGCGAGGAGTGGTATGATATATGTGAGTTGCATATTTGTTTGAGGAGTAAATGGGGTGAACAGGTGCACAGGAAAGCTTAGCTGAGTGGAGGATTGGTAGAAGTTATGTAGAGGAAGTGGGGTGAAGTGTGGTATAGACGGGAGGAAGGGGGATAGGAGGTAGAGAGAAGGCGGAAGGAGGTGGAAGAGATGGAAGAGTTAATAGGGAATTGTTTGTCTTTGCAGTTCTGGAGGAGAAGCAGGAGGCAAAGTCATCAGGTGAGAGAGAGGGGCAGATTTTGGCAGGAGAGAGCTTAGAGTGTCCCCTCTGCAGTACCTGCACGTTCTTCAACTTTATTTTTAAAACTATGCATGCTTTGAAGTATTTTGCATTCAATAAGACCCCTGTAAAACAACAACTAAATAAAAAATAAAAATTCAATACAAGTCTGAGAGCAAAACAGAAGACAAACAAGCAAGTTCCTTTTTAAAGCGCCTAATCTCGCCACAGGGAGTAGATGAAGTCACTCCATAAGGCGTTCAAGGGAAATATCATTACATCAGCATGTCTAAAAATACTACCTCCACTACTGGAAGTTATATTTTAAACAAACACAGTGTAGTCTATGAACAACATTGACTTTCCAGCTCCTATTTTCCGGGCCTTTTAGGCTTTTTTATAGACTTAAAAGTACATACATCAAGGCTGATGAGGAGAAGCACAATGTTTGTCTCTTCTCACCCTTATCCATGCCCATTCAGGCACTCTAGACATGAAGTGGCTTGCCTCCCCTCCTCTGACTGTTCTTACAGCAAAGTGGCCCTTTCATTACTAACCTGAATCCACCCCCCAGCAGCGAGTTTAGTAATATTCCTTTAACCGGCCCTTAGTATTGAATAATCGATTGTGGTCCAAGCACCATTTAATTTGCCCCCTGCTTGGATCCTGCCTATCAGATGCTCACCTTCACTTTTGTGTCCCATGAAAAACGATTCTTAACATTGTACCACTGTCCCACCCAACCCCAAAAGACATTGCATTTGCTGCAGTTGCCATTGGTTTCTAATGAACTCTCTAATCAATGTTTGGCAGCTGCTCTCAGCCAGCATTTGTGGTCAAGGATGGGGTGGAGGATTAGATTTGGGGTGCAGCATGGCCACATCTACAGTTATCTTCAGTCAGAAAAACAGTGCATAGGCATGGTTCATCCATTATAGAGTACAGCGTTTTTTTTCTGAGCAAATACTCCTGCAGTACTTTATTTGCATGTATAAAAAATACAACATTAAAGATAATCAATTAAAGACTTCACAATAAAATCTTAGTGGGCACCACTACCAGGGGCGTTGCTAGGTGGGGGCTAAGGGGGCTATAGCCCCTGATCTTTTGGTTGTAGCCCCGGATAGAATCTCAGGAGCTACAGCCAAAAGACTAGCTAGCCCCCAGTCCCAACAGTACTGACAACAGTTTAGCCCTGGGTCTTTTTCAGACCTAGCAACTCCCCTGACCACTACTGTACTTTATTTCCACTGATGTACATACAGTACTAGTACACTTATTTTCAGGGGTCACTCGATGAGACAACAGGTCTTGGTAATAGGCAAAAGGCATCATAAATCAACCAATATTAAAAATCACAACAACTGCACATTGTGGTATCTCAAAAGATTCTTAAGCTATATACAAACAAGTTCCCTTCAATCATCAGTTTTCCCAATCTGTGGCGTTGCATATATTTTGTCACTGATTACCCATCCACCCTAGCCAGAGTGGTCAATGGTGAAAGATCATGTGAGTCTTGTGCCAAAATATCAGGAAAGCCACTGGCTGCCTAACCCTTGCTATTGTAAGAGAGCCCTCCCCGTTTTACCACGTGCAATACAAATAAATGAGACACACCCCAGACGGGGAATGAGGCTAAGAGGACAGATTGCGAGAGTTCAAGATTTTTATACATGATTGGCACCCAAAGAACTCTGCTGCCTGAGAGCGCTCTGGCAAACATGGCATTTGCACGACATATAAAGTGAAAAATCATCATAGTTGAGGCAACTAACATAGGGTACTAAGTGTAGGATTGGGTAGACATTATAGAGATATAGGGTTCATGGAGGCACTGTCTCATCCGGATTGGTTGCTCCGTTGGCGGGAGGGTGAACATCACGTAGTCCGGCTGCCAGCGTCCAGGAGAGGTGAAGGTCAGGTCACTGCGAAGCGGGGTGGCCACTAACTAAGCGAACATAATGCAACCTGATAAAACATGCACTAAACAATAGTCATTACAAGTCCTTTGAGCAAATCATTATAAACCTATAAACTTTATTAATGTATTTACATCATTACTTATTGCAACGTGTATGGGGTATTAGGTTAAGGGTCTTTGACCAATATGATAACATTGACATATGACTCCAAGACCCACTATATTTATGATAAAATGGCTTGAATAAATATATAAATCAATAAACATCTGAGTGTCCCACATATACAAAAGGAGCAGGACACTTCTATACATTTTTAACTATCTATCGACTAACTGGCCGTACAAGAATTATTTTTACTGACAAGACACACACATTGGAGGCGGGAACATTAAAGTAGAAATTCGACCACCGATGAATGTGCACCTAACTTTTTTAGCATAGGAAAGTATTGAGAGAGGAAAGGGATAGGCTTTCTACACCCCAATTGTAGCCGTCACACCAGCGACCTCTAGGGCTGAGGTGATAACTACATATGTAGAATAGCAACACATGGCAAACTAGCTATTTCAAAGGGACAAAGACGTAGGAATAAACCCCCATCAACAATAACTTCTGTCAATTGTGTGTTACAAATATCAGGGTATAGACAGGAGGAGACAGCCCGTTGACTCCATTTGTATCTAACTCTTCTTCTGGCGGTGTCAAAAACCGCGAGTCAGTGCACCAGGAGGGCACTATAAAAACGAAATAAGTACAGATCAGGGCATCAGATTCTGAGTGCGTTTTACCTACAGTGGGTAACTATGAGGGATTGTGAACAGAAACACAATGGCAGAGCCACATATTTGGCTTTTGCAGAAGATCTTATAGAAGGGATATTAGCGAATCCCTCTTTTTTAGGGATTGAGCAACAAGCCGCTATAGCTACAAAAGGTGACGACTGGAATGAACTGGAGATTCTTAGAAAGAAACTCATCAGAATAGAACTGCATGGGGCAATCATGACAGAATATCTGCGGGCACACATTGCACCAAACGGCCTGATAATCAGAATTGAACCCAGAATTTTCCTGGAAGAGTCACAATTCAGAAAGGACTGGAGTTTTATTGCCAATAAGTGCATGAGTGACTGGATTATTCTGATAATTAACACCGCAAAAACCGTCTCCAAAAGAATAATGAATGAAATCATTGGCAAACAGGACCCACTGGCAACGAAAATGATAGTAGGGGACTATGTGAAAAATATGGCTGCACTGGACGCAACAATAAAAGAATTTAAAAAACTAAATCTGAATAAAAAAGTCATCAAACTTAAAAAGGATATCACCACATTCTCACATGAGAAGAAATACCCCTACACAACTAACGAATACTACGAAGAACCAGAAAAGGGTGCCAATGTGCCCAATACCAATGGCCCCACAAAAGGAAGGCAAAACCAACCAAGAAATAGACCAAGACCAGGGAATTGGAATTTCTCCAGTGGTAGTTCTGATGACGACACAGGAAGAACAAACAAAACCCTCCATTTTGAAGATCAAGAGCAAAACAGAGGTGGAAATACTTGGGGTTTTCAAGCACCAAGAGGCCGTGGCAGACCAAGAGGATGGTGGCAGGAGCAGTCACCCAGGGTCACCAGGCACCGAGGGAGAGGATGGTACCAGCAGAACACCCCCAAGAATAAGAAACCAGGCTGAAACAACCAATACAAAATCTTTGGTTGTGAACCTTTCTGATTTTGCCCTCACACAAGAACATCACAGGGTCTTGCAAAACGGGTTATCTTTTGTCCCCACATCAACACATGATCCATTCCAGACTAGAATAGAGATAACTCAACTAATGAGAAAAATATGACTGAAACAACACTTCTCCAAGAACACCTATGAAGGACCTAAAAACGTGACTGGATTACATAATAAATCCACATACTATTCACCATTACAGGCTAACACAGTGGAATCACAAACATTTGAAAAAGTAATTCTGAGAAAACTTGAAAAAATTGAAAAAGAGGAGAAAAAACAATTCAACAACATGACCAGGATGGAGAGGATAGCCCTCCAAGATCTACAGAACAACGTTGAAATAACGATTAAACCCGCTGACAAAGGGGGAGCTATCGTTGTCATGAATAAACTTGACTACGAAGGAATGGTGAATACCCTGATTGAGGATCACACCACATACCGACAACTAGGGAGCGACCCTACAGAAAGACTCAGGAACCTTATAAATCCGATTATAGAAGATGCAGAAGCAGAAGGCCACATCAGTGCCAAAGAAGCAGCCTTCCTGAGTCCACAACATCATAGATGTCCTGCATTTTATGCACTCCCCAAAATCCACAAAGGGGTTTCCCCACCACCAGGATGACGCATAGTCTCAGGTATTGGCTCCATCCTGGAACCCATCTCTCAATTTACAGACTTCTTCCTACGAAATGAAGTCACCAAAATGCGATCCTACACAAAAGACACCACAGCAGTACTAACATATCTAGAAAACTTAACCTTAACCCAGACACCTTCATTGTCACTATGGATATAGAATCCCTATATTTGAGAATTCCCCAAAGGGAGACGCTGAAAGTCCTAGAAAAGGTTTTACAAGATAAGACAGAAACCCTGGAAATGCCAATCTTAATTATTTTACAACTAGTAGAGATCGCATTGACAAAGAATTACTTTTTGAGGGAAGAAAGCTACTATGAACAAATAGCAGGGACTGCTATGGGTGCGACCTTTGACCCCACATTAGCCAACCTATATGTTGTAGACTTTGAGGAGAGACACATCTACCCAGACTCCAACCCTTTCTCTACCAACATCTTGAACTGGCGCCGCTATATCGATGACATCCTCATGATTTTTGAGGGGGATATAGCGACACTGGACAACAATCAAAACCCGTTTTTAAAGTTCACACATGACGCTAGTAAGACCGAGGCCACCTTCCTGGACTTAAAAATCATGAGGACAGGGCATACTTTTGAAACCACAGTATACCTCCCTCCTAGAATTCTCCAGCTTTCACCAAAGGTCCTTGAAAGACAATCTTCCTTTTGGACAATTTCTCCGATTCAGACGCAATTGTACAACAAGATCTGAATATGACAAACAGGAAGAGAGATTAGCAAGCAATCTGAAAGAAAGGAATTATCCCAACAAAATAATCAAACAAGCAAGGAAGAGAGCAAGAAATATACCTAGAGAGGTGACACTTACCCAACATGGAAAGAAAGCTAGAGGAGAGGATGTCATTACGGTGGTTTTCAGTCACTCACCGACCATCAACCGCCTTAAAAAAGAAATCAAGAAGGCTTGGCCTCTACGCAATGTAGAAAGTGACTTACCAATACCCCTGTTCGCTGTAAAACGCAGAAAAAACTTAAGGGGCAGCCTGGTCCATACGTACAAAGAAACCAAGACAAGAGAAACAGCAACATTGTGGAACACAGCAAAACCAGTAGGGCATGCACCCTGCAATAACTGTTCCGTCTGTCAATTTACAAAACGCACCACCACCATTGATATTGGTTGGAAACATCCATGGGAAAAAAGGAATTTCACGAACTGCAATACCTTACCAGATTCAGTACCCATGCCAAAAAAGATACATTGGCTTGACAACCAGAGCCATCAGAACACGGATATGAGAACACAGGTCCAATATTAGGACAAAAAGACGCACAGCCCCTCTAGTTGAACGCTACATAACAATGGGCCATACGGAAAATGACCTAACGTGGACAATACTTGAGAAAGTAATAACACCAAGAAGAGGTGGCAATATATCCTCACTCCTATTAAGGAGAGAGCAGATGTGGATCTTTAGACTACAGAGTCATAAGATTGGCATGAATGAAGGTATCTGCTGGCAGGCACTAGCGGTACAATGATAATATGAAATGAAATACGCCTTGTTCTCAATAACAATTGGCCCCACACTACTCCAGTATGAGACAGAGCCATAATAGAACGACAGCCATGTATAGACACAATGTCTATTGCTCTGAGTCAGTCCTATGCAGTCACTTGAAAGTACATATTGAAAAACAACTAGAAATGTATTACACACCACGAAGTGCCATACATAATAGACCTATGCAGGGACACAGAAAATCTTATAGTGGGCCAGGAACTAACCGCACAACTATCCATGTTCCTTTGGGTTGGACATGCAAGATGACATCACAGGCAAAACAAAGGGCCTATATACAGCTACTCCAACTGTCTGTTGGATCGAGATATCTCTCTCCTCTGAATACAAACAGAATGAGCTAGGCACAAGATTATACTACAATTCCCATGAACAGCAGGGAATCTGTAGTTTGAATCGCCACATTGACGATATCACACGGTAAGGCTCATACAACAAGAACATACACACAACATAGCCCTAGAACAACACTCCGCAATACTAGCGGAATGAGGCTTGAATCACAATATAATTTGTTTTATTAACTAACAGACATTATATTTAATTAATATACATGGAGCGATTACAACTCCCATGAACTCCCAGGAGTCCCAGTCTGTAGCGCCGTAGTTTGGCATGTAACCAACAGGACACGTGACGACACGCGTAGAACTACAACCCCCATGAGAACATGGGAGGACATCACTGCAAGAACCGCCGCAGATCGGATAACACAACAAATAAGTAAATAACTTGAATATAAGAACATCCGAGGCTCGTACGCTTGTCTCCAATAATAGATGTTTAACATTGATCTAAAAAATACAACAACGAGTTCGCACGCGAGCGGTCACGTGACTGTAACATGTGACTACAAATAGGGAACATTCCCACTATGGCGCCCGCGACCGAATCCTGAAAACAAGACGCGGTGATAATCTGAAATCAAGGTAAGCCAATTCGAACAATGGCTACTCTACTCTGGGGGTGGAGGTATTCCGTGAAAAGTCACAGCACACAACTTCTAGAGATTCCTTAGCTCTAAATAGCCTAATTTGGTGCTTGGTTTTTCCCTGAAGAGCCCCAGCACACTACCTTTAGAGACTCCTCAGCTCGGAATAGCCAAAGTTGGTGCTCAGTTTTGTTTAATACGATGCAACACCACACTGCACTCGATACTGGGGAGAGGCTCTTCCAGCAAATATAGCCTGTACACTCCACAGTTTTGTATTCTGTATATTGAAATAGCCATTGCAGCTTGGCCCCGAACTGTTATTAATACCACTCAGCAAAATAACTAAGGAAGATGTTTTGAACATCACTTCCCAGATACTCACATACCGGGATTTTTTCCCTAGGGCGACAAGACACCAATAGACGAATAAGAAGCCTACAACGTGGACTGACTACAGGAATCCAGTTATACAACAGGTAAATTGGGCGTCCGGCATAGATATATGTGTCACGTCATTTTAGAAAACAGCGCATGATGACAAGAGCGCTATCCCACTCTGTATTCACCTTTAGATACTGACCTGAAGGAGACCCTGGAAGCCATCCCACACCAGGATCCGAGGACAGATGTACCAACAGTGATACATAGGTCACTACAGCTAAGGGACAATGAACCCTCGATATACTCCTCACCTGTTCCGTTGAAGCACTTTGAGACTGATGATACCCCATCTGTCTTTTTAACTCCATAGGGCACGGAAAATTATCCACAATGCCCGTCTGAAAATCCAAAGATTTCCCCAAGATACCCATGAATGGGAGGATAAAAAGAAAGCATATATCTTACGCATAAAGCAATAAGATATCGCCTGTCCTGAAGAAAGCGGCCATTAACCAGAACCTCTGAAACTGGTTGACGTTCAATAAGAAGTTTTGGGCCGATGACCCAGACTCCAAGACCCACTATATTTATGATAAAAGGGCTTGAATAAATATAAAAATCAATAAACATCTGGGTGTCCCACTCATACACAAGGAGCAGGACACTTCTATACATTTTTAACTATCTATCGACCAACTGGCCGAACAAGAATTATTTTTACTGATAAGACACACACATTGGAGGCGGGAACATTAAAGTAGAAATCCGACCACAGATGGATGTACACCTAACTTTTTTAGCATAGGAAAGTATTGAGAGAGGAAAGGGATAGGCTTTCTACACCCCAATTGTAGCCGTCACACCAGCGACCTCTAGGGCTGAGGTGATAACTACATATGTAGAATAGCAACACGGGGCAAACTAGCTATTTGAAAGGGACATAGACGTAGGAATAAACCCCCCTCAACAATAACTTCTGTCAATTGTGTGTTACAAATATCAGGGTATAGACAGGAGGAGACAGCCCGTTGACTCCATTTGTATCTAACACTTAGAATTAATCTTAACATCTGGCATTGCTCTGGACAACCCTCCAGACTGTTGTTCTTCATCTGCCAAGCCATTTAAAAGGTGAAAGACCATATGCAAATTAGATTAGGTCCCACCCCAAAAGGGCAATGCCAGAGGTTAAGATTAACTCTAGACCTTCCAGCCAATACCTCTTTTGATTTGTAATTGTCACCCCGAGTGGGACGGGTCTGCCCAAGCGCCGGTCCTGTTCCTGCTGGGCCTAGAGACCCAAGCTACTCCACACTGATGAGGCCCAATGAGGCCGAAAAATGTCTGGTGATGCATGCAGAAGAGAAGTGATCAAGGAATTCGGGGTGGACTGTCCCTTTAGGGGTGGGACCAAGCCTCATTTGCATATTGTCTTTCCCCTTTTACAATGGCTTGCCAGGCGAGGAACAATGGCCTGGAAGGTTGCCCAGAGCAATGCCAGAGGCTAAGGTTAACTCTAAACCTTCCAGGCATCACCTCTTTTGCGCTGCTCAGCATTAAGACGTGTGTGTACATCATTTGTAACCACAAGCTTTACAGTAGCAATGTATATTAATATCCTTTGGACATCAGACTGCCATACATTGAAATCTATAACCAAAACTGAATACACAATGGTAATATATATGAACGGCATCATCATGACGTCTCAGCTAATTGCCAGTCTTGTAGTTTTAAGCAACCTGTGAGCCCTCTAAAGCCGACCATGTCTCTTCATAGCATACGACGTGAAGCATGCTTACTCTCCGCACGTGAGCACTATCTGAGCAAAAGATGCAGTGCCCTCCAACTACACTCGAATTCAATTGCCTAAATCCACATTATTCCCAAACGCTGCTCTGTGGCTTAGGACTGACCCTGACAGCTGGACCATGGTCTGTGCCTTAACACATGTAAGCGATAAACCCACAGAAGGGTCGCATTTTCTTTTTGGTTTGTCTAAAACATGATGACGGGGAGTGAGAAAAGCTGATTGCTAGTACTTCAGCAAGATAAATCCAGTGATAAAAAAAACAAATAGGACTCAATGTCTGCTACTAACCGCATGACCTTATTTTTATCTCTAAATAAATTGTCACCATGGATGAGCACAATAAACGATTTTTAATTAATGAGTGACCTGAAGGGATTTAACAAGTGAAATATGATCTCAGAATGAGAGGGCTTAAAAAAAAATGTATTTCTTGCAGTTTTCACAGTGTATTCAATCCACAAGTCAGAATATGTAGCAAGATTCGGACTGGACTAGAGGACAATAGGGAAATCTCAAAAGGGCCTGTCCAACAGTCCACGTTGGAACGGTTTTCCTTTCCATTGTGGGCCAGTTTGTGCGGGTCAGTATAGATCCATTTGATGACTGTGTATACTGTGCCCCATTTGACTATGGTTTATTTATTTGGACCAATTAACAAAAAAAGATCCCCCAGAACTACTAAGTTTTTTGCAAAGGAAAATGTACCACATTTTTGGTAGCTGGGCCTCCTTTTGTCCCAGTCTCCAGCTGCATATAACATGGACATTCTAGGAACCTCCCTGAACAGGTTCGTTAGAATAAAACAAAACATGTTAAGAGTTTGTCCCATTAAAACATTGTTTGACACATATCATTTATTTTTTCACTAGCCTGAAAGCCTGTGTACATGGGCCACAATGCGCAAAAGGAAAACATGTTCAGAGTGTTCATTAATATATTATGTGGTATATTTGGTTGTATTAATTGCAATTCATGTTAACAGAAAACAAATATTGTGTTGGTTTTCATTAACACAGTAGGACCACTATGTATCGTAAGGCAACAGCTCCCTCTACTGGTGACAACAGGCGATGGGATACAAAATATACAGTAGGTTTTCATTCACACAGTAGGACCACTACATATCCTAAGTCAACAGCTCCCTCTAGTGGTGACAACAGGTCAAACCGGCAGTCACTACTGCGCATGACTGCATCGGACAAACATACACTTGGCCTTTTACTGTATAGGATTGTAATGGGTTGCAGTGGAAGATAAACTGGAGTTCATCCCACACCTCTTACCTTTATATCAATTTTTTTTAAAAGCCCAGACAACTACTTTGCTGGAGCTCATCAACCCACCCAAGAGCAATAGCCAGACAAGGATCGCAACAGAGAATAGCAATAATTAGTATTCACTGAATTTCAGTGATGATTGTTTGCATTTTGCATCCCTAGTTCACTAAGGGGTGTGCTGCCCTGCATCTGCTTTCAATGACAGCAACTGGAGGTTGGCCAGGAGAAAGCACGTTTAACACAAATGTCAATATTTACACCTATGTGCAGCGTAACCAAGAAGTTCAGATGTACCCATGCCTAGCTTGAGTCCAACTGCACAAACCTAGGTTTACCTCTTTGCAATGGGCACAACTTAAATAGTTCTGAGATGGATCACTTGACTATAACCCAATGCAATTTAATTTTCCTGTGCATTTGACAGAGAGCTATTTCCAAGCCAAAGTCTCTCATGGCACCACCAAGAAATAGGCTAGAACCAGGTAACTGCCTGTCCCCTGTGTATTCTCCATGCGACTTGGGGCCAGCACTTAGTTTGCTGTGTGCACGGTACATGTTACACTTAGTTCATGTGGGCCACACAGCATAGTGAATCCACCCCTTTGTGTTAATAGCGGTCGGGCTAGTCATATCAAACGTTCCTTCCTCAAGAGTCTCCTTAAAACAGGTTAAAAGTATCTGATGGCCCAACCTCCATGTATATTTGTTGCATTGAAAGGAGGATAGACTCAGTACTCAGTATCAACATTCCGTATAGATTAACTCAGACTGGAGAAATCTTGTTTAACTCCTAGGTCTAGAAAAGAAAGGAACACAGAAAGCAGATGACTGAACCCTAATGATAGGTGAATTGGAGAAATTAATGTACTTCTTTCTCTAAATAAATTAAATTACAGTTTTTCATTTGACTGATGTCAACCAATTTGCATAAAACCATCAATTAACTTCTACCTCTACATAATTCTTTATGGAGAACATGTGTATTCTACTTTATCCACTTCAAACCCTCCCAAATCGCAAAAACCACTAATGCAGGTCTATTTCAGACATGATTTATTCTATGAGAATAGTCACTAGTGAGCATGAAAGAGAACCTGCCAAATTGCAGAAACGTATAAGGCGTGGCCATTTCAGCCAGGGTATATTCTAGGAGAATATTCACTCAGGAGGATGACAGGGAACTTACCGAATCACAGAACCTCCTAATGCATGGCTATTCCAGACAGGATTTATCATATGTAAATAGTAACTCGGGAAGATGAAAGGGAGCCTACCAAATTGGAGAAACACCTAATGCATAGCTATTCCAAACAGGACATATTCTAGGAGACTAATCATTCAGGAGGATTAAAGGGAACCTACAAAATCATAGAAATGCCTAATGCAAATGCCTAATGCATGGCTATTCTAGACAGAATTTATCCTGGGAGAATAATCACTCAGGAAGATGAAAGGGAACCGACCAAATCCCATAAACGCCTAATATATGTCTATTCTAGACAGGATTTATCGTAGGAGAATAGTCCCTCAGGAGGATGAAAGGGAACCTACCAAATCACAGAAAATACCAATGCATGGCTATTCCAGACAGTATTTATCCTACAAGAATAGCCACCCCGGAGGATAAAAGGGAACCAACCGAATCACAGAAACAACTAATGCATGGCTATTTCCGACATGATTTATCTTATGAGAATAGCCATTCAAGAGGATGAAGGAGAACCTACCAAATTGTAGAAAGACCTAATGCATGGCAATTCCAGGCAGGATTTATTCTAGGAGAATAGCCATTCAGGAGGATAAAAGGGAACCTACCAAATCACAGACACGCCTAATGCATTGCTATTGCAGACATTATATAACCTATGAAAATCTTCACTCAGGGGGATGAAAGGGAACCTACCAAATCTGAGAAAATCCTAATACATGGCTATTCCGGACAGGATATATCCTAGGACAATAGTCACTCAGGAGGATAAAATGAACCTACCAAATCAGAGACATGCCTAATACATTGCTATTCCACATAGGCTATATTCTAGGAAAATAGTCACTGGGGAGGATACAAGGGGACCTACCAAATCAGAGAAACTCCGAATACATGGCTATTCCAGACAGGATTTATTCTAGAAGAATAGTCATTCAGGAGGATGAAAGGCAACCTACGAAATCACAGATATGTCTAATGCAAATGCCTAATGCATTGCTATTCTAAAGAGGATTATCCTAGGAGAGGAGAATAATCAATCAGGAGAATGAAAGGGAACCTACCAACACAAACCACTAATGTATGGATATTCTGGACAGGTTTTTATCCTAGGTGAATAGTCACTTTGGAGGAAGAAAGGCAACCTACCAAATAACAGAAATTCATAACACATGGCTATTCTAGACAGGATGTATCCTAAAAAAAAGAGTCACTCCGGAGTATAAAAGGGAATCAACCAAATCACAGAAACAACTAATGCATGGCTATTCTGGAAAAGATTTATTCTAGGAAAATAGATGAAATGGAACCTAGAAAATCACAGAAATGCCTGATATATGGCTGATCCACACAAGATATATTTTAGGAGAATAGTCAATCAGGAGGATGAAAGGCAAACTCCTACATAGCAGAAACAGCTAATGCGGGTCTATTCCAGACAGGATTTATCCTATGAGAATAGTCATTCAGGAGGATGAAAAGGAACCTATGAAATCACAGAAATGCTGAATGCGAATGTCTAAAGCATGGCTATTCAATACAGGATTTATCCTAGGAGAATAATCACTCAGGAGGATGAAAGGGAACTTATCAACTCTCACAAATACCCAATGTATGATGCTTCTAGACAGATTTTATCCTAGGAGAATAATCACTCAGGAGGATGAAAGGGAACTTATCAACTCTCACAAATACCCAATGTATGATGCTTCTAGACAGATTTTATCCTAGGAGAATGGTCACTCAGAGGATGAAAGGGAACTTATCAACTCTCACAAATACCCAATGTATGATGCTTCTAGACAGATTTTATCCTAGGAGAATGGTCACTCAGGAGGATGAAAGGGAACCTAGCAAATCACAGAAAACTCTAATACTTGGCTATGCCTGACAGGATTTATCCTAGAAGAATAGTCACTCCCGCGGATGAAAGGGAACCAACCAAATCACAGAAACAACAAATGCATGGCTATTCAGAACACAATTTATCCTAGGAAAGTAGTGACTTAGGAGGATGAAATGGAACCTAGAAAATCACAGAAATGCCTAATAAATGGTTGTTCCAGACAAGATATATCCTAGGAGAATAGTCAAGAAAGGGAACCTCCCACATTGTAGAAACAGCAAATGCAGGACTATTCCAGGCAGGATTTGTCCTATGAAAATAGTCATGCGGTACAATGAAAGGGAAAATACAAAATCACAGAAACGCCTAATGCAGGTCTGTTTCAGTCAGGATTTATCCTATGGGAATAGTCACTCTGAGCAATTTTATAATTATAATTATTCTTTTATAACACGCTTAATACCGGGGGCCAGTTTCTAAGTGTGTCAAGTTGGGAAGCCCGAGAGGGCCGCGTACCTGATGTATTGGAGGTCGATCTCGCAGAGGTCGCCAGTCTGGAGCTCATGAAAAGATGAACAAGTGGCACGAAGAACCAGCCTCTCCACCACCCACGATTTGAAATGGGTGGAGGATGGACCGACTCCCAATGTCACGAAGGCACTCTTCTGATAACTGTGACAGTGGGACTGTGCAAGCACAGACAGGTGAGGTCAAAGTCTTGGTGAAGATTGCTGGCAAGACGAAGTCCGATGACAATACTCCGAAGGCTCAAGAACTGCAGTAGTAGTCAAAATGTCCGACGCGGCAAGACAGGTCTATACCGCAGAAAGAAAAGATCTTGGCAGATGCTGGTGGTCCGACAGGAGCAGGCCAGACAGGAATGAGGGAGACCAGATATAACTAGCAGACTGGCCCTAAAAGAAGCCGAGTAGGCGGACCCAGGGTTGACCCGGAAGAGTTGCTTGGCAGGACCAAGGCAGGACCCAGGTAAGTGATTGGCAGGCCCAGGACGGGATTATAGCAGGAGTGAGCAGGCAGGCCCAAGACAGGACCCAGGTAAGAGTAGCAGGCAGGCCCAGGACAGGTCCCTGGTAAGTAATTGGCTGGCCCAGGACAGGACCCAGGTAAGGGTAAACAGGCAGGCCCAGGGCAGGACCCTGGTAGGTGTAAGCACACAGGCCCAGGGCAAGTCCCAGGAAGGTAGAAGGCTGGCCCAGGACTGGACCCAGGTAAGTACAGGAGCACAGGAACAAACGAAGCGGAGCGAAGCAAACCGCGTTGAGACGCGGCTTGCATCGATTCGTGGCCTCTTTTATGGGTCGCCGGCGCCCGAGAGGCTTGGAACGCAAACCGCTTCGTCTCCGGGCACCGGCGAACCCATAACGAGGCCTGGAAGGCAAGCCCTTCCAAGGAGGCGAGCCCAGTCCACGGCGCATGCGCGGAACCGCGACAGAGGTCTCCCGCGCATGCGCCGTAGGCCGCCGGGCCCAACACCCAACGCTCCTCCCCTGGCGAGTCCCCAGACGCGAACGCGCGGGTAGACTCGCCAGGAGGAAAAGGGAGCGGCAGACTCCGGTCTCCCACGTGACATGACACTATGCCCCCCCCAGGAAGACCCGGGGCCCCAGGTTTCCAAGGAAACCGTCTATAGAACTCACGTACCAGACGGGGGGCATGCATGTGCTGGTGCGGTTCCCATGTACGATCGCAGGCCGGGTACCCTTTCCAATCTACCAAATAGTGGAGTACCCCCCTGCGATAACGGGCATCACAAATCTCGTGAACCTCGAACTCGGGAACGCCTTGCACCAGGACAGAGGCCGGGCGAGGACAGGTGCGGCCGTAGGTATCGACCACGTAGGGTTTCAACAAGGACACATGGAAAACGGGGTGTATATGCCAAGAAGGGGGTAATCGGAGACGGAAAGCTACAGAGGACAGCCGCTTGGTAATAACGAAGGGCCCAAAAAATCGGGGAGCCAGTTTGACGGGCAGGTTGTGAAGCGGCAGGTTCTTTGAGGATAGCCACACCCTGTCTCCCTCCTGAAAATCTGGTTCTACACTCCTCTTCCTGTCTGCCTGTATCTTCATCTGATCTTTGGCTTCTCTCAGGATCTTGCGTGCTAGTTCCTGTTGTTTCTGAATGTGAGTGACATAGCCATCAGCAGATGGGACTGTACTGGAAGGAACCGGATGAAAAGGCATCAATCGGGGATGCAGACCAGTAGAGCAGAAGAACGGACTGACTCCAATGGAAGCATGAATTGTATTGTGTAAGACACTTCTGCAAGATCTAAACCAGCTTTCCAGTTGGACTGAGTAGCATTAGCAAAACAGCGGAGGTACTCTTCCAAAGTTTGAATGGTCCTTTCGGTAAGCCCATTGGTCTGTGGGTGATTGCCCGAGCTTAGAGCTCTATGAATTCCCAGATGACCACACACCTTGCTCCAGAATAAAGAGAGGAACTGGGTCCCTCGATCTGAAATGATCTTCTCAGGTAGACCATGTAACCGGTAGATTTCATGCAGGAACGCTGAAGCCATCAGGGTTGCTGTAGGGATCTTCTGAAATGGGATGAAATGGGCTAGTTTAGTGAAACTGTCCACTACCACCATTATGCAAGTAAAACCTTCTGAAGGAGGTAGATCCACAATGAAGTCGGTGGTGATGGTATGCCATGGTTAAGGTGCTATTTCAGTAGGTACCAGCAATCCCAACGGTCGTTTTCTAGGTATTTAGCACTGGGCACAAATTGGACAACCTTCGATGTACTTCTGGACTTCGGTAGCCCAACCAGGCCACCAAAACTGTCGGGATATCAACTCCTGTGTGGCTCTTATCCCACGATGTCCTCCAATAGGCGAATCATGGAATCCATGCAAAATGCCATTCCGAATAGCTCCCTTAGGAATATACAGCCTTTTTCGAAAAAACAAAAGCCCATCTTGTTCAGACACAAATTGACGACTGAGAAGAGTCGCTCTTTCGGGATCAGTTCGAGTGGCGTCCACGATGGACTCAAGGTGAGGAGACAAAGTCAGCAAGAAATGTTGAGGGGAAATCAGTGGCTGAGCTGGGCAGGACGCCTCTTCCACATTCCCTAGGGATCTAGAAAGTGCATCTGCTTTCAATTTGGAGGTTCCCGGGATGTAAGTAACATGAAACTCAAACGGAGAAAAGAAGAAGGCCCACCTGGCCTGACGAGGAGTTCGACATTGCAAGGAGCGAAGGTATTGCAGATTGCGATGATCTGTCTGTACTTCCACGGAAAAGCGAGCTCTGAGAAGGAAATGTCTCCATTCCTCAAATGCGGTCTTAATAGCCAACAGTTCCTTTTCAATCACCGCATAATTTCTTTCGCTGGGATTCAGTTTGCGAGAAAAATAGGCCACTGGATGTTTAACCAACGTAGTCGGGTCTTTCTGTAGGAGGACAGCACCGACCGAGAAGCTGGAAGCGTCGGCCTCCACAATGTAGGGTAGCTCCTCCTGTGGATGGCGCAGAATCGGGGCTGCCATAAAGGCTGACTTCAAGATGTCGAAAGCCTGAGATGCCTTGGAATCCCACGAGAAAGCGATTTTGCAGCTTTTTAGCCTGGTGAGGGGCGCAGAGATCTGAGAAAATTGAGGAATGAAGCGCCTGTAGAAATTAGCGAATCCCAGAAAGCGTTGAAGGGACTTGATATCATGAGGAGGTTTCCATTCTTGTATGGCTTGCACTTTCTTGGGATCCATCCCAATTCCTTCCTGAGTAATCACAAACCCCAAAAACTCGATGCTGGGTTGGTGAAAGCAGCATTTCTCCACCTTGGCAAATAGATTATTAATGGACAACCGACGAAGGACCTCACGAACATGTTCCACGTGCTCGTCAAAGGATTTTGAAAAAACCAGGATGTCATCCAAAAACACCCAGACGGATAAACCAAGCAGATCGCTGAAGATGTTGTCCATAAATCGTTGAAAAACAGCGGGGGCATTGCATAGGCCAAAAGGCATGACTCGATACTCAAAATGCCCGAATGGTGTCTTGAAGGCTGTCTTCCACTCCTCCCCGCTCTTGATACGTACCAGGTGGTAAGCTCCGCATAGGTCCAGTTTGGAGAAGACCTGAGCAGTATGCAAGGATTCAAGGATACTGCGAATCAGAGGTAATGGATAACGGTCTTTTGCTGTTATATCGTTCAGTTGCCGATAATCAACACAGGGTCTCAAAGTGCCTTCCTTCTTCTTTACAAAAAACATGGGGAATCCTGCGGGCGATTTAGACGGCACTATGTATCCTTTTTGTAGACTCTCCGACAAGTACTCCTGAAGCACCTGCTTTTCGTCTCGTGTTAGGGCATACAATTTCCCATGGGGAATGGCACAGTCCGGCAACAATTCGATGGAACAGTCAAAGGAACGATGTGGAGGAAGAGGTATATCGCCAGGTTCAGAGAATACCTGTTCGTAGTAGATGTATTCTTGTGGAATCAGAGACGTGGAACATAGACTGACCCCTCTACCGTATGTTTCCAGGGAGGTTGAAACGGCCAGGGTAGGAGCTGGTAGCTTGCATTTCTGAGCGCAAACAACGGATGAAAAGGTTAAAGTCTGAGTTCTCCAGTCTATCACCGGGTTATGGTATTGCAGCCAAGGTAACCCCAAGACCACTTTGTAGGACGGGGACTTTATTACATCCAAGGCGAGTTCTTCAAGATGGTCCGCAATCTGGAGGACTAGACCTACTGTGAACTGACAAACGGGCCCGGAAGACAAGGGAGTTCCATCAATGAGCTCCACGGTTAAAGGTATGTGCCTGGAAATGAGTGGTATCTTGTGTCTGGAGGCGAATGTCTCATCGATGTAGTTGCCGGAAGCCCCACTGTCCAACAGGCCTAATACTTCCAGATTCTTGTCAGGCAATTTAATCTGGATCTTCAAGATCTGTAACACAGCTGGTTGCATGGGAAGACGAATCGAACAAACAACTGAAGGGTCTGAAGATGGATTGAGACCTGTCATTGCCCTTCCAGTACACAACAGGTCTCCTAGTTTCCCGACTTCTTCTTCTGCGGACGCAAAGGGCACGTACCGAGATAATGCCCGGCTGCTCCACAATAAAGACATAAACGTAAAGACCTCCTCCGTCTCTTCTCTTCCTCAGATAATGGACCTCTTATGGCTCCTAGTTGCATTGGCTCCGATCCAGATTCAGTAGGACCGAACGAACCTGCGGGTAAACTGGACGTCCTGGGACTGTTTCTTTCGAGCCGACATCTCTCAGCCTTTCGTTCGGCTAACCTCTGGTCAATACGGAGCACCTGATCAATCAACTGTTGGAGGCTTTCTGGTTCGGGGATATGGAGTAACTCGTCCTTGTACTCCTCTCGGAGGCCTCGGTGAAACAGAGTCTTCTGTGTAATTTCTGGCCATTGGGAGTCGGTAGCCAAAAGTTGGAAGCGGCTGATGTAAGCTATAATGTCAGCGCTTCCCTGCTTGTAATCCATCAGTTGATTCTGTGCAGCGGAGGCCAAATTAGGCGTCTGGAACACCTCAAGGAATGCTTTTTCAAAGGCAGCAAAATCATTCAAAATGGGACTGTTTGTAACTACAAACGGAGTTGCCCAGGCTAACGCATTTCCAGTTAGATTTCTCATTGTTGAAGTAAGTAGATCTGAAAAGGAAATGTATCCGACAGTGATTACAAAATTCAGCCACCCGTCTCGGGTCTCCATCAAACTTGATAGGTGTAGTGTGAGCCAAAGATCCCTCCACCTGAGAGGTACTAGGCGCTCCTTGGGTTATCATCTGGCGTAACGTCTGATTCTCCTGACGCAGGGTGGTCATCTCGGCCCTGAGTGCTAGTAACTCATTCCGCATGTCTTGCGTATCATCCATCTCCAGGTCAGAAGGCAGGCGTCTCAATCTGTCAAGTTGGGAAGCCCGAGAGGGCCGCGTACCTGATGTCTTGGAGGTCGATCTCGCAGAGGTCGCCAGTCTGGAGCTCGTCAAAAGATGAACAAGTGGCACGAAGAACCAGCCTCTCCACCACCCACGATTTGAAATGGGTGGAGGATGGACCGACTCCCAATGTCACGAAGGCACTCTTCTGATAACTGTGACAGTAGGACTGTGCAAGCACAGACAGGTGAGGCCAAAGTCTTGGTGAAGATTGCTGGCAAGACGAAGTCCGATGACAATACTCCGAAGGCTCAAGAACTGCAGTAGTAGTCAAAATGTCCGACGCGGCACGACAGGTCCATACCGCAGAAAGAAAAGATCTTGGCAGATGCTGGTGGTCCGACAGGAGCAGGCCAGACAGGAATGAGGGAGACCAGATATAACTAGCAGACTGGCCCTAAAAGAAGCCGAGTAGGCGGACCCAGGGTTGACCCGGAAGAGTTGCTTGGCAGGACCAAGGCAGGACCCAGGTAAGTGATTGGCAGGCCCAGGACGGGATTATAGCAGGAGTGAGCAGGCAGGCCCAAGACAGGACCCAGGTAAGAGTAGCAGGCAGGCCCAGGGCAGGTCCCTGGTAAGTAATTGGCTGGCCCAGGACAGGACCCAGGTAAGGGTAAACAGGCAGGCCCAGGGCAGGACCCTGGTAGGGGTAAGCAGACAGGCCCAGGGCAAGTCCCAGGAAGGTAGAAGGCTGGCCCAGGACTGGACCCAGGTAAGTACAGGACCACAGGAACAAACGAAGCGGAGCGAAGCAAACCGCGTTGAGACGCGGCTTGCATCGATTCGTAGCCTCTTTTATGGGTCGCCGGCGCCCGAGAGGCTTGGAACGCAAGCCGCTTCGTCTCCGGGCACCGGCGAACCCATAACGAGGCCTGGAAGGCAAGCCCTTCCAAGAAGGCGAGCCCAGTCCACGGCGCATGCGCGGAACCGCGACAGAGGTCTCCCGCGCATGCGCCGTAGGCTGCCGGGCCCAACACCCAACGCTCCTCCCCTGGCGAGTCCCCAGACGCGAACGCGCGGGTAGACTCGCCAGGAGGAAAAGGGAGCGGCAGACTCCGGTCTCCCACGTGACATGACAAAGTGCAAGACCAGGATTCAAACCTTTGTTGCTATGGGTTGTCTTGCTTCAAAGACAAATGCGTTGCCCCTGAGCTATCCTCCCAGCCCTACGATGAAAGAGAATCTACCAAATTGCCGAACCACCTAATGCATGGCTATTCTAGACAGGATTTATCCTAGGCGAATAGTCACTCAGGAGGGGGAAAGGGAACCTAGTAAATCACAGAAAATCCTAATACATGGCTATTCCAGACAGGATTTATCCTGAGAAAAACGCCTAACGTATGGCTATTGTAGACAGGATTTATCCTAGGAGAATAGTCAGTGAAGAGGATGAAAGAGAACCTAGCAAATCACAGAAAATCTTTACACATTGCTATTCCAGACAGGTTTAATCCAGAGGATAAAAGCTAACCAACCAAATCACAGAAACAACTAATGCATGGCTATTCTGGACACAATTTATCCTAGGAAAATAGTGACTTAGGACGATGAAATGTAACTTAGAAAATCACAGAAATGCCTAATGCATGACTGTTCCAGACAAGATATATCCTAGGAGATTAATCACTCAGGAGAATGAAAGTGAGCATATAATATCAGAGACACAGCTAATGCAGGTCTATTCCAGACAAGATTTGTCCTATGAGAATAGTCACTCGGTACGATGAAAGGGAACCTACCAAATTGCATAAACACCTAATGCAGGTCTGTTCAAGGCAAGATTTATCCTAGGAGAATAGTCACTCAGAGAGATGAAAGGGAACCTGCCAAATCACTGAAACGCCTAATGCATGGCTATTCCAGATAAGATTTACCCTCAGAGAATAGTCACTTGGGAGAATGAAAAGGAACCTAACAAATCAGAGAAATGCATGGTTATTCTGGAAAATATTTATTTTAGAAGAATAGTCAATCATGAGGGTAAAGGGGAACATTTCAATGGTGCGGTACTTGTTGAAAAACAAGTATTCTATATATGGAATGCCCACTACCCCCTCCATTCACCAAGTTGACGAGGGATCGTTAGTGGCAATGGGAGCAAATGTAAATGTAATCTCGTTATAGACGAATTAGCAACCTTAAAGAAGCTGTTTTTGCTTATTCTTGAGGATCAAAGTAGAGGAGGAGCCACAAGTGAATGTCGACCTAGAATCGAGGACAATACAAGGGTCCCCCAGCCACCACTTGTGAAAGCCCACTCTATCTCGTCAATCCACCCAAAGCTGACCGACACCATTGGTGAAAAGATTGGCTACACCAATGCTCTGTTTGAGAAAGGGCCCGTGACACCAGTTGACCCAGGTACTTGTGCCCAAACCCCAATCCTACAGAATAAAACTGCTGAACTATCACAGCAAGCCGCATGTGGGCGAGCCGACTGGGGGTCTAGAGTGGCACATATTGGTTGCAGGCCAGATGGAGGGACAGGCCACGTAGAACCAAAACTAGCCCCAGACGATACCACTCACAGGGGCTACAGATCACAGAATGGCACAGTTGTGGCAAGAAAACATTTGAGAGGGATCCAGAAGGGGAGACTGTTATTCTTGCATAGAGTACCCAAAGTTGCCTCTGATCATCCAGAATCTATGGAATCACTCATTAACAAATGTATTCAAATATCTTCTGAGTGGTATGTGGATTTACATACTTAATTCGAGATGACATTATTAACTGTACAAGACTACACTGTAATGTGGGGTGAGCCTTTGACTTTATATGCATATAACTGAGGGAACAAAGACTGACCTATCGCAGCATATTCGTATTGCTATGAGACACTGCCCATCAACACGCAGTATGATTGCAATCAGTGCCTATCACCACCATAGCAACGTTCACCCTCTGGAAACTAGGCTACAATACTCACTGCTCTCCGGAGCTAATGCAATCCCACGCCGGGAACGGTCCTGGGGAACTTCTAATGGAAGAGGAGAGTCTGCTTTTTTGCCCAATGTATTAAAATCTAACTGAGCAATGGGCTGCCAAGATCGGGTGAGGCCCCTGGGCTCTAGTCAGTGATTTCTCATTTTCGGGAAGGGTGGATTGTAATAAGAGCTTTTGTAACTGTTTATGTGTTATGATGTAGTTTTATGGCCTAACGGCTGAATAAAGTTAATAATCGTTAAAAAAAAAAAAAAGTATAACAGCCCTTGTGATTTGATTGATCCATCTGCTGCGAGTTGCAATCTACCTGAATGAATTTGACACTAGTACAATGGCCATTTTGAAATCTCAGATTTAGTTGTGGAGGTTTGCATTGATTTTAATTTTCAACTTAAACTCCTGCAGCTTGCAGTGCGTCTACGACTTACATTTTGGAATGAACCTTTTATTGCTTCTTAAAAGCAGGTTTCTTTTGTGGTATTGTGTGTGAGAAGGAGTGTTTACATCTGTTGCATACTTTTAAAGATAATTATAATTACTGACCATGCTGCCAAACTATGCCCATTTCTCTGTTTGGGTCGTAGTTCGTGAGCGTTTGCCTGTGCTGCAATTGCGGTTACAAATCTACACTAAAATTCTCCGAAAGGGGCGAATGTTTGACATTTTACAACACTTCAATGTCTGCCTGTACTTTACTGTATGATATGTTATTCCTATTAAACAGGTGAACTAGCCATTTCGAAGATCGTTTTTGTTAAACTTGTGTTAATTTTATCAATCTTATTAAATGTAGTGTTACAGAAACATCTTGCACACTTTTAAAAGTTGGACAGTACAAGTACAAGTTAATAGTTTTCTAGACATTGCCATAGAGCAAACATTTCAAATTACATACACGAAAACAAGCTAGTTAGATAGATCAGAAACGTAGGTGCTCACCCCAAATGTCTGTGTGTGATCTGCATTCATGGTCTTATTCAGGCAAGGCTGGCTTAGCCCTTGCTTTCCAAGGACGTACATTGAGGGGCTGTTAGAGTGGGTCATAAAAACAGAAATGATTACACTTCATTGTGGGTTTGGTGGTGCAGTAAAAACGGAGCAGTAATTCTATTAACTCCACATTTTTGGGCGGCAAAATAATTACTGACACTTTTACCACACCACTGAATTCGACGTAAAGCAGAGGATTCACCACGCGCGATTACTGCTTGTAGTAAATCTGCCAAACATCCTGATGGGTATTTGAGCTACACTACCACTCCTAATCCTGTAGTAAAGGCACAGGAGCATATGGGGGTAACAGTCCACATTTTTGCCAGTATATTGCTAGATTCACCTCCGATTTACCACCAAACTGGTCATGAGGACCTTAGCATCATGAGGATTCTCCATAGAGTGGCATGTATGTAAACCAAGAATGCTAAATAGTGTTGTCTGCTAGGAAAAACCCACAAAAAACACAAATTACTCCAGATATTCTACCTCCATTTGATACAGTGGAATGTGAAAACTCACTGATACTGACTTGCATGTCCTTTAGCCAAGGATTCAGGGAAGGTTGGGTAGAAGCCACCTTCTGCAACCTATAAGTAGCAGATAATAATGAGGGGCTTGAATGGTCAAGGAAGAGTTAAATAGTGTTGGGCCAGGTTTTAGTAAAGTTGATACCATGGTTGCATGACCGTTGGTTGTCTGGAATGAAGAAGAGGTATGCCTTGCTAGGTAGAATAGATTTCTAAAGTTGGTTCCTTTATTCGAGATACTCTCCAGGACATTGCCCGCTTGCATAAATATAATTGCGGTAATGTTAGATCCGTGAGGATTATCTGTTAAAATGTCGATATTTTCGAAGAAAGTAAATTGAAAAGCTTGTCATGGCTTCAATTAAGTGTTACGGTGACAACTGGAATTCTGCTCTGAGATGTCTTAAGCAGCAGGCATTGTGAAGTCAGAACCCAACTGCAATACCTAATTAAAGTTTCAATAGTGATGTCATCTTCTCATAGCATGTCACCAATAATTTCACAACTTTACTGTAATAAGAACATTATTTGCAAGCTTGTATACAGGTATTGCAAGCCTTTGTGCATTATAAACAGATATAATGTGCACTCAAGAAAATAAATAGATAGTCTATTGATGAACATGTGTCTAAATTGCAACCTTTGGCTCTTTGTTGTGATTTCAGAAGGTCATTATGAGCTAATACAGAAGAGATAACCATGAACATTAATAGTGACATTTTACAAAAAAGAATATGGCTAATTTGAAAATCTCCATTAGAACAACCTATAAGCATAGCCAAGAAGGTAGAGCATAACAAACGATGTGTTAAGGCGGTAAAGGAACAGCAGGAGAAAGCGACGGGACTGAAATATGAAATGTGAATATAGTGACCAAATGAACAGAAGGAAAAAAGTCACATGTGAGGTTAGCAACAAAGATTATCACAAAGAGAGGCTAGACAAAATATAATTCTTCAATTGTGGAAATAGCTGAGATATGGCATATTCTAAGATATTCCCTCCACTAAGACAAATTTACTTAAGTGTGGTCGAAATGGGCATTTATCAATACATGTGTAGGAAGTGATATCAAGGTAAAAGAATAAGGGAAGGGAATGAAACAACTTCAGAGGCAGAAGGCAAATTAGCGCCATGCATAAAAACCAAGGGTTTCAAGCACCAAACTGTTGGGTGAAAATAAATGACATAGTTTGCAGTATTATTATCATTATTATTATTATTATTACAGTATATATTGAGTGTGGGCCTGTCGTTGAGAAGCAACGGAGCACTTTACAGAGGTATACAACAATACAGAAACGTAACATGACGCTTTACAGAGGTATACAACAGAGCAGATATAGAGTGGGGCCTGGTGTACAGAGGGACACAGAGGAGGGGTACAGCTGTACCGGGTGGCGGGGAGCAGAGGGGCAGGCAGCATCTAGCGAGTCAGGTGGCACAAGGGTCGATCTGATGGCCTAGGATGATATCAGATTCAAGTCCACTGTACATGCTAATACCAGAAAATGACTGATGTGAGTGATTTGGACAGTGATTCAGGAACACACTACAATAATAAGCCATCAGTCTTTGGGTTTACCAAGGTGAGCGTATTGGAATCAAAGGCTACAGAGGGTCTTGCACCCATGTTATGTTATGTTATTTTGAGGTTTTATAAAGCGTGACAATCACCAAAAGGTATCTCAGCGCTATACGAGAGATGAAGTGTGAACCAAGAACAATGAGTGGACGGCTAATTCTGACAAGGATGGTCTTGTTATAAATTAAAAAGAAAAGTCTTACTTTTTTTACTAAAAGGCTAAACCGTTAAACTCTTTTCACATCTACCCACCAAAAAAGAGATTGGTGACTAAGTAAGGAACTACATCTTGTACTTTTCACTAGATATTTCAGATTCACTTTTTATCATTTATAATCTTGATTGTAGCCCAAATATAGATACTCAGGCTTTTAGGCATTCTTCGACTCGCAACTGCACAGCCAATCTCTTTAATTTCTTCAGCTAGCACATTCACACAGTTGCATACACTTGCTGATACCCCTGGCCGCTCTGACAGTGATCGGATTTCCCTAGAGAACCCAAAAGGCACCAAAGACTTCTAGAAGTGTAAAATGCTTCATCAAAGACTACTTGTATCCAGTGTCGGACTGGGACAAGAAATAGGCCTGGTCACCCAAAAAAAAGTGGCCCACCCTTTGCCTCAAAAAAGTGGCCCACCCCTTACCCCACAACCCTTGACCTCTGATGACATCCTGGGAGTGATGTCATTTGACCCCACCCAAAGTGACATCCCAGGAAGCGATGAAACACGACCTTTCACCCCTAAATTACTGTGAATCCAAGCAGACGTCCAAGGCCAAATGGTATGTTATTGTATAGCAGTTACGCTTAGCTCTTTTTTATTGAACAAATATGCACACAATATCACCCAACCTGTGTTGGTACTCATTTATTGACCGAAGAAGGATGAAAGGCTTTTTTTTTTTTAAATTGAAAACATTTTATTTATTTTTTCACATTTTTTTTTCTTCCAAACCGGCCCAGGCATGGCCAGAAACTGGCCCCCACTCCCGCGGGACAATTTCAGCCCGGCCACGGGCCGAAAGGCCGAGGGGCAAATCCGATCCTGCTTGTATCTGTATGTGCAGGCTTTGCAGGACAACCTACTCAGCACTAACACCTCCTCAGTCTTCACCTCCATTTGCCCCCTATGTTGATGATAAATTGCTTTTGATAACTGAATTTGCTTGTTTCTTACTCTGTCTTAGTCTGGATGTTTTACTGTATGATTACGAAGGGTCCTGCTTTACTTTGTTCCAAGATAAATCTTTTGAAAAGGTGCCTACCTCACTTTATTATTTCACCTAGAAGATCTTGGAAGACATCCCTGGATGCCATTAATAAATACAGAGATTTATATAACCTGGCTTTCTCCATGCTCCCTAGTCTTACCTCTTAAATTCTAAGCATTATCTTGCCCAGTTCATCCTCGCTCTGTCGTATCCTTTAATTGCTAATCAAGTACTACATTGTTCGAGGATCAAGGCCATGTCAGTCACAGTCTCCAACTCTGATCTTGACATTGGATTTATTACAGAGAGTTGGTTCACTGATGTCTCATTCCCGCCCAGCTGTTTTCAACCCAATATAATTATTAAATTCTTTGTGAATATTTCTAATCTAGAATTTGAATCACCATTTTGCACAAAATTGCTTTGGGGTCCATCACACAGACCATGTGTATATTAGTTTAAAATAATGAGCATTCTCAAAGTTGACTGTTTCTCAAAAGACACCCATTTCTTTCAAACATTTATATAGACCTCTGTAATCCCAAAAATCGAAATTCTTCAAGAGTTTATTGAATTGCTGCTCTCTCTAACTACCTCTATTCAACATTGAATGATCCTAGGCGATATGAATCTCTGGGCCTATAACGTTAATGACCATCTCATTTCAGAACTGTGTAATCAAGTTGACTCATTTGGCAACCAATTTTTCAACACTGGACTGGCTGTTCTGTAAAAATATTGATGTATATAATGTTTGAACTGAACTATTGGATCAGATTGATCATTACGCTATGCAATTTGCAAGTACTCCACCCTCCAATGTTTCACTTACTCAGCTACCGCTGCTTCAAAAAAAAGATTCAGCCCTGGAAAGCCATCGCCATAACATCAAAATGGTATCAACTAGTAACACAGAAAGCCTTCACACATCAAATACCCTTGAAAATATATCATGTTATGTTCACTCCTTAATTTCTTCCCATAACATATCACAGAGTAGTTCCTTTAAAATAACTCACTACAAGAGGCCAATTTGAATGGAAATGGGCACTTTAAATTGACGATCAAGACACACCTTTCCATACGAAGATACATATGGAAAGACAAAAAGGATGGAGAGTGGATTACGCTGGACAAACCAAAAATGCATGCATCCATCCCAATTTGGAGAGAAGATACACATTGTTGATATGAAGAGAATGAATTTCTATGACATGACTAAAAAATCGGGGGAGCCAGGATGCAGTAAAAGAGCACAGCTGTTGGTGTATGGGCATGTAGCAGCAAGCACTGGATGGGAAGATGGTTTAATATCATGCCCTGCACACTTACTGAAGAAAGAAGGAATCTGTGAGGTGCAGAAGGTGAATGATGAATGTCTAGAATCATGGGCCAAGCATGTAAGACTACTAGCCTGGCTTGAGAACGAAGCAGGACCAGTGCATATATTGTAAGTGAAGAACCCGATAACCTGCTTCACGAATGATGGCAAGGTCTATGTTGGAAAAAATAAAGGATGTGGAGAAATAATTGAAGTACCGGGAATGAATGGAGGAACTGCAGTTCTAATTGATATTGGGCTTGTGAATCCAGAACCTACATGCAGTTGCCTTAAGGATTGGGTAGGAGTGTGTTCTATAGTGAATGCACATGCCCCTACACTAGTGATCCCTCAAAGTGACCTCCATATTGAAGAGTTCCCTAAAATGAACAAATATAACAGAAGAAAGAGATCACTTCATCTTCGTTGATTAAAAAGAGAGAATTACTTCTCATCAAAGTCCATAGAGTCTTACAACGGCATACCGGATGAGTACAAACTGTCCAGCAAAACCGCTATGATAATGACATCTATATTCATACCAGGACTTCAAACAGCAGTGAATGCCAAGTGGCTACAGATTACAAAATGGAAGCTGCTGCAGACGATCAATGCAACAATAAAAGGATTCAATGCAATAAAGGAAGAACTATGAGCCATTGGGCTGATGACTCTCTGATAACAGCAATGGAAGGAGGCATGTGTACCAAGGTCGGACCTTCTTGTTGTACATTTACACCTGCCCATGATGGAGAAAATAGGACATTGACAGAGGCAATTGATGCTGACAACCTTGCATACACAGATGGAAGATGAAACTGATAAAACAGCAGGAGGCGACTGGTTTTCATCATTGATTGGTTGGAGTCCAACTTGGTTGGCAAATGCTTTTAAACTACTTGGAGCAGTATTACTACTAGTAATGTTGGGATACTTTCTCATCAGCATCATCTTGGGACAATGCCAGAAAACAGCCAAAAACACTATTGTAATGAAAATAATGGTTGATATTAACAACCATAGTGGATAACAGATGCAAATAGAAGAAGGTACCTGAGAGAATATAAAGAAGAGTTCTCTTGCACCTCCAGGAACAAAGTTCTATTATCCCCAGGATCAGAAAAATATTTGTGGGATGATGGATATTTTGTGCACCGGCAGGAGATTGTCGTTTGATGATCAGGAGTGTGGATGAACATATGAACATATGAAGAATGCTGGCCACCTGAGGGGGGTGACAAAAATATGGGTTCCAAAGAAAAAAAAATATGATGAGATGATTAAAGAAGATGAAGCAGGAATTGCAGAAGAGGAGGCGAAGAGTCTGGTCGAGAATGCGACCAGAGGGAGGAATGTAGAGAAGCAAGTGGACACATTCTCACTAGTAAATGACCCCACACCTCCACCCTATTGGAGTAATAGACGAGGAGCTACAATTGGGAACCCATGTACAGGTTTATGCAAATTGTCCATACCACGTTGATTGTATGAAAAATGATATGCGCTCAGGCAGCCATTCAGAAGGTACCCTCACGCTGAAACAGTGGAGGAAACCTACCAAGAAGGATGTCCCTTGCTGAGTTGTCGAAAAGCAGCCATGAATAGAATTGTGTGCAACATTGATGTATGTTAAACAAAGTTTTATAACAGCAAAAGAATGTCTGAAAGAAGATATATGACCCTACGCTGAAACAATATGAAAATACTTAAGAATAACGGTGTAACTAAAACAGTAAGAGAAACATGTACTCCATGATGCAGTATTTGTGAATATAAAGAAGAATTAAGTGACCCCCTGGTCAATAACTGAGAATATGCTGAAACGCAAGGTAGATAGAATACATAGAAGCTTGCTTAGGAGAGGTATGTATTCAATGTTTAGGACTACAATCAGAACAAGATGGATGACGGCTCATGTCAATCAACCCAGTTATCTCAAAAACACAAGCCCAGGATCTTAAACATGGAGAGATGATGCAGAAGCTGTTTTCCTTGCAAAATAGGGGAGTACATTGGCTTTGAATTGAATTGAATTGATATTTTATTTCTATCGCGCTCATACACATGTTTCAGAGCACGACAAGGCAAGGGAGGGGAACAGGGGCGAAACAAAACAACAATCTTACTAGGCCCAGTGACATTGAGAACGTGCAAGTGCATGGGAGCGGGAGAGGGGAAAAAGTGCAAGGAAGGGGGGAGAAGTGGAAAGTGCAGAGCAAAAGGAGAACAGAAATAAATACTAATAAACAAATAAATATAAAAGCAAACAAAAGTGGTAGTGCAGCAAGCAAGTGGAAAGTGCTGAGTTTAGTGAAGCAGACAGGGTAGGTCAGATAAGTGCAAGGAAGGAAGAGGAGGCAGTGCGGGAGGGTGGCAACGTAAGCCTGGGCCTGGAGGACAGATGGTGGCCAGGTGCACAGTGCCAAAAGAGACCAGGTCAGCAGGGGACAGGTGACAAAGGCAGAAGCAAAGAGTCTTAAGGTGCTTCCAGGACCAGATATGGTTCTCTTCAAGGTTTAGAGTGGGAGGGAGGCTGTACCAGAGGGAGGCCCCAGTCGAAGACAGAGAGCTACTCCCAGCTTGTTTCTTTGAAAAACGACTGACCCTGAGGGTGTTAGAGGTAGAGGAGCAAACAGCTCGAGAGGGGAGGTATTTGTGGAGGGATAGCTGAAGGTATTTTGGACCCAGAAAGCCTTGTGGACAATGCAGAGGGTTTTGAATTTAATCCTTGCATCCACCGGGAGCTAATGGAGAGATTTCACAGCTGGAGAGATACAATCCAAGGGGTTGAGGCCAAGGACAAGTCTTGCAGCCCTGTTCTGGATGAGTTGCAGAGGGCGGAGAGTAGAGACAGGTAGATTTAGAAAGAGGCTGCTACAATAGTCCAACCTAGAGAGAACCAGAGCTTGGGAGACCACAAGCTTCTGGGGGAAGGAGAGGAAAGGGAGAGAACCTCTGAGGAAGTGCAGTAGGAAGTTTGACTTTTTAGAGACATCAGAGATGTGGGCGGAGAAGGAAAGTGTGGAATCAAAGATGACCCTGAGGTTCTTAGCCTTGCAAGGGGGGGTAGGAGGGGGGCCAAGGGAGGCTGGCCAGAGAGTGAGGGGAAAGGATGGAGAATGGCTTTGAACCAAAGATGCTATTTCGAGAGATGAAGGAAAAAGCACGAAGGGAGTCTACGAGCAGACCATGCTCAAGGACATATTTTATAAAGATTAAGAGGAACACGAACATTTACTGATGTCAAATATTGGTGATTAAAAGGCATATTGTCAATATGGGAGAGAGAAATCAAGTCTCTAAAGGACAAAAGGAGAACTGCACCCAGCTAAAGTTGAATCAAATAAGGTTAAAAGCACTGTTGATATGAACAAATTCATGGTATTGCAACACGTAATGATGAGCTTGCAAACAAAGGCTATTAATTTGGCCTGGAGCTAAGATAGTGGTGTACCTACACTCCCTTGGATGTCCCAAGACTGTGCAGATGGGCAAGGTCAACCTTCAAACAGAAGACACTTGCATGCGGCCTCCCGATGAAAGAGGGAGGGCTAATTGGGAAACAAAGGAAGAGCTGACATATCTCCAACCAACTGGGTTTTGTTTCTATGCACGTGCTGCTAACAAGCCAAATGTCCAAGGTTGGATTTGGGTTTCCGACCAATTAGAATAGCCTGCCATGCACTTTTTCATGCAATGTTGTAAAATATTAGTCCGCTGCCACATTTTCTGCTGTGACGATTGCCTTCTACCATGTGATTAGCAGTAGCTCAGTGTATGTCTCACAGAAAAGAGACCACCAATGAGGGACTAACATGCACATTTCCTATATGTAGAGATGATCCCCTAATACAAACCCAACCCTCGATAGGTTTTTGAAGTTTGCCACGTAGGATGATGTCATATAGTCAGTCATATTGCACAGCGAGTAGAGCGCTCGCTTTGACATCCGTGCAGGGCCTGCCCACGCAGGTTTGACTCCCGGCAGGGTCAAACTCAGCCATTCATCCTTCCGAGGTCGATAAATGAGCACCACACACCGTGGGTAATAATAAGCAGTGCTCAGATGCCTGAGAGTTCATAGCACTATATAAATGTGAATTATTATTATTATCTAGCATTATATAAACTTTACATGACTAAAAAACAGTGTGATCCTGCATGAGTCGAATTGATGAGTGTATGTTCGCCCTGCTTTATTTCTTGAGATTAAAGGAGTATTTTACCATCTCCTTTGAGTCTGTCTGGTTAATGTGTCCGAAGTATTTTCTTGGTAGTTACATCTAGCACAACAAATGCTTCAAGGTGCTAGAGAACACTATACAAATCCCAAATTACATAACATAAAACAAGACTCTTCATACACGTTTGCCTTCTTTTGGCTGAAAACCCTCTGTCTTAAATAGGCTGCGACATTATAGAAGTTTGGATCAACAACTGCAAGTCCTTATTTATCAGCAAAAGTCCATGAAGACACTATAGACTCTGCACGGAGCTCATGCTTCATATCAGTGAGTTGTCAACAGAGGTTTCTTTTAACCTACGTTGTATCTTATTATTGATTTCTCCTTATTACAGTTACATTTTTTGGCCAATTTCTGTTTATTTATTTTGCCCATACAGCTTTTCCATTCCAATTACATCCCGAGTGATCTTTCCTTAAAATAAAGGTGACACATCTCTTGATTAGAGATTGGTATTTACTCGTTACTTACATTACTTGGTGCCATTTGGTCACTCAAAAGTTTGGGGCCTTTAGAAACACATATGAGGTGGGCCGATGAAAAACTTTAAAATGTATTTTATTTTTGTTCCAACTAGGACCAAGTCTACTTTTTGGAGAGAAATTTGGCACTGCAAATAATTCAACCTACTTGATATGTTAATAATCATAATGGCTAGAGGTAAGTTAATAAACTAGAGAGTGCATTCCAAATCCCCTTTCTTTTTATTGCTCATACTTGTTTTGTTGGTCTCTTGAGCCACAGGTCTTACATATTACAGGTCTTCAAGTATGGCTTTTGCCCCTGAGGAAGATCCCACATTATAGAAGGGATTACTATATATATTAGACTAGGTCTTATTGGGACTTTTCTCTAATTTACATTGTGCATATTACTTGTACTACCTGACCATGTATTACCATTGTCAATGGGTCTAAACTATTGTATTCTCTGCTATGTGGTGCAGATAAGGTGTGTTGGCAACATGTTTTACATTTGTTAAGGTGAATTTGTTTGAATTCTTACACAATACATCATTATTTATTTCTTCACTTGTATTCAGGCCATTTATGTGTGTATAACATAATTAAAACAGACTTAAGATATGTTTTTTGGTTTTCAATTTTTCAAAATTGTCTCTGCATGCACTACACTGGCACAGCACATTTTTGTTTAAAACCTTATTTATCGGAGCTGCAGTGAAGTTTGTTTCTAGAGTCCAGGTCTTCAAAACAACATAGAACAGTCTCTAATGCTCCTCAATTTGCCTATGTTACCCTTATTATAAAGAATCCACACTCACTCCCTTATGCAGCCAGAATCATGTTAAAAAAAAGTCTACTATGTTTCACAAGTGTATCCTTGGCAATGCATCAGATTACTGTGAGTCTAGATTCCTCTTCCTGCAGCCGGTTAGATCCTTGCACTCATCTACATCTTGACAGCTCAAACTTCAGAGAATTCATCTAAAATCTACAGGAAGTTGTAATGTGTTTACTCAAGGCGCAATATTGAGGAATTGACATCCTCTTCAAGTCAGAGCCAAACCTAATTTTTTATTTTATACTATTGAAGCCCTCCCCATTTCAGCAAGTATCGTAAACTAATAATGCACTTTCCACTTCACCTTGCTCTGCTAGCTCTTTAGCAGTATGTCTTACTAGGTTCATTCAAGGTTGGATGTAGCACACTAGAGCCTTAGGTTTCTTAATGCCAAATTAATATAGGCAAAATAAAATAATCTAGAAGTGAGACTGGAATTCAAAGCGATATTAGCAACAGGTAGGCTGTGCATAGCTGAAAAGGGTGTCCCTATGCTTCAATGGGGGAGCAAAAGTCACTTAATATATACATTGACCCTAATTGTGATGGAAAAGGTATAGCCATGCGTGTAGGGAGCAAGTGAAGTATTAGGACAGGGAAAGTAAGTTAAAGGATTTGTGCATATGATATTTAGATTCAACAAATGATTTTACAGTAGTTCATGAGGTGGGAAACATCCCTATCCTCAACATCAATAAATAGTCAAAGGGCATAGTGAAACTGTTAAAGAAAGATATAAATAAAACTAGTAGATGCTCCCTAATGGGCGGTACTCTTTGTACTGGAAAGAAATTCCAAATAATGAGGTCGGCATATGGTCTGACTTAAGAGATGTAAATAAAAGAATTTGGGTGGAAATTCTACTACTTCCACACAACAATAAAGCACTACATTAAAAAAATGGAGCAAATGTGTTAATGTCCATAGCCTTATCATCAGCCTCAGATTGCTTTGCACAATGACACAAAAAGATAACATCATTAATTACACCCTGTGGATAGTTTAGATACAAAGTAATATTTTTAGCATTAGCTTCTGACACTAAGGTTTGCCAGAGATGAATGCAAATTATCCTTGCTGAAATTAAAGGGATCTTAACTTTCCAGGATGATGGTTTGGTTTTTGCAAAAGATTTAAGGAATCATGATGTGAGTGTGAGAAATGAAAGAAGATTAAGTGAAAATATCAGCGTACTGTAAGTGTAAGTTTAGAACTAACAATATTCATGCTTAGATCACACACTTTCAGGAAAAAGAAGAAGATCTAAGGAGTGAATAGTGAGAATAATACAGCAGTACATGAACCATAGATCTATTGAGGGTGTTTTAGGTTTAGATTAATAAAATTGCAGGGCTTTGGGTTAACACATGCCATGAGAATGAGCTTATAGAAAAACTCTAAAAACTTTACATCTGTGTGGAATGAAGAGTATAAGAAATGGTGCAAAAAGATAAAAGTACCACAAGAATGTGCAAACCACTTGCATACAATCTGCTTTGGGAAGGTGTGAACCTGGTGAAGAATTGCTAATTACAGTAGATAATAGTGACAAATGACAAGATCAGACTTTTTCCAAACACAAGAAGTGAAAGAAAGTATTATATTATTTACCTTGAGAGCTGTGAGTGAGTTGGAGGCACATTATACTGTGATTGAAAAAGTGCTTTTGGCATGCATGTGGGGAGTAAACAAATTCAGGCAATATGTATAGAGTGAACAAATCACTCTGAACACTGGCCATAAGGCATTGCCCAAGATTTTATCTTGTAAAGATATGACAAGCGGGCAATCAATAAACAAAATCCTTTGTTTAAACTGCAGGAGTACACATTTTTTGTAAATAATTTGCCCATAAAAACCGACATAAGAGGGAGCTAAAGAGATAGAAGAAGGAGCAATTGCTATATTGTACCGTATTGGGTAATACCCATCAATGAGTGGAAGCAAGAAAATACAGATGGTGAGCCTTTGAGAAATCTGAAAGCCTGGGTGAAGTCAGGCTGGCTGGAGAAACAGAAAATGGATGAGGAGCTCAAGAGTTATTGAGATGTAAGACAGCAATTAACTGTAGAGGATGGATAGTGAAGGAGAGAGGGTAATAGAAAGTAAAGATCTTAGGCAAAGTGTCCTTTGCTTTGACCACAAAGGTCACATGACAAAATAAAGATGAACATTAGTGAATACTTGTGGTCGAGGGACAATTTAATGGTGGTAGAGTAGTGTATGATTGTTTTGAGGGTGCTATCAATAACAAAACTAAAAAGCACCCAGACACAATTCTTAACAAATTGCCTGAATCCTCAAAGACAGTGGCAAGATTTGAGAATTCGCATATTAGGGCTAGGTGACACATCAAGTGTACGGAAGAACTTCGCAATTGTATTAATTGATCAATTCTGCAGATGATCAGATGTGTGAATAACGGTTACCAGTCAAATGGTCGAAAACATTTGGTCGACAGACAATTTGGTCGACACCATTTGGTCGAATGCCAAATGGTCGAATTTTTTTTTTTTTTTTTTACCCATTTTTTTGTTTTTTTTGGGGGGGTCCCCCCCCAACCCCCTTTTTTTTCTTTTTTATTTTTTTTCCCCACACGAAAACCCACAAAACACATATATATAAAAAAAAAAAATCGACCATTTGGCATTCGACCAAATTGCGTCGACCAAATTGCAGTCGACCAAATTGCAGTCGACCAGTTGACTGGACACCGTGAATAACAGAAGAAATAATAACAGGAACAGTAACTGAGTGTTGCAGAAATATTTCCCAAATCAGTTTGGACTGATGACAGGGTACAATTTGCAGCCATAGAAATCAAGGTATCATCTGAACTAAATAGATTTGCATGGAATCGCTGCCTACATCAATCTTAATGTGACAACCAAGTAGAGAATACCGTATATGGACAGTGCGCTGCGTGATCAGTGCGCTGCGTGATTGCATTTATTTGAATTGTTGTGCAAACACTCTGCAAATTTCAAGCAAAGAACAATCCAAAGGGAGGGCCATAATAAAACAATTAGCAACACAATTAGAGGTGTTTGTTACGTATTGATGTTACCTGGTTTTTTGAGGACTATGAGACTTGTTGATGTTAACTTAAGTTATAGAATGCCTTCTTAGTAATTTAAGGCATTGTACTTGTTACTAATCAAATGTTGCAATTTGATGTGTTGCTGAAAATAAGATGTGTAGAGTCTATGTAGCATCTCCTTTAATGTCTTGGGGCGATCTTACAACTTGAAAGGTGGGACAGAAAAGGAACTGAGCTGTTAAGACATTTGGTAGCTGAAAATGAGCAGAGAGGGTGCAAAGTGGGGCTTTGAATACAAAAAGTTGGTTTACTCCATGCAAGCAGTA
Source organism: Ambystoma mexicanum (assembly GCF_040938575.1). Lineage (NCBI taxonomy): Eukaryota > Metazoa > Chordata > Amphibia > Caudata > Ambystomatidae > Ambystoma > Ambystoma mexicanum. The sequence goes on along the minus strand of NC_090941.1, from coordinate 136,174,959 downwards.
GATTCTTTCGAAGAGGAGGAAAGAGTTGAGCAGACAAAGGAGAAGAAGAAGAAGAAGAAGAAGAAGAAGAAGAAGAAGAAGAAGAAGAAGAAGAAGAAGAAGAAGAAGAAGAAGAAGAAGAAGAAGAAGAAGAAAAAGAAGAAGAAGAAGAAATCTTTCCATATTGGTTTGACACTATATGGCATCAACATTAGTTACAAGTGGTGTCCTTTGCCAACTGCTAAATGACTAGATGTTTCAACTCACAGTTAATCATATGTCAGAAAACGTAGTTAAGGGAATCCAGCTTGTATAATAAATATTTAATATTGCATTGATTTTATAATGGGTTACATTGAACGCCCTCCATACAAATTCAAGATGTCTTGAAGAAGTTACATTTGACGGTTTCAACACATACAATTGTCACAATCAGGCAAGAAATAGGTACAAGAAAACATTGCAATCAATCTAGATTAATTGAAATTATTGCCATATGTGTTCTGCACTCTAACTTTGATGTAACTGTTCAGTTGGTTAATGGCTGGTGCTGTAAACTTTTATAGAACCCTTACTCAGTTTTCCCCTCCTTCACCCTTAATTGTTTATTGAATTGCCTTGGAAAATCTGGGGCCTTTTACACTTTCCTGACTTCGTTAGGGTAGATCCAAACATAGATATATAATAGTTACAAGAGATTGGTGTTTTTATGTTGTGATATTCAAGGTAGATAACTGTTCACACCAGTTTCCTGAAGGCAGATCCAGAATCATCCTTGGGCACAGGAGCTCAACAGCTTTTAAAGAAAATGGAAAGACACATGGTGAACTGTCAGGCTCCTGCTGCTAATATGCCTAGCATGTGAAAAAAATGGAAACATTTGTAAGAAATGTCTCTCAATGATATTCTGCCAAATGTTACCTCAGACTGTCTGTTAATTTTTCTGTCAATGCAATTCCATGAGAAAAAGTCACTTAATATGCCGCAATAAGTGCATTGCCTCTAGGAGGGCAGTCAGATCAGGCTGCCTAACTCCAATGCCAGCTAGGCTAACCAATCTGCATGATACTTTAAGAGGGATTTTTTGTCAGGAAATACATATTTCAAATGCAGCCTCTTCTTACATTTCTGTGGCAGATAATAAACTGGAACTGTTTTTCTGTATTGCAAATAAAAACAAAATCCTTACAAAATGTAACCAGGTTTCTTCTAATATGTGGCAGTCGTTTTCTCATTTCTGTTCTGATTTGAATCCTTCAGATTTGTAGCAGCGCTGCCATCAGGCAATTTTAGTACCGGCCATTGGCTGAAAATGTTGTTTTTGCACTGATCAATTAGCACAAATGTCAGTCAAAAATTGTCCAGCACTTCATGCAACTCTGTCGTGTGTCCCAGTCTGTTTTCATTCTGCAATGTATCATTGCCCCTATAGTCTATAGTGTCTGTATTCTCCGATTATGGGTTAACCAACATTGCAAAAGCATGAAACCTACGTCCTATTCAGCTTACACTTTACCAGTCATTCTGATTAAATCTAACTGTAGATGTCTGGTGCTCAGGTGTTAATTGCGTGAAATGCTTAACAGAAGACAGGCACTTAATCCCTTACAGAAAAAAGTGGTTCAAATGACACCCTTTTGAACAAGAATAGGACCATTGAGCAATTAACTTCCTATTATGTGTCTATCCTTTAATTGTAAGATAAGTGTACGGGTTGTCTCACTCTTAATCAAAATATACATCTTAAGTCATCATCTCCTTGTCCTGCATAGGTCTGGTTCTTGGTATGTGTTGCTTTTGTTTCTCTAAGCATACTTCAACACAATCAAGCAAGGGGCACTGATTTACATAACCTTTGTGTTCAAATAAAGTTCATTCACCTATATATCCAAACACACATGTTTAAATAAGATAATCTAGTTAGAGATTACAGTGTAGTGTATTATTAAGGCACTATAAAAAGTACTTCCCTGTAATGATTTGCTTTTTTAAAGGTTTTTATTGAATTTGTTTCTAAAAGAAAAGATAAAGTTATTTTATCACATTTCCATTAAGTCACGTAAGAAGTCGCTAAAGCACCACCTAATAGCTCAAACTAAACATTGGAGATTTGCAGAACATCTGCTGGTGTGCCAATTATCATTGGAGCGCTTAAAACGGAGAGAGAGATTCCAAGTGTCAGCATTACTGCAGGTTCAAGTGTAAGCACAGTATTAGCTGACACACAATTATTTATTAATGGCATAAATGGAGACCACTAAGTTCCACACTGGCCACACCATGTCACACAAACAACTGACACTGTTTCTAGACATCTCTTGACATGTGGGGTTTCTACAATGAAAAGAAAATGACCTCAGAAGGAGAGGAACAACATCTCCTGAAAGCCAGAACGTGCTGGTACCTTTGATGAAGAGCACAATCCTCTTGAGTGCTGAGGGCAATTTACTTTGAGGGCTACTACACAGTGTGTCTCTTTCCTGTCTGTTCCCTATTACAAATCAGTACAAATTCTATAGGCTTTCTAAAAGTTTGAGATTGGCATACAGTACTGCATGAGCGTGTGTTTCTCTCATTTACAATGGTATCACTTTCTTTTGTCTCATTTTTTCTCTCCCAAAAAGCCTTCTGATTTCCACTGAAATCATCCTCCAGAAAATGCTTATCCACCTCCATAGGGCTTCCATTGACCTAACAAAGGGATTCCTACAATTTCCACCCACATTCTATTGAATTCACGCCCTTCTATTTTTCTGTACACTGTACCAAATAGTATACCGTATCCATGACATTTTAATAAAGATGCAAGTGCAATGTGGTATAAAAGATCGCACTTATCAGCTGCAAGAGTAGCACTGTAAAAGGGGAGAAGGGCTCTTTCTGATATCTGTGAAATAAAATCCTTAATAAAACGAATCCATAAATACAGGGGCACAGATAAGTATAATCAAACTTAGTGGTAGAACGAAATGTGGTAAATAGGCCTTAAAAGCTTGCTTTTTCAGAAAACGTGTGTGAGCATTTTGTGTGCAGCAAAATGCGCTGTGGCTGGTGACTTAATGCAGAGTCTGCGATCCCAGGCTAGTGCTGAAAGAAGTATACAATGGTTGTTATTTTTCGAGGTCACAGATTCGAGCTCACAGGTTTCGCCAACGAATAATGAATGCATGACCATTTTATCATTCAAAATCATCTGTAAAATACGATTTTCTAATGGAGCTGAAAAGAACAACAGCAGTTTCAAATTGCCCCATAGTACATTTTCCCTGGGAAAAGGGTTAGAATCTCCCAGAAATGCAACATTTGTGTAGCAGAACGTCCGTGGTTCAAGGCTCTGCCGGTGACATGGTGGTAAGCACTCCTCATGAGAAACAGGACGAGGCAACAAGGGCAGTTGATTAAAGTTCCGCAGGTTGTCTCAAACATTTAAATTAATTAACTTTGTGCCGTGGGAATTGGGGGTGAATTGTGGCGTCACGTGTAATTGAGGCCGGTGTGGGAAGGTTTGTGGACCCAATGATTGAACGTAATGTATGCTTTTCTATAAGGGGCGAACTCCAATCCGCATTGTGTGGGGAGGTTTTTTTTATGTCACACGATCACGAATACTAATTACTTTGCATTGTATAAAATTTCTAGATTGAGGGCCGTTTCTTTGATAGTACCTTTTCACGCAGTTCTGTTCAGTGATCTGTTTGAATTTGCTGTCCCAGCTGCATCTGAGGCCCGGAATAGAACTGCGTTACTTCTTGCACCGGTGTACACTTTTTTTTAACTACTTTTGTAATATTTTGGTGAGTTTTTCGAGGCGACCCCCAACACAACATTAAGATGCTGTATGTTTTCTTTAGCGTTAACACCTCAGCTTCCCTTAACAAAGCTGAATTTCTTTTTAGAAGGCTGTATGACACTATAAATTCAGCGATACAAAGAGGGTGATAGTAGAGTTCACTTCTTTTGCTGTATACTGTATTATTGAGGAAGAATCAGAAGAGAACCAACCATGATCTCTGACCCCACTTTGTATTCCTTTGACTCTATCAGCATCTCCAATCATTGCTACTGCTACTTAAACTGTCTTCCCCTCCGCAAATGTTTGGTGCCATTGCTACAGTGCCCTCATGCGGCCAATCCAACATGACTGTCCAACTCTCATATCACCTCTCCCCATGAGAGTATTGCCCTGACAGTTTCCAACACACCACCACTTCCCTCTGTAGTCGAAGTGGGAACTCCAGGTTCCTGCCAGTGGTAGCACATGTTCATTGACCCTGCCACATCTTTCCAAGGAAAAGAGCACAGGCGCTCAGTTGCTCGACTAACAATTGAGAGCCATGAATGTGGAAGGTGAGCAGGTCATTGTTATCATATGCAAATACTCTCTGGTCAAGATGATCTGCATCCTGTTCACATATTTGGTCAGTTTCAATCAATATCTTCAGTGGTTTGAAAAGTTAACTTCGATAGGTTTGACAATTCCTTAATCTAATGTTCATAAGTAATCACACTTGGCAAACAATACAAGAATAGGATCAGTAAATTATATAAGCTGCAATGATAAAAATGTTTAGCCTCGTAAACTCCACCCTCTCTCCACCCTTGCTAGCACCAGTCCCCCTCTACTCAGGAAAAAAGCTCTGTCTCATCCAACTTTACCCAACACAAATGCATTGAACCTTCAATGCCTCGCCCAATATTACTGTTATGCCATAAAGCAGTATTTCGCCTGGCTGAAAGTGTCCATGATTAATGTAAATGTATTTATATAAGCCTGTATTTATGTATTCATAAGAATATTCATATTCAGTCAATACATGTAAAGAAAACATAAAGAAAACAATGCAACTCTGGGTGTGGGTGCTCTCTGTCTGTAAGCATGAGAGATGGGGGTCTGACCTGGGGACACCCAAGAAAGGGACCATCATTTAGCATTACTAAACATCAAAAGATACAGTGCTATGGAGTAGAATTGGAAAGAGCACCTTCTCCTACATCATTGTTGGTATATAATGTAAAGACAGGCAGAATACAACTCAATCAGCTCCTGCCAGTACCGAAAATGGTGAGGGATGAGGGAAGGAGGTGTAGGCCAACACAACTGTCGAGCCGCAGTTGCACCTTCTGTCAAGTAACAACATTACTTGGCTTTAGAACCCTGCGCTTCAAAACGCATGATTTAAGTTCCCCCAACAATGCCACCACTGTAATGCTCTCACCATAAGATTGCTATTAACCGACAGGCTAGTAAACACCTACTGCTGATTATTAAAGTTGCATAATTAAGGCACCACCTATCATAATGCCCCTGGCTTTGGGACAGATGGGTGTCACTGTGTCCAAAGTAGGGAGGACTTCCATGTGTCCTGTTTGAAAATGTATGAGTAAGATCCAATATGTTCACACCAATGTCAAGCACAATGATCCCTCATAACAGGCAGAATGGCAGTGCATAGCTTCAAAATGTAAATTGCTGCACCGGAATTCATTAAAGGGGTGTTCTAAAATGACAATGACGCACAGAATGGAATTTGGTGATCTCTAATCCAGTATATGGTGATAGTATTTCTGCGGAGAACACATCACCGCCATAGGTACAATACAAGAGGTTAGATGCTATTTGTACAATGGCGCATTTGCACCTCACCATAGTTTGTACCTTTTATGATCCTGGGTATTCCCAGCATATACAGGAACACCAAAGCAATGATAACATCATAATGCACCACTTTCCATGGGAGAAGCGTGTGTGCAGATGCAGCTCCATAATGTGCAGCTGTTCCTGAAGCATATTAACACACTACTACTGTTTAAAGAACACTCCACAAAATTAATTCCCATCAGTTCTCTCCATCTCTCTCCGCATGGATCCACTTGGGTTCATGGGACCTCTTGTTCAATGCTTTGGGGTTGGGGTGATGTTTAATGTCTTTACTGCGTGTTTAAGGATCAGAGGGGGCACTGTTTGGTACTTTAGCACAGGCTAAAGATGCAATATAATGTTTTATTTTATAACTACCATTAATGTAGTCAAACACAAGTATGACATTTTCACAGATGAATACAACACATTCACGTGGATGCAGATGGACATATTCATCTCGCCAGCGCTGTGATCAATAATCACCAAAAACACATTTTCACATGAAAAAGTGTCCTGCAACAGCCATCTGGCCGGGAAAAGTATCCCTGATCATAACCATGTGTAGCCATTCAATGGCTCAGCCTTGTCATGGGTTTGTAAACATGCTTCAAATAACGCTTAAGTTTCACGCAGACCACGTTAGATCCTGCAATAGGTGATGCAGCTTGATCCAATGAAGGCCATGGTTCTCCCAGAATCTCCAATCTGGAGAGGCTTTTGGATCATTATCCCTAATTGTATGGGGTTTGTTTTTGTCCCGGACATGAAATGTGTCCACGTGAAAGACCTGCATCCCACAGACAATGTTCTCCTTAAAGTTGCCTGTGTCCATTATCCCTTCAAAAATAAGAGAAATAGAGATGCCCCCCTCTACTGGTGGACTTTCATCAGATGTTTTCGACTGTAGTTTACTAGATCAGATCCACCTCTTCCGAAAGGCAATATGTTGGAATATTCAAGTGCATTGGATATTTCATCAGTGAGGAGCATGTCTGTGAAGTCCTTGCCTGTCTCCATTCATTGTTTGGGGTGCACACTGTTCGCCTCACTCGTATCAGAGGTTGCAGGTGACAGCCTCATATGTAAGAGAAGCACACCATACTGTGTCTGGCTACACACCACATTGCTTTTTTTTAAACAACTAAAACAATTCCCTCGAAATTGGAAAATATTTTGGGGATCAGAGAAATAACAAACCACTACAAATTCCAGGTAATTTGGGGTTTGGCTAAATTACAGAATGAAAGGTTTCCCTGGTCATCCCTATAACTAGTCCATAGCAACAAACAGATTTGGTTCCCTGCCTGCTCTGGCCATATCCTGAGAGAATTGCCACTCTCCATCTCTTGGGGTGCAGGCACCAGCAGATGGCATTACTCACTATCAGCAGTCATATACACAGCAGTACAGATTACCCCAATTCAACCCCCATTAGGTTAAAGGAGCACAATGAGGGGTTCAGCTAGAATATTGTTGAGTAGAAAGGGGTAGTTATGCAGAAGGTAATGATCAGTCAAAAAACCCATGCTGCTTGCTCCTCCAATTCATGTATCGCTGATCTGGGAATGCTTCGTGATTGGTTTGCAAAGTGTTTGTAATCAGATCCAAGAAGGTTTCTGATATCACATCGTTGATGAGAGGCGCACGCTAGAAGAAAACATAGCAATGGCAAAGCAACATATACATGCTGTATCAAGATAATCATTCATAAATAAATTATGTTTCCACACTAGTAGTGCCAAGACTTATAATGCGCCATAGGGTTACATGGAAGGCAATTTACGTTGATTGCAATGAGGCAAACAAATATGCAAAATAGCTTAAGTGTGAAGGAACTGGAGGAGAAATATGTCTGCATGCAGTAGGATGATGTAATCAGGTAAAGGCAAACAAGCCAATGGGAGGATCTCAAGCGCATATGACACTGCAGCCAGTATGGTGCGGCAGCGTGGCATTGTGGGATCGTGGATGAGGAGATTGTGATGGTTTAAGGACGGTTAAGGGGCATCTGTGGTGTTTTCCGTTGCCTCCTGGCGCGAGCGCTGGTAAGATAACTGTGTAGAATGGGACTTGCATTGCTTTTGTTGCATTGCATGGGCTGCGTAACCTTGGCTGCTGTGACGTTTCAGGAAGGGAGCCGTTTTTGATATTTATTTATTTTTAGCTGGGCAAGCGTTATTTTTCAGAGTGTTGTTTGCATCATGCCTTAATGTAACGCAGGGATTATTTGAAAGAGATGGTGTGCGGTGGTTTAATCGCCACAATTTTTAAAATGGACTGTTTGGTCGTGGTAATCATAATAGACATACACATAGACGGGGTAGGAAGTATGCAGGGGCAGCAACGTGGGAAAAGGGGTAGGCAGGGTGGGAGGGAAGGGGATTTGGGGGACCCCCGTTATAAGAAAGAAGACAACGATTACATGGCAAGAGGGAAGGAAAAGACCACTGGCGGGAATGCCTTTCCTGGTAAAACAGCGTGTGATCCTATTTATTCATGATCATGGCTGCATATGGGTTGTCCTTCACTGGTGAGGTTGTATGAGCCTTGATCTCCTCTAGCAGGGCCATGGCAGTGCCTACTTCTTCACTTTTGAAGCCACAAGTGAGCCCGAGTCTTATTTTGCACACAGGCATGTCGACATGTCTTTCCTCTGTTGAGATGGCGAATGGACCTGCTTTTTCTCTGTCAAACTCCTATATCGAGCAGTTTCTTTGCAGTGAAGCTACTTGTAGAACCAATTTCTAGTTCCGTGGGAGTTATTTTATCCCGTGCTTCTGGCGGCGGCATTTGCTATTGTTGCTGGTTGAATAGAGGCCTACTCTTGTGCTATGCACACTGCTTGCATCCTGCCTACAATCCAGTGTATTCTTAAGCATTTGGCGTTGTCTTGTTACAGAGGACATCAGAGCAGTATTTTCCTTAGGTCGCCTGGGAAGCAGGACTTCTTATGCATGCTGATGTATGCTTTTATGTTATGTTATTTGGAATTTATATAGCGCTCTATATATCATTGGTATTACCTCAAAGCGCTGGTAGGTTGAACGCCGTCGGGGACCGCAGTCCAGGTCAGTATAGAGAGTTAGTGTCATGGGGTGAGTGGGTGCACCAGTTATGTGAGCAGCTATGCCGGATTGTCATGGGATGTAGCTGCGTTTTATTAGAGTGATGGGGTGTTCATGCAGTAGTGTTTGTATGTGAGCAGCTAGGCCGACTTTATCAAGGGTTATAGCTGTAGTCTAATTGAGTGATTGTGTCGAGTAAAGAGTAAGCGTAGTGAAATGATATGATGGTTCATACATAAAGCGCTTAAGCATATTGCGCTTCAAAAGCGCTCGATGACAAGTGATGGAGCGTGGGAGGGCGCAGAGACGCTCCCATAGGCCATGCGCAGTGCGAATGTGAAGACTAGCTACTGCACTCAGTCTAGGGAAACTCAGACGGTGCAGGTGGTGAGGTAAGGACAGGGAACGGTACATGGGGTCCATGCAGGGGCCAGAGTTAGAGAGAGACATTACGGGACCAGAGGGGTTGTGGGTATAGAGCAACATCAAGGAGGACTGGGTGGGCTGGGCATGCAGTCATTACGTGGGACACGAGAAGGGCATGGGTGTACTGGGATATCATAGAGGACCAGGTGGGAAGCTGCGGGTGCATAGCATCACCGCTGGGAGGCAAGGGGCTGTGCACACAGCGGGTTCATATTGGACCGGCGTATTCGCACAGTGATGAGATGCTCTGGACAGAGAAGCGTGGAGACCTAAGGTGTAGTGGGTACACAGTGGCATCGAGGGGAAATGAGGGGCTGGGTAAACAGTGACATCACGGTGACCAGGGGCGGGGGTATGCCTCGACAGCACAGGTGCTGGAGTGGTAAGGGCACAATAGGGACATCACAGGGACTAGCGGCTGAGTATACAGTGACAGGGCCAGAGGGTACGGGGTGGGAGGGCAGACGTGTGCATTGACAACACGGGAGCTGGAGGGGGTAGGGGCACTAGAGGGCTGAGCTTACAGTGACAGGGCGGGGGGCCAGAGGGATACATAGCGACTAGAGGAATGGGCTTATAGCGACAGGACGGGGGCGCCAGAGGGATGCATAGCGACATCATGGGGAACAAGAAGGCAGGGAACAAGCGACACACAGGTACAGTAGGACACACAGCGACTTCACAGGGATTGGAGGGGAGGGCAAAACAGAGGGATAAAATAGTGATATCACGGGAACAGGAAGGCAGGGGTACACAGCGACAGGCAGGGCTTAAAGGAGGACATAGCAACAGAGAGCTGGGCTTACAGCGACCGGTCGGCGGGACAGAGGGATACATAGCAGCATCATGGGGAACAAGAAGGCAGGGTACACTGCGACACACGGGCACAGTGGGGCACACAGTGACATCAAGGGGACTAGAGGGGAGGGCAATACAGAGGGATGCAGAGTGACATCACGGGAATGGGGGTAGGGGTACACAGCGACACACAGGGCACAAAGGGGCAGAAAAAGACAGAGGGCTGGGTTTACAGCAATAGGACGGGGGGTTAGAGGGATAGATAGCAACAGTACGGGGTACAGGAAAACAGGGTGCACAGCGACACACAGGCACAGTGGGGCAAACAGTGACATCACAGGGACTGGAGGGGAGGGCAATACAGAGGGATATAGTGTGACATCACGGGAGCAGGAGGGCAGTGGGTACACAGCGACTACGGGGCAAAATGGGGCATATAGCGACATCACAGGACTTGATGTGTTGTTCAACAGCGACAGTACAGTGGACCAGATGGGAACATCTAAGAAAGCATGAGGAGCCAGAGGGTCGTGAAATGTAATGACAGCACAGGGACTCTGTTGGGCATACATTGATAGCACGGGTGCCGAATGCACAGGAAGTAAGTGGGCAGGGGAATACCGTGAGAACACGGGGGACAAAGCATGCTGGGGGCATATCGGGGCATCATAGGGACTAGAATGCTGAGCAATCAGTGATAACCCGGGGAACAGAGGGGTACATAGTGATATCGCCAGAGCCAGGGGTGGGCTACGCAGTTACTACATGGGGGCTACAGGAATGGGGGCACAGCAAAACACGGGGGGACAGGAGTATGGGGGCATGCAGTGTTACAGAGAGGATCGGAGAGGGGATGGGGCATATAGCAAAGGCACAGGGGCCACAGGGTACGCATCAATATCGCAGAGAATCCTGGGCGGGGGCACATAGTGACAGCATGGGCCAAACGGTCTGAAGACACAGCAGCCTCATGGGAATTGGGAGGTGTTATGACTCAGGAAATCATTATTCTGTAATCAGGGATACGGCTGTCTATAGCCAAATCAAAGTGCTATAGATTGATGGCATGGTTGGGATCCCATTGTGCAGTTAGCCTTTGGGTTTTTGGAAATTCAGTCGCTACATAAGGTTGAGGTTGGTGTTATAGAAAGAGCCACGTTTTTAGTACTTTGCGGAATATATAGTCTTGGGTGTGTCGAATATGTGGGGGAAGCGAATTCCACAGAGTCGGGCCAAGGTTGAGAAAGCAGATCCTCTGATCCTGACAGAGTTAGTGGTTGGGACGACTAAAAGGAGGGCAGTGCTTGATCTTAGGGTGTGGGGTGGGAGGTAAGGTTTTATCTTTTCTTGCAAGTATAATGGGCCTGTCTTGTGCACTGCACGGTGAGTGATGCACAGGGTCTTGAAAGTGGCCCTTTGTTCGACTAGGAGCCAGTGGAGGGTTTGGAGAGCTGGAGAGGTGTGGTCTCTTGGATCCAGGCCAAGGAGCAGTTTGGCAGCAGTGTTATACGCTCTTTGGAGATTATTAAGGCAGTCTTCAGGGACTCCTAGGTATAGGGAGTTGGCATAGTCCAGTCTCGACATTACAATAAAGTAAATATTAGGGCACCTGGCAGGGTCCTGATATACCCAGGAGGGTACACATATAAATATAAAAAAAATCAGGATGAGAGATCCTACAAGCGGCTGCGTGGTTTTCAACATATACATTTATTTCAAAAACACCGAATTTTTGGATGAATTCTCAATTATTTTACAGAACTTTCGATAAGCACGAAAGTAAGAGACAATGGGCAAGTGTGATTATATACAGTGGAAATACAGGGTAAGTATCAACCTCTTTAGTGTAGAGGTAAAAACTCCACATAAGGGCACAGTCAATTGAGCAAAGTGCACCCGGGTCGGAAAGTAGTCCAGGGTGTAGTTAACACAGGGTGTACACAACAATATCTACAGAACATACACAAAAGTTTTTTTTTTTAGTTGTGTCACAGGGAATCCACACAGGAGTGTTTCGGCCATGTGGGGCTTGATTGGAGCCTGTCTGAGTGTTGGCCTTCATCAGGATGGGCACCGGATGTGGTGCTGTCTGTATTATCTGTGGGTGAGATAAAGGCTGTAAGTATCACGGGGTATTGTTCAGTCATTTAGGAATTAATAAATAATGGCTTAGTAGTGCCACGATGATATATCACAGGGTGTATCAATACACAGCTTACCTGCTGCTGCAATAGCAGTGGGGATGCTGTGTGTAGACAATCCTTAATTGGTTGCTGGATTGTGGGATTGAATTGCACTACGGGTTAGCCGTGGGTTCCTGATGGCTGGATTTGTCTCAGGATCCCAGGGGCTGGAAATGGGCCTGAATAGGTCCCAGATCTAAGAAGAAAGTAGTGCGGGCCATAAGGTTTCAGTTTGGTCTGACATATCGTTGATGCTTTTGATGGTGGTTCCAGTTGCCGAATGGGAGGAACCATAAGGAGTTAAATTGCCCATTAGACAAGTGGATTCGGTGGAGGGTGCTCGTGATTGTCTATAACATCGATGGTGTTACTAGACGTGGTATTCTTCGCAGAGCGATGTCCCAGTGGGCTGAAAATGCCGGCTAAGGGTTCCCGTAAGGGCACGGGGTGCAAGATCAACCCTACTGCATGGTCTCGACTCGACCCGGTGTGGGTGGTCGCCGTGGCTGGAATTTTGGCAGTAGGGTGTCAGGGGAGAAGCCAGTGGCACTGTACCAATTAACCACTGGTCCGACTGGTGACTGATTTGGTATTTATCTCTGTGTGGTGGCTGACAGAGGGTGGACTAAGTGATGGAGTGTGGCCAACCAATATATATAAAGTGCGTGCCTACAGGTCAAAATAATGATGGTGGCAGAGTGGCTTATTGTGCAACTAACTACCTCGAGGCATGGCGTAGTGCATGAATAAAACACTGTTCCAAAAAGCGTGCTGCTGTGGAAAAACACGTACATGGCCGAAACACTCCTGTGTCTATCCCCTGTGACACAACTAAAAAAAACCTTTTGTGTATGTTCTGTAGATATTGCTGTGTACACCCTGGGTTAACTACACCCTGGACTACTTTCCGTCCCGGGTGCACTTTGCTCAATTGTAGGTCTATCCTACTATCATATGTGACTGTGCTCTTATGTGGAGTTTTTACCTCTACACTATAGAGGTTGATACCCTGTATTTCCACTGTATATAATCACACTTGTCCGTTGTCTCTTACTTTCGTGCTTATCGAAAGTTCTCTGTAAGATCATTGAGAATTCATCCAAAAATTCTGTGTTTTTGAAATAAATGTATATGTTCAAAACCACGCAGACGCTTGTAGGATCTCTCATCCTGATTTTTTGTTATATTTAAATCGACATTACAATAGACATAACAGCGGCAAGTCTGTTCAGGAAGGATAGGTAGGGGAAGATGCATCTGAGAAGTTTCAGATGGTAGTGACCACATTTAGACCCATTGTTGATCTGTCGGGAAAGGGTTAGGCCAGAGTCCATAGTGCAGCTTAGGATTTTTACTTTGTCATAGCGGGTGTGGGGTTGGCCCAGGGAAGGGGGCCAAGGGAGTGGATGAGGTAGAAGCGTAGTGTTGCTGCACATCATGATTTCAGTTTTAGAGGGGTTTAAGAGGAGGTGGTTTATTGTCATCCATCGGTCAGTATCTAGGAGACAGACTTCGAGGTCGGGCTGGGGGTTTGTGTCTGAGTTGTGGATTTTAATGATGATTTGGTATCGTCAGCGTAGTTGTAACACGAGATGTTGTGCAAGCAGATGATTCCAGGAAGGGTGGACATATAGAGGTTGAATAGGAGAGCAGATAGACATGTGCCTTGCGATACTCCAGTATTAACCGAGCAAGCTGCTGAAACAAAAGGGGAGAGGATGGTTATTTGTTTCCTGTTGTTGAGGAAGGAGGCGATCCACTTGAGAGCAGTGCCACAGATTCCCAGGGAGTGGAGACAAGAGGATTGGGTGGTTGATCGTGTCAAAGGCTGAAGAGAGGTTGAGGACAATTAGTGCAGCTCATCCTTCAGAGTCTCCAGTGACCTTAAGATTATCCCAGATCGAGGTCAGAGTGGTGTCGGTTCCATGTTGTGGTCTAAAGCCTGATTGTGCGGGGTTGAGGAGGTTGTTGGATTCAACAAAGGCGTTTAGCTGGGAGTATGCTGTTCGGTCGATGAGTTTTGCAAGGAATCTGGTATTCGAGATGGGTCTCTAGTTATTGGGTTCGAGAGGGTCCAGGGATGGCTTGTTAAGAAGAGGCTTGACCTGCGCAATTTTGAAGGCATCGGAGAAGATGCCACAGCTGAGAGAGTCATTTAGTATGGTTCTTGCGTGTTCTCCTGCGCAGGTGGACGAGAATATTCCCTTTAGGACTGAGGAGGGGCACAGGTCAAGCCAGACGGTTTGCTAGCAGATAGTAGGTCAAGAAACTTGTCTCTGGAGATGGGTCTAAAGGATTCAAGGGTGGGTAAATTGGGGGTTGGGGCGAAGGGGGGAGGAGGGGTTGTTGGATTGGTCGGATGTGGGAGGGGGACAGTTTGTTGTTTAGGGAGGTCATCCTGTAAAGAGCGGTGGTGTAGAAGTGTAGGGAGAGTGAGTTGCAGAGCGATTGTGATGGGGAAGATTGGGTAGAGGTGCAAGTGGGTTTGACAAATTCAGATGTGATTTTATGGAGATCTTTGCTGTGGTTTCTACAGTTGAGAATTAGTTTTTTTTGCTTTCCGGATTTCAGATTTGTAGTGATGATGGTGCAAGGCGAAAGAGGATCTGCTGAGATCGGTTTTTGAAGCTCGTCATTTGCGTTTCAATGATTTATTTAGTTTTTTGGTGTTCCTCAGTTCAGGCGTGAACCATTTGGGGAATGGTCCATTGCGTTCGGAAGCGGGCGCGAGGGAGTGAGAGGAATTAGTGATTCATTGAGCCAAAAGTCGAAGGAGTCGAAGGTTAAGGCTCTGTCTGGAGAGGGCATTGTAGGGGTTCTAAGAAGTAGGGCTTTGGCAAGGTCAGGAAGGATCTTTTCTTACGTGAACGATTTCTGCTCAGTGTGCGGGTGCAACCTATTTGACTGTTTCTTCTGACGAGGACGCATGGAGCCTCTGCTGTCTCCACAGTCACAGGGGTGGACCAAACACTCTGTGCCAGTGCACTGCCCATATTTTTTGGCCAACAGATTAGTAGTGTGCAGGGATGTGGAGAGGGGTAGACTGGCCTGTAGGGCACTCTGGGGATTTCCTGGTAGGCCTCTGCACCCTGGGCCTGTTTTGCATGGTAAACTATTTTATTTTCACATTTTCTCATAGGTAAAGGTTGGGCTTGCTGGAAATGTGTGATATGGGGTCAACCAAACTTATTTCCAGGGCCTCTTTTGGTTCCCAGTCCACCCCTCTAGACGCTCTTCACTCGCTCCCGATTGCTAGTAGGGTAAACTTTAAATCCCTGTGCATTGTCCACGAGGGTGGTCCAGCTATCTGCAGGCTAAATTTGCTCAGTATGTCCCCTAACGCTCCTTGCAATCTGCTTCTTCACTCTGCATTTCTGTTCTTCGTGTCCAACTCACGCATCAGTAGGCGTTCCTTTTCCTTATGTTTTGCTCGGCTGTGAAAGTCCCTTCCTCTTCCTTTACACTTGGTACGGGATCATCTCACCTTCCAACACAGGCTAAAGACTTGTCTCTTCTCCTCTTGATCTGTCTTTGGTCCTGTTTGTAGCTGTTCTCCACTTTCGCTGCCTGGTGCCCTTTCTGGTGTATGTTGCGCTTTATAAATTCCCTTAACATAACACCTGGCTGTGGAGGAGGTAAGGAGGACTTACTGTAAGGTCAGATTGAACAGTGTAGTGTTGTGCAAGCAAACATTGTAGCAATGCTTCAGTGTGCTGGCCTGGGCCACATAAGGAGTTAGCATTTATAAGCTAAGGGCAACATAGAAGATCAGTATTTCTGTTATCTGATGACATTGCACGGAATTACTGGCTGCTAGTCCCATCCTAGTGCAAGGCCCTGTAGAAGACGAGAATGGTATTGTAGATGTGTTGGGTTGGACATGAAAGCTTGAGACCACTGAATTGTGGTGAAGGAGTGATGGTGTTTTAGGGGTCGAGATACACATCTGCAGAGCCTGGGCCAAAGTTTCTCTCGGCAGCTGCTGTGGGTTTCTGGATTGGTACAATGTGGTATGTAACCAGCTGGTATTGCTGGATACTGCTGTTGGATGCTGGACTGTACTGTCCCAAGGGCATGGTACTAGGTCATTTGAAGTGTGTGGGTGCAGATGTGGGAGCCAGTTGCCTGTATTGAGGTGCCAGAAGGCAGCAGAGAAGATGGATACTGCATATGGTAGCACAGATGGACAGTGCAGCCGTCTGCACAGGTAGTTAGGGACACAGTAGATCTTCACCTGCTCATCACCATTGTGGTGCAAGGCAAGATAACGGATCTGCGTGAATTTTCTGTCGCAGAAAAGTCAGTGATGGAAAAGTTTGCATGAGAAATGTACGAACCACAAAAGGTTTGTACATTTCCCATGCAAACATACATTAAAAACCCCTACAAACACACACACCCCGACACCCACAACACACCCACATCCCTAACACACACCCCCAACATACCCCCACCTTACTTACCTTTCTTTCAGACGCGCTGAGTCCCTGTGGAGCCTGTTCCCTTTCACTTCTGTGATCAGGAACCGGCGCCGCAGAGTCCTTTTCTTTTTTGTTCTTTTTTTTTCTTCCCGGCAGCTGCAGGGGTTTCCCCCACAACCCCCGCTCAATATACTATAAAGTATAGTGAACAGGGTGTTGCGGGGGACACCTCCGCTCCCCTGTTTTTTATATTTATTTATTTATTTTTCTCTGGTGTGCTGCAGGGGTTTCCCCCACAACACCCTGCTCACTATACTGTATAGCATAGTGAGCAGGGTATTGCAGGGGAAACCCCCGCAGTCCCTGTCTTTTTTTTTTTTTCATTTGGCAGGGGCGTGGAGGGGTGCCACCCGCAATCCCTGCTCACTGTAGTGAGCGGGGGTGTTGCGGGGACACCCCCCAGCCCAAGTCCGACCCCACTGAAACACCTAAACACGTACCACGAAAAGTTTGAACTTTTGGTAGTTAGAACTTTTCGTGGTGTTTGTTTTAGGTCTTTTGGTGGGGTCGGACTTTAAGTCGGTAATTTCATACAATACCAAGATAACAAGGTCAGGCAATACCCACGGGTCAGCTGCCCACTATGTACTGCAAGATGGGACACAGGGGCATGCACACTGATGGGGGAGGGGTATGCATAGTTCACACTCTGACAGTGTTTTGCGAAGACCCTGGTGGGAAAGGTTCTTAATGTACAAGGAGGATAGCTCAGGGGCAACGTGCTCAACCTTGGAAGCAAGACAACACAGAGCAACACTGGTTAGATCCCCGGTCCGTGCTAAGAAACCTCTGGTTATTAAGCACGTTATAAATAACCTATCATATCATATCAAGTGCAGGAAAACAAATTTCCTCTGAACCTCTCAAAACCTGGACCCCAACAGGCAACTCTCTACGCGCCCGATGCAACTGTGTTTGTATATTCATTATCTTACCGTGACGAATTAATGTTTCAATAGTGTAGACAGATACAGCTAACGATGAGACGCAAAAGTGATCCGAACAAAGAAGGTTGCCGCCGCGCGGGCTCCGATATCCTGATATGTTATTATATTCTAACGTACAGGAGCCCCGTTTGTTACCGATACAGGTTGAGGAAACCTCACCCCTGCCTTGATTCACTGCGCTTATGTAACTGAGCAGCGAATGGAAAACTTGCTGGCCCTCTATTCAGTTTTGTAAACACAGGGTTTGCCTGTCACTTCCCTTTGTGTCTCTTCAAAGGCCCGTTGCCACCTTATCTGGCAGCAGCTTTCTTTAAGAGTGTTGCTCCTGTGAATTAATCTCTCGCCACCGAGCCTAGGGTTTCCTCCGCACAACAGAGAGGCATTTATCTTGCTCTTAATGGTTAATTAATTTTGAAAATGTATATTACAACACAATAAAAAAAGAGAAAAAGCCAGCCTTGACAATGGAGCGAAATGTCCCTTCTTCGCATTGACTCCTATTTGGTTCTTCCAATGTCATCCAAAACACAGATAACTTTTCTTTCATGAATTGTTCTCCTGAATGATTTATACATGTTGTGTTATCTGAGGCCCTTTCCAGGTCCCCTTGTGGATTCAGCCAGCCATCAGCGGCATAATTGTTAATTTTAACACTATGAAAGGCTCTGATGAGGAAAAGATAAGACAGTGGTGAAGGAATTAATTGAAATGTATCTCCCAATCACACTGCTTCTTTACTTCCACTTTGAAAAAGAAATTATGCATTGGCTTTAAGGTTAAAATAAATTTGCATTAGTGGCCGCCATAAAGCTTTAGGGCTAGCTTGAAATGGATGCGTGTGGGGTTACAGAAATCTATGGCGGCATCACGGAGAGAATAGTGCATGACATTATGCTCTTTTTTATGTTCGAGCACAGTAATGTGCATATCGCTTGCAAGGTGTTGGTGGTGGAAATGGCTGGCGCGCCGTACACGCACATCAAGCATTGACAAAGGCAACAGTGTTGGCTCTTTTATAGGCAATTGGCATGCATTTGTCAGACATTGGGCAGCTACTGCTATCATGTGCTCAGTCATTCAGCCCACTTGCCAGGGGTGGCGTTCTTATGGGTGTTCTGGGTGGTTTAGGCTTGCTGGATTGTTTGGTGCCTGAGGGGTAGTTAGTATCGGGGATGGTGGGGGTAACTTTGGTGGGTTGTTGCCTGCTGGGGTGAGCAATCATTGCCCAGGTGAGGTGTGGTTACTGGTTTGAGCTATGTTTGTAGGGATGACCTATGGTTAATGCAGTGGGCTACAGGGAGCTATGGTTAGTAGGATGTTGCTAGGCTAGACTACTGTGAAGTGTTGGTGGGGCTCATGTGGTGAACTAGGGTGGGAAGCTGGTGCGGTGAGCTGGGAATTTGCTTAGGTGAGCTCAGGTGGGTAGAAGGGGAGTTGCTACAGTGAGCTAGAGTGGGTGCAGGGGGTTAATGAGGGGGCCTAGGGTTGCTGGGATGAGCCAAGGTGTATGTCTGGTTTTATGTGCCTGCTATGGTTGCTGCGGTGAGGTAGGTTAGTTGGCTGGGTGATCACTGGAGTGAGCATGGGTGGGTATAGGGGGTTGTTGGAATGAGGAAGGGCAGGTGGTGGGGGTGAGCTGTAGATTTCTAGGATGAGCTAGTTTGGGTGGGTGGTGGCATGTATGGGATAAGCTAGCATGGGTGAGGGTTGATGTCTTAAGCTTGAGGAGGTGAGGGGAGCTTCTGAGGTGAACTAGGTTGGGCAGATGGGGTGGTTGTGTCACGACCCTCACCCAAAACCCCCTCTGGCAAACCCATTGGCCAGGTGGAGTCAGGAATCGGGCCTCTAGAGCCTGGCATCCTCTTCAAAAGCCCTCATGGGGCCAGGCTCATACACCATGAACAACAATGTGCTTGGGAACTACTTTATTGTATTGTCAGCCAACATGGAGGCATCCATATAGCTTGGGTCCTAAGAACCAAGCTATGCGGTCTAGTGTTTTGGGTGTGGCAGGCCTGGAACTACTTTCCCTGGTACTACTTTACCTGGGCTATATAAACCACACCCTGACTGCAGAACATGCTTCGTGTTACTTTGCAGCTTGCAACATGACGCTCACCGTGTCCAGCTATTCCCTCGAAGCTCAGAGAAGCAGAACCTGCAAGGAGACAAAAGGAACATCATTAGCAGCAGCATCTTACCTGCAGTCTTCATCTTTAAACACTCGGAGCTACTGAGAACAGCTCCCTCGAATCCGCACGCCTCCCGGACAGAACGACCTGAAAGAGGAAGATAGAGGCAACACTAAAGAAAGCTGTAGAGACATTTACAAATTACAAACTGCTCAAAAGGCTAACCTGGCTGGTCACCTCTCGGCTGGCACCACTCCGGACATTCCACTCGCGCTGAAGAACACCGCAGCCTACAAGGAAGGAAAACACAGGTTAGCAAAGGCAAGACTTCGCAGCAATGTGCATAGCGCTTACTTACCGCATCATAGCGCTCTTAATGCGCCATCATTTACCAGCGGGGCTCAACCAAGCCAGTTCGCCGCGCTGAAGCTCTGCATACCTAGAGACATTTTAAACAAAGAAAGGCATGCAGGATAGCAACACAACTAAAGAACAGTAATAAGACCTACCTGAACAATATCAAGCGGGCCGGCGTCAGTGAAGTAACTGGACCGAACTTGCCCATGAAAGACAACGCACCCCTGCAAAGAAGGCAGGACGGAGAGCACGCCTAATTCTACCACAAGGTGAGGAGAGGGCGCCAGAGGGACTGAAAGCATACAGGGGTGGAGGGAGGATACTTACCCCAGTCGGTCAGTCTTGAACACAGTCCTCCTGTATTTTCAGGCAGAACCTTCCCCGCAGACCACATCAGGGCAAAGCTGAGAAGCATTCCAGCGAGTAACCCAACTAGGTGGCGTCCCTGTGGATATCAGGTGAGCGTAACAGGTTGCTAGGAAGAGCTAGGGTAGGCATTTACCAGGGTTTGGTAGGAAAAGCTATAGTATAAGGGTGTTTCTTGTTTGGGGGGCTAAGGTGGGTGGCTAGAGGAGTTGCAGGAATGTGCTAGGGTGGGTTTGGGGTTATTAGTAGGAGCTAGATTGCTTGGGTGGGGTGGTAATAGGCCTGAGCTTGTTTGGGTGAGGATTTCTGGGATGAGCCAGGGCGGGCAGGGATGGAGTTGCTAGGCTGAGGTAGAGTGGGTAGTTTGTGGGTTTTACCATGAGCTTCAGTTGCTGGCATGAGTTAGGCTGGACGTAGGGGGTCGTTGCAGTAAGCTAGTGGGTTGCTGGGGTTAGATGTGATATGTGGGTGGGATATGTGGGTGGGAGTTGCTAGGG
This sequence comes from Ambystoma mexicanum, assembly GCF_040938575.1. Lineage (NCBI taxonomy): Eukaryota > Metazoa > Chordata > Amphibia > Caudata > Ambystomatidae > Ambystoma > Ambystoma mexicanum. The sequence goes on along the minus strand of NC_090941.1, from coordinate 136,154,087 downwards.
TGAGCTAGCATTTTCTGGGGTGAGCAACGTTTGGTGATGTGGTGATAACGGTGAGTGGGTAAGAATTTGCTGGGCTAAGCTGGGTTGCTGGCATGAGCTAGGTCAGGTAGGCGGTGGGTTGCTGGGGTGAGCTAGGATGGGTGTGTAGAGGGTTGCTGCACAGAGATATCATGGGTACATAGGGTGCTGGGGTGATCTATGGTTATGTTGGGATGAGCTGCAGGGTGGATGATGGGGTGAAGGAGGATGGGTAGGTGGCAGATTGCATGGGTGGGTTATGACAGAAGCAGACGATTGCTGGTAAATCTAGGGTGGGTTGGAGCTGTGCTAGTTTGAAATAGGCATTTCCTGGTTTGAGCTTTGCCTGGGTGGGCTGGGTGTGTTGCTGGAGTTTTGTGGGAGCTGAGATGTGTAAGAATGGGGCTAAGAAGCGGGTTGCTTAGGTGAGGTAGAGAGGGTGGGAGCTGCTGGGTGAGCTATGAAGGGTAGGGTGGGTGAAATACTGGGTGAATTCTAGTTGGTGGGTTGGAAGCAATGCTGTCTGTTTCAATCAACAACTCTTTCTCGAGATTAGAATGATTATTTGCACAGTGTGTCACTAGTTCAAAACACCATGAACTCTATGTGGCTGGAGATGGATCCAGGTGACAGCATAAGAGTAAAAGAGGAGTCAATGGGCCTCATTACGAGTCCGGCGGTAACCGTGCCTGAAATTCCAGCAGGTTACCGCCTAACTCGTATTACCATTCCGCCTCCATGATTCCCGGAATTACCGGGGCATTACGACCCCGGTGACCCGTAAATTCCGGAGACGGAATTCGGTAAGTCCCCATTCCCATGGAGTCCAATGGTGCCGGTGTTTCCACGTCCGCCTGTAGGCGGGAGGTGTTAAACCCACCAGTTCAGACCTGGCGGGAATGACACTTCCCGCCTGCAAGACTCGAGATCAGTCGGTCCGGAAACAACGGTGGTGGCGGGTTTACCACCACCATTATTTCCAGACCGACTGACTCGTAATGAGGCCCAATATAAAAAGATCATCAGTGGCCGAGGCTGGACCAAAAAACTGAATAGCATTGGCTGTAGCAATGAACCTTATCAAACACCATAAGGTAAGATATGCCCGTCATTCTAGAAGGTAGAAGGAAGGGACCTTGGGACACCTTTTAGAGAAGAAAGAGGCATCAAGTCAGGACAGCCCTGCCACTGTCCCATAGACAGACGACTCCATGAAAAAGCCATGATCCTCTATCAAAAGTGGCAGAGATTTAATAAAATGAGTGTCATGGCATGACAACGTATTTTGGGCCATCAGTTGGGATCGTGCAGGCTAGATATTAGTGTTGGTCTGCACGTAAGCAAAAATCCAGCTTGCTCTTGGTTTTGCATCACTTAGTACACACACACAACACACCAGGAAATGTTCTTTTTTAAATTTGGTTTTCCAAAATCGCTTCAGAACATGTCCTTAGGATATGTTTATAAAAGTCCTTGCCTGTACTGTTGCCATTGAGGATCTGCTGATATCACTTTGAGATCCTTTTAACGCTGACCTTGTCATGAGGTCCTTCTGATGAGGTCCTTCATCACACACGTCATTTTTGTGGGGAGGGAGAGGACTAGGTACACAAATTATAGATGCACAGTTTGAATCGTTATCAGTATATCACAACAGTCAGGAAGTTCATTCTATTAGATTTCGTTGTCTATCATATATCTGTTCTTCTGGAAAGTACATGTAACATACTTATGAAGTACATAGTTTGTGTTGGTTGCCATTTCCTTGCAATGATTATTCTAGGTACCACAATCAGAATAAACATCTGCCTTTCAATAATGTTGCCTTATGTCTAGTACTCGTAAACGCAGTCCTTGGATGTTGCTCTGTTAGTCTATGCTTTTAATCTCTTCAATAATGCCTCAGATCTGTGACCATAAAGGTCAGCCCAAATCACATGTGGCCAAAATAGGTTTTATATCTGCAGCGCTATCATTGCATATCAATCATAATAACCCTACATTTCTCTGCTACCATTGTTATTTTGTGGGATTAAGGTATACATCAAGTATGGTTTTAAAATGATGTAGCCTTACATTAGTCAATATTCACCACCTTTGCCTTTTGCTCAGGGAGTTTGCGAGGTCTTACTGTTTCATATCTTGGAGCATATGAAATTATTGCGCAATCATAAAGCTGCAGGTTTGGAATGCCCGCTAAGTAGTTCTTGTAAAAGAAATTATGTCCGATATTCATTAGATTGAAGATATACCCTTATTTTGAGATTTTGCCATTTTAGGAACCCCAAACCGTTAACGCAAGTTTTCGAATGGCTGCATTGTCTGTCCACTGACAAAGTTCCCAGTATCCTACACCCTAGCCATAGTGAGACCTTGATGTTTAAATCATAGAATAGTTCAGACAGCAGATCATTTTGTTGTGTGGGAGTATGTTGTGATATTTACAGAATTTGTAAAAACGTGTATCAGTCATTCCACGTCATTAGATACGTCACTAGGATTGATGACCATTTTTTTGCATTTTGATTTCCAAGGTTTGCACAAGAAACAGAACATCTCCATGACCATAAGTAGTGTGGCAGTTATTGTCGTTGATCCTGCTTGATCGGTTAAACATCTCAGCTGTTGGTTGCCTCAGCTGCCACCCCCTTAAACTACAAATCAGTAAGTTCTCTTGTTAATTATTGTTTGGTGCTAGGCAGTAAACAATCATTGCACACAACTGGTTGTGTGAACATACTAAAGAGACAGAGGAAATTATCCTCAGTGCTGCCTGCATCATAGTAGTAAACACTGCATCATTTCCATTGAAAAGTACATCAAAAGTAGACAACATTTATTTCTAATGAAGTGTCATGTTTTCATCATAATCTTGAATGATTACATCATCTTCAATTCATAAACAAGCAGATACAAATTGGCAAAACATTTCAGACCTTCTGGGTCTTCATCAGGGAAATGTCTGTAAACAACAAAAATCAAATCCTGTGGTGAGCCCATGTTGTACCATGTATTTAAGTGCACCAAATTCTGAAAGTGTTCAGAAATAGAAGGGAGGAAAAAAGAGGGTGGTCCTACCTGGTTGGAAGATGTGACAGATGGATTAATTACAGTTTGAAAAATATAGACACACTAAATAATCTAGGTCATACGAAGAAATTGTCAAATAAAAATAAAAACATTCAAAAAATGAAAATTACAGTGAAATGTTAAACTTATCACGTACCTGACTAGACAATGAGTCAAAAACCTCATACACAAGGGCTGTGCTACCAATCAGATTCTGTAGAAAAATAAATGGACAACAGAATGTAAAACGTTTGCAAAACTATGTATCATAAAAAGAAAAAAGAAAAGAAGGTGGTGAGTATGTAACATATACATGTATCGCTGGATCAAGCCTTCTGTAAGAAATACAGGTAAAACAAAGTCACACAAAAAAATCCATAAAAATAGCAATAATTGCTAAAAATTAAAAAGAATGCAAATGTTGGAAAAACAAAAAAGGATCGTAACATTTGGGCTTTGTCCCAGGATAATATTGCCCTGTAATTTCTTTAACAAGAATACCCACTTACTGAGTGAGGATGCAGCAGGATGTTTACTAATTCATGTGCCTGTGATCAGAAGATCCACTGGCTCAAAAAAAGAAGAAAAAAGATTGTGAACCATTCCGTGTACGGGACCACGTGAACGTAGCCGCATGATGACAGTATCAAGTCAACATTGACATCATCAATATAGCTTACCAAACATGTATTTAAAACCAGAAAGAAGAAAGAAGTGGAAATAAAAACAAAATAAATAGAAATCAAATTAGCAATATTAAGAGAAATATATAAAGAAAGGGGAGGAATAGAACAAGTCTTTACCAAATTCAAATCATTTACTTAATGATGCAGCAGAAAGGAAGAGGCAAAGAAGTAAAAGAGAACAAATAAAAGAGGGGGGAAAGCACAGAAAGAAATGAAAAATAGTGTAAATATTCCCCAAATTAAATGATTATGCATGACACCTGCCCAAATGCACTGGGTGGCTGTACAAGAAAGCATTTGATGAACCAACAGTAAGAGGATATTATTCTGAATATACACTTCTTTCTGTGGGGAATGCCATGCAGCTATTTAAAGCCATACAGCATTTTGGGTCCTCGTTCCATGAAGTTCCACGTGAACATCTCACTATCTTGAATTTCTTTATTATGACCAGAAAGTATTATGGAAATAAGGTTCGTGAAGTTCATTCCAGTGTGTAATATTCTTACACTCGGAAGAGTGACACGTTGCACAAAGAATATTGACATTAGTATGCACAATATCGAGTAACATCAACATTACAGCATTAGAAATGGATTCCTGTCTACATCTCCCCAATAGCGTATAAAATATTATTCCAATACTTACATATAAGCAATGGCAAAGTTATCGCTATCCATCAAACAAATGACATAGAAATTGTCACTTATTTATTTTAAACTTTGTGTATTGGCATTCATTCGTAAATACTTTCTGGCAGGTACAGCAAATCATAATTGCAAAATAAAATGAACAGTCACATCTCTGCTTATTTGTTCAGTAGATCAGAAGGCTAATGAAACAGTTAAACTAAACAACAAACAGCTACACAAATGATTAGGACTCAGGAAGGTATCTTGCGCTCAACACCCCACATTTTTTAACAAAAAAAATACCAAATTAATAATTGGCAAACACAAAATATGACTATTCAATTAATTCACTGTTCTTGATAAACAAGACGAATATTTGTCAAACTGTATCTGGATCCACAAAGTGTGTGTAACGGACTCACAAGTATGTTGGGGCATTGTCACCAAATACAATGTTCATTTGTTCTAGGGTCATTGTGGCTAACATGTGGTTCCCGTTTTACTTCCAGTCCTACATCAATTGTCTCTAAACCAACTTGTCTTCATTTGATTCCACTCCTCCATCCCTGCCTGACCTGTGACACAACATGGTATGTCATTTCTAATATGAAAATGTTGCAAAATATAATTATTTGTTGTTTTGTTTTATCATGTATTTGATTTAATTTATCGCAGCCTTGATATTGACCAAGGGGTCGAAACATGTGTCGGCTGTTTATGTATTGAAGAATAAATTAATCTACCATATAATCAGATTTTCCTGAGTGATATACTACTTGACATTGGTGGACTTTCAAACATTTGGGGAGTTGAGCACGAGATACCTTCCTGAGTCCTAATCATTTGTATACCTGTTTTCAAACTTTGTGTGAAGTTTGAGGGAATCAGGGTATTCGCTGCCACCCTACTCTTGCATTTAATCCTGTTCCTTTACAGTAACATAGGTTCAAGCATTACTAATCGGTGAGTGGTGATTAGCGCACCTACAGAGATCGATCCCACAAAAACAACAGAGTTGCATACAAAGTCAGACTCATTTACCAGTCATGTTTGGGGTGGCCCAATAATCCGAGGGCTGTACAAAATGTAAGAGTGTTAAGTTGTTTTACAGGAGGGGTTCCCCTCAGCAGTGTGTTCCTGGGCCGGTGGTCTAGGGCGTCTTTGTTGCAGATCTTTTGCATCGTTGTTTTAGGCTTTCATGGTGGTTTGTCGTCTGAAGGATGAAGCATGGCGTCCACCAATGATTTCCAGGCTTCCAAGGCAACAGCAAGGTTATCACCTTGAGCCGATACTGATTTTGCCCAGTCCCATGTCTCTGCTTCAAATCAGGTTTTAAAGTCATGTAGCCAGTGTTTGTGATGGGGGCCCTTTGGTGATTTCCATGGCATAGCAATCTGTTGTTTCACAAGTATGCATGCCAAGTTCGTAAATCTGGTGACATGTTTATGTTTACTTTGTCTAGCTTATGTTCCCAGTAGACACTCCAGTGTGCTCCAGGACTTCATCTTGGGGGCATCGGGGGCACCAGGGCTGTGCCTCTTTTTTTAATTTAGCTACCCTGTTGGGGGTCATGTATGTACGGTGGAGTACGTTAATTTCGAGCATTCCGGGACACCTGTCTAGGGAAGTTAAGCACCCGTTCCCACTCAGGGTCAGTAATGACAGAACCCATGTGTCATGAACTACAGAACATGTCCCTTGTGGACTTCCTGGTCCTTGTCACAACGGGGCTTGCACTCCGTAATACTCCCAACATGGTCGTCCAGCGTGAAACCCCTTTCTCGCTCCACGCGCTGGACGTAACGTAATCTATTAATAGACCACGCCTTCCGCGGCTCCGCGCGTTTCAATGCTATTGCAAAGTAGCGATCCGACGTGTGTCCCATAGCTCGCGGTATTGTTTCCTTGTACCTGTCTATCTACCCATTCCTTGCCCCTTCCTTTCCTCCTATCTCCTGGACTTGTGTGCTAGTTGCACTCTTCCAGTTTCCCGGATTCCTGGATCCGCGTCCCGGAAACTGAACGCACTCTAGAGTCGGAAGAGACTCAGGCAGCCTTGTTCAAAACCAGGTCCGTCCGCAAGAAGGCAGCGACCAAGGACTCCAGCAAAGAACGGACCCAGGTGAGAAGGGGGGAACTCCTTGACAGTTTGAGACGCCACCCGACCGAACTCGATAGCGACATGGAAGCTGCCATTCAGGACCTGATGCGTCGCATGCAAGAACTATCAACCGAGGTCCAAAATCTAAAGGTGGAAAACGCAGCACTCAAACAATTGGTCCTATCCCGGGATTCGGCCACAAAAGAAAGCGTCTTGTTGGGCGGCATTGTTGACAAATACGATGGGTTGGCAAAAACCCTTTGTGGATTCCTGGATTTATGTTTGGTCCACTTTACATTTAAGCCTCATTACTTTTGGACTCCCAGAGGTAAGGGGGGTTTCATAATTTCCCACCTTTCTGGGAATGCCTTAACCTGGGCTACACCCCTCGTTAACTCCGGCGATGCCCTCCTAGATGACTATGATGGGTTCATACAGGCCCTTAAAGACATGTTTGATCGCCCTGAGCAGGTCTATAGTGCCCAGGAACGTCTGTTAGACTTTCAGCAGGGTTCCCAGGATATGCTCACTTATGTGACCTGATTCAAGCAATTGGCCAAGGAAGCTGATTGGTCCTCTGAGGCGAGTTTCACCCTGTTCAGGAGAGGACTGAATGATGAGATTAAGGATGAGTTGGCCAGAGTGGCTCGACCAAACTCATTCCAGGCACTAATGGACCTTACCATGCAAATAGACCTCCGTATTCAGGAAAGAAAGGCTGAAAAAAGAATCCAGGGGAAATCCTTCCAAGGTATCCTTTGAGAGCACCGTCAAAACGGACACAAACCCAGGCTTAGTCAAAGAACCAGAACCCATGCAGATAGGAGCCTTCCGTGGACGCATATCCCTGCAAGAAAGGATGAGAAGGATTCATACGGGGTTGTGTATGTATTGTGCTTCGGACAAACATTTGGTTAGGGAATGTCCTCTAGCCCCCTCTCGGCGTTCGGGAAATGCCAGCTCCCGATACTAGATGGAGCAGAGCTTCGGGAGAGAGATGTTTGCTCCACATCAATTCCATCCTTGAACTCTCCTGGACAAAACAAATTGGTCATACTACAGGCATTTCTATCACCCTCCAAGAGCAAGACCTATCCCATTTTGGCCTTGGTAGACTGCGGAGCTATGGGGATCTTCATTGATCATGATTGGGGTGCTAGTCACCAGATTCCGTATGAGACACGAAGTACCTTGCAGCTTATGGAAGCCATCGACAGAAGACCCCTCACTTCAGGGCCCATAAGCCTGCAGACCAAGGAGATCCAGCTTTCAATAAATCGCCATCAAGAGCTGATTAGGTTTAACATCATTAAGTCAGGCCACTACCCCATGGTATTGGGCATGCCCTGGTTACAAAAACACAATCCGTATATCAACTGGACAACAGGATCACTATTCCTAGGCTCAGAGTTTTGTATGTCTCACTGTCTATTCCTGGAACCTTCATTAACACTCCCTAAGGAACCGCATGAAGACCAAGAAACACCACACATGGTTTCCAATATCATACAAGTCCCTGAGGCCTACCAAGGTTACGCTGATGTGTTTTCGACTGCCATAGTCCAGGCCTTACCCCCACACAGGCCTGAAGACTATGCAATAGAAAGAGAACCCTCAGCAGTGATACCCTTCGGCAGGATGTTCATCCTTTCTGAACCCGAGAAAAAGGCCCTCAAAGAATACCTGGATACCAACCTTGAAAACGGCACCATAAAACCTTAAAAATCTCCAGCAGGTGCTTCATTATTCTTTGTTCCCAAAAAGGATACCCAGGAACTCAGACCCTGCCTCGATTATCGTGGCCTAAATCAATGCACCCTCAAAGACTAATACCCACTACCCTTGATTTCGGATATCCTGGAAGCTTTAAGAGGCGCGGATCACCAAGTTGGATCTCCGGGGTGCCTATCATTTGATCCGTATCCGGGAAGGAGATGAGTGGAAAACCGCCTTTAGAACACCCTTTGGCCATTACGAATACCTGGTCATGCCCTTTGGACTAGCTAATGCCCCGGCAGTCTTCCAACATTTTATGGATACGGTGTTCTCTGACATGTTGTTCCTCTTCGTCATTGTATATCTGGATGACATATTGATCTTTTCCAAAGACCCTCAAAAGCATGAAGAACACGTAAAGGCAGTACACAAAGACTCTGTGAACACCAACACCAACACCAACACGTTACCTCTGTTCACTACCTAGGATTTATCCTTAGCCCAGAGGGAATCGGTATGGACCCTTCAAAGGTAAAGGCCATTCTGGCATGTCCTGTTCCCACGTCCGTGAAACAAGTTCAGTCCTTCCTGGGGCTTGCCAATTTCTACCGGAAGTTCATATCTACCTTTTCCGAGATTGTTCAACCGATCGTTACTCTCTTTAAAAAGGACACCCCTTTTATCTGGTGCACACAGCAAGACACAGCGTTCCAGCATTTGAAGACTGAGTTTACACAAGCTCCTATCTTAGCCCAACCCGAGATAAGCCGACCATTTCTAGTGGAAACCGATGCCTCTAATTACGCCATAGGAGCAGTGTTGAAACAGAAATTAGAAGATAAATTGGAACACCCATTGCTTATCTTTCACGAACCCTGACTCTGAGTGAAACACACTACTCCATCCTGGAAAAGGAATTGTTAGCCATCCGCCAAGCCTTCACTGAATCTACTTCTGGGAGCTAGATATCCAGTCCAAGTCCATACGGACCATCGTAATCTTCAGATTCTACAGTCATTGGAATGTAGAAATAGTCGTCAGGTGCGTTGGGCCTACTTTTTTGCCCAGTACCAGTTCCACATCACTCATGTCCCCGGATCACATAACCTGATTGCTGACGCCTTGTCTCGACATCCTGACTACGTAACCACTGAAGATAAGGCATATCCTAAGATGTTTTCCCCCACGATCTTCGTAGCTCAAGCAGTCAACCTCCTGGAAGAAATCCAAGCGCAAACCCAATCCTCTGAGTTATGGAAGGATATGTCAAGGAAAAATCTATGGAATCTAAGAGCCAAGGAAGGATATTTATTTAAGGACAATGCACTGCGCATTCCTACACAGAAATTACAACAGAAAATAATAAACCTCTGTCATGACACACTTCACTCCGGGCATCGTGGCATCACCAATACCCTCCATCTTATACAGAGACAGTTCTGGTGGCCTAAGATGAAGACTGACGTACAGCAGTACGTCCAAGCTTGCGTTGTCTGTGCTCAAAATAAGCATGATAACAAGAGACCGGCGGGTCTTCTACTACAACCAACACTGCCAACTAGGCCATGGGAATTCATTGCTACAGACTTCATTGTGGAACTACCACCATCTCGAGGATACACTACTATCATGGTTACCATAGACTTGTTCACTCATATGGCTAATTTTACGCCCCTCAGTAAACTACCATCCTCCTCCGAACTAACTGGAATCTTTCTGGAACACATATTCCATCTGCATGGACTTCCTTCCAAGATCATATCTGATAGAGAACCTCAATACGTCTCACAATTCTGGAAACATCTCTGCCGAATTCTCTTCAGGGTATCACCCCCAAACCAACGGAGCCACAGAACATGCGAATCAGACCCTGGAACAGTATCTTCGATGTTTTGCCACCAAGGTCCAGGATGACTGGTCACTCCTGATACCCGTCGCTGAATTCGCCTACAACAACTCTGAACATTCAGCGCTCAAAACCAGTCCTTTTTATTGTAGTCAACGGTTCCATCCATCGGTTTTACCCTCTGTTCTTCCTCATTCTACACCGGTACCTACTGTTGACTCCTGGATCGAAACCCTCGTCAACAGACACCAGGAGGCCAAGGAATACTTAGAGAAGGCCAGAACGCAGACCAAGAGATATGCGGATTCCAAAAGAAGACCAGGCCCCTCTTATGCAGTCGGTCCCCAAGTATGGTTGTCATCAAAATTACTACCCCGACATCTACGACCAAACAAATTGGCCCCCCGGTACTATGGTCCATTTCCCATCAAGGAAATTATTAACCCTGTCTCATACCGGATCAAAATACCAGACTCCTGGAAGAAATTTCATCCAGTTTTTAATACCTCCTTATTGAAACCCTACATTTCATCCTCCTGGAAATCCTGTAGACCGCCTCCTCTGCTGGTCGACAACCAACTGGAATATGAGGTATCCCGGATGAGCGATTCCAGGTATAAACGGGGCCAGCTTCAATACCTGGTTGAATGGAAAGGATACCCTCCTAGTGAAAGAACCTGGGAACCTATTTCTAATATCAAGGCCCCTTGGTTGCTCAGAAGATTTCACCTCATACACCCGGGCAAACCTGGAGGAAAGGGTCTTCGGAGGAGGCATTCTGTCATGAACTACAGAACACGTCCCTTTTGGACTTCCTGGTCCTTGTCACAACGGGGCTTGCACTCCATAATACTCCCAAAATGGTCGTCCAGCGTGAAACCTTTTTCTCGCTCCATGCGCTGGACGTAACGTATTCTATTAATAGACCACGCCTTCCGTGGCTCTCTGGAGTCGGAATAGACTCGGGCAGCCTTGTTCAAAACCAGGTCCGTCCGCAAGAAAGCAGCGACCAAGGACTCCAGCAAAGAACGGACCCAGGTGAGAAGGGGGGAACTCCTTGACACCATGTCCACCTCCCATTTCAGTTTCTAATTGGGGTCCCTAACGCTGACTATGGAGTTTGGTCATGGGTCTCCAGCCATCCTCCAGCATGTGCATTAAGGCCAGAAGTCCCGTCTCCTCCGGTTCTTCAGGCCACCCTCCCCATTTGTGTCTTGCTATACCCCTCACTCTCATGTATTGCAAGAATTGTCCCTTGGGCAGGCCCGACTGTTGTGAAAAATCATCTATATCTCTAAATTGGAAGTTTTCGTACATATCCCCAAATGTACAGACCCCCGCTCTTCCCAGAGCCTAGCAGCTGCCAGGTCTGCTCTGTTTGCGCACACATCCACGATTATCGGTACATTAGGTGAGTATGGGTTATGTATTTTGAGTAGTTTTATTGCCCTACACCAGATCTGCCTGCCCAGTCTCACCTACATTGGGAATGTGTTCGCATAGCTCGCTGGGAGCCATAGGATTTTACTGAGTCTGGCTGTGGTCACCAGCAGCCGAGGATTCTGATGTGGGAGGTTCTGCCAGCCATTTTGTGACAAAACTTAGTTGGTCGGCTAGGTAATAAAGTTCAAGATTAGGTAATTGTACCCCACCATATTTATAAGGTAATTGTAATACGCTGAGTCAAGACGGTGAATAAAAGTTGCCCCTATGTAGTGGTGAACATTTATGAAGCTATAAAGAAATCTTGGGAGCACTATCATTTTAATAATGGCTATTCTACCAATGATTGATAGGGGCAGTCTGGATCAGAAGTACATAGATCTCTCAAGGCCCACCAACACCTGGAGCATCTTGCAGTTGTGTGTTTCTGTGGGTGTGTGTGCGATCTGGATGCCTAGATAGCTAAACGATTTAGTCTCCCAAGGGAGTCTCAAGTCAGGTAAGGTGGCCAAGTCCACCTCATAGAGACCAGCCAAAGGAAAGAGGCAAGATTTCTGTCTATTGAACGAGATCCCCAATAGCTCAGCAAATCTATCTATTATGTCCATACTGATGGGAAGGTTATGTCATGGCTCACAGAAGTAAAGCAGGGCATTGTCTGCCTAGAGCGATATTAGTTGTTTAGAGCCGTCTATCAGTATGCCCACTTCCAAGTACTCCTGGTGTAGGAATGCCAATATGTGCTCCATGTACAGTATGTATAACATGGGTGAGAGGGGGCAGCCTTGACGGGTTCCCCATTGTATATTCCATATTCCGGATATCGGTTTACCTGACTTCAGTCTAGCCACCAGGGAGGTGTATAGAAGTTTTACCCAACAGACGAATTCCCGGCCCAGCCCAAACCTTTGCAATGATCTAAGCAACCATTCCCAATAGACCGAGTCAAAGGCCATGGTGGCATGCAGGGATGCCACCACATACTGTTCTATGCGTGAGTGTGTTTGATCAATGTTGTGCTGGAGTCTTCGAAGGTTCAGGGTTGTGCTGCGCCCGGGTACAAACCCTGTCTGATTACCATGCACCAATGTTGTGATAACTTTACGAAAGCATTTTTCTAACACTGTTGTAAATATCTTTAAATCGCAGTTTAGTGTGGCCAGAGGTCTGTATGAGTCACACCTGTCTACTGTTTTACCAGGTTTGGTGATAGGTATCACCATGGTCTCTCTCATGCTTTCTGCTAGTATGATGGTGTCGTAAGCCTCTATAAATACTTTCAGGAGCGTTGGGGTCAGGGTAGTAATATATGCCTTGTAAAATTCTAAGGGGAGCCCATCAGTGCCCAGGGTTTTACCAGTGGGTAAGGAAGCTTTAGCTTCACCCAGTTCTTCAATAATAATAGGCACGTCCAGGGAGTCACGTGTTAAGCGACTTCAATTCAGCACTCCAACTAAGTCAATGCCGAGTCTGGGATGCCCAAGGGAAGCCCTTAATTATATTTTTATGACAAGTTCATAGATCTGGATGATAAACCCTTGTATAACGCCCCTCTCTCTGAATCCCCCTGACCTCACTGAGCCAAGAAGTAGGTTTGTTTTGCAAATTAAAAGATTTATTTAAAAATTAAACAATATATATATATATATCACAATTTTATAATAAATTAATATTTGATCGCACAATGACGGAAAGAATGCAGCACAGAAATAAACTGATATGGTTTCAACAAGAAAGAATATAATCACTTTTCCCCTTGTGTCAATTCACTCCCCCCCTATGCAGTATAAAGAGATGGAAGGGGAGCACACAATTTTCAGGAATACCATCAAATGCAATACCAATTCAGTTCCCCCCTAGCAAGCTTAGAGCACAGGGATGATTTTAAAACACAGGCAAAAATACTTTAAATGTGATTTTCAAAGAAGTGAAAATATGATAAAAATGATTTTAATTCCCTATAGGAGATTCAGGGTAGGTGACAGCTACTTTGAATTAGTTCAGGTCAACACTAGCAATGATTCATGAGGGATTATCAAGTTGAAAACGAATTTCAGCAATGCAAAGCAAAAGCAGCTATTTTTTTACAAGTGGTGCAATGAGCTAGTTGCAATTCGCGGCACTTTTTCCGAGTGCGTCGAGCGTGATTACGGAAAAACTATAAGGAAAGTCGTTGGCTTTAAGATGAAAGTTAAATCTCGTTCCTAGCATGTATGGTTCAAAAGATACGGACGATTTTGTGGAGGTAGATTTTCAGAAATGAAATAATGATTCAGAATGGCAAATGACACTTTCGCAGCTTTAAAATCACAGAATGGACACACGATTTCTATGATGAAGTTCTAGGTAGGTGGAAATGGTTTGAATTAGATTCTTTTTAAACTAAGAGATTGGTTTGCACAGTTCTCAGGATACTCACTCCTAATTTTGGAAGGAATGGGCCTCGTCACAGATCTGGTCAACAGGTTTAGCTGTGGTTCTCTCTGCTCTGCTGGTCTGGATCTCTGGTTCTGGCAAAAGTTCTGGCACTGCAGAGCGGTCTGGTCTGGGTCTGGTCTTCTATCGGCACTGCACGGCGGTCTGGATACAGCTCTGCTTTCTGGGTTCTGGCACAGGGTTCTAGCCAGAATCAAACAGCACAGCCCGGCTGTTGAAGGTTTAGTTAGGTGGCTGGATTCTGAGGCCTGCTGAGAAGCATTCAGCTTTTGGACTAGGCCTCTCTGCTGCAAGTTCTGAAGTCTGGATTCTAAGTTCTGGTTCTGGAGTCTTCTGGATATTGTCTGGTCCGCAAAATGCTTCGCAAGAAATCAGTTTGAAGTGGAAAGTGAATGTCCCTTCCTGGGTCTTAGTGGCTCTTTTTATGTCTTTTGAAAATGGGTGTGTGCGTGGGCATAACTAATCCTGCACCTCACAATTTATCACTGGCCAAGTTCTCCTCTCTCCCTTGATTGGGGGAAGGAAATGGAGTGTCATTGTGATGAGGTAAGTTTATGGGTCAGAGGATCCTCCCCTTGTCACTTTGCACACAAATCTATTTTGATCCAAATGCATATTTATCTATGTACAATTTTTCTAATATTATATGTCCAGTTAACATATTTTCTGTAGCACCAAACCATCCGATCCCTGTCTTTGTAAGATGTTGTGTCCACTTCTGACAGAATTCTGCCCTTTTCATCAAGATCACAACCTCTAAGCCTTTCCAGAATTTACACAAATGTGCGCAAGGAATATGGGCATCAGATGATGAAGTGTCAGATTTTTAACATACAGACATTTGGAGTAACACCCTATTTTCCGCTACTACTCCCCAGAACATACCACAGAGTCCTAACACCTCTTAAAATGTGAACAGAAAAATCACAGGAATGATGATATTATTTATATAGTTTTGACAGTTATGTACTATGAATTATCCATCTTTTTAAAATTATGCTCTGGCCTCGATGGGTGTGGTTTAGGTTCCAAAGCACATGGGGGAATTTCTGTCTGTCCCCGCCTCCAGCTCAGGTGGCTCCCAGAGGCACTGCTCCTCCCAGTTTCTTCCAAGAGGAAGCCATTACGACCCCCCTAATTTAACATTTGCCTGAGCCAAGGAAAGTTCATTATTCTGTTTCCTTTGCAGTCCCAGGTGCTCCTCCCCCGATTCAATCAGAGAGGTGTGATCTCCTTTTGGTGGTGCACCAAAGGGAGGCCAGGCCTGGGAATGCAGTTGCTGGGCAAGTTTCCACTCCTGTCAGGGGTAGTTGACGGGCAGAACTCAGTCCCTTTAAGACAGGCTTTAGCCAAATGTCACTTTTGGTTCCAATTTTTCTTCATTCAAATCAAACTTACAATTTTTACACATGCAGCTAGAACGCTGATTATAAGTTCAAAACTATGACATTTAAGCAGTTGCAACCTATGTCACCCATTTCACTTAAGCTGCTGACATCCACAGCCCAGCCAGTTTTGTTATGAACATTATTTTAGGCTCTTCATCTTTCCAGATTTGGTATGCACACAAGACTTCATTCTACCAGACGTCTACTGGTGTTCAGTAAGATTTTTGAATTTCTTGCAATGTTTGCAATAGGCATTTTGAGCTTGCATTCAGAGAAACAAAGGTGATTTCAAAGCACTTTTTGAGCAAACAGGCACTGCTGTTTTTCCTTTGGCACCACGTTTCACTCGTGGCGCTTCTGGCCCATCACGCTAGCACTGGTGGGTGGCAGGTTAGGCGACCATCTTGGTGTGCGCAAACTGCGCGGTTTTCCTGGATTCTGGCGCAAGTTTGGGCTTTTCGGCCATCTTGGATTTTCTAAGCCCACAGCACCAATGTTGTAGCGTAATAGTTCAAACGTGGGTCAAGACACCTGACACACGCTCACTGTCAGAGACCTTCGGGAGGTGAATCTGGTAGAACACCTCATCCAGGTCCTCTTGGGCAACTGGATTATCGTGTCTGTACAATTGTGTATAGAAGGAGGTAAAGGTCTCGTTAATCGCTAGTTGGGATCTCCATGGAGTCCCACATTCATCGTAAAGCAACGTGGTCTGGGCTGTTCCCGTTTGCAGAGCCATGCCAATAGTCTCCCGGGCCTGTCGCCATCTATGTGAGCTTGGGTTATCTGGGCGGTATAATCAAATTTAGACAGTCTCTGCCAGGCGTTGTGACACCTGCACCGTGCCTCAGTCAGTTTCTGCTCTGTTGACTGCTGGCCCAGGTGTTGGGACTCTAGTGCTTTTATTTCCTCTTCTGTGGACTCCAGGGCCTTACGTAATACCCAGCAGATGCCCCCAGCATTAGCTAGAAGCTCACCTGTGGTCATCAATTTAATGACTTACGAGATGGTGCCCCAACTGTTTAAGCTCCAAACATTATTCTCGAGGAAATTAAGTAGGAATTCTGATAGTGACCTTTTCAAAACTATGTTGGTTAGTGCCCCGGTAGGCAGGTGCCACACTGAAATAGGAGGTCTAGGATATGCAGGCACCATTCAATCACCAGAAGGGAGTGGTCTGACATTGTGCAACCCATATACTCTGCACTAGTGAGCCCTACAAGATGTACTGATCCCACAAAGAAATAATCATGTGTGTGCAGCTTGTGAGGGATTAGTAGGAGTAACCCCTGTTGTCTGGGTGTATTTCTCTCCAGACATCGACTAAGTTGAGGTCTGTTAGCATTGCATTCAAAACAATAGAGGCCACCGAGGGGCTATTATTCGGAGGGGACGATCTATCTAGTTAAGAGTTTCTAACACAATTAAAATCTACACCCCATAGGACAATGCCATCACTTCTGGCTGTTTACTTAGAGTGTGCGTGTGTGCCGGAAGTGTGTGATTTGGGACATATGAGTTGATTTTGCAGATCTCCCTATGTTCAAGATACCTTCTAAAAATTAGAGATCTCCCTTATCTCTTTCTACTTCCAATAGCTGGAAGGGTAGTGTACCGTCAATCCAGGTGAGCACTCCTCTGGCAAACTTAGAATAGGTGGCTCCATATCTCGTCCCACCCCAGCGGGTCAGCATTGCCTCCTGTCCCTCGGGGGGAAGCAGGTGCGTCTCCTGGAGTAGTACTATGGATATCTTTTTGCATTGTATGTAGGATTTCACTGTGTTTCTGTGGAGGTAGGAACGTAGGCCTTGCACATTCCATGACATTATTCTTATGGCAGTCATCATTGTACTGTTTATCGGTTGACCCTCCCATGGCCTAAGCATCTTTTCCTATAGTGCAATTCAGTTGCCATGCCACTTTTAGCCTATCGCCTGCTTAGTTCGGAGGTCGCCAGCGTCCCAGTGCCAGCATGAATATTACAGATGTCCCAGGCCAGAAGTTTCAATGCCCTTCTCATCTGCCGGACGGGGTCTCCCAAGAGTCGTATTGTATGGATTACATAAGAAAACAACAAGATCAGAACTTGAATATAGTGCCCAACAACAACGGGTTGTTCAGGCGAACCCGTACCTACAAGGCCTGGTCTGGCCATTGTGCACCATGTAGAGGGTCCAGCAATGGGCTTGTGTCCTTTTATAACTTTTGGGCAGGTGTGAAGACCAACAGTGAGTAGCTGGTTTCCGCCCACACCGACAGTATAAAAACAATAATTGCGGCAATGATCATGCTCCTTGCTAGTTAGTTCCCCTCAAAGATGAGCTAAGCGTATCATATGGGTTTGCTGAGATCTGCTCTACCATATGTAGTTTGTGTGTGAGCGTCAAGGCCAGCAGCCCACGCCCCCCAATTATTATGAAGAACTTACTGTGCACCTCTTGTGTTATGGATCCGAGTTGTTTTTGCTAGACAGGTCTTGTGGTCCATCCACATGGCGGCAGCTTCTGGGCGGTCTAGAAATAGCACTTTGCCTTTGTATAGGATTTTGAGTCTTGCAGGGTATAGAAGCATGTATTTCAGATCCAGTTGTCTTAGCCTTGCTTTTATGGGGATGAAAGAGTTCCTGGCCCTTTGAACTGTTGGCGTATAGTCTGTGTGGATTATCTCGCTCCCTCCTCTAGAGTATTGTAGGATGACTTCTCTGTCTCGGAAATTGAGGATCCTGGCAATCATTGGTCAAGGATGCGATCCAGGTGGGGGTCTTTTTTGGAGGGATCAGTGGGCCCTTTCAATAGCAAACCCCTGTGAGAGCTTGCCTGGCCCGATCTTCTGGAGCAACAGGTTTTCAATATAAGAGGTGGAGTCTGGCCTCTCAGTTCCCTCCGGTATACCAAGCACCCGTACATTGGTCCTACATGACTGGCCTTCAGCATCCTCTGTACGCATTTCATCCAGTGTGGTGCTTTGTTTTTGAATCTCCTTGACTGTCTTTTCTAGGTCCTTGGTAGAGTCGGATGTCTCTTTCATAAGCACTTCAGCAGATGTGACCCTTTCGGCTAGCTGTATGACGTACTGTTGGAGTCGCTGTACATCAATTTTGACCTTGTCTATCCTTGATTCTATTGCTGCAAGAACCTGGTTCTCTTGTGGATCTTTCGGGGTTGCAGGGATCGGTTGTTGGTTCGTGTTCTCGGCCTGCATGGCGTTGCAGCTTTTGCCCTGTACCATCAATTATTCGATTGTCATAGATTTGTTCTTGTTTTTGGTGGGCAACATATTGTAGTGTTGTATCATGGGCAATATTGGGTACTCTGTGTCTTGTCACACAGCCGGGGGGTCCTTGATATATTTGCAGCATGTCTCCTGGCACAACCCTGCCCAGCACATCTGTAGTGTCACAGTCTGAGGTGTCGCAGTTTATTAGCAGTTAGTGGCAGGCAGGTCACCAAGTGGCACAGTGCCAGGATGTAAGCAATAGGACTCCCACATTAGTGCCTGCCCTTCAGGGTGTCAGAGAGTTACGTGCAAATTGCTAGCTCAGTGGTGGGCTTTGTCAGATTCTGTCACTGGGTGTGCAGGTGATCCTCACTCAGTGTTTCGTTGGTCTGTGTTTCCGTGCCCAATGTAGTTGCCTGTGCCTCTGGCAGTCTGCTTTAGGTGGGCGTGAGTGCCAACGGTCCTCTCACGGGGGTCTGGTTTACCGCTGCAATAATCTAATTTCTATTTTCTTTGTCCCCAGTAGGGTAGCGGCGGCGCGGTCCGACTTTGTGGGTGTAATATTTGATGGTGCGCAGCAGCCAGCCAGGAATGGGGAAAGAAGAGAGATGGGGGAAGAACCCACTTTGGCCTCCCTAGCCCAGCCGCAAGACGTGTTTCATGGAAGACTGGTGTCTCTGTTGGGGCCACGCATGTTTGTGCACAAGTTATGGGCTCTGGGATACCGCAGCAGCAAGAGGCACCTCTCGCTTGGTGAGGAGCAGTGGGTCCAAGGTTAGGCAGTGGAAAGGTGCCCCGAGTAGTTCTCCACAGTCTTGGGCTGTCGGGCGTTACTTCAGCTGGCTTCTATGGCAAAGCCCAGAAGGCGCTTCACGTAGGCAGTGCCCCATCAGGTGTCACGTGTACTGTGATCGGCTCTGCTGGGTATGGTCACAAGTCCCGGGCCATACCCCTCAGTACCTATGAGGGCTGGTGACTAGTCGCATCAACGCTAGCCATGTGGCAGTCAGGGCGTGCTGTGCAGGCACGCTTCCAGCAGAACGCGGGAAGAGCTGGATCCATGCGTGTGGGAGGAGACTGCAGTATTTAGAAGCTTGATTGTTCTTTTCTTCCCCTCGCTGCCATCTTGGTGCACAGGGGGACTCTTGCTACTTCCTAATTTATTCCGCTTCTCGTTTCTGATTTCTTCCAGGATAAGGTTTGTTAGTCGTGCTTTGCTTTCTCCCGCTTAGGAGTGTATTTCTGTGCTGAATCGTGTTATCTTGGCTGCTGTTGTAAGGATAGTATCCAGTCTCAGTGGGAAGTCCACACAGATAGGTCATATCACTTTGGCTGAGGCCACACCCCCATATAGAAATTACCACTTCTATATGATCAATGGGATTCACATTTGACAAATAAAATGCAAGTAGTATATTCCAAGTAGTTCAAAAGGAACTGCTACACTTACAAATGCAGTATTAATATTACCATAACCATGCACCTCATCTATATAACATCTTTTTATCTCACCGTATTGTAATCCAGATTGTCAATGTTGTCAAATATTCACAAAAACAATGTATATTCTGTTATTTATTCATGCCTTCTGATATTACAGTTTTAAGTCTATGAGCCTCATTACAAGTGTGGCGGTCCGGAAACAAGGGTGCCGAGTCTGCCTGCCGGGGCCGCTGCACTCAGCAGGTCTGACCCTGTCGTGCGCAATGTCCCCGGTACGCAGACCCATCTCGGAAGCACTTGCACTTTTAGTAACGGGGCCGGTGCTTCCGTGAACCGATTCCCTTGGAGTCCTGTAGGACTCCATGGGAATGTGGACTAACATTTTCGGGCACCTAGCTTCCCGGTCTGCCGGGACTTGTCCCAGTGAAACCGGAAAGCTAGGTGCCAGAAACAGCATTACAGGGTTGGCGGCAACCCGCTGGTCCCACCAGCGGATTAACGCCAACCTCGTAATGAGGCCCATGCATCCAGTATCCCTGATTCTGTTCTAATCTCATAAGTGCATCTCCAAAGACAGATTTAACCACTATCAATGCTAATAACTGGAGCCGTTACTGAATGCTTAAATTCCAGTGTTCGCTGAAATGTCTCGCAACAGAGGAGTTAGGATTGTTGGTCCTGAGGTTGGACATTGTCTTCGTTTCATCGGATCCTTGCTTTCCTCAAGGTTTGGCATACATAATATATACCACAGGGACAGCAAATTGAGTAGTCACATGTAGTAAAGTGTCTTTGTTCAATTTCTTCACTGGTATTAGGTTGGAACACAGTATTACCCTTAGTTACATTATTAAAATTGCCATAATGTAAGCATTGGTAAGTGCATGTTGTAGTAATAGATTTCCTTTTCTTCCTTCTGGTGTCAGTACATGCTTGTAGGTTTCACACATTGCAGATGTTCTTGTATGCAAATGTGGGAGGTGTAGAGAAATGTTCCCTGTTCTTAAGATCCCCCAATGTCTGTTTATAGCCTTTTCATTCAATATCAATCAATAAATGCATTTATTTTAGATGTTATCCATACACAAACATGTTACATAATAAACCTGAGCTCTCAGTAGTGAATTATCAACATTATTCTTGACAAATTTGCTGGGATTGTGCATTGTAAAAGAAAAAGAAAAAACCCTGACACTGCAACATCTACAAAAGATCTTATATCATTATCCTATATCCCATATTTCCTTCTGACTAATCTATAAAGTGCTATAATAGGCAAAATGTAGTTTACAATTTAGAAAAGTGTCTATAATGCAATTGTAAATATAATTATAACATTAAACTTTAATTCGGCGAGTCTCGTACTGGTTGCTTCCAAGATAACATTTCATGAATTATAAAAACAAGACACACATGATTGAAACCATCATGTCTTACCTTCTTACATATACAATCCTCTCATGCACTATTTAAAATGTAATATAATGTCAAAGGTTTAGCAATTCATATTGTGAAAATTATATAATCACCTAAATTAAATTACTTCATCCTTATACTATATATATATATATATATATATATATATATATATATATATATATATATATATATATATATATATATGGGAAAACATTTGTCTGCCCCTAAACTGCGCTCTGCCTCATTATTGAGCTGGTGCTATTGGGCTAGAGCGGACAGGGCTCTAAAATGTGCAGAAGAATGTCAGCAAAAAGATACAGGTAGGCAGATAAACAACACCTCCAACTTAATACCAAACTTGCCCAAGCACTCACGACCATTTACTAAGTTTAAAAAAAAATTCTTTAATTAATCAAAAGTTGTGCAAAATGTTATAAAAAGCATACATGGCAATACCTGGTCAGACCAGGCACAAGGCACCACTCACCCCAACGGGTGGAAAGACGCCACGCGTTCCGCTCGACTCGCAAGCTTCCTCAGGCTTGTAGTTTTTCCCAACATGTGTATTCTCGTTTTTATAATGGCTCATGGGCTATGTCATGTGCTTCCCCCGCCTGCTACTTCACGCGTCACGTGATGCACTACTACAATCTGGCTAAAAAAGAACTCTATGGTTCTACATGACGGAGAATCCGCCATCTTGGAATGGCTCAGGTCTAATGGACCTTTAGTGTAGATGTAGGGAGGTAAAATACTCGGGAATCCTTTATAAATTTAAATTCAGACTAGCGCGCGTGAATGACAAAGGCAGGGGGAGTCAGACATGTCCCATTGAGAGAACAGTATATATAAAAACTTTGTAACGAGATTTCGCGCCAGTGCGCAATATCAATATGTGTTGCCTCACCGTGCGAGAAACATTCTCCACGGTGTGGCAAACTATCCGCATTAAGGGGTGAGTGCAAAAAAACGAATGTCGCTGCTATGGCCCAATGTTGGTAATGTCCACCCGCACAATACATGAGAAGGAGATAGCCTTAGTTTATACAGCAGGTGTGCTCAATCAATGACTGGTTTTGGCGCAATGCATGTTGGACCGACTAGTCCCTAATTCGCCAAAATCACAAATGCTAGTGCATATTTTTAGAAATGAAGGCGAATTTAAACAAATATGCAAGCACCTATCATCCCATACATCAATGCATTGATAAAGTGCTAGTGCATGAAAGGAGCAGCATTAGGTTAGGGATTAAGGTGAATTCAGACAAAAATGAAAACGCCTGTCGTCCCATATAGAGTAATAAAAGACTATCCGTGGATAATACCTCAATGCATTGGATGGATGCTCGTGCAAGTTAAAACAGCATGATTTAAAGTATCCGGACAAATGTCCATCTCTTTCTATCTCCCTACATTGTGCATATGGCGTACCAAAACTCGGCCATATTTTCCTGAATGATCTATTTTACCATCTTTAAAAAGTGAGTGAACATTCTGCCTGTCATATAAAGTGACATGTGCAGTTGGTTCATTCATAAAGTGCAAAGTGATACATGTATGTATAAATTCATAGAAACATGACTTTAAAAAGGAAAAAGAGAAATAAAAAGAGATATTAGATCACTACACATTTATCCGAATTAGAGTCAGTGTTAAGTCACTCTCTATGTGTTTTGTCTACATCAGAGACTAGCCTAAACACACTATGATGTTGCTTTCTAAGTTGTAAAGTATACAGGATGAATGTGTAACACTAAAACAAGCATTGTACTGGAATATGGGGCATTCACTAATGAAAATGGCTTCTAGCCCCTAATTAATCACATAGGAAGACATATAGCTCTGGGTCCACATTTAAACCATTAGGCTTTAGTGTATCAAACCTACAGATTAGTTTGGCTTCTAGTTGGCGCAGTTTGAGTTCCCTATTGCCCAACCTCTTATGTTGTGGTATGTGTGCTAAACCCACAAAGCTCATTTCTGATGTATTTTTATTATGTTTCTCACCAAAGTGTAAAGCTAGAGAGTATGTCAAATCTCCATTTTTTATGGCTCTGTAATGCTGTAAAATACGCAATTTTAGCGGGCCAATAGTTGATCCTATATAATGTAACCCACAGCTGCATGTTATTGCATAAACCATAAACTTTGTAAGGCAAGTTATTTTATGCTTGTACTTCCATTCTTGCCCATTAGCACTGATTGGAGGTTTTCTCGAGACATAATTGCACATTTTGCATTTACCACATTTTTTAAAACCTGTATGTTCATGTTTGTTAGGAAACCAGCTCGATGAAGAAGCCTCGGTAATTACAGTACTGGGTGCTAGTATATTTTTCAGTGTTGGAGCTTTACGAAAAGTTACACTAGGTTTCTCTTCCAAAACTTTACACAAGTCTCTGTCAGTGGTTAGTATTTTCCAGTGTCTATGCATAATAGCCCTGATATGTTTAGCTTGCTGATTGACAGATTCTGAAGGAGCTCACTCATCAAAAAAGCGGAACTTTTTAGACGAATTCAAGCTGCTCCACATGGACAGCAGAATGGACAAAAGAGGACGAGGCCAATCAGCCGGTCGAGGAAGAGGACCAAGAGGAAAGACGGGAAGAGGGCAACCAGGCGGGGCAGTCGTGCAAAGCGGGGAAGATCAAATTGGAAGGGCCACAAGATCTGGGAACAAACCGAGGGGGAGACCGAGAGGCAAGAACATGAACAATTAAAAATATTCAATATTTCAGCTAGAAGCCTCACCCAGAAGGAAACATCAGTCCTATCTTTAGGACTATCCTATAGCCCAACCTACGCCTACGACTACACATCTGCCAGAATAGATCTTTTCAAATTCACACGCAAACTGAAGCTCACTAAATTCTTTGCTACACAAGTTGGGCATAAAACACAGAAAAGAGATTCAGATACAGAAATCGCCTCCATTCTATCAGAGAAAGATCTGGCCACTTTAATCTATATAAATGAACTACATTCCAACCCCAGTTCTGTGAATGCATACACAGAAACGATGGACGACAGCATGCTGGCAGAACGATATGGGATCAATACCAACATGAGCTGTTTCAGCATATTCAAGCCAAAATCAGCCTTCTGCCCGAATATAGAATGCAGCCCTATAGATGTTTTTGAACAACTGGTAATGAAAGATCTCAAAGGCCTGTCCAGCTCTATTAACATGAAATCAAAAAATCTCAGTCCTACACAGATAGAAGCATTAAATACTTTGAAAAATGATCATAACATAGTCATCCGACCCTCGGACAAAGGAGGAAGTATAGTTGTCATGAACAGCACCAGCTATGTCAAAGAAGCAAACAGACAACTTGATGACACTTCTTGCTATGAATTAGCGGATAAATTAATTTTGGGAAACACCTGTAGAGAATATTATGAATTGCTGTTCCATTGGTGTGAAGAAGAATTGCTAAATGATGATGAATATCACTTCTTGAAAAATGCACAACCAATAACTCCACTTATTTACTTCAATCCTAAAATCCATAAGACTCTAATAGATCCTCCAGGACGCCCAATAGTGTCCTCAATTGGTAGTCTTCTGGAAAACACCTCTACATTTCTTGATCATTTCCTTCAGCCATTTGTGCTAAGCCTTAATTCATACATTCGGGACACATCAGATCTTCTGTTAAAATTAGATGAAGTTAATTGGGAGCCTAATTATTTTCTGGTCTCCATGGATGTAGTGTCCCTTTATACGTCTATTAAGCACCAGCATGGCTTAAATGCATGCCGTCACTTTCTGAACAGCAGATCTGTTAGCTACCGCCAGCACAACAATATGTTGCTGGAAATGTTGAAATTTTGCCTGGAACATAATTTTTTCCTTTACAATGATGCGATTTACAGACAAACCCAGGGCACAGCAATGGGGTCCTGTATGGCGCCAATTTACGCCAATCTCTATATGGGTTGGTGGGAAACGACAGTGGCATGGAGTGAGGAGCTGGAACAGTTTACCAAACATATAGTTACGTGGCATCGATTTATCGATGACCTGTTCCTGATATGGGATGGAACAAAGAAGGAACTAGAAGAATACATCACTATTTTGAATTCCAATGCCCTTAATTTGAAGTTAACTAGCACTATAAGTAAGAATGCACTGGTATTTCTGGATGTTTCCTTGCAAGTTGACCAAAACCGACTAATCACTACCTTGCACAGGAAGGACACAAGTTCCAACTCTACGCTCCATGCTAGTAGTGATCCTCCCACAGCTCTCAAAAAGTCTATAGCTTATGGAGAATTCCTTAGGGTGAAAAGAATATGCAGTAATGAGGTACATTTACAAAAAGAAGCGAAAAATATTGGCAACAGATTTGTGAATAGAGGATACTCAAAAAGTACAGTGACGGATTGCTTCACCAAAGCTGAAAAACAACCGAGAGGAGATCTTTTTAGACCACATCCTAAATTGAAAAATGAAACGATAAGATTCATAACGAGCTACAATCAGCAAGCTAACATATCAGGGCTATTATGCATAGACACTGGAAAATACTAACCACTGACAGAGACTTGTGTAAAGTTTTGGAAGAGAAACCTAGTGTAACTTTTCGTAAAGCTCCAACACTGAAAAATATACTAGCACCCAGTACTGTAATTACAGAGGCTTCTTCATCGAGGTGGTTTCCTAACAAACATGAACATACAGGTTTTAAAAAATGTGGTAAATGCAAAATGTGCAATTATGTCTCGAGAAAACCTCCAATCAGTGCTAATGGGCAAGAATGGAAGTACAAGCATAAAATAACTTGCCTTACAAAGTTTGTGGTTTATGCAATAACATGCAGCTGTGGGTTACATTATATAGGATCAACTATTGGCCCGCTAAAATTGCCAATTTTACAGCATTACAGAGCCATAAAAAATGAAGATTTGACATACCCTCTAGCTTTACACTTTTTTGCTGACATTCTTCTGCATATATATATATATATATATATATATATATATATATATATATATATATATATATATATATATATATATATATATATATATATATATATATAGATATATATATATCACACGGTCCATGGTAACAGCCGTGTAGTTATGGTCAAGTTGCTAAACCCATAGGAAGACCACTTTTTGGGCGGCTTATAACTTTGCTCCCCCTGGACCAATCCTTACCAAACTTTGCAAAAAAAGCATATGGAAAGTTGGGTGAGATTTCGTGGAGGAGGGCAACGTTATAGGGGGTGTCCCAAATTATTATTTTTTCCCATAGACTGAATAGCCAAAAACATTGCGCATGCCTACAGGCCAAACGGCTGGATGGATTTTAACCAGATTTGCACCAGGAGCCGAAGCTTGGTTACAAAAGCGTGCTTTTGTGTGTTTGGTGGAAATCTGACCAGGACTTTTGTTGCAAAGAACTGAAATGTACATCTAAAAAAATGAGTGATATCTGCGGATCCATTTCCCTGTTCGCTCCGCAGACAAAAGTCTCATTGGCTTGCAGTACGCCATGATGTTGGCGAACATTGGACGTGGCCGGTGGTTGGCTGGAGGGAAGCGTGCTGTGCATCTACATTTTTGGGAAACACTGCCATGGCGTATCGGAGGACAGTGCGGCACCGGAAGGGCCTGCAAAACATATTTTACACCATGTGGTGGTGGGAAGAAGGGATGGAAAGGTTGGGGGAGTGACAAGTGGGTAATCTGATATATCTCATTAGGTGGAAGAAGATGATGGTGTGCCTGCAGTATCAGTGTGTATTGGCCAATTCACGGGTACCTCCACAGGCGACTACCTGGTGTGCTGAATGCAGGCAGTCTGCGTTACGGCACGATAGCTGATGCAGCAACCTCTTTCCGTGGTGGCTGATGGCAGATCAACAGCAGAAGGGGAGTGCATTGCACATGACATGAACATTTCAACATACAGTGTAGTATGGTGTGTTGCGTGTGGTAAGGCCGTTAAAGATTTTAACATACAGTGTAGTATGGTGTGTTGCGTGTGGTAAGGCCGTAGCACCTTCGATGCATGGGTGGAGGCCTTGCACCGACAACTATGTGCCCTGGTTGCAAGTAGGTTTCACATTGTTACCTTTTGTGTGTGGTTTGTCAACATTGCATGCACTGTTGGTTCCATGGGTGTGGGGATAGTTGGCACATCCTACAGTGTGTAGTCCGTGGCTGGACCTGATGGATTGAACAGTCCTGCAGTGTGTTCACTGAGTGCAGTGTTGAAGTACTATGTGCATAGAAGTGGATAGGGTTGAACTGCATATTTTATTGGCTTGGGTACTGTCCATTACGCGGAGTGCTGACTACTGTACTGCACCATGAAGTATTGGTTTTGTGCACTTAATAGAGTGCTGGGAGCAGGGCCACTGTTGTGAAAATGTTGTGGTTGGGGTGGCAGTAATACAATGCTATGTGATTAGAAGTGGGTAGGGGTGCCAGACAGTGTGGTATGTTTGTGGATTCTGGTAACTGTTACATGTGTGCATGCATCACTGCATTATGGTGCAGGGTTTGGGCAGAAGTGTTGCTGCCTATGTTATGTTTGTGGATTGTGGTACCTGGCCACATGTTTGTCCGCATGGCTCTGTTATGCTGTGCTGGGTGTGGGCAAGGCCTACACTGTTGGGTGCATGGCGAAAGGCCATAGGCCGTAGGCCATGCATCCAAGAGCCTAGGCATTCACCACAGCCACCACAACATAATGCAGCCATGTAGTTTTAAGGCTGCATCTCTCTGAGGGTGGTGACCTTTAAAGAATGGTTGTGGAGGACATTGCAGACGTGATAGAACAGAAGAAGTGAGCTGATATGCGTACATTACCATATGGTGTAGGTTTTTCCACGTGTTGCACATTAGGGAGCCACATGTGACCATTTGTGTTTGCTATGGTTTGCCCTTTCTAGCACCCTTCCTATGTTACATTTGTGGATTGTGGTATGTGGCCACATGTTTGCATTCATGGCTCTATTATGTTGTGGTGGGTGTGGACAAGGCCTACACTCTTGGGTGCATGGCCAAAGGCCGTAGGCCGTAGGCAGTGCACCTAAGAGCCTAGGCCTTGATGATAGCCACCACAACATAATGCAGCCATGCAGGTTTAACTCTGCATCTCTGCGATGGTGGTGACCTTTAAAGAATAGTTGTGGAGGACATTTTAGACTTGGTAGAACACCCAAAGTGAGGTGATATGCATACATTACTATATGGTGTAGGTAATTGCACGTGTTACATATTAAGGAGCCACATGTGAGCGTTTGCATTTGCTATGGTTTGCTCCTCATAAGACCCTTGCTGTAGGAAGTGCTTTAAGATATTGTGCCATGAAAAGAAGTCCTCAGCATCACAAATTGGACAATTAAAATTCATGTCATTTAAAATATGGACAATGTACACAGCCACCCACATACTGTTCACCACACCCAACGCAACGTCATGCAGCCATGCATGTAAGCATGTGGCCAAGGTGAAAGTTGGCTGGCTCAATTGCAGATGGGGAGTGCATTGCACATGACATGAGCATTTAAACATAGGGTGTACTATGGTGTGTTTTGTGTGGTGAAGTGCTAGCGTCTTGCATGCATGGCTGGAGCCCCTGCACCGACAACTATGTGGCCTGCTTGCAAGTAGGTTTGCCATTGTTGCTTTTTGTGTGCGGTTTGTGAGCATTGCATATATTGTTGGCTCCATGGGTGTGGCGATTGTTAGCACATCCTACTGTTTTTAGTCCATGGCTGGAGCTTATGGCATGAACACTCCTGCAGTGTGTCCACTGAGTGCTGTGTTCAAATACTGTGTGTAGGGGGCGCTGTTGAGCGCCGAACAAGATGGCCGCCTGAAGCGTGAGCTCCGCGGCCGGCAGATCACTCTATCCTGATCTTAGGCATTCACAACCTACAACTTGTACCAGACTGCTACGATTCGTGAGCTGCGGGACCGGGGACCAACTGGCCCAAATCCCGAAGAAAATTGGCGCCGGTAACCCTGGGATCGGGAACTGCCGTGACCATCCCCCATCACCCGCGTGTCTGTGCGCCGAGATCCGGCGCCCGAGGAGAGTCAGTCGGCCCAAGCCCTTGAAACTGTGCCGCCCCGCCTCTCCTGCGGAGGCCTGTGAGACGGTCGAACACCTCAGCGCTGACGACCTGGAGTGAACCACACGATTGCCTGGGCCATGCGGCGCCGACGCTGAACACCGCAGATATTAGAACTATAACCGCCCGTGCGCGGGCCTGCCTCCAGGATGGGCGGCTCCTTCCCGGGCCCTCATTGACTCCTGCTTCGGCCTCCATCCTGCACGACCCCCTCGCTGGGCTCTCCCCTCCACCCCCTCCAGCGTGATCTCGGAACCCGGGGTAGAGCTGCGACACACCAACGGATGCCGGGTGCTGCGCTCCCCTGTTGGCCTGGACTAGGCTGCTGGACCCGTGGCGGCCGCGAGGTACGTGGGGGTTGGGGTGGCTGCTACCCCAGGTGGTCTCGAGCTGGAGATAAGGTCAGATTAATACGTTGATACCGACCACCCGCGCTCGATAGAGGACGCCCTGTTATCGGCCTGCTCCCGCCGTGCGCCTCACTGTGGTCCGACCCCGCTTCTCCTCTTCCCAGGGCGTCTGACTTCGGACTACCCTACCAGCCCTTGCTGCGGAGGCCTGGTCCCTCTGGGGGCTATACTTTGCTGACACCATCGGCTCTTCCTCCCGGAGTCACATCACTACCACAATGACAAAAGGGACTGGGAAAAAACAGAGCTCCATCAACATGTTCGCGAAGACTGCGGTCGGCCCCGCTGAGGAGGTATCTGCACAGGCCCCTGTGACTAACTCAACCCCTGCTACCTCAGAATCCCAGAACATGATGGACTTTATCCGTGAAGGTTTTACCACGCTCCACTCGAAGTTAGATGACATGAACGGCACTATCTCCTCTATTAAGGCCCATATTGAGAGGACCGACAGTCGAGTGTTGGAGGTGGAGTCCAGGGTGAGCTCCGGCGAGGACGGCCTGGGAGCGCTACGTTCAGAGGTCACGGCGCTATCCAACCGCGTCCTGGAGGTGGAAAAAAAAAAAGAGGATTTGGAGTCTCGCTCGAGGCGTAACAACCTCCGTATCATTGGGGTCCCCGAGAGTGGCATTACAGAACCGATGGAAGACTTTATAGAACACACATTGCTGTCGCTTCTGGATTCACCGAAGCTCTCTCCACAGTTTGCCATAGAGCGGGCACACCGGGCCCTGATGACTAAATCCAAGCCAGGTGCTCCTCCACGACCCATTATAGCGCGTGTCCTTAACTTTCGAGACCGTGATGCCCTCCTTAGAGCCGCAAGACTCAAAGGCGAACTTCTATTGGATGGAGCGAGGATACACCTATACCCTGACTTTTCGGTGGCCGTCCAGCAGGAGCGCAAATCTTTCCTGGCAGTGAAGAGAAGACTCAGAGATCACGGAGTCAAGTACTCCATGTTATACCCCGCTAAGCTTCGGGTGGAACACAACAATCAGGTGTCATTTTTCACGATTACGGAGGAGGCCTCCAGGTTTATTGATGACCACTTCCCGGGCTGACCTCTATCCCCAGCTATTCCTCTACAGCCACTCAGGTTGCCCGTTGGGGTGCGCCGACTCCGGCTCTCTCCCCAATGCCAAGAATACACCACACTTGTACCTTTTAACGATTATTGGTTGGATTACTCTACATGACTGTGCCAAGTTAAACTGTGCCAAATATAGTTATCAAGTCACGTCTGAAGCCTTATTGCGGGCACCATGTTCTTGCTGCATCTGCCACAGGCCCGGAGCGGCGTCATCAGTCCGGCCCACAGGCCCCCAGGCGTTGATTCCACTGGTCTGGATTTGGTTTAGGGGTTTTGGGATTTTCATTCCTCTAGTTGGGGGAGGGATGTGGGTGGGGGTGGGTTGGGATGGGTGTTTTGTTATAAAAAAGTTTGGCGTTGGCAGCGAGGGCGGATCACAAGGTAATGCTGTGTTCTTGAGGCTACAGGGCTGCTACATCGGCTCACTGGACATTATCACCCTGCCGATATGAGCGTCGCCGCTCCACCGACGGAGGTCAATCTAACCTTCATGAGTTGGAATGTGAGGGGGCTTGGCAACTTTAAAAAAATGAGACAGATACAGCTGCCCGCGGAATGCCATGGAACCAAGATCCTCTTCTTACAGGAGACGCATGCGCGCTCTGAACATTGTTTCAGATTTGCCAGAACCTGGGCCCCCCAGAGATACTTCACCAACTTCTCTACTCAAAGTTGTGGGGTTATGACTATTATTCATAAGAGTCTTAAATTCACACTCCTCTCATCACAAATCGACCCTCAGGGTAGATATGTACTACTCCATGCTACACTCCAGAATAGGGAGGTGATATTGCTGAACATCTATGGTCCCAACATAGATGACCCGGAGTTTTTCACACACCTCACATCCCTTCTAGATGGATTCCCTTTGGTTCCTATTCTCTGGGGGGGGACTTCAACACCATTTTTGATACAGACCTTGACAGATCTGGGTCCAGGCCCCGCCAGCTCTCCAGGGTGGCCTATGCCGCACTGTCGTCCTTCCCCCACCTTGCGGTCGTGGACGCATGGAGACTACTCTACCCTGACTCCCGTGTCTACTCCTTTCACTCTTCAGTTCATGACTCTTACTCCCGAATTGATAGGTGGGTAATCTCTGACGTGTTGATCAAAAATGTGGTACAACTAACGATTCCCCCTAGGACCCTATCGGACCAGTCCCCGGTGACCATCACCATGTGCTGGGGGCTAGACGGTGACCGCACCAGAAGCTGGAGGATGAAACCTCACTCTCTCCTTGACCCTCTGTTCAGATCGGAGCTCGAGATAGCCATCGAGGAGTTTTTTGAAATAAACAAGGGCTCGGTGTCCTCGCAGGCCACCCTATGGGAGGCCTTTAAAGCATATATTAGGGGCATAGCACTGTCTAAAGAGAGCGGCTTACTCAGGACAATCCGAAGGGATATCGCTGCCAGTGAAGCCAAACTATCGGCCCTGGAGGCCCAGTGCTCACGGTCTTCAACCCCTGCGACCCTTGCAGCCATGGGGGTGGAACTAGACGTTTTTCGGTCTCTAGCGGATCAGGAACAAAAATTCCTATATAACCCCGGCCTGGCGAGGAGATACGGTGAGGGCGAACGCCCGGGCCACCTTCTGGCTAGACTCGTACGCCATGAGCTTGGTGCTCCACATATACCTGGGATTGCTCGACCAGATGGCTCCTTAGCTATTACATCACAGGCCATCAACTCGGAGTTCCTCGCTTTCTACGAAGCCCTGTACTCCGAGTCGGATGAGGCCACGGAGGCGGAGGTGGATTCCTATTTTACGGCTCTCCCTCTAACGGTCCTTTCTCCCAAGACTACTGGCTCCCTCGATTCTCCACTCACCCCTGAAGAGTTTACGGAGGCTATAGACTCTCTCGCTTCGGGGAAGGCTCCCGGATCCGACGGCATCCCGGTCAAATTCTATAAAGCCTATAAGACTCTCTTACTCCCTCATTTAATAGCTCTCTTGGATGAATCAGTGGAAGCAGGCATACTCCCCCCATCACTCCGCAAAGCCACAATTACGGTACTGCTCAAGCCTGGTAAACCTGCTACCCAGTGCAGCTCATATCGCCCGCTTTCCCTCATTAACTGTGACACGAAAATCTTCGCCAAAATGTTAGCGACCAGACTTGCTCCTTGTATGCCATCTACTATACACCCGGACCAGGCGGGATTCATCCCGGGTCGCTCCACTGCTCTAAACCTTAGAAGGCTCTTTAATATAATTAGCAGGATCAGCCCCGGTGTGCAGGCGGTCGCCGCGACCCTCGACATGCAGAAGGCGTTTGATTCCGTCTCTTGGAGATACCTCTGGCGGGTGCTCAAACAATGCAGATTCGGGCCGGTTTTTTGCTCCTGGGTCAAGGTACTTTACTCAGGGCCCGTGGCCAGTGTCCGCACGGAGGACAGATGCTCTCCAATATTCAATATTTCCAGAGGAACAAGACAAGGCTGCCCGTTC
This sequence comes from Ambystoma mexicanum, assembly GCF_040938575.1. Lineage (NCBI taxonomy): Eukaryota > Metazoa > Chordata > Amphibia > Caudata > Ambystomatidae > Ambystoma > Ambystoma mexicanum. The sequence goes on along the minus strand of NC_090941.1, from coordinate 136,120,621 downwards.
TCTCCCCTGATTTTCGCTTTGACGATAGAACCTCTCGCCGACATGCTTCGACAACGACACTCGCACAGGGGGCTTCGCTCGGCGGGCCAAGCCGATATCGTATCCCTCTACGCGGATGATGCACTCCTCTTCGTGCGGTCCCCCTCCACTAATCTAGCCCCGATATTGAAAGATGTCATCTACTTCGGATACATCTCAGGCCTCAAGGTGAACTGCGCAAAATCTAAGCTCTTTCCACTCACGGAATGCACCCTTCCCCCCGACACCATGGGGTTTGCGTGGGCACAATCGAAGTTCACTTACCTGGGGATTGAAATAACACGTCAGTCCGAGGCGACCCTTGAGGAGAACTATCATAACTACCTAGCACACCTGGAGACTAAGACTCAGGCGTGGAGTAAATTGCCGATCTCCCTGGCAGGCAGAATAGGGCTATTAAAAATGATAGTGTTGCCCCAACTACTATACAGGTTCACAAACGTCCCCCTGTGGCCGGGTGAGGGTTTCTTCCACGCATTGTCACGCAACATCAACTCTTTCCTATGGCACTCGGGCGCGGCCAGGCTCAAGCTCGGGACCTTGTCTACCCCGATGGCTGACGGTGGCTTTGGGGCCCCCGATTTCCTTAAATACTGGCTGGTCTCTCAAATCCAATACACGTCCTACTGGTTCAACACAGCAGACCCTCCCCCACATGTTAGACTCGAAAAGCTAGCAGTCAGCGACCATGACATCCGCTCCCTGGTGATACAGCCCATCCCTTTGACACGGGATACACTAAATCCGGTGGCGTGTACCTCCCTGGCGTTAACGAAAACGTGGAAATTACTAGACACCCCTCATCCTTTTCATGGCAACCTCCCACTGTGGAACTTTCTCCCCGGGATCCCGCGGGTCCCTCCGTCGACTTTGCGTAGATGGGCTGAAGCGGGTTACGAGTTGCTCCGCGACGTATTCGAGCAGGGTAACTTTGTTGAGTGGCCCGACCTGCCGCTGCCCTTGAGGGGTGGCCCGAGTGCATGGCTTCAGTATTCAGCCTTCCGCAAAACTCTGAAAAAAACCTACCCCATGTTTCCAGCAATGCCACCGGACGATCTTGCCATTGAGGAACTGACCTCCCCCATGCTTACCAGATGGAAAATATCTAGGCTATACACAATGATCCAATCCAGATCCATTCCGAAATTCACTGGGCTCAGGCGGGTGTGGGAGGAGGACCTCGGGGAGGAGGTGACTGACGACCGCTGGGCTCACATGTGTGCCTGCATACACCAGGTATCATTCAATTCTCGGTTCAAATTGATCCAACTAGAGGTGTTACATAGGTTTCATTATACCCCGAGCAGGTTGCATCGTATGCTTAGCGATCATTCCCCAAGATGCCCCAGATGTGGACAGGATGGCGCCGACTATATGCATATGATCTGGGCCTGCCCCCGACTCTCCCAATACTGGGAGACGGTGTTCACAACTGTCTCCGCTGTACTCGATCAGCGTATAGACCCCTCCCCAATGAAGGCTCTATTCCATGACTTCCCTGGGCTTCCCCGAAATTCCAAGAAACTGGCCGGCCTTTGCATGCTCCTTGCGGTGCGAGCCATTCTGCTTTGTTGGCTTCGCCCCGTACCCCCCACACATACACAATGGCTCAGAGCTCTCACATGGGCCTCAGACACTGAGGAAGCGTGGTCCTGCCTACAACCAGCTCACTCGAGGCCCAGGGATGTCTGGGTCTGGTTCCGCTCATATATGTCGGAGTTAAGTGAGACGCCGGATACAACTTCCCCAACCACCACACCCACTCGCACAGGTGGTCTAACCTGAACTGAGGGTTCTCCTATACTGCGCTCGCTAATGTATATGCCCTTGATGGAAAATGCTCAAACTAAATGCACTGACTGTATGCCTATACTGTTTTAAATGTACCTACCTTGGATTTACCTTGTGTATTGTACGCCTGTGGTTAGCTGCCAAGCTGTTTAATAAAAAAAGGTTTAAAAAAATATATATATACTGTGTGTAGAGAAGTGGATAGGGTTGAACTGGATATTTTAAGTGCTTGGGTAGTGTGCATTGCGCAGATTACTGACTACTGTACTGCACTGCACTTTACAGTATTGGTTCTTTGCACTTACTGGAGTGCTGTGAGGAAAATAAATATTGCTATCTCTACTTAGTGGTGATGGATGCCGCTCTGGTTGAATCTGGATCCTGAAAGCGTGGATACTATTGGAGAACTGGAGGTGCTTTCAAATCACACGAGACGTGTACTCTGAGTGTGGAACAGTACCTATGGAGTGCTGTACAGAAATTATAGTGTTCGATGCAGAGGTCTTGGATGTGATTGCTGCATGCCTGTGTGTCTATTTGATAGCACCTAATGAGGGAGTGCTACAAAAACAAAAGTGGAAAGTGAAGAAGGACTGTCCCTGCTTTACTGGGGCACAGCCCTCGCCATAGCTGGGATAGCGCACGTGCCACATCCTACCATTCTGAGCATGGTGGGCATGGAAATGGAACTGTGGGGATTATCCAATCAGATGTGCAGGGTGTGGTTCACAGGAAGGGGCAGTACTATATTTTCCCAATACTCTGTGTAGTGAGGTTGGTAGGGATGGAGAGATGCACAGTGCTGATCGTGGGTGATACTTTTGTGCAAGATCTGCACAGGTATGCCATGCAAAGAGGCGTTGCTGCAAATTACGGGTTGAAAGGAGTGGAGGTTTTGTGCGGCAGTCTCTAGGAGTGCAGTTTCAGCGGGATGGTTCACCTTTGCAGATATGTGGCCTCTGTTGCTACTGTCAATGTTGTTTGGTGCATTATGGAAGTCTACGTTTGGGTTACATGTAGTGTGGACATTTGCCACGTTACCTGAAGAAGTTGATGAATTGAATGCAGTGATGCACATTTTTCCCACTGCTAAGGTCGTTTTCTCGTGCATACCACCAAGAAGAGTATGGGACCATGCCGGTATAATTTGTCCCCAGCCTGAGCTCGGAATGTGTCTTATAAACAGAAGCATGTGTACATTTATGGGCACTGATACAATGTTCTCCAACCACTATGAGATCATGAAGTCACAAAATATGCACTGTTTCCATGCAAAATGGCATTTCTTTGACCGCCATTGACAATGCTATCTTCTTTTACACTGTATTAGAAGTGTTGACCAGAATTCGGTAACAATGTAAGGAGGAGAAGCAAACAGAAAGTCATATAAAGAGAAAAAAGTAAAAAGGTTGTTTGCAAGCACAGAAAAAAACACAAAAAAATAAACTAAATATATATTTTCGAGCTACCACTACAGACCCAATCCCCTACCCTGTTTCAAATGTCTTCCCACCCTCCCATTCCTAGCATGATAACTCAGCAGATTCCGCGGTTGCTTCAGGATTACACATGCCATATCCAGCCCTTTTCGGGATGGAAGGCATGGAAATGGGACTGTGGTGGCTAAGGCATTGCTCAATAATGTTTCTGGTTGTGGTGTGTATGCAAAAACTGTGGCAAAAGGTCTATTTGTACAGAGAAACGCAGAAGGCTATGGTTGAAGTGTGCAAGGTAAGGGGCAGGCATCCTGTTTGGATGCGTGCACTGTATGTACTTGTTTAAAGTTGCTAAAATACATTGAGTGCTGCTTTTGTGTGATATTTTTGTGAATTTTGTAGGAAATGAGTTACTGCAGAAAAAAATTCTGTGAAGTGTGCAAGGTAAGTGGCAGGCATCCTGTTGTATGATATGATATAATATGGCATGATATTGCATTTATAACGTGCCTATATACAAGTGTTTAAAGGCGTGATGAGGCAAGGGAGGGAGAACAGAGGAGAGATAGAGACAACGATCCTACTAGGCCAAGTGTCACTCAGATCGGGCAAGTGCATGGGTAGGTGGAGGGGAAAGTTCAGTACATGGGAAGAAGAATAAATAACAATAGGTTAAAAATAAGCCGCTGGTGACAAGTGAAAGGATAAGTGCAGACATCAGGTGTGGTGGGACTGTTAGGGATACAGAAAACAGTCCCCAAGTGTGGGGTTTGCCAGAAAGACAGTGCAGGGGTGCAACTGGTGGGGAGAGGTGGCCTGGGCCCAAGATCAGAGGGTGGCCATGTAACCAGTGCAGAATCAGTTTCAGCCAGGAAGTCAGCAGGGGAGAAGAGGAGAAAAAGCAGAAGCAAAGAGAAATATTTTGAGGTGCTTCCGGAACCAGAGATGGTTCTCCTCAAGTTTCAGGGGGTCAGGGAAGCTGTTCCAGAGGGAGGCCCCAGCTGAAGAAAGAGATCTACCACTAACTGTTTGCTTGGAGAAGCGACTGACCCTAAGGGATTTGGAGGTGGATGAGCAAAGAGCTTGAGCAGGGAGATATTTAGGAAGTGAGAGTTGAAGGTATTGAGGCCCCAGCACCCAGAATGCCTGGCGGATAATGCAGATGTTTTGACCTAAATCCTCGCAGCCACTGGGTGCCAATGCAGACATTTCAGTCCCGGTGAGATACAATCCCTGGGTTTGAGGCCAAGGACAAGTAGCTCAGTCCTGGTCTGGATGAGTTGCTGAGGGCGGAGAGTAGAAACAGGCAGATTTAGAAAGAGGCTGTTGCAATAGTCCAGCCTAGAGAGAACCACAGTTGTGGAGACAGTGAGCTTCTGGGAACTTAACTTGGTTTAGGTTGCTAAGATACATTCAATGCTGCTTTTGTGCGATATTTTTACGATTTATGTAGGGGATGGGTTAGTGCGGAAATAAATGTGTAGCATTGTCGGAAGGAAAGAAGAGAGTTCCTGTTTGGATATTACAATGGATGATATGGGTAAATGAAAATGTTGAAAGCATATACCATCGAAGTGCCACTTGATGGTAGGTGATGGGAGAAAAAACAGTATGAGCCTCATTATGAGGTATGCCGGTAAGGGAAAAATGATGCCGGTATGTAATTACCGGCATAATTTAACGTTCCGTAGCATTCTGACCTACAAACCCGGTATTAACGGCACTGTTATTTACGGTGCCGTAAATAGCGGCATAGGCACGTACACGCGCCTCTTCGGGCAGGAAATACCGGCATGCCGGTAATAGGTGCCAATTACAACCCACGCAAACATGCAAATACCGGCATCGCAAACCCGGTATTAACGGGCTGCATGATGCCGGCAAAACAGGCATCGCGGACCTCCCGCAAACAGCAACCAAGATACAAGGCAGCTGCCACAGGTGCACACAATCCCCACAGGTGGAGTCAAAGGAGGCTGTGCCAGTCAGTATGAACTGAGCACACCCACACACCACAACCCCCCCCCACAGGTGTAGGCAATGTAGAGTGGCCCAGTACAAAAGGAGCACACCTACACACCACAATCCTTCCTACACCAAAATGCTACCACTAGCATTTGCAATCATGGCGCAGGAGGACATGCCTATACTGCTACAACTACAGCAACAACAGCCACAACAACAACAACTACAGCAGCAAGAGCAGGCAGCACAGAGGAGACGCAGGAGGAGAAGGAGGGTGAGACAGGGCCAGCAATTACCACCAGCGTAGCCACCAGTGCCTCGTAGGCAGCCACCAATCCCTCGCACCAGACCCAGCCCATTCAACCTAACCCCTGAGCAGATCCACACCCTGTACCGGTTGGACCGTGACACCATCACCACCATAGTGGACATGATACAGAACGACATTGCCAGCCACATACAAATATGCACTGCCATCCCCCCACTACTAAAGGTGGTGTCTGTGCTACACTTCCTGGCCACAGGCACCTACCAACACACAGTGGGCCATCTGCATGGCATTTCACAACCACTATTCTCACGCATGCTGAACCAAGTGCTGGATGCCCTCCTGAAGCACGCAAGCACCCACATATCCCTACCACGGACTGCCCAGGAGATAGCCGAAACCAAAGTAGGCTTCCATGCACTGGCAGGCATGCCCAATTGTGTTGGTGCCATCGACTGCACCCATGTGGAATCGGTAGTCCCCCATGCCATAGAGGCGGTGTACCGCAATCGCAAGCAATACCACTATATCAATGTGCAAATGGTATGTGACTCCAGCAAGATCATCACCCATTGCTGCGCCCGATTTCCTGGATCCACACATGATGCCATGGTACTGCGCAACTCCACGCTACCCCGTCACATGGAGCGACATGCCGGACCACGTGCCTGGCTGCTCGGTGAGTTGCACAACAGGCCCATGGCCATGCTGTGGGGTACTCATGTGTGCGGATGCAGAAGGGGGGAGCTACTGCACCCGGGTGGGAAAGGGGGGGATACTTAACCAGGGTGAGAAAGGGGGGTTAATAGTGCACCTGTGTGGCAATAGCCAGTGAGTGGAGAATGAATGCAGAGCTAAACACTCCTCACCTGACCCAGCCAAACGGTACATGACACTTCACTGGGCCACATCTCACAAATAAGGCATATCGATGAGAACAAGTAAGAGGCACAACCAGGCCACCTTGGTGATGGCAAGCAATGCATGAATGAACAGGATGGCAAGTGTGACAATGTGGGCAGTCTGACCATGTATAGTAAATAATGAACAGCATGAATTGGAGTCAAAACATTGTTGCACTACAACAGCATATCTGCCTCAGCATGCATGATTACACCCTGCATCATCTATTGAATGCCATCCAGACTACCACACCTCATGACAGTATAGATTGCACCTAGATAACATGTTTTCATGCTTACAGGGACATGTGCATGGCCACACCAAATAGCTGCCGCCATGACTGTGCTCCCTGAATGTGGCAGTTCAGAGTGAAACACACCTATTTGAATCTGCTTGCAGGTGATGGAGGATATCCCTTGAGGCCGTGGCTACTCACCCCTGTGCGTAACCCGCAGAACATACTTGAGGAGGAGTACAATCGCGTGCACACCCGTCCCCTTGTTGTGATTGAGCAGACCAAATTCAGTGCAAAAACATTGTTAAAGGGACGTTATGGTTAAGTTGCACTAGTAAAAACCTATGAAATTCAATGGAAATATGTTGTTACAGGGGCGTTATGGTTACAGATAAAACTGAAAAAGCCCAGAAAGTCACCAGTTATGGTAAGCTAAACAACCATAACTCACACTAGCACTGTGCGCTGCAAGTACTAACACTCAGGACATCAAAGATGACATCACAAATTAAAAGAAAAAATTAAATATCACTGTCCCACATGTACATGTACCCGTTCTCCATGTCCCAGCCAACTAGCCCCAAAAACTCCCCAGGAAGAAAAACGTTATGATGAGACTGCAATCCCTTCCTCCCCTACCATCCATCATGTCCATGTCATGTGTTGTTAGTATATTCCTCTGTGTCTTATTTTTTTTAAAAAGGCAGTTAGGGTGTCCGCGGACAGTGCGGCTGTCTGGGATGTCCTCAATTAACCAAAATCTTCGTATTGTTGGCAATCAAAATGGAGGTGTCCTTAGGACACACAAGATGTCCGCCTGTCCGCAATTAACCAAAATGGGGATGTCCTAAGGACACTATACCTGTTTGCACTTTCCCCTTGCAAGATGGAAGTGTCCTTAGGACACACAAGATGTCTGCCTGTCCGTAATTAACCAAAATATGGGGGTGTCAAGGGGGTGTCCTAAGGACACTATACCTGTTCAAATTGGCCGTAGTCAAAATGGGGGTGTCCGCAGATGCTCGTAGCTATGCAAAATAAAGTGTCCTAAGAACATTCCCTCTGTTCGCATTGTCCGTAACCAGAATGAATATATCTGTAGAACACATAGCCCGTCTAGCTGTCCGCAAAGTTGTGGCACACGTTTGTTTTGTTTGGGGACCTGAACACTGTCCGTAGAACACCTGTGCGCATGCGTTGCACACTCTTGCCCATATGAACACCTTGCCTGTCCGCAACTGTCTGCTGCACGTGTGTCGCACTTTTAATTAGTTCAGGGACTGGAACACTGTCTGTAGAACACCCGCACGCATGCGGAGACCCGACACTGCGCATTTGGTGTCCTACGTACAGCCGTCCCATTCGCCAATGTGTCCTCGACGTCATCATGTGACTGCACCCGCGCTAAGCGTAACGATCACTGATGGGGCCCCTGGACACCTAAAAGGTGTTTTTTTCAGCAATCCAATGTATTTTCCTGGGAAAGTTCACCCTTGCACATGTCCCACAATATATCCCTGGCGATCTGCATACTTTTAGGAATTTTTTTAGCCCTTTCTTGATGTTTGAAATGTTCGGGGACAGCGCGGGTGTCCGCAAAATGCGCCCCAGCACCCCTATGAAAGGCCACACCCCAGAGCTGCTCCTTATTCTGTTTTTGGGCTTCCAGGACAGAGACTGCTCCTTGTTGCATTGGATTGCTCTTGCTCTTTGAAACAGCTGTCCTGATGGCATCCATGGCTGCTGCTGGTGCTACAGTTGTCTCAGCAGCACCTCCAACCCCTCCACCACCAACACCTCCCCGAGGGCCTGCAGAGGGGAACAGGCAACAGGATATAGAGGAGAGTGATGAAGAGGATGAGTCAGTAGAAGTCCCTACTGCTAGTTCTCACTGTGAATCTAGGGTGTGGAGGTTATTTACCACTGTTGATGGAGTACCAAAAGCACGTGCACAGAAGGTGACCTGCAATCAGTGCAAGATGCTGATGAGTCATTGGAAACCGGATTTGTACAGCTATGGTACTACCTCAATGAAGCGACACCTAAAATCGTTCCACGGTGGGGCTATTCATAAGGTTGTACCTTGCGTTAAAAGTAGTAGGTGGAGTTCCCCTGCAGCATCCTCTGTTTCCGCTCCTGCCACCACAAGAGACACTCCTGTGGGGCAGCGCATCCCTCCAGCTGCCTCGCAGGCCATACATGATGCTGTTGAACCTTACCTTTCGAGGGTCACAGTATTGTGCATGTACTGCGACGCACTACTCTGCAGGGGGGAGAACCTTCGAAGTGCTTTCGAGACTGTGGTCAAGGAGCATGAGAAGAACTGCTACCTACCTGAATAATGCCAACCCTACATCTTCCTCTCTCCACCTGCCCTTTCTTATCCCCGTGGTTGGTGTCCCCTCCTTACCCTCCTTTCCCTTCCTTGTGTAACGTGTTTAAAAAAACAAAAAATATATAAAACAACAAACGCCCCCCCAAAAAAGGCTCTTTTCAGAGCTGCCTCTCGAAGTTCAAAAAGAGAAGTGTCAATGAAATGCACAGGGATCTGTGCATTTTTAGAGGTCTGCGGACTGTCCGCGGACCTCTAAAATCTTCGCAGTGCTGCACTGTCACAACCATTGCACTTTTGTCTGGGACGAAGTGGTGGCTCTGAAAAGAGCCTTTTTGTGGTGTTTTTTGTGTTTCAAAAAAACCTCAAATGGTCAACACCTACTGCAAAATGGATTGCTGTAATTCCAAAAAAGGTCGTAATGCATTTTGTATATTTCGCAAAAAAATCTGATTGCCGGCATAAGTAAGATGTACTCCATCTCTTCGAAAAATGTGTGTACTGCGAAACATAATGTTTTTATTGTGAAAAGAGGACATACAAACATCTCTCAAAAAGGCACAGACAGCCTTGTTAACATTGCGTCTTGCTTTCTCCATTTTTGGACCAAATGAAGAAGAACGCAGCCACATTTGTCTCTCTGCAATACTGGAAAAAATTACTCTGAAGTTTGGATACATGTCCATGACTTTCCCAAGTCCTTCTTTCATTGCAAATTGCAAAGAGATTCCAGACACATGTCCTAAACTGTTCCCTCCACAATGAATAATAATAATGTCTGGATGACAAAGAGGTACCAAATCCAGCCACTTCATTCCACGCACTCCATGCCAGTGCCCTTCCTCATGAGGAAATCCAAGATGTACAGCCACTCTTCAGCGATCTGCATGCACCTCCAACCAATTTATCGATGAATCTCCTAAAATCCAGACAATCTGCTTTCTGAAACACACAGCCATAACTATCTCCTCTCCTCTCAGGAAAAAGACTTTCTAACAAACTCTCTGCTCACACATCACACCCAGTAAACCATATTGACCAATCCTTTGCTGTGCTACATCTCATTTGCATCCCTCTCAACCGCAAAAATCCTGTATGTAATCTGCGCTGTCCGCGGACAACCGCGGTGTCCGCGGACAAATTGAAAAATCTGAGCATGGGGAATTAAAATTTAAATAGTGGGCCCCATTTCCCCTTTGAGGTTGGTTCTGGAAAGAGCCTTTTTTGTTTGTTTGCAGATGCTTCACAAACACCTTTTATTGTGTCTTTTATTTCTTATTTTCCTCCAAAATACTTCACATTAGCTTCTCCAAAGCAACCCTTATGTTCCTAAACAGCATGGCATTTCTCATAAAAGATAAAGACATGCCATGTTCTTTAAAGTAATCAACATTACCAGAGTCAGTGTTGTCATGGTTGCAAAAGAACATGCCAGCTCTAGACATGAAAGCAAACATGTCTCGGTTGATTAATCACATACCAACATTTTGCTGAGGATAACAAACAGAACGATTGTCCCATATTGCCATAGGTATCCAACCAGAAAACATTATCTTGGCATTTGGAAGTAGTTTCATTACTGCCTGAACCAAGTTTTGCAGATCTTCCAACAAAGTAGGGGGACTGAAATAACCCAAATGCAAAGCACGGCAGTGCAGGACAACCACATGTGGACTGTAAACCCTAGCCATATCTTGGCAAACTTATGCCATTGCCTGCAAATTGAAACCAGGCACAGTGCTCCACACCACCTCACTCCTTTCCCACATTCCTACATTTTGCATACTGCTCCAAACCATTCACAAACATATCTCCAACACCACCAGCCTGACTTTCTCCACCTCTGCCATCTTCAGTACATACAGCATCTCTCAATACGAGGCAGAACCTCAACACCTGATTGGCTAATCCTCAAAATACACTCCCATTTCATGCTCAGAGCCGTGGATGTGGCATGTCCTATCTGCGAACAGTTGTGCTGTCCACGGAGCGCGTAAGTTACACTGGGTCAGCCCTTCTACCCTTTCCACTTCACTCTCTGCAACATTTCCTCATTGGCTAGTGTTAAGCAGTCACACAACCATCCACCAATCACATGCAAGACCTCTGCAGCTAACTCCATCATCACAATTCAGCACTTTAGATGTACTGTTGATCACTCCGAGTACAATTGAGCATTGACTGCAAAGCACCTACAGCAACTACCAGTAAGTTCTCCAACATTTCAACTTGCAGATTCATGCACATCCACATGCATGAACACAAAGGGCAGGTATGAATATTTTTTGCACAGTACATCATATATGCCAACATACCAACCCAACTGGGAGGCACATTTCCTCCGAAAAATCATGAGACCACATTCGTGTCATAAGAATGCATTGGGCAAAGATGTATTTTCGGCAGGAGAACGTGAAAAATAACAATATTTTTCACTGAAAAATTGGGAGTCTTCCAACGAAATCGAAAGGATTGGCATGTATAATACATGTACATCTCTTGTATAAATGCATGTAAACCGAGTAACTGCCACTTACCCTGTGTGACCTCTAAAACAAGCGTACTGTAATTTCTCCAATCTGCTATGATCAAGTGTCACTTGCAAAGTTGGCTGCTCTCCAAATTTTTATTTACCCGTATTATTAACTGCAATGTGCAAACTGCTATTTTCTTCATTCATTCTATAATTTCTGTAACAACTGCCACGTGTTTAACCACATTTCAACCATGACACCATTTAATGCATTATAGGGCATAAGACGTACATGCAATTTCCTTTCTATGCATTCTCCATACTTCACATACATTCTATCATTTCAACTTCCTTTACAAATGACTATATTAGTAATCAGACACAACACTCACAGCTATCTAACAAAGTGCCATTTCATGTTAAAAGATGGGAGAAATAACAGTATAATTGTGTAAAAAGGGCTTCTAGTGTGTTATAAAATTACACGCAGCCAGGATGAGTACATGTATCTTTATTTAGATAAGATACAGATAGCCAATATCATTTGAAAGGCTCCCAGCTGAAACAACACCACTGCCTACACAACTCTTCATCCAATCGACACAGCTCTCTCATTCCAGCTGGTTGCCCAATCCATTTTAGATTTCACAATAGCATTCAACTATGCACAGGTGCAGTAATATTTATCACATCAACTACAACTATGTACAGTGTTGTAAAGCAAGACATACAACACCCCCCCTCCCCTACAGTCTGCAACACAAGCACCAGGTCCTTCCTTGCAACCCTTTTTTTATTTAAGACTCTCCCATCTCCAAGCACCACAGAATCACCCAGTACTTTAGTAATCGCCACCTGAGTAATAAGATGCTGACCCCATCAAATCCTTCTGATTTATTTCCCACACCATCACAAATGCATACTTTTCCAAACAGTTCTTGCGATTTCCCCTGTAAAAATAGCAAACAAAGCATACAATTATTTCTTCTATCTCCTATCATCCAGTAACAGTGCCTTACAAAGACAAGTGTGCTCTGTGCGCTTACTATTGTACTCATTTTTAAAGCACATTCAACTAACAGATTCTAAATAAAATATACAGAATGCACATATGCAAAGAACAGTGCATGTACATGTTATGCACAGTTATCAGAAAGCACTACTACTGCAAAAACAAACAAATCCATTTGTACATTAACAGCAGAGCTATTAAAGGCATGGTCTAGTAAAAATTGTTAATGTCCCTACGGGTCGGCTATGTTTTTTTAAGCCTAAGTGGCTCGATTTTAGAAAACTTTCCTATGGACCTTACCCGAGTTTTCGTCCATTAAACGCACGCGAAAACAAGCACCAGGGAGCCGCCATTTTCTGATAATCCTATCTTTTCCCCGATCGCCCTGGCTGACCTGCTTTTGCGGCACCAAATCAATTCCCCCGCCCCTGAGCCTGTCATCAGCAGACTCGTACTGCCCATTTCCCAACGCCAAAGCACGTCTCGTGTCAACATTCGCTGCGCTTCAGCTAATGACGTGTCGCCATGGAAATGGCAGGACGCCTCTTTCCTCAATAAGTATAAACAGATCGTTTCACAACACACAGCAGCAGATTTTCGCTTCCATTCCTCTCTCTGTGTTACTTTGAGTATTCTGTGACTCGTTTCAGTGCTCTGGTCAGCTACCTTTGCCGCTTGTAGCCCGTGTGAACAGATACCAGTACCACCGCTATAAATTATTTTAGTTTGTTTAACACACAATGGCTACAATAATGCCCTACATGTACGAGCCCGAGTATACCGAGGAGGAACTACTCGAAAGGGAAGTACGCGAAAACGATGGGGATTCGGACGGCAGTTGGCAGGACGAATCAACAAATGAAGAGCCTGGGCCTAGTCAAATGGACGGCGTCTCCACCTGGTGCACATGCAATCGGTGCGAGCTAATGCCGACCGAGGAGGAGAACTGCTGCTGCCGAGAAAACTCGGGATGCCTCACCTACATTTCGGAAGGCGAGCCACGACCGCAATGCATCACCGAGCTGCCAGACTTCAGGGCAGCCTGCCTCACACGGGCCGTGTTGAGAATAATGATGGTGCTTATGCACGAACTTCGCGCAACTGTTCGTCCTCGTAATCCGAGTAACGAGTAAGTATACTCTGCTTGTCATGCCACTCCTATTTCATGTTCTTCTACTATATCCAAAATTACATCTACATATCATTGTAACGCATGTAAGTCGTTCAATAGTGTGCATTGTCTAGATAGCATTTGTCCGTGCAGAATGCCATTAGTTACAAGAATTGTCATTGACAACAAACGTTTATTAAACTTATCTTGGTCATTTAAAAACAGTTTGTTTCATTCCTTTTCACAGGTGGTACAGGCTGGTGGCCTATCGTTCCTTTACATGGTGGCTCCACGGGAGGCTTGGGCACCGCATTCGAAGAGTGATACCCGCCTCTGCCGTTCGTGCCATTAGAGAAACGTTCCCGAGTGACAGTGGTCAGTACAGGGGATTTTCTCTCGCTGTGCTGTAACCTGAACTGTACAATGTTTAAAGTCTTGTATTTTTGTGTCATCAAAATAAGATACAAAATAAAACACCACATATATTTTAACAACGGTTGTTTCGATTTTTTAAATGAATCAAGTGTGTCTCCATTCAAGGATGGACGTCAGACATCTGTGCTCCGAATGGGTGAAGGTCTGGTCGCTGTGAAGCAGGGTGGTCACTATCTATCTAAGCTAACATAACATATTCTCGATAATGCATGCACTAAATAACACTTGTTCAAAGTCTTTCAGTGGGTTATGTCTCTATAAAAGTCACACATATGTCTATACTAACAATTACCATTGGATTATACAGGCCTTGGGTCTTGACCACTATAATACACCGGTTGAAGTGTGGGTCTGTGCTCACAAGAATCTCCGGTATGTGGCATTTGTTATTGATAAGCAACGATATGCTATCATTGATTTAAAGACGATATACTATATATTGATATAAAGGCGGTTCGCGCCGGTGGATGCGCGCTGGCATGGGGGGCTGTCAGGGGCGCGAAAGGCCAAGGTGCCAAACTACATGTACACTTCAAAAGGTGTCCCACGCCAAGGGGCCATCGGTCACATGGCCTCCTCAGACCCCGTGTCTCCAGCCAGACCTCCCCTTGAAGCAGGCCGCCCCCCTACAATCCACATAAGTGTGTCTCCATTCAGCAGTCTTCCTGTGCCTTATCTGCACGCCCCAGGCCCATCCATCCCACCCCCCTCTATCAAAGGCGGTTCGCACCCGGGGATGAGCGCAAAGGCGGTTCGCACCCGGGGATGAGCGCTGGCATGGGAGGCTGAGACGGGCGCAAACGGCCAAGGTGCCAAACTGCATGTACACTTCAAAAGGTGTCCCACGCCAAGGGGCCATCGGTCACATGGCCTCCTCAGACCCCGTGTCTCCAGCAAGGCCTCCCCTTGAAGCAGGCCGCCCCCCTGCAATCCACATAAGTGTGTCTCCATTCAGCAGTCCTCCTGTGCCTTATCTGCACACCCCAGGCCCATCCATCCCACCCCCCTCTATCAAAGGCGGTTCGCGCCGGTGGATGCGCGCTGGCATGGGGGGCTGTCAGTGGCGCGAAAGGCCAAGGTGCCAAACTACATGTACACTTCAAAAGGTATCCCACGCCAAGGGGCCATCGGTCACGTGGCCTCCTCAGACCCCGTGTCTCCAGCCAGGCCTCCCCTGGAAGCAGGCCGCCCCCCTAAAACCATGACATACATACGTCATTCATTCACAAACACACCCCTGTTTCTAATACTTTATAAACCACTTGATATGTCTCATGAGAACATCTTTGTGCTTTGCAAGTCAACTGCTGAATGTGTTACCTGGCAACCACTGAGATCTACGCTAATCTGCTCGTCGTCGTGCTATCCGTGAACTTCTGTGACCGCTTAGAGCAAACACATCAGTGTGCTACCTGTGGCCACCCACCTATTCTCCTGCAACATACTGCTCTGCTTGCTGAATCCAACTGTTTGTTGGTCAAGGTAAGGCCATGTATCCTAGTCATATTTCGCAGATTTTTAAATGTATATCTATTTGCGAGTAGAGTACACAATAGTGCTATGTTCGTTGGTCTCATTGCTATTGACTTGAGTTTCTATTGCTATGCTATCAATAGATCTATTTATTTTCATCTGTGTCTATTGTCATCGAATTGCATCCTTCGGGGGTCCAGTCTATAATGTAAGCATGTTTCCTTCTCGTGCAAGACAGACCATCTAAGGGACGAGTCACATGTTCAGATTTTAGACACATCATTTGTACATTTCTGCAACTTATGCAAATACTAAGCCGCACATAATGAACTGGTATAGTTCCTGCGACCAAAACAAACCTTGCATTGATCATTGTATGATTCATTTACTTTTGTATCAAATCTTTATTCTTGAAGATTGTATAATAATGTCGATATTTACTTTTCAGATTTATCAACAATGCCTGCCTGTTCGATTAGCGGTTGCCCTTCGAAGACCCATGCGAAATCTGAAGGAACTACAATGCATGTATTCCCGAAAACTGTTGATCGAATAAGAGAATGGGTCAGACATTGCGGATATCCACTGGATGAGCTGGAAAGTAGAGTCCAACAAGTCTTACAGGACAAGAGGGGTGATCGATACCGCATCTGCAGCCGGCACTTTTCCTTGGACATGTACACAACATCTTGGGTAACAAAGAAGAATAAACGGCGAACGACACGGAAATTGCTCGAAAACGCTATTCCCACTCTATTCGTCCACATTCCGCCACCGGTGAGTCAAGTGTCCGGATTTAGCTTTAGGCCTTGCGGTAGTGTGTAGGTATCCGAACTGATTAATTGATATTGTAGGTGTTCTATCCCTTGTAATAATTTCGATATTGATATGAGTATATAGTTTATTGAATAATGACATTTACCAATATATTCTTTTTCGATTTCATAACCCACAAACACAATGTATATATATGGGAACTGGGAACTGTGCTGTATTGAGCATTTTACAAGTATTCTGTCGCCTTACATGGCTATTTTTAATATTGGCATTTCATTATCAATCATTAATTTACCTTCACAACTTCTTGACTATCCCTTGAATCTGAAGCAAGAACATTCTACATCGATGACGTGGTCGCAGTTATCAACCACTTCTAGCGCGTATCAGGTAATCTTACTAGGCTAATCCGCTACAGACCTGTTTTATGCATGTCAAGTAATATTTTTATTTTATCGTGTAATCATTTTACCGAATGTATGGTTAGTGCTTTCCAATTGATATACACCTTAGTTGTCGTCCACTGCTGTTTGTTTTCAGTTATAATTAGTGTTATCCATACTAATGCAAGTACTGTCTTTCAGGGAGATGCTGAAGCGTCCGCCACATCTACAACATTTCTAGATGTTCTTCAACAGCAGGAGGTATGGATACTGACAGATCCATCGAGCGTCATCATCAGAGCTGGAATTCTTGTCGTTTGATTGTTCTACACAATGTTTCATTCGTGGTTAGCCGTTGATATGTACCTGTGCTGTCGACCCCAGGTGTGTGTTATGTTTTCACTATTGTAATCCTCACTAATGCAAGTACTATGTTTCAGGCAGTTGATGGAGCGTCAACCCCTGCACTTGATGCAGAGCCTGACATTCAAGTAATTCCAGGGGAAGTGGAAGCGGGACCATGCGTATACGAATCGGCGCAACAGCTTTCGGAAGTGCGCACTACATTTGCAACATCCATAGATATTCTTCAGCAGCACGAGGTATGGATAATGACAGCTCCATCATGCGTGATCATATAACGTGATTCCATTTGCTATACTTTCTTCCCTATTAACGCAAGTGCTGTGTTGTAGGGAGACGACGAAGCTTCCACTACAATCACAACATCCAATTTAGATGATGCAGATGTAAATAAATCGGAGAAATAAGTCGATGAAATGTGATCATATTTAGATTTTCCTTGATTCTTTGGACAATGCATCATTTGCGGTTATCTCTTTATATGTACCTGTGCGTTCGACCCCAAGTGTGTGTTATGTTTCCAATATTGAAAACCATACTAATCCAAGTACTGTGTTTCAGGGAGACGACGGAGCTTCCACCACAATCACAACATCTCATTTAGATGATGCAGATGTAAATAAATTGTTGAAATAAGTCGTTGAAATGTGATCATATTCGGATTTTCCTTGATGCTTTTGGACAATGCATCATTTGTGGTTGTCTTTTTATATGTACCTGTGCCGTCGACCCCAAGTGTGTGTTGTGTTTCCAATATTGAAATGCATACTAATGCAAGTACTGTGTTTCAGGGAGATGCGGATGCCTCCTCTCCAATACAACCATTCATGGCAGTCCATGCAGAGCCAGAGGTATGGATACTGACAGTTCCATCGAAATAGATCATCACTGGTCGAATACTTGTCGTTTGATTGTTGCACACAATGTTTAAATCGAATTTGGCTATTGAGATTTACCTGTGTGTTCGTCCTCACGTGTGTTTTATGCTAACAATATTTTGATACATATTAATGAAAGTACTATGTTTCAGGGAGACGATGGAGCCTCATTCCGTGCTGTCTATGCGGATACAGAAAATATAGTCATTGCAGCGCAAGAGGAAGGGAGGACATGCGGAAACGAATCAGAGCTACAGCGTGCAAATGTTGAAGGTCGAGTCAAAAGAGTTGCAAAGAAAAAAAACAAAAAAGGTTAGTTACAAACAGTTCATAACTTTAAAAAAATGTTTTTGTTGGGGACTATTTTATGTTTTTTTCCAGTCAATTCTACCACACTCCATCTTGTGTTTAAACTGAACATCCCTTTTCCAATCTCTCCTCCAGTTACCCGTGGGTGTCAGAACTATACACACACAGACAGTGAAGCAAATGAGAGATGTGGCTTGCCAGACCGTGTACACTATGGAGGAACTATTAATTGAGGCGAGGCGTGTTCAGGCTCGAGATGCTCATGTCCAATGGCCAGAACATGAATTAACTGTGTTTGGAGACTACAGCAAAGTTGCATTGTACCGCACCACCACAAGAAGATGTTATTGAATGTATTGAAGATAGCTCTGAAGTAGTTGCAGATCAATTTACACAATCTACACCCGCCAAAAATTTGGCACCAAAAACCTGTCTACAGTGTTGTGTTCTCCCATCAATGTTGAAGTAATAGATGTCGAAATGACAGAGAATGAACCAGCTGCAGCATCCATAGACGCATCAGAACTTGATATCAGCGATATTACTTTCCAATATGTTGAAATCTCCACAACGTCACAGGCCAAAACAACGTTGACGCAGGATGACAGTCTAATGAAAGAGAGCAAATACATTGTATTTGACAGTTGTTTGATGGAAATTATAAGTATGCTGAAATGTGTGCATTCCATTAGAGGGAAAGTATGTGGGAAGCCATAGATTAATGTGACTCGTCAAATAAAAGGCAGTAACGTCAAAATAAATGCCGCCTGTAGATTAAATCATAGATTCTCATGGTCTGCACAACCGATGCTGGGGAAACTGCCAGCAGGCAATCTACTGTGTGCAGCTGCATCACTTTTTAGTGGCTCCAGTTTTATTCAGTTTGTGGGACTCCATTTCATTTCTAAAGCGCTGTACTACATATACCAACGTGATTATCTGTTTCCGGCCATTAGTGATGCTTGGAAAATTGAACAATTGTCTCTTGCAAGTACATTCGAAGGCAAACGATTCAGGCTAGCCGGCGATGGACAGTGCGACAGCCCTGGATTTTCTGACAAGTACTGCACCTACCACTTTCAGGACATGGATAGTAAGAAAATTGTGAGTTCGGTGGTCGTGCAGGTAACACAATGTACATCGTCAGTGGCCATGGAGAAACTAGGATTTATAAAATCAGTGGAATATCTACAATCAAGGGGAATGCACATTGACCTCATAGCCACGGATAGACACGTTTCAATTGCCAAGACAATGAGAGAGCAGTTCCCACATATTAAACATCAATTTGACGTACGGCATCTTGCTAAATCAATCAATAAGAAAATCTCGGCTGCAGGGAAAGAAAAAGGTTTTGAAAGTATTTTGCAGTGGTCACATTCTATCACCAACCATCTTTGGTGGAGCTCAAAAACTTGTGAGGGGTCAGTGGAAATACTACTTGAAAAATGGCGGTCACTGATGCACCACTGTACCAACGTTCACCGCTGGACAGCAAATTAACATTTCCACCAATGTGAAGATGGCCCTTTGTCCCCAGAGGAGTTACGGAAGAAGAAGTGGTTGATTCCATCTTCACCGACACACAAAGCCATTGAGAAGATTGTTTTCGACAAAACTCTATCAAGAGATTTGAGAGGACTGACAGAATTCTGTCACACAGGAGATTTGGAGGTGTTCCACAATATGTGCCCAAAGTACAGGCCAAAGCGCTTGCATTTTAGCTTTCGGGGCATGAAACATCGCACTCTACTAGCGGTCTTGGCCCATAACAGCAATGTCGGACGTGAACAATCTAGGACTAGGGGTAAAGTAAGGATGCCTCGCTACACTAAGGTGTTTTCAAAACGAAGTAAGCAATGGGTGATCAAACCAGTCTATGATGAAATGCAGTTCGACTTTGTGAAAGGCCTTATTGTTGCTGTGTTAGAGAAGCACAGATATGGAATTATGGACGTTTCTGGGCAGAGCAGTGATCCATTGCCACCGAACATTGCGACTGTGCCATGCCCACCCGAAGCACAGCTGATTGTGAAGTACAAATCTCGGTTTAAATAATTGCAATACGATTGTCTTTTTGTAAATAAATGTTATTGTACAGTGTACCTGTAAACCTAACCCCTACCTTCACCATCATGGGTGGCGAACAAGCTGGGTGTAATCTTTGAATTCTCTCTATTCACCTCACATATGTGTATGTATATATTTTTCTCATGTCTCATCTCATGTAAATGAAAATGCTGCGCACTGTTAATGCCGCCTGTAGATTAAATCATAGATTCTCATGGTCTGCACAACCGATGCTGGGGAAACTGCCAGCAGGCAATCTACTGTGTGCAGCTGCATCACTTTTTAGTGGCTCCAGTTTTATTCAGTTTGTGGGACTCCATTTCATTTCTAAAGCGCTGTACTACATATACCAACGTGATTATCTGTTTCCGGCCATTAGTGATGCTTGGAAAATTGAACAATTGTCTCTTGCAAGTACATTCGAAGGCAAACGATTCAGGCTAGCCGTCGATGGACAGTGCGACAGCCCTGGATTTTCTGACAAGTACTGCACCTACCACTTTCAGGACATGGATAGTAAGAAAATTGTGAGTTCGGTGGTCGTGCAGGTAACACAATGTACATCGTCAGTGGCCATGGAGAAACTAGGATTTATAAAATCAGTGGAATATCTACAATCAAGGGGAATGCACATTGACCTCATAGCCACGGATAGACACGTATCAATTGCCAAGACAATGAGAGAGCAGTTCCCACATATTAAACATCAATTTGACGTACGGCATCTTGCTAAATCAATCAATAAGAAAATCTCGGCTGCAGGGAAAGAAAAAGGTTTTGAAAGTATTTTGCAGTGGTCACATTCTATCACCAACCATCTTTGGTGGAGCTCAAAAACTTGTGAGGGGTCAGTGGAAATACTACTTGAAAAATGGCGGTCACTGATGCACCACTGTACCAACGTTCACCGCTGGACAGCAAATTAACATTTCCACCAATGTGAAGATGGCCCTTTGTCCCCAGAGGAGGCACGGAAGAAGAAGTGGTTGATTCCATCTTCACCGACACACAAAGCCATTGAGAAGATTGTTTTCGACAAAACTCTATCAAGAGATTTGAGAGGACTGACAGAATTCTGTCACACAGGAGATTTGGAGGTGTTCCACAATATGTGCCCAAAGTACAGGCCAAAGCGCTTGCATTTTAGCTTTCGGGGCATGAAACATCGCACTCTACTAGCGGTCTTGGCCCATAACAGCAATGTCGGACGTGAACAATCTAGGACTAGGGGTAAAGTAAGGATGCCTCGCTACACTAAGGTGTTTTCAAAACGAAGTAAGCAATGGGTGATCAAACCAGTCTATGATGAAATGCAGTTCGACTTTGTGAAAGGCCTTATTGTTGCTGTGTTAGAGAAGCACAGATATGGAATTATGGACGTTTCTGGGCAGAGCAGTGATCCATTGCCACCGAACATTGCGACTGTGCCATGCCCACCCGAAGCACAGCTGATTGTGAAGTACAAATCTCGGTTTAAATAATTGCAATACGATTGTCTTTTTGTAAATAAATGTTATTGTACAGTGTACCTGTAAACCTAACCCCTACCTTCACCATCATGGGTGGCGAACAAGCTGGGTGTCATCTTTGAATTCTCTCTATTCACCTCACATATGTGTATGTATATATTTTTCTCATGTCTCATCTCATGTAAATGTAAATGCTGCGCACTGTTAATGGAGGGGAGGCTTGCGTATTGCAAATAATAAAACAAACAAACAAACAATAATCTCACTTTTAACTCAACTCCTGTGGTACTTTATACTTTCCCTGACCTTCCGCAAAAAATTAAATGTCTCAATTTGGGCTGCAAAGCTCGCAGACAACGGGGACAAAATTGGGGCACTTAGAACGCGCCAGCCAAGCGGGCCATGGCATTTGGGAGAGAAGCCAGTTCGCATTTGCACATTGAGGCGCACTACATAGACGGATTCTAAACTTCAAGTTCTCACAGATGCCTATACTACGTGATGTTGCAAATAAAGAATGCGAAGGACAGCGCCCAGATGAGGCCCACAAGTCGCACTGGAAGTATAAGGGTCTATTGTTTTTTTACTTTGATTCAGGGACCATGCCGAAAGAACTACATTTGAAGGGAGTGTGCAATAACGTAAGAGACGATAAGGCAGAAAATTCAGAAACTAGACCGAGTTTCATTTTAGTTCAGTATACGAAAAATCATTGTCAAGAGCACGGTCCGTTTTACAGACTGCATTACGAAGAGACACAATGGAAATTTCAAATATAATGTAAGTAAATCTTTACACGCTTTTATACCGGAATGAAGATTTAATGAATGAATGCATGAATAAGTGAATGAATGAAGAGCTAGGAAAAGCAAGTAAAACGTGTTCGTAGTGGGCACATGGGCATGCAGGTCCACTGGTCTCACCGATCTCGGTCCTTGGCCCAGCCACTTTTCCCTGCACTGCCTACCTGCACTACGGGACTGTCTCTGTATCCTTCAGCCTCTTCTCCCGGCATTTACCTTGCACTTGCCACCAGCTGGCCCTATCATTTAATTTGTATTCAACTAACCATGTACAGCCCTTCCCCATGCGCGATCAGAAAGACACCTGGCCTAGTAGGATCGTTGTCTGTCTGCCCTTGTTCCCCACCTGCCTCGTCAAGCCTAGAAACACTTGAGTATAGGCGCGTTACAAATGCCATATCATATATCATATCATTCCTCACGCATGTAGACTAACTGTCGTTTATCATTGTGTGTTGGCCTCGATTTATCTCGTTACTTTTCGCATTGATTTTTAGAGACGAACATACTCCATTGAATTATCCTTGCAAGCAAATAGTTTCTGATCGGCCGTAATAAATGAAATGAGTAATATTAATGAAGTTCGGCTAGCGATACTAATTATAATTTTTTTGTTTTCATAACAGGTATTTGATCCCATTCTGCCACTGCCATCTGTTTGAGACACCGGCGGATGGATTCTTCGGCAGACACCTGCAGCTTCGTGTCAACAACTGGCCCTTACGCTGTACTAGTGGCTAGAAGCAACATATCAATCTTTACGCTGGCCTAGTGCCTACTTGATGGAACAGCCTTGTGGTTCACCATGCTTCCAAAGTGATTATTTTTACAAAAATGAACACCCTGTGTACCATAAAGGAACAGCGCGTGACTCAAGATGAAACGGAACAGTTATTGCGGATATAGATAAAAGAAAATAAATGGCTTTCGGAGTTCATATGGCAATTGCTGAATATTCTCTAAACATTTAATGTCAAATAAATGTACCGTGTTGCTGTTTCATTTTAACGTACAGTTTCATATTCCGAATTGTGGTGTGCTGTGTTGTGAGTTGATCTGTGTTGGTTTCCGGGTTCTGTGTGGAGTCGCGCAGAAGACGACTGGGTGCGTTTGCCTATGCAGCACAGTAACGTCACGGAGAGAGGCGGGGAATATGAATGTTTTGATAATGTCAGGCTCAGGGGCGGGGGAATTGATTTAGTGCCGCAAAAGCAAGTCAGCCAGGGCGATCGGGGAAAAGATAGGATTATCAGAAAATGGCGGCTCCCTGGTGCTTGTTTTCGCGTGCGTTTAATGGACGAAAACTCGGGTAGGGTCCATAGGAACATTTTCTAAAATCGAGCCACTTAGGCTTAAAAAAACATGGCCGACCCGTAGGGACAATAAAATATTTTACTAGACCATGCCTTTAACACACATATTTACTAACTTCTTTCTTTCACAATTGCAGTGAAAGACCACTCTCCTGAAAAGCAGCAGCATCTGAAGTACGAACGAGAACTCAGAAAGAACCTACTCTTTCCATCCAAAAATGTAAGTGCAATACTGCCATAATGTTCTACCTGTTACTCAAACACTGTAGAATTCTAATATTCTAGAACATACAATTGTATTAACCCTGCAAAATTAGATTCAGTATTAGTACTTCCCCTCACCAGCTCCATACTTTCTATTGCAATTTGAACACCAGTATAGTAACACACAAATACAAGAATAGCCTTCCCAACCTGATCTATCAGCCCATTGCACAATCACACAACTCTACATACATCCTCACCATCATACTCAGACACTCATGCAAAAAGCACACATACACTGCACAAAATCCCAACCCACACTTTCTTTTTTTCTCCAACAGACCCCAAAGAATGCCTACCAAAAAGCAACTCTGTAGAAAGCAACAAAAAAGTAAACTAAATCAAATTAAAACTCTCCAAAATAAGCATCCACCTCCAGCATAATTTGTACAAAAGGTTCAAACAAAACAGCTAATACAGTAATTAAGCGAAACAAAACAAGCTTCCAGTATAGAAACTTTGCCTCCTCTTTCAAAATGTATAACGAAACAGAAAGTGATTAACAAGATGACAGCTACCCCTAGTGCTAACACTGCACCTATAAATCTTGCGGCAAGTGAGCATACCAAAATAATCTTTTACAAAAAATCTTCCACCACAGAGTCCTTCAGAACCTTATAAAAACAGGAGAGAAATCATGCACAACCCTTAAAACCTACCTTAGAAAATGATTCCTAGAAGCTCTTATAGACAGTGCAATCCTTCTCAAAAGAAAATTATTTATTTTAGTTTTAAACAGAATGAAACTACTAACAGAACGAAGTACTAAACTACAAAAAAGACTTCTCAATAAACAGAAAATCAATAAAGATAACTTCACAAACATCTGTGGATGTGAATGGTGTCACACCACGAGCACAGAACCATATTTCAATGAAGAAGCATACAAACAAAAGCAAAGAAACCCAATTGCCATACATAGCAGTGGACGAGGGTATGAAAAACTTAATAATACCTTTATGGAACAAGAAACGCTGCTCACACAAATATCCCCAGAAAAATCAGTATCACATGTCCATTCCACCCAACCAATATGTCCAGTATACAAATGGCCGTGCACATCAATGTTTTTCAAATCTTTATGCCAGTTACTCAATCAGTATGTGAAAGGCAAAGACTAATTCAAAATTAAACTACTACAAAATATGGACCCCTGTCCAGTGCGCAAATACACAGGACTACAAGGACATTCATTAGCCTGCATTTGTGAACCTATTTACAAAAGCACCTTCCACCATATCAAAATGAAATCAACATATCATTCAACTATAAGAAATCTGGTCCATAAATTGTAATATGCCAAAAGTCCTGCTTTAGCACTAGCCAATTTAAATAACAATCTTCTACGTGGTACAGCGAAACAACTACTCGAAGAAATCGAGCAAATCCAGAGAAAATATTTTGGAATTGAAAGCCACTTACAAAATGCAATAGATTTACACCAGACAAGCAACAACTGTACAGATGGCAACCTTCTTTTACACACATACAAAAAAGAAATATTAAAGTTTAAAAGTACATCTTCTGAAGTACCAAACCATGTATGTGTGTGTTGCCTTAGGACTTTTTATAAAAATAGCACAAAAACTATAGACATAATGTACAAAATAGAAGACAATAAAGATTCCAAATGGTTCCAATTAGCTCTCTATCTTATAGCAGAAAACAAATACGAGATTACTGACCCCGTAATACTTTGCAGTTACTGCACTGCAAAACTTGACAACAACCAAACACCTTTACGTGCTATCACAAATAACTTGGACTTATTCCCATTACCAAAACCCCTGTGTCATGATTCGCCGTTTCAGCCCCTTCTTGACTATGTGGTCTATAAGGTATTGCTACATTCCCTCTAACGCACACTCAACATGGCCGACGTTAGTGCATGAGTACCGCTCTAGCGTTTCCAGGAGTTCGCCAGTCCCTTTGACAAAGGACACGCCCCGCGACGCTTCGCGTCTCAACGTTAGACTTCCGAACTTCGGTAAGTGTGCTCGCACTTTCCTGTGCTCTTACCCTCTGTCCAGGATCTTAGTGCTCAGCGCTCCCCTCTATCAAGGGCCTTTTGCCAGTAGCGCTCGCTCCTTCCCTTGATTCTCCTGGTTCCTTCCTGGTCTCCTTCCTTCCGGGAACTTAGTTGCTTGTACTCCTTCCTGGAATTGAACGCAGACTCCTTCGGTCAGAATAAACTACACGCTGGCGACAGAGGATACATGCCTGTGTCTTTACAAGTCCCAAGCTGTCCGGAAAAAGGAAAATAACCAGTCCAAGACATCGAAAGACAAACAGGTGAGATTTCAGGCAAAGTGTGACAGTTTGAGACGCCAAGGATTGAATATTGATTCTACAATGGAATCCACCAATTTCAACTTCTAGATCCTGCTACAGAATCCAACATTTTAGACATTATACAATTCACCCATTACATTCTAAAGACACCATAGATGATGCACTGGAAACGTACCAAATGCGACAATCCAAAGGATCTCCAATCAGCATATGGGAAAAAAGTATAGAAGCACGTGCCTTTCCTCTACTCTTTCTTACTGGAAAAGAAGGAAGCTACGAGGATAGACCCACACAAATAACAGCATCAGAATACCACTCTTTACGAATGTATTCTGAAGACCCCAGATTCAGACAAAACGTGGAATACATATTCCTCCTTCTCTTTGAAAGTGAACCAGCAACTCTATGCTACGGAGTTGCACACAGATTGAAATCAGGTACCCATTTTTAAAATATGTCAGCTACGCAATTACTACAAAAAGTGCAAGAAAAAGATTAGATTTTACAGTCAAGCATTACAAATCTTTTAGCAAACATGCATGGTACAAAAGAATACTGGTTCCTACGTCACAGACATGTACGCTGTATGATAAGAAACCTTGGCCCACCCACTTGGCGTGTGACATTAAGTTGTGCAGAATATGCATGGGAAGATTTACACGATTTCCTACGCATAGCAAACAAAAACAAAACAAACATAGATATAAAAACACCAGGAGAACTCTCTAGATCCTGTGAATGTATCAAGATAATTCCATCATCGCTTCATTGCTATGCTACACTTCATTTGTAATAAAATTGTTCCTCCCCTCAAAGAAGTGCAACACTTCTTTTGGAGAAAAGAATACCAAGCCAGAGGAGCACCACATATCCACATGCTTTTGTGGATTAAAGATGCTCCTAAATTTGGTCAGGACAGTGATGCAACTGTTTTGCAGTTCATTAAAAAAATATGCCACTTGTGAAATCCCTTCACAACCAACACATAGTGACCTTCATGCATACATTTTACAATTTCAAAGACACAAATGTGGGAAATCGTCCTCTAAATTGTTAATTGGAGGATATTCAT
The DNA here is from genome assembly GCF_040938575.1 of Ambystoma mexicanum. Classification (NCBI taxonomy): domain Eukaryota; kingdom Metazoa; phylum Chordata; class Amphibia; order Caudata; family Ambystomatidae; genus Ambystoma; species Ambystoma mexicanum. The sequence goes on along the minus strand of NC_090941.1, from coordinate 136,093,155 downwards.
CCTAATGGGTCTTTAACTCTGCTTTCTGTTAGATCAGGTCTAGTCTGGCCTCTTGTGATGATTCTGTCGAAAGAAACCCAAGGGTCCAATTAGGTTTCTTGGGATAGACATGGGTCATATCCCTTGTCTATAGGGTCTGGCAACATCTATTTTATATTTGCTTTATATTTCTGTGTCAGGCTAAAAGTCGTCGTGCCTTTTTTCCCCTATTGTAATTGGCAGTTAGCAATGAATATAGTATCAGAAGAAGCTTGAAAAAGTACAGCCTTAGAATTAAAAAAAGGAAGCCTCTTATCCTTATACTGATTAGCAATAGACAAATAATATTATATTTTTATGGTCTAAGGAGTTCAAAGAGTCTAAGGAGACAAAGCCATTCAGCATCCTGACTGTTTTTACCTTAGGTTCAATCTTCTTAATGTCAGGTCCGATTGCCTGCTGTTTCACGCCTGGATCCGCACTTGTTGATGTCATTTCCGGAGACGTTTTTATGTTTGGCGTCTATGACATCATCACATGGGTACGTGTTATGATGTCACGTGCCTTTTTAACGTGCAGTGGCCATTTTGAATTTGTGGAAAAAAAGTGCTGCAAGTAATTTCTTATGTGTGCAAGTAGAGGCAGTCTTTTAGAAAGAAGAGAAATGCATGGTTACATGTATGTGTGCTGTCCCTTAATATTGAAATTCTGAAGTTTATTTTAGCATGTGTTTGGAAATCACTGGTATTTATATTGTGGGCATATGCCTAACCTTAAGGTTCGGTTTACTGGCTTTCATAAGGCTTGCCCTTTTGGTGCTTATGTTTTAATAGATGCAAATATGAAAAATGCAAAAGGAAATAGAGAAAAGAATATTCTAGTCGATCCCAAAATGAAAGAAAAGAAAGAATCATATTCAAACATATACATGTAGTAAATATGTTTTTTTGGCCCTCATATGGATTGCCCTATTGATATTTGTATTTTGAAGATGCACAGTTGGAAATTAAGAGAAAAAGAGAGAAGAATATTAAAGATATTAAAAATAGATCTCAAAGTGAAAAAAGAGAGAGAATCATATTCAGAAAGTACATAATACATACTCCAAGCAAACCATTTCATAAACACTTTGGTGAATATTATAGTCTATAGCCAGTAGGCCATCTCATGTTCTCTGTTTAAACCAGTTTGACAGGTATCTAAAGTACAAATCCATTTTGCTTCTCTGCGCCGCAGTAGAAGTTCACAATTTCCACCTCTTTCAGGTGTTTTCACTTTTTCTAGCCCCAGAAACTTGATGTCTCTCCATTTATGGAGATACAAGATACCCTCTAGCAACACATTTTAGTCAAGAACACCAAATGTCGACAATCAAAGACATCAAGTTTCTGGGGCTAGAAAAAGTGGAAACACCTGCTGAAAGAGGTGGAAATATCAATAGGGCAATCCATATGAGGGCCAAGAAGCCATATTTACTACATGTATATTTTTGAATATGATTCTTTCTTTTCTTTCATTTTGAGATCCACTAGAATATTCTTTTCTCTATTTCCTTTAGCATTTTTCATATTTGCATCTATCAAAACATAAGCACCAAAAGGGCAAGCCTAATGAAAGCCGGTAAACCAAACCTTAATGTTAGGCATATGCCCACAATATAAATACCAGTGATTTCCAAACACATGCTAAAATAAACTGCAGAATTTCAATATTAAGGGACAGCACACATACCTATAACCATTAATTTCTCTTCTTTTTAAAAGACTGCCTCTACTTGCACACATAAGAAATTATTCGTAGCACTTTTTTCCACGAATTCAAAATGCCTGCAGCATGTTAAAAAGGCATGTGACGTCATCACGTGTGCATTTGTGATGATGTCATAGACGCCAAACACAAAAACGGATCCGGAAATGACATCAACAAGCACGGATCCCGGCGTGGAACAGCAGGCAATCGGACCTGACATTAAGAAGATTGAACCTAAGGTAAAAACAGTCAGGATGCTGAATACCTTAGACTCCTTAGACTCTTTGAACTCCTTAGACCATACACATATAATATTATTTGTCTACTGCTAATCAGAATAAGGATAAGAGGCTTTATTTTTAAAAAAAATCTAAGGCTGTACTTTTTCAAGCTTCTTCTGATACAGTATTCATTGCCAACTGCCAATTACAATGGGGGGGGGGGGAAGGCACAACAAATTTTAGCCTGACACAGAACTAGAAAACAAATATAAAATACATGTTGCCAGACCCTATAGACAAGGGATATGACCCATGTCCATCCCAAAAACCTAATTGAACCCTCAGGTTTCTTTTCACAGATTCATCAAAAGAGGCCAGACTAGACCTCTTCTAACAGAAAGCCGAGTTAAAGACCCATTAGGATAAATATCCTTCAATTAACAATTTAGAGGACTATCTTTCATAAATGGTGAGTCAACTACTATAATAGAAAGAAATTGACTTTAATTTTGAAATAGGATTTGCAATTCAAAACCCATAACTGTATACCTCCACTCACAAGGCTCCTTTTCCACTTTCCTTTGTTCTATATTTTCAGTTCTACACAGTAATCTCTCCTGATGAACCACAAACAACACTGTGGAGAAACACGTGTTGAGAGAGAAAATATGTATACATGAAAAACTATGTGACAAGAGCAACATGCAAGATACAGTTTTTGCTTGAATGTATGAAACTAATACATGAAAACTACAATTCTTTTGGAAAAATAAGAAAAAAATAAAAAAATACCAGAAATTTGTATACTGGATTTGAATTATTTATAAAAGAAGATTTGAGATTGATTCTTGTTTGACAGGGAGCGCACTCTGCATAAGTACTGTTCTAAGCTAAAGTATAAGAAACAAATATTGCTACAGTCGCAATATAGTACTTGGGGTGCAGACCCCGGTCACATACAAAACATTGGCACAAGGGAAATCGCCCAGTGAAGAGGAATCAAAAGCCGACCAGGACTGGAACATTCTTTAAGAAAACAAATATGGGAAATATTGTCGTCGCAAATATAAAAACAAAGGGAAATACTACACCAAATGCTGCTTTGGTTTCCCTAAACCAGTTTCAACAGCAGGTCAAGTAAACAACTTCATGTCTTCAGTTAGACATAGTGTCAAAGGTAAATCACCTGAGAACACATATTACATAAAAAGAACAGAAGAATCAAATACATCAATGATTACAATGCAATCATTGCCCTCCTATGGAATGCAAACATAGATGTGCAGTACATTGCAGACAATTCCACTGCAGTTGCACGATATATCACAGCATACTTAACCAAAGCAGAGAAAACAGAACTTCAGGACCTCTGGGATGACATATCATCTGACAAAACACTATCACAGAAATTGTACAGGTTAGGCATATAAATGCTCTCTCATAGAGAATGTGGCTGCTCTGAAGATGCAGACCATTTAACCGGTACTGCCTTGTATGGAAAATATGACAATATAGTATGGCTAAGTCTTGGTACTGCTAAATCTAGAAAAAGAGTTCTCAAATCATATGAGGGCATAGAAACAATAGCCAAAACTGATCCCAACAGCCAAGACATTTTAAAAAACAATTTACTAAACACATACTACCCAAACAGGAGTACCACTTTGGAAACCATGTGTCTCTACCACGTAGCCCAAAACTTCACATATAAACATAATATTAAACCAGATGAAAAGAAAGGTAGATACAGAGTAGCACATTGTGAAGACAGCTTAGTGAAACTTACCAAATGCAGCTTAATTAATCATATCAAATTGTCATTAAAACCTCCTCAACATAGAGAATTGTATTACATGTCCCTGCTACAACTTTTTAAACCATGGAGAAAAGAAGAAGAGTTACTGGATACGTATGACTCCTATGAAGACGCTTTCAAAGAAAATTAAAGCACTATAAGAAACATAAACTTTACACAGTACCAAACAATGTTGCACAATGAACAGCAACAGGAAGAAGAACTCCAGGCCCAACTAGATGTGAACACTCCTGACAGTAGTCAACCTTCTGCAACAGGAAGCCAAGAACCACCTGGACAGCCACTAATAGCAAATGAGGCAGAATTAGCCATGACAGAAGTAGAAAAAAACCATGTCTCAGTATGAGCAATCTACAGAAGGCTTTGCTGTACAAAACCACTACTAAACACTGAGCAGCGTAGCATTTTCCAAGAAATAAAAAAACAAATTGAACATGGTGTGCAACATGAAAATAAAAACTGTACCTGCCAAGATTACAAACCTATACTACTATACGTGAGTGGTCAAGCTGGTTCAGGTAAAACATTCTTAATCAAAATCATCAGAAAGTTCCTCCAACAATTGACAAACAACAAACTGTCAGCTATTGTAACTGCCCCACAGGTTTAGCTGCCTGCAACAAAGGTGGTGTCACTTTACAACAATTAGTACTCCTTCCAGTAGAACACCAAAATAAATTAGACTATTACAAACTTTCTACAGAAGCTGCAATGGAGCTACACAGAGTTTTCAAACAAATGAAAATGCTACTGATAGATGAGGTGAGCATGGTCTCCAACCTAATGTTGGCTTTAATTCACCTCAGACTACAAGAGGTCCTCAAAACAGACTACGAAGAGCTCTGTGGAGCAAAACACATTATTGTTTTCGGAGATCTTCTTCAATTAACACCAGTGAAAGCTGAACCTATTTATAAAACTTTAGGGCACAAACTGTGCCGTAAAACTCTTGGCAGCATAGGAAATGTGAACTTTGTGGCAACATTTCCAATACAGAGAATTAACTGAAAATATGCGGCAGTCTGCAGACGTGACATAAGCCAACATTTTAAAAAGTATTAGAGTTGGTGCACTATCTCAAGAAGCACAACCTATATCAAAAACCAGGCACATCCATGCACCCTATGGCCATAACTCATGTGCTACTGATGTCATGGAACAATTAGCACACACAAATGTCAATTGTATGTCCTTGATGCCAACTCTTGCAAACTGTTAAAAAGGTAATGAAACAATGTTACAAAAAGAAATGCAACCAATAGTTCAAATTGCCTCCACAGACCAACTGGACGTACATGGTATGATACTACCCATGTGTCAACAAGCCACAACAAGGCTAAGCACCTTGGAAAACTCAATCGCTAACACAGCTGGTTTAGAGAAAATATTAAAATTATCTTTAAACTGTAGAGTAATGCTTAAACGTAACCTTGACGTGGACCAAGGACTAGTTAATGGAACACTTGGTACAGTTGTTGGCTTTCAAACATACCCACATGACAACAATATTAAATTTGTCAATATTCTCTTTGACAGGCTATCTGAAGTTAAAGGATAGAATGCTCAACTGCCCGCTTCCTTATTATCAAAGTCATGTATGTACGCAGAGGACAATTTTCTCAAACTCTAGCATACGCAGTCACCATTCACAAATCACAAGTTCTTACCCTACATAAAGCATTGATAGATATTGGTAGCACAGTCTTTAAAGAAGGCAAGAGCTATGTAGCACTATCACGCTTACGTACACTGAGCGACTATTTCTAATAAACTTTGATGCAAGTAAAGTAAATGCTGATATTTCTTGCATTCTAGAATACAATAGACTGTGTTCACTCTACACCCCCATTTAAAAACCTATCCTGTGCCGCAAAAAGCAAAATGTTGTAAAAGAAAACTACTTCAGACTCAATCTATGCAGGATCTCACAGCAATTCCACCAAAGAAAGTAAAAGAAGATAACACTTCATCAAGGACCACCACCAAAGAAGAATCTACTGCTCAAAGTAACTCAACTACCTCTTCAAAGAAGCAATGCACACTCCCAACAAATGACTTGGACACAGAACTGTCAGGTCCATTCACATTTTTAAATACAACTGGTGTAAGTTGCTATGCAAATGCAGAAATAAATATTCTATTCCAATTGCCACCAATTATTGACAACATTTACTTACACGGTACAGACCAATTGTGTTAGCAAATGTTATTCCTTCATAGAAATGCAACCAACAATCCTGACAACACTTACAGGGTTCATGGAATAAAACAGGAATTGGACTACTGTGCTGGAATGGTCAAATTCACTATAAGCTCACAAGAAGAGCCACAAGAATTTCTAATGTGCTTGCTACAAGTACTAGAAAACAAAAACATACTTATAAATGAAATCTTCCAGGTTTCATACATGTCGAAACATACATGCACTCTTTGCAGGCATGTAGTACAAGAAGAAGTCCCTAATGAGCGCTTCCTGTATGTATCCATACCTACCTCTGAATCTATTCCATTTCAGCAACTTGTACAAAATGCAAACCATGGCAGATTATGTACTACCTGCAATTCCGATATTCATTTCACCTTAAAATACAGACACATAGTATATACGTAATAGTAATGCGTTTACCTTATAATGCAGATGGTACCATAAACAACTCAAGCTCACTGGATTCACATATGGTCAAGTATCACTTGGTAAGAAAACCTTCACAACAATATGTATAATCTACCACGCAGGAGCCACAACCAATGCAGGTCACTACACTGCATATATAAAAAAGAATTGTGGATGGTTCGAATGTAATGATAGTATCATTACTCTGAATCAAAGATTACCAGCAAATCTTGTAAACGCTTACTTAATATTCTTAAAACCAAAATGTAATAACTAATCTGTGTATGAACATAAACAAAACTAGAACTTCAAAACTATGACCAGTTAGAATACACCAACAGGTATCTAACTGCCCCAAGAATCTGCAACAAAAAAACAGATAAATGAATACCCCTAAAATTAAACAAGAAATAAACAGTTAGAATACACCAATAGGTATCTAACGCACCCAAACATCTGCAACAAGCCAACAGATAGATGAATACCACTAAAATGGAAAAAGAAATAACCAAATAGAATACACCAACTGCTATCTAATTGCAACAATACTACCACCACTTCCAACTGAAAAACCATACACCTATTCAATTCCACCTATTGAAATCAATAAAAGAAATATATTGTACCACAACGTAGAAAGGTTTTTTTTTATCCAGCATGGATTTTTTTCCCACAGACCCAATGATTTAATCAACAAACACAGGAACTGAGCAAATTGCACAGTACACTGGTTTGAACTATAGGACTTCTAAGGTACTAACTGTGAGGGTCCACAAAATACAGAAATGTCTACTATGCAATGCAATACTCATTATAAACTACCTACACTAACATGTGATTTTTTTTTTTAATTTTTTTTTTATTTGTATTTAATCAAAATTAGATTTTTACAAAAGAAGAAGAAGTCTTTCTTTGTTGTTAACTGAAGAGAAAAAGAAAGAAGTCTACCGTTTCCTGTGTACACTGGCTTGCTCAAACCGCTGGTTGATTGAGGGTTTCGATTGCTGAATTTTTTTGCTGAATTTTCTCCAAAGCAATGTCTATTAGCTTAGAAGCTGCTATTAGCCATCTAGTTTTCGCTCCCGTGATCAAACGATTCCACCAGACATTGTTGTCGATGAGATATGAAGATTTTAACATAGCGCTTTCGTGGTCAATTGAAGGACAAGTCATCAAAAGATGTTTGATTGTTTCTGTGGATTGGGAATCTCCACAGAGTCTGCAGGATTTATCTTTCGATGCGGCCCGAATTGCCAGAACCTCTTGAGTCGGTAGAAGATTTAAACGGGCTTTGAGTAGCGTTCTCATAAGGCGCTTAGACGGATATTTCAGACAGTACTCCATTGGTTGCTTTAATTTGTTATAAATTGGTGGCAGCTGGGTTAGTAGCTTGTTCTTAGTTGAGTTGTCGTTAGTTTTTATCCAATCCAACCATTCCATTTTAGATTTTATTCTCATGGGATTCTGAATTAATTCCTCTTCTGAGCAGGCTATTTCTTGCAGCGTAAGCTTTTGCTTCTCAGCCCAGTTGGTAAGGGATTTGTTGGTTCCCTTCGATATTTCTTCAGAGATCATTTTATATATTTCCAAGCTGTCTTTGTTCCGCAGTTTCTTGTAAAGTTGAATCGAGCTCTGTGCAACTACCGCCTCCAGGGAGAGCAGGCCGAGTTTGCGCCTTATAGGAGCCACTGCTGTCGATTTAGGTAAGCCTAGAGTTGTTCTCCAGATGAAACCTTCTAGCTTTGCCCATAGGGTCGTAGGAATGGAGAGATTCGCGTCCATGCCGTATGCCAAGGCTGGAATTATTTTGGATTTATAGAATTGAATTGCAGGAAGAAGACTAAATTTACCATATTTTCTGTCCACTGCGCGTAGTTGTGCTGTTAAGTTTTTGGTTTTACGCCACAGGATTTTCTGCATGCTGAGAGATTTTTTCGAACTATCGATGGTTACGATGGTTTTATCACAGTGAATGAAAAAGAATGTGTGGTCCAACTACCCATGTCATGTAAAAACGATACAACCACAAAAAGTCAAAACAGTAAGTATATAGTGATTGGAAAAACACCACAGCATAACACACCCATTAAAGCAAACACCTGGCCATAAACCGAAATCCAAAATGTTTGCTTCCATGGGTATCTTATGCTGCAGCACTTGTGGCAAAACACTACAATCTTGACTGCATGCCTGGCCAAAACTCTTCATACAGCCTCAACAAAGGAAACAGTAAGTATATAATAATTAAACTCACAAACACTGCAACATAACACAGTCATGAAAACAAACACCTCACCAATAAATACAACCCAAAATGCCTAGAGTCTTCAATACCAACAATCTGAACACAATCAAACAAACAAACAAACACACATCATCTCACTATCCCATAAACACTATTACACTACTACCAATCAGTTCTCACATTTTGAAAACATATCCCCTAAGCAGCCCACATACCAGAATCAAAATGTTTGGTAGCATTGTAGACTTATGCTGCCTTGGTTGTGGACAGGGCCTAGACTCTTGGGTGCATGGCCCAACGGCCTACGGCCTTCCAGCCACTGCAGCATAACACACCCATAGAAACAAACACCTACCAAACGACCACAACCCAAAAACATAATACATCCACCTCAAAATTGTGCACTTCAATTAACATTCTAAAAAATAATTACAACCAACGTACAAACTCTTCAATACATACCCTCTTTACTCAATGCTCTTCTAACGACCCAAAACCAACATCATACTAAGCATAAATAGCCAGCAGTGTGCCCAGTGTTTAGTATGTCCACGGACAACTGCGGTGACCGCGAACATCGCAAACACATCACAGCCTTCTCCCACCTTAACAAATACAGCATTTGACCCATCTCTTACTCCCCCACCCTCTCCAAGCACTCATACACACCAACACACTCCCCAAAATTGGATTTATGCTCACTTCCAGCACTTGTCTGCGCATCCAATATGGCGGGTGCATCCAAACAATTTGACGCACCTCACGCCTCATCCCAGCCAATCAGAGAGCACGTTGCGTGTCCATGGACATAGATATCACTAATTTGTTTAGACCTACTTTTTGGTAATTTTAAAAAAAACTACTGGATGGATTTTCACCAAATTTACAAAAGCATGCTTTCGGGACCAAGCTGCCAATTCTGCCGCAAATTTGATGAAAAACTGTTCAGCGGTTTGGGCTGTAGGCACAAATTAAATGTTTTCTCCATTCAGTCAATGGGGAAAAAAGAAATTTTCGGACCCCCCCTATAACTTTGCCCCCCTTGGACCAAACCTCACAAGAACATTCAGAGTGGGCCATATACTTTTTTTGCAAAGTTTGGTGAAGATTCATCCAGAGGGAGTGAAGTTATAAGCCGCTCAAAAACTGCTCTTCCTATGGGTTTAGCAACTTAACCATAACTACATGGACGCTATGATGGTCAGAAATGCTGTGGTAGATGACAGCACCATGAATTGTGGCATCTCACATTAGGTTCTGTGAAATACTAATAAGTCATACCTGATGCACCTGAAAATGTAGATACTAAGCAAGGGGAAAATCGTTTTTTACCTGCTGTATTCACACAAATATTTTACAATGTGAAATGAATGGTGTCAGACACAAGGCACAGAGGTAAATTTTCACTAAGCACTTTAATGTTAGTGAAATCTCACATTCTGTACCCTAGACTACTCAAAATACTATAATCATTTTGAAAAGCAAAAGTGGGCCATTCAGTGAGATAGACTAGAATGCACTGGGATTGGATGCGTTGACATCATAAGCCTGAGATTCACTATGCGCTTTATGATAACGAGCATGGAACATTTGTTCGATCGTACATTGCACTGAATCAGCCATATCATGAGTATAATTGTGAAAACTAAAATATTACATATGCATGTGCACTTTATAGCTCTGACCTGGTAGATATCACTAACCATATTATCTGGAACGTTGGCAACCTTTCCCATTGTGTGATAGTCAGTTGGTAACTGAGAGGTAATATTAGTCCTCTTTCTATATGCATGAATCAAGTAACTGCAATGTGTATATATGTGTCCATAACGTAGGGAATACCATGTGATCAAGTTATGAGTTGTAGCGAAACGCGCTATCCCCTTGATGGCCTCCCGTGTACACTGGGCGCGGGTTATAAATCAATTTTAAATTCCATGTATTGAATGAATAAAGGATTGACTTTTTAAATAATTTCTGTCATGTTTGACTGAGGAAACTATTCGGTTCCAGTAAAACCTACACTTTTGACTGAGCAATTCAGTGAGTGCGGCTTAATTTTCGCTAAGGAATTGGTGAAATCAGGAAAGAATATATATATATATCAGTGAAAAAACTTTGTTAAAGGGACGTTATGGTTAAGTTGCACTACGAAAAACCTATGAAATTCAGTAAAAAAACGTTGTTAAAGGGACGTTATGGTTCAAAGTAAAACCGAAAAACCCCAGAAATTCGGCAGTTATGGTAAGATAAGCAATCATAACTTGCGCCACCGTGCACTGCTAACACTAACACCCAGGACATCAAAGATGACATCACAAATGTCATTGATGACATCACTGATGACATCACATGTGCATTTACGTTTCATGAAAACTCTGTACAAGGGATTCATATAATGCTGACCAAAAACTGTCAAGGATCATTGAGATAAATATCATGAGCTAATTAGTGCATTAAGCAATGCATTGATATAAATAGCATTCTGTTATGAAGTTCTATACAGTATACTAAGCTACTCATGCAGAAACATAGGCAGTGTGGGCAGCATACATGATGAAGGTGCAATATTCATAATCTTGTCATGTTGAATAATGAATGATAATTGCTTTCTTATTAGAGTTTTGCATACTGTGGCACATGTAATAAGTAGATAATAAAACCCACTTAATACATAATTATTACAGACAAAACACAAAGAGACAACAACACATACAAATATGAGTATATACAGGTACAGTGAAGTAAACAAAAAAGCAGAAGTAGTAGCAGAAAGAGTTCATAACCTAACTGATTGTCTTTATGCAGAGAAACTATTGCTCTGTTTCAAAGCTGCTACTTACCATATGTATGTGTATCACATGATGTGACTGCACCCAAAGGAAAGGAGAGTGAGTACAATGTATACAAATATGAGCATATACAGGGAAGGTAGAGTAATAAAAATAAAACTATGAGAAAGTGCTGATAACCCTAACGATTATCTTCATGCACAGAAAGGATTGCTCTCTTTCAAGAAGCCTGTGTCTTCCGCTATGTATATGTTTCATATGATGTGACTTGACCCTAAGTCTACAAATATAGTACCTTTTAAATTTTTACTTCCTGGCTGTTACTGAAGAAAACTATGTGGCCTAGATATGTCAGTAAAGGGAAAAAAGGGAGAGCCAGACATGTGATGTCATCAGTGATGTCATCAATGACATTTGTGATGTCATCTTTGATGTCCTGGGTGTTAGTGTTAGAAGTGCACGGTGGCACGAGTTATGGTTGCTTATCTTACCATAACTGCCGAATTTCAGGGGTTTTTCGGTTTTACTTTGAACCATAACGTCCCTTTAACAATGTTTTTTTACTGAATTTCATAGGTTTTTCGTAGTGCAACTTAACCATAACGTCCCTTTAACAAAGTTTTTTCACTGAATTTCATAGGTGTTTAGTAGCACAACTTAACCATAATATCCCTGACTTCATATACATGTAACATAGAACATACTGAACCCCCACGTAGTGATTTTGATGTCCGCGGACTACCGCCATGTCCACGGACATATTGAGAATCTGAGCGTGGTGAATGTAAATTTAAATAGTGTGCCCCATTTCCCCTTTGAAGTTGGCTCTGAAAAGAGCGTTTTTTTTTTACAGATGCTTGACAGACACCTGTTATTTTGTATTTTTCTTCTTGTTTTTTTTTCTTACTTTACTCCTAAACTCTTCACATAACCTTCTCCAAAGCAACCCTTACATTCCAAAATAGAAAGGCATTTCCCGTAAAAGATAAAGAGATGCCATCTTCTTTAAAATTAACAGTATTACTGGCATCAATATTCTCATTATTACAGAAGAACATACCAGCTCTAAGCATGAAGTCACACATGCCTCGGTTGATGACACACCTAGCAATGTTTTGCTGAGGACAAAAAACTGAACTATTGTCCCATATTGCCCTAGGTAGTAATCCAGATAAAATTAATTTCGCATTTGGAAGGATCTTCATTACGGCTTGAACCAAGCGTTCCAAATCAGCCAACAAAGTAGGGGCACTGACGTTGCCCAAATGGAAAGCACCATAGTGCCAAACTACCACATGCGGACTGTTCATCGTGGCCATATCCTCACAAACTTGTACAATTCCCTGTACATTGCAATCAGGCACAGTGCTCCACACCACCTCCACTCCTTTCACCTCAAAGTTCTTTTCAACATGCCTGCATCGAGCGTACTGTTGTAAACCATGCACAAACATATCTCCAAGCACCAACACCCTGATTTTCTCTACTTCTGCCATCTTCACCACACACAGTCTCTTTCAACACAAATCCACAACCTCGACATCTGATTCTCTAATCCGTACAGTCTTCTTTCCATGTTGGAGTTGCTGAAAAACCCCGGATGTAGCACACCCTGTCCACGGACAGCTGCAGTGTCCGCGGACCGCGTAACTCTTCGACACCCCTTCTACCATTTCCACTTTACTCTCTGTGCCATTCCCTCATTGCATACAGCTAAGCAGTCACACAATACGAAGAACGTCCTCAGAACACCCCCATTTTGTTTATTTTCGAACATTTCAGGACAATTATCAGTTCATTATTCAACATATTAACATTACAAATATTATACTTTCATCTTGTACGCTGCACACAATGCTATGTTTCTCCATTAGTAGCTCAATATACTAGATAGAACCCCATAATACAATGCTATTTATATCAATGCATCGTTCAAAGCACTAATTACGGTATGATATTTATTGCAATGATCCTAGACACTTTTTTCGCAACATTATAATAAAAATCCCTAGTACACAAATTTCATGAAAAGTTAATGCACATGTGATGTCATCAGTGATGTCATCAATGACATTTGCGATGTCATCTTTGATGTCCTGGGTGTTAGTCTTAGCAGTGCACGGTGGTGGCGCTAGTTATGGTTGCTTAGCTTACCATAACTGGCGAATTTCAGGGGTTTTTCGGCTTTACTTGGAACCATAACGTCCCTTAAACAAACATTTTTTATTAGCACGCAAACAATATACAAAGATGTAGTGTAAACAGCAAGTTCTCACAGATGGCTTTACACAGATTGTTGCAAAGTAAGCATTTATGCTCGTTCACAGTGAAGGTCAGCTGCTTCCATTTTTTTCTCGCGGCCCGGAGAGGCCCACGACTCCCAGTATAAGGTTCTATTTTTTTTTTACCTTGACAGACAGTGATTGTGCTGAAAGACTTCTTTTGAAGAAGTGTAGCAAAAACGTAAGACACGATAAAGATGAAATTTCTGAAACGAAACCACTTTTGTATATTATATCACTTTGAGAAAGATCGTTGACACACGTGGAGTCGTATTTTGGGACTGCACTACACTTGGGCAATGGAAAATGCAATTATAATGTAAGTAACCCTTTAGATTATTTTATACCGGAATATAATAACAATAGTGTGGCATTAAAGCCCGGGCAAGTTGTACTTGTTCGTTCAATGTGGCATATTGTTTTCTACCGTGCATTATCACCGCTGAATTGATCCCCTGTTGTTTAGAGGGCTCTGAAAAAGGCAGACAACACAGGGTGGGTTAATAGAAATAATTTAACCGGTCTATAGCTGGTCAAGCACTCTACTCGCTGTGCCACTTCACTGTCGCCGGTCAAGTGGCACAGCGAGTAGAGCGCTCGCTTTGACATCCGTGCACAGCTTGCTAACGCAGGTTCAAATCCCAGCATGACCAAACTCAGCCTTTCATCCTTCCGTGGTTGATGAATGAGCACCACACACCGTGGGTAATAATAAGCAGCGCTGAGATACCTGACGGTTCTTAGCGCTATATAAATGCGAAAATAATATTATTTTATTATTAACATACTCCGTTGCACTATCTTCGCTAGCAAATAGTTTCACGCCCTAATAAATAAAATGAATATTTTTAATAAAGATCGGCTGGTGAGACTAATTTATGTTTTTTAAAACAGGTATGTTGCCCAATTTTGCCAATGTCACGATTTTCAGACTCCAGCGGATGGATTTTTCAACTGCCAGGTGCAGCTCCATGTAAGCAACTTCATGACCCTCACCATTTTATGGGACAATCACCAAGGACCAATATGCCCTTACACAGTACTAGTGGTTAGAAGCAACATACCAACCATTATGGTGGTCTAATGCCTCGTTGTTGGAGCAACCTTCCGATTATCAGTGCGACCATTTACTGCTTTTATCATAAACCAACAGCCTATCTACCGCAAAGGAACAGCGCGTGGCTCAAAATAAACTTTTGCTGATCGACAGCAGAGACAATTGCAAATCGCTGAATATTCACTAAATGTTTCATGTGAAATAAATATACTTTACCAAATGTACAATCCTGCTGTTACTTTTAAACCACAGTTTCATATTCCGAATTGTGGCGCACTGTGTTCTAAGCTGATCTAACACCCTCTGTACCGCAAAGGAACATCGCGTGGCTCAACATGAACTTTTGTGGATCGACAGCAAAGACAAAGGCAAATCGCTGAATATTCTCTAAACATTTGATGTCAAATAAATGTACTTTACAAAATTTGCAATCTTGCTGTTTGCTTTAAAATCACAGTTTCATATTCCGAATTGTGGCGCCTGTGTTGTGACATAATGTGTGTTGTCTTCCGGGTTCTGTGTAAAGTTGCTTAGGACTGGAGACGACCTGGCGCGTTTGATGACGCACTCTGTAACGTCACGGAGAGAGGCAGGGAATATGAATGCTTTCATAATGTCAGGTTAGGGGCGGGAGATATGATTTAGTGTCGCAAAAGCAAGCCAGCCAGGTCAATAGCGCCAGTCATAGGATTATCACATAATGTCGGCGCAAACCAGCCTGATTTATCGTTTCTTTAGTGGACAAAAAGTCGGGTGAGGCCCATAGGAAATTGTACTATCAGCGGACAAAAGGAGGGTTCGTAGAACACTTTCAACCTGACAACTAACAATACAAACAACGTTCTCAGAACACCCCATTTTTGTGTAATTGCAACCATTTCGGGACACCGCGAGTGTTCTTAGAACACATTCAACTTGACAGATTACAATACGGACAGTGTCCTGAGGACACCCCCAGTTTGTGTATTTATGAACATTTAAATACACCGCAAGTGTTTTTAGCTCAATTTTACTTTCATTGCGAACAAAAAGGACACATACTCCGTCCTCTGAACACCCCACCATTTAGTTTATTTACAAAATGTCAGAACAGCCGTGTTCTCCGCGGACATATCAAACACAACAAAAGCGTATAGCACATAAAAAAACAAAACATTGAACCTATCTCATACTCCCCCATACCCTCCCCAAACACTCTTACACACCAACACACTCCACTAAATACAATTTTTAATCTAAGTTTCACCGCACTGTACGCGGTCGACGGCGAATACAAGATGGCGGGCGTCACAGAAAATCTGACGCGCTCCACGCACCAGGCCGTCCAATCATCGAAGACATTGCATGTCCGTGGACATGACACAAGCCCATGGGCCAATCGGGGCGCTGTCCGCGGAGCGAACAGGGAAGTCCGTCCGCGAAGCGAACACAGATATCACTAATTTTTTTGCCTTACATTTTGGTCATTTTTTTAAAACTACTGGACGGATTTACAGCAAATTTGCAATAGCACGCTTTTGGGACCAAGCTGCCGCTCTTGCCGCAAATTTGGTGTAAATCCGTCCAGCGGTTCGGGCTGTAGCCATGCGCAAAGCTTTTTCCCATTATGTCTATAGGAAAAAACAAAAGTTTTGGGACCCCCCCTATAACTTTGCCCCCCCTGGACCAAACCTCTCCAAACTTTGTAAAAATAATTCAGACTGGGTCATATACTTTTTTTGCAAAGTTTGGTGAGGATTCGTCCAGAGGGAGCGAAGTTATAAGCCACCCAAAAAGTGCTCTTCCTATGGAAACACCAATTTAACCATAACTACATGGAGGCTACCGCGTCCATGTAATATATATATATATATATATATACATATATATATATATATATTTATATTACACGGCCTGCGGTAGTAGCCGTGTAGTTATGGTTAAGTTGCTCAACTCATAGAAAGAGCACTTTTGGGTTGCTTATAACTTTGGCACAGGTTGTCGAATTCTCACCAAACTTTGCCCAAAAAGTATATGGCCACATCGAAACAATAATGGAAGTTTGGTGCAGTTTATTTCAGTGGGTGCAAAGTTATAGGAGGGTCCCAAAACATTTGAAATCCTCATAGAGATAATGGAAAAACAATTTGCTCTCACCTACAGCCCAAACCGCTGTACGGATTTGCACCAAATGTGCACGAGGAACAGTGGATTGGTACCAAAAGTGAAATAAATCCAGTAGCTTTTTTTTAAATGGCCAAAAAGTAGGTCAAAGAAATTAGTGATTTCTTTGTCTGGACCGCTAACTCATTTCCTGATTCAGAGTCCACGACCCCATCTAGACCAATCATAGGGTGGCTTGGTGTCTGCGGATATCAAAAACGCACGCTGATTGGATGTTCAAAAAAACGTGAGATGCGTCATAATTTCAGAAACAGTCGCCATATTGGATTCGCGGACCGCCGCTGTTGTCTGCAGATAGTGCAGTGAGAAAAAGGGCTGGAAATTAAAATTGGGGTTGTTTTGTGGCCAAAAGAGGGCCTGGACAGGGTGGGGGAGTTGGATAAAGATGATAGCGAGCTGTTTTTATCTGTAACAGGAGTGGTGCAGGTGCCACAAAGTCCCCGGTCAATTTGACTGTCTGCGGACGTCATTGGGATTGTGGGGGTTCTGGGTGAGTCTTGTTATTTGAAGGTGTAATGTATGTACTTGTGATATGGTTTAATTCTATTGTGGTGGTTGGGGCCAGTGGCAAGATTCTTGAGAGCATGGCTGTAGGCCACTAACCATACACACTATAGGAATATGTGTATAGTAATTATAGGTACTATAGGGGGAGTGCACAGTATTTGTAATATGGTGTTAAAAAAGATAGTTAAAAACCTTTAATTGCATGCGTTTGTACATTTAGATTTCCTTTTTTGACCTTCATAAATAATACATTATATGTACTATGTTTGGTACAGCATTAGTGTGTTGTATTAACATGAAATAACATGAAATAATCAATGGATCACTGGTAAAAAATATCCATAGTGGATTAAAACAACCCTACTGTATTTACATACAGGTTTTGGCATTTACATAGTTTTAAAGAATATACATGTACAGAATACATGTGTGTGGTAGTATGGATATATTATGTGAGTGTAAGTGTGATAGGATGTTTGTTTGAAGTGTGTTGTAATTAAGGGTATGTTTAAAGTAGTTAGATACCTTTTGGCGTATTGTATATATATTGGATTTTGTAAGACATATTGCAGTAACATTGCCTGTGATGTATACAATAAGTATATTTATGTGATGGGGAAAGGGTAATAAACTATTGGTAGTAGAATGTGTTGAGCACTGCTGGTGTTAGTAAGTAAGGGAGTGGTGATGTAATGGAATAAGTAGCATCATCTTAAGAAAGATTGGGTTTGCTCTATTTGTAATGTGTTGCAGTGTTTTTAAGGAATAGGGAAACTCTGGCCTAGAGGTAGTGGAATGGCAGATTGCAGTTGGAGCAGTGTATGGTGTGTTATAGTAATGGTTGGAAAAGAGTAGTACTTTATATGTAAGGAGAAGTGTTGTATACTCATACACAGGAGGAGTGCTTCAAAGTGCTTCAAGGCGGGAAGGGAACAAGGGAATACAGAATTAATTCTTAGGCCTTGAAGTTTCTGAATGATCTAAAACAAGAAAAACTAGCATAGTAGGCCTGACAGCATTTCTGTGCAAGTGCATGAAGTGTTACAGTTGCGACCAAACTAGGGAGGGGAGGACAGAAAAAAAAAAGAAAAGGAGGGACAGTGCATTTGAATGTACTAGTCTAGTACATTTAGGTCATGCATGCACACAGACGGAGGTGCAAGGAAGAGGGGTGGGTGGGAACAAGCGCGTCCAGTCCAACACGGCTCTGAGTTAAGTGCAGAGAGGTTGCCTCGCTCATGGAGCGTAAGCAGAAGTGCAGTAATGCTGAACATAGTGCAAAGACTGGCGGGGGGCTGGGACCTGTAAGGCTCTGTAGGTGAACCAGGCAACCCGTCAGCAAGGTTGGAAAGTGAGACATTTATATGGAAGGAGACATGCAATATGGTGTGCAAAATTACACTGTGTAATGTTTTTATAAGTAAGGGAAAGATGCAAAAGATTTGTAGAACATTGTTAAGTGTCAGTTAATGTGTGGACGTTTAATATGTTGCAAGTACATGTAAGTAACTACCACTTGATGTGACCAGGTACACAATGCTGCAATACATGGCAACTGATTGAGTGGTTAAAAAGAGAATATTCTTATTGATTAATTGATTGATATTTTATTTCTATCACGCTCATACACAAGTGTTTCAGAGCGCGACAGGGCAAGGGAGGGGAACAAGGGAGAACAAAACAGCGATCTTACTAGGCCCAGTGACATTGAGAACGTGCAAGTGCATGGGAGAGGAGGGAGGGGAAAAGTGCATGGAAGGGGGGAGAGGTGGAAAGTGCGAAGCAGAGGAGAAACAGATAAATAACAATAAATAAACAATAAAGGCAACAAACAGTGGTAATGCAGCCAGCAATGTGCAAGTGCTAGGTTTAAGGCAGCAGACAGGATAGGTCTGATAAGTGCAGGAAGAAAAAGGGGGGGCTGTATGGGTACAGATACAGACCCCAGTGTAAGAGGTGGCCCGGAGGCAGTGCGGGAGGGTGACAGGATGAGAAGATACCTGGGCCCAAAAGACAGAGGGTGGCCAGGTGCACGGTGCCAAGAGAGAGAAGATCAGCAGGGGAGAGGGGGAGCGAAGGCAGAAGAAAAGAGGAAGGTCTTGAGGTGCTTCCGGAACCGGAGATGGTTCTCCTCAAGTTTTAGAGTGGCAGGGAGCTGTTCCAGAGGGAGGCCCGAGATGAAGACTGGGATCTACCCCCAGCTCATTTCTTAGAAAAACGACTGACCCTGAGTGAGTTGGAGGTACAGGAGCGAAGAGCTCGAGAGGGGAGGTATTTGCAGAGGGATAGCTGAAGGTATTTTGGACACAGGCCCCAGAAAGCCTTGTGGACAATGCATAGGGTTTTTAATTTAATCCTTGCATCCACTGGGAGCCAGTGGAGAGATTTCAGAGCTGGAGAGATACGATCCCAGGGCTTGAGGCCAAGGACAAGTCTTGCAGTCCTGTTCTGGATTAGTTGCAGAGGGCGGAGAGTAGAGGCAGGTAGATTTAGAAAGAGACTGTTACAATAGTCCAAGCTAGAGAGAACCGGAGCTTGAGATACCATAAGCTTCTGGGGGAAGGAGAGGAAAGACAGAGTACCTCTGAGGAGGTGCCGTCGGAAATTTGACTTTTTAGAGACCTCAGAGATGTGGGCGGAGAAGGAAAGGGTGGAGTCAAAGATGACCCCGAGGTTCTTAGCCTCGCAGGTGGGGGTAGGAGGAGGGCCAAGGGAGGCCAGCCAGAGAGTGAGGGGAAAGGATGGTGAAGGTGTGCCAATGAGGAGGATCTCTGTCTTGCTGGCATTCAGACAAAGATCATTGGTGGCACACCAATCTTGAATGGCAGTTAGGCAATCAGAGATGAGAGAGGGAGAGGAGGTGGCAGAGGGCAGCCTGAAAATGAATTGAGTGTCGTCAGCATAGCACTGGAAATTTGAGCAGAAAATGCCAATGCAGTGGGCGAGAGTTGCCAGGTATTTGTTGAAGGTTGAGAAGGTTATTACAGGGAAGTGGCAGTAACCCTATTTATATATACGTATGAAGGTGTTTTAAAATATTACTTAAAACATGCATGCATACCCGTACTATGTTTTGTTAAATGTACATATTGTTGAATCTGCAAAAAAGAAATAACAGTAGTTTTTGATGCAGGTGGCTGTGATTAACAGAAACATGTAGTCTGAGAGTTGAAGACTACATGTGAAGTGTTGAACTGAGATGATAGGGTTACATGTACAGTTTTTGGAGGTGATTTGTGGATGGATGTGTGACTGTTCGAAAGGAGCGAATGATAGAACAGGATAAAGGATAGAAGAGCTGCCCTGTGCGATGGTGTCCACGTGCCATTCGGGTCTTTTAAGGATGCCTGGCATGGAAAAGGGACTGCGGAGATCGTAGACAGTCACAAAGGTCTGCGGATTGCAGTCCTCATTGTATGCTATATAAAGATATTTGTGAGAGAAAATTGTTTCTGTCCTTTTTTTTCTCCAGTATACAATTGTTCATTATTTCCATTAGCATAGTAAAAAATGCTGAGAATATTATTGAGTCTAACGACTTTACTGAAAAATGTAAAGCAGATGGACTCTATAGGATTATTTTTTAGTTCTATTTTTTAACTGTGAAAAGTGGCTCCAAAAGGAACCTTTTTTTGTGCTTTTTGATTTTTTTTTGTTTGTATTTTTTTATTTTTTCCAGGAGAGGCAAGAAAGTAAGGTGGGGAGGGAAGGGTGGGTATGGGCACCAACCACAGAAACAGAGGGGCAAGTGGACAGGGGAAGATGTTGGGCGTAGCTTAAACCTAATGTAGGGGGCAGTGTTTCCCATGCTCCTTGTAAGCACTTCGAAACTGCTCCCCCGTGCAGAGTGGTGTGTCACAGTATGTACAGAGTACTGTTGTCCTGGAACGATATGGATCAACAGCCTCTTTTATGGCCTGCGAGGCAGCTGGCGGGATCTTCTGTCCCACAGAAGTAGCCTTTGTGATGGTAGGAGCGGTTGAGGAAGAATAGATAGATGAAGAGAGCCTACTACTCCCTGAGAAAGGGACAGCCTTTCTCAGAGCAACTGGGTGGTTTGAGCGGGTGTGGTGGGGCATGGAGGGGGTTCTAAAAGAGTACTACCCATGTTATCCATGACTGAGTATGATTCCACATTTAATGCATTCGACATGGGTAGCCTGAGCCCTGTATGGTTTTAAAGAACTGCCACACCCATTATTCTATTTGGGTGCTGGAGGTAGGAATTTCCTCTATCTCATCTTCCTGGTCCTCTTGATCCTCCTCTGCATCATTGCGCCTGCTCCTCTATCCATGCCCTCCATCTGGTGGTTGTGGTGATGTTGGTGGTGGTGGCCACTAGGGAGGAGGGATGGCCATGCCTGATGTCATTTTTTAAATTAAATAGTAGGTTTGCCAACAGTCTTCCAAGCTGTAGAATGGTAAACTTCCTAGATCGGCTGAAAATGCAATTTGGAAATGTCTGTGAAGCACAGACCCGTTCGTGGACATCTCATCACGCCGCAGGCACGCACAGTCATGTAACGCTGTCTTGGGAAGTCTGTGATGATGTCTGATATTCACGAACGTCGTCGAACAAAACAAAACAGCGTAAAAAGTTGTTGAAAATTGAAAGAAGTTTTAAGAATGTTGTTGGCAGGTGGGAATGGCACAGTTTTCACTTAAAACTTCCTAGATCGCCCGAAAAAATACAGTTTCAAGAAGTCAGTGAAGCACGAAAACCGATCGCAGACACAACACCACGCCTGCGGTAGTAGCCGTGTAGTTATGGTTAAGTTGCTCAACTCATAGAAAGAGCACTTTTGGGTTGCTTATAACTTTGGCACAGGTTGACGAATTCTCACCAAACTTTGCCCAAAAAGTATATGGCCACATCGAAACAATAATGGAAGTTTGGTGCAGTTTATTTCAGTGGGTGCAAAGTTATAGGAGGGTCCCAAAACATTTGAAATCCTCATAGAGATAATGGAAAAACAATTTGCTCTCGCCTACAGCCCAAACCGCTGTACGGATTTGCACCAAATGTGCACGAGGAACAGTGGATTGGTACCAAAAGTGAAATAAATCCAGTAGCTTTTTTTTAAATGGCCAAAAAGTAGGTCAAAGAAATTAGTGATTTCTTTGTCTGGACCGCTAACTCATTTCCTGATTCAGAGTCCACGACCCCATCTAGACCAATCATAGGGTGGCTTGGTGTCTGCGGATATCAAAAACGCACGCTGATTGGATGTTCAAAAAAACGTGAGGTGCGTCATAATTTCAGAAACAGTCGCCATATTGGATTCGCGGACCGCCGCTGTTGTCTGCAGATAGTGCAGTGAGAAAAAGGGCTGGAAATTAAAATTGGGGTTGTTTTGTGGCCAAAAGAGGGCCTGGACAGGGTGGGGGAGTTGGATAAAGATGATAGCGAGCTGTTTTTATCTGTAACAGGAGTGGTGCAGGTGCCACAAAGTCCCCGGTCAATTTGACTGTCTGCGGACGTCATTGGGATTGTGGGGGTTCTGGGTGAGTCTTGTTATTTGAAGGTGTAATGTATGTACTTGTGATATGGTTTAATTCTATTGTGGTGGTTGGGGCCAGTGGCAAGATTCTTGAGAGCATGGCTGTAGGCCACTAACCATACACACTATAGGAATATGTGTATAGTAATTATAGGTACTATAGGGGGAGTGCACAGTATTTGTAATATGGTGTTAAAAAAGATAGTTAAAAACCTTTAATTGCATGCGTTTGTACATTTAGATTTCCTTTTTTGACCTTCATAAATAATACATTATATGTACTATGTTTGGTACAGCATTAGTGTGTTGTATTAACATGAAATAACATGAAATAATCAATGGATCACTGGTAAAAAATATCCATAGTGGATTAAAACAACCCTACTGTATTTACATACAGGTTTTGGCATTTACATAGTTTTAAAGAATATACATGTACAGAATACATGTGTGTGGTAGTATGGATATATTATGTGAGTGTAAGTGTGATAGGATGTTTGTTTGAAGTGTGTTGTAATTAAGGGTATGTTTAAAGTAGTTAGATACCTTTTGGCGTATTGTATATATATTGGATTTTGTAAGACATATTGCAGTAACATTGACTGTGATGTATACAATAAGTATATTTATGTGATGGGGAAAGGGTAATAAACTATTGGTAGTAGAATGTGTTGAGCACTACTGGTGTTAGTAAGTAAGGGAGTGGTGATGTAATGGAATAAGTAGCATCATCTTAAGAAAGATTGGGTTTGCTCTATTTGTAATGTGTTGCAGTGTTTTTAAGGAATAGGGAAACTCTGGCCTAGAGGTAGTGGAATGGCAGATTGCAGTTGGAGCAGTGTATGGTGTGTTATAGTAATGGTTGGAAAAGAGTAGTACTTTATATGTAAGGAGAAGTGTTGTATACTCATACACAGGAGGAGTGCTTCAAAGTGCTTCAAGGCGGGAAGGGAACAAGGGAATACAGAATTAATTCTTAGGCCTTGAAGTTTCTGAATGATCTAAAACAAGAAAAACTAGCATAGTAGGCCTGACAGCATTTCTGTGCAAGTGCATGAAGTGTTACAGTTGCGACCAAACTAGGGAGGGGAGGACAGAAAAAAAAAAGAAAAGGAGGGACAGTGCATTTGAATGTACTAGTCTAGTACATTTAGGTCATGCATGCACACAGACGGAGGTGCAAGGAAGAGGGGTGGGTGGGAACAAGCGCGTCCAGTCCAACACGGCTCTGAGTTAAGTGCAGAGAGGTTGCCTCGCTCATGGAGCGTAAGCAGAAGTGCAGTAATGCTGAACATAGTGCAAAGACTGGCGGGGGGCTGGGACCTGTAAGGCTCTGTAGGTGAACCAGGCAACCCGTCAGCAAGGTTGGAAAGTGAGACATTTATATGGAAGGAGACATGCAATATGGTGTGCAAAATTACACTGTGTAATGTTTTTATAAGTAAGGGAAAGATGCAAAAGATTTGTAGAACATTGTTAAGTGTCAGTTAATGTGTGGACGTTTAATATGTTGCAAGTACATGTAGGTAACTACCACTTGATGTGACAAGGTACACAATGCTGCAATACATGGCAACTGATTGAGTGGTTAAAAAGAGAATATTCTTATTGATTAATTGATTGATATTTTATTTCTATCACGCTCATACACTAGTGTTTCAGAGCGCGACAAGGCAAGGGAGGGGAACAAGGGAGAACAAAACAGCGATCTTACTAGGCCCAGTGACATTGAGAACGTGCAAGTGCATGGGAGAGGGGGGAGGGGAAAAGTGCATGGAAGGGGGGAGAGGTGGAAAGTGCGAAGCAGAGGAGAAACAGATAAATAACAATAAATAAATAATAAAGGCAACAAACAGTGGTAATGCAGCCAGCAATGTGCAAGTGCTAGGTTTAAGGCAGCAGACAGGATAGGTCTGATAAGTGCAGGAAGAAAAAGGGGGGCTGTATGGGTACAGATACAGACCCCAGTGTAAGAGGTGGCCCGGAGGCAGTGCGGGAGGGTGACAGGATGAGAAGATACCTGGGCCCAAAAGACAGAGGGTGGCCAGGTGCACGGTGCCAAGAGAGAGAAGATCAGCAGGGGAGAGGGGGAGCGAAGGCAGAAGAAAAGAGGAAGGTCTTGAGGTGCTTCCGGAACCGGAGATGGTTCTCCTCAAGTTTTAGAGTGGCAGGGAACTGTTCCAGAGGGAGGCCCGAGATGAAGACTGGGATCTACCCCCAGCTCATTTCTTAGAAAAACGACTGACCCTGAGTGAGTTGGAGGTACAGGAGCGAAGAGCTCGAGAGGGGAGGTATTTGCAGGGGGATAGCTGAAAGTATTTTGGACACAGGCCCCAGAAAGCCTTGTGGACAATGCATAGGGTTTTTAATTTAATCCTTGCATCCACTGGGAGCCAGTGGAGAGATTTCAGAGCTGGAGAGATACGATCCCAGGGCTTGAGGCCAAGGACAAGTCTTGCAGTCCTGTTCTGGATTAGTTGCAGAGGGCGGAGAGTAGAGGCAGGTAGATTTAGAAAGAGGCTGTTACAATAGTCCAAGCTAGAGAGAACCGGAGCTTGAGATACCATAAGCTTCTGGGGGAAGGAGAGGAAAGACAGAGTACCTCTGAGGAGGTGCAGTCAGAAATTTGACTTTTTAGAGACCTCAGAGATGTGGGCGGAGAAGGAAAGGGTGGAGTCAAAGATGACCCCGAGGTTCTTAGCCTCGCAGGTGGGGGTAGGAGGAGGGCCAAGGGAGGCCAGCCAGAGAGTGAGGGGAAAGGATGGTGAAGGTGTGCCAATGAGGAGGATCTCTGTCTTGCTGGCATTCAGACAAAGATCATTGGTGGCACACCAATCTTGAATGGCAGTTAGGCAATCAGAGATGAGAGAGGGAGAGGAGGTGGCAGAGGGCAGCCTGAAAATGAATTGAGTGTCGTCAGCATAGCACTGGAAATTTGAGCAGAAAATGCCAATGCAGTGGGCGAGAGTTGCCAGGTATTTGTTGAAGGTTGAGAAGGTTATTACAGGGAAGTGGCAGTAACCCTATATATATATACGTATGAAGGTGTTTTAAAATATTACTTAAAACATGCATGCATACCCGTACTATGTTTTGTTAAATGTACATATTGTTGAATCTGCAAAAAAGAAATAACAGTAGTTTTTGATGCAGGTGGCTGTGATTAACAGAAACATGTAGTCTGAGAGTTGAAGACTACATGTGAAGTGTTGAAATGAGATGATAGGGTTACATGTACAGTTTTTGGAGGTGATTTGTGGATGGATGTGTGACTGTTCGAAAGGAGCGAATGATAGAACAGGATAAAGGATAGAAGAGCTGCCCTGTGCGATGGTGTCCACGTGCCATTCGGGTCTTTTAAGGATGCCTGGCATGGAAAGGGGACTGCGGAGATCGTAGACAGTCACAAAGGTCTGCGGATTGCAGTCCTCATTGTATGCTATATAAAGATATTTGTGAGAGAAAATTGTTTCTGTCCTTTTTTTTCTCCAGTATACAATTGTTCATTATTTCCATTAGCATAGTAAAAAATGCTGAGAATATTATTGAGTCTAACGACTTTACTGAAAAATGTAAAGCAGATGGACTCTATAGGATTATTTTTTAGTTCTATTTTTTAACTGTGAAAAGTGGCTCCAAAAGGAACCTTTTTTTGTGCTTTTTTATTTTTTTTTGTTTGTATTTTTTTATTTTTTCCAGGAGAGGCAAGAAAGTAAGGTGGGGAGGGAAGGGTGGGTATGGGCACCAACCACAGAAACAGAGGGGCAAGTGGACAGGGGAAGATGTTGGGCGTAGCTTAAACCTAATGTAGGGGGCAGTGTTTCCCATGCTCCTTGTAAGCACTTCGAAACTGCTCCCCCGTGCAGAGTGGTGTGTCACAGTATGTACAGAGTACTGTTGTCCTGGAAAGATATGGATCAACAGCCTCTTTTATGGCCTGCGAGGCAGCTGGTGGGATCTTCTGTCCCACAGAAGTAGCCTTTGTGATGGTAGGAGCGGTTGAGGAAGAATAGATAGATGAAGAGAGCCTACTACTCCCTGAGAAAGGGACAGCCTTTCTCAGAGCAACTGGGTGGTTTGAGCGGGTGTGGTGGGGCATGGAGGGGGTTCTAAAAGAGTACTACCCATGTTATCCATGACTGAGTATGATTCCACATTTAATGCATTCGACATGGGTAGCCTGAGCCCTGTATGGTTTTAAAGAACTGCCACACCCATTATTCTATTTGGGTGCTGGAGGTAGGAATTTCCTCTATCTCATCTTCCTGGTCCTCTTGATCCTCCTCTGCATCATTGCGCCTGCTCCTCTATCCATGCCCTCCATCTGGTGGTTGTGGTGATGTTGGTGGTGGTGGCCACTAGGGAGGAGGGATGGCCATGCCTGATGTCATTTTTTAAATTAAATAGTAGGTTTGCCAACAGTCTTCCAAGCTGTAGAATGGTAAACTTCCTAGATCGGCTGAAAATGCAATTTGGAAATGTCTGTGAAGCACAGACCCGTTCGTGGACATCTCATCACGCCGCAGGCACGCACAGTCATGTAACGCTGTCTTGGGAAGTCTGTGATGATGTCTGATATTCACGAACGTCGTCGAACAAAACAAAACAGCGTAAAAAGTTGTTGAAAATTGAAAGAAGTTTTAAGAATGTTGTTGGCAGGTGGGAATGGCACAGTTTTCACTTAAAACTTCCTAGATCGCCCGAAAAAATACAGTTTCAAGAAGTCAGTGAAGCACGAAAACCGATCGCAGACACAACACCACGCCTGCGGTAGTAGCCGTGTAGTTATGGTTAAGTTGCTCAACTCATAGAAAGAGCACTTTTGGGTTGCTTATAACTTTGGCACAGGTTGACGAATTCTCACCAAACTTTGCCCAAAAAGTATATGGCCACATCGAAACAATAATGGAAGTTTGGTGCAGTTTATTTCAGTGGGTGCAAAGTTATAGGAGGGTCCCAAAACATTTGAAATCCTCATAGAGATAATGGAAAAACAATTTGCTCTCGCCTACAGCCCAAACCGCTGTACGGATTTGCACCAAATGTGCACGAGGAACAGTGGATTGGTACCAAAAGTGAAATAAATCCAGTAGCTTTTTTTTAAATGGCCAAAAAGTAGGTCAAAGAAATTAGTGATTTCTTTGTCTGGACCGCTAACTCATTTCCTGATTCAGAGTCCACGACCCCATCTAGACCAATCATAGGGTGGCTTGGTGTCTGCGGATATCAAAAACGCACGCTGATTGGATGTTCAAAAAAACGTGAGGTGCGTCATAATTTCAGAAACAGTCGCCATATTGGATTCGCGGACCGCCGCTGTTGTCTGCAGATAGTGCAGTGAGAAAAAGGGCTGGAAATTAAAATTGGGGTTGTTTTGTGGCCAAAAGAGGGCCTGGACAGGGTGGGGGAGTTGGATAAAGATGATAGCGAGCTGTTTTTATCTGTAACAGGAGTGGTGCAGGTGCCACAAAGTCCCCGGTCAATTTGACTGTCTGCGGACGTCATTGGGATTGTGGGGGTTCTGGGTGAGTCTTGTTATTTGAAGGTGTAATGTATGTACTTGTGATATGGTTTAATTCTATTGTGGTGGTTGGGGCCAGTGGCAAGATTCTTGAGAGCATGGCTGTAGGCCACTAACCATACACACTATAGGAATATGTGTATAGTAATTATAGGTACTATAGGGGGAGTGCACAGTATTTGTAATATGGTGTTAAAAAAGATAGTTAAAAACCTTTAATTGCATGCGTTTGTACATTTAGATTTCCTTTTTTGACCTTCATAAATAATACATTATATGTACTATGTTTGGTACAGCATTAGTGTGTTGTATTAACATGAAATAACATGAAATAATCAATGGATCACTGGTAAAAAATATCCATAGTGGATTAAAACAACCCTACTGTATTTACATACAGGTTTTGGCATTTACATAGTTTTAAAGAATATACATGTACAGAATACATGTGTGTGGTAGTATGGATATATTATGTGAGTGTAAGTGTGATAGGATGTTTGTTTGAAGTGTGTTGTAATTAAGGGTATGTTTAAAGTAGTTAGATACCTTTTGGCGTATTGTATATATATTGGATTTTGTAAGACATATTGCAGTAACATTGACTGTGATGTATACAATAAGTATATTTATGTGATGGGGAAAGGGTAATAAACTATTGGTAGTAGAATGTGTTGAGCACTACTGGTGTTAGTAAGTAAGGGAGTGGTGATGTAATGGAATAAGTAGCATCATCTTCAGAAAGATTGGGTTTGCTCTATTTGTCATGTGTTGCAGTGTTTTTAAGGAATAGGGAAACTCTGGCCTAGAGGTAGTGGAATGGCAGATTGCAGTTGGAGCAGTGTATGGTGTGTTATAGTAATGGTTGGAAAAGAGTAGTACTTTATATGTAAGGAGAAGTGTTGTATACTCATACACAGGAGGAGTGCTTCAAAGTGCTTCAAGGCGGGAAGGGAACAAGGGAATACAGAATTAATTCTTAGGCCTTGAAGTTTCTGAATGATCTAAAACAAGAAAAACTAGCATAGTAGGCCTGACAGCATTTCTGTGCAAGTGCATGAAGTGTTACAGTTGCGACCAAACTAGGGAGGGGAGGACAGAAAAAAAAAAGAAAAGGAGGGACAGTGCATTTGAATGTACTAGTCTAGTACATTTAGGTCATGCATGCACACAGACGGAGGTGCAAGGAAGAGGGGTGGGTGGGAACAAGCGCGTCCAGTCCAACACGGCTCTGAGTTAAGTGCAGAGAGGTTGCCTCGCTCATGGAGCGTAAGCAGAAGTGCAGTAATGCTGAACATAGTGCAAAGACTGGCGGGGGGCTGGGACCTGTAAGGCTCTGTAGGTGAACCAGGCAACCCGTCAGCAAGGTTGGAAAGTGAGACATTTATATGGAAGGAGACATGCAATATGGTGTGCAAAATTACACTGTGTAATGTTTTTATAAGTAAGGGAAAGATGCAAAAGATTTGTAGAACATTGTTAAGTGTCAGTTAATGTGTGGACGTTTAATATGTTGCAAGTACATGTAGGTAACTACCACTTGATGTGACCAGGTACACAATGCTGCAATACATGGCAACTGATTGAGTGGTTAAAAAGAGAATATTCTTATTGATTAATTGATTGATATTTTATTTCTATCACGCTCATACACTAGTGTTTCAGAGCGCGACAAGGCAAGGGAGGGGAACAAGGGAGAACAAAACAGCGATCTTACTAGGCCCAGTGACATTGAGAACGTGCAAGTGCATGGGAGAGGGGGGAGGGGAAAAGTGCATGGAAGGGGGGAGAGGTGGAAAGTGCGAAGCAGAGGAGAAACAGATAAATAACAATAAATAAATAATAAAGGCAACAAACAGTGGTAATGCAGCCAGCAATGTGCAAGTGCTAGGTTTAAGGCAGCAGACAGGATAGGTCTGATAAGTGCAGGAAGAAAAAGGGGGGCTGTATGGGTACAGATACAGACCCCAGTGTAAGAGGTGGCCCGGAGGCAGTGCGGGAGGGTGACAGGATGAGAAGATACCTGGGCCCAAAAGACAGAGGGTGGCCAGGTGCACGGTGCCAAGAGAGAGAAGATCAGCAGGGGAGAGGGGGAGCGAAGGCAGAAGAAAAGAGGAAGGTCTTGAGGTGCTTCCGGAACCGGAGATGGTTCTCCTCAAGTTTTAGAGTGGCAGGGAGCTGTTCCAGAGGGAGGCCCGAGATGAAGACTGGGATCTACCCCCAGCTCATTTCTTAGAAAAACGACTGACCCTGAGTGAGTTGGAGGTACAGGAGCGAAGAGCTCGAGAGGGGAGGTATTTGCAGAGGGATAGCTGAAAGTATTTTGGACACAGGCCCCAGAAAGCCTTGTGGACAATGCATAGGGTTTTTAATTTAATCCTTGCATCCACTGGGAGCCAGTGGAGAGATTTCAGAGCTGGAGAGATACGATCCCAGGGCTTGAGGCCAAGGACAAGTCTTGCAGTCCTGTTCTGGATTAGTTGCAGAGGGCGGAGAGTAGAGGCAGGTAGATTTAGAAAGAGGCTGTTACAATAGTCCAAGCTAGAGAGAACCGGAGCTTGAGATACCATAAGCTTCTGGGGGAAGGAGAGGAAAGACAGAGTACCTCTGAGGAGGTGCAGTCAGAAATTTGACTTTTTAGAGACCTCAGAGATGTGGGCGGAGAAGGAAAGGGTGGAGTCAAAGATGACCCCGAGGTTCTTAGCCTCGCAGGTGGGGGTAGGAGGAGGGCCAAGGGAGGCCAGCCAGAGAGTGAGGGGAAAGGATGGTGAAGGTGTGCCAATGAGGAGGATCTCTGTCTTGCTGGCATTCAGACAAAGATCATTGGTGGCACACCAATCTTGAATGGCAGTTAGGCAATCAGAGATGAGAGAGGGAGAGGAGGTGGCAGAGGGCAGCCTGAAAATGAATTGAGTGTCGTCAGCATAGCACTGGAAATTTGAGCAGAAAATGCCAATGCAGTGGGCGAGAGTTGCCAGGTATTTGTTGAAGGTTGAGAAGGTTATTACAGGGAAGTGGCAGTAACCCTATATATATATACGTATGAAGGTGTTTTAAAATATTACTTAAAACATGCATGCATACCCGTACTATGTTTTGTTAAATGTACATATTGTTGAATCTGCAAAAAAGAAATAACAGTAGTTTTTGATGCAGGTGGCTGTGATTAACAGAAACATGTAGTCTGAGAGTTGAAGACTACATGTGAAGTGTTGAAATGAGATGATAGGGTTACATGTACAGTTTTTGGAGGTGATTTGTGGATGGATGTGTGACTGTTCGAAAGGAGCGAATGATAGAACAGGATAAAGGATAGAAGAGCTGCCCTGTGCGATGGTGTCCACGTGCCATTCGGGTCTTTTAAGGATGCCTGGCATGGAAAGGGGACTGCGGAGATCGTAGACAGTCACAAAGGTCTGCGGATTGCAGTCCTCATTGTATGCTATATAAAGATATTTGTGAGAGAAAATTGTTTCTGTCCTTTTTTTTCTCCAGTATACAATTGTTCATTATTTCCATTAGCATAGTAAAAAATGCTGAGAATATTATTGAGTCTAACGACTTTACTGAAAAATGTAAAGCAGATGGACTCTATAGGATTATTTTTTAGTTCTATTTTTTAACTGTGAAAAGTGGCTCCAAAAGGAACCTTTTTTTGTGCTTTTTTATTTTTTTTTGTTTGTATTTTTTTATTTTTTCCAGGAGAGGCAAGAAAGTAAGGTGGGGAGGGAAGGGTGGGTATGGGCACCAACCACAGAAACAGAGGGGCAAGTGGACAGGGGAAGATGTTGGGCATAGCTTAAACCTAATGTAGGGGGCAGTGTTTCCCATGCTCCTTGTAAGCACTTCGAAACTGCTCCCCCGTGCAGAGTGGTGTGTCACAGTATGTACAGAGTACTGTTGTCCTGGAAAGATATGGATCAACAGCCTCTTTTATGGCCTGCGAGGCAGCTGGTGGGATCTTCTGTCCCACAGAAGTAGCCTTTGTGATGGTAGGAGCGGTTGAGGAAGAATAGATAGATGAAGAGAGCCTACTACTCCCTGAGAAAGGGACAGCCTTTCTCAGAGCAACTGGGTGGTTTGAGCGGGTGTGGTGGGGCATGGAGGGGGTTCTAAAAGAGTACTACCCATGTTATCCATGACTGAGTATGATTCCACATTTAATGCATTCGACATGGGTAGCCTGAGCCCTGTATGGTTTTAAAGAACTGCCACACCCATTATTCTATTTGGGTGCTGGAGGTAGGAATTTCCTCTATCTCATCTTCCTGGTCCTCTTGATCCTCCTCTGCATCATTGCGCCTGCTCCTCTATCCATGCCCTCCATCTGGTGGTTGTGGTGATGTTGGTGGTGGTGGCCACTAGGGAGGAGGGATGGCCATGCCTGATGTCATTTTTTAAATTAAATAGTAGGTTTGCCAACAGTCTTCCAAGCTGTAGAATGGTAAACTTCCTAGATCGGCTGAAAATGCAATTTGGAAATGTCTGTGAAGCACAGACCCGTTCGTGGACATCTCATCACGCCGCAGGCACGCACAGTCATGTAACGCTGTCTTGGGAAGTCTGTGATGATGTCTGATATTCACGAACGTCGTCGAACAAAACAAAACAGCGTAAAAAGTTGTTGAAAATTGAAAGAAGTTTTAAGAATGTTGTTGGCAGGTGGGAATGGCACAGTTTTCACTTAAAACTTCCTAGATCGCCCGAAAAAATACAGTTTCAAGAAGTCAGTGAAGCACGAAAACCGATCGCAGACACAACACCACGCCTGCGGTAGTAGCCGTGTAGTTATGGTTAAGTTGCTCAACTCATAGAAAGAGCACTTTTGGGTTGCTTATAACTTTGGCACAGGTTGACGAATTCTCACCAAACTTTGCCCAAAAAGTATATGGCCACATCGAAACAATAATGGAAGTTTGGTGCAGTTTATTTCAGTGGGTGCAAAGTTATAGGAGGGTCCCAAAACATTTGAAATCCTCATAGAGATAATGGAAAAACAATTTGCTCTCGCCTACAGCCCAAACCGCTGTACGGATTTGCACCAAATGTGCACGAGGAACAGTGGATTGGTACCAAAAGTGAAATAAATCCAGTAGCTTTTTTTTAAATGGCCAAAAAGTAGGTCAAAGAAATTAGTGATTTCTTTGTCTGGACCGCTAACTCATTTCCTGATTCAGAGTCCACGACCCCATCTAGACCAATCATAGGGTGGCTTGGTGTCTGCGGATATCAAAAACGCACGCTGATTGGATGTTCAAAAAAACGTGAGGTGCGTCATAATTTCAGAAACAGTCGCCATATTGGATTCGCGGACCGCCGCTGTTGTCTGCAGATAGTGCAGTGAGAAAAAGGGCTGGAAATTAAAATTGGGGTTGTTTTGTGGCCAAAAGAGGGCCTGGACAGGGTGGGGGAGTTGGATAAAGATGATAGCGAGCTGTTTTTATCTGTAACAGGAGTGGTGCAGGTGCCACAAAGTCCCCGGTCAATTTGACTGTCTGCGGACGTCATTGGGATTGTGGGGGTTCTGGGTGAGTCTTGTTATTTGAAGGTGTAATGTATGTACTTGTGATATGGTTTAATTCTATTGTGGTGGTTGGGGCCAGTGGCAAGATTCTTGAGAGCATGGCTGTAGGCCACTAACCATACACACTATAGGAATATGTGTATAGTAATTATAGGTACTATAGGGGGAGTGCACAGTATTTGTAATATGGTGTTAAAAAAGATAGTTAAAAACCTTTAATTGCATGCGTTTGTACATTTAGATTTCCTTTTTTGACCTTC
This sequence comes from Ambystoma mexicanum, assembly GCF_040938575.1. Classification (NCBI taxonomy): domain Eukaryota; kingdom Metazoa; phylum Chordata; class Amphibia; order Caudata; family Ambystomatidae; genus Ambystoma; species Ambystoma mexicanum. The sequence continues at coordinate 136,058,927 of NC_090941.1, read as the reverse complement.
ATAAATAATACATTATATGTACTATGTTTGGTACAGCATTAGTGTGTTGTATTAACATGAAATAACATGAAATAATCAATGGATCACTGGTAAAAAATATCCATAGTGGATTAAAACAACCCTACTGTATTTACATACAGGTTTTGGCATTTACATAGTTTTAAAGAATATACATGTACAGAATACATGTGTGTGGTAGTATGGATATATTATGTGAGTGTAAGTGTGATAGGATGTTTGTTTGAAGTGTGTTGTAATTAAGGGTATGTTTAAAGTAGTTAGATACCTTTTGGCGTATTGTATATATATTGGATTTTGTAAGACATATTGCAGTAACATTGACTGTGATGTATACAATAAGTATATTTATGTGATGGGGAAAGGGTAATAAACTATTGGTAGTAGAATGTGTTGAGCACTACTGGTGTTAGTAAGTAAGGGAGTGGTGATGTAATGGAATAAGTAGCATCATCTTCAGAAAGATTGGGTTTGCTCTATTTGTCATGTGTTGCAGTGTTTTTAAGGAATAGGGAAACTCTGGCCTAGAGGTAGTGGAATGGCAGATTGCAGTTGGAGCAGTGTATGGTGTGTTATAGTAATGGTTGGAAAAGAGTAGTACTTTATATGTAAGGAGAAGTGTTGTATACTCATACACAGGAGGAGTGCTTCAAAGTGCTTCAAGGCGGGAAGGGAACAAGGGAATACAGAATTAATTCTTAGGCCTTGAAGTTTCTGAATGATCTAAAACAAGAAAAACTAGCATAGTAGGCCTGACAGCATTTCTGTGCAAGTGCATGAAGTGTTACAGTTGCGACCAAACTAGGGAGGGGAGGACAGAAAAAAAAAAGAAAAGGAGGGACAGTGCATTTGAATGTACTAGTCTAGTACATTTAGGTCATGCATGCACACAGACGGAGGTGCAAGGAAGAGGGGTGGGTGGGAACAAGCGCGTCCAGTCCAACACGGCTCTGAGTTAAGTGCAGAGAGGTTGCCTCGCTCATGGAGCGTAAGCAGAAGTGCAGTAATGCTGAACATAGTGCAAAGACTGGCGGGGGGCTGGGACCTGTAAGGCTCTGTAGGTGAACCAGGCAACCCGTCAGCAAGGTTGGAAAGTGAGACATTTATATGGAAGGAGACATGCAATATGGTGTGCAAAATTACACTGTGTAATGTTTTTATAAGTAAGGGAAAGATGCAAAAGATTTGTAGAACATTGTTAAGTGTCAGTTAATGTGTGGACGTTTAATATGTTGCAAGTACATGTAGGTAACTACCACTTGATGTGACCAGGTACACAATGCTGCAATACATGGCAACTGATTGAGTGGTTAAAAAGAGAATATTCTTATTGATTAATTGATTGATATTTTATTTCTATCACGCTCATACACTAGTGTTTCAGAGCGCGACAAGGCAAGGGAGGGGAACAAGGGAGAACAAAACAGCGATCTTACTAGGCCCAGTGACATTGAGAACGTGCAAGTGCATGGGAGAGGGGGGAGGGGAAAAGTGCATGGAAGGGGGGAGAGGTGGAAAGTGCGAAGCAGAGGAGAAACAGATAAATAACAATAAATAAATAATAAAGGCAACAAACAGTGGTAATGCAGCCAGCAATGTGCAAGTGCTAGGTTTAAGGCAGCAGACAGGATAGGTCTGATAAGTGCAGGAAGAAAAAGGGGGGCTGTATGGGTACAGATACAGACCCCAGTGTAAGAGGTGGCCCGGAGGCAGTGCGGGAGGGTGACAGGATGAGAAGATACCTGGGCCCAAAAGACAGAGGGTGGCCAGGTGCACGGTGCCAAGAGAGAGAAGATCAGCAGGGGAGAGGGGGAGCGAAGGCAGAAGAAAAGAGGAAGGTCTTGAGGTGCTTCCGGAACCGGAGATGGTTCTCCTCAAGTTTTAGAGTGGCAGGGAGCTGTTCCAGAGGGAGGCCCGAGATGAAGACTGGGATCTACCCCCAGCTCATTTCTTAGAAAAACGACTGACCCTGAGTGAGTTGGAGGTACAGGAGCGAAGAGCTCGAGAGGGGAGGTATTTGCAGAGGGATAGCTGAAAGTATTTTGGACACAGGCCCCAGAAAGCCTTGTGGACAATGCATAGGGTTTTTAATTTAATCCTTGCATCCACTGGGAGCCAGTGGAGAGATTTCAGAGCTGGAGAGATACGATCCCAGGGCTTGAGGCCAAGGACAAGTCTTGCAGTCCTGTTCTGGATTAGTTGCAGAGGGCGGAGAGTAGAGGCAGGTAGATTTAGAAAGAGGCTGTTACAATAGTCCAAGCTAGAGAGAACCGGAGCTTGAGATACCATAAGCTTCTGGGGGAAGGAGAGGAAAGACAGAGTACCTCTGAGGAGGTGCAGTCAGAAATTTGACTTTTTAGAGACCTCAGAGATGTGGGCGGAGAAGGAAAGGGTGGAGTCAAAGATGACCCCGAGGTTCTTAGCCTCGCAGGTGGGGGTAGGAGGAGGGCCAAGGGAGGCCAGCCAGAGAGTGAGGGGAAAGGATGGTGAAGGTGTGCCAATGAGGAGGATCTCTGTCTTGCTGGCATTCAGACAAAGATCATTGGTGGCACACCAATCTTGAATGGCAGTTAGGCAATCAGAGATGAGAGAGGGAGAGGAGGTGGCAGAGGGCAGCCTGAAAATGAATTGAGTGTCGTCAGCATAGCACTGGAAATTTGAGCAGAAAATGCCAATGCAGTGGGCGAGAGTTGCCAGGTATTTGTTGAAGGTTGAGAAGGTTATTACAGGGAAGTGGCAGTAACCCTATATATATATACGTATGAAGGTGTTTTAAAATATTACTTAAAACATGCATGCATACCCGTACTATGTTTTGTTAAATGTACATATTGTTGAATCTGCAAAAAAGAAATAACAGTAGTTTTTGATGCAGGTGGCTGTGATTAACAGAAACATGTAGTCTGAGAGTTGAAGACTACATGTGAAGTGTTGAAATGAGATGATAGGGTTACATGTACAGTTTTTGGAGGTGATTTGTGGATGGATGTGTGACTGTTCGAAAGGAGCGAATGATAGAACAGGATAAAGGATAGAAGAGCTGCCCTGTGCGATGGTGTCCACGTGCCATTCGGGTCTTTTAAGGATGCCTGGCATGGAAAGGGGACTGCGGAGATCGTAGACAGTCACAAAGGTCTGCGGATTGCAGTCCTCATTGTATGCTATATAAAGATATTTGTGAGAGAAAATTGTTTCTGTCCTTTTTTTTCTCCAGTATACAATTGTTCATTATTTCCATTAGCATAGTAAAAAATGCTGAGAATATTATTGAGTCTAACGACTTTACTGAAAAATGTAAAGCAGATGGACTCTATAGGATTATTTTTTAGTTCTATTTTTTAACTGTGAAAAGTGGCTCCAAAAGGAACCTTTTTTTGTGCTTTTTTATTTTTTTTTGTTTGTATTTTTTTATTTTTTCCAGGAGAGGCAAGAAAGTAAGGTGGGGAGGGAAGGGTGGGTATGGGCACCAACCACAGAAACAGAGGGGCAAGTGGACAGGGGAAGATGTTGGGCGTAGCTTAAACCTAATGTAGGGGGCAGTGTTTCCCATGCTCCTTGTAAGCACTTCGAAACTGCTCCCCCGTGCAGAGTGGTGTGTCACAGTATGTACAGAGTACTGTTGTCCTGGAAAGATATGGATCAACAGCCTCTTTTATGGCCTGCGAGGCAGCTGGTGGGATCTTCTGTCCCACAGAAGTAGCCTTTGTGATGGTAGGAGCGGTTGAGGAAGAATAGATAGATGAAGAGAGCCTACTACTCCCTGAGAAAGGGACAGCCTTTCTCAGAGCAACTGGGTGGTTTGAGCGGGTGTGGTGGGGCATGGAGGGGGTTCTAAAAGAGTACTACCCATGTTATCCATGACTGAGTATGATTCCACATTTAATGCATTCGACATGGGTAGCCTGAGCCCTGTATGGTTTTAAAGAACTGCCACACCCATTATTCTATTTGGGTGCTGGAGGTAGGAATTTCCTCTATCTCATCTTCCTGGTCCTCTTGATCCTCCTCTGCATCATTGCGCCTGCTCCTCTATCCATGCCCTCCATCTGGTGGTTGTGGTGATGTTGGTGGTGGTGGCCACTAGGGAGGAGGGATGGCCATGCCTGATGTCATTTTTTAAATTAAATAGTAGGTTTGCCAACAGTCTTCCAAGCTGTAGAATGGTAAACTTCCTAGATCGGCTGAAAATGCAATTTGGAAATGTCTGTGAAGCACAGACCCGTTCGTGGACATCTCATCACGCCGCAGGCACGCACAGTCATGTAACGCTGTCTTGGGAAGTCTGTGATGATGTCTGATATTCACGAACGTCGTCGAACAAAACAAAACAGCGTAAAAAGTTGTTGAAAATTGAAAGAAGTTTTAAGAATGTTGTTGGCAGGTGGGAATGGCACAGTTTTCACTTAAAACTTCCTAGATCGCCCGAAAAAATACAGTTTCAAGAAGTCAGTGAAGCACGAAAACCGATCGCAGACACAACACCACGCCTGCGGTAGTAGCCGTGTAGTTATGGTTAAGTTGCTCAACTCATAGAAAGAGCACTTTTGGGTTGCTTATAACTTTGGCACAGGTTGACGAATTCTCACCAAACTTTGCCCAAAAAGTATATGGCCACATCGAAACAATAATGGAAGTTTGGTGCAGTTTATTTCAGTGGGTGCAAAGTTATAGGAGGGTCCCAAAACATTTGAAATCCTCATAGAGATAATGGAAAAACAATTTGCTCTCGCCTACAGCCCAAACCGCTGTACGGATTTGCACCAAATGTGCACGAGGAACAGTGGATTGGTACCAAAAGTGAAATAAATCCAGTAGCTTTTTTTTAAATGGCCAAAAAGTAGGTCAAAGAAATTAGTGATTTCTTTGTCTGGACCGCTAACTCATTTCCTGATTCAGAGTCCACGACCCCATCTAGACCAATCATAGGGTGGCTTGGTGTCTGCGGATATCAAAAACGCACGCTGATTGGATGTTCAAAAAAACGTGAGGTGCGTCATAATTTCAGAAACAGTCGCCATATTGGATTCGCGGACCGCCGCTGTTGTCTGCAGATAGTGCAGTGAGAAAAAGGGCTGGAAATTAAAATTGGGGTTGTTTTGTGGCCAAAAGAGGGCCTGGACAGGGTGGGGGAGTTGGATAAAGATGATAGCGAGCTGTTTTTATCTGTAACAGGAGTGGTGCAGGTGCCACAAAGTCCCCGGTCAATTTGACTGTCTGCGGACGTCATTGGGATTGTGGGGGTTCTGGGTGAGTCTTGTTATTTGAAGGTGTAATGTATGTACTTGTGATATGGTTTAATTCTATTGTGGTGGTTGGGGCCAGTGGCAAGATTCTTGAGAGCATGGCTGTAGGCCACTAACCATACACACTATAGGAATATGTGTATAGTAATTATAGGTACTATAGGGGGAGTGCACAGTATTTGTAATATGGTGTTAAAAAAGATAGTTAAAAACCTTTAATTGCATGCGTTTGTACATTTAGATTTCCTTTTTTGACCTTCATAAATAATACATTATATGTACTATGTTTGGTACAGCATTAGTGTGTTGTATTAACATGAAATAACATGAAATAATCAATGGATCACTGGTAAAAAATATCCATAGTGGATTAAAACAACCCTACTGTATTTACATACAGGTTTTGGCATTTACATAGTTTTAAAGAATATACATGTACAGAATACATGTGTGTGGTAGTATGGATATATTATGTGAGTGTAAGTGTGATAGGATGTTTGTTTGAAGTGTGTTGTAATTAAGGGTATGTTTAAAGTAGTTAGATACCTTTTGGCGTATTGTATATATATTGGATTTTGTAAGACATATTGCAGTAACATTGACTGTGATGTATACAATAAGTATATTTATGTGATGGGGAAAGGGTAATAAACTATTGGTAGTAGAATGTGTTGAGCACTACTGGTGTTAGTAAGTAAGGGAGTGGTGATGTAATGGAATAAGTAGCATCATCTTAAGAAAGATTGGGTTTGCTCTATTTGTAATGTGTTGCAGTGTTTTTAAGGAATAGGGTAACTCTGGCCTAGAGGTAGTGGAATGGCAGATTGCAGTTGGAGCAGTGTATGGTGTGTTATAGTAATGGTTGGAAAAGAGTAGTACTTTATATGTAAGGAGAAGTGTTGTATACTCATACACAGGAGGAGTGCTTCAAAGTGCTTTAAGGCGGGAAGGGAACAAGGGAATACAGAATTAATTCTTAGGCCTTGAAGTTTCTGAATGATCTAAAACAAGAAAAACTAGCATAGTAGGCCTGACAGCATTTCTGTGCAAGTGCATGAAGTGTTACAGTTGCGACCAAACTAGGGAGGGGAGGACAGAAAAAAAAAAGAAAAGGAGGGACAGTGCATTTGAATGTACTAGTCTAGTACATTTAGGTCATGCATGCACACAGACGGAGGTGCAAGGAAGAGGGGTGGGTGGGAACAAGCGCGTCCAGTCCAACACGGCTCTGAGTTAAGTGCAGAGAGGTTGCCTCGCTCATGGAGCGTAAGCAGAAGTGCAGTAATGCTGAACATAGTGCAAAGACTGGCGGGGGGCTGGGACCTGTAAGGCTCTGTAGGTGAACCAGGCAACCCGTCAGCAAGGTTGGAAAGTGAGACATTTATATGGAAGGAGACATGCAATATGGTGTGCAAAATTACACTGTGTAATGTTTTTATAAGTAAGGGAAAGATGCAAAAGATTTGTAGAACATTGTTAAGTGTCAGTTAATGTGTGGACGTTTAATATGTTGCAAGTACATGTAGGTAACTACCACTTGATGTGACCAGGTACACAATGCTGCAATACATGGCAACTGATTGAGTGGTTAAAAAGAGAATATTCTTATTGATTAATTGATTGATATTTTATTTCTATCACGCTCATACACAAGTGTTTCAGAGCGCGACAAGGCAAGGGAGGGGAACAAGGGAGAACAAAACAGCGATCTTACTAGGCCCAGTGACATTGAGAACGTGCAAGTGCATGGGAGAGGGGGGAGGGGAAAAGTGCATGGAAGGGGGAGAGGTGGAAAGTGCGAAGCAGAGGAGAAACAGATAAATAACAATAAATAAATAATAAAGGCAACAAACAGTGGTAATGCAGCCAGCAATGTGCAAGTGCTAGGTTTAAGGCAGCAGACAGGATAGGTCTGATAAGTGCAGGAAGAAAAAGGGGGGCTGTATGGGTACAGATACAGACCCCAGTGTAAGAGGTGGCCCGGAGGCAGTGCGGGAGGGTGACAGGATGAGAAGATACCTGGGCCCAAAAGACAGAGGGTGGCCAGGTGCACGGTGCCAAGAGAGAGAAGATCAGCAGGGGAGAGGGGGAGCGAAGGCAGAAGAAAAGAGGAAGGTCTTGAGGTGCTTCCGGAACCGGAGATGGTTCTCCTCAAGTTTTAGAGTGGCAGGGAGCTGTTCCAGAGGGAGGCCCGAGATGAAGACTGGGATCTACCCCCAGCTCATTTCTTAGAAAAACGACTGACCCTGAGTGAGTTGGAGGTACAGGAGCGAAGAGCTCGAGAGGGGAGGTATTTGCAGAGGGATAGCTGAAGGTATTTTGGACACAGGCCCCAGAAAGCCTTGTGGACAATGCATAGGGTTTTTAATTTAATCCTTGCATCCACTGGGAGCCAGTGGAGAAATTTCAGAGCTGGAGAGATACGATCCCAGGGCTTGAGGCCAAGGACAAGTCTTGCAGTCCTGTTCTGGATTAGTTGCAGAGGGCGGAGAGTAGAGGCAGGTAGATTTAGAAAGAGGCTGTTACAATAGTCCAAGCTAGAGAGAACCGGAGCTTGAGATACCATAAGCTTCTGGGGGAAGGAGAGGAAAGACAGAGTACCTCTGAGGAGGTGCAGTCAGAAATTTGACTTTTTAGAGACCTCAGAGATGTGGGCGGAGAAGGAAAGGGTGGAGTCAAAGATGACCTTGAGGTTCTTAGCCTCGCAGGTGGGGGTAGGAGGAGGGCCAAGGGAGGCCAGCCAGAGAGTGAGGGGAAAGGATGGTGAAGGTGTGCCAATGAGGAGGATCTCTGTCTTGCTGGCATTCAGACAAAGATCATTGGTGGCACACCAATCTTGAATGGCAGTTAGGCAATCAGAGATGAGAGAGGGAGAGGAGGTGGCAGAGGGCAGCCTGAGAATGAATTGAGTGTCGTCAGCATAGCACTGGAAATTTGAGCAGAAAATGCCAATGCAGTGGGCGAGAGTTGCCAGGTATTTGTTGAAGGTTGAGAAGGTTATTACAGGGAAGTGGCAGTAACCCTATATATATATACGTATGAAGGTGTTTTAAAATATTACTTAAAACATGCATGCATACCTGTACTATGTTTTGTTAAATGTACATATTGTTGAATCTGCAAAAAAGAAATAACAGTAGTTTTTGATGCAGGTGGCTGTGATTAACAGAAACATGTAGTCTGAGAGTTGAAGACTACATGTGAAGTGTTGAACTGAGATGATAGGGTTACATGTACAGTTTTTGGAGGTGATTTGTGGATGGATGTGTGACTGTTCGAAAGGAGCGAATGATAGAACAGGATAAAGGATAGAAGAGCTGCCCTGTGCGATGGTGTCCACGTGCCATTCGGGTCTTTTAAGGATGCCTGGCATGGAAAGGGGACTGCGGAGATCGTAGACAGTCACAAAGGTCTGCGGATTGCAGTCCTCATTGTATGCTATATAAAGATATTTGTGAGAGAAAATTGTTTCTGTCCTTTTTTTTCTCCAGTATACAATTGTTCATTATTTCCATTAGCATAGTAAAAAATGCTGAGAATATTATTGAGTCTAACGACTTTACTGAAAAATGTAAAGCAGATGGACTCTATAGGATTATTTTTTAGTTCTATTTTTTAACTGTGAAAAGTGGCTCCAAAAGGAACCTTTTTTTGTGCTTTTTTATTTTTTTTTGTTTGTATTTTTTTATTTTTTCCAGGAGAGGCAAGAAAGTAAGGTGGGGAGGGAAGGGTGGGTATGGGCACCAACCACAGAAACAGAGGGGCAAGTGGACAGGGGAAGATGTTGGGCGTAGCTTAAACCTAATGTAGGGGGCAGTGTTTCCCATGCTCCTTGTAAGCACTTCGAAACTGCTCCCCCGTGCAGAGTGGTGTGTCACAGTATGTACAGAGTACTGTTGTCCTGGAAAGATATGGATCAACAGCCTCTTTTATGGCCTGCGAGGCAGCTGGTGGGATCTTCTGTCCCACAGAAGTAGCCTTTGTGATGGTAGGAGCGGTTGAGGAAGAATAGATAGATGAAGAGAGCCTACTACTCCCTGAGAAAGGGACAGCCTTTCTCAGAGCAACTGGGTGGTTTGAGCGGGTGTGGTGGGGCATGGAGGGGGTTCTAAAAGAGTACTACCCATGTTATCCATGACTGAGTATGATTCCACATTTAATGCATTCGACATGGGTAGCCTGAGCCCTGTATGGTTTTAAAGAACTGCCACACCCATTATTCTATTTGGGTGCTGGAGGTAGGAATTTCCTCTATCTCATCTTCCTGGTCCTCTTGATCCTCCTCTGCATCATTGCGCCTGCTCCTCTATCCATGCCCTCCATCTGGTGGTTGTGGTGATGTTGGTGGTGGTGGCCACTAGGGAGGAGGGATGGCCATGCCTGATGTCATTTTTTAAATTAAATAGTAGGTTTGCCAACAGTCTTCCAAGCTGTAGAATGGTAAACTTCCTAGATCGGCTGAAAATGCAATTTGGAAATGTCTGTGAAGCACAGACCCGTTCGTGGACATCTCATCACGCCGCAGGCACGCACAGTCATGTAACGCTGTCTTGGGAAGTCTGTGATGATGTCTGATATTCACGAACGTCGTCGAACAAAACAAAACAGCGTAAAAAGTTGTTGAAAATTGAAAGAAGTTTTAAGAATGTTGTTGGCAGGTGGGAATGGCACAGTTTTCACTTAAAACTTCCTAGATCGCCCGAAAAAATACAGTTTCAAGAAGTCAGTGAAGCACGAAAACCGATCGCAGACACAACACCACGCCTGCGGTAGTAGCCGTGTAGTTATGGTTAAGTTGCTCAACTCATAGAAAGAGCACTTTTGGGTTGCTTATAACTTTGGCACAGGTTGACGAATTCTCACCAAACTTTGCCCAAAAAGTATATGGCCACATCGAAACAATAATGGAAGTTTGGTGCAGTTTATTTCAGTGGGTGCAAAGTTATAGGAGGGTCCCAAAACATTTGAAATCCTCATAGAGATAATGGAAAAACAATTTGCTCTCGCCTACAGCCCAAACCGCTGTACGGATTTGCACCAAATGTGCACGAGGAACAGTGGATTGGTACCAAAAGTGAAATAAATCCAGTAGCTTTTTTTTAAATGGCCAAAAAGTAGGTCAAAGAAATTAGTGATTTCTTTGTCTGGACCGCTAACTCATTTCCTGATTCAGAGTCCACGACCCCATCTAGACCAATCATAGGGTGGCTTGGTGTCTGCGGATATCAAAAACGCACGCTGATTGGATGTTCAAAAAAACGTGAGGTGCGTCATAATTTCAGAAACAGTCGCCATATTGGATTCGCGGACCGCCGCTGTTGTCTGCAGATAGTGCAGTGAGAAAAAGGGCTGGAAATTAAAATTGGGGTTGTTTTGTGGCCAAAAGAGGGCCTGGACAGGGTGGGGGAGTTGGATAAAGATGATAGCGAGCTGTTTTTATCTGTAACAGGAGTGGTGCAGGTGCCACAAAGTCCCCGGTCAATTTGACTGTCTGCGGACGTCATTGGGATTGTGGGGGTTCTGGGTGAGTCTTGTTATTTGAAGGTGTAATGTATGTACTTGTGATATGGTTTAATTCTATTGTGGTGGTTGGGGCCAGTGGCAAGATTCTTGAGAGCATGGCTGTAGGCCACTAACCATACACACTATAGGAATATGTGTATAGTAATTATAGGTACTATAGGGGGAGTGCACAGTATTTGTAATATGGTGTTAAAAAAGATAGTTAAAAACCTTTAATTGCATGCGTTTGTACATTTAGATTTCCTTTTTTGACCTTCATAAATAATACATTATATGTACTATGTTTGGTACAGCATTAGTGTGTTGTATTAACATGAAATAACATGAAATAATCAATGGATCACTGGTAAAAAATATCCATAGTGGATTAAAACAACCCTACTGTATTTACATACAGGTTTTGGCATTTACATAGTTTTAAAGAATATACATGTACAGAATACATGTGTGTGGTAGTATGGATATATTATGTGAGTGTAAGTGTGATAGGATGTTTGTTTGAAGTGTGTTGTAATTAAGGGTATGTTTAAAGTAGTTAGATACCTTTTGGCGTATTGTATATATATTGGATTTTGTAAGACATATTGCAGTAACATTGACTGTGATGTATACAATAAGTATATTTATGTGATGGGGAAAGGGTAATAAACTATTGGTAGTAGAATGTGTTGAGCACTACTGGTGTTAGTAAGTAAGGGAGTGGTGATGTAATGGAATAAGTAGCATCATCTTAAGAAAGATTGGGTTTGCTCTATTTGTAATGTGTTGCAGTGTTTTTAAGGAATAGGGTAACTCTGGCCTAGAGGTAGTGGAATGGCAGATTGCAGTTGGAGCAGTGTATGGTGTGTTATAGTAATGGTTGGAAAAGAGTAGTACTTTATATGTAAGGAGAAGTGTTGTATACTCATACACAGGAGGAGTGCTTCAAAGTGCTTTAAGGCGGGAAGGGAACAAGGGAATACAGAATTAATTCTTAGGCCTTGAAGTTTCTGAATGATCTAAAACAAGAAAAACTAGCATAGTAGGCCTGACAGCATTTCTGTGCAAGTGCATGAAGTGTTACAGTTGCGACCAAACTAGGGAGGGGAGGACAGAAAAAAAAAAGAAAAGGAGGGACAGTGCATTTGAATGTACTAGTCTAGTACATTTAGGTCATGCATGCACACAGACGGAGGTGCAAGGAAGAGGGGTGGGTGGGAACAAGCGCGTCCAGTCCAACACGGCTCTGAGTTAAGTGCAGAGAGGTTGCCTCGCTCATGGAGCGTAAGCAGAAGTGCAGTAATGCTGAACATAGTGCAAAGACTGGCGGGGGGCTGGGACCTGTAAGGCTCTGTAGGTGAACCAGGCAACCCGTCAGCAAGGTTGGAAAGTGAGACATTTATATGGAAGGAGACATGCAATATGGTGTGCAAAATTACACTGTGTAATGTTTTTATAAGTAAGGGAAAGATGCAAAAGATTTGTAGAACATTGTTAAGTGTCAGTTAATGTGTGGACGTTTAATATGTTGCAAGTACATGTAGGTAACTACCACTTGATGTGACCAGGTACACAATGCTGCAATACATGGCAACTGATTGAGTGGTTAAAAAGAGAATATTCTTATTGATTAATTGATTGATATTTTATTTCTATCACGCTCATACACAAGTGTTTCAGAGCGCGACAAGGCAAGGGAGGGGAACAAGGGAGAACAAAACAGCGATCTTACTAGGCCCAGTGACATTGAGAACGTGCAAGTGCATGGGAGAGGGGGGAGGGGAAAAGTGCATGGAAGGGGGAGAGGTGGAAAGTGCGAAGCAGAGGAGAAACAGATAAATAACAATAAATAAATAATAAAGGCAACAAACAGTGGTAATGCAGCCAGCAATGTGCAAGTGCTAGGTTTAAGGCAGCAGACAGGATAGGTCTGATAAGTGCAGGAAGAAAAAGGGGGGCTGTATGGGTACAGATACAGACCCCAGTGTAAGAGGTGGCCCGGAGGCAGTGCGGGAGGGTGACAGGATGAGAAGATACCTGGGCCCAAAAGACAGAGGGTGGCCAGGTGCACGGTGCCAAGAGAGAGAAGATCAGCAGGGGAGAGGGGGAGCGAAGGCAGAAGAAAAGAGGAAGGTCTTGAGGTGCTTCCGGAACCGGAGATGGTTCTCCTCAAGTTTTAGAGTGGCAGGGAGCTGTTCCAGAGGGAGGCCCGAGATGAAGACTGGGATCTACCCCCAGCTCATTTCTTAGAAAAACGACTGACCCTGAGTGAGTTGGAGGTACAGGAGCGAAGAGCTCGAGAGGGGAGGTATTTGCAGAGGGATAGCTGAAGGTATTTTGGACACAGGCCCCAGAAAGCCTTGTGGATAATGCATAGGGTTTTTAATTTAATCCTTGCATCCACTGGGAGCCAGTGGAGAAATTTCAGAGCTGGAGAGATACGATCCCAGGGCTTGAGGCCAAGGACAAGTCTTGCAGTCCTGTTCTGGATTAGTTGCAGAGGGCGGAGAGTAGAGGCAGGTAGATTTAGAAAGAGGCTGTTACAATAGTCCAAGCTAGAGAGAACCGGAGCTTGAGATACCATAAGCTTCTGGGGGAAGGAGAGGAAAGACAGAGTACCTCTGAGGAGGTGCAGTCAGAAATTTGACTTTTTAGAGACCTCAGAGATGTGGGCGGAGAAGGAAAGGGTGGAGTCAAAGATGACCTTGAGGTTCTTAGCCTCGCAGGTGGGGGTAGGAGGAGGGCCAAGGGAGGCCAGCCAGAGAGTGAGGGGAAAGGATGGTGAAGGTGTGCCAATGAGGAGGATCTCTGTCTTGCTGGCATTCAGACAAAGATCATTGGTGGCACACCAATCTTGAATGGCAGTTAGGCAATCAGAGATGAGAGAGGGAGAGGAGGTGGCAGAGGGCAGCCTGAGAATGAATTGAGTGTCGTCAGCATAGCACTGGAAATTTGAGCAGAAAATGCCAATGCAGTGGGCGAGAGTTGCCAGGTATTTGTTGAAGGTTGAGAAGGTTATTACAGGGAAGTGGCAGTAACCCTATATATATATACGTATGAAGGTGTTTTAAAATATTACTTAAAACATGCATGCATACCTGTACTATGTTTTGTTAAATGTACATATTGTTGAATCTGCAAAAAAGAAATAACAGTAGTTTTTGATGCAGGTGGCTGTGATTAACAGAAACATGTAGTCTGAGAGTTGAAGACTACATGTGAAGTGTTGAACTGAGATGATAGGGTTACATGTACAGTTTTTGGAGGTGATTTGTGGATGGATGTGTGACTGTTCGAAAGGAGCGAATGATAGAACAGGATAAAGGATAGAAGAGCTGCCCTGTGCGATGGTGTCCACGTGCCATTCGGGTCTTTTAAGGATGCCTGGCATGGAAAGGGGACTGCGGAGATCGTAGACAGTCACAAAGGTCTGCGGATTGCAGTCCTCATTGTATGCTATATAAAGATATTTGTGAGAGAAAATTGTTTCTGTCCTTTTTTTTCTCCAGTATACAATTGTTCATTATTTCCATTAGCATAGTAAAAAATGCTGAGAATATTATTGAGTCTAACGACTTTACTGAAAAATGTAAAGCAGATGGACTCTATAGGATTATTTTTTAGTTCTATTTTTTAACTGTGAAAAGTGGCTCCAAAAGGAACCTTTTTTTGTGCTTTTTGATTTTTTTTGTTTGTATTTTTTTATTTTTTCCAGGAGAGGCAAGAAAGTAAGGTGGGGAGGGAAGGGTGGGTATGGGCACCAACCACAGAAACAGAGGGGCAACAAGTGGACAGGGGAAGATGTTGGGCGTAGCTTAAACCTAATGTAGGGGGCAGTGTTTCCCATGCTCCTTGTAAGCACTTCGAAACTGCTCCCCCGTGCAGAGTGGTGTGTCACAGTATGTACAGAGTACTGTTTCCTGGAAAGATATGGATCAACAGCCTCTTTTATGGCCTGCGAGGCAGCTGGTGGGATCTTCTGTCCCACAGAAGTAGCCTTTGTGATGGTAGGAGCGGTTGAGGAAGAATAGATAGATGAAGAGAGCCTACTACTCCCTGAGAAAGGGACAGCCTTTCTCAGAGCAACTGGGTGGTTTGAGCGGGTGTGGTGGGGCATGGAGGGGGTTCTAAAAGAGTACTACCCATGTTATCCATGACTGAGTATGATTCCACATTTAATGCATTCGACATGGGTAGCCTGAGCCCTGTATGGTTTTAAAGAACTGCCACACCCATTATTCTATTTGGGTGCTGGAGGTAGGAATTTCCTCTATCTCATCTTCCTGGTCCTCTTGATCCTCCTCTGCATCATTGCGCCTGCTCCTCTATCCATGCCCTCCATCTGGTGGTTGTGGTGATGTTGGTGGTGGTGGCCACTAGGGAGGAGGGATGGCCATGCCTGATGTCATTTTTTAAATTAAATAGTAGGTTTGCCAACAGTCTTCCAAGCTGTAGAATGGTAAACTTCCTAGATCGGCTGAAAATGCAATTTGGAAATGTCTGTGAAGCACAGACCCGTTCGTGGACATCTCATCACGCCGCAGGCACGCACAGTCATGTAACGCTGTCTTGGGAAGTCTGTGATGATGTCTGATATTCACGAACGTCGTCGAACAAAACAAAACAGCGTAAAAAGTTGTTGAAAATTGAAAGAAGTTTTAAGAATGTTGTTGGCAGGTGGGAATGGCACAGTTTTCACTTAAAACTTCCTAGATTGGTTTAAAAAGAAAATAGGAAAGAATAATATACATCTATTTATAGTATAAGAAATACATTTATTTATGAAGGAGATGGGGAATCAGAATGACAAACATAAAAAAGAGAATTTGGAATTTCTAGAAAGTCATCATTGGGGAGGGAGGTAGAGAAGTTTCATCAAACTGTACATTTGTGATGTCATATTTGCTGTCTTGGGTGTTAGTCTGAGCAGTGCACGGTGGTGGCACAAGTTATGGTTTCTTAGCTACCATAAGTGACGAATTTCTGGGGGTTTTCGGTTTTACTTGTACCCATAATGTCCATTTAATTAATTTTTTTCACTGAATTTCATACATTTTTATTAGTGCAAGTTAACCACAATGTCCCTATAACAATGTGTTTCACTGAATTTCATAGGTTTTTATTAGTGCAACTTAACCATACATCCGTTTAACAGTTTTTTCACCGAATTTTATAGGTTTTACCAGTGCACCCTTAAATTGCTACCAGTTCCTTATATCATATTCACCCGCAATGTAGCAGCTCAATAGTCTGCAGACAGTACAAAAGTCCACAGACATCTGGTAGCATTCACAAAGCCCAGAAGCACAGGGGAGAACAAAACATGGTCTACTCTTCAACCAAAAACACATATTCATAAAACAACATTAGTTATACTTACTGCACCGAAATATACCTTTTTGTACAAAATGGTAATTTGAAAATGTAGAAATTAATTTTTCACTCACCTCACAATATAATTGAATGCACCAAGCACAAACCATAACTTTACACCTCACATTATCACTTCAGTAAAACTTTTCATACAGACTCACAAACACCATGCACTCATTCCAAAACAACCTCTTACAAAATAGTAAGTAGACTGTATTTATTTCTGTGTGCTATTTATTACATAAACATTTCTAATAAGCAAAAAGCACTATTTTTTTTTATTGTAACAGAAATGGCAAAACTTGAGTGGTTGGAAGAAAACTTCCCAAAAGAAGAATTTAGTGATGATAACATTTCTAATGCTAAACAATGCATATTTTAATATAAACAAATAATGTAATTTATACAATACTGAGAAAAATAATATTGTTTTCTGTTCGTATAGCACATACTTTACATGAATAAACAACACCCAAATTAATTATGGAGAATCTCAAGAATCACAAAGACAATTTCTGTCGCCAACTGTACATAATTAAATCATGATCTTGCCTGCAAAACTGGATGAACTTAGTAATGAGTTTAAGGAACCTTTATATTATGTTAAATATCATGTTATTAGAAATGTTGATTATCAGTGTCCTACTTATACCTGTCCCTCTTGCCTTCAGCTATCACCCCCATTAAATTCTCAATATATA
The DNA here is from genome assembly GCF_040938575.1 of Ambystoma mexicanum. Lineage (NCBI taxonomy): Eukaryota > Metazoa > Chordata > Amphibia > Caudata > Ambystomatidae > Ambystoma > Ambystoma mexicanum. The sequence goes on along the minus strand of NC_090941.1, from coordinate 136,042,090 downwards.
AATGAAAGACGCTTTGATGAAACTTCCCTCCCTCTCTCCACTGATGATCATTGTATATAAATTCCAAATTCTCCCATTTATGTTTCCCATTCCGATATCCCATAGATTTCATAAATACATTTATTTTTTATACTATAAATAACTTGTATATTGTTCTTACCTAATTATTATTTTTTTAAAACCCTGATTAATAGTCCATGGACTATCTGACTGTTCACGGTGCCCGGTTTACGAAATAGGTTGTCCACAGACATCGCACCGTGTCCCGACATCACAGTAGTTTGAGGACAGCCTTGCGCATGCGGCAAGCGGTTTCGTGCCCAATGGAGTACGCGGACAGCCATCAGCGCCACGAACGATTGGGGACATCATCATGTGACTGCAACCGTGCAGCGTGACAGTTTGTCTGCAAACAGTGTCCGTCACCGCAGACAATTTGAAAATTCATTTTTGGCCAATATAGGATGTATCAAATGGAAAGTTTACAGTTGCAGAGCTTCTAGACCAATTCCTTGTTGATCTGTAGACTTTATGCAACTTTTCAAGGTCTATTTTCAACACAGTAGTCCACTTTTCTAACTTTCACAAAAAGTGCTTCTATTTTATTTTCTGTTTCTCCTTTTTGTTTACTACAACTACTAAAAAATACTTGAATCCATAGTTTAAGTGTTCACACAAACTGCTTCAATACATTTTGAATGTTTTCAAGAAAAATCTGATTGCACACATCAGTCGAAAAATATTGACAATATCAAATTTCATCATGAAAGTTAAAAAAGCATATGTGCATTTATGGCAGCACTGTGTGTAACTTTTTTCTAAAAGAAAGGAAAAGCAGATTTAAAAGATTTGTACAACATTTTTAAATGGCAGTTGGTGGGTGGGAATTTAATATGTTGGCAGTACATGCATACTCGCCAACATGACCCACTCCAATCTATAGATGCTTATCAAGTGTTGTTTGTTTTCTTTGTGACTTGTAATGCCACTTCTCCCATTACACAAGGCCCAGAATGCAAGACTGGAAGGTGTAAGGAACTCATGGTGGCAACAGTTTACTGACAGACACAGACACAAGATATCACAGTTCATTGGTGTTTTTTAAACTGTATATGCAGTTTGGAAAAATGCCTAATCTAAACCTAAATCGAAGATGGGAGTAAGCTACAACCATCAAATAATAATAAGGCAGTCCTAGTGGTGGCTGGTAAAATAAAAGGGTCTATACTAAATAAAAACTATTGCCAATCCTTACAACTAAGTACAAAAACAGTGTGCTCTTGTGCTCTACCTTTTATCCCTGTGGGGAAGGGAAAGGTAATCCTCCCGCACTAGTCCACCCCCAGGAACTGGATACAATAGCAAAAGCTGAGTCCGGTCCACCTTGATGACAGATTCCCAGGGACTAGTAAGTGAGACACCTTCAGGTTTCTCACATATCCTTCCCCTAGGTGAGGTGGATATGCCTGTACTTTGTCCAGGTTCCCTGTTGTTAAGCTCTGGCAGAGAACAGGGACGAGAGATATCAAGGAACTCTCGCATATTCCGCTGATCGGTTGTGATTGGTATAGATAGAGGTGGAGTGATTTTACTTGTCTCTCTGCTATAACCTATTAATTGGGTTTTAAGACCTGTTTTGGGTTTCATGGGCTCAGAGCTCTCCCAGTCCCATATTGGAGAGTCTTGGGAGTAATAGTTCATCTGCCAGGATTCCTAGGATATAAAATCTCCGAAGGGAGCTGGAGATTCCTCTAAGAGAGTAGAGAAAATGGGGAAGTCCCGCTCCAGGATAACTTCTTCGGGGAGCCCAGGAATGATGTCTGATGATATTTTGCAGGATTCGCTTCGGATTTTAATGATTACTGGTATTTTACGGTATACTTCATTGTGTCCATGTACACATGTGTCAAATCATGATGCTGGTGTTTGCCCCGATGCATCGTTCCGTCATGCCGTTACTTCAGCGGTCCAGCTTATTTCCAAAATGCTGCCCTCCACCACTCGCGCCTCCTACAATACGGGCAGAGCAAAGCAGAGACCTTTAGTCTCAACTCCAGTGAGTACCAATGCTAGTTCCCTTTTTCCTTCCTTGCTACCTTCATTTGCTCCTCTAAATTCTTGAGTTCTTTCTGTTCCTGTTGCCTTGGCCCTTGCGCTGTTCTGCTCCCCTTCTACTCTGTGTTGCTCGATACTGCTTCTATTGTGCTCCTTACCGTTACAGAGCCACTCTTGAATTCTTCCATCCTTGCCCGGAGTATAAAAACTGGATGCTCCTCCTGGATCTGGTTACCAGATTCCTTCTTCAACTATTGCTGTCACATCTGGGTTCTGAACACTCCATCTCCCGAGGGTTTTTTCCGATGCAGCCTTTTTCCCTCTGGTTGCTGATCGGTCTGAGATCTGGCGAGTTGACCTTCCCGCTGCATATCAGGCATGAGGCACTGCATTCCAAATTCTACTCAATAGCTTCTCAGAACATCAAACAGGCGGTAAGATCTCACAACATGTCACTCTAGCTAGTGCCGCATTGTCCAGATATTTAGTTGTAACTAAATTGGCCAACATAGCAGTTTGCTTACAACCTGAGTCGATCAAGGCCCTTACATGCCTCCCATTCACCAAGCCTTTTCATATGTGAACTCGCTAGGAGTTTGGCACAAACAAATGGTAAAGGTCTCTAGCTCTTCTGGGTTCTTCCCATTCTTTGCCCTTCAAAAAGCCTATTTCCATAGGTTTGTTTTTTTATTCTTTGGACAGTGTCTAGCTAGATACCCTGATTGTCTACAGGAAAACAGACCAGAGGAGGTGGTCTGCTTCCTGTTAACTCTTCCTTTCTACTTTTATCCTTAGCCTTTGAATCAATTTTCCTGATTTCTACTCTCTCTCTCGTGGAATTCCTTCCTTGATCCTATGTAGCCCGCCTTGTTTATCTACTCCATGTGATTGAGTTCGATGGAAGGCTTTATGATCCTTCCGCTCTTCCCATCGATGGTCCAAATGGAAGTGTTTTGCTGCATCCGAGTGGTTTTGTGCAGTCTCAATGGACATGGCTAGAGCAGGTCGATTTAAATGAAGAACAGAATTTTGCAAAAAAGGGGGTACGTAATTCATAAATTGTTCTAAGGTAATCATCTCTGTCAGTTCTTCTAAAGACTTGTTATTAATCCATATGGCCACAGTGTTTTTAATGAGTTCACCTAGCTCTAAAGTGGTTTCTCCCGGGTTCAACCTAATGGCCCCTAATTTCTGCTGATAAAAGTTGCAAGTTTGCCCCACTCTTTTTAACAACCCTTCCTTGATGGATAGAAAGGTGGCTCCTTGTGCAAGGTTAAGTAGCTGATAGGTTCAGAGTTCACCTTTCAACAAGGGACCCAAATAGCATCTTGGCAGGTTCTCTTCCCATCCCAGTTGTTCAGCGAGGCGTTCAAAGTTTAGGAAAACATTTCCAAAATCTTCGCCTTCAAGATATGGCTGAAGTTTGCCCTGTGGTATTAAGGGCCTTGCTTGTAATTCAATCAATCAAGTTAGATTTTCTTGGAGTCTATTTTCGGCCTGAATCTGATGGGCCACTAATTGGGCAATGACATTGGCTAGGTCAGCCATTTCTTCCGGGGGTGCAAGGGTTCCTTCGGTGGTGTCCGCACCAGAAAAGAAACAACTCTCCATTCCCTCAGATAAGGTTTCAAAATCCTCTGAATCTTCTGATTCTGAGTCTGTCGATGGGGTGGACTAGGGTAAATTAGTTTTTAACCCTGATGGTGCCGCAACGGAGGAAGACTGGTTAGCATGAAAAAAAAGGCTGGGAGGGAGGGGGTTTCAGAGCACTAGGTCTGATCAAAGAAAACACAGGCCGGACTTTGAGTATCATTCAGTCCTAAGGCTGTATGGTGTAATGGGAGAGAGGAAGGGTGTCTAGCAACACTTGAGTTTTAAAGAATAATTCCTGTTGACCTGGTGGGACAAGCAATTGAGAGGACAACACCTCTTTCAATGTGGATACATAGCCAGACTCTAGGAGATCAACTATTCTATTTTCCCCTTCCAGTGGTACCACAATTATTAGCATGGGTTTACATTTTTATCAGTTGAATCATATCCCACTTTTGACACCATATGTAAGGAACTCATGGTGTCAACAGTAAAGATAGACACAAGTGATCACAGTTCAAGGGTGTTTATTAAACTGTATATGCAGGTTGAGAAAAATCATAATCTAAACCTAAATCGAAGATGGGAGCAAGCTACAAATAATAATAATAATAATAAAAATAAGGCAGTTCTAGTGGCCTCGGGTCAAATAAAAGGGCCTATACTAAAATAAACTATTGCCAATCCTTACAACTAAGTACAAAAAGAGTGTGGGATAGAGTTCACAAGAAGGAAAGAAGTGTTCACAAATGATAAGTCAGGATGTGGTAGCCGGGGTTCTCCCTTCGCCATGTTTTGAGCATGGGACAAGGTGGATTCCTGAGCACAGCACACTCTCAAGCTTTCCCAGCATGAGATGACAGTTCCGTTCTCAGGACCTTCAGTGGTTAAGTCTCTTTTCTACAAAAAGTCTCTTGCTTGCGAGGACCTGATATGTTCAAAATAACAAACAAAAAGTTCCTTTCTGCATGTATGTTGGGTGATGCATTTTCAGCCCTGGAGCCCCCTCTTCTTGGCTCAGATCCACAAAGGTTCCAAGCTATATCAGGACCTTTGGTGGTTATGTTTCTTACTTCCTAGGGCATGATAGATTCAAAATAACAAACAAAAGTTCCTTTCTGATTGCACTTGGGGTGATGGTTCTTCATCCCAGGGCCCCCCTCTTCCGGCTCAGATCCCTCTTGAATATCAGTCACCCTCCATCAGGTTCAATATGGCTTGTATTCAAACGATTTTATCTGTTACATTCATGTGTCGGTGGGTGATGGCTTTTCACCCCTGGGTTCCCCTCTTCCGGGCTCCAACTCTTCTCGAATGTGGTATTCAAAAGGTCTTTGCTTGTGGTAGTCACAAGTCATTGGCTGATGGCTTTTCACCCTTGGATCCCCCTCTTCCAGGCTCGGACCCTTCTCGAATAGTAACCTCCCTCTGTTGGGTTCACTCTTGTCAACACAATGTTCATTGGGGCCTCATGCGTTGGCCCTTTCTGTCGGCATCCCTCCGTCAGGTTCACTCTTGCCAGCCTCTCAGTTTCTTCTACTTTCTTACTATGCAGGATTCACTTCCCTTGGCTTTTTAATTACGTGCCGGATAAAGACTTTCGACTGTACAGAGGATTTTGCAAAACCCCTGTATTACCACTTTGAGCTTTTCTTGCGGTTCTCGTAGGGCCTTCTGATTTCGGTAGTTTCAAAAAACAGGGAATGAACGAGAGTCTCTCAAATGAATACCCACGTGGTGCCGAAACCCAATGCAGCTGGTTTTCCCATAATGTGTTAACAGTTCTTTGAACTCCCCTTAATTTGCCATTGGCAACGTTTGTTCAACACAGTTCGGGTTCTTATCGGTTCTCCCCTCTACTTCCCGTCTGTGATGAACCGCTTGGCTTTTCTTGCCTCTGGAGTGAAGGCCGGTACCACGGCAACAAACGTCACTCCCTGTCCTGATTATCAGTTTAGGAGAGTTCTGTGTACCATAGACATCTGCGGCAATACACGCTGGCTATTGTTCGCACTCTTGCGATTCCTTTAATGGAGGTTTCATGGATCTGGGTCTAAAAGGGCAAGGTCTCTTCTCTGCTTGTCGTCCCATCGGTTCTTGTCGCCTTTCTCCTCCTCTTGAATTGCCATACTGGGATAGCTGTCTCTTCGTGCGGTCTGCCTTGCTCGTAATGTTCACCTTTTATCCCTGTGGGGAAGGGAAAGGGCCATCAGGTATGTGTGGTTTGGGTCCATTGCCTGACTCTTTCTTACCCTTGTGTTGGGACATGTCAGGTAAACAGCTCTAATGTTAGGCTGTTATCTTTCATGGTGTAAGAAAGTGTTTGTGTCAGAAAAGGGGGGGGTAGAGTGTTTGAGTATCCTATGTGGTAGGATGGGGAAAAGGTGCTATAAGAATGGGGATGCCGCATCTCACCCGTCGGTGTCCCACCCCCACTCCCCGAGGACCACCTCATCCAGGTGATCCTCCCACACTAATCCAATTCGAGGAACTGGATCCAATAGTGATGGCTGTGTCCTGGCCACCTGAATGATAGTTCCCCGGAGACTAGTAAGTGAAACACCTTGAGGTTTCTCACAACGGGAAGATTCGAAAGTGTGACATGTATATGAAATAAAAAATGGAAAGTGCTGTGCATTTAAAGATATTTCTTTTTAGCAGCATATTCTACTTAAGACATATATATGCATGTATAGCAGCACTGCGTGTAACTTCTTAATAAAACAAAAGAAACCAGACATGTGTACAACATTTTAAAATGCCACTTAATTTGTGCAAGTTTAATATCTTGGCAGTACATGCACACTTGCTAACATGACCCATTCCAATTGGGAGGTTCTTATCAAGTCCTAGTTTTTTCTCTGCATTCTGGGACGTGTAGTCCAAATTTTATAATACAAAAAGGCCAACCGCAACTCCCACAATGCAAAGAAGAAAAACAACACTTAATTATTGTAATGGATCATGTTGGCAAGTATACAGCTACTCCCAACATATTAAACTTCCACATACCAGGTGGCACTTAAAAATGTACTACAAATCTTTTCCATCTGCTTTTCTTTCCTTTTACATAAAAAGTTTCACACTGTGCTGCTATAAATGCACATATGCATTTTTTTACTTTCATGAAAAGGCTCCTAAAAAGAAAGATTTTTAAATGGTCAACATTTTTCATTTTTCCTTCCATATAAATGTCACACTTTCCAACCTCACTCAATAAACCCCTTACACTGCCACCATTCTCCACCTGCTCACACATGTCTGTATACCACCAAAGTATCTATATACAACACTTTACCTTACATATAAAGTACTCTTCTTTCCCAAACTTTACTATAAGACACCAAACACTGCTGCAACAACATTCCGCCATTGTATTACCACTAAGCCACAGTTTCTCTATTCCTTAAAAACACTGCAACACATTACAAATACATTATACCACAAACACTTCTTTCATTAAAATCAGAAGCACACTAATAACCTACATATGCACCTTTTTCTCACACCCATTTTTGCCCTGGTTCCTCTAATGTGCCAAACAGCACTACTCATACTCCAATTGTTCTGACAACATACTTAACACACTTTAGTACATCCACCATACCACAACTAATATAACTATTTTTCCCAACAACTCCTCCTACCTTCATAAATAACAACCTGCCTTACAAAAAGTACTTCACAATTACCACATTTACCCATTAACTTTCTTTTACAATTACAGGAAAGAATAAGAGTTCTGAAGACTACTACCGAAAAAAGAACAATCTTCACATCCTAAAAAGTAAGTACATCAATATATCATGTATATCTCTCTAATTGTAACAATGTACTTTCACTATATATTAGCCTAGAGTATAATTTGTAAATCAACAACATTTATTTCAATCTTACTCATGATATTACAACATTCACACTTTTTGTATTTTAATCTAAACACCACCATTATAACACCCACTGTTGTCCTCAAAACATCATAATGTCCCTACTTATTCAATCGTACTACTACTCCCTTACTCACTTACTCAAGCCCATCACACCATTATAAATTATTACCCTAACAACCTTCCCAACTACACCTATCATCCCACTACACAATCATACAGCACTCTACTCATCTCTACAATCACACCCACACATCCATGCACAATACATGCATATACATTCCACAACTTTGAAGCCAAACTTTCTTTCCTCAAGCAATAATTGACAGCGCATTTCTACTAATGAGAAAGTTGTTTATATTTATTTTAAACAGAATGAAACCACTAACTAAATGAATCAATAAATTAGAAAAAGTACTTCTAAACCTGTGCAATGTCTATATAGATACATTTTCAAACTCCTGTGAAGGTGAAAGTATTCACACAAGAAGCACAGAACCATATTTCAATTAAGAGGCTTATAAACAACATTAAAAAAACTATTGCCATAAACAGTAATAGCCAAGCGTATGAAAAATAAGAGACACCATTATGGCACAGGAAACCCTTTTAGGAAAAACTTCCCCAACAAACTTTCAACCAAATGTTCCTTTCACCCCCAAACAAACCGTCCAGTGTACAAATGTACATGCAGCTCAATATGTAATGTGCACCAACAATTCTTCACATCTTTATGATCAATCACTATTGAAACTAAAAAACAAAAGTTAAATGAAAACTTTAAAAACCACAGACTCCTGCCCAGTGTGCAGCCACACTGGACAGCATGGACATTCATTAGCCTGCATTTCAGGTACTGCTTGCAAAAGCACCTTCCACCACATCAAAATGTTAGAAAAACGCCATTCTGCTATACAAAATCTTGTGCATAGACTGTATTATACATAAAATACTGCTCTAGAACTCCAAAATGTAAATAACATTCTCCTACAGTAAATGGAACAGCCAAAGAACTCCCTTGAGAAATAGATCTCATCCAAAGTAAATATTTTGGAACTGAAGTTGACTTAGAAAATTCAGTAACTTCAGAAAACATTATCGAAAGCCTCACAAACACCAACCTCCTAACATTCACATACAAAAAAGAAATAGGTACGTTTCAAAACATATCTGCTGAAATACCAGACCATGTATGTGTCTGTTGTTGCAGACCGTTTTATAAAAAGAGCACAACAATAGTAGATATGTCCTACAAAATAGAAGACAATAAGGAATCCCAATGTTTCCAATTACCTTTATATCTAACAACAGAGAATAAATACAGAATAACGGACCCCTCAATAGTGCAATACAAAGCTTGACAATAACCAAATGCCATAACGTGCTATTACTGACAACTTAGAAATCGTCCCACTTCCAAAAGCTCTCCAACAACTTAACTTGTCTGAGAGCATTGTAATACAAACAGTACACCCATTTCAAGCTATAACACACCTTCAAACAAAAATGGCCTAATTGCCTCCATCTCAGTTACTAAAAGGCATTTGTGGCAAAGTAGTACATTTGCCATTAGATGTTAAAGAAAATGTAGAAACTCTAGTAGTATGACAGCCAATAGATCAATCATTGATTATACTAGTTAATGGTGTGCCAACAAAAGACAAAAAAATGTGGCAACAAGTAGTTGACTTAAACAAAGTTAGACAAGCCCTACAATATCTCAAAGAAAACAATCAATAATAAAAAGATATAAACAGGGGAAAACTTTAGAGAAACCACCCATATAATTCAAGATTCACCACCAACTGGCCAATTTGAACATTTAGATTCTGTTACTGCAGCCGGCATTTTAGACCAGTATACAATTCAGACACTACACTCCAAGGACACCATAGAAGATGCATTAGAAACATATCAAATGCATCAGGCCAAAGGATGCCCATTGAGCATATGGGAGAAAAGTGTAGAACCACATTATTTTCCTCTACTCTTTCTTACAGGAAAAGGAGGAAGATATGATGAAAGATCTATACAAATTACTGCATTAGAATACCGCTCTTTGTGAATGTATTGTGAAGACCCCAGATTCAGACAAAATGTAGAATACATTTTCCACCTCTATGTTATGGAGTTGCACACACATTATAAAGAGGCTCTTATTGTTTAAACATGTCCGCTATCCATCTGCTTCAAAAAATAAAAGACAAAGATTAAGTTTTGCAGTAAAGTATCACAAATCTCTTGGCAAGCATGCACGGTACAAAAGAATACTGGTCCCGAAGTCACGTTAATGTACGTTGTATGCTAAGGAATCTAGGCCATCACACATTGTTTGTTACTTTAAGTTGTGTAAAATATGCATGGCATGACTTGCACAACTTTTTATGCACTGCAAACCAAAATAAAGTGTGAATAGATATAAAAACACCAGGAGAACTCTGTTCTTTGGACCCTGTCAATGTATTACAGTACTTTCACCATAGCTTCATTAACATGCTGAAATTCATCTGCAATAAAACTACCCCTCAACTCGGAGAAGTGGAACACTTCTTTTAGAGAAAAGAATATCATTCCAGAGGAGCACCACACATCCACATGCTTTTGTGGATATACGATGCTCCCAACTTTGGACAGGACAGTGATGCCATCCCTTGAGAAGCCAGACATAGTGATCTACATACACAAATCTTACGCTTCCAAAATTATAAGTGTGGCAAATACTGCCAACATAGATATGAAAACAAAGGCAAATACTACACCAAATGTCACTTTGACTACCCTAAACCCGTTTGCAAAAAAAACAAGTAAATATCTTGATGCCTTCTGTTAGACACAATGTAAAAGTCCAATCCCCTAAAAACACATACAGCATTAAAAGGGAGAAATGGAAACATAGACATAAAATATATTGTAGACAATTCCACTGCAGTTGCAATATATATCACAGCCTACCTCACCAAAGCTGAGAAAACAGAGCTAAAAGACCTCTGAGATAACATATCATTTGACAAGACACTGTCACAAAAATTGTACAGCTTTGGTATAAAAATACTGTCTCATATAGAATGTGGGTTCTATGAAGCTGCATACCGTTTAACAGGTACAGCCATATATGGCAAATCTGAACACATTGTCTGGCTAAACCTTGGTCCAGCTTCATCCTGAAAAAGAGTACTAAAATCCTACCAAGAGATAGGAACAATAGCAACAAATGATCCCAACAGCCAGGACATTTAAAAAAAAAATGTAATTGACACGTACTACTCAAACAGAAGTACTGCTTTGGAAAACATGTGCCTGTATGACACAACCCAAAACTATTTCTAAAATAACAGTATCTCACCAGATGAGACAAATGGCAAATATTAAGTTTCAACTCGTGAAGGAAGCCTTGTGAAACTTACAAAACCCAGCCAAATTAATCATATAAAGTTATCATTTAAATCTCAGCAACATAGAGAACTTAATTAATTAGCCCTACTACAAATGTTCAAACCTTGGAGAAAAGAAGAAGAATTATTAGGTGACTATGACTCATTTGACGCTGCATTCAAAGTAAATGAAAGCAGTATAACAAATGTCAATTTCAAACAATACAAAGAAATGTTGGACAATGAATGCCAACATGAGAAAGAAATTGAAGCTCTACTAGATAAAGACACTCCCGGGGACAGTCAACCTTCCCTTACAGGAAGCCAAGAACCACTTGGAGAGCCACTCATTTTAAATGAAACAGGAATAGCCATGACTGAGGTAAAAAAATAGCATGTATAAATCTAAACAATCTGAAGAAGACTGGTCAGTGCTCAAATCACAGCTAAATGATTAACAACTCATCATTTATCGAGAAGTCACTGAAGAAATTGAACATGATTTTCAACATTAAACTTAAACTTGTAGCTGTAAAAATTATAAACCGCTGCTCCTGTATGTGGTGAAGCTGGTTATGATAAAACGCTCTTAATGATAATAATCAGCACCATTCTTCAAGACTTAACAAACAATAGCCAGAGTGTGTCTGAGTGTTGTTTGTGTTGGCCCTCTACTGCTCTGCTGATACGAGCGGACCAGAGATTGTGAAAGTCTTTTTTCCATTGCTGCAGTGCTGGGCCGGCATCTCTGTCCCTCCTATAAGAACTCCAAACACAAGGCCAAATCATACATTTGCCAAATTTTTTCTAAACGACTGGGAGGATTTACAACAAATTTACAAAAGCACTCTTTTGGCACCAAGCCGCCGCTCCTAGTGCAAATTTCGTAGAAATCCGTCCAGCAGTTGGGTTGTAGGTGCAAGCAACATTTTTTTCCCATTGGGTCTATGTCAGGATATGAAGGTCGCTGCCACGAACAGTTAAACCACTCATGGCACGAAAGTCCTTTCCATCCACACGTCCCAGCACAAAGGTTCTGATGTCAGGCAATCGGCGGATTATTTGGAAAAAGCATTGCCGTGGTTTGCCATTCCAGATGCGCTGGGGGTTACCATGGCGACGTTGGCACATGACGCGCTTTCAATCATGTGTCTTCCTGCAATCCCGGTCACGTGTACCCCATGTTGCTAGGACGCCAGAATATAACCACGCCTCTAGTTTAGCGCAGCACTTCTTATCACTTCTTGTGGATTCGTAGCGTTCCTGGTATCTGGTATTATCTTGATTCTGACTTTTGCCTGTTATTCAACCTGCTCTTGTTGTGCCCATTGTCTTTTTTGTGCCCTGCTGGTTAATCGACCTGGCGAACCGACCCAGACTGCTCCTGGATTGGCTTCTTGTTTTGGATAGCGTGTTTCTCTACTGACAGGGATTTGTTCATGGACTTCCTCGCTATTGGCTCATTGTAATTTCGCTGTCTGGCTCCTGCATTGAACACTCTTCCCGCGTTCATGGTTGGATTTGTCTGCATAAAAGAACTTGCCCTTGGAATTGTAAGGACATAACTAGGCGTCTTCGTGCCGGCGGGAATAAGGTAGAAGTGACTAGTGTCTTCCTATTAGCACTATTGGACATTAGGCGTCCTTGTGCCGGCGGGACAGGATTTTTCATCATCTTCATTTGAGTATTCACCTGCTGCCAATACATCATCAGATGCTTCCTATAAGGCTTGGACTCCTGGTCACACTGGTAACATCAGTATTTATTTGTTCATTGTCAGTAACTGTTAATAGTTGGTCGCATTGCCTCTTTAATTAGTTTGGTTCCCCTTCTTCAGAGTGTACATCTCCCTTCAAGGCTGAGAGGAGCAGTACGATTCCATCCAGAGACTTTGGCCCTCATTACGACCCTGGTGTTGGACCATGGTGCTAATAGCACCATGGTCCATGCCGGTCTCCGCCATGGTGGATGGCGTAATTACCGCCCCCATCACAAGGTTGGCGGGGGCGGTAATTCCCCATTCCCATTTTGCCCCATAGGACATAATGGGAATGGGGAAGGCGATAATTACGGCACCGCTAATGGCGGTTGCCGTAATTATCGCCAAGGGCCCCTTTGCGGCACCCACTTTAACGGCTGGTCTACACCAGCCGTTAAGTACGGGTCCCGCAAAGGGACCTTGTAATCAGGCGGTAATGGTTTAACGGCGCCGCCGCCTTTTACGGCGCCGTTAAACCATTACCGCCTGGGTCGTAATGAGGGCCTTTGACTTCCTGTCTCAGGATGGCTCATTTGATTTCTGTTTTTGCTTTGTTGGTTATGGTATTAACACTGTGTTAATCATGCATTGTTTCCTTTACAGCCATTGGAGTTCCAGTGTGTCCAGTCCATCTTTCAACCAATTGAATGCTAAGCGTGTCCTTTGCTACCTCTGGGTGTTACATTGGTGGGAAGAACTTGCTTCTTAGCAACGAGTTCAACGTACCACCTATCCTTGATAAATCAGGTTATTTGACAGTCTATGAGGATTTTCACACATTTTGGGAACCCTTATAACTTTGCCCCCCTAGATGAAACTGCACCAAACTTTGCAAAGGTTGGTGAGGTTGGTGAGGATTCATCCGGGGGGGGGGCAATGTTGTAAGCCGACCCAAAAGAGCTCTTTCTATGAGTTCAGCAACTGAACCATAACTACAGGGCCGCTACCACAGACCCTGTAATATATACATGAAAAAACATGTTTTTGCTCATGCCTACAGCCCAAACTGATGGATGGATTTTCCCCAAATTGGTGCAAGGAGTGGCGGCTTGGTCCCGAAAGCGTGCTTTACATTTGGTGTAAATCTGTCCAGTAGTTTTTTTTATACGGCCTAAAAGCAAGTCCTCAAAAATGTGTGATATCAGGGTTCGGGCCACATAGGCCATGGCCCCAAGAATCTGCCCATTGGCCACAACCATTATAGAAATATGTGTATATTAATTATAGGTACTGTATAAGGGAGTAGATCATATATGCTATTTATGATTGCAGTACAATTGAGGATAGTACTTATGGAATATGTATTTGTTTACATTTGGTATGGTTACAGAGTAGTAAAGCTGGAATCTCTGGTTTGTTTTCTGTGAGAAAAAAATGGTATAATTTGTTAAGAAGGATAGTTGAAAAGCTTTAATTGCACACAATTTTACACATACATTCAGGGGGTAATTCATGAAATAAATGTGCGCCAAAATTTGTGGCGCAAGCTTGCGCAAGCGTGAAAAAGCCGGCGCACGCGTGCGATTCATGGAAGGCCCTGCACGTGTTTTACACGGGATGTGCTCCAAATCTGCACGTGGCGCGCACGGCGCACATGTCACTGCAACATCCCAAATGCTGTGCGTGACACGCACAGCAAAAGCGCACAATGTTAGCGCACACACCAAAATGGGGCAGAACACGAGGTGGAACACGCAGAATGGGGAAAAATGTGTGAAAATAAAAGCGTAACTGGGGAAGTACTGCTGGGAAATACACGGAACGCCCACACGCACGCAAACTACACGTATTCATGGAATCGAATAGGGAAAACCCGCGCACATTAAAAGATACGCACAATTACATCCACCACATGAAAGCAGGCGGTAGCGTCCCGACGCAGCATAAAAGTGCTATGATGAATGTCCCGTTCCTTGCAGCAGTGATCATGGGACACCGCAGGAGGAGGAGAATAGCCAGGCCCTGCATTGTTTTGCCCAGGACTAGCCTTTTTGGGATGCCTGATGACCAGGTCTATGGCAGGTATCGGTGTCCACCTCATATCATCCTAGAGCTGGTCAGGGAGTGGGAGGATGAACTCACATCACCCCCCCTGTGCTCCTAAGCATTGAGCCTTTGGAGAAGGTGCTCAATGTACTGCATTTTTTGGCAACTGGGTCATTTCAACAGACAACTGCCACAGTGGGGGGCGTCTCACAGCCCACGCAGTCACGTTGCCTACACCAGGTGTTGGCAATCATCACTGCGCGCCCCTCAGTCCGCAGGCACATATAAATGCCCAGAACACCTGCAGAAAGGCAGGCCGTAGTCCGAGACTTCTACAGGGTGGCACACTTCCCCCAAAGTGCTTGGTGCCATAGATTGCACCCATGTGGCCCTAAATCCACCTAGGGCCACTAAGCACATCTTTTGAAACCGCAAGCACTGGCATTCCATCAACGTGCAGGTTGTTTGCAATGCCAAGGGAATCATCACCCCTGTCTATGCAAACTATCCTGGGTCCACCCATGATAGTTTCATATTCAGAATTTCTGCCCTGAACTGGGGCCTGGAAGCTGGGAAGCATGGCAACACATGGCTCCTAGGTGAGTACAAATGCCTGTGCACATGCATGCATGTCACACACAGACAAATACACAAGCCCAACTAATGACAACCAGTATCACCTTACCAGGGGACAGTGCCTACCCTCTGAGCACCTACATGATGATGCTAATACGGAAACCCACCACACCGTCCCTGGGAAGATACAACGCAGCCACTGCTCTGGCGGGCAGCTACTGTATGCACCCCCAGTAGTGTGCAGGATCATTGTGGCAGCATGTCTCCTGCACAATGTTGCAAGACAGCGGGGCGTACCGGTGGACATGGTGGTGCCCCCACATCCCAATCACACGCACAAGAGGGGAAAGGGCACGTGGAGGCTACCCAACTGAGCCACCCCTCACCTTTTTGTGGCCGCCCAACCATGGCACAGATGTATTAGTACCAATGGGAGGTGCACACAACAATTGTCCTGGGCAACTTGGGTGAGGGGGGCAAGTTACATGATGCAAACAGCCCCCCTATGCTCCTGCAAGGCTGCCTGTGGCCCCTTAGGGAAAATGGCTGGTCACCCAACGCTCAGTCATCCCAAAAAAGCAAGATAAAGATATACGGGACCCTGTAGCCCATGTGCGTGTACAAAAACACATACAGTACACTGTGACAGCCAGGAACACAAAAATGCATACATGATCAACACGCAGGCTAGTATGCCCGAAAAAAAGGGGTACGTGACTAACAGGGACACCTGCAGTGGGAAAAATAGCGTGCGTGACTCACCGTCTGCCTTGCATGTAGACGAAGAACGCGTAGCCAACACCCACGCCAAAAGAAGAAGTACGCACTGTAGCCGCTGTGAAGTAATCGCATGTGAACCCCAACGTCTGGAAAACACAGGCACCGCTCTCCACGAAAAGCATGTAAAGATTGATGGAAACCCACCTGGGACCTTTAACCCGTGCCAAGGGAAACGCCCGCGCGCACGTTACATCACCTACGTGCTTACGCACTAAGGGCCTTTCCTCGGAATTCACACAAACGTGATGTTTTTCACGTGCCAAATCACTCCATATCAAGCTGGCCACGCGACAACACACGGAAGATCATGCTCCTGCCCAGAAGGCCAAATTACTACCCCCCAGTGCACTGAGCAGCCTCCCACGAACCATCTGCTGCTGCCTGCCTGCCTGCTGCCACCGTGCCCGGCCATTTGGTGCCTGCACATCTGCCATCTGCAGGGGCCCAGTTGCTGTGACCACTCCTGCTGGAACAGAAGACTCCTGACTGGTGTTCCATCACTCCACAGCCCAGCCCCAGGACCAGCTGCCCATCCACACCTGCCTCGGGGGTTGCCATGTCCGAAACAGCACCATCTGGCACCAGTGGCAACCCCCCAGCAGAGAGGCAGAGGGCTGCCAGCTTCACTTGCAATGATTTGGCATCCTGGTGGAGCAAGTCCTGGGGCATTATGATTCCCTCTTCACACCATCACGCGCCGACAAGGAAGGACGGAGGAGGATCTGGATGGACATAGTGGGTGCCATCAACACAGAGGGGGTGGCACCCCGCGACATTAAACACGTCCAGAAGCGCTGGGAGGACTACAAGTCCAGGACCCTCAAGAAGTCCCGGCACCTCATAGACGCAGCGGATGCAGTGGGGTGCCGGAGCCAGCTTACCACCCAGCAGATGAGGGTCCAGGAGCGCGTTTGCCCTGTGCTTCACCACCAGATCCTCAGGATGCAGTCCCGTCTGGAGTCCAGCGGTAAGTGCCCATGCATTCCTGTTTAAAACAGTGCATGTTGCAGAGTGGTGGTAGTTAGCTACTTGGCTGTATGTGTGACGTGGGTTATGTATGGATGTGTGTGCGTAGGGACATGATGGTGCTGCATGTGAGTGCAGTCAGGCGTGACCCACATGAATGGTGTATGTGGCACAATGCATCATGCGGAGCAGCATGTCGAATCTACGCATGTATGCATGCCTGTGTCTTTACTTGGACATGTCTGGGGTATGAGAGATGGGTGCTGCTGTCATGGACATGCATGGTGTATATGTCCGTGAGTCTGAGTAGTGTGTGAGTGACTGGTAAATGCCATGGATGCATGACACATTTCCGTGATGTGTCCCACCACTGATACAGCCTAGTCATCCTTGTATCCACTGTGTTTTAGGGTATACGGGGCCAGATGCATGACCCTCCGGTGATGTGTGTGTATGTGATCAGCATGTCCCATGATGCATGTGAGTTTCATCCCACCATTGGATGTATCTACGGTGCCTTGGACATGGATGCAAATGTTTGTTGCATGTGCCGTGCCTGTTCCTGCATGTGTGTTGCCTGCACTGACCCATGTGATGTGGAGGGACATGATGGAAGTGACTTTTGACAGTGCCACTCATGTGCTATTGCTTTGTGTCTAGGGGACTATTGTTCAGTACCCTGATGCTTGTGTTCAATGTCTCCCTTTACACAGCAGCAAGTGAAGAAGAGGGCGGAAACGGCACTGTGGGGGAAAGCCGCAGGGATGCCTCCACCGGCCGGCGACGCAAGGCCCAGTCACCCTCCCAGGACATTCCATCATCCGGGAGCGAGGCCATCCAGGTTGGTGGTGTGTACGGAGGAGGAGGAGGCCACTACAGAGCCACACATGGGGCCTGGCGGGGGTGGTACCACTGGTGCAAGTGGTGCAGTCCAGGGGCAGGAGGCAGCACAGGTCGCCGCGGAGGTGCCTGCGCATGTCTCTGTCCCTGACACTGTGACTGCATCACCATGCACCAGCAGGGATGCCCCATCCCAGGCCCGTCCGCAGGTAGGGGTGAGGTCCACGTCATCTGGCACTCCTCTACCTGCGGACGTGGGGACCCGTGACCAGATTGAGTCCGTCCTGATTGGTGTCTCATTGCACACACGTGACATTCATGATGACGTGGGTGCTTCCTGGGGGGACCATGCACGTCATCACGAAGAGCTGTGTGCCAAAGTGGCCCAGTTGGGAGGGACCGTGGTTGGGGGTTTCCTCCACATGTCAGTTACATTTGTGATGTCATATTTGATGCCCTGGGTGTTAATATTAGCAGTGCACGGAGGTGGCGTCAGTTATGGTTGCTTAGCTTACCATAACTGGTGAATTTCTGGGGGGTTTCGGTTTCATAGGTTTTTATTAGGGCAACTTAACCATAACATCCTTTTAATGAGTTTTTTTCAGTAAATATATATAATGGATTGAGGGACGATTGGTGGAAAAGGTGGAGAGGGTGTGGGATGCAGGCACTGTGGAGCTAGCTACATGTGGGAGTAAATACATTATTCTCATAACTTACATTTGTTACTGGTCTTGTATTATGTTTCCAGTGTATTTTAATTGGAAAAGCGTGATAGAAATATATACAAGTGAAGAGATGTAGTCTCATTCCTAATCTCCATTAATCCCATTAAAACACTTTCCATACTGAGTCCAACTGTAGGGGTTGGTCTAATTTACTTGGATACACAGATCTGTCCTTTTGCATCCATTTTCTCATTCCCTTCTTTTTTTAATTCTGGAAATATTTAGTGATAACTAGTTGAATAAACAATTATTTTTATAAAGCACTTTACTTTGGACTTTAACTTTAACTGTCTTGCTTTTTGAACTGCTGATACTTGTAACCCCAACGGCTCTGGTGGATTTTAATCTTTTGAGTTCAGGCTGTGCTACCTTTGGTGAATCAAAGGAGCGCAGTTAAAGGGTATCAAGGCCCTAGCCACTCTCTGCTTCAGCCCTTATTATGTATTGCAGAAGAGATCTCAGTATCTGGAAAATGGTCTTCAAAGGTGCAAACTGTAACATACTTCGGCAACATCTGCACTGTCCGTACATCCGTCATTTTGGGAGGCATAACGACCTCTGGGAATGTCTTTTTTCACAAAACAATGCAACAGGCACTTGTCATTCCACATTGACTTCATGAAATGTGGCAAGGGCGTGTTTCCTTTTTGATTTAGGTAGTCATGTCCTAATGCTGATTGCATATCCATTGCACACATGAGGTAGGTGAGGGGAAGTAGGTGCTAAATAACATAGCTACTATAGAGAACCACAAATATTCTTAAAGTAGAACAATTAATTGTTATTTTAAGTTCATGTGGTATTGGGTACTTATGCATGCACCATAATGGAGCTAAGTTTGAAACATATGCAAGAGGTTACTAATAAATTATATAATAGGGAACAAAGATAACAATTCAGGGAAAGCTAATCTGTTGAAGAGCAGCAGTTCAGTCCCTTTGAAACAAGTACTTTACAGAACTGAAGGAGCTTGTGAATGCCACAAGATTGCAAAGACGCATGATAACCTCGCTTCATTCTGAGACCTTGATTTTTTCTCCTTTGTTGCTTGAAAATAAGATTTCTTTTGATAATAGAACTTCTAATTGCAAAATATCAGAGGAATAACAGTGCATTGGGATGTACTTTTGAATTCGATTATTTTTTTTTATAATTGACCACACTTCTAAGTACAGTTTATGTACAGACAGTCACCATTGGGAATGTCCATGTGCTATGAAAAGGAGAAAAATGTAAGTGATCTTAATATAAAGAGTAGCACACAAAGCGCTATTAAAGGTGTGTTCCAGAAACAAGAACAATGAGAAGAACTGAGAATGAACATTGCAAAAGAGGCAGCAGAGAAAGTGCCATTGTTGTAAGAAGCAAACCCATATATCATGTAATTGCATCCTTTGCATGGAATGTTCTTTATTGTTTTGTTTAGATTGCATGTTTTGGCTGGGCATTGATGTCTAAATGGGCTTTCCGACTGATGGAAAAATACATTGTAA
Organism: Ambystoma mexicanum; assembly: GCF_040938575.1. Taxonomy (NCBI): domain Eukaryota; kingdom Metazoa; phylum Chordata; class Amphibia; order Caudata; family Ambystomatidae; genus Ambystoma; species Ambystoma mexicanum. Next base: position 136,022,056 of record NC_090941.1, on the reverse strand, counting down.
TGTGCCTCTCTTTTTCATTCGTGAAGTGCATACGTCCAAGCTTAGTGGATACATACTGTAGGGATTGGAGACGCACTATGAACACACCAAACGTAATAGGAAGTATAGACTCCAACAATTTTACACACATGAGGAGCTCTGACAAGCTGATCAAGCGTAGGCCATCTTACTACAGCAGGTCCTGCTGGCGTTTCAGTATCATTCTTAGCACTACAAAGAATACCATTCTGTAACGTTAAGCTTAACATTTAACACTAAGATAACAGGGTCTTCTGTCTGTTGTTTTAGAAGTAGTTACTAATGTTTTGGGAGTAGCTACTGACATTAACGTTATAGGTTTTGCCATACACAATACACTAGCTCTATTTCTGAATGATTCTGTCAAAATCAATCTGCAGTCCTGCTTCCCGGCAGAGAAAGTCTCCAGGCCAGATTCATGGTGGAGGCGCAGAAAATACGCTAGCAATTTGTTAATAATAAATCAGACCCAGACTGTGCCCTTCATGAAGCTGTTCACAGGACAGTTGTTGCTTACTACAATGTAATTGTTTCTATCCTTGCCGCAGCGCAGACAGATCCAGGTGTTACTGAAGTGCATTTCTCCAGTATGACCAAATACCTTGTAGAGAGATGGTGCCGGAGCACAGGCCAGGCTGGAGCTCTGCTGGCCCCAAGACTGCTGGCCACAAGGTGAAAAAGCTCACAGACACATGTAAATATGAAGAATGATTTCTATAAGAGTGGAGCCTCCATCACACCACTCATGATATCACCTGCTTCCCAAGAGATATATGGCTTTGGCTAGGAGACCTTGTACCAGAGATAGCAACATGTTGCCATAAAATAGTTGCTAGAAGTATGTTGCATTCTAAGGGACTAGGTCTGGGAATGAGGGACTTGTAACCTGATGGGTCCCATTGAAGAGAGACTTTTTGTTTCAAGTTTCCTGCTACCGGGGGCCAGGTCTACGTTGTTCTGCTGATTATGCAATTAGAACACCTGCAGGGGGATGCACTCACAACATCAAGCAGGTGGATGCACACACTACGTCATCAGGTTCACTCTAACCAATGAAACATTTTTACATATGTTGTGTTTAGGTACTCATATAAGTGAAAGCCAATGACACTGTAGAGATTACAATAAATCTGATATTGTCTACAAGATACTATTTTGTGGTTTTTATCTTTAAATACTGTAATGTGGGTTTGTTGAGAGTTCCTCAGTCTTGCTGACTTACAAGGCTGACCTTCCGGCCATCTTTGTTTTTTCTATTATTTTGCATTAAAAGTGTGTTCCTTTATTTTTGTCCCAAAATCCCTAAGGGTCTACACTTGGTGACTATGGGCCTCATTCCGAGTGGGGCGGTAAGGGATACCAGGCACCGGTAAGGAGACCGGTGCCGGTAATCCCTTACTGCCCTACTACGAGTTCCCTTAGTGGATCTCTCCTACAACGCCTGGTTTTACCAGGGAATGGGAATGGGGAATGGTTTTCTCAAGTCCCCATTGAACGAGACTGGTGCCGGTACCGTTATTGGAGGCAGTCATGGCACAAATAGCGCCATGACTACCTCCAATTTATGAATGAGGCCCTATGACATGATCTCCGGTGCCCTTCAGGATTCCCAGGGGCCCCTGTCACACTCCCCTTGCCACTGCACCCCACCCTCAGCAGCTGGTTTGGCGCACACATGAAGAGAGGCAAGCAAGCCCCGTGTTCCCTAAAAATCAGCCTGGTTCCCGAAGGAGAAGCGCCGGACGGGGTTGTTCAGGTGTTTGCATGGGGCGCATGTTGGAAGGCCTCAGAGATTGCATTTTAAGTATGAACGCACAAGTTAGATAAAATATAGTGTCTCTCTATCTCTCTCTCTCCTTCTCTTGATGTTCTTTTTATTGTTGCATGTGCATTAATGAGATATTGTGGGAGGCTCGTTTTAAAATGATAGTCCTGTATATTGAAAGGATGGGTTATCCCCGAGTTCTGAGGTGCAAGGAAACTACAGGAGGCTTGCGTTCCCTCATCTCAATGTAAGTTGACAGAGGAATGATCTACATCATTGTGTACATAAGTGTGTTTTTATCTGATAAGGTTTGCATTTGTGTATATATATATTAAGTAAAAAAAAATTTGTTAAAGGGACGTTATGGTTAAGTTGCGCTACTAAAAACCTATGAAATTCAGTGAAAAAACTTTGTTAAAGGGACGTTATGGTTCCAAGTAAAATCGAAAAACCCCTGAAATTCGCCAGTTATGGTAAGCTAAGCAACCATAACTCGCGCCACCACCGTGCACTGCTAAGACTAACACCCAGGACATCAAAGATGACATCACAAATTTCATTGATGACACACGGGGCATGAGCGGGGGAGAGACACACTGGGGCATGAGCGGGGGATGGGGGAGGGGGAGAGACACACTGGGCATGAGCAGGGGTGGGGGGGAAGGGGAGAGACACACGGGGCATGAGCGGGGGGTGGAGGGGAGGGGAGAGACACACGGGGCATGAGCGGGGGTGGGAGGGAGGGGAGAGACACATGGGGCATGAGCGGGGGGTGGGAGGGAGGGGAGAGACACACGGGGCATGAGCGGGGGGTGGGGGGGATTCGAGAGACACACGGGTCATGAGCGGGGGGTGGGGGGAGGGGAGAGACACAGGGGGCATGAGCGGGGGGTGGGGGGGAAGGGGAGAGAGACATGGGGAATGAGCGGGGGGTGGGGGGAATGGGAGAGAGACACGGGGCATGAGCGGGGGGTGGGGGGAAGGGGAGAGATACACGGGGCATGAGCGGGGGTGGGGGGAAGGGGAGAGACACACGGGGCATGAGCGGGGGGTGGGGGGGAAGGGGAGACAGACAAAAACACGGACATGAGTTCATGTGCAGGCGGCAGATCCCGCTCCTCGGCCCTCCGCTGGCCACCGTGTGCCGATGGCGTGAGCGGTGGCTGGAGGAACAGGGGAGACACGGAGCATGAGTGGGGGGGTGTGGGGGGGAGAAGGGAGACACGGGGCATGAGCAAGGGGTGGGGGGAAGAAGGGAGACACAGGGCATGAGCGGGGGTTGGGGAAAGAAGGAAGACACAGGCATGAGCGGGGGGTGGGGAGGAAGAGGGGAGATACAGGGCATGAGCGGGGGGTGGGGGGGAAGAAGGGAGACATGGGGCATGAGCGGGGGTGGGGGAAAGATGGGAGACACGGGGCATGAGCGGGGGTGGGGGGAAAGGAGGGAGACACAGGGCATGAGCGGGGGGTGGGGGGAACACAAGAGAGACACGGGGCATGAGCGGGGGGTGGGGGGAAACAGGGCACACACGGAGCATGAGCAGGGGGTTGGGGGAACAGGGCACACACGGTGCATGAGCGGGTGGCGGGGGGCTCAGGGCATGAGCGGGGGTGGGGTGAACTGGAGGAACACATGGAGTATCACCGGGGGTGGGGGGGGACAGCAGAAACACAGGGCATGAGCGGGAGGTGTGGGGGGGAAACAAGGCACACACGGGGCATGAGGAGGGGTGGGGGGAACAGGGCACACACGGGGCATGAGCGGGGGGTGGGGGTGGGAAAGGAGGGAGACACGGGACATGAGCGGGGGTGGGGGGAAAGGAGGGAGAGACATGGGGCATGAGCAGGGGGTGGGGGTGAGGGGACAGACACACAGGGCATGAGCGGGGGGTGGGGCTGAGGGGAGAGACACACGGGGCATGAGCGGGGGGTGGGGGGAAGGGGAGAGACACACGGGGCATGATCGGGGGGTGGGGGTTAAGGGAGAGACACACGGGGCATGAGCGGGGGGTGGGGGGGAAGGGGAGAGAGACACGGGGCATGAGCAGGGGGTGGGGGAAAGGGGAGAGAGACACGGGGCATGAACGGGGTGGTGGGGGGGAAGGGGAGAGACACACGGGGCATGAGCAAGGGGTGGGGGGGGAGAAGGGAGACACGGGGCATGAGGGGGGGTGGGGGGGAAGAAGGGAGACACGGGGCATGAGTGGGGGGTGGGGGGGAAAGAAGGGAGACACGGCGCATGAGCGAGGGGGACCCCCACCCACGCTCATGCCCCGTGTCTGCCCTGTTCCAACAGGACAGACACGGGGCATAAGGGGGGGGTGGGGTAAGGGGAGAGACACACGGGGCATGAGTGGGGGGTGGGGGGAAGGGGAGAGACACACGGGGCATGAGCGGGGGGTGGGGGGAAGGGGAGAGACACACGGGGCATGAGCGGGGGGTGTGGGGAAGGGGAGAGACACACGGGTCATGAGCGGGGGTTGGGGGGAAGGGGAGAGACACACGGGGCATGAGCAGGGGGTGGGGGGAGGGGAGAGACACACGGGCATGAGCGGGTGGTGGGGGGAGGGGAGAGACACACGGGGCATGAGCGGGGGGTGAGGGGGAGGGGAGAGACACACAGGGCTTGAGCGAGGGGTGGGGGGAAGGGGAGAGACACACGGGGCTTAAGCGGGGGTTGGAGGGAAGGGGAGAGACACACCGGGAATGAGCAGGGGGGTGGGGGGAAGGGGAGAGACACACATGGCAATAGCTGGGTGTGGAGGAACAGGGGCGACACGGAGCATGAGCGGGGTGTGGGGGGGAAGAAGGCAGACACGGGGCATGAGCAAGGGGTGGGGGGAAGAAGGGAGACATGTGGCATGAGCGGGGGTGGGGGGGAAAGAAGGGAGACATGGGGCATGAGCAGGGGTGGGGGGAAGAAGGGAGACACGGGGCATGAACGGGGGTTGGGGGGGAAAAAGGGAGACACGGGGCATGAGCGGGGGGTGGGGGGAAAGATGGGAGACGCGGGGCATGAGCGGGGGGTGGGGGTGGGAAAGGAGGGAGACACGGGACATGAGCGGGGGGTGGGGGGAAAGGAGGGAGACACAGGGCATGAGCGGGGTGGGGGGAAAGATGGGAGACACGGGGCATGAGCGGGGGGTGGGGGTGGGAAAGGAGGGAGACACGGGACATGAGCGGGGAGGGGGGAAAGGAGGGAGACACAGGGCATGAGCTGGGGTGGGGGGAACAGAGGAGACACAGGGCATGAGCGGGGGTGGATGAGAAGGGGAGAGACATGGGGCATGAGCGGGGGGTGGGGGGGAGGGGAGAGACACACAGGGCATGAGCTGGGGGTGGGGGGAGGGGAGAGACACACGGGGCATGAGCGGGGGTGGGGGTGAGGGGAGAGACACACGGGGCATGAGCGGGGGTGGGGTGAGGGGAGAGACACGCGGGGGAAGGGGAGAGAGACACGGGGCATGAGCGGGGGGTGGGGGGGAGGGGAGAGACACATGAGGCATGAGCGGGGGGTAGGGGGAGGGGAGAGACACACGGGCATGAGCAGGGGGGGAGAGACACACGGGGCATGAGCGGGGGGTGGGGGGGAGGGGAGAGACACACGGGGCATGAGCGAGGGGTGGGGGGAAGGGGAGAGACACGGGGCATGAGCGAGGGGGACCCCCACCCACGCTCATGCCCCGTGTCTGCCCTGTTCCAACAGGACAGACACGGGGCATAAGGGGGGGGTGGGGTAAGGGGAGAGACACACGGGGCATGAGCGGGGGGTGGGGGGGAAGGGGAGAGAGACACGGGGCATGAGCAGGGGGTGGGGGAAAGGGGAGAGAGACACGGGGCATGAACGGGGTGGTGGGGGGGAAGGGGAGAGACACATGGGGCATGAGCAAGGGGTGGGGGGGGAGAAGGGAGACACGGGGCATGAGGGGGGGTGGGGGGGAAGAAGGGAGACACGGGGCATGAGTGGGGGGTGGGGGGGAAAGAAGGGAGACACAGCGCATGAGCGGGGGGTGGGGGGAAGAAGGGAGACACGGGGCATGAGTGAGGGGGACCCCCACCCACGCTCATGCCCCGTGTCTGCCCTGTTCCAACAGGACAGACACGGGGCATAAGGGGGGGGTGGGGTAAAGGGAGAGACACACGGGGCATGAGTGGGGGGTGGGGGGAAGGGGAGAGACACACGGGGCATGAGCGGGGGGTGTGGGGAAGGGGAGAGACACACGGGTCATGAGCGGGGGTTGGGGGGAAGGGGAGAGACACACGGGGCATGAGCAGGGGGTGGGGGGAGGGGAGAGACACACGGGCATGAGCGGGTGGTGGGGGGAGGGGAGAGACACACGGGGCATGAGCGGGGGGTGAGGGGGAGGGGAGAGACACACAGGGCTTGAGCGAGGGGTGGGGGGAAGGGGAGAGACACACGGGGCTTAAGCGGGGGTTGGAGGGAAGGGGAGAGACACACCGGGAATGAGCAGGGGGGTGGGGGGAAGGGGAGAGACACACATGGCAATAGCTGGGTGTGGAGGAACAGGGGCGACACGGAGCATGAGCGGGGTGTGGGGGGGAAGAAGGCAGACACCGGGCATGAGCAAGGGGTGGGGGGAAGAAGGGAGACATGTGGCATGAGCGGGGGTGGGGGGGAAAGAAGGGAGACATGGGGCATGAGCAGGGGTGGGGGGAAGAAGGGAGACACGGGGCATGAACGGGGGTTGGAGGGGGAAAAAGGGAGACACGGGGCATGAGCGGGGGGTGGGGGGAAAGATGGGAGACGCGGGGCATGAGCGGGGGGTGGGGGTGGGAAAGGAGGGAGACACGGGACATGAGCGGGGGGTGGGGGGAAAGGAGGGAGACACAGGGCATGAGCGGGGTGGGGGGAAAGATGGGAGACACGGGGCATGAGCGGGGGGTGGGGGTGGGAAAGGAGGGAGACACGGGACATGAGCGGGGAGGGGGGAAAGGAGGGAGACACAGGGCATGAGCGGGGGTGGGGGGAACAGAGGAGACACAGGGCATGAGCGGGGGTGGATGAGAAGGGGAGAGACATGGGGCATGAGCGGGTGGTGGGGGGGAGGGGAGAGACACACAGGGCATGAGCTGGGGGTGGGGGGAGGGGAGAGACACACGGGGCATGAGCGGGGGTGGGGGTGAGGGGAGAGACACACGGGGCATGAGCGGGGGTGGGGTGAGGGGAGAGACACGCGGGGGAAGGGGAGAGAGACACGGGGCATGAGCGGGGGGTGGGGGGGAGGGGAGAGACACATGAGGCATGAGCGGGGGGTAGGGGGAGGGGAGAGACACACGGGCATGAGCAGGGGGGGAGAGACACACGGGGCATGAGCGGGGGGTGGGGGGAGGGGAGAGACACACGGGGCATGAGCGAGGGGTGGGGGGAAGGGGAGAGACACACGGGGCTTGAGCGGGGTGTGGAGGAACAGGGGAGACACGGAGCATGAGCGGGGGGCGGGGGGGAAAGAAGGGAGACACGGGACATGAGCGGGGGTGGGGGGAAGAAGGGAGACACGGGGCATGAACGGGGGTTGGGGGAGAAGAAGGGAGACACGGGGCATGAGCGGGGGGTGGGGGGAAAGATGGGAGACACGGGGCATGAGCGGGGGTGAGGGGGAAAGGAGGGAGACACGGGGCATGAGCGGGGGGTGGGGGGAACACAAGGGAGACACGGGGCATGAGCGGTGGGTGGGGGGAAGAAGGGAGACACGGGGCATGAATGGGGGTTGGGGGAGAAGAAGGGAGACACGGGGCATGAGCGGGGGGTGGGGGGAAAGATGGGAGACACGGGGCATGAGCGGGGGTGAGGGGGAAAGGAGGGAGACACGGAGCATGAGCGGGGGGTCGCGGGGGAACAGGGCACACACGGTGCATGAGCGGGGGTGGGGGGGAACAGGGCACACACAGGGCATGAGCGGGGGTGGGGTGAACTGGAGGAACACATGAAGCATCAGCGGGGGGTGGGGGGAAACAGGGGAAACACAGGGCATGAGCAGGGGGTGTGGGGGGAAACAGGGCACACACGGGGCATGAGGGGGGTGGGGGGAACAGGGCACACACGGGGCATGAGCGGGGGTGGGGGTGGGAAAGGAGGGAGACACGGGACATGAGTGGGGGTGGGGGAAAGGAGGGAGACACAGGGCATGAGCAGGGGTGGGCGGGAACAGAGGAGACACGGGGCATGAGCAGGGGGTGGGGGGGAGGGGAGAGTCACACGGGGCATGAGTGGGGGGTGGGGGGGAGGTGAGAGACACACGGGGCATGAGCGGGGGTGGGGGTGAGGGGAGAGACACACGGGGCATGAGCGGGGGTGGGGGGAGGGGAGAGACACACGGGGCATGAGCGGGGGGTGGGGGGGAAGGGGAGAGACACACGGGGCATGAGCAGGGGGTGGGGGGAAGGGGAGAGAGACACGGGGCATGAGCAGGGGGTGGGGGGGAAGGGGTGAGAGACACTGGGCTTGAGCGGGGGGTGGGGGTGAAGGGGAGAGACACACGGGGCTTGAGCGGTGGGTGGAGGGAAGGGGAGAGACACACTGGGAATGAGCGGGGGGTGGGGGGAAGGGGAGGGACACACGGGGCATGAGCGGGGTGTGGAGGAACAGGGGAGACACGGAGCATGAGCGGGGTGTGGGGGGGAAGAAGGGAGACATGGGACATGAGCAAGGGGTGGGGGGGAAGAAGGGAGACACGGGGCATGAGCGGGGTGTGGGGGGGAAGAAGGGAGACACAGGACATGAGCAGGGGTGGGGGAAGAAGGGAGACACGGGGCATGAGCGGGGGGTGGGGGTGGGTGGCCCCAACCCCCGCTCATGCCCCGTGGTGGGGGGGAAGAAGGTAGACATGGGGCATGAGCGGGGGGTGGGGGGAAAGATGGGAGACACGGGGCATGAGCGGGGGTGAGGGGGAAAGGAGGGAGACACGGGGCATGAGCGGGGGGTCGGGGGAACACAAGGGAGACACGGGGCATGAGCGGGGGTGGGGGGGAAACAGGGCACACACGGAGCATGAGCGGGGGGAACAGGGCACACACGGTGCATGAGCAGGGGTGGGGGGGAACAGGGCACACACAGGGCATGAGTGGGGGTGGGGTGAACTGGAGGAACACATGGAGCATCAGCGGGGGGTGGGGAGGAACAGGGGAAACACGGGGCATGAGCGGGGGGTGAGGGGGGAAACATGGCACACACGGGGCATGAGGGGGGGTGGCGGGGAACAGGGCACACACGGGGCATGAGCAGGGGGTGGGGGTGGGAAAGGAGGCAGATCCCGCTCCTCGGCCCTTCGCTGGCCACCGTGTGACGATGGCGTGAGCGGGGGCTGGAGGAACAGGGGAGACACGGAGCATGAGCGGGGGGGCGGGGGGAAGAAGGGAGACACGCGGCATGAGCGGGGGGTGGGGGGAACAGGAGACAGACACGGGCATGAGCGAGGGTGGAGGACTTACTGTTCAGGCAGCAGATCCCGCTCCTGCTGACCTGACAAAGCCTCTCATGCGAGAAAGAAAGATGGCGGGCGTCTCTGAAGCCACGACGCACTGCACGCTTTCACTGTATCCAATGAAAGAGCACGTTAGATGTTCGCGGACATCACGCAACCTGCTTGCCCAATCCCTGTCCGCGGAGCGAACAGGGAAGTGTGTCCGCGAAGCGAACACAGATATCACTAATTTTTTTTTACCTACTTTTTGGTCATTTTTTAAAAAACTACTGGACGAATTTTCACCAAATTTGCAAAAGCACGCTTTCGGGACCAAGCTGCTGCTCCTGGTCCAAATTTGGTGAAAATCCTTCCAGCGGTTTGGGCTATAGGCGCGAGCAAATTTTTTTCCCATTCAGTCTATGGGGAAAAAAAAAGTTTTGGGACCCCCCGTATAACTTTTCCCCCCCTGGACGAATCCTCACCAAACTTTGCAAAAAAATTCAGAGCGGGCCATATATAAGCTGCCCAAAAAGTGCTCTTCCTATGGAAACAGCAACTTAACCATAACTACATGGCCACTACCCCACGTTAATAAGCCACCTTAACTTTGCGTCCCCTTTTGTGCAGACTATGACCACAATAATGACATCACTAATTATATTACAACAGTAACTGGCATTAAACATGGCCTTCAGCCATGGTCAGTGTGCATGGCCAAATATATTTTAACACATGAATGGGTACTAGTCATGGGCTTCAGCTATGAACAGTGGTCCCAACCTTCATCCAGGTGCACTAACAGGCTACCAACCATAGATTTTGGCCTTTACCAGTGGATAGAACTTTCAACCGGATTAGGCACTAGCCATGGACTTTAGCACAATACTGGCCACTGGCCGCAATCTTTGGCTGTGCCCACTATATATTGTAACATATAAATAGGCCACTAGCCATGGCTTTGACCTTGAGCAGTTTGTACAACATTTGGTCATGTCCACTACATATTTTAAAATAATAAAATGCAATAAGCGATTACCTTTGGCCGTGCCCACTGTGTATTACACAACACTAACCAGCCACTTGCTATGGCTTTCGACTATGCCCACTATATATTATATACACTAACCAGCCACTAGCCATGGTCTTCAACACAATACTAGCCAGTGACCATGGCCTTTGGCTGTGCCGACTTTATATTCTGACTAATTAATGGGCACTAGCGATGGCCTTTAGCCATGTCCACTGACTGCAGCTTTGAACGTTGCCCACTGTATATTTTAAAACAGTGATGGGCTACTAGGCATGGCTTTTAACCATGCACATTGGTATTTTTGAACACTAACCAACCACGAGCTATGGCCTTTGCGCTGACCAGTAACCCCATTCTTTTTTCATGGCCAAGTCCATGGCCTAAACTGTTATTAAGATAATGGCCCTCATTACAACCTTGGCGGAGGACTATGGTGCTATTAGCACCATGGTCCATGCCGCTAAGGTTGCAATTCCGCCATGGTGGATGGCGGAATTACCGCCCCATTCCAAGGTGAGTGGGGCGGTAATTCCCCATTCACCAATGGCCCCTTCCCCATTCCCATTTTTGCCCCATAGGGCATAATGGGAATGGGGAAAGGCGATAATTACGGCACCGTAAATTACGGTGCCGTAATTATCGCCAAGGTCCCTTTGCGGCATGGCTTTTAACGGCTGCAAAAAGCAGCCGTTAAACAGCGATCCCACAAAGGGAACCTTGTAATCAGGCGTTAAGGGTCGGCGCCGTTTACGGCGCCGTAAACCCCTTAACGCCTGTGTCGGAATGAGGCCCAATCAAAGTTTTCATGAGATAACTTATAAATGATGTTATGTCTAATTCCATTATTGATGTAATCACTTATACATAATGCAATGAGTGTTGCCACCGGTGATAGCATCAGTTATGTGATTTGTAATTTTATCATTGTTCTAATACAACATGTAATTAGTGATGTCATCAGTGATGTGATCTGTGATGTCATCAATGTAGTCATAGTCTGTGCAATAGGGGGCATGAAGTTGAGGTGGCCTTAGCTGAATTATCCAGGGTTTTGTTCCATTAAGTTCTCACCTTAATGTCCTTGCAACTAACGTTTTTTCCTTGAATTGGAAGGGTTTTGTTACAATGTATTGCTCACCTTTACGTCCCTGCAACTAAGGTTTTTTTCCTTGAATTTTAAGGATTTTGTTATTCCATACATAATTAACATTTATAATACAGACAACTCAGCTAAACAAAACAATGTATTATGTCTAGAAAGTAAAATAAAAAGCAATTGTGCAACCACATTCCCCCAAATAAACCTGTTGTTACAAAAAATGGGTTTGCATATGTGCTTAACTTTACATGTATATGTACTGTTCTGGAATAGTTATTAAAGTGTTACAGTAACTGTGTAGAAAGACTATACTCAATATATTTTAAAATAAACATGTACAAGACTGCTGCCCATACATATGTAGATATAAATATATTTTGTTTTTTAAAATGGTCTTATAGCCATGTCTACTAAGGAGGCATGCGCGGCTCCATGCAGCAACAATTGGGGGTTACCGATGTGTGCGAAATGAGCCAATAGACTTCAACCTCCTGCAAAGTGGCTACGTATCTTCGCGCCTAGTACGCCAGCCCATCATATCAAATGCTGCGGCTCTGCGCCTACACGTGACTACATGTGACTTTTATGCCGTCTTACGTAACCCGCGCGTGCAAAATGAGCCAATAGAATGTCACACTCCTTTAACGCATCTACCAATCTTCGTGCATGAGCCACCAACCAATGAAATCACGTGACTTTTATGCATGTCAACGAATGAGCCAATCAAAGATTGTGATATATTGAGATTGAGAGTTCTGCAATCAAAAGGATAAAACTGCAGAAAATGGTGGATTTTATACTTTCCAAATTAACACCAAAAAAAGAGGACAATATACCAATAAAACCTATCACAGTCAGCTACACAAAAAAAGTAACAATAACATTAAAAAAATGAAACTGACAGAAATCTATGTTTTCCCCACCTAGCATCTTTCATAGCTGTGACATGGCTACTGATCTTGGTTTGTATCCACGGCTACACACACATTTTTCTGCAAGCCCCAAATCAAACTAAAGTGGCCATTAAACCTTCAAATCAAATAAGTGGACAACTAAGTACATAAAAGAACACACAAAAATAAAATTCAGTACTGTATAATCCACCTAAAAATATATTATTGCACTGAAAATATATATTTATAGACGCGACTTTAAATATACTCACAGTTGCAGCCACAACAAATAAAATGCAGAATAATATTGAGGCACCTACGCATGTGCTTTTCATAGATGCGGTTATAGTAAAAGCCCCTCCTGGATGTTTGCTGATAACCACGGCTAATTGCAAAAACTATGGATTCAAAATTACATTTCCACTCCACCAAACACCAGAAACTGTCCACAACATGCTTACCAGCTCCCTCCACTCCTTATAGTCCTCCTACACTCCCCTAGTCTCTTTCAATCCACCACTCAATTCATATAAGATGCCATCCCACCCAAAATTTTGGATAGCCGCGGCTACCACACGTCCACAAACACAACATGTCATTTTCCCGAAATATCCACGGCTGCAGGGGGAATGGGGATGGGGTGGGAGGTGTCTACCCACAAATAGCAATGCCACCTGCTGGGTGGCTTCTATATAGCCACGAATTATATCAACAGCATCATCAACCAATTAGAAACTTTTCCGGGAAACAGAGAAATACTACAGATATCATGGCTGGTTTGAAAACTGTGTGGCTGATTGGCTGTTCTGGTTGATTGCTTTTTGTGAGAAACTAAATAATAACATGGAGCTAGGTTTGAGAGATTTTACAATTAAATGGTTTGGATTGTGGGGAATGCATTGGTTCCAAGTCTTTCCGAAATTATTACATTTTAGAAGTACAGTGCACCCAGACGTCATACTAATTCAATGTGGAGGCAATGATTTGGGGAATGTACGAGAGACGTCCTTTACTTTACTGATAAAACAAGGCTTGGGAAAACTAATGGAACTATTTCCTCACACAATCTTTATCGTTTCCAATCTCACTCAAAGGCAACAATGGAGTTGGACCACCAGATTTAATGGTAAAATTGAAAAATCTTGGAGAAATGTTAATAAAGCAGTTTCAGCATTCATGATAGACCACAACTAATTATGAATTTCGAATAACAACATACAGTTCAACATGGGCAATTTCTATAGACATGACGGAGTACATCTAATCGATGAAGGAAATGCAGTGTTCCTTCATAACATCAAAACAATACTCCTGATGTGCGAAAAATCTACATTCAGTGTAACCCAAAACAGCCCTTTCAAGGACCACTCATACATAAATACATAAATACAATAAATAATAACAAAAGAAATGTTTATTATACCCGCGGCTACAGTTCATTGACTTTTATCATAACCGCAGTCACAAAAAGTCAGTTAAAAGGGGGACTGACTTCAAGTTTTATACTACAACCCAACTTAAAGGATAAATACAGTACAGCACTACTCGTGTACTTATGTGAAGTACCTGAAAAATAAGAAAGCATAGAAAAATACATAACAATAAACCAGGTGAGCAAACATTTCACAGCCACACCAATTAATACCATAAGTGAGAATACACAACCTAAAATACATGGTGCATCTAAAACTAGAAAATCATTGCTACTTTTTACATTAATTTTGTTAAACTATTTTCTTCTATTTGTCTCCAAAGTCTCTCACACTCAAAAGTGTGAAAACAAACATCCAAAATTAAAAAAGACTCTCTAATACCTACCGGGTCACTGACCATGGCCCTTGGCCATGGCCAGTAATTTGTCACCCCCAATGTTACTATACCTATACAAATAAATGAAACACAGACACCCCCAAAAATATAGCCACAAACACAGAACTACTCTTACTCATGGGTATCTTTAGTCCTTTGTAGCCTCGGATATAGCCATGAATATCAGCAAAACAACCAGAAAATAAATGCTTCCCTGCCCACTGTCCCCTATGCCATCAACAAGTGCCCCCTCATATGTGCCAGCACCCCCACTCCTCATACAGCCACCTCACCTCCCCTGCCCTCTCCCTATCACCCCAAAACACACGCTGCTTCTGTGATGCAGTTTGCTTTCAGATGTCGGCTATTCGCAGCTATAGCTGAGTCTACAGAAAGCTTTGTATTGCAAACTTGGTCCCTGGACCCCCTCCAGCCCCCACATTTCACTCAGTGCCCTCTAGCCATCCCCCACCTGCTCGGGAGAATAGCTCACGGGCAACATGCTCACCTTGGAAGCAAGATTACATGGACCAACACAGGTTCGATCCCCAGGTCCGCTCTTAGAAACCTCTCGGTATTAAGCGTGTTATAAATAACCAATCATTTCATATCATTTACCCTGATGGCATTTGTATGTTTTTTGACCTGCCTATGGCTTTTTACTGCATTTCATTTTCCCATAACCTCGGTTATAGCCATGAATATCTCTTGCATTAAGAGAAAAGCAAGATGGCGGTTATTTCATTTCTGAAAACCATGATCTTGCAATGCACCATGGGAGATATTTCTATTTTTGGGGGGAAGAGGGCACCCCCATCTCTGTCAAATATTTAATTAACTACTGCACAGAATAACCTCAAACCATTCATGGCATGCAAGTCAACGCTTCATGCCCAAGTCGTTTCATATCTGGTCTAACTCTGTCCAGCGGTTTGAGCTATGCGCTTTTGAAAAAATTGACCTTTTTTGTCAATGGGAAAATTAATGGGATGTAGGCCACACTTTTGGAGAAAAAAAAACTTTAGACACTTAATAACTTTTGATTTTTTAACAAATCTTCAAGAAACTTTGCAGTCTGGGGATGGCCCGCAGACTTGTAATCACTTTTAAAATTTTGGTCAAATCCGTTACTTGAATCAAATGTTATTAACAATAGAATGTGGAGGGGCTCATATGGTCTCCGACTCATCTTAACTATAGGGGGGCTATGGCCGCCCTATGATATGTATATTCACGGAAAAACCTTTAGTTGCAGGGACGTTAAGGTGAGAACTTAACACAACAAAACCCCTGAAATTCAGCTTAAGCCCCCTTAACTTCGCACCCCCTGTTACGCAGCCTATGACCACAATGATGACATCACAGATAATATGACTGATGACATAACCAATTACAGGTTATATGAGAACACTTATGACATTACAAATCATTGATGCCATCACTGGATTACATCAATAGTGGAATTAGAGACAACATCATTATAAGTTAGCTGATGAAAAGTTTGATTACCTTAATAATCACATAATTACCTTAATAATAGTTTAGGCCATGTCCTTGGCCATAGAAAATGCTGGGGCCACTGGCCAGCATCAATGGCCATAGGTAGTGGTTGATTAGTATATAAAAATACTAATGTGCATGGTTAAAAGCCATGCATATTAGACCATCACTGTTTTAAAGTGTACAGTGGCCAATGTTGAAAGCTGTAGTCAGTGGCAATGACTAAAGGACGTAGCTAATGCACATTAATATGTTAGAATATATAGTCAGCACAGCCAAAGGATGTGGCCACTGGCTAGTATTGTGTTGAAGAGCATGGCTAGTAGCTGTTAGTGTACATAATATACAGTGGGCACAGCCGAAGAACATCGCTTATTGCATTTTATTATTTTAAAATATACACTGGACATGTCCAAAAGATGTACAAACGGCTCAAGGTCAAAGGTCATGGTTAGTGTCCCATATCTATGTTACAATATATAGTGGTCACTGCCAAAGATTGGGGCCACAGGCCAGTATTGTGCTAAAGGCCATGGGTAGTGCCTGGTGAGTGCATACAATATACAGTGGACAAGGCCAAAGGCCATATCTAGTGGCTGGTTAGTGTTGTATAATACATAGTGGGCACGGATGAAAGCCATTGCTTATTGGATTTTATTATTTGAAAAAATACAGTAGACATTGCCAAAAGATGCAAAAACTGCTCAAGGTCAAAGGCCATGGCTAGTGGTCCATTTATATGTTACAATATATAGTGGGCACAGTCAAAGTGTATGGCCACTAGCCAGAATTGTGTTAACGTCCATGGCTAGAGCCTAATCAGTGAATATAATATAAAGTGGACATGGTTGAAAGCTGTATCCACTGGTAAAGGCCAAAATCTATGGTTGGTAGCCTGTTAGTGTTTTACAATATTCAGTGCACATGCGTGAAGGATGTGACCACTGTCCATAACTGAAGCCCATGACTAGTACCCATTCATGTGTTAAAATATATTTTGCCATGCACACTGATCATGGCTGAAGGCCAGGTTTAGTGCCAGTTAATATGGTAATGTAATTAGTGATGTCATCAGTGGTGTCATCTGTGATGTTATCATTGTGGTCATAGGCTGAGCAACGGGGGGGCATGAAGTTAAGGCGGCTTTACCTGAATTTCAGGGTTGTTGCATCAAGTTCTCACCTTAACATCCCTGCAACTAAAGTTACACGCCTTTGCACATCTTTTTACTGGCAAATCGCACCGTCCGCTGCTTAATTGCTTAGCCTCATCAACAACCGAACCAATGGCACATCCGGATTCATGAACGCGACTGCACCCATGCCGCTGCCGTCACTTGCGCATGCTAAATCATCCAATAGCACAACGAAATATAGCCACACTGCTATACATCCCCGCACCCCACTCTCCAAACAATCATATTACACGCTAGGTCCTTGCGTGTATGCATCATTGTTATCTGCGCATATGGACTGTCCAATGGCACATGCAGATGAATTGACGCAGCTACACCCACGCCGTATGTCGATATCCGCGTGTACTACACTGTCCAATCAGCAGGCGTGTAAGTATGTAGCCACGAATAATAACAACACCCACAGAAAGGAACTTCACATTTATCAATGCTTTCTGTACTTGCTAGTCAAAGGTGATCTGAGTAACTGCAAGAACTTTTGCCACTTTGCCTTTTAAATTCCTTATCCTTTTTGCTCACTTCCCCCTAATCCTATTTCCATTTTCCTGTGATTTGTTCAGTTTGTGTATTTTGTGTTTACATTCTATTCTTTTATTAAACTTTTTTGCAGCATTGTCTTTTTTATGTTATCTTTTTTAAAGTTTTCCTTTTTCTGTTCCGCTTAGACATTCCAACATGTCTGAACATGAGAGTACGAGTAGTGACAAAGTAATCATTTGGGTCAACAATCCATCAACACCTAGAAAGAAGCAAATAGGAATGAAAAATAAAACAGCAGACAGTTGGCCCTTCTTCAAATTGAAGGAACACTGTGCAAGAAAAGAGGCAAAGGAGGTGCTCTCCACCTTTTGTAACAAGACTCTATGCCATGGGCCTTCTGATGTTCCATCTCAAAGCCTAGGAACATCAATAATGATAAACCATCTAGTGGGAGTCCATTGGATGAGGTGGATGATGAGTATCGAAAAACACGAACATCACAAAAGGAAAATGCATGGGGCCCATTCCTTGCATGGAATGCGATCAGTACCACCTGCAGAATCTCAATCCACCAGTGCATCAACAACTCCAACTGGAAATGAAGTCTCTACATCAGCAGTGGTATCCACTACACAGACCCCTCTGTTACCGACACCCTATCTCAACATGATACAAGTCATGTGTAAAAAATGCTGTGAATGGGTAGTCAAGGAAGGTGCCACATTTAACGAATGGCAGAATTTAATCGCGCAACACCAGATTACCTGTCATAGTTTGTTTTTCTTTCTAAGTGGCAATTTCCTCTTATTTTTCTAAAACATATGAAAAATATATCTTTCTTTTTATTTTAATTCCCTTTGCTATATGTTTCATCATTATGTGTTTTCCTCCCCTATTCCACCTGCCTCTTTCCATCCCGCAAAATGGCTCTTTTAAGGGCCACCTTTTAAGTAAAAAAAATAGATGAGAATGAGCAGAAACTGCAAAAAATATTACAATACATATTGTCATTTATTTTATGTAGTTTCAGTAATTTAAATTATAGTCATACCTATATTACAAATAATAGGTAGATAATAAAAACGGTTTTAAATAAACATATTAACACTTAGCAAAAAGTAAAGTCATAACATAACTAATCTCAATTCCAAACCACTTATAAAATCTGTCTGCATCCTTTGTTTAGCCACCTAGAAACATGAGAAGTTCATAATGGCATTTCATATTTTACACATCATATTAAAAAAAAGTTTAAACTACAAATTATTATATAAACCTCTGTTAGCACTGACACTTTTACACATTGTGGAATACCTTTTTTAACTATATCAAAATTCATTCTAAACTATAAAAATGATGCCTACATTGCCATTTCATAACTTCTTTGATAATTTGGTGTGCATCCATTTTTGGGCCACCTACACACCTACGAAGATAATGACGATTTTCTCAAACCTAAAATACAAAACGAAAAACCAGGTACAGTTTAATGACTAAAATGATTATATAACCTTTCTTAAACTTCACACTGCATTTAGAACATATTCATTCATTTAACAAACTAACCCTTTTAGTAAGATAATTTCATTTTTGTTTCAATTATAATACTTTTTTGAAAGTGCTGTGTACATATTTAATTTCTCCACCTATACACATAATAAGTAAAAACAAAGGGCCTCATTACAAGTTTGCTGGTCCGTTAACAACAGTACTGGTAAGCTTACCGGTGCCATTGTTACCGGACCGGTAAACTATGAGTTCTGCTCGCGGGTGCCTTTCCGCCGTGAAGTCTGACCTGGTGGGTGTACCGGCACCCACGAGCATACCTCGAAAGATGTACCGGCACCATTCACGAATGGTGCCGGTGCATCCGGCCTCCCCATTCCCATTGAGTCCAATTGGACTCAAATAGGAATGGGGAGTAATAATTACCGGCACCCGGAAATGGGGATTTACCGGGTCTGCCGGGGCTGTAATGCATAGTAAATCCCCACTGCCGGGTGCTGGTAAACTCATGACTCACTATATCTGTTTCTTGGATCTACAGCCTACTGTTAACTTGATTCAGATGTAAACAGTCATAACCTTTCTACACTCCCTCACACTCAAAATAATGTGCATGGAACCATTATCGTGACTTAGCACTTATAGGGAAGACTTGTACATATTAAAATACACAATGTTTTACACAATGAAACAGAAGTAGGAGATTGCAGAATGCTGTTTTCTCTTATAATTTATATAATCTTCCAAACATTACCTGTACATTTATTACATACTATTTTTAAAGTACATCCTAGTAACAATCCCTCTACTACTTTACATAAAACAATTATTACCCTATTTTTCCATTTTAAACTTTTATTTTGCATTTTTACATTCACAAAGAATGTTACACATATATTTTAAAACTTTGGTTCTAACAGGAAAGCATTCATTAAACCCTTTGCCAATCTAGCTTGGTATGTGACTAGAGTCATTACAAACAAGCCAATATACTTCTGTTTACAACCATGTTAGGAAATGTCCACAATCAATGGATGCCCCCTCATGAAAAATAATTGCACACGTTTTCTTACTAATAGAAACTTGACCAAATGTAAAATTCATTATGAATGTGTACATGTTCCTACCTCCTACGCTGCATCTTTGAAACATAATGAATACATACTTATTAAAAACTATATTTTGTAGTGTTGATTGTAAATTACAACCACAGTCATTGCATTGCATGTCATGGAATGCTTTACTTACAAGATCAGAAAAATGTACACTATTCTGATCAGGGATAGGCACATATACGAAATCTTTCACAAAAATCTGGAGTAGACTCAAGTTACTTACATAGTGGACACATGTGAATCCACTCATAACTAATTCCTACATACCTATCTACACTAACAGTTTCCAGCATTAATAAATTGAAGACAGTCAATAAAGATTCTTGACTATCTTCCTGAGTACTTTAAGAAAAGTGTTGATTTCAACCTGAACAGCTTCTGCATTTCGAATTGGGATTGCCAAATGCATACTGTGTGGTTTTTCATCTACCGTTTTTTTTAAGAAATGAACGTTCCACACATAGCTGCTTCTCTGCTCTGGAAGCTATTTCTTGCAGCAATGGTGTCATTTGAAACAATATCCATAAAGCTGCATTAGAATAGCAGTCAATTCATGTTTCATTACTGAATCTGCAAGGAGAGTATGTCATAGTTGAACAACTCTGCAACTCCACCATATTCTGTTGTTTTGCACACTTATGAGGATTGATTTTATTAGAAAGTAGCTTCACTGAATCCTTATGTTTAATGGCTATGGGTGTAGGCAGGTACGGGTATAAGGTTCAGGTGAGGTGCATCCAGTACACATAACCTATTATATTCTTCAGTGCAAGAAATGTCACTTTTCTTTTATCAAAGTGCTTTTATTTTGATTGTGCTTTTTGCGCTCCGAGCGCGTTGTTTGTGCCTGCTCCCCCCTCCCACTTCCTGGTCCTCATCTACCTTCCCGCCTCCCTGCCCGCCCGCCCCCCCTCTGATTGGCTGACCGA
Organism: Ambystoma mexicanum; assembly: GCF_040938575.1. Classification (NCBI taxonomy): domain Eukaryota; kingdom Metazoa; phylum Chordata; class Amphibia; order Caudata; family Ambystomatidae; genus Ambystoma; species Ambystoma mexicanum. The sequence continues at coordinate 136,001,293 of NC_090941.1, read as the reverse complement.
CTAGTCCCTTTTGGACTACTCGACGGCTGCTCCCACCGCTCGCTTCTTTTAGAGAGGAGCGTGAGAGAGCAGTCGACGGTATCCCTGAAGGGAACTGCAGGCCAAGGGAAGCCCTGCCAGGATCTCTGGGCCTCCTTTGAGTTAATTTGTGCTTTTATTTTGATTGTGCTTTTCACGCTCCGAGTGCGTGGTTTGTGCCTGCTCCCCCTCCCACTTCCTGGTCCTCCTCTACCTTCCCGCCTCCCTGCCCGCCCACCCCCCTCTGATTGGCTGACCGACTAGTCCCTTTTGGACTACTCGATGGCTGCTCCCCCCGCTCGCTTCTTTTACAGTGGAGCGGGAGAGAGCAGGCGCCGGTAGCCCTGAGGGAACTGCAGGCCAAGGGAAGCCCTGCCAGGCCCTCCGGTCCTCCTGTGAGTTAGTTTGTGCTTTTATTTTGATTGTGCTTTTTGCGCTTTGAGCGTGTTGTTTGTGCCTGCTCCCCCCTCCCACTTCCTGGTCCTCCTCTACCTTCCCGCCTCCCTGCCTGCCCACTCCCCCCCTACCTTCCTCACCTCCCTCTGCCTTATTACTGTTCCCCCCTGGGCAGCCCCCCTGCCCGGCAGCCCCCTCGCCGAAGGGCCCCATAGGCAAAGGGCGGCTCCTTGGTTGCGGCTCCCTCTGTGTCTGCAGGTGTCCGCAGGGGACGCCAGGCGCCAGCTATCACCTTGCCTCACCACCTGCTCTCCCGGCCCACCCCACCCTCACCTGTTCACTTCATTTGCATGGTGTCTTCACGTCACTGTGTCCGCAAATTGTGGTAAACTAGGGCCTTTTTCTCCCCTCTCAGGATTCTCAAACTTAGGTGGCCTCTCCACTGGGTACCTAATACGCATTTACTATGTTACTGTTGTTTTTCTGAAATATGTGGTAAACTAGGACCTTTTTCTCCCCTTGCAGGATTCTCAAACTTAGGTGGCCCCTCCACTGGGTACCGAATACGCATTTACTGTGTTACTGTTGTTTTCTGAAATATGTGGTAAACTAGGGCCTCTTTCTCCCCTCGCAGGATTCTCAAACTTAGGTGGCCTCTCCACTGGGTACCTAATACGCATTTACAGTGTTACTGTTGTTTTTCTGAAATATGTGGTAAACTAGGGCCTTTTTCTCCCCTCGTAGGATTCTCAAACTTAGGTGGCCTCTCCACTGGGTACCTAATACGCATTTACTGTGTTACTGTTGTTTTCTGAAATATGTGGTAAACTAGGGCTCACCGCTCACTTCCTATCCGCTTGCTCTCGTCTGTCTTCACCCACCCACTCCCTCCTATTCCATGGTGCTCTCTATCTCACCTATCTTTTCTAACTGCTTCTGCATTGACTATCCTGCTCTCCTCACTAAATCTGGTAGGAAAAAGTTTAAAAAGGACATCCTGGTCTCCAACCCAGGCCTCCCCATCGCTGAAACCTACACCAGTGCCTCCTCCAAGGAAACTCTCACTGACATCCTCTTTTTTGTGTCTTCGCCTGACCTATGGACCCTTCATATGGTCTCTGTGCTCTCTCCTTTCTCCTCTTCTCCCATTAATGGTGGCACACATTGGGATGTCCCTGCCCTGCAGCCCTCTCGGCGAAGGGCCCCATAGGCAAAGGGCGGCTCCTTGGTTGCGGCTCCCTCTGTGTCTGCAGGTGTCCGCGGGGGACGCCAGGCGCCAGCTATCACGTTGCCTCACCACCTGCTCTCCCGGCCCACCCCACCCTCACCTTTTCACTTCATTCGCATGGTGTCTTCACGTCACCGTGTCCGCAAATTGTGGTAAACTAGGGCCTTTTTCTCCCCTCGCAGGATTCTCAAACTTAGGTGGCCTCTCCACTGGGTACCTAATACGCATTTACTGTGTTACTGTTGTTTTTCTGAAATATGTGGTAGACTAGGGCCTTTTTCTCCCCTTGCAGGATTCTCAAACTTAGGTGGCCCCTCCACTGGGTACCTACTGTTGTTTTCTGAAATATGTGGTAAACTAGGGCCTCTTTCTCCACTTGCAGGATTCTCAAACTTAGGTGGCCTCTCCACTGGGTACCTAATACGCATTTACTGTGTTACTGTTGTTTTTCTGAAATATGTGGTAAACTAGGGCCTTTTTCTCCCCTCGCAGGATTCTCAAACTTAGGTGGCCTCTCCACTGGGTACCTAATACGCATTTACTGTGTTACTGTTGTTTTCTGAAATATGTGGTAAACTAGGGCTCACCGCTCACTTCCTATCCGCTTGCTCTCGTCTGTCTTCACCCACCCACTCCCTCCTATTCCATGGTACTCTCTATCTCACCTATCTTTTCTAACTGCTTCTCCATTGACTATCCTGCTCTCCTCACTAAATCTGGTAGGAAAAAGTTTAAAAAGGACATCCTGGTCTCCAACCCAGGCCTCCCTATCGCTGAAACCTACACCAGCGCCTCCTACAAATAAACTCTCACTGACATCCTCTTTTTCGTGCCTTTGCCTGACCTATGGACCCTTCATGTGGTCTCTGTGCTCTCTCCTTTCTCCTCTTCTCCCATTAATGGTGGCACACATTGGGATGTCCTCCTGGCCCTCTTCCACTCCTCTAAGGCCATCATTAATGTCTATGCTAATGGGACCGTCTTGGTCCAAGGCCCTCAGGCCAACCTTCACCTCTTTGATAGACGCTTCCCACGCCTCATCAACTTCCTCTCCTCTCCTGCTGTCCCTCCTCCTCTGTCCTCGGCTACCTTGCCTCTACCCTCCATCCCTGCCCCATCTCTTGCTCCTTCCTCACCTCCGCAGGGCGTACCTCTGATTTGTACCCCTCCCCAGAAGTCCTTCAAGGTTGGCAACCTTCTCCAAATTGCCACTCTTAACTCTCGCTCTGACGTCAAACATTCCTCTATCTGTCGCCTGCTTGAGGAACTTGACCTCGACGTCCGCGGTCTCACTGAGACATGGTTCACGGCCAGCTCTGTCACCAGCTTTGACACACTCCTACCTTACGGTTACAAGATCCTCTCCGTGCCCAGGCCCAACCATGTTGGGGGGGTGTGGCCCTTATCTTCCCTGAGTGGATTCCTGCCACTGTCACTCCTATACAGACCTACTCCTCTTTTGAATGCCTTGTCTGCCGACTCTCTCTCTCTCTCCTAGCCATTCCCTTACCGTGGCTACTATCTATCGGCCACCTGGCCAAATTTCCTCCTTCCTCTCCGAGTGGGCGGACCTCTCCTCCTCACTCCTGTCCTCAACCACTCAACTTCTCTTTCTTGGAGACTTCAACATCCACCTGGATGCCTCCTGTCCCCCCTCTGGACTCTTTCGCGACCTCTGCGACTCTCTCTCACTCTCTATTCTCCCATCTGGGCTGACTCATTCGGCAGGGCACACCCTTGATGCTCTGATCTCTTCTGACCTTCCCCTCACATCCCTCTCTCCACTCCTCTCTCCTGGAGTGATCACTTTCTCCTATCCTCCCACCTCACCTTCCCTACCCCACAGGCAAAGCCACCCTTATCACTGCCACCCTCCTTCTCGGTCATCCAACCCATGAAGCGCGTGTCAGTTGAGGCTTTCGCTGCCACCTTCTCTCCCCCTCCGCCCCCTGCGGCTGACTCCCACCCTGACACAGCCCTCTCTACGCTCCACTCTGCTATATCTGATACGATACTCTTGATATCCTTGCCCCTGTCATGAGAATCCACCTGAAACCCAAAGCCAAATGTAACTCCTGGTATGACTCGGATCTCGTCACCCTAAAACGCAAGTGCAGGGTGGCAGAGAGGAAATGGCGTGCTTCATGTTCATCCTCTGACACACTGGCCTGCCGCCTGCTCCAAAGGCAATACCGGCTCTCCGTTCTCACCAAGAAAAGAGCCCTTATCCAAGCTCACATCTCTGCGGCATCTAACAATTCGGCCGAACTCTTTAAAATTTGCAAGGAGCTGGCCAACCCTGCTGCAGTCTCTACCTCTCCTGTCCCCTCCCAGGCCCTCAGCACGGCACTGGCCTCTCACTTCATCTCTAAAACTCAGGACATCCTGTCCTCACTCTCCTCCTCTCATCCCCCTCCCTCTATTCCCTGCTCTTCCTCTGGCCCCTCTGCAGCCACCCCTACTCCCTCTTTCTCTGCCTTTCCCCTTCTCTCCGCTGACGAAGTTTCCAAACAAGTCCGATCTATGAAAGTCTCGTCAAAACAGGATCACCCCTGTTCCTCCAAAACTATTAAGGACCACATCGACTCCCTGGCTCCTGCCTTGGCTGACTTTTGCAACCACTCATTCGCCTCTGGAGTCTTCCCATCCCCCCTTAAGCACTCCCTTGTGCACCCTCTTCTTAAGAAACCCTCTTCCGACCCCTCCTGCCCGGCCAACTATCACCCAATCTCCATCACTCCCTTCCTGGGCAAGCTCCTGGAGAAACTGGCCATCTCCCATCTTAATCTTCATGCTGAATCTGCCGGTAGTCTTCATGACCATCAGTCTGGCTTCAGAGCTGCCAGAAGCACGGAAACTGCTCTCCTGAACATCCGTGAGGACCTGCTCTCGAACCTTGACTCCAACACTCCGTGTGTTCTCATTTTGCTCGATCTCTCTTCTGCCTTTGATACTGTCAACCATGCCATCCTGCTCAACCGTCTCCATGATAACCTGGGTATCACTGGCCAGGCTCTGGCGTGGCTGACCTCTTTCCTCTCCAATCGACCCTCCCAGGTCCAACTGGGGTCCTTCCTCTCTGACATCTTTTTCTCTACCTGTGGTGTCCCCCAGGGATCTAACCTCTCTCTCTGGCTGTTCAACCAATATCTGGCACTCCTTGCCCACCACATCGCCGCTCTCTGCCCCAACTTTCAGTGCTATGCGAATGATACCCAGCTCATTTTCAGGCTACCCTCGGCCTCCTCCCCGCCTTCCCTCATCTCTGACTGTCTGTCTGCTATTCAGGAATGGTGTGCCTCCAATGACCTCTGCCTTAATGCCAGTAAGACTGAGATTCTACTCATCGGCACACCCACTCCCTACTTCCCCGCAACTCTCTGGCCGGCCTATCTTGGCCCTCATCTTGCTCCTACCTGCAAAGCAAAAAACCTCAGGGTCATCTTCGACTCCACACTCTCCTTCTCTCCTCACATATCTGACGTCTCTAAGCAGTCCAACTACTAGCTGCACCTCCTCAGAGGTATTCTTCCTTTCCTCTCCTTCCCCCAGAAGCTCACTGTCTCCCGAGCCCTGGTTCTCTCGAAGCTGGACTACTGTAACAGCCTCTATTTAAATCTGCCAGCCTCTACTCTCTGCCCTCTGCAACTTATCCAGAACAGGGCTGCGAGACTAGTCCTTGGCCTCAAGCCCAGGGATCGTATCTCTCCAGGACTGAAATCTCTACACTGGCTCCCAGTGGCTGCGAGGATTGAGTTCAAAACCCTCTGCATTGTCCACAAGGCCTTCTGGGGCCTGAGGCCTAAATACCATCAACTCTCTCTTCCTATATATCTTCCTTCTCGAGCTCTTCGCTCATCCGTCTCCAACTCCCTCCGGGTCAGCCGCTTCTCCAAGCAACGAGTTGGGGGTAGATCTCTCTCCGCGGCAGGGGCCTCCCTCTGGAACAGCCTTCCTGCCTCCCTGAAACTTGAGGAGAACCATCTCCGGTTCCGGAAGCACCTCAAAACCTTCCTCTTTGCTTCTGCCTTCTCCCCCCTCTCCCCTGCTAAATTCTTGACTGAAACTGCACTCTACCTGCCACTGGGCCACTCTCCACTTGCACTGCCTCCATGGCAACCTCTGCACTACGGGACTGTCTCTGTATCCCGACAGCCCCCTTTCCCAGCACTTGTCTGCACTTACCTTGCACTTGCCACCAGTTTGGCCCTATTATTTATCTGTTGTTCCACTACCCTGTACTGCACTTTCCCCCCTCCCTTTCCCCTTGAACTTCCCCTTCCCTCCACCCATGCACTTGCGCGATCTGAATGACACCTGGCCTAGTAGGATCGTTGTCTGTCTTCCCCTCTGTTCCCCCCTCCCTGCCTCGTCGTGCCTTGAAACACTTGTGTATAGGCGTGTTGCAAATGCCATATCATATCATATCATAAAGTTTATTACAAATAAACCTTCTAGTTGACCTAATCAAGCTTTTGCTCTCTTATCCAAATCTAAAGGCATAATATGACCATGTAAAATATCACACAATTTTATATCCACAATATTTTGCTTCTCTGACATTAGCAGTGTAGAGTTAAACTTGTTACACTTTGCAAGTGCACACATCAAAGCAACACAAGAACTATTTTCCTTAAGAGCCAACATGACATCAGAAGGACTGCAATCTGGATGCAACATGTTAGAAATCAGTTTTCCCTTTAAGACTGCTTTCACATTTTCCTCAAGAACACCTACATAAATTTCTTTAAGCATTTCTGCATACTACAAACCTGCATATTGCCTCATATTAATGGTAAGTTCCTGTAATTCAAAACAAATCCAAAGGTTAAAATGACTAATACTTCCTATATGTTTTTGACTATCTTTAGATTGCAGCATTTATTTTGAAAACTGGTTAACCTTTCACAGGATTTAATTGTAACAAGTCTCTAAAAGCCAGTACATGTTCACCTCCAAACAAAACGTTGTAGTCAGTTTGCAAAACCTCTTGCTTTCACAAGTAAATGAAAGCTAGCATTTAGTTAGACACCATACTTACTTCATCTACAATCAAGGTATTCCATTTTCTAAGAACGTTTCCTACTTCTTGTGCTGCACTTGATAAAAGCTTTCTATACTCTAGTTTGTTATCATTCTCCACTGGTAACATCAGCAGGCAATGTAAAATAACACCTCCTCCATTAAATGCTACTAAACCTGTTGGAGCAGTTACAATACATGACAAAGAGGAATCCGTACCATTTTTTGATCATACCTCTCATTGTATGAATTAAAAACGATATACCTGTTGCTACTTGACCACTAACATACAACAATACAGGTTTGTATTGCACACAAGAACATTCACGCTTGTCATGCTGTAAACCATGTAAGAACCTATCTTTTAATTTTTATAACAAACTTATTTTTCCTCTACATTAAGTTTAGCAACTATTTCATCAAACTCTGCATCTGCAACTTTACATTGTTCCATTGCACTTTCTACTTCCTCCATGGCAATCTCAACATCAGTTTGAATAGCCGGCTCATCAAGAACATTTTGACTTCCTGCTGCAGAATCTTGACTTCCTTCTGAGTCTCTTTTGCCAATTCAGCTACCGAAAGTTCTCCTTGCTGCAGTTCTTCCTCCAGTAACTCCAAGTACTGGTCAAATTTTGCATATGTAATTAAGCTGTTTTTAGCAACAAAAAAAAATCTTCAAAACGTTCAAAACTTCCAAGCAAATCACTTTCTGCACACCATAGGAGGAACAACTGCAAAAGACAAAAATTTAATAATTCCTTTTTCTATGCTGTTTGGCGAGACAGTTTCCTATGGTTAATAAGACTTGCCTTCTCATGTCTTACTAGACAACCAGTACATTCACATACTTTAAACCGTCCTCTATCACTGCTCGCTTCAATATTTTGATATGAGTAGCGTTGTGCTACTTCATATAAGCATATACCCTCCAACCTCTCCTATCAATTTGGATAATATATATCAATCAAGTTGGTTTTGAGAATCTCTGTAGTATCAAGTACTGCTTCAGTTAACTGCTCAATTTCACTCTAAGGCTCCAGTACTCGATTTCTAGTATTAGCTGTCGAAGACTTAACCAAAGTACATTAATGCCACATCCAGAGAGAGGCACACTAGTTAGCTGATCTGCAGCTTCGTAGCTAATTCACCCTCTATGTGAAAGCATCTCCAGACCAAAGATTTGGGGCCTGATTCATGGAATAGTTGGGGAATATTTGCCCAGTTCAAAGTGACTTTACAATGCTGAAAAGTGACTTTGCACTGTCAACACAAAACCTGATTCATAGAACCATGTAAAGTGTATTTTTGCAGTGCAAAGTCTGGGCAAACACAGCGCATAGTCATTTTTGCAGTACAAAATGATTATGCCAGGACTTTGCACGGCAAAAATACACTTTGCACAGTTCCATGAATCAGGGGTTGTGTTGGCAATGCAAAGTCACTTTTCAGCAGTGCAAATTCGTTTTGAACCGGGAAAATATTCCATGAATCAGGCCCTAAATGTTTTTGACTAAAGGTTTTGTCTGCTGATAAATCTGCCCATACTTCAGCTGCATTGCTCTTTTCAGCTTTTGTCATGTACGCTGGAGCAACAGCTGTTGTATCATCAGCAATAATCAGTATTTCATTCCATAGCTGAGCAATGAGATGATTATAATCATTAATGAATTGACATTCCTTACTTCTTTTGAAAAGATAGGGTATTTCTTGGTGACTTACCAGTAACATGGTGTCAAACAGATAACTATTCACTTAACCAACTGGTGTCCCAGGTCTTGGAAAGCCAAATCTGCACTGAGTGTAGTACTTGTCTTCACTTTTGTATTTTCTTTGACAGTACTTTCCACATGAGTGCCTTTGAAACCTTTCCACTTTGTTCCATAAATCAGCATTCACGTGCTTAGCAGGAATTGAACAAGCAAGATGTTTTTCAATAAACTCCTTCACACAATCATCACTTTTCTTGCCAAACAGAGGAGCATCTTTAATCCACAACAGCATATGAATATGTGGAGCCCCTCATGCCTGGTACTCTTTCTTCCAAAATAAATGTTCCACTTTGCCTAATGGACCATTTTCTTTAATAAATATAAAGTGTAAGATGACTACAAATCTGTGATGAAAGAACCACAATACACTTAAAGGGTCCATAGAACATAATTCTACTTATGTCATGTGTTCTATATCTTCTTTCTGTGCACTACTTTCACAAATCCACTTTGCAAGAATATGCCAACCATACTCAGCACCACTTAAAGTTAAAAACCAAGATGGAGGGCCCAAGTTTCTGATCATTCATCTAACCTCAGAGTGTCTCCTATACCAATATTGATTGGTTCCTCTCATTTTAGCAAGAACATTGGTAAGTGTACCATCTTAAACTTCATTTTTTTTCTTTTACCTGTTGGAGCATCTCACATGCAGAAAGATTTTGAAATCTAGTTTTCGGTCTGAAGTGTATATGCAACAGCATAACATAATGTTGAAAATGCACTTTCAAACAATAAATGAAAAATAGATTCAACATTGGTGCAGAATTGGGAATCTTCAGAATACATTCTTGTACACGATATTCTGAAGCAGAGATTTGCACCTTCTGATCATTCAATCTTCCTCCTGTACCAGTAGGAAAAAGCATAGGAAAACAAAAATCTTCCAACATCTTTTCCCAAACACTGATTGGTGCACCTTTTGTTGCTTTCATTTGATACAATTCTAAACTGTCCCCCATCATTTCACATGAGGGTAGAGGATGAATAATGTAATGTTCATACAAACTATTCCCTTCTGCAACAGATAGACATTGGAAATGACCGTCACTGCTTGTATTTTTCGACTCAACATCAAGCATAGACAAGTCTGGTACAATCAGACTGCCTTTGTATGAATCATTGTTCTTCAATAGAAACGCCTATGCGTTTTTCGCTTTTCCATATCTATAAGCTGTTGCCAAATACTCTTATCTTAAGTGGAAGGACCATTTACTAAAACAAAGAATCTGTAATATCACACTTCACTCCTACAGTGTTCATATGTTCTTTCAAATGAGAGATAAATACACAACTTTGCCTGTCACACCTTGCCCTAATGATTTTTTAGGCAGATTTGACATCTTTTTTTGCAATCTAACAATAGCTCGGAAAGTATGAACAGTTTGTAATGCAATCATTTCAAACATATTCCATTTTCGAAGCACAGAAGGGATATCAGAAACTACTATGTCATTCAAAACACTTCTTACAGGAATACTTCTTTGATTATAAAACCCTACACAGTGGCTACAGACAAGAAATGCCCTGCTTGTGTCAAATCGTTCTTCTACAAACAAATACAGATACAGTTCTTTCCAAACATCCTCTACACTGTGTTTAACTTTGCCCTCAATGTACACTAGCTGCATTTGAAACTTATAAAAAGTGCATCGACAGGATACGCAAACAATGGGCGGTCTTTCAGTAGAAAACAACTCAAACATTACAATAATTATTTTATACTGTTGAAAAATCTGATTCTTTGAAAGGATAGGGTCATCATTTCCACTTCCTGTAAGTGTTTCATCTACATACACATACTCTTTTAAATTCATGACATTTATCATTTCCACTGTAGAAACTAAACTTTCTACAGTTCCAGTCTAAAGTGTTTGATATAAAACTGCAAGATACATACTTGGTGTTTTACAACCATACAGTTTAACTAGAAGATATCTCATTATAGTATGATGTGCAGGCAGCATCCGTATATGATGAAACTGACTCTTACATCTACTTTTATCAAGACAAGTTAGACAGTGACCAAGAAGTCCTATTTTCTCACGAACTTCACAGTCATCTATTCTTTGTAGCATCTTGATCTGACTTTGAACATTATCATTTTTGTGCAACACCTGCGAAAATCTCTTTAAGACTTTACAAGAAAACCTGTCAATATTGCACACAGATATTGCACATCCATACCTCACAAAGCTTCTTTTGTTTTATTCTAGATTGACCTAAAGTTTCCATTTTTGTATTATCAGACTTTAGGATTTCTTCATTTTTAGAAATCACACCATTTTGTACTTCATAGCTATGTTCAATCTCATTAATAGTTAGGAGAACATTTTTCCTTGAATGTGAATCTCCTCATTAAAAATTCTTTCTGTATGAGAAGTCTGTTTCCACTCTCCACAAAACACGTCACAAAAGTTGTCACCTGTAAGTACATGAACTCTTTCTATATTTGTATAGAAAGGCATAGTCATTTTAAGTAATTTCTTACATTTATTCAATATGAACATGAACAGTTTTCTTTTCCTATCAAATGCTTTTTTAATTATTACTTCTAGCTTTTTCTTTTGCAAAAAACATGTACCACATATCTAGATTTTGGTTTCACACTTTTCCAAAGATTTGTAAAAATTCAAGAGCGATACATTTTGTTAGATATATCTTTATTCCTCTGTTTCAAATTGATATCACATTTCCTACCTTTTCTTATAAAAATCCTTATTTGTTTACTAGCTACCAACACATTTGATACACTTTTTCTTTTCTATCACTAAAAACATTTTTGGTTCCATCGAACGAAAAATTCAGTTGTCACATCTCCAATTCCATATTACAGATTTTTTAAAGTATTGTTGATAACAGGTACTACTGTATTATCTACACTATTTGTATCTACAGATATAACAACACTACTACTTCCCTGCAGATGATGCTTCCTAATGACACGTTTTTTGTTTTCTTGTTGGCATCTTAAAAAACTCTGTATTAAAACATTAGGTAGGATGTTAATGTCACTCATTACGTTTCTTTATATTTTCAATATATAATATAACCGTCACGCTGAAACTGTAAAACAAATCATCACTATCAAGTATGTAAAGATCTCAAATTTAACATCTTAAAAACATACTTTTCCAACCACAAATGCATAACAAACTGAAAAACTTAGTTTCCATATATTGAAAGTCTATTTTGCACATCTTATGTACACTATATACAATCCTTCACACACTTCCTCCAATCATGTAACACTAATCTATAAGAAATATAAGCATGTAGGGCAAAAAGCATTCCTTTACCAAAAATATGAAAGACATTACATGCTCTTCTTTCTCTACATTAATTGATCACTACAAACTAAAAGTGCAAAGTGAGCATCTTAAGCCTAAACACAATAAACATAGCATAAAATGTCTTAATATCTTATTACAGAGTCATGGCGGTGTTCCAGGATAATCTGTTACACATCTTTACTTTCATGTACCAACCTACCATTAATGCGTCTCTAGAGTATCTTCAATTAATAAGTAAGGTAATCATAGAACAGAGCTGCAGCAAAACTCACTGACACTTACTTGCTCCATCCAGCTGCAGTTTTCACACCTTAAAAGCCTCTACTTAATAACTGTAGAACATTTCCACGAACACACCTATCACTGTGCTCGTGCTCATACAACTACTTCCTGACACACTGTTGCTTCTCCCACCTCCCATTTAATCAGTTCACCTAAGCCACTCATAAAAACATGCAAAATAAACAACCTCACTGATTACCACCTATTGAAGCATAATAAGCCAATGGCCTAACCCACTATCCTGTGTTTCATCGACAAACTAATCAATACTATTGCTACTCAAAACATAATAGCATGTATGTTCTCCCTCCACTGCCCATCCCCACTCTCACTAGGATTTTAATGGACAAGTGCCCTGAGAAACCCCAAACAGCTACCTTAGCAAACTACATCAATAATAACATTTCCCCATCCCACTATTCACCCCCTATTCATTTTACATCTCCCTATGTCAGTGCTAATGGTATACTCCACAGTACCCATTTCTTACATAACCTAACAATCATAATAAAGAATACACATATTAAAAGAAATACATACATAAAGCAATTCATGTGCAAGCTCATACCTATATACAAAGGGTCAAACACATTTTGTATATTACTGCACAAAAACTGAAAGCCAAGTATCAAACCCAACCCACTTAGCTACTATAAATTCACCTTCTTCACTTCACTTCATAATTTCCGAGAAACCATTTACATAGTATATGTTGCTTAAAAAAACAAAATACTGGGATAATACCTGGCACACTCAAGCAATAACTTCACATTCTTAAATCTGTTCCAAATAATCTGTAACACATCTTTGCTTTCATCTACCAAGCAACAAGTCATTCATTTTTGCTGTGTCATGAATTCATAAAAAAGATATTAAGAGAAACGAGCTGAAAGATAACATACTGCCTCTTAGTTGCTCCACTCAGCTGCAGTTTATACACCTTAGAAAACTCTACTTAAAAACTAAAGGACAACTCCCTGAACACCCTATTGAGTATACTGCTAGTTATATAACTGGGCATACCACACCCTTGCTTTTCCCTCCACCCATTTTATCAGTCGTCCTTAGTCACTCCGATCAATAAACAGGCAAAATTAACAACCTAAGCTATTACCAGCTATTTATGCAACAAAAGCCAATGGCCTAACCCACTATCCTGTTTTTCACTGACAAACTAATCACTACTATTGCTACTCAAGAAAACATAATAGCATGTATGTTCTCCCTCCACTGCCCATCCCCACTCTCACTGGGATTTTAATGACCAAGTGCCCTGAGCAACCCCAAACAGCTACCTAAGCAAAGCACATCAATAATACTATTTCTCCCACCCCACTATGCATCCCTATTCATTTAACATCTCCCTATGTCAGTGCTAAACTTACACAACACAGTACCCATTTTTAACATAACCTAACAATGCATGATAAAACATACAGACACCCCTTAAGTGTGAGGGACGAGTATGCTCGTCCTTTTTGCATAGACGTGCATAATAGCGTGGCAGTAAGAAATACATGCATACAGCAATTCATTTGCAAGCTCATGCCTAAATACAGAGTCAACCACATTTTGGATATTACTGCACAAAAACTGAAATGCCAACGTATAACCCAATCCACTTATTTATTTATCTTTTTTTATTGCATTTATTGTACGCCCAAACCCTGGGGTATCACGGCGTAGTCACAAACAACTTATTATTACACACCATTTAAGTAAGCACAATACTTTATAATGTGTCTTTTAATACAATACAGTGTTTGGCAGGCATTCTATATTTCAGAAGAAGACAAGCGTAGGTAGGGAGGGGCAGTAACAGTGTGGTGCGTTTTGATTACTAAGGCAAATGACTGTGGGTGAGGGGCCATCTGGCTCCAATTTATTGAATAGCCACGTTTTAAGTAACTTCTTTAAACACCTGTGTTTGGACTCCATTCTGACTTGTAGAGGGAGTGTGTTCCAGATTTTCGGAGCCATTACTACAAAGCTGATTCCCCCTCCACTGACGATTTTATAACGTGGGATTAAGAGTTAGCATTGTTGTTAGATCTAAGCGTTCTCGTGGTCTTGTTCAGTGAAATTGTGTTATGTAAACGGGGGCCTTCTTGGCAAGACATTTGTGGGTGACACAAAGTGTTTTGAAAATGATTGTAGCTTCGATAGGAAGCCAGTGGGCTTCCCTTCTAATGACGGAGATGTGGTCAGATTCTTTTAGTCCTAGGGCTGCCCACACTGCTTTATTTTGCAGCAATTGAAGTTTGGCTAGGTTGGCCTTTGAAGTGTCTAGCAATATAACATTGCAATAGTCTATCTTTGATAAGATGAGGGCCCGGGGTAGTATGGTACAGTTTTGTGGTATGCGGAATTGGCGGCTTAAAGTGATATGTTTTGCTGTATAGGATCTGACTGATTAGAGGGCATTCACATGTTTAGACATTGTTAGATTTGCATCTAGGTGGACATCTAGGGTTGTTACCTGCTTTAGGACTGGAACAGGCGTTCCATCAATGTTGGTTGCCGAGTAATCGGAGTAAAGGGCATTGATTTTAGCTGGGGAGCCCACAATGAGTATCTCTGTCTTTTCATCATTGGCTGTTGATAGCCATCCAGTTTTGAATTATTGCATATATTTTGTTAATCATGATGGAGTCTTGTTCATAATCCCCAGTTATGAGGATAAGGATCTGGGTGTCATTGGCGGAATTCGTGTAGATGACACCCATAGCATCCAAAGCATTGAATAGTAGCTTGGTATAAGCGTTATATAGAGTGGGTGACAGGCATGAGCCTTGTGGGATTCCTATTGATACTGGTATAGGATCAGCCGCTTCCTTGCGTAACTCGTGAGGTACGCGCCGCAAGAAAGGATTTAACCCAAAAGGTGACTTTGTCAATGTGGTGCATAGTGTGTCATGATCCACTAGGTCAAATGCCGCTGGCAAGTCTAATCGAAAGAGAATAAACAGTTTGCAAGCATCTCTTATTGTTATAGCTCAGGCTTATGACAACGAAACACAAAGGATACAGAATGGTTATGCCTTGGGTTCTTATCAAAGGATACAGACTGGTAACTGCAAAGGATACACTCGTAGTCTTCTCCCAAATCAACTGATGGCAGGAGAATGACGTTCTGTCAAGAGTAAACCTTCCAACTAATGTCACTCTCTGACTAGAATTAATCTACAGCCAAAGAGAGCTATTAGTGGAAAGGGCGTAAGTGGACCAAGATTCACCAGGCTGTTGATAGAGAGGAACTAAATTAGAACAGAGTTATAATCACAAGGGTAGCAAGGGCCTATCTAGTTTACGCTAACCTGGATTCCACACAGCCACAGGTAAGTCCGAAAGTCCGATGAATCCAAGGAAACAGCGACAAGGAAGGGAGTTAGTAAGGAATCTAACCCGGATGGAACGAGGGCTGCACTAGAGTCGGGTTGGTGCACACAGGATAGCGTCCAATCAAGTTCAGTGCACTATTCTGTGTAGGTAGGAAGAAGGGATGGAGAACCTTGTTCCAGGTAGGTAAGCCCTTTTTGGAGTAGAAGGTCCAGTTGGGAGTACATGAGGAAATAGGACTCACTAAAACACAATACTAGTCTCTCCTGTAAATGGGTATTAAGTAAACAGGAGTTATGAATCTGTAATAGGACGAGAGGATGTCTTCCAGTAAGTCAGGTTGCCAATGTGTAAAAAGTTCAAACAGGATTGGAGTGGAGATGGAGGTGGATAGGAAACGGAACTCTGCTGGGTGGTGTTTGCTGCCCGTGGAAATCAGCTGGCAGCTCCGTGTAGAAACCAAGCAGGAAGTTGCTGGGCGCCGCGTAGGAACGCCAAGGAAGCTGCCATGGAAATCAGCTGGCGGCTCCGTAATGAAACAGAGCGGGAAGTTTGCCGAGTGCCGCGTATGAATGCGGAAAAGGCAACCGCTCCGAGCGGAAACTGGAGCAAAGGAAAAGAAAGCAAGTAAATTTCCGACTGAAGGATGCAGCATCTGCGAGGGAACTAGCAGATACCGAGCTCCGGAACACCGAAAAAAGAACAACGATCAGAAGCGCTGCTGCTTTGAATTTGCCTTGTTAAATGCAGTCAGGTGACATACACCTGACCAACATAATGACGTATACGTCACACAGTCCCAGAATGAATGATCAGGTGATCAGGGCTCGCAAACGTCTGAAAAAAAACAATAGTACCCGTAGCCCCAGCATGACACCATCAGCAAGCGCAGTATCAGCAGCGCTTCCCAAACAACCTCCATTGTGAATAGAATGGCCTGGCCATTATGAAAGCTGAATGTGCAGATAATAAGGAGTCTTTAGGAAATAAAGGCCTGCCGGGTGATCCTGGGATGACAGGCATGACAGTGCCATCCCCCAAAGAGCGCCCCACCCCTCTCGCCGCATGGAAGCAACGTAGGAATACAGGGGCATGAATATTCGACAAAGGTTGTCAGGACCAATCTTCCGGACCGTACCCCTTCCAATCAATTAGATAGTGAGGAACCCCGGCTCGCATTCTCATGTCCAGAATGGCACGGACCTCGTACTCATCAGAGCCCCTCACAGCAACAGCCATAGGTCGGACGGGAAACCGGGTCCGTGAGTACATGGTTTAACCAAAGAGACGGGCAACCAGGTCCAGACGTACAGCAACATGGTTAATCACCTGTGTTATTTTGTACGGCCCAATGAAATGTGGCAGGAGTTTCCTTTTACCCAGGATCTTCAGGTTTCCTGTAGATAACCCGACTGACATGCCAGTTTTGTAGAGCGGAGCTACCGCTCGACGTTGGTCTGCATAGTATTTGGCACTGGTTTGGGCCTTCATTAGGTGTTTTCTTATTTTGGTATGAAGAGCGGCCAGAGCCATCAATTTGTCGGTTGCCCCAGGTACTTTGTCAGATAGCTCCAAGTCCACTGGGAGGGATCGTGGATGCTGACCATAAAGAGCATAGAACGGTGACATGCCCGTTGAGGAATGCCGTGAGTTGTTATAGGCGAATTCAGCTGCCGGCAACAACGAATACCAGGAAGACGGGTACTGTAAACATAGACAACGTAAGTATTGTTCCATAGTTCCATTAGCCCGTTCTGTCTGCCCATTGGTTAGAGGGTGATAAGAACCGGACATGCGATCCTCCATAAGAAGTGCAGAGGTTAATGCCTTCCAAAAACAGGATGCAAACTGCGACTCCCTGTCGGTGATAATGATAGAAGGCAATCCAAAGAATTGAAAGACGTGTTTCAAGAACAGATCAGCCAGGATCCTAGCAGTGGGGATGCACTGACAGGGTATGAACAAGGCCATTTTTGTGAAGTAGTATACTACGACCCAAACCGTGTTATAACCATGGACGGGAGCTAATTCAACTATGAAGTCCATGGAGACCATGTAACAAGGTTTGTGGGGAACCGGTAGCGGGCGCAGTAGTCCCATAGGTTTGGTTGGTGTATCTTTGCATTGTGCACATAGGGCACAGGAAGAGACATAATCCACGACATCTCTTGACATTTTGGGCCACCAACACCACCTTTGTAGCAGTTCTAAAGTCTTTTTCTGGCCCGGATGAGCCGCTACCAGGGAGTCATGGCCCCAACTCAATGCCTTGGTACGTGTCTCCTCTGTTGTTAGGTACAAGACGCCGTTCATAAACGAAAGACCCTCCTTGGTTTCGAGATGAAGGTTATGTATCTCCTGAGGATTTTGTGAAACCCAATCTAGGATCTCCCGTTTCAGGGAAGGCCTTGCAGAACAATCACAGACCACATGTTCTGCCAATAGAGGTGGTTTTGTCTTGTCTACACTGTCCACACAAGAGTGCAGACGGGATAGAGCGTATGCTTTGGTATGATCCCTTGAGGGTCTGTATGAGGTGCGGAAATTGAATTGGGCAAAAAACGAGTGCCAACGGGCCTGGCAAGCCGTAAGGCACTTCATGGTTTTGATGGCTTGTTGGTTACGGTGATCGGAATACATGATTACTGGATGTTTTGCCCCAAGAAGATGGTGTCGCCATGTGAGAAATGCATCTTTGATGGCCAACAATTCCTTCTCGGTCACCGTGTAGTTTCTATCGTATGGAGCTAGTTTACATGAGAAAAACACCACAGAATGTTCCACCCCAGTATCTTTACATTCCTGGGAAAGGATTGCGCCAATGGCCAGATTAGAAGCATCGGCTTCTAGTATGTATGGCAATTCAGGATCAGTATGCTGTAAAACAGGGGCCGTGGTAAACGCCTCCTTAAGTAGATCGAATGCCACCTGAGCCTCTGGTGTCCAGTGAAATGTTTTTTTTGGACTTGTTAATGTCGTAAGTGGTGCTATCACCCTAGAGAAGGAATGGATAAACTGTCTATAAAAGTTTGCAAATCCAAGAAATGATTGCAGGGACTTGATAGAGACGGGCACCGGCCAATCCAGGATGGCTTTAACGTTAGAGCGGCTCATTCTTACTCCATGACTGGTGATGTCATACCCCAGGAACTCTACATCCTGAGAGTGAAAGACGCATTTGTCTGCCTTAACAAAGAGATGATTCTCTCTCAACCTTTGAAGTACCTTGGATACATGTAGAATGTGTTCCTCTAAGGATGCTGAATATATTAATATGTCATCCAGGTAGATAACCACAAATTGATCCATGTAGTCGCTAAAGATATCGTTCATAAAATACTGAAAGGTGGCGGGGGCATTACACAAGCCGAAGGGCATGACGAGGTACTCATATAAACCGTACCAGGTCTTGAAGGCGGTCTTCCACTCGTTACCTTCCCTAATCCATACAAGATTGTACACTCCCCGCAAGTGCAGTTTAGAGAAAATGACTGAAGTGCCCAACTGATCCAATAGGACGTTAATCAAAGGCAGAGGATACTGGTTTTTAGCTGCTATGGCATTGAGAGCCCTCTAATAAATGCAGGGTCTCAAGTCCCCTTCTTTTTTAGGGACGAAAAACAAAGGATGTGCTGCCGGGGACTGTGAAGGACGTATAAAGCCAGCCTGGAGGGCCTTATCGATGTAGTCCTTTGGGACCGGTTGGAGTTTTAGCTCCGGCAATCAATTCGATTGGACAGTCGTATTGACGGTGTGGTGGCAATAACTCTGCCTTGCCTTTATCAAACACATCAGCAAACTTGAGGTATTCCTGAGGTGTCGGCAGTTTAGGCGACACCAGTGCAATTATTCTTGGAAACCCTTCGAGGAATGCCAAGACAGGTGTGTCATGAACCGCCCCAGAATCCAAAAAGCACTTCTCATTGCAATACTCCGAAGGATACTGGATACGACCTGTGACCCAATCTATCACAGGATTATGTAACTTGAGCCAAGATAGACCCAATATCAATGGGTATTGGGGTGCAGCAATAACATCAAAGACCATGTTTTCAGTGTGATCGTCAGGTAAGGACACTGTGATGGGTAACGTTTCTTCCGTTACCAAACCAGAAGATAAAGCCGAACCATTGACCGTATTTACTGATTCTGGTACTGATTTGGTCACCATAGGTATAGCTGATTGTTTGGCGAAGGTAACGTCTATGTAGCTATTAGTTGCACCAGAGTCTACCATAGCCTTGGTTTGAACGGTGATGTCATTAAAACACAAGGATACCGTTACTACTGTGGAGGCGTTTGATGACAATGCGGAGTCCGATATGGTACTCGGCAGAGGGACTCCCACTATTGCCGTGCTTTGGGCTTTACTGTCTTTTTGGACGTTTTTTTAGGACAGGAAACCAGTAAATGATCCGCGGAACCGCAGTACATGCATAGGTTATTCTTGCGACGGTTTTCTCGCTCAGCTGCGGATAAACGACCTCGAATAGCTCCTATTTGCATGGGTTCTGGTTTGTTAGAGGAGGCCTGAGTAACTCCAGGATGACTTGGCGCAGACAAGAAGGGTTTCTTTTCACCCTTTCTAGCGGATCTCCGTGCATCGATCTGAAGAACAAGATCGAGTAATTCCATGTATCCGGATGGCACGACAGGAACTGTCGATAAGGCGTCTTTCAGTTCCTCTGACAGTCCTTTATAGAAGACTGCAGTCTTCTTATCTTCCGGCCACTGTGTTTCAGCTGTCAATTGATTGAATCTTGCGAGATAGGCCAATAATGATTGGTTACCCTGTTGTAAATTCAACAGTTCCAAATCGGTTGCCTGGGTTGCATACCTCATATCGAACACTTTGCTCATTGCTGACAACAGTTCATCGCAGTCATACAGCAACGGGCTATTGGTCTCCAGTAATGGATTCACCCAAGCTGCAGCAGTGCCCCGCAGATGCGACAGCACAAATGCTGCCTTAGTGGTCAAGTCCGGAAAGGAACTGGGTCTACACAGGAAGTGGAGACGACACTGATTCACAAAAGTGCGGTAGGACTTAGGGTCTCCCGTAAACCTCTCAGGTGGATCCAGAGGGAACTGTGTTGGCATCAGTACCTGAACGTATTCTCTTTGGGGTGCGGCCAGACCTGAACCTGAGGCAACGGGTTCTGGGGCAGCCATCCCTTGTGATGAGGCACGTATGGCATCTTGCATCACATCCATACGATGGTGCATGGTATCCTGCACTGTGATCATTTCCTGTCTTAAATCAGCCACCAATTGGGTGAGGACGGTAAGGGGGTCGGCACCCTCCATTTCAGGCTTCTGATTCTGTTATAGCTCAGGCTTATGACAACGAAACACAAAGGATACAGAATGGTTATGCCTTGGATTCTTATCAAAGGATACAGACTGGTAGCCGCAAAAGATACACTCGTAGTCTTCTCCCAAATCAACTGATGTCAAAAGAAGAACGACGTTCTGTCAAGAGTAAACCTTCCAACTAATGTCACTCTCTGACTATTATTAATCTAGAGCCAAAGAGAGCTATTAGTGGAAAGGGCGTGAGTGGACCAAGATTCACCAGGCTGTTGATAGAGAGGAACTACATTAGAACAGAGTTATAATCATGAGGGTAGCAAGGGCCTATCTAGTTTACACTAACCTGGATTCCGCACAGCCACAGGTAAGTCTGAAATGTCCGATGAATCCAAGGAAACAACGACAAGGAAGGGAGTTAGTAAGGAATCTAACCTGGACGGAACGAGGGCCGCACTAGAGTCGGGGTGGTGCACACAGGATAGCGTCCAATCAAGTTCAATGCAGTACTCTGCGTAGGTAGGAAGAAGGGATGGCGAACCTTGTTCCAGGTAGGTAAGCCCTTTTTGTAGTAGAAGGTCCAGTTGGGAGTACATGAGGAAATAGGACTCACTAAAACAACAATACTAGTCTCTCCTGTAAATGGGTAGTAAGTAAACAGGAGTTATGACTCCGTAATAAGAAGAGAGGATGTCTGAACAAATAGACTGACATGGGGACAAGACAGTATTATAGAACGGGGACTGAGAGCTATGTATGTATTGGTATCTGAGAGTTATTTAAAGAGATGGGCTTTCTACTTTTTCTGAAGCTCAGGAGTTTGGTTTCTAGTTTACAGGCAGACTATTCCATTTGGCGGCCACGGTTATGGGGAAGGCCTTACCCATTCCGTTAGATCCCTCGTAAGTGGCAAGTGTGATTAGACCCCTATGTTCAGATCTTAATGATCGGCCTGGAACGTAACTGGTGATTTTTGATTTGAGATAGGCTGGTGATTTCCCATCAAGGCATCTACCTTGACCCAGTGAAGCACCCTTCTGGCGTTACTGATGTGATCTCATTTGGATTTCTGCTTTATAATCCTGATGGTATTATTTTGAATGAGCTGGAGTTTTGTGGTGCACTGTTTATTGGCGCCAAGCAGAAGTGAATTTCCATAGTCCAGCAGCGATAAAATGATAGCTCTGGCTATCTTGTATGTCTTTTATTAGGACGTTGGTGTTTATGAGGTTTTCGGTGATGTTTACTGAAGGTACAGAATTTTCTTAATCAACTTCAGTTCCAAAGTATTTATGTTGGATTTGCTCCATTTCTTGAAGCAGTTCTTTGGATGTTCCATGTAGGAGAAAGTTATTTAAATTTTGCAGTTCTAGAGCAGAACTTTTTGCATTGTATAGTCGATGCACAAGATTCTGTATGGTAGAAAGGTGTTTTTGATCTGGTGGAAAGTGCTTTTGCAAGCGGTTCCTAAAATGCAGGCTAATGAAGGTCCAAGCAGAGCGGTGTGGCTGTGCACTGGACAGGAGTCTAGGGTTTGTAAAGTTTTCATTTCACTTTTGTCTCTTAGTTTCACATAGTGATTGAGGAATTGCTGTAAAGATTCACTGGATTGTTGGCATACATTACACATTGAGCTGCATGTCCATTTGTACACTGGACAGTTTGTTTGGGTGAAAGGAGCATTTGGGTCAAAGTTTGTTGGTTCCTTTTTCCCTTTTTTTCTATAGGGGTTTCTTTTTCCATAATGGTGTGTTCCACCATTTCATACCCTCAACCATTATTTTCTATGGTAATTCTTTTTTGTTGTTATCTTTTATAAGGTTCTTCATTGAAATATGGTTATGTGCTCCTAGTGTGAATCCATTCACTATTACAGAAGTTTGAAAAGGTTTTATATTGACACTGTGCATGTTCAGAAGTCATTTTTGTAAAGTATTGAATAATTTAGTGAGTCGTTTAATTTTGTTTAAAATCAATACAAACAATGTTCTGTTTAGTAGAAAAGCACTGTCAATTAGAGCTTGCAGGATTAGTCTCCTGTGGTAAATTTTAAGGGTCGATCTCGACTTTTCTGCTGTTTTTATAAGATTGTGAAGAACTCTACTGTGGAAAATATTCTGTAACATACATTTATTGGATTGCTTTGCTGTGACTACGTTAACACTAGTAGATAGAGGGTTAGGTTTGTTAGTAGTTCTGCTTTTCTTTGTACATATCTTTTTACTTTTAGTTTTTGCAAGAGGGGGCTTACCTTTTTTAGTAATGGCTGGTTTAGTTTTGTTGGGTGAGGTTACCAGCTCTTTCGTTTGAATGTTTTCCATACATTGTTTAAGAGGTGGATGACTATATGGTGTAGTTGTATTCTTATCTGCTCTATTTTTTTTTTGTCTACAGAGTTGCTTTTTAGTAGGCATTTTGTTGTGTCTGTTAGAAAAAGAGAAAGTTTACATTGGAAAGTTCTGCAATGTGTATGCATGTATAGTGCCTGTGTTTGTGGGTGTTACTGTAGAGATAAATAGAGTGCTGTTTGATTGTGAGGTGTTATATTAGGTGTGGGTGGGAAGATTGTGAGAGTAAGAGTCTGCAGAGGTGTGATGGCATTGGGGTAGTCTCTAAGGAAGAGGTGGTGTGATGGAATCTGTAGGGCCATTGTGCTGTTTTGAGCAACAGAGTGGGTGATGCAATGGTGGTGGGTAGATGGGAATAGCAAGAGTGTGAATGATGGAATATAATAGGCTAGAGTAAAAGAAATGTCGGTTTGAAAAGAGTAGTCTGGGGTAATATACAGTGGAACTGTGCTACTCTAATTACATACATATATATGGTACATTAATGTACTTACTTTGTTGGATGTGAAGAGTATTTATTTTTTTGGATGTTGTCTTCAGTAATGGCAAAGTACTTTTAGTAAGCAAGGGGAATATTTATAAAGGAAGGAGTAGTGGTGGGGAAAAACAGTTCATAAAATTGGACGGTTAAAAATGGTTGCTTTTAGGAGCATTTTTTTGAAAGTTAAGAAATGTGTGTGTGTACATTTGTAGAAGTGCTGTAACGTTTTGTAAAAGAGAATAAAAGTTGATGGAAAAGATTTGTAGTACACTTTAAATAGCAGTTGGTGTGTGAAAGTTTAATATCTTAGTAGTATATCAATACCTGCCAACGTGATGCACTCTAATTTGTAGGTTTTTATGAAGTTGTAGAATTTTTATTTGTGTTCTGGGGCTTGTAGTTCCACTTTTCCCATTGTGAAAGTTTGAGTACAAGTCACAATTTATCGAAAAAAGTACGACTGCATAAGCAGCTGAAGATTGGAATGGGTTATGTTGGGAAGTTTACATGTTCTGTCAATATATTAAACTAGCACACACTGAGTGCCAATCACAAATGGTGTCCAAATCTATTTCATCTGCTTTTACTTTCTTTTATGAAAAAGTGATACAGTGATGCTATAAATGCAGATATGCATTTTTGAAATTTCTTTAAAATGCTCCCAAAAAAAAATGTTGAAAGCACAGCTGTTTATTTGATGTACCTGTGACAATTTTGAATCTTGAAGTTAAGTTGTGCCTTTTTCTTTGCATTCTGGGACTTGTTTGAGTTTTATAATGGGCAATGTTAATTGGAAGTGACAGAAAAGACCTAATAAGCACCTATAGATTGGAATGGGTGATGTTGGGTTGTATGCATGTGCTTCCAACATATTAAACTGGCAGACAGTAAGTGCCACGTAAAAATTACCTAAAGATCTATTTTATCTGCTTTTCCTTTGTTTCATGAAATAGTGACACAAGGTTGCTATACATGTACATATGCATTTCTTTACTTTAATCACAATGATCGTAAATAGAACATTTTTGAAGTGCAGCGCATTGTAATTGCTTGCTGCTTCATGTGAACAGGTGGTGAATGCTGCAATGCGCGCCATTTGCTAGAGTGGTTAAAAAAGAGAATATGCTTATTGAGAAGCCTATTACAGAGTAAGTAGAAGGAACCATATATATATGTGAAAGAGTTGAAGAAAACATTTTTTTTTAATATAAGCATACTTGTACTATGTTTTGTTAGATGCATATCTTGATGAATCTGGAAATAGAAATCTTGGACAGTTGCACAGTACTTTTTGATGCAGATGCCTTTCATTAACAGGAGATATGTACTCTGAGAGTTCAAGTGTACATCTGAAGTGTTGAAGTGAAATGACAGGGTTAGGTGTAGACGTTTTGGATGTGATTGGTGGATGGATGTGTGACTCTTTGAAAACAGCCAATGAGGGAGTGTTGAGAACATGAAAGTGGAAAGGGTAGAAGGGCTGCCCCTGTGCAATGGGGTCCGCAGATACCACTGTAGTCCACGGATAGCACGTGCCACATCCAGGTCTTTTTAGGATGTCTGGAATGGAAAGGGGATTTTGGGCATTAGCCAATCAGGTTTGGTGGGTGTGGCATAGAGGAAGAGAGGGTAGCAGGAGTTGTGTTTGCAGGAGCTGTGAGAGCACTGGCAATGGCTGTGGCTATGCTTTTGAGAAAGCAAACTTTGTGGATTCTGGAGGACTCTTCAATTCAGTCATTGGAGGTTTATGCTGAAAATCGTGGCATCCTTAGAAATATTGGATTGGCAGAACTGGAGGTTTTGTGGCATGCAGTTTGTGGCTTAAACTGGGCAAGCTTTTTTCATTCTATGAGCCTATGGCTCACTTGAAATGTCCAGACATTGTGATTGTGCATTTTAGAGGGGACAGTTTGTGGTTTGTGACTCCAGTGTCTTTGCAGGTTGCCCTGAAGGATTTCTTTAAAAGCCTAATGTAACTGTTTCCTGCTGCTATGATTATTTTTTCAAAAATAAATCAAAGGCAAACATCGAGATGTCCAACAAAATGTTTCAGTCCACAAATTGAAGAATCAAGGCAGCTTTTCAATAAAGCTTATAGGATTTTTATATGCTGCAGGAATTTCATCTTTCTGAGAATGACAATATAAGTTCTGATGGTGTGAATTTTTTTTTGTCAAGATTTTACTTCACAGATACCGGAAATGCAATTTTCCTTTACAATGTTAGAAATGCATTGAAAACATTCCGGTGAGAAATTGTAAAGGAAGATGTAGAGTGTACAGTAATACTTTATATAAAATATAAAAGCACAAAAAAGGAAAAAAAGGTGTTTGTTAAACAAACTCCCCAAAAAAGATTGTTTTCAGAGCCACCACTGAAGATTAAATAACTTAAATTGAGTTTCATTTTCCCACCATCCTTTTCAGTGGGTGCGACATCCACGAACACTGCTGTTGACCAATGTTTAAACTATCTGGCATGGAAAGTGGACTGCAGAGACCACGGACAGTCATGGTGTCCACGGACATCTGAGAATCAGCCAATCAGGTTTCCTGGATGTGGTGTACAGGAAGAGAGGGTAGCAGGAGTTTTGTTAGTAGGACTTGTGAGAGGATTGAAAATGACCATGGCAATCTCTTTCGCAGGGAGAGTGTTTGGATTTTAGGGACTGTAGGGTTCATTGGTTGAAGGTGTATGCCGAGCATTGTGGAATAGCCACATTTCTTGAATTCCCTGAATTGGGAGTGTTCTGTTATGGAGTGTGAGGCATGGAGTGAGTGGACGTGCTCCCATTGTGTGCAAATATTGTTGAATTGAAACATCCAGACATTATTATTGTTCATTGTGGAGGGAACAGTTTGGGGAATGTGACTGGAATTTCATTGCAGTTTTCAATGAAGGAGAACTTGGGAAAGTTGAAGAAAATGTTCCCTAATTCGAAAGTTATTTTCTCACACATTGCCCAGAGACAGATGTGGATGCGTTCAAGTTCATTTGGTCCACAAATGGAAAGAGCAATGCATATAAAGCTGTATGTGCTTTTCTTCAAGCTGTTGGCATGACATTGTTTCATAACGAGAATGTTAAGTTGGATAGGGCCAACATTTTTCGGAGAGATGGAGTCCATCTAACTGATGTGGGTAATCAGATTTGTGTGGAAAACATTAAAAATTCTTTGAAGCAGTTTTTGTTAAAGTGACAAGAAATAATTAAATTCAGTGAAATGTATTCCTAGTTCAGTTAGTAACACAAAAAATAAAAAAATATATAAAAGCCAAAACCACAAAAAAAGGTTCTTTTAAAAGCCACCCTTTTTTAATGCAAAACAATTAAAATGATTTTAACTGTCCCGCCCCGTGCCTGAAATTTTTTATATGTCCGCAGACTACACAGGTTGCAGCACAGGGGCCTGTGACTTTTTTCTCACTTCTATTTTTTAACTTTGAAAAGTGGCTCCTAAAAGGAACCTTTTTTGATTTTGTATTTTATTTGGCTTTTTTTCAGGAGAGGCAAGGTAGGGGAGGTAGGGGAAGGAAGGGGCACCAACCACAGGGACGAAGGGGCAGGTTGAGAGAGGAAGATGTTGGGCGGGCCTTAATTAGGGAGGTTGCAGTGTTTCTCATGCTCCTTGCCTGCAGCTTTGAAAGCACTCCGAAACTGCTACTCCCTAGAGATTGGTTCTTCACAGTACATACAAAGCACTGTGACCCTCGAAAGGTAAGGGTCAACAGCGTTCTGTATGGCTTGTGAAGCCACAGCAGGGATCCTTGCCCCAAAGAAGTGTCCTTTGTGGTGGCAGGAGCAGATGAAGATGATTGGGTGTAGGAAGTCAACCTGCTCTTACTTGAGAAAGGTATTGCCTTTCTTGCATTTGCATTGGTCGATTTGGTGTGGCGCCTCATGGAAGTAGTACTGTAGGAATACAAGCCAGGTTTCCCACGACTGAGTACAACTTTTCACTCAGTGCATCGAACCTTGCTTGCACAAGCCTTTGGGACATTTCCAACAGTAATGAAAAATGACCACATCCAGGAAACACTCTGCCTATTGGTGACAAGGACTTCCTCCACTTCATCCTTTTTTTCCTCTTGATTGTCCTCTTTTGTATCACTGTGCCCGTTTCCCTCTCCAGGCCCTCCAGATGATGATGGTGGTGGGAGTGGCTGGGAAGAAGCAATGGCCATAAGAGATGCCATGGTCTCTAAGAACAACTTCTGCAAAAGAAATGTGCACAGCAGTGAAGCAGGTGCTATCTCCAGGATAGCCAGATTGAGAATGAGGAAAGGTAATGGGTGGGTCCCTTTAGAGGAACCATCAGTGGACAGTTGTACTGTCCGCGGACTACCAAATCAAAAATAGGCCTTGAAAAGTTGTAAAACGTTGCCAGATCAACATAGAAAGGGTCTGGGAGCTGTGTGATGGTATAGATTCTGCTTGAAACACCATAGATTGGCTGAAAACGCACTTTTAAACTGTCCTTGGACACCGTTCGCAGACCCCAAGTCAAGTTGGGTTCTGTTACATGATGCTGTCTGCGTCCGTCCACGGCCCTGATGGACATCCTCGAACACCCTTTGGGCGGGAATTGCAAGGGCATGCACTGGAAGTATGTAGAACCGGCGCAGTGTACACTGACTAATTAAAAGTGCGTCATGCGAAACCGGACATGTCCGGACATCGCAGCTATCTGGGGGCACCTTCATTTTGAGTGCGATCACCCCAGACTGTCGTAGTGTCCGTGGACTCATAAAGGGAGTTTAATAAAAAGGAAATATCACACAACAATAAACAAAACATTTATAGTACAAAAAATATATTTATTCAAGAAAGGGATGGGGTATCGGAGTGGGAAACGTAAATGGGAGAATTAGAAATGTGTGAACAATTTCTAATTCTCCCATTTATGAAGAAGGGAGGAAGGTTTCATCAAAGTGTCTTTGATTACAATGTTCAGAATTTGATGGGGATGATTGCTGGGGACAAAGGGGACAGGTGCAAGAAGGACAGTGATAGGGAAAATGTTTAATGATTTAGACATTACTACTGATACTGATACTCCTCTGAGCAAACCACTCAATAATAAGGTAGAATTCAAGACAAGAAACTGCACTGCATCAGTTAATTTGCTATTCTTGCATGGACCTTAACAACAGGCCCTATGCCCCAAAACAGGCACTATGCCCCAAATTAGGCCCAACACAAGAAAAAGAACATTAATTTGTTCGTCCCATGTGCTAAACACTCAAAACTAAGCTGCACATGTTTAATGAGATTAATTCTATCCACTCTTTGTCAAAGTAAATTCTCCACACAATTTGTGTGTACAGGCTTAACCAGATATTTACACAATAATAGTATTAATTTTTTGACACATGATAACAATGTTCAGTCGTTATTAAACAGTGATAATATTCTTAGCCTTGCCAACATGTGTTTCGACCTCAAAGAACAAAGGTCTTCATCAGGGCTAGGCTCAGAAATAATAAACACAGCATCCAATAAAATTGTAATCTTCTTTCCAAGATTTGATTTGTTGATCTTCACATCTTTTTAGGTTCACGCAACGCAGAAATCTGCAGTTTAAGAAAAGGGTTTGTTCATGTTGGGCTAACAGAAGCCAGATATAGAAAATTTAGGAGCGGGAAGTTGCATTAGCACAAGGAATGCACTACATTTTCGTATGGATTAGCCTCTAGTTACAAGATACCACCTTATTGGGTTGACGATCCAAAATTACCAGATTAAAAATATTGTACTTCTATAGTGCATGCTGCAGCCATGGCCTATGTGTATGTATGAGTAGGTACTTCTATTAACAACAACACTCCAATATTATGTTTTGTTCAGACGAGTACATTCTTTAATACATTAAGTAGTTCATGATAGGTCTGATGATCACCCCTGACATCTTCTTACTAACATTATAAAAACATACACTTTTAGAGACTTTTTATCAAAATTAATTTAATATGTGATGTAATTGGAGAAGTCATCAATGACATTTGTGATGTCATTTTTGATGTCCTGAGTATTAGTCATAGCAGTGTACGGAGGTGGTGCGTGTTATGGTTGCTTAGCGAACCATAACTGGCGAATTTCAAGGGTTCTTCGGTTTTACTTGTAACCATAACGTCCCTTGAACAACGTTTCTTCACTGAGTTTCATGGATTTCTGTTAGTGCAACTTAACCATAATGTCCCTGTGCATCAGGGTGTTGATTTTGAAGGTTATAAGTAGTTCTGCAGACAAAGGATTGTTTTTGGAGTCAGATATTTGAGGTAATTCAGCAAACAAAGGTGTTTTCATGGTTGTCAGAGGTCATATGTGGGGTGTGAATAAATTGGGTTTTGTTGACATTGTGCACATTTTAGATAGGAGTTTTTTCACGTTCTTTATAAGAGGTGTGGCCATTGGGCCGGCATGTTTCAGTTTTTGTGTTAGAAATGGGGACAGCATTGGAGCAAATGTGTAAAGTGTTCCTGCAGTATAAGGAGACAATTCAGAAGTTTCATGGAGAGTGGGTGAGGGGAACTGTTGGCAAAATGTTTTGCCATGGCCCGAAGAAGGCACGAATGATGAATGAATACTGGAAAATGTACACATGTTTTTGTTGTCAATGTGTAAGGGGAAACAGTTGAAAAATAGGCAAAGTATTTTAGACTTATGGAAAATATTGAAGATGAGGATGCAGACGATAAGAGTACCTCTGATATTAGAAGAAGGGGCCTCTGCCTAACGGTCACACAACCCAGCATCCTGCCAGCCACACAGACCATGGCCGCCACCCTCACAAATGTGCACCCTGCCATACACACTGCTTAGCACCCTGCCTCCCCTTCAGGGGGTTTACCCATTGCGATCTGCTGTAGGATACACCAACCCACAGTTCTCTCCCCCACGGAGGGGGGAAAGGCAGCATCAGGGAAGTTGGAGTGAGCAACTAGAGATTAATTAATTAAAGAGATTGAAAGTAAGGCTCGCCGACAGGTAGAGGAGACAATGCAGAAAGCAGAAAGGGAACTTTCACAGGCAGTACAGAAACAGAGTACACCACATGGATGAGCGGAGGGGCAGTGCATGAATATATGTGCAGACCAGTGGAGGTCTGGATAGATCCTCTTTAAACCCTGCCCTCACATGGATAGGCAGAATGTAATGAACACTGCTGTGGGAGACATGAAAAGCATGTTTGCCTCCCTATTTAGGGAACAAGCAAACAAGCTCGGGAGGAAGGAGGGGTATTCAGAAGTAAAACTGAATGACCAGATATGCATTATATCATGGCCCTCACAATGAAGGGAGACACGGACCCCACAGCTTACATACAGCTCATACTGGAGATGTGGAGGACAGAGACAGGGGAGGCATGGGACAAGAACGTTATTGTTTTTTACCACGTGGTGCACAGGGGCACAGGGGGCTTCCCGCAGATGTATATATAGATTTGAAGAAGGTTGTTGGGTTGGAAGTGAAGAATGGCTGGTGGTATAGGCACACATAGTACATTAGTGCCGGCTGAAACAATAGAAGAAAAGGACAAGATGGAACAAACACAGAGAGCGGAGGAAAGGTTGTTACTAAATAAATTAGCAATGATGATTAAGGAAGGGGCAGTGACCCCAAGCGTTACGAGGGGAAAACTGGAGCAAAGCCCCATACACGGGTGGGCAGAAGAACCCATGGATGTGAGCAGGGAAGCGGGAGGTTTCCAGAGAGGAAGAGATAGCCCCCAGCAGGGGGTTTGGAAATGTGAGGCCTTGAATGGGCCAACAATGTTGGTTATGGAGGAAAACTGTCATTTTTTACATGTGTGTAGGAGCAGACCAGGAGTGCACAACAACAACTATGCTCCAGCATATTGACACGTTTTCTAGCAGCAGCCCCACTACAGCCCACAGCCCCAATACAGCCCGCAGCCCCCACAACAGCCTTCAGCCCCAATATAGCCTACAGCCCCAGTATAACACACAGCAGTGGCAACACGCCTGGGCCCCATAAAACTAGTGGCAAATTATGACCAAATACCTGCACAGACCTGGGACAAGAACACCCTACCACAGGGTACAGTAATGCAATACACAGGGGTGAGCATAATAGGGGTATCCCCTTCCCGCTCCCAGTATCGAGCATGATATTCTACCAATAGGGACCCCCACAGAGAGCTCTGGTGTGCCCGGTACTGTCAGTAACAACAGACCCAGATAGACAACCCCGGGTTGGAGTAAAGATAGGGGGCAAAGAAAAGTATCTTTTGCTTGACACAGAAGCAACCAAATCATGTATTACAGAGGGCTTGTTCCCTATGTCAGACACAATAATGGACACACAGGAATTCACTGGGGCTGTTTTATCGGTTTACTTCATTAAAGAACTGCCCATCACTGTGGAGAACTGTCCATCACTGTGGGTACTGTGAGGAACTCATGGTGACAAGATTAAAGACAGACACAAGTGATCACAGTTCGACTGTGTTTAATAAATTGTATGCAGGTTGGGAAAATGCCTAATCTAAACCTAAATCTATGATGGGAGCATGCATTGATGATCAAATAAAAATAAGGCATTCCTAGTGGTGGTGTGTCAAATAAAAAGGGCCTATTCTAAGAAACCTATTGCCAAACCTTACAACTAATATTTAAAGGGTGTGGGATGGTTATCAAGAAAAGAAAGAAGTGTCCACAATAATATGTCAGGATGTGATAGCTTGGATCTCCCATCCACATATTTTGAATATGGGGCAAGATCTCTGAGCACAGCACACACTTGAGCTTTCCCCAGCACGAGTCGACAGTTCCACTTGCAGCTATCAGGACTGTCGATGGCCGAGTCTTGTTTCTCTTGAAAGTCTCTTGCCTTTGAGGTCCCAATGTATTCAACAACAATACAAACGTTCCTTCAATAAAAATGAAAGCTTGTTTCTTGGTTTCACTTTGAGTGAGGATTGTTCACACATGGTTCTTCCTCTTCCGGGCACTCGCCTTCTTTACTTTCAGCCTCCCTTTTCGGAGTTCATTAGGGCTATTCCTTCGCTCACAAATCTTAATGTTTTTTTTAAACAGTTCCAGTGGACATCCCTCGACCGGGTTCACTCTTGTAAACTCACTGTTTCCTGGGACTTTAGACTTTACCACTTCTCATCAGCATCCCTCTGTCGGGTTCACTCTTGCCATCTTCACATTCATAATGTTTTGTGCGATTCACATCCCTTGTTTTCTCACAGTTCGTATGTCAAAGGCTTTCAACTGTACAGGGATTTTGCTGGTACTCCTGTATGACCACTTTGACCTAACTTGGTGACTCTCCTACAGCATTCTGGTTTCTGTAGTTTCATTCACATGTGGATTGACCAAAGTCTTTCCAGTTAGCACCCACGTGGTGCTGGTTCCCTCTGCAGCTGGTCTCCCCTCAACACTTTTACAGTTCTTTTGAACTCAGTTAATTTTGCCACTTTGCGTCTTTCATTCACCACAGCCAAGCTCTTATCGGCTCACCCCTGGACTCACTGGCTGTGATGAACCGCTTGGCTTTCTTTGTAACTGGAGTCAAGGCAAGTACTACTTTAGCAGGAGTTCCCCTCGCTCCCGCTTATCAGAGTCGACATGCTCTGTGTACCATTTACACCTGTTGCAGCACACTTGGGCTATTGTCCTCAGTCTTACGATTCCCTCTGCAGAGGTTTCGGCGATCTGCCTTGGAAAGTGCAAGATCGTGGTTCTCCTTGTCAGCCTCTCGATATTTGCCACCTTTCTCCTCCTCTTGAACTGCTGGACCTGGATAGCTGTCTAGTCGTGCAATCTGCCTTGCTCGTACTGTGCTCTCTTGCTCAACCTTTTTTCCCTGTGGGGAAGGGAAAGAGCTGTCAGGTGTGTGTGATTCTGATCAATTGCCTGACTTTAGCTGACCCTTGTATTGGGACATGTCAGGTAAACGGCTCTGGTGTTAGTCCATTCTCTGGTGTGTCATGTGAAAGTGTTCATGTCGGAAAAGGGGGGGCAGTGGTTTTGAATGTCCTACCTGGTAGGATGAGGAAAAGGTGTTGAAGGAAGGGGATACCGCGTCCCACCCATTGGTGTCCCAGTCCCTGAGGATCCCCCATCCAGGCGATCCTCCCTCACTGTTCCACCCCCAATAACTGGATCCAATAGCGATGGCAATGTTCTGGCACCCTGGATGACAGATCCCCGGGGACTAGCTTGGGAGACACCTTCAGGTTTCTCACAGTACACAGGAGCTGTCATCTCCAATGCTGTGTTTTCAAGAATCTCCTGGGCAGAAACCTTATTAGTAAATTGAACATGACCATCTTGTTTACAGAAGAATGTATAGTATGTTCTACACCAGACATGTGCCACACTAGAAAGGCCACAGTAATATAAACACTCTGTGCCCACAGTGCACCATGAGGTGTGCCACTTAACCTAGACATATTCCTCTATGGAGCAACTGTCGTATAAGGTTAAGTTCCAGGGATTAGAGATAAGAATTTACGTGTACCTGCAGAGTTCCTCTTTCACCAAGCAGGCCAGCAGGAATGGGTGCAAGGTAAGGCACGATCATTAAAATATATTTGGATGCAGTGATCACTCAAGCAGACATGGTCCTTCTGTCTGGTCGGGGATGAGGAAGACCTAGAATGGTGCACAGTTTTGTGCATTGCCCAACAAAGCCGTTGAGGGATGGTTCCAATAAACGGCTGTTTGAAGAAACAGACGATGAGGGCAAAATTATATTTGAAATTTCCTTACCCTTCCAGGTGGTGGTAGAACACAGGACAGTGCCTCACACCATACTCCTTGCCAGCACAGTGACCGTGAGACATAGAAAGGGCACCCAAGTAACTGTGGACCAATAGCCCACATGATGTAGTATTACTCAAGAACATAGGGACAGTTTGCATTAAATTGAAACCAGGCGTAGTGTTGCCCAAGTAAAACAGTGCCCCATGTTGAAGGAAGCAGAGGAGGGCATGCATGTCACCCTAAAGGCATGATGGCAACAGGGTATCATACAGTCCTCAGAATCTCCCTGCAACACGGCTATATACTCTGAAAAAAAGATAAAGGGTAATCTTGGAGGATGGAAAAGGATTTGCATTGTAGAGGTATCATTCTCAGTGGTTGCCAACCCTGCCACCATCCTGTGTGACATTCCCACAGATGCCACACATTTTACTGTAATAGACTTCCAAATGCATTTTTCTCAATCCCACTACACCCTGACTTCCAGTACCTCACAGCATTTGCCTATCAGAGCCACAGATTTCAGCACACTCATTTGCTGCAAGGGTATTTCAAATCCCCAGGTTTTTCAATAGAGTGTTGCAGGTGGATATGGGAAATTTACAAATACAAAGCACAATGATTCAATATATAGATTGCCTCTTAGTTTTCAGTGCAACAGAAGAACAGTGCATGGAGGATTCAGCAAGGCTTTTACCATTATTGGCAGTGAAGGGTTATAAGGTGGACAGAAACAAATCGCAGTACCCTCAGCAAAAAGTGGTGTACCTAGGACAGGATTCATAAGCAGGGAGGAAGATCACCCCAGACATGGTCACCAAAGTGCAGAATGCATCCGGGCCAGCAACAGTAAAGTGGATGCAGCAGTTTCTGGGCTTATGGAGTTTTTGCTGATTATACATTTTTGATTATCCCACATACACCAAGCCCCTATTGCAGGGGCTAAAAGAAGCACAAAAGGCATAAGGGCCTCTGGTCGGCACAGACCAAATGCTCAGGTCCTTTTAGGAACTTAAGGCAATCAGTAGTGCCCCTGTGTTAGCAACATCACACTATGAAAAGCAATTTGTTCTCTTTTTTAACCAGTCAAAGGGTCAAGTGATGACCGCCATCCTCACACAGAAGACATCACTGGGACATAAGCCTTTGGCCTATTATAATGGTCTCATAGACCACAAGCAGCAGAACCTTTGGCACTAATAAGAGAGTTATCTCAAGGTTTCCCCACCATTTACTCTGACTCAGCTTATGTCACCCCTACAGTACACACAAGCATTTCAAGATGGCGCAGAAGAGGGTTCAGAAAATCAGATGGCACTGCAGTGCAACATGCTGCACTGCTTTTTTGTCTCATAGATAAATTATCCCTCCCTAAAGCAAGAGCAGTGGTGAAGTGTGCAGCGCACATGAACAAAACAGATGCCATTTCTTATGGCAATAGTGCAACAGAAATTGCGGCCAAAGAGGCAGTTTACTTGCACAACACAGACGACACAACATATCCATTCCTAGAATTATCCCTATAAAAGGTGGACAGCACAATGAAATGAGAAAGAGTTGTGGACTAAAAGAGGGTGCTCTCTTTCTCCTACTGACCTGATCTGGGGACAGAATAGTACAGGGAAACCAGTGATGCTCATAACCTTACTCACAATTGCCTGAGACCTATTGCATCTCGCTGCACACTCATACAAGGAATATTTTGCTGCAGACGTACAAGTCCATCAACTGACACAAGTCCAGTTATACTCTTTCATACCCAACATACCAATTGGATACTATTAATCTCTGCCTTCATAAATACCGTTTCAGGGTCAAAACATGTGTTGGCTAAACGCATAATAAATAAACACTAGCACCTTATGTTCCATTCCTTTCTCATCCTGTGTGATTTATTACAATGTTTTGTGACCAGCACAAGTTAGCACTGGCTTCCTGCATTCCACAAGAGGAGTGGTTTATTCTGAACATCCAGGAAATACTTGCCAAATTTGTAGCTAGTTGTATTGTTTGTCAGCAGTACACCACGGTATGCACTCTTAAAACACTAACCGCAACATTGCACAGCCCATCAGGTCCCATCCAACACCTTCACATCGACATGCAGTAATTACTGTTAACTTTTTGTTGTGATTTGTCCTTTTTCATGTTGGATAGAGACAGGCCTTTGTGTCAACCATGATGACAAAAGCGCAGCCAGATATTTGGTGTGTAAAGTATTTCCCCAGTGGGGCATATGTGACATAATCAGGTATAACAATGGGACCCACTTCATTAATGAAATGTTCACTGAAATTGCACCTTTGTTGGGAATAAAGCACAATGTGTGCTCTGTCTACCACCCCAGGCAAACAGGATTGTGGGGAGCATAAACAGCCACTTAAAACAAAGGCTGGCAAAATGATGCTCCACCCTGAAATGTGCCTGGTTGCATTGCTTCCCATTGGTGCTCATTGCAATGCATAATAGTCCAGGGACAGATCCCCATTTTACCCTGCATGAGGTAGTAACAGGAAGGAGGCTGTGCACTCCACTCACACACGCATGCACAGCATCCGATGCACACAATCAGTGCTGAGTTTGGGAGAAGAGTTACACGGATATCTTAAGTAGCTTTCCAAAGCTGTTAGAGTTATCTTCCATCAGATTGGACCTCAGCATCCCAAGCTCGCATCTCTTCCACCAGGTGCCTCATTGCAACATCAAAGGGCCTCACCACAGGATCAACCTCAGCAACTTTTTCCCAAGGACAATGTCTATATGAGAAGATTCTTGAGTAAGTGGAAAGAACCAAGTTTCGAAGGACCCTTCGATATCATCTACGCCACCCCAAAGCAGTAAAGGTTGCAGGAAGTTGCCCATGGATCCACGACAATGACATCCAGAAGGACACCAGCTCCCATGCACAATCTCTCCCTCCACATTAGCAGAAGTAGGAGGAGGAGGAAGCAATGTAGGAAAGGGGAGTGAGATTCTGACTGTTATGAACACAATACAGCCAGTAGAGCACAAGGGTCAAAGTTACTCGCAGGAGCAAGAAGACCAGAACTTCATGAACAGATTCATGTCTGTTATTCTGTGAGGGAATTCTTGAGCACTAGCAACGTCCCATGGGAGCAACTTAAGCACCATTGATTGCCAACCTATTCATGAACAGACATGAACAAATACATGCATTTAGTGAAGACAAATACAACAGGTATATACCTAAATGGTACCGCTTCATTGACAACATCCTACTCATTTGGACAGGTGGCAGGGCCTCACTTGATGAAGGCATTTCTCAACAACAACAGCTTTGGTATAGAGCTGACAGGAACTGAGAACAAGCACACTATTGACTTTCTAGACATCGAAATCTCAGCCACATCGACGGGTCTAGAAACCAGAACATACAGGAAACCAATAGAGGTCAACTCAGTGCTTTTCTCTACTAACTTCCATAAGAAAAATGTCATCAAAACTATACCCAAAGGAGAAATCATCAGGGCACGGAGAAACTGCAGTACACCAAACACCTTCAATGAAGAATGTGAACGGTTATGCAATAGATTCCTAAAGAGAGGATATGAACCGGCAAACATCACGACGGCAATTAAACATGCGAGCACTATCCCCAGGCACAAATTGCTCAAACCTAAGCACAAAGAAGACAAAACCAAGTCAGACAACAAAATCCGGTTTGTTACAGAATACAACAGGGATAGCAGCAAACTCCAGAAAATACTAACCAAGCACTGGCATATCGTAGGAATAGACCCTGACTTACAAGAATGGGTAACAGAGAGACCAAGAATATCTTGTTGTCGGGCACCAACGCTGAAGAGTATACTTAGTCCATCATTTATGGAACCCCTGACAAACACCACTAGCAATTGGTTAACTAAACAAAAGATGTCGGGTTTCCATAAATGTGGAACCTGTTCTTTGTGCTCACACGCATTGACCACCAACAGTGTTCACTTTGGCACCACATATGAAAAGAAGATTGACCAATTCATCAACTGTAGGACTAAATTTGTAATTTATGTTATCATATGCATATGTGGCCTTAAGTATATAGGGAGTAAGATACGGGAGTTACGCACAATGAGGGAGCACCTCAACTCCCTCAAAACAGCCGAAACAAGATATCTGCTATCGACTCACTGGCAAGAAAAACACCAGATGGACAATCAAAAAGAGATACTATTTGTCGGTGTGGAGATGATTAAACCTGATGCACGAGGAGGAAACATAGCCCTGAGACTGGGACAGAATGAGGACAGACTCATCTGTAAAACACGCAACACAGAGCTTGGTCTAAACACAGAATATGAGCTGAATGTTTATTTGTGACTTTCCATCAAATTGAATGAGAAAATACTTTCAATAAGAGTGTGAACAAACCATGTGATTAAGAATGTATAAACAAGAACCCCAAGCGATAAAGAATCACGGTAAGCTTAATCTCTCCCGTGGATTAGCCAATACATGACAAGCACATTATGGGGGTAATTCACCATATCACTAAGACCCACCACCCGAGTAACTTGCCAACAGGATCCACTTTAACCATTAGCTCTGCCCACCCGGGGCACACATGATCATCCTGAGCAATAGCCCATTTCAATTGTAGCACCAACACTAACCAGTCTAACCAAGCCGTATTAAACCGACACACCTCATGGCAACATGAGCATGCCATTGCTTTTGGTGGCATTTGTCACTGCACGTATTTGTGTTTCAGTTGTCAATTCCATCCCAATGTCCATCCCCAACAGGCTTTCCCTCTCTTATAACCTACATGTCCAACCTACTAATATTGCTTTTGGACTCATGAGCATTTAGCATCCCGCCCGATCAAAGCCCATGCAACCATTGCACAACGCTTTACTATTCAGCGAGCCAATTTGCAACTTTCTGGACAATTTCATCCCTATTTTCATCATTGATATGACTTTCCCTCTGCCATACACACCTGTCAAACCAACAATGCCCAGCCACCTCCAACTATATGCCCAGTTAACAATGATGATATGCACACACGAGCATAGATTTGCCAACTTGTCCAGTCACCACAGATAAAACTACTCATGAGGCTAATTCTGCCTTATCCAATACTAGCACTATGCTTTGGGACTTGTCAATATACCCAAGCTGTAACTTTGCGAGCATTTGCTCACAGATTTAGCCTAACGTTAACCCAACACGAGCATTGTAGCACCACAGCCGTCTTCAGCTCGAACTGAAGGGCTTGGCCTAACCAGCCAACCACATTGGTTTACACTTTGTCCAGTTGGATGATGTGCAGTTCCTCCAATCCATGCCCCGTTTTCTTATAACAGACATATCTTCGGGGCCCACAATTTGATCCATTAGGACGGTGTACGTGACGCACACTTAACCCCAGGTAAGCACCTTCATGCATCCACATTTTTTCATCTCCACAGGCATCAAACAATCCCGCCCCACGGTATCGGCCTTGTGCCAGGGTAGGACCCTGTGGGCACACACTTTTATTCAGATCCGTCGGCCTTTGCTTAACAAGGAATCCCCAGAGGGGTCTCCGGCTCCTGAGTCCTCCTTCCTGCACGTTAGCCCACCACCAGGGAACCCTATTTTCCCCCGGACGCCATATGGCAGAACCACTCCCAGCACTTGTGGGCACTTCACATGGCAATATCCGGGGTCCAACCATACCAATGCTGCCCACCAGGTCTTTTATCGGGTGACTCTAATCAGACCATGATTATGTTTTCGTCCGCTGCCAAGCCCCGCAAGGCTGCCAATAGAATAACTGCTTTACATCATTTTGATAGTGGTACGGTACGCGCACAGTTACATGCACTGTTACATACCGTACCAGTACAACCCCCATTCGGCGCTAATCCCCACAGCCAGCTCCAGCTCTAGCATCCTGGAGCACTCGCCTGCCTGTATAGTTCACAGCTAGGGTTACCAGAGCCTCCATAAGACCTATCACGCACCCCCTTCCGCCTCACAGACACACCTTTCCATGCCAAAAAAGGGCCTCCTCCCAAAATGGAATAACACACAGCACCACAGTCCAATGCGCACACAGTGCCACACTCACTGACCAGTCAACTGGGCCGCATGTCTTTCCCATCACCGCTAGCATTTCTAATGTTGCAGACTCAGATTAATTACAACTTCTACCCATTACCATTGAACAGTATGATATAACCCTATCTCTAACATACACCCAGGTACCAACCTGTGACGACTTCAATGAGCCTTAGCTAAAAACCTAGGCTCCACAAGCACCCTAAGATATCGTGGGGCAACAA
This sequence comes from Ambystoma mexicanum, assembly GCF_040938575.1. Classification (NCBI taxonomy): domain Eukaryota; kingdom Metazoa; phylum Chordata; class Amphibia; order Caudata; family Ambystomatidae; genus Ambystoma; species Ambystoma mexicanum. Next base: position 135,960,775 of record NC_090941.1, on the reverse strand, counting down.
GAGATCCCTCTTAGCCTCACCCCTACCCAACTTAGGACATACATCTACAGGTGAGCCCACCCTAATGCTACTCTGTAACTACCTACTCCTACATCTCCCCTCTTTGATTTTGACTAACGCTTTTTCACTAACCCTTCCTCCCCTTTGATTCTTTTTCTCTCATGACTTAACATTATTTCAAATGAATGAATGTTTTGGTATGTTTTTGAATTACATATTCTAAAAATGTGTGCTTAACTTTATAAACTGGGATCAAACAATCTGATGTTCTATATAAGGTTGTTCACTGTATGACCTCACAACACTTTTTCTTAACACTTCACTCTAAATCACATTCACTCTGCATGTTCCACCAATTATGTAAACACAATCATTACGACCCAGGCGGTAAGGGGTTAACGGCAGCGTTAACAGCGCCGACCCTTACCGTCTGAGTACGAGGTCCCTTAGCGCCATGGCGCTTTTAACACCTGCTTTTAGCAGGTGTTAAAATCCATGGCGCTAAGGGACCATGGAGTTAATTACGCCACCGTAATTTACGGTGGCGTAATTAACGCCTTCCCCACTCCCATTATGCCCTATGGGGCAAAAATGGGAATGGGGAAGGGTAAAGGGGGATTGGGGACTTACCGCCCCGCCAAGGTCGGAATGGGGCGGTAAGTCCGCCAACCACCATGGCGTAAACGTAGTTTACGCCATGGTGGTAAAGTCACGGCCCAGGCGGTAACTTACCGCCTGGGTCGTAATGAGGCCCAATATGATATTTTATGGACCTTTTTCCAACCTCAGTAGCCTTGAGAAAGACCTTTAGGGTCAAAATACATGTCGGCACCACATGGAAGACAAGGTTAGGACACCTTGACCAGTAACTGTACTGAGGGCACCTGAGCAATGTATCAAAAAGAAAAAAGATGGAAGCCAAAAAAATAATAAAAATGAATAAAAAACATTAAAACTTTGTGGACTCTACCTACCTCCTCAGTTGAGTGTGGACAAAGACCTTATATCACAAACACCAGCACCAAATGAGTAGAAACGAACACCAAAACTCATGTCTCTTATTGTCTTGCACTTTTGTCTTCTCACTCTTTCTGTATGGTTGATGTTATATGGTTTCTTTCTGGGGGAAGACAGAATATTGGCAATAGCATCGCAGATGTGTCCACAAATGTTGTTTTCTATGATGAGGATAAAAAGAGATATCACTAACTCAAATGCTTTACCAGATAGATCTAGTGTTGTGCCTCACCATGCAGATGACAATCTATGGTGCAGGCATATGAGGGAGGCTAGAAGGGAGACATTGAGTGAACTCTGTTTTTTTATTCATTAATACCACATGCGAAAGACACCCCAGGCTGTTCATACCACAAGAAATAACACCAATGGAAGCACAATGTTTAGTGCACCCAGCTCTATGCAAGGTGCAAGGAATGGTACAGGGACATTCAATAAACATCCGTTGAGTTGAAGCTGACGCTTCCATATATGAGGACACCCATGTGAAAATGAAGGGATTGACTTATGAAGTGAATGTAAAATTAACTGATACTAAGGTTTCCATAAAAAGGGGGTGCACACTAGCTACTATGCTAATGGTGTAGGGCGGGGCCAGCAGCAGTGTGACAGTCCTAGGTTGCAAATGGAAGGGACAGTTTTCTTTAGAGATAAATGGGTGGAAGGCTTGATTGGGTGTACAGCAGGAAGAATGGCAGACTCCCTAAGGAGGCAGTATTTGAAATTAATGGAACATGCCCATGTATCCAGAATAAGTATGTTACAAAATGGGCATGGCTTGACCAGTACAAACTGAAGAGAGGAGATCGAATTACTCCTCCCGCCCAGACGGACACTCCAACTGGAAGAAGAGCTAGAGACAACATTGCTGCTGACTACACAAGCTTGCGCCAACCCTGATTGCAGCCATTATGGACCAGAATCATGAGAAGTATCCACTCAGCCATCCTTATAACCACAGAGCTGCACGAACATTACCCAGAGTGGATGAAGAGACACAGATGGACCTGGAGATAGCTACATGGACAGAGTCGACTAAAGTGCTGAGAAGCCAATCTGGGCCATTAGAGACTACACAACCTAGTTGCATCAGACATGAAGCACACGTGCCATCCGCACATCCGGGACACAAACACACACACCCAAAAACATGAAGAACACATGCGCACAGTTCTATGAGGTAGAGGACGGTGATATTTACATAGTCTGCACATTTATTATTTTGCCACTGGCTTTTTGCAGCAATGCAGAATCACCAGAAGCAAGACGATCACGTTACAGGCTTGCCGCTGCTTACATGCAACTAATCCCATGGAATGGCAGGAGCACTCACAGGACCTGCAGAACCATGATGCACTAACCTATGGATGCTATATGGAAGACACACAAAGGAAAAACCAGGCGATAGCTTGGAAAATAATAGTAGGCCATAACCAGCTTAGAAAACCCAAAGCCAGACGAACGCTGTGTAAGCAGTGCTACCATGGTGGGGACCAAGGCCACCGCCAATGTTGTATTGTTGCAGAAAGATATCACGTAATATTCTCACCAACAAAAATATTGCTGTATATATGGTCGTCAGGAACGGCCATAGCTGATATTTTTATTGGGGATAATATTTGGGGTTTTTTGCAGCGTGAGTTGCGGGGGTGTCCCCCGCTCCCTTTAAAATAATACAGGGGTGGCAGGGGCGTCCCCCGCAGGTTCCATTCCTTAATATTGCCGTAAAAATATGGCGATATTTTTGTATGGCAATATTTTCACGGGGATATTAACACATGAAACCTGCAGAAGAACATTTGTCACCCTGAACTGAAGTGACACCAACAATGGAAAAGCACCCTTTGCCTTAAAATATAGAATAATTCAGAACTCCAGGGCTCATGAACATGGTCTCGGAGCATGTGACCCAGCCAAGCTCCAAGTGAGCCAAGAATTGGCGGCTGAGAAACTCAGTCGCCCCACGGACTGAGACAACATTTGCAACAAGGTTGTTACATGCAAGTACAGTTATGCGTTGGGAAAGGAGCACCCACACGGTAACAATCGTCTATACTCAGATACTTGACGGACACATAGTTGCACATTGCACCGTGAACAGGTGCAGTCCGAGCTGGGAATCGATTTTGGCTCAGGCCTGGCGGCTCACGGCTCAGCCAATCATGGGTTATGGCCCTAGGGGTGGGTAGCTGGAGTCATCAACCAATCAGGGCGTCCACATACTGTAACATTTAGTGAGTAGCAATTTTCCAGGCCTGACACCTGACATGGTTCAGACCCATTAACTAATTTCTATAGGGGTTGCTATATGTGAACTACCACTCAGCGGCCTATACGGAATGGTGATAGGTTTTTGGAGAAGGGCCCTGAGAATGATGCGTTTGTGACGTCATTTGCCATGAAAACTGGCCTGCGAGCCAGAGTTCATTGAGCTGTGCCTTGGAATGGCCTCCAAGCAGTTGGTCTCTGTGGTTTGTTTGTTGTAATAAACCCAGTTGAGCCTTGCCACTTGTCTGGACTTGCCTTCGTTTTGGGATGGGGAAGGAGTTAGGCCTTCCATGAGTTTGATGTCCATGAACTCCTAGCAACCTGCCCTGCTTGTTTGGGAGTTAATCCCTAACAAGTTGGTAGCAGAGTTGATGGTTGTGGCGTGAGCTTGGCCAGAAGCTGCCTCCTTCGCTGCTGGACCTGCAAAGTCTGTGGGACCTTCATGGGAATTGCGAGTAAACCGGAATAGTGCTAACCGGAGATTGGGCGGTTGGGAGCCGCTTTTGGAAAATTATCACACCCACGATCAGTGAAGAGTCTAAGGCAGACCAGGAGAGCGAGGAAAACAGTTCACGGGGAGCCAGCGGCCGAGCAGTGTCCACAAACACGGAACGTCAGTATTGATCCAGGCAATCAGCAACAAGAGGTGTGAGGATGGGTATTATATGTGCGGGAGGTGGGAGGTATTTCTGTAGTGTTTGAGTATTGTGTAGTATCTGAAGTGTATTAGAAGCAGGTGCATGTTGAATATGGAACTTGGAGTGGAGGTAGAAGTCACTTTTCCATGTCTAGGGTTTGTTCGGTCTTCGAGGTAAACGGTTCTGCTGATGAACCAACATTATTGACTTCATAGGCCTGGACTTGAGAAGTATGTACATACGGTATCCCTATGAATTAGGCATTTTAGCTTGATGCATAGATGATGGTATTCCTGTAGGGGTTAGCTGGAGCTATCCTAGGGTACAGAAGGTGAGCTAGCTGATTAAGTCTCCTGGAGAGAGGCGTTTCACATGTTAGGCGATGCAACAAGTGCAGTTAGTCACAAGAGAGAACGGTATACTCTGCCCTGGAGAGGCGGGAAGATAGCTGTAGGGGTTTGTGGGAATTGTGGGATTTTGTGGGGTCATCCGTGGAACTGGGAAGTGGGTCATTGTCTTCTGTGGGTGCTGTTTGTCTATCTACTTGTTCGAATTTTAGTTTGGTGACGTCACCTTTAGGTTGGTGCATAGGACGGAGTGTTGTGATGGTGAGGAGCTAGCATTTTGGACTCGGGATTGGCAGGGAGGTAAACGAGTGGCGGTACACGGAAGGTGTATACGCAGGATTGTGGCGGTGTGCCAGAGAGCAGCAAGGCTGCGCGAGGAGGGGCTGCACACGAAGTATGCTATGTGGGTGCAGAGCCGCAGGTGCTCATAGCAATAAAACGTGATAATCACTGCACTATAACCTTTTCCATTTGACAGCTGACTATTGAAACCCTCGATTAGAGGTCAGGTAAAGGGGTAATGATGTATCCAATGTACCAGGGACTGGTGGGTCGGGTAATGCCTATACAACATATGTGTAAGACTCTTCCTCCGTACAAAAACAAAATTGTGAAATATAGCATACATTGGTCAAAAGATACGCAAGGGAAGAGGCTGGACCCATGGATGCCTAACAGCAGTTTCTCCAAAGATGTGCTGTAATCACTACTGACTCACTTATGGAGCACATACAAAAGGAAGAAGTTAGCAAACCACATGGCTATATTTCAATTATGGCGCATGTTCCAGGAAAGGCATGGAGAAAAGTTATGGATGATGAACCAGCAGGAGGCGAAGGAGGAGGGCTCTGACCCTTCCACATCTTCACCAACCCCGCCTAGGGAAATATCTGATGATGCAGATGACAAACAGGGAATATACCCAGTGAGGCAGCTAACAGCAGCCAAGGGATATTCAAACCCCACATACAAACCACCACCCTATACCAAAGATGAGCAATAGCTAGGCCCAGGAAATACCACCACACCACCAACCCCAACGAGGAAGGGCTGCAGTGTACGATAGCAGAGTTTGAGTGAATAGGGCCCAAGGAATGGATAGCCACACAGATACTCCTGAAATTAAAAGGGAACAGGGCAGGGGCAGCAGAAGTGGCCACACAGGCAATAGAGAATCTGGAATTGGAACAGGGGAGGAGTGACTGGGCAGCACAGATGGAAGAGGGGCAATGACAGGGATATGGAAGAACGGTTAAGCACGTGAGGAGGAGGAACGGAGAAGGGAGAAAGAGTTGGAGGCAATAGAGCGGATGAGAAAGAAGGAGACAGAGTGAAGAGCAGAAAAAGAGGGAGAGGAAGGAGATGGAAGTGGAGATGGCCGAATGGAGGAGAAAGGTATTAATGCAGGACACACGTAAGTATGAGGAGAGAGGGTTGTGGAAGTTACATTTAGAAAGACTGATAAGGGAACGAGAATGAGAGGATGCAGATGTGTGAGAAATAAGGGCGGTGAAGGACCAGATTGCATTACAACTAGAAAGGAAAGAAACTGGATGAGGAGAAAGAAAGGAAGAGGAATGCCACAGATGCACAAAGGGGAGGTTAAGTAGGAAAGGGCACCAACTGCTTGGGGGCATGGGAAGAGGAGAACACATGGAAATTCGCAAATATCAACCAAAATGTAGAACACAATTCAACCCCTACCACACAAAAGCTGACTTATTCAGAGGGGTTGTAGTGACATGGACGAAGGGTCTGATGAAGACATTGAACACTGTGACGATGAGAGAGTGGGCACAGAAAACTCTATCATATGAGAAGGGGAGACAGGGCATCATGGGAGTGTAGGTCCCAGGGCCAGGTGGAAGGGGAGCTTAAACAGGGAGAACACGCACACCATACTGCCGACGAGTGTACTTCACAAACCCCATACACCCATAGATTGAGGGATCTCCCTGGGTGTAGGGGGGGCCTCACTGGCCCACTATAGAGGGCGTTTGTCTAGAGCTTATGACAAAACTACACGCATCCCGAGCCTAGAACCCACTGACATATGCACAGACATAGAGGACGAGCCGGGACCCATCCAAAACAGGCAGTAAAGAAGAACATTAGAAGAGAGGAAAGCACACTCACAGATGCCTTTATTGGAGAGGGGTGGGACACAACCTCAGTATGTACCATGGAAGCACACAGAGAAAACTGTTATGCTCACCTGATATCCCCGGGGGCATCTGGAAGGCTCTGAGATCTGGACCCTGGATGCGTAGTTGGCCAGTGCTGAATATTGAATATGCAATTACAGAAGGGAGGATTTGAGATAATTGTCTCTAATGGGTGAATCTCCCACCTCACTCTGACCGATTCCCTCCCCACTAGGTTCTTTTCCCACCTTCGTTAATTGTAAGGTGAGCTATCCGTCCTGCGTTTCTTGTGCATGAGTGCTTGATGTTGGTTGGTGAGCTGCCCGAATTGCTTCACTGGTGCAGTATGCCTTCCTTGGGCCCTGGCCTGCTGTGACCCGAATCTGCTGGTAGGCAGGTAGGTTTGTTAATTGTAAATCTTTGTTCTGTTTATGGTGGGAATTTGTTAATGTCTTTATCTCCTTCTTTTCAGGTATGAAGGTCTTGATGCTGGCGTGCCGGTTGGAGAGACACGTTTCTAGGTAAGAGAAAGCGCGAAGCGCAGCGCCTTTATTGTCTTTTAAAGCTAACCTGTGTTTTCTTCTTCTTCTCCTCACAGGCCACTGTGGTGCTGCAAGTGGAGGAGAGCGCTATGAAAAACAGGCCCCCGGAATCCGTTAAGGTAAGTATTGTGCTGTGCGGTTGTTTAATATTGAAAGCGAACCCGAATATGTCTCTTTTCCTTTGCAGATGTTGCTGTGGTGCCCCGGATGGAAGCGTGGTGTAGCACGATGGAATTCATGTAAGACTGATGGAATTCGATTTTTTGGAAGAGCGCATTTTAATATTGTTTTTCCCTTTCTCGTCATTGGAGGTCGCAATGTTCGAACAGCAGCTGTGGTAGCGGTTCACCGGAAGTCCTTAAGCTAGTACTCACAGGTGAGTGATGTTTCTTCTTCTCTCGATTTCCACAGATTGCAGCCCAGTTGAGAAGCTGAGTGCTGGATGGTGTTTTCTCAGGTATGACAGAATAACCTTGCTCTTGTTCTTGTTCTTGCAGGATTACAGAAGCGTGTTCTGCAGTCAGGGTGTGGTTTATATAGCCCAGGTAAAGTAGTACCAGGGAAAGTAGTTCCAGGTCTGCCACACCCAAAACATTAGACCGCATGGCTTAGTTCTTAGAACTAGACTGTGTGGGTGCTTCCATGTTGGATTTAAAGGCCCATGTACATAAATGACAACTAGTTTGAACAGCCCTTCCTTCCTACATATGAGCATGGTGCCAAAGGCGCCAGGACTTGCTCCAGGAGCCCTTTTGCAATGGTTTTAAGGCCCTCGGGGTTCTGGTGGGAGCCTGCTTGTGGCACAACTTGTGCCCCCTCACAGTGGTCATGACAAAAACGTTAAGTACAGATTACCCTCATCAAGTGCAGGTGCGGGGAAATGGATTTATGAGATGGAGAAGCAGCGGGACACAGGCTGGCAGTAGGGGACGTCAAGAGCGTACTAGTATCCATACTCGGTGATGCAGCTGATGACATTTAGAAAAGGGCAGGGTTCCCTGGGGTGACTATCCATAACACTGCCTACAACGGAGCACCCTTTGCCAATTGCAGAGCAGCCGTATGGCAGGCACTGCGAACACCGCACTCAGACACGTCAGACATAGGGGCCATTACATCACGCAAGATGCATGATGACAAGGATATTGTTAGCTATATTCATGAGATTCAAGAGCTTTGGCACCTTGAAACTCGAGGGACATGGGACAATAAAATAGCAATCTTTTATCACATCTTGGTTCAAGGGTTACCAGAACCAGTGCAGAAGAGCTTGAAGAAACTAATGGAAGGGGCGATGATAACAGCAGCCACACAACAGATGCAATCACCAACACCACAGCCACAGCACCACCCACAGCTTCCATATCACCCCATGCAACAATATGCCCGCACATGGGAGGATGGTACCTGGGTAGGTAAGGATACCAACAGGTTTACCGTGGGAGGGGAGGATTTCAAAGAGGGTGTGGCTTCGGGCCCAAGTCCCATCAGGTTACAGGAGGGTTCTGAGGGTACAACCATCAGAAGTACAAGGAACCAGGAGACTTTCTGGGAGGGTTCCCAGGACAGGGGACTGAGCCACCAGAGTGCTGGACCTGTGGGGAGCTAGGACAGATTTCACAGGCATGCAGGAATAGGGGAGTTCAACAAGGGTGGGTAGATCAAGGACAACAGATTATTACACACAGGATGCACAACCACAAGCATCCAACACTCAACCATATGTACCGCATTGTAAGTGATTTCAATCCGGCACACACCTAAGTCAACGCCTAGCATGTAATGCACAACTGGAATTCTTATTTGTTTGTGTCTAAAAGTTGTTTTATTCTGAACGATGTACCACTCATGTCACACCCCTCTCATGGAACTCCCCCAGTCACACTCAACCAGGAATCAGTCTGGTTTGCAAAGTTAAAATATTTATTTATGTAGTTACAATTCAATCACACTTTGTTTTAATGGGTACACAATAATCACCAATGGGGTGATGTAACACTAAATAATCTCTTTAATACACAGGGAGTAATAGTGAGCAAAACAATTCAGCACAGAAATAATACTTCTGTGTGTGTGTTCAGATCAAATAGCAGTGTGGTTGGTTCCCCCTGCACACCCCTCGGCCCCCCAATAGGCAAGGTAAAGAGATAAGAAGAGAGAGCAGGTATTCAGGAATGACAGAATTCAAACAAAATATCAATCCCAATTTCCCCCCAGCAACACAAGAGAAAAACAGAATTGATTGGCAAGCAGTCAGAATGGTTTTAAAGTTATCTTGAGAATGGATTGGGTAAAAACACTAAACATTGTTTAAATTGCTGAAATTGTTTAAATTCTTATGGGAGCCGCTTTGGATAGTTACACACAAACACTAGCAATGATTTGATACTAAGAAACAATGTGAAATTATAAAATAAAGGTCGTAAGCAATCAAAAGCTGTTTTACACGTGTCAGAATTTCCCTAAAACAAAATTCATGCAAACTTTTCAGCGCGCGATAATCGCGATTACGGGAGAACTATATGGTTTTGGGATGCGGTTTTAGAAGCAAATTAAAGCTGTGGATGTTAGCTACAAGCAGATGTTGACATTTTGAAGAAATAATTGAGGAAGTTATGGACGTTTTAGTGGAGGTCGTTTTTTCAGATAGGCGCAAGAATGGGAAAACGGGAATGCGCTTTTAAAAGGACAAAAAGGAATTCTTACACTAGAGGATGACTATGAATAAACGGATACCACACAAGAACACAGCCACTTGATCAGGGCGACTGCCTGCAGTGCTCCCACCTTCTTCAGATGAATATCAGCGCAAAGATATTTTTAACAATACTAGCACAGGAGGAAGATAGGAGGAATAGGATAGAGAGTTCAGGCAATCCAAAAGTACTCCTAACAATGCAGGTTCACAATACAAGATAGGATGGATTTAAGATAGGGAATAACTAAGCCAGGTACATATGCTAGTGACACAGTTCTATCTATAGATACTCACTAGATATGTTTCTATTGGAACCGTCAGGATTCTGGTCAGAGATTCTGGTCAGGGATTCTGGTCAGGGATTCTGGTCAGGGATTCTGGTCAGGGATTCTGGTCCGGACAGACTGCTGGGCACATTGGATTTGGGCAGCGTCAAGGCGCTCTGGACACCGCACAGCACAGGACTGGATCTGATCTGCAACGCACTCCAGTCACAGCACGGCACAGGACTGGATTGGATCTTTTGGTTCTGATGATAATTAGTTCAGCAGGCAAGCAGTACAGCACAGCCCGGCTTTATTTTTTTATGCTCCCCTTAGGTTTCTGGGGTTGGTTCTGGTCCTGGAAATTTAAGGCCTAGCTGAAAATGGTTCAGCTATGCAATGGGTTCTGTTTTGCCTAGTTTCTGGAGTCTGTAGAAAGGAAGATGGAAAGTTCTGAAACAGGGTACTCTGCCAGCATTCGGATAGTGGGTGAATGTGTCTGTCTTTCTGAGTTATTTATGCTTATGAAAAAGGGTATGTATGTGCTGGTTTAGCCTAAGCTCGCCCCTTTGGCAGGGATTGGTCAGGATCTCCTCTCAGCCTTGATAGGAGGAGAAAACCGTGTGTCATCTTAATGGTGTGGGTTTACGAGGCTTAGAGTCCACCCCTGGCCACTTGAACACAAAATCTACTTTTGCCACAATACATATTTCCAAATATGCAACCTCTATAACAACCAGATATACAGATTACATATTTTGTACAACAGCTACTCCTCCAAACCCCCTAGCTGTAAGATCTTGTGTCTGCTTTTCACAGAATGTTGCCCTTTTCATCAGGAACACAACGCCCCATTTATCCACAAGTTTCTACAAGTGTGTGCGTATAAATGGGCATAGGTGTATAAAGTTTCATAATTCTAGCAGAAATACATTTGGTGTAAAATCACATTTTCTGCCGTTTCCTTACAAAGTATGTGACACGGTCTTGCCGCCTCTTGAAATGTACAGCCAAAAATCAGATTTACAATTATATTATTTTTGTGTTCTTGACAATTTTAAGTGGCAAGTTATATGTATTTAAACAAAATGTTGTTTGTTAATGTCCAGACGCAGATGGTTTTTTGTCTCCGCCTCTTTTTGTCTCCCTTCAGTTCAGGAGCAGTCTCCTCCCTGCTTCCTTGGCAGAGGCCATTTACGACCCTTCACACTTAGCATTTACTTTAGCTGGAGGATGTCCATTGTTTAGTCCTGGGCTCACCAGCAATTCGCACCTCCCCGTGAGTTTCAACTGGGAGGAAGTGTCCTCCTTTTGTGAGGGAAGCTGTTATTCCAGTTTGGGTGGTTTTACCCAGGCTTATATATAAATGTTATTTCGGTTGCATTTTTGCTTAGTTTAAAACAAGCTTGTGATTTCAAAATATCAGCTAGACTACTTATTCAAGATTTTAAACCATGGGATAAAAACAGTTACAACATAGGTTACTCTCAGCAACAGGCCACTTAGATTGCAACATTTAATTTTAGTTTATACAGGTTTTAAAGTTTAATCCTGCAGGCTTCTGACAGCTGTCACTCAGGCGGCCGAGGGTACTGCGCCCAGATTTTGACATCCACAGCCAGGCAACTTTTGCTGTGAAAATCCCTTGATGCTTTCAGCTTTTCAGGACATTGTATGTTCACAATGATTTCTTATAGTGAGTGAATTGTAGCACCCAGAAAGAATTTTGGATGTTTGAGGGTGTTTTGCACCTGCATTCTGCAGTTTCAGCAACAAAGTAAAAGTGATTTGAAGCAAGAATTTTGGGTTTCCTTCAGCAAAGTACTGCTTTTCCTTCTGTACTCCATCTTCACATGTTGTGCAGCCCAGTAACATGTTTCAGGAGTGAGATCTCTGTTCCACCACTGACAACATGCACGGCAGATTGGGCAGCCATCTTTTTGTGCTTTGCAAAGCGCGATTTTCAGAGGTTTTGGCGCGCACAAGTGTTTTGTGGCCATTTGTATGTTTATGGCACCATCAGGACACAGTGATGCCGCATGGCAGAGCAAAAGTGGGTTAAAACATCCCACACAGCCCCCCCCTCATGACTTGAGGCTGACCGCCTGTCAAGGGGAAGTCGGGAGATTGGAAAGTTCTTTCTTTGGTCCAGGTGGAGAAAGTCGTCTGCTTCTCCCATCAGTGCTGGATCGACAAGCTCTCCTCGCTGGTTCTGGATGGAAGTATGGAGCGATACTCCGGGTCCCTTGGGTCTTTCCTCCGGTCCCCGAGTGTTCCTCCTTGGTACTTAGAATCCTTGGTTTCAGTGCTATGAGACAGAACAGAGCAAAGTTGTGGAATTTCCCCACTACTATTCATGTAGTGGGGCAGATGCATACATTGAATACAATTTACACTATTTCCCGCCTGTATTTAATAATGGTTTTAACAGGTGGAATGGTTTCAGCAGGTGGATTCTTCTAGAGGGCCTGAAATGTCCCCCTCTGGGTTTCCGGTTGGCTCCTCTATTTGCGGCAAAGTATGCCTGGGATGGCAACACTTCAGCTGGTTGCAGTGGAACCACTTGTCTTCCCCTTCTGCCAAACTGCCCTTGGTGATGCAGTTTTGTAGGCAACTGGTGAGATTCTGTCTACAATTTCAAAAGGACCCCGCCAAATTGGGAGAAATTTGCGCTGTTTGGCTTGGTTCCTTTGGAAATTGTACAAGTAGACCGGGTCTCCTGCTTGGTATTCTTTTTTAGTTGTCTTAAGGTCATAGTGGGTCTTCATACTGTCTGCAGATCTTTCTGGATTCTGCTGAGCATAGGCAAAAGCATGTTGAAGGTGTTTTCTCAGATTCTCAACATACTCATGAGTTGTGGAGGCATTTATCAAGGTCTGCTCTTGGGTTCTGTAGAGCAGATACTGGGGAAGCACCATCCTTCGTCCAGTCATCAGTTCAAATGGAGAACATTTTTTTGCAGAAGAAGGGGTAGATCTGATGGCCATCAGAACAAGGGGTAGTGGAATGTCCCAACTTGGCCCAGAATCTGCCACAAACTTTTTTAATATGCTCACAATAGTCTTGCTTTATCTCTCAACTCAACCACTAGAGGCAGCTGGTAGGCAATGTGTAGTTTCCTTTTGACCCTAAGTATCTCCCACATCTTTGTCATCACTTTGCTAGTGAAGTGGCTACCTCGGTCTGACCCAATCCTTTGGGGTAGTCCAAAACGTGAGAAGATGTGGTTGATCATCAGGGAAGCTGCTGCTTCTGCCTTGCAATTTGGGGACAGGAGACATTCCATCCATTTAGTGAACAAGCATGTCATGGTCAACATTTACTTGTTCCCCCCAGAGGAGCGAATCACTGGCCCAATAAAATAGACTTGTAAATCTGACCATGGCAGTGTCATCCCCCTCTTTTGGAGTGGAGCACAGTGTGTGAGTGATGTAGCTGAAATTGTGCACACGCAAGCCACCCCTTCAAGTATTGGTCAAGGTCCTGCCCATGTGTGGCCAGTATGCAACCTCTAGTAAGATTTCTAGTGTCACATGAAACCCCCGATGACCGGCTGTGGCCGCATCATGGGCATGATTTAGCATCAGGCTTCGGATTGAGGTAGGCACCACCCACTGGTCATGGCCAGCTATGGATCTCCTTACCAATAAACCGTCTTGGATTCAGAACATTTTTGGACATTTCATCAACACTGTGAAGTCCTCTTTCCCTATGTTATCTATGGAGGGTTTTGACCCATGTGGAATCATTAGACGGGGTAAATATGGGGATTAAGCTGTCGCTGCCCATCATTTTACCCCAGAACAAAAATAAATCATTGGAGTGGGTAAAGATGGGGATGCGCTGTCGCCGCCCATCATTTCATCCCAGAATCCAGGAGAGCTGCGCAGTTGTGCGCACATCAAAATGGTTACCTAACTTGCCACCCACCAGTGTAAAGAAAGGTCTTTGTTAACAAAATCCACTGTTACTGATGTCAAAAAGTTGCTGAAATCGTGACTCATTGGACCACTTTAAAGATTCAACCCTTTTGTGGGGTTCCACATAACCATTTTACTGTAAGGAGCCCCATCAAAACAATGTTAAGCAAGGATTTACTACCATGTAAGAACCATTCCTGTTTAGAATGCATTAATCCAAGAAAATCCCAAAATTGCATGCAGTACCAACAAAATCCTCAAGGGGGCGCTAGCGGTCTAAACTCTGACAGGAGAACTGAGTGCAGTTGCTGACAGAGGGATTTGACTCAGCTGACTTCAAAGGCTGCATTTTAATTAAAAATTAGCCACATGCTGTTCCCAGAGGCCTGAAGCCTGGGAAACCCTCTCACCTCCAGAGCTTCACACCAGGAGTTAGAATCTCACATGACCTCTTGATTGATAGAAGGCAGACTGGCTGGGAGCTTCCCAGAGACCACACAATGGCCCCTTTCCTCTGAAAGGAATATGTTGATTTTGACTGTTTAATGTCAACAAAGCCCTGCCTGCCCAGAGGACTGACCCACCCAAGTCTTGGAGGCGGACTCCAACACGCTGAGAATTGAATTGAAAGAAAAATATATATTTTACAAAAACACTGATAACTCTTTGTAATCAAATGACAGAAATGTATAACTTTGAGAGCCTTAATTTAGAAAATGTACCTTCAATTCAAGCCCAAACTCCAATTTGTGTGATGTTCTGGGGGCAAACTAGCAGTTAAGAGGATATTACTCAAAATATGTGCATGTGAAAAATCTGACACTTCATCAACTAATGTCCATACTCCTTGCGCACATGTGTGTAAATTTGGGTCAATGTCCGGAATTGCAAAATCAGTTAAAAAGTGAAATATGTGCCATTTCTGAATGCAAGCCCTCAGGAAGAGCAGATTTGGACAGGGTATACCTCCTGTAATGCATGATGGGTGCATATGATTTTAAAACAATATGTACCTCTGCAAATTTGTTTTTTTATATCAAATATAGATTGTGTGCAATTTGACAGGGGAGTGTCCTCTCTGCAAGCCATAAAATGACATCGCTCTGACTCACAGTTCCTTCCCCAATCAGGGGAGAAATGAAAGCTTGGCCAATGATAAGTGGAGAGGGGCTGGCTAGTGATGCTGCTCACACACACCCATTTTAAAAACACATAAAAGCAGAGAGACAGGACAGATAGGGACTTTCAAATCCATTTGCAGCTGGAAGCTCTGCCGGGAAAATCCATACTTTACCTCCATCAATCTCCAGAGAAAGCTGTGCAGAAAGATCCAGACTTTAAATCCCTCAATCTTCAGAATCCAGAGAGAGAGCTGACCCAGATCACTGTGAAGTGCAGAGACCAGAGTCCAGTTTAAAACCTGACCAGATCCATGGCGAGGCCCATTTCACTCAAGAATATAGTGTGAGTACCTAGAAAACTGTGCAGAACCAATCTCTTAGTTAAAATAATATAATTCAATCCTATTTTAATCTAAGTAGAACTGTCTCCTAACTGTCACCTGTCATTTGTAAAGCTGTCACTTGTCATTTTCTAGTTGCAAGCTGCACTTGTCTTTTTGAACTTTAAAATTTCAAATCTGAAAAACGACCTTTATTTAATCGCTCATATCTCCGCGACCGTTTGTCTTAGAGACTTGCAGTAACTTTCATCTGGAAGCTGAGATCCTAGGCTTTCCTAGGACCCCAAAACGATAGTGATAGTCCTTGTAGTTCCTCTGTAATCGCCCCAGACGCATTCGCGAATTTTGCGCGATTTGCAAATTTCTCCACGTGTGAAAACAGAAGCTTCTTGCTTCCATTTGCCAGAAATTCGTTTAACCTGCTAATTATCCCTGAATCATTGCTAGTGTGAGCCTGGACTAATATTAACTTGATTTCACTCACCCTGAACCTCCTAGAGGGAATTAAAAGCATTTTAGCATATTTTTTTCTACATTGCCAGCACATTTAAAAGCATTTGGGCCTGTGTTTTCAACTTCTGTAGTCTAAGTTGCTGGGGTTAACTGAATCACATTTAATTGCATTTCTGAGAATTGTGTGCCATCCTTCCCTTTCCTTGCATTGCATAAAAGGGGGGGTGAATTGTACAAGAAAGTGATTACATTGTCTTTGCTGAAATCCTATCAAGTTATTTTCTTTACTGCATTTCATTCCACATTGCATCCATTTGAAACCATAAATGTATTGTTGCTATCTTATCCATTTCATGTCAACTCCTTAGCGATTATAAAGAAGTGTGCTAGTGCCAGATTCTCCGTTGTTAATCTTTATCATATCAGATTAAGTGTGCTATTCAATTATTAATTTATTATAAAGTGTGATAGATATATATTGCTTTACTTCTCAAATAAACCTTTTAACTTGCAAAACAGAACTACTTCTTGGCTCAGTGGGGTCAGGGGGATTCTAATAGAGGGGTGTTATATAGGGGTAGTCATCCAGAACGCATGACCTGGACATAAAGATATATCAATAAGGGTTTTCATTCAGTATGCTAGACTAGGCGTTGACTTGGCTGTAGTGCTGAATTGAATCCTCTTACAAATTGGGGGCTCGTGCCGGACGTTTGGATTAGATCTATCACTTGTGCAGATTAATACAGCGTGCCAGCTGACCAGATACACATATCCGGTCGGAGCACACGCTGTGTTACGCTGTAAAGCACTTCTCAAAGGAACGCTCTAAGAAAAAGGTCTGTTTTGCAAAAATAAAATACTAACTTCTGTAAGTCAGGACAGAGACCAATCTCTAGAATGACGACCTTGGTAGATATGAAAATAGCCAGAGAGCACTTCTTACATAAACTATTTGTGAGAGGTGAATGGGCTGAGCAGGGCCAGGAGGCCTGGTTGCAGGCCATCACGCGACAGGCCACTGAAACAGGGTCAGACTTATGGAGAGATCAGGGTCCATTACATGTAGCCCTGAGTGAACTATATATGGCTCCTAAGGCCAAAGATGAACACGACAAGATTGTTAGCATAGCGGCATATTTATATTTATATATGGGAGCCATACAGAATAAATGTGCTGAAGGCCATGATCTGGCAAAAAGGCAACAGATGGCGTTAGAGAAGGCCCAATCTGATCTGGACTCTTCTGAGCAAAGGCTGCACAGAAGCCAGGAGTCAGAAAATGAGACCAGACAGTACATCACTAAAATAAAGGAGGATATGGATGTGCTGCAAAAGGAAAAGTCAGAACAGGATACCAGATTTCGGGCCTTGCAGAAGGAACACCAAGAAGGTTTGGACTCCCTACTGCAAAGCCAGAAAAAGCTGGAGCAACAACTGGACTTCAACAGGGTATGTGCTGAGCAGGTAGTCACCCTGCAAGGCCACCTAGATAGGGAAAAGGCAGAAAGCAATAAACTGATTCTGAAAGACCTGGATACCCAGGCAGAGTTTGATGAAGAGCGCCGGAAAGCTGGTGCCCTTCAAAGGCAGAGGGACGACCTGGCAGCACAGATGCAGGCTCTCAGTCAGGAAAGAGACACTTTAGGCCAGGAAGTCTGCCATTTAAAAAGAAAAATGGAAGAAAATCACCTGGCCCTCCAGGGGCTGGGTGACCTCCAAAAAGAAAACCAGAACTTGGTAGAGCACACCAGAAGCGTGGAGGATGCTCTAGCCAGAAAGGAGCAGGCCAATAGGGACACAGCTCAGGAGGTAACCCTCCTGCAGCAAAGACTGGCCCAGTTCTCCAGGACCAACCAGGAAGCACAGAGGGAAAATGAGGCCCTCTGTCAACACAATGATAGGCTCCAACAACAGGTAGCGATGCAGGAGAGACTGATAGAGTCCAGTAAGGCCTTAACTGAGGAACTGAAGGCACAAATGCAGGCTCTTGCATTGCAACAGGGAGCAGGGGCAGATAGAGATGAGGTTCGCTGGGAAAGGGAAACTCCGGAGCATAACCTCAGGAGCCCTAGTACCAGAGGCCCTCATACCTCTCAGTCCCTGGACTCTGCCACCCCCATGTTCCCCGGCGCACATGAGCACCGGGCCACCGGGATGGCAGACTACTATCCAGACAAAAGTATGGGGCTCATAGGCCAGTACCACCCAGGTATGGAGGGGCGGGCATCCGGGTATGGGCACCCAAGCGCAGTGCAATTTAGTGGGGAACCCCAGGAGAGTAGGCCCATTAAGGGCATCCTGAAAACCTCTGCCCAGTTAGGTCAGTGGAGGGGGTACCCATCAAATCCTGGCAGCAAGGAGGAATCTGAAGACTCCTCTGAACTGCGCAGGACACAGGAGACCAGGTCCCCACATTCTGCCAGCCATTCCCAGGCTCGCAGAATCCGGGAAAACCTGGAAGAGCAGACAGGAACCTCTGGGAGCAGTGCCTCTGAGTCAGAGGATGAATGGACAAGGGTTACCCGAACCAAAAAGGCCAATAAGGCAAAAAGGGCCTTGCTTAAGGGCCCCTTAAAGCAGATTAAGGCGATCAGGAGCGTCATCACGCCTTACCATAAGAACGCTAAGTATTCTGTTTGGGAGCACTTAGAGTTGTTTGAGCAAATGATGGAGACTTTCCATTTGAAGGACAGCCAAAGCTGTATTCAATATGTAAAGTGGACCTTCTTCCCGGAATACTCCAGTTTGTTTGCGGGGCTGGAGGACCAAAATCATTTAAGATGGTCCACCTATAAGGCGGCCATCTTGAAACATTTTTCCATTCATAGAAATCCTCAAGAGGCTCGCAAGGCAGCCTACAATTTGCAATGTGGGGAGGATCAGGCCCCACAAGAATTTGTGCAAGAACTGAAACGTGCTTTTGCGCAGACCACCAGAAGGGTGCGCACAGACAGTAGAGAATTCATAAATACATTTTTTCATGCCTTGCCCAAATACATAATGACCCAGCTCGTGAGGGATTTTCACGAGAAAAGATCTTTAGACTGGGTCCTTGAACAGGCTACCCGGATCTATGAGGTGCAGAAACCGGTAGATAGCAAAAATAATGCTCAGAAAAACTCCAAAGCCAACAGCACCCCTGCTGCTGCCAAGGTGGCAGTGGTAAGGGTCACCCCCGTTTTAGAGTTGGAGATGGGGGGGCCTAAAAACCTACCTGCACCTAATAATGCTAGGCCCAGAAGGTCCTCGGGCCAGTCACAGACAGGGAGCCAAGGAGGCAGCCCCACAAATGGGGTCCCTCGCTCTCCTGATTATGTAAGTCCCCGTTACAAGGGAAATCGACCCATCCTGGGTTATGTGTGGACTCCCCCAGCCCAAGGGGGGGGATCCAACCGAGCACCGAACCCAGGGAACTTCCCTCCGAACTTTCCACAGGAGGGCAGAAATTTACCAAACCCTGGGCAGAACTTTTTCCCCAGATATCCACCCGACTTTCAGCCCCAAAACCATCCATCCTTCTTTCCCCAATTCCCTGAGCCCAGACCACTGAATCCGGGAGAGGGGAGGCTAAGGGTGGAGGGGTACCCAAATCTTCCCAACCCGGGGTATTACCAGAGGAGGGTTAGCTACCCTTCCCGGGATCAGCCCAGGGGAGAAAACAGGGCCCCGTATCAGCCTGAGCGGGTTTCCCAGTTAGAGCGCCAGGTTCAAAACATGGCGCGGGATCTGGGTCACATACTGAGGGCTCAGCAGAACCCTCAGATCGGCATGCCGGCGCAGAACGCACCCAACTCTGGACCTGGTGCTCCAGAACAATGACGGGGGCAGCACCCCGATAACACACCGGTTCCCAGGGAGGAGGCACAAGGGGAAGGGGGGTGTAAAGCCTTGGAGGAAGCTTCCTTCCTCACTTGTAAACAGCCCCTGGAAACCCAGGAACCGGAAACAAAATCTCTTGCCCCTGAAAGTCTGCCTCCTAAGGAGCAGAGGGGGGGTAGGAGAAACAGAAAACCCAAACAGACTCAGTTTGAGGAGGAAGTACAGATCTTCCAATTTGAGGGAGAGGGATCCTCAGAGGATCCTGGGAAAAGGATCTTCTCCTTCAGAGAGGGGGGAACTCCTCCCAAAGAAAAATGGGTCCCTAGGGATGCAAATCCAGACTGGGGAGATGTGGAGACTGAGCTACCGCCGCCCACCATCTCATCCCAGAACCAACAGCAAGAAAATCCCCTGGTTCAAACCCATCCTGGTGACTGCCTCCAAAAAGGGGGGGGCGGCCCGGAACCGGAGCCAGGGGAACCCACAATGGCTCTGATCTCCAGTTGCCAAATTTTTCTTTCAGATTCCCAAGGCTCTCCACAGAATTCCGCCCAAATCTCTTCGCTAGCGATGTCCAAAACCAGAAAATTAGCCCACCAGTTGTCCAAAAATGTACATTATCTGTGCCCCCTTGAGGAGAAGGAGGGAAGATATTATGCCCCGGTACAAGTACAGGGGCAGGGTACAATTTTGGCACTGGTGGACACTGGATCTCAAGCTACCCTTCTGTCCAGAAGGGCCTTTGATGAACTGAATGCAGGAAGGGGAGGGAATTACCAAATTCCTCTCACCTCACTTCCTGGACAACTCCAGAACTTTGACGGGAAGGAAATTCCCGTCGAGGGGACGGCAGATTTGGACATTAAAATTGGGCGACACAAGTTGAAACACCCGGTCATAGTTGTGACCCCAGAGGGCACCCCTTGTTTACTAGGGAATGACCTCCTGAGAAGGTTGTCACCCCTAATAGATTGCGTAAACAAGGTCCTCTGGACCCAGACTAGCCGACCAATAAAATTAAAACAGAGTGTCAACCATGTTAGTTTAAACGGCACCTGCCACATGGTTGAACAAAAATCTGACCAAGTAGAATTTCACTTCCAGAATAGCCAAATTCCAGACGTGACAGTAATAGCAGTAGGACAACAGACTGGTGATGGGGGGTCCTCTCTATTTCTGAAAATCAACCTTCCTTCCAGTTTAAGGTGGTATTCCACACTGGAAGGAAACACCCTGAAATTCTTTACTAATCCACAATCAGAAACTCCCACTCCTATAGTCCAGAAAGATGCGAAATCAGCTCAGAGCCTGGCTGATATTCAGCAAATTGGAGAGCAGTTGTTCATCCCTGTCCAATTAAATGATGGGAAGGACTCTGTTCTCGCTCGAGAGTGTGTGAACAACGGTAAGAGCTTCATCAGCGAAGCCATGTTCCGCCAACTCCCAAAAGATCCAGCCATTCCCAACTTCAAACTGATAGACAAATGGGAAATGGACCTGGAAGCACCTAATTCCAAACATCTCCTGCCAAGCAGGTGTATGCTCAAAATCTCCATTGGCAACAAGAGCATAGTCCACAATTGTTGGGTCGTGCGAGACGTCCCTGCCGCCTTTTACTTAGGCAGTGACATTCTCAATCGCTTTGCCATTAGTTTGGACCTAATAAACTTCAAAGCTTGGTCCCGATTAGCGGATAATCCCATGGGCTTTGATGATCCAGAAAAAGCATTTAGGTCAGCTCAATTGCTACCTTATGCAGTTGAAATTCAGATCAAAGAGGAAGTCACCATCCCAGAAAGGACCCGGCAATTCTCCCTGGAAGTGAAAGTTAAAAGAGGACAATATTTGCAAAACCCTGATGCTTACATACATCTAAACGCTTCTCGCCAACAGCAAGGGTTAGGGGTAAACCCAACTCCATTAGTCAACATAGAACATGACACCATTCTAATAGAGGTGGATAACAGCGACTTAAAGAGTATTACTCTAGCCGCAGGCACCATTATTGGAATGGCGGTTGATGACCGACATTTTTCCATCGACTTAGTAAATGAACTGTTAGGACCAATCCCCAGGACTGTTTTGACAGTGACAGTGAGGACAATACAACACCAGACAGGATTTTTACCCGGCATGGGGGGAACTTCCTGGTGTACACTTCCTGCCCCTATGGTAAGGAAGATGTGACTTGTGACTTCAGGAGGGATGAGGTGATTTTCCAGGTCCATGAGGGCTGCCTTTCCCACCTGAAGCCTCCAGTCCAAATCAGCACTCTGACCAGGGACTTCTCCACCCAGCTGGAGGAGGCCGCTGAAATAGCCAAACCAGAAGTCTTTCCAGGCTTCAGGCAGATGGTGGAAGAGAGAGTCAACCTAGCTGATGCCTGTGTGACTCTGGAACAAAAGCAAAAGTTGAAACAAGTTTTCTTGGATTTCCAAGATCTCTTTGCGGTAGACTCATATGACTGTGGTCGCACCGACATCCACACAACAACAATCCCCACGGACCCTGGCATGACTCCAGTGTTTGTGAAGCAATATCGCTTGCCTCTCGCATCCATGGAGTCCCTTACTGAAATAATTAAGAACCTTGAGTCCCGGGGAATAATCCGTCCCGTCCACAGCACCTTCAATAATCCGGTGCTGGGAATATTGAAGCCAAACGGCCAGTGGAGACTCTGCGCCGACCTCAGGGAGCTCAACAAACGGGTCCATACTTCCCGATGGCCTCTTCCCTACATTGACCAAGGGCTGGCCCAGATTCAGGGGTCACAGGTATTCACTGCAATAGACCTGACCAATGGATACTGGACCGTGCCTGTCAGTAGGGAGGACCAATACAAGCTGGCTTTTACCTTTGGGGGCCAGCAGTATACATGGACCCGGACTCCCTTCGGATACCTCAACTCCGGTAATGAGTTCAATATTTTCCTACATAAGGCCATGCCCGACCTGGGTGCGAGGGGTAATCTGGCTTATGTAGATGATGTCCTCATCAAAAGTTCATCTGTGGAGGAACACATAGCGGAGATCCGTTATGTTCTGACACAGTTGAGGGCCGCCGGAGCAAAACTTTCCTTTCAGAAAGCACAGTGGTGTAGAACCCGTGTTAATTTCTTGGGGCATGAGATTACTCCTCAGGGTCTCTGTCCCCAGGAAAAGAAAGTGGAAGCACTTCAGAAACTGAAAGACCCCACAACTCTGCGGGAACTAAGGAGCCTCCTTGGACTGACCAATTACAGCAGAAAGTTCATTGAGGGCTACGCAGAGATCACCAGACCCCTGATTCATCTCCTGAAGGGGGGGGTCAAGTGGGAATGGGGTCCAGAACAAGCCGAGGCAGTAAGACAACTCAAAAGAAGCCTCTCACAAGCGCCCTGCCTAGCTTACCCTGTCAGAAACAAGGAGTTCTTCCTGGAGACGGGGTTCTCTAATACGTGCTTGACGGCAGTATTATACCAAAAGCATGACAAGGTCAATAAAGTAATCTCCTATGCGAGCAAAACTTTATCCTCTGGAGGAAAAATTCAACGATTGTGAGAAGGCACTCCTGGCAACGGTGTGGGCATTGAAGAATTACCGCCCGTTTATCCAGAGGGAACACATCATAGTGGAGACTCCACACCAGCCTCTGCAATATCTCCAAAGTGACAGAATCCGGGCCGGAAATGTGAGTAATTCCCGAATTACTTCCTGGATTCTGTCAATGCAAGGTTTTCCTGTGGAGGTCAGATATGGCCAAAACAAGAAGAGTCCCCTCGCGCAAGGTCTGGCTGACTTGCATGATTGTGCCAGAGAAAACTGTCTCGAGGACGAAAGTCTAAAAATAAAGGACAACACGGAGGCATACCTTAATTCCCCACACAAAGTCTTTGAAGAAGACAAGTGTGAGGGAATGCCCACTGTCTATGTGGATGGATGCTCTTACCATGTTGACAACAACGGGGAGAAAGAACTGGTGGCCGGCGTAGGGAATGCATGGGTGAATGAGTCCCCAGAACCCTCCGCTGGATACAAAATTGGTCCCCGAAGTAGTCAGGTGGCAGAATTGATGGCTGTGCATCAGGCCATCCTCACTGCTGTCCAGCATCAACTCCACGAACTGGTCATAATCACAGATTCGGATTATGTACGGAACGGGTTCGTGGAGCACCTGGTTAATTGGAAAACCAGAGGCATGTTATGTGCTAACAACAAACCCTTGAAACATGGGAAGTTGATCCAAAACATTGATGATCTGGTCACCTCGAATGAGATGACCATCTATTGGAAAAAGATCAAGGGTCATTCCAAAGTAGAGGGACCAGACAAAACTGGAAATGACTTAGCTGATCAGCTGGCCAAAACTGGGGCCATCCAAGGGGATCTAATTGAGATTGAGTCCCTGTTGGGGGAAATCCAGGTCACTGCTATCACTAGGTCCCGGACAAATGCTCACAACGACCTTTCAATTGCACAATGGAGTAAGGAGAACCCTGATGCTGATTTGATTACCGCTCAGAAGGGGGATCCAATTATTGGTAAATTTTACCAGCACCTTGAGGACCCTGAGAACTTTCCCCTGACGGATACCGATTACATTGGGAAAGAGGACCTAAGAGTGTTGATGAAGTGTCCAAAAATGTTCCGGATCCAAGACGGTTTGTTGGTAAGGAAATCCAAAGCTGGCCACGATCAGTGGGTGGTTCCTACCTCATTCCGAAGCCTGATGTTAAGTCACGCCCATGATGCGGCCACCGCCGGTCATAGGGGGTTTCACACAACATTGGAAATCTTAAGAGAGGTTGCATACTGGCCACACATGGGGCAGGACCTCGACCAATACTTGAAGGGGTGTCTTGTGTGTGCACAATTTCAGCCATCATCCCTCACGCACCGCGCGCCTCTCCAAAAGCGGGGGATGACACTGCCATGGTCAGATTTACAAATCGACTTTGTAGGCCCCGTGATTCGCTCTGCTAGGGGGAATAAGTACATGTTGACTGTGACATGCTTGTTTACCAAGTGGGTGGAATGTCTCCCAGCCCCAAATTGCAAGGCAGAAACGGCAGCTGCCTTGATGATTAACCACATCTTTTCCCGTTTTGGTCTACCTCAAAGGATTGAGTCAGACAGAGGTAGCCACTTCACCAGTGAAGTAATGACAAAGATGTGGGAGATACTGGGGGTCAAAAGGAAGTTGCATATTGCTTACAGGCCAGCTTCTTCTGGGGCAGTAGAGAGATATAACCGGACAATTGTGAGCATCTTAAAGAAGTTTGTGGCAGATTCTGGGCCAAGTTGGGATATCCGATTACCTCTGGTCCTAATGGCCATCAGATCTACCCCTTCATCTGCAACCAAAATGTCACCATTTGAGTTGATGACTGGGCGCAAGATGGTGCTTCCTCAGCATTTGCTCTACAGGACCCAAGAGCAGACACTGATAAATGCCTCCACTACTCATGAGTATGTGGAGAATTTAAGGAAGCACCTCCAACATGCTTTTGCTTACGCTCAGCGGAATCTAGAAAGATCGGCTGATAGCATGAAGACCCATTATGACCTCAAAACTTCCAGGAAGGAATATCAGGTGGGGGACCGGGTCTATCTATACAACTTCCAAAGAAACCAGGCAAAACAGCGGAAATTTTTGCCTACGTGGAAGGGACCCTTTGAGATCATCGACAAGATCTCCCCTGTGGCCTACAAAATCCACATCCCCAAAGGTCCTTTGGCAGCGGGGGAAGACAAGTGGGTCCACATAAACCAGTTGAAATGTTGCCATCCCAGGCACACTCTGCAACAACTGGAGGAATCCTCTGGAATCCTAGCGGGTACTGTCTCAGACTAATTCACTTCCAACCATAAAACATACCACATCTAGTCTCTAAAATATTGTGATTTGCATGAAACTGTCTCTTAGTTATACTGTTTTTTTTTCAAAATAAGAATGTAATGTTTCGTTATGATGAAATTTATATGCCACCCCACTATATCAATGGTGGGGAAGAAATGTCCATGAATAGGTATTGCCGCTCTTCCTTTGTCGTCCTAGGAGAAAGAAAACCTGGAGACGGGACAAGGAGGACGCATCGGAGACCGGGAGCCGAGACGCAACGGGCCCGGGGTACCGACCAATCTTCCCATCAGGACCGGCGAGGAGAACTGATCGATCTGACCGGATGGAGAGGAAGATGCTGAACTGTGCCATCTACAGAATTGGAAGAAGATAATGTGGACATACCAGCGCCAGGGTTCAAAACCTCCCTTGCAACCGACTCCCCCTCGACTCAAGTCAAAGCGCAGTCGGGCGGGGGGGTTTGTGGAGGGTTTTGACCCATGTGGAATCATTAGACGGGGTAAATATGGGGATTAAGCTGTCGCTGCCCATCATTTTACCCCAGAACAAAAATAAATCATTGGAGTGGGTAAAGATGGGGATGCGCTGTCGCCGCCCATCATTTCATCCCAGAATCCAGGAGAGCTGCGCAGTTGTGCGCACACCAAAATGGTTACCTAACTTGCCACCCACCAGTGTAAAGAAAGGTCTTTGTTAACAAAATCCACTGTTACTGATGTCAAAAAGTTGCTGAAATCGTGACTCATTGGACCACTTTAAAGATTCAACCCTTTTGTGGGGTTCCACATAACCATTTTACTGTAAGGAGCCCCATCAAAACAATGTTAAGCAAGGGTTTACTACCATGTAAGAACCATTCCTGTTTAGAATGCATTAATCCAAGAAAATCCCAAAATTGCATGCAGTACCAACAAAATCCTCAAGGGGGCGCTAGCGGTCTAAACTCTGACAGGAGAACTGAGTGCAGTTGCTGACAGAGGGATTTGACTCAGCTGACTTCAAAGGCTGCATTTTAATTAAAAATTAGCCATATGCTGTTCCCAGAGGCCTGAAGCCTGGGAAACCCTCTGACCTCCAGAGCTTCACACCAGGAGTTAGAATCTCACATGACCTCTTGATTGATAGAAGGCAGACTGGCTGGGAGCTTCCCAGAGACCACACAATGGCCCCTTTCCTCTGAAAGGAATATGTTGATTTTGACTGTTTAATGTCAACAAAGCCCTGCCTGCCCAGAGGACTGACCCACCCAAGTCTTGGAGGCGGACTCCAACACGCTGAGAATTGAATTGAAAGAAAAATATATATTTTACAAAAACACTGATAACTCTTTGTAATCAAATGACAGAAATGTATAACTTTGAGAGCCTTAATTTAGAAAATGTACCTTCAATTCAAGCCCAAACTCCAATTTGTGTGATGTTCTGGGGGCAAACTAGCAGTTAAGAGGATATTACTCAAAATATGTGCATGTGAAAAATCTGACACTTCATCAACTAATGTCCATACTCCTTGCGCACATGTGTGTAAATTTGGGTCAATGTCCGGAATTGCAAAATCAGTTAAAAAGTGAAATATGTGCCATTTCTGAATGCAAGCCCTCAGGAAGAGCAGATTTGGACAGGGTATACCTCCTGTAATGCATGATGGGTGCATATGATTTTAAAATAATATGTACCTCTGCAAATATGTTTTTTTATATCAAATATAGATTGTGTGCAATTTGACAGGGGAGTGTCCTCTCTGCAAGCCATAAAATGACATCGCTCTGACTCACAGTTCCTTCCCCAATCAGGGGAGAAATGAAAGCTTGGCCAATGATAAGTGGAGAGGGGCTGGCTAGTGATGCTGCTCACACACACCCATTTTAAAAACACATAAAAGCAGAGAGACAGGACAGATAGGGACTTTCAAATCCATTTGCAGCTGGAAGCTCTGCCGGGAAAATCCATACTTTACCTCCATCAATCTCCAGAGAAAGCTGTGCAGAAAGATCCAGACTTTAAATCCCTCAATCTTCAGAATCCAGAGAGAGAGCTGACCCAGATCACTGTGAAGTGCAGAGACCAGAGTCCAGTTTAAAACCTGACCAGATCCATGGCGAGGCCCATTTCACTCAAGAATATAGTGTGAGTACCTAGAAAACTGTGCAGAACCAATCTCTTAGTTAAAATAATATAATTCAATCCTATTTTAATCTAAGTAGAACTGTCTCCTAACTGTCACCTGTCATTTGTAAAGCTGTCACTTGTCATTTTCTAGTTGCAAGCTGCACTTGTCTTTTTGAACTTTAAAATTTCAAATCTGAAAAACGACCTTTATTTAATCGCTCATATCTCCGCGACCGTTTGTCTTAGAGACTTGCAGTAACTTTCATCTGGAAGCTGAGATCCTAGGCTTTCCTAGGACCCCAAAACGATAGTGATAGTCCTTGTAGTTCCTCTGTAATCGCCCCAGACGCATTCGCGAATTTTGCCGCGATTTGCAAATTTCTCAACATGTGAAAACAGAAGCTTCTTGCTTCCATTTGCCAGAAATTCGTTTAACCTGCTAATTATCCCTGAATCATTGCTAGTGTGAGCCTGGACTAATATTAACTTGATTTCACTCACCCTGAACCTCCTAGAGGGAATTAAAAGCATTTTAGCATATTTTTTTCTACATTGCCAGCACATTTAAAAGCATTTGGGCCTGTGTTTTCAACTTCTGTAGTCTAAGTTGCTGGGGTTAACTGAATCACATTTAATTGCATTTCTGAGAATTGTGTGCCATCCTTCCCTTTCCTTGCATTGCATAAAAGGGGGGGTGAATTGTACAAGAAAGTGATTACATTGTCTTTGCTGAAATCCTATCAAGTTATTTTCTTTACTGCATTTCATTCCACATTGCATCCATTTGAAACCATAAAAGTATTGTTGCTATCTTATCCATTTCATGTCAACTCCTTAGCGATTATAAAGAAGTGTGCTAGTGCCAGATTCTCCGTTGTTAATCTTTATCATATCAGATTAAGTGTGCTATTCAATTATTAATTTATTATAAAATGTGATAGATATATATTGCTTTACTTCTCAAATAAACCTTTTAACTTGCAAAACAGAACTACTTCTTGGCTCAGTGGGGTCAGGGGGATTCTAAGAGAGGGGTGTTATATAGGGGTAGTCATCCAGAACGCATGAACTGGACATAAAGATATATCAATAAGGGTTTTCATTCAGTATGCTAGACTAGGCGTTGACTTGGCTGTAGTGCTGAATTGAATCCTCTTACATATCGGTATCCATCAGGAGGAAGTTCTCAGGGTCCTCAATGTGTTGATAAAACTTACCAATTATCGGATCCCCTTTTTGAGCCGTAATCGAATCAGCATCTGGGGCTTCCTTACTCCATTGTGCAGTTGAGAGTTCATTGTGAGCATTTGCCTGGGACCTAGAGATAGCAGTGACCTGGATTTCCCCCAACAGGGACTCGATCTCAAGCAGATCCCCTTGGATGGCTCTGGTTTTGGCCAGCTGATCAGCTAGGTCATTTCCAGTTTTGTCTGGTCCCTCTACTTTAGAATGACCCTTGATCTTTTTCCAGTAAATGGTCATCCCATTCGATGTGACCAGATCATCAATATTTCGTATTAATTTCCCATGTTATGTTTCAATGGTTTGTTATTAGCACATAGCATACCTCTGGTTTTCCAATTAACCAGGTGCTCCACAAACCCATTCCATACATAATCCGAATTGGTGATTACGACCAGTTCGTGGAGTTGGTGTTGGACAGCAGTGAGGATGGCTTGATGCACAGCCATCAACTCTGCCACTTGACTACTTTGGGTACCGATTTTGTACCCAG
The DNA here is from genome assembly GCF_040938575.1 of Ambystoma mexicanum. NCBI lineage: Eukaryota > Metazoa > Chordata > Amphibia > Caudata > Ambystomatidae > Ambystoma > Ambystoma mexicanum. The sequence continues at coordinate 135,931,517 of NC_090941.1, read as the reverse complement.
CGGAGGGTATGGGGCATCATTCACCCATGCATTCTCAACGCCGGCCACAAGTTCTTTTTCCCCATTGTTGTCAACATGGTAGGAGCATCCATCCACATAGACAGTGGCCATTCCCTCACACTGGTCCTCTTCATAGACTTTGTGTGGGGAATTAAGGTAGGCCTCCATGTTGTCCTTTATTTTAAGACTTTCGTCCTTGAGACAGTTTTCTCTGGCGCAATCATGCAAGTCAGCCAGACCTTGCGCGAGGGGACTCTTCTTGTTTTGGCCATATCTGACCTCCACAGGAAAGCCTTGCATTGAAAGAATCCAGGAAGTAATTTGGGAATTAGTCACATTTGCGGCCCGGATTCTGTCACTCTGAAGATATTGCAAAGGTTGGTGTGGAGTCTCCACTATGAACTGTTCCCCCTGGATAAACGGACAGTAATTCTTCAATGCCCAAACCGTTGCCAGAAGTGCCTTCTCAAAATCGTTGATTTTTCCTCCACAGAGGATAAAGTCTTACTTGCGCAGGAGATTACTTTATTGACCCTGTCATGCTTTTGATATAATACTGCAGCATGTATTTGAAAACTCTGTCTCCAAGAAGAACTCCTTGTTTTTGAAAGGGTAAGCTAGGCAAGGCGCTTGTGAGAGGCTTCTTTTGAGTATCTTACTGCCTCGGCTTGTTCTGGACCCCACTCCCACTTGACCCCCCTTCAAAAGATGGATCAGGGGTCTTGTGATCTCTGCGTAGTTCTCGATGAACTTTCTGCTGTAATTAGTTAGTCCAAGGAGGCTCCTTATTTCCTGCAAGAGTTGTGGGGTCTTTTAGTTTCTGGAGGGCTTCTACTTTATTTTCCTGGGGACTGAGACCCTGAGGAGGTATCTCATGCCCCAAGAAATGTACACGGGTTCTGCACCACTGTGCCTTTTGAAAGGAGAGTTTTGCTCCGGCAGCCCTCAACTGTGTCAGAACATAATAGATCTCCGCTATGTGTTCCTCCACAGTTGAGCTTTTGACTAGAACACCATCCACATAGGCCAGGTTACCCCTTTCACCCAGGTCGGGCATGGCCTTATGTAGAAAGATGTTAAATTCATTGCCGGAGTTGATGTATCTGAAGGGAGTCCGGGTCCATGTGTACTGCTGCCCCTGAAGGTAAAGGCCAGCTTGTATTGGTCCTCTCTACTGACAGGTACAGTCCAGTACCCATTGGTCAGGTCAATTGCAGTGAATACCTGTGACCCTTGGATCTGGACCAGCCCTTGGTCAATGTAGGGAAGAGGCCATTGGGAAGTATGGACCCGTTTGGTGAGCTCTCTTAGGTCAGCACAGAGTCTCCACTGGCCGTTTGGTTTCAAAATCCCCAGCACCAGATTATTGAAGGTGCTGTGGACTGGACGAATTATCCCACAGGACTCAAGGGTGTTAATTATTTCAGTAAGGGACTCCATTTTTGCGAGAGGCAAGCAATATCGCCTCACAAACACTGGAGCCATGCCAGGGTCCATGGGAATTGTTGTTGTGTGGATGTCAGTGCGACCGCAGTCATATGAGTCCACTGCAAAGAGATCTTGAAAATCTAAGCAAACTTGTTTCAATTTTTGCTTTTGCTCCAGAGTCTCACAGGCATCAGCTAGGCATAAGCTAGGTAGGACTCTCTCTTCAACCATCTGCCTGAAGCCTGGAAAGACTTCCAGTTTGGCTATATCAGCGGCCTCCTCCAGCTCGGTGGAGAAGTCCCTGATCAAAGTGCTGATTTGGCCTGATGGCTTCAGGTGGGGAAGGCAATCCTTGTGGACTTGAAAGATCACCTCATCCCTCCTGAAGTCACAGGTCACATCTTCCTTACCATAAGGGCAGGAGGAGTACACCAGGAAATTCCCCCCATGCCGGGTGAAGATCCTGTCTGGTGTTGTGTCATCGTCGCTATCACTGTCAAAAGAGTCCTTAGGGATTGGTCCTAACAGTTCATTACCTAAATCTATGGAAAAAGGTCAGTCATCAACCACCATTCCAATAATGGTGCCTGCGCCCAGGGTGATACTCTTTAGGTCACTGTTACCCAGCTCTATTGGAATGGTGTTGTGTTCTATGTTGACTAGTGGTGTTGGGTTGACCCCCAACCCTTGCTGTTGGAAATGAGCATTAAGATGGACATAGGCATCAGGGTTTTTCAGTTTCTGTCCTCTTTTAATTTTTATTTCCAGTGAGAATTGTCGAGTCCATTCTGGGATGGTGACTTCCTCTCCAATCTGAATTTCAACTGCATAAAGCAGCAGTTGAGCTGACTGAAATTCTTTTTCTGGGTCCTCAAAGTCCATGGGATTACCCGCTAATCGGGACCAAGCTTTCAAGTTTATTAGATCCAAACTAATGGCAAAGCGATTGGGAATGTCACTGCCTATGGACATTTTGAGCATACACCTGCTAGGCAGGAGATATTTGGAATTGGGTGTTTCCAGATCCATTTCCCATTTGTCTAACAGTTTAAATGTGGGAATGGCTGGATCTTTTGGGAGTTTGCGGAACATGGCCTCGCTGATGAAGCTCTTACTGTTGTTCACACTTACTTGGGCGAGAACAGAGTCCTTCCCCTCATTTAACTGAATGGGAATGAACAAATGCTCTCCAATTTTCTGAATGTCAGCCAAGCTTCGAGCTGATTTCTCAGGTTTTTGGACCATAGGAATGGAATTTTCTGTTTGTGAATTTGTATAGAATTTCAGAGGAAGGTCGATTTTCACAAATAGAGAGGACACCCGATCACCAGTTTGTTGTCCTACTGCAATTACTGTCACGTCTGGGATTTGATTATTCTGGAAGTGAAATTCTATTTTGTCAGGTTTTTGTTCAACCATGTGGCATGTGCCATTTAAACTAACATGGTTGACACTCTGTTTCAATTTTATCGATCGGCTAGTCTGGTCTGTGTCCAGAGGACCTTGTTTACACAGTCTAGAAGGGGTGACAATCTACGCAGGATGTCATTCCCTAGTAAACAAGGGGTGCCCTCTGGAGTCACAACTATGAACGAGTGCTTCACTTTGTGTCACCCAATTTTAATGTCCAAATCCGCAGTCCCCTTGATGGGAATTTCCTTCCCATTGAAGTTCTGAAGTTGTCCAGGAAGAGGGGTGAGAGGAATTTGGTATTTCTCCTCCCTTCCTGAATTCAGTTGATCAAAGGGCCTTTTTGACAGAAAGGTAGCTTGGGATCCAGTGTCCACCAGTGCCAAAATTGTACATTGCCCCTGTATTTGGACCGGGGCATAAAATCTTCCCTCCTTTTCCTCAAGGGGGCAAAGGTAATGCACATTTTTGGCCAACTGGGGGGTTAGTTTCTTTGCTTTGGATACTGACAGAGAGGTGATTTGGACAGGATTCTGTTTGGGATCTTGGGAACCTGTAAGAAAAAGGTGACAGCTGGACATGGGGGGAGTTTTGGGCTCCTCTGGTTCTGATTCTGGGCTGCCCCCCCCTTTTTGTAAGCAGTCCCCAGCATGGGTTTGAATCAGGGGGTTTTCGTACTGGTCATTCCAGGTACTGATGATGGGCGGTTTCAACTCGGTCCCCACATCTACCCAGTCTGGATTTGGACCCTTTGGGATCCATTTTTCTTTGGGAGGAGTTCCCCCATCCCTGAAGGAGAAGATCCTTTTCCCAGAATCCTCTGAGGACCCCTCACCTTCAAACTGGAAGATTTGCACCTCCTCCACAAAATGGGTCTTTTTAGGCTCTTTATTTCTCCAACCCACCCTCTGCTCCATGGGTTGCAGACTTTCGGGGGCAGGAGATTTTGGTTCCGGTTCCAGGGTTTCCAGGGGCTTTTCACAAGTGGGGAAGGAAGCCTCCTCCAAGGCTTTACAGCCCCCTTCCCCTTGTGCCTCCTCCCTGGGAACCGTTGGATTGTCGGGGTTCTTCCCCCGTCATTGTTTTGGAGCACCAGACCCTGGATTCGAGGAGTTCTGAGCCGCCATGCTCATCTGGGGGTTCTGCTGAGCCCTCAGCATGCGACTCAGATCCTGTGCCATGTTCTGGACCTGGCGGTCTAGTTGGGACACCTGCTCTGGCTGGTACGCGGTCCTCAGATCTCCCCTGGGTTGATGCCGGGAAGGGTAACTATCCCTTCTCACAAAATACCCCTGGTTCGGAAAGTTTGGGTACCCCTCCACCCTTGGCCTCCCCTCTCCCAGATTGGGCTGTCTGGGCTCGGGAAAGTGCGGAAAGAAGGATGGCCTGTTTTGGGGGTTGAAGTTTGGTGGGTATCTGTCATGATCTCTGCTTCCAAAAGGTCAGGGTTTTCCCAACTCCCTTGGAAGCAGATCCATAACCCAGGTTCCGAGTGCCAACCAGTCCCAATTGGGACCTTTTGGACCCAGTCCTGGCGCCAGTGGCACCAGGCTCATAAATATGCCCAATCCCAGCGCTGGAAGCGCCGGGCTCATAATGCTTGGGTGGACTTACCTGCAGCAGACCATGCTGCTTACTTGCCTGCCAGTTGAGCCTCTGATCCTCTTCTGTTTGGAACTACTTTTCCTGTTGGGTGGGGCAGGAGCCACTCCCTAGATTCAGAACACTGGAACTCTTCTGGAAAGCAGGAACTCTTTTCTTACCTAGGCGTGGCTGTGGAAGGAGACACCTAAGCACTACAGGAGGCTATTTAAACCACACCCGATGGATGAATCTTGCTTTGCGTTATTCTGCATCCTCTGCAGCAGAACGCTCATCGTGTCTTCTGCATCTGATCCTGGGCCTAAGGAAAAAGGCTTACCATCCTGAATCCAGTCTTCAGCAACACCTATAAAGACAAGAAAGAACAGGTTAGCATTACGGTCTTCAGTGACAGCTCTTCACTTACCTGGTCCATCGGCTGTCACCAACGCCTCGGGCTGCATTCCGGCATCTGAAAGACAAAGGCTTACCTACTCTTCGTGCGCTCCGGAGGTCTTCACACTGCATTCCGGCATCTGAAAGACAAAAGCTTACCAACTCTTCGCACGCTCCGGAGGCCTTCGGCGCTGCATCCCGCATCTGAAAGACAAAACAAGGTGCGTTTAAAGACATTGAGGAACTTTAATACTCACGTGCCATTACTCCTTTCCACATCTAACCCAGTGGGTATTCCGGCACCCTGCAGCCGCTCCGAACTTGTACCTGCAAAATAAAAAGACAGTTAGAGTGCATCGTGAAGCAGGCAACAAGCGCTTACTTACGTGCTTCCAGGCGCTTCTATTCATCACACGGGCTCCATCTTCAACTCACTTCAGCCCGTCATCCGCCATCGCCGGAACCCTGCAAAACAAGAAACATCATTACTAAAGACTTTAAAGACATTAGAATTACTCGAAACTTACCGTTCGTGCAGTAAACGACGGACAGCAGTCCTCTGAAGTCAAGAGGCCTGCTCCCCTTATCCAGTGAAGAAACTGGTTACAGCACCCTGCCCCGAGGCAGATGGAGAGCACGGCGTTCACTTACCTAAGGTGAGAGCGTTAACCTTTGGGGTTCTACAGGAGAAGAGAAAGGGAAGAAGAGAGAGACATTCAATAACCCAGTTCCTTAATCCCATATTTTCTATCTGCAGACATCTTACCCTTCAAGTCAGACATACAGTGCACAGAGGTCCAGCCCAAAGAGCCAGCCGTGTGTTACACATCACCTTTGCAGATACGGTATACGCCCAGTCAAGACCGGCGCCTCTACGGGAATCAGGTGAGCGTTACAGTATCGGGGAAAGAAGTTTGGTCCGGAATTTGGGGGATTACTGCCCTCCTTAGGAAAGTGAGGAGGGAAGTTCCCTTGGTTTCCTGCTGTCTGGTTGGATCCCCCCCCTTTGGGCTGGAGGAGTCCACACATAGTCCAGGATGGGTCTATTTCCCTTGTAGCGTAGGCTCATGAAGTCAGGGGAGTTAGGGGTCCCATTTGTGGGGTTACCTCCCGGGCTCCCTGATTGGGATTGGCCCGAGGGCCTTCTGGGTTTGGAGTTGGTTGGATTTGGCACGGGAAGGTTCTTAGGCCCCCCATCACCAGATCTAAAATGGGGGCAACCTTCACCTCTGCCACCTTAGCAGCAGCAGGGGTGTTGGTTGTTTTGGGGTTTTTGCTACTATTTTTATTTTCCAACGGCTTCTGTACTTCATAGATGCGCGTTGCTTGTTCAGTGACCCAGTCTAGTGATCTTTTCTCATGAAAGTCCCTCACTAGCTGAGTCATAATAAACTTATGAAGAGCATGAAAGAAGGTGTTCACAAATTCCTTACTGTCAGTGTGCACCATTCTAGCGGTCTGCGCAAAGGCACTTTTTAATTCCTGAACAAATTCTTGTGGGGCCTGGTCTTCCCCACATTGTAAGTTGTAGGTTGCCTTGCGAGCCTCTTGAGGGTTCCTATGGATGGAAAAATGTTTCAAGATGGCGCCCTATAGGTGGACCATCTGGAATGGTTCTGATCCTCCAGCCCCGCAAAGAAGCTGGAGTACTCTGGAGAAAACGTCCACTTTACATACTGAATACAGCTTTGGCTGTCCTTCAGATGGAACATTTCCATCATCTGCTCAAATAATTCAAGGTGCTCCCAAACCGAATATTTAGCATTTTTGTGGTAGGGCGTGATGACGCTCCTAATGGCTTTTATTTGTTTCAGGGGATCCTTGAGTATAGCCCTCTTGACTTTGTTGGCCTTTTTAGTTTGGGTCACCCTGGTCCACTCATTCTCTGACTCAGAGGCACCGCTACCAGAGGTGGCTGTCTGGTCTTCTAGACTCTCCAGGATTCTGCAAGCTTGGGAATGGCAGGCAGAATGTGGGGGCCTAGTTTCTAGGGACCTTCTGACTCTTCCTTGCTCCCAGGATTGGCTGAGTACCCCCCCCCCCCAACTGTCCTAGCTGGGAAGAGGTGTTTAGTAGGCTCTTAGTGGGCCTAATCTCATGGAATTCCCCACCAAATTTCACTGCCTGATCTCTTGATAAGTTATCTTTCTGAGGATCCATTTCTCTGATTCTCCCCTTACTGGAGTCTCCCTGAGCAGAGAAAATGGCCTTAGCACTTGGCAACCTGTACATAGATGCCCGCCCATCCATTTCTAGGAGGTGCTGACCTATTAACCCCATATTTCCCCTTGGGTTGAAGTCTACCATCCCTGTGGGCCTTGGCTCATGTGAGCCAGTGGACATTGGGGTGGCAGAGTCCATGGAATTGAATAGATTAAAGTCTCTGGTGCCAGGGTTCCTGAGGTTAAGCTCAGGGGTTTCCCGCTCAAATCTGACCGCATCTCTCTCAGCCCCTGCTCCCAGATGGCATGCAAGGATCTGACCCTTTTGTTCTTCTATTAAGGCTTACTGATCTCTATTAGTTGTTCCTGCATGGCTATTTGTCTATGGAGCCTGTCATTTTTCCAAAGAGAGCCTCGTTGTCTCTTTGTGCTTCCTGTCTGATTTGGGAGTATTGGGCCAATTGTTGCTGCAGGAGGCTCACCTCCTGAGTTCTGTCCTTACTGGCCTGGTCATTCTTTGCCAGAGCATCTTACTCCCTCCTGGTGTGCTCTAACAGATTTTCATAGTCCATTTTGAGTTTGCACAGTCCCTGAAGGGCCAGGTGATTTTCTTTCACCTTGATTTTTAAATGGCTGACTTCCTGGCCTAAGGCATCCCTTTTCTGAATTAGAGTACCCTTCTGTGCAGCCAGGTCGTCGCTCTGTTTTTTTAATGCACCAGCTTTCTGGCGCGCTTCATCGAACTCTGGGATTCAAGGTCTTTAAGAATTCATTTATTATTTTCTTCTTTTAATTGGTCTATCTGGTCTTGTAAGACGACCCTCTGTTCTGCGCAAACTCTTTTAAAAGTTCGTTGTTGCGCCAGTTTTTGTTGGCTCTGTTTTAAAGAGTCCAACCTTTCTTGACACTCTTTTTGCAGTGTCAGTAACTTGGTGTCTTGCTCTACTCTCTCTTGCTGCAGGAGATCCAGATCTTCTTTTACTTTTGTCAGGTACTGTCTGGTTTCTCTCTCTCGGAATCTTGGCTCTTTTGTAGCCTTTTCTCTGCAGAGCCCAGATCAGTTTGGGTCTTCTCTAGGGATTATACTTGCCTTTTTGCCAGGTCTAGGTTTTCGGCATATTTTTCCTGTATTTCTCCAATGTGGAGGTACAGGTACTCCACTATTTTGGCAATTTTACATTGCTCTTCTTTTACCCTTGGGGCCAGATACAGTTCACTAAGTGCCTGATGTAATGGACCCTGGTCCTGCCATGTATCTAATTCTGTGGTAGTGGCTTGTTGTTTGATTTCCTGCAGCCAAACATTCTCATCCTGCTCATCCCATTCACCCCTGACAAACAATTTGTGCAGTAGGCGTTCTTTTGCCATATTAATTTCCACTGGGGTCGCCCTTCCGGAAATATAAATTTTCTTCTGACTTATCTCAGGGTTACTTTTACCTTTGCAAAACAGGCCCAACTCCTTTGAGTGTTTCTATTGAAGGGTGTTTTTACAGTGTAGCACAGTGTAGTAGCCCAATGAGGTGTATGTACCCTGTCAGTTAGCACACTGTGTTAGACTGTCACAAGTGGTATGTCTAATTCAGGATCCCAGACGAGCCCCCGATCTGTAAGTGATTTCAATCGGCACACACCTAAGTCAACGCCTAGCGTGTAATGCACAACTGGAATCCTTATTTATTTGTGTCTAAAAGTTATTTTATTCTGAACGATGTACCACTCATATCACGCCCCTCTCCTGGAACCCCCCACCCCGGTCACACTGAACCAGGATAAGGCTGGTTTGCAAAGTTAAAATATTTATTTATGTAGTTATAATTCAATCACACTATGTTTTAATGGGTACACAATAATCACCAATGGGGTGATGTAACACTAAATAATCTCTTTAATACACAAGGAGAAATAGTGAGCAAAACAATTCAGCACAGAAATAATACTTTTGTATGTGTGTTCATATCAAATAGCAGTGTGGTTGGTAGTTCCCCCTGCACACCCCTCAACCCCCAATAGGCAAGGTAAAGAGATAAGAGGAGAGAGCAGCTACTCAGGAATGACAGAATTCAAACAAAATATCAAATCCAATTTCCCCCGAGCAATACAAGAGAAAAACAGAATTGATTGGCAAGCAGTCAGGATGGTTTTAAAGTTATTATTTTTTTTTATTGATATGGCTGAATTTAATCAACCTCTCAAAATAGAAAGAAAAAAAAGAAATACATATTTATACATGTTAAACATACTAAAACTTCTAACACAACATGTAAATTAAAAATAATCACAAATTCATAAAATCGTAGATTGGGTGCCATCACTCAGATTATACAAGTTACAAGTTGGTTTCTACAGTATCTTAAACATTTCAATGCTTTTCAGTTTAGAAAAAAAAAATGAAAAAGAGAAGCTCTCAAAATTTACAAATTATGACTATGCAGCATGAGATTCTAATCATTTTCCAACTGTAAACTTAATAAGAAATTAATGGCAGCAATTTGGATTGGCATATTTAATAAAGAAAGTATGAGAGCCCAGCATTGGTCATTTTCCAAAATACCTAAATATTGGCAATGAGGAGAGAAATTAATTCTCCTGAGGGGCCTCAATAGGGCACATTCTGTGATCAAATGTGTTAGCGTTTCTGGGACTTCTTTATTCAAACAGAACTGGCAAAAGTTCAGATGTGGAAGTAGTTGTTTATGCTTCATTTGGATATCTCTGGTAAGCCATAAATTGAATCGTAAGCGCAAGATTGCACAATGGTATTTGACTGAGGGTGCATTTAACAAATAATTTGGTAAAGTACGCATCTTTTTTGGAGGAAATCTACTTTCATTACCCTCTTGGTATTTCAAACACTGTTCTCTTGTATTGATCCAATCTAATTCATAGATTTTAGTCTTAGCTTTGTCAGGATTACTGATGAGAACGTCGATCGATATGCCTGCATCAGCCATAATTTGATATATTTTATTCAACCATATATTCACAAAAGAGTGTTTTGTTGTGAATATGTAATTGGATAGCGTACGTAAAATAATATTTTGTTCTGTTGATATCAGGCATTTCCTAAAAATTGCACACAATCGCCCAAAGTACATGCCTTGGAGCGAAATTAGCCCTAGCTCGTATCTAATCGAGGCAGATGGAACACATTGTGGTAACTGCAAAAGTTGTTTCCAGTATTTAGATTCCCATTTGTCAAACTGTAAACATGTCTTAATTGGTAAAGTTTCAAGACCATATAGGAGACATGGGACCGTCTTCATGGTCCAAAAGAACCATGCTGGTTTTATAGAACATTTGCTAAATTTGTACAATATAATTTTCACCCGGGAGATGGCTGTGGCTAGTTTTGCTTCCACACGAATCAACTGATTAAGATCGCCCTTCACTCCCTCATAAAACAAGCCAAGATATATGTAAAAGGGAACTACTGTTAGTTTGATTGTATCAATAGACCATACGAAAGATGCATATCCAGTTCTTTTTGGTGAATACATTACAATCTGTGTGTTATTGGTATTGATTCTAATTTCATTATGGTGAATATATTGTTGAAAAGCAGTCAAAAGATTTTGTAGGCACAGTTGTGTTTTTGATAACAGGACTAAATCGTCCGCATACATTAAAGTTTTTATTGAATGATTATTCAATTTTGTAGAATCAGAGATCACATTATCAAAGGCGTGTCTGACATCGTAGATTAAATAATTTGATATGGCCGAGGACAGGAGACACCCTTGCTTCAATCCTCTTGCTGTTGCAATCTCATCTGATAAAAGGCCATCTAAAGTCAACCTGACTCTCACCGATGTATGTGAATGCAGCGTTTTAATAATTTCATACAGTGTAAATGGGCATTGATCTCTATTTAGTTTTGCTAATAAAATAGAACGAGAAACTGAATCAAACGCTGCATTTAAATTGACAAATGCGGTAAAGAGGGCTTGTTTTGTTGATTGGCATTGGGCTTTTATAGTATTCAAGGTTAATAGATTTATGTTCGTACCCAAGCCTGCGACGAGGCCTGTCTGATGAGGGTCACGCAGGTTGTACTTCAAGGTCCATGCATTAAAGTCTCGTAAGACAAGCTTGGTAAAGATTTTCCCTGGTGCATCTAGTAATGCAATGGGCCGATAGTTGGAAGGTAGAGTACGATCACCCTTCTTGAAAATTGGGATTAAAATAGAGGTTTTCCATGAGGCCGGTACAGTCTGTGATCTTATGACTTCCCGAAATATCACTTCCAATATCTGTGCCCAGACGCTTGGATTTAATTTCAACAAAGCAATATATAGACCTTCTGGGCCTGCGGCCGTCCATTAACTGGCCTGCTGTATCAAATATTGTATGTCTTCTTGGGTAAAATCGATAAACCATGGACTTCCATGTCCCAAAACCACAGGCCTCTTAGAATATTGGGCATCAGCATAGAGTTCTGAAAAGTGTTTGATCCATTGTTGGGTATTAACTCTGTTAATTTGCGCATCAGCTTGCAAGTTGGATGACCGATTTTGTAACAATTGCCACATTTCAGCCGAATATTTATTCTGCATGCTTACTGCCATGGTTTCACTATCATGTTGAAACATGAGCGATTTCCTTATCCTGAGCCAATTTTTATATCGGCAGGAGGCTGTTCTGATGTCAGGCCAATGAGAGTCTCCATGGCTTTTTAAGAGCATTTTTTTGAGATGTCTGTATTTAGTACGTTTGAGACTAATTTCAGCGTCATAAGTGTATGGACCACCCAATTTTTATGTGGAATGGTAATGGTATTGGTTACCAACTTCAGTAGGTGAGTAGGTCAGTATACTGCAAAACTTGTGTAGAAAAGGAATGTAGCTGGATTAATCCTTTAAATGCTTCAAGCTTTGCAGGATTTCATCGTATTCTGCTCCTAGACAGATTAGTAAGCAACTCCTGCTGAGAGTGATACACCAATGAGTCACTTCCATACCACAAGACTTCCACAGAAAGTAGCCTATGATCACTGTGTTCAGTAACAAGAATTGTCATTTTCTGAACACAATTCAACAGTTTGGCTTCCACATAGATGTAATCAATGATACTAAAGCTCTTACCACTATGCCATGTGTATTGAGGTGGCAAGTCAACAGTGACTGTGCCATTGACCATGCAAAATTGGCAATCCTCCATATAGGTAAGCCAAGTCCAAGTAGAGACTTCTTTGGATGCTCTTTTTTTACCAAAGCAATCAAGGTTCAAATCGCCCACAATTATGGTGTGGGTGATGTTGGAATCCATGTGTATTAATTCTAGGATTCTAGACAGACCTGAATAGAATGCTGTATCATTCATAGCTACCGGGTTACGGTATAGATTTATTAAAGCTATTGAGGTATTCTTATGAGTAACATTGACTAGTTGAATGAAAGCGCTTTCTGAAGCCCAAGGAGAAATTGCAAATCCTAGTGTAGAATTTACTGCTACTAATAAACCTGAAGAGGGTCTGCCTTTATCTAAGATGGCAGGTAGTATGCTTATGTCATAGCTGTCCCAAATTGGCAATGAGGATAACCATGTCTCCTGAAGTGCTATGATCTGATAAACACTAGGAAAGTTTTTAATTGATAGCTGCAGATGGGAATGTCCCCTGGTGTTCCAACTTGCAATTTTTAAAGTAGAAATTCCCTTCTGGGTTGATGGTTAATTATTTGAATAGGTTACATTTGGGGCACCTTGAATTTCACGACCCTGAGACCCTGCATAAATATTGGGTTTGGTGATGTTCAATTGAGGCCTACCAGCTAAAACATCAGGATCTTGGGCTATGAGAAATCCCATTGCAAATAAGTGCCTTTTGATTTGCCAAATTGTATTCATAACAACTCCAGAAGGGATCCATAGTCTAACTATTGTGCATGATACATCTGATATGAATTTGACTTGTTTTATATCAGATGATGTAACATCTTTGAGTTCCACTACATCGTTCAGAATATTCAAGAAACTGCTTCGATTAAGATCATAACTCGGAAATTCTCCGCCCCTAATCTTCATAATTAGAGTGTGGCATGGAGAATTCCAAGGACGAGCATGTCTCAAAACGTTCTGTGGAACCACATTTTTATTTGAATTTGTCAAATGGACATTCTTTGAACTCCGAGCATCACTATAAGTTCTTTCATTTGAGCTCATGTTTATATTTTGATGCCCCAGTCCAGTTATTGCAGGCTCCGAATTCGTGTTATTACCTCGTAGAACAGTAGAGAGTGAGGAGTAGTCTGAAGGCTGCATTTGGGCACTAATGTGTGGGGCAGATGCCATAGCCAAGCGTTCGGACAGATACTGGTCAACCATCTGTTTTAGGTGTGCAATAGGGTCCTGACTCGATGTTTGACCTAGCAGTGATGTACATTTAACTGGAATATCAAAAGTAACAGTCTTTTTTAGGTCTTTAATTATAGCAGGACACTCAGACGCCTCTTTATCATTTTGTATTATTTCAACTAATTCATCAAGAGGCGCATAAAAAGGTGATTGTTCATTTCTGTCAAGGGGTTTGATGAGTGCATTGTCCTGCTTTGGACCAGTATTTGCTAATTGCTTATCCACCAAATGAGAAAATTGTAAACTTTGCTCAATATTTTCTTTATGTGTAATTTTGGTTGAATTACTCAGAGCTTGAAAAAAGGCATGCACAGTGGATTTCAAGGGTTTAGAGGCAGCCATGTTTTAAATGGAGTCTTTGCGGCTTTATACGTTGTCTTGGCACCACGAGAGGTCCTGGGACCTATCTGACTGGCATGACTAATCTCTATAGGTTCGATTATAGAAATGTGCATAGATAAAGGTGTGGTGGACTTCTCTGGCCCCACTGCCCTCTCAGGTGGTGAGTATTCAGAAACAGACATAACAGAGCAAATTATACCAGCAATGGCAGGAATATGGAAAGATACATCCGCCATTGCTCTTGTAACATTGTCTGTAGGTGATGAAAGGACCACGATGTCATCTGCAATAGCTGGATTAAAATAACTATTCGATGTTTGTTGATGTATATTGGAGTGTGCTGTGCAAGAATGAGAGGTGGAAAACGACTCAGGCATCTGGAGCCTTTTAGTCAACTCTGCAAGCTGTTTTGTTTGTGTCGCTAATTTGGAGTCTAGTGTTTCACATAGTCTTAACAGACTCGAAATGGGCGTATTAATCACCACTAACGTGGGTTATAAAGAGGCCAGTAGGATTCTGTTGGTGACTTTCCCCATGGAGCTAAATGGTCTTGGAGTTGGCTGAATAAATGAGTCTACTACCGAATGAGATTGTGTCAAATTAGAATGTAAAGTAACGGCCTGGGTCTCCCCACGTGCGCGCCCTCAACTAACGATATAAGCAATTCACACTGGCTTGCAAAAATAGAAATGCTAGAGGAGTCCAAAGTGAACACAGACAATGCTATGGGAGATATTGGTGAACTAGGTTTATGCACTAACCCCTTTACTTTAACTGACTCCAAGATTGTGATGTCAGAAATTGGTTTGAAAGTACTTTGTGCACTAGTTATATTACCAGACACATTGCAGGCTTTTTTTGTGCAACAAGCTCTGTTGGTGCAGTTTTAAGAGACGTCACCGGGCTCCAATATTATCAACTTTGTATGGTGGAGCTTGGGTTGTTGACGAATGTGTGAGGGGCGAAAAGGATGTTACTGGAGCTGGAGCTCGATGGAGAGTGGGTGTGATAGTCAGGGCAGAAAGATATGTGTGGGGTTTAGTGGAATGTGAAACACTCGATAAGGACGCCACATGTGTAGATGAATTCACGGGCGAAAAGGCAGGTATATTGGACTTCAAGGTGTAAATTGCATGAGACATGACAATCACTAAAATTACACTCCAAAAGTTTTTCCACAACAGATCTGCACTTTAAAATATTAAATAAACAAAAAAAGAACCACTGGAAAAATTTAAACAAATTAACAAATTATTCTGTTAAAAAGAATAAATAAATAATAAAACAAAACAAAATAAAAGGAGCTAATAACCCGCCGCCACACAGCCATGCGGCTAAGCGGCAAATCAGTACTTAACCGTATACTTCCCAGTGTGCGCGCGCACTGTGCGCGTGCAGACGAAATATATGGGGAGTAAACGTAAGCTGAGGGTGGGCCCAAGAGGCGGGCCAAAATGAACCGAGGCAGCAACTGCAACAAAAAAAAAAAAACAATGTCTATCAAATCAGTCGCTTTGCGGCAAAAAGAAACAACATTCAATGAAACACTCCGTCGCCGGAGCAATGGGACATGAGCAGGCCTCCGCAAAGGGTCCAATAATCACAGTCACCTTATGAGTTCTTTGCAATAACAAAAGTGCAGTCCAGGCAAATCCAGCAGCGGCAGCAGTCCCACAGCGTGTCGCGGCAAAGTGGTACTTCCCCATCTTGAGAATGGATTGGGTAAAAACACTAAATATGGTTTAAATTGCTGAAATTGTTTAAATTCTTATGGGAGCCACTTTGGATAGATACATGCAAACACTAGCAATGATTTGCTACTAGGATACAATGTGAAATCTTAAAATTAAGGTCGGAAGCAATCAAAAGCTGTTTTACATGTGTCAGAATTTCCTTAAAACAAAATTTGCGGGAAACTTTTCAGCGTGAGGTAATCGAGATTACGGGAGAACTATATGGATGTGGGATGCAAATTAAAGCGGTGGATGTCAGCTACAAGCAGGCATTGAAATTTTGCTTCTAGCACAAAAATTGAGAAGGTTATGGACGTTTTAGTGGAGCTCGTTTTTTCAGATAGGCGCAAGAATGGGAAAACGGGAATGCACTTTTAAAAGGACAAAAAGGATTTCTTACACTAAAGGATGACTATGAATAAACGGATACCACACAAGAACACAGCCACTTGATCAGGGCGACTGCCTGCAGTGGTCCCGCCTTCTTCAGATGAAAAATATCAGCGCAAAGATAGTTTTAACAATACTAGCACAGGAGGAAGATAGGAGGGATAGGATAGAGAGTTCAGGAAATTCAAAAGTACTCCTTACAATGCAGGTTCTCAATACAAGAGAGGATGGATTTAAGATAGGGATAAACTATGCGAGGTACATATGCTAGTGACACAGTTCTATCTATAGATACTCACCAGATATGTTTCAAAAGGAACCGTCAGGATTCTGGTCATTGATTCTGGTCAGGGATTCTGGTCAAGGATTCTGGTCAGGGATTCTGGTCAGGACAGACTGCTGGGCACATCGGATTTGGGCAGCGTCAAGGCGCTCTGGACACCACACGGCACAGGACTGGATCTGATCTGCAATGCACTCTGGTCACAGCACGGCACAGGACTGGATTGGATCTTTTGGTTCTGATGATAATTAGTTCAGCAGGCAAGCAGCACAGCACAGCCCAGCTGTATTTTGTTATGCTCCCCTTAGGTTTCTGGGGTTGGTTCTGGTCCTGGAAATTTAAGGCCTAGCTGAAAATGGTTCAGCTATGCAATTGGTTCTGCTTTGCCTAGTTTCTGGAGTCTGGAGCAAGGAAGATGGAAAGTTCTGCAACAGGGTGCTCCGCCAGCATTCGGATAGTGGGTGAATCTGTCTGTCTTTCTGAGTGCTGGGCTGCCTCTATTTATGCTTATGAAAAAGGGTGTGTGTGTGCTGGTTTAGCCTAAGCTCGTCCCTTTGACGAGTCAGGATCTCCTCTCAGCCTTGATAGGAGGAGAAAACCGTGTGTCATCTTTATGGTGTGGGTTTATGAGGCTTAGAGGCTTAGAGTCCATCCCTGGCCTCTTGAACACAAAATCTACTTTTGCCACAATACATATTTCCACATATGCAACCTCTATAACAACCAGATATACAGATTACATATTTTGTACAGCAGCTACTCCTCCAAACCCCGTAGCTGTAAGATCTTGTGTCTGCTTTTCGAAGAATTTTGCTCTTTTCATCAGGAACACAATGTCCCATTTATCTGCAGGTTTCTACAAGTGTGTGCGTATAACATGGGCATAAGTGCATTTTCTGCCGTTTCCTTACAAATTATGTCACATGATATTGCCGCCTCTTGAAATGTGCAGCCAAAAATAAGATTTACAATTATGTTATTTTTGTGTTCTTGACAATTTTCAGTGGAAAGTTATATGTATTTAAACAAAATGTTGTTTGTGAATATCCAGCCGCAGATGGTTGTTTGTCTCTGCCTCTTTTTGTCTCCTTTCAGTTCAGGTGCAGTCTCCTCCCTGTTTCCTTGGCAGAGGCCATTTAGCACCCTTCACACTTAGCATTTCCTTTAGCTGGAGGATGTCCATTGTTTAGTCCTGGGCTTACCAGCAATTCGCACCTCCCCGTGAGTTTCAGCTGGGTGGAAGTGTTCTCCTTTTGTGAGGGAAGCTGTTATTCCAGTTTGGGTGGTTTTAGCCAGGCTTAAATTTAAATGTTATTTCTGTTGCATTTTTCCTTAGTTTAAAACAAACTTGTGATTTCAAAATATCAGCTATAATACTTATTCAAGATTTTAAACCATGGGATAAAAACAGTTACAATATGGTTACTCTCAGCAACAGGCCACTTAGTTTGCAACATTTAATTTCAGTTTATACAGGTTTTAATGTGTAATCTTGCAGGCTTCTGACAGCTGTCATTCAGGTGGCTGAGGGTACGGCGCCCAGATTTTGACATCCACAGCCAGCCAACTTTTGCTGTGGAAATCCCTTGATGCTTTCAGCTTTTCAGGACATCATATGTTCACAATGATTTCTTATACTAAGTGAATTGTAGCACCCAGTAAGAATTGTGCGTGTTTGAGAGTGTTTTGTACTGGTATTCTGCAGGTCCGGTAACAAAGAAAAAGTGATTTGAAGCAAGATTTTGGGGTTTCCTTCAGCAAAGCACTGCTTTTCCTTCTGTACTCCATCTTCACATGTTGTGGGGCCCAGTGACATGTTTCAGGAGTGAGATCTCTGTTCCACCACTGACAACATGCATGGCAGATTGGGCAGCCATCTTTTTGTGCTTTGCAAAGCACGATTTTCAGAGGTTTTGGCGCGCACAAGGGTTTTGCGGCCATTTGGTTGTTTATGGCACCATCAGAACACAGTGATGCCGCATGGCAGAGCAAAAGTGGGTTAAGACATCCCACAGCATCCAACAGAGACCCAACCTCAGGCTGCACAACCAACAGCAACCCAGACAACACCATCCCAAATCACAAACCACTGCACAATATCTGCAAGCAACACAACAGCTTGCACAGGCACAAGAATGCCACTCCCCAGAACCCATGAACACAGTGGAAACAGTACCAGTGAGAAGGTTGGGAGGGGTCACCATGGTAGGGAACAACCACTACACCGGGAACAGACTACCTCTGTACCCGCAATAGGGCATTCCACAGAGGAACTTGTTGTGTCCCATCCTGTCTGTCATACCTAATCCTGTAGCGGAACCTTGCATAAGGGTGGCGATGGGTGACAACATGATTTCCTTTCTTGTTGACATTGGGGCGACTAGGTCATGAATTCGGGAAGGGACAGTTGCGTTGACAGGCAATGCCATGAACACTCAAGGATTCTCTGGGGCTCAAGAAGTGGTTGCATTTACTGATAACATCTTCCTATCTATTGGACAACTTATCTTTACCCTTACTCTATTCCCAACAAGCACCTGTAAACATACTGGGATGGGACATAATGAGTAGACTGAACATGACCATTTCATTCACAGATAAAGGCATGATATGTTCTACAGCAGGAATACACATGTTCACAGCCAGACATATTTTTCAAGCCTATTGTGGAAGCATGGTACAGAGAGAGGTGCCCGTAGACCCAGAGATATTCCAATATGCAACAGACGTAGCACTTCCTTGGATACCAGGGATAGCAGGGAAGGTATGGAGGATGCCAGGTGAGTACCTATTTAGACCAGATACACCCCTAGATGAGAAGGAAGGAACAATCATGCCTATAGACATCAAAGCAGTTGTGGCAAGGGAGGATTGGGTTGCAGTGCACGCAACAGATGACTAAAGGAGAGCATGGAGGGAAATGATTGCAGTGGCAGAAGGATGTAGGCTCACTACAGTAACAGATGAGGAGCTGTTTTCAGACAAAAGGGTGGAGACAGAGATGGTGGTGGAAATGAGTGTGAAGTTCTGGTTGCAAATAACATATAGGGAGGTTGCACAGAGAATGGCAATGGCGCTAGAAGCACCACCACCTTTCTGGGAGGAGGATTTGGAAAAGGCACCTGACAGCTTATGGACCATGAGTCCCTATGATGTGGAGTGCATCAAGAGCATAGGAGGAGTGAAAATAGAGCTAAAACCTGGAGCTATTTTACCACCAGCCAAGCAATACCCCCTAACCAAGGCAGCAGACGCGGGCATCTATGAGACGATCAGCGCCCTCATTGAGAGAGGCATCTTGCTACCTTCAGAGTCTCCATGCAACACAACGCAGTATAATCCGTCCGCAAGGCAAAACGGGGTTCATGGTATTTTATACAAGATTTGTGCACCCTAAACAACATTGTAGAGGCAGAATATCTGGTGGCAGCGAACCCAGCAACAACTCTCTGTGGCATCCCAGTGGAACTCACCTGCTTTACTGTTATTGATTTTAAAATGACTTCTTCTCTGTACCCTTGCAGCCAGACTCACAAGACCTAACCAGCTTTATGTACCACAACTGCAAGTGGAAACACACTCGCCTACCCCAAGGGTACTGCAAGTCACCATTTATCTTTAACAGGATGAACCAGATGGATCTAAGAATTATCGAAACAGAGAGCACAGTCCTACAATATGTCAACAACATTTTGATCTGCAGTAAGACAGAAGACCAGTGCAGAAACGATTCTGTACACATGCTTACAGCACTATCAGACAAGGGGTACAAGGTAGACAAAGCCAAACTCCAGTACTTTCAAAAGGAGGTGCTGTACATTGGACAGCTGATATCTAAAGATGGAAGGCACATTACCCCCAAGAGAGCACAAACCATGCAGAACACACCACAGCCCAAGACAGTGAGAGAAATGCAGCAGTTCCTCGGGTTGTGTAACTACTGCAGAGCATGGGTTTTTGATTGCAGCACTTACACCAGGGCACTGCTAACTGCACTCAAAGAGGAGCAAAACCACCAGCCTGGACGCAGGAAATGATAGAAGCATTCAATGAGCTGAAAGAAGCAATATGCATGGCTCCTGCATTAGGAAACCCAGATTACAAAAGATAATTCTTCCTGTTTTTACACACTTATGGTGTAATTATGAAAGCAGTACTGACACAGAAAAAGAGCATGGGCCACAAGCCAATTGATTACTATAGTGGACTGCTCGATCCAGTAATGAGAGGACATTATTAGGGTGAACAATCATTGGCTGCCGCAGCTTTTGCGGTACAGCGAGCATCAACGATAACAATGGGGTGCTCCACCACCCTTTACGTGGAGAATGCACTGTTTGCAACACTACACAAGCCAAAGAGCACACTAACAACTCAAAGAGCATCAGGGTACGAGATAATACTGTCAAAACTAGAGTTGAAGATAGTGATATGTAAAACTGTCAACCAAGCATTATCCATGGTGGATGTCTGCCAACCAGGAGATTGGGCACATGATTATACCAAGAATATAGAATTGTTCAGTTATAGACGTGAGGTGGAGGAAGATGCACTTGAGGGGGAGATGTCCTTTACATTGATGGTTCATCGACCATTAACCAAAATGATGGCATCAGGAGGACAGGGGCTGCAGTGATAAGACTAAGAGAAGATGGGACAACTGAGAGGGTGGTGAGTACAAAGCTACCACCACATTATTCGGCCCAAGAAGCAGAACTAGTGGCCCTCATATTGGCCTTGCAACACAGTGTAAATAAAAGAGTGACAATATACTTGGACAGTGCCTATGTCATGTCCACAGTACATTCTGGGTTGGCACAGTGGCTCAGGAGAGGGTACAGGAGGGCAGATAGAACCCCATTGCATCATGCACTACTATTGGGAGAGCTGATTGAAGCGATTGCAGACCCACAGGAGCTAGCATTGATGAAGTGCCAATCACACACCAAAGGGGAGGATGCAATATCCAGAGGGAACGAGGCAGCAGACTATGAGGCAAAGTGTGCCTCTTATTTTGGGGAGATGAGAGAGTGCGAGGAACAGGAGCAGTAAGGCAAATGGTGTTGAAGGAAGGGTAAAACCACCTGTCAGAGACACAAATCATGGAATTACAAGGAGCTGCATCCATGGAAGAAAAGGAACTCTGGACAAGGAGGGGATGTTCAATGTCCCCCACGGACACCTTATGGCAACAAAACAACACTGGGAAGGTGGTTATGCCACTTGCATTACTGAATACAGCATTGACACAATTGCACCATCCAACAAACACAGGGAAAGAGGTCACTGCAGCATGTTTTGGAGAACATTGGTTTAGTCCTAATCTGAGTGAACATATGGCAAACTTTATTAGTAATTGTTTAACATGTCAGCAATTCACAGCTGGGCACGCCCTGAGAGTTGTGAGAGGAGCCATACCCAAACCAGAGGGCCCAATCCTACACCTCCATGTGGACTACGTGGACATGATCCAAGTATGTCAAGGGTACCGGTGCATGATTGTAGTAGTATGTCCATTTTCAAGATGGATAGAAGCTCGACCTTGTTCCCATTCAGATTATCACCGAGCTGCTAAATTTCTGGTCTGGGAAGTATTCCGAAGATGGGGTGTTTGTGAGGTCCTCACTTCGCCAACTAGATGTTTCAGCAAATCACATCCTTACTTGGAATAAAACACAAATTCACCCATGCATACCACCCACAAGCAAATGGAGTGTATGAATGCCTCAATGGTCTCCTGAAGGAGCGTATTGCCAAAACTCATCCTGGCTCCATTGTCTTCCCTTGGCACCATTCGTGTTGCGCAAGAAGCCAGGGTTCGACCACCATTGAATGCCCCGTGAGGTGGTGATGGGACGGTGCATGCATCTTGCACTGGCTCCTCTGTCTAGGGCCCTGAGAGACTGTGAGAGTGCGGCCAAAGTCTTAGGACAGGAAATGTATGATTACGAAACTTCACTGGTCTCTAGTGGTTCTTTCATCTCTCACCAGATACAACGAACCGAGGGCAGGCCAACGAACAGGAGGACACTGACAACTCAGAGCAACAACCACCGACAAGCCCCTTGGTGCAAGTCGGTGATCACGTCCTCTTACATAACTTTTAAGCTGGAATGCGCCACTGTTCACCGGCCCCCACATTGTCGAGGCAGTAACTGATAAGGCCATACGATTACGGGGGAAAACAATGTGGCACCATCAAGCCGACATCAAGCCCTACAAAGCATCAGCCTTCCCGAGTGCAGCACTGCAGCTACCAACAGGGTCAATGCTACAGCTACAAGTGATCCTCAAGAAAACTCAAATGCCCCAATCACCCCTGAACTAGAAACTACTGGCCATCCCATGGTCAGATCCTCCCAAGTTGCCGAACCACCCACAGCAATATTCATAGAACTTGACCCCTAAAGAAAACTGCCCATGCCTTATCCAGCTCATGTCCAATGCCAGTGCTACAGCCTGACTATGAGTGCACATTCAACAGCAGTAACATGATTTAACTGTCTCTTTTTCACACAAGCAGGTCATGCACATTTGACAGCTGTAACATGATTGAACCATTTTTTTCTTGTACATGCAGGGTGTTGCAAATGTTGATATAAGTGTTAGAGAAGTAGCTTAATGTTGCCTCCCATTGATCATCCCAAAGCATTTTCCCATCAATTCATCCATGCTATAAGAAGACCCAGACATTTCAGAGCACGATCCTCTGAGATATACTACCTGGCATTTATAGAATATTTGGTCCAAGCATACCCTCAACTTGAGAAAAGAGCATACCCCGTCCTGCCCACACTACATCACTGATCCATACAGAAAATTTGGGAGGAGGTCTTTATTTAGGCACTTAATGATTATTTAGTTTGTGGACCTTAACTAATACTCACATGTACTAACAACTTAATGCCTTTTATCGCAAATTTCAGGCGGGCAACTTTATCATCACTTCAGCTGCCAATAGGTGGTCATAATTGTTGTGGGATTCCTAATACCCTTTGGATTGTTGTCAACTGTTTTTGTATGGCGTTATTCTGCTATACACGCAACCGCTGATCCCCTTACTGAATGTTTTCACTTCTCCCTGTGTTTCAGAGAAAATGTCAATCTCTTTCTGGGGAACAATAAGAACTGTGGCCATACTGTTAACATCCCCGATCTCCAAACCAGCATAGCAGCATTAATAGATGTCCATTGGGTCTGTGGGTATATGGCCTTTGTGCAGTTACCATTGTTTTGGGGAGGAGCATGCTCGTTAGCAACCTTGCAATCCCTGATGCTGGTAGTACCAAACGTGAACATTACAGCTATCCACAAATACTCTACAGCAAAACCAATTCACAAGATGCATCAGTATTCCCATCGGTCCTTGGGCCTGCCGCGTCATCGACAAAGCAAACACCTATCAGAAGATTCCAGTAAAAATTAAGAGGAGATATCGTCTGAGTTTTGACTATTCAGCAAGTTGGTTAGAGAGGTGTGCTGAGATACAGATCTTGTTTATATGCATAGGGACATGGGTGTGAGTGAGGAAAGCAGGTAAGGAAACCAGCAAAGTTAGAATCCTGCTGTAGGTAATACCCATATTTACTGATTGACACTGAGCTTCGAAAATGTACCTTTAGACGCAGATGCATTAGCGAGGATGCCTCGCATCCCTCCTCTCATGCCCGGATAGGGCCAGAAAGGGTGTGAAGCAGCCCTTAGATGTTGCCCTTAGGTGGGGCCGGCGATCGCCCACCGGTGCCCAGCCAATGGGGTTTTTGTTGTTTCTTGTGGTCAATCCTGTCACTCGATGGAGGCTGGTAGGAGCCTCTGCACACCACATCATCACCGGTGGCCATGATGGAAGGGCCAGGTCGGTGTGGATGATGAAGGACCCTGAATCGGCAGTGGTCCTATTCCAATACGGCAGGCAGGAAAGAGGACAAAATTAAGCTCCAGCAGGGTGGAAGCAGCCCTTGGGTGTTGCCCTTTGGTGGGGCCAGCGATCCCCTGCCGGCGCTCAGCCAATGGGGCTCTTGTTGTTTCTTTCAGCCAATCCGGTTGCTCGATGGAGTCTGGTAGGAGCCTCTGCACACCACAGCATCCCCGGCAGCCATGATGAAAGGGCCAGATTGGTGTGGTGATAAAGGACCCCGCAACGGTGGCAGTCCGGATTGTGTAACTATTGCAGAGCGTGGATTTTTGGCTACTCTAGTTACTCAAAGCCTTTGTTGCAAGGACTTAAAGAAATGCAGAAATGCAGATCCATTACAAAACTGCAAACCACTATTGAAAAGGAGGGTGGAATAACAGCA
Organism: Ambystoma mexicanum; assembly: GCF_040938575.1. Taxonomy (NCBI): domain Eukaryota; kingdom Metazoa; phylum Chordata; class Amphibia; order Caudata; family Ambystomatidae; genus Ambystoma; species Ambystoma mexicanum. Next base: position 135,907,142 of record NC_090941.1, on the reverse strand, counting down.
AATTACTGGCAGGCGTCTATTTTTTCTTGGGTACTGTGAGGAGTCAGGAATGAAACTCAGACACAAGTTAGACATGGTTTTGGCTAAAGACTTTTATTGATAAATAAAACGGAGTTGGGAAAATGCCTCGCAGTCCCTGTACTAGAGGTGTTTCCCCACCTCAACTCAAAACTAAGGATTTGTCAATGTCAGAATTTCCAAAACAAAACCGTTCTGTGTCCAAAGTACTATTCTGACCCTTACAATATTTTTGGCTTCAGTGTTCTAGAAATGTTCATATGGGCGAACAAATAAATAACTTCAACAACAAGTCTCACAACGATATTGCTCCTTACTGCAGAGGGTGTTTCCCTGCTCCTGCAGTCTTCTTCACGTTTTCTTACAAATAACAGTACTTGTCTTTTCTCTCAATCAACACCAAAATCATAAACAGCTTTGTTTGGTCTTTGGTGTGTCAGGATACCTGGTCTACTCTCCTGGCAGGGTTTCTTATATTCATTCAGTTGCACTTCAGTAGTATACTCTCTTGCCAGGACTTCTTGTATTCTCACACTTGTAATTGTCTGGTATACTCTCCTGCCAGGACTTCATTTACTCATATACTTGTAATTGTTTGGTATAATCTCCTGCCATGGCTTCTTGTAATCGCACACATGTAATTGACTGGTATACTCTCTTGCAGAGCTACTTGTAATCTCATACTTGTAACTGTGTGCTATATTGTCTTGACAGGGTGTCTTACGAACATACACCTGTAATTGACTGGTATACACTCCTGCCAAGGCCTCCACTTGTGTGTCTTGGTTCACACTTGCACTTGATAATTCTTCACATTAACCATATTGGCTGGTTCCTGTTCTCCATTGTATACTTCCTTGTTAGTGTTTTGGCCACACTTCCACTCTTGGTGATTCACTACCTTAGCATTTTTGGCTATTTTAATATGCTATTAGGGGATACATTTTCACTTTCACTTTCTCTCTCTCTGGCTTTGTAAACGGATTTCTCTGTTTCCCTGTTATATTATTTTCAGTCATCCAAATTTGGCGTGTTTGCCAAAATGCCCCGGTAGTCCCCTTGACCCAGAGTAGACTCACTGGCTCTTCGTGGCATTCCTTTTCCTTCTCACAGATTGCCGGTAACAATATTCAGATGCGCCCTTTCTTGTGACCATCAACTTTCCATGTCATTATTTCATGTGGCTTAAGCTGGGTGTCTCTGCCTTGTACAGGTCTCTGGTAGGTGTGCTGCTGCTTTCTGCTACCAGGGAATGCCCAGGAGCCCGGCGGTGGCTTCTGGCATTCCCCTTGTGAGCAGTCTTCTTCACACAGCCTTCTGATTCTCCACACCTGAGCCGGTTGGCTCCACCTTCCTTCTCCTAGCCCATCAGTCGCACAGAGAGCAGCCTGCTCCCACCAGCAGTCTCTCCCCATATCTGACGGTCCTGGTGTAAATGCCCCAGACACAGGTGCATGCTCCCAAAACTAGAGAGCTGCCTGTGACTGGGGTTTTCATTGCTCTGCATTCCCTCCACTCCTCTTCCTCGTTGCAGTATTGAGAAGTTTCTGGGAACATAGTCCCCTTTTTATAACTTGCATAAAACGTGAGAGGAGTGTTCAAAGTGGGTTTTGATTTCCAGGATGTCAAAGAGGATTGATATGTAGAGTTATAGCAGATGACTTCAGCAGTTTTACAAGTCCTGCCAGTGTTTGAAAGTTGGTTCACTTGGGGTAACAAGAGGGATTCAACACTCTCCATAGAGGGAGCAGGGGGGGAAACTACAACAAAGTAATCAAGTGTTGCAAATGGGAGATTCATCCTGCAAGGTAAGGAGGGATACCATGTATTATCCGATAAAGCTATGGTATTTCCCCAAAGGTTGGCTCCCCTCATGTGATCCTCCCTCACATAGCACCAAAGGGCCAGGATCAGGTAGCGGCTGCTGTCCCCAAGCCACATGGGAGGAGGTCACCACTGAGAAAATAGTGATAACTCCATCGGATTCATCAGCTGGTTTTGCCACTTGTGCTTTTTTGCAGCTGTCAGCTGATCGCGGGATGCTGTAAGACAACAATTGGTAAGGTTACTCAGATGATGCCACTTTCCCTGCCAGCTATTAAAGATACACATCTCTTGGACAATGTTGAGATTCAAGCAGGGAGTACTGGTCAACTCAATTCCGATAAGCATCACATGGTCAGGATAGATCCACCAATTCAGCCACCAGGCACACTTTTTGATCATCCACACAATGTTGAAAATTACATAGATATGTTGATTGCGCAGGAGACTGGGATTGCTTTTTTTTGTCCTGCAGCCCAGATGAGTTTAAAGGGAATCTCAGACATGTTAGGAAGGAGTGGTCACCAGTTGATCGTTTTAATAAGATAAGAGATAAGCATAAAGTAGTTGATGAATCAACATGAGGGGACAATGTAGAGATAGGGAGGCACTATCATCAAACAACAGGAAGTATTGGCTCTGATAACTTTAACCACATGACTAGCTCTTATAAACTGATCAAGGGTAGGCCATCTTACTATACCAGGCCCTACTCCATTTCGGTACCATTCGTAGCACTACAAAGAATACCATTTTCTTGTCTTGCAGCAAACAATTATTGTCAAGCAGCGCAAGCCTTCCTACATATCGTGCATATATCATGTTTGCCTATTTCAGAGTGGTACAGTCCTACCTTTGGTCCTATAGTGAACATATTTCTAAGGGTTACACCATTCTGTTGCAGATTTCAGAGCCTGCATGATTGGGGCTAAAGTGTGTGTTGTTACATTGATGATGTGATGCTGGATGGTAGAGAGATCAAAAGCATGTTATGTGCCTTCGTAACAGGCTGTGTAATCTGCAGACATTTTGTCTCAGATGCTGATTTGAAATGTATTCAATCAGCAATCAGAAACTAACAGCTCATCTAACAATAGTGACATGATTACCAGCTCTTCAGCTTGCATATTCTTTGACCTAGGCCCATTCTTTATGATGACATCACAAATGCATGCACATACATATAAAAAAATGAACAAAAGCTACATTCTAAATTATTGGCTTTGCCAATGAATGTTTTAATCATTTTTAGCATTTGTTTCACAATGAAAAAGTACCAGTTGATATTGCCAGCAATTCATTTAGTATATTGCTGATACATTTCAATTTATGAGGGCAATTGGGCTTGATGTGCGTATATCAGCAGCCAGTGGATAAGACGTACCACGCAGATGGATGTTTTTTGACAAAGTGTTCTGTACTTTAAGCACCATGCACTTTTTTTATTACTACATAAACTCTCATGGAAGTTAAATAAGTGAAAAAATATTTATAATGTTTATGGCAGTGGAATCATCCAGTAGGTTGCCGCTCTTATGCCATAGTTGGACATTTTAATACAATGTGTTAATATCTATCAGATATTCAGTGACAGCCCCCCAATACGGGTGGGGGTGTTGCACCCCACCTGAGTGGCAGGCTGCACAATCCACCTCTGTACTTTATCTGTATAGGAATTGTGCTGCCTGCCTCTGAGCATTTGTAGGTGGAGCCCTTTGAGCTCCCCAACAAACATAGCCCAAACGTCCTCTCCTGTCAGTCACTGTGTTCACATTGCAGAGAGGAGGGCTTTCTGATCCTCCTTGGTGGCATGGTACTTGTGCGGGGTGTGAGCAAGTAAGGCAAGTGTTGCATTATTTTGAATGCAATGTGTAAGTGTGTATTTATGTTTCTATGATTGTTGTTATGAATGCAAGGAGTTGTATGAATGATGTTAGAATGCACAGGAAAGTGTTGTCCATGTGCATGTGTGTCAGTCTCCACCCCTAAATGTTGCAGCCCCGCTCTGCTAATGCCATGCCATGTTAAGAAGAAATATGCAGGGTGGCACTAGTAGTGCCAGTCTGCATAAACTGTATGTGGCATGGCATTTTTGTAGTTGACATCAAGGGTAAAGCAAACACGATAAACGTTAATACGGGGTTAGACTGACCTACATTTTTGTAATTACTTTATAGTGCAAATTGGTAAATTAAATCCTTCTACACTTTATAAAATCTTAAAAAACATCAATTATAGTTACATTCCATTATTGTACATACAAATCATTACATATTATACTATTAGGTTAAAAGACACAGTTAAAAGATACATTTCTATGATAAAACAACAATATACAATTTCAAATTTTCAAAATTACAGTTAAAATCACGTTTTAATAGTCTGTCGCATCAGGGGTACTTCCCCCCCTAATTCTTCTAGCCTTAAGATAACATATTTCCATACGTAATATGCAGCTCCCACGTAGACCAGTGTCTCTGCCATATAGATTTCGGACCAAAACTGATCTGTAACTATCATCCTAAGATCACAAACCAGTTCCTTATATGCTTTGTAGTACTATTCATGTAATGAATAGCTGTTCGTTAAGTGATGCCTTACAGTTTCCACTCTTTGTTTACATAATCTTTCTTTGTACGGGTCTGAAGTCCAAGCACCCACATATTCATAACAGGGAAGGATATTGAATCGTAAGAAAGTTATAAACCTAGCAAAATCCTGATTATTAATAATGAGCAAGTACTTTCTAGACTTGGATATCTGCAATCCCTGCATTGCATATTGCACATATCCTTCTTGGTACATAAAGTGGTCAAATTCTTTGTGGCATCCCACTCTGCCGCCTTTCTTTTAATACATTTATGTATTTTGCTCACTTCATTATCTTCAACGCCAAGAAATGAGTAGCAGTAGTCCATAAACTTTCCATTAAGCAATTATATTCCATACCCCTCACCATATTCCTAGCCATCTTACTCAGGAATCTATCCTGGTTGCTTTCCGATCCAAGAATCCTTATATAGAGTTTACTACATCGAATCTTCCATAGTGTTGATAGGGACGTGAGTCCTAGTTCACATCTTATTGCTTCTGTCGGTGCTGCTTTGGGTAGTTTAAGTGCTGGTTTCCAAAGTTTACCATTCTAACTTATCAAGACAGGTGACATATTTGGCAACTAATATTTCTAGAGCGTACAATGCTACAGGTATACTACAGCTTTTATATATCTCAATGATCCCTTCCACTGAATATCCCCCTTTTCGTGAAATATGTCTCTTTATCACATTCCATTTCTAAATAACCTTTGTTTCAATAGTGTTTGTATAGAACGTTTTAGGGCATTTTTCATAATAGGAACTCATAACTAGGGGTACCAGTCAACCACCTCTAGTGTAGTGTTATCAATCCTCCATTTGAAACTAGTCAATTTTATACAAGTCCCCTTACTACCAAACACCATAATTTCTTTTTGGCGTTAATGCAGATATCGTCATGCTTAGCAAAGCTATGCAGAGCATTCAACATTCAGTGTTTTATTCATCAAAACCATGTCATCTGCGCATGCTACGCAGCTGACATCGAGGTCTGCCACTTTTGGAGGATAGTTATTGATAATTTTTAATTCATCACCCATATCTTCTATGTAGAGATTATATAGCACAGGTGATGTAACATATGAACACATCCCTGTTTGAGCCCTTTATTAGTCTTAATAGTAGAAGACATTACTGGTCCCTTATCTAGGCAAATAGTTACGGTAGTGTCTGTGTACATAGCCCTAAGAAAATGTATTATAATCGGGTACATACCCCACTTAGACAATTTACCCCACAGCCTATCCCTATTTACACAATCAGATGATCTATAATAATCTATGAAACACAGATATAAACTAGCCCACTTTTTTTCTGTTAACTTCAGTGATAATATGATTCAGGGTTACCAGATTATCTAGAGTATTGTGTCCGTACCAAAATCCTGGGGTGAGAGTAGACCTTTTTCATCAATCCGTTTGGTTAGGATTTCCAACAGTAATGTACAAAAGATGTTGCAGCATGTATCTGCCATAGATAACATCCAGTAGTTACTGGGGCAATTCCTTAGTCCTTTTTTAAATATAGGGACTAAGATCGCCTTACGGCAGCTCACCGGAATGGACCATGTGTGCCAAATATTACAGTATAATTTCTTTTGCAACTTGGCCCATTTCATAGGGTTCCGTTTATTCACCATGTTAGCAAGCCCATCAGGCCCAGGAGCTCTGGATGTATTCAATTCTTTAATGATTCTTAGGATAGACATAACATCAAATGGGAATTCAACATTATTATGTTCCCATAATTTAGTGTTTATCCTGCATTGTCTATCGTCCTTGTAATATAGCTGTTCCGCATATTCTCTCCACTCCACCACCGATATCACATTGACATTTTTATCATCATTTTCTATGAGGTATTACCTAAACAGATACCACATTTTTTTGAATCACTGTTTTTGCATAGTGCAAACATCGTTCTCCAATTAGCATTTCTGATGTCATGTTTATGTCCCTGTAGCCAGTTCTTATAGCTCATACGTATATAGGATATTTTCTTTATTTTATAATTGAAATCTATCTCTAAATTCTGTTTAATTTTCTTCATTTCATCATTAATATTTTACTTCCTAAAGTGAATCATGGAATCATAAGCATTTCTATATTTTTTCCCAGTGTACTGTGTAACACACACTCTGCTTTTTGTTGCCCGTTATCATTCCAGGAATATCACTCACAACTCCCGGTGCATTTTCTTCACCATCAAAATCCAGTAGATTGACCATATGGTCGAATTTCTCTAAATTCTTTTAATTCCAGAAAATCCTATTACCACTATTCGAGCTCTGGATATTCAAGATGTCCTTTGTTCCCAGACATTGGTCTAGTTTATGTTTTAGGACATTTTTTAATGTACACTTAAGAACTTTTTGGTCACTTAGGGGTGTATTCATATGGGCAAAATGTTCCATCTGTTCTCGTACCCCATAGGTAGCAAAGATATTATCCAATCGATACCCCACATTAGCATTAGACCATGTAACAGCACTACCTTCTATATCTTCGGGTTTCAGATGATAGAGTCCCAATTTTCCCAACTACCATATTCTGGGAGTAGCACCATTTCAATGTCGGAAGATGTTATATTATGCAATTGTGTCGCCAAATGTACATGTTCCAAAATCCAAGCTTGATTTAAATAAGGGTTATCATTAGTTGTATTTGTTTCAATGATTTTAATACATTTACCAGGGTTCCGGATCACACCTTCACACATATCTGTATCCCACAGGTCATGCTCTAGATGTTCTTTCTTCATATAGGACATGGCTAACTTCTCCATTTCACCAATATATTGCTCTACTTTGGTCAACAGGCTAGTACCATAATTAATGGGGAGATTAAGGAATCCCACATATCTACCCATGGGACTTTCTTTTTCCACTAATGGTTTCACCTGTGGTGCGGAATTTACAGTTACCTCTTTTCTATTTAGCTATTTATCCAGCAACTTATAATTTTTCTTCTGGCCTTTATCTTCGTCTTCTCTAATCTCAGTGCCCTCTATTCTTGACTTCCTATCTGCAATTAATTCAAATCTATCCCCCTCCATGACACATATTATAACTGTGTTGTTTGTCTCGGCCAGTGACTCACTATTTTTCTTAGCAGGGTTGTTATTATCTTTTTTCCCAGTTTTACCCTTTTTCTTACCACCTCTACTACCATTGCACCTGCATCACAGGTGTCTTTTGTTTCCAATTTCACTACCTGATTCACCCGCCTGAAGTTTATTTGTGTCAATAGTGACTTCAATTACAGATTGCTCCTCATTCATTTCTACTTCAGTCATATCTATTTCCTTTGCATTTCCATCATCATCTTCTTCCAGGGCCATACATAATTCATTAAGCTCATCTCTACCATTTTCAAGTAGAGAAACTTCCTCAAGTATTCCCATTTTAGCTTTACCCCTGTCATATTGTGATTTCTCAGTGAGCGCTACCACTAGCTCTTTTAAATCTCGTTGTTCTTGCATAAGGCTGGAACAAATTGCCACAATTATATCCAAAGTTGTAGCAATTGCCTCCAATGTATTTATGGTATTTAACATGTCTTCATTAGGGCCTTTAAGATCATCCCATGAGTAATCCTCTTCTTCCATTGAGTCATCATTTGTGCAAGTTTTTCCAAGTCAGGTGTTATAGATAAGTTAGTACCTATTATATTTTCCATATATGTCATTTGCTCATTACTTCTTTCAAGTAGTAATGGTCTTACAGTATCCGTGATGCCCATGGAATGCCTCCTAAATTCATGACATATATTAAGCAGAGAATTATTGTCCAGCATGGGGCTGTTGTTAGGCATAGTCAAATTTGCTTCAGTCAAAGTCTCCATAGTCACATCTCTCTTTTCCACCATTGTTTGTTTTTCATTATCTACTTTCTCTGATTATACACCCTTTTCCACCTCTTTCTTTTGGGGCACATTCAAAAAGAGGGGTATTTTTGGCTGTTCCAGCATAATTATTTTTGTTTTTGTTTTAATAGATTTAGCCACTCCAATCCCTCGATTTCCACTATTACCTACACTAGTGAAAATTGGGGTATCGCTTGGTGACATATATCTTTTCTGTTTTTTCCTTTTCACATTCTGCAAACGTAGCTTTGGTCCCATATTAGGGATTTCTTTTTATACAGTCAAAGGGACGAACAAAGCAAATTTCACAATGAACCACACCCAAATCCCCCCAGAAAAAGGATTGAATTACAACTTATGCCTCGAAACAACCCAATCACAGACAGAGTAACGTAGCAGCGAAACTTGTTATCAGCATGCGCTAAGACAATTGGACTTGCACAAATCCATCCGAGACTCAATGAGTTTGGAGGCAATCTCTTATATTCATATTACTATCACAGGCCCCCAATCAAGCGTGCTCTCTCGAGCAACGGATGTTATATTTTGTGCTGCCAACCTCACATAATTCCGGCTGCTCTGGTGTGGGATAAGAGAGGGGAATCGAATATTAGGTTCAAAGGTCTCAATAGGAACAATTAACAGTAATTAAAGCAATCCAAATGGATATGAAACCGTCTGACAAGCGTAGGGGACATGTGTTCAGGGATAACTCTTGGATGTTTAAATGTACAAAGCAGCGTGCTTATTAATAGCTAAATCTAAACAAAGGGTGCAAAACTATTTGTTCTATACCTTATAGGCACACGTTGCATGCTCAGCGAACAACAAACAGCAGCCACCTTTGCAAACCACTTCGATTGCCAAATCTGCACGCGATAATGCGTGAGCCAGTCACAATTTGTTAGCCTTCTGGGAAGGGGAGAGGAGCCCGATGTTGAGTTTACCTGAAAGTAGAAAATAGCTTAAGTTAGGCTAATATAGTATAAGTCCCTATAACACCAGTTCTCCAGGTATACAGCGTCCAATTTGTATCCCATAACATCCACTGGAGGGAGTCCCTGCTGCTTGACTTCACACAAAGTATTCCACAGGATGAAACAAGATAGCACTCCCACAGCAAACAGCTGCCACTTTGCAAGCCACTTCGCTTGCCAAATGACCTACATTATAAGTTCCAGTCTGCATTTACTTTCTTAATGTGGCATGACATATTTTTCTTGATATCCAGGGTAAGCAAACATGATAAGTATTATTATGTGGCTAGCTTGGCCTATGTTGTCAGTGTGCATTTACTTTCTTACTGTGGAATGGCATTTGTATTTTTTACTTGGCATCAAGGGTAAAGCATATATGGTAAGTGAAGTGTTACTATGTGGCTGGCTGGTCTACATTCAATGCAGTGCAGTCTAGCCACATAACACTTAGGTTTGCTTTATCCTTGATGCACAGTTACTGTGTTTCAAGGGTAAACCAAATATGATCATTGTTATTGTATAACTAGACTGGCCTACTCTGAATGTAGGCCAGTCTAGCCATGTAATAACACTTACGTTTGATTTAACCTTGATGCACAGTTACTCCCTTGCTGCATTCATTTTCTTGTGCATATAAGGTGCATACATTTACACCCCTCTATTTCACAAATTCACCAGTGTCACTGAATATATTCATACATTGTAGCAAGGATACATACCTTATAGTCATTTTGTCAGTCAACAAAATGAATGTTCCACTATTATGGCAAAAAAATGTATAGTGTCCTTAATTAGTGAACACTCCTGTCCCCTGCATACCATTAATACTGATCAAAGGCAGGCAAACATTAATAAGATAATCAGTAGATTTCATTTATTCCATGAAAATAATTGTAAATCATAGTTTTGGAGTATACATACATATTTATATTTTTAATGCATAATGAAATGGGCTCAACGCATTTCAGGTGGAACCCCCACGTCAGAAGCACATTTCTGAGAGAGACTATATAACTCTTCTAACTTCATGAGTCATCTAAAGAGCAAGTAAACAATACAATCAGTGTCAACCATTTATCAATCTTTACAAAACATTGGTACTGAATTAAATGGTGTTCAACTTTCAGTCACCTGGCTGACTTTAGGTGTAATTAGGTCCTCAAGATGTCTTCTATTGGAACAGGTACAAAATGCAGTTCCTTTGAAATGTCTCCACACCTAATAGTACAATGACATTAAAGATTGTATTATTATGAAATAATATTCTGTTCATTCTCAATCTAAATATCAATGCGAAGAGAGGTATGTCAAAGTGCCTACCTCTCAGTCAGAGGATGTCTTGTGAAAGAATCATGTTCAACTTTGTATAAATTGTCAAAGGACTCAATTGGAGGTGTAGCATTTGAACGACTATGTTAGGAATCTGGAATAAAGATAACAGTAATAAGGATCACTGAGGATCATCAATTCATCAGGAGATAATGAATTAAAAGAGCTATCTAGGAATATAATCACTCACCACTGATCTCCGTAGCGAGAAATTAGTTTAGGACTGTTCATTTAGATATTTAGTTCTTGAATCTGTAAGAGAGGTATGAATACCCCTTAATATGTGGGCAAGTGTTGATTAAGCATCCTAAATGCTGTGAGGGTAAAATCAAACTCTCACCTTAGTTGAGCAAGTAACGTCAAGTCAAGCAGCTTTCTGAGGTCCTAGAGCAGCCATGCTAGAAAATCCAAATGGCTGACTTATAAACAACATAATTGGACGCAGTCAAGCATTAGCATGATGACGTCACTGGCTTACAGTAGACTAATTTAGCATTTGTCAACAGAAAGCATAATGTTGACATTGCGTTGTCATGTCATAAGCGTATCTGTGTCTGAAGTGTGCTTTAGAGTAAATCACGATAGAGATCATTTATGCAACCTTATTCAGGATAAATAAATGTTTACACATCACAATTATGAGAGTAAGATGAAAAAAGGAGTCAGACTATGTCATGTCATACTAAATCTGAAAGTGGTCTATTCAATTTCACATGTTAAGGTTTTAGAAACATAGTCAGCCTGAGCATATTGAAAAGAGAACTCCCATATGTACAGGCTACTGCATCTGTCACACACATGCCCATAGAGTTTACAAAGATGTCAACTCACACATTAAGATCCTGATGTTATAGCAGCGTTTCTCACTTGTAGCTGAGTTTGAGGATGATATATCCGATATTGTCATAGTGTCTTATAAACACATCCATATCACGGATAGAATTTTAAATATTCATGATTCTTGACACATTAAAATCTAGCTGTCAGTGGTCCATCTATTCTCAATGGCATGTCACAGATGTACATCGTTTTACAGTACATAGATGTAAATGTATTATCTGGAGTCATTGTAATATTTGTGTTCGAATATATGTTAGGAGAAGGGTTACATCTATTTCATGGACATATGTAGAAAATTCATTAAACTTAGGACCACATCTTCATTGGATAGTAAATATCTTAAATGATTTGGTTTGTGGATAGAATGCTTCTCTTTTCATAGAAATGGGGCAGAGAGAATTCTTCATTGATGCCTTTCGGACCAAGTGATTCGAATTTGTGGATCCAGAACATCTCTCTCTTGAGTTAATTTCCCCCTCGAAGTGGTTTTCATATCAGTTTGTGATCAACATATCTCAATTGTGATAGTGTATGTCTCATTGTTGAGAAATGTCTAAATACTGGGGATTTATGATTATTTGTATGTATGTTAGACTTGTGTTCTGTAATCCGTTTTTTGATTTTCATTGTAGTATGCCCTACATAATATTTGCCACAAGGGAAAATCAGGATGTATATGCCATTTTTTCAATCACATATGGCAAAAAGTGTGAATGTGATTTTATGTCCAGTACATGGGCGTCTAATAAGTTCACCCTTCTAAATATTATTGCAGTGACTGCAGTGTAAGCAGGGGTTAGTTCCATATTAGGGTTTTGACAAGAATGGTTGTCTAGACTTTGTTGGTCTTTCCGCTTTAACTCATGTAGGCCACCATTAGTGGTTTTGGGAAAAGTTTAGTCAGTTGTGTATCCAATCGAGTGATCTTCCAATTCTTCTTCAATAGTCATGTGATCTGTGCACTATGTCTGGAAAACCTCATTAGGTGTTACAATGGAGGTGTATCTTTTCGTCCCTTAGGTTCAAGCCGATAATCCCTGTTTAGGGAGCTGCTTTTTTATTTAGCCTTCTCCAATATTTGTTCAGGATGTCCTATTGTTTTGAACCTCACAGTTATTGTTTGGATGCCTCTTCATGGTCCGTGTCATGGGAATCTATCCTACTAATTCTTACGTATTGACTTAATGGTAAATTATCTTTCAGGTGCTGTGAATGGAAACTAGAATAATGCAATGTGTCATTTACATCAGTTGGTTTGTGGTAAATCGATGTTGTTTTTTTGTTCTTATTCAAGGATATTTACACATCTAGGAAGTGTATGTGTGTTGTACCTACTTCTAACGTACATTTTGATTCTTGGATTACATTGATTCAGATATATCAGAAATGTGTCTAGTTCTTTACGTGAGCCTTTCCAGATGTCAAGAATATTGTCTATAAATCTTTTCTAGACAGCCAATATGTCTGACCATTCTTCCTTTTGTAGGTCATATTTGGTTTCAAATGCAAATATTAAACAGGTTAGCATATACAGGTGCCCTCGCTGAAACCATTGATGTCCCTGATACTTGTGAAAAAAAGTTTTTCTTGAATTGAAAATAGTTATTATAGAGTATGATCTTTGTCAATTCCAAAGCAAAATGCTTATTTGTTTGAAAGTGTTATTCCTGTAACAAGAACCATTCCAGGGCTTCTAGCCCGTCACCATGCAGAATTGAGGTGTACAAGCTTTGTACATCTAACGTGAATAGAATGAAATCTGATTGAAGATCACTCAGATTTTCTAATGAAGTTAAAATGTGTTTGGTATCTCAGAGATATGTAGAGGTTTTCTGAACTACCGGTTGGAGCAATTAATCTAGATGTTTTGCTCATGGATCGAATATGCTTTCTGTGGCTGCTACAGTAGGTTTCAACCGTGGTTTCAACATGTTTTTGTGTATGTTGTGTAGGCCCTAGAACACTGGCATTACTGGACATGTCTTTGTAAGATCTTCTTTAGTTTTGTCAGTGAGCCATTTCTCAGTGAATGCATTTTCTAGAGTGGTGTTAATGATGGATCTAATTTCCTCTGTGGGATTCTGATCTAATGGCATGTATGTACTTGTGTCTCCCAGCAGTTCGAATTGATGTCCATGATCACTGTCGCTCCCTCCTTATCGGCTGGTTTGATCATGATTGTGGGGTCTTCAGCAAGCTGTTCTAATAGTTTCTGTTGGTGTTTCCTCATAGTTGGTGTTAAAAATCAAAGAAAGAATTTCACATTTAAATCTTTAATCATGTTTCTCTCAAATAATTCTAATGCTGAACTCTGTATGTTGGGATTAAAAGTATTCTTAGGTTTAATCTCCAAGTAATCAAATGTCTTGGATCGTTCTTTGATCGGTGGTATTGAATCAAAAAATAGTTTTAATCGCAACTTCCTAGTCAGTTTTGCTTGGTTGATTTGCTCCTCAAATAAGGATGAATTGTTTGTGGGGACAAATGATAAACCTAAACCTAGAAAGTCGAGCTGCTGGTTGGAAAAACAATTGACTAGAGATATTAATCACTGACTCACAGTTTTTTATTTCTATGTTGTTTTCTTGAGTCCTCTTCTGGCCTTCCTATATCTAAAAAAGGATGATCACTGGTTGAAGTAGTGGCTGATTCTGTAGGTGGTTCATTGGGGGTTGGGCCGTAGGTGAAACACTAACAATCAGTGGTTGTTCTCTCCCACTACTTGAGGTGTCATTGAATGGTTCATTCTCTTTAGTATTTGGTCTGGTTGGTTTGTCTGGTATTTCTGTTCTGAAGGGTCTAATCTGTTGCTAATATTCCTCCCATGTGTATTCAATGTCACGTGAATAATCTAATGTACTATGTCTGAATTTCCTGATTTTTCTCTGTTCTATCTCTTTCTGATATGGGTCTAATTTTCTTTTGGTGTCTTTAAGTATCTTCTGTAAATCCTCCTGAGATAAAAGTGTACTGAATTGTTCCTTGAGGTCTGTGATTTCGGTATCTATTTTTGATAAAGACTTAGCAAGTTCGTCTATGGTCAATAATATACGATTCAGAGAGCATTTATTTAAAATGCGCTCCCATTTTTTCATCAACTCACTGTTCTCTTTGCAGAGAGTGGGTCTAAGATAGGTCATTTGGCCCTGTGGTTTCAGTGATGGAAGTAGCCCTTTCAGTATCTTTGATCAGTGATAGAATGTGAGATGCTTCCTCTTCACTGAACGCTAAGATAGTAGCATGTTTAGTCATTAGAAGATTCATCTTTGAACATGACATAATTCTGAAGATGAGTATATGGTGTGGGTGCAAGCTAATTATTGTGCCACTCCAAAAATGGGATAAGATAAGCAGCAAAAAATAGTACTAAAGCACACACACCATTTTCCTGTGGGATAATGTATGATATTTAAAAAGATGTTTCAAGGTTTTGTCAATTAGTTTAAGGAGCGGGGGAGAAATATGCAATTCTGACACACTAAGCTGCCACTATGGCATTAGCGCAATATTTCAAAGCACAACAAATACCACAGGTCCTAAGGATTTATCTAAGGCGACCCACTTTATGCAAAGAGAACAGTGAGTTTGTTTTCCCTCATGCCCCACATGCACTCTCACCAGCTCTGATAACCAACTCTGGAATCCCTCCGTAGAGATTTGAAAGTAGGTCTCCTACATTATCTTGTTGAGCACTCATAGGGGTGGCCAGACAGTAGCCCTTGGGAGCCAGAGGTCTGCAGTGTATTGTGACAGGATCCATGTCGCAGTTACCATCTATCGACGCAAATCAAATGACAGACTCAATAGTCTCAATAGTCTGGCAGAGAATGGACAATAAACAAATATTTATTGAAACAAGGTTTGCAAACCGAATAATCCGACAGCACCCAATTAGCCCAACACCCACTCTAACCCAACCCGTCTGAAATTCACCTTCTCCTTTTATCTCTTCACGGTTCGGCCCCATCCATTTGACATCGTGTTCATATCACCTTTCCCACCCCACGTGACATCACAATACTCCTGAGTGTTCCTTATTGTAGTCCGTCCTATGTTTCCAGTTGGCTCCTCCTTGCCATGTGTTCATTCCCTTCTGGGTTTGTCGCTCTGGTCTCATGATGTCCGGCATCCATCTTCTCCGGCGATGGGCATCGGGCCACCATCCATTGACATATTTCCAGCCATGAACAAGATCCAATTGTCCTATCCAGTCCAAACTAGTGGGATCGAAGATGGAGAACTGAGTGGCCTATACCCAGTAACCTCAGCAGTCCTACAACGCATACTCGAACTCTGGAGCTCCTGTGGCTGGGACAAGTATATGAGCCAATAGGTGGGTAGTCCCTAAACAATGTCCACTGAAATTGAAAGAAAAATAATAAACGCTCGGCTTATTCATGTACAGAGGACGCTTTAGGTATTTGCATATTTCCCAAACTCCTCCCATATCCTCATTTCCCATTTTCACATTCCTTGTCATCATGAATTGGCAAACCATATATTACTACACAAATCATATCCCCACACCCTGTGGGGGTCCTTAACCATTGACAGCATTATGTTTGAGGGAAGAGCGCCCTTTTGGTATCTGAATGCAGTATGGCCTGAACTGGGACTTGGCCTACCTAGAGAGGTATCTGGTATTCTGCTGTGAAACCAATGGCTAACACATAGGGGCACTGATCAGAATCACTTGCCATCAGATTGGAATTCATTTCTTTGTCTCCAAGATGATTCCCAATCCCACTGACCAGGTCTTTGAAGGCCCCCTAGGTGCCTGTAACTGTGAGATTCTTCCTCCATTGCTGTCAGGGGCTGTTCAGACTCTATCCTTCGAGCAATAGGTGGAAAACTTTCACTGGAAGACATTTCTCTGGTTCAATAATTCTGGGAGCACTAGGTATGCTACTCAGTAGGACTACCGAGAGGGCATGGTCAGTGATGGTGGGGAGAATGGTTTGGATTCTTAGCTTCCTGAGGAGCTTCTTGGGAAGAGTTCCTGAGGACTGTGTGTCCCATAAATCTTGGTGTGTTGGCGAGGTTTCTTGTAGTTGGTCCCTAATATGAAAGGAGGGGGTACAACGTGAGTACCATTGGTCCCCCTTTACTGTCACAGTCGGTTCTACCATTTTCAAATTGTTGACCACAGAGTTGGATTATCCTGTCCCCTGTATTCATTCAATGGGCGTGGTTTAAAAGGTTTCGGACCATCACTATCAAGTTCTCTTGACATTCAGGAGGTACTATCAAGGGATAAATCATATAGCCCCTTCCAAAAGGCTTCTACGTAGGGGCTAGAACCCCACAAGTGGCAGCTCCCACAGAGACATGCAAGTTGGTTTTCAGTAAGAGTTTGTTTTTATGTGGTATTCAGTAACTGGCAGGACGAAAGCTATTGAACTCTCTAGCCAAATGGGATATCCAGGTTGAGGTTTGGAACTGTTCATTTAAAGGAACAAATGTTGGGTTTATCACCCAAGACTTTTCAGTGATCCGCCCTCTTTGGTAGAGCCTGCCAGTTTTCCTGGTGGACTCATGGTCATCCTGGTTAGTGTCACTAGGCAAGTATTTCCTTCTCCCAGATAACTGGAGCGTGAGATGAAAGGGTGCGGCCAAATCTTGAATAAATGTCCCTGTTCTATGCCACTCTTAGCATTATATGTCACAGTGGAAAAGGAACCAAGGATTTGACACACAGAACTGTGGGGGAAACAACTTCATTTATTTGCACATAAAGCATATGCGTTGGCTCCTAGATAACAAACATGGTTTATCCTAAGATATACAAGGCCAGTGTAAGGTGGGTAAGACCTATGGTGGAAAAGGGGTGTAAATGTTGTTATAATTAACATATACTTAGCAAGCAATCTGTGGATAAAATGACAAAATGGGCTTACAATTTACCGCACACATGCGCAAGCTGAGACTCCGGGGGTATATTGAGACAACCAACCCTGAACTAGCTTGAGTAAAGATGAAAGCCTAGGCCAGGAACGTGTCCCGGGCCCTGCTCTGAGAGCCCCCTAGTAGGTAGGACAAATTAAAACAGGATTACGCCAGGTTCTATCTAACAGCCTGCTAAGGGTTATGGTCCTTCCTTCTGGGAAATAAATAACAAGAACGCCATAGAACGTTGGCAGCCCTAATTCTCAGGCAAGTTTATATGAGCAAATATAAAATAAATATATCATACGGTAGCATACAAGCAATATTAAAAACAGAGATGCCTAGACTAAATCCCCAGCTTTGACAAATAAAAATGTGGTTTACAGTTTGTCAGATAATTTTCCCGTATAAGGAAAAACCTTAAATGCATTACATTACTGTAAGCCGCAAACCCGAAACAGCAGTAATCAAATGTTTCCTATTTGACTCCATATAATTTACGGCCCTTTGACAAATGACATGAGCTACCCAACTGTCGGTTCACTGAAAAGATGATGCCTAAAATACCTTGCAATTCATACAATCATGTCCCTTAGGGTGAAATTGCAGTCTGTGCAAAGGGGTTTATTTTATGGACACATATAATACATTGACTAACCTATCTTAACCATCTATTACCAGCTGGCTAATCTCTGGAAAAAGTAATTAAGCCCTTGGTTCTCTCCATCGGGCAAAAATGGATCCCACACTTAAAAAAAGTGGTAAAGAAATATACACCTTGTCAAACACATAAATGAGATTTAACCTATATTTGTTGTGGTAAGTGAATGCATGAAACTTGTGACTCAGTCTTATCACTTCAGGTATTGATGGCAGACACGGAAACTGATCCCTCCATTTCAGGGTATACATTTCATAGGTTCACAATGTGACAATTCTACAAGTTATTCATGTATTCTTATAAGCAGCCGATTCGAGCACCCATAATTGCTTTCCATAAACAGATTCTTACAGGTAGCTGCAGCCTACCATAAGACACCAAATCACAGGCTAAGCACGGTTACCACAACCCCACGGGCAGAGCACCCACCGAAACTAAGCCGGCTGAATCGCCAACTGCTCCATACCTAAACCCGGACAATGCAAATAGGGAGTGCACTAGGAGCGAGACAGTAACAGCTTTGTCCTGGTAAAGTTCGATAGTAAAAGGAAGGAAGAACTCCAAACCTATTTTGTACAGAACGGCCCAGAAGGCCTTGACCTTGGGAGCACTACAGGTATAATGCTGTTAAGTTAAATGATCACAATCAGTGGTTGAAGTGGGCGGGAGCGGTTGGCAGCAGTGTTCCTCTACTTTTTTTAAATTAAGTTTTACTGTTCCTATGCTTTTATTTTAAAAATAAACCGTTCCGGAATGGTTTAGTGTTATAATAAAAATGTAGGAAACAGTTGCACTTTAATGCACTGCACTGAACGTTCCCTTAAACGGCAGGAGTATTTGTTTTTGGCAGAGGTGTATTGTGCGTCAGAGGGGGTGTGGTGATGGGGTTTGTGGGGAGCTGGGCAGGCCAGCAAGAAACATAGTTCCGCTGTTTGTTTGCATACACTTCGACCACTGATCACAATACGTTTGTTTGAGAGAACACTCCCCAATCCTCCTGGGATTTACGTCGAGACAAACAACAACTCACAGGAAAATCCAATGCAGTGTATGACTGACTGGGAAACACTCACCCGGGACTGAAATCCATAAGGTATACAAAGGGTTGTTTGTTTACTTAGAAGGGGTTATCTTTTTCTCTTGTACGACAGCGGATGACTGGAAATTCCTGTACCCAGAAAATAACCTCGAGCCAAAATGCTCTTGCCAGCAGCCCATGTGACAGAGTGAGTGAGAGAAATTACTACAGATAGTGGAAACGGGAACCAAGTTTGTCTAGTTTTACCCGACCCGCTTGGAGCTGAAAACGGATCTATAAATCATAAAACAGCTATCGAAACTGGCTCGCACGGACGGCAACAGAGCCACAATCGTGCAGCCTGCCACAGAATGAATGTCCAACATCTAACAGAGTAAGCCTCACCCAGAAACACACTTCTTATTAGATGAACACGAGTAACTCTGGCCCTCCAGCAAACTCGCTTCAAGTAAAAGCACTGCTCACCTCAGAGTTGCTTCAGGCTGAGAATTAAATTAGCCGGATGTGCAACTTAGCTATTCATATGTCGGTGCTAGTTCAGTCTGCGTTGAGAAAGTATAAAATGGGAAATACAGGTTTCTAATATGCACGACCTGATCAGTATACAAGATTTGATCAGGGAAACTAAATGGCAGAGTTTTTGCCAAGGTTTTGCAGTCTCTGGCAGCATGCTTGATGATCTGTCTACAGTTTCCACTGGAGAAGAAGGAGGAGCGTACCGTCATAAGTCTCGCCACAACGCAGAGCGTTCACAGAGTTTTTGCAGAGGTTTTGCATTCTCTGGCAGTATGCTTGCTGGTCTGTCTACAGTTTCCATTGGAGAAGAAGGAGGAGCTTACAATCAAAAACTTTGTCACAATGCAGAGCCTTTGCAGAGTTTTCTTTGAGGTTTTGCAGTCTCTGGCAGTCTGCAGCAGACCGGGGGTTGGGAGAAGGTTACCATATCAGTCCCGAATGACGTGGTAACCTATTCAATAGAAGAGGTGTCTCAGTCAGTAAAGCTGCCGAGGACCACAGAGCAGCATCTACTAAAGAAAAATGGCACAGTGAATGCAGGGTACGAACCCATAAGTGGCAGTGAATTGGACATTGACACTGCTATTTATAATGACCCCTGTGAACATTCAGCTACACGCGCGAGTCAGGGGGAGGGATTCAATATGCCACAAACAAGCATTCACCCGATTTTATATTGAGGTGGAAGTTATTGTTTTGTTTGTTTTTGTTTGTTTTACGAGTACAGGGCGATACACGGATAACTTTAAAGACGTGTCTTTGGGGTTGAAAGAGTGGGAAGTAGTGGTCGAGGAGAGCAAGACTATTCAGCAGACTTCTAGGCCTTCGCCAACACTTCCACCACCATCAACAGCAATATCGATATCATTATCAATGAATCACAGAATAATACTGAGGAGCAACACAGAAGTTGAGGTGGAGACCGCTGCGGTACCTCCTCTCATGTCAAGTTCTGTAACAAATTGCAGACCTCTTGGCTCCCTGACAATTAGGAGGTCAGCCATTCCTGTGAATCTATCAAAAAAACACACCGTTTCAGCTATTCAGCAGCAGCCCTCTCAGGGCTTGACCTACAACTTCTGGTCTTCTCCGTTCCCCCAGTCTAATTCTTTCAAACTAGTCGAGGCAGTGATTGACTCAAACAAAGCCCACCCTATTAGGGAAGAAAGCAACACAACTCTGGCACTGTCTCTTGCATAGGAGGGACAGCCACAAGGGTGGGATGAAGAACAAATATAACCAGGAGCTTGCTGTAAAGAGCCAAATAAGTGTCTACACAGCATTTTAAGAGCGCTAGATGGAGCTATAACAATGATTAACATCAGCTCTATAAATGCTGTGAAAACATCGCTGCCTGCTCTTAGATCTAGCAGAAAAGAACTGAAGAAGTGTCCCAATAACTTCACATGGGAACCTGCTTTCAGGCTGACAGCAACAAACAAACCTGGGTTTAGAAATGACGAGAGAACGACTACGAACCAATGCACTTTATTGAAGTCTATCTGGCACCCCAACGGGCTGACTTCGAGCAACATGTTAGCCAACCAAAAATGTTTTGTTGGAAACCTACCTTCGATAATATCATAAACTCGTCAAACCACCAAACCGAGGACAAGGGCGAGGTGTCGGACTGTGTGTTGCTGGAAAGCATGAAAAACTTGAGGTGGGAGCTTTAGCCCAAGAAGATTTTCATTTGAACAGCGTTGAAAGCTCCCACAACAAATGTGTTCCTGTGCACAACGCAGCTCAAGAAACTCACACTGCACCCAGCAGAAAACACTGGTCTCGGATTACCGAGGTGCAAAGGAGGACAATACAAACTCAGGAGGAAAGTTGTCTGCTTAAATCTAGCTTGTGCAGCTCATTGAATGTCCCAATTCTTACAGTTGATCTAACCCAGAGAAGATCACGCAAGGATTCTAATAAAATGCCAAGGCTCACTTCAAATTCCGGGGGTGGAGATTTGGACTCGTCTGATGACAAAGTACTGATCCAGCTAAACATATCAAAATCGACAAATCTGCAACAAGCTCAGGACAATAATCGAGCTAGTGTCAACAACAGCCCTAACATGATAGCGGCTTTAACAATCACAACGGCTCCCTTCATGAAACTCTACAAATGTCTTAACAAACAACTGGAAGATAACACTATGGTCTTAGCAGTGTTACATTCTAAAATACTGTTCTTGGATGGATTCATAACAGCCATAGAAGAGAACTTGGACAAGAATACAGTGCAGATCACAAATATACTGCACAGTATCTTGGACCCGATCATTGTGGGGGAAAAAACAAGCGAAGACTTGAAAGATCATTATTAACCATGGATTCTCAAAAAGAGGGCAATTTGAACATTGCTCTCTATCCACTTAGCCCCTTAAGACTGGACCTAAAAGGAAAGCCAATCCATCAGACTCCAAGACAAACAGGACACAATGTACCTCGATGATGGAGAACATCACCCACTGTAATCGCAGAGACAGCAAGGCAAAACGTTCAAGAAAGACTGTGATTCTGTAGGATACAGCAACTCTAAAAAGAAAGGATGACAGTGAGGTTGGAAAGGTTCACGACAAGGATAACAGTGCAATCGTGGATGAACTAGGTGAAACCAGCCTGCCAGACCACGATTCAGACATGTTAATAATTGCTGCCTCATCAAAGTCCCTATTGGATAACACAGGAGTTGCACCTTAAGAGTCAACTATACATTTGAGAGAAAGTAGAGACTGAAGTCAAGACCCAGAGAGTCAGCAGATTGAACGAGAGAAAAACATTTGTTAGAAACCTGACTCTACCCATCAACACTGATCCCTCAACATCAGACAAGGGAACACTCCAAAAAAATTCGAGAAAGGGACCCGTTCCCAAGGAAAACAAAGCTACAAATCAGGATGAGCCACGTCCTTCTTATTCGCCCTCAAATATAGACGTAGCAGAGGATTTAATGAATATAACCATCTATGCATTGTCGGATAATGAAGACACGGTGGTGAACAATAATGTTTCATCTTCTGATAGAGATCATACACAGCAAGATTCTCGAGATCGTTCCCAACTTGTGGAAGTAAATAATGGGGATTCAGCCCGTGCTCAACACAAAACGGTGATAGAGAGTCTCACAGAGCGTACGGTCTATCACGAAAGGAAGACCAAAACTTAAGGAACATAGAAAAGGGCGAACTGATCGAAATTGCCAGTAAACCAGGTCTGCACTTTTTAACCTTGAAAGACAAAAGAAAGGTGCATCAATCAATGGATGGAAGATTGTTTACAAGTACAGCCAGCCAAAAAACAATGGATACTCTAGAACTGTTGCACAATGAGGTCGATCTGGAAGTTGTTACAGAAGAAGAGAAATTGGACTACAGGTTCCTTCTACGAACAAACACATCGACCCAACCGCCCTCGACCAGAATTGTTATAAGCCAACAACTGTCTCCAAGAGAGGAAGAGCGGGTGTGGCAGGTTCAACACACAAACAACAATAAAACTGCCTTTAAAATTCTGGAATAAAAAAGAAAGATCCTCCTGCAGGGAGGAGGACAACCAAGAGCCGAAATCCTTATTGAAAGAAAGGACTTGGGAAACTCAAACTTTGCCAAAAATGTCAAGCATTGAGAACGCTGCTTAGAGGGGACCTGTCTACTTTTGGAATGGATCTTACGCATATCAACGACGGTTTGGCAATGAAGCAAGCCAATGTGCTAAGATTGTTGCACCGCATTCCGAATCTCAGATTGATCACAACAAACAACCCGAAAATCATTGATTTTCCAGAATAAGACAGGCTGGACCTGGTGATTATCCACTTACCCTCCAAATTTGTGAAAAATCAATTACTGGATAAGGCATCGTGCTTGTTACCAATAGGCTTTGTCCTAAGAGAGATAAAAGCAAAAGAAGATGTCGGGCAAGAAGAAGTAAAATTGCGACATGGTGCAACAATCTCGGATTCTGTCCGAATAAAAAAGGAGTTTAACGATTAATGATTAGGACAGATACAACCAGAAGCACCATAATGACGAGACTCAACCCAGGACGCATCCCAATAAAAGAGACCTATCCTTCACCATCACAGTGAAGAGCAGCCAAGAAGGCCACCACAGTCTCTCACACAAAAAGGCCGAGCGTGTCATTACAGACAAAGAAAACTTGAGTTGGTTGACAGAGGTGCTGGCAACTAAAAACAGTAGATCATAACAGTGGAAGTAAACAGAACTCGAATATCTTGCAGACGGAAGCTGGAATACAAGAGGTTTCAGAAATCTATTTGGAAAGGGGGACTTGGTCTACAATTCCTACGACATGATCTTCTTGCAGGAAACGTTGATGAGGAGCGCAGCTATTTTAGCGGGAAACACCGTCTACCTTAATCTGACTGTTAAAGGCCTGAAAAGTAGACGGTGTCTGGCCTATTGAAAGCATTGAAGCATGCAGCAAAATTGAAAGTATTGGAGAATGACAGCTCTTACATCCAGGTTCTTACAAGGAAGGTGGGTGGCCCAGACCCTTTAAAACAGAATATACTGATAGTATTCAACCTCTATTGGAACATGACTGTGCCAGAGGCAGCCCAATTCTCTACAACAATTATGGATTTCCTGGACAGGGCAATGGAAAAGTGGCCCGGCCCACATATAATACTCTGTGGGGATTTAAATATCCACTGCTTTGACCAAAACAACTGCCTCATAAAGAACACAGACCGAGCTGCGAACGAAGCGGAAAAAAGTGGTTTGATGTGGCAAGAGGACTTTTTACTAAGAAACATAACATACTAAATCAAAACACCGGGGGCGATTCTCCTGCTAAGGTAACATGGAAAAGTGGGTTGGAAGTTAAGACCCTGGATTATATCTTTGTGTCACGTAGTATGCTAAAGCACGTGAAACATTTAGAACCCCTGGAAACCTAGCACAGCTACCATAATATATTGAAGCTAATCTGTTCTGCCTTAAATGTGAGGCTGACAGAAACCTACTCTATGACATTGGGAGTGACTCTGGGGAGAAGCCGACTCATCATCTATCCCGAGAGAATTGAACTGTTGATTAACAGATTTAAGACTCAATTGGATCTGGCAAGAGGGGCCCCAGTAGAACAAGTCTTAGACTACCCTAAGCTGGTGATGGACTTCGTGGAGTTCAGGAAACTAGATCCAAGAAGATCCTTCTCACCTCTACACACATGTGACCAAGTTGTGGCAAGGAGAAAAAAGATCTTTAATTCAAGTCTGAGGCGCCTCAAAAGGATGGGTTCAAATGACGCAGTATCCATCAGCAAGAAACTAAAGCAAAATCATTGCAACTGGATTTGATCACGCAAATATGACTTGCTGCAGCAAGACTGAAAATATGCTGAGGAGTATTGCGTCTAAAAACACAAGTGTAATTTGATAGATGATCAATTGTTTGAGCGTCCCTCAGGAGGCCTTACTGGGCAATGCTGTTTTGGCCAGTGCCTGGGTGGATCATTTCTCTTTATTATTCCTAACCAATTATCTGGTAACATGTAAAGTCCAAATTCAAAGGTGTGTAGGTTGGACATTTGAGACCACCAGAGACGGTATTCTCACCTTAATCAATAAAGCCAGTAATTTGATGGACCGGGGGCCAGATGGGATGTCAAAGGTAATGCTAAAGAAAGATCTGGAGCAGTGGGCCTCCTTCTTGTGGGTCTTATTTGACCACATCAAAAAGTCAAGGTGAGTACCGCTCTCGTGGAAAACCTCAATAGTAGTCTGAATTTTTTAAAAGGGTGATAGGTCGGTTCCCACTAACTACAGGCCCATCACTCTTTTGGACGTGGCAGTGAAGATCTTTGCAGCATTGATTCTGCAGGCTCTCGCAAGATGGAGTATGAAGTCTGGAAACTTTGAAATAAGGCAATCTGGCTTTGTCAAAAGAGTGGGTACAGCTTTGAACTAATATTGCACAATTTGTTTAATAGCTTAAAAGCATGTGTAAGGGAGAAGAAAGCTACTAAATTCTACCTTGCATTCATAGACCTGGCTCAGGCTTTTGACACGATTGACCGCACAAAACTCTGGTTGAAGCTTGAAGAGCGGAAATGCCCTGAAGATATAACTGAAGCTATGAACGATCTATACACAAGGAATTTCTTTAAGAGTCAGATTGAATAGGAGTGGTCTGTTCTCTGAGCCCATCATAACTATGAAGGCCTTGAAGCAAGGCTGCTCACTTGCTCCATCACTATTCAACCTCTTGGTTTTGGATATCCATAACACCTTGACGAAAGCAAGAGGTTTTCCACTGAAATTAGCTGGAGAGTCTCTCGATAGAGTGCTGTATGCAGGCGATCTTGTTCTTATAGATCAAACTCTGATCGGTCTGCAAAGACAATTAGATGCTCTTCAAGTTTATGTTTGGGATAATGGACTCAAGATCAGTGCCAAGAAATCCCCAATATTGATAATTTAACCAGCTAGCAGCCGAGAGGCCAGTAAACACTCTGGTTCTTGAATGGTGAGAAGCTAATTAAAGTAATCTCATTGACTTACTTGGGAATGTGCTTGAACATTAGTACAAATACCGCTCCAAGAGAGAACATCCTCCAAAGCAAGGTCAAGAACTTAGCTGCACAGGCACAGATCATTTTTTAAAAAGTACTGTACATTTTCAATTTGCCCAGTGTTATCATTTTACCGCATGAAAGTGGTGCCTATCCTCGCTTATGGTGCTGAAGGATTTTTTTCTCTCCTGGCAGCAGTTTTTGGTCGGTTTTGGAAGGCTTATTTTGGAAGGGGGTTCTAGACCTACTGAGAGGTATCCCAATCCAGACCATAAGAATGGAGCTTGGTTTAACCTCCATGTATGCAACGGTGGTCTGGAAGTCTCTGGCTTTGTTCCGTAAATGTATACTACCAATGTCGCCATTGGGCTGCAAACTATTGCAAGATGCCCTTTTGGAAGGGTCAGAAGGCACCTTGTGAGAATGGAAGCATATCTGTATCACAATTCTAGAGGGTCTCGAAACCGCAGAGGAAACCTTGATGACCAACCCCACCAGCGTAAAACGTAAGCTGTGGGCCCAAGACCGGATCAGGACATAGCAAGAAAGGTCAGCATTTAAGGTCTACGGGAAAGACTTCTTTGAAGCTTGTTCACTCAATTCACTCCCCAAATACCTGCTACAATTTCCAAGTGACCACTAATATGCACAATTTATGCGCTTTCAACTAAACCTTTACCCAAACAGAGAGATATTGGGTGTCAGGTCAGAGAGGAACAAATCTGACGTCAGTTGTAGACTGTGTACTCACATGGACTCTAAGGAAACCTTACAGCATTTAGAGCTATTTTGCCCAGCAATAACAGAACTGAGGACAAAAATGTTGGGCAAATTCATCAACGACCAACTCTTGTTGTTGACTGACCAGTGGTGGATTCTACTGGCACAGGTATCATTGACTCAGGCTTTGATCCATTTTTTAAAGGAAATGTTCATTTTAATGGAAAGTCTACAAACTATCAGGACTGAATAATGTTTGTAGAACATTCTTTCTTATTTGTACTGGAGAAAAAATGAAAGTTGATGTCAATGGCTGTAATTGGTAAAACGTTTTTTTCTAAAGCCAAATACTAATAAATAAAATTTAAAAACATTTTTAAAAAGGGAACTCCCTACTCAGTGGTCAGTCCTCTCATTCCAAAATGATTCTCTCCTACCTCACTACTGCACACTTAGCACATGAACGAAACAACTCCAGAATGGAGTTGCCCACAAAGGAGTTGGACGTTCGACCTCGACGGTTCTCTGTCGGGCAGACCAATGAATTGCACCGATTAGCTCGCTCGAACCCTTGATAAGAAAGACCAGGGCGCAGCTATGATGCCGGGTTGTCAGGCCTGACAGCAGAGCCTCCGATAAGGCGAGGGATTCACAACGGGTCCTCGACATCCTGGGTCAATGTCCTTTCTTTCCTGGAGAAAACCTGCTCTCTGTTTGCATTTTGCGTAATCTTCCACTTCTCACCCCGGAAGGGGAGCCTTGCCAACCTGTGCGGGGAATTCACCTCAGGGACACATAGGCTCCCCCTGGAGGTGGGGACACCAATGTCTGTCATGTTCCATATGATACCAAGACCCAACAGGAAAAAAACTGGATGCCCCCAGGGTCACAACAAAATAGAACTGGGATCCCACTCCCTGGCAGACAAACAAGGCACAACACAAAAAAAAAAGTAGCCCGGGAATAACGCACAGCGTATAAATGCACACGTTACAATCCAGGCATAGAGTTATTTTTTTTATTAGCGCACACATAACTCGTACAAAACCCCAGAATTAAATGAAGGGTTACACCAGTCTAGTTGGAGGTTGAAATCTTAACGAACTGAAGGATGTCGCAGGACCTTTAGGAAATTCCCATTTCCCAGGTTTCCCTTTATCTCTCTTCCACCAGGTATCCCATTTCCCCTGAGCCAATTGCTTCTGTCAGTCCTGGTCAATTTCATTTTTCGGGGTCATGAAAAAATCCTTATAGGTTCTTGCATAGGCTATCGAAAATAAAGAAAGAGAAAATCTCTGCACACTGTCAGAATGGACAAGTAGCTCAGGTGAAAGGGATCCTAAATCATAAGGGCTTAGTGTCATTAATCCACTGTCCAGTCCCATTTCTAATCCACACTATTCTGAAGCATTCGTACACAAGGAAAGATTCCTTCCTTGCACTCACACCCTCACAGTGTTTTTAAATGCTCCACCACACTTCACTAAATGATCTTGGCAGATGATCCCTATGGTATGCCTTCCTATAGGTTTCTATATCCTTGTGACATGCTCCTAGCATGGAGGACTCCTCCCACAGAGCCTGACAGACTTATTTTGCTCTTACTGAGGTAAGACCTTGCTGAGCCGCCCTCTTGTCCCAGGGTTCTACTCAAACCATTACCAGGGGAGGACGTTACAGTTTCCACCTCTTACCTATGGGTCTCTTGGTTAGAATTCAACTCCCCTGCCTGGGTGTGACAAATCAACCTCCGGGGCACCAGTGGGCCAGGGATGAATATCGGTTTCTAAACCATCAATCAACTCCACACCTCTAGTAAACCAGAAGCGATCCGAACAGATTGCAATACAAGTAAATTATAAGACCTCCTTGTCCAATTTTGTTAACATGGACAGAACAGCAGGCTTATCTCTGCAAGGTTGTGTAACATTGGTAAATTGCAACTCAGCAAAAATACAATTATTACCCAATGATAAAAGAGACTGTTCAGTCAAGGTTGTATACAAATATTTACTTTATTATTACTACAACAGACAGTTCTAGCACACTACAAATACGACCCACCCTGTAAAGGAGCACAGAGGACAGACAGTTTCACGAAGGAAAGGGATGCAGATACTGACTACTGACAGGAGGGTAGTTGGTAAAGTAATCAATCATACAGTCCAAGGTTATTCGGTTCCAGCACCAAAGGGGCAAAGGGTCATAAATGTCTCTGGGGGCCTTCAGAGAAAGACCAGGGGGGGCAGAAACACAATGTACCTGGTGCTGAAGATGTTCTTGTTGCTCGACAGTGTCGAGGCAGTTCCAGGGTGCTTTGCAGTCCTTGAGACAGAGTTAGTGGCGGGAGACAGCTGCAGCTATCCAGGCAGCAAGCAGTTTGGAAAGCGATGCTGGACGGACGTCTGCAGGCTGTCTGGTCCGGCAGCTCTGGGCCAAGAATCGCTGTCTCTGTGCTGGTTTGTGGATCTGAAATGCTGGTTGTGGAGCATGCGGATCGATGATCGACTCTCATAAAAATGTCCTTAAAAGAGGGACACTGGATGATGCTTGGGTGGCACTTCTCCTTGCTTCTTCGCAGGGCTCATGTCCTTTCAAGGTGGATGGCCCAAAGCTCAGGAGAGTGATTGCAGGCAACGGCCTTGTCCTTTGTCCAGGGACTTTCTGGAACTTCCCACCGAGGAAGCTTGCTGGCAGAACCTAGCAGGGCACTCTGTGTGCTAGATGGGTACCGGTTCTGGAGCTGTTGGATGGGTCCTCTGCATCCGGTATCTCCCTCTGTTCCCTGGGAGATGTTTAGGGGAGGGATCTTGCTTCCCTCTTGGAACTCCGGGCCTTCCTTCACTGGCGGAAGATGTAAGGTAGACTGTACCTTCAGCTCGGGTCCAAATGAGTCCTTCTTACTATTTTCAAAGTCTTCGAATGATCTGCTAAGTGAGGGGTTCAGCCCTCTTTTAAAGCCAAAGGGTCCCCAGTGTTTGGTGCAGGCTAAGTGTGCCTTAATGAACTGATCCTGGGCCCCCATCAACAATCTTCTTTTATGCCAGAGGTCAGGACCAGGGTGCTCTGCAACAGGACAGACAAGGGGTGACAACATATACCTAAGTCCCACCCATCTTCCTGTCTGTTGTAGATCAAAGTGTTTCTCTGGTTAACTGAGCCGTCTGTGACTCTTGATCAAACCGCAGGCTTGCCTTGAAGTATGTGCTAAGAGCAGACTTACTGCCTCTCCCAAATCACATCCTTCACCCCTCTGAAAGTGGTCTGCTTTGCAGGGACACCTGCAGTAACTGCTGGAACCTGACAGGCCATTCACTGCCTTTCATACAGAAAAGTGGGATTTAGCTTCAAGTTAACACATTGCATACCAAAGGGATGTTAGCCCCGCCTTCCTGCTGTCTCTTCCAGCAACCAAGCCTCTCCTTTAGGCTTGCTTCAATTATCTCTCATTAGTATGCACTGCCACCAGCCGGTGTACAAAAGGAAGGCAGATCCATGGAGCCTTTGATATTTAAATTAGGCTGCCCATGCTGGAAGAAGGTATGCCTTCGCCCTCCTTGAGATGCTTTGATGTACCCGGGGCTTCACATTACAGCTGAATATGACCGGGGAAGACAGCGTCTGAGTACATGTGACTGTGCGTTTTGTGCAGGAAGCAGATAGACTGTGCGGAATGGCCTCACACAGTCCTTGGAGGTTGATCTCCCATCATTCATTTTCATTTATCAAAAAATCAAAAAGCACAGGCGAACACACTATACCTGTGCAGATGGTCGAATTCCTCACACTGGGTCCTTATTATGCCGCAGCAATTGAAGTGCCCCCAGTCAAAGATCTCCTGCCGGGACTTAAACCTGCTACAGGCTCAGTTCAAATTCTTGAAATTTTTTTGTTTGTTTATTCAATTATAATGCGCACCCGACCCGAAGTTAGCAGAACATTAGGCTTCTCTTTAGCTCTGGTATCTTTGCTGCTCCCACCAGGAACTGCAACAGTGCTCTTAACAGGTGACTTCTTTTTAGTATAATCTAGCTCTTTCTAGCTTCTGAGTCAAAGTACTAAGAAGACTACATGTTTTGGCTTTTTCTCTGATGCTTAACACTCTTTCAGCGGGGCCTATTTGGCTTAGTCACTTTCTGTTCCTTATCGCTGCAATGTGCCCTTCTTTGCAGGAGGACATTTTCCACTTTCTTTTGGTATGCTGTGTTTATGATTCTCTCAGGGCGCAATATATTTTGCCTCTCTTAAGAAGTGAAGGCTTTCATGGCAATTCATAGAATTATATGATTTTCCTTCTCGGGGACCAGGATAGCGAGAAGACCAAAGCTATCACAGGTTTTATTTTTGGAGCTCGGTGTCAGACAGCTAAGTCGGTTGGAAACAGCTTGGACTAAAAAATGCCCTGGGCGGCGTGCATGGCCAGAGATACAGGAGGATCATCACCAGCTCTCCCGCAGGGTCTACATTATTCCTCTTGTGTAGAGCCTGAGAAATTACTAAAGGTCTATTCACTTAGGACTAATCATTGTGCCATCTAGTGTACTGTAGTGTCGGTCTGAGATGCGTTTTTCTATTTATCATCAACCCCCACTTTTTTGCAACATGCTTAATGTTTTAATATGTTGTTATATGATGATATTGCTGTTGTTTAAATATTTTAATGTATTCTGCACATTTCGCTTTGTAGATTATTATGTTTGCACTTGTCATGAAAGACTCATTGAGTCGAAAGTGTAAATAAAATCTAAATCTTTGCATGACCCCTTCTTGCTGCCTCCCTCTGCTTCTCCTGGTCTTCTCACTGCTACAACAGCAACTCTCTGGAACACCGGTCCAACTCCCTCACAGCTTATAGACTTCTTTCCCCTTTTATATGTTAGCTTGGGTACTAATTGTACCAAAGAGGGCCTTGTGACTGGTATAAGCTATGTGCATGTTGTTCCCACGCATATGGCTAGGTGCCACAACATACCCATATGCTAGTCCAGTTTTCAATTTATGGTCAAGTGTTATGGTTTATCTAATACCTCAATTTGGCTAGTTCCCGGCCCCTGAAGCCCAAAAGAGCAAACAGCATGTGCGCCATTTTGGATCAATTAGAATCTTTATGGAAGTTATGCAGGTCTCATTCTGGCTGACAAGGCTGTAAGTGTCTATAAGGGGGCGTGCTTGTGACCATCATATTCACGCACAGCATGTATACTCTGATTATGTTCCTTTGCTCCTCACTGGAGTCCCTTTCTCATCAAGCTCCATTCCGCAATCCATTCCAGGTCTTGCGGACACACCCCAAGCACACCTGTCAAAGCATCCTGCTTCTCTCATAGAGTCAGGAATGGGGCTTGGAGCTAGAAGCACATTTCCTGTGTTTATTAATGTTGACTACGTATGACTTTCTTCCTCTCACACTGAGCTATGCCACTCATTCCTCATTAGATACAGGTCCTGACGGGGTTTACTGTAAACTTTTCCTTGAAGGGTGGCCTTCATTGAATGTGATGCTGTACCCCGTGGGTGACCGTCGGAAATCTAGGGGAACCTGCATGCAGCACCCACAGAGATCCCAGGAGGTAGGCTACTGGCGTCACTTTGGCCCCAGAGTTACCCAGGCAACCCTGTAGGTGACTAGATCACAGTAGGTGTACATTTTGAAAAACAATAATAAATACGTACATGAAAAGAGACTAAAGAAAACTTGGCTGAACATGATAGTAGACCAAATGACAATAGCCTTGCTGAAAAAGAAAATTTGGCAGTGTTACAATATAAAAAACATTACATTTCAATGCATTTATGCACCGGGGCAATGTCTATCCTAGTTCTGGAACTATGCCTGTACACACATTCATTGAAAGAGTATGTTTTTGCACCGGGTCTATGTTTGCGCCTGTACTTGTTGCACTTGCATCAACATAAGATAAGACTTCTTTTGCATGTTTTTTTTAATAAACTATCACCTGCATTATTTAAATTAACTCCAAAAGTACAATACACGTTTTCATTGTTACTTTTGAAGTTGTTGAGGCATACGTAAAACATGCCATATTCTCACATAAAATTAGGCATAAATTCCCTGTAATTGGTGCATGATTAATCAGTGGCGTGCAGTTCTGCACATCCAGGTTTTATGGGCTGATCAGCATGAAAAAACTATGTGGCTTCTTGGAAACAAAACTAGTATATTAACATAATTCTGCATTGTTTCAATTAGTTTAGTTCGTAACCCAGGATATGTCTTCCAGCATGTAACAGCAACATTATGCCTGGCATTTGGCCACTTCTATGATACCCAAGTAAATATTAAATAATTTCGTCACACTTTTCACCACGATATCCATGCCAATGCACTGTTACATTAGGAGATTATAACATTGTAAGCACTAATCTGACATAGTTCTCCAGCCAGAATAGCACACATCTCAAATAATACAAATTGCCTTTGGGTGTATTTAAGTAATAAAAATAAACCAAAATACTTAGCATACAACTTTCAATCTTCTTTATTTGTATCCGCCAACACACATAGATGTGCTTGAAATATGCATTAAACAGCACATGTACTGTACATATATGTGTTCGCTAAGGTAATGTGGGCAAAAATGCCATGTACTAAGAAGATGTACACTAATACAATGTGGCATACTTTACATATAGACAAACAATGACAAATACAACCCAAGTAGCCACGCATGTAATTTTTAGTAGTGGGCTGCCAACATATGTTAACCAAATAATTGATAGACCACCAACACACCTAGAGAAAAATAAATGGGAGCCATTATTAAAATAAAATACAGTCCTCCCCACTTACACAAACAATTCACAAACACCGAAATAAACATTACATATAGTACACTGTGGATATTCACTTGCTGTTTCATTTTTAATATAGCCCAATCATAAATCAGCAAAGTTGGCTCTGGCAAGTGTCCACAAGACTGGATGCCTGTTAAAAGCGGTTCCTCCTCTTTCATGTTACATTTACAACGTGACGTACATCCGTACAATGCATTCCCTTAAATATAAAACGATAAGCATTTTTAATTAAGCAATAAACCC
This sequence comes from Ambystoma mexicanum, assembly GCF_040938575.1. Classification (NCBI taxonomy): domain Eukaryota; kingdom Metazoa; phylum Chordata; class Amphibia; order Caudata; family Ambystomatidae; genus Ambystoma; species Ambystoma mexicanum. The sequence goes on along the minus strand of NC_090941.1, from coordinate 135,873,280 downwards.
TGATGTGTGGAGGCATTTCTGGGTCAAGTAATGTCCGGGCCGAGATAGTTGTCACGGGGAACCACTGGAACACTGAGGGCCCGATTCTCAACTGGGGGTCCTATTCTCATCCAGGTGTTAAGTACCGAAAAGGACGTTAAAAGGCTTAACAACCTTTTCGGTACTTAAGACCTATTCTGAAGGTGGCGCTTTCCTCCGAAGTCGGAAGGAATGGGCCACTTTCAGAATACATGCGGCGGTTGCTGGGATGGGTTGGAAACCAACCTGGCAACCGCCACATTCGTACACTGGCTTTTTGGAAGCCTATTCTTGTGGCACTCCACCAGTTTAATTTGTGCACAAAACTAGTGCACATATATGGTACCCTTTTGGTGCCGTTAAACTGGAGGAGTGCCACAAGAAGCCTTGTTTGGTGTAAATGAAAGTGTTCATATACACCTGTGTGTGGCATATGAACACTTTCATGTACACCAAAGCAAGCAGATTCAACGTTACGTTGAAGCTGCTCGCTTTGGTGTTAATGAAAGTGTTCATATACACTCCACGGGTGTACACCAAAGCGAGCAGCTTCAACGATGCATCCTGCAACGTTGAAGCTGCTCGCTTTAAATTAAATATTCATATACACTGCACTGGTGATAGTTGCGCCTAGTTAGTTGTCACGGGGGACCACTGGAACACTGAGGGCCCGATTCTCAACTGGGGGTCCTATTCTCATCCAGGTGTTAAGTACCGAAAATGACGTTAAGAGGCTTCACGACCTTTTCGGTACTTAAGACCTATTCTGAAGGTGGCACATTCCTCTGAAGTCGGAAGGAATGCGCCACTTTCGGAATACATGTGGCGGTTGCTGGGATGGGTTGGAAACCAACCTAGCAACCGCCACATTCATCACTGGCTTTTTGGAAGCCTATTCTTGTGGCACTGCGCCAGTTTAATATGTGCGCAAAACTAGCGCACATATATGGTGCCCTTTTGGTGTTGTTAAACTGGAGGAGTGCCACAAGAAGCCTTGTTTGATGTAAATGAAAGTGTTCATATACACCCGTGTGTTGTATATGGACACTTTCATGTACACCAAAGCAAGCAGCTTCATCGTTACGTTGAAGCTGCTCGCTTTGGTGTATATGAAAGTGTTCATATACAACACACGGGTGTATATGAACACTTTCATTTACACCAAACCTAGCAGCTTCAACGTTGCATAGTGCAACGTTGAAGCTGCTCGCATTGGTGTAAATGAATGTGTTCATATACACTGCACGGGTGTTTATGAAAACTTTCATTTACACCAAACCTAGCAGCTTCAACGTTGCATAGTGCAAGGTTGAAGCTGCTCGCATTGGTGTAAATGAATGTGTTCATATACACCGCACTGGTGTATATGAACACTTTCATTTAAAGTGAGCAGTGTTCATGTACACCGCACAAGTGTATATGAACACTTTAATTTACACCAAAGCGAGCGGCTTCAACGTTGCACTATGCAACGTTGAAGCCGCTCGCTTTAAATGAAAGTGTTCATATACACCGTACAGGTGTATATGAACACTTTCTTATACACCAAAGTAAGCAGCTTGAACATCCTGCAATCTTGAAGCTGCTCACTTTGGTGTATAGGAACGTGTTTCATCTGTGTTCTCAGCAGCATTTTTGTAAAATAACGAATATGTCGTTATTTTACAAAAAATGCTGCTGAGATTGGATTGCGCCTGTAACATCTTAAAACGGGCGCAATCCACACAGATCACTGTCGGGCTCTACGAGGACGCCCAGGCCCACTTGAGAATACTAGTGGAGCCTGGGCGTCCTCTTTTGGCGCAGTGAATCATGCTGTTTAGCACCTTCACTGCGCCAAGTTGAGAATAGGGCCCTGGGTCTTAAGTACCGAAAAGGTTGTTAAAAGCGTTAACGACCTTTTCGGTACTTAAGACCTATTCTGAAGGTGGCGCATTCTTCCAAAGTCAGTAGGAATGCGCCACTTTCGGAATACATGTGGCGGTTGCTAGGATGGGTTGGAAACCAACCTAGCAACCGCCACATTTGGTACCTGCCACTTTAGAATGGTATGCTTGTGGCACTCTTCCAGTTTCATATGTGCGCTAAAGTCGTGCACATATACGGTACTATTTTGGTGCTGTTATTCTGGAGGAGTGCCACAAGAAGCTTTGTTTGGTGTGTTCATTCATTTACACCAAAGCAAGCAGATTATATGAACACTTTCATTTACACCACAGCAAGAAGCTTCAACTTTGTAGTCTGCAACTTTGAAGCTGCTTACTTTGGTGTAAATGAATGAACACTTTAATTTACATGGGTTTATATGAACACTTTCACATACACCAAAGTAAGCAGCTTCAACGTTGCAAAATACAACGTTGAAGCTGCTTACTTTGGTGGAAAAGAAAGTGTTCATATACACTGCAACACTTTGGTGTAAATAAAAGTGTTCATTCATTTACACCAAAGTAAGCAGCTTCAACGTTGCATTTTATCGACCTTTTCGGTACTTAAGACCCAGTTGAGAATCGGGCCCTGATGTTCTGGGACAAAGCAGCTTCAGGTAAGTGGGGCAGGGTTTGGGGTACGGGGATAGGGCAGGGGAGGTGGAATTTGGGGGGGGTGGAGTGCTTACCTACTGCCCGGCAGGGAAGATAGCGGCTCCCACTTCTGAGGATGCTCAAAATTCAGTCTTTGCCATGATTTAAAGCCCCTGTTCCGAGCTTTCTGATTGATTGCACATGATGGTGAACGGGTATGAATGCTATATGAATGAAAGGGATCTTAAATTGATGATATCGAAATAAAGGAAACGGGTGTGTGTCACACCCCCCTCCCCCCACCGTGCCGTGTATGTGTAAATGATAGTCAATTAGACTGGGCAAATTCCTTTAGTTACCTGGGTATAACCATGACAGAGGACCAAAATCAGTCCATTCATATTGCACATCAGGCTACAAAAATGGGCAGGATAAATGGGACCCTTATTAATTATGGAATAAAAATTGATGGAATGCCAGTGAATTGGGCTATTCTTATTTTACAAGGCCAAATCATTTTCGATTGGTACCTATGAGGGTGCCTATGGGTTGCCCCTCTAGGGCCTTTGGGTCCATTGTGACCTTGTTCTGTTACACATCAAGGAAAGTCAACTACCTTTTACAATAACCGGTCCCTGGCGTTTTATGGCTTTCCCAAACCATTGCAGATTGAACCTTAGCCATACTAGGTTCAATAATGGGGGGGGGAATGTAAACTGACACAAAAGCATGTAGGAGATGTGGTATCTTCTGACATTTGTTCAAGCTGTTCCTGGCTGGTCTGTATCCAAAAGGGAAGTGTTACAACTGGTTTTTCAATCACTTCTTTTGTTTATGGAGGCGTGTGTTAAAGTTGAACCTGGTGAAAACCAATTTCTACTGGACAGGAAAGGGAGAGAGAAGAGGTGCAGTCTGGAAAACCTACAGTGAAATTTAACCTTTCTCATTCAGGGCATTCACAATGTGGGAATTATCAGGACTGGCTGCCTAAATGAAGGCACATGGCACTCCATATGAAAAAGACCACACTACCTCTGGCTGTATCTAATAATCAGTGGGGTAAAATGTTTGGTAATAACTATAGGTTCCTCTGTGATAGATGTTTCAAATTAAGACTTCACCCACTTTTGACTATTTTGCCCACATTGTCCAACAACAGTGAGAAGAAATTACTTATCTCCTTACTTCTCTCCTTTCTTCAGAAATATGGCGCTCACTCGGGTAGATTAAGCATTCTGTTTTATTTTTGCACAGAAGGATGAATACTCTGCCAATGTCCTTTATCACTATATTGAACATGCACTTTACTTTAGGAACAAAATGGTGTTCACTGAAATCGTATGACTATGCAATACACACTTGCCTTTAGGAAGAAAATGCTGTCCATTGCCAGTTTATGCAAATTAATGTATTAATATTTAGAAGTTTTAATTGGTTTGGAATGAATGTTTACGATTATATATGTATGTGATGGATTGTAATGCTATTGTTTTTGTATTTGTGTTTTGTACATTTATGGAATTTGGTTTATATTCTGAAATGAAGTTAGAAAGAAAGAAAGACTGGGAGGCACCGGTGCACCGGTGAAGCTCCCCCTCCGAGGTTCTAATAGAAAATATGCTTAAATACATGTGCATATAATAGAAACAAATCTCTACATACATGAAAGATGTACACATGCTTCCAATAAAACCACATACCTGCTGCACGTGTTTTTACAAACACAGATGCAAACACAGTGCACCCACACCCATGTTGTTGTATCCACCGTGTCCGGTAAACTGCAAACATACAACATAAAACAAAAACGATGAACACTGTCCTTCAAAAATAACAAGACCCTGCCAAAGAAGCCAACCAATCCACATCAAAAACACTTTGCTGCTATTGCTTTTTACAAATGCACATGCAAACACTAAGCAAAACCTACCCGCACGGTTGTAACCACACTTTCATATTTTGAAAGTATGCCACATCATGGATCTGATATGGATAGAGCCCTCAAGTACAAAGAGTTAATTTGAATCTTCAGGATGAGATCAGAACATGGGCTCAACGACTGATGGAGTGCTCCTTTTTGGACTTATCATCCCTTTTTTGCCCTCTCCATTTCTCTGAATGTTATGCATCCATTTCCAATGAGTCATTAATACAAAGTCGTCCCATTCCACAATATTACAATACTTTTCTTCTTTCCTACTGCACGCCCTCTTTTTTCCTATTTTTTTAATTTCTAATGTATTTCTTATTCAAGCATGCACACGCCTCTTAACTTAATTTCATAGTCCTCTTACTTGCCTTGTGTTAGTATGTTGAGCACAGCATTTCTTAGATGTCAACAGCACATCGATGATCATTGTGCAATGACATCCCATGATGATGTCACCATTGGCTGTAAATATAAATTACACCTTTTTTCAAAATGGCAGACACCATTCTCTAGATGCTGGGAACACGCTGGTTGTGACATCTAGGTGATCCACCTCTTACCCTTATAACCCTCAGGCTCCTATTATTCCATGGCTAGTTATGATTACTTCTCCTCTCAAGAGTTCAACCATTTTATTTCAGAATGTCGTGAACTCTTCAACTAACATGGCAAACACCACGGACAAGAGCACACTGTTAAGATAAATGACCCCTTGAATAACAGGTGTGTTGTGGTTACCTACTCACGTTTTTCCTCTGATTGATTCAGGTATCTTAGTATATTATTGAGTATCCCTCACACATTCCTCTTCTAGAGCCAAAACTGAGTATATGGCAATAGCGTACTGAGCTCATATAGAATGCAATTGCATGGAGAAGCTAGGTAAGGTAATTTTACAGACTGGGCCTCATCACGAGTTGGGCTGTAGCCCTTAAATGCGGTGGTAACGGTATTACAGCCGCATTTAAGGGCTGGCCCTATCACGAGTTGGGCGCTAAATGGGCTGTTTTACCTCCAGCCTTTCTTTGGAGGTGAAAATCCCCTGTTTTCGGCTGTATTACCGCCGGCTGTATTAGCCCGCATAATTAGCGCTGAAAATACCCCATTGAATCCAATGGACCCAATGGGGAATGGGGATTTACCGTTAACACCCAACTCGTGATCCGGCGGTAATACAGCCGGACCAGTCAGTGCTAGGGCTATTACAGTCGGCGGTATTACAGCCGGGAATACAGCCCAACTCGTGATGAGGCCCTCTGTATAGTAATTACTTCTAGTTGAGCAGATCACATCTATGAAAATGTAATTTCAGCAATTGACATATTTGACATATTTCAGCTACCAATTGGAATGCCTGTTTATAAACATATATGAGGATCTCACAACTTATGACAGGCACAGTATGCAACATTCCCATCCTATGACTGATGACACATTAGTACGTACTTGTACATCTCTATAAACAATTCTAAATGAATCGATGAATTGAACAGCTCATGAATTAGTCTTCATTTTATGTTCAATGTTCATGATTTTCGATTTAATGCATTTATTTAAATTTTGTTGACACTTTGGACACCTAATTAGGACCCTGAACACCTTTATCAATACTCTTAAATTTATTGATTAAACGGGCAGCTCATGAAGAATCAGATTTAATTTCACGTGCAATTTTGATGATTCTTCACTCCTAATAGAAGTTTAGTGAATTGTTCTTGTCTTCTTTAAAAGTCCACATATTAATCAAAGAAGGGTCTGCTGTAACAGGTCCAATCCCTGTTGCTGCAACAAGTGCCCATTGCCTTGTTACATCATACCCAGAGTGCATTGTCTGGCAGAAAATGGAGGTGACATGAAACAAGAGGGAGCCAACAGAAAACCAAAATGGTGGATCCCCGTCTCAGCCCCATTTTTCCCTCTGTGGCTACTCTAACTCTGCCCTTTCCCCATATCTGCTGACTTCAAAGGCCCTTTGTAGTGCAGCATGCTGGTGTGAGAAAGGACTTTGATGCATGTGAGTAGCCCTTTGAAGCAGGTGTCCAAGCTGATCTCCTGGTGAGAGATCCTTTGGATCAAGGGGGTGGAAGGGTTACACCTTCTGATGGGGAATCAAAGGAAGGCAGCAGCCTGCCTATTGCCTGGCTTTCTGAAGTGGAGACAAACAGGCTGACTTGAATACACATTGCCCTCAAATAGCTGATCTGGGCTTACAGGGTTCACAGATATGATATCACATTGGTATGGCTTTAATAATTAGGTGCCCTTATCAGTCAACTTTCTATCAGTGTGTATGGCTTATTTTAGAGATGACACTGCTACCAGACTGCAAAGGCAGCAATTATGATATTTGCAATCAGAGGTGCAGAAGTTATAATGCCACCTCGGGCTTCAAAGACTTTGGGTCACATCAGCTGTGAGGACTGTACCTGTGACCTTTGAACCTGCACTGTGTCTTCAGTGGCAGGTGCTGCAGTTGTCAGCAGACAGGTGCATGAAGGGCACATGTATGCACTCTGCTTTTGGCATAGAGTTTTTTTATGAGTGAGAGGTTCTGTTTAGCAGACCTCCCTTCCAGAAAAAGCATCATTTTATTATGTAATACAAAGCAGAAAAAACACAGCTTTCTCCCCCTCGACAGATGACATCCTGTTACATTGAGAGTGACACATTATTTATGAAAAATATGAACTAAAACAGATCTTTAATTTAACTTTTATTAAATAATTTCTCAATGGCGGCAAGATGTTTCAGAATTAGTGGAAGAGTTACAAGAGAACAATGAGGAAAAAAGAACATGAGGAAAAAATAAAACATAAAAAATAAAAAACAAAGAAGGTGGCATGACCCAAACCCACACCACCATCAATAAATCTTGAGAGTAAAAACATGATTTAAAAAAAAACGTATCATTAATGTACTTCTCTGAATACATCAAAAAATGTAATTAGTGATTATCACACGTAAGCCATGTTTACTTGTGCAGTTACATTAATGTTCATGGGCACTTCTTACGAAACAACTCTGCATATCTCATTGAAAAGCACTTTTCAACATTCTATGACCGAAGAAAATAAAGTGATTTTTACTCCCAAAATATTAAGAAAAAAGGTATTTGCTAGTCGTCATATAGTTATTTTACCTTTTTGTGTGTTGCATTCGTTTGGCTTGTACTATACATTTTCAACTAATTTTATCTGAGAAATGAATGGATCACTTGGAACAGAGTACATCATTTAATCTGGGCCTGGACAATTTGGCACACCTGCCGGGCAATTTGGCTCTGGCAGTTAGTTGCCTAACGCACATTTGCAAAATATCATATGTACGCTAGTCGCTGGATACAAATGTCACTTTTGCACTGGTCAAGTGGTGCAAATGCTGTTGCAAAATCTGCCTAAACCAGTGCAAAATTGTCCACCACTGTTGCATATTTGCGTGAGCAAGGTATGTTTTCTGCCCCCAAGGTTCCAGAACACTGCCCTTAAGTTTCCTGAAGACTTACCGTCCTCCGACTGAACATTATCTTCTTTACACTGCTTCGGATAGAATCTGTGGTTTAAAGGCACACATAATACCGGACATGACATCTCCATCACCTAGATAATAGCAAACTATGGCCCTCATCAGGAGGTTGGAGGTAAGAATGCCGATTTTAGCGGCATGGTTGCCTCCTAACCGCATTCCAGGCCCGGGTTCCTCAAATGAGGACTTACTGGGCCATCGCAACCTTGGCGGACCCGGTAATTCCCCGTCCGAGGAACCCGGACCCAGTCCATCCCCATTCCCATTCGAGCCCCCATAGGGCTCAATGGGAATGGGGATGGAGTTAACAACGGGCCCGTTAATAACGGGCCCGCTGTTAGCTCTCTGGTGTCCTCGGGGGACCCGGAATGGACGCCTGGTTTTTCCAGGCGCCCATTGCTGGTCCCGCGAGGAGACCTCGTGGTAGGGTGGAATGGGTTTACCGGCACCGGCACCTTTACCGGTGCCGGTAAACCCATTCCGCCAACCTTGTGATGAGGGCCTATGACTTCTTCACGGCTCTATTTAATGTGTGGTCACTATTCAGCACACCGCATTTGTAGATGGGTGCGTGATTGTGCTATGTAAGTTAAAGACGGGTTGACAAGTGTATACCGAAGCACAGATTTTAAAAAAAGGTACACCATAACATATTATTTTTATCCAGCTAAACAACGTGTGTTCAGATCAAATACCCATATTGGATTCTCAAAAGTACAGGTGCTTTTAAATGTTGTTCGCAGAGTATCATCCTATCTGATTACCTATGTGCTGTAATCTGACCAAACCGCCTTCCAATATGTGCAAATACAGTTTAGAAAACTCTGTGACGTGGCGTCTGTTTAATGATAGTGCCCGCTCTTGTAATGCTGCTGGCTCAGCTCGCCCAGAATGCTTCGACCATTGTTTTTGATAAAACATTTAATTGATAAAACTCAAGAAAACAATAATGAAGCATTATGCAGCATCATATAGCACTGTTGCTAAATATAAATCAAATAGACGTTATTATAAAAAAAAGTCTCCTTTTGTATTTTTCGAAAAGCGGTTGCATCGATTTGCTCTTGTTTAGGCCACAGCATTGTTGAAAATGATGTCAAGCAATTGCTTAGAAAGGCCAACAACTTTTAAATAAGATTGTTTGCAATTGTAAGTTATGTGGGCAGTACTTACCTGCTGGTGATATATGTCAAACAAATCTGACAAACAAGGCCAGCAAGTTAATCTTGACTGACACATTTGTACTACCCGAAAGCAAACTGTAAATCTGTTCAAAAGCCCTGTACAGGAAACCGGACTGACAATGGTTAGATACAAATCTTCTGAGAAAATCCTTTAAAATATGCAATCTTCTCAGTATATCATATTTCAACGAGGGCAAGTTCACAGATATGTTTTGAAAATGTAAGCCTCGATGGGAGGTGAAGTAACCCATTTATTTTCACTGTAGTGAGAGAGAGAGACTTAAAGGGTGTGTACGGAAACCAGGAAGAGGAAAGAGTCACGTGACTATTACACATCAAACAATCTTGCTAATGTGCCGACAGTTACAGTACTCTGAACAGGAGCCTGTTCCCTACTAACACAGTCAATAGATTTTGCTTTTTGTGTTATAGTGAAAACAACAGTTTTGTGTAAGCAGAAGGAATCAATCTAATTCTCACTAGTCAAAGTTCATATGTCAAATTCCTGAGTTTTGTATACGGCTACTTTTGGCTTACTGCACAAAAACCCAGACTCATTTAAAAGTGGAAAAGGTCGCTTTAATGTGACAGGCCCAAGCTTACAATTAACGCTTACCTGGCTCCATGGCCTTACAGACTAACGAAATATTTAAACAACCAATTAACTAATTACACATTTTCATTTCCCCCAACAATTAAATAATTAAATAAAGCCATTTCCACCCTAACTGTCCCTTGGACCCTACCATCTCCTTACCCCTTTTCCAGGTGTCCCGCTTTCTCCCTGGGCCCATGCCCCTCCAGGCTCAATACCTGTTCCCCCGGGGTGGCCCGCTTGTGCAAACAGCACCACCCCCTCCTTTCCCGTGTCATTCCCCCATTGTGCTTCCCTCCCCCCACATCAAAAAGGGCCATGCCCCCAGAGCCCAGACCCACTTCAATACCCCTCATTCTCCCCTCTACACCAATCTCCCCCTTCCTATGACCTGCAGCCAGACTGACCTGCCACATCAGCAACATAAATTTACATCACAACTTCTCTACTGCCCCGACCTGTCACACAAAACTACCAGCCAGTCGCCCCTTAACCTACCAAAAAACTCCCTCACAAACCGCCCTGGGATGTAAAAACCCAAACCAACCAACCTCCAATGGTCCTCCCCCCACCTTTAATAAACCAAACCCCAAACCTAAACCAAAATGAAGGGGTGGGAGGGCGGGACAATCGCCAAGTCCAACCGTCGCCTACCTCCCGAACCTTCCCTGCCCCCTTAAATACCCCAGAGGGGCGCTCTGCCCCCAGGGCCACTCGCTGGCTGTGTGCAGCACCAAAAACTTCCCCGGGGGAACGCTTTGCGTTCCCCCCGGGGCCCCCCTTCTGCCATTTGGTCAGCCTTTGGTCCTGTAAGAGATAAGTGACAGTTGGAGTTATTGGGGAATGAAGGAGACCCAGAATGTAAGACCAGAAGAACCCCTTTTCTGTGTGCTGGTCCAATTGTAAATGAGTGAAGTCATGTCACATGCGGTGTGGGGGCACCAGAAGTGTTAGCCCCTGCTGTTGTCAACCTGATTGTTTAATGGCTATTGCCTCTGCCATACAAATTCATGTGGTCACCGAGTGCAAAGAGTGGGCTGAATTGTGTTGGGGTAGCAGGTGAGATAGTCGCACTTTGTTAGATTTGGAGGCAGGGTTTCAGGCAGTAGACTGCTGCAATGTGCATTGGAAGGACTGTTGCGCGTACTTCAATTTGTAAAGTTGAGAATGCGCCAGTTAGTGAAGGAGTGGGTCGGAAATGGTTCAGTATAAGTGGCTGCGTGCCATTGGATCCGTGACAATGCTGTAGCCCAACATGAGGAATGTTGTCCGGATCCCTGATCGAATTAGTGTGCCCGATCTTTGTCAATTTGTCCCGGTCTCAGGCAAAGTATGTGTGTTAGTGGCATCATTCTTGTAGTGAACACCAGTCATTAGGGATTTCTTTAAGGTCATGTGGTCCACCAGTGTGAGAAATTGACTGGGCATTGAAACCCAAAGGTTTACAGCTATGACTAAGGCTGCCTTTCTGGATCAGATTATCTTGTCTGCACGTACATGATGAGATTCCTTGAGCCGCTTCTGGGTGGAAGGCTGATTGAGCAATACATAGGGCATTTAATTGGGGTTTTAATTGGATCATACATTTGATGGGTAGCCAGTAAAGTGTCCGGAGCATTCATAACTTTTCGGTCTCAACTGTAGTTTGACTGCTGCACTCTGCAGTCTCTGGGGACAGTTCAAAAGGTGTCCTAAGTGAATTATTTAAAGTTTGTGCATATTGCAAACTTGAAAGTACCAGTACGACTACAAATGTTCTGTGTGGGAACAGCAAGCATCGTCTGATGGGTTGGATGGCAGAAGCCATTTTTCTGAGGTTTTTTGACTTCTTGTTTCAAGGCAAGAGAGTTATCCATCAGAATCTTGATTTCTATGACCACCACAGAGGACTGCAGGTAGTGTCTCATCTCTTCCATAAAGAGATTGTCATTTAATCCACAGGTTTAGTTGGGCAGATGGGGTTTAAGTGAAAAAAAAAATTGGTTGAGCTTTAATCGGTTCTTTCTCATTAATGAGCCTAATAGCGCTAAACTACTGGCATCCAGATGATATTTGGTTGAGTACAGAATTAGTAAGCAGACGATTTGTGTGCTGTCTGCATAGTTGTTGTATATAAGTCCTTTTTTGCAACTAATAAGTGGGGCCATGTTTAATTTGAAGAGGAGGGGTGTGATGTCCCTATGATACTCCACAATTGATGTTAAACAAGGTTGATTTGAATGGCAGTATGTCGGTGGCCTCTATGCTGCTGGAGAATGGAATCATCCAGCATAATACATTTAATTCAAGCAATGCTTCTGTTAGTCTTTTTTTTTAAATGTTATGGCTAATTGTATGAAAGGCAAAGTGTGCCAAAGCCTCCTATAAAGTTCAAGGGATAGCACATTCAGTATAGATTCGGTTTCTCTCGTTGGTCTGTTCATAGTAGGATCTGATGCCAGATGCTATTGGTCAAGTAGCTGTTAAAAGACAAACTTCACCAGGGAGCTGTGGAAATTGGCTGATAGCCAAACAAGTGAGATTTGCCACAGGCTTTTTAAGAAGAGGGTTGGTGCATGCACACTTGAATGCTTGTGGGAAATTCATTGTTCTAGGGGGGAGTGAGAAATGGTCCAGAAGGAAATGGAAGGCATGGCTGCTGGTCAATGGCTTTGTAAATGTTGAATGTTCAAGAGTCCCTTAAAGTCCAAATATTAATTGTGCCTAGTTGCTAGAGTGGAGTAGTATTGAGAATTCTTGTTTTCAGAAGGGACAAAACCTCTCTGAGCGCAGGAGCCCATTGTCATTGAAATATTGTCCGATGGATATTTTGCATTCGATGTTGTGAGTTTATTGTCCAGGTGTTAATTAAAATATGCCACTTTGTTAATGGAATGTGCTGTTACGGCATTGTGTTAAGGTACTTCTTCAATTATTGCTCTTTTTACCATGTGGCAATCCCTAATTTAATGTTTACTTTTATGCACCCCCACACCACAATTCTGGGACAAGAAAGAACCTCTGTGTATAATTGAAATTCAAAATTATTTAAATAAAGCAAAACCGAAGGTGGTCCCCTAAATGTATGCAGTGCAAATCACCACAATCAGATACATGAATGTTGAGAAATTATATACACAATTAGGGTTGGCCTACCTGTGACAGTCTCACTAAACATAATACACACATTCAGTCACACAACAGAACTATTAAAGAAAAGTATGATTCTAACCCTAATAAGAGAATCTAACTTAAAAAGATGATTTTATTCAATAATTACATCACCGCTTACCAGCTCTTGCATTCATATTTACATAAAATGTGTTTATTTATAATTAATCAGCACATTTAGAACACTTTATTTTCTCCAGTATCAAGAACAAGTATTGGTATCAGATAAAGGCTGCATGCCTTTCAATGCTATTCTCATACAATAGGAATCTATCCCCCCATGTAAATTTGGTGCTGATGATTGCTAGTGTATGCATGCAATTTGAATACAGGCTACAATGAGTTTCATCTAATTCTACAGGTTTGGGTCAGGAAAACAATGTTATCAATGTATAATGCACAGGATATTGGTTCACCATCCAATATAGGAAAAGGATTTACTAATAAAGATGAGCGAGTACCCCTTCCGTTTCACATTGTGAATCGGGCCCCACCGGTGAAAACCCTTCCCTTACTGTACAATGTCAAGAGAGAGGAGAGGGTTTATTTATATTGGTATCATTTTGCATGAGAATGAATTTAGGATGTGTGAACTCCCTTCCACCTCCACATTTACATTTTAAATATCTATGGCTTTCACGGGCCACTAAATAATAAACAAATTCTCTATTATGTTTTGAAGCATGGCCACTGATTTACAGCCTAAAGTGTTTGATTGTACCTATTAATGCCACATAATTCAGTTTATTTTAGCTATCCTTTGCAAAATGCTGCACTGTTAGTGCAGTGAAGAGTTTCCTGTTTTACAAAGCACATACAGCACAGAAAAAGCATTTTTGTTTGTATTTAAATGTTATCTCCCTCAGCTTTAGTACAGTGAAAGCAGGATATAATTCACACTAGCAAACTCCAATATATTGTTATAATTATGTTAATAATAATGTATCAGCTCCTGCACTTGTTAACAGAAAAGTGCTATGTATTCGACAAAAAGTCAAATCTCCCTGGGCTTCAAATATAGTGAAAAGGTATTATTGCCTTTCACACAAATAATCAAGATATTCTATTTGGAATGAGCACCCCCTAGTGGAAACCTCCTCCCCAGTTCCATCCTACTCCAGGGTATTAGCAGGTAAATTATCCTATTGGTCTTTTCTAGCAAACTTTAGGCCTATTTCTCGTCTACCATGCCTCTCTAAACTCCTGTAATGTATTGTTTATTTGCAACTTTCTACATATATTGATCACCACCACCTTCTCACTCCCTTTCAATCTAGCTTTCGTCCCCTGCACTCAAATCGGCCTGCATTACTTGCTGTCACAGAGTCTCTTCATACTACTTGTCATGCAGAACTTTCTTCTATGCTCATTTTTCTTGATCTTTTGGCTGCTTTTGACACAGTGGCTTACTCTCTTCTTCTTACGTCTCTTTCTTCTCTTGGCATTACTGGCCCGGCTCTAAATTGGTTAGCGCTTATCTCACTGATTGTACTGTTACTGTCTCTTGGTCGGTTCATCTTTCCTCTCCTGTTCCCCTTCTTCACGGGCTTCCCCATGGCTCAGTCCTTGGCACTCTACTTTACTTTTCTCTTTATACACTGTCCCACTTGTACAAGTTATTAAATCCTTTGGTCTCATCTATCACTTTTATGCTGACGATACACAGATCTCCCTCTCCTTCTCTGCTTCATCTGATTTCAGCCATAGTAACATCTTGTGCTGTTTACAAGCAGTTTAATCATGGATGCATTCTCGGTTTCTTCACTTAAATCCATCAATAGCAGAAATTCTTTGTTTCCCATCTTCTATTCCTTCCCCCTTTCATTTTTGTCTATTTTCTTTCCGCCTTCCCATATGCCTCTTTTGCACTTCTGCTCACTACTTGGGGGTCATTTTTGAGTCTGATCTGTCCTCCTGTATTGCTCCATTGCCCACTCTTGCCGTTTCCAGCACTTTAATATCTGTAAAATGTGTCATTTGCTAACATTCCATGCCACTAAACTTCTAATTGCATTACTTGTTCTCAAGGCTCGACTACTGTCCTATTGGCCTCCCTTCTATTGTCTTTTCCCCTTGAGCTCCATCAATAGCTCTGCTATCCGCACTCTTTTTCATCTTCCCCCACAATGTCCTGTCTCTCTATTTCCTAGCTGCCCTTTGAGTGCTGGCTTCTTACACATTTTCTCTCTATTGTATTCAAATGTGCCCATGGATTTATCCCCCACTATCTTTCCTCTTTGGTTTTGTTCTACTCCCAAACCTCCATATGCAGCCTCTCGTTTTCATTCCTTTTCCTTGCATGCGGCCAAGATTTGGAATACTCTCCCTCTGTCTGTCTATTCGGCCTCATCTTTGCTTTTTTCACTTAAACCCCATCTGCTGGCTTCTACTTAACTGAACAATCTAACACAATTCTTCATTTATTTATGTACCATTTTTAGTTGTGTACGGCGCTTTGGCAAAAGTGCTATTTTAATCTAATAAATTAATGCAATGAAATGAAAAAATAGTTACACTTGTGGGAATTTGTATACTTACATTGGAAGAAATCTTTCAATTCAACTGCGGGAGTGGGCAGAGCCACAATAATTCCTTATTGAAATTCAGGTCAAACATACATGCTCTTAGTATTTTTCCTCTTGTGTTGTCACTTGTAATTTTTGCGAGCCCAGCACCAAATGTAATGAAAAAGACTCTTAGTTTTTTGGAAATTATAAATTGATTTATTCACCATGTATTGGTTTCATACATAGCATTGATCAATCTGTAGTACTTATTCCTTCATTTTCCATATATTAGCTTCTTACATCCAAAGTGGTTACTCTTTCATTTTCAACATGTTTCTCCACAGCATTTAGCCGTGGTTCATCAGGAGAGATTCCCTTTGTAGTATTCACTTTCTTAAAATGTTTTAGTTTCAAGTCTTGAGAAAGGGATTCTTTTCGCCAAAGGTGATGTATCTTAGTCTTCCTATTCTTTACAAGGTCCGATTGCCTTGTGTATTCTCGCCAGGATCCGCGAATCCTGGCGAGAATACACAAGGCAATCTGACCTTGTAAAGAATAGGAAGACTAAGAGTAACCACTTTGGATGTAAGAAGCTGGGTGCTGGGCTCCAAAAATTACAAGTGACAACACAAGAGGAAAAATATTCAGACATTATTGTTTCAGCCACAATAAAGGCACTTGGAGTGCAGATCCTAGCACAAACATAACACTGGCACAGAAGAGTCGCCCTTGAGAGGAGTATAAGCCAACAAAGGCTGAGTCATCCAAACAAAATACACGCTCTTAGCACTTAAGGAGTTAAGGCGCTGAATCAGGAAGTACCCTCACGAGTTTTGAAGGAATTCCCAGTCAGCCTCTCCTCCCTCTCGGAAAGCAGATCTTCTACATGTGATAGTTTCCTTATGGATAGGGCCCAATATTTAAATTTAAATTCATTATTGTATAATAGTTCAAAATAAATTTAACTTTTACAATATTTACAATTACTAAGACTTAACACAAATCACGCATATTAACTCAAACATACATTTCCAATACTTAAAAGAATATGCGTACATCTTAAAATAATAAAACACATCACATTAAAAGAAAAAAGGAAGGAAGAACCAAATAATTATTCAACAATTGCCTAATAATCCACAAGGAGGCCCCGCTGTTTACTTTTACCCAGGTAAACCACTGACCAGGGTTATCCCGATATAACTATTTACATCGGGTGGACTAAACCAGCAATAACTTAATAGTCTTCCAGACCCTAAAAAGGGCCAACACTGCTGACATTGATGTAGTGTTAAATGTGTTTGATAAAACACCAAACCTTTGTCAAATAATATAATAACATGACATCATTACCCTCGTAAACATCCATCCACACCATACAAATGTATTCTGTCACATGATACTTTCTTCCTTCTAATCACAGTTAAGCTATCACATTCAGAGATCGAATGTTTTTACCATTTCCAGCACCTCATCTCCACACAATCTACACATGTGATTCTCATATAGCCATGAGCTTTGCGGTTGTAAGGATATTCCTGAGGCATAGCAGGAGTTTAGAGCACTTTTTGTATTATATAATATACTCATGACTGTGAGAGTGGCAAGCCAAGCTAGTAAGGGTTTTTTCAAAATCTAAATGCTGATTATAAGAAATAATAATTGCTTTGTACCAAGCAAAGACAGTGCTAGTGGGATCAAGAGATAATTAACTAGGGGGGCACTGTTGCGCACACGGCAAGATGGCAGCATTTGTGTGAGCTCCATGGATACTGAAATCTCCCAGCAAAATCCTTGCTGGTTCAGGGAAGCTCTGAATGTACGAATTGCCAGATTACAACATGAAGGTGACCTGCAGGTCCTGTCCGAATTTGGGGAACATTGCTGAGATTATGCCTGAGATAGCTGCCTCAGCAGCATTGGACTCTGACCCTACACACATGCAGCAACGCAGCATTAACGCCGGGAGGCCTCTGCGTCAGTGCCGACTCTGAGGGAGGAGAGGTGCATCTGAGCTGTGCCGAGGTGTGGGGGCACCCGAAGAAAGGTGCCTCCTTGCCCGCTGGTTCCATCGTGCAGTGTACAAAATTACGCAGCATCCCACAACTACACTTCCTCACATGGAGGAGCCGCTACCACCCGTGAGTGGAGAAACGGTGGGTGCGCCTTCACTGCCCGAGGGATTTATGGCACGGATCACAACAAAGATTCAGAAGCTAGCGGGGTGGCTGGCCTAGCTGGACTGCTCGCTCTGTCGGGCAGATTGCGTGGTGGTCGAGAGCAAGCAGGCTCTGGGAGCTGACTGCAGGACGACAACACGAGATATTGGGCAGCTGCTATCGGCTGATATCATCCGGCTCGTACTGAGGGCTGGGAGACATGAACGGCTCTCGGCGCCGCTTTGGGGATCGCTGACTTGCCTGAATCTCTCACTGCTGAGACTCGGCCCAGAGCGCTAATGAGGTGTAATGAGCTGCCACAATACGTCATATATAAGGTCAGTACTACGTGGAGGGAACAATTGTATTGAGATAATTCAGCTGGAGCAATGACAATAAAATGCACCCGGTAATGTTGGTCATATCGGCGTGTGCACTGTGAAGCCTTGCTGGCGGGAGGAGGATGGGGACATGGGCCCCACCAATGGTAGCTTGCTATCCTGGTATGTGGGGCGGCCCTCGGCCCCACTGCTCCAAGATGCACTGCCCCAAGTACAGTTTGCTATGAGGGGTATTTTATACGGCGAGGAGCGGAGGGCTATACCACACAAATTGCTCCCTCCCTATGCTTTTTGCATCCCGGAGTCTTAATTCGTGCTCTGATCATACGGTGGAGTGCAACCCTTGATCTCCCGGACTTTACCCGCGCAGAGGGTGCGACCTGGGGCGGGCAGCTCTGGAGCCACTGTTAGTTACATCTTTAAGGCCCTATGGAACTTGCAGTTGAAGGCCTACTAAAAGACTTACTTGGAGACCCTGGCTGGTCACAAATGTTTGCGGTGGAGCGAGCACACAGGTCACTGGTGGCAAAACCTAAGCCTGGGGCGTTCCCACGGCCGATGATTGCCAGGCTGATGAACTACCGTGACCGGGATGTGGTGTTGAGAGCAGCGCAAGAAAAGCAACAGTTGAAAATGGGCTCGACTGTGATTCGCATTTTTCTGGATTTTACGATGGCGGTACAACAATAGAGGTGCTCCTTTGTGGGTGTCAAGAAATTACTGACAGAGCATCAGATACCCTAAGCAATGTTGTACCCAGCCAGGCTGCGTATACAATTTAAGAACAAACCTATTTATTTACGTTCCCGGAGGAAGCAGCATCGTTTGTGGAGGGCAACATCCCCCTACCAGAGACACAGTCCGCGGCAGAAGGGCAGTGATATCGGGGAAGGCCATGACTTACATGGGAAGGTACCCATTGTGTTGGAAATGTGGTGCAAGACCATGGAATGTACACTATATAACATGGCCTTACCAATGACTAACCATAAACTATAGCGTGCTAACTGTAACGGCAGATGATGGGTGAGGACGCTCAGGGCCCATCATTGTACTCTTGGCTATGTTGATTTTTCACAGTGATCTGGCAATTCAATACGAGTTTTGGTAACAAGGGTTTGAGCACTGGCAGAGGTTCGAGCTCACTCACTAGTTTTCTAATTGAGCATGCTGGGAACTCTAGGCACCACGGAAGCTGTTGCCCCCAATGCAGGTGCATACTGTGGTTGTAATAGTTCAGAAGGGAGGGGGGACAACATATTTGGAGTTCGGGGTACTATGAGGGTGGGGAAGGCGGGAATCAGGGGATGTTAGGGGGGAAAAGTTTTGAAAATGCACAGGTCAATCACAACAAGCTATGATCAGTTTAAGGGATGGTACAGAAATGTAAAGGCTGCATGGAAATATGTGAGAGTCAATGGCTAAAGTGGGCCGGATTGGAGTGAAGGTACTGAGCTGGAATGTGAAGGGGCTGGGCTCACCTATAAAAGCATGCAAGGTGATGGCGTATGTTAACAGGCAAGGTCCCCAAATACTATTTCTGCAGGAAAGGCACCTGTTGGAAACCCAGGCACGCAGGGTGACCCCCGGGTGGGGAGACCAACGCTATTATATATCATATTCAACCAAAGCTCGAGGGGTGATGATACTGATCCACAGATCTCTACCATTTACACATTATGCAACAGAGAGTGATGAATGTGGCAGATACTTGTGCATGGGAAAATGGGAAGTGCTGAAGTTTTGTTAATGAATGTCTATGGCCCCAATATAGATGACCCGGAGTTCAACGAAGTTATGTTCTGAAAATGTGCTAGATATCCCACTGCACTGGTGATCTGCGGTTTGGACTTTAATACTATCCTTGACACTGTCCTAGACCGCACAACTGAAATGACCAGAACCCTCACAGGGGCAGCGCACATGATTCATACCCATATTGTAGACCTGGGCATGAAAGATGTGTGGCACACGCTACACGGATCACTGAAGTCCTTCACTTTTTACTCGACGGTACACAACATGCACTCCTGCATCAATTTCTGGCTGGTATCACAGAGGGTGTTGGGCTGGGTAGTTGAATCCCAAATATTGCCTAGAATGCTTTCTGACCACTCCCCGTTGTTGCTCAATTTACCCATCCCAGAAGCTGCCCCCCGGAAATCGCATTGGCGATTTAAGGCCTCATCCCTGATAGACCCAGTGTTCCTGTCCAGTATGGCACAATACATTACCGATTTCTTTTGGAACAATGAGGGGTTGGTGGACACGAAAACTACACTGTGCCAAGCCTTTAAGGTCTACATGTGTGAAGTCGCAATGTCAGCGGAGTTTGGAGTTCTTCGAGATATCAGGGGGGAACTTAAACAGCGAGAGGAGACCTTAATGAAACTGCAGACAGAATATACAGGGAACCCGACCCCACATATTTGCGTGCACATTAAAACTAAACTAGATGAGTTTCGGGACATAGCGGACAGAGAGTTACATTACTTTGA
The DNA here is from genome assembly GCF_040938575.1 of Ambystoma mexicanum. NCBI lineage: Eukaryota > Metazoa > Chordata > Amphibia > Caudata > Ambystomatidae > Ambystoma > Ambystoma mexicanum. Next base: position 135,852,854 of record NC_090941.1, on the reverse strand, counting down.
TAGACCGGCTGCAGCACATAAATACAGGGGAACAGAAGAGACCTGGTAAACTCTTAGCACAGTTGGTCCGGAAGGAGGGAGGCAGTACGTCCATTCCATATATAACTAGGCGGGATGGGAGGGTGGTGAACAAAGTTGATGAGATCTGCAAATTATTTTATGGCTTCTATAAAGGTCTTTACTCACTGCAAAGTGTAGCCTCACAACACTTCTGTCCGCTGAGGCCCGCAATGCACTTGAAACACCCATAACAATAGACGACATAAAGGTTGTGATAAAGAGCTTGCCGGGTGGGAAGAATTTAAAGACGTCTTGGCTAGTCGGCTATTGTCTGTTTGGGAACAAGGCCCTGGAATCTGGTGTTCTACCAGAGTCAATGCAGGAGGCAGTTACCTTGCTGTTGAAGCCTTGGAAGCCTCCGGAGGAATGCAGGTCATACCGTCCACTCTCTCTCATAAACATGGATGTGAAAGTATTTGCAAAGATACTAGCATCTTGGCTTAACCCCTCTGATGCCCTATATGGTGCACGAGGACCAAGCCGGCTTTATACAGGGGTGATCGACAGCATCCAAGATACAGAGGCTATAAAATGTTTTGGCAATGATACTGAATGACACAGAGGGGATAGCTATATCCTTGAACATGCAGAAGGCCTTCAACACAGTATATTGGCCATTTCTCTTTAGGGTACTACAGAACTATGGGTTTGGTCCTAACTTCGTAAAATAGGTGAGGCGTCTGTAAACATAGCCACATTCCAGGGTGTGCATCAATGGGGTCTTGTCTGCGGTGCTGAGACTAGCAGGGGGCACCAGACAGGGACGCCCACCGTCGCCGCTCCTATTCGCCCTGGTGATAGAGCCGTTAGCGAATCTTATGAGAGCGCCCCACACTCGAGCGGGCATTGTCATAGCTGGCCGGACAGAACTAATAACACTCTATGCTGACAACATCCTGATGTACGTGAGGGAACCTGAAAGTTACTTACAAAGGGTGATAGCCACAGTCCAAGAGTTCGGGACCTACTCGGGCCTCCACCTAAACATTGATAAGTCTGAGGTGTTTCCGCTGACGGAAGGCACAAAAGAAACTCCTTATGGGCCGAGTAGCACTGGTAAAGATGATCATCCTACCTAAGTTGTTCTACCTCTTCAATACTATACCATTGTGGCTGGACAGGTCCTTCTTCACAAGGGTAACCAGAGCTTGCTTTGCGTTCGTGTGGCAGCGGCAAGCAAGGGTGAGCTGGAGTTGTCTCACATTGCCATACGAACAAGGGGGTCTAGCCACCCCAGACTATGAGCTGTATTATTATATGAGCTCAGGGGTACTATGCAACGCATTGGGTGGAAGGTGTGCCACATACATCTCATGAAGAACTGGAACAACAAGGGACAAGCAGGGCCACACTTCACTCGGGATGCTAACGGGAGGTGAGAGGATGAGAGGAACAGGAATCACCTAGACCCAGTACTAACTATGAGGCAGGCATGGTGGAGATTGACTCAAACACTCACAAACACAATAATGTACAGCCTGGTTGCCCCAGTCTGGGACGCTCAATATCTGGGCCCCTCCAGGGAAGTGGTACTGGCCTCACACTGGCACGAAGTGGTATTGTACACTTTGGGAATCTGTACCGCGATGGGGAGTTTGTGTCCTGGGGGAGTTTGTGTCCAGGGAAAATATGAAAACACAGGTAGGGGACACCCCACTCCAGAAGCTACAGTACTACAGACTCCGGGCAGCAATAGCGGCAACATGGGCCACATTCCTTCAAGAACCCCCCTAGCAGAAGAGCCTAAACTACACGATCTCCCCAGGAACGGCCAAAAATTCTGCCTCAGTAATATATAAATTGGCACCTGTTGACTAGAGAGATCCATAAACCAGACATTAAGGGCAACTGGGAGAGAGACCTGAGCAATTAATTTACGGATGCCCACTGGCTCCCAATATGCAGGCTAATAAAACAGGTGTACAACTCTATGTACAGACTAATCAATTCTAAAGTGGTGAATAGAGTGCACCTCAGTTTTGTGGAAACTGGATGGCCCGAGGAGAAAAGAATCACGCTATTTCACCGAGGTCTACGCGGCAAACTCAAAGACGTCCTGGCCCAAGTCGTAAATCCACCTCAGGACTGTTCGGATTATATTGATTTGGTGGTCCAATTAGATCACAGGCTTCAAAACAGGAAGGCGGATCGATCCAGGTTTGAAACCCGAATCTTCACTAAGACTCAGAGCAACTCCAAAAGTGTCGATGGCACCGAACCTGTGCAGATTGGGGTTGTAAAGGGCCCCTTAACCCAGAAAGAGCGTGACAGAAGACGGCAAATGCAACTGTGTCTCTATTGTGGGAACTCAGGACATTTCCTTCGAGACTGCCCTGTAAAACCACCTAAGAAGACCGTAGGAGCTTCCGACAAGAATTCCGAAAAGTCTGAGCCGGGAAACGACCTTGCCCGACAAGCGTAGAGGTCCGCTTGCCGAGCTTAAAAACCAGTTCTTTGACCTCGCACTTCATTATGCCAATGGTCCTCGTAAATCCGAAGCAGCCAGAAAGATTGCATGCAATTAAGGCAAACGTGGACAGTGGAGCTATAGGAAATTACGTGGACCGCGAGTTGGCTTCCAGGATGAACCTACCTCTTTGCCCAAAAGCTGTTAAAGATGTCATCACCACAGTGAATGGGACTGAGATCGCCTCTGGGCCGGTAACCCATACCACTACTGAAGTGACATTACTAGGCCAAGACGGGCATCGGGAGGTAATAGTGTTCGACGTGATCAAGGCTCCGCAATTTCAAATAATTCTGGGAATCCCTTGGTTGGAAAAACACAATACTCAGATTGATTGGCGAGCAAAGACGATAACGTTCCCAGAGTGTGCACAAACCTGCTATCTACGATCAGACACTGGCCTAGCGTCAGTAACGGCCGACAGTTTGCAATTACCGCTAGAGTATCGAGAGTTTCAAGATGTTTTCCAAAAGGAACAGGCTAACACCTTACCGCCCCACAGGTCATACGATTGCCAGATAGATCTACTACCCGGTGCAACTCCTCCTTGCAGCAGGATCTACGCCCTTACCGAGCCTGAGAACCTTCACCTGTGACAGTACCTGGACCAGTACTTGGCCAATGGTTTTATTCGTCCATCGAAGTCCCCTGCATCCTCGGCTCTGTTCTTCGTGCCAAAAAAAGAAGGTGACCTCAGAACCTGTATAGACTACCGCGCTCTGAATCAGATAACAGTAAAAAACAGATACCCTTTACCTCTGATCCCGGAACTCCTTGACCAGGTGAAGGATGCTTGCATATATACAAAACTAGACCTACAGGGGGCTTATCACTTGGTACGGATCAAGGAAGGCGATGAATGGAAGACGGCGTTTCGCACTAAATATGGGTTATTTGAGTACCAAGTGATGCCTTTCGGACTATGTAATGCACCGGCCGCCTTCCAATATTTTATGAATGATGTCCTCAGGGAGCTCATTGACGTCTGTGTTGTCGTCTACATAGATGACATTCTTGTTTACTCCTCTTCGGAAGCAGATCACCGAAATCATGTTAGAACAGTACTTGAAAAACTTCGCCAACACAAACTATTTGCCAAACTTGAAAAATGTGTTTTCCATGCCACTGAAGTCAAATTTCTGGGTTTTATCCTGACACCCAAAGGCGTCCACATGGACTCGCGAAAGGTGGACGCTATTCTCAAATGGCCATCACCTACTTCGTTCAGAGCATGTTAGGCTTTGCCAATTTTTATCGCAGATTCATTCCGGAGTTTTCACGAGTGGTACAACCCATCACGGCTCTCTTAAGAAAGAATAAACGTTTTGAGTGGTCTGAAGAAGCTGAACAAGCCTTCCAAGAGCTAAAAGCCAAGTTTACTTCTGCGCCAATACTGAAGCACCCACGCCCAGATCTCCCTTATATCGTCGAAACCGACGCATCCAGCTTAGCAATGGGAGCGGTCCTCTCACAAAGAGACCCAGAGACTAACCAATTACATCCCGTGGCGTTCTGGTCTCAAGAATTCTCGGCGCCTGAGGTTAACTACGCCATCACAGACAAGGAACTGTTAGCTATTAAATCCGCCTTTAAGGCCTGGCGTCATTATCTCCTTGGGGCCAGACACACCATCACGGTGATCACCGATCATCGAAATTTACAGTATCTGAAAACCGCCAAGGCTCAATCCTCTCGACAGCTCCGCTGGGCCCTGTTCTTTGCCGAATTTTACTTTGTGATCACTTACCGCCCCGGCAGCAAAAATGGCAAAGCAGATGCTCTTTCCCGGATTGGAATGGGAGACACCATTGTCAACCCAGAGCCTGTACCAATAATTCCTGAACAAAGGATCTTGGGCCTGATTTCTTCACAATCCATCGAGGACATTGAGGCAAAAGTTAAACAATTTTTGAACCCAACAGACTTGCAGAACTGGCTACAAAAAGGAATGGATTTCACTTTAAACAATGACTTGCCTTATTTCCGAGGATGATTATTCCTACCACACGCCGATTTGCAAAGGCAAGTAATCTCCTGCTATCATGATTCATTGATAGAGGGCCACCCTGGCATTGCCAAAACAGAAGAGAAAGTGAGAAGACAATTCTGGTGGCCTTCGTGGAGAAAAGACATAAAAGAATGCGTGATGTACTGTGGTGTGTGCGCTCAAAACAAGGGTCAAAAGAAAAGACCGGCTGGTCTTCTCCAACCATTAGACATTCCACCGTCTCCCTGGCACACCCTTTCTATGGATTTTATCACAGACTTACCCTCCTGCTCCGGGTACAACACTATTCTCGTTATTGTGGATTTGTTTTCCAAGATGGCCCACTTCATTCCGTTAAAAGGCTTACCCTCAGCTTCGGTACCAGCCAGAGAATTCCTTGAAAACATTGTCTGGTTACACGGATTTCCATCGGTACTAATCTCAGATAGAGGAAGCCAGTTTATTTCCCATTTTTGGCGTAGTTGCTGTCAATTGGCTCAAATCGATGTAAGACTCTCAACCAGCCATCACCCCCAGACCGATGGTCAAACTGAAAGAACTAACCAGACTCTCGAACAATATTTACGATGCATGCTACAACAGTCAGAGAGCAACTGGAAGGACATCCTTTGGATAGCTGAGCATGCATACAATAATTCCGTTCACTCTGGAACCGGGCAAAGCCCCTTCTACACTTTGTATGGAATTCATCCTCGAACTTCCAACCTCGATCCACCTCAAGATCTTGGAACACCTGCCGTGGATCAGTTACACACTGCTATTACCAAAGCCTTCAAAGAAGCTGCTGCACATTTACAACAAGCTAAAGAAAGGTACAAGAGAGGAGCAGATCAACACCGAAGCGAGGCCCCTCAATACCAGATTGGGGACCAGGTCTAGTTGTCCACCAAACACTTATCACTCAAAGGACCTCGCACTTTTAATCCCAAATATCTGGGGCCATATCCAGTTACGGCCATAATAAACCCAGTGGCCGTTAAACTAGGATTGCCAGCTCATATGCGAATACATCCTGTTTTTCACGTATCGCTTTTGAAACCCATGCAATCTGGAACCAGACTAACCAAACCTCCAGAACCAATTCAAGTGAATGGAGAGCCTGAATTCGAGATTAAAAACATTTTGGACTCTAAGATCATCAGATCAAAGCTGTTCTACCTGATTGACTGGAAGGGTTACGGGCCTCAAGAGAGGTCATGGGAACCTTATGACCACGTCCATGCTCCTCGTCTAATCAAGAAATTTCACCGAACCTTTCCGGATAAACCAAAACCCCCGGGGAAGACAATTTTGGGAGGGGCCTTGAGGGGGGGGTGCTGTCATGAGCACTACTCCCGAGGAGCCAGGACTGGCCCAGCGCCCCCGGAAGCAGACCCTTCTTCCACATCTCCGGACCCAGCAGACCCCTACAGGGGCCCTTTGGACCGTGTCCTGGCGCCTTTGGTGCCAGGCTCATAAAGGACTTCAGTCCCGGCGCCATAGGCACCGGGCTCATATTGATAAACTGTGTAATAATGCTTCGGTGGACTTACCTGAGGCAGACCATGCTGCATACTTACCCAGAACAATCCAGTCTGGCTGAAGTCCCCAGCCATCAGGGCTGGGAGGAACTATTTCCTCTATTCAGGAACTCTTTTCTTACCTGGGTGGGGCCGGTGGAAGAACACACACCTAAAGCACTTCTCTGCTATTTAAACCACGCCCGATGGAATACACGTGCTTCGCGTTATTCTGCATCAACAGCAGGACGCTCACCGAGTCGGCTCCTGCATCCTGGCTCCTGACACGCCCGCCAGCACCCGGAACACCTGCAAACAGACAAGAAAAGAGAAGGCGAGCATTAGAAATTATACTTACCGGAATCCGGCCTCAGCAATCCTACCTCCGACGATCCTGCAAAGGAAAGGTACAAGATTAGCAGCGCTCTCAAACACTCGCAGCCGCGCCGCCTTGCCTTACCCATCCGTGGCCTCGCCGAACTCCACCGCGGCCATGACGCCGGCAGCATCGCGGCACCTGAAAAACAGAAAAGGACAGTCATTAGAGGTGCCCGCTCTAAAGCGGCCACATTTCTTCCACTTACTTACGTGCCTCATCACGCGCGACAGCGGCTGTGTCGCCGGCAGCATCTCGGCACCTGTAAGCAGAAAAAGACAATCATTAGAAGTAAGCAGTCGCTTTTCTTTCACTTACCTTCTTCCACCGCGGCTACGACGCCAGCTACATCCCAGCACCTGCATAAGAGGAATACATGGTGAGCACTACTAAGCACGGAGAACAAATACTCACCAAGAGACTTACCTGCTTTAGGTTTCTGAGCCCCGGCTCCTGTGGAGAAAAGACACTCATACTTACGGCTACTGCAGGAGAGACGAAAGGACACAGTGTCCGCAACTATTTCCCATCCAGTGACGTAACTGGATTCTACGCACCCCTGCACCTGAAGCAGGATGGAGAGCTCATCTTTACAATACCTAAGGTGAGAGCTCGCAGAAACCAAGTTGGGGGGTCAAGAAGAGTGAGAAACGGGAGATTGGTGGGAACACATATCCACCCCAGCTGGTAATCAATCCCTTTTCTTCCACCTGCAGAAAACTTACTCTACAAGCCAGGCAATCAAAATTCGGAGGCCCCGTCCAGAGCATCTTCCGGGCCCTGCGCCTCACGATAGAAGAAACGGTAGCAGTCCAGTTCGGGTCAGTGTCTCTGTGGGAATCAGGTGAGCGTTACAGCAAGTTACACATTAGCTATGTACAGAGGTCAAGACGGCCATGTTGTATTCTGGAATGACATCGTCCACCATTTTAACTCACAGGGTGACTTTTACACAACGAATCCTAAAATGGCAGTTTGACCTAAAATGGCGGCTTACATGGATTTAAGGTCAGGACCTTGCAACACGGATTTCTCTCGCAAGCGACTTTCGAGCAGCTTGGCGTAGGCCAATATTAATATATTTATTACAATAGGAGGCACAATATACTTTCTCTTTCGACAAACCCTCCTTTTGGCCTATGCTAAGTGCTAAAAACTACTTTGGATCTCCTTGCAAATAACTCCATGCATCATCGTCCATGCACCCTGAATCACTATCTGAAATATCTATTGCCATTAGGTAATTTGCTAAAATATCCTTCAACACATATTCTTTGGAAATCTTATCTGGGGCATACACTTTATGTCCTATCGAACCTATCGCTTGTGCGCAACATCCCCCTAGCATCGAACACATACCATGTAGACACTGAATACAGCAACAAAGAAACAAGAGGATTCCCAAAATAATTAGTAAGACCGAAAGTACCTTCCAACCCCAAGATCGTAAGAAGTCCCAGAACGAAGCGCTTAGATCCCAGTTTCCCTTGGGAACATGCACTTCGGAACTAAGGACGTGCATATTCTGTATTGCCTTGAAGATAGTTGGGGAGGAATCTGGTGCGAAAACACAGCAAGCGGACCCCACTAATTTGCACACTCCACCACGCTCAGCTAAAATGACATCTAATGCCATTCGGTTTTGAAATGCTACTAATTTTATCGCCTTTTGTTCTAACGTCATATTATAGAGCATGTCCGTGGTCCGGTTGATGGTTCTCTCCAGTACTCTCGCTAGTTTTCTGATATCTTCGGAATTCGCTATCTGCCCCCAAAATGGCACAACTGATTTAGCTATATCTCCGAAGATTTGTGCTGGGGTGTCACCATTCTCATCCCGCCGTGGACGAGCCTTCGAAACTTCTTTTGTACTAGCTACAAACACCCCAGGTAACAGGATCCCTAAATAACAGGTTCCCTGCCAATCCCTGGGCAACCGTGTGAATGCTACATTAGCGCAGACAAAGTAGACAGGTTCGCCTAGATACAAGGTCTGTTCTCCCCAGTCAAATTTGGAACGTTGGCACAACCTAGAAAATTTCCCATTGACTGGGTTCCATTCCTCTGTATGCAAAAAGAAACTGAATCAGGGCTATGGTTAACAGTGTAAGAAGGAGGCATGGCGTCCTTATTGCCTATTGGAGCCATTTTAAAGGAAATCAAAGATTGGAAAGGACGAGACAGTTTATCAGAAGGCCTAATAGAAGCAACATTCGGTTTACTCCTATTTGCAAAAAGCGAGCATCCCAGGGGAGTCAAAACACGTTTCTCAAAACTATTCAAATTGGTGCCATCAAAGTTCCCTGAGATGCTATCATTCCATCGGCCACAAAACAGTGCTCTAAGAGAAGCATAGCAAGCAGTTGTCAACGGTAAAGTATGAATATACCAACCTAGCCCCTTTACCCCTGTGTTGCAGTAAATGTGAGCAGACCCAACAGTTAGATTTATTAAAAATGGCATGTGTAGTATTCATGATAAGCAGTAAAGTGTTATTGTGTTACCTTTGTCTGTGCTGGGAATCCCGAGGGGATAAAGTATGCAAATGTACAAAGGGAGTAGGAACAATGGGTGCACTTTGAGTAGGCAACAAAAGTTCTAAAGAGTGAGTTTCCTCGAGGTACCACAATCCTAAGGCAGTGACTATTAAAAAACAAAATATCATTATAAGAATACAGCAATACATTTTCGGGGCCCAGGCATTTTGTCCATTGTCCCGGTTGGTCACCCCCTTATTTACAAGTCCCATACAAGCGGTAGCGGTGGCGGGCATTGTAGTCTTCAAACGGACACTCCAAAGTTTGTTGTTGGCGACCTCCCGGTCGAGCGACTTCTTACTCCTTCCACTATCCTAGCCAACAAAATCCTGTTTCTCAAATTTGGGCAAAAAGCAAGCCCTCAATTACTTTTTTCCTTCTCCGAATGCACAGCCGAACCGTGCCGTAAGTCTATCAGATGCACAGCAAAACCGTGCCGTAAGTCTATCAGATGCACAGCAAAACCGTGACGTAAGTCTATCTTCGTGGTCGTAGATTATGTCGTACTTTTCCGGGTACTGATTGATCCGGAAACAATATGTCGTCACTTCCTGCTGGAAGCAACGTGTCGGAGGCAAGTGAAGGGGCTGGATTCGAAACAGCAGTTTCCAGGTGCAAAATTTGTGGAGAGTGCAGAGACAAAATGGCAGCTTACCCAAGCCTCACGGGCTCAGAGAGATTCTCCGACACACTCTCAGTGCTGCTTACTGCTTTGGGATCATTGGTTGCAGTGTCAGCGAGGGGTTCTGTTTCTTCTGTAACGTGTGGCACAGGGTGAGGAAGTTTCTTGATGTGGGACGCGTGGATCCAGTTCTTTAAAAATCAAATACAGGTTTTTAGTCAATTGGCTACAATAATCTGAAAGTAGTACATTTTCAACATTTCTTAACCAGTTACATTTAGGAAGGTTCCAAATATTGGCAGGTCTCCCCATTACCACCTCAAATGGAGAGAGCCCAGTCTTAGTTTGAGGGGTTGTTCACATAGATAACAACACGATCAGTAAGGCGTCCGGTCATTTTAGTTTGGTGCCGGCACACGTCTTAGCGAGCTTGTTCTTGATGATACCGTTGTGTCTTTCCACTAGTCCGGCGCTCTGAGCATGTCTGGCCGAATGGAACCGTTTGTCAATTCGTAATGCTGTACATATCTGTAGAATTGCAGCGGCAATAAAATGTGGACCATTGTCCGACCAAATAACTCTTGGCAAACTGAACCGTGGAAATAATTCTTTTAACATGATTTTTGCAGTAGTCATAGCTGTAGCATCTTTAACAGGGAAAGCCTCAACCCATTTACTAAAAGCACAGATAACCACCAGTACATATTTCTTATTATCGCATCGTTCCATTTCAATGAAATCAAAGTGGATCACTTCAAAGGGAACAGAGGGTGGCCCAAAACTACTCCTTGGAGTTACTGTCCCCTTTCCCACGTTGTGTTGCAGGCAAATCATGCACTCCCGGACGTAGCGCTGGGCAATTTTCGAAATCTTTTCATTTACCCAAACCTTTTCTAACATTTTTGTCATTTTCTGGGCACATATATGCGTAGGCCCATGGGAAATGACGACCATCATCATGACATACACGTCAGGGAGTAGCCATTTCACTTCTACTATGTCCACCCAACACCTGTCATCATCAAGTTTCCCCAAGCCTTTAGCCCACCTTTTGGCTTCTTCTAATGTGGCATCAGCTTGGATATCCCATACAGACCCAACACCCTCATCTAGTGTATAAGCATCTAAAGATTCCCTTGAATCATACATCTCCGTAAGGAGATCGGTAGCAGTTTGCCTAGCTATCTGATCAGCGAAAGCATTCCCTTTCCCTATATCATCTGTAATCTTTCGTTGTGCTGCACATTTCATAACTGCTAACCGAGTACGGAGCGCAAGCGCTGAGAGTAGTTGTAATATTAGGGAGCCATGTTGAATTTTGGTGCCATGCGAAGTTAGGAACCCTCTCTCTGAACAAAGTCTCCCAAAGTTGTGGACCACCCCAAAGGCATACTGACTATCAGTATATATATTTACTGCAAGCCCTTCGGAAAGTTCACAAGCTCGGGTAAATGCTATAATCTCTGTGGCCTGCGCAGAATTATGCGTGATTCTCTTAGTTTCCACAACCGTGCTCAATGTAGCGATCGCATAAGCAGCTGTGAATGTACCATCCGGAAGTTTGAAGCAGGAGCCGTCACAAAACAGCTCTCCTTGCGGATTATCCAAGGGAGTATCTTTCAAATCAATTCTACCCTTTGTCTCTTGTTCGGTCGTATACAAACAGTCATGTGGCACCTCGTCGCCGCAAGTAGCATCTTGCGGGAAAGGTAGGAGTTCAGATGGATTAAGGACACAACACCTCTTAATTTGAATGTGAGGCGCAAACAAGATCAATTCATATCTTGTCAACCGTGCAGAAGTGAGGTGTTGCGTTTGAGTTCAGTTCAGTAGAACATCTACAGAGTAAGGCACCATCAGGATTAGATCATGGCCTAGGACCATTCCCTCACTCTGTTTTACAGACGTGGCAGCGGCAGCGCGCAAACATCTTGGCAAAGCGCATGCTACAGGATCAAGGGCGGAAGAAAAGTAACCGCACGGCCTATTCCTCCCTCCATGTTCCTGCATTAATACAGCCAAAGCACATCCATCACATTCATGCACAAATAACACAAAAGCCTTTTCATAGTTTAGTGTGCCCAAAACTGGTGCAGAGCATGATGCAGTCTTAAGCAAGTCAAACGACTGCTGGTGTAACGCGTTCCATGGCATTGGCAAAGAAATGCCCTTCTTCGTCAAAGCCAACATTGGTTTGATCACTAGTGAGAAATTCGGGATCCACAACCTACAGTAAGAAGCCATACCTATCAAGGCTCTAACTTCCTTCTGTGTATTTGGGACAGAAATGCCAGAAATGTGTTTTATTCTTTCAGGTGTCAATCTTCTTCCCTCCTTTGATAGGAGATAGCCTAAATAGGCGACCTCCTGACAACAATATTGACATTTTTTAAGCGAAGCTTTGTGACCATGCTTAGCTAGATGAATAAGCAATAACACAGTGCCCTCCTTACAGACACTCTCAGAGTCAGCAGCTAGAAGCAAATCATCAACGTACTGAAGCAAAGTACAGGTAGAGGGCAATTCAGGGGTATCAAGTTGTTCTTTCAAAGCCCTACTATAAATGCTAGGACTCTCTGTGTACCCTTGAGGTGCACGAGTAAATGTAAACGAGCGTCCCCCTAAGGTGAATGCAAACAAATATCTACTATCCTTGTGTATAGGAATACTAAAGAACGCATTCTTTAAGTCCACAACACTAAAGTAAGTAGCTGTAGCTGGAATCATGGTTAGGATTGTCGTTACATCAGGCACAATTGGTAATTGTGGTGCCACAACTTTATTAATGGCACGTAAATCAATTATGAAACGGAATGGAATTACATTATCGCCTTTCTTGTACATGGGTAAAACCGGACTGTTACACAAACTTCCTGAAATTTCTTCAATAACCCAGCGATGCACAAAATCAGAAACAATACATTTCAAAGCTTGCTCGCCCTCAACCGTAACCTTATACTGGGGAATGCGTGGCAGCTCAATTCCATGTTTCAAGACTATTTTTACAGGCTTAATCTGTAAAACACTGACATCATTGTCGTCGACAGCCCACAAGCTCTCTGGTACATCAATGAATTCTGGAGGCAAAGGTCTAGTCAAGAATTGCGAGGCAGAAAATTGCTGTGGTGAAATCGTCAAGCGCACTCCATCAGAAGAACAATAAATCACTGCATTTAATTCTTTTAACAGATTCAACCCCAGCAAGTTCTCTCCGCAATCCGAAGTCAACAGAAATGGACAATGGTCCGTAAAGGGACCCAAAGAAATAGGTACCGGCATAAAAACTGGACAAACATCTGGGGTACCAGAAAACCCTACTGAAACATTGGTTTGCCCTGACAGTGGAATGTTTGGAACCCGTGAATGATCAATGGAACACTTCTGTGCTCCACTGTCTATCAAAAACTGATGTTTCCTATTTCCCACCACCATTTCAATGTAGGGACCTTTCTGATTGACGAGAATAGGTATAGGTTCCAAACCCTGCTTCGGGGAATCCTAACAAAACAGAATATCATCAAAAGGAAGTTCTTCAGATAAATATGCAGCGGAAGGATGATCAAATATGTTCCTGGTGTCCACACTCGGAGTCTGATTGTCCTGTGAAAAAGGTTGCTGAGGGTCCTGTGTAAACTGACCTCTACCAGGGCCCCCTACGCCCGAGCGACCTCTGGATCGCCTACCCATATTACCAACTGTATTATTCGACCTTTGTTGAAGGACGGGGCATTGCGCTCGCCAATGACCCTCTCGACGACAATAAGCGCACTGGTTAATGTTCACAGGACCCAAGGGCACATTCCCCTGCAGGACATACTGACCTCTAACCTGAGAACTACCTCCTCTGGGCCCCTAACAATTTGCTGCAATAGCACTTTAGTTTTTAAGTCGCCTTTCCGTTTTTCAATCCTATCTTTTTCATTATTGACACGGTTCTCGTAGTACTGAGCCATGTGCAGTACTTCTGATTATGATTTTACCTGCCTAGCGCTCTCAGAAGACATAATTTGTGACTAGATGTCAGGCAGCAATCCACGTACAAATTTGTCCACAAATAATCTTTTCCCAGACTCTGTGCCTAAGTCTTGTCCATTGAAATCCGAGAATACCTGTTCGAACCGATTAAAGAACTCGGTAGCAACCTCAGACTTTCCTTGGACACAGGCCGTAAGCTTGTCCCAAATAATTCTCTTTTCGGGAATTATGGTTTTTAATTTAGCAACGATTCTATCAGGCAGAGTTAATATCACCTGAGGTGGTCTTTCGCCAGCTGGCCTTTCCCCATCGAGTCTAGTTACATTCACCCATGTATCTCCCAACCCGGGTACGTCGTCAATAGTTCTAACTTGTTTCCATAAATCTACGGGCAGGAGTACGGGAAACAACAAATCAATGTCACCTAAGGTGAACACTGAGGACTGCAAAACGGATTCTATCTCTTTATAGAACCCTGACGGATTTTTCCTAATATCAGGAATAGATTGCCTAATAGCATTCACTTCCTGTCTTGAGAACGGGACGTGAACGAACTGCGATACATAATGTGCGGGAATGTTCACAGCGACTATATTATGTGCAGGATCGGCCGCAACCTCAACTTTTGGGACAAATGTCGGAGGAACCTCTCTCATAGGCAACTGAGAAGTAGGTGACTCCGAACGCTTACTAAGCAACAGATCAAGTTGAGCGCTAAAGCAGTCGAAGAAGTGGCAAGTGAAAAAGCTCTCTTATAAATGCTCAATAACTCTGTGGGACAACTAATCTTCCTTTTTACACACTCATCCTGCAGGTACTCTACCATTACCTGTATCACTTTCCTCTGCATTTCTAGCGTATATTGACTACATGTGTCATATACCTCAACTGGAGTTATCGATATGTCTGAAATCCATCTAATCGTGTCTTTCTTACAAATTCGCATTTCCTCCCATATCGGTTTACGACACGGAAGGAACCTTTTCTGTACATACATATTTTCCTCTTCGTCATCCTCATTCTATAACTTTTCTAACTCCTTTCTGTACCCAAACAACCTCTCGACATGCTCTTTTACCTTCTCCACAGTGTCTCTAGAAAGCACTAGAGCATTTAGATCCCTTAACCCTTGCGGAAAATCCTCATTATTTAATCTTCCCCACATTATACATAACTGAATCCCTAAACCTTCAATAAAAACATTTTTCTCAGGAAAATTATCCGTATTACAAATTGTGGCAAAAACGCTAGCTTGATCATCCTTCTCCATACAATGCTTAGCCCATGCAATTAACTCACGGTTCTTCTCCGGTGGTACGGTATTGCGAGTGACAACCTTTGTTCCTGTACCTCGATCGATTACAAGCGGCTCAGGACCACTTGGAAGAGAGGGAGAAGGCATATTTGATGGAGGTACTATAACTGGTGTGATAAAAAGAGGTGGGGGAGCTAGAGGAAGGGGAACATTCGGCAGAGCAAGAACAACGGGAACAACAACAGGTGGAGCAGGAATAACAGGAGGAAGAGGCAAAGCAGCAGGAAGAGGAACATACGGAGGTGGCGCAGAGGCACCAGGCCTTCGTTCATTTAATATTTTGTCAATAAACTCATCAGAAATATGAAGATCTTTAGAAGGATAGATTTTCTGAATACCGAGTGAAAAAGCCCTATCCATATTTTTCGTCGCCTCATACTGTTTGTCCTGATCATATAACAACGCTTTTTCAGCGTTCGTTTTATGACGGCGTGCATGTTTCTCTCTACTTTTAAGTTGTTGCAACGCTTCTTTTTTCCAATTCTGCAAAACATCAAATGCTGCAGGTTTATCCTTTTTCTTAAATAGAATTGACTCTAAATACTCAATACGAGGGATTTCAAAGCTACCATTGATTGGCCACTGAAGTTTGGAGGCATGTCTGGTTTGTCTGTGCCAAATGTCATTAAATACTATACTTCCAATGCCATGCTTACAGTACATAGTACATGCCGGCGACCCCTCCTGTGGTGCGGGACGGCTAAATTCCAAAGATTGTCCATCACTGCGGAATAATGCCCTGAAGCAGGTAGACAATTTCTCAGGCATATCTCAAATTCTTGGTGTTACCTGGTCAATAATTGTGTCTGCAGATACAATGCTCAAAATTCAAATTGTCAGGGTTAAATTAAGAATCGGGTCACGACTCACCTGACCAAACCTAAGGAGGTCCGATCGGATTTCTAAGAATCTTACCTAACTAATCTTACCTCGTGTATGGTGATTTCGGCAAATCTGCCTGCTTCGATAAGTGGACTCTCGTCAAGATGCCGTCTCGGACCACACGCTTATCGTCCAAGGATCGGGTCGTGCAGCGCTGCTGAGGTGTCGTGTCTCGTTCATGGGGCCCCTTATGTCACACCGTCCGATCCCGGGCCGATAGCGTGCGTCAACCTTCAACAATCCGGCATCAATCTTGAGGTTCCCAATTCGGGCGCCAACTGTGAAAACAGAATCAAAATATCGAGGCCCCCAAAAGGAAATACACCGAACACGGGTTACAAAGGAACATACAAAGTACTTTATTTTATACTGAATCCAGTTACAAAAACAGAGCAAAATCAGATAGCTATCGGCCCTCAGTACAACACAACGAACTCCAGCGTGGTTCAGTGTGTTCAGTGAGAGACGTTGTACATTAGAATGCATTCACTTTTTATACACTTGGTGGGCGCGATGTCCAGCCCCACTTCAGGTTAATATTCCTTTTAATACATCACTGATCTAAGGTTCGTGCCAAGTCTCAAACAACCGCATATAACTGGTTTGCCTTTAATACAAGTATCAACAAGCCTATGCAATAACTGTGTATTCTAAGATTTTCCATGCAGGCCTTCTTAAACATTAATACAATGTAGTTTAAACAGATGTTCTTCGTTCAGTATTTGAATACATTGTCTCAACATATGCTCGTGGATTAGTTTCTTTGCACGATTAATCCTTCTACACATAGGTCAACAAAGGACAAGGTCTCAGTTCACCACCTCAACAAGTGGCCTGCAGGCAAGTTACACATTAGCTATGTACAGAGGTCAAGACGGCCATGTTGTATTCTGGAATGACATCGTCCACCATTTTAACTCACAGGGTGACTTTTACACAATTGACCTAAAATGGCGGCTTACATGGATTTAAGGTCAGGTCCTTGCAACACGGATTTGTTTCGCAAGCGACTTTCGAGCAGCTTGGCGTAGGCCAATATTAATATATTCATTACAATAGGAGGCACGATATACTTTCTCTTTCGAGAATGGGAGGATTTGTTTTTGCCTTATAAACCTTTATTATTGAATAGCCACCATGATATGATATATGATATTTATATCGCGCTCATACAGAGGTGTTTCAGAGCGTGACCAGGCAAAGGGAAGTGAACAGTGGAGAGAACACACACACAACGATCTTACTAGGCCCACTGACATTGAGAACGCACAAGTGCATGGGGAAGGGAAAAAGGGGGAAAGTACATGGGAGGGGGGAGAAATTTGAAAGTGCAGAGCATAAGAGAGGGCAAGATAAATAATAAGTCAATACATAAATAAATACAGTGATCACAAACAGTGGTCGTGCAGCCTGTGCGGGCCAAATTCAAGGTTAGTCAGATAGGGAGTATCTGATCAGTGCAGACAAAGAGTGGGGGGGCTGTATGGGTACAGATACAGGCCCCAGTGCAAGGGGTGGCCAGTGGGCAGTGCAGGAGAGCAACAGGATGTGCAGGTACCTGGGCCCGAAGGGCAGACGGTGGCCAGGTGCAGCACTGCTGAGAGAGAAAGCAGATCAGCAAGGGAGAAAAGAGGGAAAGGCAGAGGCCAGGAGGAAGGTCTTGAGGAGCTTCTGGAACCGTAGGTGGTTCTCCTGAAGTTTCAAGGTGGCAGGTAGGCAGTTCCAGAGGGAGGCCACCGCAGAAGACAAAGATCTACCACCAGCTTGTTTCTTTGAAAAACGACTGACCCTGAGGAAGTTGGAGGTAGAGGAGCGAAGGGCCCTAGAGGGGAGGTATTTACTGAGGGATAGCTGAAGGTAATTTGGATCTAGCAAAGCTATTGATGGCCCCAAGTTGTTGCCGTACTTTTGCCTCTGTGTTGTTGTTATGTGGTCACCAAATCAATCAATTTTCTATAGTGATGTGCAAGTAATCAAATTGTTGGACAATATCAATGACATGTGAGTCAATAGTCCATGGAAACCTGGTCTTGGGTTTATTGATATTAGGTCTAAACATCATGATTTTTGTTTTGTTGACATATATTTTAACGACATTGTTGTTATAGCATATGCTCAGTTTGCTTAGAAGACTCTGTAAAGCCTCACGGTACTATCCATGATCACCAGATCATCTGCATACCGCAGCAACTGTACGCATCGATCTCCTAATCTGGCTGGAAAGATCTCACAAGTCTTTACTCACTATGTAAAGATCAACTATAAAAAGATTTTTTTAAATGGGGGTAAGAATGTACACCTGCTGGAGACCTACAAATCTATGCATGGAATCAGTAATTTCTCTAAAACCTGTCAGTTTTACATTGACACTAGTGTGTGAGTAGAAGGCAAGGATCATTCTATGTAGGCCGAGGGGGTTGCCTTGATAGTATAATTTGTGCCATAGTAGGTCCTGTTGAATGGTGTCAATATTGGCACTTTAATCAATAAAGGCGACATACATAGTTAGATTTCCTAGTCGCCAGGCGGATTTGACGATGGAAACTAGGGCCACAATGTTGGCCAATCTACCTGATCCCTTCTGAAAGCCAATCTGTTGGAAAGGTATGATATCGTTCTCAGCCCAGCGATCTAATTTTAACAGAAGGACTCTTGCAAAGATCTTGACAGCAGCATAAAGCATTGCTAAGATCCTGAAATATTTTGGATAGTTTCATGGTGCTTTTTTATGTATAGGTACTATGATAATTTCCCTCCATATTTGAGGGATACGGTTTGGTGTAGCTTATGACCTTGAATAAGACATTCAGTGTTTGTGCTCACCAAGTTGGAATAATCTCAATACATTTGTTGCATACCCCATCAGACCTGGAGCAAGAGAATTGTTTGAGGACATTTTGAATGATGTTAGTTCTTGTGATTGAAGGATATTCTCCAATTAAGTATCAGATAAATCAATCAAGAACTTCCAAGGCTTAGTCTGACCGATTGTGGCAGTAATATGTTTTTCCAAGTTTCTCTAGATTCTTCCCTATAACAGTCTGAGTAGCATAATCGGGTCTAGCAACTTTCCAGAATGAAACAGTTATTTGTTCTCATAGCCATGAACAAGGATTGCTATTGTGCAATTTTACATTCTTTTTGATGTTTTTTTCAGCCAGTAGTGATATACCTTTTTTCTAATCTAACAGCCTGAATTAATTAGTGTTTTTTTTAAATATGCAATTAGTAAAGTGGCACAAATCTTCCCTCAAATGTAATTTTGCTTGATGGATCATATACTCAAAGAAATGTTTATGCAGAGAGCTATTTGCAATGTAAGTAATTGAAGGACATTTAGTCAAGGTAATCCCTCTCACAATGGTTGCCATGGCTTCTGCCTATAATGATAGGTTTTCCATAGCTAGAGTCATTGACCCATTACTGTCACAGGCAAGGGGATATTCAAGTTCCTTTCAAGAAATATGTAGGTCTGGGGTCCATCAGAGGGCACTCACACAGAATATTTGAATAACCTCTAACCAGCTAATCCCATTTAGGACAGCCAGCTCAATGTCAACCAGCTGGTCATTAGCTTTACTAGGGTCCACCCATCCTGAATTGTTTTCTAAGATTGCAATGTTTTGGTTATAAGCACCTAAGAAGCAATAATTTGATGAAACCCAAATGCGTTAGCAGAATTAGCTTATTTTTAGATAAACAATTGCAAGTAAATATCAGATTCCTTGATATTCAATTGAAGACTTAATTTTCAATTGTTTTTTTTTGGTGTGATTTGTGAAAACGTGGTACGTCATTGAATCCTAGTTATGTCCTTTTTAAGTGTCCTCTTATGATCTTTTGTTGTCCTTTGATCCTTTTTGGTCTTATATTATCCTTAATGAATCTTGAAGGCACAGACAAAGAATTCACAATTCAAGATCTTACTAGAGAACAAGATATAGACATATTTCGAACAGACAGACAGAAGACAGTGAATTAAAACGTAAATCTAAATTCACACCACAACTACCATCAGACAATGCAATAGATATGTTTAATAAGGCAGTCACAGAAGATCTCAGAATAATATACATCAATAGAACCCAGAAACCTTCTAAATACAAGCTTACACATGCAGAAAGGGAGGCCGTTAACGATTACAGAACAACAACAATGTTGTCACTAAAGCAGCAGTCAAAGGTGGATAAGTAGTCCACATGAACACATTGTATTATATCAAAGAGGCAAGAAAAGAACTACACAACTCCAGATGTTATCAACTGTTATCCAATAATCCTTTGAAAGAAATTGGAGATTCACTGAATAATTGGTGACAGCAAGGCCTACTAAGTAATGAAGAACATGACTACATGAATGAAACATTTACAACATTAATAAAAATATACTTCCAGTGACAAATACACAAACAATATCTAAAATGTCCCCCTTCAAACCCTATAATGAACGGAATTGGATCCATTACAGAAAAAATATCTGATTCCCTAGATAGATTTTTGAATCCATTGTTTCAGAACCTAGCTTCCTACATTAAAGACACCAAAAATGTAATTCAACAAATTGAATCAATAATGTGGCAAGAAAATTAGAGACTGGTAACTATGGACATGACTTCCTTATACACCTGCATCGAACATGAGAAATGTCTAACAGCAATGGAATATCTTCCAAATCTAGATCTATTTCTTTTTTTTTTTTTTTTTTTTGATCCCTCCCTATTTCTTTTTTTTAACAAAACAAAATGATTGTCAGGGTAGCCGATCCAAGTTGCCCACGTGGTGTAGACGATGGATTCGTTTGGTACGATCCTGAGCATCCAACAAATGACGTCTAACCCGGGAATGCAAGGCTGTAAGTGATTGCACACAGGAATCAGCAGCTGGGTTACTTGAGCCACCTAACAGAGGTAATGGCAATGTGCGAGGATGATGCCCATAAGTAGCAAAAAACGGAGTGGATCCCGTGGACGCATGCAATGAATTATTATAGGCAAACTCGGCCATGGGTAATAAGGACAACCAAGAACCCTGGTGATGGAGCAAAAGACAACAGAGATATTGCTCTAGGGTGGCATTGAGTCTCTCCGTCCGTTCATCCGTCTGGGGATGATAAGCACTGGAATACCGGCCTTCTATGCCCAAGGACAATGGCCCTCATTACGACCCTTGCGGAAATTGACTGACCGGACCGCAACAGCGTAAATAGCGTTTCCGCCATTGCACGAAGGAGCAAAGTGCGGCTAATTACGACCCATCGGGCACGAGCATTACGCCATGGCGGAATCCGAAAGGCTGCGATGGCGGAAATGACCCCAAAACGGCCCTTACCGCCGCCGTACGCTGCACCAGGTGCAATACCGCCACCCATCTTAGCGGTCACCGTAATGAGCGGGCACCGTAATGAGCGGGCACCGCAAATTACGGGCACCGTAAATATACGGAAACGGAAGTAAAAGCATGTGGCCGGAACGGGAAACAGCACGCCGCACAACTATAAAATCCGAATCCCAACACAACCATTAAAAATCCGACCCTGACACACATCCCAACCCGTTAGCAACCCCAGTTAAAAAAATAAATATGGGAAAGGTAGCCAAGAAAGCGTGTGATCGCAAGCGGCAGGTCCACTTCTCCCGAGAGGAACTGACCGTGCTGACCGAGACCCTGCAGGAAAATGCCGCCGTCGTCTTCTCCAGTCAAATGACCAGGACGGCCCTTGCCAACAAGAAGGCCATATGGGCCCTTGTGGCACAGCGCGTAAGTGCGGTGGGGACAACACCCCGCACGCCACAGCAATGTCGCAAGCGGTGGGACGACCTGCGGATCCGCGTACGCAGCATACTTTCTGCGAACAGGAACATCGCCACAGCTACCGGGGGGGGATCAGAGTCGCCCATCAAGTTGACCCCCTGGGAGGAGATCTGCGCCTCCACCATAGGAATGGAGAGCATAGAGGGAGTCGGAGGGATGGAGAAAGGAGTGCCGACATCCGGAGAATCAGGTAGGTTTGCCAAGAGAAACAATGCGAAATCCACAAACCACGAACATGTGCAGTACCATGTGACCCCATAGTGCAATACATACTTTGCCCTGACAGCGCCCTCTAAAAGTCAGAATGAATAAACAAATTAATCAAGATGCCATAAACAACCCCTACATGTGCAGCATGCACCCCCTAACTGCAGGCAGCCAAATGAATGCATCCTCAATCCACACGAAAATGAGACCACCTCCAAGGCCCAGTCCCATATCAGCCTCATGTACCACCCCAATGCATTTGATACGTTGCCATTCCAAATCCGACAGACCCATAACTAACGCTCGCCCCTCTTTACTCCACCACAGGGTCCGATACCAACGACGAGCTGCAGGACACCCCTACCAGCACGCCTGCAAAGAGGGCCAGGACCAACGTCCCAAGAGCCTCCACCTCAGGTGCAAGGATCAAGACACGGCAGCAGCAGGAATCAAGTGCCAGCACACTGGAGGGGACTGCAACAGGCACCCCAGCAGCCAGCAAGTCCACAACCCCAGCACCACAGGTCCCCCCAAAGAACGTATCTGATGGCACTGCCTCTGGTGGTAGCAGCACCATAGGTGACACAGCTGTCATGCCAGCATGCTCCGACACGGAAAACAGTGCTGGCGACGTAGGTACCATCCATGACCTTTCCCAATCCCCCTGCATGTTCCATCCCCTACACCATGACGAAACCACGCAGGGGCACCCTGAAGACGACGACTGGCCAACCCCCACAAGTCCTGTGCCAAGGCAACATGTGTTGAGCAGCCCCCCTGTCACACCACCGCAAATGTCCATGGCCCAGCAGAGGCAACAGTCCCTCGACCTGCTGATCGAGCAACAGCAGGAAGCGTCCACGCTACTCAAGGACCATGCAAATGAATGCGGGGGTTCCAGGGCAGCCATGGAAACATCCACCGAGACACTCAGGGCACAAATAGAGAAAAGTAGTGAGAGCCTCAGGGGAGAAATGGAGAGAAGCACCGAGAGCCTGAGAGCACAAATGGAGAGAAGCACCGAGAGCCTGAGGGGGGAACTGCATGCGACGTCCAAAGACGTTTGTGCTGAACTTGCTGCTGTGCGCCGTGTGCTCTCGGAGCTCTCACAAACCCTCAGAGACATGCATGGACGCGAGCAGGCAGAGACGTCATCCGTGGCAAGTTCCGTCCAGGGCAGCCCCCAACGCAGATCTGGCAGGAACCTGCGCTCCACGGGCAGGGGTGCCCCTGATACCCGTAGAGGGGGCTTGCAATAGCGTCTACCCACGGGCAGCATGCATATCTGGACACTGGTGTTGGGGGGGGAGGAAGTAGGGTGGAGGGGGTGTGTTGGGCTTCACTGGGTGGCGGGTCCATAGGGTGTATGAATCAAATCACATTAACAATACAGCACTTCATTATCATCCAATGACATGTGTGGACATTGATATTTGCGTACGAGGCCTTCATAGGCGTACAGTCCACTATGTGCCTGTACTACACACACACAGTGCCACAGGTCCCCTTTACGTGTAATAGGCACCATGCGTGGTTGCTAGAAGCATGCATCTATGATGCTCTGTCGGATTGCACGTGCATCCTGTGCCTCATGGACTCCCTGGGGTGCCTCCACATCCCCACCCTCATCATCATCATCTTCAGGTGCATGCAGTACAGCGTCAGGGGGCATGGGCACATTCCTACGTATGCACATGTTGTGCAGCATGACACATGCCATGACCATCTTAGAAACCCTCTCATGGCTGTACATGAGTGCCCCGCCAGACCTGCTGAGGCTGCGGAAACGAGCCTTCAGTAGGCCGAATGCCTGTTCAATGACCACACGGCTACGTGAGTGGGCATGGTTGTAGTCCTCCTCATGCTGGTTCTGTGGGTTCCGGATTGGTGTAAGGAGCCATCTCTTCAGTGGATACCCGGCATCACCTGTATGGGACGAATAAAGGGTGTCAGTGGAATGATAGTGCTAAGTAGCCCCCCCCCCTCCTGCAAGGTCATTGACGCATCAAATGGGCCACGATGTCATGCATGGAATGAGACTCACCGAGTAGCCAGGATCTGTGCCCTGCGTGTCGCTCCATGTAGCGTGGTATTCTTGTGTTCCTCAGGACCATAGAATCATGGGTAGATCCTGGAAATCTGGCACAACAATGCGTAAAGATCTTGTTGGAGTCACACACCATTTGCACATTGATTGAATGAAATTGTTTCCGGTTGCGGTACTGGACCTCCATGGCATGTGGGACAACCAATTCAACATGGGTGCAGTCGATGGCACCAATGCAACCCGGGATGCCGCCAAGTGCATGGAATCCCACCTTTGCGTTGGTAATCTCCTGGTACGTGCGTGGTAGTGTGATGTGGTCGTCGGCGTGCTTCAGGAGGGCATCGTGCACTTGGGAGAGTGTCCGTGAGAACAGTGGCTGTGAAATGCCATGCAACTGTCCCACTGTGTGCTGGTAGGTGCCTGTGGCCAGGAAGTGGAGTACAGACACCACCTTCAGTAGGGGTGGGATGGCGGTTGGGCTATCTATCATGCTCACGAGGTCAGCATGTGTCATGTCCACAATGGCGATTATGGTGTCCCGGTCCAAACGGTAGAGGGTGTGGATCTGCTCAGCAGTGAGGTTGAACGGATCAGCTCGGAGGCGTGGGATTGCGGGCCGCCTGCGTGGTGGTAGTGGCAGTGCTTGTGGGCCTTGCTGACCCTGCCTTGCCCTCCTCCTCCTCCTTCTCCTCCGTCTCCCCTGTGCGCCCGGTTGTTGTACCTGTTGTTGTTCGTCGTCTTCTTGTAGTTGTAGCACTTGCAGTGCTATCTGGTGCCCCAGGCCCAACATCGCTAGTCCTGCCGGTAGCATTTTGGAGTGGGAGTGGTTGTGGGAGGGGTTTGGGTCTGCTATATATGTGCTGTCGGCCTGTATGGCCTCCACCTGTGCTGATTGAATGAATCTGTGGCAGATGCAATCCCTTCTGGCCGAGCACGTCCCGCACGTAAGGCTGCATTTGGCCGCATGGCATCTTGGGATTGGAATCATGTATCAAATCCCGATGGCAGTGTGATGTACTTTGACTGATTTTCATGCTATGCTCCCATTGTTACACATGCTATGATTGCAGCCGCTTACATACCTGTGAAGAGTCAGTGGTATGTAGGGCTCGATCGATGGCCGACCCTCATGCAGCACAGTATCGTACTTCACCGACGGGCGTGGCGTCCCATTTGTGATTGCAGCCAGTTAGCATTATGACACACAGCCGCACTACATTGATGTAATTGTGAATGCAAGCGTTCACAGAAGCCTTTTCGACGTAATGTTGCAAGTGAGGAATTCGAAGGCCAGGATTTTTGGTTGCGAAGTAGCGGTGAGGAGACGCCCACAGGTCTGCCTGGAAATGTAACGTTCTATTGTTGAATGTCCTTGGGACAGGGCCCATAACGAGCAAGCAATGAATGACATGAATTGAATGGGATGCGCAATAGCGTAGTGGACGATAAGGCAGGACGTTCCCAAGTCCATCTAGCTTCACGACACTACAGATCCGGCCAGGAGCACAGTGGTTTTTGCAGACTGCATTACGCACAGACGCGATGGAAGTTTCACATATTATGTGAGTGAATGTTCATGCGTTTTCATTGCGGGATGAGGGAATGATGAATGGATGCATGGACAGATGATTCCATTTAGGGTCTGCCATGTACATGTGTTTTTTGATTCAATCCCCTTCCCCTGCGCTATGTGATGCAAGGCTGCCATAGTGGGACTTACGTCTATCTGCCCTTGTCGGATCCTCCCTGTCTCGACGCGCCTTCATACACTTGTGTCTAGGCACGTTACTAATCCCATGTCATGGGTTCTATCTTGACGGACGCATGCACAGTAACCGACGTTGCCAATGGTGTATTAACCTCGATTGGTTTCGTTATGTATCGATACTGATTTAGGGGTGTGTATATTCCTTTGGAGTGGGCTAGCATGCATATGGGTGTGGATTTGGTGTGTTGAATGAAGATAGTGATGCATCATGTGTCATGTAGTGCAATCGGTTAATTTGTGTTTCATTTTGGTGACAGGTATCTCCTGCCCTATTGCAGATGCCATCTGTACGCCACTCCTCCAGATGGTTTTTACTCTCGACACCTGCAGCTTCGGGTGAATCAGTGGAGCAGCATTACGATCTTATGGGACGATCGCCAATGGGCCACATGCCCTTACGCTGTTCTGGTGGCTAGGTGCAACATTTCGGCCTTTCAGCTGGACTAGTGCCTGCCTCATGGGACGGACCTGCGGTTCTTGCCGCTTCCATGTTGCCTTTTGGAACGTTGATGTTGGCCCTGTGTGCCATGATGGTACAGGGCGTCACACAAGTGGAAGCTGGTCAATTATTGCAGATGCAGCCCTCGGTGATGATGGATGTTTTGGTGTTATTTTACAAATTGCTGTGAGGCCTTTGTCATTTGGATGTGCATTTAAATTGTATTCCGATATTTGGCGTGTTGCGTTATTCTTTGCAGGTGATGTGGCGATTTTCGATTTGTGGCGGTATGTATTGCGAGATGATCTGCATTGTGTTCCGCCTTCTGAGTTGAGTTGTGTGGTACAGTACTGGCCGCTTTTGCCTACGTAGCACAGTGTGGTCACGGATAGGGGCTGCCATTGTGACTGTTTACATGATGTGCTGTTCAGGGGCGGGGGATTGGCTTTTGGCCGACTGGTGCCTGTCAGCCAGGTCGATTGATGGTATGATGGGATGTTCAGAATGTGGCTGGTCACAGGTGCCTGTGTTTGCGTGCGTTTGTTGGAGGGGGACTGGGGTCATGTCCATTGGAATAGCTTCTGTATTCATGCCATCTGTGCCCTGCAGCTCCCATCGGCCCCTCTTGGGATGTGCCTGGCTGCTCAGTCACTCTGCCAACTTGTGTGGTACATGCTTCTGCTGATGGTTGGTTTGTTTACTGGCAAGAGTACAGGTCTGGTGCAATCCCCCTCAGGATGCTGTTTTGGATGTTGCCTTGCGCTGGTGGCAAGCGATGGGGGACTACTGTTGTTTTGTGTCATGTGTTCTTGATTTCCATTTTGATGTCTTGTACCTTCACATGCCTGTGCTGCATCAGTACGGCTATGGTGAAATGCCGTACATGGATGCCCACTCACGGGGCGCTTCGAACACCTGCATGCATTTCTACGTTGGCATGCATGGGTGAATTGTAGATTTCACTGGTTGCATGGTGTGAGTACATTGCGCCTGCCAGGAGTTGTGCAATGTGGCCAGGGAGTGGAGTACAGGCACTCAGTGGGCCATTTACGGTTGGTTCACGATGCCGTATTTCTCGCCATGGCGGAATGGTCCATTCCGCCATGCCTGATGGCGTTAGGTACATGTCCGCTAGGGTCGGAATTGGCGTACCGTTGCACCATGGTGGTGTTTGCGGTTTGGCATGGTGCGCGCGCGCGTGCTTAGTGCAGTTAGCGTTGGCGTTCACTACGGTGTCGCTAATGGCTTCGTACTTTGCGGTGACGGGTCATAGTCGCACCGAGCGCTTTTCGATGGCGGTATTGCATTTCCGCCATCGTTTTCCCCTTTCCGCCAGGGTCGTAATGAGGGCCAATGTAATGGCCCTCCAAAAACGAGAGGTGAACTGGGACCCCTGGTCTGTGATAATAACACTGGGGAGACCAAATCGCCGAAAAATATGTGATATGAATAACTCGGCCAAGACCGGAGCAGAAGGCAACCCTGAACAGGGGATGAACAAAGCGTACTTGGTCAAGTAGTCCACTACCACCCAGATGGTGTTGAAACGTGAGATAGGCGGTAATTACACTATGAAATCCATAGAGATCATATACCAGGGCAACCGAGGTACAGGCAATGGGTGTAGTAGACCCACAGGTTTGGCATGCAGAGTTTTACCCTGTGCACAGACGGCACAGGTATCAGTGTACTGACTGACGTCTGTTCTCATAGTAGGCCACCAACACCACCTGTTTAACAACTCCATGGTCTTCCTTATCCCAGGATGTGCCAAAAACCTGGAATCGTGGCACCATTTCAAGGCCAAGGTCCGTGTCTCCTGGTTGGGAAGGAACACCTTCTCATGAAGATAGGGTAGTGAATGTGATATTCTGATACCCTCCTCTTCAATGATCTTGGAATTGTTTGCAACCCATGTAACTAGAAGGGATTCCATCGATGGATCAACCGTGCACCCACATATCACCTGGCTAGGGAGCAATAAAGGAGTGGGTACCGGTTTAAGTCTGGGAGTCCCCGGGATACGGGACAAAGCATCAGCCTTAGAGTTGCAAGAACCAGGGCGATATGTTATCGTGAAGTTAAAGGCTGAAAAGAACTTGTGCCAACTGGCCAACCTAACAGTGGTACATTTTATCGACTGGAGGGCTACCAAGTTACGGTAGTCGGTATACACTTGAACCGGAATTGTAGTACCGAGCAAATGATGTCTCCAGACCATGAATGCGTCCCTGACAGCCAAGAGCTCCCTCTCCGTAATGGTATAGTTTTGCTCATGAGTGGAGAGTTTCCTGGAATGAAAGGCTACTGGATGCAAAGCTGAAGATTCCTGGCAGGACTGTGATAAAACGGCTCCCAGTGCTATATCTGAAGCATCTGCTTCTACCACAAACTGTAGGAGCGGATCAGGGTGTCGAAGCACCGGGGCCGTAGTGAAGGCTCGTTTGAGACTCTCAAAAGTATCATTAGCCTTCTGGTCCCAGGAGAAAGGTCTCTTACTGCTAGTCAAGGCCGTCAAAGGTGACACAATTTCCGAAAAGGAGCGCACAAAGCGCCTATAAAAATTGGCAAAGCCCAAAAATGACTCCAGCGTTTTGAGGTCTTTAGGAACTGGCCAATCCAGAACCGCTCGGACCTTGTTTGAGCTCATCTGTATGCCCTGATCCGTTATGTCATAGCCCAAAAATTCCACGGACTTCACGTGAAAGAGACACTTCTTCAGTTTAGCGTACAAGGCGTGTTCTTTTAGTCTTTGCAGAACCTGGCGAACATGTTGTACATGGTGCTCATAGGAATCAGAATAAATCAGAATGTCATCCAGGTAAATAACAAGAAAACGGTCTGTCATATCCCTGAATATGTCATTAACAAAGTGTTGGAATGTGGCTGGGGCGTTACATAGCCCAAAGGGCATAACACAATACTCAAAAAGGCCGTATTTGGTTTTGAAGGCCGTTTTCCACTCGTCCCCCTCTCGGATTCGTACAAGGTTGTACGCCCCACGTAAATCAAGTTTTGTAAAGATCTTAGATGAACCTAGCTGATCAAGGAGAACCGATATTAAGGGTATTGGGTACTGATTTCTGATGGTAATGGCATTTAAGGCATGGTAGTCTATACAAGGCCTGAGGTCTCCTTCTTTTTTGGGAACGAAAAACATTGGAGAGGCTGCAGGTGAATGCGAAGGACGAATAAACCCAGTTCTGAGTGACTTGTCTATATACTCCTTTAGGATCACATCCTCCTTCTGCGTCAGGGAGTATATACGGCCAGAAGGTATTTTGACACCAGGGATCAAGTCAATGGGACAATCATAGGGTCTGTGAGGCGGAAGTGTCTCTGCCCCCTTGGCATCAAAAACATCACTAAGGGAAGAGTACTCCTGAGGTAACGGGTTGTTGACAACAGCTCCAATAGAAGAGACCCCACGCAATAGGGGCTTGCCAGGATTCGTGGGCTCCCGGTTCGAAGAAAAACATGAGTGTTCACAATAAGAGGATACAAACTCGATCTCCCCGGTACCCCAGTCCACCACCGGATTATGGCGTCTCAACCAAGGCAAGCCCAAGATTAAGCGGTATTGCGGGGCTGCAATAAGGTCAAAGGTAATGAGTTCTTCATGGCCATGATTGGTGGTCATGGTTAGGTCAACTGTTTGCTCGGTAACTAAGCCGGAGAGCAGTAAGGAACCGTCCACAGTGTTAACCATTTCTGGTTGAGGTTTCGTGATCACTGGAATACCTAGCTTTCTGAAAAAAGCTTCATCAATGTAGTTACCGGTAGCTCCGGAGTCCAAGACAGCATCAATGAACCATTCGTGATCCGGAGACTGGGAACACCGGATAGGAATGATAAACGGCCTTACAGTCAGAGAGTCTAGAAGGACTGAGCTCGGCAGAACGACCCCATCTACTGCCGAGCTCTGGCATTTCCCTGACGCTTAGGCTTCTTGTCACAAGCCTTCAGCAGATGTTCCGACGACCCACAGTAAAAACACAGGTTGTTTTTCTTTCGGAGTTCCCTTTCCTCGGTGGTCAAGGGACCCCGAACGGCTCCTATTTGCATGGGTTCTGATCCCCCTGCGACGGAAGCAGGTGGCAACGTAGCCAGAGGTGTATAAAGCCTCTTTTCGCCCTTTTGTTCCGCTTTTCGTGAATCTATCTGGAGTACCATATCCAGGAGCTCGGGAAAGGTCGTAGGAACAATCGGAACCGTGGATAGGGTGTCTTTCAGAGAATCGGATAGCCCATGGTAAAACCTGGAAGCCGGGCTTCGGGCCATCCCGTCTCAGCCACGAGCTGGTTAAATCGGGCTAAGTATGCCAGCAATGAAGAGTCCCCTTGATGTAGACTCAAGAGTTCAAGATCCGTAGTCTGGGTCTTGTATCGGGTATCAAAAACACGACTCAAGGCAGCAGTCAGTGCATCACAATCAAACAATAGGGTAGCCCATGAAGCAGCTGTGCCGGCCAAGGTGAGATAGCAAGAACACTGCTTTGGTCTTAGAATCAGGAAACGAAGAAGGTCTACATAGAAAATGCAGGCGACACTGATTCAAGAAGGTACGGTAGGTACGTGGATCCCCACAGAACCGTTCCGGCTGGGCTAATGGAAAATGGGCTGTCATAAACACAGGACCTGATTCCTGTCCTTGCCGAGCCAGGCCTGAACCTGAGGCGGCCATGGGATCCGCTACCAGGGGGTTAGCAGGAATCATGCCTGCTTGTATCTCATTGATGCGTTGTTGTGTGGCGGTATGAGCGCTGTCATATCTGCACGCAACTCAATGACCATGTTCATGATCTGGGTCAAGGCTTCGTTTGGGTCCATGGTGGCTTCTGAATATGTCAGGGTAGCCGATCCAAGTTGCCCACGTGGTGTAGACGATGAATTCTACCCTGCAATGTAACCCTGTGTCTGGATAAAACAAACCAGCACCAGGGATCAATTACTTGGAAGAATGGACCCAGACGTGATGCCGAAGAACCTCTTCTTGAAAGGAGACGATCTTCCAGGTAACCCCTTGTTTTACAATCAATCAACACCAAGAAATACTGCAGGGATTCTGTCACAACAAACAAACAAGAGGTCTTAGTACTTACAGAAAGCCCAGAAGGAATGCACAGACATGAATTTAGGAGTAAGGACAGACACTCTTACCATAGGAGTAATGATCTTCCAAAAAGATGCAAGTGCTCCCTGCAAGACCACCAGGTGCAGAGGTGACTAGGACTGTTCCCACCGGCACACGGACGCCTGGGGGCAGGAAGTCCAGTAGGGAACACCCGACGGCACGAGGATGCTCCCCCCTTCACCCTACATGAATACTCCTGCAGTCTCTAGTTCGTTTTAGAGCGAGGGGAAGAGAAGAGCACCAGCGGTCTTTTCGGGACAATTGCAAGAGCGTGGATCCAGGAAGGCAATCCAAAGAAGTCCAAATCGGCAACACGGGGTCTTTCCGAGGGCAGAGCGTGAAGCAAAAGGCAGTCCAGGAGGAGTCCGGGTCGGCAACAGGGGATCTTTCCGATGACACAACGTGAAGCAAAGGCAGTCCAAATGGATTCCGGGTCGGCAACAGGGGATCCTTCCAATGATAGAATGTGAGGCCAAGGTAAAGCAAAAGACAGTTCCGGGAGGTCAGCCAGGGGAAGGACTAAGGCAGAACAAGAGAGGAACAGGTAGGTAAGGAATGGGCAGAGAGCACTCAAGGGAGGACGTGGAGTCAAAACACCAAACACAGAAGGGCTAGGAACTTGGCAAGGAACACCAGGAAAAGCGAGATAAGAACAGGTTACAATATCCAGGATACGTAGCGTACTTCAGCAAATTCAGAAGCAACGAACAACTCAGACGGCATAGTTTTATCAAGCCAAAGTCACATAACCTAGTGTGCGTCTGACGTACGGATTCGGCGTGCTTGCCCCAATCGCCATGGCAACCGCCAACGCGACCAAGCCGAAGGGTAAGCCTTCCGATATTTGGTGCAACAGGACGTTGACCTTTGTTTTGCAGTACGTAACAGTGGGGTATGGTGCAACGGGCGCATTCTAGCATGTCTCTGTTGTTTATGTGATGGGGACAGCATTTGTCCTTTGTAATTCCAGCCAGACCCAACCTGATTCCTGACAATGATCATTGAAATGTTCAAGTTCACTCTCATGAACAATATTTTCTGCTTTTGACAATCAAATTTATCAGCAAGTACAGGGAACAGCACTGGGGGCAAAATTTGCACTCAATGTGCAAACCTACTTTTGGGCTACTTGGAGCTGGCGTATGCATGGAGTCACATAGCATTCAAAGAAACAGAAAATATAGTATTTTGTGTCATTACATTCACCACATATTAATGATTTGGAATGGATACAAAAACTCACTTTTTGAATACATGAAATATTTGAATGAAAATGACTTAAATATCAAACTCAGTATGCAAGAAAGCACTGAAAAAACCATCTGTATAGATCTGGAAATCTACGTACGCGATGAAATACACACAACCCTATTAATAAAACCAACAGCTGGAAACAGCATTCTTCATACCTCCAGCAATCATCCAGCTCATACAATGCAAAACCTTCCTTGTGGAGAATGCCTTCACATTAAAAGACACTGCAGTGAAGAGAATTAATTCAAAAAACACCTAGACAATAGTGAATACAAATTCAAAGAAAGGAATACAAGACTTTGCATTTAACACAGCGAAATCCAAGGCACTTAAAAAAGACAGAGCAGAGCTGCTAGTCGACAAAGAAAACACATCAACAAAATTATTGGAAGACAGAAAAATCAGACTTGTGACAACCTATAGCTCTGATCATTTCAAAATAAGAAAAATACTGAACAAACATTGTAAAATTCTTCTTCTTGGTCCTACCTTATCAAGACATTTAGACAGCAAACCAACAATAACATTCAGGAAAGCAGCAACCATCAAGACACTTATAAGTTCAAGCAATATTCAACCAATCAAGTCCAAATCTATAGCAACTATCCAATCAATATGGAATATCCCTGTCATCCTTGAGAACCACAAATGTGGCAGTTGTAAAGTATGCCCTCAAATAATGGATAACACCAAATCAATACAATTACCAAATGGTTTCACACAGACGATCCATGACTTTATAAATTGCAACACAAAATTTGTAATATACGGAATCAAATGCCACTGTGGCAAATGGTATATTGGGAGTACCACCAGGAAACTCAAACTAAGGATAATGCAGCATATCCGAGCAAACAAGAACAAGGATCCAAGATACCCACTTGCTATTCACCACAATTTAAGACATAAAGATCACAAAATTGAGGATCTTAAGTTTTTAAACCTGTCCGTCACCAAGGAAACCCTAAGAGGAGGGAACAGAATTAAAAAACAGAGACAGTCAGAATCCAAATGGATAACTCAAATGGACGGTTGCCACAGCGGTCTTAATTAAGATAATGAGTAGTGGTCCTTATAAGACAGCACACTTGGCCCTATTACAAAGTGGCACCTCACTCCAATTCGCAGCCACACCACAAAGGGGCAACTCACTCAGAATTTCAGAATACTTTGATATGATATGATATGATATGTTATTTATTTTGCACCTATTTCGCGCCCAGGTGTTTCATGGCATGAAATAGGGTTAAACCTATGCCACATTTGCTACTACAAATATTCCAATTCTTTTGAGTCTCACTAACATGTATACCTACCAGATTATTTATTATTCATATTTTGATTTGTTACAATGTTGCATTTCAGTATTTCAAAATACGGATTGTTTGCATAAACAATGCATGATGATTTATCCTCCTTTCCCAATTCGAATATAGATGCAATTACATAATTGCATCATTCTATAACACAATGATGTCACATGCCTGGTCTTACAACAGCAGGTGACTTCTTTATAAATTCCACTCGCAGGCAAAACAGCAGGGATTATCATATCATTTTGCCCAAGGGAAGGACAAGAGCTTTACAATATACAAATACATCATTTATTTTAGCGTGGCAAAAAGAACCACGCCCTCAATGCTTGATGATGAATCACATATTTCCCAAACTGAACGCAGGTGTAATAACATCATCGCGCTACTTTACAACATGATAACGTTGCACACTTAGACCTATAAAAGCGGGTTCCATTTTCACAATGAAGTTCGCAGCCAAACCATTAAGGATGATCGTATCCATCTGCCCAAAGAAAGAATCAGAGCCACTTCATTTCTAAAGGTAAGCCAGTGCTAGATATGATGGCTAAAGCTCTGGGCTCTACAACCCCATTATTATTGAGTCATTTGTCACATCATTATTTGTCACCTGTCGAATTGTCTCCATCATGGATTGATGAAGGTACTGACACACATTCTTTCACTTTTCTTCTCTCCCTTTTCAAATATGTTTGTTTGTCTTCAGTTATTGAAGAGATGTTATGGATACCCCAGCACGATTGAGAATTAGCCTGGTGAATTCTGGAATCACCTGCACATAACATAGCAGGTCAGGTTTCTACATGTGCCTGAAAAGTCAATCAAGCACAGCTCCATTTTTGAAGGAGAATCTCTTCTCAAAGTTTATTACAATACACAACCCAAAGAGATCAAATTGAGTATGACCATTCATACTAAACCAAATGTATACTCTCTCATTTTTCTTTAGATTTGATTCTGATTCCACAAATGCTTAATGTTATTAACTACAACTGAAATTCACGTATGATGACCAAAGAATTCTGAGCATCATCAGATTCAATTAGTTATCAAATGAAACCATTGTTTCCTCCTGAGGAGCCACATCCAAGTGGTGAAACACGTGTGGAGGATGAGAGGATCAAAAGACAGAAGCTCAAAGGACAGAAAAAAAGAGGTTAACAGGATAATTTAAGATCAACATGGATCATGGGACAACAAAAGATCGTAGGAGGACACCTAAAAGGGACATAACTAAGATACAAGGACGTAAAAAGTTTTCACAAAATCACACCAAAAAAAGGACAATTCAAAATTAAGTCAATTGAATAACAAGCAATCTGACATTTACTTGCAATTCTTAATTTAAAAATAAACAAATTCTGCCAACTCATTTGGGTTGCATCAAATTGTTACTTCTTTGGTGCTTGTAACCAAACTATTGCAATCTTAGAACATATTCATACTTCTGGGCAAACACAGCAGTTAATCTTTTTGCAAGCAACAAGATCACACAAATATAATAAGGAGATCGCCCACACAAAGAGTGAATGTTTGCACCTTTTTACAAAATTCCTGAATTATCATTCAATAATCAGAGCTCAGGCATCTCAATAGTTACCAGCAAAAGAAAGTGATCACTCTACTCCCGTGGTATAATGTTCAATCCAGTGTTGATGTCAAACATAGATTTCTGTGAAAAGACATATCATAGAGGCAATAGACTCTGATGAATTAACGTGGTGAATCACTTTTGCAATATCCATTAAGCATGCATAGGCCAGAATATTCAAATAGATTAGCCCAGATAGTGCTACGTAGATCATGAGAGCTTTGAAGTAAGATAAGAGTCGGAAATCCCTTGATGAATATATAGAGTTGATGTGATTTTGGCATAAAACTCGCCCATTACCAAGATTTGATAACTACTATAATGTAACTCGATTAGGTTTCTGACCATATCAATTAGGGTAATTAGGTGTAGGGCCTGAAGGATCATAAATATTGACTATCAGTAATGAGTATTGATTACCTTTGAAAGAGGTCAAACTAGTTGTACATGCTAGGATAACAACAAAAGGAATATTTAAGTGATTTTTAGCAAAAGGTGTTTCTAACACCAATGAGAACATTTCCTTGTGGTTGTCCCAAATTGTCTTTAATGTCAAGTCTTTGGATGGTACCATCAAAGATAATCTTGTGTGAGCCATGTTTTTTGTAGTGCAAAAATGTTAATGTGTTAGCGTTTCAAAAAGATAAGTAAAAACAAGAGTATTCCAAGAGACCAGAGTGATGCCAGTTACAAGTGATTTTAACGAATTACAAAGCAATTAATTCATTTTCAATGAACCCAAAATATCTATAAAAAATTACAAGTGTAGTTTTGTTGTTTTGGGGGGGTGGTCCTCCCAAACCTCCCTGCCCCCAGTTTTGTATCTATTAATACTTTTCCCCCACCCCCAAAACTACTATTCCTAGTCCCAACCCCATATATATATATACATTTAAGAAATTAGTTATTTATTTTTTGTAGAAGTTTTGGGTTTGTTAAAAATTCAATTTGTCATTTTGAATTCAACAAAATTACTGCATACCAGTGATGCCATGGTCAAAGTCTATTAGGATGATTACTGTCGAGAATGGTGGAAATCCACTCCTAGTTGTTCTCCATGTGAGCAATATCACAGACCTCTATGTCCCTTTCTAAGTTTTCTTATCATAAGATTATCATTGAGTTGTATTGGGCAGCACACTTCTTGCGACCCTCTCCTAGTTTTGAGCTGCATAAGTGTTTCACTATGTGTATCATTAGTAAGTATGTCTGGTCAATTGCATCCTTTTGATCGGATGAACAAAAAGGTTCAGTGTTGTAGATGAAAGAACAGACATAGCCCATTTGATAGAAATTTGCCTCATATAGCAATGCAGTCAGTGATTGAATCAAAGTAGAAATGCACAACTATAGTGGCATAAATAGTCTTATCAAGGATTTCATCAAAGTCAGTATCAGAGGACATCATTGAACATAAAGGCAAAATTTGATAACATTTCATAAAAGTAGATTGATTTAAGAGCTAATTATACTAGGAATAGAAAATAATCTATATTCTAATATCATGAGGAATAGGAGGTCGAGAGGGGTTCAAAGGCAGATTTTTTATGGAAAGTCGATTTTCCATACCTTTGAAATTGGTAGAGTCATTATGGTGAGTCGGGTCAATGGTGCCACCTCTGGTCTTTGTCAGTCGACGTTGCCTCCTTAGCAGCCCCCTGAAGATCCTCTGCTGCATGATTATTCAGTAAATATGAGTGAATGTATCCCTTGTTCATTATGTTATTTTGATTTTTCCTTCCAATAGCATTCTTATTCTTTTGATCCTTTGGCAAATTTGTGTGTATATTAGTTGATGACTGTTTTTTAATTCCTTTTGTTTTTTACTTGAGTTATTTTTATTGGCAATATCGTATTTACCATCTTTATCAGTAATTACATTTAGAGATGAAGAATTTAGTTTCATAAGATTTTTGTGAAGGTAATGTTGTGTTGTGTTTCTTAATTGGTCTTATTTTAGTGTTTTTTTGTCTTGTGCTTCCAGTTGGCAGCAGCACAGTGAGGGAGGGTTACGTTATTATCCTGCTCAGTAGTTGGATCAATAGAGTCAGAATTAGAATAAGCAATGGTATACTGGGTGCTGTATTCATCCACCAATGTGAAGGTGCACAAAAACATTAGAAACGGTAGCTTTGGCCAGGTTGAGGCTTTCATTTGTTGGGTGTCCTGACCCACGTTTGGACTATTATGCTGCAACATTTGGTGCTGTGGGCTTAGGAGATCCAAGAGGGCGGAAAAGCCCACATTTGCGCCAGAATCCTGGAGAACCAGTACCCAGTGGCGAGAGAACCGCAGCCAATCCAGACCCGATCCGTGACGAAGTCGCATTCCTGTCCAAAATATAGTGTGAGTACTCAGCCAGAACTGTGCAAA
The DNA here is from genome assembly GCF_040938575.1 of Ambystoma mexicanum. Lineage (NCBI taxonomy): Eukaryota > Metazoa > Chordata > Amphibia > Caudata > Ambystomatidae > Ambystoma > Ambystoma mexicanum. The sequence continues at coordinate 135,815,175 of NC_090941.1, read as the reverse complement.
ACCAATCTCTTAGTTTACAATAATCTAATTCAAACTATTTTAACCTATTGAGAACTGCATCATAGAACTCGTGTCCCTCCTGTTGATTCAAAGCTGCAAAACTGTCATCTGTCATTCTGAGCTTTACTTTTATTTTGAGAATTTACCTTCACGAAATCGTACGTATCTCTTGAAGCGAGATTTAACTTTCATTTTAAAGCTAAGATTCTGGCTTTCCAGCGAACCCAGAACCGACTTTCTATTCATTATACTTTTTCCGTAATCGCGCTCGAAGCACTCAGGAAAAAGTGCTGCGATTTGCGATTTGGCTCAAATTTCTTCACGTGTCAAAATAACAGCTTCTTGCTTTCCTTTGCTGAAATTCGTTTGCAACCTGACAATCATTCATAGAGCATTGCTAAAGTGATCCTGAACTAATTTAAAGTAGCTTTCACCCACCCTGAATCTCCTATAGGGAATTAAAATCATTTTTAGCATATTTTTCCCTTCTTTGCATACCACCTTTAAAGTACTTTGCCTGTGTTTAAAATAATCCCTGTTTCTCTAAGCTTGCTAGGGGGAACTGAATTTGTATTGTACATTTGATTGTATTCCTGAGAACTGTGTGCTCTCTCTTCCATCTTCTATTGCATAGGGGTGGGGGGGGGGGTCAGTTGCCAAAAGGGGAAAAGTGATTCTATTACCTTTTGCTGAAATCATATCAAGTTTATTCCTGTGTTGCTTCTTGTCCACCTTGCATTTCCTTGTACCATATAAAGCATTCTCAGCTACCTTATCCTCTATACTACTCCTAAGTAATTAAACCAGTGTGCTAGTATAACATCATCCAGTGTTGATCACTGTCATATGTCTAAGTGTGATATTAAATATTAATTTATAAAAGTGTGATATATATCTATTGTTTAATTTTTCAAATAAACCTTTTTAATTTGCAAAACAAACCTACTTCTTGGCTCGGTGGGGTCAGGGGGATTCTAAGAGAGGGGCGTTATACAAGGGTTTATCATCCAGAGTATAACTTGTCATAAACATATATAAATAAGGGCTTCCCTTGGGGGTCCCAGAAGAGGCACTGACTTAGTGGGATTGCCGAATTGAAGTCATTTAACAGAGTGGGGGCTCGTAGCCGGGGATTCTGGATTAGATCTATCACTTGTGCAGATTAATACAGTGTTCTAACTGACAGAATATATAAATTCTGTTGGATCACCATGCCGTGTTACACTGTAAAAACACCCCTCAAAGGAACGCCCTAAGGAAACGGTCTGTTTTGCAAAATAAAATACAAACTTCTGTAAATCAGGAAGGAAATCAAATTCCAGAATGACGACCTTAGTAGATATCAAAATAGCCAGAGAACACCTCTTACATAAGCTATTTGTGAGAGATGAGTGGGCTCATCAGGACCAGGCGGTCTGGTTGCAGGCAATCGCACCCCAGATCACTGAAACAGGGTCAGATATATGGAGAGATCAGGGTCCCTTACATGTGGCCCTGAGTGAACTATATATGGCCCCTAAGGCCAAGGATGAGCACAACAAGATTGCCAGGGTAGCGGCATATTTATATTTACATATGGGAGCCATACAGGACAAATGTGCTGAAGGCCAAGATCTGGCAAATAGGCATCTGGTGGCATTAGACAAGGCCCGATCTGACTTGGTCTCTTCTGAGCAGAGACTGCAGAGGAGCCAGGAGTCAGAAAATGATAGTAGGCAGTATATTATTAAAATAAAGGAGGAAATGGATATCCTGCAACAGGAAAAGTCTGACCAGGATAACAGATTTCTGGCCTTGCAGAAGGAGTACCAAGAGGGTTTGGATGCCCTACTGCAGAGCCAGAAAAAGCTGGAGCAACAACTAGACTTTAACAGGGCATGAACAGAGCAGGTAGCCACCCTGCAAATCCGACTAGACAGAGAGAAAGAGGAAAGCAATAAATTGATTTTGAAAGACCTGGATACCCAGGCAGAGTTTGATCAAGAACGCCAGAAAGCTGGTGCCTTTCAAAGGCAGAGGGACGACCTAGCGGCACAGATGCAGGCTCTTAGTCAGGAAAGATACACCTTAGGCCAGGAAGTCTGCCAATTAAAAGAAAAAATTGAAGGAAATCACCTGGCCCTCCAGGGGCTGGGTTACCTCCAAAAAGAGCATCAGAACTTGTTAGAGAACACCAGGATGGTGGATGATGCTCTGTCAAGAATGGAGCAGGCCAGTAGGGATGGGACTCAGGAGGTAACCCTCCTGCAGCAAAGACTGGCCCAGTATTCCAGGACCAACCAGGAAGCGCAAAGAGAAAATGAGGCTCTCTGTCAGCACAATGATAGGCTCCAGCAACAGGTAGCCATGCAGGAGAGACTGATAGAGTCTAGTAAGGCCTTAACTGAGGAACTGAAAGCGCAGGCTCTTGCATTGCAACAGGGAGCAGGGGCTGATAGAGATGAAGTTTGCTGGGAAAGGGAAACACCTGAGCATAACCTCAGGAGCCCTAGTACCAGAGGCCTTCATCTCTCCCAGTCCTTGGACTCTGCCACCCCCATGTCCCCTGGTGCACATGAGCACAGGGCCACAGGGAGGGCAGATTACTATCCGACCAAAAGTATGGGGTTCATAGGCCAGTGCCTCCCAGGAATGGATGGGCGGGCATCCGGGTATGGGCACCCAAGCACAGTGCAATTTAGTGGGGAACCCCAGGAAAGTAGACCCACTAAGGGCATCCTAAAAACATCTGCCTAGTTAGGTAAGTGGGGGGGTACCCATCAAATCCTGGCAGCAAGGAGGGATCTGAAGACTCCTCTGAGCGTTACAGGACACAGGAGACCAGGTCCCCACATTCTGCCAGCCATTCCCAGGCTCGCAGAATCAGGGAAAACCTGGAAGATCAGACGGGCACCTCTGGGAACAGTGCTTCTGAGTCAGAGGATAAATGGACCAGGGTTACCTGAACCAAAAAGGCCAATAAGGCAAAAAGGGCCTTGCTTAAGGACCCCTTAAAGCAGATCAAGGCAATAAGGAGTGTCATCACCCCTTATCACAAGAACGCCAAGTATTCTGTTTGGGAACACTTGGAGCTCTATGAGCAAATGATGGAGACTTTCCATTTGAAGGACAGCAGTAGCTGCATTCAGTATGTCAAATGGACATTCTCCCCAGAATACTCCAGTTTCTTTGCGGGGCTGGAGGACCAAAACCATTCAAGATGGTCCACATATAGGGCGGCAATCTTGAAACATTTTTCTGTTCACCGGAATCCCCAAGAGGCTCGCAAGGCAGCCTACAATTTGCAATGTGGGGGGGATCAGGCCCCACAAGAATTCGTGCAAGAATTGAAGCGTGCCTTTGCGCAGACCACCAGAAGGGTGCGCACGGACAGCAGAGAATTCATCAACACATTTTTCCATGCTCTCCCCAAATACATAATGACCCAGCTCGTGAGAGATTTTCACGAGAAAAGATCTTTAGACTGGGTCATTGAGCAAGCCACCCGCATCTATGAGGTGCAAAAACCGGTGGAAAATAAGAATCAGCCCAAAAACCCCAAAACCAACAGCACCCCTGCTGCTGCCAAGGTGGCAGAGGTAAAGGTTGCCCCCATTTTAGATTTGGAGTTGGGGGGGGCCTAAAAACCTGCCTGCACTGAACAATTCACAGCTCAGAAGGCCCTTGGGCCAATCACAGACAGGGAGTCAAGGAGGTAATCGCACAAATGGGGTCCCTCGCTCCCCTGACTATGTAAGTCCCCGCTACAAGGGAAACAGACCAATCCTGGGTTATGTGTGGACTCCTCCAGCCCAAGGGGGGGATCCAGCCAAGCACCTGACCCAGGGAACTTCCCTCCTAACTTCCCACAGGAGGGCAGACATTCCCCAAACACTGGGCAGAACTTTTTCCCCAGGTATCCACCCAATTTCCAGCCCCAAAATCATCCATCCTTCTTTCCCCAATTCCCTGAGCCCAGACAACCGAATCCAGGAGAGGGGAGGCCAAGGGTAGAGGGGTACCCAAATCTTCCCAACCCAGGGTACTACCAGAGAAGGGATAGCTACCCTTCCCGGGATCAGCCGAGGGGAGAAAATAGAACCCCGTATCAGCCTGAGCGGGTTTCACAATTAGAGCGCCAGGTCCAAAATATGGCACGGGTTCTGGGTCACATACTGAGGGCTCAACAGAACCCTCAGATGAGCATGCCACCGCAGAATGCCCCAAACTCTGGGCCTGGTGCTCCAGAACAATGACGGGGACAGCACCCCGATGACCCACCGGTTCCCAGGGAGGAGGCACAAGGGGAAGGGGGGTGTAAAGCCTTGGAGGAAGCTTCCTTCCCCATTTGTAAACAGCCCCTGGAAACCCAGGAACCGGAAACAAAATCTCCTGCCCCTGAAAGTCTGCCTCCCAAGGAGCAGAGGGGTGGTAGGAGAAACAAAGTACCCAAACAGACCCACTTTGAGGAGGAGGTACAGATCTTCCAATTTGAGGGAGAGGGATCCCAAGAGGATCCTGGGGAAAGGATCTTCTCTTTCAGAGATGGGGGAACTCCTCCCAAGGAAAAATGGGTCCCAAGGGATTCCAATCCAGACTGGGTAGATGTGGGGATTGAGCTGTCGCCGCCCATCATCCTATCCCAAAACCAACAACACCAAAAAACCCTGGTTCAAACCCATCCCAGTGACTGCCTCCAAAAAGGGGGGGGCGGCCCAGAACCAGAACCGGGGGAACCTAAATCTGCATCAATAGACTGGGTAGGTGTGGGGATTGAGCTGTCCCCGTCCGTCTTTCTATCCCAGAACCAACAATACCAAAATCCCATGGGTCAAACCCATCCTGATGACTGCCTCCAAAAAGGGGCGGGGGGTGGCCCAGAACCGGAACCAGGGGAACCCGAAACCATTTCCAGTTGCCAACTTTTTCTTTCAGATTCCCAAGGCTCTCCACAGAATTCTGCCCAAATTTCTTCTCTCTCAATGTCCAAAACCAGAAAGTTAGCCCACCAGTTGTCCAAAAATGTGCATTATCTGTGCCCCCTTGAGGAGAAGGAGGGAAGATACTATGCCGCGGTACAAGTACAGGGGCAGGGTAAAATTTTGGCACTGGTGGACACTGAATCCCAAGCTACTCTTCTGTCCAAAAGAGCCTTTGATGAACTAAATGCAGGAAGGGGGGAGAATTACCGTATTCCTCTCACCTCTCTTCCTGGACAACTCCAGAACTTTGACGGGACTGCAGATTTGGACATCAAAATTCGGCGACACAGGGTGAAACACCCGGTCATAGTAGTGACTCCAGTGGGCACCCCTTGTTTACTAGGGAATGACCTCCTGAGAAGGTTGTCACCCCTAATAGATTGCGTAAACAGGGTCCTCTGGACCCAGACTAGCCGACCAATAAAACTAAAACAGAGTGTCAGCCATGTTAGCTTAAACGGCACCTGCCACATGGTTGAACAACAATCTGAGCAAGTCGAATTTCACTTCCAGAACAACCAAATTCCAGATGTGACAGTAATAGCAGTAGGACAACAGACTGGTGATGGGGGGTCCTCTCTATTTCTGAAAATCAACCTTCCCTCCAGTTTAAGGTGGTATTCCACACTGGAAGGAAATACTCTGAAATTCTTTACTTATCCACAATCAGACATTCCCACTCCAATAGTCCAGGAAGATGTGAAATCAGCTCAGAGCCCGGCTGATATTCAGCAAATTGGAGAGCAGTTGTTCATCCCTGTTCAGTTAAATGATGGGAAGGACTCTGTTCTCGCTCGAGTGTGTGTGAACAACGGTAAGAGCTTCATCAGCGAAGCCATGTTCCGCCAACTCCCAAAAGATCCAGCCATTCCCACATTCAAACTTATAGACAAATGGGAAATGGATCTGGAAACACCCAATTCCAAACATCTCCTGCCAAGCAGGTTTATGCTCAAAATCTCCATTGGAAACAAGAGCATAGTCCATAATTGTTGGGTCGTGCGAGACGTCACTGCCGCCTTTTACTTAGGCAGTGACATTCTCAATCGCTTTGCCATTAGTTTGGACCTAATAAACTTCAAAGCTTGGTCCCGATTAGCGGATAATCCCATGGGCTTTGATCATCCAGAAAAAGCATTTAGGTCAGCTCAATTGCTACCTTATGCAGTTGAAATTCAGATTAAGGAGGAATTCACCATCCCAGAAAGGACCCGACAATTTTCCCTGGAAGTGAAAGTTAAAAGAGGACAAAAATTGAAAAACCCTGATGCTTATATTCATCTAAATGCTTTCCTCCAACAGCAAGGGTTAGGGGTAAACCCAACACCATTAGTCAACATAGAACATGACACCATTCCAATAGAGGTGGATAACAGCGATTTAAAGAGTATTACTCTAGCCGCAGGCACCATTATTGGAATGGCAGTTGATGACCGACATTTCTCCATTGATTTAGGAAATGAACTGTTAGGACCAATCCCCAAGGACTGTTTTGACAATGACAGTGATGACAATACAACACCAGACAGGATCTTTACCCGGCATGGGGGGAACTTCCTGGTGTACATTTCCTGCCCTTATGGTAAGGAAGATGTGACTTGTGACTTCAGAAGGGATGAGGTGATTTTCCAGGTCCATGAGGGCTGCCTTTTCCACCTGAAGCCTACAGTCCAAATCAGCACTCTGACCAGGGACTTCTCCACCCAGCTGGAGGAGGCTGCTGAGATAGCAAAACCAGAAGTCTTTCCAGGCTTCAGGCAGATGGTGGAAGAGAGAGTCAACCTAGCTGATGCCTGCGTGACTCTGGAACAGAAGCAAAAGATGAAACAAGTTTTCTTGGATTTCCAAGATCTCTTTGCGGTAGACTCATATGACTGTGGTCGCACCGACATCCACACAACAACAATTCCCACGGACCCTGGCATGACTCCAGTGTTTGTGAAGCAATATCGCTTGCCTCTCGCATCAATGGAGTCCCTTACTGAAATAATTAAGAACCTTGAGACCCGGGGAATAATCCGTCCAGTACACAGCACCTTCAATAATCCGGTGCTGGGAATATTGAAGCCAAACGGCCAGTGGAGACTCTATGCCGACCTTAGGGAGCTCAACAAACGGGTCCATACTTCCCGATGGCCTCTGCCCTACATTGACCAAGGGCTGGCCCAGATTCAGGGGTCACAGGTATTCACTGCAATAGACCTGACCAATGGATAATGGACCGTGCCTGTCAGTAGGAAGGACCAATACAAACTGGCTTTTACCTTTGGGGGCCAGCAGTACACATGGACCCGAACTCCCTTCGGATACCTCAACTCCGGCAATGAATTCAACATTTTCCTACATAAGGCCATGCCCAACCTGGGTGCGAGGGGTAACGTGGCTTATGTAGATGATGTCCTCATCAAAAGTTCATCTGTGGAGGAACACATAACGGAGATCCGTTATGTTCTGACACAGTTCAGGGCCGCCGGAGCACAACTTTCCTTTCAGAAAGCACAGTGGTGTGGAACCCGTGTTAATTTCTTGTGGCATGAGATTACTCCTCAGGGTCTCTGTCCCCAAGAAAAGAAGGTGTAAGCACTTCAGAAACTGAAAGACCCCACAACTCTGCAGGAACTAAGGAGCCTCCCTGGACGGACTAATTACAGCAGAAAGTTCATTGAGGGCTACGCAGAGATCACCAGACCCCTGATTCATCTCTTGAAGGGGGTGGGGGGTCAAGTGGGAATGGGGTCCAGAACAATCCGAGGCAGTAAGACAACTCAAAGGAAGCCTCTCACAAGCACCTTGCCTAGCTTACCCTGTCAGAAACAAAGAGTTCTTCCTGGAGACAGGGTTCTCTAATATGTGCTTGACGGCAGTATTATACCAAAATCATGACAGGGTCAATAAAGTAATCTTCTATGCAAGCAAACCTTTATCCTCTGTGGAGGAAAAATTCAACGATTGTGAAAAGGCACTCCTGGAAACTGTGTGGGCATTGAAGAATTACCGCCCGTTCATCCAGGGGGAACACATCATAGTGGAGACTCCACACCAGCCTCTGCAATATCTTCAAAGTGACAGAATCCGGGCCGGAAACGTGAGTAATTCCCGAATTACTTCCTGGATTCTGTCAATGCAAGGCTTTCCTGTGGAGGTCAGATATGGCCAAAACAAGAAGAGTCCCCTCGCGCAAGGTCTGGCTGACTTGCATGATTGAGCCAGAGAAAACTGTCTCGAGGACGAAAGTCTAAAAATCAAGGACAACATGAAGGCATATCTTAGTTCCCCCACACAAAGTCTTTGAAGAAGACAAGTGTGAGGGAATGCCCACTGTCTATGTGGATGGATGCTCTTACCATGTTGACAACAACGGGGAAAAAGAACTGGTGGCCGGCGCAGGGAATGCGTGGGTGAATGAGTCTCCAGAACCCTCCGCTGGGTACAAAATCGGTCCCCGAAGTAGTCAAGTAGCAGAGTTGATGGCTGTGCATCAAGCCATCCTCACTGCTGTCCAACATCAACTCCACGAACTGGTCATAATCACAGATTCGGATTATGTACGAAACGGGTTCGTGGAGCACCTGGTCAATTGGAAAACCAGAGGCATGTTATGTGCTAATAACAAACCCCTGAAACATGGGAAGTTAATCCAAAGTATTGATGATCTTGTCACATCGAATGGGATGACCATCTACTGGAAAAAGATCAAGGGTCATTCCAAAGTAGAGGGACCAGACAAAACTGCCAATGACTTAGCTGATCAGCTGGCCAAAACCGGGGCCATCCAAGGGGATCTAATAGAAATTGAGTCCCTGTTGGGGGAAATCCAGGTCACAGCTATCACTAGGTCCCAGACAAATGCTCACAATGATCTTTCAACTGCACAATGGAGTAAGGAGACCCCTGATGCTGATTTAATTACGGCTCAGAAGGGGGATCCAATAATTGGTAAGTTTTACCAACACATTGAGGACCCTGAGAACTTTCCCCTGACGGATACCGATTACATTGGGAAGGGGGACCTTAGAGTGTTGATGAAATGTCCAAAGATGTTCTGAATCCAAGACGGTTTGTTGGTAAGGAAATCCCAAGCTGGCCATGATCAGTGGGTGGTTCCTACCTCATTCCGAAGCCTGATGTTAAGTCATGCCCCTGATGCGGCCTCCGCTGGTCATAGGGGTTTTCATACAACATGAGATCTTAAGAGAGGTTGCACACTGGCCACACATGGGGCACGACCTCGACCAATACTTGAAGGGGTGTCTGGTGTGTGCACAATTTCAGCCATCATCCATCACACACCGTGCGCCCCTCCAAAAGAGGGGGATGACACTGCCATTGGTCAGATTTGCAAATCGACTTTGTAGGCCCTGTGATTCGCTCGTCTAGAGGAAACAAGTACATGTTGACGGTCACATGCTTGTTTATCAAGTGGGTGGAATGTCTCCCGGCCCCAAACTGCAAGGCAGAAACAGCAGCTGCCCTGATGATTAACCACATCTTTTCCCGTTTTGGTCTACCTCAAAGGATTGAGTCAGACAGAGATAGCCATTTCACCAGTGAGGTAATGACAAAGATGTGGGAGATACTGGCGGTCAAAAGGAAGCTACATATTGCTTACCGGCCAGCCTCTTCTGGTGCAGTGGAGAGATACAACAGAACCATTCTGAGCATATTAAAAAAGTTTGTGGCAGATTCTGGGCCAAGTTGGGATATCCGATTACCTCTGGTCCTAATGGCCATCAGATCTACCCCTTCATCTACAACTAAAATGTCACCATTTGAGCTGATGACTGGACGCAAGATGGTGCTTCCCCAGCATTTGCTCTACAGGACCCAAGAGCAGACGTTGATCGATGCCTCCACAACTCATGAGTATGTGGAGAATTTGAGGAAACACCTCCAACATGCTTTTGCCTATGCTCAGCGGAATCTAGAAAGATCAGCTGATAGCATGAAGACCCATTACGATTTGAAAACTTCCAGGAAAGTATATAATGTGGGAGACCGGGTCTATCTATACAATTTACAAAGGAACCAGGCCAAACAGCGAAAAGGTTTGCCTACATGGAAGGGACCGTTTGAAATTATAGACAAGATCTCCCTAGTAGCTTATAAGATCCGCATACCCAAAGGTAGTCTGGCGGAAGGGGAAGACAAGTGGGTACATATAAATCAGCTAAAGTGTTGCCATCCCAGGCACACTCTGCAGCAACTGGAGGAATACTCTGAAATCCCAGAGGGGGCCGCTCCAGAGTAGTTCAGTTCCAACCCTAAAATATCCCACATATATTCTCTAAAATATCATGATTCTGGTATGAAAATGTTTCCTGATATATCTTGTTTTTTAAAATAAGACTGCAAAATGTATCCGGATGTATAAAATGTATATGTTCGCCACACCATTAATAGTGGTGGAAAAATGTCTAGGAATGTGTATTGCCACTTTGCTTTATCATCCTAGGAGAGCTGAAACCATGGACACTGACCAAGGAGAACGACCCGGGGACCGGGAGCAAAGATCCGAGGGGCCCGGGGTACCGCCCAATATTCCCATCAGGACAGGCGAAGAGAACCGATCGATCCAACCGGATGGAGGAAAAGATGTTGAACTATGCCATCTGCGGAATTGGAAGAAGATGATGCGGACATACCAGCGCGTGGATCAAAACCTCCTTTGCACCCGACTCCCCCTCGACTCAAAATCAAAGTGCAGTCAGGCAGGGGGGCTTGTTGGGTGTCCTGGCCCACGTTTGGACTATTATGCTGCAACATTTGGTGCTGTGGGCTTAGGAGATGCAAGAGGGCGGAAAAGCCCACATTTGTGCCAGAATCCTGGAGAACCAGTACCCAGTGGCGAGAGAACCGCAGCCAATCCAGACCCGATCCGTGACAAAGTCGCATTCCTGTCCAAAATATAGTGTGAGTACTCAGCCAGAACTGTTCAAAACCAATCTCTTAGTTTAAAATAATCTAATTCAAACTATTTTAACCTATTGAGAACTGCATCATAGAAAGCGTGTCCCTCCTGTTGATTCAAAGCTGCAAAACTGTCATCTGTCATTCTGAGCTTTACTTTTATTTTGAGAATCTACCTTCACGAAATCGTACGCATCTCTTGAAGCGAGATTTAACTTTCATTTTAAAGCTGAGATTCTGGCTTTCCAGCGAACCCAGAACCGACTTTCTATTCATTATACTTTTTCCATAATCGTGCTCGACGCACTTGGAAAAAGTGCCGCGATTTGCGATTTGGCTCAAATTTCTTCACGTGTCAAAATAACAGCTTCTTGCTTTCCTTTGTTGAAATTCGTTTGCAACCTGACAATCATTCATAGAGCATTGCTAAAGTGATCCTGAACTAATTTAAAGTAGCTATCACCCACCCTGAATCTCTTATAGGGAATTAAATTCATTTTTAGTATATTTTTCCCTTCTTTGCATACCACCTTTAAAGTACTTTGCCTGTGTTTAAAATCATCCCTGTTTCTCTAAGCTTTCTAGGGGGGAACTGAATTCGTATTGTATATTTGATTGTATTCCTGAGAACTGTGTGCTCTCTCTTCCATCTTCTATTGCATAGGGGGGAGGGGTGAGTTGCCAAAAGGGGAAAAGTGATTCTATTACCTTTTGCTGAAATCATATCAAGTTTATTCCTGTGTTGCTTCTTGTCCACCTTGCATTTCCTTGTACCATATAAAGCATTCTGAGCTACCTTATCCTCTGTACTACTCCTAAGTAATTAAATCAGTGTGCTAGTATAACATCATCCAGTGTTGATCACTGTCATATGTCTAAGTGTGATATCAAATATTAATTTATAAAAGTGTGATATATATCTATTGTTTAATTTTTCAAATAAACCTTTTTAATTTGCAAAACAAACCTACTTCTTGGCTCAGTGGGGTCAGGGGGATTCTAAGAGAGGGGCGTTATACAAGGATTTATCATCCAGAGTATAACTTGTCATAAAAATATATAAATAAGGGCTTCCCTTGGGCGTCCCAGACGAGGCACTGACTTAGTGGGATTGCTGAATTGAAGTCATTTAACACATTAGAAGCGTAGATGGAATCAGATTTTAAACAAGCTACATTTTTTAAAGGCCTAATAGGGCCGTCCACTCAATAAAGGAAGTGAGGAGTAAGGTGTATGGATGTTGTATTGGTTTTCACAAAGTCTAACAAAGTCACAATAGTGCAATGAGCAAATAATCATGACACTGAAAGAGCTTGCAACATAGATACGTTACCTGTGAGCTTAATTGAATTGCTGTTAGCTATAGAGGCATTTCATGAATCAACCAAGGTGGAGTTCAATAGGGATAGATGTGGGCTGATTGGGCCAGCATAAACTTGGATGGATTGGCAGTGAAGCCGGTTTATCTGAGGGTTCTCATAATAGTAAAGAGATGGAAAAGATGGTCTTCCCAATTCTTTCTGTAAATGACTATATCAACAATATAACCCCCACAGAAATTGGAGTAGGGCTGTAATATCCTGTCCATAAGCCATTACAAAGTGGCAGGGGCCCCAGGCATGCAAAATGGAGGACTTTAAACTCTAATAGTCCCAGGGGCGTCGAGAAAGCTGTCTTTTCCTTATCAGGTCCAAGTACAGGGACCTGCCAATATCCCTTTGTTAAGTCTAGGGAAGATAGAAAGATGGTACTTTGGAGTTTATGTATTAACTCATCGCTTTGCATAGGATAGGCACCGAAGGCAGAGAAGGCGTTAACCTGTCTGAAGTCTATGGAAAACCTTCAAGAATGATTAGGTTTTGTTACCAATACAATAGGGGAGGACCATGGCTAGAAGAAGGCTTGATAATGTTTGCAATCAACCTTTGTTTCACTTCCTCTACCACTATTTGTTTTCAAGCTTCTGGGAGTAAATAGGGTTTTAAATGGACCACTTTTCCCTTTGGAGTTTTTATATAATGATAAGTACTTTGTCGTCTCCCTGGTTTTTCACAGATTACATTGCGGAATGCCAAGACCAAGTTATTTTTTTGCTTTTGTCTAGATAGTTCTTGGGGAATGGCCTCTGAATTGTCTATCTCCTCCGCTATCAAACAAGACAATATTGGGGTTGAGGCAACGGAAGGATTTACATAGTAAAGGTGTTTTTTTTTGCTTCTTATCAGGTTGTATCAGGTTGGGCTATTTTATAGGTGCAGGTCCCGGTTTGCCCTATTACCTCATATGACCCATGTCACTTTGAGACAAGTTTATTTTCAGAGGTAGGTAAGAGGACTAATACCTTTTGTCCTACTGAAAAAGGATCTTAAATTTACTTTCCTATCATAGTTGGACTTCTGTTGGGTTTAAGCTTTTTTCATGTGAGTGAAAACTAGATTTTGAACAAAGTTCATATGCTCTCGTAATCAGGTAGCTGTTTGTGAAAGGGGAATAGGTGCTCCTTCCCTTTATTCCCTGGTCTCTCGGAGCATGTCTACGATATCTCTTGGTTCTCTACTGTAAAGTAGTTCAAAAGGAGATAAACCAGTGGATTCCTGAGGGGTCTTTCTCACTGCAAATAGGGCCCAGGGGATTATGCTATCCCAGTCCTTTGCATCCTGATCTCGTAATTGTCTCAAAATCATCTTAAGGGTTTTATTAAATCTCCAGACCAATCCATCCATTTTGGGGGTGATAAACTGAGGTTCTTAAGGTGGAGATAAACAGTAATTCCTTTAATTTACTCATTAATTTGCTGATATATTGGATCCCTGATCCAATAGAATATCCTTGTCGGAACCAACCCTAGAAAAGAATGGTAAAAAATGTTTTAAGATCTGTTGGGTTGTATTGTTTCACATCGGGAACGCCTCTGGATATTGGGTAGCATAATCAACGGGCGGCTTCCCCAAAAAATGTTGACGCACACCACGCTTTCCTCCAGCCAACCACCAGCCGCGTCCAAACTTCTCCGACAGCATGCCGTACCACCGGCCAATGAAACTTCTGTCCGCAGAGCGAACAGGGAAATGGGTCCGGAGAGCGGACCCAGATATCACTAATTTTTTGGGATGTGCATTTCAGTTCTTTGCAACAAAAGTACCAGTCGGATTTCCACCAAACACGCAAAAAATAACTCATTTTGGCACCCCCCCTATAACTTTGCCCCCCGCACGAAACCTCCCCAACTTGGCGAAACAATTTAGAGCTGACCATATACTTTTTTGGCAATGTTTGTTGAGGATTCATCCAAGGTGAGCGAAGTTATAAGCCGCCGAAAAAGTGCTCTTCCTATGAGTTTAGCAACTTAACCATAACTACACGGCCGCTACCACGGGCTGTGTAATGTATGTATATATATGTTTATATATATATATACCCATACCATGTTTATCTTACGCGAAGGGGCCACTGTAATGTAATCTAACTTTCAATATGCTGATAGTGTGGAAAGCATTATCATTTCAAACAGGCCTTCAATATGTCAACTGTATATCATTTGCCATACTAAATCTCTATAACTTTATCAAAGTTGTCACTAAAATCTATTAACACACCAAGAAGAGGCGGGGCTTGAGAAGGTATCACTATCCCTTTCAACGTATTTAAGATAATACCATCATGCATTGTGCCGAAGCCTTTCTGAAAACCTGTTTGAAAGATAGATAAAATACATCTTCCCGCCTCCCAAATATTGTACAATTTTAAAAGTAATGTGGCAAAGATTAAAAAATATGTGAGTGTTGTGGTGAGCACCCGTCACAAGTGAATATACAAAGAAATATATCAAGCTTTAATAAAAAGGTTTTCAAAAGATATGGCACACTACTTCTCAAAGGAGATCCAGCTAGAAAAATCAAAGAGTTTGAATATCTAATTAGGAAACAGATTAATAGGAAACGTAATGCAGTGACACTGACTAGGTCACATTTACAGGGCTCAGCGTATCTCTAGAGAGTTATGTATCCCATTGAGACCTACGTTGTGTAAAGAGAGACATGATTTTGTAACCAGGTGGGAGCATATTTTGAACAAATGCACTTTAGATTTAATTGTATTAACCATACAAGAATTGGAAAAAATGTAGAAAATATTGATTAAGAGATCAAGGCAATACAGACAGAACTTGAGGGCACTATAGGCAAGGAGGAATTAAACACACTTATCTCTTCTATTAATTAAACATTAGATACCTACAACACAGAATTGGAACAGATGAAAATCAAGATATTCAAGCGGTATACTTTTGACCATCTGAAAAAAAAGGTAACTACTTGGATGGATGAGTATAGGAACAATCTCTCAGGACAGAAACACACACATAGCAGCTCACCAAATGTGTCTAGCTCAGGCTCAAAAGGCCCAACGCAACAAAGAGATACTGCCACTATTGGCACATTAGGTGAAGCCACCCCTGATGGCACAAGAGCCTCGTCATCAGTCTATTTTTTAGACCGCAACAGAAGAGTAATAAAAAGTCAACAAGCAGGGGGAGGAGGAAATAAAGAGGACTGCAAGGTAAAAACAAGACAACAGAACAAGAAAATGTAGTTGTAAACTTATGAAGTAGACATCTCACTACCACAGAATTGTCAGTGTTACAAAAACGTTAAAACTGTGTGCCAACTGTTAGTTGGAATATATTTAATACCAAGGTCAACATTTTAAGTTTACTAGGAAGCTCAGACCTCGTGTGAAGAGGAAACGCCTGATTGGACACCTACTGATGAGGTGGATACTAAGCACACTGAATTTAAATGTAAAAGTAAATTCATACCACCTATTCTTGTTGCATCTTTGAAATAAAAAAATAACACTTCTTAATAACTTTGACGCAATTTCTTTAAAGAAAAACTAAAACAGAATCTTGAATATGAGCTGGGAGTCATTGGGTCTCATTACGACCCTAGGGTTAACCATGGCGCTATTAGCGCCATGGTTGACGCCGGTATTTTACCAATCCGCCATGGTGAATGGCGGAATTACCGCCCCATTCCAAGGTTGGCGGGGCGGTAATTCCCCATTCACCATTGGCCCTATCCCATTCCCATTTTTGCCCCCATAGGGCTCAATGGGAATGGGGAAGGCGTTAATTACGGTACCGCAAATTGCGGTACCGTAATTGCCTCGAAAGTCCCTTTGCGGGTTCCTTCCTTAATGGCTGGTAAAAGCAGCCATCAAGGTCGGGACCCGCAAAGGAACCTCGTAATTAGGCGGTAAGGGTTTAACGGCGCCGACACCTTTTACGGCGCCGTTAACTCCTTACTGCCTGGGTCGTAATGAGGCCCATTAAGTCTCTTTGCAGTGATGAATCCATCACTATTAGTCCTGGGTGGAGCTTTATTTATACAAAATACCACTGATTACATGCCAATTGCCTAAAACACTAATCTACCTCTTACATGAAGCCTTACTCTGATCCCACAAATGTGATTGTATGGAATTTTAGCGATTTATTAACAATTGCAGAAGGTTTGGATTGGATAAATTACAACACCAGACATTTTTTTACTAAATTTTATCCTAAGATTCCAACCTTTTACATACTACCCAAAATTCACAAACATTTGGAGAATCCACCATGTAGACCCATTGTGGCAGCCACCGCTGGGGTGCTACAGTCCCTTGGGGTCTATATGGATTCATTTGACAACTATTGATACAGAAATCCACCACATGCATTAAGGATACCTTTTTACAAATTCTTAGAACATGTGAGATGAACGCTGATTATACTCTTTTTAAGATTTACGTTGAAAGCATGTACACAACAATTCCTCATGATCAAGGGTAGGAAGCAGTTGAGTGAATCCTTTTACAGGAGGATCATGTAGGAGCTTCTAAAGAGTTTATTTTGACATTATTGATGTTTATTTCTGAGAATACATATTTTTGATATGGCAAGCAATTGTACCTACAAACAGCTTGACACTGTTCTATGTTGAAATTTGAGAATGATTACGTACTTACCCACCCAGAATTATCTGTCATACTGAGGCAGGTACATTGATGACATTTTTGTACATGGGAGGCAAAGTTACAGGTGGATCCCAAAATGTGTGGTTTTTCCCACAGATGCAATGGACATTTCTGATGTCCTCTTTCATGTAATGTACTGTAGGTTTGTCTTAGCAGTGCATTGTGGTGGCGTGAGTTTTGGTTGCTTAGCTTACGGGTGCCAGTTGCCACCCTATACTTAAGGTGCATCGGAGACACATTGGAACCCCTCAAAATTCTATTGTTAATAACTTTTGATTCGAGTAACGGATTTGAATGAAATTTTGAAAGTGATTAAAAGTCTGCGCTTCCCCAGATTGCAAAGTTTCATAAAGATTTTTTTAAAAATCAAAGTTATTAAGCATACAAAAAAACAATGGGCCTCATCACGAGTTTGGCGGTAATCCTTAAATCCGGCTGTAACGCTATCAGCGCCGGATTTAAGGGTCCGTCGGATCACGAGTACAAATACCGCCGGCGCCATTACAGCCGGCGCAAGTACAGCCGGCTGTAAAAGCATCGGCTGTAAAAGTGCAAATATCCATTCGCGCTAAAACATAGCAATCACGAGTCTGGTGTAGGCGCTATTAGCGCCAGAAAAGCGGCGGATAATCCGCCGAAAATACCCCTAACAAAATGCTGGAGGTAAAATAACACAGGGCACAGCAATAAGGGCACAGGTGAAACCAATGCAAATCAAAGGCCTACAAATGCACAACACACCCTCCCCAACCCCATTACACCAGCAGGAGCAGGGAGAAGACAGCAATAAGGTCCCAGGTGAAACCAGTGCAAATCAGAGGCCTACAAAGGACCCACCCATGCACAACACACCCTCCCCAACACCATTACACCAGCAGGAGCAGGGAGAAGACAGCAATAAGGGCCCAGGTGAAACCAATGCAAATCAGAGGCCTACAAAGGACCCACCCATGCACAACACACACTTCCAAACACCATGCTGCCATTTGGAACCGGGAGCCTTGATGTGGACATCTACCTACTGCGCCTGGAGCTACAGAGGCCAGCCAACCAGGCCAGGGCCCTGGGAGCGCAGGGGTTGATGGGGATGAGGAGAAGGAGGAAGAGAGCAGCACCAGCAAGGCAGCCAACCATCCCCAGGGTCAGGCCAACACCCTGGGCCCTGACTGATGGTCAGTTGGTGACGGAATATCGGCTTGACAGGGCAACCATCACCCAGTTGCTGGACACAATCCAGAATGACATCGGCAGCCGTATAGCCATCAGCACAGCAGTGCCTCCGCTTGTGAAGCGTGTGTCCATGCTACAATTCCTCGGGACTGGCAGCTACCAACACACCGTTGCTATGATGCATGGCATGGCCCAGTCCACCTTCAGTGCCATGCTGGGACAGGTGCTGGATGCACTGTTGATCCATGTGAATGAGCACATTGCATTGCCAGCCACACAGGCACAGGTGAACCAGCTGAAAGGTCAATTCCATGCCATTACCCAAGTTTCAAATGTTATAGCAGCCCTGGACTGCACACATGTAGCACTCGTACCACCCCAGGCACATGAGGCAGCCTACAGAAACCGGAAAAATTATCATTCTCTGAATGTGCAGATTACATGCAGCCCTGCTGTGCCCGCTACCCAGGATCCACCCACGACTCCATGGTCCTGCACAACAGTACCCTGCCAGCGTACATGGAAAGGCACTGAGGCCAAAACACATGGATGCTGGGTGAGTACAAATGTAGACCGTAATGCATGTTGAATTACATCTGATGGGGCTGGTCATACACAGGGAAATCCCTGCATGCCAATAGGCAGCACCAGCACTGCAACATTCCCATGCCTGTACCTTGCAAGAGAACCCTTGTCATGTCCAACACAGCAGAGCACACCCAGTCTGGATGGCAAAGACATGTGGCAGCACAGTCACATATGGAAGCCCTACTACCACAAAGCCTCCTGTGTGTGTTGCAGTATAGCTTCTCGCCCTGACACAGCACAGACATCCCACTCTGGCCACCCGACAGTCATGCCAATGTTACACGAAAGTAGGCATATCCACAAAAGCACTACACAAAACTAGTCTGATTAACGACAATGTACATCCCTGAAACACTGACCCCTGATTGGCCAATCACATGCCTGGAGAACTGTACATAATAGTGCCAACCAGCAAATGCTAAAGCAGCCAAAGGGAATGCCAATGACACATGGGCTAACCACATGTCGCATGCACAAGTAGATAGAAGGGTCCCCTCCTCCAGTGACAAGGGACCGAGTACTGTTACATTTAGAAACAGAGGCGTTGCAAGTTGTAAGTACTCCATTGATTCAATACTGCCCATAGCACAGCACACTCCACAATGCAAGTAACCAAATGATAAGTAGGCCACATGTAATACATGAGTGTGATGCACATAACAACTCACATATACATAGATACACAGCTGTATGGCAACCTCACACCATGCATGTTCTGGAAGTCAAAGGGTGGATGGCAACATTGCAATGACCTCTTCAACACAAACTTGATCCTCCTGCCAATGTCACTGATGACTGAGCCTTGTGCACCCACTGAACCTACCTTGTTCTCATACCTGCATTCTCTCCCCTGCAGGTGATTCTGCACATCCTCAGTACACATGGCCGATGACCCCTGTGCGCCATCCCCACACTGCAGCTGAGCGGGCATACAACATTGCCCATGGATGTACACGCATCTGTATGGAGAGGGCATTTGGACTGCTGAAGGCACGCTTCCGGTGCCTAGACCGTACGGGAGGGGCATTGATGTATGCACCTGAAAAAGTTGGAAAAATTGTACTTACATGTGCCATGCTGCACAACATTTACTGTCGCAGGAATGTGCCACTGCCCCCCGATGCTCATGTGCAGCCACCTGAGGATGGGAGTGAAGATGATGATGTGCCAGAAGGTGTTGCACATGCACACAGGAATGGAGTGAGGGAGGGGAGGTTGGCCAGACAGGGCTTGATTGAGAATTATTTTTGATACGAGTGATGGCTACATTTTGCACATGTCACTTGGACATTAAAGAGCACTTAATCACAATCACAACTGTCCATGCATTGTATTAATTTTAAACGTGATTTATTTAAGGATTGTCAATCCCTCCTCCCCCAGTGAACACCCAGCACACAATCCCCCCTCTCCCAGTGAACACCCAGCACACACTCCCCCCTCTCCCAGTGAACACCCAGCACACACTCCCCCCTCCCCCAGTGAACACCCAGCACACAATCCCCTCTCCCCCCAGTTAACTCCCCACAACAGTGAAGGTAGGTGCATGTACTCAGGGCACCCACAACAATGAAATGTCCATCTATGATGGTTGCGGGCACTTTCCATGTCCTGGCCCCTCTGGTGTGTGGGATCTCAGGTGGCGCAATGAACGGCGCCTAGGTGAAGACTCAAGGGATCCCACCGTTGGTGTAGTGGAGGTTGATGGGACTGACCCGGTGACCTGCAGATGCTGACGGAGAAGGTTGTTTGATTCCCTTGTCTGCTCAGCTAGTGCAGATACTGCCTCGCACAACTCCCGTACCCTTTGGCCAAAACCTGTCAGGGCTGAGGTGCATTGCTCCACCACTCTCTGTGTGCGCGCGTTGTCTCGGGCAATGTACTTGCAGCCATGCCGTATGGACTCGCTGATGGCCTTGATGTGCCGGCTGTGCACTTTGGCCATGAACTCTACTTTTGCCTGTTTAGCCTCAATTATGTCCAGACGTCCCATCACAGCTGCTCCCTTGACGAAAGGTACCAATGGTGCGGTAAGTGCCGGCCTGGCAGTTGTGTGCTGCTGGGGAGGGGCTGCATGGGGACATGTTGGCAGCTTGGATGGGCTGCTGTGATCTGAGTGCCGGTCTTCTGGGGTGCCATACGATGGTGTGTCTACATCAGGCTCTGGCGTGCGGACACGATGCACGTGCACATGTGGGGTTTTTGCTCCCTGTGTGACTGGCCCTGGGCTCCGCTGTGGTGTGCCCATCCCTTCAGCATTGCTGCTTCTGGGGGAATGCAAATGTCCTGCCTGAGGCACAGCTGGAGGAGTCTGTCCCCCATCGGGCTCTGACCCACGGGTGACTCCCTCTACATCGGAAGTGTGCATGATGGCTTGGGGTGAACTAGGCGCTGGCACCCTGCAGCCATGTGGGTGCTGCAGCGGTGTGGTTGGGCTGCGGTGTGGTGATGTGGGATGGGTCCGCCGTTGGTTCGCTTCCGGGCAGCCCCTTTGCTGGGTGGTGGTGCTGGTCGAGGTATGCTGCCTTGGGTGCTGTGGCCTCCTCACCGTCATCGTCATCCCGTGAAGATCGACGTGTGCCTGTGGGGTACATAGGGTGTGAATTGAGTTCAGGGCAGCCTACATTAGTATCAAGCAGTTCATGCCATCAAGTGGGATTGCAGGCAGTAGCAATTATGCATGGCACTTGCATTTTTTTCAATCCCCATGTAGTGATTGGTGGAATGTGTGAGTGTAGAGGAACACTGCATGGAAATGTTTGTGTGCCATCATCACATGCGGGATGGGGATGCACCATGCACATGGTCCTGGGGGTTTATTCATGCACACTCACACTCTACGTAGCTGACCCATGGCAATGGATGTCTGTGCCCTACCCCTTTAATTGATGCAGTGCACGTGCAGGGGAGTATAGGGGGCACTACGGTTCAGTGGTTCAAGGGCTCAGTTATGGGTGCCTGCAGTGCCTCACACACATTTCATGCACATTCATTCACTCAGGGTCTGCATGTATGGTCCTTTCAGATGCATGCATTTGGGGTGGGACTCACCTGCAGTCGGCTGGATACCAGTGCCAGCCTCCGCTCCACCTGTTCCCTCTATGGTGCCCATGTCGATTAGGGCAGTCATCTTCTCCTCTCAGGGTGTGAGTTTGGGTGGTGGTGGCCCTCCTCCAGTGTCCCTGCTTGCACTCCTCTGCTGTGAGAGTATGCCGCATACTCTGACACGCAAGTCATTGAGGCACTTGCAACAGTCCTCGATATCCCGGGGCACGCGCCCCACTGCAGACACCCTCTGGCTGATGTTCCGCCAGTTCGGTGCACGACGCTGCCTGCTTGTCTTGCGCTGATGTAGTTCATCATTGTGGATCTCTGCCTCCTCCACCAGTACGGCCAACTCCTGGTCACTGAATTTTGGTTTCCTGACCCTGTCCAGTGCTGACTTGCTCCTAGTGCGCTCCTGTGACATAATTCACTCTTCCCAGGGGTGGATGGCTTGCAGGGGCTGTGATATCCGACGGATTGTGATTTCCAAAATGGCTGCCACTTTGTTTCACGTTCTATTAGCGCGGTATGGCGGAAGCGCACAGTGTGCTGGATTTACGGGTTTCTTGGGCCATTTTTACATCGAGCGCTATTTGCGCTACCGCCATGTCCCTGTGCGCTTGCATGCAAACTCGTGATCTGGCAGACTATCCACTGGGGGCTTGGCGTTAGCGCTAATAACGCTCGATGGGAAAACCGCTGTATTACCGCCAAACTCATGATGAGGCCCAATGTATTTCCAAAAATGCGGCCTACTTCCCATCATCTTCCCATAGAAAAAAGGTACATTTTTGTCAAACCGCACAGCCCAAACCACCGGATGGATTTCGACCAGGTCTGAAACAACTTGGGCACGAAGCATTGCCTCACACGCCATGCATGGTTTAGGGTTATTCTGTGCACTAGTTATTTAAATATTTGGTGGAGAAGGGGGTGCCCCATTACCCCCATAAAATAGAGATATCTGCTGTGGTGTATTGCAGGATCATAGTTTTCAGAAATGAAACAACCGCCATCTTGTTTTCCTCTCGATGCAAGAGATATTCGTGGCCATAACCGAGGTCATGGGAAAATGAAACAAAGTAAAAAGCTATAGTCAGGCCAAAAAACATACAAATGCCATCAGGGTAGAGGTGGGGGGATGGCTAGAGGGCACTGAGTGAAATTTGGGAGTTGGAGGGGGTCCAGGGACTGAGTTTGCAACGTGAAGCTTTCTGTAGTCTCGGCTTTATCTGCAAATAGCCGACATCTGAAAGCATACTGCGTTACAGAAGCAACGTGTGTTTTGGGGTGAAAGGGAGAGGGCAGCGGAGGTGAGGAGACTGTCTGGGGAGTGGAGGGAGCTGGCACAGATGAGTGGGGCACTTGGTGATGGCCTGGGGGGCACGGAAGCATTTTCTTTACTTGTTTTGCCGATATTCATGGCTATAACTGAAGCTACGAATAACTACAGATACCCACGGGTAAGAGTAGTTCTGTATTCACTGCTATATTTTTTGGGGTGTCTGGGTTTCATTTATTTTCAAAAGTTATTTGTATAGGTATAGTGACATTGAGGGTGAAAGATCCCTGGCCAAAGGCCACGGTCAGTGACCTGGTAGGTATTAGAGAGTCTTTTTTATTTTTAATATGTGTTTTTAGACTTTTGAGCATGTGAGACTTTGGAGAAAAATAGAAGAAAATAGTTTAACAACATTAATATAAAAAGGAGCTATTGTAGTCTAGTTTTACAATGCATTTTAGGTTGTGTATTCTCACTTATTGTATTATATTGTGTGGCTGTGAAATGTTTGCATATCGCTAATTGTTATGTATTTTTCTACGCTTTCTTATTTTTCAGTTACTTTACATAAGTACATTAGAAGTTATCATTTAAGTTGGATTGTAGTATAAAACTTGAAGTCAGTCCCCCTTTTGACTGACTTTTTGTAACCGCAGTTATGGTAAAAGTCAATGAACTGTAGCCGCGGGTATAATAAAAACAGGTTATTATTTATTGTACTTATGTATGATGAGTAGTCCATAAAATGACTGTTTTGGGGTACACTGAGTGTAGAGCTTTAGCACATCAGGAGTACTATTTTGAGGTTATGAAGGAACACTGCATTTCCTTTATCAGTTAGGTGTACTCCGTCTTGTCTATAGAAATTGGTGATGCAATGTTGAACTGTATGTTGTTCGAAATCCGTAATTGGTTGTGGTCTCTCATCAATGCTGAAACTGCTTTGTTAACATTTCTCTGGGATTTCTCAATTTTACCATTAAATCTGGTGGTCCATCTCCATTTTTGCCTGAGTGCGATTGGAAAAGATAAAGCTGGTGTGAGGAAATAGTTCAATTTTTTTCCCATGTCTTGTTTTATCATTAAAGTAAGGGATGTCACTCGTATATTCCCCAAATCATTGCCTCCACAATGAATTATTATGAGGTCTGGGTGCCCTGTACGTCTCAGACTTAACAATTTTGAAAAAACCTGGAACCAACGCATTTCCCGCAATCCAAACCATTTAATTGTAAAATCTCTCAAACATAGGTCCATGTTAATATTTAGCTTCTCACAAAAAGCAATCAACCAAAACAGCCAACTTGTCTACAATCAGCCAAACAGTTTTTAAAGCAGCTATGATATCTGTAGTATTTTATGTGTCCAGGAAAATTATTCCTAGTATGAATTTCTAGTAGTTTGTATGAGCAGGGTATGCATGATGTGTGTGTGTGTTGTAGTTAATAATTGGTTGATGGTGCTGTTGATATTATTCACAGTTATACAGCAGCCACCCAGCATGTGGCATTACTATTTGTGGGTAGATACCCAAACCCTCCCTCAACCCCCTGCAGCCGTGGCTATATTTCGGGAAAATGACACGTCGTGTGTTTGTGGATGTGTGGTAGCCGCAGATATCCGAAATTTTGGGTGGGACGGCATCTTTTATGCATTGAGTGGGGGATCGTAAGAGACTAGGGAAGTGGAGGAACAATATGAGGAGTGGAGGGGGGCTGGTAGGCATGTTGGGGACTATTTTTGGAGTTTGGTGGAGTGGAAGTGCAATTTTGAATCCGTATATTTTGCAATTAGACGCGGCTATCAGCAAACGTCTAAGAGGAGCTTTTGTATAACTGTCTCTATGAAAAGCATGTGCATATGCGCATCAATATTATTCTGTGTTTTATTTGTTGTGGCTGGAACCACAAGTATATTTAAAGTTGTGTCTATAAGTATACATTTTCAGTGCAATAATCATATTTTTATGTGGATGGTACAGTACAGAGTTTTATTTGTGTGTGTTATTTTATGTTCTTAGTTGTTCACTTATTTGATTTGAAGGTTTGAATGCCAATTTAGTTTGATTTGTGGCTTGCAGAAAAATGTGCGTGTAGCCGCGGATACAAATCAAGATCAGTATCCACGTCAAATAGCCACCGCTATGAAAGATGCTAGGTGGGGTAAAAAATAGATTTCTGTCACTTTCATTGTTTTTCTATTGGTTATTGTTACTTTTCTTTTTGTTTAGCTGACTGTGATAGGTTGTGGGGAAAATGTGTCATCCATTTTAGTAGTTTTATTGGTATATAGTGCTCTTTTTTGGCATCCATTTTGGAGAGTATAAAAACCACAATTTTCTGCAGTTTATATCCTTTTGATTGCAGAACTCTACCTGTGTACATGGCAGGAGTGAGGGTGATACGAAAGTAAGTGCTATTAAATGTGTGTATATTTTAAGTTTTATTTGCAGTGATGTGTGTTAGTTATATTAGTTACTGCTAGTAGATGGTGTTTATTATCATTTGTTTCATCTGCTCTAATTGTGTGGCAAGTATTTTTTAATGTATTTATTAACTTTCTCTAACAGGGACCTACAACATTAGATTTGTCAATCAGTGGCATTTATATGTAGGCATTTCGTTTTTTTGTATTCATGTTAGCGAGGTTGAAGGTGTATTTGATTATATGTGTTTTACTTTTAATGCAGTTTCAGCTATGCAGTACTCTTAGCTGTTTTTAGTTTTCTGTGAGGTAGTGCAATTGATGGTGTTTTGTAAATTCATTGTTGTCATTTCTTATTTTGTGTTTTGTTGTAGCTGTATCATTCTCATCATCCCAGTGGATTTGCACCAGATGTTGGACAGTTAACTTCCATGAAAGGTCAACATATATTCAGAATATAGTGGTACTGCTGGAGATAGGAGCAGCATATGTGTAGACAGTTTTTGAAAAGCCTTTTTTTAACCTGCCTAGAATTTCTGATTGTTGAAATGGAGTGCTGCAGGTGTTTCAGGTCTCTGTTTGAGTCGAGAATGATTGGAATGCAAATATTGATGTATGTGAACATAGGAGGGACGAAAGATGAGATTGTTGCAGAATGAGACGGATTGAGAGAGAAGATTACACCATGTGAACTATTGCCAGCAGGAACAATAAAACTAGACAATCCACACGATCCGAAGCTTTATGAGGGGAAGTGGGTTTGGCGTAACCCCCGAAGGAGTATGTTGTTACATGCACTGGTCACTCAATGACCATACAAACTACTATGGACACCTCAAAGGAATGATTAAATATGGCAGCCCAGAGCAGGAGGATGTGTATATAATGATGTGGTTGACAAGTCGACCAGAGGGGGGACTGAAGGGGGTTGGGCAAAATCACCCCCTCCTCCCCCTCCCATGAGATATATGATGCAGAAGAAGAACAGGAGACATCGTGAACACCCACAATATTTGGGCCAATTCCTAGAGCTTTAATCATTGACAAGTACGTTGAGAGGTACCCACTCAGCCAACCTTACAGACCAGGTGCGGTATAAACGTTACCCAGAGTGGATGAAGACCCTCCAGCTGCAACTAACGAGACTTCAACTGACAGTATTGACTAAAGTGCCAAAAAGCCAAACTACTGATGTTGTTAGAGACACTGTGACTTGCCTGCGTTAGACAGGAAGCACACGTGTCATCCGCACATTGAGACACAAACACACACACTCGAATACATGAAGAACATGATTGTCAGTTCTATAGTTAGAAGACAGATACATCCACATACTATAATTACTTTATTATTTTGTCATTAGCCTACTACAGCAATGCAGAAACCGCAAGAAGCAAGAGAACCTGAATGAATACTTGCAGATGCTTATATGCAAATAATCTTATGGAGCTGCAGGAGCACCTCTGGGACCTGACACAGCCAAGTGTGGCTGATATATGGGAACTATAGAATAGCACAAACATGCAAAAGCCATGTTATGGTTTGAGGAAAATTACACCAGGCCACAAGTTTCCCAGCAAGAACTGAGGGGAGCGGACCCAGCCTAAACAGAAAGCAAACGTGTGATACGGAACTCGCTGCCAAGGCCACTAGACACAAACAACCTTTCATTCCGTGAACTACAGTAGCACCAGCTGCAAAAAAGATGGCTAATTCCTCATAATTCAGAGCTGCAGAGCTCTAAATCATGGTCTCTGAGCATGTGACTCAGCCAACTCAGATGATGAAATGAAACCAGAGCTGGGAAAAGGAGACAATACCACACCCCTCACACAAAAACTCTATAAGGTTTTCCAGCATCACTAGTCCTGAAAAAATAGACCGTCTGCTATAACTGATTTACACAAATGTATAACAAGTTTATTATTCAAATAATTTAAACTGAATTTAAACAAAAAACACTACCCTCACCTAACACAGTGTACTAAACATTAAAAAACAAATATAAAACAAATGTAAAACATCAAATAACTTATTTATACGACACAAAAGATGTGTCGTATAAATAAGTTATTTGATGTTTTACATTTGTTATACATTTGTGTAAATCAGTTATAGCAGACGGTCCATTTTTTCAGGACTAGTGAGGCTGGAAAACCTTATAGAGTTTTTGTGTGAGGGGGTTGGAGGCAAGTAAACAACACGTATCATCTTGCTCTTTATTGTATTACATATATCTATATCCCCGTTGGTGGAGTAGGATGTTTTCATGTTAATAGGGATTCTTTATACCTATTTAAACATATTATGACAATACCACACCGCCAGACAGAAGCTTGCAACACAGATTTTACAATGGATACACGTGTGCACGATGTGAACGGGCACTCTCATAGCCTAAGGTGGTGAACAGAAGTTACAATGCAGACACAGAGTCATTCGCATTACCTTGAGACGGTGCAGCAAAGGCTGAGAACCACTGCGATCCCTGGCCTGGGGAGATCAGCTCTAGCGAATCACAGTTTGGGGCCTTAGGGGTGGGTAGAAACAGACAAGAACCAATGGTAAAGACCCTCCCACTGCAACATTGTTTAGTGTTAGTTCCCGTGGATGGACCAGGCCAGCCACCTGACAATGCGAGAGCCAGTGAACAAACATGTATAGGGTCCACTATAGGTGGTCTATTACTCAACACCCAATCTCAGAAGACGAAAGGTGGAGAGGGGCCGAGGTTGGGAAGTCACTATGATGCTACTTCGGGACAAAACTGGACTGCGAGCCAGAAGACGCTGAGAGATTCCTGGATTTCTTGTGAATTCACTTGTGTATAGGCTCGTTACAAATGCCATATCATATCATATCATATCATTTCTTCTATCCTTGTACTGATCCCTGTTGGTTTTGGCTGCAATAAACCGCAATTTGAACTTGCTGTCTGCCTGAGTCTACGTTCCTTTTGGGGGAAGGTGTTGGGCCTTGCACGAGTTCCAAGAGTCTGCAAACTCCTAGTAGCCCTTGGCCCTACCTGGGAGTTTGTCCCCAACATACCATTTCCATGATAACGAAACGGTTGCCTGCCTGAATCTAATTCCGCCTAGGGATCTCCATGGACCTTGCAATGCGCGCCTCCCATGTCCGTAGTTGATTTCATGCTTGTTTCCTATATGTTCATACTGGATCACCATGTACTGTTCCTGACTAACCGACATTATTGATTGTACTTACAAATCAAAACTGACACCCAGTGAACCGCTGCTGTAGTATTCCAGCTTGCATCATTCTGAAGGTACAATCTGTATGTGTCCCTATCTGTGAGTCCTCGTGTACACACACATACCCATACATATACATGCATGCAGCCGCGTGTACCCATGCATACGTGCACACACGCAGTCGCGCACATGCACATATACATGCATGTACACGCATACAGTCACACCCACACTCACAGTTTCTCAAATCAAACCCCATCCTTTCCTAATAACTGTAATGTAACACAATCCTGATATGTTATTTGACATAAACTTAACACACTGGGCTCCACTAGTCAAAGGCCTAAAACAGGACTGGCTGTGCCTCATTTCTTTCGGCCTTCTACAGGCACACCCTCACATGTGGATAATGGTGCCACCATTGGCCAACACTATCCCATCCGCTCCTACCTACCAGAGAGCACGCAAACAGGGTAGGCTCTGTGTTCTTTTCCATTTGTTTTCTTCATCTCCCTTCTCTTCAGTTCCAAGATGTGTTCCATTTGGGCAAATCATTTGGTGCATGCCAACTTGACATGGGAAGGACACCCAGGCCGGTGACCGGTAACTAATGGGCACAGCGTGGTGCGGGGTGGGGGCTTTCAAGAGGATTTCAGAGTGGCCAGGCAGCGCAGTTTTACATTCGCGTTTAAAGTTTAAAGTTTGGGGCCAAAGAAGTGAACTCTGCGTTAGTACGAGGCACTAGGAATGAGTCACCGCAACTTCTCTGGACTTGGGCACTGATGCGCTTGTTACACTGCCGACACACACCCTGATTCGCGGAACTGTGCAAAGTGTATTTTGGCAGTGCAAAGTCATTTTATACTGCAAAAAAGGACTGTGTACTGCAAAAATACACTATGCACAGTTCCGTGAAAAGTCACTTTTCAGCAGTGCAAAGTCACTTTGCGCCATGCCAAAAATTCCGTCAATCGGGCCCATTGTGCCACGAATAAAGATGTGCAATGGGTAGTAGGCGCATGAGCAAACCTGCAATCTCGCAAACAGAACCGGGGGTATTAGAAGCACAATAGCGCAAGACTCCACACCAGTATAACAGCTCACGAGAACACACTGCGCAGAGGCAAAATGCCGCGAAACAGGGCAACGCCGCAACACAAGCAATGCATAAGCGCACACGCAATACCGCCAAGGAAAAGGTAGGCAACCCCAAAATAAAAAAAAAAGTTGTTTATCAAGACAACCACATCACCCAGGACAGTATTGCGGAGGGGATCAGAAGCTAATGCATAGTTCTGCTATTGTTTAAGAGGACCAAAATGACATACAATGCAGAATTACTTTGAAAAAGCAAGATTCGCCCGCTGGCGAACCCTGCCTTTTAAGAGTTTGCTGTGTGGTGTGCGTGTGAATGCCGTCTCACGCTGCGCAACTCCTGCCTATATTCTCACAGCCTTAAAACGGTACCTGCCCCGCCCGCCACAGAAATCTGGACCCCCATGCGTTACCCCCTAAAGTACCACGCGGGGGTAATCTGCAGCCTGCGGATGCCAGAGTAAAATACGATGCCCGACAGCAATTCTTAGAGGGGCAAGGAGCCGCAGTACTCCTTGCCCCTCTAAGAACGTAAGAAGGTATTTCTACTTTTCCGATTCAAACGTGCCTGCCTGCAGACTGCGGCGTGGGAAAGGGGACGGGACCGCCGAGGAGAAGACAGAGCGGGTGGAGGAGAAGGAGGGGAGGGGGCGGAGCGGGGAGGAGGCAGCACCCTAAACGTTTCCACACCCACTTTCACTTTGCAAATAATAATAATAACAATACCGGCTCTTTGCTCCAGTTCACGCCGACTGACGTCGGACTAAACGGCGGAGGAGGAGGAGGAGAAGGAGGGTCAGAGAAGGAGGAGCGCCGCTGTAGAGAGCGAGCAAACTTGCGAGAAGTTACTAGTTGAAGTGCGGGCGCACCTGGCGAGCAGAGGAGCCTGCGTCTGGGTGGAGAGGAGCTCTAGTGTCACGTCGGTGTGTGGTGACGAGAAAAAGAGAACCCACTGCCTGTGGACGAAGGCCGACCTCGGCCCAAGCACAAGGCACTGCCCTCCCGCGCCGCCTATACCCGAAGGGAGGCGAGAGCATGCCAGCCCGAGGAGCCAGTCGCCCCGGTGTGGACCAGAGCAGGGTGCACTGCCCCGGCAGCTCAGACTGCTGACCGCTCGGGATGCGGGTGGCACCTCACGCACGGACGGAGTAAAAAGGAAAGGTGCCCGGCTGCTGTGAGATCCCAGGTCTGACGCTGTCACCCGGCAGGACCCCTGGCACCTTGCGTCTCGCACCCTCGCCCACGGATAGGATGGACACGCCTGGGAATTTTCACTTGTGTAATTAACATTGACTTTCAGACCGAGCCCACACAATCCCCCTCTGCACGGGACACCTGGACTTTTGAAGTTCTGCCACGACTGAATCAGGCTCATACTGGAGGAAACGTCTTTTCTAGAGAAGGGATAGAAGTTCTGAAACTTTGCTATCGTGCTTCATTCCTGACGAGCACGTTTAAAAAATCTCACTAAGTCCTTCCCCGTCACTCCCTTAAAAAGAGCGGCAGCGCGCTGAGACACTGCGGGGAGTGGAGTAGACCGGAGGTGGTGTGTGTCTACCGTCGCCTCTTGGGTCCTGAACACCCCCCAAACATTAATTTCCACGGGCAGCGAGTGGGGGACGCGGACGAGCAGCCCTCGCTCCGGGGCGGCAGCATGTCCAAGCCGCTGGACCACGTCAAGCGGCCCATGAACGCCTTCATGGTCTGGTCCCGGGCGCAGAGGCGCAAGATGGCCCAGGAGAACCCCAAGATGCACAACTCGGAGATCAGCAAGCGCCTGGGCGCCGAGTGGAAGCTGCTGACGGACGCCGAGAAGCGGCCCTTCATCGACGAGGCCAAGCGCCTGCGGGCCATGCACATGAAGGAGCACCCGGACTACAAGTACCGGCCGCGGCGCAAACCCAAGACCCTGCTCAAGAAGGACAAGTTCGCCTTCCCCATGCCCTGCTACGGCCTGGGCGCCGCCGGCGGCGGGGACCCGTCCGAGGCCGGCCTGAAGGCGGCGCTGCACGGCCACACGGGGGCGCTGCTCTCCGACTCGCTGCTGGCCGCCGCCGCGCACCACCACCACCAGCAGCAGCAGCACTCGGACAAGGCGGCCGCGGCGGCCCGCGTCTTCTTCCCGCCCTCGGGCGCCACGCACCCCTACTCCCTCTTCGACTTTGGCTCGAAAATGGCCGAGATTTCTTCCTCCGCCTCCTCGGCGGCCTTCCCGTACGCCTCGGCGCTGGGTTACGGCTCTGGCGCCTTCCCCGGGGCCGGGGGTCACACGCACTCTCACCCTTCCCCGGGCAACCCGGGCTACGTGATCCCCTGCAACTGCAGCGGCTGGCCCGGGCCCGGCCTGCAGCCGCCGCCGCTCGCCTACATCCTGCTGCCCGGCATGGGCAAGGCGCCCTCCCCGCTGGACCCCTACCCCTCGGCGGCGGCCGCCGCGGCAGCCTACGCGGCCGCCTTATGACAATCAGCCGGGCCGGGCGCCTCCGAGCGCGCCGCGGCCTTGTGGGACATGCCCTGGGCGGACGTGTGAGCGGCCCCTCCCGCCCGTGCCAGTCAGAAGTGGACATGAGTGCCCCCCAGGGGGGAGAATGCGCGGACCCGGCGAGCTCGGGCTCCAGCCCCGCCGCCCTTCTTGCACTTAAGAGACCTGTTGCTGCTGCTGTCGCCCCTGTTCCAGAGGAGAGCCCTCCCCCTTCCCTGCTCCCACACAGACTCTGTGGACACCTGCAGGCGATATCACCGTGTACACTTCCACAGCAGCTCGGCATACAAACCCACCACACACCTTCCACCCAACCCTGCCCCACCACAGAACAGCGCCAGGAAGCTGCAAGTGTGTGTGTGTGTCTTCATTATGACTACACCTGTATAGGTACATAACATACGTGGGCATACATGAACGCCGTGTAGTGTATGTAAAGTTTCTGGAACCCCTTGTCCTTGGCCCTTTCTGGGTCGTATGACATGAACATTTGGGAAAAGAGATAAATGTTCCCTTATCACGAACCGCATTTTACAAACCCATTTTGCAAGGCCCTTCTTCACGGGACTTTTTCCAATGGGATTTTGCCATTATAAAAGGCTTTTGTGAATTGGGCCCTAAGTCGCAGGGTTGTTTCCTTCTTAGGTGTTTACCCGGAAGCACCTGCCCGTCCGGCAGATGAACCTCCTCATGCTTTTGACTGACAACTAGGGGGATTCCATAAAGGAAGTGCAGACTGCATGCATGCATAGTAAAGGTCCGTGGGGGAAATGCGCACATCAGAGACACCACAGTTCACATCATGTGGCTTCGCCACGATATATACAGTATTTTCCCACGAGGGGAGGGGGCACCGGGGTCTATCACTGTGTACCCCAGGCGTAGTCCACATTAACCATCTCCTTCTAAAACGTGTGGGTAAATGTGGTATGTAAGGTGTATCCAATGAATGCATATACATATTGCGAAGTCTCGCTGTTTATGCATACTTATCAACAATTCCGCAATTTTAAAAATGATGGTAGGCCTCCGCTCTAATGTTACATTTCGCAAAATCTACATCCCGCGGAGTCCACTCTTGGGGGAGCTGGTGGTAGGTTGTGTGTTATCTGTAAGGTTTGAAGGGACACGTCTGCCCAACTCGCACGCACACATTCACAGGCGTTCATAAATACGACCGCACGGCAGAGTGTGCATGCCACGGGCACTTGCGGAAGTGAAAGCTGTGATTTCTGACGCCCACCCCCACCCCCCTTCCACGCGGGTCCTGCGCGCCCAGCCGAGCTACACTGTATATATGTACATGTACAGATGTAAAAGGAAAAAAAAAAACATTGTATACGAATGAACAGAAGGCCGAACTTCTCCTTCACGCGAGGCTGGGGGCGGGAGGGTGGGGCCAAGGGTAAAGCTGTGACCTGATTTCAAAGTAAATGCGGCGTCGCGGGACCTGAAGCCTGGCCGGTGTTGAATCTGAGTTGGGTACTTTGTCGTCTGTCTGATCGATCGTTGTATATTTATTTACTGAAATCGAACTGTTGTGCTGCAAGGAACTCGCCCGAGACCATGAACAAAAAAAAACTTGAAATGTGTTGCCCAGCTCTGTAATGTCTAGCTTAATTTTTGAGAGCACCAACAATTGCATTTTTAAATAAATTAACGATTAACTACATGGTTAGTCTGAAGCCACCGCCTGCCTTGGGTCTCTTATTTTATGCAATGCGCCTTCTGTCTCTGCTGCTTTCTGGATGCGGGACCGCCTCTGCGAACCGCAAACGTGATGTTTTAATGCTTTTGCCTTTCGTTTTCTTGCCCCGCCGCTTTTCTAAATTAATGTCCGGCCTCGTTTGGAAGGATGTGGTTTTCACTTTTCGTGCAGGCGGCCTCTTGCTTCCCAACAGCGGTTTTAAATGATAGGGGGAGGGGGCACACCCACCCCAGTTGGTTCATGTTGAGTTCTAGGGTCTCAATTCCCGGGTCCAGGTGAAGTCACCGCAATTGCCCATTGAAAATGTTCCCTTCAATTCTGGATACGTTTCCGCAAAGCGCTCATTCAAGACATTGTGTTCGGAAAGAAAACAGATTAGCGTAAATATGTCGTTTGATCAAAGTAATGTTCGTGCAGCTGGGAAAGGGTGGCTCGGTTTCCCTTTACCGGGGAAAGTTGTCCGGGCACTTTCTGGTGAAATCCGATGAGCTTATCCGGGACAGATCCGAGTCCTGTGCTCCACCGACTTAAATGGGATCTGCTGGGTTTAGGCAACAGCCGTCCCTGCTTCTCCCAACTGCTGCTTTAGCCGGAAACGTCCGTGTTGCTATTTGGGAACTGTCCTATTTGGTGGGTGTCAACGGTGATGGGGGAATATGCTAGCGGTGAAAACCAATGCGCTATATGTAAAGAAGAGATTTCTAGGCACTGTGAATGGTTCTTTTGAAATGAAAAACTTCTTAAGAGCGCTTTCCTATGGGATTGTGCCATTATAAAACGCTTCCGTGAATCTAGCCACGGGAGCGTTTTATAAATGCCCAATCCCACAGGA
The DNA here is from genome assembly GCF_040938575.1 of Ambystoma mexicanum. Lineage (NCBI taxonomy): Eukaryota > Metazoa > Chordata > Amphibia > Caudata > Ambystomatidae > Ambystoma > Ambystoma mexicanum. The sequence goes on along the minus strand of NC_090941.1, from coordinate 135,780,451 downwards.
AAGCGCTCTGTGAATCAGGCCCACTCGGTTATGAAAAGAAATGTGGTTTGTGGGTAGGAGGTTGCTATGGGAAGGAGGATGACTTGTACAAAGGCCAATAATTCATAGATTTTCCAATGGGGTTTTGCCATTGTAAAAGTCTCCTGTTCATTGGGCCCAGGAGTCGTCCACGCCTGTGCTACTTAGCGAGGTGATCTTTGAAAAGGTATGCGCTTCCAATGCGCCGGGTTAAAAAAAAAAAATAAGCAGTTGTCAATGGGGAAAGTCCCATTGAAAAGCGCTTTGTAAATCGGTCCCAAGTGTGGAGTTCTGGTGCATAGAATGAAGTGCGTGGCGACGTGAGATGCACGAAGAAATGCAATGTGCCGAGCCGGGAGATGTACGTGCGGATTAGTGGTGAACGAAAGGGGACATTTGGGAACTCATATGAATGAGGAAAAGTAACTGTCCGTGTGAAAATGATTTGGGAAAAGAAATGCGAGGTGTGGCTGGCAATGGCTTTAGAAAATGCTACAAGGGAAATTAGAGATTTGCCGCAGGAAGGGGATGTGAAAGTGAAAAGTAATTCGTTATCAAAATTATTGGGTGGGGGATGGTTACCCCCGTTCTGAAAGGAAAAGTTTTACATTGAAAAACAGGGCCCGATTCATGTATTTTTTTATTTTTTCACGATTCACCGCGACTTTGCACTGCCGACACAAACGCCGATTCATGGAACTGTGCAAGGTGTATTTTTGCAGTGCAAACTCAGCGCATAGTCATTTTAACTGCAGAACTTACTTTGCACGGAAAAAATACACTTTGCACAATTCCACGATCCAGGGTTTTTGTAGGCACTGCAAAGTCACTTTTCAGCAGTGCAGACAGACACTTTGAACCGTGCAAAAAAAGAGAAAGAAATCATGAATCGGGCCCAAAAAACCAATTGTAAAAAGTAAGATTTGCGAGAACCCCTGAATTGTGCGCCGAGATTGGTACAGTGCGAAGCGCACATTTGCCTGACTATCCCTAATCGGTAGCCCCCTCGGAGCGTCCTTCGTCATTAAAACGGGACGGTCACCATCTAAAGAAGGGATTCGGCTGCCAGCAGGGCTCATGCCACAACACACACTTCATTCACACCATGCGCACCCCACGACGTCAGAGTGGGAAAGTTGCGCCACTTCTAGTAAACTGGGTCTGAGGATGCGCTGATGTTTCGCGCCCGCAGTGCCTTGCGCATCCCCCCACCCCCCTCACCAAGCGATTATGTAAAACTAATTTGGACCGTCCAGGGGTAATTATCCCCGACACGGTTAATTACATCTTTTCAGGCCACTGCCTCTCCCTTTTGTGCGGGGCCCCGGCCCTTCCTGCTGCTATGGCCCTAAATCTCCCCCAGCTGCTGCCAGCCCTGGCCGAGTGGCGTTTTAATGCCCCGTGTTTTTCCGATGGCGCCCAGCCGGCCCTGGAATGCCACCCATGGACTGTCTCGTTGTGTGTGTCGCTGCCCTGCCCCTGTGCGGGTCCTGCAGAGGCATCCACTGTCATTCCAACGCAGGGCTTCTGCTCTCCACCCCCCTCCCCCTTGCACCTGGTCCCCAATCGCTCCCCTTTTCCACTTTCTCATTTTTCCCTCGTTCTCTCTCCACCTGGTTCTGTGCCCCCATCCCACCAGAAGCACCCCCTCTTTCCCACGTGATATGCTATGGTATGATAAGGCATTTATAACGCGCCTATACACAAGTGTTTCAAGGCGCGTCAGCCCCCATCCACTTTTTACCGTTCCTCGCTGTATTCCTCGTCACACTCATCAGTATACATCGCCTTATGAGTCCTTGTCCCGTATGCACACGCGAGCCACTTGTCGGCACCTCCCTTTCTTGTCCCGTGTGCCACTTCCCCCTTTTCTCTCCCTGCTCTCTTCCCGTCTGGTTTTGCTCTCTCTTGTGCCTCCTTCTCTCTTACTTTCACTTCCCGCCTCATTCTCTTCTAAACGTCTTACTTCCTCTCCCACCATGGCATCCACTTTGGGTCGCCATTTATCTTTCCTCCAATTGTTCTCTCCTCTTGCCTGTTTCTTTCCTTAGCGCGCCCTCTCGTACACTACCCTCTTTTTAACACTTTCTCGGCCACGCCTCTTTCATCCCACGCGGCCTTTGTTGTGGTTGTACATATGCATTGGAACACCTGTGGGATGCCATTAAGTTCAGCACCAGTTTGAAAGTGGCTTTCAAATGACACTTGGGACCTGAATTGCCAAGCGTTTGCAATGGGATTTTCCCATTGAAAAAAAACGAGTGCGTAAAAACAGGCCCTTAGTTCCTTGTGACAGAATGTTTGAATAATACCCAAGAGGAAGCTTTGGGGTAAAAATATGTTGCAAATTGTGCATTTCAAAGTCTACTTGTTCAGTAAAACTGGTAAAAGCTACACGGTACAGTAACTCATCCTACTGGCCCTCTTTGGCCAACAACTGGCCCACTTTAACTAAAATAACGGTTACATTTGGCCAAAAATGATTGCTCCTCTCTGACTAAAAAAAACGTAGTCTCTTTGACCAATAATACTGGTCCGCACTAACATGTTGGGCCTGCACTTCGGGCCTTCCTTGCCCCCCCCCCCCCCCCGCCCCGCGCGCCTCCGAGCCTTCTCGTGGGGCATGTCGGGATGTGCGAGCCCCACTCGGGGCGTTTAAACGTCCAGGCGAGATGGTTTATGAGACCAAGTGTGCTTTTTAGTCAGGGCCCTAACATTTCATTTGCCCCTACCCCCAAAGGAAGTCCGCCCAGGAACAGGAAGGCCCTCCAAGTAGCTTGGGGGCACACTAAGCAAATGCGCCATGAAACGGGCATAATACGTTACTGGCGCTCTCTGGTCCCTAACACGGGACGCTCAACGTGAACTTTTCCCTTGGAAGATAGCTGGTCAGATAGCCGCAGGGTTAATCCGCCGCTGCGGGAAACGCTCTATAACCGGTGGAACTCGTTTAGAAACTCTGAGCGGTTGACGTGTGTTCTTGTGATGCTTGAACGCCACAACACGGTGTCAAGAATAGTGCAACTATTTGTACATCAAGCACTTGGTCCAGTCCTGAAGAAAGGCCTTATGATACATCTACGACTTTGGGAATGTTAAAGGGAGGCCCCTGATTTTCCGAGAGGTCCCGGGTAATAGTTGTTCAAACCTCTGCAGCTTCCGCGGAGAGGAGCTTGGCCCGCGGCGCGCTCCTCCGCGTTCAAGTTCATAAAAGTGCACCTGGGCTGGTCCTGAAGTTGCCATCTTCAGGATTACCTCAGGGGTGGAGATCTCTCCCCGAGTTCCCTTAAAGACCCCTTCCCCTGCACACCCCACCTCAAAGGTCGCCCACTCCCCTCAAAGGCTCCGGTATCATTAATTCCTTGACAAGACCCCTCTTTTTCTCCCCTTTTCCCCTTTGAGAAAGCGAGAGCGGGGTGACGGAGGGGGGCGGGGGGCTCCCCCGGCATTATTTGTCCTTCAGTGGGAGCGTTTAGACAGTCGATGGGGTTTTGTGCGCGGGAACAAAGCTCGGGGCCGGGAGGTTTTGTGCGCGGTGTTGTTTGTTGAAGTGCAGCTAAGGAAAAGCGCCGGCTTTCTGCCCATTGTGGCGCGAGCAATCAGCGGTATTTGGAAAACTGTTAGCATTGTGCGCCTTCCTCTGTGCCCATTGTGGCGCAGCCCCTTTCAGCGGCCCCTCCAGCTGGCCGCGCTGAATAGCCGGCCAATGTGTACACGCTTTGTCCCCCCGGCCCTTGGAGGAGCCCCCTTTGAAAGGACCAAGTTGACACTGCGTGACAGTGAAACAACATAATAAAAAATACATGAGGCCCTGAATGAGAGCCGGGCGCATAAATAAATAAAATGGCTGACCAAAAAACGGGATAAACCGGGGACAAAACGCTGAAAAGGGGGGCAACAAAGGGATATTTAACACGCCGGATTAGCATCACAATGGCCTCTACAAGGCACAACAATGCTTGAATGGCCCAAGAAGGGAACGGACTAAATGCCCTTTGAATGGATATAACTTCCCCTCCGTATTTTTTTTTCCCTGTAAAGGATTGTGAATGGAGGGAAAGGTGCAGAAGCGCTATGCAGATGAGGCGACACCCCGCCCCCTAAGTGTAGAGGGGAAAGGAAACAGGAAAGGCGGCTGGTCTGGGGCGGTCATTATCGAAGCCATAATTGCCCTTATTTCGGCATTGCCCTCTGGAGCGTATCGGCCAATGCGGGAATGTGTCTGGGGGGCAGCGGCGATTATACGAGGACGGTATTGCGTGATATGTCGCTCAGAATAAAAGTAGGCAACGCAAACGCAGCGTGTCTCAAAAAGCATGCCAGTTAGTTCACAGGGTCTGGCCAACTGCTGCGACCCGGCAAGAGTGTCCAAAGAAACGTCAACTCTTATTAGCTGTTGAGTGCTTAGAAGACGGTGGAAGGAGATGGCGTGGCGCATTAAAAAAAATGTAATAAACGAGTACACTGTCCCATATATGTATGATTGTTGCCATTGTTGTATATACATTAGTTAGAAATCCAGCCCCCCCCCCCAAAAAAACCCACTTCGAAAGCGCTTCTTGCTTCCACAACTATGTACCCAGTTTGGATGTGATCCCAACCCACATCCAAACTGTGACTACCCGTGGTCGAAGTGAGCGGGAACGGTGGGGAACGGAGTTCCGCTACTTTTAATTTTTTGCTCTTAACAGTTAGGCTACTTTTTGCAACCATTTTCACCATTCTGGAACTGTTCTTTGCGAAGTTGAAGCACATTTCTCCACTTTACAGAATAGCAGGTACAGCTAACCTGAAATCTGTTTCTACTCAATTGGCTATCAAGCAGCCTGGCTGCAACCCTTGAATAATGTGTGCACTTTGCTCCCCGCCCAGGCCACAGTTCCACTATTTTTTTTAGTACAATTCTACCACTGGTGACTACATATACATACACAGTGGTGCAACACCATTGAGCTGACTGGGCTTCAGCCCCTGCCCCCCCCCTAATTTAGGGCTATGTTGACCCGACCTGGTGACCTAGAGATCTGTGGCTGAACAGGACACATACAGGAAATGGCGCCTGGGCTTCTCTGTTAACAAAAGCCCTACAATTGCTAAAGTAAAGCATTTCATCGTTAGCACCTGCATTCATATGCATGCGTTTTTAGGCAATTGAACTCGTGATGTAGGGTTAATACTTGAGGAGTAGGCAGAAGGGTAGAGAAGGGATAGGAGACCCATCATTCTCACGGTAGTCCTTGAGTGGGTGTTTCAGATGTAAAGGAGAGAGTTAACTGCTTGTAACATTGAAGCCACACTCGAATACTCCCATTAGAATGTGTGAAGAAGTTAGCTGTCCCACACAATTAAATGTGCGCCTCCCAGCAGTCTCTGGAGTTAGTGCCTCTCCCAACATGTGTGGGTTTCGTTGCGCCCCTGCTGTAACATAAAACAAACGAAACACGCACAACAAAACGTAACATAGTCGAAACGCTTCAACGTTGCATTCACATCGGAAAGTTAACCCACGCCAGCGTGTTTCTTTAGTCTTCTAGAAACCTAGACGTTTTGTGGTATTTGCTCGTTTGCAGGTTCTGCTGCCCACGCGCCCTGTGCCATATTCAGAACAGAGCGAATGGTTTCCACGTCCCACAACTGCAAATGAATATAACATTTTGCTTTAAAAAAAAAATCTGCAGGCGATATTGCAGCCCCAGTCAGGAAAGCTTAATTACTAATTGAGGCAGCAGAGTTGCCTTTCTCTCCCTCTCCAGCGCGTTTATCAGCACGCCGGGAGGAGCGCGGCGCGTTACTCACACCCCCTCCAGGCGAAGAATTCTCCCACTCGAGCCGACCGGTACAACCAGATCTCCGACGGGGAAATTAAGAGGCGTATTTCACTCTTCGCACGAAATATATATCACGCCGATGTCAGGGAAAGCAATTAGCCTCTTAGAGCCGAAACCGAGATAATGGGCAATATTTAATACGCGATATTGGGAAACTCGTTTGTTATGCGGTCGCGGAGACGGGCGGCGGCACTGCCGCTACTATTGGGAGCGCGGGTGCGGGGGGGTTCGCAATTAACCCTAAAAAGCAGCAGAAAAAGAAGTGCGCGTCGGAGAGTTGAACGACGTTTTAATGATATTAATGTTTGTGTAGTCTTGTTATTCTCCGCCATTACCTTTGACCCGGAGATGAACTTTCTATGACTTTGGTAACTGCTGTTTTCTTAGTTACCATTTTAGGTGGAAGGCTTTTTTTCTAAAGCTTTCTAAAAACCACCATAACTTTTCTCTTTCTTGACAATACATTCTATTTCTCTAAAGAAATATTTATTTATTTGTTTGTATTTTTTTTTTGTTATCAAGCTGCGTAGCGCTTCTTGCAACTAAATTCTGCTTCGGGGCGGACGGACGTGTGTGACGCAGCCCGTATCTCCCATCTGCTGCAGTGATTGCAGACCGGTGCGCCGCTCGCGAATCTCCGCGCGACCGTGTTTATGGCCCCATTAGCGAGAAAAGGTGACACACGCTTGGGCAACGGGTGCTGGCCAGCGACACTTCCGAATGACACAATGAACAATGAGGGAGCGAGCGCGGCTTTCCAAGGGGGAAATGCAGTGGGTTCCTCTGGTTCCAATTGTCGCCGCAAGCAGGTCTCCGGGCACCTGCTTTGCAAAGGTGAACTTGCGAGCACAGCGTGCGGGGAAACCGCGGCGCGGAGCGCCTCCTGCCGGCGCTGACGGGTATTGCAGGAAGCTCCGCCGACAAACTTTTGTGGTATTCACCAACTTGCAGAGAAGCGAAGAAAGTTAGAATGGACGCTGTCCCTCGTCCCTTTATCAATGATCAATATGGTTCCCAAAGTGGCCAGCCAGGTACTGAGGCGAGGAAGCAGAGTACTGCGGGTTTCAGCTCCAGGGACCGTATGATTATGGAGAAATCATTTCACACGCGTAACCTCCACCTTCGTCCCATCAAGCACCCCGTTTGTCTTGTCCCATAAACAGGCTGGGACCAAAAATTGAAAATACTCGTGTGGGCCAGTTTATTTGGTCACCGTGGACCACTTTTGTGGCCAATGTGAGCCAGTTTGGTGAATTGTTTCACTAAGCGGCTGGTAGTGGTGACCAGTGTTGCTGAATACCTATCCTTTAATTTGCACAATTGCAATTAGGTACTATTCAGTCAGTCTGTCACAAAAGGAATGGATTGCCATGGGTAACAGTGGGCCACTTTCTCAGTGGTGCCCGAGACCATCTCATGCCCTGGTCAGACCCAGTCCACAACGCATTTATTGGAAACTTCTACAGGGCAGCAGAAACCAGAAATGGAGCCGCACGTTGTCCCCTGGGCCGTTGCTTGCGCAGATAAACGGCGTCGCGTGTGGGTTTGCGACGACCAGGCCTACAGGCAGCGATAGTTATGTGAAGTGCAGCGGCGTGGCGTACTATATATAACGTGCCGCGCGTCGTTTTACCGCCAGTCTGCCCGCCTCCCCGCCGCTCCCTCCCCCCTGCCCGCTCGCCCAGGACCAGCACCTGCGGTCATTGGTTCCCAGGGCCCCCACCGGCCGCCCGAGTTCCTGTCTGCTCACTGGAGAAAGGAAAGAGGAAGGTAAACACGGGCCTAGCCTTGTGCGCACAGCGGGTAAATAACCGGGCAGGTCCAAGGGCCTGGCCTGGGGGGGGGGCATTATTACTAAACTATCCTTGGGAGCAGTAGGAATACCTATAGGAGCGTTACAACAAGACATATGCCGGCGCCCCTGCAGAAAACCGCGCGGGCATCGGCGAGAACCCCCCACGCATATTATTCATAAAAACCCCAGTAACGGTCATCGTGTATTCTTCGCTGTAATCAAATAATTTTCCGTTCGTTCATTCATAAAACTCTCAGACGTCACCCTTTTTGACCATGTTTTATTTGAAAGGCCACTCATGTCTCCTCCACCTCAAGCCCCCTCAACAATTGAATCTTTTTGTTATGCTTTGGGTTTCACAATTTACAACTTCCAAACTTTAAAAACAAAATGTCGCCGTGCATGCCTGCGTTTCAAGGCTCGGAGGACTGAGCTAACCTTCCTTTACTCGATTGGAGCTGTCAGTGGGGGCAGAGGGCCTTTAAGCGCCGGTACAGCCCGCAGGTGTGAGCTAGCCTAGAAGGGCCCGATTCATGGAATATTTGCCTGGTTCAAAGTGACTTTGCACTGGCGACATAAACCCTGATTCATAGAACTGTGCAAAGTGCATCGTTGCCTTGCAAGTCCAGTCAAAATCATTTTGTGCTGATTTTGCACAGCAAAAATACACTTTGCACGATTCCATGAACCAGGGTGTCACTTTTCAGCAGTGCAAATTCACTTTGAACTGGCAAATATTCCACGAATCAGGCCCTAAGGCTGTTGGCACCCACAGCTACTAGGCATGTGCCATGTCTTGTGTTTAAAGTGATAGTTTGGTGCTCCAAACGCAATGCCCTTGCAATAGTAACACGATTCCCACGCTGAAAACTGACGAGAAGTCAAAATCAGAGTGGCAATACCAGTATTAAGAGTCAAACACTCAACTTCTATTAATACATACCATTCTCCTCCTTTTTAATGTCTCTTTGACGGTAGACGGATCATCATTACCAGTTTTCATTATTGCCAGTTAGCTTATCTTTGCTGTGTTCCACGAAGCCCCTTAGCGCATCCATACCACATTACATTATACCTACTATGAAAGGGTCTGATGTTCATTTAGCAGATCTTTGCCAGTTTACATTATGCCTGGTTGGCACATCATGGCCGGTTTCTAGTGAGTTTTGCCCGCGGGCCTGTACACTGAGGGCCCGATTCATGGAATTGTTGAACAGTTCAAAGTGACTTTGCACTGCCGACACAAATCCTGATTCATGGAATTGTGCAAAGGGTATTTTTGCAGGGCAAAGTAATTTTGTGCTGCAAAAACGACCATGCAATGACTTTGCACTGCAAAAATACACGTTGCACCGTTACATGAATCAGGGTTTGTGTCACTTTGAGCCGTCCCTGAATTGTGATTGGGACGAAGCCACACCTCAGACTATGGAACATTGTCATCGTTTGCTGTGCACACAGGCTCCCTTTAAGGGGCGCAGGGGGATCCCGGTGTGACAAATGAGAAAACTGGAATCCAATAAAAAGTAGGCGTGTGACACATGTTAAAGGTGAAAGGGAATAACAGGTTGGAGGGACGGACATTGGTGGGGGGCGGCATCGGAAAAAGTTCAGCAAACTAAAAAGAGCAGCACATAGATGTGAGGTAAAGGGGCCAAGTAGCCTGAGGGTGTTAATCGGGCAGAAGGGAGGAAGGCAAAAGTGGAAGCAACAAAGTACTGCATGGCAGTGAGAAATGGATTCTATTGGTCGATGGAGGAGAAAGAGTCAGGAGGTGGAAGGATCAGGGGTAAACGAAATCAGAGTTCCGCAGTGGTCGAAGTGAGCGGGAGCTATCAGGAGCAGAGTACCGCTTCTTTTTATTTTTACTGTTAACAGTTCCACTACTTTTTACAACCACTTTCACCATCCAGAACAGTTCTTTTTCAAGTTAAAGCATACCTCTTAATTTCACCACTCTTTGGCCGTTACTAGCGTTTGAAACGTGTGTTTCCGCATGCTCACCCTCGAATACCCAGTTCCCCGCGGTAGTCACAGTTCCACCACTTTTTTGGGCCACTTCTACCAGTGAGGATCATCATAATTGGAAACAGCCAATCAGGAGCCAGAGAGTGTGATAAAGGAGAGCAATATTGCTTTGTTTCTTTTATGCCCACTGAGCACATCATTGCTAGTGTATGTTATGTCCGCTTTGCACATAATAATCACTTTCTGTTAGGCCTGACGTCATGACTCGATTGCAAAATGTTCACTTTGTTAACCAATCACTGGCCAGAAAGAACTGCTTTCTCCTTGCAGGTTTTATCTTTGTTTCCCAGAAAGACGAAAGACTAATGCTGTAATGGTGGACTGGTGGTGGGCACCCCGATAAAGTTTTTGTTTCAGTGTCTGCTTTTGGTTCGCAGGCTGACAAGGCTAAGATGAACTGGCAGGCTCCTCCCAAACCTCTGCCATCACTTCCCTGTGGAACTTCTGTATGACACACGCATGTTCCGCGTAAGATTTTCAACGTTTTGTGAAACCAGAGGTGAATTTCTTCCGATCTGAGGGCTGCTGAGTGGATGGTTCAGGCACATCTAGAGTCCTGCAGCCCTGTTTATTTTTCCTGAAGGATTCATTTATCAAGGACATGAATCCAGAGGAGCCTGGTCGGGTGGTATTTCTTAAGCTTTCTGTGGTCAGGGGCAGCATTTCAGTGGTCTCAATAGATATGGCACAGAGTTTTGAAGCTGATGCAAGCTCTGATTCAGCCCTTCAAAAGGGACTAATGCTGAAGTGATATAGTCCGATGGTCTCAGGCCTAGGATTATCCTGGCTGCCTTTTTCTGGATCATCTGGAGTTGTCGAATGAGGCTTTTAGGGAGTAAAAAAAAAAGACGACATTAATCAAGGTGTGTGATGACCGTGGCAGCTATCGGCTGTGTTGTTTGTGAGGTGTTCAAGATTGGTAGGATACGTTTAAGAACAGGAAGTAGACAAATTAGCTTTCCTTGTGATTTTTAAAATCTGAAATGAGGAGAGAAGAGTGTTAAAAGTTCCGCACAGTGAAGGAGAGGGTTGTAGGGCCCCTGGGCAGGGAAGGCAGCCATTTTGAATTTATGAGAAATGTACAGGGCATAATGCAGGGTACCAGGCAGTGGTGACTGCTTCTGGGCGCAGATGGCAATAAAGATTCACATGGGTGCTGGCAGTATCTTTTTAACTAAATAAATGAAGACTTTAGAGTTATATAAAGCAATGAGTTTTCAAGTCTTTACGAAAAGTCATAAGATAGGAAGGTGGAGATAGGCATGGGGAGGGGCAGACAATGTGGAATGGAAGCACCAAAGTAAATGCTCTCAGTGTTTATGGTGTGGCAGCAAAGGCTTTTTTTAGACGCCCAGTCCTAAATCTAGAGCAGGATACAGTGCATATCAGATGTTGGACCACAGAGTCTGAAAGCTGCCTGTATATCTTCCGCATAGATATGGAAAGTGGTGATGTGATCAGCAAACTGTTTCAGGTGGGTATAAAAGAGCCACAGAAAAAGGTTAGATCTGTGTGTAACACTACATTTTGGAATGGTGGGTTCTGGCAGGAAAGCACCTGATATAACTAACCTCTAGTTCTCTCTAGGCCAGGAAGGCTGATCCCCACTTAAAAGGCAAAGCCTGAAATAAGAAAGGACATTTATTAGTGCCTGAGGAACATAGAACGATAGATGGTGTCAAAGGATGTAGACACATCAAAAAGGTTGGGAATTGTAGGATAGTTGACCTCCAGCAACTTCAAGAACTCCACCCCCAAGACGAATGCTAAGATGAATTTCTGAAATCTGGCCTGGTGGACAGATTTCAGGAGACCACCCTAGTTATAGTGAACAGGGGAAGCCTGGGAGGTAAGCCAAACCAATTGTCACAGTTTATTATACGGTCACTCTCAACTCTGGGATTCCCTCCACCGCGCCCCCAAGCAAGGTGGTGGACAACAAAACGCTTTACAGATTCAACTTTAGTGAGGCCTCCACTTCTATCATACCATATGTCAAAATACCCTCTTTACCATCAATCAGCTAGGAACCAGGCCGGAATATTGGAAGAATATATATTCATTTAAGTGTTTGCAAAGAATCATAGGCAATCACAAAAAACATCAACCACCAACGCTGTGGCACTACACAATGTCACCAATTCAAATTTCTTGCACCAATTGACTAACATAGGTTTAAAGGACTTTCCGTTGCAATAAGACATAGGTAACATTTTGAAGTTGGCAGTCACAATTTACATCAGATGTCTTGCAAATTAACTAATAGGAAAAATACAAAATACACAGTGATTGCTTAATGTGGCACAATACTGCATTCTCCCACCACCCCCCACACTCCAGGCATCAATTAGATATGACACCTCTGATTTGAAGACAAAGTACAGGGAGTGGGAACACAATGGAAAATTGTTTAGGGCTTTCTATTTAGGTAAAATGCAATGTTTTGGAATTCTGATTTGGGAGGCAAGGGAATAAATGGGGAATTTTGTTTTACACCATTCCTACAATGAAAATGGAAGGCTTTGGGATTCTGGTTTGTACTGAAAGGGAACATTCGTTTTGCACAGTTTCTTTTCAAGGGGAATGCAAGGTGTTGGGATTTTAGTTTTGGGGACACCAGCACATTCAATTGAACAGCAGGGTTACACAATTACATTTCAGACTAGGCATTTTATCAATTGAATTTGTATGTAAGAGTTTCTGTGATGAAATTGTCAATTGATTATGGGATTGTAGTGTATTTAATTTATATGATTGATAATTGAAATTTGTAAGTTTTATTACTGAAAATAAATAAATACATTTCAGACTAGTCATTTACAGTGCGCTGGGATAATCATTTGTCAATTTTGAATTTTGTCAAAAACATCACCCCATGATGAAGGACCCTATGGGAATTAATTAAATTATATGTTAAGTTAATTGTGCTAAGGGTATACATGCTCCCCCTCCCACTAATGGAGGGCACCCACCAATGCAAAGGTAAGGGTTAAACAGACACATTTCAACATGATTCAATGTAACTGGAGAGAGTGTTCTTCTATAGAGAATGCATTGAGTTAACGTTTTAGTTCAATATGGACAGTGTCTACCCAGTTTTGCCCCTTCCGCCTTCACCCACCAAGGGAAAGGTATTAAGGCTAGTAGCTCCCCAGGCAATTGATAGCTTTGGGATATATCTACTTATATGGGAGATCTCTGTTTTTAGCTCAGGAGGCCTGCCAAATCATAGGACCCTCTTTCAGGTAGGCATCTCACACCTCAAGCCTCTATCGAACAGCCAGGTCTCTCCAGCCACAGGCCTCTCTCAGATAGGGCTCCCAGATTTCCAAGCAAAGTCCCTGGGTCTCCCTTTCTCTTTCCGTCTAGGTCGCCCTTGGTTCAGTTTTGTTCCCATGGCAAGGTGTTGCCCCGGTGGATTAGGCAGCTCTCCTGGTCTCTCTCCAAAGTTGTTTTCTTGCAAGTCCACTCTTAGATTTGAAATTGCCAAGATATAGGGCTGATGACATCTAAGTATTATCATAATTCCCACAATACGGATAGGCTAGCTCTCTCCCTCCACCTCCGACCAAGACGCCTACTGGCTGCTGATAGGACAAGGAGTTGGGGTGGGAATGATGGTGGCTGATGCAGGAGAAAGATTCATCATCCCAAAATGACAAGTGGGTTTAACTTTTTCAGTGACCTTAAAAGCTATCAACACGGCACCATCCTAATTTTTCAGATAACTGAAGGCACGTATATATTTTCTATATTTTATGACGAGTCAGAAAATACTGATCATATCTTGGCACGCCTTTCCTGGGAGGAGCTAGCATTTTAATCCATTCACTCATGAACCGAAATAGTCACAAATCTGCCCCTTCCTGATTCAAACATTACTTTTATAACCTATCATCACAACAACTTTCAATTCCCTCGGAACTCAAGTTGTATCCATCACACACAATTCGTTTTTACATGGTCCCAACGGGCTTCTGTTCCCCTTTAATATGAACGTGGGATGAGCTCAGTGGAACACATTATGCACTTTTCTTTCAAGAAAATGCATTCAATGTTAGTCAATTACAAAGCACCACAAGTATCCCTGAGATGCACACCAGCCCCCACCAATTCTTAGGTTTCATTTCTCTTCTATGACCTGATCAGGACATCTGGCTGGCCCATGTGATCATGCCCTCCCCTCCTGGTCATGCCTTCCCCTCCTCAAAGGCATTTGTTGGAAGCTAATGCACAGTTAATGGGGAGACCTGGCATTAAAGGTCATTTCTTCTGGCTGTGTTTTCTGCAAATCCCACAATTCTGATCGAATTCTCTGTATATATTAGCATTTAAATAAAAAACCAGACCACCTTCTCCTAGAGGTCCTCAGCCTAAGGTCTTGAGGTCAAAGTTTCAGAGGAACAGACATTCCAGTTCAATGGAGTAAAACAAGCTACATACATAACTCTAAAAGAACAGCATTTCAAATTAACACATGTAGCATTTTGTATTGCACCTAGGCCTGCTGTTCATAAATACAATATTTATTTTCTACTATATTAGAACAGAGGTAGATTTATTATTAATCTTATGCACACATCTGCACACCAAAAAGATCACATTTCCCAAGCTAGAAGAGAAACATATTGGCTCCCCATACAGCAGCGGATCAGATTCAAAACCCTATCCATCAGCCACAAATGTTTATCTTGCACAGCTCCCCTGTACCTCACTCACGGAATCACTAAGGCGACTACCACCAGACCTATGAGGGCCCCTACACTGACCGCCTAACTGTGCCCAAAGTCAAGAGATGTAAAGCAGGAGGTTCCAGCTTCCCATAAATTGCTGCGAAACTGTGGAACAACCTCCACCTCTCCCCTAGAGCTGAGAAATCTTACTGGCTATTCCGCAAAGCACTCAAAACACAGCTTTTCGCATAACTAGCATCATCACCCTCTGCAATCCCTCCCACCTATCCCCATTACCTGTATCTGCCATTTGTACGCTGGCATCAACATGCATGATAATACTGTTGTCTTTGGTATTTGATCTTATGCTCTCACTACCGATGTATCTCAAGTGAACTGCATGACAAGCAACGCTTACCTGACTTGTACCTGTAACAGCGCCTTTGGGATGTTTGTGCACTTTATAAATGAAATAAAAAAATAAATATAGGCCACAGTTAACATAGGAAACCAGTGCTCACTTCTGCAAAAACGAAATAGGCCTTTCCCTTTACAGACTGTCCTTTTAAATGATGAAAATTAAGTTTCTTTAATCCTGATAAACACAATCTGTCACTTGTCTTTATTTCTTAAATGTCAGGCATAATTCCTCCTTTTTTATCTTTCAAATGTGCAGTGTTTCAAATGTATCTTTTCTTTCCATGTGCACTGCTGCAGTTTTACATCTTTCAAAGGTGTCTTTTCCCAGTTTACACAAAGTCAGCAACTACCGCACCTACTTTTTCTTTTTGTTTGTCTTCATTGGACACATGTACAATAATACAGTTCTAAGGCAAACTCTCCTTCAACTTAATGGGCCTCATTACACGGTAGGCGGTAAACCATGGCGCTATTAGTGCCATGGTTCATGCCGGTAATTTACCGGTACCGCCTTGGTGGAAAGGGGAATTACCACCCCATTCCAAGGTTGGTGGGGCAGTAATTCCCCCTTCCACCATTCCCCTTCCCCATTCCCATTTTTGCCCCATAGGGCATAATGGGAATGGGGAAGGCGCTAATTACGGTACCGCAAATTGCAGTACCATAATTAGCTCCCTGGGTCCCTTTGCGGGTTGGTTTTTAACGCCTGCAAAAAGCAGGCGTTAAATTCCCCAACCCACAAAGGGACCTCGTAGTAAGGCGGTAAGGATTTACCGGTACCGGTAAACCCTTACCGCCTAACGTGTAATGAGGCCCAATGTCTTTGTATTTCACTTAAGTTGAAATGGGCCCATTTCTGTTAATTCACTAGGCCTTATATCTCAAACAAAAGTTTTGAACTGCCCTGCATTTTCCAATGGGTGTTATGCAAGCCAGTTTCGCTCTCATAGCAGGGTCTAGCATGGCCTCTCCAGATCTGTCACTCTGGTGCTGTCTTCTCAACCCACAAGTCCCCCTCCTGGGTCTTTGACGCGGTTGGCCCATAGAAAAGAGAAGGGGAGAGTAGGGTTTTTGTTTTCTTTTTTGCTTTGGCTAATTCCATGAATTTTCTCATTGGAGCACGTCCGCTCTTTTCATGTCCAGAGGGAGGGGCACTCTGGTCTGCACTCCACTCTTTTAGGATTTCGGGGTCTGGTCCTGGAACCTCTCTCCTTTTGGATTCTCCTACCCCCAGGCTGTGAAGGTAAGGAGTTATTGAGTCTGCAGAGCAGAGAGTAAAAGAGAGGTTAAGTATACTATACTGTCCTTCTTTCCCTGGTAATTAGGCATACCACTTGAACAACAAAACAACATCATATAACACATTGACATTTATTTCCCATACATGAACATTTCTACACATATTATTTATTTGTTTTTTTCTGATTTGTATTAACTCTTTGTGAGTAGAACTTCTTTTCCTCCCTGTTAAGGTGCCATATTCTCCATCCGGGTTTCCATCCTTTCATCCTTTCATTCTTCAGATGGTTCCTGGGCCCTACCCTCACTGGGCTCTTCAATCAGTCATAAAGTCTGTCTGGGGTGACAACTCTTCAACTGATTGATATGAACCCATTTCTCTTCCGTATGTCTACTTTATGGATGCAGATCTTATAGGCGGCAGATGAGATTTTATTGCCAATCTCAAAGGCACCGCGCCAAGAGGGAAGGAACTTCCACTCCGTGGTCTGGTTCCATTGGAAATTGTAAAGTTAGACACTCTCTCCTACTTCGTACTCCTTCTTGGTAATTTTTTAAGTGATAGTAGGCTTTCATTCCTTCTGCAGACTTTTCTAAATTTCGCTGAGCATAGCAAAAGCGTGCTTAAGGTGTTTCTGTAAATTCTCAATGTACTCATGGGTAGTGGACACGTTGATGAGGGTCTGCTCTTGAGTTCTGTAGAGCAGATGCTGAGGTAGCATCATTTTTCATCCAGTCATGAGCACAAATTGAGAAGTTTTGGTTGCAGAAGACGACATGGACCTGATGGCCATTAGGATAAACGGTAATCGGATGTTCCAACTTGGTCCAAGAGTCCAACACAAACATCTTCAAGATGGCCACAATTGTTTTATTGTACCTCTCAAATCCCCCGCTCAAGGCTGGCGAGGCAATATGGAGTTTTCTCTTTAGCCCTAGTATCTCCCACATCTTGGTCATCACCTCACTTGTAAAATGACTTCCTTGGTCTGACGCAATCCTTTGGTGGAAGGCCGAAACGAGAGAAGATGTGATTGATCATCAGTGCAGCAGCTGTCTCCGCCTTACAATTCAGGGCTAATAAGCATTCTACCCACTTCGTAAACAGGCATGACACGGTCAATATGTACTTGTTTCTTCTCGAGGAGCGAATCACTGTCCCGATGAAATAGACTTGCAAATCCGACCAAGGCGATGTCATTCCTGTTTTCTGTAGGGTAGCTCTGTGTGTGAGAGAACTTTACTGGAAACGGAGCACACACAAGACACCCCTTTAAATATATGTCGAGTTCCTGGCACATGTGTGGCCCATATGCGACCTCATGTAAGATTTCTAATGTATGAATCCCCCTATGACCAGCAGTGGCCACGTCATGGGCATGACTTAATATGAATGAGGTACGTACTGTGAGAAACCTAAAGGTGTCTTACCCGCTAGTCCCCAGGGATCTGTCACTCAGGTGGCCAGGACATGGCCATCACTTTTGGATCCAGTTCCTGGGGGTGGACCAGTGCAGGAGGATCACCTGGGTGAGGAGTCTTCGGGGAGTGGGATACCTAATACCTGAGCCATATCCTGGCATGTCCCAATACAATGATCAGGTAGGGTCAGGCAATTGCTGACCATTACACACACCTGTCTTCCATTACACTTCCCCACACAGATAAAAGGTGGAGCACGAGAGTGCATTCTGAGTGAGGCAAAGCACACAAGGAAGCAGCAGTTCCAAGATGGCAGTTTAATACCAGGCGAAAGGTGGCTAAACCAAAGGGTATTGCAAGGATGGAAGTGCCTTTGACATTTTCGATGACAAATCATTATTTTCATGAGCCCTCGAGAATAGAAAACGTAAGGAAACAAGGCTGAAGGTTCCTGCATTGTGTGTCTCAGGTACACGGGGCTCTACCGCATCGATAGTCAAGGTGGGGAGAATCACTTGCCACTGTGCTACTGTCCTTGGCTCCTACAACAAAGCAGCACCAGTGAAGTAAACACAGCCATTGAGTTGGGGAGACTGATACCAGACTGGTCTATGTTGAAGCCAAGGTTGCGAGCAGCAACATTTTATAGTGAATGCTGAAGCGAGCGCTGTATGAAGCATATGTGATAATCAACGTGAGTAAAATTAAACAGATGATTGATTGAACTTTGAAGTAGAGGTATGATACCTTTAGACAGAGTGGTCCGGCACTGCATGTGTGCTCATTTGAAAGTCTCTGTAAGGTATCCAACTGAAAGAGTGAATATGAATTGTGAATCAAAGTGGTCCTGCAAAGAGTCAAGCAAAAGTCTTCGATGTTAATAGTGTAAAGAAAGTTGATGACAAAGTAGATGGCATTGGTCCGAACCCGGCAGAGGGAGATCAGCTGAGAGCTTTTGGTTAAAGCAAGTTTGTGTTAAAAAGTTAATTGGTCCGAGCCCGGTAGTGGGAGATAAATTGAACATTGTGTTAAAGAGGATCTGAGCCCAGCTGAGGGGGATCCTGGGTGAGCCGTGAATTACCTGAGAATTTGGATGCATGAATATCCTACGAGCATTGTGTTAAGAGGATCTGAGTCCGACTGAGGGAGATCCAAGGTGAATAGTGAATTGCCTGAGAAATTGAATTCTTGTGAAATCCTAAGAGGAAAATAACTTATTGTTTGATTGTCGCATCAGGCCATCTGAAAGAAGAGACTTTGAAAGGCAACGGGACTTGGACATGGAAGGCCCTGATGCTAATGATTGAACTGCATCCTTGTGCTAGAGAAGGCAGAGACTGTGCTAAGCTTGACTGTACTGCCTTGTCCCATGCTGAAAACGTGGGGAAGGGAGGCCAACAGCCTGAACATCCTGACATATAATTTTGTGAACACTTCTTTCTTTTTTGTAACACTGTTTCCCACACTATTTGTATTTAGAAGGTAGGATTGGCAAATAGGTTTATTAGTATAGGCTCTTTTATTTTGACAAGACACCACTAGCACTGCGTTATTATTATTTGATGGTTGTAGCTTGCTCCCATCTGAAGATTTATGATTAGAAAGGTGTTTTGAAACCCTTTCTGGAGTTCAGTAAACACCCTTGAACTGTGGTCACTTGTGTCTGTCTTACTGTTGATACCATGCCTTCCTTAAATGTGGTGTCAGAAGTGGGATGTGAATCAATTGAGACAAATTGGGGAACCCTAACATTTCAGAAACTTAGTCATAGAGCCCAAGACCCCTGTATTGCCACAAAAGAATCATCAGGCTTTGATATCTGTAGCAGCAGATAAGCTACTATCCCTCCAGGGAAAGGGTAATAATTCCAGCAGATTTAGTTTTGATACCCCCTCCTGGGTGTTATATAGGATTGGCCCCAATATCTGTCCTGGCCTGGAAGTTCAGTCTAGATGTTCTAGCAGGCGTCATACATCCCAACTTCCAGGGAGACATAAAGGTTCTCCTACAGAACCATGGTGAAATTCCATTTGAAGTACATCGTAGGGACAAAGGTGCACAAAGAATTCTTGAAAGGGCTCTATTTCCTTGTTTTAGAGAGTCTGAACTGTAAGATACTGAGAGAGGTGCCTTAGACTTTGGCGAAGCTTATGAACCATCTACCACTGATGCAAAAAGGGAAGAAGAACCTACCATCCTTCGCGACCTAGCCATCACCCATCAAATGATCAAGCACTCGCTGAGGCTTTCTTACAAGCAATTCCCGAAGGGCAGGTATTGGAGAATGGAAGTCCCTTTTTCTTTCTAAAACAGGGATTACTGTACAGAAACGAAAAATCAACAGAAGGTCTAAGTAAAACTCAGTTAGTAGCCCCCAAAACCCATCGGCAAATCGTACTAGAGATTGCACATTCTTATCTAGCAAGGGGACACTTAGGACAATCTAAGACCCAGGCGCACATCAGTTGGAAGTTTTACTGGCCAGGTATCCATGCCGATATAAAAAACTTCATTCAGACATGTGAAATATGTCAGAAAACCAGTACTCACATTCCCTTGTCTGCCCCTCTGAATCCTATACCAATAATAGAAGTTCCTTTCTCAAGGATTGGGAGGGATATCATTGGACTATTGGAAACCTCTAGTCTCGGTAACAAATATGTCCTTGTGATTGGCGATTACGCTACCAGATACCCCGAAGCATTCCCCATGTGGAACAACACCACCCAGCAGATTTTAAAACACCTATTACCATATTTTTCCAGGGTTGGTTTTCCCAAGGAAATCCTGACGGATCAAGGATCCAATTTCATGAGCAAACTCATGGGTGAAGTCAAGGAGCTGCTCCATATCACCACCTTAAGAACATCAGTTTACCATCCCAAACAGATGGATTGGTAGAAAGATTGAATAAAACACTCAAAATGATCCGAAGAAAATTGGAAGATAAGGACGGGAAGGACTGGGACTGCCTGATGCTGTGGGCACTATTTGCAGTAAGAAAAACCCCTCAGGCGTCCACTGGATTCTCTACTTTTGAACAAATTAATGGCAGAGAACCTAGAGAAGTCCTGGACATGCTCCGGGTGACCTGGGAAGAAAGGGAAGAGGCACCCATTCCCCTTTTGAAACAGCTACCAGATTGCGAGAGTATATGAAACTTGTTCAAAATCTACTCTATACTCATATGGAAAAATCCCAAGCACAACAAATGTCCACCTATGACAAAAAGGTAAAGCTAAGCTAATTTTCAATAGGACAAAAAGGTATTAGTTCTCCTACCTACCTCAGAAAACAATCGTGTTTCAAAGTGGCACGGGCCATATGAAATATTAGAACAAACATGAACATGTACCTATAAGGTAGCCCAACCTGACAGGAAACAAAAGACCCATCTCTACCACGTAAATCTCTTAAAATAGTGGAAGGAAAATCCTTGCGCTGCCAATGCCACAATACTTTCCTGTTTGTTACTCTGAACTTAAAGAACTCTGCTCTCAGAAAAGAAAAGCATTAAACACGTGGCAGAAATCCCCATCTCCAGCCACCCTATCTTCCTAAAATATTACCTGCCAATACAAAAAAGCTATAATCACAGCCAAGTCAGCCTCCTACAATGAAAGAATTGCGAATGCAAGCTCTGAATCCAAATAACTCTTCGCCATCTTTAAAGGACTCACCACACCAGCTACCAAATCACAAGATATTGTTAAAGACCAAACCTGGTGCAACTCCATACAATCTGCCCTCTTGAACAAAATTGAACTCTTACAATCAAAAATCAAGGAGCACCACAAAAACCTATCACAGCACCTCAAATCTACCACAACTACTAACCACCTACCCACCCCCAGAACAGAGCCCCCTTCCACCAAACCCCCCACAACCCCTTTCAAATTCAGGGAAGTTACAGAACATGAAGTTATTGGCGATAATAAACAAGATTAAACCATTCAACTGCAAAGGAGATCCATGTCCAGCCAGTCTGATCAAAGACTGCACTGAAACACTCGCCCCCTTCCTCAAATCCTTCATTAATGCTTCCTTAAACGCCAACACAGTTCCAGACAGCCTAAAAGAAGCCTGGGTACGCCCTCTTTTAAAAAAACCTACTCTTGACCTAGAAGTGGCTAATAATTATAGGCCCATTACCACCGTGCCTTTCCTGCTCAAGATCCTGGATAAAGTTGCCTACACGCAAATCCAGGAATATCTTGAAACCAACCATATCCTAGGCAAAAGACAGTCAGGCTTGGGACCAGGTCACGGAACAGATTCAGCCCTACTCGATTTAAAAATATAACTTGGAGACATCATGGACAAAGGCAAAACGGCACTCCTCCTCCTATTGGATCTGTCCGCTGCCTTCGACCTTGTTAACCATGATATCCTAGGCTTGCACCTAAAAAATGAAGCACGCTTTTCCCCTGAAGCTATCGCCTGGGTGGCCTCATTTCTAAATGGAAGACTCATGAAGGTCTTTTCAGACACTGCCTCATCAACCCCTACTATCATCCACTGCGGCGTCCCCCAGGGCTCCTGTACAACCCCTACTCTTTACAATATATTTACCCTTCCACTCTTCAATGATCTCGACTGCCGCAACATAGCGTACTCCATCTATGCGGACGATACGCAGGTATTACTCCCGCTAACTGGCACCTATGAAGAAGATATGACAACCCTAACCAAAATGTACACAGCCATTCAAACATGGATGGCTGCCAACGGCCTCTGCTTAAACAGGGGTAAAACTGAAATCCTCTTAGTAGGGACCAGCGAAACTCTCAACAAACTCCCCCCACAATATAAATCCTTCAACATCGACAACTCCACCATCACAGTCTCCAAGACTGTCAAAACCCTATGTGTCCACTTAGATGCCTCACACTATCCATGTCCCGCCAGGTCAACGCCAAAGCATCCTCCTCAGCGCTCACCACCAAGGTGATCAACGCAGTCAAGCCTTTTCTCTCCACCAAAAACTGCCTATCCCTCGCCAGAGCCACAATAGGTAACAAGCTGGACTATTGTAATGCTCTCTTCCTAGGCACCTCTGTCAACAACATTAAAAAACTCCAAATTACGCAAAACAACGCGCTCCGGGCAGCGCTGACCATCCCCAAAAGGGAACACATCTCGCAAGCAAGGAAAGATGCCCACTGGCTACCGGTTAAGGAACACATACTCTTTAATGCCATGGCCATCACACACAGATGCCTTACACTAGATGCCCCACCCTATCTCGCAGAAAGAATCACCCTCAACACTTCTAACAGACCCACTAGAGCCCACCGTGCCAACCAGATCTACGTTCCCACATTCAAAAGATCTAGAGCTGGAGGATCTAGCTTCCAAAACCTTGCACCCAAGAACGGGAATGCCCTACCAACTTCACTAAGAAATGAAAAATCATACACCACCTTTCGCAAAAACCTAAAAACCTTTCTTTTCTGCTAATGCTTAAATATGCATAGTTATGCTTGCACTGTAACCTCAGCAAAGCCTAACTCTTTGACCCTCTCGGTCTCGTGCCACCTATCAATGTACTATTGCAACCGGCTGTTACTCTATGCCTATGTTTAAATATGCATAGTTATACTTGCTCTGTAACCTCAACAAAGCCTAACTCTTTGGCCCTCTCGGTCTCGTACCACCTATCAATGTACTGTTGCAACTGACTGTTACTCTATACCTATGTTTAAGCTTAAGCCTGCTGTAAAAGTGCCACAATGCCTCAGGGCAGTTCGGCGCGCTTTATAAATGCAAATAAATAAATAAATAAATAAAATGATCACTATATTAGAGCACCCAAAGGAAAAGTGGTCCATCTGAAACCATATAGACTCCCAGAAGCCCATAAATAGATAGTGGTTGAGGAAGTGAACAAAATGCTAAGGGCGAATATCATCGATCCATCTTTAAGCCCATGGTCCTCCCCTATAATATTGGTCACAAAACCTGACCATTCCTGGAGGTTTTGCATAGACTTCCACTAAGTTAATGCCATCTCTGACTTTGATGCCTATCCCATGCCACGCATCGACAAATTGATTGATAAACCCAGAAATGCCACCTTTCTATCAACCCTAGACTTAACCAAGGGGTACTGGCAGGTCCCAGTGCATGGACCTGATAAGGAAAAGACAGCTTTCTCAATGCCCCTCAGGCAATTCCAGTTCCAAGTCCTCCCCTTTGGCTTACACAGGGCCCCCTGCCACTTTCCAACAACTTATGGACACAATATTACAGCCCTACTCTGATTTCTGTGGAGCTTATATTGACGATATAGTCGTTTATAGTAAAACCTGGGAAGACCATCTTTTCCGTATCTTTACTATTATGAGTGCCCTCAGAGAAGCCAGCCTAACTGCCAATCCATCCAAATGCAAGCTGGCTCAATCAGCCGTGAAATACCTTGGCCTCTTTGTAGGGAATGGTAGTGTCCAACCTCAATGCGAGAAAGTGAAGACTGTCCTAGTTACCCCTACACCTAAAGCTAAAAGAGACCTCAGAACATTCTTTGGATTAATTGGTTATTACCGTAGGTCATCCGTAACTTCTCGGACAGGAGAGCTAGGCTGACAGACAAATAAAAAACGCAGAGCCCCAAAAAATGTATTGGACTAACGAGGACAATGTATGTTACTACAACCTAAACCAAACCCTGTGCCAGAACCCGATCCTAAGGGTTGTAGATTTCTTGAAGGAGTTTGTGTTACAAACAGACGCCACCCTTACTGGGCTAGGAGCAGTCTTGTCACAAGTTTGCGATGGATTGGAAAATCCTCTCTTATTTTCTAGTCGCAAACTCTTCCCACGTGAAAATAATTACTCCACGCTGGAATTTGAGGCCCTTGCCATCAAGTGGGCCATTACCCACCTTAGATACTACCTCCTAGGAAGGAAGTTCACACTCATCACAAATCATTCTCCATTAGTTTGGATTAGCCAGCGGAAAGATTCTAACCCTTGAGTTCTGCAATGGTTCTTAGACCAGCAAGCCTACTGTTTCACTGCAGAGCACCGAAAAGGCAAAGACCAAGGAAACACGGATTTCCTTTCTCGATTCCCTTGTGAAACTAATGCGGCAACATTGCATAGGGGAAGGGTATGTGAGAAACCTGAAAGTGGCTCACCCGCTAGTCCCTAAAGATCTGTCACACTGGTGGCCAGGACACGGCCATCACTTTTGGACCCAGTTCCTGGGGGTGGAGCAGTGCGGGAGGATCACCTGGGTGAGGGGTCTTCGAGGAGCGTGACACCGGATGTGAAGATGCGGTATCCCCATCCCTGTAACATCTTTAACCTATCCTACCAGGTAGGATACTTAGGAAGTCAACCCCCCCTTTACAACACAAACACTTTCTCATGAACAGCTCACTATGAGAGAAAATGGACTAACACTGAACCATAAACCTGACATGTCCCAATACAATGGTCAGACAGGGTCAGGCAATTACTGACCATTACACACACATTGACTCCATTACACTTCCCCACATGGATAAAAGGCAGATCACGAGAGCACACTCTGAGCAAAGCAAAGCACATGAGGAAGCAGCATTTCTAACATGACAGTTTAATACAATGCGAAAGACAGCTAAACCGAAGGGGATCACAAGGAGGGAAGCACCCTTGGCCTTTTCAATGTGGAACCTTTACTTTCATGAACCTTTGAGAATAGAAAATGTAAGAATAGGAAATAAGGCTGAAGAATACTGCATTGGGTGTCGGAGGTACCAGGGGCTCTCCTGCGTCGGTGGTCAAGGCGGGGAAAATCGCTTGTAGCCGTTGTACTGTCCTTGACTCCTACAACAAAGCATTGCCAGTGAAATCAGCACAGCCAGAGAAGGAGTCTGATACCAGACCAGTCTGTGTTGAAGCCAAGGTTGCAAGCAGCAACATTTTATAGTGAACGCTGAAGCAAACATTGTATGAAGCGTATATGAAATTTAACGCAAGTAAAATTGAACAGATGAGTGATTGTACTTTGAAGCTGAGATACAATACCTTAGACAGAGTGGTCCGCCAGCACGTGTGTGCTCATTTAAAAGTCTCTCTAAGGTATCCAACTGAAAGAGTGACAAAAAATTGTGAATCAAAGTGGTCCTGCAATGGGTCAGGTAAAACCCTGTGCACAATCGAAAGTCTTTGATGTTAATAGCATGAAGAAAGTTGATGACAAAGTAGATGAAGTTGGTCCGAGACCAGTGGAGGGAGATCAGCGGAGAGATTTTGGTTAAAGCAAGTTTGTGTTAAAAAGTTAATTGGTCCGAGCCCAGCGGAGAAGACCAATTGAACATTGTGTTAAAGAGGATCTGAGCCTGACTGAGAGGGATCTGAGGTGAATAGTGAATCGCCTGAGAATTTCAGTACTTGTGAAATCCTAAAAGGAAAAGAACGTATTGTTTGTTTGTCGCATCAGGAACTCTGAAAGTAGAGACTTTGAAAGGCAAAGAGACTTGGGCATGGAAGGCCCTGATGCAAATGATTTAACTGTATCCTTGTGCTAGAGAAGCCAGAGACTGTGTTCATCTTGAGTTTACCACCTTGTCCTGTGCTGAAAACGTTGGGAAGGGAGGACAACTGCCTGAACACCCTGACATATCATTTTGTGCACACTTCTTTCTTTTTTGTAACACTGTTTCCCATACTATTTGTACTCAGAAGTAAGGATTGGCAATGGGTTTATTTGTATAGGCCATTTTATTTTGACAAGACACCACTAGGACTGCATTATTATTATTTGATGGTCATAGCTTACTCCCATCTGTAGATTTGGGATTAGATAGGCATTTTCCAAACCCTTTTTGAAGTTCAATAAACATCTTTGAACTGTGGTCACTTGTGTCTGTCTTACTGTTGATACCATGCCTTCCTTCCAGTACTGCCCGCTGGTCACATCCAGATATGGATCTCCATACCAGCAAACCATCTTTGATTCAGATTATTTTGGAAAACATCATCAAACACCTGGAGAACCTCCTTCCCGATATAATTAGATTCTGTCAGAGGAAATTTATCGGGGTCTTCAATATGTTGATAACATTTCCCAATAATTGGGTCCTCTTTTTGTGCAGTAATAAAATCTGCATCTGGAGTTTCTTTACTCCACTGGGCAGTTGAGAGTTCATTATTGGCATGAGTGTGGAACCTGGTGACAGCAGCGAACTGGCTTTCCCCCAAAACGGATTCAGTTTCTCTGAGATCCCTGTGAATGGCTCTGGTTTTGGCCAACTGGTCAGCCAAGTCATTTCCAGTTTTGTCTGGTCCCTCTATTTTGGAGTGACATCTGATCTTTTTCCAATAGATGGTCATTTCATTAGAGGATACCAGATCATCAATTGATTGAATTAATTTCCCATGCTTTAACGGTTTATTGTTTGCACACCGCATGTCTCGATTTTTCCATTTAATCAGGTGATCCACAAACCCATTGCTGACATAATCAGAGTCAGTGCTTATGACCCGTTCTTTGAGTTGGTGGTGTGCTACAGTGAGGATGGCTTGATGTACCGCCATCAATTCTGCCACCTGACTACTTTGGGGACCTATTTTGTACCCAGCAGAGGGTTCCAGGGCATCATCCACAAAGGTATTCCCAATGCCAGCCACTAGTTCTTTTTCCCTGTGATTGTCAACATGGTAGGAGCACCCATCCACATAAACTGTGGGTATCCCCTGACGCGTGTCTTCCTCATAGACTTTGTGTGGGGAAATAAGGTACGCCTGCATATTGTCATTGGTCTTCAGACTTTCGCCCTCTAGATAGTTTTCTTGAACACAGTCATGCAAGTCAGCCAATGCTTGCACTAGAGGGCTCTTCTTATTTTGACCATATCTAACCTCCACAGGAAAGCCTTGCATGAACAGAATTCTGGAATTAGTACAACAAGAAGGCACTCCAGGACTCAGCGCCATCAAATATATGTATGCATTGTTTTTAATGCTCAATCACACTGATCATTAAAGCCCTTGTACGGTTGATTACACATGTTTGGGCTCCCCTGAGCCTTTTTCAAATCTGGGCTGTTGGTGGGATGACCAATCCATAAGACTGTTGTCAAAGTAATGATAACGGGGCCAAATCCCCAAGTCAGAAGTAGTCTGTATCCGAAATGGAAAATGTAATGCACGTCCGAATCCAGTGACCTGCAACATCTACAGGACTGTGAATGGTCGTAACTTTTATGGCCACATAGCAATGCTTGTGATTATTCAAGGGATTGTAAGGAGTCACCTGTCAGAGCAACGACACCAAAGCCAATTTTTTTGCAACTAGAATTCTGGAATTACTCACTGTCCCTGTTCGGATTTAGTCCTTCTGGAGATATTGCCAGGGTTGGTGAGGAGTCTCAACAATGATGTGCTCTCGCTGGATGAATGGGCAGTAATTCTTCAATGCCCACATCGTTGCCAAGAGTGCCTTTATTGCACTCATTGAATTTTACCTCCACAGAGGACAAAGTCTTGCTTGTGTATGAGATTACTTTGTTGACCTTGTTGTGCTTTTGGTATAATACCGCTGTTAAGCAAGTATCTGAGAACCCTGTCTCCAAGAAGAACTCCCTGTTCTTTATGGGGTAAGGCAAACAATGGTCTTGGGAAAGGCTTCTCTTTACTGCCTCAAATTGTTCCAGACCCCACTCGACTTGAACCCGGCCTTTAATAAATGGACCAAGGGACGAGTGTCCTCTGTGTAGTCTTCAATGAACTTTCTGCTATAATTAGTGAGCCCAAGAAGGCTTCTTAGTTCTCGCAGGGTAGTAGGGTCTTTCAATTTAAATAATGCTTCCACCTTTTTCACCTGGGGACTGAGACCCTGAAGGGTGATTCCATCCCCTAAGAAGTTCACGCAGGTCTTACACCACTGTGTCTTCTGAAAGGACAATTTTGCAGCAGGTTTCTACAACTGGGTCAGAACATACCGTATTTCCGCTATATGTTCCTACAAAGTTGAGCTCTTGATTAAGACATCATCTACATAGGCGAGGTTTCCCCTTTCTCCCAAATCAGGCATGGCCTTATGTAGGAAAATTTGTTGCCAGAGTTTATGTATCCAAAGGGGGTTCGGGTCCACGTATATTGCTGTCCGCCGAAGGTAAAGGCCAGATTGTTTTTTTAATTGTTTTATTGTGATATTGGTTTAAAAGAGAAAAAAAACGTACACAAATATACACACATTGCCATTATTACCAAATTTTCTAAAAAATCCTTTGTACCAAATGTATAAAAACTAGTTAATATCAATTCATACCACGCACTTACAGTAACAATTTTTTAAACATAAATACTGGATTACACTTCAATCCATCAAAGAACCTCCTTTAGAAATGTGTTCAAAGCTAAAATCAATGACAAATATTCTCCTGTCATTAATTTACAACACAGCAAATTCTTTGAGAAATCATTTCCTTGCATCCCTTATCTTTGAAAAAACACATTCTTTGGTTTTCTAAAAAAGGACAAACAATTACCAATGCTTCCATGTTTCAGTAGAAAGAGGATCTTCGCAAAATCTGTAGTGGGTTAAAGTATGTTGTGGCATGTGATCTTTCCAATGCTGAGTCCTCTCCCCAGTATGAAGCCTGTTAAGCCTAAAGCAGAGATAGGTGTTGCACACTCTACTACAAGGAAACATAAAATTAGCGTGGCAAATTATCTCTCCTATGTGTGAAATTAGAGTATTATGTATGCATGGAATATGTTGCTATATTTTCGGAGGTAATGGCCCAGTCAAAAACATACAATGTTTTCTTCACCACCCTAGGGCTATGTATCAGATCATCAGCAGTTGCCCCAATATCTACCAGAATCGCCATAATCTGAACCTTGAAAGAATTAATTGAAACAATGGATTCTTCCAACATATTGGAGTTCAGATCTTCATACAAATAATTGGCCAGGGGTTGAAGGATCTTTGCATAGGTTAGCATTCGTCTCCACATAAAATGTGCACCCAGGGAAGATTAGCAGAGTTTGTGCCTTAAAACGGTGTTTGGAACTGCCATCGACAGGCCCAATACCTCCTTCCACAGTTTCTCCTGTGCAATATCAAGTAGATTCGCACATCACCAAACAGATATCTAATCCATATAACCACACTGGCTCTACATTGGCCCTGTAATAAGAGAAAATCGGTAGTAAAGAGAACTTACACATTCTCATGTGCAAGCATTTCATCTGAAAGATAAGGGGGCACAACTTGTCCTGAATACAGCCCCTCCACTTGCCAATGGAAGCACTGTTACTCAAGTTATAGCCCAGATATTTCAAAGCAACTAGCCGTTCAAATCTTTCAGGTCCCAAGACCCAGCACTTAATTTTAGACTTGGCACTCCTTGAGAACAAAATGACCTTAGATTTAGCTCCATTAGGCATCATATTGTTATCCATAGAGTACTTGTAAAACGAACTCAGCTTCACCTGAAGACCCTGTGCCGTCCTATTGAATAGAATAAAATTGTCGGCAAAGGCTAACCAGTCCATCCTGAGACTACCCAGCCTTGCCGAAGCTATGGATGGACCCTGCCATAAGAAATCCACACCACAAACATACAAATTAAATAGAATCGGAGTAAGTATACAGCCTGGTTTTAAACCTACAAAAGAGCTGATGCTTGTCGAAAGTGCACCCGTATTCTTAGAGTCATGCCTGTATGCAGTAATGCAAGCAGTTGGATCAATTCTTTTGGTATATTCATTTTAAGAAGTTTTGACCACAAAGATCTTACGACACAATTGAAGGCACTGGTCATATCTAATGAGGCCATATAAACTGACCCCACCTGGGTCTGTTGGACATTAGAGAGGACATGAGCAAGGACAGTTACATTAAGTGATGTCCATATGTTTTTTCTGAAACCTACTTGGTACTTTGAAAGAACCGGCAGCTGATCAATAGCCCTATTAAAATCTCTCTGAAGTAGGATGGCAAACATTTTACTGGATTCATCAATAAGGGCAATTAGCCTATAATTCCTGGGGTCCGTAGAATCAAAGGGATTATGATAGACTCTGTCCATGTATAAGGGATAGTATGAGTTCTAAATATATTATCAAATAGGGGTTTAAGAAGAGCCGAACACAATAAAGTAAATGGCGGGATGCCGTCCAGGAGCCCGAGTGGGCTTCAGCTGCTTGATAGCCCAATTAATATCATCCTTGGACCAGGCGCACACTCTCCGAACTGCTGGCCCCGCCAATGGGTCATCAATTTCGTCAAAGGATTTCGGCAGAGTATACTTTTCCTTTTAGAACTCTACCCATACAATGCTCAGGGATTGGGGAATCCAAGGTAGCTCCTTTAGATCCCAAAGTTCTATTAATAGTCTCCCAAAATGTTTGTTCTTTACCTTGGCATAGGTAATGTAGCATGGCCTGATTATCCCTCACATGGAGATGCATCTTAAGGGAAATAACCAGGTTCTTATGGGCTTGCCTCAACTTATTCCTAGCAGTAACATTATCCCCTCGAGCCAGCATTTGTTTTTTTAGATCCATTATGGATTTCCTTTTGTTTCTTTTGGAGTCCCTAATTCTTACATTAAACAAATGTTTGAGATCGACCATGCTTTTAGAGGGATTATCATTTATACTGGCTTTCAAGCAATCCATAATAATTCTATGCAAAGCCCTACACCTCTCGCCTGTTGCCCAATCGGTGTGATCCCCAATCCCTGAGCAAGCTTTTGCTGGTCTTCCCTACTCATGGGTACTGTCCAGTAACCGTTGGTCAGGTCAATGGCGGTATACACATTTGACCCTTGGATCTGGGCCGGTCCTAGATCAATGTAGGGCAGGGGCCATCTTGACATGTGTACCCGTTTATTTAACTCCCTTAGGTCTGCGCAAAGTCTCTATTGGTCATTGGGTTTGAATATCCCAGTACAGGGTTGTTAAAGGTACTGTGGATTGGACGAATTATAATTATCCCACGGGATTCTGCGTTTTTAACAATCTCTGTGAGTGACTCCATAGTCATGAGAGGTAACTGGTATTGCTTCACAAATACTGGAGCCATCTCGGGGTCCGTGAGTATGGTGGTTGAATGTATTTCAGTGTGTCCACAGTCATAAGAATCCACAGCAAAGATATCCTGAAAATCCAGAAACACCTGTTTCAGCTTCTATTTTTGCTCCTCGGTCTCACAGGCATCAGCGAGATTGATTTGTTCTTCGACCGTCTGCTTAAAACCTGGAAAGAACTATGGCTTGGCAAATTCTGTGGTATCATCCAGTTAGGTGGAGAGATCTCTTGTTATGGTGTTGGCCTGGGCGTGAGGTTCAAAAACTGGGAGGCAGTCACTGTTGGCTCGGAATACCACCTCATCCTTCTTGATGTCACAGGTCACCTCTTCCACAGCATAAGGGCAGGAAGAGTACACCAAGAACCTCCCCACTTGCCTGGTGAAAATCTTTTCCAGATGGATACCAAAGTTTATATGTAAGCAGTCATTTGGAATTGGTCCAATGATCTCATTACCTAAATTAATAGAATAATGTTGGGCATCAACCACCATTCCAATAAAGGTGTCTGCGCCCAAAGTTATACTTCGAGGGTCGTTGTTATCCACCAATATTCAAATGGTGTCGTGTTCTAAGTCAACTCGGAGTGTCGGATGTAAATACAAACCTTGTTGTTGGAGATGATAATTCAAATTTATATAGGCATCCTTGTTTTTGGAGTTCTGTCCTCGCTTAATTTTTAGGGGAATTGTAAATTGTTGCACCTGTCCTGGGATGGTAACCTCTTCTCTCACTTCAAATTCAACTGCATACGGCAGCAATTGAGCTGACCGGAATGCTTTCTAAGTGTTGTCAAAGCCCATGGGATTACCCCCCATTCGGGACTAGTCTTTGTTATTAATTAGATCCAAACTAATTGCGAATCGATTGAGAATCGATTGAGAATGTCACTACCTAAGTAAAAGGTGGAGGGGACATCTCTCACAACCCAACAATTATGTTCTATGCTTTTGTCAGCAATGGACATTTTGAGCATGCACCTGCTAGCCAGGAGATGTTTGGAATTTGGAGTTTACAGTCCCTTTTCCCACTTGTCAATCAATTTAAACGTGGTAATGGTCTGATCTTTTGAGAGTTTCCTGAATAATGCTTCCCTGATGAAGCTTCTTCCATTATTCAGACATACTCTTGTGAGAACAAGCTCCTCCCCTTCATTTATCTGAATGGGGAAAAACCATCTGTTGCCCTTTATCTGGATGTCGGTCAGACTTTGAGCTGGTTCTTCATCATCTCTTGTCATGGGATTTAGGTTTTCCTCTGATTGTGGATTGGTATAAAACTTCACAGTATTTCCTTCCAGTGTGGAATGCCACTTAAAACTGGGAAGGAGGTTGATTTTCAAGAATGGAGAAGGGTTCCCATCACCAGTTTGTTCTCCTACAGAGATGACGGTGATGTCTGGGACTGGATTGTTACTAAAATGGAATTCTATTTCATCGAAACGTTGTTCAATATTGTGTCATGTGACATTCAAACTCACATAATTTGTACTTTGTTTTAATTTAATTGTCCGGTTAGCCCGAGTCCAGAGGACCTTGTTCACGCAGTCAACCAAAGGCGGTCATTCCCCAAGATACAAGGTGTGCCCTCTGGAGTCATAACTATCACCAGGTGTTTCATCCTATGTCGCCCAATTTTTACCTCCAGATCTGCAGTCCCTTTGACGGAAATATCATTCCCATGGAAGTTTTAGAGTGGTCTGGGAAGAGGTTTGAGGGGAATTTGGTGACGCTTCCATCTTCCTGAATTTAGGTGGTTGAAAGCCTTTGTGGACAGGAGGGTGGCTTGGGATCTAGTATCCACCAGTGCCGATAATGCACACTGACAGAAGCAATCTTCCTTATCTCTCCTCAAGGGGCAAAGAAAATGTGCATTCTATGCCAGCTTGGCAGTTAACATTTTTATATTGAACTCTGACACTGTTTAATCTAGGATAGTTTTCTGTGTCGGAGTCTGGGAAACTGTAAAAAAAATTTGCACCCAGAAACAGGTGGGATTGGGAAGTCCTCTTCACCCCCCCATTCTTTGCTGTCCCCCTTTTTCTGAAGGCATTTACCCAAACTTGTTTGCTGGGAGGATACCTCTGTGATTTCTGGGTCCTTTTGGTGACATTGTGTGGCTTTAAGAGCTTCTTGCTCCGGGTCGGTTTCCATACTTACCCCGTCAAAAGCAGGGTCTCTTCAGACCCATTTGTCCTTGGTGAGGGCTCCCTCCATCAATGAAAGATACGATTTTCTTCCCAGAATCCTCGAGGGATTCTTCTACTTCGAAAGGGATGGTGCAGACTTCCTCCACAAAGTGGGTTGTCTTTGGCATTCCATTTCTCCTACTTACCCTCTGTTCTTTAGGTTACAGCTTTTCGGGAGTAGAAGATTCATGTTCAGGCACAGAGGTTTCCAGGGGTTTTGTTCCGGTGTAAAAGGAAGCTTCCCCTAGGCTTTGCATCGCTCTTTCACCCGGGAACCCTCGTCTGGAACCTGTTGGTTGTCGTAGTTTTCTTCCCATCATTTCTTCCCCAGAGCACCAGACCCGGGTGTTGAGTTATTCTGTGCAGCAGGTTCCAGTTGAGTGTTCTGCTGAGTCCTCAACATGTGACCCAGGTCACGGGTTAGTTGTTGGACTTGTCGCTCCAGTTGTGACATTTTCTCTGGTTGGTAGGGCAGTCTAGATTCATACCTTTGCTGCTCCCGGAAAGGGTAGCTGTCCCTTTTCCAGGAGTAGCTTGGGTATTGGGAGTTTCCCTGATAACCATCCATCCTAGATCTCCCTTCTCCCGGATTAGTGAATTTATTGTCCTGAAAGCAGAGAGAGAGAGAGAGGAGGATTGTTCTGAAATTAGGGTTTGATGGGTATCTGGGAAAAAAGCTTAGGTTAAGGGGTGGAATATTACTTCCCTCCTGAGGGAAATTTGAAGGGATGTTTTGAGGGAGGTTTCATGGGGCTGTACTTACCTGATTGGACGCGCCCTCCTTATGCCGGGGGAGTCCATCTAAATCCAGGTACCTTTGTATTTTGGACCTACATAGGTGGCAGGGTCAGAAGAGTAATTTGTCACCTTGGCAGCGGTAGGTGTGTTTGATGGTTTGGGGTTTTTAGGGTTGTTTTTGTTTTCAGAGGGTTCTTTGACCTCATATATCCAGGTGTCCCTGTTCTATCATCCAATGCAGGGTTCTAGGCTCATGGAAACCCCTTACTAGTTGTGTAATTATGTATTTAGGGAGCGCATGAAAATATGTGTTGATGAACTTCCGGCTATTTGTGCTCACCCGCCTAAAAGTCTGTGCAAATACCCGTTTCAGCTCCTGCGTGAACTTTCTAGGTGCTTGGTCTTCCACACACTGCTGATTGTATGCTGCCTTGCAGGCCTCCTGAGGATTTCTATGAATGGAGAAGTGTTTTAGAATGGCCGCCTTGTAGGTGAACCATTTTGGTGATCTTGGTCCTCCAGCCCTGCAAAGAAGCTGGAGTATTCAGGGGAGAATGTCCATTTGACAAACTCCAAGGAATTTCTATCATTCTTAATACCAAATCATATCATAAAGCATTTGGTCATAAAGCTCTAGATGTTCACATACCGATTATTTGGAATTCTTATGGTAGTGAGTCATTAACTTTTTATGGCCTTTATCTGCCAAATTGGGTCTTTATCAGACCTTTCTTCTGTTTGGCAGACTTCCTTTTCCGCTGCACCTGAGTTCACTCATTTTCTGACTCAGAGCTGCTACTGTTGGTGATCCATTACCTGTCCCCTAGGTGCTCCCTACCTCTATGAGACCAGGAATACCTGTCAAAATTATGGGGTCTGGACTCTTCTCTCCTGTGGTGCTGGGGGCTCTCAGGGTCATTTCTCTTGTACTCCCCCTTTCAAACAGGAGTCCTTTCAGGGAATGGTCGAGAATTCTGCCACCTCTCTGAATGTGTGGAGGTTTTTTAAAATACAGTTTTGAGGCCTAAACTCTGGTCCTTCTCTTTCTGCAAAGTGGTCTAGGTGGTCCCTTTGTAACTTCATTTTCTGCCAGTCCAACTCCCTGATCTTTTCATCATGGGAGCCCTCCTGGTCAGAAGTACCAGCTAGAGTTTTTTAAGCTCCCAAAGCCCACTGGTTTGGCCACCTTCCCTTCTACTTAGTAACCTTGAAACCTGAACAATGTCGGATAAGGACCGACCTCCTGGATCAGTTGGACTAGGCCGGGTTGTGTCTAGCTGCATCATTTTTCCCTGTTCTTGAGAATTGGTTTGCATGAAGTCAGCTGCACTCAATACATATGAGGTAGTGAGTTGGCTTGAGGTCCCTGGTAGTGAGGTCATCACCCCATAATCAGAGGGTGCTTTTCCATACCCTGATTGTTCAGGGTGCCTCAAAGCCTGTTTGTGTTTGGCTATTTCACCTTCCAACCCCTCACACTTGTTTTTCTCAGTCCCTATCTCTTTGTGGTATGAGGAGACCTGAGATTTCAATTCTGACACCAGTGTTTGAGTGGCTTCTAGCACTTTATTTTGTGCCATTAATCTGTCTCTTAGTCCCCTGTTCTCTTCACAATGGACTAATTTTCCTTTTGTAACGCTTGCATCCTCTGTTTATATTCAGAGCGTTTCTTTTTCAGGAGACTAATCGCCTTGCCTTGTACAATTTTGGCCTGCATTGCCTGCTCTAGGTCAATCTCTGCTTGCCTCACATGTTCCATTAATTGTGCATTCTGTAACCTACTGTCTGTCAGTTCCTGAGAACAGAACTCGCTTTTCTCCACGTCTATCCTTAACTGACACACTTCCTGACACGGGGGACTATTCTCTTGTGTTAATTTGTTGTTTTCTTCCCTCAACTGCTCTCTCTGCTGTTTCAAGGTGTTCAGATCTTGGTGCATCTGATTGAACTGACCCTAAGAATCAACCCCCTTAATAATTAACTGGCTGTTTTCAGCTTTCAGTTGTTTTACCAGTGATTGAAATGTGAAAATGTCCTTTAAGCAGGCTCTATTATGAACAAACTGCTCATTTAATTTGTGTTGACTTGCGCTCGGATTTTCAACACATTCTTTATACTACCCCTGCAGTACAGAGGATTGAGCTTCTCGCTCTCTATTTTCTTGCTGCTGTGTTTTCAACTAATCTTTGTTCAATAATATTTTTTGACTCTGTTGTGCTTTCGCTTCCAATTGTTGCAGCTCTTTCTGGGCTTTATTCAAAAGCTCAGGCTGGTTTTGCACAGAGGCCACACTATTCTGCTGTCTTTCTTCCATGATCAGCATATGGAAATACATGTATTCTGTGAGCTGAGCCTTTTTAATTTGCTCATCTTTGCTGGTTCGTGTCATGTAAAGTTTGTCAGGGCCCGATGTAACATCCCATTATCCTGTCACATGTCCACATTTGCAGAGGTAACCTCCTGCGTCATTCTGACTTGCCACATTTCAAGTTTTTGTTATACCCATTCATCTTTAAACAATTTGGATAGGGGGTGCTTTCAGGCCATATTGTTTTCTACGGTGCTCATTTTCAAATGTGTTCTGCACCTTATATACTCTCTATGCAAGGGCAAAAATCTCACCCTGTTCCTCCTCAGTTCCCACTCAGAATGACAACTTAAAATCCACACTGTTTTATCTATACACCTCCCTGGTACCCATGGTACAGGTCTGAATGGCACGTTAACAATGCAAATACAACTTTCTATCCACTGCAATGCGATTACACCCAAATGAATAGTCTGCTGCTACTGCACCGTCACAAGTGAAGACTCAAGCCCCCAATTTTGTCACACTTTATTATACAGTCACTCTCAACTCAGGGAGTTCCCCCCCAAGCAAGGTGGCACACAACAAAACGCTTTACAGATTCAACTTTAGTGAGGCCTCCACTTCTGTCGTACCTAACGTCAAAATAGCCTCTTTTCCATCAATCAGCTAGGAACCAGGCTGGTGTATAGGGAGAATATATATTTATTTAGGTTTTTGCAAAGAATCAAGGGAATCACAAAAAAACATCAGCCACCAACGTTGTGGCACTACACATTGTCACTGATTCAAATTTCTTGCACCAATTGACTAAAATAGGTTTAAAGGACTTTCAGTTGCTATAAGATAC
This sequence comes from Ambystoma mexicanum, assembly GCF_040938575.1. Classification (NCBI taxonomy): domain Eukaryota; kingdom Metazoa; phylum Chordata; class Amphibia; order Caudata; family Ambystomatidae; genus Ambystoma; species Ambystoma mexicanum. Next base: position 135,742,914 of record NC_090941.1, on the reverse strand, counting down.
AGGTAACATTTTGAAGTTGGCAGTCACAATTTACATTAGATTTCTTGCAAATTAACCAATAGGAAAAATACAAAACACAGTGATTTCTTAGTTTGGCACAATACTCCTTTCTCCCAGTAACCCCCACCCTCCAAGCATCAATTAGATATGACCCCTCTGATCTGAAGGCAAGGTACAGGGAGTGCGAGCACAATGGAAAATCTTTTTGGGCTTTTTATTTAGGTACACTGCAATGTTTTGGAATTCTGATTTTGGAGTCAAGGGAATGAATGGGGAATTGCATTTTGCAGTCTTCCTACAATGAAAATGCAAAGCTTTGGGATTCTGGTTTGGACTGAAAGGGAAAATTCAGTTTGCACAATTTGTTTTCCAAGGGAATGCAAGGTGTTGGGACTTTCACTTTGGGGACACTAGCACATTCAGTTGAACAGCAGGGTTACCCAATTACATTACAGAGTAGATTCATTTACAGTGCACTGGGATAATCCTTTGTCAATTTCGAATTTTGACAGATACATCACCTCATGAAAAATGACACTATCAGAATGAATTAAATTATATTTGTAGTTAATTGTGCTAAGGGTACACACGCTTTCACCCCCTCCCACTAATGGAGAGCACCCACCAATGCAAAGGTAAGGGTTAAAAAGACTTATTCCAACTCAATTCAGCGTAACTGGATAGAGTGTCCTTCTATAGAGAATTCATTGAGTTAACTTTTTAGTTCAATATGGACAGGGTCTACCCAGTTTTGCCCCTTCTACCTTCACCCACCAAGGGAAAGGTATTAATGCAGGTATCTCCCCCACACAATTGATAGCTTTGGGATATATCTACTTACATGGGAGATCTCTGTTCTTAGCTCAGGAGGCCAGTCTGATACTATGACCCTCTTTCAGACAGGCAGCTCATACCTCACGCCTCTATCCACCAGCCAGATCTCTTCAGCCACAGACCTCTCTGAGATAGGACTCCCAGATTTCCAAGCAAAGTCCCTAGGTCTCCTTTTCTCCCTCCTTCTAGGTAGGCCTTGGTTTAGCTTTGTTCCCCTGGCAAGGTGGTGCCCGATGGATTAGACAGCTCTCCTGGTTTCTCTCCCTAAATGTTTTCTTGCAAGTCCCCTCTTAGATTGGAAATTGCCAAGATATAGGGCTGATAACACCTACAAATTATCATAATTCCCAAGATACTGATTGGCTAGCTCTCTCCATTCACCTCCCAGCAAGATGCCCACTGGCCACAGATAGGACAAAGATTTAAGGGTGTGAATGATGGAGGCTGAGGGAGGAGAAATATTCATCATCCCAAAAAGACAAGTGTGTTTAACTTTTTCAGTGAACCTAAAAGCTAACAACATGGCAGCTACCCACATTTTTCAGATAACTGGAGGCACATATATATTTTTGAGTTCTATATTTTATGGCGAGTCGGAAAATACTAATCATATCTCGGCACGCCCTTCCTGGGAGGAGCTACCATTTTTATCAATTTACTCCTGAGTCAAAATATTCACACATCTGCCCCTTCCTGATTCAAACCTTACTTCCACAACCAATCATCACAACAACCTTCGATTCCCTCGTAATTATGAGAAGGCCGGATGCGGTTATAGGTAATAGTACCGAATCAAAAGGATCAAATGACAAAAGGGTCGAGTCAATTCGACCGAAAAAAAGGATCGTAATATTTTTTACATTTTTTTTTTGATGGGGTTCCCCCTAAACCCCTGTTATTAGTTTAAAAACACCCTTTTAAAGCTAAACTAGAGCAAAAAAAAGAATACATTTTTTTTAAAAATCTCTATCCTTCGGTTTTCTGTCGAATGCACCCTCATCTTTTGCATTCGATACTTTTGTTTTTGAAACTTTAACTGGACACTCCGGAATCATAATTGTCTTCATAACCAAGTTGTATCCATAACACACAATTCTTTTTTACATTGTCCCGACGGGCTTCCGATCCCCTTTAATATGAACCTGGGATGAGTTCAGTGGAACACACAATGCGCTTTATATTCAAGAAAATGTATTCAATGTTAGTCAATGAGTCAATGGCAAGGCACCACAAGTGTTCCTGAGTTTCACACCAGCCCCAACCAATTCTTAGATTTCATTTCTCTTCTATGACCTGATCAGGACATCTGGCTGGCCCATGTGATCACGCCCTCCCCTCCTGGACTTCAAAGGTTTTTGTTCGAAGCTTAATGCAGAGTTAATAGGGAGAACTGATCTTAAAGGTCATTTCTTCCGGATGTGTTATCTGCAAATCCCACAATTCTGATATTGTGATCTATTTCTCTGTATATCTTAGGTCCTCAGGCAAAGGTCTTGAGGTCAACGTTTCAGAGGCAAAGACCTTCCAGTTCAATGGGGAAAAACAAGCTATATACATAACTCTAAAAGAATAGCATTTTACATAGACACGATTTGTTTAACATGTAACATTTTATATTACACCTAGGCCTGCTGTTCATGGATACAATCTATCATTTCTACTATAGCAGCACAGAAGTAGATTCATTATTAATCTTATGCACACATATAGCCCACAGTTAACATAGGAAACCAGTTTTCACTTCTACAAAAATGAAATAGGCCTTTCTCTTTAGAGGTGGTCTTTTTAAATGATGAAAATTAAGTACCTTTTTCCTGATAAATACAATCTGTCACTTGACTTTATTTCTTAAATGTCAGGCATAATCCTCCTTTTTATCTAAATGTGCAGTGTTTCAAATATATCTTTTCTTTCCACATGCACTACTACCGTTTTACATCTGTCAAAGGTGCCTTTTCCCAGTTTACACAAAGTCAGCAGCTACCGCACCTCATATTTCTTTTTGCTTGCCTCCATTGGACACAAGTACAATAATACAGGTCTAAGGCACACTCTCCTTCAACTCGGTGTCTTTATATTTTACTAAAGTTGAAATAGGCCAATTTTTGTTCATTCTCTAGGCCTTATATCAGAAAACAATATTTTGAACTGGCCTGCATTTTCCAATGGGTGTTACACAAGCCAGCTTCACTCTCATAGTATGACCTAGCATGGCCTCTCAATCTCTGTCACTCTGGGGCTGTCTTTTCACCCCACACAATCAAGGTAAGCATGGAGAGTGGCCAAGTCTAAGTCTCAGGAGAAGTGAGGTCAGGTGTCTCCAATGAGTTCACACAGTGAAATATACAATGATTACACTTTCACAGTAAAGTATAAAAATGCTCTATTTATTATAGGCCCAAAATCACACTAAAAAAATGAATCAATCCGGTAATAATATCACACAACACCCTAAATAGAATATACACATGCAGCCACTGTTGGTTATAACACATGCAATTCACCTAAGTAGCCGAACGGGGAGTAGTTATGCAATTGGATAACAAGTGCACAGGAATAGGGGCCCTCACATTATCAGTCCAACCCTAAATTGAATGGGGCCTTGTGCCCAATAGTTCACAAAGTTCCTTTAGGAGAGGGGATAGAATTAGCAAAATGTTTCTGTACAAATTAACAATGTTCCAGAAGACTTCTCAGAACTCTTACAGCGAAGTAAAGTACTTTAACTATCTTTTAGAATAGCTTTTTAAGTAAACATTTAAAAGGCAATGTATTGGAATGTAAATCAAAGTTCTTCACAACCTTTATAATGGAGGAGATAGGGAAACCGGTAAGTATTGGGACTATTCACCGCTCTTACTGCGATTTTCCCGAAGTACTTGGCAGGTCGAATAAGGGGGGGGGGGGTCACGGGAGGGAGGGTTTCTCACCTTTGCATCTAGTAGAAGATTCCAAGGAGCTGCGGTTGTAAGAAAGGTTCCGGTCGGGTCCAGGAGCTGAGTGCAACCCTTTCCAGTGAAGAAGTGCAGCAGGCACTGATGTAGGACTCTTCAGGACACTCTACCAGATGGGGGCTGGCCAATTCCAGTAACAGTCGCTGCACACAGGCGACAGCAGGCATCTCTCCAGTCGCAAAAAAGAAAGTAAGCCCTCCAGAACAGGATTCTTGGATGCTGGGATGCTATCTTGGCTGGAAGGCGACTTGCATGACTAGCTTGCGACTACCGAAGTTCTAGGCAAAAATACAGAATGGCAAACCTTCTGTCATGGTAGCCCAAAACAGAGCTGGTCAGTCCACTGGGTGGTTCACAGACACTTCCAAAGGCTCCAGGCTGCAGGATCATGAGAAGGCATTGAGACTGGTTGGTCCCACCAGTCCAAAGGGTCTTCTGAGTTCAGGTAGTCCAGCAGGGCTTCACTGGGACAGCAGCAAGAATGCTTGATAGGCCTCTTCAGAATTTGTCCTCATGTCTTCCATCATCTGCACAGTTACATAGGGTACTTGGCTCAGCTTCTGATCTGCTGAAATGGCTGCAGGACTCCTCTTCTTATCCTAAATTCAGATGAGTGATCAAACTAAGCCCTCCAATAGCAAGGATCTGCACCACTTATGCACACCAGCAGTGGTCCAATCATGGACCACTGTGTGGCTGACTCATGTATGCATGCACACTATGCCCACTGGTACCAGTTTGTGGATTGGGACCAGACAGTCCCAGGCCCCTTTCTGGGTACATTGACACATGGCGTGCACTAGCTCGCAAAAACAGCACAAATGCATGACCATGATAGGGAATTCCTAACCTGAGAAGGCATGAAGATGGCCAAAGAACCAAATGGGCAAAGAACAAGCAAAAAATCTTGTGGCACAGCCATCTTTGGCCACTAGCCACTGTTAGTAGCCTAATGCAGTACACACGAATGTGCTAGCTAACAATATAGCAACAATGGTAAAAATGTATCTGCTGCCACCAGCTTGTCTTAAGGCACATTTAAAAATAACCAAAAATCCATTAAGAGCCTACTGTGATACACAAGTATCCCCATGTCATTGCATTGAAATATGCCCTGTGCAATACGTCAACAGACAAAAGGGAAACATAGTTTCCCAGTACGGACAGACTGAAGGACTAGACAGTTTCTCCATGACAAATGAGCAAAACGGCCAGGGAAGTGAACCTGAAGGCTTCACGTCTCTGTAAAAAGTCAGGACAAGGTGTAAAACAAAAGAAAAAAGTGTGGGGGTCCATAGAATATGGAGGGAAAGTGGCCTAAAAGAAAACTCTTTCCTAACAAAGAGAAGCACCAAACTCAGGTGCCTGGTTGATCTAATCCCAGATTGATGGTCATACAGGAGGCTGTAGGACTCACTGTAAACAAGTAGGTAACTGTCAGCACCTTTTACTAAATGAATGGGGTGTTGGCACCGGGGCAGTAGTATGATTACTAGTGCCATCATTGACTTTAAGGGGTGGAGAGATAAATGATTTCTTTGAAGGAAGAGGAAAGATGTCAGGCTTCATGGGGCTATTGAACAATGTGAATCGAGCTTGTGCAAGGGTAGCAATATTACCTTTCATAGTTCGGGCAGGACAAGGATCAACCTGATGTCGAGAGGCTCTCCTCTTTTGTAATCATCATAAGCAGATCAGATTTGGTAATAGGTGTTAAATAAGAAATGAGGCTTTAGTGAGAGGGGCAGGAGTAGGCAGAGTCGGCAATCGGATCATACCTGAGATAGAGAGTGCAATTCTTTCTATCCTCTCGACAAAGAAGGATAAGAGACAGTTGGTCAGACTTTGGAATAGTGTAGGAGAAGATGCACAATCCACCAGCATTGCTAAGGCACGGAAAAATGGCCACATATAACTGGTCTAAGCCCTGATGCAATGGCAGTGATTTTACCAGCATTGGCACTGGAACTAACATCATTGCAAGTGTGGTCATTACACCAACTCTAATACTTGTGGAAATCCATTAATTGTGCCAAGGGTGAGACCAATGTAAATGTGGTCATTGCACTGGCGCTACAATAAGCAGTTCACGCCTGTTATTAAGGTAGTCCTAGACGTAAATGACATGTAGAGGAGGGAAATGGCTGGGATATTGGACGCCAGACTCTTCGTTTGGAAAACCAGTGTTCGGCCAAAGATTTCTTTACATACTTTTAACAAAACACACACACCAATGAGAAAACCATATTTATGAAGTGCAATTACAGTGTCGTACGGAGAAAAACATCTCCTACTCATTATACAAATTCTTCTAGAAGTAATACCAAATCGTCTACATTTCTCTTGTTGCTATAAACTATGGGCCACCAAATATTGGGGCTGAAATGTGGCGAAACGACATCTGCTCTGCAGGAGTATAAGGATGAGTAGGGCTAAACCACTTACTCAGCTCCCACACTTCTACAAAACAGTGATGCCAATCATAAAGGTTAAACGGGCGTAGCTGAGAGATATACCTCTTTCGCCTTTTGAGATAATGTGGGCCAATGAAATGCCATAATCTCAGAAGGGGTGTAACTCTGATCCAGTCGCAACCCAAACCACAAAATACGGCAGTCCACAATAAAAGGAATGTCCAATCAATATTCTATGATTTATATTTATAGCCTGATAGGAAGGCTAAATCTGCAGTCTTCTTGGTCTCCATTCCTATTTGGAATTCATAAAAAGTAGATAGAATACCAACTTTTTGCAGACTCCTTCAGCTTAGTCATGGTATTAGCAACATTAAAAAAGGACTTGCATTATGACAAATATAAACAAATTTCCTACAAAGTCCATGATGCTAGCAGCTGTTTTGTAGTGCATTAAAGAATAGAAAGTGCAAAAAGACTCGATGCCTTCAATGGGTTTCATTCAGAAACATACTTTTACTAAAACACATGTCCAGTACACGTGAAAGTGCGTAATGTAGAACTATAGCTCTTAAGTCATTATATAATGAAAAACACATGCTAGTGTTAGGCAAAATACCAGAATAAATATATATTAATGAATTAACACCAGTGATGGTGGGAATAATTACATTGATACTGCAATCATGTATTTGAGCGAAGTTATGAAAATCAATAATGATTTTTCGCAATAATTAACTATACTTAAACGTGCTGTGCAGGTCAGATTTGAAAAACAAAGCCTCTCAGTGTGGTTACAGACACAATATTAGAGGCATTTAGTGGAGATGAGTATGATAGCCGGTAGTAGCATACATTATCAAATTACTAATTTTGTCTCTAATTCTTTATTCAAAGAAGAATATTTAGAGATCATGCCAAGAAATGAAAAGCATGCTTCCCATACATTGTTATTGCAAAAGAACAACATTTCAATAACAATTGCATGACAAATGGGGTGAAAGTATTGATGACAAAAGTGCAGAATCATCTTTAAGAAAACTGGATATCCCTCTGTAAAATTAGTGTTTAGTCCATTAGGCATCCTACTGCTAAATCTTGCAATCAGTCTGGTTTCTAGGTATATTAAAATGACTTCTCTATTGCCTCTTTGTGGGTGGCATGACATTCTGTTTAATCCCACCATTTTAGTTAATTGCTATTTTTGTCATGAAACTCTGCAAAATGTGTTGCCACTGGTTAGTTTGGGTCATCTGTTTTGATGGCCATAAGATGTTTGAGAACTCGTCTTTTTAATTTCCTCACTGTGTTTCCAATATGCAGTTTAGGACAAGGACAGACAACGCCATACAGCACAAACTTTGAATTGCAGTCAATTCTTTTTTTAATGGAATGTTTCCAACTCAGTGTTGGAAGTTCAAAACAGGAAGTTTTGATAATCTGTTTAAATATTTGTATTTTATTGAATGTTCATAGCGGTTGACACCGAAGCGCTGAACAGAGTAAACAATGGTACAAAAAATGAACATGTCAAAGAAACCAAAACCATCAGATCAGTGAAAAAGAAGGTGGGATTTGAGACAAGTCTTAAAAAGGGGAACAAGGGATATGGAACATGGAGAGAGAGAGAGAGAGAGAGAGGGTTCCAATGTTCGGGAGCAAGCAGAGTAAAAGAGCAGAAGCAGGATGGTGCAGAGGGGACAGTTAAGAGAAAAGGGGATTGGCAACAGAGAGAACAAGCTGGAGAATAGAAAGAAATGAAATACAGAGGCGCAAGACCATGAAGACATTTAAAAACAATACTGAAGAAGTGGAAGATTAAATGAGCTTCAGAAGAGAGCCAGTGTAGACAGAGCAGAGTACACCGATTAATGAATGATAGATTGAGCGAAGGGCAGGAAGGTGGAATGACGGAAGAGCAACGATGAGAGAGGAGCAATAGAATACTCTGGAAACAACTACAGAGGAGATGAGGAGTTTAGTTTAAGAAGAAGTAAGGAATCAACGTGCTTTCTGGATGTTAAACAGTTGATATTGGCAAGAACGGGATATAGAAGAGATATAAGTGAAGAAGGAAAGTGAGGAATCAAGAATGACATTTGAAGAGGCAAATGAATATGTCATGCATGACTTCAGCCCCTCCCTCGCCTATATATCGGAAGAAGAGTAGGCCATGCATGGCGTTTGTTCCTTCTCTGCCTCTATACCGCAAATATGAGAAACGCTATTCACTAAGGCAACCCTATCAACCTTATCCTAGAACAATAGAAGAAGAAATAAACCTGCCAACCCAAGAAGAAATTAACATTTTGTAACTAAAGATGGCAAGAGCAAGTGACCTCACTGCTGAACAGATGCACAAAGACAATAAACATTAAGCAGATTTGCACTCACCATGAAATAACGCAGACACTAGGTCAAATGCAGATTTAGACATGAAGAATATTACATGCACAATACAGACATGAAGAACATAACATAATCAATACATAATCTGAAATGCAACACAAACAAATACATATATAGCTTGCTAAACGTAAAAATGTGATGTAACGAGAGGCCATTTTGAATAAAATGGACGGTGAAGCCATGTTAGATTAAATGGGAAGCCTCGAAGCTGCAGGTAGATTTGACTTGCTGAATTAGCTTAGATACAAACCTGTCCAGGCCAGATAGTGGATGCGCGGCCTCGTGTCCAAGTATATTGTGGAAAAGGGAGGTCTGCATAGCTCTGAAGAGAACAGAAGATAATCATTCCTAACCATAATACATAATTCTCTTAGATTAAGTGGAGAGCAGACAGCCTTTGAAAGCCAGGTGCGCATTCATTAAAAGCTCAAATATTGCCTAAGGAATGGATCGACCAAGTCTCCAGTGTCCCAAGAGAGTAATAACACCTGTATGAATGAGCTACAATCCTAGTTAAAAAGAGTAGCATAATTCAAAACGTCTCCTCACACGTGACTTATAATTGGAAGACATGGGCCTCATTATGAGTTGGGCGGTAAGTGGTAAAATCAGCGGTACTGAGTTACCGCCAATTTTACCACTATGCCAAATTATGAGTATTGGCTTTGAGTGGAAGATTGACCTCCAGCGAAATCCTGCAAAAAAATCCCCATTGCATCCAATGGAACCAAAATAAATGGGGAACTACACTGCTACCACCACTTGTAATCAGGTGGAAATTCTGCCTGACCTAGTGTTGGTAATGGTAATGTGTTTTCCACGGATTTACTGCAGAATTACCGCCTAACTCGTAAAGAGAGGCTCATTGTCTATTCATTAATTCCAGACAGATAGGCACCTGCCTTCACTTCCCACAAATCTTCAGAACAAGAGATGCCAGACAAGGCTAAGTTCAAAGTGGGAGGCCCTGACTTGTGGCTTAGGAAATAAGGGATGGTGTCCTATTTAATTGGAAAAAGCGGTTCCTTGTTGTTGCTCCCTCTACCATTATTTTCTGCTCATATGGTGATGACCTTCCAAGTGTTCAAGGTTGGTAGGACCCATGCCAACCAATCACAACTCCCAAAACGATACCGCCTTGCAACTGTTGCATTAACCAATTACCTGTTGTTAAAATTATGTCTTTCCTACCTTATTCAATTTTTGGGCGGTCCAAGCTGGGGTCATCAGATAGTTATATCCAATAAAATGACTAACCCCTATACAAATATGTAGACAATTCTCCTAACCAATCCCTCAATCCCATTGGTTTTTGCAACTAAGATTGTAATGTGACGTCAATTGTGACGTATTTTCCGGGAATCATAGAGCTCTTGAGACCTATGTGCTTATTGCTGTCCCTGCTTTATTTGGATTGTTAATAAAGCAGACTTTGCCATTTACCTTGACTATTTCTGTTAGTGGGCACAGGATTTCCTGGCCTGTCTGTCCTGCTTGCACTGGAGTCTTTTAGCGCCCCATTACATAGCAGTTTGGATGGTTTCAGTCCAGTGCCCTTGGATACTCGAGACTCCTTGCTACAAGCCTGAGGACTGCAGAGTGACTTGTGGAGACTGGTGAATCATGCATGAAGTGAGTCAGTCGACAGGAGCCCCTTTGCTGCAAATCCTGCTCGGTCCACACGGGTGACCCACAGGGCGAGGGCAGAGTGGCTGATTAAGGGAGGATCAATACCGAATTCCTCGGCTGATGTAGGTATACGGCATCGATTTGGCAAACAAGGAGGGAGGGAGTTGTTTGTGCACACATTGGGGAATTGTTAAGATGATAAAAGGTTTGATTTATGAGAAGATACGTGTAAAAATTGTTATGGAAGATGACACACTAAACCTTGTGATGAACTGTTAAGATATTAATGATAAAAGGTTTTCCGTGACAAGGTCAAGGAAGAGTGCGTCATGCCCCCTTCTGGGGGAAAGATTAAGAGATAAGGGTACCTTGTCAAGAGGGGAGGAAGATGGCCAAGGGTTTGTGGTTTTGTTGTGTTATATTGAAGGTTCACCTATATGTGTAAGCAATTTCTGGTGCCAGCGGGAGGGTGAGAGGTGGTTTGAATTGTGGAGGGTAAGACTTTGCGGATATTGGTTTAGATCATAGTGCACTTGGAGCTGTGGTTTAGACCCAAAGAGCGGGGTACAGAATGTGGGCTGCGTTTGTGGTACTTCCCTGAATAGTTGTTGTAGCAGAGAATGTGTTGAGAGGAGGCATTGTGTTGGAAATAGAGTTAAATATTGCTGAAAAGAGATTGCGAAGAAGGAGTAAAGAGGTAATACATTTGAAGGTTTATTAAGATCTGGTAAGTATCAGCAGTGAAGAGTGTGACGTGCCATCATGGGAGACACTCCGATTATGCTTTTATGCAAATTGCTGCCTAGGTACAAGCAAAACATATTTAAGTACCATTCCCAAAGTGTTTAAGGCACAGCAGGCAAAATGTTTATGCCCTGGCCCCAAGAGTAACTCTTTCAAAATCAGTCCTGCAAAACATAATATATTTACATGCTGCGTATAAGGGGAAGAAGTTGGAGAAGCAGTTAGCCATTTTAGAATTGTGGAAAATGTTTGGAGACGAGATGGAGGATTCGCCCCCAAAGGAGTGGATGCTTAATCAACATGAATGGGAAGGCACAGTGCCCTCCGCTCCTCCCCCTCCTCCCCAGATCATCAATCCATCTGATGAAGTGCAGGGACTATGTCCATTGAAAGAATTGAAAGCATCAGAAGGATAACTAACCCCATATATGTGTCCCCTGCTTACAGTAGGGAAGATGCTATAAATGGAGCTAAATTAAATAAACAGAGGCCAATATCTATGCCCGATGAGTATAATGAGTGCTGCGACCTGTATGCAAGATTGACAGAGGCTAAGGAAGAGATGCAGAGACAGAAAGGCAGGCCGGGCAATACAGAAGAGACAGTGATCACTCCAAATGAGTGGGTGGGAGGACACATATTGCTTAAATTAGACGGACAAAGCATGCACAATTGTAAATATAGAGAAAGGGAAATCAGAGAATGACAGGAGAAAGATGAATTAGAGGAAAGAGAACAGGAACAAAAGACACAACAGAGAAGGAAGCAGGAAGAGGAAGAAAGAGAATGGGCCAGAGTAATTGAGGAAGAGATGGAATGAGTAAGAAAGTGGGTAGCAGATAGAGAGAAGGAGAGGAAGCAAAAGGAAGAGAAGAGAACAGAGCTACAGGAAATTAAAAAAAGAGAGAGAGAAGAAGCAAAGATAAGAAAGACAAAGACAAAGGAAAATCGGGGAAGAAAGAGACAAAGAAATAGAAAGAGATTAGATTAAGCAGGGAAAAGTGACAAAAAGGAATTGATGAGATCCTTCAAGTGCTCCAAGAAGAAAAGAGAGAAGGAATGGGATTGGAGAAAAAGAGAGAGGAGCTTAGAAAGCCAAATTAAGTAAGTGAAGGACATAATCAAAAACAGTACCCTTCCAGGTGAAGATGAGGGAGAGGCCATGCAAAGACGGATTGTTAAGTTGTACAGCGGCAGGACAGACAGTGGTGCTCATAGTGATTTTTGGTCTTCTTCTTCTCTAGGCCTTTTGCCTCCCCCTGTTTCTAGGGTTAAAGATCTAGGGGTCATCTGTCATCCTCTCTTTCTATGGAAACCCAGGTCAGTGCTATTTGTAAGCGGGGCTATTTTCAGCTTAAGCATCTTCATCAAGTTCTCCCTTCCATTCCACCACATCTTTATGCCCGGGTGGTTTCATCCCTTGTTCTCTTTTCTATTGACTACTGTAATTCTCTTTTCCTTGCTCAGCCTGTGCATGTGATACTGTGGGATATTATTACCCATGCCAATGCGCCCCACTGCACCCCTTTGCCAGTGGGGAAAGAAGCAGCCAAAAATGGATGTGCTAACCCCTGTGCACGCAAACATATTTGCAAAACTGTGCATGGTCCACCATCACCAAAGGCTGCACACCCCTGCCACACACAGTCAAAGTTGGTGTAAAAACAGAACTCACTGCAGAAGAATGCCAGTGATTGCTGTACATGTAACATGAAGCAAGGCCACAGAAGTGGGCTAAAAACCGAAAAAAATGCCCTTTAAAATGCAGCCTCCCCAATCAATTGCAACCTTCAAAGTGCTGTTTTGGCGATAAATTCAGTCATTTTCCAAGTGAACTATTGACAATAAAAGTGTACTGAAATCACAGATCCTCCAGGTGGCTCAGTGCAACCGGGCCTCACTGAATGACAGCAGCTAAGAAATGTATTTTATGAAAAACCAGTCCAGCTACAGTTTGTTTACACAGGAAAAATGCGGGTAAAAGTGGCACCATACAACAATTTCAGCTGTACAGAGAAAACTCCAAGCATAGGCTGAATACTTACTTCCAGGCTGCAAACAAATTCCAGCACTCAAGGACAGAAATGGTGCTAAATAGATGTGTATGCTGCAAAGGAAACTCTGATGTAAAAGTGCTGTTTCACTGAAGAAATTGCAAAATTCGCCTATTTAAAAGCATGTTTTGTGAAGGGCTTAATTCTTTAAATGTCCAAATCCCTTATAAACTGTGTTCAGTTTTATATGTTTTAAATGAAAGACCTTAAAGTGAATTTTAAAGTAACCCAGTTTGGAGTTAACAGGTTAATTCTGACTTGACAGTGCCCAGCCTGGGAAAGATGACACTTCACATTGACACTCCCCTGCTACAGGAAGGCTTAATTCATGCTGGAGGTTCTCGCATATTGACAACAATGAACTCATCAGACTTTCGTCTCTGGCACAGCCAAGGACAATGACAAGCTGCCTATTGATGCCTACATGGGAGTTTCCCTCTCAAGGAAGAGTACACCCCTCCCTGATCAAAGGAATGTGACAGCTGTTGCCTGTCGAAAAGAAAGTTACAAAGAAAAAAAACTGCCAGGAACTTTTGGTGTTTAAATGCCCATTTGTGATTAAGTTTGAAACTCTTTAACTTTGCAACATGAAGGAGGACAAATCTGATTGTAGGCCCTTGCTTTGAAGACATTCATGAACCCTGTACTACATAAGGAACCAAAGTTGCAGGAAAACCCTAATTGTAGCAAAACTATTAAGGCTGCAAGTGTAATATTGTATATCCATGCTCTAGTAATAATCGCCCAGATATGTACTGAATTAGAAATTATTAGGCCAAACTATTACGATTAAAATTGATAAAATTCCACAGAATGACAAAGACAGCTCTCACAGAGATGGGAATTGAATGTAAAAATAACCCATCAAATATGTAATGTATGTGTCCGATGTTATTAGGGGACATCATTTTAGAAATGTACATTTGTGCAAATGTTAAATTTTGGTCCAAAGCACTGTGGGAGTTCCCAAATCGCATCATAAATATGACAGCTCTTTTCTGGCTTCCAACCAGAACAAGGCAAGTGCCTTTGACCACTCACAGCCATGTGGGTGTGGTTTGAAATTCTGCCCCTACCATAAACTTTGTGATGTCCCTTAGTAGGATAAATATAGGAACTTCACCACACATAGGCACACACTGCTTCCTGACCACATCCTGATTTCCGCGCAGCGCTTTGTTCCAGAACTCTTCATTTTGCAGCTGATGCCAGACTAATTTGCAAACCCAGGCCACAGCATTTGCTGAACTCTTTTCAGTTAGGCCCAAATCCAACCATCCCAGTCTTAAGGGAAATGAATTCTGATCCAGTCTGGCTTGCTACAATTAAGGCTTCCCCGCTGAAACTCATCATCCAGCTAATCTACCGTGTCCAGTGACCAGAGGGGCCAATCCACTCCAAATCCAGTCTGAGGTGCTGCTCAATTGAACAGAACTGCCCAGCTGATCATCCTGCCAGAGGTGCCCTGCTGCCGGTAGACCCAATCCGATGACCAGAACCCGGACGCTCCAATCTTATTTACAGGAATCATAGTAACCCATAGTATATTGCCTTGTCCTATCCCAATATCAACCCATCCTCTCTTTAATTTAAGAACTTGTAGTAGTGTCACACCAGTCTGAAACCTTGCTTTGATTTCTTGTAATAGTAATAATTTCTTGAAAATCCTTTTGTCTTTTGAAAATCCCAAACCCTTAAAATCATCCCACGGGTAATCCGACTTAGTTCTCCAAGGCGGTCACGGAGGTGCTGGGGTTGGTTTCCGTGGACCACTCTGGGGCTTACTGTGTTTCAGACTGGTAACCAGCCTGAATATCCTAGTTTAGAGCATAATTGTCATTGTAGAAACTAATTTCTGTTTTCATTTTCGTGCCTATTTTTCCAAAAACGCCTCTTATTAAAACTTCCATAACTTCTTCAATTTTATAGCTAGAGACTTAATTTCAACTCTCAGTTAAACCTAAGCTATGTAGCTACATCCATTCACAACTAAAAACAGTGTATTTGACCCGTTTCTAGTAAAACTTGCATAGTGACATTTTGCCGCGAATTTGCATTTTGCAGAAATTTTACATGTGTCTTGTCCCATCCAATGTGTTTCTTAACTTTCATTCCGATCTAAAGTTTGTACTGTTGTTTATCTTGTAGCTCATGTTTGTTAGGACCTGTTTACTGTTACTCTCATAAGAATTTCTATCAATTTAAGCATTTTTGCACACTTTTCATTGTCTCACAAAGCCAGTTTCAAACTGTCATTTTTAAAGTGTAAATTTCCCCAAAACGCTTTTCTCTCTTGTTTGGGGAGGGAAGATTGTATTCGAACTCTAGACATTGTTCTATCATTCCTGAACACCTGCTGCTCACTTACATCTGCGTAGAATTGCTCAATTATGAATTAAGAACTTTGCCAGGTGAAACCTTAACCTAAGCGCTATCTGTTCACAAACCAAAACTGTTATTTTGCCTGTGTTTTCTATTCTGCATTACTATAAGTGAATTCGATTGCCTTACTTATTTTCTAAATTGTATTGTCACCACTTGGTGATTGCTGCCCCATGTATATATATATAATATATTAAAATTTGTGTTGATTTGAATATTAAATTAATAAATACATATTTACTTTTACCAACTAGCCTGATTCCTGGTCCAGTGTGACCTGGGGGGTATTTTGAGACAGGTGTGATATGAGTGGTATACCGCTCAGAATATTGAACCTGGGTGTGTTTTAAAAAAAGGTAGCAGGCGCTCCTCTCCAGAAAGAACACGGCATGATAACTTGCTTTGAGATGAGAGTTTGCAGCACACGCTTTTTGCTCACTGTACCTTTCACAGATGGGAAATACCCATTTGCATATCAGTCTTTGACCCGCCCATATGGGCAGTCTAGCACCGAAATGCTATGGCAATTCCTCTCTGAACAAGAGTACCAACAGCAACGCCATACACGTGTTTCAGCCTTGTTGGGCCTCATCAGTGAGGTGAAGATGTGTCTCTCTGAGATCTTGGTGTGTGCCTGATTGAAATCATTAACAGATTTTGGGGGCTCGTACCGTGATTCTGAGTTCGAGTTACCACCCGTGACAGTCTAACACAGCATACTAGCCTGCAGGGTACAGAGGGTTGGTGTACTGTGCTACACTGTACAAGCACCTCTCAAAATAAATACTGCAAGAATCAGACCTGTTTGTAAAAGTAAATTAACCCTAAAATAAGTCATAAGGAAATTGATATTTCCAAAATGGCGATCCCAGTAGAGATTAATATGGCTAGGGAACACCACCTGCACACACTGTTTGTTAGGGGTGAGTGGCACGAACAGAATGAACAGGTATGGCTACAAGAAATCAAAGAACAGGTCACTGCCATAGATCTAGATACATGGCAGGACAAGAGCCCATTACACCAAGTGCTTAGTGAACTGTACATGGCCCCAAAAGGAAAAGAGGAGCAGTGTAAAATTTCTGAAATAGCAGCCTACCTGTACCTCCACATATGAGTAATACAGGAAAAGCATGAAGAAAACATAGTTCTGGCAAAGAAGCAAGTGGAAACACTAGAGAAAATCCAAACTAATCTGGACTCTGCAGAGCAAAGGCTACAGAAGAGCCAAGAATCAGAGACTGAAGCTAGCCAGTACTTGACAAAACTAAAGGAAGATCTGGCTCTCCTACATCAAGAGAAGGCAGAGCGAAATACCCAATTACAGACACTGCAAAAGGTGTGTCAGGAAAGGGTGGATTCTTTAAAACAGAGTCAGCAGAAGCTGGCCCAACAGTTAAATTATAATAGAGCATGTGCAGAACAGATAGTCACCTTACAAAACCACATAGAATCCTTGAAAGAGGAAAACAAATTAATTATCAAAGATCTAGAATCTCAAACAGAATTTGATGAGGAGCGCCAGAAGTCCAACTCATGTAAAAAACAGAGGGACGACCTGGCTGAACAGAGGGGCACTCTAAGTCAAGAGAGGGACGCCTTAGGCCAGGAAGTGAGCCAATTAAAAACCAAGTTAGAGGAAAGAAAGCTGGCCCTCCAGGAGCTCAGTGAGGTAAAAACTGAATATGAGAAGCTACTGGAACACACCAGGCGGGTGGAGGATGCTTGGGAACAGAACACTCAGACCAATAATGATAAAAGTCAGGAGGTGACTCTCCTGCAGCAGAAATTGGCCCAGTATTTTCAGACCAGGCAGGAAGCACAGAGAGACAATGAGGCTCTCTGTGAAAAGAATGATAGGCTCCACAAACAGATAGCCACGCAAGAGCAAATCATTGACACCAGCAGGGCCTTAATAGAGGAGCAAAAGAGTCAGATTTGGGCATATCACCAGGGAATAGGAGCTGAAAGAGAAGAGGTAGGAAGGGACAGAGAAACCCCTGAGCATAACATAAGGACCCCTGTAATCAGGGACTGTAACCCCTTCAGTACAATGGACTCTGCCAGCTTCATGTCCACTGGCTCATATTAACCAAGGGCCATGGGGATGGTAGACCTCAGCAGAATTGGTCACATGGGACTGATGGATCAGTGCCTCCCAGAAATTGATGGACGGGCATCTCTGTACAGATCCCCAAATTTTAGGGCTAGCCTCTCTGATCAGGAAGATTCCTGTGAGGGGAGAATCAGGAAATTTGATCCTCAAAAATACCACCTACCAAAGGACCAGTTAGTGAAATTTGGTGGGGAACTCCAGGAAAGCAAGCCCAATAAGAATATCCTAAAGACCTCTTCCCAGCTAGGGCAGTGGGGGGGGGGTGGTTCTCTGCCAATCCTGGGAACAAGGGATAGTTAGAAGACTCTTCTGAGCACCACATGCATTAGGAAACTAGGCCCCCACATTTTGCAAGGCCTGCTTAAAACCTCTCAGAATCAGAGAGAGTGCCTAGAGGATCAGATAGCCACCTCCAATAGTAACGCCTCTGAGTCAGAGGATGAGTGGACTCGGGTGACTAAGACCAAAAAGGCCAACAACATTAAGAGGGCTCTACAAAAAGATCCCCTGAAACAGATCAAGGCCATTAGGAGTGTCATAACTCCCTATCACAAAAATGTCAAGTATTCAGTCTGGGAGCACCTTGAGTTATACGAGCAGATGATGGATACTTTCCATCTGAAAGATAGCCAGAGTTGCATCCAATATGTAAAATGGACATTTTCCCCTGAGTACTCCAGCTTCTTTGCGGGGCTGGAGGATCAGAACCACTCAAGATGGTCCACCTACAGGGCGGCCATCTTAAAACATTTTTCTGTCTATAGGAATCCCCAGGAGGCCCACAAGGTGGCCTACAATCTGCAGTGTGGGGAAGATCAGGCCCCACAAGATTTTGTGCAAGAAATAAAATGTGCCTTTGCGCAGACCACCAGGAGGGTGCGCACAGACAGTAGGGAGTTCATTAACACCTTCTTTCATGCATCCCTAAATACATCATGACCCAGCTAGTTAAATAAATTAAAATTAAATAAATAAATTAGTGAGGGACTTTCACGAGAAGAGATCACGGGACTGGGTCATTGAACAGGCAACCCATGTTTATGAAGTGCAGAAACCTGTAGAGAATAAAAATACCAATAAAAACCCCAAACCAGCCAACACCCCTACTGCTGCTAAGGTGGCATAGGTGAAGGTTGCCCCATTCTAGATCTGGAGATGGGAGGGCTCAAAAATGCCCCTATCCAGAACTTACCCAACCAAAGAACCAGAAGGCCCTGGGGCCAATCCCAGACATGTAGTCAGGGAGGGGTTTATAGTCATAAAATCGAAAACAAAAAAGTCGAAAGTCAAAAATCAAAAAAAACATTCGAAAAAAAAGTTGAATTTCTTTTTTATTACGTTTTTTATTCGAAATGATTTTTTTTTGTTTTTTACCTTTTTTTTACATGCGAGAGCCAAAAAATAAATATAAATAAAAAATAAAATCATTTGACTTTTTTTTTCGACATTATGTTTTCGATTTTTTTTTTTACTTTCGACATTTTCTTTCTCGATTTTATGATTGCACACCTCAGGTAGGTAATCCCACAAATGGGACCCCTAACTCCCCTGATTATATTAGCCCCCATTACAAGGGCAATAAACCCATCCTGGGGTATGTGTGGACTCCCCCAGCCCAATGGGGGGATCCAACCAGGTAGCTACTAACCCAGGAAACTTCACTCCTAACTTTCCCCAAGAAGGCCTAATCCCCCAAATGCCGGATTGAACTTCTATCCCCGGTGCCCGCAAAACTTCAACCCACAAAAAAACCCTAATTTTATTCCCCACTTTCCTGAGCCCCGACAGCCCAATCTGGGAGAGGGGACGCCAAGGGTGGAGGGTTACTCAATCTATCCTAACCCGGGGTATTATGGGAGAAGGGACAGTTACCCTTCCCCTGATCTACCTAGGATGGACCAGAGACCCGCATACCAGCCAGAGCGGGTGTCTCAACTGGAGCGCCAGGTCCAGAACTTGTCCCAGGATCTGGGTCGCATGTTCTGGGCTCAGCAGAGCCCTCAGATGAGCATGCCGGCTCAGAACCCCTCAAACCAAGGGTCTGGTACTCCAGAGCAATGACGGGGAGTGAACCCCAACAACCCACCACTTCCAAAGGAGGAGGCACAGGGGGAAGAGGGGTGTAAAGCCTTAGAGAAAGCTTCCTTGCCCACTTGTGAAAAGCCCCTGGAAACCCAGGAACTGGAACCAAAATCTCCTGCCCCCAAAAGTTTGCACCCTAAGGAACAGAGGGTGGGTAGGAGAAATAAAAGACCTAAAAAGGGAGGAGGTTAGTGTCTTCCAATTTGAAGGAGAGGGGTCCTCAGAGGACTCTGGGAAACGGATCTTCTCCTTCAGGGATGGGGGAACTCCTCCCAAAACAAATAGGTCCCGAGAGATCCTAATCAAGACTGGGTAAATGTGGGGACTGAGTTAGAACCGCCCATCATTGACCTCCATAATGATAAACCAGAAAACCACCTTGCCCAAAAATATTCTGGTGACTGCCTCCAAAAAGAGGGGGGGGGCAGCCCAGAATCAGACCAGGGGAGCCCAAAACTCCCCCAATATCGAACTGTCATATTTTTCTTACAGATTCCCAAACTCCCACTCCGAATCCTGCCCAAACTACCCCTGTGCAGAATCAAGAGTCAAGAAATTAACCCACCAATTGCCCCAAAATGCACATTATCTTTGCGCCCTGAGGAAAAGGAGGGAAGATTTTATGCCCCAGTCCAAGAGCAATGTACATTTTTGGCACTGGTGGACACTGGATCCCCAGCCACCCTTCTGTCAAAGACGGCCTTTGATCAGCGGAATTCAGGAAGGGGGAGAGAACCAGATCCCTCTCACCCCTCTTCCTGGACAACTTCAGAACTTCGACAGGAATGAAATTCCCGTCGAGGGGACTGCGGATTTGGAAATTAAAATTGGGCGACACAAGGTGAAACACCCGGTCATAGTTGTGACTCCAGAGGGCACACCATGTTTACTGGGGAATTACATCCTGCGTAGATATTGTCTCCCCTAATAGATTGTGTAAACAAGGTCCTCTGGACCCAGACTAACCGACCAATAAATTTAAAACATAGTGTCAACCATGTTAGTGTAAATGGCACATGCCACATGGTTGAACAAAAACTGGATCATATTGAATTATATTTTCCAAACAACAAAATCCCTGATGTGACAGTAATTGCAGTAGGACAACAAACTGGTGATGGGAGCTCCTCTCCATTTCTAAAAATCAACCTTCCTTCCAGTCTCAAGTGGCATTCCACACTGGAAGGAAATACTCTGAAATTCTATACCAATTCACAATCAGAAAATCCCACTTCCATAGTCCAAAATGATGAGAAGGTTTAGGATGAAATTACGGAAAGTAAATGGTCGCATTGACCAAAAGTTCTACAAATGCTACCACCAAAGGTTCGAACACCAAAAGTTCGAACCTTTGGTGGTAGCATTGTAAAATAAAACAGGGGCTGCGTTGGTGTCCCCCGCATCACCCCGCTCACTATACTTCATGGTATAGTGAGCGGGGGACACCCCTGCAGCCTTCCCTTTAAAAAAAACAAAAAAACGGGGGCTGCGGAGGTGTCCCGCGCAATCCCCGCTCACTATACTTTATGGTATAGTGGGGGACACCCCGCAGCGTTCTGTCACAAAAAAAAGAAAAGAAAAGAAAAGAAAAGGACTCTGCAGCGCCGGTTCCCGATCATGGAAGTGAAAGGGAACTGGCTCTGCAGGATCCCAGCGTGAAGATGAAGGTAAGTGGGGTTTCTTTATGTTGAGGGTGTGGGTGGGGGTGTGCTGAGGGTGTGGGTGGGGGGGTGTTATGGGTGTGTTGTGTGTTGTGTGTTGTGTGTGTGTGAGAATGGATGTGTGTTTGCATGAGAAAGGTGCACACTTTTGGTAGTTTGCACCTTTCTCATGCAAAAGATTTGTTCGTGGTACTTTCAGCTGCGGGCAAATCACTTAGATTCAATGAGAAACCAGCTCAAAGCTTAGCTGACATTCAGAAGATTGGAGAACAGTTGTTCATCCCTATTCAGTCAAATGAGAGGAAGGACTCTGTTCTCGCCCTAGTGTGCATGAACAACGGTAAGAGCTTCATCAAGCGAAGCCATGTTCCGAAAACTCCCAAAAGATCCAGCCATTCAGACCTTTAAATTGATAGACAAATGGGAAATGCACCTGGAAACTCCCAATTCCAAATATCTCCTGCCTAGCATGTGTATGCTCAAAATTTCCATAGGTAACAGAAGTATAGTACACAACTGTTGGGTTGTGCAAGATGTCCCTTCTGCATTTTATTTAGGCAGTGACATTCTCAATCTCTTTGCCATTTGTTTGGACCTGATAAATATCGTAGCCTGGTCCCGATTAGCGGGTAATCCCATGGACTTTGATGATCCAGAGAAAGCATTCCGGTCAGCTCAACTGCTGCCATATGCAGTTGAAGTTCAGATTGGAGAGGAAGTCACCATCCCAGAACGGACCCAACTATTCCCACTTAAAGTAAAAATTAAAAGAGGACAGAAACTGCAAAATCCTGACGCATATGTTCACCTCAACGCCCATCTCCAACAGCAAGGGTTGGGGGTAAACCCAACACCACTAGTCAATACAGAACACAACACCATTCAAATAGTGGTGGATAACAGCGACCTTAGGAGTATCACTCTGGGCGCAGGCACCACTATTGGAATGGCGGTTGATGACTGACATTTTTCCATAGATTTAGGTAATGAACTGATAGGACCAATCCCCAATGACTGTTTTGACAGTGATAGCGACAATGACACAACACCAGACAGGATCTTCACCCGGCATGGGGGGAATTTCCTGGTGTGCTCTTCCTGCCCTTATGGTAAGTGACCTGTGACTTCAGGAGGGATGAGGTGAACTTTCAAGTCCACGAGGACTGCCTTCCCCACCTGAAGCCATCAGTCCAAGTCAGTACTTTAACCAGGGATTTCTCCACCCAGCTGGAGGAGGCCGCTCAGATAGCCAAACCAGAAGTCTTTCAGGCCTTCAGGCAGATGGTTGAAGAGAGAGTCATCATAGCTGACGCCTGTGAGACTCAAGAGCAAAAGCTAAAGTTGAAACAAGTTTCCTTAGATTTTCAAGATATCTTTGCTGTGGACTCATATGACTGTGGTCGCACCGAAATCCATACAACAACAATGCCCACGGACCCTGATATGACTCCAGTGTTTCTGAAGCAATATCCTCTCGCATCCATGGAGTCCCTCACAGAAATAATTAAAAACCTTGAGTCCCGTAGGATAATTAGTCCAGTCCACAGCACATTTAGTAATCCGGTGTTGGGGATTTTAAAACCAAACGGCCAGTGGAGACTCTGTGCTGATCTAAGGGAGCTAAACAAACGGGTCCACACTTCCCGATGCCCTCTTCCCTACATTGACCAAGGGCTGGCCCAGATCCAGGGGTCAAAGGTATACACTGTTATTGACCTGACCAATGGGTACTGGACCATACCTGTAAGTAGGGAGGACCAATACAAGCTGGCCTTTACCTTCGGGGGCAGCAGTACACTTGGACCCGGACTCCTTTCGAATACCTCAACTCCTTCAATTAATTTAATATCTTCTTGCATAAGGCCATGCCGGATTTGAGTGAAAGGGGTAACCTGGCCTTTGTAGATGATGTTCTGTTCAAAAGCTCAACTGTGGAGGAACACATAGCGGAGATCCGTTATATTCTGACACAGTTGAGGGCTGCCGGATCAAAACTATCTTTCCAAAAATCACAGTGGTGCAGGACCCGTGTCAATTTCTTGGGGCATGAGATAACTCCTGAGGGTCTCTGTCCCCAGGAAAAGAAAGTAGAAGAAGCACTCCTGAAGCTAAAAGACCCCACAACACTGCGTGAGCTATGGAGCCTCCTTGGACGGACTAATTACAGTAGAAAGTTAATTGAGGATTACGCAGAGATCACAAGTCCCCTGATCCATCAGTTCAAGTGGGGGTCTAGTGGGAGTGGGGTCCAGAACAAGCCGGGGCAGTAAGACAACTCAAAAGAAGCCTCTCACAAGTGCCTTGCCTAGCTTACCCTGTCAAAAACAAGGAGTTCTTCTTGGAAACAGGGTTCTCAAATACATGCTTGATCGCAGTATTATACCAAAAGCATGACAAGGTCAATAAAGTAATCTCCTATGCGAGTAAAACTTTATCCTCTGTGGAGGAAAAATTCTACGATTGTGAGAAGGCACTCCTGGCAATGGTGTAGGCATTGAAGAATTACCGCCCGTTCATCCAGGGGGAACACATCACAGTGGAGACTCCATACCAGCCTCTGCAATATCTTCAAAGTGACAGAATCCGGGCCAGACATGTGAGTAATTCCTGAATTACTTCCTGGATTCTGTCAATGCAAGGCTTTCCTGTGGAGGTCAGATATGGCCAAAACAAGAAGAGTCCCTTCGCGCAAGGTCTGGCTGACTTGCATGATTGTGCCAGAGAAAACTCTTTCGAGGACGAAAGTCTTAAAATCAAGGACAACATAGAGTCGTACCTCAATTCCCCACACGAAGTCTATGAAGAAGACAAGTGTGAGGGAATGCCCACTGTCTATGTGGATGGGTGCTCCTACCATGTTGACAACGGGGAAAAGGAACTAGTGGCCGGCATGGGGAATGCCTGAGTGAAGGATGCCCCAGAACCCTCTGCTGGGTACAAAATCGGTCCCCTTAGTAGTCAAGTGGCAGAGCTGATGGGTGGGCATTAAGCCATCCTCATGCTGCCCAACATCAACTCCACAAACTGGTCATAATCACTGATTCAGATTATGTCCGGAACGGGTTCGTGGAGGACCTGGTTAATTTGAAAACCAGAGGCATGCTATGTGCTAACAATAAAACACTAAAACATGGAAAACTAATACAGAATATTGATGATCTGATCACCTCTAGTGGGATGACCATCTACTGGAAAAAGATCAAGGGTCATTCTAAAGTAGAGGGACCAGACAAAACTGGAAACGACCTAGCTGATCAGCTGGCCAAAACCGGAGCCATCCAAGGGGATCTACTTGAGATCGAGTCCCTTTTGGGGGAAATCCAGTTCACTCCTATCACTAGGTCCTAGACAAATGCTCACAATTAACTCTCAACTGCCCAGTGGGGTAAGGAGACCCTAGATGCTGATTTAATCACAGCTCAAAAGTGGATCCAATAATTGGTAAGTTTTATCAACACATGGAGGACCCTAAGAACTTTCCCCTGACGGATACCGATTGCATTGGGAAAGAGGACCTCAGAGTGTTGATGAAATGTCCAAAAATGTTCCGAATCCAAGACGGTTTGTTGGTGAGGAGATCCATATCTGGCTGTGACCAGTGGGTAGCCCCTACCTCCTTCCGAAGCCTGATGCTAAATCACACCCATGATGCGGCCACAGCCGGACATCGGGGGTTTCATACGACATTAGAAATCTTACGAGAGGTTGCATACTGGCCACACATGGGGCAGGACCTCGACCAATACTTGAAGGGGTGTCTTGTGTGTGCACAATTTCAGCCAACATCAATTAGACACCGTGCTCCCCTCCAAAAGAGGGGGGTGACACCGCCTTGGTCTGATTTGCAAGTCGATTTCATCGGGCCCATGATTCGCTCCTCTAGGGGGAACAAGTACATGTTAACCGTAACATGCTTGTTTACTAAGTGGGTGGAATGTCTCCCGGCCCCAAATTGCAAGGCAGAAACAGCAGCTGCCCTAATGATCAATCACAACTTCTTGCGTTTTGGACTACCCCAAACGATTGAGTCAGAATGAGGCATTCACTTCGCCAGCAAAGTGATGATAAAGATGGGGGAGATACTTGGGGTAAAAAGGAAACTACACATTGCATAACGCGGTCCTCTAGTGGTGGAGTTGAGAGGTACAATAAAACCATTATGAGCATATTAAAAAGGTTTGTGGCAGACTCTGGGCAAAGTTGGGATATTCGATTACCCCTTGTCCTGATGGCCATCAGATCTACCCCTTCTTCTGCAACAAAAATGTCTCCATTTGAGCTGATGACTGGACGAAGGATGATGCTACCCCAGCATCTGCTCTATAGAACCCAAGAGCAGACCTTGATAAATGCCTCCACAACGCATGAGTATGTTGAGAATCTGAGAAAACACCTTCCACATGCTTTTGCGTACGCTCAGCGCAATCTAGAAAGATCTGCAGACAGTATGAAGTCCCACTATGACCTTAAGACAACCAAAAAGGAATATCAAGTAGGAGACAGGGTCTACTTGTACAATTTCCAAAGGAACCAAGCCAAGGAGTGCAAATTCCTGCCAAGCTGGCGGGGTCCTTTTGAAATTGTGGACAGAATCTCACCAGTCACCTACAGAATCCACATCCCCAAGGGAAATTTGACAGAAGGGGAAGACAAGTGGGTCCACATACACCAGCTAAAGAGTTGCCAACCCAGGCATACTTTGCGGCAAATAGAAGAGTCTACCAGAAACCCAGAGGGAGAGAATCCGGACACCCAGGGAAATTATTAAGTTATCATTGATTACATGCAAGGAAATTGTTAAAATTGTTATTGAATACATGCAGGGAATACTGTAAATTGTAATTAAATGTATGCGTTTATCCCACTGCTGAAATCCCCCTGTGAACAGTAGTGAGAAAATGTTCATAACCGCGTTATGTTCTATTTTCTAGTATTGCACCAACTACACCTAATCACCAAGGAGGGCCTCCTCGAAGACCCAGGAGGAAAAAACCAAGAGATCCGGAGTGTCGCTCCACACTGGAAAAGAAAGAAGGGGAGAAGGCAGGAGTATCTTCCCATTCCAACCAGAACTGGCGAGGACAGCGTTTTGCATCAATCGCTGACAGGAGAAGCAACTCGATTTCTTCACAGGGACAGAAAGAAAAATCCCACGGGCCCGACTTCCCCATGACTGGAAGTCAAGTCAAAGTCAGGGGCCGGGGGGTCTTTGTGGGATATTTCTACCCATGCCAATGTGCCCCATTGCACCCCTTTGCCAATGGGGAACAAAACAGCCAAAAATGGATGCGCTAACCCCTGTGCGCACAAAAATATTTGCAGAACTGCACATGGTCCACCATCACCAAAGGCTGCACACCTCTGCCACACACAGTCAAAGTTGGTGTAAAAACAGAGCTCACTGCATTCGCAAGTGGGTGCTGTACATGTAACATGAAGCAAGGCCACAGAAGTGGGCTAAAAACCGAAAATGCCCTTTAAAATGCAGCTTCCCCAATCAATTGCAATCTTCAAAGTGCTATTTTGGCGCTAAATTCAGTCATTTTCCAAGTGAACCATCGAAATTAAAAGTATACTGAAATCACAGATCCTCCAGGTGGCTCAGTGCAACCGGGCCTCACTGAATGACAGCAGCTAAGAAATGTATTTTATGAAAAACCAGTCCAGCAACAGTTTGTTTCCACTTACACGGGAAAAATGTGGATAAAAGTGGCAACATACAACAATTTCAGCTGTACAGAGAAAACTCCAAGCATAGGCTGAATACTTACTTCCAGGCTGCAAACAAATTCCAGCACTCAAGGACAGAAATTGTGCTGAATAGATGTGTATTCTGCAAAGGAAACACTGATGTAAAAGACTCAGTTTAGATGTGCTGTGTCCCTAAAGAAATTGTTAAATTTGCCTATTTAAAAGCATGTTTTTGTGAAGGGTCTAATTCTTTAAATGTCCAAATCCCTTATAAACTTTGTTCAGTTTTATATGTTTTAAATGAAAGACCTTAAAGTGAATTTTAAAGTAACCCAGTTTGGAGTTAACTGGTTAATTCTGACTTGACAGTGCCCAGCCTGGGAAAGATGACACTTCAGATTGACACTCCCCTGCTACAGGAAGGCTAAATTGATGCTGGAGGTTCTCGCATATCGACAACAATGAGCTCATCAGAATTTCATCTCTGGCACAGCCAAGGACAATGACAAGCTGCCTATTGATCCCTACTGGGGAGTTTCCCTCTCAAGGAAGAGGACACCCCCCCTGATCAAAGGAATGTGACAGCTGTTGCCTGTTGAAAGGAAAGTTACAAATAAAAATAAACTGGCCAGAACCTCTGGTGTTTAAATGCCTATTTGTGATTAACTTTGAAACTCTTTAACTTTGCAACATGAAGGAGGACAAATCTAAAAATTGGTAGTTGTAAATCTGATTTTAGGCCCTTGCTTTGAAGACATTAATGAACCCTGTACTACATAAGGAACCAAAGTTACAGGAAAGCCCTAATTGTAGCAAAACTATTAATGCTGCAAGTCTAATATTGTATACCCATGCTCTAGTGATAATCGCCCAGATATGTACTGAATTAGAAATTATTAGGCCAAACTGTTATGATTAAAACTTCATAAAATTCCACAGAATGACAAAGACAACTCTCACAGAGATGGGAATTGAATGTAAAAAGAACCCATCAAATATGTAGTGCATGTGTCTGAGTTTATTAGGGGACATCATTTTAGAAATGTACATTTGTGCAAAAGTTACATTTTGGTCCAAAGCACTGTGGGAGTTCCCAAATCACATCATAAAAATGACAGCTCTTTTCTGGCTTCCAACCAGAACAAGGCAAGTGCCTTTGACCACTCACAGCCGTGGGGGTGTGGTTTGAAATTCTGTCCCTACCATAAACTTTGTGATGTCACTTAGTAGGATAAATATAGGAACTTCACCACACATAGGCACACACTGCTTCCTGACCACATCCTGATTTCGCGCAGCGCTTTGTTCAAGAACTCTTCATCTTGCAGCTGATTCCAGACTAACTTGCAAACCCAGGCCTCAGCATTTGCTGAACTCTTTTCAGCTAGGCCCAAATCCAGCCATCCCAGACTTAAGGGAAATTAATTGAGATCCAGTCTGGCTTGCTACCATGAACTCTTTCCTGCTGAAACTCGCCATCCAGCTAATCTACCGTGTCCAGTGACCAGAAGGTCTAATCCAATCGAAATCCAGGCTGAGGTGCCGCTCAATTGAACAGAACCGCCCAGCTGATCATCCTGCCAGAGGTGCCCTGCTGCCGGTAGACACGATCCAATGACCAGAACCCTGACGGTCCAATCTTAATTACAGTGAACAGGAATCATAGTAACCCATAGTGCTATCCCAATCTCAACCCATCCTCAACCCATCCTCTCTTCAATTTAGGATTTGTAGTAGTGTCACACCAGTCTGAAACCTTGCTTTGATTTCTTGTAATAGTAATAATTTCCTGAAAATCCTTTTGTCTTTTGAAAATCCCAAACCCTTAAAATCATCCCACGGGTAATCCGACTGAGTCTCCAAGGCGGACACGGAGATGCTGGGGTTGGTTTCCGTGGACCACTGTGGAGCTTACTGTGTTTCAAACTGGTAACCAGCCTGAATACCCTAGTTTAGAGCATAATTGTCATTGTAGAAACTGATTTCTGCTTTCATTTTCGCGTATATTTTTCCAAAAATGCCTCTTATTAAAACTTCCATAACTTCTTCAATTTTATAGCTAGAGACTTAATTTCTACTCTCAGTTAAACCTAAGCTCTGTAGCCACACCCACAACTAAAAACAGTGTATTTGACCCATTTCTATTAAAACTTGCATAGTGAAATTTTGCTGCGAATTCGCATTTTGCAAAAACTTTACATGTGTCTTGTCCCATCCAATGTGTTTCTTAACTTCCATTCCGATCTAAAGT